>NC_064614.1:288664847-293464847 GCF_023898315.1 Schistocerca nitens | reverse complement strand
CAATACTCCTTGAAGTGGATAAACAGGGAATAAACATTATACAGGCCTTATTCAACTCAGAAAGCATCTACAAAACTTTTTTTGCATACAGAATTGACATCTGATCACTCTAACGCATACATCCCATTAATTTCGTGCTTTCTGTTTTTTTAGTGTCAGCTGGCACCTGACGCAGCTAAAGCTTAGCAAAATATGTTTTGAAAACTTTATTTGTCACTTAAGTGCAGCCTGGAGCCAGCAAACGGTTAGATGAACCTAGGAAACCTCGCATAACTACTCTAAACTGGTCGGTAGAACTGACCAACAACTGAAGCAGTGCAATCCTCGTCAGAAGTTTGTCATATTAATGTGCAAATATGTGAAGTGATCTGCAGAATTTGTCACACTGCATGTGACACAAGGTTGAACCCAACGGAGTCCGAGAAGTTATCATTTTATGAATAGAAGGAAACGGTTCTGCGTCTCCTCTCCCCCTCAGAACCACCACCCGCACCCCATCCGGAATTATTGCTGTCGCCTAGGTATTGAATGATGAGTAACTAATGTAATTTGTGATCTATTCAGGAATCTGCATTGAACTTAAGAACGCCAGAAGATTTCCTGGCTGCAATGATGATCTCAGTAACGACAGGGTACCAGAAAACATAGCGAATGTATAACCAGAAGCGTGTTTTTACATGTTACCAAGGTACTGTTAAATACAAACGTGAATGAAGAAGATAGCTGTCATCTCTTCTTCATTACTTCCAGAAACATTATTTGGCCATGAGTACTTCAGCATGAGGGAGCAATCCCATGTTAATAGTAAGCAAATGTTAGAGAGATTGAGACTTTACTAAGCAGTGAGGCGGATACACCGAAAAGTGTCACACAATAAGAACTTAACATTCGAAAACATCTCATACTCACCCTTCCTGCAGTGTACAGATGCCAGGAAATGATCAACTAATAGATTCATACCAGTGACATGTTGAGAAATTACAGTATGTTAGATGGTTCCCTAAGCTCAGTGCCTCAACTTTCATTCTGGCTAATGGCTTTACAACGAATGCCAAATTGTTGTACAAATCTGGTAATATTGTGCATTATGTTTTATATACTGATTGCAGATTTCATCTTCACATGGTAAGAACAGGGCTCTAAGAGGGACCAAAAGTTTCTATTTTAACACATTTTTATTTGGTCGCTTCCATATCTGCATGTTCAGTACCAATTTTCCAATCGATTCTAAATTAGTTTCCTAATGAGCTGGAGACTTTGAATTTTAAACATAACTCAGAACAAGAGGACAATGAATATTAACTCACATTGTTGTCAGTCTCTTTAGTATGGTGGTGAGGAGGGTGAAAAACGTTAGTAATCCCTGATATCCAGGCTGCAGTGCACGATCGGTCTGCTATGCGGGTGGTATCAGAATGCATTCAGGGATTTATGTGTGGACAGGACAGGCATGACTGAGCAGAGAGCAGGTGGTGGGAGTGGTGGATAATGAGAGGGGGAGGATGAGTTGTGCACATACAGAGGGCACAATGAAAGGACAAATAGAGGTGGGAGGAGGAGTTTAACAGAGAAAGGGGAGACGAGATGTGGGGGGCAGGGAGAGGGGGAGGAGGACAAGAACAAAGAGGGGACAGAAGGAGATGGGCATAGTAAGGCAGTAAGAAGAGAAGGAAAGAGAGGGAGAGGGGGCAGGGCGGAGCAAGTACGAATTGAGAGTGAGGAAGGAGCAGATGGACAGACAGGGGGGCGAGGAGGAGGTGGACAGAGAGGGGGGGAGGAGACGACGGGCAGAGAGAGAGGGAATAAGAGACAGTGGACACAGAAAAAGGCAGGAGATAGAAGAAAGGGAGGAGGCAGACTAAAAGTGGGAGTGAAGGAGAGGAGGAGGTGCAGTATAGTGGAAGAGAATAGTTGATCCCCTAACTATTATCTATCTCGTGTAACTCACTTTTTTCGTTACAAATCCCACAACACACTACATATTCATAATCACAAATTTACAGAACTATCTATATGTTATAATGAACTGCTACACTGTAAAGAAAAAAGTTAATTAACTTGGCCCTCTGATTTTCACACCGATAAGACATGTACTGCATTTAAACTCTGTTTTGATTTTCTTTCCTAGATGCATACGGGTTAAAACTTTTACCTGTCTAAGATGAAAATCTGTGAAAAAAATTTGACAATTGATGAATATGTTTTCTTCGTGGCTGGTGTAAGGAGAAACGAGTTAGGTACAGGATGAGTTGGTGGCCGAGATTTCCGTTTCTCTGGCTCTCAGAAAAAGGCAGGCAAAGTCGAAGAAAACTGCTACAACTCACAGTGATGACTCAGTCTCTCTTGGCATCTAAAGTACTCACAGTTGCCGTAAGGTTTTCTGTAAACACTTTCAGAATGAGACTGTTTAACAACAGTGGCAGTGTGATATCTTCTGACTAACAAACTGGTCGCTTAGGGAACGCCTTGACCACACAAGCTGACGGCGAAATATTGCGCATAGTTCGGACCGTGATAGTAGCAGATTCACCCAGTACTGTTTGTTTGCGAAGAAATCACTACATATTGTATTTCTAAACACACTAATCGTTCTGAGGAGCTCTGGGGATCCAACATCTACTAAGAGTTCATAGACGATATTAACCTTCTTTTCCACAATTTAAATGTTTTGTTCTTATAACTGCGATTACAAGTTGTATCTCCTCTGCGCTTCAAATTAAGTCTATATGCAAACTTACCAGACCTAAAAAAATCACAATGTCCAATCTGTATTCCTTATCTCCAACAATTGCAAAAAGCCTAGATGCCCTTTTTTCACAGCAAAGAGCGTTGTCGTCACAGCAAAGAGCGTTGTCGTTTCAAATACGGAAGAGCATCTTCGCTGGTACTCGCAGCTGGAATATTACAATAATATTACATTACGTAGGGACATCACAATGAGTGTAAGATCCTGGTGGTGTTCCTAGCAGTGTTATCTACTACGAGTGCGTTTTCGAATTGTATTGCTGCAGTTTTTGCACTGCATATCAGCGATGGTATACCTACTGGGTCGGACCCGTGTGCACTATGGAGAAGTTCGCGGAGCAGCCTTAGAAACTCTCCGACCCCTCCACCTCCGCCCCTCGGGGAGAGCCGCGTCGGAAACCGGCGCATAATATTCCGCCCTCCTCGCAAAGGTTGAAGGATCGCTTGAATCTCGCCAACCGCCACAAATCGCCGGTGGATACCACCGGCCCTGAAACCGATCATCATGAAGACTGTCCACCGTCCCGTGTCAGGGTCCGTTCATCCGCGATTTCGTCGTCGTCCGACGATTCACCTGACCGCCTAGTAATTGATCTTCCTCGTAGTGAAGCGGCAAACACATCGGCTCTGTCTGACCACCACCCGGCTGTACCTGCACCCCTTTATACGCAGTCTCGCCACCGTGGCGAGTCTTCTGGACACTCTGACCCCGTCGGAAAGTCTTCTGGCCGTCCCTCCAGACGGTCCTCCTCCCACGCGTTCTGTGGTGACAGCGGATCGTGTTCCGATAGCTTCCTGCCAGGGGACGCCGCACCGGATGGGCCTGTGGATGAGAAAATGGCTCATGCTCCTGACTCTCCTTCTTAAGAGATCCCGTCGAGCCCTCTGAAGAAAGAGAAGATACCCCCCATTGTGGTATATAATGTCACTAATTATACGAAACTGAACACTGAGCTCCACCGGCTCATTGTCGGCCAATCTAGAGCTGTTTACCAAAAAGATCATGTGAAATACCTGCTCGACAGTAGGGACGACTATCTTACCATTTTCGATCTCGTAAAATGAAAGGCGATGCCTTACGTTACCCACCAGACGTCGGGTAACTGCAGAACCAAAATCGTCATCAAGGACTTGCCACCAGAGGTTACGGCAGAGGAGGTCAAGGAGGAATTGCTTCGACTCGATTTCGAAGATCCTTTGGTCCACCAGTATAGCAAGAGGGATCCTGACACCAGGGCATTGATCCCCTGCCCTACCCACGTCGTCTCCGTTTCCTGGAGAGAGGACATAGAGCGGATTTACCAAATCCGGTATCTTCTGTACACAAAAGTCCGGATTGAATCTTACGAGGGCCGCAATGGGCCAGCCATCTGTCCCAAAAGCCAACGTTTACGACGTACTTGGAATTACTGCACCCTGTCGTTGTGGTGTGTTACGTGTGCTGGCCCACAATTAGTGGAGAACTGCACACTCCCTGCTTTGGAGAAACCTACCTGTGCCAGGTAGGAACGACTCATGATCCTCACCACATTGCATCCTGGAGGGGGTGCCCTGTTTACCAGAAGGCACTGAAGTCTTCTCGTCCTCCCATAAAGAAACCTAGAACAAATCGACCTCCCCCACCGCAATGGGACATGACCAACTATCCTGTTTTGCGGGGTCAGCCTGGTACACTGTCTTCAGCAGCCACTCTGGTACCAGCCACTCAGGTACCAGATGGTTCTGTGGCTCCTGTGCCCCTTCCATCCCAGGCTCCCACCACATCCTTTGCTACTGCACCCCAGTCTCATCCTCATTGTCCGTCTTCAGTGACGGCTTCCACTGCGCACCAACTACAGGAGCTAGCTGCAGCTCCCCCCAGTCCATCTGTGGCTCTATCCCAGCCCTCTGTTCCTACCCCCACTCTGCCTACTACTACACCCACACCTGCCCGCCATAGGGGCAAGCAGACCTCTCGGGACCCTCCCCCAGTGGTGGAGACTGATGCGTCCTTTCGAGCGGACATGCGCGAAATCCTCCAGGTCATCTCCTTTTCCACGAAACCCTAGATCCGGGCTGTTATTCGTGACACTGCACAAAAAATCTGTCGGTTGGAGGCTGGGCTCTCCAAGGTCATCGTCCTAGTGGAAGGACTTAGTCAAGTATTGTTTTAATGGCGAATGGACCTCCACACCACCACCAGCCCCCTCGGGTTCTTGTCACCTGTATTTTTAATGCCAATGGCATAAAATGGATGAAGACGGTATTGAATGCCTTCCTCCATCATGTGGATGTTTTACTGGTCACAGAAACACACCTCAAACCGGCAGACGATTTCCGCCTTCGCAACATGGTGTGTTACCACTTTGACCGCCTCGACCGCCGTATTGGAGGAACAGCTGTGTTCCTCAACAAAGCTCTTGTCCATACCCAAGAGACTATCCACCCAATGGAACACATAGAGGCCAAAGCGGTTACCATCTCCACATGCCTTGGTGGCATTACCTTTGCAGCAGCGTATTTGAGCCCAAATAAGGCACTGCTGGAAGCAGAAATCTGCACATTGTTATCCTTCGACAGGCTCATCATTGGGGCAGATCTCAATGCCAAGCACCCAGCTTGGCATTCTCACGTGTCTAACCCCAAAGGCCAGCTCCTCCTTGACCTGAAGGATACTTTAGCACTATTGGTCTATGGCCCCCACGAACCTACCCATATCCCAGTCCATACTAACTGCCAACCAGACGTTCTGGATGTGGCCATCTCCAAAAACATCACCGCTCAGTTTTCACTGGAAGTTCTCCACGAACTGGCCTCTGACTATGAGCCAGTACTCTTGCACCACACCAATGCTGCCCTTTCATTTGATGTTCGTTCCACTGCGACCCTCACCAACTGGGACAAGTTTGTGAGGGTACTTAATAAAACCGCTCGACACGACCTCGATTTGACAACACCGGCCAATATAGTCTGTGATGTGGATTACCTTATTGCCAAAATACAGAAAGCAGTGTAACTCTCCACCTCCACTGCACCTCGGAATTTAACCCCCCTGGACAACTTGCCCCCTCTGTTACGAGAGCTGAACGTGCAAAAGAACCGCTACCGCCGGCGGTGGAAACAGTTTCGTGATCCTCAGGACAAACACCAAATGAGACGCCTCCAGCGCGAATTCTGCCACCGGCTCGCCGACTGGAGGTCCGAACAATGGGAGGACAGGATGTCCGCTTTCCTACTCCACAAAAAATCTGACTGGGCTGTCATTCGCACCCTGCAGCGTTCTACGCCAGCGACTGCCCATCCTATTCGCACGGCAGCGGGCTTGTCATATGATACCCTCCAAATTGTGGAAACGCTGGCAGTGGCATTTCTGGCCCAAAACCGCCTCTTGTCCAGGACCTTTCTCCAAACGAACTACAGGAAGAACATGAATTCCTGACAGCTGTTGCTGCTTTCCGTAACCGCCCACCCCAGTCTGCTCCCCTTCTTACGTCCATGGCAGAAATTCAGCGTATCCTTCGACGGAAACGTGGCCGGTCGGCCCCTGGATTGGACGGAATTTTAAATGAACATCTTTGCCACCTTTCCCGTACACCAGTCATCTTGTTCACCAAGATTTTAAACTGTTGTCTCACGTCTGGCCTTTTCCCCTCTCAGTGGAAACAAGCCAAGCTGATTGCGATCCCCAAGAGGTCCAAGGACCCTACAGTCCCCACCAACAACAGGCCCATCAGCCTCCTAAATACTATGGCGAAGGTCCTTGAATCAGTGATCCTTCAGCAACTATCCCAACCTCTTGCGGCAGCTGGGACGATCTGTCCTGAGTAGTTTGGATTCACTTCGCACCTCTCTCACGAACTTCAGGTCCTACGGATCACTGAACACATCTGCAAAGGCTTCAACACCGCCAAGTTGAAAGCTGCCGTTTTTCTGGACTTGCAAAACGCCTACGACAAGATCTGGCAAGACAACCTCGTACACAAGATGCTGACACAGACCCCTATACCGGATATTTATGTCAAGATTGTAGATGACTTCCTCAGTGGTAGGACTTTCCTAGTGGGTCAAAGGGGAATGCGTTCTGGCATTCGCCAATTGTCGGCAGGCACTCCACAAGGATCGATGCCATCTCCCATCCTTTTTAATATCTATGTAAATGATATGCCGGTCATCCCCGAGTGCCACCTAGCACAAAATGCCGACGACACAGCACTATATAACACTGGCCGAAATTACTGACGCCGTCGTCGCCCACCTCCAGCGACAGGTGGACGCCACCATCACCTGGTGTCGGACAAACAAAATAACTCTCAATGCCGCCAAAACTACGACAGTTCACGAAACGGCGCGCAGTCCTCCACCGCAATATCTCGATTGCAGGCGTGCAGGTGCCCTGGTCCCCGACAACCACCTATCTCAGGGTACAGATGGACCACAAATTGCTCTTCCGCAGTCATGCGGAGTATGTCGCCAACAAGGGGCAATAGCTAACCAGGGCTTTGTACCCACTCTTCCGCAGTAGGGATCTTAACCTGCATACCAAACTCCGCATTTAACGAACAGTTATCCTGCCCGCCCTCACGTATGGATCTGCTGCATGGGCCACGATTAGTGTCAGCAGGATGCGGACGTTGCAGCGCCTGCAGAACAAGGTGGAGCCTGCACGCCCCGCCACTCACGAGACTTGTCACTCTCCACGAGGAAGCGGATATCGTTCCCCTAAAGACGACCATATGCAACAACGCGCGGCGTCTCTATGAGAAACTGGATGCCTTGCGGGACACTGTCCATGGGTTACGCCAAGTTGGGACCACACTTCCACGCCGCTGGCATCGACATCAGGTTCCCCTAACCATCCTAGACGAATCGGATTCCGACCATGGCTAACGATAGGCCTGGCACGCCCACCACGGATACATCCTTTGGCGGGACTAGCCCCCATTCTACGTCCAATAATTTCCCACCCTATCTGCCCACGTTAAGCTAAATTTTTCTGCCTGACTGATGTACTGTCACCGTCAGAGGGTGGCACGGGACTACAAGTTCCACCGCCACGCCTCTAAAGTGTATTGGAGTGACGCAGTGTCACTGCCCTGTGGATAGATTTACTGCCTCACCAACACAGCTAGACAGCAATTGGCCGGTGATGCTGTGTTGTAACATATCACAAAAAAAGAGTTTAGGCTAATGTAATGCAACAATGCTATGAAAGGGGTATTTGCTACTCACTGAGACATGGAACTTAGTGAAAGGCAGGATTCGGTGTGGATGGGGCCCTCGGCCTGGGAAAGCCGCTCAACCTGGTAACTGATTAGACAGGCAACCAAGAGTTGCATCCACTCAACCGGATGGCAACTCATACTATTGACAGTCTAAACGCAGACGAACCCTCTTGCAAAATCTTCCTAACATCTGGTAACCACCACAACGATGGAATAACCCAGAACCGGCGGACAGCACTGCGTCTTCAGAACCCAGGGTTTGGAGCGTGCAGAAGCAGAAGGAACCACTAATACGAAGGTAGTCTAAAAGAACAAAATATCCGAACCACAATTAAGGATGCTGCCGAACTACACGCCTTACCAGACAGCAGCGGCAAGGCGAGGAAAGGTACAGTGCCGCGAAAATACGCTCACCTCCATGGCAGGTAATTAGGGCGTTAGCGGCCACTAGGCAGAAAAATGTCGCTGGTTGAAAAATGGTTCAAATGAGTCTGAGCACTATGGGACTTAACATCTGACGTCATCATTTTCCTAGAACTTAGAACTACTTAAACCTAACTAACCTAAGGACATCACACACATCCATGCCCGAGGCAGGGTTCGAACCTGCGACCGTAGCAGTCGCGCAGTTCCAGACTGAAGCGCCTAGAACCTCTCGGCCACACCGGCCGGCTCGCTGGTTGAAAGAAGTGGAGGACGGCTAATAATTAATTTCGCCAACTCCAAACACTCCACTCATTGCTCTTCGTGTCAGCGACCCTGCGAGCAGCAACGTGCGAACAAACGACGTGATCTCAAAATATTGGAGTTTTCACTACTGGGTTAATGTTCACTCAACTCACGTCCTGAGTCCGGTGGTATAACGATATGTTTACGTAATGTGTATACATAAACATACAGTTATAAATGTCCCCGTTCGTAGTCTCTAATTATAACAATATGTTACTTTTGTGCTGTAACATATAGCTATAATCAGCGGTGGAAACATATTTGCGAACGCCGACCGTGTGCGGCTGTTTCTCGTTGGATCGTCTGATCAGTCGGAAGTTGCATTGCAGAGGAGAATAAATGCCTATTCAAAATATAATTATTTTGGATAGCTCAACATGAATTTCCTAAGGGACCGTAGTTTATCATGCATTTACCAATAGAATATGGCGCGGAGAAAATATT
Source organism: Schistocerca nitens (assembly GCF_023898315.1). NCBI lineage: Eukaryota > Metazoa > Arthropoda > Insecta > Orthoptera > Acrididae > Schistocerca > Schistocerca nitens. Next base: position 293,455,728 of record NC_064614.1, on the reverse strand, counting down.
TCGCCGCATGCAACTTCCGTCCGAACTCGACGAAAGAATTCGTGACTGTGAACTCTCTATTTGGCAGAAACATATAGAAAATTAAATAATTTCATGAAGAAGTGAGACATAGATTCTATAGTAAATGAATAGTCCATACACCAGTTCCATTTAACTCTGAATTTATGGCAAGTAATAGACAAACTTACACTGCAATGACGGATTTAACATGGATGCCGTTTTGACTGGCACTTCTCTTAATGAAAACAATTCCTTTGACGTTTTCACACACACGTCGCACAATAAATCTGCTGCTAGGCACTTTTAGTATTACACATTTACTTTACACTAGAACAATATTAATTTTGACAATAATAATACGGCGGCAAGACATGCGCGTCCGACACAAGTTACAGGAGACAAGAGAAGAATGAGTAACTGTTCATCGAGAATATCTCGTACCTCAAAAAAAAAAAAAAAAAAAAAAAAAAATGTGTAAAAAAAGTGTTCTTCTTCTGTCCGTTTTTCGCGCCGCGGTTTTCAAAGTCAATAACTCACAGTATCTCTGACGGCGCTTCGACAATAAACAAGTTACGTCACAGGTCGTTCACCTTTTACATTTTCGCAACATTATTTGCTAACTGTAGCTGTTGCCGAGCGACTGCTCGATTAATTAATGATTTAAAATGATAAGGCAATCACATAATGTTACAGTGGACAACGAGGTTTTGGCCCTCGCAACTACAGCCCCTCGATCCGGCAGTGCCTGCGTGGCACCAGCGTTCCGAGCGTGTCGTCGCACTACCGGACCTCACTGCTGCTCCGTCCCAACCGAACTGCCCGACACAATCCCTCCCCAGAACACACTTGACGTTCCTCCAAAGATAGTACCACCATTCTACATATCGATAACCACTGCTGCTGCCACTAGCGGAGAGACAATTCTAGCAAACATAGTGGCGCCAGTAAACAGAAGAGGAACACGAGACGCAACTATCCCTACTAAACAATGCCAAGCTACCAACGGTACCAACGCGAGCCGCAACAAGGATCACTCACCATATAGTGGAGATGCTGAGTAACAGACAGGCACCACATAAGGCTTCAGCCAACAAGGCCTTTGTCAAAAATAGATGACGGACACACACTCACACACACACACACACACACACACACTCACGCAAACACATCTTACACACACATGACCACAGTCTGTACCAGCAGTGGGAGTGTGGCTTCAGGTGCCACAGACTGAGGTCATGCGTGTGTGATTGTGTATCGGTCGTCTCTTTTTGACAGAGGCCTTGTTGGATGAAAGTTTATGTTGTGATAGCCTTTTTATTATGCCTACCTGCGACTCAGCATCTCCGCTATATGGTGAGTAGCAACTACCCCTTTCATAATAATGTTGCATTCCATCCTGGATTTTCCATTGTTTGATTTTGCCTGACGGCTGTTCTTCCATCGTAAGCCAGTGCTGTTTTCCTTTGTAACTATTTTCTAACGCATCACTATATTCAATTTCCGTCCGTCTTTCTCTTGTTTCTTGTGTTTCCCTTGTCGCCTTAGAAACTGTGTTGCACGTTCTACTTACGGGCATCACTGTATCGCGGTCTCGGCCGCGCGCAGCAGACGGCTACAAGACCACGCTGATTGTTGGTGCAGCAGCTTATGTCCCAAATTACTCCCAGCGATATTATTAATGCTGTACCTTCAAATTGATCACTCTCCCTGCGTCACTCTCCCGCATTTTCGCGTGTTATTTACCACACCTTTCCGGTTCCATACGATCTTTCATCTCATCCTACCAACCCCTCCACACCCCGCACTCCTTTTCCGTTCTATCCCAGTTCGCACCTACTAATTTCACCCCATTCAGTCCCGTCTGCCGTCCACCTTTTTCGCACTTATCCACGCTTAGGCCTGTAATCCACGCTAATATACACTCCTGGAAATGGAAAAAAGAACACATTGACACCGGTGTGTCAGACCCACCATACTTGCTCCGGACACTGCGAGAGGGCTGTACAAGCAATGATCACACGCACGGCACAGCGGACACACCAGGAACCGCGGTGTTGGCCGTCGAATGGCGCTAGCTGCGCAGCATTTGTGCACCGCCGCCGTCAGTGTCAGCCAGTTTGCCGTGGCATACGGAGCTCCATCGCAGTCTTTAACACTGGTAGCATGCCGCGACAGCGTGGACGTGAACCGTATGTGCAGTTGACGGACTTTGAGCGAGGGCGTATAGTGGGCATGCGGGAGGCCGGGTGGACGTACCGCCGAATTGCTCAACACGTGGGGCGTGTGGTCTCCACAGTACATCGATGTTGTCGCCAGTGGTCGGCGGAAGGTGCACGTGCCCGTCGACCTGGGACCGGACCGCAGCGACGCACGGATGCACGCCAAGACCGTAGGATCCTACGCAGTGCCGTAGGGGACCGCACCGCCACTTCCCAGCAAATTAGGGACACTGTTGCTCCTGGGATATCGGCGAGGACCATTCGCAACCGTCTCCATGAAGCTGGGCTACGGTCCCGCACACCGTTAGGCCGTCTTCCGCTCACGCCCCAACATCGTGCAGCCCGCCTCCAGTGGTGTCGCGACAGGCGTGAATGGAGGGACGAATGGAGACGTGTCGTCTTCAGCGATGAGAGTCGCTTCTGCCTTGGTGCCAACGATGGTCGTATGCGTGTTTGGCGCCGTGCAGGTGAGCGCCACAATCAGGACTGCATACGACCGAGGCACACAGGGCCAACACCCGGCATCATGGTGTGGGGAGCGATCTCCTACACTGGCCGTACACCACTGGTGATCGTCGAGGGAACACTGAATAGTGCACGGTACATCCAAACCGTCATCGAACCCATCGTTCTACCATTCCTAGACCGGCAAGGGAACTTGCTGTTCCAACAGGACAATGCACGTCCGCATGTATCCCGTGCCACCCAACGTGCTCTAGAAGGTGTAAGTCAACTACCCTGGCCAGCAAGATCTCCGGATCTGTCCCCCATTGAGCATGTTTGGGACTGGATGAAGCGTCGTCTCACGCGGTCTGCACGTCCAGCACGAACGCTGGTCCAACTGAGGCGCCAGGTGGAAATGGCATGGCAAGCCGTTCCACAGGACTACATCCAGCATCTCTACGATCGTCTCCATGGGAGAATAGCAGCCTGCATTGCTGCGAAAGGTGGATATACACTGTACTAGTGCCGACATTGTGCATGCTCTGTTGCCTGTCTCTATGTGCCTGTGGTTCTGTCAGTGTGATCATGTGATGTATCTGAAGCCAGGAATGTGTCAATAAAGTTTCCCCTTCCTGGGACAATGAATTCACGGTGTTCTTATTTCCATTTCCAGGAGTGTATTTTTTATTTATATCTTTTCTTTGATCTCATTGTGACTTCCAGCCAATTTTAGTGAGTTTTCGCCTTTCGCGACGTCGTACTCGCTCAGATTTCATCTTGTTTCCATCTTTTTCATCCGTTTCGTGGGTAGCGTGGCTTCAGATGCTACAAACTGTGGTCATGCGTGTGTCAGTTTCGTTTGTGCTCGAGTGTGTGTGTGTGTGTGTGTGTGTGTGTGTGTGTATCGGTCGCCTATTTTTTACAAAGGCCTTGTTGGTCGAAAGCGTATGTTGTTACAGTCTTTTTATTATGCCTATCTGCATTTCAGTATATCTGCTGTAAGGTGAGTAACAACTACCCCCTTTCATAATGTTTTTGTATGGGTTTAGAAATCGATATAGGGCGAGGAGAATTTATTTTGCACTTTATAGGCCAATTTGATAGCGAGTTATGTTAAAAATTAATTTCTGTCATTTCATTTCCGTTGATCAATGGTAATGGCTGACATCGAAATAAGTGTCCAAGGAAGAGAAAAGCAACTGGAATCACTCAACAGAGGAAAGTCCACTGGACCTGACGGGATACCAATTCGATTCTACACAGAGTACGCGAAAGAACTTGTCCCCCTTCTAACAGCCGTGTACCGCAAGCCTCTAGAGGAACGGAGGGTTCCAAATGATTGGAAAAGAGCACAGGTAGTCCCAGTCTTGAAGAAGGGTCGTCGAGCAGATGCGCAAAACTATAGACCTATATCTCTGACGTCGATCTGTTGTAGAATTTTAGAACATGATTTTTGCTCGAGTATCATGTCGTTTTTGGAAACCCAGAATCTACTATGTAGGAATCAACATGGATTCCAGAAAACAGCGATCGTGTGAGACCCAACTCGCGTTATTTGTTCATGAGACCCAGAAAATATTAGATACAGGCTCCCAGGTAGATGCTATTTTTCTTGACTTCCGGAAGGCGTTCGATACAGTTCCGCACTGTCGCCTGATAAACAAAGTAAGAGCCTACGGAATATCAGACCAGCTGTGTGGCTGGATTGAAGAGTTTCTAGCAAACAGAACACAGCATATTGTAATCAATGGACAGACGTCTACAGACGTTAAAGTAACCTCTGGCGTGCCACAGGGGAGTGTTATGGGACCATTGCTTTTCACAATATATATAAATGACCTAGTAGATAGTGTCGGAAGTTCCATTCGGCTTTTCGCGGATGATGCTGTAGTATACAGAGAAGTTGCAGCGTTAGAAAATTGTAGTGAAATGCAGGAAGATCTGCAGCGGATAGGCACTTGGTGCAGGGAGTGGCAACTGTCCCTTAACATAGACAAATGTAATGTATTGCGAATACATAGAAAGAAGGATCCTTTATTGTATGATTATATGATAGCGGAACAAACACTGGTAGCAGTTACTTCTGTAAAATATCTGGGAGTATGCGTGCGGAACGATTTGAAGTGGAATGATCATATAAAATTAATTGTTGGTAAGGCGGGTACCAGGTTGAGATTCATTGGGAGAGTGCTTAGAAAATGTAGTCCATCAACAAAGGAGGTGGCTTACAAAACACTCGTTCGACCTATACTTGAGTATTGCTCATCAGTGTGGGATCCGTACCAGATCGGGTTGACGGAGGAGATAGAGAAGATCCAAAGAAGAGCGGCGCGTTTCATCACAGGGTTATTTGGTAACCGTGATAGCGTTACGGAGATGTTTAATAAACTCAAGTGGCAGACTCTGCAAGAGAGGCGCTCTGCATCGCGGTGTAGCTTGCTCGCCAGGTTTCGAGAGGGTGCGTTTCTGGATGAGGTATCCAATATATTGCTTCCCCCTTCTTATACCTCCCGAGGAGATCATGAATGTAAAATTAGAGAGATTAGAGCGCGCACGGAGGCTTTCAGACAGTCGTTCTTCCCGCGAACCATACGCGACTGGAACAGGAAAGGGAGGTAATGACAGTGGCACGTAAAGTGCCCTCCGCCACACACCGTTGGGTGGCTTGCGGAGTATAAATGTAGATGTGGATGTAGAACAGAGACGGTGCTTCGTTGTAAGTATGTGAAAGTATGGAACAAAGCTGTGGAAATGATATTGCTGCTGTATGCTATGCATAATTTGATGAATTTTATACTGAAGTATGTGTGAGAAAGACAGAGATTTCTCTCATTACAATGTCTGTTGTTTGGATAACACTCTTAAACTATGTCATCACAAGAAAATCAAAGGCAAAATATCAAATGTGACCACAGGTCTGCCGGCAACGCGGCATGTGTCCTCAATAGGCCTGTCATTCAATGCCCACGGCGATACATATTTGAATAATGTTGTTGCAAACAGCGTCAGAGAAGAAGGGAAATATCAGAAAATAATAGAAGGAAGGTCCTACTGAGGAGTGCTGGTTTCGAATAAATGAGTTCTCTTGATATGCTGGCACGTCAGTCTACCGCTCACTTGTTATGTGTACGTCGTTTCTTATAGAGGAACTAGACCATTGGCACATAAAGCACGAGTTGTGAGAACCACAGTATCTCACGTGTCTTATATCGAACTCATATATTATTATCGGCGTGTAGAGAACTGCAGAAAATTTATGCATGTGCCATTATCTCAGGTTTCAACAGTACATTGTGTACCAATAATGAACTCTCTGATAGATGTCATGTATGTAGCAGGAAACTATTTTTGCTTTGTTGTAGGTGCATTTCAAAAGGAGAGAATAGTTCTGCATTTGCAGGACTAATCTGGAAGTCTAGATTCAGACTTCTGCATCCACCCTAGCAAAATGACTGACTGAAACGACAGCTTGATTCCACAAGAAATCCGGGATGATGACGGGGAAAGGTTTAAGGCAACGAAAGACGATTAAGTAGTTCACGGCCGGAGTTTGCATCCTTATTGATTGCTGTTACATTGGTGTGTGGTCTAAAACATGTTTTAGGCCTAACGTTTCGTCTGTTAATACTGGAGACATCATCAGAGGCTGTTTAATAGCACCTTCAAACTCGAACAAGCTTTTCAGTCGAGCTGTTTGTACCAAAAAATGCAATGGACGGGTCTTGACGTCATCAGACAGCTTCCCAATATCACGACATTGTACGTTGAGGAACATTTCGTGTTGAAGAGTTGACACTGATTGCTTTATTTAATAGTAATGCGCACAACTTGATCGGGTACCGAGAAATCATCAAATTCAATTTTTCTGATCTTTCTCAAGGCACATTAATTGTTATGATAAGATTTAGAGAGAGGCCACAAGAATTCAAAAGCACAAAAACAACTTTAACAGGAAAGAAGAAGGACTGAAATCAAAAAAGTTGTAGTCATTAGTGATAGATAAAGCAAACAGCAACTACTCTTCCAAACTGCAAGCATGGTGCAGACGCTACGTGGAATCTGTAGCCTTGATACCTGTTATGTAAATGGAAGGTGGAGGAGAGAGGAAGGAAAGGATAAGGAAGGCACTACTGATGTCAGCAGCATCAGGACTTAATTCGGAATCAGCGAATAAGGGGGAAAAGATGCGCCGGACCATGATTCAAAGCTGGTATCTCCTGCTTTTGCGTTAACCACTGCGCCGCCCGGACACAGTACTTATAGTAACTGCGCGGACTATCTTGGCACGCCTTTTGGCTGACCCACATTCACACAAAGCGCCATTTATCAGCAGTTTCCGTCCATGGCCTTCATGCTCGCTACTTTGAGATTCCAGCAGGAGGTTGAACGTCATTATTCATTCGCCCTGAAGGTGGTGGAGTCATTGCTCATCGAGGCGAACCATTTATATGAATGCTTAATAATCAGGAGATTCCGGGTTCGAATCCCGGTCCGGCAAATATTTTCACTCGTTACCGTCCATTCCTCATCTAGTCTCGATGCAGCTGCCATTAATAATTCCTTCCCTTTTTTTCCTTTCTCCCCTCTTCACCTTCAATGTAAATAATATCCGTAATATTCGTCGGATCCACTCCGTGATGCTAGGAAGCGCTCTGATGACGTCACGGCCCGAGTATTGCCTGAATGTGTATAAACGGCTGCTGAGTTTGAGTTTTAAGCTACTATCTGAGCCTTTAATTCCTCTCACGTTAGATAATGAAACATTAGGCAGCCAAACATGCCATAGACCAACGAGTAATCCTCATGTCACAAACATCAACAAAGACGAAAAGACCGATGATCTTATCTCATGGCATTTGTAAACAGAAAGAAGGGGAAAAGAAACAAGCACTGTCTTGTTCATAGGTACAACTGAGTTTGGTTAGTTTGTGCAAAGCACGTAGCGCAAAGTCACGACAAACGTGTATTATGTGGCACCCTGCTGCTTGAAATATTGAATGCACTACAATGGAATTTGTGTTCTCCTTCGGTGCAAAAGTCTAGAGGAAGTCACGAGAATGACACTAAGATTTAATTTCTACCATTCGTTCTTGAACAATTGAACCGAACTGTTGTTTGCTCATCATTTACTACAGACACCGCACGATTCATGGAAGATGCAGTGTCTTACCTTCTTTGGCTCGTTTCTATCTCCTTAACGTTGCGTGTAATATGTATCTTAGAGTAAGTGTATTTTCGCAAAGTTTCCGGATTTTTACGACTCTTAAGGACACCATGATTCCATTGTGTATTTCAGACACAGCTCGCTCTGCTTGTCAATTAGGTCTTACAATGTAGTTTATAGATTACAGCGAAGCCAAGATTCATCCAGTACACCTTGACATCCGAAAGTAGTCGAAACAGTTACTTATTGCCACATAATCAAGGAAATGTGATGTTACAGAATATTAGATCAACTTTCTGACTGGATTCAGGGTGCCAAAGGATTCAACTCAGCACGTTGTCTTTAATGGGGAGAGAATGCAACGTATGTAGCTTCCGGCTTACGGAATGGGAGACTTGTAAGGATCGTTACTGTTTGCAATGTTATCAGTTTATTTGTCGTGTGACGTGGAAAGCTCGGTATGGTAGGCTATTCGAAAAGTGAAAAAATTGTTTAAAATACAGATAATCTAAAGAGGATCGACGATAGATGCATAAACAATTGTATCGTACTGGGCCCCAAAATGTGTATTGATACTATGTATTGTTTAAATTTGTGACTCGCGATTAGTCAGCGGAAATCCTCAAATGCGCTATAAACGATCATGCTTAATTAAGCGAAGGAAAGGCGACGCCCAAGTGACAATTATGTGAAGAATTATAAGAATATGTACCCAAGAAAGAAGTTTCTTACATAATACTTGTTCATATGGCTCAAATGACTCTGAGCACTATGGGACTCAACTGCTGAGGTCATAAGTCCCCTAGAACTTAGAACTACTTAAACCTAACTAACCTAAGGACAACACACACATCCATGCCCGAGGCAGGATTCGAACCTGCGACCGTAGCGGTCGTGCGGTTCCAGACTGTAGCGCCAGAACCGCTCGGCCACCAGTGGCCGGCACTTGTTCATATGAATAAAGGAAGTACATAATATCCAAGGAAATACAGTGCCTTTCATCACGAGTCCGTTTAGCGAAACGTAACTGTAATAGCAAATGCTATACAAGAAGCATGTGCCTGACGGAGGCTTTACAATGTCATGAGCGAACGTTAACATTCTAGCGAAACCATAATAGAGAAACTCAGGTATCAGCCATACGGTGGCAGTCTAAAAAAGCACTGCCTCGGTTTTCACCTACGTTTGTTCCCCGTATCTCTCATGAAGGTGAAATGCGAAATTCATGGGAAGATCCGGGCATTTTGTCGAAATCCCATGAAAAATTCTAATCTTCTCAACCAGACACCATACAAAGAATTACCACCATATTCCAGACAAACGTTGTCCGAAATAGAACACGTTGCCTCAAATGCCTTCAGTCTATCCGTCGGAAGATCTGTCTAAGTTATGGAATTAATTCATCTCTTCTTCCCCTTTTCGCAGGAATGCATATCTCTTAGCAATTCTCCTTAATATATCTAAGGTCTTTGGAGTATCAGATAAATAGATTCTGCAATTAACACATAAGTGTAATTGTTTAAGATCTTAACAGACTGATCACCGAACTCTACCGAAATTTCATGTCTTAAGATAGTCAGTTAGAGCTAACACAGAGGCATGTCCGTTCACTTTATACATCTTTGTCAAACATATGAAAATAGTATGGGATTTAAACAGGGGGAGAATTGCGTCGTGGCTCTCGTTTTCTGTTGCCTCAGGCAGCACATTCAGAGGTTTGTAATGCCATTTGGTTTCTCTTGACACTGATTCCTGTTATATCAGTGTACGCCAAAACATGTGTGGAAAATAACTGTTTATAAGGTTCTCCGCCGTAATTGATTTCATTTCATTCTAGTATAACTTTCTTTCAATAATGAAACCAGTGTATTCACATTTAAAAGAATACTAAAACTGGAGGTTCTAGTTCGTTGGGTCACATTATAGCCTTCAGTCATTATTGTGAATTTTATTCACTGGAAATACTTGCAAACGGGGGTATATTTTAAAAAAAGTAGACACATCATGTTAACAATTAATTAATATTTTGAGAGGTTAATATTATAGTAGCTGTAATTTAGTCTACAGATAATGAAACCAAAACTTGATAATGTAGCACCTCATAGATTTTTACTTATGAGTAGGTAAATTTATCTAATAATTTTTCTTATTTAGATTACCTTACATGTGGAAAGGTCCTAACTAACCATACGCCTGCTCAACGAGCCTCTTCCATTTCTGTCAGTCGCGTGCACTGTTTGTCTATTTTCTGTTCTGTTCATCCTAGCTGTGTCCTCCCGGATGTTACTTCGCCGTGTAATTCTGGGTTTTCTGCGTCCTTTCGTTCCGTCTACTTTTCTGCAGAATGCTATTCCAGGTAGTCTATTCTCCGTCATTCCCGTTATATGGCCTGCCCAGTTCGATTGACACTTGGACAATAGTACATCGCTCATACTTGTGTCGTGTTACAGCTATAATAGACGACCGATAAAAGTGCACTCTGAAGTTAGTACTAAGTGCTCTTTCCTTCAGTGCTTTGCTAGAACAGAGAATTGTTTTCTTCGTTGATGGTAGACGGGCATCTGTTTTTGTATCCGCTCTAATCGTTGTCGCGAGAAAGACTCCCTAAGTACATGAAACAGTCACTGTCTTGAAAGTGAATCCACCTACGGCCGATGGTGCATCACTTCTGATTTTCTTATTTATGACCTTAATTTCTGTCTTTTCTCCATTAACACGTAATCTCGTTTTCTCAGCGCTTTTGTAATAATTGTGCATCATTCTGATAAATTCTGTTTTGGAACTCCCTTTTATTGCTACACATCTGAGTAGGCTAATGATGTTCACCTCCTGCAGGCGGAGTCGATTTTGATTAATCATAGCAAACTCTCTTCCAATCTTCTCTGAGAAGAGGTAGAATAAAATAGGTGAAATGGCGTCCTAAAATTTTCATCTTCTCCTACAGTTGTCTTTATGTGACACAAATTTCCTCTACACATGTAAACCTAATCCACTTAACTTTTAGAGCATTTCAGATTAACTAGTTATATTTTGGCCATCACAGGCCTTTTGGCATCTAGAAATCTACATTGAACTCCCACGCCTTATCAGGTATTTGACATAAATGATATAAAGAGATCGAACATGGTGCCTTCGAACTTGGTACCTACACCTACATATCTTGAGAATCCAAACCTTATGATTACCTGCTCAGTAAAAATTTGTTGATTCTTCATACCATAGATTCGACTAGTCCTAGATAGGTTTCTGGAGGTACCTGACAACATATCACAGATGAACCGACAGCGTCTCACGTGTGTTTCATAGGGTTCTGAGGAGGCGAATTTGATGTGCAAAACATCAACATATGTACGGAATAGCATTGCCTGTGTCATTAACACGTACGATGCAATGTTCCTTCGGATATACGTGGGTGCACTGCTGCCACTGCAGCCGTCAAGAAATACAGGGAATTTAATCGCAAGTGCGAATATTAAGACGTAAGATGCAATTTTCTTTCGGACACATAGAAGGCTAGGTCTGGTCGTGATTGGTGCACGGACAGCCGAAGCGGTGCCGACACTGTAGCTCAGCGTGTTTGACCACAGGGTTAGCTGCCCTCTGTAATAAAAAACCGAGTTAATGGATCAACGACGAACTAGAACAAGCGTAATTAGACGTCCGCCCCGAACAAATACAACGACCAATAAAGAACAGAATGTGATCAAAAGGAAAAAAATGTCGTTAAGGCGGCCACTCAAAAAAAAGGGGGGGGGGCGAAATCCGGGTTTGAATGCCGGTCCAGCAAAAAATTTCATTGCCGTCATTCCAATATACAGCCAATGGCGATGCATATTAGCAATTGTGAATAAGTTTCGTGTATCAACATAGGTCAGTATCATGATTTTGAACCCATTGTAGCAGGATTGTGGCGTGGCGATGCAGACAATTTTCCTGCTAGAGGTTTCATCGCCGTTGCGAGAGACATTAGTCATGAAGGTTTGCTGGTACTCCGAAATTATCTTCAGATATTATTCTTCAGTTTGTTGATACAAGAGTCCACGGGTATATTGCAGGTCCATATAGTGGCCGCTGGCCTTCGTCCGTAACCCAGAGCGACGTCAGAGCATCCGTTTGCCTGGATGACGACATATGCGGACACGACCGTCGACTTGGCTTTGCGATAATGGTGCTTCATCCGACCAGGCGACACGTTTCCATTTGAGCTTCCTGACAAATGAAAACTACGTTCGAATTGAGACTCGAACCTGGGAACTTTGCGTTTCACCAGCAAGTGCTCTACCAACTGAGCTATTTAAGCACAACTCACGACCCCTCCTCAAGGCTTTTTTTCCGCCAGTACCTCGACTCCAAAATTCATCTGCCAGGAAGTTTCATATCAGCGTACACTCTGCTTCAAAATGAAAATCTCATTGTGGACCTTTTCCTTTGTCCGGAGTTCAGTTACCATGATCCTGTGCCCACTCCTGTAGCAACTGCGATGTTGTGTGGTCAGTTGGCCACATGTAGGGGTCGTGCTGCTCAGCTCCATGTTCGGTAGTGTGTGCTCCGGAACACTTATGCTTGCCCCAACGATGTCGTCAGATGTACCACAGATCGCCTCCTATCCTGATTTACAGAGCGGGCGAGACTCCAGCCTCCAGGTTCTGCGATGAAGCGCAGACCACCTATACCTCATCGCCTGCTCCTCATTTCACCGTCTCTCACTAGTGGCCAGAGACGCTCAAATCAGTAACATGTGAACAACCGACCAGTTTAAACGTTCCCCTGATGCTCCTTCCCGTTCACCTGGCCATAACAATCCGTCAATTATCAGAGTAGTGTAGTTTTTATCGGTGGATTTCGCCACTGGCAGCCCGTTTCGTCGCTGGAATGATTGCCCATACGCTTAACAAACACAATTCCTTCACCACGTTACGTGCACACAAATTCACCCGCCTGCATTCAATACAGAAGTGGACAGCACTCATAATGTTTTTGCTAATCAGTGTATTCAGCGCCTCTACCACGTCACAGTGCTGTAAAGCTCGTTTGGCATTCAGGAATGTACAGTAGAGTCTGTGGGATATCGATGTTTCTCCCCGAGTATTGCAGCTGGAATCTTGAAATTTCACGACAATGTAGCTGGAAGTTTGCGCTACATGGGGCAATTTGTTTTCATCTGCGGCTGTAGCGAGAAAAGCCTCAACTACGAAACGAACGTGTGGCGCCTGTCACTGTCACCAACTTGTGAAAAGCAACGAAATGTAGTTCAATATTTGTTAAAGGGCATAAACCGTGTCAAATTCACAGGGACTTGCGTGGCGTGCATAGAGACGACTATATGAACTGTAGCAATGTCTCCAGGTGATCTGCATTCTACCAAAAGGTCTTTCTGAACCTAACTGATTCCCCACGCTCCGACCAGCCGTTAAGAGCTGCAACCTTGCAGAGTTTCGGAACCATTGGAATAACAATTCTGAATAACCGGCGTTGCAACTGCATACCTTATTGCAGCACTTCAACATTTCCTATGGTGCGATGTACGATATTGTTCATGACACGTTGAAATTTCATAAAGTTTGTGTTCGCTGGGTGCCTAAGATCCCGACAGACAGCCACAAGGCCAGCGAATGATGATAAGCTTCGCTCACTTTCTGAAAGAAATTGTCACTGGTGATGAGTACACTACACGCCCGAAACCAAACAGACCTCGATGAAGAGGAAATATTCTGCTTCCTCACTACGAAAAGAATTAAAAGTGATTCAGTCTGCTAGAAAGTACCGTTGACCGTGTTCTTGGATTTTCGTGGTGTGTTATTGGTCGACTTCGCTGAACATGGGCCACTGTGAATGCTGCGGCTTACGTACAAACTTTGGTTAAGTTGCGTCATGCCCTTCGTGACGAAAGCCACAAAATTAACTCTGACGGTATCAACGTCTTCATGAAAATGTTCGCCCTCGTTTTGCTGCTCCTGTTCGGTAAAAATCGCAAAATTTGGGCGGGACAGACTTTCATCTGCTTGGTCTCACTAAGAAATTCCTGGCCGCCCAGCACTTTGCGACAGATTCAGAAGTGAAATCAAAAGTGTGCAGATGGTTATACTCCAACCAAATGGACTTCTCAGAAAGGGGAATATTGAAACTGTTACCACGACGGTAGGACTGCGTTGTGAAAGCTGTTGACTATGTAGAAAAGTGGGAAGATGTTATAAGTTCACTTTCGATTTTTTTTTGTTTTGTAAGTTATTAAACATTTTGGCAGTAAAATTATTGTGCGTTACTTTCCGATCTTTCCACGTACTCATAAATCAAACGAGTTGTAATTCAACCAGAATGGCATATTTGCAACAAACACCAAATTACTGGTGTCAAGTCCCAGTAAATTTGTTGATATGAATAACATAGTATTGCTGAGTGAAATTGTAAAGTATTATTAAAAGTAACATGATTTTTTAATTTTTGATGTACGATACATCGATATGCTACAGTTCAAGTTATGCAGTTTTTTAAAAAATAATGAAAAAGTTGTTTTAATGTCAGGAACCATAAATTTTTATTATTTTGATGAGCGGCCATTCTACACATGCAGTAGAGCGTTACCTATGTATCTTTATGCTCATAATATTTCTATGAGCCAAAATGTGCTCACGAGAATTGGATTTTCTGCAGTACATTTTTCCACTTTTCTAAACCCAACTTCTACTTTTAGAGTGACATATAGTATTAAATCAACATTAGTCATATGAAAGCATACAAGCCATGACATCCAGAACTTTAGTCCACCTTTTCATTCAGTATTTTTGTAGCTCAAGTTGCTCATTGCAGAAACACTTTTAGCTGTAGCAGGTTGTAGATGATACGACCTTACTCAGCCGCTGAATTTTCGCACAAATATTTCATGTAGGGGAGATTACGCAACTTCAGTCTCCCTCACTAACAACTGCAATTTGAGTTGTTTGCTCTTCGGCATAAGCAGCTAGGCTCTATAGTTTTTGTAGGTTTTCGTGAGAGAGATTGTTCAGCTGTAAATTTCTATGCAAGTTCCATAAGGTTCGTTCGTTAGTACTTAAAATGGACTTTTTAGTGTTTGCACGTAATTAGTGACGTTGCTCGTTTCTTTGAAACGTCTTTCAGTGGCGAGAAAACCTCGTTCGTGTGTCCCTCCCATTAGCATCTCTCTCCCATTAACACGATTACTATGACATTCTCTTCAAGGTAATTCTGTCAACAAGACATCCACCATTCTAAGAGCAAAACCAACGCGTAGTGATCTCTCATCAGAGATTTCAAGAAGTACATTTTACTGCTTTCTTCACAGTGTCATCTAGTACGAATGAAAAAAGAAAATATGCGAAATGCGCAGCAAATATATTTCTGTCTTAAGCCGAAATGAAATGTTTGGAATAATAGCCGTATGTGCCTGACATGAAGAAAGCACCGTAAAATGGAGAGTGCATATCGCGGCGATACTTTATAGGCACTAAGAAACAACTAGTTCGGAAGGATGCCTGGATAGTGTGGGAAATATTTTGAAATGCGTGCAAGTGGTAGTGAGTCATTTGCTCCCATTGCCAGTCGAGTAGTATTTCAATATAAGTGGCAGTGGTGTTGAACCTGTATAATGATACAAGCCGAAAGAACCAAAGAAAGAGGAGCGAAGCAGGAAAAGTTGGAACATAAATGAAATGTGTACATGACAGCAAATTAACAATATTTTCCTGATAAAACGTCGCCACATCAAGTGGCAAGTATTTTTCACTATTTTAATTAACATCTACGTTTGTCAGACAATCTAAAGCATAAATGAATTTGTGGATCGTTTAACATAATGGAACATACGATACTATAATCTGCCCCTTTGAATATCAACATCCTTACAGTCAAGGTGGAATGATGTAGGGGAATGATATATTATAGCAGCCATAATGACATTACAGAAGAAAGGCAACAGGAAAGTAATCTGTAGCCAGTCATAGCCCAGTACACCAAACCCTAAAATATACTCCACTAAATGTTGACACCCTAACCACGCTAAAAAGCAATTAACAAAAGAGTGAAAATTGGCAGTGGAATCCACCATCTAAGCGCAATAAATGAGAACAGCAGAACAACGAATGCCAGCAACAAGGAGAGAATAAAATGTTAGTGAATACAATTTTCCCTTCATAATACACTAGGCCCTACGGTGGCTTTGCACTAGATGACAATCGTGATCATTTCCCACCTAACCTGACCAAACAAGTCACACTCACCTGCATTACAAGATCACATCCAGCACAACATCTTTTCAACCTCGCAGCCGGAAACACACAGCAGCTGACTACTGTAGCACTCACCCCTTCCGTTGAGAGTTAAATGGGCGTGGAGGTTGCACAGATGACGGGATGGCGCTGCAGCTGCACGGAGCTAGTGACGGTGGCTGTTATATGTCTGAAGCTCCCAGGTAAACAACATTTGTTTGTTGCTCGAGATTTTACACCACGGTTTTCTTCTCCGGCACTGTGAAAGGTGTGCTGAGTCACACATCCACGCATGGCGAGGAAGGTGAATACAGCATTCTGGAGGTTGCGGGCGTTGCTGCTGGTCAAGTACGTAACAGCGATGGCGTGCAGGTAACCTGAGAGGGAGTCTGAAGGCGATGGCTTCAGCAGCTCACCAACAGTGAGTGCGGTGTTTAGGCATCTACTAACCGCATACTACAAATGGTGTGTCCCATCCCAATCAGGATCCCAACCAACACGTAGCCAAGGAGGTGGTACTACATAGAGCCAGGGAGGCGGTGATACTCCTGTGCCTCGCCCAGCTGGTTCCGGACAGTAGCTTAAAGTCACTTGGTACAACCTTCACCTGGGAAGGCCCAGCTCATCCACATCTTAAGTCAGTCATGGAGGTGACCAAAAAGCAGTAGCAACTCGCAGTGGTTATGCCACACCACAGCTTGCTGACTGCAGAATCAGAGGCGAAGTCTTCACCTGAACAGCAGGCAGTACGTCATGATTCTCCAACAATGTTGTGCTGTAACTGGAGAGACTGTCATTCCATAGGCATCAGAGACGCATATGGGATGATCTGAAATTGAGACTCTGAAATGGGAGTATTTAAGTTCAACAAAACGTCATCAGGGCAGGCGATGCAGTCACTTGTCCTCATTGACTGGAGGTGTCAGCAATTTTGTCCACACTAAGGTAGTTACTGTCAGTTTTCCCTGCCTTCGGAGTTAGCAACAGTGGAAGGATCCGTGGAGCAGCTGAGCTCAGATGTTACATGTTATTATTCCGTACTGCTTGGCTCGTAGAATGACGCACTGTGTGCTGTCATACCGCGCCATTTGCGCTCCTCGCTTACGGCTCAACTCGGTGTTGCAATTTGTTGCAAGCGGCACGCTGCCGTCTGAAACAGTGGCACCCTCTACATCCTCCAGATCCCGATTGTGAGACACGGTATGAGCCGGACATCATTCTTTGCCATCACCACCAAGTAATAATTTAGGAAATTTCTATTAGTGCACGGAAATCGTATCTGTTGTCTATCGATCCTATCTCCTTCAAAAAATTCGTCTCGAAGTTTACTTTGGCATCACATTAGAGCAACTTAACACTGACTGGCACGTGAACCAATGGTGGCTCACAGTTACACGGGTTGTGACGCCAAGTGAGCCTTATTTGGTTCACGTATACATTGCACTGTGGGCCGCGTGAGCCATAACTGGCTCACATGCAGAGTTGTGTTTGGAGGCCTCGTGAGACCCATAAGGCTCACAGATAATGCGTTTCAACTATGGGTTTAAAAGTGGTGGCTCCACTGAACACTCCCATGTTCGTAGCACTCAATATTTTCGCAGTTGGTAGCCATGGCGATTCCTAACTTCGGCGTACGGTTAAATGGTAGAGAAAGACCGTTTTAGAAATCCTTTTGGGAGCATTTATTGTATATACTCAAGTGTTGCACAACTTGGCAAACAAAGGATCCAAGTCTACCATACAAATAATGCCTTTCAGGGAGAGCTTGAGGCTACTGCTATTGAATGCCATAGATCCTCAAGCACGAGCAACACTAAAATCGCTCCACAAAGATAGCAGCCATCGCTCTGTGACAGTAGAGGGACCAAAGCAGAGCAGTCGAAGAAGATGTTTGGGCTGTTATAAGCGCCTGCGAAGAACGGAAGAAAGAAAGGATGCTGCTAAGGAAGTGAAAGCGGTGTGCACTAAAAGCAATAAATGTGACAGTTTTATATGCAACGACTATTTTAGTGACATTCACAATGTTGTGTTGAAGAAGTATAATATTCTAAGGTCTTTATTCATGAACGTTATTGTCAGACCAACTAAAAAAGTTGTAATTAATATTATATGTAGCTAACATAATCAAATAAACGAAGTGTTTGAATCATTTCTAGAAAAACGATTTTTCATACCTCTTGTGGTTTTAAATCATATGAGCCACATGTGGCTCATGTGACCACAAATTATAATTGTGTTAAAATGTTGTTGTTGGGTCACCTAAGCCATATGTGGCTCACGCCTGCTATCAGTCCAAAGCATAAGACTGCACCTAGAAAGAGAGAGACTTTATCCAAATTGCGGCTGTGTCGATGAGAGCACATTTTATCTGAGGTGAAACTGAACAGGTCAACTGTTGCAATGTCAGAGAGAGAGAGAGTGAGAGGCTTAATTTTTCAGCTGTTTTTGGACTTCCAATTCCATTATTAGAAGAGATAAAATTTGTTCACAATGTGGCACGACAGTCACCCCGAAATGTAAGAATTACCCTCATCATCAATTACACTACTCCAATTTGCACGGAAAATCACAGTCAACATGCAGAACTATTCCTATTATGGCTAAAACTGTGCTCCACATGGCAGCTTAGGATCATCAGAAGATGGAGCATACTACAATGAAGTCTTCCTCATTTCCAGAGATATATGGCTTCAGATTTATTATTCGTCATCTAACAACACACTATATCAGGCAACACTGGTAAGATATTTAAAGGAATATGAGAGATTAACAAGATAATTTTGCATGTTTCGTGGTATTTAATTTCAGCTACTCTATATTTCGTTATTACTCTACCTTTCTAACATCAAGAAGTCTCGAAAATGCTATTCAATTTCAATTACAAAGTGTTTATGTGTTTCAAACCTGCTTAAAATTTTAAACAATGCTTACTATGAGGTACCATCTTCTCACAGTTCGTTATCAGTTACGCTTACAGAAACCAGTCGTTATCAATGTACATCTCACTGACCAATGCAATGGAAGCGAGCTCCTTGATCGCAATAGACGCCTGCAGGGCAGCAGCGGTTGATGTCTCAACTTAACAGCATAATAGAACACCAGCTGTATCCCTATAGCTGTCATGCAAATGACTATAAAATGTACGCATAGCGCTGACAGAGATGCATATCAAGACACATAATAAAATCGATAAGACGTGACACAGAATTATTGTTTTTCATCTCTCATTCGCTTCCAGTGCTACAGCGGATTTTTCCATGTTTTCAGAGGTTTTTGCCATCGCAAGTTTACACAATTCCCCGGAATTTCGGATGCAGAATAGGCGTTCATTAGTGTCCCAGAGGTGCTCAGATCAAATGAATTTGGTTCTTCAGACGTGAACGTCAGTGATCCTGAAACCACATCAGGAAGTTATGAATCTTATATGAAGATGTGGGGATATATGATACTGCGAGAAGAATTTGACAAAGCACTGAAAAACCTAAGTCGAAGCAAGCTCACCAAAGGCGACGACATTCCCTTAGAACTATCGACGTTTTTGAGAGAGACAGTCATTACAAAAGTGTACCACCTAGTATGAAAGATTTGTTAAACAGACGAAATACACTCAGACTTCAAGAAAAGTGCAAGAATCCCATTTCCAAAGAAAGCAGGTGCTTACAGTTGTGAATTTTGAGTATCTGTCTATTTCATACAATATGGTTGCAAAATACTAACGTGAACTATTTATAGAAGAATGGAGAAACTGATAGGAGGTGTCCTCAGGGAAGACAGGATTGGATTATGAGGGGCAGAAACCTGCGAGGCAATACTGATTAACTGATAATTTTCCATACAATTCATTGATGATAAAGGTAACTCTTACACATAGGGGAAAGTTTTGTACCTGGAGGATAGTGTACTTAGGGATAAACTGTTTCCTGGTCAGTGTTAAAAATTGGTGACCGATTTCAGAATTACATGACACTACAGACCACAACACACAGTTTCTAGTTTCTGTTGTTTTTATTTTTGTGAGACCTGAGGTTGTGTTTTCTGAGGTGTTTTTAAGTACCATGAGTTTTACTCATTTAAGTACTGTATAATATACTAGCGATGTTTGTAGGATATTGTTAATTATTCATTTACAGAGTAATATGGTGATTAAAATTCTGATTTATAAAACTAGTTGCATAACATGTGGATGGCAAAGAGAAACTTTCTCGGTTGTGCACCACATTGTACCTGGAAACTGAAGGTCTTCTATCATGGACACGTGATATCAGCAAAGGAACTCAGTTTCATTAATGTGTTAACAACTTCCTCCATCTGTAATATCAGAGCTTGTGTTAGTTGCCAACTGCTTCTGTTTCAAAGAGCTTTTTAATTGTAACTGGTGTTGAATAATACTTCTTCTTAATTTGATTTCAGTAACTTATTATTTCTGTGTAATAGTGTAATAATATTATATACAGGCTATTAAATACAGTTCACAGGATTTTCTCGACTGCAACACTTTTAAGTATCAAGAGAACATTTGTTCCTAGCCCAGATTCGGCTGAATTATTTGTTGCAGGTATTTTAATGAAAACTTTATTAATCAGTTAATTATACTAAAAATTACATACAAATAATAATTTTTCATTTGTTATTTGCATGGCTTTTGAGGAATACCCCATACTTCTGGAAGGACTTCAGCTTTATATGTATGTACTTAATGCTGTTTCACTATTTAATCGTCAGCTAAACACTGTCATACGATTTTGTGTCAAGCAGTGTGAAACCAGAAACATGAAGTGGTACAGTACATATAACACACTTTTAAAGTTTTTCTGACATTAGTGACAGTGAAGTTGTTTCGTGTTTTTCGAAACAGGAGCCAGAGGAAAATCTGCAAACGTAATGTTGCAGTTTGCCATATCTAGAATGCATTTATGCAGTTTAGGATGGCCTTCCTCTTTGCATAGTAATACGGCAGTTTGATACCTGAACTGCAATGACGATTCTTCGACGAAATGCCACGTGCTCCAGTTTACCACCATCCCGCCTGCAAAGCTGCCAAGCTGCCATGCATTGCCCTAGACTACAAAATATGCCGTGATGGGGAACAACCATTTGTTAGTCCTGGCACATAGAGTGAGAGTCAAATATTTTGGCCAGGGCTATAAATTCCATCCACATGCTTGTAGTAGTGGTAAACGTCTCTTGGTTTATTGAATTGCTATTCGCCTCTCCTGCTGATGTGAACATCACATTACTGGATGGAGTTATAGCATCAAAGATGTTAGCCAAGTTGTTGTCATTCAGTAAAAACACTAACAATGGTTGAACTGCCAAATTTCAAGTTTAATGTCTCTATGCTTTCTTCCAGTTCATTTCTCTTCTGTAGCTTACAAACCTTACCAATTTTGTTAGCTCTTATTGTGCCAGTGAGCTGAATATTTCCTAGACGTAAGACACACAGAAGATGAAATGAAGTAAATATATACAATCTATGTGGTAGATCTTCCAGCTGGTCAACAAGTGTCATAACTACCCTGTAATCAAGGCCAGATTCAGTATATTTTTCTGGCAATGAAGCCGTTTCCTCGTATGATATGAGCCATGTCAGATATCCATTACTTGGCCCTATATCTTGTAGGTTTATCTCGAATAAACGGCTTTTCCCCATGTTGCTCAAAATATAATGTAAACACATGTGTACTTATGTTACAGCAAAAGATTAAAGGCAGAAAGGATTGTATCTGATTGTCGTCCTTCTTTGGTGCTTCATCATATAGTCACTAAGGTCATAACAGACACGTAAACACCCACATTATTCCTTAATAGAAGTGGGCACCGTGAAGTTAGACATACCTGTCAACTAGAAGGTCATTCAGATAGTCCATTTTCGGCTTACCAAGTTTTCTCATGCACTCAAAATAATGCTAAGTTAGTAATGAAAGCTATATGTTGTTTTCAACAATGGTCAGTTGTATGAAGCGTATACTAATATTAACTGCTGGAAGGTAGAATAAAGAAGTAGTATAAGATGTTTTAAGCTCCTGTGCAAAAATACTTCCTGAAGGTCAACAGCCGTATCTGGGCTAGGTAGATGACCATACTGTCGGTTGTGAGCTCTGCAACATCCATGTACCGAGCGAGGTGGCGCAGTGGTTAGACACTGGACTCGCATTCGGGAGGACGACGGTTCAATCCCGCGTCCGGCCATCCTGATTTAGGTTTTCCGTGATTTCCCTAAATCGCTCCAGGCAAATGCCGGGATGGTTCCTTTCAAAGGGCACGGCCGACTTCCTTCCCTAATCCGATGAGACCGATGACCTCGCTGTCTGGTCTCCTTCCCCAAACCAACCAACCAACCAACATCCATATACTAATTTATATTTACGTGACAAACCCTATTTCTAGGGCTATATTTTAATTTTGACAAATGGATTTATGCCGACATTTGTAAAAACGGCGATGATACATCAGTCCATACTAATGTAAAATTGCCACCTTCTGAAGAAGACAAATTTAAATTTGTTGAAACCTAGGTAAAGAATTCTTTATCCATTGCAACTGGTCGGCTGTTAATAATTTTATTACGTGGAACCGTTGCTGTTGTGCAGCTATGTTTAACATACTGTATACTGTAAAAGTTCTGCACGCTTGGGAAAACTTTACTTTCATGGAGTAATTATTGTAATTTCAGAAAAAATGTGTACCACACATAAAGTGAATACTGTCGTTTCCGAATGTAATAAGGAAATATCTTAACCTTCTGTTACAGGCTAGAGGCGAAAGCCTGAAAAATGATCCTACGTAACTCTCCCTCCCGCCGGAGTTTCGAGTCCTCCCTTGAGCATCGGTGTGTGTGTTGTTCTTAGCATAAGTTACTGTAGTTTAAGTTAGTTTAAGTCGTGTGTAAGTCTAGGGTCCGATGACCTCAGCAGTTCGGTTCCTTAGGAATTCACACACGCATTTTTGCTATCCGATCCGAACCACGTGTCATGCAGCACATGGGTGGCAAGGATGAACGCTCTCCCCTGAGTGTCCTGCATTTGTTTAAAATATAAAGATGTAACTGTTTGTATTCCATACTACTGTGAATGTTTGAACTCAGTACATGACAGCTCTTTATCTCCAAACTTAGGGTGGAATGGGAGGGGTGGGGCAAATTGTTTAAACTTAAGATAACTGGGCTGCATCCACTTAAATTTGGGACAAGTGGCATGTGACGTCAGCGAAATTGAGTGACCATCTTGGATTTAAGTGACCTAGAAATCATGCTCAGATAGTCTCAAAAGTGCAAAAGTACTTACAGGTTCGACAGTTTGTATTCTGATGTGATAGAGGCTGTCCTCAGGTGCGCTATCTTGCATTCTAACGTCATAAAGGCTGTGCTAGTATCTCCGCAAGTACCATCTAGCATCACTATCTAGGATTCTGACGTCTTAAGGGTTTTCATCAATTCCACCTTGATTATGTACTCAGGTTATTCAGCTGTCTCGTCATTTCTCATTTTTAAGTTTTGCGACATTTTATACATGTGGATTTTACACATAGGACAATTGGAGGACCTATAGGACACTTTACCTGTGCCAGAATATATACAGCCAGTAGAGAGCCAACCGCGCTATGGGTCTGAGCTCGAGCACGAAACGCCATGAGAGAATTATTTGTTGATTTATTAATGCATGAGATCAGTCGTGTTTAAATACGAGTATATTACTACTGTGTGTGTGCACTGTAGAGAAATAGTAAACTAAGTAAAAATAAGAAAATTAATCTAAATAAGTAAATACGATGTGTAATGATTGTACCCGACGACGGCTGAAATTACAGAAGTGTATGTACAGCCTGCTAGCCAACAGAAAAATTAAAGTAAAAAACAGCCAGAAACAAAAAAGTGGTCCTTTACAAGTACGAGGTCGCCAGACACGAAATACAAACTCATAGGAGAAAGAAAACGTGCCTTTCCCTGTTCAAAGAAGCCGTTTTTGTGCCTGTCTTAAGCGATTCATTGAATCCATGGAGGGTCAGACGTTTACGCGAACCACAGTTCATCCGAATGCGATCCCAGTGTCTTACCAGCAGTTCACATCAATCGGTAAATGATATTCAGTCGTAGGCCGTATATTAAACGTCGATTCGTCGGCTATGTCAGCTGTCTTTTCCAATATCGTGATACTATTAATCATATTCACAGTATTACGGGTCACGTAAATAACACCGCATAACTGAACGTTAACCTGAGAGTAAAAATTATCTTTCTACGTAATTTGATTTGCCTTTCGTCAAATGAAGGAGGGTATAAACTTTTCATGCATTGTCATAAATTTAATTTACTTATTCTCTGTCTTGATAATCAATTTTAGCTGTTATCGTTTTATCCATTTGTTACGTCATCCTCAGTTAGCTCCACTGTGATGAAGAAATTAGCGATCATAATGGGATATAGTTATTTTCTTAAGTAACCTGAAACTTTTGTTAGTGCCTTCTTTACGTTCTGCTATTACAATGAATATTACTGTTTGATCTACTTATCCCATGTCTACCACGAGATTACAGATTTTCTGCCGTCGAGCGTACAATGCGACAAAAAGAGCTGAGCATTTTTTTACTGTTAACCAGACCGATGACCTGTAAATTCTTGCCAAAACGAATAATTACTCGAAAGGCTCTGATTGAAGGAGAAACTTTTCTACAGTCTAAAGGAAATTTTAAGAATTAGTTGCGTTCGAAGAGACACGCAATGAATACGGTCAAGTGGGTGACACAGACTATGGAAGGAATTGCTTGATACAGTTAATTTTTCTTTAGGCTAAGGACGAACTTGGTGGTCTGGCTGCTCGCATTTTGAAAGGTCAAAATAAGCATGGAGCTAAACAGATATCTATTTCTCAACTTTGATCGGTTTTAGAATTCCATTTAAAAGAATTAGAGATTGGGCCATTGGTCCTGAAAGAATAGTTCTTAAGTGGACAGTGTACCGTCCAAACTCTCTTCTTAGGTGAAATTATTCTCTCTCTCTCTCTCTCGCCCTCTGAATATACACATCTTCAGACACTCTTTTTGTCACAGCATTTCACGAAACTTCAACGACGCAATAGTATCGAAAATACTGAAGCTAGTCTTACATAAATCATGCAAATACACAAAATTACGTTGACGAGGCTTGCCGATATCGTCTTGATGTAAGGCTTTTGAAAGATGTAATTGCTTTCTGAACTTTTGGTTCCAACAGCGACGTATCAGTGAGAGCACCTTGTCTGAACTGTTCATGAGTAAGGTTGAAGGTAAAAACATGCTTGTCACGCAGTTCCAAGCTGTATTTCAAAATCTGGGCATCGAATATCAACACATTCTCATGTTGTAACCAGATGGTATATATCTTGAAAATAAGCAGTCGGAAAATATGCTTTATTATTTTATATTTTTGGCTTAATATAAAATGATTGTTTTGCAAGCAAGATTGATTATTTCTTCAAGATATGTATCTGTGGTTGCTGTACCATGCCGCCATGTATGGGAGAAACTTCTAAATGGTACTTATTACACATGTCGTTTAATAAACGAAGACTCGAAGATTAGGTTTTAACGTTCCGTCGAGGCCATTACAGACGGAGCATTTCCATCCGCCGCCTCCTAAACACAGTGCATGTCTGCCCTTTCCTCTCAAGAACAGCGTTCCGTTTCCCGTCCGCTCCGCACAGTAACAAAGTCAAGTGCCCCCGTTTGATGACAAATTGAGGCAGGGCGACTCAGACTCCTCAGTATGCACAAGTTCTGTCCTCTATGCAACACCTACAAACAGGCATTTTCACAGACAAAAGCAACGCGCTCATATCCCAGTAAGTGGCGAAAAGCCCGTAGTCTTGTTGTCAAGGGTGGGGAAGGAAATCAGCCGTGACCCACTGAAAGGAACTATACAAGTATTTACCAAGACAGGTTTAGGAAAATTACGCAAATCCTGGATCTGGATGGCCAAACACAGATTTGTGTCCCTGTCCTCCAGAATGCAAGCCTTCGAGGTCCGGGCAATCGCAGACGGTGGGCTTATTGGTAATTTGGAGCTCCCATGTTAGGCACGCAATGGAGCCCCTTAAGGATATGGCGGCTAAGGAGGGGAAGAAATCCAGTGTCCACTCCGTGTGCATTCCGGGTGGAGTCATTCCTGATGTGGAAAGGGTCCTTCCGGATGCCATGAAGAGCACAGGGTGCACCCAACTGCATGTGATGGCACATGTCGGCACTAATGACGTGTGTCGCTTTGGATCTGAGGAAATTCTCTCTTGATCCCAGCGGCTATCTGATTTGGTGAAGGCTGCCGGTCTTGCTTACGAGATGAACGCAGAGCTCACCATCTGCAGCATCCTTGACAGAACCGACTGCGGACCTTTGGTGCAGAGCCGGGTGGAGGATCTGAATCAGAGGCTCAGACGGTTTTGCGACCGTGTTGGCTGCAGATTCCTTGACTTGCGCCATAGGGTGGTGGGGTTTCGGGTTCCGCTGAATAGGTCAGGAGTTCACTACACTCAGCTGGCGGCTACACGGGTAGCGGAGGCTGTGTGGCGTGGACTGGGCGGTTTTTTAGGTTAGAAGGCCTCGGGAAAGTACAGGGTGGGCTGCAATCTCAAAGGGTGCAATAGCAAATACAGGACGTGTTTGGATCAAGGAACAGTCGGAATTGTAGTTGTAAATTGTTGTAGTTGTGCTGGGGAAGTCCCTGAGCTACAAGCGCTAATAGAAAGCACAGAAGCTGAAATCGTTATAGCTACAGAAAGCTGGCTAAAGCCTGAAATAAGTTCTGCAGAAATTTTTACGAAGTCTCAGACGGTGTTCAGGAAAGATAGATAAGGTAGAATTGGTGGTGGAGTGTTTGTGTCTGTCAGTAGTGGTTTATCTTGTAGTGAAGTCGAAGTAGATACTCCGTGCGGATTGGTATGAGTGGAGGTTATAGTTAACAGCCGAAATAAGTTAATAATTGGCTCCTTCTACCGACCCCCAGGCTCCGATGATATAGTTGCTGAACAGTTCAGAGAAAATTTGAGTTTCGTAACAAATAAATACCCCACTCATACGGTTATAGTTGCTGGGGACTTCAACCTTCCCTAGATATGTTGGCAAAAATACTTGTTCAAAACCGGTGGTAGACAGAACATCTTCCGAGATTGTCCTAAATGCTTTCTCCGAAAATTGTTTCGAGCAGTTAGTCCACGAACCCACACGAATTGTAAATGGTTGCGAAACACACTTGACCTCTTAGCCACAAACAATCCTGAGCTAATAGAGAGCATCATGACTGATACAGGGATTAGTGATCACAAGGTCGTTGTAGCTAGGCTCAATACCGTTTCTTCCAAATCCACCAGAAACAAACGCAAAATAATTTTATTTAAAAAAGTGGATAAAGTGTCACTAGAAGCCTTCCTAAGAGACAATCTCCATTCCTTCCGAACTGACTATGCAAATGTAGACGAGATGTGGCTCAAATTCAAGGATATAGTAGCAACAGCAATTGAGAGATTCATACCTCATATATTGGTAAGAGATGGAACTGATACCCCATGGTACACAAAACAGGTCCGAACGCTGTTGCAGAGGCAACGGAAAAAGCATGCGAAGTTCAGAAGAACGCGAAATCGCGAAGATTGGCTAAAATTTACAGACGCGCGAAATTTGGCACGGACTTCAATGCGAGATGCCTTTAACAGGTTCCATAACGAAACATTGTCTCGAAATTTGGTAGAAAATCCGAAGAAATTCTGGTCGTATGTAAAGTACGCAAGCGGCAAGACGCAGTAAATACCTTCGCAGCGCAGTGCCGATGGTACTGTTACCGACGACTGTGCCGCTAAAGCGGAGGTATTGAACGCAGTTTTCCGAAATTCCTTCACCAGGGAAGACGAATGGAATATTCCAGAATTTGAAACACGAACAGCTGCTAGCATGAGTTTCTTAGAACTAGATACCTTAGGGGTAGCGAAGAAACTCAAATCGCTTGGTACGGGCAAGTCTTCAGGTCCAGATTGTATACCGGTTAGTTCCTTTCAGATTACGCTGATACAATAGCTCCCTACTTAGCAATCATATACAACCGCTCGCTCACCGATAGATCTGTACCTACAGATTGGAAACTTGCGCAGGTCGCACCAGTGTTTAAGAAGGGTAGTAGGAGTAATCCATCGAACTACAGACTTATATCATTGACGTCGGTTTGCAGTAGGGTTTTGGAGCATATGCTGTATTGAAACATTATGAATCACCTCGAAGGGAACGATCTATTGATACGTAATCAGCATGGTTTCAGAAACATCGTTCTTGTGCAACGCAGCTAGCTCTTTATTCGCACGAAGTAATGGCCGCTATCGACAGGGGATGTCAGGTTGATTCCGTATTTCTAGATTTACGGAAAGCTTTTGACACCGTTCCTCACAAGCGACTTCTAATCAAGCTGCGGGCCTATGGGGTATCGTCTCAGTTGTGTGACTGGATTCGTGATTTCCTGTCAGGAAGGTCGCAGTTCGTAGTAATAGACGGCAAGTAATCGAGTAAAACTGAAGTGATATCAGGTGTTCCCCAGGAAAGCGTCCTGGGACCTCTGCTGTTCCTGATCTATGTAAATGACCTGGGTGACAATCTGAGCAGTTCTCGTACGTTGTTCGCAGATGATGCTGCAATTTACCGTCTAGTAAGGTCATCCGAAGACCAGTATCAGTTGCAAAGCGATTTAGAAAAGATTGCTGTATGGTGTGGCAGGTGGCAGTTGATGCTAAATAACGAAAAGTGTGAGGTGATCCACATGAGTTCCAAAAGAAATCCGTTGGAATTCGATTACTCGATAAATAGTACAATTCTCAAGGCTGTCAATTCAACTAAGTACCTGGGTGTTAAAATTACGAACAACTTTAGTTGGTAAGAGCACATAGATAATATTGTGGGGAAGGCGAGCCAAAGGTTGCGTTTCATTGGCAGGACACTTAGAAGATGCAACAAGTCCAACTAAAGAGACAGCTTACACTACACTCGTTCGTCGTCTATTAGAATATTGCTGCGCGGTGTGGGATCCTTACCAGGTGGGATTGACGGAGGACAACGAAAGGGTGCAAAAAAGGGCAGCTCGTTTTGTATTATCACGTAATAGTGGAGAGAGTGTGGCAGATATGATACGCGAGTTGGGATGGAAGTCATTAAAGCAAAGACGTTTTTCGTCGCGGCGAGATATATTTACGAAATTTCAGTCACCAACTTTCTCTTCCGAATGCGAAAATATTTTGTTGAGCCCAACCCACATAGGCAGGAATGATCATCAAAATAAAATAAGAGAAATCAGAGCTCGAAGAGACAGGTTTAGGTGTTCGTTTTTCCCGCACGCTCTTCGGGTGTGGAATGGTAGAGAGATAGTATGATTGTGGTTCGATGAACCCTCTGCCAAGCACTTAAATGTGAATTGCGGAGTAGTCATGTAGATATAGATGTAGATGTAGATGTGCTAACCACTGCGCCACCACGTTTGGTGTCTGATAAAGGAAATATACATTTACATCTACAGAGAGAATCCGCAAGCCACCGTACGGTGTGTGGCGGAGGGAAAAATGATTGTCCGTATGCCTCTCCTATGAGCCCTAACATCTAGTATCTTATCTTCGTGGTCCTCACGCGCTATGTACTATATTTGTTGGCGGCAGCAGAATCGTTCGGCAGTCAGCTTCAAATGCCGGTTTTCTAAATTTTCTCAACAGTGTTTCTGGAAAAGAAGGTCTCCTACCCTCCAGGGATTCTCATTTGAGCTCCAGAAGCATCTCCATAACACTTATAGTACGTGTTGTTCAAATTTACCGGTAACAAATCTAGCAGAGCGCCTCAGAATTTCTTCAATGTCTTCCTTCTGTTCAATCTTGTACGGATCCCAAATACCCCGGCAGTACTCAAAATAGGTCGCACCAGCATCCCACATGCGGTCTCCTTTGCAGGTCAACCACTCTTTCCTAAGATTCTCCAAGTAAACCTAAGTCGACCATTCGCGTTTCCTACTACAGTTCTCCCATACTCGTTCCATCTCACACCGCTTCGCAATGCTACGCCAAGATATTTAAACGACTTCACTGTGTCAAGCAGGACACTAGTAATACTGTATCCGAACATTGTAGGTGTTTTCTTCCTATTCGTCCGCATTAACGTAGACTTTTCCACATTTTGGGCTAGCTGACGGTCATCAAACAAACTGGAAATTTTGTCTAAGTAATCTTGTGTCCTCCTACAGTCACTCATCTTCGATACCTTACTGTACACCACGGCTACATCAGCAAACAACGTCGGATTTCTGTATACCCTCTCCGGCAAATCATCTACGTATATAATGGACGACAGCGGTCTTGTCAAACTTCCCTGTAGCACTCCTGGCGATACCCTTGTCTGTGATGAACTCTCGCCGTCGAGGACCACATACTGGGTTCTATTACTTAAGAAGTCTTTGAGCAACTGACATTCCTGTTTACTTACTCCGTATGTTCGTATCTTCGTTAACAGCTTGCAAGGGTGCACCGTGTCAAGTGCTTTCCGGAAATCTAGAAATATGGAATTTTCCTGTTGGCCTTTATCCATAGGTCGCAGTATTTCATGTGAGAAGAGGGCAAGTTGAGTTTCACACGAGAGATGTCTTCTAAAACCATACTGATTCGTGGACATAACATTTTTAGTCTCAAGAAGATTATTATATTCGAACTGAGAATATGTTCAAGGAATCTGCCGCAAACATAAGTTGGTCTATAAATTTGCGGGTCCATTCTTTTATCGTCCTTACATACTGGTGTCATATCATGGCATTAAGAGATTGCTTTACTGGCAGCGACTCGCATTTCTGCATTGAGCGATGATCCTATAGTTCCTATACAATTTAGTTTACTTGCACACGTGTCTCTTTGTACAAAGTAATTTAATGCTTGAACATACCCCTTCTCCTTTGCACTTATTGCACAAAGTATTTCTCCAGCGAAGTATTCATTAAATTATCGCAATGGCTAGCCTCACCTCAGTTGCATGTGCTAATCCACCGGGTCAGTTTGTTTGCAAGTAAATTAATCGTTTCGAAACAATCAGTAGCATTTTTTTCACCTCCGCAGTGGGAAAGGTTTTGTAAACTGTACTTCAACGCAACGTCAACTTATGATTCCTTCCAGTACCAACACTAACAATCTTATTATTGTATGGAAGGCCAAAATTCTCCGATTAAGAAATATTCACGTTAAGGGGGGACGTTTGTGGAAAGTGCGCGCTATTTAAAACATGTGCCAAATTCACAATTTTGCAATTACAGCAATTCAATTTGGTATCATGCTTCACGTGAAATTAACACATTTACTTTTAAGTTTCTTGGCGTATTAATATTTAACATTTTCATGGAATTTTAAAAAAAATTATTTCCAAAAAAATAATATATGTACATTTGTTTCCAGAAATTACTGAAAAGATTTCTTGAAGATTTTCTATGTTATCTCTATGCATATAGTAAGCTTCTCTTACGACATTTTTTTAATATATCGAGTACCAGAATTAAAAAAAAAATTAAATGTAGTTCTGTAAGTATATTATGAGTTTCAGGAAATGGTTCAAACGGCTCT
Source organism: Schistocerca nitens (assembly GCF_023898315.1). NCBI lineage: Eukaryota > Metazoa > Arthropoda > Insecta > Orthoptera > Acrididae > Schistocerca > Schistocerca nitens. The sequence goes on along the minus strand of NC_064614.1, from coordinate 293,424,092 downwards.
GAGCACTATGGGACTTAACATCTGAGGTTATCAGTCCCCTAGAAGTTAGAACTACTTAAACCTAACTAACCTAAGAACATCACACACATCCATCTCCGAGGCAAGAATCGAACCTGCGACCGTAGCGGTCGCGGGGTTCCAGACTGAAGGGCCCAGAACCGCTCGGCCACAGCGGCCGGCTTATGAGTTTCATGAAAAATTACAAAAACTTTGCCCCCTTATGTCAGCTTATATTCAGAATTCCAAAATTTACTCTTGAGACAACATTTATTAGGTTTATAGAAATAAATGTCGAAATTTCGTAATTGTAGCCTACACAGATTCTGATAAAAAGGTGCTGAAGCTTAAAACACATAATTTTTAGGAAAGGCAGTTCAATGTTCAAACCAACGTTTTTTCTTGTCACTTCTTCAGAAATCCCCAGATTTGTACCCAAGGTTGTTTTTTCCTTCCGGGCTTCTCTTTTGGTTTCTCGTTTTCTGCTTTCTTTCCTTTACCAGGTCTTCCACTGACTTTTCGGCTGCAGAGAGTCACCGTAAATATGTTTTCCTTAAGATGCCTTGATTGTAATTTCGTACCTCAAATCCATTTTTCTCTAATACCTTCATCTTCGCATCATTAAACAGACGAACTGCATTATAAGTTTAAATTCTGACAATTGTAGCGGTTGAAGTTATGGTTTTAGGGCATAGTTTCCATACGAGTGATTTAGAGACTCGTTTCGATTCTGGGTTTTTGCTGCGACGAAGCCTCTCCTTGTGAACGTAGTTGTTGATATCCCTCTGAGCCTGTAGACATATACATCAGCAAATGTGGCGCAGATGATGAACTGCATTTTTCAGGCTCTTCGGATGCAATTTCATCATTGAAACTTTGGGAACTTATTGTCTATGAGTTCTACTAGTAAATATAAAACAAAAAGAAACTTGACATATTCTGTCACCTTCATGAGCGTTCTCCCTTAAAGACAGGTGCAATGTCGCGAGAGTTAAATCGTGGACACAGAAACACCATCTACGCTGCGTTACCCTTAGTGAACAACATTCTTTGTTAAAAATCTGTAAAGACTGTGAGTATCAAATAAAAAGTCATCTTATGGTGCAATACTGTAGTTCTGGATTCCGATATTAGTTGAAACTACAGTGGAGTATGCCACCCGCCTGAGGCCGCTGTCGGCATTCCCCAAGATTCCGGCAGTTCGGATAACTACAGCCAGGAGCGAAGGATCTCCTGAACGTATTTATCGAGTAGTTTCCCAAATCTCGATGGTGTGGCTTCCTCTTCCGGAATGCTCAGAAGCTCAGCATCACACTGGCAGAAACGTAAAGACCGTCGTGCGGAAGCCGAAATGGCAGATATTGAGATAACCGATCGCGGAATTGAAAAGCAGCTACAATCGCTTAGTAGTGGAAAGGCTTCAGCGTCAGATGAGATATCAATGAGATTCTATAAAGATTATGCGAAAGAACTTGCTCCCCTTGTAGCAGTAATTTGTCGTAGATCGCTTGAGCAACGAAAAGTACCTAACGACTGGAAAAAAGCGCAGGTCATTCACGTTTTTAAAAAAGGCCCGCAAGACAGAGCCAGACAATTATAGACCTATATCGTTGACGTCAGTCGGTTATAGAATAATGGAACATGGAATTATGGTATCGAAGTCGAGTGACTGTAGGAGGACAGAAGATTACTTAGACAAAATTTCCAGTTTGTTTGATGAATGTCAACTGGCCCAAAATGTGGAAAAGTCTACGTTAATGCTAATGAATAAGAAGAAAACACCTGTAATGTTTGGATACAGTATTACTAGTGTCCTGCTTGACACAGTCAAGTCGTTTAAATATCTTGGCGTAGCATTGCGAAGCGGTGTGAGATGGAACGAGTATGTGAGAACTGTAGTAGGAAACGCGAATCGTCGACTTCGGTTTACTTGGAGAATCTTAGGAACGAGTGGTTCACCTGTAAAGGAGACCGTATATGGGATGCTGGTGCGACCTATTTTGAGTACTGCCGGGGTACTTTGGGTCCGTACGAGATTGAACTGAAGGAAGGCATTGAAGCAATTCAGAGGCGCTCTGCTAGATTTGTTACCGGTAAATTTGAACAACACGTACTATAAGTGTTATGGAGATGCTTCTGGAGCTCAAATGAGAATCCCTGGAGGGTAGGAGACCTTCTTTTCCAGAAACACTGTTGAGAAAATTTAGAGAACCGGCATTTGAAGCTGACTGCCGTACGATTCTGCTGCCGCCAACAAACATAGTACATAGCGCATAAGGACCACGAAGATAAGATACTAGATGTTAGGGCTCATAGGAGAGGCATTACGGACAGAAACACACCTTCTAGTACTTCTCTGTATAGTCACCGCTCCGACCTAGACATTTGTCATTGCGATGTGCCAATTTTCCAATACCCTCGTCATTAAATTCAGCCGCATGTGGCTCCCACCTCTTCCTTATGCTGGTCTGCCATTCGTTGTCTGTGGAAAAATGTTGTCTTCGTAAGCAGCGGTCCATGTGACCAGGGATCAACGACAGAGGCAGCCACGTCCTGGCTGTGTGGTGGGTGAAGAAACACGTCCCACCGCAAACGCTGTAGGATCGTCCTCGTAGACCCTGCATTGTGCGGCAGAGAATTATCATGAAGAAGGAAATGCCTGTGGGGTTGCATGGAGTTAGGCGAAACCTCGCAGCAGGCATCCATACTTGGCGAGATACACTATTGTTCTAGGCGTCTTTACGTCCTCACTGTGCGCTCAAAACGATCGACAGGCTTGCCAGAGACACTGTCCAACACATCTTTGCAAAGCTTCATTGAAATTTCACTGTTGTTTCCATTTCACGACCTGTCGGAACTTACTTTCCGGATAGCTCTCGTAAACCTCAATCACAGCTTTCCCAACTTTATGTACATCTACACGGAGCTGTTTCTCAATGCTACCGACATTACTTCTCTCATATTTCGTCGTGTGAAGTTCATTGTCCCTTTGTTATTAACAAAAGAGAATTCTCTGAACTTCTCCCTAAAATATCTGCCCAACTGACCAATATATCATTCGTAGAGTCACAGTCTCTCGTATTAAATTACGTAGATTGCAAAACCCACAGCTGATCGACACTCAAGAACGTGCTGCACCACTCGGTGCGTCGTATCATCTTGGATACTACTAGGCGTGGTCGAACGTTACAGCTCAAGGCTATCCACTTGTAACCTCCCCACACGAAATAATTAAATAAATTTAAATATAAATAATGAATGTTATTCTAATATTAGTGTAACCTCCCCACGAAATATAATAAAAAATTAATTATTTATTATTATTTGGTTAATGATTCTATTTTTTGTGTAACCTCAGAACAATTTAATGTACCCACAAAATTCTTTTCTCATTTAATGTAAGCTCGAAACAGAAAAATTCCTAAACCTCGTAATAAAAAATAAATTCAGTAACCTGGTAAAATTTGGGCGACAGCAGTGCTGCGTCATGGCCCTGTAAGATCATTCTGAATAAAAAGTACAAATTCTCACCTCGATAAAGTCGCCAACTATCTGCTCTTACAATAGCTCTTTTCCGGCACAGCTCTGTGCAATGCTGGCCTATACATTTGTTATTTATGAATGAAAGCAAATGATTTTTCTTTTGCAACAATCGGAATGATCTTGCATTGAAAAAAATATTAAATTCTTTAAATTGAAATGAATGCTTCTTATTATTAGGACATTTTTAAAAGATATACGTGGGAGTTTACATAATATTACTAGATATGCGCGAGGCTGCTCCTTTTTTTTTATATTATACAATAATACTCAGGCTCCGGCATCGCTGCACCGCGACCGGCCCAGCCAACATGATACACCAGACAGGACTGACCAGCGCAGACTACTTCAGACTAGCGACTAGCAACAACTAACTGCTACAGCTACACAGTTCGTACTCAGTCAACACTGCTCTCTGGTCAGCAATTCTCTTAAACCTGGCATATCGCAGGCAGCGCATACCTCTTACATAACCCTCCATTGGGGGGGGGGGGGGGGGGCGGCAAAAATTTGGCAGCGATGGTGAGTCAATTGGACTTGCCATGAGTAACAAATTTTTCTTAATTAACTAAGTTTACAATCACAGAATATATACATATATATAAGTGCAGAACATGAAATATAGTGCACATGCACTGAGTACAGAACATATCAAGCAATTACAAAATGTATACGCAATGAGTACAAATTATATTAACAAATGACATAAAGTGTACACGCACTGTAGTACAGAACATATCAGGTAATGACAAAATGTATACGCAATGATTACAAAACATATTAACAAATGACATAAAGTGCACACGCACTGTAGTACAGAACATATCAGGTAATGACAAAATGTATACGCAATGAGTACAAAACATATTAACAAATGACATAAAGTGCATACGCGCTGTAGTGTTTTTTACAATTTTACAAGAAATAGGATAGGAAAGGGAAGAATTGCATCATGGTTGTAGCACAGTAGGTTGCACGTAGCTGCACTGAACGTCCATATCTTTCTACAGAAGCACAACACCAAGTGAGACAATCTGAAGTTCTCTTCCCTGAAGTATTAATCAGTGTAGCCAAGACACTGAAATGTCGTATGAAAATTCAGTGTTATCATTTTGGTAGTACATTAGGTACACCAAACAGTGGTACAATAATAACATCTCCATTGTTCAAGGTGGTGGACACCATGATATGTCAACACCACACTCTTTCACCAACGTAGAATTAGTGCAGAAACCAAATATAGTGCTCCATGATCATAAGGATAGACAGGACAAACGTATATTGCAGTAATTTCTGGTAATTAAGTCTTATTTATGCTAGTCATCATTGAGAATTACGCTAGTCTATCAACCGATTTTAGTAATCGGTGGCACTCATTGCCTAGTTACTAAATATTTCTGTACTATGTAAGGAGTATTACGGAATATTATTCATAAGTCATCTGGTGACAGTAAATATTGGCACTCATTGGCCAGTTACAAACCATTCTCATACATTATTTAAAAGTGATCATTTAAAGCAAGAGTTAATTAATGGCATACCATTTACATAATTCATCTAGTTATAGTAATCATTGGCACTCATTGGCCAGTTACTAAACGTATAGCAAGTATTGAATATTACAAAACATTTTTCATCATTCAAGTGATACATGACATATTTAAAATAATTATTGGCACTCATTGGCCAGTTACAAAGTATTCTTATATTTTTGTAAAACCTTACTCAGTATTATTCAGAAGTTATCATTCAAAATTAGAGTTAATTATTGGCATAGCATTTATAGAGTATAACAAAAATATTATTTACAGAAATTATGGGCATAGTTTTTATGCATTATTACAAAACATCATTCAGTATTACTCAGAACTGATCATTCCAGTGACATAAGACATATTTAAAATGTAACACACTGTAACTATTATTCAAGGTCTATATATATATATATATATATATATATATATATATATATATATATATATATATATATATATATATATATATATATATTGTGCTAGCAATGCATTGCGCTGGTATCGATAATTAATTGCTGTGGCATGAAAATATTTGCTTTTGACTTATTGCTGCAAATAAGGATTAGTAACGTCATTCGTCATGAGTCAGCTGTAGCAAGGTTATGAATCAAGTAGAGTATATGTGATCACATTCATGAATGACACACACAAATAGGTAAACAAAATGCAAGTACTAGAACAGGTATAATGATTGATTGCTTATAGCATATTAATTTCATGAATAGCTTCTCCTGGAAAAAATACAAAATGGATTATTAAGCTGAAAGAAGAAACGCATATTATGCTGAAAAGTAGTGAACTTCGAATTAACAGGTAATGAAATGTGTAATCACTATATATGTACTCTAGCTGTCCTTTCCAAAACCTTCGGTCATTATACCATGCGACATAAGACATACTGTCAAAACGAACTGCAACAAATACTTAAATAACTACATAGCATTTCTTAACTAACAGTAAATATATAAACTTCATCATTATCTTCATCTGCAAAGAAAAACTTAAAAGTGGTGCATGTAGTGGCCATATAAAATTTATCACTATCATCACCTGCAAACAAAAACTTCATTATTGGTATCACCATAACTTCATTATTATCATCACCTGCAAAGAAAAACTTCATTATTCATAGTACCATATTCTTCATCACTATTCATCATCAATCATTATCATCTGCAGAAAGACACTTCATTATTCATTATTCATATTACCATTTACTTCAAACAACTATTCATAGTATAGAGTTCCTTATTTCTAGCATATTTCATCACTAAAACTAAGATGTGTAGTTCTGTCTGACAGCCTGCATCAATCGCCTAGTATTCTGAAAGAAAAATAATTAGTTGAGACTGCTATCATACGATGTGTATAGTATATTCATGTTAACATTTGTTAATTCTGATCCATTTACTCTTCGTGACGAGGTAATGCATCTTCTTTCGTTCATTCCGAAGGTGAAATTCCCATTTCATAGTAGTCCACTGTGGTTTGTTTAATTTATTTCATTTACACGTTATTGCTTTCTGAAAATGATGAACAATGATTAATGTCTTGCATTTAAATCATATACCCATTAAATAAAAACTGGTTTCTAGTGATATAATTAAGCATACAGCATAGCATGACGGAAAACGTAATATGTCAAAAACATAGACCGTGTGCAGGTGCTAAAATGTACACAGAGTATCACAATATAGTAGCAAAAAAAAAAAGTAAAATAGTCGCGATGTTGAGATATCATAAGACAAAATGTCAGAGTCAACTCGTGTTTGTTATATCTTAAAGATTTCATAATGCATACAAAGAAACAGGAAAACTATCATACATACATGAAAAATGGAAAATGTGCCCGGTCTGATATATAACGACAAGAAAAGCGACCTGCTAACCTTACCTTGCCGGGCACTTGCCAAGAAAAATATGATAATCATCAGTAAGTGTTCATATAAATAATTGCATCATCGGTCATATAAAAATCAGGAAAAGGCATTATAGTGTGATAAATCATAAAGTATGTTCATTCAGAAAAGGGTTTAAAAATGGAGACCTGGCGAATGCCTTTACTTTTTCTGGTTCTCAAAGTTTCGACGTGTACTACATTGGGGTGAGGAATGCTGCGAATTCGATATGGACCTGCGTATAGAAGCTCAAATTTACTACACCTATTCTTTCCTCTGTTGGATAAATAGTGTATGCGTACTAATATCTTCTGTCCAATGTCAAAGTCACGGCGTGTACAAACCTGTTTTTGCTGTCTTCTCTGGCGCTCTGCGGCACGTTTGATGTTGTTCAGCGCAATGTCAATTATTTCATGGTGTCGTAGTCGACGAGATGTAGGAAAGGATACTAATTCTTTCATTTTGTTAGGTGGTTCAACATTTTTCAGTATAACAGTCGGAGATAGCATAGTAGATTCATTTGGTATGGGGTTACTAACATCCTGGAATGAGAGTATGTGTATGTCCCAATCAATATGTTTTTTATGGCAGTATATTCTACATAGTTTACCAATTTCTTTCATTAGTCGTTCACAAGGGTTCGAAGAAGCATGATACTTGGATATATAGATCGGAGAAATGTTTCTTGTTCGTAACATACGTGTCCACATAGCAGATCGAAATTGTGGTCCATTGTCGGAAATTACTTTCAATATATGCCCTACATGAAATAAAAAATGTTTTATAAATGCTTTCAAAGAGATTTAGCAGTAACTTTGCGTAACGGAGTGAAGGTAACACATTTTGAAGTGAGTTCAACAGCGACAAAGATGTAGCAAAAACCTCTGTTAGTTCTGGGAATTGGACCAAAAATGTCTACAGCGGCCATGTGTCTCAATCTAACAGGTACAATGGGACGTAATGGAGGAATATGTGAAGTCGTGTCTGACTTAGCTTTCTGGCAGATTTTACATGACGCTAAAACTCGTCGAATACGTTTCTCCATGTTGGTAAAATAACAGTTCTGTCTCAGTATTAGAAAACATTTTCTGGCTCAGTAATGTGGGTAACTTAAATGAGTATACCAAATTAATTTGTTAACAAGCTCGTCACGAATGCATAGTAACCAATTCTTGCTGTCAGGGAGAGAGCGGCGAAACAGAATGTTATTGCGTACAGTGTAATGGTTTCTAGTGGTAACATTATTCCTATCTTGCCAAAGGTGTTTAATTTCTTTCCATACGTTGTCTTTACTCTGCTCTTGTGCTATGTCTCGTAAAGACGACGAAATGAAATTTTCAAATGCAACTTGTTGAATATACATGACGCTGAAATTTCCTTTGCAGAAGTTGGTTGCGATTTCTTGCTGATTGTTGCTGAGAGAACGGGATAGTGCGTCTGCTACAATATTTTGTCTATCGGGAATGTGAACAATTGTAAAATTAAATTCCCGTAAATAAAGTTTCCATCTGCTTAACCTGTCGTGTGTAAATTTTGCTGAAAGTAAAACCTGTATCGCTCTACGATCTGTGTAAACGGTCGTATGTCTTCCATAAAGAAAATGCCGAAATCTCGTAAATGCCCATACAAAATATAATGTTTCAAGTTCTGTAACAGAATAATTGCGTTCAGCAGGTGACAGAATGCGACTTGCAAAGGCGATGTTTTTAATTACTGTAGAACCATCTTCTTCAATTTCCTGAAAAATGTGTACGCCTAAAGCGGTGTTAGAACTGTCGGTGGCAATGGAAAAATTTCTAGTAAGATCTGGATGTGATAAAAGTGGTGCATTCAACAAAGCTTCTTTCAGGTTCACAAATTCAAAATGTGCTTGGCTATCCCAGGACCAAATAGTGTTTTTACCCGTCAATTGACATAATCTAGGGGTGTCTAAAGCAGAGTAATGAATAAATTTACGGAAAAAGTTAATTAAACCCAAAAACCTGCGTAGTTGTTTCTTAGTCGTAGGAACAGCAATGTCACGTAAAGCTTGAAGTTTTTCCGGGTCAGGCGCAATGCCTTCTGCTGAAATTACATGTCCAAAAAATTTTATAGAAGTTTTGTCAAATGGCGATTTGCTAAGATTAACTGTGAGTCCTTGTGCACGAAAAGTTTGCAACAGTTGCTCAAGAATCAGATTGTGTTCAGACCAGTTAGCTTCTGCAATAAGAATGCCGTCTACATACGTTGTGATTCTGTCATTAAGTTCTGTCGGAAGTATGCTATTCAAACCGCGAATAAATGCTGCTGAAGAAATAGTTAAACCGAACGGTAATTTGGAAAACTGGTAAAAGTCACCAAAACAGAGAAAAGACGTGTACTTTCTGCAGTCCGGATGCAGCTGAATTTGCCAAAATCCCGATTTCAGATCTAATGTGGAATAAATAGCAGTACCATGAAATTTCTGTAGAAGTTCTTCTAGTGTTTGAGGGCGATCTGTTTCATTAATAATAATGTCGTTGATGTGACGCGAATCAAGTACGAGGCGAAGTGAACCATCCCTTTTCCTTATGGAGCGGGTTTATGTACGGACTAACTGCCGGTTCAATAATTCCTTGGTCAAGCATAGCTTGCAATTCCTTCTTAACTTGTTCTGTGTGAATGTATGGAATAGGATAATGTTTGGCTTTAAATGTATCGTGCTGTTTAACTTGAAATTCATACATAAAACCGGTTATAGTACCAGGGACGTTGTCAAAAACTGGAGCTTGCTGTAAAAGAATTTTGCGCAGTTGCGTGCGTTCGTCGTCTGCATTTTCACTGCTCTGTTTAACTTTATGAGAAATCATTTGCATAACGTCATAGTCGGCTTCGTCTGGAGTATTATAGTTGTGTACGTACGTATCTGTGAACAATATGGAATGACAGTCTATGTTACGTGATGCGGAAATGACCTCTGTACGATTAATTGTTTGTTCTTCTGCAGATAAAGAGTGCTGAAATTCTAAAGCCAGTTGTACATTTTCATCCTTTAACATTAAATAGGAGTTTTGAAAGTCAATAATTGCGTCGTGTTGTACCAGAAAATTCGTACCTAAAATAACGTCTGTTGTCAATAAGGGAACAATCCAAAAATTTGAATGAAATGTATGACCTGCAATATAAAATGATAAATGTGTCTGTAATTTCACATCTACTCCTTTACCAGATACTGCTCCTTTTACTTTAGTTTTGCCTAATGGTAATGTAGGATAGGTATTCTCTTTGTTACATTCGTTGAAAGTTTCCTCATTTATAACTGACATAGGTGATCCAGAATCGATTACTGTTGAAAATTTGGATGATCCAATCTTTACTTCAATGACAGGGTGTGAAATGGTTTTTTGAATAACTGGTCTTTCCTGCAAAAGTGTGTCTCGGATGTCGTCAAAAGTAATAACATTTTCGTGAACAAGATTCTGCGTGTCAAAAGTATTGCTTGCGTTGCTGGAAGATGGAACCTGTACTGTACCTAGTCAAATTCTATCTGACGTGCTATCATTTGCGGCAGGATGCTGTGGCATTTCCACTATTTGTACTGTTCTGTTATTTCTTCCTGACGTATTACGTTCAGGATGATATCTACTGTCTGGTTCATTCATGATAATATGTTGTTGCGAATGATTTTGCTGCTGATAAGACTGACTGTTATTAAACGTACGCCGAAAATTGTGACCATTATTTTTAAGTCTGTCATGATAGTCATTGCTATATGGTGCATTGCGATATGAATTGAAATGGTGTTTTCTGTACGTAGTTATTTCTTTGTTGCTGTGCGTTGCTATTTGGTGGAGCCGATGTTATACGTGCAGGCGGCGAAACATCAAAGCTTGGTTGACCTTGCAGACTGCATTGTTGGTTAGGTATGCTAACCGGCTGGCTTTGATGCTGTTGTTGTGGGGAAAAACATCTATTGTTACCAAAATGCGGTTGCTGATAATTTTGACGATTGCTTAAAATGTTGTACATACTGATAACTACAATTTTTTCTGTTATTAAAATTACGGCGGTAGTTGTCATTTCGGGAGTGTCTAAAGAGAACTGTCACTTTCGGTAAAATTTGTCATATCAGGTTTTCTTTACTCATTCCTAATTCTAGATAGATCGATAGTTGAAGAGCTGTTTTGATAGATATAAAGGATAGTAAAAGAGAAGGCAGCAGTGTAGAAAACTAAAGATGAAATAGTACTATTATGGCTCGGGGCCCTGTGCACGCTAGGGCACATATTCATCGAAGCGTAATGAATCCCCTGAGGTCTATTACGCGCTACAAATAAATTTTGGTTTCTGTGTTACAGGCAATACCAGTGAAAATTCAAAAGCAAGTTGTTGTATCCAATCCAATTCTAGTTTCTGCATTACAGTCCGAGCTGAAAAAACTACAAAAGCTAACTGTCGTATCCAGTCCAAAGTGTGACTCTGTGTTCTGTCATTATTAAATACTTTAAATTTTCTCACTGATAGAAAGTGCTTGTAATCAAAATTATCGTCTCTGTATGTCTGAACATGTTCAGGATTGTATGAGAATCTATTTGTCTGTGACTGTTCGGAATCTAACTCGCGTACTCTTTGTAAATTACCTAAATTATACTGGCTGTGTGAGTCTGACAAATTTTCGCAAAGTGGCGTATGCTGTGATGTGTTAAAGGCTGAAACATTTTTCATCTCTGTCACTTCTTGCTGCAAAGTTGACAATTTTCTACATAATGTATTACTGGCCAAATCTATCTCACTGATCGTCTGGTGTAAATTTTGGAATTCGGGTGTTTGATTAAACGAAACTGGTGACGTATCGTCTGATTTGGTGTCATTATTACTTTCGATAATATCAATACGACTGGCCTATTCATCATATTTTTCAGTCAGTATTTTTACCTGATCATCGTATTTACTCTCGCAAGCATTAATTTGTTTTTGTATTTTACGTGTGGTTTCGTTCAATTTTTTAACGTCTGCTTTGATGGCATCAGGATCCTGTATTAGTTCTAATTGTTCAAGTCTGTCGGTCACTATCTGAAAGTCTACTGTGTGTGTGTGTCTGTTTTTGTTTTAAGATCAGAGATTTCATCATGTAATTCGGTGTTCAACTGTTTGATAGTATTAATTTCATCTGATACTGTAGTAATATTGTTGTCTACGTATGTTTTTGCTTTCGCAAACAATTTACTTTTATCTTCCTGTCTCTGTGCAGTAATTGTTTCCATGACTTGTCGCTTTACTTTATTCTGTTCCTGTATAAATTTACGGTAACGCGTTTCACTGTTTTGTAGGTGGTGATTAATGCGTTCGTCAATTTTGCTGTTCTGTTGGTCAAATTCCGCGTCTACTTTCGCATCCAGTGTGAGCGAAAGTTCTGCTGACATTAATTTAATCTCGTCGCGTAACTGTGTTGCGTTTTCAGAGCACTGTTTAGCGTCTGCACTAATTTCGTCTCTAAGTACTTTAGTTGTGGCTGCATGTGTATTAGTTAATTCTTGAGCCACAGATCTAATTTCTTCACTATTTTTCCTAGCACAAGACCTAATTTCAGCACGTAATTGTTCTTTAGTATCATGACATTGCGCGGCAACGGCTGCAATCGGTTCACTAAGTTGTTTGTTCTGTTCATTTAGGTGGTCGTGTTTTTCATTCAACTGTTTGAAATTTTCATTAAGGTTGTCTCGTTTTTCATTCAACTGTTTGAAATTTTCATTAAGTTGTTTGAAATTGTCGTCTTGTTCTTTCTTCGACTGTAGCAATACTGCCATAATTTGATCCAAGCCAAAATTAGCGACCCTATTTTCTATGCTGTGTTTTGGTGTATCTACATTTGTCATGTTTTCTGCAACCATTTGGTCATTCTGTAGTTCTTGAAAAGGTTTGCCAATCAGATGTGCACTGTGGGTCACTAAATCAGAATCAAACAAATCTGACATATTTTGAGTACATTGTTCACCTTCGTTAGAAACAATTATCTGTTCACTGTGTAAATTTTGCAAATCGGGTGTGTTAAACTGGGCAGCGTTCATTTTAACAGAACGTGCCACATCATCAATTGTTGTTAAATTGACAGAGGACATAATTGAATTTGTTTGCTCCTCATTAGCATTAAAATCATTATTACTGTTCGGTAAGCACTGATTGTCTGTAAATGGAGGATTATCGCTATTACACTGAGTATTATCGGTCAAATTAATCGAGACAGCTTTTTCACTCACTGCACATGGCGATGTACTATTAACAGTTTTTCGCGGCATTTTTCACAAATCAAAATTAAGCACAAAATGAATACAAAGACAAAGCAAAAATGGAACAAACCATTACAACAAAGAGCAATAAATTGCCGATGATCTGTGAAAGAAAGAATGACAAATTAGTAAATGCGTTGCGCCAGATGCAAACTACATATAAGTAAATAAGAGCAGATATATGACTACTTATCACAAGATTCACAAAGGAAATCCGATCCTGGCAGGGTCGCCAAGTGTAAGCTCCCCACACGAAATAATTAAATAAATTTAAATATGAATAATGAATGTCATTCTAATTTTAGTGTAACCTCCCCACAAAATATAATAAAAAATTAATTATTTATTATAATTTGGTTAATGATTCTATTTTTTGTGTAACCTCAGAACAAAACTGGTTCCCATTTAATGTACCCACAAAATTCTTTTCTCATTTAATATAAGCTCGAAACAGAAAAATTCCTAAACCTCATAATAAAAAATAAATTCAGTAACCTGGTAAAATTTGGACGACAGCAGTGCTGCGTCATGGCCCTGTAAGATCATTCTGAATAAAAAGTACAAATTCTCACCTCGATGAAGTCGCCAACTATCTGCTCTTACAATAGCTCTTTTCCGGCACAGCTCTGTGCAATGCTGGTCTATACATTTGTTATTTATGAAAGAAAGCAAACGATTTTTCTTTTGCAACAATCGGAATGATCATGCATTGAAAAAAAATATTAAATTCTTTAAATTGAAATGAATGCTTCTTATTATTAGGACCTTTATAAAAGATATACATGGGAGTTTACATAATATTACTAGATATGCACGAGGCTTCTCCTTTTTTTTACCTTATACAATAATACTCAGGCTCCGGCATCGCTGCACCGCGACCGGCCCAGCCAACATGATACACCAGACAGTACTGACTAGCGCAGACAACTTCAGACTAGCGACTAGCAACAACTAACTGCTACAGCTACACAGTTCGTACTCAGTCAACACTGCTCTCTGGTCAGCAATTCTCTTATACCTTGCATATCGCAGGCAGTGCATACCTCTTACACACTCTTCGATAGCGACCGTACTAGGTAATATGTCGTGTGTGTGGAGGGTTCTTGTTACGAAGCACCGCAGGTTTCAAAGGTCCCGAGCATATCAGTCTCGTTCATGTCTGTCGATACGACAGACCATTCAATTCGGCTGATTCCTGTTTCTTGACGAATACGTTTAGATGGCTGGGGTGGCGTGTTCTTGTATTATCAGCTAGTAAGACCAAACTATCTCCGAATTAGCTATAACTTTGGTCAACAGATTCGAGACTCTAGTCCCAGTCCGATCACTTGAAACCATTCTCGATAGGAACGACAGGCATTCAGCATCCGTACAAAATACTGGTCCAACGGTTGGTCCACTTCCATGATGAATACACGGTACTGCATGCCTGAGTCGTGAATTGGTGATTTGCTGCCTCCATTTTCCTACGATGACCATGGCATTTCAACCCAAGGGTTCTTTGGGCAACATCTGCTCGCACCACGTCATTGGGGGATTGCAGTGTTGTTGTTAATAGACAGCTAGAGGCAAAATTGGTCGTGTGAAGACGGTAGTGTACTTTCTGGGTCGCTACAGCCCTCCCAGTTGCTTTCAAAAAACACACCACGCAGCACTGTTACCTGCTCCTTTAGATACGAGCCATAATTAAGTAGTGCTCAGCAGCTGGTGTTGTCGACCACTGGCTGCTACACTACCGTAAGTATTGGCCCCTTACTGATAGTGAAGGCAAGATTATACAAATATGTTAACGAAGTAAAATAAATAAAAAAATTATCGTTAAATTTACCGCATCAAACTTTTATCCAAATTTGACGCTAAAACTTTACACAGAACTATTTATCCAAGTTAACACTGATTACAGCGCACGCAAAAGTGTTTAACCACTCATTCTTGCCACTCTCCACAAGCGAATGGAACGGGAAGAAGCCCCCAACAACTTGTACAGCTGAAAATACTCGCTGTCATGCACTTCACAGTTATTTCTAGAATGTTGATGTAGACTGGAGACAGTTTTTCAACGTTTTGTATTTCACTGCGCTCACTCTTTTGGAATGAAGCCAAAACGTTTCGTGTCTAAATTAATAAAAAATAAAGAAACACTGAGATGGCGGTTTCAATATTTCACATATCCTACATAGTCTCCCCTCACTTGAGTACAACACACAGGAACGTTCGTACAACCATCTACAACCGTCAGCAAAGTCCCTGTTTGGGATATTGTTCAACTCTGTCACATTCGCTTGGCTATCAGTTATGTCGTCAAAGAGTTGACCTCTGATATAAAATTCTGCACTTTGTCGTTGTACGTTCGTATTGATAACGCCACTTCACGTCCCCCTTTGGTGATTTCTTCCTGAAAAGAACTGTCCACGTGCTGTATATTCAACAAGTTGTCGCAGTCGTTCACAGACTCTATTTTGATTCGGCAGCCAAAGTGTGAGGAAGAAATTATGTACACACTTTTCTCCAAAAGATTCTGTAGACTGTTATGAAACTGTGCTACAACGGTGCTCCAGTAAGACGTTTGCCACAACAGCGTTGACACACAACGGATGCACGTGCAATGTTTTACAGCCCCTGCTCATAGCTGAGAGGCCGAATGCACAGCTGTTATTTACAGTTGTTAAGAGCTGCATATGACTGTCTCCATAGAACTTCAGTACTAAAAAGTTTTAGGAATCTGGGACTCCATACAAAACTAATTAAATTAATAGGAGTTACTCTAACCAACACTATTTCGAAAGTGAAGTTTAGAAGAGAAATTTCGGAAACATTCATTACAAAAAAAGGCTTAAGGCAAGGGGACTATTACCATTACTGTTCAGTTGTGCACTGGAATAAATAATGAGAGAACAGTAAAAAGACAACCCAAAGGATAACATTATAAAACAGTTATAGAACCAGAAATAACACCTTCAAAACAACGAACGTAGCAGGAATTGATAAAATACCAAAGAAAGAAAAAAATAATTATAACATGCATAAATAAACAATATGAGGTAAATAGTGGCTGGAAATAGCTTCAAATGAAACAGTATGCCAGAAAATAGAACCAGTAGTGAACACGATCAGGAAGAATTGCATCTCATTCTTTGGAAATCTGACGAGAACAGCACAAAAATGTATTGTAAGGGAATGTGGATTAGTACGGCCAACATAAAGTGAACTACAGAAATTAATTAAGATAAATGAGAACTCCAAATTACAGTAGATGAACTAAAAAACGAAACAGAGAAAACCAAAATACTGCAAGGCCCACAAACCAGACTGCAAACGAAGGTCAATAAAAAGGCTGCTGGAAGAGTGATCTCAGACGAAGAAAGAAAGAAAATATTTGAAAGAATGAAGAACTATTGGACGGGCAGAATATCAAAACACCCTTAATATAACAGTAAATTATGATAATATTTGCATAACCACTATTCTGTGTTGTATGAATGAACAACAAAAGCTAGTATAGCCCTTTGTATTACTGACTACAGTGGTTCAATGAACACCATAAAATAAAATAAATAAATAAAAGCTGCCACCGAAGATGTTTCTTCTGACTGGTTTGATTTCCTCGCTATGCCAAGCTTTTCATCTCCGAGTAGCAATTTCAACCTACTTCCTCAAACACATGCGCTGTTATCCTGTCCCTTCTTCTTGTCAGTGTTTTCCATATGTTCCTGTCCTCGCCGATAATGCGGAGAACCATCTTATTCATTACTAATTACCATCTCAGTCAATCTAATTTTCAACGTTCTTCTGCAGTACCATAACTCAGGCTTCTGTACCATTCTTTTCCGGTTATTCCACAGACCATGCGTCACTACCATACAATGCTGTGCCCCAAAAGTAGATTGTCAGTAAATTCTTCTTCAAATAAAGAACCTTGTTGGATATTAGCAGAATTCTCTTCGTCAGGAAAATCCTTCTTGCTAGTACTAGTCTGCTTTTTATGTTGTCTTTGTTCTGTTGGTCACACATTATTTTGCTTCCTAGGTAGCAAATCTCGTTAACTTCATCTAGTTACTGATCCAAAATTCTGATTTCCTCTCCTATGCCAAACTTTTAATCTCCGAGTAGCGACTGCAACGTACGTCCTCAGACACATGCCCTAGTTCCACTGTCCTCGTTTCTGATTCCTTTCATTACTTTGGCATTCTTTGATTTACTCTCAATCCATAATCTGTACTCATCAGACTCTTCATTTCATTGAACACATCCTGTAATTCTTCTTCATTTTCACTGATGATAGCAATGCCATCAGCGAATCTTATCATTGATTTCCTTTCTCCCTGAATTTTAATCCCATTCCTGAAACTTTCTATTATTTTCGTTATTGCTTCTTCAATGTAAAAATTGAACATCACCATTTTTAATTCCAGCGCTTCATTCTTGGTCTTCCAGTCTTATTGTTTCCTCTTGGTTCTTGTACGTATTATATATTACACGCCTGTCTCTATACCTTACCCCTATTTTCATCAAAATTTCGAAAATCTTCCACAACATTGCCTTGTCGAACGCTTCTTCCAGGTCGAGAAACGGTGCATATTACACAATTCATGTACTCTTTCAGTTGGACACCCCTTAGAAAACTTTGGTGGACCTAACCTTTCACAATAATCCTACCGGTGGTAGCGAACCTTAGGTTTACGTGGAACCTGAACTATGGATCTTTCCTGGTGAACTTTCACATCATTGAGAGGTGAAGACCAGATCAAAAGCAGACCGAAAAAACTCTCGTTTCATTGTGTCTGTATGCACGCCCAGGTGCACGTAATTATACGCAAATGAAATACAATAGAAGATAACAGGCCCAAAATGAAGAGTTCCTCAGTGCCACAATTTGTTACATGTGTTTAATGTGGCTTCCTAAACTCTGCCACACGGAGTAAATGTCCTTTCCAATTGTAGGGAAGTGATTGTAGCAGTAGCGTTATGGATTATCGACGTAAAGCTCTGTAAGTGTGATAAGCTGTATAGTCATGCTTCCCCTCTGTCGGTAACCTTTAACCTTCTCCAGGTATTTCCAGTTCATTCTGCTTTCAACACTTCTTGCGAACGAATAACATCTGACGTGGGCAGTATTTAATTAAGTTAGCACAAATATCACCAGAGAGTGGGACATTCAGTAAATATTCGGTACGTACTTGAATATCTATAGCAAGTAGACAGACTTTAAAAATTATTCTGTTATTTTTAGGAGTCTTTTATCTCATTCCAGGTTTTTGTAATGTCTCCTCATTTCCTTTCGATGTCTTAATACTTGAAAAATAATCTCTTAGAATATTTTACTTCCGAGCTATTTCTTTCGTTGTTCAGAATATTATTTTTCATACCAACGGTTTTTCTTAGAATGATTTGATCATATTTGTCCCGAGACATTTTTAGGCACGACGTCTCTTTCTGTCCTGTTGTCATAACATTCAATGTTTCCGATCACGAACTGTCCTTCGCGAGCGATGCAATTATCTTTTAAATATTTTGCCATCATTTTTTTAATTAACTCGTCAGGTGAATAAGACATTCCAGGCGTACTACTTTGTCTGTAAAAATCCTGTAGAAAGATATGCTTGCTTATTGAAAATATCCTAAGAGAGTGGACAACAGAAATTTCAGGAGACGGAATGCACCGAAGGCTGAAAATAACGTCTGTACGTTTTTCATGGCCAGACGTAGTTCTAAGGGATGGGATAAAAAATCGGCTAACTATAATCAACGTACATGCGAAAACATGGGTGGAGTTTGGAAATTACACTACTGCAATGAATTTCAGTTTAAATAACTGAAACGATACACATTCCGACAGATATCTAATGAGATCAAATTTCGCCCTCATCGCCCCCCCCCCCTCCAAGAACTAGCTAGACAATGTAAACAAGGAAAGTACCAGATTGAGCTAAACATAAAATTTGTTATGTTGTTTCAGTAAAGAAATAATGATAATGTCCGATGTGTGACTTAAAGTAGTTCAGTAGATATACTGACTCTTAGTAGTAAAATTAAAAGTAGACACTAAGTTAAAATCTGTCAAGATAAGGAAACAAACATGTAGATTAATTAATATGAAGGCATTATGTGTGAACACCAAGAGAATGATGAAATGTTAGATCTGTAAGTACACTGTCATTAATGTCACTAAAATCCTAGGATCTAGTGTCACATACTAGAAAGGTGGAAAGAAAAGACGATAGACAATGAAAAGGATAATTCCCTCACCTTTTCCTTATTTCAAGCAATTTTTTCAGGAGAAAGAAAATTGGCGTTTTACAGCTTGGAGCGTGAAATGTCAGATCCCTTAATCGGGTAGCTAGGTTAGAAAGTTTAAAAAGGGAAATGGATAGGTTAAAGTCAGACATAGAGGGAATTAGTGAAGTTTGGTGGCAGGAGGAACAAGACTTCTGATCAGGTGAATACAGATTTACTAATCCAAAATCAAATAGGGGTAATACAGGAGTAGGTTTAGTACTGAATTAAAAAATAGGAGCGCAGGGAAGCTATTACGAACAGCATAGTGAAATCATTATTGTAGCCAAGATACACACGAAGCCCACGCCTACCACAGTAGTACAAGTTTATATGCCAACTAGCTCCGCAGACGACGAAGAGATTGAAGAAATGTGTGATGAGACAAAAGAAATTAATCAGATAGTGAATGAAGAAGAAAATTTAATAATCATGGGGGACTGGAATTCGATAGTAGCAAAAGGAAGAGAAGGAAACGTATTAGGTGAACATGGGTTGGGAATAAAAAATTAAAGAGGAAGCCGCCTGGTAGAATTTTGTACAGAGCATAGCTTTATAAGTAGGCTGTTTAGGTTTTTATATTGGTAACGCCATGTAGCGCTCTGTATGAAAATCACTGGCTGTGCTGTGGGCAGTCTGTGGCTGGGTGGCATTGTTGTAATATTCGCTATTGTAGTGTTGGGCAGCTGGATGTTACCAGCGCGTAGTGTTGCGCAGTTGGAGGTGAGCCGCCAGCAGTGTTGGATGTGGGGAGAGAGATGGCGGAGTTTTGAAATTTGTAAGACTGGACTATGTATATTATGAGTTTTCAACACTATTAAGGTAAATACATTGTTTGTTCTCTATTAAAATCTTTCATTTGCTAACTATGCCTGTCAGTAGTTAGTACCTTCCGTAGTTTGAATCTTTTATTTAGCTGGCAGTAGTAGCGCTCGCTGTATTGCAGTAGTTCGAGTAACGAAGAGTTTTGGTGAGGTAAGTGATTTGTGAAAGGTGTAGGTTAATGTTCGTCAGGGCCATTCTTTTGTAGGGATTTTTGAAAGTCAGATAGCGTTGCGCTAAAAATATTGTGTGACAGTTTAAGCACAGTCATGCATAATTGTTCAAAGGGGACGTTTCATATGCCGACCCTTAGCCGAGGATACCTCACTGGATTCTTCTGATTTTTTTCTTGTAGTTTGTGTAATTAGTGTAGATTTTGTTTATTGCTAGCGCGTAATTGTAGAGAGTATCTCCTTTGTAGTTGCAGTCTTTCATTGTTGTACAGTAAAACAGGTGTGGCACGCATGTAAATTTGCACCAATTATTTCGCAGCTGCGCTTGCAATTAACTAGATATTATTTTCAATGCTATGTTAATGTGTTTTCTCATTTTGCTCTTAAAATTGTGCTTTTCTGTGTTGTCGTGTGAAATTTTGTGACAGTAATGGCGTGTGAAAAACGTAACACTAGGCTCCAATGTAAACTGAGAAATAATAGTGACGACGAGCGTAGCTTATCAGCACCAATGTGTAATGAATTAACAGACATTCAAAGTAGTAATTTGGTAACCGTGCATAGGGAAATGGAGCGGGCGTCAAATAATGGTGTAGACAGTGAAACAGGTAGTGAACAGGGAAGCATTATCGATCGATCGGTCGGCAACAGCTCGCCTCAGGAATCGGGAATGACATAACACAATATTGCAAATACTGTAGACTCAGGTTTAGGGTTCTCACCGATTTCTCAAATGAGTCAAGACACATTTTCCGCAAGTCAAAATGTGAATGTTGCCGGTGCAAATGCACTGCCGAAGAGCATAGAGGAATAGATTCCAGACACAAATACATTATTATTGCAATTAATGCAACAAATGAAACAAAATCAGAGACAAACATCGCAACAGTAGACACAATGGAACATAATCTTCAAAAGTTAGACACAATGGAACAAAATCTTCAAAAGTTAGACACGATGGAAGAAAATCTTCGAAAGTTAGATACCACACTTGAACAAACACGTGAAGGTTCAACTGCTGAGTTACTTAAAATCGAATCGAAATGTCAAAAAGTCTGTAATGACATAAAATCACAAATTTGTGAGCATTTCCAACCTATTTTTTCGCGTCATGAAAATGCATTACAGAATCACGAAGCTGCAATAAAAGAACTGCAAACTATTGTTCGTGAAAATCACGACACCTTGCAAGCTAAAATTGACTCAGTTGCATCTACCGATTCGGTTACGCAACTTGCAAAAACTCAGGAAAACTTAAAGGACACAGTAGATACGATTTCAACACAAATGGACACTCTGAAACTAGGTTCAGAAAAACACACAGAGGAAATAATTTCACTATCGGATAAAGTAGCCGAACTTTCAGATCAGTTCACTAACGTATCTACAAAGGTAGATGATGATCTGTATGACACAAGACCTGTAGCCTTCACGGACACTGAAGAGTATGAACAAATTAGAAAATTCAAACAAAATCAGAATCAAATTAATACGCAACCCCAAAGAGAAATCCGGGAAGTACAAGATCAGCTGACACAGGTAATACAAGAATTACGTATTTCAGAGGACACTCGCGCCCCAATACGGGAAGAGGGACATAGAAATACGGAACAGCCACAAAATAATAACACAGCGCATTTCGGAAATTAAGAAAGAAATTGGCAAGGTGCACCGAATTTTGAAATGGAACCGCCGAAACGACGTAACAATGACCGATATGCGACTCACCGACATCATGATTTTGACTATTAGCTGTTCATTACTGCACGTAAATTCAAAAACATCTAAGAATTGTGGCAACGACATTAATCCACAAGCGTGGCTCCATCAATTCTCTCATTGTTTTCCTCCCAACTGGTCATTAGAGCACAGATTAGAATTTATGTGTGACTATTTGGAGAATGAACCAGCTGTACGAATGCGATCGGTCATCCACAATTGTCACAGTGAAAGAGAATTTTATCATGCCTTCCTCTCAGCATATTGGTCTCAAACTACACAAGACCGAGTAAAACATAGCATCATAATGATGAAAGAGTTCGAAGAATCTGAATTTTCCAGTCTTGTGAACTATTTTGAAGACATGTTGCACAAGAATCAGTACCTGTCAAACCCATACAGCCCCTCAGAACTCATCCGCATTTGCTTAATCAAATTACCTGAACATTTACGACATATTATTATGGCAGGACGTTGCAAAGACGACATTGAAGCTTTTCAGGGACTGTTACAAGAACTGGAAATTGACACTGACATTCGGGGAACGCGAAAACAGGTGCACAACAATTACAGATCACATCCGTCACAATTCCGCTATGACAGAAATAATATACGACAAGACTATTCTTTCAACGTAAATCGTGACCGAAACAGATACCACCCGTATGACAACCGTTGGCAGAGTAGTAATAATTACAGGGAAAGATCATCTCTCCGCGGTAATGACTATCACAGAGACAATCAGAGAAACAGGCAATATGGGAACCAAAATAATTATTATCAAGGGAGACAGAATAACTTCAGATGCAACGGTCCAGCGCGCAGTTACGATTCAGGGAGAAATTCTCCACCACGTGACCGACAAGAAAGAAACTATTGAATCTACCGACATGACGACAGACGATATGATCGTAACGACAGACCTGAATTGCATCAGAACTGGTGGGATTCAAACAGAGCAGAGCCCTCTCGACGAGGTGAATTTGTAGAAGCTAGGTCTCCTAATCCCAATAATGACGCGCGCCAATAAAGGAACAGACAATGACTCGCACTGCAGGCAGCCACCTGCGCCGGCTGGCTCAGATTAAAATAACACAGACGCTAACCTTGACAAAAGATTTAGCATTCCTTACCGACGTATAAAACATGACAATTGCTTTTCAGTTGAAAGTCTGCGTACTAGGAAGAGTAAAGGTTTACACCACATTTCACATGTAAAACCGTTTACTGAGAGATAATCTGTTTTTTAACTTAGTCTTTGCCATAAAATTTTTCACTACACGCTACTAGTACAATTTGTCAAACTGAGACACTGTTAACATGCAACAATGTTTGAAGTTAAATATCCAGTCAAGAACCAAGAGAACTTATTTCAACAGAAATTACGAATGCATTGTTATAGTGAACAGACGACATAATGCTGTTATTTGTACATTCTTGCTTGTTAGTTGCACGATTACGTAACGACTATAAGACTCACATACTTAGAACATTTACCAGTACTGCTAATTAGATTTTAATGCAACATTCTGGTTTACTTGAAATTTGGTGTATCATGAGGTTAGTACATTGGCTTCCGCAGAACTTAGCTTCCGGAGGACGATAACAACGACACTTCCACAGAGATTATCTTACAACAAGACCCACAGTTTAGCGCTACAGTACACGTATTTGAGTGATTAATTTTGTACTTAAAACATTTCTTTTTAAAGATATTTGAAGTACAATGATACATAGTTTTTCCGTGATACATTTCATTCCATTGCAATAATCTGTAACACCTGAGGGTATAATTACATTAATCCTCAGGGGGGTACACGCTTACTTTTAGTACCATGTGCTTGGCAAGCACAAGGAGCCCTAGCTAATATGGTATTTGCTTATACAACTTTACACATCGGTAGCATATTTCTCTAACACAGAATTACACAGCTATCTGATCATTTAACTGAGAGAGACAAATATTTTTTTTTCTACGTCAGTGACAGATGTTTACGCAATTACACAGTTGGAGAACTTCACACTTATGAAACTGTATTTTGTCTGTACTTTGTGAACTCTTCATATTTTTTCAGAACCATTGTGATACTATGAGGGCTTTCAATGATGTATTTGGTATGAGATCATGATTTTTAAATTACGTTTGAGGTAGATGACACTATTGAAATGAGCAGAGAATTTTTTTTAGGTTTTGACATTATTGCAGAAAGCTACGACGTTTTTGAGATTTGACTGAGGTGTTATGATGTTATTCTTACGACGATGATGTGTATTATGCTACTGAGGTATGTTTATGATCAATAAGCTGATGCTATATGAGGAATTGGATTATGCTATGTACACTCCTGGAAATTGAAATAAGAACACCGTGAATTCATTGTCCCAGGAAGGTGAAACTTTATTGACACATTCCTGGGGTCAGATACATCACATGATCACACTGACAGAACCACAGGCACATAGACACAGGCAACAGAGCATGCACAATGTCGGCACTAGTACAGTGTATATCCACCTTTCGCAGCAATGCAGGCTGCTATTCTCCCATGGAGACGATCATAGAGATGCTGGATGTAGTCCTGTGGAACGGCTTGCCATGCCATTTCCACCTGGCGCCTCAGTTGGACCAGCGTTCGTGCTGGACGTGCAGACCGCGTGAGACGACGCTTCATCCAGTCCCAAACATGCTCAATGGGGGACAGATCCGGAGATCTTGCTGGCCAGGGTAGTTGACTTACACCTTCTAGAGCACGTTGGGTGGCACGGGATACATGCGGACGTGCATTGTCCTGTTGGAACAGCAAGTTCCCTTGCCGGTCTAGGAATGGTAGAACGATGGGTTCGATGACGGTTTGGATGTACCGTGCACTATTCAATGACCCCTTGAGGATCACCAGTGGTCTACGGCCAGGGTAGGAGATCGCTCCCCACACCATGATGCCGGGTGTTGGCCCTGTGTGCCTTGGTCGTATGCAGTCCTGATTGTGGCGCTCACCTGCACGGCGCCAAACACGCATACGACCATCATTGGCACCAAGGCAGAAGCGACTCTCATTGCTGAAGACGACACGTCTCCATTCGTCCCTACATTCACGCCTGTCGCGACACCACTGGAGGCGGGCTGCACGATGTTGGGGCGTGAGCGGAAGACGGCCTAACGGTGTGCGGGACCGTAGCCCAGCTTCATGGAGACGGTTGCAAATGGTCCTCGCCGATACCCCAGGAGCAACAGTGTCCCTAATTTGCTGGGAAGTGGCGGTGTGGTCCCCTACGGCACTGCGTAGGATCCTACAGTCTTGGCGTGCATCTGTGCGTCGCTGCGGTCCGGTCCCAGGTCGACGGGCACGTGCACCTTCCGCCGACCACTGGCGACAACATCGATGTACTGTGGAGACCTCACGCCCCACGTGTTGAGCAATTCGGCGGTACGTCCACCCGGCCTCCCGCATGCCCACTATACGCCCTCGATCAAAGTCCGTCAACTGCACATACGGTTCACGTCCACGCTGTCGCGGCATGCTACCAGTGTTAAAGACTGCGATGGAGCTCCGTATGCCACGGCAAACTGGCTGACACTGACGGCGGCGGTGCACAAATGCTGCGCAGCTAGCGCCATTCGACAGCCAACACCGCGGGTCCTGGTGTGTCCGCTGTGCCGTGTGTGTGATCATTGCTTGTACAGCCCTCTCGCAGTGTCCGTAGCAAGTATGGTGGGTCTGACACACCGGTGTCAATGTGTTCTTTTTTCCATTTCCAGGAGTGTATTTATTATGATGAAATATTGAAGTGTCGTCGCAAGATTGATGTGTCGACGAATATATAAATGTGTAATAAGGTAAGGAGTAATGAATAGTGGTTAGAGACTCTGACTTGTGAAAAAGGATGTTGGAAACCAAGAATCGTACTTTAAGAGTTATGAAATGTATGTAAATGCGTGAAATTATTATAATGCCGACGAAAATTTTTTGGACTCTGTTATATTGATAGGATTTTGTTTCCACACATTTGCAACGCAAATTCTCGACCTGTGAAATTTTTTATATGAGACTGTCACTGTAGTGAAAACTGCTAAGTTGAGTGACCTGCACGTAATGCATCGTGGCCGCCCACCTGTGCCACCTGCCTGGAAAAAAAGCCATTAGTGTGTGCATTTCAGCGGCATAGGTAGAAAAAAAAAGGGAGGCCATTATCCTCACTATTGACATTTCTTTGCAGAAAGCATCGCAAATACGACACGCTAAAACTTGAAAACATATTATTATACTGTGGAGCTCTTAATTTATGATATTTACTAAAATGCCTAATGAAATGATGAGAAACATTTTACGTCTATGTCTTTCTAGTTGAGAGTTTGCTCATTTTGTTTAATATCTAGTTTCTAGCTGTACTGCAGCATTGGTTAAAATAAAATTTTATGGATGTACTAATATAGATATTTTATACCTACGAATCCAATAAATAATAACTTTATGCTTAAAAAAAAAGGTAATGAAGGAGCACAAGAAGACATTTCCCTTCACAGGACTTGCATACATAATTTTCTTTTCCACTACTTGGTAATATTTCTCGTAGAATTAGTTGTGTTGCACCACTTTAATGACATAGATATTAAGATGTGAATAGACATTTCCCTTATCTGCACTGTTGTCTTTACTGTAATATTTTTCTGCTTGAGCTTTGTCATGTTTAGATATAATTTATTGCATTTGCTTCTGCTGTTTGCCAGGCATAGTACTACTAAATTTCACTTTACATTACTCTGTTAAGCCAGTTTTACTACTGATTTATTTTTCTTGTTTGCTGCTCATTGCGTAATATTAGTTGTAATATTGCTGCTTGCTTGGCCAATTTGAATATTTTGTCATTGCTGTTTGTGTTAATTGTTTTGTACTGCTGCATTGCCTCGTGCCTTAGTTTATCATCTGAGCTCAGTAGATTTAAGTTAGCTTAAGAGGGGGTAGTCTATATAAGAAACTAACTATGATGAATTGGAAGAAATGCATTGAGAAGCTATAAGAAAATGATTTAGCCAAAAAAAGTAGTGCACAGTGGAGAAAAACTATTTTTGAAAGAGGATGTGAACATATAAATACAGAAAGCATACTTGGATAGGATGTTTTAGTGAAAACAAATGTTGAAATAAGACGAAAGATATGGAATGAAGTATTGGGTTGGACTGCAGTACCAAATGTTACACTGAAAACGAACCCTGTTCTTTCCATTGTGTTATCCCCCTATGTGTTTGTGTACTCTTGTATATTTCTGTTTTTCCTGTCTTTATGTGTTTAGCTGATGTTGTTATGTTGTAGAATTTTTATAATACTATGTTATTTACTTTGTAAAGATGTTTAAACATTATTTACTCTGTTCTGTTTTAATGCTCATGTGTGAAGTTGATGTTTCGAAAGTTATTCTGATCTTTTATGTATGTACTCAAGTCATAATTCCTGTAACATTGATGTATATGTTATTTCGATTCTTTTGTAAAGCCTGTACTACAAATGTTATCTGTATTGTTATGTTCTTTAATGATGTATTTTGTACCTTTGTAATTGTATTCTTATGTTCTAAAATTGTAATTGACACCAGTTCATCATATTATTAACTTGTAAGTTACATTTCACTGCACACTTTTCTGTTGGTCATAGTATATGGACAATATGTGAGAAGTAGGGACTGTTAGTGTTTGCACGTGTGTTAATAATTCAGCAAGGGACTGGATAACAGCATTGCTGGTTCTAAGGACAATTCCAAAAACTTTGTGAGTGCACAAGTGGTGGTTATGGACTTGCTATATTATCTGCAAGACTCTTCAATGGTGATTGTGCACCTGCACAGTCACAACGGATGGCTGCTGGCCATCTCTACAAGGACTACAGTGGGTCTGCATCTTTGATGACCCACCAATACCATTATTTCTACAAGGACTACAGTGGGTCTCCACCTCTGGTGGCCCACCAATACCATACTCTCTACCAGGACTACGGTGGTCTGCTCTGTGATGACCTACCTACCAATATTCTTCAAAACTTCGACTGACTCTGCGGTGGGTTTGCTCTGTTGTGGCCCATTACCTGTCTAGATGTCGAGAGTCAGCACTGTCTTTCCGTTGGAAGGACAACAATACTTCTTCAAGACTGCATGGAAATCCACTACTTCCGTGTGCATTTTCTTTCACTGCTCAGATTTTGAGAAAAACACTGCTATTTTACTGTGATGAACGATCAGGACTGTCTTTATGGACTGTGAGAAAATTTTAGCTTTTGACCAACATTGTATCAATAAGTGTGTGCATTTGATTTCTTCGTTATTTTAATTATGAAAAATTTTATCAAATCATTATTGGCCACTGCCCAAAACAATTTGTAAAATTTTTTGTTGGGAGCATGGGGGCTATGTAAGTAGGCTGTTTAGGTTTTTATATTGGTAACGCCATGTAGCGCTCTGTATGAAAATCACTGGCTGTGCTGTGGGCAGTCTGTGGCTGGGTGACATTGTTGTAATATTCGCTATTTCAGTGTTGGGCAGCTGGATGGTAACAGCGCGTAGCATTGCGCAGTTGGAGGTGAGCCGCCAGCAGTGGTGGATGTGGGGAGAGAGATGGCGAAGTTTTGAAATTTATAAGACTGGACTATGTATATTATGAGTTTTCAACACTATTTAGGTAAATACATTGTTGGTAACGCCATGTAGCGCTCTGTATGAAAATCACTGGCTGTGCTGTGGGCAGTCTGTGGCTGGGTGACATTGTTGTAATATTCGCTATTTCAGTGTTGGGCTATGCCTAACTATGCCTAACTATGCCTGTCAGTAGTTAGTGCCTTCCGTAGTTTGAATCTTTTATTTAGCTGGCAGTAGTGGCGCTCGCTGTATTGCAGTAGTTCGAGTAACGAAGATTTTTGGTGAGGTAAGTGATTTGTGAAAGGTATAGGTTAATGTTAGTCAGGGCCATTCTTTTGTAGGGATTTTTGAAAGTCAGATTGCGTTGCGCTAAAAATATTGTGTGAGAGTTTAAGCATAGTCTTGTATAATTTTTCTAAGGGGAAGTTTCAGCTTAATAATAGCTAACACTTGGTTTAAGAAACATTAAAGAAGGTTGCTTACATGGAAGAAGCCTGGAGATACAAGAAGGTTTCAGATATATTATATAATCGTAAGACAGAGATTTAGGAACCAGGTTTTAAATTGTAAGAGATTTCCAGGGGAGATGTGTAGACTGGCCACAATCTATTTTTTATGAACTGTAGATTAAAACTGAAGAAACTGCGAAAAGGTAGGAACTTAAGGAGATGGGATCTGGATAAATTGAAAGAACAAAAAGCTGTGAAGAGTTTCAGAGAGAGCAGTAGCGAACAATTGACAAGACCGGGGGAAGAAATACAGCAGCATAAGAATTATTAGGTTTGAGAGATGAAATACTAAAGGCAGCAGAGGAGCAATTAGGTAAAAAGACGAAAGCTAGTAGAAATCCTTGGGTAACAGAGGAGATATTGAAATTGATGAAAGGAGGAGATATAAAAATACAGTAAATGAAGCTGGCAAAAAGGAATATAACGTCTAAAACATGAGATCAACAGGAGCTGCAAAATGGCTAAGCAGGGATGGCTAGAGGACAAATGTAAGGATGTAGAGGCATATATCACTAGGGGTAAGATAGATACTGCCTATAGGAAAATTAAAGAGACCTTTGGAGAAAAGAGAACCACTTGTATGAATATCAAGAGCTAGATGGAAAACCAGTTATAAGCGAAGAAGGGAAAGCAGAAAGGTGGAAGGAGTATATAGAGGGTCTATACAAGGGCGCTGTACTTGAGGGCAATATTATGGAAATGGAAGAGGATGTAGAGAAGACGTAGATGAAGATGAAATAGGAGATCTGATACTGTGTGGAGAGTTTGACAGAGCAGTGAAAGACCTAAGTCGAAAAAAGGCTCCAGGTGTAGACAACTCTCCATTACAACTATTGATAGCCTTGGGAGAGCCATCCCTGACCAAACTCTACCGTCTGATGAGCAAGATATATGAGACAGCCGAAATACCCTCAGACTTCAAGAAGAATATAATAATTCCAATTCCAAGGAAAGCAGGTGATGACAGGTGTGAAAATTACCGAACTATCAATTTAATAAGTCAAGGCTGAAAAATACTAACACGAATTCGTGAAAGACGAATGGAAAAACTGGTTGAAGACGCCCTTGGGGAGGATCAGTTTGGATTTCGTAGAAATGCTGGAACACGTGAGGCAATACTGACCCTACGACTTACCTTAGAACACAGATTAAGGTAACGCAAACCTACGTTTCTAGCATTTGTAGACTGGAATACCCTCTTTCAAACTTTGAAGGTTGCTGGGGTCAAATAT
This sequence comes from Schistocerca nitens, assembly GCF_023898315.1. Lineage (NCBI taxonomy): Eukaryota > Metazoa > Arthropoda > Insecta > Orthoptera > Acrididae > Schistocerca > Schistocerca nitens. The sequence goes on along the minus strand of NC_064614.1, from coordinate 293,393,528 downwards.
AGGGAGCGACAGGTTATTTACAATTTGTACAGAAAGCAGAATTGCAGATGTAAGAGTCGGTAGGCATGGAAGGGAAGCAGTGGTTGGGAATGGATTGAGACATGGTTGTAGACCATCCCCAGTATATTCAATCTGTGTATTGAGCAAGCAGTAAAGAAAAAAAAAAGAAAAATTAGGAGTAGGAATTAAAATCCATGGGGAAGAAATAAAAACTTTGTGGTTTGCCGATGACATTGTAATACTGTCAGAGACAGCAAAGGGCCTGGAAGAGCAGATGAACCTAGTGGACAGTGTCTCGAAAGGAGGATGTAAGGTAAACATCATAAAAAAAATGGTTCAAATGGCTCTGAACACTATGGGACTTAACATCTACGGTCATAAGTCCCCGAGAACTAAGAACTACTTAAACCTAACTAACCTAAGGACATCACACACATCCATTCCCGAGGCAGGATTCGAACCTGCGACCGTAGAAGTCGCGCAGCTCCGGACTGAGCGCCTAGAACCGCTAGACCACCGCGGCCGGCAAACATCATCAAAAGCGAAACGAGGATAATGGAATGTAATAGAATAAAATCAGGTGATGCTGAGGGAATTGTATTAGGAAATGAGACAATTTAACGAGTAAATGTGTTTTGCGATTTGAGGAGCAAAATAACTGATGATGGTCGAAGTAGAGACGATATAAAATGTAGACTGGCTATGGAAAGGAAAGCTTTTCTGAAGAAGAGAAATTTGTTAACATCGAGTATCGATTTAAGTGCCAGAAAGCCTTTTCTCAAAGTATTTGTATGGAGTGTAGCCATGTATGTAAGTGAAACATGGGCGATAAGTAGCTTACACAAGAATAAAATAGAAGTTATCGAAATGTAATGATAACCCAGGAATGCTGAAGATTAAATGGGTAGCTCACGTAACTAATGATGAGGTACTGAACAGATCTGTGGAGAAGAGGATTTTGTGGCACAACTTGAATACTAGAAGGGATCGGTTGGTAGGACATGTTCTAAGGCATCAAGGGATCACCAATTTAGTATTGGAGAACAGCGTGGAGGGTAAAAATCGTAGAGGGAGACCAAGAGAAGAACACACTAAGCAGATTCAGAAGAATGTAAGTTGAAGCAGTTATTTGGGGATGAAGAAGCTGGCGCAGGATAGAGTAGTACGGAGGGCTGCATCAAACCAGTTCCTGGACTGAAAACAACAACAATAACAACAAATTTCAATGTCTTCATCAAATACGAAATTGTAAACTGCATGTATAGCTTTACAGTTAATTTTCATTACTTTTTTATCACCCTGTAGATGTGCGTAGTCGTAAACCACAAGTGTAAGCTTTGGATCCTGCATAATTTCACTGAAATGAATTTTATTTAACTCTACAGTTTTAAATATCAGTGAATTTCGCCAAAATATGTTATATCGTTCCCAGACACTTTCTGTCAAGTGTAGAAAACAAATATTGTTATTGAAATTTACCTTCTAAGTGTATGTCAGATTGTTATCCCCATATCACATGTACAGTAAATAACACGAGCAGACCTTTATCTCATGCAGCTGAGGCTACCTTCCTTTTTCTCTCATTGTTTCGCTGCCTTAGATGATACTGGAATGAACTTTGAGTTCTCTTATCAGCCAAGGAAAATGGAAACCGAACTGTATTCTGCTTTGCCGCAAAAATAATGTCGTGCGACAGCATTCCGTTATTTGGCACTAACAGCAAAAAAGGTTTTTATGTAGAATAGCTGCGTTATATAGCAATTCCTGACGCATATGCAGGCATCACTTAAAATCGGTAACCTATTTGTTATAAGAAATTGAGCATTCAAAATTTATAGGCTCGGTAGTAGTTTGAAAAACTCGTGATAACCTCAAAATATAACTCTCTTACGAAAACTTCGTCATCTGGATACCGAAAATGTTTAAATATGTATGTTTCTGATATATGCTTACAACTCGCTTTCTTTATTGGTAATCGATAAATGTGGCTTATTGTAAACCACAATGCTCAACAGGTACCATTGTGCGCAAATAAATTTGTATGTAGCAATGTTGTTTCTGTTGTTGTTGTTGATGATGTCATGATGTATCATTATAACAACAGCTTTTACGTTTGCAGCTGGTTTGTTTTGTGAATTCTAACCACAAACTACGATGATGTTATTGCTTTCCTTACACACTGGTCAGCACTTCCGTTGTCGATAACTGCTGTTCAGCTCTTATCTGTTCTTCCTAAGACTTGCTCTTTCTGGAATAAAATAAAACGTCTGTGTTCGCAAAATAATCTTTCTAAGGTGTAATGAGAGACGTTGATATCGTCCTGTTTGTACTTTGGTCAACTATAATAGAGCCCATAGTTTAGAACATGGCTGTTACTCAGCAACCGTATACTTAGGATTATACAGGCAACTGGTTGCACATAACTGGGAGGTAATTTGACGTAGGTTTCGACACCTACTGGGGGTGTCTTCATCAGAATGAAATTTTGCGAAATCATAAAATTACATTGCTAAGAAGCAATGGTCAGAATTTAGAACAGCTCTGCTCAGGTCATGTGCACATGTTACTGTCCGTGTCTGATAGGCGGCGGAACTCGTTTTGTTTTTGTGGTAGCAATGTAAACTACTGGGCCCATCAGTCTGATGTTGCACCGAGCTGCACTCATGTGGTAAGGATAGAACGTTTTATTTCACTTTTGACTTGAGCACAGCTGCTCTAAATTGTGACCATTGCTTCTCAGCAATGTAATTTTACGATTTAGGAAAGTTTCATTCCGATGATGACAAACGTAGTAGGTGTCGAAACGTACATCAGTGTATCTACCAGTAATGTGCAACCGTTTGGCTGCATAATCATATGCTGGTATTTTAGAACTACAAGAATTACAAGTTTGAAAACAAATTTTTTTGCCAACATGAGTAGCGTCTTAATTTTTTTTCTCTTCGTCGCATTACCATGAAAATGTTAGATAATTTTAATGAGAATATTATATTTCATTGCGTAATTAGCAACAATGAAATTAGTTTTAATGAAGTTTTAGAAGTGTTGTGTTCTCGGAGAAAACCAAGAATTATTGCATATTTTAAGTACGAATAATCGGTTATTTCAGAAACTGTGTGATCAGCTCAATTCAGCATGATATGATGACACTATCAATTCTGCAACAGACCAGAGAAGGCTATATTGGGCAACTTGACTTATTCATTCGGTAAAACCAGATTAACGTGCTCCTTAATATCCGTTTACAACCCTTTCACAAAAGGCTTCCGCTGCGAGTAAATCTTCATCGCATTAGACATCTGAGCAAACGAACAGACCCAGTTGGTGGCGAGTGGACTGGGAAAGAGAGGCGCAGAGAAACCGGCTTAATGAGTTTTTCTGCCAACAAGCAATCTGGAAATATTTATCTTGAAAATTAGCGGTATTTGCCTCTCCAACTAAGTAGAGAGACTTTTCACCGATAAAAGGTGGTGTAAGGCACTTCTTATGAGTTTTAAACATGTTTCGGTAACTCTCTTCTTTAAAGGTAAACAGAATTATTTACTTACGTTTCAAAGTGTGCGGCAGATTTCTGGTTGTATTTTTTACTTACAACGTTTCAAAGTTAAAATAAATTTAATTTTCCTCAGCTAGACTTCTGTGAAGTCATCGAATTGTACCTCTCATTGATTCCCACTGCAAATTTTCTTCCATTACTAATTCTATTTTGTGATCGTTTTCTTCGTTATTCATTTTCACTATAGGACTAAAACTATTATAAGTTTGGGAATACTGAACAAAGTACAGAGCTTAGACTAGCTAGAGAAGATCGGTAGGTATCGATCCATCTACAAGTTTCACATAAGCTGATCAGCTGGAACATTATGACAACCGACCTCCTACTCGTATAAACCCTTTCACGAGACAGCAGCATCACCTGGTGGGGAACGACTGCTAGTCACACACACGCGCGGTGTTTATAATAACAATGAGCGTGCTGTCCACGTGTAGATGGGGGCAGGTGCTCAACGAGGGCAGATTGTGTTGGCCGTAAGCTCGGTAACAGCATTTCGGAAACTACACGATATGTCGGGTTTTCGAGGAGTGCTGTGGAGAGTATCTTCAACACGTGGCAAAACCAAGGTGAAACCGCGTCCAAACTTCGTGGTGTTGGGCGCCGACCTATCATTACAGACGTGGGACGTCGTGGGCTGGGCAGACTGGTGAACGAGGACAGGCGACGAACTGTGTCGGAACTAACATCAGACTTTAATGTTGGGCAAAGCGTGCCTGGACACACCAGAGCACAGACCACCGCTAAGGATGGGCCTCCGCAGCCGACGACCCATGCACGTGCTAATGTTAACACCGTGACATCGGCAACTACGACTGAAATGGGCACATGACCGTCGGGACTAGGCGTTGTCGCAGTGGTAGAACGTTGCGTGGTTGATGAATCCCGATACCTTCTTCATCATGCTGACGGGAGGTCTCGAATCCGTCGACTTCCAGGGGTCCAGCGCCTCAACACCTGTATTGCAGGGCGCAGACAAGCTGGCAGCGGCTCCATTATGCTATTTCACGTAGACATCGATGAATTGAGTGGAACTCGTGCAAGACCCTATGACGGCCAGCGAGTGTCATATACTAGTTGCAGACCACATACACCCCTTCATGACCATCAAGTTTCCCGACGGCAGCGACATTTTTCACCAAGATAATGTTCCACATCACAAGGTCAGGAGTGTGATGTAATAGTTCGAGCAACACACTGGCAAGTTCCAATTGATGTGCTGGTTCCCCATATCGCCATACCTGAACCGGATCGAACATATCGGGGATGAGATTGAACTCATCACCCCCCCCCCACCCTGCCAGTAATCTATGGGAATATGGTGACTTGTGAGTGCAGATCTGATGCTAATTCCCTACAGCGACCTACCAAGGCCTCGTTGCTTCCACGCAATGACACGTCGGCGTTGTTATCCACGCCAAAGATGGACATACCGGCTATTAGGAAGGTGATCATAATGTTCTGGTTGATCGGTGTATGATGGTATTTTGAAAACATTAAGACCCAAAGAATAGGAAAATAACTAAAATGTACGACTTCGCGCAATGAGCAGAGCTGTAAAAATGGGAAAAGCACAAGAAGGCAGAAAGACGATGAGAAATGCTTGGAGAAGCGTGGCCAGAGTGATAGTGAACACATTTCCGTAAAAGAATAAACTCTTTCGAAAGACACTAAACATCATCTATTGCTAGCTGACACGAGAATGAGAAGTGCCGATCGTTTTCACGAGTAATTTGGAACACTACAGCACTCCAGTGCAACATTAAGTACATCTTCTCTAATACGACCTACACCGATTTGAGTAAGATCTTCTGGATCGCATTACTTACAAATTATCTTAACACCGTGAGCTGCCTAACTTTCACAGCTCATGTATCTGTAAGGCATCATTAATCTTCTTAAACTAGACCAACATTAGCAATGGGCTTATGAAAAAATAATAAACTTAGTGAATATCCTTAGTAGTTACTAAGGAGTAAAAATCACTTTTATTTATTTAAATTACATTTTTCTTTCTTTTAAACATCCAGAACAGCAGTTCCGAAGTAAATGATATTGTTATTTTGTTGATGCGACTACATTATATTACACGATAAATGTGATTTTGTTTCTTTTTCAGTGACGCATCTTTTGCTACTCATGCCGTGCAACGAAAATAAATGTGGAATTTTGATGAGAAATAGGTCCATCCAGAGCCTTAGTAAAATTATGGAATGAAGCCATTCCGCTTGAGGCTGTTAAAATATTATTTATTTTGACTGCAGTTTCGACGCATCTTCATCGTCGAACATGCTGAAATTCGTCAGTCACCTAGTAAAATACACTATGGCTAAAAAAAAATTAAAAATTAGAAAACATTTGAATCTGAACATTCAACGCTACTCATGTGGGATATAAAGAACGCATTTTTCCTTCCAGTGGGTCATAGATCAGTCACTCTTTCTCTAGAGCAAAAGAAAACTGACAAATAACTACTTATTTTCAAACATGTGACACTAAAAAAAGATTTCACTGCGCAAATTATTGGGGAAATTTTTACTGCAGAATTACTGAGATGTAACACTGCCTAAGAGATCACATTGCAGAAACAGGTCGAAGTTAAAACTAAATGCTGGTACTTAGCATATAGCGAATGATGAACCATGTTTTAAGCATCTTTGTCAAACGTTCCCACACCTTCCAGAGGCAAAAACCGAGCGAGGTGGCGCAGTGGTTAGCACACTGGACTCGCATTCGGGAGGACGACGGTTCAATCCCGTCTCCGGCCATCCTGATTTAGGTTTTCCGTGATTTCCCTAAATCGCTTCAGGCAAATGCCGCGATGGTTCCTTTGAAAGGGCACGGCCGATTTCCTTCCCCATCCTTCCCTCAACCGAGCTTGCGCTCCGTCTCTAATGACCTCGTTGTCGACGGGACGTTAAACACTAATCTCCTCCTCCTCCTCCAGAGGCTAAACGAAAAGAAGTCGTCTTTGTCGGACCTGACATTAGAAATTTGATGTCTGATGTTAACTTTGAATCCACTATGACCTTAAATGAGAAAGAAGCATAGGAATCATTCAAACAAGTGGTTACAAAGTTCTTAGGACATAAGAAGATCCAGAATATGTTTCTATTATAGCTACAGTGTTAAAGAAGTTTAAAACTTCAGGATGCTTAATGTCGTGTGACGAGGGCCTCCCGTCGGGTAGACCGTTCGCCTGGTGCAAGTCTTTCGATTTGACGCCACTTCGGCGACTTGCGCGTCGATGGGGATGAAATGATGATGATTAGGACAACACAACACCCAGTCCCTGAGTGGAGAAAATCTTCGACCCAGCCGGGAATCGAACCCGGGCCCTTTGGATTGGGAGTCTGTCGCGCTGACCACTCAGCTACCGGGGCGAACAGGATGCTTAATGAGACTGAAAGTTCATTTTTTGATCAGTCACCTTGATTACTTCCCAGACAATATGGGAGATGTTAGTGAGGAGATAGGAGAGTGTTTTCACCAGGACATTAAAGTGGTGGAAAAACTCTACCAAGGCTGCTGGAACACCAACATGACGGGGGACTACTATTGGTCACTTCACCGAGAAGTTCAGCAAGCGACCCATAGCAGCAAAAGTTACACGAGAAGCTTCAAAGAAAAAAGAGAAAGAAAATATAAACCAATTCCAGCTGACAAGTGAAACATGCATTAAAACATGTCATTGTTTTAAGTAGCTTACTGTATATACAAACCATGCTTATGTGGTAACAAACAGTTTCACGGATTTCCCCATTTACCGTATAGCATAGGATTTTAACACTATATAGTAAAAAGCATATTGCTCGAAAACTATGAGTGATACAAAAAAACTAAGGTTACATTTGGATTCAGCTCATAAAAATCTATAAATGTCATCTATCAAAGTAAAGTTTTTAAAAAAAATATTTTTCGTTGACCTGTGTTATAGTTATTGATTGAATACTGTAAACAACTAACAGTTGGGTTAAGATGGACAAGAATCCTGGGTGGCAGAAGTGAGTGAAGCACTCTCGGCGTAAAAATGTGGGTAACGCAGTCTGAATTAATCTGACGCTGAGCAGACTTTGACTGATAATCTACAGAAGTTTCTCAGTACAGGTACAGCTGAGAGCAAGTGGCGATTGAGATCTGTACGCCCTGACAAGGCCAGAGCAGCAGTACATTACCCTGTTTGCTTCATGCAGCTATGTTAATTGCAGCTGGCGAGAAGTGTGCAGCAGTGGCGACACGTGGAAGCGGCAGATCTGAATCGACGGCAGCCGCGAAGGAAATGCAAAATTCTCAAGGTCTAGCGACCAGGCAGATGGATCGAAATTCACTATCAGAGAGCTGAAACCGAAGTAGATTTAGGTGTGACATACCCCTTTCCTGGTCGTACGAAAGACATATTTGGCTCACTTATACAACAGAGCGCATAAGGCTACCAAGGTAGAGACCGGTATACCAAAAACGAAAAAGTGTGCCCTCAGCAAACGAATGGTCTCAACCGTATAAAGTCTCACTATCGGTACAGTAAGAACTTCACCACAGGTCATCCAGTCTAGCTACTAGCTAGTGAAGTCAGTCTCAGGACAGGTCCCAAGCACCAACCACACATGCCAGAGCTTCGATCAGACGATACTTCCAGACCGAAGTCCAGAACCCGAGTGCTTCGCACCTCTCCAGATAAAAAAAATTCTGTTTTCCCACACAGTGCATGAACGGCACCACCTTCGCCCCATCTTGAGCCAAACACATGGCTTTAGGGGCGCTAAATCTCCCTTCCTACACGTCAGAATAAACTCATGTCGAATCAGCGCAAGAGTTAAGAAACCTGCATCTCTGAAAAAAAAAGCAACTGCCAATTACTGGCTTTTTAAATTTTTGCAGAGGGGGAAGATGGTTTCCTCCAAAGTCATGTCGCTTCCCACGGCAACAAGCAAATAGATACAGTCTTAAAGATATTTTTAAAGATTTTTATCTAAATCACCTGTGCCTTGGACCATGTTAGTCCTAGCTACGAGGTGGAATAAGGATTCTATCTCTGAAGATTTCTCAGACGCTGGAGTTTCTGGTACAACCAAGGCGTCCAATGGCCCATTTACGACTCAACTGTGTATTCACGACCCTTCACTCCATCACGTCCCCCCTCCCCCTTGCCTTCCACTGGCGTCATGGCAGCTAGCTCAGCGTTGTTCTGCTGGAGACCTGTCTCGACTAGGGGCTGCTCTGTCTGCCCTGTATGGCTCCAGTTTGAATATTTTGTCATTGCTGTTTGTGTTAATTGTTTTGTACTGCTGCATTGCCTCGTCACTTAGTTTAGCATCTGAGCTCAGTAGATTTAAGTTAGCTTAAGATGGGGTAGGCTATATGAGAGAACGAGTTGTGATGACTTGGAAGAAATGCATTGAGAAGCTGTAAGAAAATGGTTTGGCCAAAAAAAGTATTTTGAAAGAGAATATGAACCAAAAAAGTAGGGTTTAGGGACAACAGGTTTAGGTAGGATTTTCTTGGAAATAAATAATGAGGTAAGAAATATGTGAACATATAAATACAAAAAGCATGCTTGGATAGGATTTTTTTGGTGGAAACAAATGTTGAAATAAGACGAAAGATCTATGGAATGAAGTTTTGGGTTGGACTGCAGTACCAAATGTTACACTGAAAACAAACCCTGTCCTTTCCTCCTGTGTTATTCTGGTATGTGTTTGTGCACTCTTGTGTATTTGTGTTTTCCCTGTCTTTATGTGTTTATCTGATAAGAGGTATGTTGTAGAATTTTTCAAATACTATGTTATTTTCTTTGTAAAGATGTTTAGACATTATTTATTCTGTTTTGTTTTAATGCTCATGTGTGAAGTTGATGTTTCGAAAGTTATTCTGATCTTTTATGTATGTACTCATGTCATAATTCCTGTAACACTGACGTGTATGTTATTTCGATTCTTTTGTAAAGCCTGTACTACAAATGTTCTCTGTATTGTTATGTTCTTCAATGATGTATTTTGTACCTTTGTAATTGTATTCTTATGTTATAAAATTGTAATTGACACCAGGTCATCAAATTAAGTTACTTTTAAGTTCCGTTTCACTGCACACGTTTCTGTTGGTCATAGTATATGGACAATATGTGAGAAGTAGGGACTGTTAGTGTTTGCACGTGTGTTAATAATTCAGCAAGGGACTGGATAACAGCATTGCTGGTTCTAAGGACAATTAAAAAACTTTGTGAGTGCACAAGTGGTGGTTTATGGACTTGCTATATTGTCCGCAAGACCCTTCGATGGTGATTGTGCACCTGCACATTTGCAACAGATGGCTGCTGGCCGTCTCTACAAGGACTACAGTGGGTCTGCACCTTTGATGACCCACCAATACCATTATTTCTACAAGGACTACAGTGGGTCTGCGTCTTTGCTGACTCGCCAGTACCATTATTTCTACAAGGACTGCAGTGGTTCTGCGCCTCTGGTGCCCCACCAATACCGTAATCTCTACCTGGACTACAGTGGGTCTGCTCTGTGATGACCTACCTACCAATACTCTTCAAAATTTCGACTGACTCTGCTGTGGGTTTGCTCTGTTGTGGACCAATACCTGTCTGCATGTCAAGAGTCAGCACTGTCTTTCCGTTGGAAGGACAACACTACTTCTTCAATATTGCATGGAAATCCACTACTTCTGTGTGCATTTTCTTTTACTGCTCAGACTTTGAGAAAAACACTGCAATGTTACTGTGATGAATGATCAGGACTGTCTTTATGGACTGTGAGAAAATTTTAGCTTTTGACCAACACTGTATCAAGAAGTGTGTGCATTTGATATCTTTCTTACTGTAATTATGAAATTTTTTTTCAAATCTGTATTGGCCAGTGCCCAAAACAATTTGTAAATTTTTTTTGTGGGGAGCATGGGGGCTATGTAAGTAGGCTGTTTATGTTTTGTTATTGGCAACGTTACGTAGCGCTCTGTATGAAAATCACTGGCTGTGCTGTGTGCAGTCTGTGGCTAGTTTGCATTGTTGTCTGCCATTGTAGTGTTGGGCAGCGGCAGCTGGATGTGAACAGCGCGTAGCGTTGCGCAGTTGGAGGTGTGCCGCCAGCAGTGGTGGATGTGGGGAGAGAAATGGCGGAGTTTTGAAATTTGTAACACTGGATGTCATGAACTGCTATGTACAGTATATTATGATTTTTCAACACTATTAAGGTAAATACATTGTTTGTTCTCTATGAAAATCTTTCATTTGCTAACTATGCCTATCAGTAGTTAGTGCCTTCCGTAGTTTGAATCTTTTATTTAACTGGCAGTAGTGGCGCTAGCTGTATTGCAGTAGTTCGAGTAACGAAGATTTTTGTGAGGTAAGTGATTTGTGAAACGTATAGGTTAATGTTAGTCAGGGCCATTCTGTTGTAGGGATTTTTGAAAGTCAGATTGCGTTGCGCTAAAAATATTATGTGTCAGGTTAAGCATAGTCTTGTATAATTGTTCAAAGGGGACGTTTTAATACCACCCAACTTTCCGTATTGCTAGTACATATTTTTCTGAGAATTTCAAATATCTTGCGCCATATTACATAGTCAAATGCTTTTTCTGCCCATAAATTCTATGAACCTGTCTTGATTTTTCCTCAGTCTTGCTTTCATCATCAACAACAACATGAGAATTGTCTCTCTGGTGCCGTTATCTTCCCTAAGATTAAACGTAACAGCATATATTTGCTCCTCAAATTTCATGTTCATCATTATGTTTACTATTCTTGACAGCAACATGGATGTATGAGCTGCTAAGCTTAAGAATGGAATTCCCATTTCACTCTTAATATTGACGTCCTTACTTTTAATTTCAATGAGGACAGTTTTGAGTTTTCTATATGTTGAAACAGTCCTCTTGACCAGCATACGTTTTTAGTCTTCGCATTTTTTCTTGGTTACAGTTCGCCTTAACTGCCTTCTACTTTCTGTTCATTCATAAGTGACTTATATTTTTATACTGCTGTGTTTCGTGAATATTTTCATGAATCAGTTGTGGTACTTTTTCTGTTACCCAAGGTTTCTTCACAGTACCCTTACTAGATATTTCCAGTCAACTTCATCTGAAATGCCTACTGTGGTATTCACTAAAGTAATCTCTAGAGCTGCAGATTAAACATACATCGTCGTTCCTCAATATTTCAGTACTTTTCACAATTTCTTCCAGAAAGTTCTCATAAAATTAAGTTTGCTATTCATTATTACTAAACTATGATCTGAGTCTGCATTTCCTCATGGGTACGCCTTACATTTGAATATCCGATTTCAAAATACTGCCTCACCATGATGTCATCCAGCTGGAATCATCCTGCGTCTATAGATCTTATCCGCATACTCGTGTACCTTCCCCTCTTGTCATTTTGAACAGTTTTTTCACTATTACATACTAAATATTTAAATATTTTTGCAGAACTCAGTTTGTGTCTCTCCTGTCTCATTCCTACTATTGATCCCACAGTTTACTGGGTCTCTGTTATCTGTTCCTTCCCTGCCACAGAGTTCCAGTCACGCTTCAGGCAAATGCCGGGATGGTTCCTTTTACAGGGCACGGCCGACTTCCTTCCCCATCCTTCCCTAATCCGACGAGACCGATGACCTCGCTGTTTGGTCTCTTCCCTCAAATCAAACCAATCTTAGATCTAAGATAAAAATGATAGAAAAAGTAGTAGCTATAGCAGAACAAACATAGTTCTTATTCGATGAGGAGGAGTAGAGTGATGTGTAAAATTTACGGGCAGGTAGATTTAAGCTATTGACTCTAGCAGCAATGTACACGAGAGAAGATTGGAAGAGAGAGAGAAAGAGGAACGTGTTAAAACAAAGTCTTTAATTTTTTTATTTTTTATGAAGCACTGACCAACAGAATTTTCCCTGAGTAAGACAACACACATTTGACCTATTCATTTATTACCCACAATATACAAGCCCAAGACAATCTGAACTGCTATACATTGACAACGTGATTTCCATTAATTAACACAAAAGATTAGCTCTGAGTTGGAAGAAATCCTAAATATAATACAAATCCAAAAAATATGAAATTAAAGAAATATGAAACTACGTCCAGCTCTGTTAATTACCTAAACTCATTTCAATCACGAATACCGATAAACCAAACTCCACTCTTTTTCGTAAGTCACTTACCTCACAGAAAAGCTTCATAAAACGAACTACAGCAACTGCAGCAATTGGCAATAACAGTCAGCTAAATAAAAGGATAAAAGAATTCTAACTGCTATAGACTCTAACTATTAGGAGGCATATGGTTAGCAAAAAAAAAAGATTTTATCGAAGAGCAAACAATGTATTTAGAAAATCTTACCTTATTCATGTGACATCCAGTTCCAAAAATTATATAGTTGTCAATAATTACACTACCCAAACATTATCAACCATACATCCATTATCATACCTTTCCTCGCATCTTTTCTTATATAAAAAAAAAGTCCATACACTTCTCACTTCTCTGTTCACTCGTTAACTGCTAGTCTGTCCAACCACAGAATCTCTTGCCGAGGGCGCAGAGCGCTGTCAGCGATATTAACACAATCGGAAGCGCTGCCAACATACAGACAGGCTACGTACACTAGTAATGAAAAAAGGGGGAAAATCAGTGACGTGACTAACTCAGGAATGAAAAGCGTTAGAAGTGTAACTGGGAGATGATGAAAGCATTTACTTTACTGTTTTATACAAGCAACGTCGCCGTACACTTAACTTTTTGGTTTAATTGTGGGGAGGGGGGAAGTTACTCACTTCTCGCTACGTCAATAAACTGTTTCAGTATGGTACTTGTGCACTTTTCCAGCAATTTTTTTTATGTTAACAATAATATCAAGGCAGCTGTCAATATACTCACATATAAAATTTTACAATTGCACATATGACTTTTGTAACTGGAAATATTCTCTATTATAGCCTATAATATTCTGTACAAACAATGGGAATAGGGTAAAAAAGTATTTTACACGATGGAGATAGAAAATCACACAACGATTCTGATGGAGTTAATTAAACAGGTGATTATTCTATTTCTTACAGAAGATTCACATTATAAAGAGGATGTGAGTGATAAAGAAGGCGCAGTAAGTAGAAGGAAATTCTTCAGACGACGTAAATGAATTCGTCGCTCGAATGTATGCAGAATGTTAGTGCAGTGTAGTGCTGAAATCACAAGGTGACGCAACAGTTTTTCCGTAACAGTCCTCAGTAATGTTGCTCCAATTTTCTATATGCCACACAGGCACTAGTAGTAATCATTCGGTGGCCGGGGGGGGGGGGGGGGGACTAGGGGGGAGAGGGGCGTGGAGTGGAACGAGTGAAGGACATTTGGCATTTTATCACTACGAGCCGTGGCATTACACAGTAGGTAAAGGAATACGCTGAACTGAAGTTATCAAACGGAAACAGTAATTTCAGGAGGGCTGCAGCCTAGAGGAGCTTGCGCCAGGTGGAGCGCGGCCCTGAGTTTGGTTTGCTCCAGAAGGGCGCAGCTGAGCCGGCTCCGCGGCAGCCGCCGATGGCAGGGCTCCTCTTTCTCGTTCGTTCCCGCCTCGTGCCCGTCTACTGTTTCACGATGGGCGCCACTCGATACTGCTCTCCATGTGATGTTCGTTCCTCTGCAGCAGGTCCATTGTGCACAGGCAGTGTCGGCTAGCCAGTCCCACAATAAAAATTTTCGTCTGTCTCAACTATCTAAGTAATCTCTTCTATTTCATCAAACATTACTGCAGTTTCTTAAACGTTTGCGGATGTAGTTGGTCTATAAACATTTATCACTGTGATAAGTGTCTATCTAGGTTACGACAATGTGTTCACTACGCTGTTGCGACGGGGCGGTAAATAATAAGAAGTGCGGTTGCTGAGTTCACACGAATGTGCATATACAAATGTTCGTTAAAAATGTTAATGCAAATTTTGGCTCTCACGTAAGTCTCAGGGAATGATTTCCACACTTGGTGCACTAGTACACTGTACCACACCCGCGCATTAGTTATAGTTTTTGAATTAATATTCATGAGTACAGTTTAGGCTAGGGAACAAAATTAGGCGATTATTATAGCAAAATAAGTTTTTCACGACACAGTTCAATCACTATTTATTGGCGTTGTCCTTTTATTTCACACAATGAAATTAGCACTGGTGAGACGGTTTACAGTTTTACTTTAATAATAATTTGACTACAAGCCCCCAATAGCAGTGATGTAGGCTGCTATTAACGAAACTTACTCACTCAATTCGAATAGAACCACAAGTAACACTGTCCACTTTGTTCTACCAGTTTTCGCGCGAAATCACAGATGGCCACTTGTTCACTTACGCCGATGTATACCTCGTAGTTCGTACCCACACAAATAATCGTAGCGCTTCCAGTTCACGGTGAACTGAAGGTTAGGCCCACACTTGGCCCACAGTTTTTATAATCAGTCCCACCCTTGGCCCATCCATGTGACACGTACTAGAGCTACAACCGGCTGCAACTATGGATCTATATTTTGCGGTACCATCTATCCGTTGTAGTTCATTATTTAAACTACTATGACACCATTTTTCTTTCATTCTCCGTGTAGTGTAATTTAACTGTGAGACGTTGCATTTTGTTAATAGCTCCTGAACGAAGAAATCTCGACATGAGAACAAGAATCTGTATGTTTGGCTTTTGATTTGACTAAATACCACATCATCCATATGTACATATTGTTAATTTTTATGGGAGAATTTGTGTTACTTCTTTCAAAGTTTTATAACTACCGCAAAAGTTTTGTTCTAGTCTAGATCATTAGTTTTGGTTCTGATATATGTTTGAGCAAAACCAATAATTTGGAAACATTAAAAATACTGTGTTCTTAAAGTATTTAAGCTAAACTGAGCTTACTGTCTTTCACTTCCTAATTACCTCTTTAGTGTTGAGGATAGTATCGGTACTTCAACAAACAGTACTGGTTTTTTAAAATGTAGAAAAGGCTAAATAACATGTAAGCATATTGTGGAGATAGTATACAGTCCATGGGTTCCTTGAAAAGTTAACTTAATTCTTCTTGTATTATTGATTGCGTTTACTTAAACATATAGATTGACTTTTTCGTGTTTATAAACTTTTATTATTATGTGTTATTACTTTTACGGTGTAATGTCATGTACTGACGCGATCCATGACCTTGGACATTTCCTCTTCAATTTGGTCCTACGGAACTTGACGTGTAAATAAAATAAAATATAAATACGCGATTTCATCAAGTAAAATGACACCCAATTCAATATAGACTCTCATTTAATATTTTAAGGTAAAAAATGCAAATGGTTCAAATGGCTCTGAGCACTATGGGACTTAACATCTGTGGTCATCACATATAGATTGACTTTTTCGTGTTTATAAACTTTTATTATTATGTGTTATTACTTTTACGGTGTAATGTCATGTACTGACGCGATCCATGACCTTGGGCATTTCCTCTTCAATTTGGTCCTACGGAACTTGAGGTGTAAATAAAATAAAATATAAATACTCGATTTCATCAAATAAAATGACATCCAATTCACTATAGACTCTCATTTAATATTTTAAGGTAAAAAATGCAAATGGTTCAAATGGCTCTGAGCACTATGGAACTTAACATCTGTGGTCATCAGTCCCCTAGAACTTAGAACTACTTAAACCTAACTAACCTAAGGACATCACACACATCCACGCCCGAGGCAGGATTCGAACCTGCGACCGTAGCGGTCACGCGGTTCCAGACTGAAGCGCCTAGAACCGCACGGCCACAACGGCCGCCAAAAAATGCAACGATACGTCTTCCCTACATTATTCCTTTAAGTTTTTTCCAAAACTTTGATGCTCATACCTACTTCAGTCATTGTCTTTCTTAACCAACCTATTTTTATAGTAAAATATTACTTTTAAGTTTCGATTAATAGTTCAGTTGTGAATCCCATATTGAATTACAATCGCAATTATGTATTTTGTCGCCAACCGGTTTCAACCCGCGATGGTATGATTTTCAGGGCAATTTACACGGTAACGTTATAATAATAGTAAGTAATCATGTACGTAATCTACAAACAATTAGTCACAGTTACATAAATAAACAGATTTTTATACCCATTTGGTCGTTCGCTGGAGTCTTCACCCTGCCTGTGCACGGTTGGTAACTATGCATAGTTGGATCTCTGCATGAACGTAAATAACGGCCAACAACACGTGGGCAGGCGGTAACACCCTACACGGTGACCGACGGTAGTTACATGCTTAAGAAAGACATCATCAATTTTAAAGATTACTCCAGATGTAATATAAACCATAATAAATAATAACTATAACTAATTAAATCTCGAGAAATTCACAATTATTTAAAATTCAGGTAACTGATGTCCCATTCATTTTTCACATCTTTTGTGGATAAAGTAGAGCCCTTTATCTTTTGTGGTAGGGACGCCGTTGACATGGGCGATGGTATATATCAAGCGCCCCCTAACCTGTGTGGTTGGGAAGCTATCGTCATGGTAGCCGCTTCGTATAAGTTGTGTGCTGTAATATCATCTTTGCGCGGCGTTCGTTGTTATGGTAACGGCATGCTGTGCAAAGATAACGCCGGAGCAGAAGACTATATGGATTGACAACAACATGGCGGAAGAATCGTTATGGTACGCCGTTACCAAACAACGACCGCCGCGCAAAGACGATATTACAGCACACAACTTATACGAAGCGGCTACCATGACGACAGCGTCCCAACCACACAGGCTAGGGGGCGCTTGTACATACTGTCGCCCATGGCAACGGCGTCCCTACCACAAAAGATAGAGGGCGCTATTCTATCCACAAATGATTTGAGAAATTAATGGGACAACAGTAATCTGAATTTTAAACAACTGTGATTTTCCCGAGATTTAATTAGTTATAATTTTTATTTATTATTTATTATGGTTTATATTACAACTGGAACAAATTAAAAAATTTACCCTTTCTTTCTTAAGCATGTAACTACCGTTGGTCACTGTGGAGGGCGTTACCGCCTGCCCACGTGTTGTTGGCCGTTATTTACGCTCATGCAGAGAACGAACCATGCATGGTTACCAACCGTGCACAGGCAGGGTGACGACTACAGCGAGCGACCAAATGGGTATAAAAATCTGTTTATTTTTGTAACTTTGACTAATTGTTTGTAGATTACGTACATTATTACCTACTAACATTATAACTTTACAGTGTAAATTGCCCTGAAGATGACCCCATTGCAGGTTGAAACCGGTTGGCACGAAAATAAAAATAAAAAATCGCATATTGCTTGCAACAGAGTATAATATAGCATTTAGCACTGCTTTTTAGTTTAATGATAACGCATTCAATCTAAAAAGGTGCCTATTAGATTCAAAATTATTGTTCCGCATGAGTGGATACATGAAGCAATCTAAAGAAATAAAAGACCGTGAGTTAAATGCTGAATGCGGCCAAATTCGATTTAGAAGAGTGAGTAAAAAGATAGTAATTTAATTACGACACGCTTTGGCTTGAAGACCACGGTATATCTTTTAAATATTGTTTCAAGTTTGACTGTTGATAGAATACATGACAATAAGTATCTTTCGCTTTTGCAACAAAATGTTTTATTTTAAACCAGATTTCAGCTTTTTGTATTAGGCTTCATCAGGGTTTTCAGCTTTCGTGTTATTTTTGTGTCCATTCGCTCCTGTGCAGAGCATAAAACAAGTTTCCAGTTAACTGTATGTCACAAACAGACGTTTTTCTGTAAATGGCGTTGCTCGCTGTACACTGCACGTGTCCTTGCTGCAGGATAAAATTGAAACTGAAGTAGCGACGAAGAATGGCTGCAAGTATTAGTTAAAATTGTTCACCAATATCGTATTATATTATTGCAGAAATTGACTCGGCAGAGAAAATATAAACGCAGGCTACTTGAAAGAACAGTCGTGGATACTCAATTTGATGTTAGTCCTTAGTTGTCTCATTCAAAGTCTACTAATTAGTCTCTCATTCAGATTGAAAGAAATCGCATGGACGAGAAATAAATGTTTTTCGTAGGCAGAGTCGTAAAGAGGGGAGAGCAGTTTCCTAAAGTTTAGCTGACTAAGATCGTCTAACGTGCAGCTGTAGATGAGGAACTGCAAGTGTCAGCAAGAAGTGCAGCAGGAGCAGAACAGGCAGGGAGACAAATTCTGAGGCGCGGGAAGCGGTCCGCGCCCCACGCGTAGCCAGTGCGCACACCTGTTCGCGCCGCACCGCCTTTTGTTTCCGGCCATGGCGCCCGGGACAAAGAGCACAATGGCCGCCGTTGTCGCTTTGTGCAGCCCGCCCGAATGGATTACTCGACACGGAGTCCTGACCATAGTCAGCCGGGGTCTCGTCTGCCCGAGTGTGCTGCGGCGACTCCCTAATAATGAAATTAGCACACCTGCAGTCTCCCTGTCCGCATAGCAGAGCCGCCTGCCTCTCTCTGCCGTCTAGTGCGGGTCGTTGTGACGGACAACTAAAGGTTGCACCGGAAGCTCGCATACTGCCACAGGCTCAGTAAGTGGGCATCGCATGTCACGGTACATGTATCTTGTATTTGTGATGCTGAAGGTAGTGCTCAGTCTTCGCTGAGGTCATTATAAGGATGGCTGCTACTTAACACAGTGTTCAAGTGACTTACGGGAACACGTGTATCAAAGCCCAGCATTTTGTAGACTGAGTACGAGAGATCACTTACTATGTACCTACATGTATAGATTTTGACGTTGCACATACACCAGAATATTTTATGGTGTGAAGATGGCAGCAGCCAAAACAGGTACCAGTGAATTGTAAAACTTGTGTGATCAAGACGGACACTTTCAAATAAAGTGCCACAATGTGACCACGGACTCATCTACAGATATTACGTCTTCGATTGATAAGGGTCCTGTAGAAGAAAACTATTTTGATACAGGCCGTACCTGCAGTTTTACATCACGACTTGAAATCTTTGCTTTTTATGTAGGCAACAACTGAAATCATTCGCCATTTATTGGCTGTCTTGTGCATTACAGTGTCAGGGTGTGAGTACCGGAGCCCCACTGTTCTCTAGGAAGGTACACTGATGGCAGTTGTGATGTGTGGACGTAGTATTCAACCGCAAAAAGGATGGACTTTCGATCGTATTACTGCAGATGCCAATGCGTCTCCGGTGTCATCCGTAGGTTGTGGACATGCTCCAGGGAGGCGAGATGGACAAGGTTGCCGACACGTTACAGACCCATATGAAGACCGATATCTGGCCATCTCTGCTTGGGGCGTCGAACGGATACGCCAAAGCGCGGCAAGACGATCTTAGAGGGGCCGCGGGAACTGCTGTGCCCGACCAGACTGTAACGAACAGGTTACGAGAAAGGACCCTACGATCCAGACGTCCTGTTCGACTACCTAACTTGACGCGACAACATCTTGCAGGGCGCCTTCAGTTCTGCCATTCCTATTTCTACTGACAACTTCGTCACTGATGAAACTTATAATTCACAGATGAATCTAGGTATCTTCTGACGCAGGGTGAGGGTCGTGCTCGCGTACAGAGACCAGTGGTGAGCGTTACCTGTCAAATGTTGTTCTATGATGTTGTGTGGAAGCTTCAGTGTTGACAGCCACGTAGATCTTGTGATCAATGGTCGCCTTATCGCCAGGCATTACGTCGAACACATCTAAATTCCTTCTAATGCCAGGAACTATGTGGCGAGCATCAGCAGGGATGACTTGCAAAGCACGAAAACTGACGAATTGTAGTGACCGGCAGTGAATCTTGAACTAAGGTGCATCGTTCATATGTGGAACATGCTTGACAGACGTGTTCATGGTCATCCTGTTTCACCCCAGACTCTACAAAAACTGTCACGGTCTCTCGTTGAAGAACGGGAACGCATACGACAGGGTATACTTATACACAGCTTGCCGCATAGGTGTCAGAAAGTGATAAACGCTCACAGAGGGCATTCATGTTATTGACACTCTCAAAGTCCAATTAAAATCACCCCAGAGGTCGGGCGAATGATTGTTTCCACTTTGTTTACGACACTTGTCAGAAATTTCAGTTTTATTTACGTAAACGATTGAGGATATAGTAATGTTTGTTGCAAGCTTTCTTTGAGAAAGATACAATTTGGTAAAGGTATATTTTGGTAACAAATCGAGTCCTCAGTTACGCCACATTGGGGTATGGCAGACGGCCAAAGTCATGTACCACTAATTCTTTTGAGCTGAGAATCTGGTCGACATTGAGAACTTGAGAATGTGGTAGTAACTTAACTATAGATGGGTAGAAAAGGAATCTCCATATATTCGCCTCTTTACTCTGGCCAGATACAATCAGCATCCTCATCATAGAATGTGTACATACAGATAATATTGCATTTCATATTATAGTGAGCCAGAACTATCCTACAAAATTTTGCAAGTTGTTCAGAGTTATTTTCTGTTTTGATTGAATGGATCTGTGGCCACCGGAGGCACATTACAGAGTGTTAATATAATTACGATTGATTTGGCTCCTTAATAAGAACTGCGCACAACAGTGAAAAAGCCACTAATACACATTCATCTAATGTTAGTAACACGAAAGGATCGACCTATGCGTTGATATGAAGCATCTGGTCATTTGTTGGCGCCGATGTGCAGGTGCTACTCTGCTGTGATGTTGCTGCCACCGCCGGAACAGCTCAGCATCGTTGCATCGCTCTTCTGTGTTATTCTATTGTGCCGCAGAATAATTTCAGTCTACGTGCCTCAATTTATCAAAGTTTTACGCAGCGAGCACAGAGCTGAGGAAGCCTCCTCGGTTTTGGTGTGCCAGTCTGAATGTCAAAAAGGCGAAGAAGACAGGGCAACAGGTGAGCACTGTCACACAACCTCCGAGAGAGGAAAAAATATGCAAAAATGTCGAATTGGCCTATAACAGGGCAGTATGAAGTAACACTCATTAAAATGAAGTCGCAGAGCCTCACTGCAACTGTCAAACATTGGAGCAAAACGGAGCTCCGTGAGCCGGAATAATTATTGAACCATCACTTGAGGCAAGTAGCACTGACGAGACCAACAAACGTCGGATAATTCTGTAACGCAACCAGAGCCAACGCCTCATATTCACAGGATTGGCTCTTTAAGTATCAAGGCTTTCGGAGCTCAAAGACTCTTCCAGTCGTGGCGCCATTCTCTCTGTGTCGCTAGAACCAGAGAGAATGATGGCCTATTCAGTTTCAGTGAAGCCACAAGATGATCGATGATGTTGCTACCTGCTACCCGCTTGCTGACTTCAACACCGAAACGCAGTCAGCCTGATGCAAACCACAGCCTACTGACACATCGAGGATGATGAGAAGAATGGTATACTGCCACCATTCCCCATTGATGTCAGTCGCAGATGATCTGCTAGCTGTCGTCCCCATACGGTGCGGATGTAGTATGCTCGCCCAGCCCCCTGGCCAATTCGTGAACATTTGCTGCGGCTTTGGTCGCTCCATGAAAGATAAGCTTGGTCTTCACGACAACCGACGTCCTGAACCACACAGTCAGCTATCCTCATCTAAGCACACGACGGCTTGTCTGGAAGAGTGCTTAGATGAATGGTCCACACTTCACTGCAGAACAATTCAGGGCAAGTGCCTCCTGCGGGTCTTCATACTGCAGCCTTCTTCATGGATGCGTTCTTGCCCGGCCACCGTCCTATGCACTGAGACACTTTATAAAACTGGAACCTCATCATGGGAAATAAATGTTATGACCGACACCGTTCTGTCACTAACGCCTCTGGGTGTACGTTGCATCATTCTCCTCCACTCCATGCTCGGCCTCCTGCACACAAAGCAAACCTCAACTCCCTGAGTCGCCACAGTTCATTGAACCCACACAAGAGTTGTACGTCGGTCAATTCTTTACCAGTAAACCTGTTCATACTGCTACATACATACATCTAACACTGTTGAGAAAACAGCCTCAGGACAGGACCGAGCAGCACTGGATGCTGACTTGAGGACCAAGAGTCAGGTCGGTCCCACTGTTGTCGACAGCAGGTACCGTGAGTAAATGGAAGAACTTTGTTTCCAAATAAGGCACACAGAACATACCGTCAACATTTGCCCTAGGGAGCAGATAATTTCAACGAAATACCAATACAAGAGGTAGGAAATGAAATCCAATGTCATTACACTGTAACCCTTCACCAGAGATCAAGGAGCCCTTATAAAAGAACTCGTAAAATATTCCTGAACAACCTCAGAACTTCTATCAGCAGAGCTCACCCTGTATGCATGAAAGACCAACTTGCTGAATGCTGAAGGTAGCAGGACTTATAACACAATGAGAAAAACGTAATTTTTAACCATGGTCAAGAGGCAGCCACTTTCATTCATAATCAAGACGTCATGTGTTCAAACCCGGCCACTGCTTATATTTTGAATAAAAGTCATCAGCAATAGTGGCAAAACATTTCCAAAATTAGAAGTCTCCAACGTCCTGTCAATGGCCTTTTCAAAGAGGGAGTAGAGAGAGATTCAGGGCACGCACTTTCCCCTTGTGGAGGTAAACTGCCCTCAGAGGCAGAAGAACCAACAGTGATCAACAGCGTGAGATTAGTAGGGAAAAGAGAATTTTGGTACACATTGCAGGTTGGCTACATTGGAGGCAAGTAAACATTCAAAGGTGAACTTTTGTCCTCTGTTATTGACATGTCCTTAACCTGTTGTTCTGCTAAGAGGATGATAATCTCCTGGGGATAATCCATCCTTTTTGAATCACATCTCCTTAACCTTTAGTTTAGTTAAGTGTTTTTTCAAGGAACACCCATCCAATCCCACTGGGAACTCCCCTCACTGAAACAAGCAGACTTCTGGTGTTGATTAATTAAATTAATTAAATCGATCAATTAATTAACACCTCTCCCTCTGGGAAGCCTCCATCTCTCCCCCACATCTATTCAAATGAAAATTGGCGTGGAAAAGACTCAATTTATTTGCCATTTCATGGGAAACCGACTGCAGTATGTGGGAGCATAGATAGGATATTGATTAAACAATTTAGACAATCTGCAAAATATTGTTTATTTAAGCAATTTGTATGATACCAGGTGGTGTTTGGAATACAGTTTACTTTTTTAGTGAAAGAATTTGTCAGGAAATTGACTACAATGCATAGAATACTCTTTATTTAAGCAGTTTACTGGATACAAGGTGGTCTATGGAATAAAGCTTATTGAAATGATTTGCCAGGAAATCGATTGCAGTATGGAATATTTAAACAAATGGGACGCACTTTAATTCTAATTACAAATGGAAATGCTGAGTAAGCTTAGTTCATATTTGCTGCTGGCTCTTATTTTTCATTTTTCTCACTTTTCGAATCGCAATGGTGTCTAACCACAGATGGGAAAATCAGAAAAACTACATATCTAAAAGTGAATGACATATTTCCAAACCCACCACCACTTAATTCAGATGGATAAATAACTAGAATCTCAGTGGTAAACTATATTGCATAGATCGAGAAACATACAGCTATCATACTGCACTGAGAGTTGAACTCTCCAAAAGCTTACTACCGATCATGAATGGATGATATGCAGTACAGTAGCTACCATTAATAGTCTCCCAAGTGTGTGTCTATGGTCAGGGCACTGCCACAAAGGTCAAAACCGCCCAATGTCCTAATTACAGATCACATTGCTAAATGCCACTGACCACAGACCACATAGCAGTCTCCTTCAAACTCTCAGCCACCAAGCAAAGCATCAAATGATAGCATTCTGTTGATCGGGAAATACCAGACTTACTTCCTGTCTCTCCTTCTCAAGAGGACACTTCCTGTTTGTCTGTGAGAACCAACATACCAAAACATGCCTACAGAGGTTTCATCACTCCTCAGAATAAAATGTACCTATTGGCTAATACTGGAGACAAAGGTAGAGCTGACACAATTTCGATATCAAAAATAGAGTGAAATAAGAAATTTGCCTGCCAACCAAATTAACTATTGAACAATTTGCAGGAGTCAAATAGATTGCTTGAAGCACTCACCTCCATCTTATGGTGATCTTTCTTTTTAATCAAACATATTTTCAATATTTCAGTATCACGCAGAAACATTGTGCAAATCAAGTAATGAAATTTCTACCACAAATAGATTGTAGTGCTAAATACAGGGTTATTACAAATGATTGAAGCGATTTCACAGCTCTACAATAACTTTATTATTTGAGATATTTTCACAATGCTTTGCACACACATACAAAAACTCAAAAAGTTTTTTTAGGCAATCACAAATGTTCGATATGTGCCCCTTTAGTGATTCGGCAGACATCAAGCCGATAATCAAGTTCCTCCCACACTCGGCGCAGCATGTCCCCATCAATGAGTTCGAAAGCATCGTTGATGCGAGCTCGCAGTTCTGGCACGTTTCTTGGTAGAGGAGGTTTAAACACTGAATCTTTCACATAACCCCACAGAAAGAAATCGCATGGGGTTAAGTCGGGAGAATGTGGAGGCCATGACATGAATTGTTGATCATGATCTCCACCACGACCGATCCATCGGTTTTCCAATCTCCTGTTTAAGAAATGCTTCTGCTTTAGCCTTTTCCGTAAGATTTTCCAAACTGTCGGCTGTGCTACGTTTAGCTCCCTGCTTGCTTTATTCGTTGACTTCCGCGGGCTACGCGTGAAACTTGCCCGCACGCGTTCAACCGTTTCTTCGCTCACTGCAGGCCGACCCGTTGATTTCCCCTTACAGAGGCATCCAGAAGCTTTAAACTGCGCATACCATCGTCGAATGGAGTTAGCAGTTGGTGGATCTTGGTTGAACTTCGCCCTGAAGTGTCGTTGCACTGTTATGACTGACTGATGTGAGTGCATTTCAACCACGACATACGCTTTCTCGGCTCCTGTCGTCATTTTGTCTCACTGCGCTCTCGAGCGCTCTGACGGTAGAAACCTGAAGTGCGGCTTCAGCCGAACAAAACTTTATGAGTTTTTCTACGTATCTGTAGTGTGTCATGACCATATGTCAATGAATGGAGCTACAGTGAATTTATGAAATCGCTTCAATCATTTGTAATAGCCCGGTATATCTGAGGTCTTTTACACACCACCACTTGAGAGCACAAACATGAGATCTTGTACCCACCACCACTTGAGAGCACAAACAACTTCATCCACCACAAAGTTCCACTGAACATACCTGGTGTAAAAATAAATCTTCTAATCACAAAACCTAGCACTCACGAGACACACACACCTCACCCTCTGTAGGGGGCACCTGTCCACACCAGCTGGGAGAGAGACACACACCAGTGCAGGCCATGCCTACCTCTACTAAACACATGTGTGCATGCAATAGAACTATGAGAAACAATAAATTGATCAATCAGGGATTTGATGTTGTGATTGGGTTTTTAAAAGTACTGTAGAATTTCTAAACGGGTTCTCTCCATTACATTCAGAAGGAGGGAGGAAGATTCTACTGCATGACAGAGTAGATACAACGGCAAATACCACTGCAAGACAGAGTCCTTCTAAACGGGTTCTCTCCACTACATTCAGAAGGAGGGAGGAAGGTTCTACTGCATGACAGAGTAGATACAATGGCAAATACCACTGCAAGACAGAGTCCACTGCGATGTACTGAGAAGCACCAAACACAATACACTTAAACTGCAATCTATTCCATAGTAATTAGTCATTGCTAGATGTCAAAGATCGAGGTCAGTTAGGAGAGTGTGCTATAGAATTCCTAAGTTGACTGTTTCCTCCACTACATTTGGAAGGAGGGGGAGTAGGAAGGATATACTGAGTGATCGGATAGAGAGAACAACAACAAATACTACTGCAAGATAGAGTCCACTGTGATGTACTGAGAAGCACTAGAAACAACACACTTAAACCATAATCGAATCCATAGCAGGGTAGATGTCAGACATCACAGTATCGCTTATGCATCCCAATCACTCATGTAGTGAGGTCCACATGCAGCATGCCAAGCCCCTCATATGCTGCCAGCACCAATTATTAGAGGGTGGTGAAAACTGTCACCATGATTGCGGTCACAGTCGTAAATGTTCATGTATGGCACAGTGTGCCAACCCTGGCCATGGACAGGATCTGGGGATGATTACAGCGGGGGAACACAGATGTTATCAATATGTCCCACCACCATGATTACAGTCACAGTCGTGAAGGTTCATGTATGCCACATTGCGCCAAACCAGGCCATGGACAGTATCTCGGAATGATTGGAGTGGGGGACTATGGATGTTATCAATATGTCCCACACAAATTACCATCACTTCCGCTTCTGTCGTGCCCAACCAGCACACTGGTCTCTCCACCAGCCCTTGCTGTTATGGGCAAGATGAGAGAGGTCAGTGCATGTTTTGAACCTAATCGCTCTTCACAGGCTGAGCTAATCCATTACTTCCAGTTGCTGACTCCTTGTGACCACTCGTCCTGCTGGCGACAGTGCTCTGTGAAAAAAACAGCTGCAGCTTCGATGTATATAGTAGTTCTAACCAATTCCAGCCCAGTGTAGACCCCCAGTTTTACAAACCCTCATTACCCAACGCGAGACAGCGATGTTGTTGACCATATACGTCGAATTATTCATGCAAACTATAGGTTTCTGCTTTCATACAAGTTACTCTTGAACACAGAAATCAAGTTAGACACACTTTTTCTCTTCGCTGGAGTATCATTACTTGTTGAGAAAATCATGCAAAAGTATGGCACAGGCTACATTTCTCTAAGTATTCTCTCATTATGTAGGAAAAAACATTTTGCTACCTGTTACATCATGCATCACTGGACTAATATTAAACTCATTCTTTGGCTTATGATGGAATGCCATTATCTACCTCTGTCACAGGACAGACAAATATTGTCTTGTATTGCATAAATTGTTTAAATAAACAATATTCCACACATTGTCTAAATTGTTTAATCAATATTCCATACACTGCAATCGATTTCCCACCAAATGGAGAATCAACTTTTTTCCAGCCAATTTCCACGAGGAGGAAGTTTGAGGAAGGGCTGGGGGTTTCACAGAGGGGGAAGGGTTATTTAATTGATTGATTTAATTAATTAGTCAATCTTATTTCCAGCAAATGTGTGCTTGTTTCAGTGAGGGGAGTTCCCAATGGAATGAGTGAGGAGGAAGGGAGAGGAGGAAGAGGGATAGGGTGATAGATGGTGTTTCTTGATAAACCATTTAACGAAACTAGTCAGTCGAAAGGATGGATTATCGCCTGGGTGTGATAATCCTCTTAGCAGAACAACAGGTTAAGGACCAGTGGATCAAAAGAGATCAGTAGGTTTGGCCCTGAATGTATACTTGCCCCTGATGTAGGCAACCTACAATGTGTGCTAGAACGCTCCTTGCCCCACTATTTATGAGGAAGCCGATGGCAATGGAAATAACTGAATTGTTCCCATCCTTTCGCATTGGTCACACATCTTCGAGGGTTCAGGGTGTTTAATTTCGGATTTGGTGTCGTTAATTGAGGGGGTGGCTAAACGATCTTCCTGTGACCACACTTTTACCCCCAGACATGTGTACCCCAACTGTTTGTATCAAGTGTCATCTGGGTGGACGTGTGTGAATATTTTTCAATATTTGTGAATCGTGTAGTTAAGGCACTCATCCAGTGTGATGTGTTAAGTCGCCTAAAAACTATATCGTGGCTGGTCAGCACACAGGCCCTTCTCATCAGTCTCCCTGTCCCAAATTCTGGAAGTGGCATGGAAATATGTGCAGCTATTTTTTATAGTTATTAAATGAACTATGGAATTTGCCGTCGATGGGGAGGCTTGGATGCTTCAGCGATACAGAGAGCCATGCTGTAGGTACAACCACAACTGGGTGGTATCTGTTGAAAGCCTAAGCAAATATGTGGTTCCAGAAGATGAGCAGCAGTCTCTCCATTTTTTGCAGGGTCAAAGGTGTATGATTCACTATTCTGAACCTATAACATCAACCTAAGAGGCATTGCTGTGCTGGTCCTGCGAACAACTGAAAGCAAGGGGAAACTACAGCTGTAGTTTTTCCCAAGGATTTGCGCCTCTACTGTATGGTAAAAAATAATGGCGTCGCCTTGGTTAAAATATTCCGGAGGTAAAATAGTTCCCCATTCAGATCCCAGGGCGGAGACAACTCAAGATTAAGAAGGGTGTAAAACAGGAACGTGGTCTTTGGCCCTTGTAGTTCAATCTATATGTCCCTGAAGCAAGTCAGATATAAAATAAAGGGTGAAGGATGGAATTAAAATTCATGACAAAAAGGTATCAATGATAGGATTCACTGATGACATTGCTATCCTCAGGAAGTGAAGAAGAATTACAGGATCTGCCGAATGGAGAGAAAATGTGCAGACTATGGACAGAGAGTAAACCGAAGAAAGACGAAAGTAATGAGACGTATTAGAAGTGAGAGGAGCGAAGAACATGAGATCGTAATTGGTGATTTCGAAGTAGTTGAAGTTAAGGAATTCTGCCACCTATGCAGAAAAATAACCCATGACGGACGACGAAAGGAGGACATAAAAAGCAGACTATGGCTGACAAAAAAGTCATTTCTCTCCAACAGACGTCTACTACTGTGATAGAAATGTGTTAATTTGAGTAAAAAATATGTGATAACGTATGTTTGGAGAAAGTGCTGTATGGCAGTGAAACATGAACTGTGAGAAAACCGGACAAGAAAAGAATCGAATCATCTGAGATACGGTTTTGCAGAAGAATGCTGAAAATTCAGTGGACTGATAAGGTAAGGAAAAAGCACGTTCTCCTGAGAAATGGTCAGGAAAAGAATATATGGAAAACACTCACAAGAAAAAGGGACAGGATGATAGGACATGTGTTAAGACATCACGGAATAACTTCATGGCCCTAGAGGAAGCTGCAGAGGGTAAAAAATTGTGGAGGAGGACAGAGATTGGAATTTATCGAGAAAATAAACACATCAAAAAAGTTTTTCATCACCCCGGTTCCCAGAACTCCTGAAGATAGACGTTGACTGTGGATATTGTATCACAGACACAGTCCCTTTGACTTTTCAGAGATGTCACTATATCCGCCCAAAGATGTAAACAACCATGCATGAGCAGTGTCTATTACACGGAGGGGGTCCGACAGCCGATACGTTCCAGTCATTCCACCAGGAAGGAGGTATACAGCTCGTGTTGTCTGTAGTTCAACCATGCCTAGACAGTCAATACCGCGGTTCGATCGCGTCCGCGTTGTTTCTTTGTGCCAGGAAGGGCTTTCGACAACGGAAGCGTCCAGGCGTCTCGGAGTGAACCAAAGCGATGTTGTTCGGTCATGGAGGAGATACAGAGAGACAGGAACTGTCGATTACATGCCTCGCTCAGGCCGCCCAAGGTCTACTACTGCAGTGTATGACAGCCACCTACGGATTATTGCTCGGAGGAACACTGACAACAACGCCATCATGTTGAATAATGCTTTTCGTGTAGATACAGGACACCGTGTTACGACTCAAACTGCGCGCAATAGGCTGCATGATGAGCAAGTCCCGTCGTCCATGGAGAGGTCCAACTTTGCAACCACGACACCATGCAGCGCAGTACAGATGGGCCCAACAACATGCCGAATGGACCGCTCCGGATTGGCATCACGTTCTCTTCACCGATATGTGTCGCATATGCCTTCAAGCAGACAATCGTCAGAGACGTGTTTGGAGGCAACCCGGTCAGACTGAACACCTAAGACACACTGTCCAGCAGATGCAGCAAGGTGGAGGTTACTGGCTGTTTTGGGGTGTCATGTGGGGCCGTCGTACACCACTGGTGGTCATGGAAGGCGCCATAATGGCTGTACGATACGTGAACGGCATCCTCCGACCGAAAGTGCAACCATATCGGCAGCATATTGGCGGGGCATTCTTCATGGATGACTATTCGCGCCCCATCGTGGACATCTTGTGAATGACTTCCTTCAGGATAACAACATCGCACGACTAGAGTGGTCAGTATGTTCTCCAGACATGAACCCTACAGATCATGCCTGGGACGGATTGAAAAGGGCTGTCTACGGACGACGTGGCCTACCAACCACTCCATTGAGGAGTGGGACAATCTGGACCAACAGTGCCTTGCTGAACTTGTAGATAGTATGCCACGACGAATACAGGCATGCAAAAATGCAAGAGAACGTGTTACTGGGTATTAGAGGTACCGGTGTGTACAGCAATCTTTATTACCACCTCTGAAGGCCTCGCTATATGGTGGTACAACATGCAATGAGCGGTTTTCATAAGCAGTAAAAATGTCAGAAATGATGTCTATGTTGATCTCTATTCCAGTTTTCTGCGCAGGTTCCGGAACTCTCGGAACAGAGGTGACGCAAAACTTTTTTGATGTATATATTTGAGGTCGTTGGTTGCAAGCGGTACTCTGAGACTAATTTATTGGCACAGGAGAGTCATTCGAGATGGGTCGCTTCAAACCTGTCAGAAAACTGATTGTTAACTCAAAATAAAAAAAAAGTTAACGGCAGGATGTTTGCTGTATATTGAAGGGGAACGAACTCAACATGGAAAAACATGAGAGGTGCAAAACACTGTCTGGTCAGTTGTTCTTGAGAGTCACCAGAGTCAGGGCTCATGTGGAGGCAAGTGTAACAACATGGCGCGGTTTGATTGTGTCGCAACTGAAATGATCAAACAGCAGTCATTATTGGATGTTTGGAACCGCTAGCAGTTTCATATATTCGTAGAAGTCAACAATTTCAATTATTCCTACAGAAAACAGCGAAGATTTAAAATGGGTTGTAGGCTTAATACTGAGAATACTAAATTCACAGTTCATGGCGTAAGTCGCGCGGCTTGTAGAGACAGTCGTTTCACATATTAGTAGAAAAAATAGAGCGATTACTGGCCAGGAATAAGGCAGAGTTCGTACTAATTCGTCCTTTGAAGGAAACCCCGAGGAGGTTACAGACGTATTTTAAAAAGCTTCTGCTACTTGAGTCATCTGTGTTCATGGCTGGACAAGTTGTTAATGTCTGTAACGACTTTGAAGCTGAGGGTATTGTTTAGGCAGATACTCTTATAATGGGTCCGAATGTATCGAATATGTAATGGACTTAGCGGGTAGCAGGTAGGTAGTCGTGATCAGCTGTCTGGCTCTTAGCATCCTTAGCAAACCGACGTGTTGCACACCACATTTCCTAGCTGGCTATGCAACGAACTACATGATGTTCACAATAATCACTTTCGAAAACATCTTTAGTGTTGTAATTACTCGCGGAACTAATTGTCCTCCACCTATACTAATTAAATCAAATGAAAAACACGTCTGGAAGAATCCGGCAATATTAATTTGAAAAAAAGGGTAAACCCAAGCGATCTGTATTGGCACTGACACATGTGGGATCCAGATGAACGTAGGGCAAACAGTCTGTCTGGATTGTCCGTGAGGCAATCTGGAAACACAGCCGCATTTCTACCAAGCAGGGATTCAATGGATTTACTCAGCGTATGGCATCATAGTGGCGGTAGCAAATTATTACGGTCATTGTAACACTCTAATAAAGTTTAAAGAATTTAATTTTGCCACTGTTGATTACCGCCCCTCTTTATCACACAGTACGTCAATTTTACTAAACAACAAGCTAAATGGATAATACAGTCGGACTAAATGTAACTGCAGAATTCCAATGTACTTTACGCAAAGTTTTCTGTTACGTATTCTGCAGTAGGAGTATGTGTCTTATCATATACACTAAACTTGCAAGAAAAATCTCTCAGTTCTGTTGCTCAAGCCTTGAACACTATACCAGCACTATTCAAATCTCAGGGGTACTTTAAAATAAGTAATACGTTTTTAGTTTAATTACACAGTTCCTGTACTCCAGCTCAGATGATTATTTACCCGTGATCATATTTTATAATAATAAATATTTATCGTATTATTAAATCTTTCACAAATGGCACACAGAAACTATGATATCGGTGCATGTCATATTTTCAAAATAAGTACCTAATACTACACATTTAGCAGGAACCTGGGGGAAAAATGCTCCACATTTTTATTTGAAAGTAAGGATATTCTCAAGAAGAATTACTTACAGTTACCTACCTTCACGCTTTTATATATTTTAGAAAATTACGGGCGATTATCGTTCCTCCGTTTCAAGCTCGATATCTATCGTTAACTAAATTCAGCTATCGATCAGTCAGCGATATAGCATCAACTCTCTCTAAGTAATACGTTACTCAGAAGCAAAGCCAAATAGCCTCTTGTGTTTTCATTTTATATATGTCTACTAATTTCTTTCTTATGGCTTAGAAAATAAATTCGTCACAGTTATACCAAAGATAACTGAAAATTTCTGCTGATTTGCGCATATAAGTATCTTTAATATGTGTCTGCCTTGATTTCTAATTTTTTGCTTGTTTGAAGATCGTCGCTAAAAGTGAGGTAAATCGTGAATACTAATGTACTATATTTTTCATTATTTTTTCTTTCTTATTTCTGTTTCCCCTTTTTATTTTAGTTCAGTTTTTCACTGGAGTTGCTGGTGTTATTCAGTTATATCTACTTGAGAGATGTATTGACAAGTCGGGACTCTGTTTCTGCCCGCATCTCGTGGTCGTGCGGTAGCGTTCTCGCTTCCCACGCCCGGGTTCCCGGGTTCGATTCCCGGCGGGGTCAGGGATTTTCTCTGCCTCGTGATGGCTGGGTGTTGTGTGCTGTCCTTAGGTTAGTTAGGTTTAAGTAGTTGTAAGTTCTAGGGGACTTATGACCACAGCAGTTGAGTCCCATAGTGCTCAGAGCCATTTGATTTGAACTCTGTTTCTTTTTTTTTTTTTTTTTAGAAGTTCGACAGAATGTTCAAATGTGTGTGAAATCTTATGGAACTTAACTGCTAAGGTCATCAGTCCCTAAGCTTGCACACTACTTAACCTACATTATCCTGAGGACGAACACACACATCCATGCCCGAGAGAGGACTCGTACCTCCGCCGGGACCAGCCGCGCAGTCCATGACTGCAGCGCCCTAGGCCACTCAGCTAATCCAGCGCGGCGAAGTTCGACATCAAATGCAATTTATTTCAAAGATTAAAGGCATAGAGATAGTACGTCACTGCGTTAGAGTAGCCGAACCCAAACTTTTTAATAAAAAATGAAAATAAACCCTAATCTGAAACAGCCATTTGAGTCCTAAATGAAACAGGAGTAATCAAAGAAGAGCGTCATCATGCCTTGGCGTCTACTATGCAATACTCTTCCCAGGATAATTCGTTGATATGGACACTCACCGCAAATATTCTGTGAGTAATTACGTATTGGGTCCTGCTTTTGAGGGTTTCTTTAGGTACAATATTACTCAACTAACGAGTCTAGGTCTTGTTTGCTATTGGCCTAATAATGTGGCATCACAAAGCCAAAAACTTACGGAACAACTTGTGTTGACCCTGGCTACCAACTTTAGCACAATGAATCGCCTTTAGATCTCACGGCTACTATGTATCACAGCAAATTCAGCACAGTGAGTCGTAACACCTCTACAAGCAGATTGTGATAATGTCACTTATTCTAACTATATTTTGGAGTTAAATTAAAAAACTACGACCCAGCAGGTATCCAAAGTAGCACAAGGTCTAACTTGAACTCGCTCCCATTATAATGACCTTCCCCGCACAGGTATTCCTACGGAACCATGGGAAGACTTCCCTAAGCTCCTGATTTATGGTTACCGAACCTGAATATCATGAGTAAATCATCGCCTTCCTTTGACAGTCCCTTTATAACCCGACTCGTACAGAGCGAATTGTACTCAACAGAAATCTGCGTACTTGTCTCTGTCTAGAACTGTGCTACTCTTTCAGCACGTGATATGACTGAAACCATGAACACGATTAAACGAATAGCGTAAGACCAATTTTAACTATGCAAATTCAGCCGCCGCGATGTGGACTAGCGGCCTGCTTCGGCTCCCTACACTGCATCTTAGGCGTTCACAGCGTGGTTTCGCGAGAAATTCCTCGCTTTCCGTCGAATCTTTCTTTCTCAGCAATAATATAAACATGGCAACGGCCTTGCCTCCGTGGATACACCGGTTCCCGTGAGATCACCGAAGTTAAGCGCTGTCGGTTGTGCCCGGGTTCCCTGGTTCGATTCCCGGCGGGGTCAGGGATTTTCTCTGCCTCGTGATGACTGGGTGTTGTGTGATGTCCTTAGGTTAGTTAGGTTTAAGTAGTTCTAAGTTCTAGGGGACTGATGACCATAGATGTTAAGTCCCATAGTGCTCAGAGCCATTTGAACCATTTGGTCGGGTGTGGCCGGCACTTGGATGGGTGACCATCCAGCCGCCACGCGCTATTGCCATTTTTCGGGGTGCACTCAGCCTCGTGAGGCCAATTGAGGAGCTACTCGACCGAATTGTAGTGGCTCCGTTCAATCAAAACCATCATAACGACTGGGAGAGCGGTGTGCTGACCCCACGCCCCTCCTATCCGCATCCTCAACTAAGGATGACACGGCGGTCGGATGGTCCCGATGGGCCACTTGTTGCCTGAAGACGGAGTGCAATAATATAAACACAACACATATAAAATAATCAATCACTGGGATATTCTGTTCACTCATTTCTACTTTACACATGACTGTAATTCCATCCATAATGAAGTGAGGCGACACATAACCGTAAAGTAACATGAAATATTATTTTGGAATGTTACACCTTCTGTCGTCAATCGTACACTTGTGATGGATGTCACTGACGGAAATATCTCAATATCTCACGAGCATTGCCACAAGATACACGTACAACGCAGTGGTATCAACCTATTTTGTCTGAAGTGTTGTAGGGTAACCAGTATAATGCACTTAGTGAAGTATTCGGTAAAAAACTTTGAGCTTTGACGTTTGAATATAAGCAAGTTTAAAGAAATGTGTCCTTTAGCATCTGAATTAGGATGTGATTGTGTCTCTGAACGGACATGAGCAACAGTTGGTTCTCCCACAAACAAAAAGTGGAAATCTTTTGTCATGCCTCATTTTTACTTACGCGACTGCACGTACTGTAATCGTTGTGTGTACTGGCAGCTAAGAGGTACTACATAGCATGTGTAGTGACCAAAGTTTATGCGAAAAAGATTCACTGTACATTTTATCATGCTACCGTGATAACGAACATACTCTACAACCTGGAAAATAAGGGGTGTAGGGGGGGGGGGGTTGGGTGGGAGGAGACTAAAACTTTAAGAATATTTATTCTCAAGTTTCAAAAATCGTTAACGAGAAACAAAATGAGTTGTCTTTCATGACGTGTAAGTGATTTGAAAATTTTATTCCACGTTTTCAATTTGCTACTCTCATAGTACTTCCTGGGCAGCGAAGTTACTATTCGCCTCGTAATATCCCTGCTGATGTGATGATTGCCTATTGAAGTTTAATCGTTTGTAGAAAAATTTAAACGGACGTTAAGTACCTAAATTTAGGCAGACACAGGTGTGCAGAATACACGAATACTAACTACTACGTAAGCAGGTGCCGGTACTTCCATCGTTGGTTGACATTGGCATACTTCGTGCATGAAGCCGCAGTCTGTGCTACAGAGCTTCCTAACACGCTAGAGGACGCGGAGAGCCAGCGTTTATCGGCTCATAAACCAGAAACCACCGTTCGGAGTCGGCAACTTGAGAAGGACTACTCCTACTCTAGCGGACCCACCTGTTGCTAGGCGTCTCACGTTTCATTCGCGCTCGCGGTAAGGGGAAGCTAGAGATCTCTCACACGTGACTAGTATTTCCACAGCTGCCTCAAAAGAAATAGCGGAACACACAGTTAGTGTACAAGGCCATGATGTGATACTCCAGGACAGACGGAGCATGTCTACGCGAGGGCTAGTCACAAAGCTTCACTTAGCAGAATACAATGTTTAATGTGAATTAATATCGTTGACTAACAAGCCTAAACGTTAAATTTGAGTATTATTTATTCAGCGCAAAATAAAATAAAATCACTCCACTTCAGTATGACCATTATTGTTGGTGCCACGAAACTATTGCAAAAATACACAGTGCCATTTGAAACTTTAGAAACGGCTGCTACTGCTTCACTCACATATTTACTAATATTGAATCAGCAACACGAATTTCTACAGCTTGCTGCCTTCATCAGGTACATTCAGCTACGTGTACATTATATTATTCTGAAGAATGGTTAGCTTCATTTGCTGTGTGTGCCTGTGAGCGTATGTTTCGAAATAGAATCGTTTAATATTTATTTTAGTGCTTCAATTAAGTGATCTGATGTTTAGATTACTTCATTAGTGCATTTACTTTTTTAAAAAATTATATGTCTGGCACACAGAACACAGTACCAACACAGCAAACCCTAATACTTTCACATACATATGTTTACATCAATCCAAAGAGTCTTAACTGTTAAGAAAAAATATTTTCAACAGCTAAGACAATAACATACAGTGAAGATAAAACCAATTGTTCCTAGATATTTCTGTTAATGGCACGAAACAGATATTACGAAAATTTGGTTAAGACAATTTGTTATTCTTAAGACAATATTTTAAGTAAAATAAGCGTTCAACATTGCAGAAATTTTTCAAGGAATGAATAAAATTCATATTGTTGGTTTCAACCTTATCATTTAGTAACATGTCACTATGTAGTGTTCCAAGAATGAAAATTTATTATTACGGTTTAATTCCATTTGGCCTTTGGCTTTCCCTCTTCATTTCATGCAATACCACACAACAAGTTGTCATACGAGTATGTCAGGGAACAGGTGGCCAGTTTCCCATTTATCAGTGGCTGTTGCTAATTTATTATAACTGTTTATGTGGTAGCGATTTATATATTAATTACGTCTTTTCTAGAAGTCACTCCCAGTTTGTCATACGTGCCTGAACTACATACTATATTATAAATGTCTGAGTGTTTATATTGTGTCTCAGTATCTGTGGCTGTTTGTTTTGTGTTGTGCTATTTTGTAGAAGAGTTTGCCTGTGAATGATGTACAAGATGTGAGTTCCTTTTCCATGTCCTGCGTAGCAATTGGTTTATTATTATTTTTTATTTTATGTGTGAGGTTTTCAATAAGTTCAATAAGTGTGTCATCATTCCCACTTTCTTGCAGCTATTTGCTAATTACGCTGAGTTTATCAACTTTTGCATATTTTTGCAATAGCATATTAGTGGTTCTGTCAATTAGTGCTCTTTATGCAGCATGTTCATGTGTCATGGAGTGGCTAGATGAGCTGCGTATGCTGATGTCCACTGTTGTTGTTGTTGTTGCTGTTGCATTTCTGTGGAGTTTGACGGTGTGTAAATTATTCTTTACTGATTTTAAAGTCTAGGAATATATTCAGCAGGGAACTTTATACTTCTGTCATGTTTACTGAGCGTATTGAGTATGTAGTTATCATCATTTGTGTCACCAACTTCTAGGAGCAATATACTACCAACATAATATTTACACTAAATAGTTTTATCCTTAGAGCTTGATTTAATTCCAAGAGCTTTTTCTCAAAGTGATGAATATATACTAATAGATAGACATACGAATGATTATAATTGTATAATCAATACACACAATAAACATGGCAGAAATATGAAGTTCGTTGTGTTATATGAAAA
Organism: Schistocerca nitens; assembly: GCF_023898315.1. Classification (NCBI taxonomy): domain Eukaryota; kingdom Metazoa; phylum Arthropoda; class Insecta; order Orthoptera; family Acrididae; genus Schistocerca; species Schistocerca nitens. Next base: position 293,355,326 of record NC_064614.1, on the reverse strand, counting down.
CAATATTAGAATCAACTTCCTACACCTTATTATGAGCAAGGAAAGTAATATACACACCTTCAAATTCCACAGAAATAGAACAACAACAGACATTAGCATATACAGCTCATCTTACTGCCCCATGATACACAAACATGTTGTATAAAGAGCACTATTTAAGCGTCTTCGGCATGCTAACACATAAATATGTGAAGCTTGATAAGCTCAGCACAATCAGCAAAAAGCTGCAGCAAGTGCCTGTGATGACACACTTAATTGATATCTACTCCTATCTTAGCAATTCCGCCTGCTATACTTGAGCTCACTGTGAGACATTCATGTTGCATGTAAATTTTATTATTAAACGTAAATTAGTTGTACGTTAGTACTAGTTCAAGAAAGTCTAGAAATTCAATAATATATTGGACAGTGAGGGCTTTTGTTCATGAGATTTAACATGATGACTTGGAGTGTTTCTGAGAATGGTATGTTCATGTATAGGTTTGTAATGAAAAGGCATTAGTTGTGCTGAATGGGGGATACTCCTCCTATTAGCTGCTGATTGTTTCTAACTGAATAATTTTCAATGTATGTATACGCCTTGACTATTATTTGGTGAAGTTCGTCCTTAAATTTGTAACCTGGGCTGTTTGTTGAGTTCACAGTCGAACAAACTGGACAACTTCCTTTGTATATTTAGGTTGCGATCTAACTTCTGGTGCCCACGGATTCATAACAATGCTACATCTATTTTCACAGTCAGTTAAAGGAAATGTTTGTATGTTTTAGCAATGATTTGAGTTTCATGTGAAATGCATTTTTGCAGTCTTTATTTTGTTTCAGTAATGCCATTATCAGTGAATAATGTCAATGTTATCCTTATGTTTTCTTCTTCTTCCATAATACACAAAGCATTTCCTTTATCCACCATGGTTGTTATGGCTTCAAGGTTACTTAGATTTTAATTTGTACCTTTGGCTGTTTTCCTGTCAAACTGGTTTCCATTTAGGCCCAAAGCGTCACTGGAACACACAGCAAACACAACTAATAACACTTAAGATTAATATAAGGTGTAAATAACTGCAGTTCTGATGATGGCAGAAAGCTATTACAATGTGTTATGCTAATCTGCAACTAGAAGATGGGTGACTGAAATAGTAGAAACTATTTCATAAGTTTACAATACAGTAAAAAGTCTTCAAAACACTATAACAAGGATAAATTAAAGTTTAACAAATTGAAATTGTCGAATAAAACCACTAATCTGTTAGTAACTGCAGACAGATACCGATTAAACTCACAGAGAAACTGCTACCCTCAACTGAAGCGTGGTTTTTATAATGAAGGACCTTAACAGCATTCTTATAGTGTCAGCCAAGTATTACGTTAGAAACAGAAAATGTCTTTCATCAACTTGTCTTTTATACTGTCTCAAATTGCTCTGAAATCAAATTTTCGGCATGACTCAGTGTACGAAAATCTATTTCGGAGAACCTCACAGATCTGACAGGATTAGTTCTGTTACAAATCATGTTTCCAATATATTGATGGAATCGTGTAGAAACAGAGATGGAAACGTACAAATGCACAATCACTACATCAGCTCAGAATAAAAACTGAACTCAAAGTGGTTGACACGTATATCAGATGACTGTATTTGATTAGTTGATTACAGTCCGGTTTTTACCAAGACAAAGTATTTCGTACGTAATCGCTGCATATTTATCAGTGTGTTTATTAGTATTATTTAAAACACTATCTTTTAGATGATATACGTTTCGTGGATGAAAGTGTTTTGACTGATTTCTCAAATACATCAGACCAGTTTCCAAATGAAATGACTAAGAGTAAATTGTGCAGAGTCCTCGTGTCAGGTTTTATAACATTAATTCATGAAAGCAGTAAGAGATGGTTCTAACTTCCAGTAAACGTCGGTAGTGTTGGGAATCATTTCTAACCAGGAAACGAAATCCAGAACCTAGGATGATATTATGAAAGCTGATAAAGGATAAAGAAGCAAATTACATGTAAAGGTGTGTGTAATTCCAAGAAATTGGACCCAAAAGGATATTATGCTAGGTCAGAATCAAATTTTAATACCCAGTAGTTTAGGTAATTACAAACAAAAGGCCTACCACTTGAAGCTATTGATTAAATTTAGATCGATTGCTTCTAGCTAATGATAAGCTGATACAAGCGGAGAACTCTACAGAAAACACGCTGATTATCCGGTCCTACTGGAGGGGCTACATAGCGCTACTTCCCACGTGTTATCAGAATGTTTCAGGCAAGAAAACTATCTTCCACGAACAAGGCCTGATTCATATAGCTCTCAATAAAATTACATCCGCGACAACGATTCCCGTTATATCTGTACGACTAATTCCTTCCTCTGTCGTCTTATAACAAGCAAATTTCAATCACTAAATACATATAAAAGGTTTCAGAAATAGGCTGGAAGTTGGTTTTCAACATTCGGATGAGAAACACGTTTCTGTTCAATATGTATGTCATTTTTTGGTCTTTATCGTGGAATAAAGAAAATATTTTAATGAATTTTGATTTTGAATAAAATTTTTACTTTCGGAAAACACATCTAGGTAATCTGATAACTAGTTTCGACCGTTGCCGGTCATCTTCAGACCAAAGCACACACAGCAGTCTCTACGATAAATGGACACTTAGTCGATTGGTTGCTAGCGCAAGGGAATGCCAGCTTGGAACTAATACTTGTAACATAGCAAATCGTAAATACAGGCAAGCATAGTTGTCGTGCATACATAGCAACATATGCAACAGACGTGTTGTCTGATGGCAGCGAGAGTCAAGCTTTCATGAGAAAGTCGTATGACAACTTTGTACACACGAACATTCTGCTTTTCTGTTCTTAAGATTTACTCATGTTACAAGCATAGGTTCGAAACTGACATTCCTTCGCATTGTTACCCAGTTTACAACGTGTCATCTTACACACTGCTTTGAATAAATGTTTATGAAGGCAGGCAAAAGTTAGTAGGGATTCAAGAGTGTGTAAAAAGGTCTATGAGCGAAACATACAACTATTACAGTCATACCTTAGCAAAAGGTCTTTTCGAGGACCCGAGAAAATTCTGGTCCTAAGTAAAATCGCTAATCAAAAGGCTCTGAGCACATTGGGACTTAACATCTGAGGTCATCAGCCCCCTAGAACTTAGAACTACTTAAACCTAACTAACCTAAGGACCACACACACACCCATGCCCGAGGCAGGATTCGAACCTGCCACCGTAGCGGTCACGCGGTTCCAGACTGTAGCGCCCAGAATCGCTCGACCACTTCCGCGAGCTAAATCGCTAATCGGGTCTAATGTTTCTAAGCAGTAACTCGTGACCGTTCTGTGGGGCAGTAGAAGACAAAAAAAGGGCCGAGTTTTATATATCGCCTTTAAGAAATTACTCACGAAGGAGAATCGTGGAAACATACCGGAGATTGATCATCGCACAAATGATGAGATGAGATGAGATGGATGAGATAGCAATAGGCGTCTTTGGCTCAGAGAAACAGCTGAAAGAGTTGAAAGCAAAGAAGTTGCCAGGTCCGGATGGGATCCCAGTTCGGTTCTACAAATAGTACTCTACGGAAGTGGCCTTTACTTAGCTTGCATTTATTGTGAATATCTCGCCAAACGCGAGGTCCCGAGCGACTAGAACAATCGACAGGTGACTCCTGTATATGAGAAGGTAAGAGAACGGATTCTTAGAATTACAGACCAATATCCATAACATCGGTTTGTTGCAGAATTTCTGTTCGAATGTAACGTCTCCTTGAGACGGAAAAGCTCATGTCCCCGAATCAGCACGGATTCAGGAAGCATCGCTAGTGCGAAATTCAGATTTCCCTTTTCTCCCATGATTCCCTGGGGACTATGGGTGAAGGGCAACAGGCAGATTCCATGTTCCCAGATTTCCGAAAACCGTTTGAAAGAGTTTCCCACTGCAGACTGTTAACTAAGGTAAGAAAATACGGAATAGATTCCTGTACTTGTAAGTTGATCGAAGACTTCTTAAGTAACAGATCTCAGTACCTTGTCCTTGACGACAAGTGTCCATCAGAGACAAGAGTAACGTCAGAAGTGCAGCAGGGAAGTGTGACAGGATCGCCATTATTTTCTATAAGAATTAATAATAAGGCGCCCAGGGTGGGCAGCAATCTGCGGCTGTTTGCTGATGATGCTGTGCTGTTCGACAAAATGCCATTGTTGAGTTACTGTATGAAGGTAAAGATGATTTAGACTAAATTTCTAGTGGATCTGATGAATTCCAGCTAACTTTAAATTTAAAAAAGGAAGTTAATGCAGATGATTAGGAGAACACAAACCCATAACGTTCGAAAACAGCTTTAGTAGTACGCTATTTGACACAGTCGCGTCGATTAAATACCTAGGCGTAACGTTTTAAAGCAATACTGAATAGAACGAGCTTATGACTGTAGTAGGGACGGAGAATGGTCGACAGCGGCTCATTGTGAGAATTTTAGGAAAGTGTGGTTCGTCTGGTTAGGAGACCACATGTAGGACACCAGTGCGACCCATTCTTCGGCACTGCTTGATTGTTTGAGATCCGTACCATATCGAATTGAAGGAAGACATAGAGTTAATTCATAGGTTGTCAGCTAGATTTGTTTCCGGCACTTGGGAGGTTGAGTAAACTGGCAATGCCAGGTAACTTTAGGGAAATAGCGCAATGACCCTTACTTTCGATTGTAACTGAAGTCTCTGCCATTTCTTCAGGACCAATTACATGTAGCAAAACTGCGGAAGGACACGGCATTTTTAATTAAATTGAAAATTGCTAAAGCCATGTTGTAACAGAGAGCTCAAAATCGAACCTATGGTATCTAGGAAGTCCGTTAGTACGAATATTAAGGCCCAGCTGATAAAGTCATCGATGAACCCTGCTGCTGCAGAGAAGAAGAGAAAGGTAGACAAGCACTTTCTTTTTAAAGCTTATCGATGAGCTTAAAAATTCCCATGTTAATATGGTGATTTGAAATGTTTTTCAGATAACAAATGAAAATGATGCGAATTCTAATGTAACTTTTTTATATTTAGAACATAATAATTTTAAGTAGCAAATTGCTTTCAATAGGCAGGCTTATCAGAAAAATATTTGTCGGTTGCCTGCTACAGATATTCAAAATTATTACCACCATGTAATGAACACAGAAGTGCCCCATCAACATGAATATTCGAAAATCCAAGATGTGTCTGCAGCAGGCAGGCACAGTATACTCACCGAATCCAGAGACCCATTTCGTCACTTGATCTGTGAAGCTGTTCAGACAACCATCAAACAACATAAAATTAGCAGTTTACATGTTGTTAGTTGTTAATATGGCCAGCAAAGAAAACTGATTAAGACACACTATGAGAAAATAAGAAAATGCATTCTTTCATCAAAACTGAAAAACAAGAAATATCATTTAAGGTCGTTAGGTATTTTCTGTTAAAATGGCGTGTTTAGGTTAGAAAGTATAAACAAATATAAGCTTTCAGAAACAAAACTTCAAATTCAGAGATTGGTAAACTTAATATCTTACAAAATTCCTTTTTCTTTCCACCTTACGTCAGCAACGGAAAGGTTTCTTAACTGTATTGTATCAATGCAAAATTTTATATTACTCTTAAATACAAAATGCTTAGTTTGAGAGTTCCACTGAACGATATTAATTCGGTTTCATTTTCCAGTTAGAATTTCCTAAGTTCGCTTCACTTTCTCAACCCTCCTCAAGGCTTTAACAGAGTCCATACCTAGAGATTTCAGTGAAACTCATGCGTTATTGGAAACTACGGTTTTGTTAGGTCATTAGGGTCTTAAATGACACTTCCCTTCATGAAATTAGAAACAATGTAATGAAGCAGAGACTATCAGTTTCAGTTTTTTTCTTCAGCCTCTACAGTACCAATGTTGACTAGGAGTACAAGGTTCAGTGCTAAGTGAAACCAGCTGAACTCCTACGCTCTGGAAGTGTATGTGGATTTGGAAGCTTTGTGAGAAGAGATTGAGGGGAATTATTTTCGGATCTCAATTCTCATCGACGATCGAACATTACTAGGTTCTTATTTAGCAGGTTTCGATTTCTTCAGCTGCTAATTTTCCAGTTATGGCCAATCCCACTTGTAGGGAAGCAGCCTACTCACGCTGTAGTAAATTCACATCAGTCTTTCCATTGTGTGTCAGCCAGTCCGTTGTAACTAGCTCTGATGTGTTGAATATCAGTTCGATAACTTTAGCCATTTTCGAAATTTGGACGTTTTTCTGTAAAAATCATTGGCGCAACAGAAAAGAGCTAGAAAGTTAAAAATTTATAATTAGATTCATTTTTCATAATTATTTAATAAAAACAATACTTTGGATTTCACAAATTAAAATTTTAGTGGAAATTCATGATTTTCTGGTTTTCGTCTTAAAACTTAAGGAAGCAAGATAGATTAAGTAGGCTAATAAATAAGGCTAGGATGTTTATATTTAAGTAGAATGGAGATCCGCTATCACCATAAGGATGTGAGAAGTTTCATTTGAATGTCTATAAAACTATAGCGATAGCGTATCTCCAAAGGGCCAGTTCAGAGCTCGTCTACTGCGTGCAGTGTAATTAAATTAATTCTCTCGCCCAAAATATTTAACTTAGCCACGTCAAAACTTTATTATCAATATTTACCCGCGTGCTGAATGCACACTTAAATTGAGAGCTTCATCGGCCATCAGCAAAAGAAGCTATGATTTATTCAATAACTTAATGTGGTGCATTACTATCCCAGCAGCTAGTCGGGAGAACCGATTTGATCAGGCGTTCCCTTAGCTGTCTGCACCACGGCTTTATATATAAGAATGCTGCGCGAGGAAGTAAGGCCCCAGTTCTCTCCAGATGCTGAACAGCACTCCATCTGTGTCGGGAGTCGCGTCGCGTCGGTATCATTGCTACAAACAGCCTCGGATGCCGTATTAAGTTACTCGAGATACGCGTAACCATGTAATCATTTTCAAGTGAAGTGTTAATTCTGGGATGATTTTCATTATCTAGCTTCAGTTTGCGTATTGTCGTATTTTCACGTGCCGCCGCGGGACAAACATTCTACCATTATTTAGCGTGGCGTTTGATGAACCTAATCATCAAATTATGGTGAGCATTCATTTAAATATTCAATTTGGACAGTTATAGTGGCATCAGCGCATTAGACTCTGAACTGCTCTGTTAGTAGGTTGTGTGAATTCTTTTGTTTTTCATCTGTGACTTTCAGAATATACTCAACTATTTTAGAAAATCGTTTTTGATTATAAATCCCAGACAATCTAATTCCTCAGAGCTATAAGCTGTAACTATAAGTGTATTCTCAGATGAAGTAGGCTCTAGGAATTCTAATTACAGGCTTCACGTTTGCTAATCACTTTCTGGTAGCCAATATTGTAGTTAGAGAGCCAGTGTTGAGAACGGCGAAAGACAGCATAAATAACATTCTAAATAATAGGAACATTCTACAAATATTTATATAACAGCAACATATTTTCCCTACCCGCCGCCCCACATATGGTGCATCGTTCGGGAATTAAACTGAGTAAAAGTGAAAGTGATTTTTAAATATTCGGATTCGCGAATGAAATGCGACACGCAGCTGAGTATAGAACAGTGAATGTGTTACGTGTGTATGTGGACGACGCAATTGGATTAACAACGCATCTGGATTGACGGAGCTGGCACTGAGTCTAGGGGCGCTGCCGGCATCGAGAGAAGCCAGTTTCGCCTCACCGCAGTCGTCCGCTGGAGCAGCCAGAGCCGCGCATGCAGTTGCGGGCCACGCAAACACACAACAGCCATCGGCGTGCCGTCGGCAGTTCAGCGCGCTGCGGCACATCAGTAATCCCGGTACGCCGCGCAGACAACGCCATACGTCGTGCAGAAGGAACTAAGTTAAGTGAAAAGCTGGTAAAAATTTTACTAACCTGCACTAAAAGACTGTCGGCGATGGAACCGCCAAAAGAAACTGAGGTTAAACTTATATCAGAACCTATGTCTGTTGAGGGAACTGTAAATCCAGACAACGGTTCAAGTGTAAATATGCATGAAAATAGTAATGTTGAGGTGAAATATGAAGTATTGTCTCCTGGCAGTAGTGTGAAAAGGGGCAATGATTCAATAATACAGACCCCGGTAGTAAAGCAGAAATTAGAAATTGTTAATTTATTGGATGATAGTTTATCTGATGAGTTGAAAACGAAACAGTTATCAGAGGTGGTACAGTTTAAACAGGAGAAGTTAAATATGACTAATCAATCAGAAGTTTCGTTTAGTTTTGATGATTCTGGTGTTGGAGCTAGTTTTTCGTCACCTGAGTGTGATAAAAAGCCAGCTACTGAGCAACCCAAAGATGCTGGGGCTATTGATTTAAATGTTATATTACAAGCAATAGCTGCCAGTAATGCAAAAATGTCAGCCAGTAATGCAAAAATGACAGCTGAATTAAAGTCTGAAATAACTGAGGTCAAAAGCAGTAATGCAAAAATGTCAGCCAGTAGTGCTAGAATGACAGCTGAATTGAAATCTGATATAATTGAGGTAAATAACAGAATTGTGGCCAGCCAAACTAATTTTAATAAACGATTGGAGGAAATGGACAATACCTTCAAGACTGGTTGCAATAAGTTGAAAGAGGATCTGGACAGATTGAATTATAAAATTGATTACAATCATGAGGATATTAAGAAAAAGGTTGCTCAACAATTTTCTGAAATGTATAAAGCAGTAAAATCCGAAGTTGTTGAGGTTCGCAGAGACTTCAAAATGGAAGATGCGAATGTGGAGCACAAGTTAACAGAAAAGATCGAGGCGGAATCTGAACTGTGCTCAGATAGGTTTAAAGATGTTAATATAAAAGTAAACATATGTCAAGCAGAAGTAGACGCAATCAAAACTGATACTACTCATATTGTTCAAAGAGAAGATAATGTTGAAATGAGAGTAGAATATATCAGTACTAACATTGCTAACATTGAGAGTAAAGTAGCTTCAGTAACTTCTGGTAATGGTAGTATACAACAAGATGTAGCTGCAAACGCAGCTTTTATCGGGTGTCGGCAGTTCCTGCGGTTCGATCCAGATAAAAATATCCACCCGCTAAATTTCTGGAACGATTTTGAAGATGTGATTCCACCAACTTGGTCTGAACGAGAGAAAATCTCATTTATTAGAAGCCATTTAGCAGGTGACGCCATGCGTTGGTCAGCTGATGTTATGTTGAAGTGTAAAACATTATCGGAGTTTAAAACAGCTTTCATTAATGAGTATTGGTCTAGTAATAAGCAAAATGAAGTGTTGAGAGAATTTTGGAGTGGAAAACGCTTCAATTCAGGCAAGGAATCAATTAAAGAGTTTGCTAGGTCATGGATTTCACGTTTGTCACATTTGGACGAAAAGCAGAAACCTGAAATGATAATACTAGGTCTTGAAGCCAAACTGCCATGGTATTGGCAAACTAGAACTATATCTGCCCCTAGAGACAATCTGGATCGTTTCATTGAATATTTGGAACGTGTAGAGCGTGTGGCTGCCAATGAGGAGCAAGCACGTAACAACAGAAATCTAAATAACACTAGTAGTAATTTTAGGAACGAGCAAAATGGCGATGTAAACATCAGAACAGTAGGTGTTCGCCATCCTAAAAGAGGTAGGAATGGGAGAAATAATTATCAGAACCAACAATGGCATCCAAATGATAGTAATTTTGTTTCAAACAAAATTATGCAGGTAAGCAACAGTGCGGAAAGCAATGCTGTGCCAGTTAACTATAATGGAAATAAAGGAAACAGTAGTAGGCCAAGGCAGGAAATCTAGTTCCCGTCTATGAGGACACTGGCGCTCACCAGACGGTTACTTTTCCTAAGCCTGTAATTACAATAATTGGTAAGACAGATCAGAATACTCAAACAGAACATGTGGATGAAGTGTCGGTAGCATCTAAGGATACAACAGAAATATTAGATCACTCACAGTATTTGATAGATACCGTGTTAGAGACGCTTTCTAAGTGGGAAGAGAAAGAGAAGGCGCAGCAGTGTAACGATAGGGAGGAGCTACAAAATACTGAATTATCAGGTGAAGAAGCAGAAGAAATTGATGCTTATATTTACGATGAGGATGATGTGCTCTTATCTAAAGTGCCTGTGCAGGATGTTGATAATGTACTAATAGATTTAGGACAAGAGGTAAGTGAGAATGTAGAGGGTAGCCTGTTGGGGGTCGATGAACCCAGTAGCTGTGACCAGTTGTCACTTGAGAAGGAACCCGACGATAACAGTAAAAGTGGTTTAGCTGTAACTAGTGTTATGCCTGGCCTGGAGGCGCAGAATCGCCCAGACTACAGTAATTTGGGTTATGTTCAGCAAACTAAATGTAATGAAGTCGTGTGGTGTTTCGATTTGAAATTAATAGACCAACTGGAAAAGGCAGCTGAAAATGTAATTCAGGAAACCCCTACACACTTTGACTTAAATGTAATGAAGACAGATGTCAATCACTTTAGTTGGAGACAAATCCAAAAGGAACTATTGGATGAGTTTGAGGAACCACCTGTACAACCTAGAATAAGCCACCCGATAATAATAGTGAATATGTTGGGTATCAATGTACGTTGTCTCTTAGACAGTGGAAGTGAAGTGAGTGCCATATCTCAGTCCTTCTTTGATGCATTACCTGGTAAAGACGAGCTTACAGTAATGAGGGTATCAGGACTAAGAATAATTGGTGCTACTGGCAAGGTGTCAAAAACGGTAAAGTAAGAAGCTTTGCTGCCCTTTAACATTAATGGTAATTTAATTGATCATCAATTCTTAATTGTAAACAATCTCAGTATTGAGGTTTTAATTGGCATAGATTTCTTGTCAAAATATCAGAGTGTTGTTGACTTTGAAAGAAGCCTGTTAAAAATGGTCTTGCCAATAACCGGAGTAATTACAGTACCTTTTAGTGATAAACATGTAGTAACTAATGATGAAACTTGGGAGCTGCCTATACGAGTTCTGAAAAATAGGAGGTATTGGGACGAAGGTTTTAATCTTAGTAAAAATAAGCTGAACACAGAAGAAGAGGAAGAAGAAGAAGCAATTATTTTGGACAAAATAAAAGCTAAATTGCAGGAAATCGATAAAATTTCAGCTAATCAGAAGGAAGAACTGAGACAGGTTCTAAAAAGGCATCATAAGGTATTTTCAGATCGACCTGGCGTGGTCAAAGGTTATGAATGAATGCTGTAGGGAGGAGGTTGTTCTGTAACCTCTACACAGTGTGGCAGCTGTGCAGTCCCAGCTGTGTGAGATCTTCTTTCCATTTCAGGTCTCACTCACTCTTCATCTTTCCTATCCACCTAAAATTTCGACCCCTTCTTTCCAATAACAAACTAATGAATGCTGTAGGGAGGAGGTTGTTCTGTAACCTCAACACAGTGTGGCAGCTGTGCAGTCCCAGCTGTGTGAGATCTTCTTTCCTTTTCAGGTCTCACTCATTCTTCATCTTTCCTATCCACCAAAATTTCGGCGCTTACTCTCTAATAAAAAAAAAATTTCCGTCATGACTATCAAGCCATGAGTTCTGGAACCATTCTATCCACCGATTAGTGAAAAGAAAAACCTAATGTGACAAACCTAACAGTGACGTAAACAATAGAGAAGTATGACGTAATTAAGATACAAATGTATTTGAGTAACATTATGTATAGAACCATGGTAATATTATAAGTACAAAGTTGTTGTTTTCTTGGAAATGGTCCCACAATAATATTTTAAAAAGATGTACAAATTCGTGTTCAAGCAGGATCTGAAGTGGCAGTGAAACCTAGTGTATGCATTAGTGCTAACTGATAAATAGTAAGAGAGAGTGCTTAGTGTTATGAAAAATATGCAGACAAGTTGTAAAAATGAACTCACCTTGTGTAGCAAGGAATGGCAGTGTAATAGAAGTGAGCAGTGTTTGTGGTTGAGACGTGAAGGACACGTCCCTGAAGTATTTATAAGGTTGGAGCTGGCCGTTATTTGGTGTATTGTGTGACAGGATACACCTACACGTATTGAGGTTATGAGTTGGGGCGTGAATGCGACCATAGGTACCCTTATGTTAGATGAGACAGAGCAACTCATGGTGTCCTATGGGTTTAAGGAATTTAGCATTACGCTCGTCCATAATTACTTGATGCACTTTAGTGGTAGGTCGAGAGAGACTACCTGTGGTTTCAGCGTCCGATCAAATGGAAATGGATTGCCACGTGAGCAAGCTGATCACCTGCAATACACTATAGATATGAAATAAATGTGCTATCCTATGCTTCAAATGTTAATGGAGTGAGTGTTAAATAAGTACATACACTAGCAACATATTTGAGTAACCTAATGGCAGACGTGAAACATTATTGATAGCTCAGCATAAATACACTTCTATGAAGTAAGTACATAATTGCAGATGTGGAAATGACACAACAGCAGAGGACCAATAAGTGAAGTTAGTAGTCAAGTAAACGTAGTGTGTTTTGAACACTCAGAGCTGTACTATTACCAAAAGTTACTCACATGTACAAAGAAGCTGAGAAAACAACTACTAATCAAATATACTCATACTATCTCTAAGAATAAGGTAATCAAGGATGAGTCAGCTAAGTGAATAAAATACAAATGTATCAAGAATGTACCGAGCATTGGTTCAGTATTGAGATTAAATAAATTGAGATTAAATAGGATTTATGATTGTATGCCTTGAGCATAGATTTTCTCTAGTAAGTGACTAACGGCGTTTTGAGCCATTTGTTTACCGATTTTATGACAGTCAAGTAACCATGAGAGTAAAATTAAAAAGATTCTGTTAACTTTGTTCCAGCAACATATTAAAGGATAAAATATATATATCCCCATTTCATTGTGACCCACCCTTAGATAATAAGTGAACAGAGTCTGAGGCACTCTTTTTGTTTGTTCTACAGGACAAACCAGATAATGGCAGCCAGGTAGCTGAGTGAAAGCGTGGAGTGACTTGGACACAACTCACAGTGACCCCTCCCCTTTCCCCATGTAATTTAGAGTGAACGTGAAGGACGCACACCATAGCAACTTCCCCTCCTCTACCCTTCTGAATGGAAGTGTAGGACGCCAGCCAAAGTGGCTACAACCACGTGTGTAAAAATGAATTGTGAAATTTTCTTTCAGGTTTAGAAAAGACTGCTAAGAGATAATCATCTGTTTATGTATCATGTTATTTTCTTTGAATTTGTGTATGTAAAAATGTATTTAATGGATTTAAGATTTTCATAATTTTACATATTCTTATGTGTTTGTTTGTCCAAGGCAATATGTATGCCAAAGTGTTTCATTGATTTTGCTTGGATTTTGAAAGATAATGTTGCTTAAGAGGCAGTGAACATGCCCGCAATTTAAATAATTAATATAGGTATTCAGTTTTCTTTTAATATTTCTACATGTTTACATTTCAATTTTAATTTTCATAGGAAGTTAAGCTGTACTCTTGCTTCCCTTTTTGTAATTAAATTTTTTTCATTCATTAAAATTCAAAAACAAAAAAATTTAAGTAGAGGGTGATGTAGGGAAGCAGCCTACTCACGCCATAGTAAATTCACATCAGTCGTTCCATTGTGTGCCAGCCAGTCCGTTGTAACTAGCTCTGATGTCATAAATGTTGCACAATGCTTTAAAAATCAAATAAATAACCTGAAATGTTTCTAGCATGTCAGGAGTAATACTAAATTAATGTGTGTTGAATATCAGTTCGATAACTTTAGCCATTTTCGAAATTTGGACGTTTTTCTGTAAAAATCATTGGCGCAACAGAAAAGAGCTAGAAATTTAAAAATTTATAATTAGATTCATGTTTCACAATTATTTAATAAAAACAGTACTTTGGATTTCACAAATTAAAATTTTAGTGGAAATTCATGATTTTCTGGTTTTCATCTTAAAACTTAAGGAAGCAAGGTAGATTAAGTAGGCTAATAAATAAGGCTAGGATATTTATATTTAAGTAGAATGGAGATCCGCTATCACCATAAGGATGTGAGAAGTTTCATTTGAATACCAATAAAACTATAGCGATAGCGTATCTCCAAAGGGCCAGTTCAGAGCTCGTCTACTGCGTGCAGTGTAATTAAATTAATTCTCTCGCCCAAAATATTTAACTTAGCCACGTCAAAATTTTATTATCAATACTTACCAGCGCGCTGAATGCACATTTAAATTGAGAGCTTCATCGGCCATCAGCAAAAGAAGCTATGATTTATTCAATAACTTAATGTGGTGCATTACTAGCCCAGCAGCTAGTCGGGAGAGCCGATTTGATCAGGCGTTCCCTTAGCCGTCCGCACCGCGGCTTTGTATATAAGAACGCTGCGCGAGGAAGCAAGGCCCCAGTTCTCTCCAGATGCTGAACAGCACTCCATCTGTGTCGGGAGTCGCGTCGCGTCGGTATCATTGCTACAAACAGCCTCGGATGCCGTATTAAGTTACTCGAGATACGCGTAACCATGAAATCATTTTCAAGTGAAGTGTTAATTCTGGGATAATTTTCATTATCTAGCTTCAGTTTGCGTATTGCCGTATTTTCACGTGCCGCCGCGGGACAAACATTCTACCATTATTTAGCGTGGCGTTTGATGAACCTAATCATCAAATTATGGCGAGCATTCATTTAAATATTCAATTTGAACAGTTATAGTGGCATCAGCGCATTAGACTCTGAACTGCTCTGTTAGTTAGGTTGTGTGGATTCTTTTGTTTTTCATCTGTGACTTTCAGAATATACTCAACTATTTTAGAAAATCGTTTTTGATTATAAATCCCAGACAATCTCCTAATTCCTCAGAGCTATAAGCTGTAACTATAAGTGTATTCTCAGATGAAGTGGGCACTAGGAATTCTAATTACAGGCCTCACGTTTTGCTAATCACTTTCTGGTAGCCGATATTGTAGTTAGGGAGCCAGTATTGAGAATGGCGAAAGACAGCATAAATAACATTCTAAATAATAGGAACATTCTACAAATATTTATATAACAGCAACATATTTTCCCTACCCGCCACCCCACACACTGCAGTGGTAATTTATAAATTTTCTAGGCGAATCGTGGGCTTTACTCACACTCTAGATCTGAGTAATACGGTGTAAGAGACAGGTTTTGATGGGAAGGAAAAAGAACCGAGACATATCATAAGCGAGATATGTTACTGCGATTGCGCGAGAGTTTGAAGTCTCTGTTCCTGAAGTAAATGTGGTGATTATTTTTCACTATAGTTTCAACATTTTATTGCATCACTGATTGCAATACATAACAAACACTTGTCCCCTTAGACAATGCTATTGTCAGGAAGCTCAGACGCAACGAAAAGCGATTAGACAATTATTAGATCTGTAAATATCTCAAATTTAAGGCTCTATATTTCTGCTCATTTTCTACTCACATTGTTATGCAAGATAGTCCCACTTTACGTTTAATTTGTTACTACGTATTAAAGAAATAAAATGATGTTTACACGAGTAATAATTTAATTATAGTTCTCATTTGCTGAAGAGTTGATGACAAATGCCTAAGGGATGCGGATTTAAGTGAGTGACTGCAAAAAATTGTAGAAAATAGCTGTTTGTTAGCTTTTCTACTTTATTTACGAGTCTTTATCATTTGAGATGTACTCGCAGCCATTACGGAAGATGCACATTTAGATTTTCACTGCGCAAAACGCTAGGTAACCCCGGGGTGTTTCTTAGTAATCGTACTCTCTTCTTTAAACGCAGCTAGAGAAATATTCGTAGAAAGCATTGCTAAGGCAGTTTTTCCGTGATACAAATGAAGATACAACGCACCAGCGGAGCAGAAACTGTATGTTGCGCTAGATCTTTATATTATCAAACTTAACAATATTTACACTCAGGTTCATTTCATGATCATGCACGCCTATCTATGTGAAATTCGTTAATGCTCTCGATTTACGCTACATTATAGAATGTAAATGAATTAAATATTTCACTCACACAGGTTGTGTCAAATGAGTACTGCTATTTCTAAATTTTTTTGTATACACCATTTTTGTAAGGCCTATGGCAAATAATTAGAAATTTTAACACTACGAAACTTGTCGTTTATGATTGCGTAGTTACGTTCTGGATTCACTTTATTTTGTTGACTACAGTGGTCTTCTGTTGTCCAATCTAACTGCTCGTAAAAGGTTTTGCACAACCTATATATCTGGGCTCGTGTTTGAGATTAGATTCGAAGGTGGCAGAACATGAAACAATAAATTCTGTAAGGCCTTAAAAATACTTTAATGAGGAGTATGTAAAATGCAATCTTCATACAAATACTAAAAAGAAAGGATATAAAATTGTTCAGTGATACACATCTGTTGAAGATGTAACCTCTACGATAGATGAGTCAACAGAGAAAATAAACTTAATGCAGCCATAAATAGTGCACATAAAAATATGAGGCTTGTCATGGGATAAGCGACACAAAATCATGCACATTTCATGGAAGTAGCAATAAACAGAGATAGAAATAAACACCAATTTGACATTTACAGAATGCTAATAGCAACACGCACGGTTATACAATGTCATATCAAACCACTCACAAAACGGAAATTTAACAGCTCTCCAATACAAATTGAATAAAATCCCACATGAGAAGATCTAAAAAAGAAAACTGCTCATAACTAAAAAATGTTACAACACCCATATAATACAAAGACTCAAAGCACACTACCGAGAAATGAATATATGCAGAACATACAAACACCAAAAAATGCCTCAAACAACACAGGCACTACACTACAGACATTCACACATATCAGGAATATTCATGACACGGCCAGCAAAAAGAAGTGGTACATTTCAACATAAATATACAAATAAACATATAGCACTGCAAGTACACCAAAGAGACAGAGATGAGAAGTAATACACAGATTAAGAAATACATTCCAGTTGCATTTATGCATACTACTATAAAAACAGACAAATTCCAAGCATCTGGCATATACTAGTTACAATATCAAGACTGCACGTGGGAATGTTGGGCAGAAATTTCAGAGCGAAATACAAGCAACACAAAGACTCTTGAATTATGAAAATAGCCATTCTACCTTCATTGAACACATAATAAAACGAGGGCATCAACCATGTACTATGGAATAGAATATGAAAATTATTGGAATGAACCACTAAAACAGAAAACTCCTTAAAGCTACAGGAAAACTATTACATATAAAGTACCCCGGCAGCGAACATGAAAGTAATAAATGAGCAAATCAATGTAAGTAAAAACTCAGTGGTTATGTTACCCACCAAAACAATAACAAACCCATGTGGAGAGTATAAGTAGACTAAATGACAATTTAATCTCCACTAAATACACGTGAAACAAAAATTACTTCGCAAAGCACGACCCACAAAACAGAATAACACCCCGTACACATAAAAAACAAGCGAATATCGGACTACATACAGACACCGCAACACAAAAAAACTACCGAAAAACGCACTGCAACAGTTAACAACACTACATAAATGTAAAACATCACTGTAAATAATGAATGAAAACTATTTCAGCTGAAGTATTACACATCTGCTGTGTTACGACTGGTTTAATTGTTGAACATCTTCAGATTTAGGAGTTGTGCTAAAGTCAACTCGGAAACCCGAAGATGTTCAACGAACAAAATCGGCAGTAGCAGAATGAATGTGTAATAATACTTCTGAGGTGGTCTTCATTAATAACATTAGTGCCAGCTGTAGTGATCAATATTAAACACAAACAACACACAATGAAAGTGAAGTGCTCGACTAAAACGTATTCGAAAACGCCGAAAATCGGTTACTTGTTGTAGACTACAAAATCGAAAACAGAACCAAACGCTCCAAGTAGTCGTCTCTTAGTTAACAGTAAGGAATTAAAAAATAACTGTTATATCGTATCTTATCGGGAATCATTCTATAATGCAGTTATTGTATATATATAAAACAAGCATGTGTTACAATCCCCCCCCCCCTTCCGCTCGACGTTTGATCGTTCAATATAAGCAAACTCTTTCTGTAACAAACAAATAGCGCCTCATTTAGTTGCGTAGATGGACCATATCTCCAAGTCTATTACTGCGTTATTCATTTCCGCATTATACTATACCTTCCTCGTACCTGTAGTTTCAGTTTTTCTTCGATTTTTATTCCTGTTTCATTATTCATGCTGTCGTGTTTCTCATGTGCAGAATTTTTCCACTCCTTTATTCTCTTCACACCGTGTTGCGAATTCTGAGAATTCTCGAAAAAACATTACGTCAGACCCATATTTTATCCTTTAGAAGATTAATGACTGCCTATGCGGAAAAACGTTTCTTGGGTCATCTCAGGCAGAATGTATAACAGACTAGACGTGATATTTCTCCGTCAGTACAACGTAAAAACCCTGCCCACATAACACCACACGGCTACTAAAGATACAGAGAAGTTATGGCAGAACTAGTTTCGAGTTAGCCTATAAAGTGGGAGGCAGCTTCACAGCCATTTTTAACGATTAAAGAATGATCATGGTTAAATTTCAGAGCAATTATTAAAACTTGAAACGTAAGGCATTCTGGTCAGTGCAACGGACGTCCTGAAGTACACCGTGATAGAATCACATATTCACAAGAGTATCACCAAATTCATTTCGACAGACGGAGAATAGTGGCAGCATCAATTTTATTGTCTCCAGATGCTGGCATTCCGAATACCTGAGTCCTGTTTTGATACATTGCTCTAGCTGTTTGACATGGATTTTATCCTTACAGTTCAGTGCAGAGCGAATTTACATTTTTCTTGGATTTAATATTTGTTATACGTAACTTAACATGCATTCAGAAATTTCTTCGTAAATGATTGCGATATAACAAAACAGCACGTTCTGCAGAGCTCACGGAATTGCAATACAATGAAGCTACTATTTGCCGCTGATGCAACCACTGTGTGATCATTCATCCCTCGCGTGGATGGCGTGTACAGGTACAGGCCCATGCAGCTTCAACAGGGTACCACAGTTCATCAAGAGTAGTGACTGGCGTATTGTGACGAGCCAGTTGCTCGGCCACCATTGACCAGACGTTTTCAACTGGTGAGAGATCTGGAGAATGTGGTGGCCAGGGCAGCAGTCGAACATTTTCTGTATCCAGGAAGTCCCGAACAGGACCTGCAACATGCGGTCGTGCATTATCCTGCTGAAATGTAGGATTTCGCAGGGTTTGAATGAAGGGTAGAGCCACGGATCGTAACACATCTGAAATGTAACGTCCATTGTTCAAAGTGCCGTCAATGCGAACAAGAGGTGACCGAGACGTGTAACCAGTGGCCCCCCATACCATCACGCCGGGTGATACGCCAGTATGGCGATGGCGAATACACGCTTCCAATGTGCGTTCACCGCGATGTCGCCAAACACGGATGCGACCATCATGACGCTGTAAACAGAACCTGGATTCATCCGAAAAAATGACGTTTTGCCATTCGTGCACCCAGGTTCGTCGTTGAGTACACCATCGCAGGCGCTCCTGTCTGTGATTCAGCGTGAAGGGTAACCGCAGCCATGGTCTTCTAGCTGATAGTCCATGCTGCTGCAAATATCGTAGAACTGTTCGTGCAGATGGCAGTTATCTTGCAAACGTCCCCATCTGTTGACTCAGGGATCGAGACGTGGCTGCACGATCCGTTACAGCCATTCGCATAAGATTCCTGTCATCTCAACTGCTAGTGATACGAGGCCGTTGGGATCCAGCACGACGTTCCGTATTACCCGCCTGAACTCACCTATTCCATATTCTGCTAACACGCATTGGATCTCGACCAACGCGAGCAGAAATGTCGCGATACGATAAACCGCAATCGCGATAGGCTACATTCCGACCTTTATCAAAGTCGGAAACGTGGTGGAACGCATTAATCCTCCTTACACGAGGCATCACAACAACATTTCACCAGGCAACGCCGGTCAGCTGCTGTTTGTGTATGAGAAATCCGTTGGAAACTTTCCTCATTTCAGCACGTTGTAGGTGTCACCACCGGCGCCAACCTTGTGTGGATGCTCTGAAAAGCTAATCATTTGCATATCACAGCATCTTCTTCCTGTCGGTTAAATGTCGCGTCTGTAGCACGTCATCTTCGTGGTGTAGCAATTTTAATGGCCAGTAGTGTATGAATATTTCAGCATGTGTTGAAACCTGGTACCTCAGAACCGCTTGTGTTGTTGACCTGTAAATGAGATCAGTTTGAAAATTTCGTACGCAGTGTTGAATGAACTAGAAACCTGTAAAATGGTGTACAAATATTTTTCGGCAGTGTATATTATAGTGACAGGGACCTGATTTTAGTCTCTACAGACTGTTCACTGCTGAAAAATTCTCTTCCAAAAATCTTTCGCAGCTCCCCTAAAAAAATCACATAGTGGTAATCTGCTGGGCTAATGCACGTTAAACAGAGGGAGCTAATTTCAGTTTAAATAAAAAGCCAGAAACTTGCGTACCACACGTCGTTCAAATAACTCTGGGTGCAGTATTATGTGATGTATCGTACAACAACGCAGAGCAGTGTAATTGGGGAGGTACTTTTTGAGCTTGACGATAGGCATTTTAACGTTTAATGTCATGATGAATGCGAGCATTTAAGAGTATATCGTAGGTAGCACCTCTGAGTAAAACCTGAAGTGAAATTTGAGGTACAGAGTGCCAGACTAACACGTGTGAGACTGGTTCTCATTTACGAGTATCTTCCTGCCACAGTTGCGCTGTGTGAGTGTTTTAAGAATCTGGTGTTGAGCGTACGGCCTACAATGTAGGAAGATACCAACTCACACATGCTAAGTTCAGAAGAGTGCAGCAGTAGGGACATTGACGTAATCAGATAATGACCTCAATGTCGGTCCCAAAACACTCCCTGTAAAGGAAACGTTATCGCTAACAGAAATTAATGTATGGATTCAGGCGTAGTTATACGTTAGAAAAATGAAAATCTTTGATTTTTTGTTATTAAGGTTTATTTATTTTTACTCTAAGTATGACTTCATGACATAGCAAAGTTAGCTAAATTACGTACAGGATGACAAAGTATTATACTGGGTGTTCACAACTGTAAAGTTAAATTCCTAAGTATTATAAGGTTCTTTCATGGTATGATGGTTCGTGATCATGTCTGGGGGTTGATAAAAATACAAAAAAATTAAATAAAATTCGGGCCAGAGAGACGGCGTGCTGTCGTAAAATTCTCCCTTCCCTCAGAACTTCGTCTCGTAGCTCGGATCTGGGAAATTACTTGTGTGCAATTACTAGTGTGAGTGTTAGTGGCTTATATTCACTAACTGTCGGTTTATTTATTCGCTTTGCCTAGCAATAAAATTCGTACATTTTTACGTAATTATGTCGTGTGACGTATGAAATTAACCGGAACTGTTTCAGAAATTCAAAGTAAGGTGTGTTATTTGTTTGACACCCTACTCCAGTTTAGGCCAGTTGTTGTAAGGAAACTCATTCTGCATGCGGAAATATTACAGCAGATGATTACAAGCATATATTGATCAGTAGTTTGTATTACAACACATAAGAAAAATTCTGTAATGAGCATCATGAGTAGTAACAAAGAGTGCAAATATGCGGTATTTAAAACCGACAAATAAACAATGTGACGCAATGAATCTATATAAATTAAGTATAATTCACATAATAAACAACTTTGGGATTAAATATTGCCGCAATCTTTGCGTAATACTCGTGCGAATAAATTGTTCTGGTGAATAGTATTAAACATATTTCGTAGTCTGACTTCGATTTACTCATTTAAAAGTGGTTTTCCTGTTAAATTAATTTCGTTTTTGATGTTGTCATCCACTTAAGTGAAATAACTCACGCCAGAATTAAAACGCAAGTACGTTTTGTGGGCTGTATGGAAACGCAATTTCTGATCAAAACTCTTTCGGCATACACAGTGCTATTGATAAAACAATGCCAGTGCTTCCGATGTCAGTAGAAAGTAGCAGAAGGGCGTACTCTGCCTAGATCAATATTGGCTGCACCTGTGGGTTGAAAGGTGTACCGTCAAATCATGAGTGTTGATTTTCTTTTTGAGCAGTGAAACAAACAGAACAAATTTCTGAAGGCATTTCTATGTAGACTGTATCCTCTGCCTGTGGTAATTACGTTACCTTGCTGCAGGTAGAGTTTTAAAGAAATTACTATGGGTACTCTCGTGGGGTACGGTTACTTAAAAATTAAAAGGTATCCGTCGATAACTGTCAGCTAATCACTTGAATACTATTAGGCACTGCTTTGGTTCGGGTGATCCATTAAGGGGTAATAACGAGAGATGCCGAGTTACAGTTAAATTTAACAACTCCACTACTCCTTCCGTGGTCCGCAAATTTACTGTGTTACTATTTCAACATGACAAGTCTTGTCTCTCCATCCCCAGCTTTCTCTCTTCAGTAGCACTCTTGATTTCAGTGTGTGAAAAACATCTCGTCTCTGACCGTAGGTGGGGAGCGGAGGGGGGGGGGGGCGGGGGAGAGTCAATAAATAAGTCGCAAACTGGGATAGAGACATCAGAGCCGCCTGTACCAGCATTAAATTTATTT
The DNA here is from genome assembly GCF_023898315.1 of Schistocerca nitens. Lineage (NCBI taxonomy): Eukaryota > Metazoa > Arthropoda > Insecta > Orthoptera > Acrididae > Schistocerca > Schistocerca nitens. Next base: position 293,332,685 of record NC_064614.1, on the reverse strand, counting down.
TCATTTTCAACATACTCCTTTTGTAAACTTCCTTATCCCATCGTTCGATAAAGCCTTTAAAGCCAGCAGAATAGAATTTTTGTGGCAGCGAGCGATCTCTCAGGATATAAGACGTTTATTCGGTTTCTTAAATTGCTGCAACATACAAGGACGTTGTGTCCTGGAGTTAGCGAAATATCCCTAGACGTGGAAACAATGTGCCATTACTGGATAACAAGGCAGCCGGACGCTCCTTGTTTGTGACTTTTTCTTGTCCTTTATTGAATTCCTGTATCCAGCCGAACACAAATGTCCACGTAAGGGGCGAATTTGGCAATGGATGTGCTGTGCGGACAGTCTCTTGGCTCACAAAAACTGCATTGTTCTCGTCCTGCCATTTTGCTTTGGATGCAGATCATTAACCATTGACCGTGGAATACTGTGTATCGGCTAGCTTCCACGCGATATGTGCTACCACCTTCTAGACACGTATCGGCGCGAAATGTTAACCGATATGCGGTACTGTGACATTTGCAACTCATTTATTGAGTAACCCTCGTACTTTTACAAAAAATGTTCTCGGTCGTCCCCTCATTTTCTGCGCTACTATCTTGCCTTCACAGATGTTTTATAACAGAATACCACGTATAATTTTGAGTCTAGTGAGTTTTGCTATGAGCTGGCCTATGACGTTCGGTATTTCTTTCGATTTTGTACTTCTTGGAGAACCATCTTAATTTTCTGTCAGTCCAGCTACTTCTCGTAATTCTCCTCCACAACCACGTATCCACAGCTTCGAGGTAAGAATTCTCCTTTTTTGTAAGTCTGAAATCCAAATAACAGGACATGTCACACTAAAAGTATTTGTAAATGTCTTCATAGTGGGACTCTTATGTGCTTCTTCAGCAGAAGGCTCTACATATTTTAAAAGGTGCTCTTGGTCATTTGTATTGTTCTCTTCGTTTCCTTGGGACATCTATTGTTTTCCTCCACCATTCCCCAGAAATTCGGCGACTTCATCGAGCTGCCTGTTGGCTTCTATCTCGGATTCTTCGGTCGTCGTTTGATTGATGATTTTTCTGACGTTTCGCCAGCACAAGTGGCTGATATTGTCCAAGCTTCACGCTCAAATTGCTGGTGGTGGACTGGAGCTCGTGGCCGCACTTTGTATGAACCTGGCTCGTCAACGTCCAAGTGCTCTTCCGTGGTCATTAACGTATTGGTTCTCCCCTTGCTACCTGCAACATTCGTTCGCTGCAGCAGGGGAATCCACTATCAGTTCAGCTTGATGCTTTCTGCTTTCTTGTTGAATCTGTTGTCATGGTTGTGCATTTCTGTAACTTCCCTGAACAAATGGGTGTGATAGCTCTTCCCTACAGCAAAAACTTACATGACGTGAATTTTACTATTTTACTCAAACAGCGCTTGCTCCACCACAGCCGAATTCTCCCGCAGCCCAACGTGCGATGTCGCTTATATTCGGCGATCCTGGTGCTGATTGATCGTCAAGTCATTCCAACATAGAATTTTTCCAGAGGTATGTGACATGCAGTATCTTACAGACATTGCAATGTCGTCGCTCCTGCACCACTTGTGGAAGTTTGGGTCTTTGCGTTGCACGGATAGCCAAAGCTGTTGTGGCGGCAGATTGCGTAAAGCTGGAAATCTGGGTTTGAGTCCGTGTCTGGCACAAATTTTCATTGCCATTCCATTACAAATTTTATGGTTGTTCTTATTCGTAACTCCGAATACATTTCATGTAAGAGTTGATTAGGGTCAAACCGGGTGCATCAGTATCTACGTGACTACTGCTGCCTTTGGTCTGATAATGCTTGGAACTAATAGCAACTCCCATTTCGGGTACCAGATACACGTCATTGACAGACGACTATTCCTTTTCCTACTACGCACTATTTCGTCTTTTTTTAGGAAATTTTCCCCGATTTTGGGGCTCTTGGAGTAGTGTTTTAAAAAGACACACGGCCTGATAAATACCGGTAAGTAATTAATTCGTTTAAGCATATTTTATAGTGCATTTGTATGGTGAACATAATGTAAATGCTAACTTTGCAATGCCAACGGAGGAAATAACCTATGTTCGACTGTGTAATGCATTCTTTTTTCTCTTTCTTTTTCATTTGTATTTATCCGTTCAGAAATTGTTAGGAATAGGTATGCTAATAAGGTAAGTAAATCAATAAAGGATAATAACAAGGTTGGCAAATATATGTCTAAATCAACTTGAATTAGCAAAGAACATAAAATTTAACCCTGGTCGCTTTAAAACGGATCTACCACTCAACCTTTCGCGTTTCCTCAATTTCCTTCGAAAAGCTATATGGGTGGTTCTTGGCATATGAACATTCCAAGGACATGTACTCGCAGAACCAAAGAATTCTAACGAATGGCATATTTACGCAACTACATCATTTATTCCGAAGATTCGGCGCAAAACATACTTGAGCTAAATTTGAACAAATTATTTTTCGGGAATTAATTTTTACACATATCACGCATACGATAGCGTTGCATGAAAAATTGGTGTTGAAAAGAAATCATGAGATATGCAGTCAATCGTTATTGCATTCGCTCGGATGCGCATTTCTCGCTTGATTTTCAGTAGTAGATTCCAATTTTGAAACTTCAAAATAAAAGTTTGAAATGGGGGGAAAGCAAACATCACCTGGTTGTCATGCAAATATGCAGTCTGGTGGTAGCACTTCTAATACACAATTAGGTTTATCCTTGTCATCTATAAAGGTGCTAATATATATGACGGTATTAGTTTTGTCCATCGTAAGCGATATCAGATCAAACTTGTTATCAGGAACTTATAGTTTGAAAATGTTCTCAAGCTACGTTTTGTAAACAGAATTTTTGAATTACGGCCATTTAGAGATAATGACGTAAACTCTGTTTAAAGAATTGGTTAAACAAGTGACCTCTTCCATATCTCGAGGAGCAAATAACTTATTAGTTACGTACAGGTATAGGAAATTTTTAGACAACAATTTTCCAGACGCTGTGATGGAAGACTGCGCCATGTATGAATGCGTTATTTTATGTATACTACCAGTTGCGACTACGGTTTTCTTTTCTTCCCTGCGTGATAAAGTGCATCGAATGCTCTTCTTCGCTGCAGCCGCACTCGGAATTGTTTTCATACAACGAAACCTTAGAGCTAAATTCTTTACTATTTCATGTTGTTCCAGAAATTTGTTAGCTTACCTCGTTATTATTCATTATTGATTTACTTATGTTATTAACCCTTCTGTCCCTACCAATTCTGATGCAGAGAAATGCAGAAATGAAAAAGAAACTGCAGAATGCATCTCGGAGTCGAGCACAGATTCTGTGCCTTCCAGCAACGTTGTCATTGAACAGCGTTTATTTTATGGGTACATAAGCGACAGTTGAAAAAGTTTCTCCCTCGATTTCTAGGAAAATTCGCATTTGTAAATCCCATATAAGATGATGAAAATCCGTTTTTAGTTCTCTACTGATCCCGTCAATTCTGAGTCGATTGCTCGTCAATAATCTGAGAGGTGTTTTTCTTAAAAACGGTCCGGTAGTGAGAGGAAATATCTTAGTCTTTCATTTTAGGTTGTACACAAACGATATGTCAAACATAAGCTCAGTCGATTGGTCGCGTCAGAGGTTTTCTCCTTGTTAGTCACCCACTAGCACACACTATGTTCCTTCATGACATTGGCATTCCTATAGTTTTGTTAATTGTTTTTATATTCTAGCAAGATAGAGGTCAGATTTCACTATGTATCCATGTTACTCTTGGCTACAGATATCGGTAGTACATGTAGTTTTGGTTTTCCGACTTCATTCTTACATCCTTCCCTTTAAACACCTTGCAATATCACATCTGAACCTGCCAGGTTAGGCGAGAGCGCTAATACGTTGGTTCCTGGACTCAGGTAGGTAGGAGGCGCATCCAGCCATCATCTGGCAAAACCATCGCCAAATGTACAGCAACAAGACCAAACCCACGTTAAAGTGAGACAAAGGCCCAATGGAAATGATGCACTATCACATCTGCAGTCCATTACTGCACTGTTTATTTTCATTTTGGGGGGGGGGGGGAGGGGGGGCGGCAAAAGGTAGTACATGTAGTTCTGGTTTTCCGACTTCATTGTTACATTCTTCCCTTTAAACACCTTGCAATATCGCATCTGAACCTTCCAGATGCTTACATTTGCTGCTGATGAAGATCTACTAACAAAACACAGGGAATGCCATGTATTCCTGCCAAGTATGAGGCATGCAAGTCCAGTCATGACCTCTGAATTCTTGCTACATATGTCTAAGTCACTCAAGGGCGAAAAGGAAGTTCCCAGCCCTCTAAAATGGGGACTCACCATCTAAAGCCATCAAGCTTAATCGTAAAAATCAGCTCTCCAGGGTCACTGGAGGTTGGCATGGGGCTGAGAACCCAATCCGTAAAAATCAAATGTTAAGATATCTAATAAACAAATGGCCGGCGTCACCTGTTCACGACGAACTGTCATACGTTTACAGGACTGGAAACTGGAATCATGGAATGTTTTACCTATCAAGCTGGAGCTTTCAAAAAATTCATCAGCAGGGTAAGTAGCGTTGTGATATTACAGCTATTCAAGAGGAGGATGGTTAGGTCAAGGAATGATAGGGTAGTTGGATCACAAGATACTTTTTTATAGCAGCCAAATGAAAAATCACAGTACTGGTTTTATTGTAAAAAAGAGGAAGAAAGAACTTATTATGAATTTTTGCCGAGTCGCACAGATTGTGCAAACCCAGAGTCAGAGGAAAATTCTTCAACTATAGCACCATATGTGCTCATGCCATAACTGAAAGGAATAGTGAAGAAGAGAATGATGCTCTTTATAATAAGTTAGAAGTATACTACGAATTTACGAGAGCAGGTTGTAAGTTCATGTGAATGCTAAAATAGGAAAAGAAGATTGCACAGGAAATCATAGTCTATATGGTAACTCAAACGACAATGAGATCTAACTAGCACACTTTGCTTCCTTCAGAATTAAAATAGTCTTCTAACCAGAAAGTCATACATAAAATGACGTGGATCCCCAAATGAATATACTTTTCATTAAATTGGCTGTCTTGTAATAGATTTGTGACATCTGTCCAACCTAATGGATGTTAGGAGCCATAGAGGTGATAAAGTTGGTTCTGATCATTGCCTTGAAATGGCAACAATGAGAAGTCGCTTATCTAATGCCAGGGAGAAACGTGAATCGCATGCAAAAAATTCGATATTGATAAGCTCAGGAATACCCAAGGCTGGTCAAAGATGTTTCTGATCAACTCCAGGAAGATATGCCACACTCTCCCGACAGTGAGAGTTTGAAGGAAATATGAAAGAACATTGATACAGCAGCTGCTGTCGAAGGTCAGGGACGAGTATATCAAGCAACACACAATGGATAGTTTGATGAAGAGTGTACACACGTAACAGCAATTAAAAATTAGGCCTACAAGAGAGTGAAAAAGGTAACAATGCCAGTTATTGAACAGCAAGGAGTAAATGTCAGAGGGTGCACAAAAAGAGAGAGTAAGAAAGGAAAAAACTATAAGAAGTTCGATAGCTGATAGGGGAGAATGAGGCGAGTTCATCAAAAGGTAAGTGAGAGCCGAAAAGATCTCCGTTCTTCATCGAATCTATGTAAAAAGTGCAGTTGGATCAGTTCTCAGTAGCGATGAAACAGTATTTAGAAGGTGGACGCAAAGCTTTTCTGAACAACTGAATGAGGTAAATAAGTTATATACAACTTCCACCAATCACTTTTTTTGAATAATTATGTTTTATTCCATCAACCAGTTTTCGCACCTTTTCAGGTTGACCTTCAGATGGTTTCAGGAATATACATCGTTCAAGTGATCTGATGTTTATTTCTATTTGTATATTACCGTATAATACAGGCAGTTTATAGCAAATATCTTAATTGTGATTGGCAGTAACATCAATGCCCAGGAATCAATAACACAGAGTTATTGTATCCGTAATGAGGTACAGCTGTTTGTATGACTAGGACCTTTATATTTAAATCTAAACTTTTAAATAATCACCATTCAAATGAACTGTTGACTTATTTCTGTTGTTACATTAACATGATCTGGGATATTAGAGTAGATTCTGTTTATTGTTTAGCTAAAGGTATATGTATAAAAGTTATAGTGTTTGTAATGGACTAAATATTTCAGTTTCTTCGAGAAGGTCAAGTATCATGCCTTTGTTGGCAAAATTGAGTATTTGGAGATTTTTTCTAAATTGTATGCAGAATGATTTTGTTGGGCAGTATGTGAAGCAAAGCTGGATTTAGTCAGGTTGTTAAGACGGAGTGTATGTATTTGTTCTTTAAATCTACCTGTGAAGCTTCTACCAGTTTGTCCATTGCAGAATCTTGGACATGAGTTGCAAATGACCCTGTATACACCTCACTATCGGACAGTATGTGACATTAACAAGAAACATTCAACTGAGAATGCCCTCATCAGAGCAGACAAGGGCAGCACAGCTGTTGTCAGATACATACTAGATTATATTAAGAAAACTTGTCAATTCTTCAGACAGAATAACATAAAAGAAATATCATATGACCGTACTCCCAAATTCAAAGCTAAAATTGGAAAGATGCTTAAAAACTGCAACTTCTTGTTGACACCAACAGAAGCAAAGCACTGTATAGTGATGAACCCATCAGCACCAAAATTGAGATCACAGCCTAATAACCACAAACCAGAATGTCCAATACGTCCCATTGTGAACTGCATCAATAGTCCAAGCTATAAAATCACCAAGAAACTTAATGATATTATCCTCAAGGCATATGTGCTTTAAAATAACTTCTCCACCAAAAACAGTTATGAGCTCATCAATAGCATAAAAGACATCCCCATCCCAGCCACAGCTAAATATGCATCTCTTGACATAGTCAACCTATACTTAAACATACCTGTCAAGGAAACAATTATTTAATAAGAAATAGCTTACTCAAACGTGGAACAATGGGTAGAGCTGAAATCTACGAACTTATAGAGATCCTGAAGCTTATATCATCCCACAACTAATTTGTGTTCAACAACAAGTTTTACATTCAGGAAGATGGATTGGCAATGGGTAGTGTCTTGCTGGCTTGCTAGGAGACATATATATTAATATTCTTGATAAAAACTATTTTAGAGCCCAAACCCAATTATAAGATAAGCTGCTCTACTACAAATACTATGTTGACACTCTCATTCTGTTCAATGGAACAACAGAAGAAACAGATATTATAGCTAAAGAACTGAAGAAAACGCATAACAAAACTTAAATCACAGTAGAACACGAAACACAAGGAGGCATTACCTATCTTGATTTAACAGTCTCCAATAAAACTAAAAAGCTTACATTTCAAATTTTCAGAAAGCAAACAATCACCAGTGCTACCATACACAAATCCTTTTGCCATCCTGACCAATATAAAAAAGCATTCTTCAGAACAATGGTCAACTGCATGTTTAAAATCCCAATGGACACAAGTAAAAGACAAAAAGATATAGAAACTATTAAATCAATTGCCTCCAGCAATGAGTACAACCCTGCAATAATAGATAAGTTAATCCACATAGCAAAATTAAGTCAACCAACTGCTGAACAACCACCTACAAAGAAGAAGACCACATTTATAAGCCTGCCTTTCCTATGGAAGATTTCTCACCAGATTGCCAACCTCTTCAAGACAAACAACATAAAAATAAGCTTCTTCACCAATAACAAAATACAAAATAAAATCATGCACATAACCAAAACCACTATGGAACAGTATCAAAAGTCAGGTGTATACAAGTTCATTTGTAATTCACAACCAAGCTCCTACATTGAACAAACTGGTAGAAGCTTCACAAGAAGATTTGAGGAACACATAGATGCACTCCGTCTTAACAGCCTGAATAAATCCAGCTTTTCCTCATATCTTGCCCAACACAATCATTCTGCAAACAACACAGAACAAAATCTGTAAATACTCCATTTTGCCAACACAGGAAAGATACTTGACCTTGAATAAATTTAAATATTTATCTACCCAAATACAACATCTGACTGCCTACTCGGTGACCAAATCAAACTGAGAAACAAATTTTTTCTTCAGATCTTTGAAGATATACCAGTTCAAAACAAGTGGTCTCTCAAGCAACCCTACACCGCCTCCCCATCCCCTCCTCCCTAACACCCCCCTCCCATCCCTCTCCTTACATCCTAACTACACTGGTGTCAATGCAATATCCTACCACACAATAAAACCTGCACTATATTTCTAAATGGTAAAACTCTCTACTGTAAACATAAATCAATACTTTTCTACATGGTTCTTCTAGCTGGAACGAACAGAATCTGCCTTTACCAATATTCCAGTTCACTTTAATGTAAGAACAAAAACAAGGGATCAGGTTGCTTGAACATTTGTTCTTGGTTTTTAAATATAAAGTGTATGGTCATACAAACAGCTTTAGTCCATTACGAACACTATAATTATTATACATATACCTTTAGCTAAAAGATAAATAGAATCTACTGTTATTAATATTCCAGATCATCCAGAATGAGATTTCCACTAAATAGACATAGACTAAATAAGACATTAGATCACTTGAATGAGGTAAATTCCAGAAACCATTTGAAGATGAACCTCAAAAGATTCGAAACCCAGTTCATGGAATAAAACATAATGGTTGAAAAAGTGACTGGTTGCAGTTTTATGTAACTTATTTACATTCAATAAACAGTCATGGTTCTAAAATATCCATAATGGATAATCACAAACTGAATGAGGGCTTAGCTGTAGACCAAGAAGACTTAGTCTCTGTAAACTATTACTATTATTGAAACCCTCTGGAGGCAAGTTAAAATACAGGATATTCTATCAAGTGCTGCCACCACAAAAATAGACTAAGGCGGGAGACGCATTATCGTGACTTCTATTTAACATAGCCCTGTAGAAGATTATTAGAGATATGGGCATCAACACAAGGGTGACTGCTCTGTACAAATCAGTTCAGATACAAGGAATTTGTAGATGATACTGATATAATTGCAAGAACGACAAGAGCAATGATTGAAGTTCTTGTAAGTCTAGGAAGAGCTGCTAGGAAAATTAACCTACAGATGGATGAAGGGAGTCGTAAGTAAGTACCCATATTTAATAAGGGATATGCGAATGACACCTCATTAATAGAAATTTGTTGGAGTGAGGTTGATGCCGTGAGTAGTTTCAGTTCCCTTGGACCAGAAATAAACTGCAAGAAGCTCTGAAATCCAAACATGAATATTGTCCACCAGCAAGTGGTACTACGGCCTCAGAAATCCTTTAAGTCTAAGCTACTGTTCAGTAAAACTAAAATTAGGGTGTACGAAGTCTTAATGAGGCCAGTGCTAACATACGGTACTGAAATATGGAATCAACGACATTCCACGAAAAGAAGTGTTGCATATTTGAAAGAACGATCTTGAGACAAACTCTTGGGCCTGTGGAAGACAATGGTGTCTGGAGGAGCAAAATGAACCATTAAATGTATAATTTACGTAACGAACGAGATATTGTTTGAACAGGACGTGTGCTGGTAGCTAACGTCAGATTGATCAAGAAGTTAAGAAGTTTTACAGCACAGTGTCTGAAGGAACTAGAGGTTCAGAAGACCGAAGTTGAGGTGGCAGGAAGGTGTACGAGAGGTAATAAAGAAACTGGAATTTAGAATTGGTGGAGTTCGGCTCTAAACAGGGAATAATGCAATAATCTTCCACATAAAGCCAACGCTCACAAAGGTCTGACGTGCAAATGACGGGATAATGATGTTTGTTTCTATGATTTTATCTGACTTATTTCAGTTGCATCCTGTTTTATTTTACCCCTCAGTCTAGACTCTCCTTCTACATATTTTTCTGTCCTCTATTGGTCTACTTGCTTCCAGATCTACAAATGTTTCATTGTATCTGTCAGCTGTTTACAGCACATCTATTATAACTCTTCTGTCAAATATTATATGCGAGTTTTCTTTATTCCGAAGTATTCACAATATTCTTTAACGTTAAAATCTGTTCTTCCTCATTACATTCTCAGTAATCTTCTCCCACCATATTCATGTTCCTGCACCTCTTCTCGTTCTGTACTCCGTGTCACCATCCTGATATTTGTCGTGCTTCTTCACTCAGTATTAGTTACAAAATGAATCACTTACCTGGTGCCTCCATTTTAACTCGACGTCACCTAGTGTGCAGTACAATAACACGTATCATTCCCATCTACAGTGGGTTGCTTTCTCCTACCCACTTCATGCATCATTATCAGTCACTCAAATTCTACGCATTCACTATTTCTTGCAATTTCGGTAGCCACTAACATTTGTTTCCTTTTCAAAACCTATATAGCTTCTGCTCTCTCTCCGAATGGGGCAAAACTTAAACTCATTTCAAACAATTCTCCCCTACATATATCCTTGTGAAAAATTATGTTTCCCGTTCTGCCGCCATTCTATAAATACGTCTAATCAATGTAAACCTGCTTTTGGTCATTACAAAAGATACCAACGTTTCCCATTTCTGATCTTACCGCCACGGTCCACTCTACACAGGTTCGTTATCGTCGTGGGTTCTTGCCTTCAGTGACACGATGAATGCTGCACCCTGTAGTTATACCAGTATTTGTAAATGTGTGTACATAGGTGCGAAATAATGAGTTACAGGATACAGAATAAATACTTGCTGCACTGTTCAAAATGCGACAGACATAAACAAAAGTAATGATGATGAAATTGTATTATGCCAATGGAAGATGGCTGAAACGAATATATGCCTAAACAAAGATCTATAAAAGTGGTAGGTTGTTTTATTTCTTCTAATAATCTTTGGCCTTCCGTTCCCCGTATTCTATCAAACTCTTTCTCCCATTTTCCTTCATTAATTTTTGTCATTCGTATTTTAAGTTACTCAGTTGTGTTCCTAAGCTTGGATCCACCATGAGAATTTGGATAATTTTGGTAATTTCCGCTTTCCCATGTATCTGCATGACTCACTGCTTAGGACGATTTACAACCGTCTATGTAAATCAGTCTTTTCACGTGCCTGGAAACTTTCTTTGTTTGTTAAGAGTACATAAGAAATGATTTTCTGGTATACTAGAATTTTATTATATCATGATTTGCTATGTACATTCATAATATTTGGGGTTCTGTAAAACTCCCCTTACAATCTTCTAGGACTTGTATAGGGGACTGAGTGAACTGTAACTCATGTCCGAAAACGTAAAGTTTCCGCCTTACAACCATTTGAAAACATGTTGATAGTGCGACCACTTTTATATGTAATGTATTATGTTTGACACACTACATCACTTGTTTTGCAAATCCACTTATTAATAACCAGACAAACAAAAAGGAACTTAATCAGTTTTCACAAACACTACGGTTTGCAGTTAAACGTAAACCGTTTTTGTTCTTTAGAAAAGAGAGTTAGCATGCTGATCCACCAAACGTGAGATCTAATGGGGCGACTACCGAGTTCGGTGCACACATTGTACCTACGAATGATGTTGTGGTACACACGCTCGATCGCACCTGCTATCTCCGCAATCTGTCCTGCAGCGACCACAACTCGTGCCACCAGATCTTCTATTGTCTCTACGTGGAAGTCATGCGATTGAATCACCTCGGCGTATCCATTAGTGTCCGAATAGTCGGTCCAGATTATTCCGAACATGACATGAAAAGCGAGCGGATGCGCTTTCATGCTGAGACAAAATGCATTGCTCAATGACACAACATCCAGCAACACGTGCAATACTTGTTGTAGGAAGGTCAAATAGGAAGTTGTACTGTCCAAACACATTACCATCCAGAATTCCTACAAACACATGGATACCAAATCTGTCTTGATACATAGGTGGCATGTTGGTTTTCGTCTGCCCTCACATGGCAGTTTCAAGAACGGAGAACACAGTCCCTAGTAGATTCGCATTCATCTGTGAACAGAATGAGCCATGGAAATATTAAGGCCTCGTTGATGGAGCAGCGCAGAAAGTGCTTACATAACTCAACTTGTGGTGCAAAATCGGCTTGCAATATCGATTGTACGCGCAATTGCTCGTATACTCTTTGACGGGTTCTCTTCAACATGATGCAGTAGAACCTCTTCCAGTGAGGGTGTGCGGCGGTTTCCTTGGAGCATCACAATCACGCCTGCTGACGGTGGAAGTACCCATTTCTCGAAGCCGTTGCGTAATTGTAGCGAGAAGGGTATGTGATGGAGTCGGACGTTGTGGGTAACGATCATCATAAAGGCGATGGAAGGGCTCTTCCATTACCCCAAACTTCGCCATACAGAAGGATCCCGTCAGAGTATTCTGCAAACGTGTACACAACCATGTTGCTCTAACACTCATAAACACGTGAGAGGCTGGAACTAGGTCAGAGCTGTAGGTCAGACTTCAAATGACATCAGCCGATTCAGCATCAGCACCCCCCACTTTGTCTACCCTCTTGCATACACACCTAACAAAAATCCTTTCAAGCGGATGTAGCTCGGAAATGATACGTTTCCGGACATGAATTCCAATTGAAAATACTATCTACTCAGCCCCGCTACAAGTCCTAAAAGTTTATAAGGAGAATTTTAGAGCATCCTGTATATATTGTTGCTCTGAAAATTTCGTTATATAACTCGATAGGTACGTATTTACGACCTACATTGAACCCTCCATTGTTTGAACTCAGCCAGCTCTTTATGAAACCGCTGGTCAATTTACATCTTTTCTTAATTTTTATCAGCCATCTGTATCATGAGGCTCCTCCTAATGAATACCGTATTTTAGTCTTCCTACTGTCGTTTTCGGTGTGTTAAGTGACTTCTCCATGACGATCTGGAGTTGTTACGCACGCTCCAATACAAAAGAAACGACTTAGAAACAAAGAATTATACGACTGCGACAGAAATCGGTAGAGATTATGTACATATATAAATGAATGACTACGATTTCAGAAAAATTGGATGATTTACTCAACAGCAACCCCTCACAAATTGAACAAGTCAATAAAGCTTTGGTCCACCTCTGACCCCATTGCAAGCAAAACTTCGGCTTTGAATTGACTGATAGAGTTCTTGGATGTTGCCTTGAGGGCATCAAGTCAAATTCCGTCAAACTGGTTAGTTATATAGTCAAACTCCCGAGCTGCTTTGAGGGCCCTGCCATTATGCCAGTGCTAAAGAAGGATGTTGAAAATTAGGTAACTTATAAGATAGCAAATGAGAAGGTTCTCCATATAAGCGGCAAGGGAAAGAACATATGGAGAACACTAACAAAACCAAGGGACACTATGATAGCAACTGTGTTAAGAAACAGTACTACAGGGAGCTGTGCAGGGTATAAACTGTAGGGGAAGAAAGAGAGTAGAATGAATCCAACAAATAACTGATGACATTGGATGGAAGTACTGAGAAGAACAGTTTAGAACAAGAGAGGAATAAGAATTATGCGCGGTCGCATCAACAAGTGAGAAGAGAGGGAACCTCTCTCTCCGCTCCCCCCCCCCCCCCCCCCCCCACCTCCACCACCACCACAAACCAAAGAAAAAGCTATACATTCACTCACACAGTTCTTTTCAGCTGTCACCCCTGAACACATTTGGTGAAGACAAGAGAGATACCCCATGCTCAGAAACCTATATGTAGTACAGTAGCAAACTTAGCTCATCCTCTCCTCTGTGAAATAAATTGCTTCTTGTCTACAATGTGTATGCCGATATAATGCGAAGGAGGAAGACATCTCTATTAGCTCAGAGTTGCAGACAGCAACGATATCAGATGCTTCTCATACTGAAAGACTTTATGTCACCGGCATTTAGCTTGGGATATGGCGTACTCTTTTACAAGCCCATTGTTCTTAACCAGCCGAGAGGAACGGATCTGTCATCCACTTCCCGTACTGCCACCTCGCAAATGATTGCATCAACGTAGTCGTCATCGATCAAAATATGCAAAGACGGCTCAAAAACAAGAGAGATCACTGGCTTTGCTTACATCTGCGTGAATACGCTATCTTTGGCTATGTTTAAGCATCCAACGGAAGTTCTGGCAATCAAAGACGCCCTTAAATATGTGGCAAATCAGTTTGACGACATCCTTGTCAGGGATCCAAGGCGTCCGCTGGAAAACATAGTGAAACAGCGACGGGACTCCAATACCAGCCGCCTTGGGCTTGATGAATGTAATCTATCAGTGTGGACGCCTACAGAAACGTTTGCATTGGTACATCATATGACGAATTGGTGGACCTCCTGGCGAAACGTAGTGTGACTGGTGGCCAGCTGTATTACGCGTCCCTACAGCATTCGGATTTCGTTGTCGGTGTGAAGAAGCAAGTCTTCCAAGGGTGGTGACAAATGTGGCAGACATCACAATTCGGAAGGAAGACATTATGGTGTTATACAGCCGAGGACTACAAAAAACGTGGATTTCACAATTACAGCTATCTTGACGACACACAGCTAACATAATGCCCATGCGACTGGGCCACCCTGTTAACCTGCACGGCTTCATAGGATGAAAGTTCAGCTCCTTTCGTACTGCGAAGAACGTCGCAGTGAGGTCCCAGACTTCATTCATTTGATAATAGGGTGCTTGCGTTACGACACACTACGGTGCAAGCTTCCAACGGAGTTGATAAAGGAAAAAATTCCTCGACTTACGTCTGTGACAGACCTATTTCCACAGCTCGCTACAGCGGATGGATCAGTATTGCTGTGTTTATGCAAGAAGCGGATATAACTTACTGTTTCAAATCAGTCGCAATGATAGAGGAATTTTCACACCAAAGGGATCCTCATGCTCAGCAGGCGGTCTGATGAATTCCTTTTTCGTCATTTCAATTCTAGAGTGAGAAGATGTGACACATGGTATGTGTCGAACAAACGGTGGTCAGCGAGAGTTAGAGATGTCGTTGGTGCGTCGGCGCAGTGTTCACGCAAACAAATATTTTATAGATGCTCAGAAGCGATATATGCGGAGGACTGTCCACAGCTCCTGGACACCATTACTTCTTTCTGCTACCGTGATATTCTCATCCATTTCAATCGTACAATGGAAGTTTACATTCTATCAGTGTAATTATTAAGCTTGTGTTGAGTATATGTTGCTGAACATCAACTCTTCAACAACGCTGCAGTGAGAAGTGGCCAACCTGTGACACAAGATAAGAATAATATCCAGAAAAATGTTACCCTAAAGTGCATTTTTTACAGATTTACTGCCAGTATCCCCAGGCAGTTTGCTCTCCTGAAGACAAAGGCTGATAATTTTCGCTATGTTATACGTGATGTATTATCTTTACTACCGTATCAGTAATATGCTATTAACTTAAACATTTTAAAATAATGTTGAACTATTCACAATTGAAATCACAATGAAATTTTAGTGATTTTGTAAGTATTTAGGAATCGGTGGAAGACTGCATCAAGTCAGTCAGAAGATTGATGACTCAAAAAAAGTATTTAAAACCTAAATTTAACGAAATAGGTTTTATTCATGTAATTCTGTGTCTCATAATCTCTTTTGCCCCTGAGCTTGGCCCTGTCACACTAATGTCCATTTTCTTCTTTATCTGTTATGAAACGTCTCGTACAGCAACTGAAAGATTTAAAATTACTTCCGTATGTATATATTTCTGAAATGTGATAAAGGTTTCAGGAGCATCATTGTTTCGGTTTCTTTCCTATGTGGTCTTCAATTTAGATCTATAAACGTGAAATGGGATTATACAGGGTGTACATTTTAAATTGACAAACCCGAATAACTCGAAAAATAAACTTCACACAAAAAAATGTGTAGAATCCAAAGTTGATTATTTTCAAGGGGACATCTGCTGGTGATAAAATTAGCCCGCCACCCCATACCCCTGGGGGTGAGGCCGGAGGCAACTTACAAAATTTCGTATGGGAACCCCCATTTTTTATTGCAGAATCAAATTCTACATAAAAAACTACGTACATTTTGTCTTAAACATTTTCTTTGTTTCTTGATAGTTCGGTCTGTATTTCAAGAAAATACAAGTTATCATTTTTGCGTGGAAAATGGTTACGGATAGTTAAAAAATACTAATTTACTTTGTAAATTTTGATTCCCTGAAACTAAAACTCTCCCTCTCTCCCTGTAGGGTGGGGTTGGAAAGTGAGGAAATAGAGTTTTACAAATGGTGACCCATATATTAATTTTTTCCACATACTCGGATAAGTTTTGTCAACATTTGTAAAACTCTAATTCCTCCCACTCAAATCCCACCCTATGGGGAGAGAGGGAGAGTTTTAGTTTTAGCAAAGTTAATAAGTACTTTTTATTTATCCGTAACCACTTTTCATGCAAAAATGATAACATAGATTTTCTTGAATTACAGCGCCAACTACAAAAAATCAAAACAAATGTTTTAGACAAAATGTATGTAGCCTTTCATGTAGAATCTGATTCTGCAATAAAAAATGGGTGTTCCCGTTTGAAATTTTAAAGTTGCCTCCCGCCCCACCCCCAGGGGGCTGGGGTGGCGGGCTAGTTTTAGCAGCAGCAGATGTCCCCCACGAAAACACTCAACTTTGGATTCTACACATTTTTTCGTGTGAATCTTATTTTTCGAGCTATTCTGGTTTGTCAAATTAAATTTTACACCCTGTATACTGAGCTTGAGATACATTTCTCCCATGGAAGGCGTCGCGCGATGCTCCTCTATCTGGGAACGATACTCCACCTCATCGAAATGGCAGGCGGAGCAAGTGACGCGTGTTGGCTGGGGATCGGTGCTGGCGAGCATTGCCAGGCAGCTCGCTGAAAGAGCCGAGACGAGTCCCGGGGGCAGCGCGGCCGTCCGCTTCCTGCACAGTGGCGGCGGCGGCGGGGGTGGCAGTGGCAATGGGTACCTCCGCCGAGGAACGCTGGGCTCAAAATCGATACGGCCCACCGCCCAGCAGCCGCTGCCACCTCCTCCAGCAGCGATGAGAACCACTTCCACTAACGAGCTCCCAGATCACTATCTCTGAATTTATTCCCACGGCTATGACAAGTACCCGCTGTGAAGAAAGACAGCAGCTGGGGTGATCTCTTGAGACGCAGTTTACCTAGCTTTCGTGACAAGCCCGTGAAACTTGTAGTTTCCAGTGGAAGGGAACACCACATTTTTGCGTAACACAATTCTTTTAACTAAACAATGACTTGGAAGTTCTGAGTCTCCAGATTCCACATCCGTGTCAATGACACATCCAAATCAGTAAAATTGGGCAACATTCGAGCATCGACCGTAAGACAAACGTGTCATTTAACGGCTGTTCGTTTCATTCTACTGTGCTCCATCAGTGGCGTCAAATGTAAAATTTGAGCAATAATAAAATTTATATTTCCGTAGTAAAGAGCAAAAAGTGTTTTGGGGAATTTCATTGCTAGTTTAAGTCACATTTAGCAAGTCATCCTTTTACTCTAACATCATTAACAGAATCGACTAAGTAAGCCATAGCTACGAACACTCACGAGTAACTGAATTAAAGTTAGACACTGTGTTGGGTAAGATAACATCTCTGTCACCTCAGAAAATTAATTAATTCGCCCTCTCATATTATCGAGAAGACGTCAGCACCTTTAGTGCCTCGGTGTTACTGTGGAACGTATGACGGACAAGAAGGTCCCTTCCAGCGCATTTTATTGAGAAAAAATGTCGACCTACCTGCAGGCAACATTTCGTCTCCAACGACGTGCAAGCGCTAAGTTCCCCATGTACTACAGCGTGATGAACGTACCATTAATACCTGGATTCGGGTGAAACATCGTCGCTACAGTCCGTCTTAATGAAAGGAAGTACCGGCTACTCTAGAGGATTGGAACAGCCGATAAATTGGTCCCAGTGTAGCAAATCTCTCGCCGATTAAATGCTTCACGACCTCAAAGTGTGTGACTTGCTGTATTATTTGTTCGTAAAGAACCGCTGCACGCTTACCGCTGCTCAGTGCATGTCACAGGTCGAAGGTCATAAACGGAGGAAAATCTGTGCTAAACATTTGATACATGGAAAGAAGATGCTCGTACAAGTGATCCCGAAGCATTCGTTGTTACTTGACGATTACTGAATAATTTGAAAACAACGCAAGGACATGTATCTCCTTTGTTAAAAGGAAAATTGATTACTTGTGATGAGACTGGCTCCAGTCACTGGCGTGAAATCGACTGTCCCTGACGATAGAGGGTTTTAGAGACCAACATGCACTGTTTCCCAGGTCACATGTCATTGGGATACGTATATATGACAAGTAACTGTTCCACCTTTCACGTATTTTGATTTACAGATGCAACACCAACAGTTATTCACCATTGGTGTTAGTAATTAATAAACGCGTAAAAAGTTGACAAATGAACGTAAAAGTTTCTTTCTTAGTGACAGTTGTAAATTAACGGCGTTACACTTAGCCACGTTACAATTCCGGTTTAATGGCTGCGGCATTGGCATGCCATGTTTACTCCATAATTATTCCCTCCGGCCGGGGTGGCCGAGCGGTTCTAGGCGCTACAGCCTGAAACTGCGCGACCGCTACGATCGCAGGTTAGAATCCTGCCTCGGGCATGGATGTGTGTGTTGTCCTTATTTTAGTTAGGTTTAAGTAGTTCTAAGTTCTAAGGGACTGATGACCTCAGAAGTTAAGTCCCATAGTGATCAGAGCCATTTGAACCATTTGAATTATTCCTACTCTATAGTAATCGATGAACGATACAAAAACCTACTGACTGATTGCATGGAAACGATTGTTCGTCTACGAACATGGACGTTGAAATGCATACCTTAAGAGCTGTGAGCACTAGTTCATCTTCGTTACTTCGAGGTGCACGTCTTATTACGACAGTTCTTTGGTTTCTGTGAGTTCAGAAGTGGCGGCGTGAACGAAAATAAGAAAAAATTGTTCAATAAATATGGACTCTAAAGTAATCGATGAATCTTTGGAACTATGGGTATCTGTTCATCTTCGCTGCTGTGAAATACATACCTTCTACCGAACAAATGCTCATAGCTATTAAAATCCGCATCTTAGAGCTCGTGTTAACTTGACCTTTTCCTTTGTTTTCTTACATACTACCAGTTCTGAAATTTTATTGGTAGAGAGTGAGGAGAGAGAGAGTGTGAATGTTTGTTAGAAAAATCTATTCATAGCTTGAGAAAAGTTTTACTTTTGACACTCAACCGAAAAAGTAAGGTCACTGCCCATATAATGCTGTCTTTTCTGTTGCAATAAACTCTTTTACAGCGTTTAGTAATCCAACACGCTGTACAAACACAACAAGGTATCCGCAAACAAAGAAGACGTTGAAAAGAATTCCTTTTATCAGTCAGATTAAGAAACACTGGTCGAAAGTAACGGGCATGTGATCTCCGTAGCGTGACAATATTCCAGTGTTCTCGATGTCAGTATGGCTAGAGGAACAGTTTCTGTAGTTCAACAAATCGTTTCTGTTTCATGTCGTTGTTAATACACGGGATGCTACTGTATAAGATGAGTGCGATCAATCTAAGAGGCAGGTTGTGGCTGAGCAGTCGTAGACGAGGTCGGCTCCCTTACTCTTTGCATGTTTTTCTGCAGGCTATGCCGTCATTATAGCTTACACCTATTTTCCTCAGAATTTCTAACATATTGCACCACTTTACTTTGTAAAACGCTATTTCTTAGTCCACGATCCTCAGAAAATGTCTTTATTTTCCTTAAATTTTGCTTCCATTATCATGTTCAATGTGTGAACTGCCTATTTAGTGCTTTTACATTTCCTAAATCGTCGTTTAAAAGATCGTTAATTTTGTTTCTCTTTCTTGTGCATATTATTATTGTTAGCAATTTTGATTCATGAGACATTAAGCTATGTAGGTTAGTTTTGACACTTACCTGCCGTTGCTATAATCGCAGTTCTACAGATGACACTATTTCGTAAGTCTTGGTACGTCCCCAGTAGCACAGATTCAACAAACAAACTTGAATAATTTGGTAGACACTTCCCTCAGTAGGAAACTCCGAAGAAATATGGTCTACTCCTGCCTTCTTATTTAATCTCTAGTCTTACAAAACTCGGTTAAACTCTAACACTGGATCCCATTAGTCTTCCATATCATAACCCAGTTTTCTCGCGTCACGCTGTAGAAATTTCCTCGCACTCGTAGATGCGTTCAGTGTATCCTTTCCACCTATCCATTCTTTCCTCTTCGTTTAACAGTGGAGTTCCTCTTTCACTCTTAGTACTGATGTTTAGTTTTTAATGTCACGGAATTTCTTTCGATTTTTATAGGCTGAATGTGTCCTTTCGAAGACCATTTTTTTTTCTATTTCCTCCTATCTTTCTAGCATCCATTTCGCTTTAGCTTCACTGCGATTCCTATGTGTTTCATTTCTAAATGTCTTTTATTGCTGTACATCTGTCTTATCCTGAGTATTTTTGTGCTTATTTTTTCGGCTTCTCTATTGACTCTGCTTACCCACATTTCTCTCTCCAGCATAAGTAATTGCCTCTTTCAGAGATGTCATTTTCTCTTCAACTGAAGCTACTAGTTTGGTATCCAGCATATACAGCCATAGGGAATTTCAGATGCACATCATCATCCCTCAACTGATCTGCATCATACTAATTTTCATACAACTTATTCCAGATGATTTTCATAAACATAAGCCGATTATTCATATATATGACCCTATCTATTAATCTTCATCCATATCCAAACCTGGGTGCGCTATACTACTCATCTTGTGATATGGAAATCTCTACCTCAACGTGATGTAATCCAGCTCAGATATTTCTAAGTGAACCTTCCCTTTTGTGAATTTGAACAGTGTATTCCCTGTTAGTAGTTCAAATTTATTTCATATCTCAATTGCTCTCAGTCTTCTCTCATTCCTCTTACCGACCGCTTTACATACCGTACTACCCTTGTTTGTCCTTATACAACTTCTTTACCTCTATATCTTTTGCTTGTGACGTCGCTATGCATACCTGATTTATTGTTATTGCTGTTGGTTTGATATAGATTCTGACGAAAATAATCCTATCAATGAACTGTTCACAGTAATTCATTCTCTGCCTATCTTACCATTGATAAGGAATCCCACTCCCGTTACAGCGTTTAGTGTTGCTGTTAATATTACACTGTTTTGTCTTACCAGAAATCCTTTTCTTCTTTCCATTTCACCTCACTGACCGCTACTCTGTCTAAAGCAAGTCTTTGCATTTCCGTTTTCATAACTTACAAGTTCCCTACCACGTCCAAACTTCTGACATTCTACACTCCGAAGCATAGAATGTGATCCTCCCGTTGGTTATTCTAAGTAACTGATTCCTGGAGTGGTAGTCAATATTTCATTATTTTCCACTCCTTATCACACGTTTCGCATTGGAGCATCTTCAAATCTTAATGGATACTTAATATCTGAATATAATGCGAAGCGAAACGCGTCATAAGGAATAAAAATTAAACTTATAGTGACCAATAAATTTATTGGAACACAAAATCGTTGCACACAACTGGAATGACTTCATATCTAAAGCAGTGTTACTTATTCAAACTCTTCCTCGGAAGTCCTCTCCCAGAGAACCGAATGGGGGCTAATTCGTTATGTTTTGCCAATACAGAGATCATCATATAATTTTTTTCGGTTATGGGCCACACTTCCTGTGGATACACATATTATATCTTTAACTGTGGTTTGCACTGTCTTTTACATCCTCATACCTTTTACCATTGTTTATTCCCAGACCTTTTAGAGGCATTTTCACCGCACACACTTCCAAATGCATGACAGTGTTACGAATCTCTGTCCGTTCCTTCGATCTCATAGCCAAAGCAGTTGGAAAGATAAGGGAGACTCCTTAAATTGGAAGATTCCTGCGCCATTGCTACTTATTTTAATTCAGAATTTAAGCAGAGACTGAATCGAATCAAGGACCCAGAAAAATTTGCTTACTAATCAAAAGACACTACTCGTGAACCACTTGCATCGTAGCAACCATATGACCTGAAATGATGAAATGACGAAAGCGAATTTGACAGTCTAGACAGACATCTCCTAGCGCCTGACAACGAGCATAACGGAAACTATGAAGCTTGTCGGCCATTCGCGTGTTGCTATCTTGAGCATCAATGAAATTTCGCTGAAGGATAATATTATTCAGAGCAGGTGACTGGTTTTTGGAACTTCGTGCCTCATCACAGAACACATCATTACAGGACGTGGAGATCCGAGGGTGGTCCGCTCTGTAAGACAGGTTATGCGACGATTTGTGGCAGATTCGATGGCAGTGCAATGCCGGTGCACGCACAAGTGTTTCGGAGCACATCGTTCAGCGCACATCACTGACGTGGATTTTCTCTGCTGACTGTCCGTACGAGTTTCCATGTTGAACGAATGACACCTTCAGTTCCAACTACAGCACTCTTGTCGTAATTGAAATAGGGCCTTGGGTAGATTGGAAACTTGGCCGTCAGATAAAGCACGTTTCATGTGGTGCCAGTCGATGTTCGTGGCTAGATATTTCGTCAACCGGTCGGACAGCGGCTGCAAGCTTTGCGACAGCTGAGCACTATGTGAATATCTGTTCACACTTCTATCTCTCGCTACGTTGATGGCATCTTCGAGCAGGATAACTGACAATGATAAGAGAACAGAGTTGTGCCGCAATGATTTGAGGAGCATGAGAGTGAAGTCATGTTAATGTCATGGCCATCATATTCACCTAATCTGTCCACGATGTAACACATCTCTGACACTATGGGGCACCAGTTCGACGTCCACAAACCACCTGCCCGTAAAGTACACATTCGGCCAAGGGCTTGTAGAGTACACGTCACGCAGAAGTGGTGGTGTATAGCGTTCCAAAGTTACACTAAACCGCTGTTAATCAGGTGGCTATAATGTTTTGCTCATAAGTGTATGTTAATAAGACAAAGCAGCCAGTGTTTGTGGAAATTTCGGCGTTCACCTGCGGTATAGGTAGGTACTAGATAGTGAAAAATGAACAAAAATTGATTGCCTTAGATACTTTGTATGCAGGAGTTCCTATCGAAATCAGATTCCCTGACGACGAACCCATTGATTGTGAGGTCGCAACAGATCAATTATGTTTATGGCACTTGGCGCCCCACATATTGTCTACCGTGCGGCAACAACATTGGCAGCAGATGGCAACTGGGTGGGACTCGAGGTCACAGTATGAGACCGCGGAACGCCGTTGAACTGATTAGTCGACGAGTAACTCACAAAATGCTGCACTGCTAGCGATATTGATTCAAAGCACAGCAATGACAACGATAAACCAAGCAAATATTGCATTATATCTATAACAACAGTTGACATTTCGGCAGATAGTAACCAGAGGAATTTCGCAGAGGGAGAAAGAAGAGGAAAATAAAATACACTATGTGATCAAAAGTATAGGGACGCTCCCAAAAACATACGGTTTTCGTATTAGGTGCATTGTAGTGCCACCTACTGCCAGGTACTCCATATCAGTGACCTAAGTAATCATCAGACGTCGTGAGAGAGAAGAATGGGCGCTCCGCGGAGTTCGCGAACTTCGAACGTGGTTAGGTAATTGGGTGTCACTTGTGTCATACGTCTGTACGCGAGATTTCTACACTCCCAAACATCCCTAGGTCCACTGTTTCCGATATGATAGTGAAGTGGAGACGTGAACGGACACTTACAGTACAGAAGCGTATAGGCCGACCTGGTCTGTTGACTGACAGAGACCGCCGACAGTTGAAGAGGGTCGTAATGTGTAATAAACAGACATCTATCCAGACCATCATACAGGAATTCCAAACTGCATCAGGATTCAGTGCAAGTACTATAACAGTTAGGCGGGAAGTGAAAATACTTGGATATCATGGTCGAGCGGCTGCTCATAAGCCACACATCACACCGGTAAATGTCAAACGACGCCTCGCTTGCTGTAAGGAGTGCAAACATTGGACGATTAAACAGTGGAAAAACATGGTGTGGAGTGACGAATCACGGTACATAATGTTGCCATCCGATGGCAGGGTGGGGGTATGGCGAATCCGCGGTGAACGTCATATGCCAGCGTGTGTAGTGCCAACAGTAAAATTCCGAGGCAGTGGTGTTATGGTGTGGTCTTGTTTGGGGCTTGTATCCCTTGTTGTTTTGCGTGGCACTATCACAGCACGGCCTACATTGATGTTTTAAGCACCTTCTTGCTTCCCACTGTTGAAGAGCGATTCGGGGATATCGATTGCATCTTTCAACATCATCGATCACCTGTTCATAATGCACGGCCTGTGGCTCTGAGTTGTTACTATACAAAAAATCCCTGTAATAGAATATCCTGCACAGAACCTATAGAACCTCTTTGCGAAGTTTCGGAACGCCGACTTCGTGCCAGGCCTCACCGACCGGCATCGATACCTCCCCTCAGTGCAGCACTCCGTGGAAAATGGGCTGTCACTCCCCAAGAAATCTTCCAGCACCTGATTGAACGTATGCCTGCGAGAGGCCAACACCATACTGAATTCCAGCATTACCGATGGAGGGCGCCACGAACTAGTAAGTCATTTTCAGCTAGGTATCCGGATACTTTTGATCACATAGTGTATTCGCCTTTCTGCAAGATGAGTCAGTGGAATGAGGGTGTGTTGTATATGCTCCACTGTGCGGACAATATATATGAGGAGTAGAATGAAGACGGTAAAGCCGGCCGAAGTGGCCGTGCGGTTCTAGGCGCTGCAGTCTGGAACCGCGAGACCGCTACGGTCGCAGGTTCGAATCCTGCCTCGGGCATGGATGTGTGTGATGTCCTTAGGTTAGTTAGGTTTAAGTAGTTCTAAGTTGTAGGGGACTAATGACCTCAGAAGTTGAGTCCCATAGTGCTCAGAGCCATTTGAACCATTTGAAGACGGTAAGTGCTTAATAAGTGAAACTGATATTGAAGCAGGTGTCGAGCCATATGGCTCACTATCTTTGTCGGACAGGGAGCCACAAATCCCATCTGCTGTGAAACGTAGTGAAAGACGATCTTTATCCAGGGAGCGGGTACTAAACATAATTACTTACATAGAAACTCATCTGCAGCATAGTAAAAACAACAGGAAAAATATATATGAGCAGATTCCGAATACACCAAGTGTGGTAGCTCAGTGATTAGTACACTGGACTCGCATTCGGGTGGACGATGGCTCAAACCCGCGCCCGGGCTTCTTAATTTGGATTCTCCATGATTTATCTAAATAGCTTAAGGCAAATGCCGCCATGGTTCGTTAGAATGGCCACGGATCCTTTCATTCTTGTACTCCGCCTCTAATGACCTCATTATCTACGGGACATTAAACACCAATCACCTCCCCACCTCCGTCCACAGCAATATGACCTTGTAGTGTGTAAGAAAAACTACCGATCTTCAAGGGAGGATACGGCGCACTTGTTACAAAAACTGGTGCTCGCGCCTTTCAAGGAAGCTCGATAAAATTTTCCGGATGTGCCTGATTGTGACCTAGCTCGCTATGCACGCGACATGCACTCAAGCGCCAAATAAACACGTATAGGCATGCGTATTCAAATACAGAGATACGTAAAGAGGCAGAATACGGCACTGCGGTCGGCAACGCCTATATAACACAACAAGAGACTGGCGCAGTTGTTAGATCGGTTGCTGCTGCTACAATGGCAGGTTATCAAGATTTAAATGTGCTTGAACGGGGTGTTATAGTCGGCGCATGTGCGATGAGGGACACCATCACCGAGGCAGCGGTAAAGCGGGAATTTTCCAGTAATGCGATTTCACGAGTGTGCCGTGATTATCACGAATCCCATAAAAAATCAAATCTCCGACATCGCTGCGACCGGAAAAAGATCCTCCAAGCACGGGACCAACGACGCCTGAAGAGAATCATTCAGCGTCACAGAAGTGCAACACTTCCACATATTGCTGCAGATTTCTATTGTAAGAGAATTGTTCAGCGTGACAGAAGGGCAACACTTTCACATATTGCTGCAGATTTCTATTCTGGGTCATCAACAACTGTCGGCGTGCGAACCATTCAACGCATCATCATTGATATGGGCTATAGGAGCCGAATCTTCACTCGTCTACCCTTGATGACTGCACGATACAAAGCTTTATGCCTCGCCTGGGCCCGTCAACCTCAGCATTGGACTGTCTTGATTACTGGAAACATGTTGGGACGAGTCTCATTTCAAATAGTATGGAGCGGATAGACGTGTACGGTTATGGAGACAACCTCATGAATCCATGGACCTTTCATGTCATCAGGGGACTGTTCAAGCTGGTGGAGGCTCTATAATAGTGGGGAACGTATGCTGGAGTGATATGGGAACCCTGATACGTCTATATACGATTCTGACAGGTGACGGGTACCTAAGCATCCTTTCTGATCACCCGCATCAGTTCATGTCCATTCTGAATTCCGATGGACTTGGGCAATTCCAGCAGGACAATGCGACATCACACACGTCCGGACTTTCTACAGAGTGGCTACCTAAACACACTTCTGAGTTTAAACACTTCCACTTGCCACCAAATTCGACAGGCATGAACGTTATTGAGCATATCAGGGATGTCTTGCAATGTACTGTTCAGAAGAGATCTCCACCCCCTTACACTCTTACGGGTTTATGGACAGCCCTGCAGGATTCATGGTGTCAGTTCTCTCCAGCACTACTTCATACATTAGTCGAGTCCATGTCACATCGTTCTGCGGCACTTCTGCCTGCTCGCGAGGCCCTACACGATATTAGGATGGTGTACCAGTTTCTTTGCCTTTCCAGTGTAGATTACAGTGATTTCAAGGGAAGCAGTGGATGGCTGCATAACTACAGAGAGTGCTTCAAACAAAGTGTCAACTTAAGAATGCACAGTATGCTGCGGGATCGGCTCGAAAATTTGTAGATGAGATAAACAAACTTATCGTATCTTTCAGAATGAAATTTGTTTTCTACTCCGACCAATTGATATTTGAAGAGGAAACGTGTGTGGGAGAAACCCTGGAAATTAGAGATACCGAGAGAGTGGTATCTAGATCGACTAACTTCAATGCCTTAATACATTCGTATACAATTATGCCTTCTGTTAATCTGGATGGTAAATTGCCTGGAAAGTTATTTATTGTGTTTCGAGAAGTTGGTGGTGCTCTGTCCCGTACGATTTTTTCTCGTTTGCATGATCTTGCAAGGGCAACAGGGAATATTTACGTCACAGCAAACAAGAGTGGGAAAATGGGCGTCAAAGAACTACAACTATGGAATGAGCGTTACTTTTGGTCTATAGCTGGCCAGAATGGGTTGCTTTTACTTGATTTCTGGTCCGTGTATAAAAATTATACTCCTCTAGAGCAAGCTATCACTCCTGTAAAGTTGTGACGTTACAATTCATATCACCTGGAACAGCCGGACAAATTCAGATTCTGCCTTTAAAACATATTATCGCACTATCTTCAGCTATGCCTTAAAGTATAGGCAGTTTCGCGAGAAGCTCCATTTCGCATTTGGTAGCAAGCCATCAAATTCCTTCAGTTCTCATCGTCCCGTTACAGTAATATGATTCTATATGCATTCTATACGAGATGATAAGTAGCTGAAAGTCTGCCACAGTTTGTAACGCACCAGGAATTCGTCGTCTATCTAGATGATCTTTGAACCTTTTTAATCAGTGTGGTGTGCCATATTTCATTCGGTGTTCATGGTGCACGTTAAGGTTTTTCTTAACTTTCCTTGAATGTCGACGATGTCCATTTTGTCAGGTCCATTACACACATCCCGAAGCAGGTTGATCTCTGCAGTTCCTGATTCACGTGGTGAGTTAGTAGCAGCAAATTTTTTTCCTGTCGTAATTTTTAATACAATACTTTCAAATGAGCGTTACTAAAGGCTGAACGTATGACCGCGTACACATGTGGTTCATTGTGAGAAAATCCTAACGGTAAAAACAGTTGGAAGCACAAGCGTTTCATTTTCAGGTATGATGTGGTGAAATGCTGATAACTTCTTGCAAACAGCAGCTGTATCCTCACCCAATTTTACGTTATCGTCGATTATGACTGATAGCGAAGGGAGAGAAAGTTATATACAACCAGTGTTTTTCAGGCACATGGTTTGATGGTTACTAACATCTGAAGTAAGCACTTTTGAAGTTTAGGACATATCCAACCACACTGTAGAAAACAATGAACAGCTATGGAATTTCTGTTGGCAGTTAATGTAACGGAGACAAGTTTCACTATCAGCATCACTTTTTCGTTTTTAATTGTGTGACTCACACAAGAACTCGCACACTCAGTGTGGTTCGAAGTGTTCCGAAAGGCCTTCGTAGTTTACTTTGTGCACAGTAATAAATGTATCAATAATCATTCATTGTTCCCCTGAAAAATTATTACTCTGTAAGCTGTTTTTGTCCATTATAAATGGACTTTGGAAGCCTGTGACGGTCATAGCATGGTTTTGTTTACAAATATCTTTTCTGCTACTGGTCACGGTTTTCTTTTGTTCATATCTTACATGATGTGTTTCAGGAAATGATTCCCATTTTCAGGTGTTTTTTCTCTTTGTATTATGCCACTTTTACGTTCTATTTCCGATGTGTGAGGCTCTAATTTTTTTATCGGCTTTACTGCAATATGTAAGGAACGCTCAATTTTTATATGTAGTTCGTGGCAAAATTTGGAAGAACTTTACATAATTCTCTGCATTTGTGCAGAGACTCGCACATGTTAAACATCACACACAACGTTTCGTACACAATATGCACAGGGAAAAACTTACACAAACAAATAGATACAAAGATATTTTGAGATTTAGTTGACAGGGGTTTTCCACAGATTATGATATGCTTTTGTACATAAAGTATTTATGTTACCAGTATGGATTATAGTTTGCTTACATCTATTTTACAATGGTACCTATTTCTACGTGTTACAATTTTTTTTAAGTATATTACCGAAGCATCTGAAGAATTTCACCGACTGACTTTCAAGTTTCAAATTTCAGCTCTAGGAATTTGTTGAAACTGTTTCAAGGGATTGTTAAAAACTACTAAAATTTTCTTCTTTCTGTTTTTTCAAAATTATGATTCAGTCACTTTTTCTCAACTGAGTTGGTGATGATGTAATGGCTAAAAACGAAACTTTCAGTATATGTTCCGACGTGATAAATGTTTTTCATACTAGACTGGTCACTAGTAATTTCAAAAGGAGCGTCAAATATATATTACTGAAATGATTTTCACTGTTACTCAAAAATCAGTAAAATTGGAAACTCTTTTCCTTGCTTGTTGGTAGGAACACAGCGGTACTCCAGATACGTAGTCGACACACATATAAATTAAGACATTTTTTTTTATTAATAACACGTTGATATGACATATAACGATCATTAAAAGTTCAAAATCTCTTGTGAACTAATACATCATACATAGATCAGTTTCAAACATCCGCTTAATAAGAATGCAGAAGGAAGGTTTGACAATTACGGCACGATGTTCTCACCGCCACGAACCGTCGTTGCCTTTTTGTTTAGTGATCCGCACCGCCGATTGCTGCGTCGGTAGAGTACCCCTGGATCACTTTACCAGCATCATCCCCGTTTCAGCACACGCATCATAAGCCAAATACGTAATCAAATAACACACGTTTCTTACCTACCCTATGTTGCTCAAGGAAAGGTGTTGCCCACTAAAGTCTGAGAACCGACATTTAACATGTCCAAGATATGGTTGATTATGTGTACTAATCTACAGTTACAGCCGCTGATCAGACTAAGTAAGAACAATATCGATTTATTTTAGAGCATCAATCTTATGACTGGTTTAATGCGGCTCTCCACGGATTGCTT
This sequence comes from Schistocerca nitens, assembly GCF_023898315.1. Classification (NCBI taxonomy): domain Eukaryota; kingdom Metazoa; phylum Arthropoda; class Insecta; order Orthoptera; family Acrididae; genus Schistocerca; species Schistocerca nitens. The sequence goes on along the minus strand of NC_064614.1, from coordinate 293,302,811 downwards.
TCAGCCACTGCGTCTCAGGGCAGCACTTGCACCAGACGTCCTCCATTATCTCTTGGGTACATTCCAATCTTTGTCTTCCCATACAGTGTTTATCCTCTATAACTCGCTCTAATATCACGGAAGTTAGTCCGTAATCTCTTAAAACGACCTACGAGCATGTCTGTACACATTGTCAGTGTTTTCCATGTATTTATTTCAACGCATATTCTGAGCGCGAAACTTCCTTATTCCTTGCCTAATGAGTCCACCTAATTTTCAACTTCTTGTATCGCACTACGTCTCAAATGTTCCATTCTCTCCCGGTTTTCCCGTTGTTCATGATTCACTGCCATGCAATGCTCTACTCTAGACGCAAAGTCTCAGAAATTTCTTCCCCAAATTAAAGATGATGTTAGGTAGATTCGTATTGGCCAGGAATACTTTTTTGGCCAGTCCTAGTCCGTCTTTTGCATCGTTCTTGTTTTGTCCGTAATGTTTTATTTTGCATCGAAGGTAGCAGATTTCCTTAACTTCGTCTGCTTCGTGGACCCCAGTTTTGATCACTTTGTCGATAATCTCATTGCTGCCACAGCAACTTTGCTCTTTCTTTGTTTCAGCCTCAGTCCATATTCTACATTCACTAGACGATCCATTCCATTCAGAACGTCTTGTAATTCATCTTCACCTTGACGGAGAATAGTAATGTCACCAACGAATCTTGTCAGTAATATCCTTTCAACCTGAATTTCAACCAAACTTTTGAATCTTTCATTTCTTTCCGTAGTGCTCCCTCGACAGGATGCTTTCTCCCTGTCTCACGCTTTTAATCCGAGTACTTACTTCGTGATCGTCCATCAAAGCTGTTTTTTTATTTTTATTTATATTTATTTATTTATTTATTTGTTCATCTCGCACCATTTTGCACTGGCTAAGGCCCTTTACTAGTTCGAAAAATCCTAATGTGTGTGTCTTGATTTATCTTAAGTCTTGCTACCATTAGCTAGCGCAACGTCAAATCCGCCTCTCTGTTGCATTACCTTTCACAAAGTCAGACTATTTAGCTAACAGTTCTTCAATATTCTTTCTAATTTTTCTGTATAATACTCTCGTAATCAAGTTTGGTGTATGAGTTATTAAACCGATCGTGTGAGAGTGTCCCTCTTATGGAGTACTGCTACTTTGGGACTGTGTGGAATACATTATTATTAAAATCTGATGGTGTGTCTACAGTCTCATAAAATCTAGACAGGAACTTGAATAGGTGCTTTATTGGCGCTTCCTTCAGTGTTTTCTGAAATTCTAAAGAACTATTATCCAAGCTGTCCGTCTTATTTCTCTTCCAAACCTCTGTTAAATTCTGACTCTTATAGTGGAAACTCTATGTCCTCTATGTCTCCTACTTTTTCTTCCATCACGTCGTGAGACAGTTCCTCTCCCTCGTAGAGACCATCAGCATATTCTTTTCAACTATTCGCTGTGTGCATCTGACTGTGACCTAATTTCATCAAAGTTTCTTTCCACTTTTCTACATGCTGAGTCAGTCCTTCCGAATATCTTTTCTTTTACGATTTCTTTACATTCTTTCTATAGTCCTTTTGCCTTAGCCGCCATAATTTACCATTTACTTCATTGCCATGTGTCTTATTTTGAAGCATTCCTGTCTTTCCCTGAGCATTTCTCTACTTTCGTCCTTTGTGAAGTGAAGTATCTCCCCTGGTACCCAAGATTTCTTCGCAGTTACTTTCATAGGTTCCTCTGTTCAACTCACCCCGCTTAGAGACATCCAGTCCTCTTCAACTGTGCTGGCTGCTGTGGTATGTATTATCTTAGTATCTACAGCCCCAGGGAACTTCAGGCACATATTAACTTATCGTCGTTCCTCAGTAGTTTAGCAGTTTCGTATCCTCTGCTTACCACATTGAATCTCCGGGGCTATTCTCTAGAACTGCGGTCTAAGCTTCATAAACTGGTGTCCATAATTAAAGCGACAAACCACTATTTTCCCGTCCTGTGTTTAATTCACAACATAATCGTACAAACTGTCAACAGATCCGTACGATTGTGTTCTGCATGGAAGATGGCATTCCGGTCAATGGACAACCACACCAACGATTGCATCAGGGTACCTCTAAAACTGGGTAGTGTTTGCCGAGTAGTCCCACATACACAGTAGTCGTGTACACAGTCACAAACGGTGCAATATGACACAGAGAAAACGCCCAACAGACTCTGCGGTGAAGGGACACCGGAAGAAGGACAGTCGTAAACTGATGTGGCCCGGTGGCTTGTTCTGTTGTTTCTCAGCTGTGGGGACAGTTTCTAGAGACGGAAACTGTATCCCAAAAACGAGGATAGGGTCCATCACATGTGGCGACAGAGAGGGAGGACCGTTTCTGGCTGTAAGGACAAGACGGTACTGCCTTAGTACTGCGCGGCGACTAGCATCTGACCTCGCAGCATGCATTGTACGAGTTGTATCGAGAGAAATGGCGTACAGAAGGCTCCGGGAGGATGGCCTTTATTGTTGAAGACCTGCTGAATGTGTACTCCTGACGCGTCTTCAATGAAGGGAACATCTAGAGTGGAGTCGTCAACATGCCACCTGGGCGGTCGAAAGTGGGCCAATGTTCTTTTCACAGGTGACTTCCGATTTGATCTGGAGAGTGATTCGTGACGGATTCCCATCTGCAGTGAACGTGGTACACGATTTTGGGATCGGTGGCGTCAGGGTCTCCTTAGAGTTGACACGACTCGGTGGTGATGGTTGCTCCAGTCGGTATGACGTGGAACGGCGTCCGTCGTTCACGACAACTAGTAGAAAAACACAAACTCCTCGTGTGGTTTGGTCGTATTTCAGATACCGTCATTCGTGATTAATGTCAATGTTTCGATAGAGCAGCGCGTCAGAATGTGCCAGCCGCTTTTTTTTCTGCACTGATAAACGCGGCAATTGCACCACTCGATGACGCGATAACTTCTTTGACCTAATGATGACCACCAGTTCTCTTTTGTTGTGAGTCCACGACAGACGTTTCAGCTTGCGCGAACTGGCTAACTGTAGTCCTTCTTTTTGTTATGCCCGGTTAGATAATGGATGTTGAATATTAATAATATAAAGTAGTGAATCTTCAGTCCATCACACAAGTCGTGGCCACATTGTGGAATTGCGAGGATGTTAAGTTGATAAATTGTTCTGCCGTCGTCAAGACTTCACTACGTCGCATGTTCAATAACTACACGAAGTAATTCCAGAGATAACATATACTTAAGCAATGTTCAGAATGTGTCGTAATCTTGGGACAAATCGATGACTGTTCTCTGTTAAATAACAATGAATTCACTCTTCGCTTCATAATATTCTAAAAGTCAATTAATTTTCACTAACACACATAATAATGTCTATTCATTACGTAGGCGACACGAAGAATTAAAGTTTGAATTCAGTTTCATTGTTCCTTGTAATTAATTGTCCCTACGCTGAGCACGCACACCGATTTCTCACTCAGGGAATTGCTTCCGTTTGCATCGCTAATCCTGTCGTTGACGACAACTTCTCACAACTCGGCGCAATTGTACGTTCTTCGTGTTTGCGTTTGTCTGTTACCTACTCGAGACTAATATCCGTTTTTCTGTAGGCGATCTTTCTTTTTCAATGTTCGTGCTTATTCAGTATCACGAAGGCTAAGTCCCATCACAAATCTCACACGAATTAATTTCGTCGAGAATCTCCGTATCCCGTTGTCTTGCTACAGTATAGATGACTTTGCTGTAGTATGACTTCTGATTAATACTTCAGGCTATATCGCAAAACTTTCAAACTTCCGGTTATCTTAAAACAATCTTGTAGCGATTACATGCATGCTACTATCGCAATAGTACTAGAGAGCGACTAGGTAGCAACTGAAGCTAACTGAGTTACATTGTAGTCACATCGAACTTCCTTTTCGATGCGGCTGCAACTCTCTTCTGTGGTAAATGTTATATTTGGCCAATTTACCATCTGGTCCTTAACCTTCGTCATTAATTATTTTTCAATTGTTTCTTTGATGTTTTTGTTGCGTATCTTACCAGATTCTTTCATTCAGTCTCTATTTCATGATAAATATTATTATTCACACGACATTCCTGTTGATCAAATTATCACAAGTGTAAATGTTGTCGTCAGTAGGTGCCGTCTGCAGTCAGGATGACTGATTTTCCTACTTCTTTTACAACAATGGGTTGTTTATTAGGGTTTCTGTAATTGGGGTGTTACAGATCCGAACACTGTGGTAACAGGCCAATACCGAGGAGGATCAGTAATGGCGTGGGCAGGGATAATGTTGACCAACCGAACTCCATGGAACTGTATGGGTGAATCAGCAAGGCTTAACTGCTGTCAGGTATCGTGAAGAGATCTTGGGTCCTCATGTGCAGTTGTTGCGAGGAGCTGTGGTCGTAGACATTGTAGTGATGGACGATAATGCTCGTCCTCATAGCGCCCAGGTGTTTCATGTTTCCTAGGAAACGAGTCTGGGATGCCGACGCGTTGCACCACATCAGCATCCACCAACCACTCTACAAGACATGGGAGCAGCTTTTCGGGTAAAACTGGCGTAACTGTCTCAACATGAGACTGATAACATCATTTACAGACTGCCCCGTACTTGTCATGCTTATATTCCTGCCAGAGATAGTCACACCCCATACTGAGCACATTAAGTAGTTCTCAGAATGTGTGTGTAAATCCGACAAGCTCGAAGAAACGAAGAACATGATTATCTGCTGCTATGCATGTTGCACTTGTTTACGTGTTGTATTCCTTACATTGTTTCTACTTTACTATCACCTGTGTGTACAGTTTTATGGCAAAATAAAAATAAACTTGCAAAATATCCGTTTCTTGCTTTAATTTTGGACATCGGTGTAGTTAATTAATTGTAATATACATATGTATCTGCTCATAGGTACCCCTTAAATTCAGTATGTGCCTTCTGAATATTCGTCTATTCATGAAGTAATCCAGCTAGAATCTTTCCGGGTCCCAAGGTCATACCCAAGTATACTTCTTCCTCTTACAGTTTTTGAACAGTGTAATCAACGAATCATGAAAAAGTTGCCAGGAAAAATAGAAAAATCATGAAAGTATAGATATTAGTAGTAAGCCTTGTAACTTAGGTAGAGACGTACAGTGCAAGCTGCTTTCGTGAGAGGCCACACGCATTCGGAAACCGAAGATTTCAGACTTATTGATTGCGAGCTGGAGGTAAACAGCGACGCAATCATTTGTCTTCTATAAACAAACATGTTCAAACGCCTTACATAGATGCCCTCAGCCGCCCGGCGGATTTAATTTCGGCAGAGTTCGAGAACTCCAGCGAACGACAGCAGGCTCGGATGAACGAGCCTACAGCAGTTACTATTTGAGTGAACACCAGACTGAATTAAATTTTTCACTAAGAAGGACTTGCAAAGCTTGTCATTATGTTCCTCTGGACTAGTGTTATTGTTTCCCATTGTGAATTTGTCGATATGTACCTATATCTGTATGCCACATTCACTGTGACGAGTAGTTAACGTTTCGTTTAGAATAATAGAATCAGGCTCTCCATCGTTCGCGGTCAGTAGTACCATATGTTACTGTCTCTTGACGTAGTTATAGGTCGAGGTAGCCATTTGTTTTAGTAAGCCTCAACTATAGTTTTGGTGAAGAAGCAATGAAAAACATACCAGTACGCCCATACAGAGTCTCATTTCACTTCATGACTGCACCTACCTCATTTAGCCTGACATCTAACTTTTTCTTTACTGTCTCCAAGCGCAGAGACATGAAAAATCTCAGCTTTACCCTTCCGCTGTTTCACTCCTGTACGCACCCAGTTGCATACCAGGAAACGGAAGACCAACAATACCGCGTCGCCCCTGGTCTGAGCGTGACCTTCTGAAATAAATATGTCGTGACCCACGTCGAATTAAGACAAAAATTATTCACTATTACTTCCTCAATTTTATTGCAAAACTAAATTAGTATTTCTCCTGTCTCATTTCGTTCCTGCCACTGAGCGCAAATTCTCCGTAGCTCTGTCTGCCTGCTAGTACAATGCCGCAATCCAACATGATTATTAGAGTTTTATATCCCTTTACACGCTGAATTACTCGTATATGCCCTTGGAGTTTGGAAAGACTGAAGGACGAAAGCAGAAAAAGAATGAAGAATGAGAAAGATTGTATGTATGAATAAGCTAATACTAGGAAAAAATGCTGGAAAATTTCATGCTCCAGTATTGGTAGTCAACTACTCCCACGTTACCTTCAGATATTTTTAATTTAAAAGAATCTTGTCTCTCAACTGATATACGGCACAGCTGGGTTTGTGTTAAGAATGTATCATTTTCTAGAGCTATAGGCCCATGTCATTGGTTCGACAGATGTATGATAGATATTCCAGAAACGCTAATTTCTTCGAATTTGAGTGATTCACAAATCCGATTGGCTTCTATATTGAGCTCCGTATCCATGATCACTGCGACCTCTGTCCTGGGTTCACAATAAAACTTGAGGGTCGCAGCTCTCGTTAATTACGTCTCGCGACGCAGAACTGATTCGCAGCCTCAATACCGCCGCTACTGTAAAGCACTGAATATGAAGAGGGCCACTACCATTATGGAATTATTGGCTTGTTGTGTGTGCAGATAACAACCCAGGTGCAAGAAATACTGCCGCTGCCAGACGAGAATAATGGGTTTCGATTCGCGTCGTGATGGAGACGCCCACAATACCACCGTGCCCACTCCACAGCTCTCGTTATAGCAGTGGCCGCAATGCAGGTTTATTCCAAGTTGTTTTCCCCAGTGGACGGCAGTTTTACAAATGACGAGCGAAACAGGCGAGTAGGCGACTCAAGTCTGAACTTCACCCTTGTTCAACACATTTATACCTACACTTACGCTGTAACAATAAGCTGGAAGTACAATTTTTTACTGAGCACTAACAAGTTTGAAAGAATTTGTGAAACAAGAAAGCAAATATAATTGACTTGTCTTTCAGCAATAGTAGTACTTAACAAAAGCACACAGCACAGACAGTAGGAGATAAATGAGAATGTAATTAATGACTTTAAAAAGTTAGTTGTGTAGATTAGTAGTTCACGTAGGCTTCCCGTGTAAATATCATGTAGACCGTTGCAAGAACTCAGTCACCAAACTGTGTCAAGTATGAAGTAATTGAGAACAAAAATAATCAACAGCATTAGAGAAACACGTTTAAATTAACCAATTTAGGAAGCTATCAGAGATATCAAGAGATACTGTTGTGTATAATATAGTAAAAAGTATGTCACCGTTTATGTCACCTTATATTTTATCCAGAAACCGGCTTCCACCCTTTTCTACGTCATCTTATTCAGGAATTACTAAAAAGGGGAGAAAATAGTGTACAGTAGCACAAAGATAGTTATATAATGCCTTAAAAAGACATACAGTGGCAGACTACAAAATTAAAATAGAATAATATGACGCAAAAGACTCCGAATTAATGCGGAACGCGGGTCACCAGTTGGAAAAAATTCACTTTAAACAACTGAATTTATGTAAATTAGCATACAAGGAGCCTTATGCATGACTGACCTGTACAAAATGCAGAACGTTGTGATGGACATACACGACTAATATCAATGTCTCTGACTGTGACTTGGTTTAGGATAAACTGGTACGTCCTAGTCTGGACTAATTTTGCCTAGTCGGATCGCATATCGCAGCCTGTACGAACGGGCTCGCCCCTCGCGCCTCTTAACCGCTCTTCGCTCGCACTGTTCTTTATATTGAACGGTATTTTGCATCTACAAGTGCGCCTGTTAAGTTTCTGGTTGCGTTTAAAAGATTTTATTAATATCTTAGTATAATTATTGTGAGGCGTTTCATGATGGATGAGCTTTCGTGTTGTAGGTAAGCTAATCAAAAGCCGTGGAGAGAAAAGTTTTTAGAAGAAATTTTGCATAGTGAAAACAAAAAGTAGACGAATATGCGGATTTGGTTAAACTAGTATAAGACGCGGAAAAGTTGAAAAACATAACATCATTACAAAAAAGAAGACTGAAACGATGTGAAACTATTTGCTGTTTTGAAAATTGGTGATGTGAAAAAACTCATTGCACGGTATGAAGAAAATATAAAATACTTTGTTCCATCTGATGAACTTTATGATGTGATTGACGCAGCTTATGTAGCTGTGAATCATGGTGGTCGCGATAGGATGTTAGCCGAGTCATCAAAAATTTATTCCAATATCACAAAGGAAATTTTTTTAATCAGTGTGTGACGTTTGTCAACAAAAGAAGACAAATAAGAAAAGAGGGCTGGTTTCAAAGCCAATTCTCCATTCGGAAATGAATAGCAGACACCAAGTCGATTTGATTGATTTACAAACATAACCAGATGGGAATTTAAAATTCATTCTAGTTTACCAAGACCATTTCATCAAATTTGTTCTCCTTCGTACGTTAACATCAAAGACGGCTGAAGAAGTGGCTTATCATTTAAATGATATATTCCTAATGATAGGGGTGCTGTGCACTCTTCAATTTGTTAATGGCAGAGAATTTGTCAATAATGTTATAAGTGAACTCACAAAGCTTTGGTCAGAATTGGAAATTGTGCGTGGAAAACAAAGGCAAAGCCAAAGTCAGGGTTCTGTCGAATGTGCCATCCAAGACCTTGATAATGTGATAAGGTCTTGGTTAAAGGACAACAATTCGGAGAAGTGGTCGGAAGGATTAAGGTACGTCCAATTCATTAAAATCGAGCTCACCACTCTGGCATGAAACAATCACCGTACAAAGCATTATTCGGAATCGAACCTAGAGTAGGACTTACCACTTCCTCGTTGCCTCAAGAAATAGTAAATGATATTCAGGATGAAGATGACCTAAAGAAGGCAATCGAAGATGACAGCAATACTGAACCGTACGATGGCAGTGATGATGACAACATTTTAAAAATTCACACAAACGACATTCAAAATGCTAGAAAAATTGCAACAGAAAAAAAAACTAGCTAAAAGAATGAAAGCTTCCTCTGACAAATCCCATTCACCAGCTGACATTTAAGACTACGTAACTATACATATTTCAGATGCTCATAAAAGCAGAGGTGACCCTCGACACATAATTGGAGTAATAGTTCAAGACTGATGAGGGACTCTACAACGTTGGCACCAAACACGGCGTACTTTAAAAACATTACTGCAGGTATAATTTTATTAAAATTTTCCTTAACTTTTTGTAATAAAATATGAAAAAGTATTTCTCTTAACTTCTTTTTTATTTTTTTAGAACTGATTTCGTCGTCTGCATTCGGAAGTTTTTAGATGTGGGAGATATTAAGCAGGATATTGAAATATCTTGAAGGACTGCGGCCACAAACCGTTATGTTGGATCGGAGCAAGCCTTCGTGAAACGCAGTTGCATGAAAAACTGTACAACAAACAAATTCAATTGTAAGAAAAACAAAGTATCCAGAAGTAGATTCGCAGGAGAGTTTCTGTAAAGTTTGGAAGGTAGGAGACGAGATACTGGCAGAAGTAAAGCTGTGAGGACGGGGCGTGAGTCGTGCTTCGGTAGCTCACATGGTAAAGCACTTGTCCGCGAAAGGCAAAGGTCCCGAGTTCGAGTCTCGGTCGGGCACACAGTTTTAATCTGCCAGGAAGTTTCAAAAACAAAGTACTCTCCAATTCTAAGTGCCACCAAGGTAAACCTTGCAAAAGTAAGTAAATAAGAAAATTGCATATAAGGTGATTTCTGTGGATAGATATATGTAAGTGGATCTAGTGATAGATGTGAAATTGTGTGTGTGTGGTCTTCAGTCCTGAGACTGGTTTGATGCAGCTCTCCATGCTACTCTATCCTGTGCAAGCTTCTTCATCTCCCAGTACTTACTGCAACCTACGTACTTCTGAATCTGCTTAGTGTATTCATCTCTTGGTCTCCCTCTACGATTTTTACCCTCCACACTGCCCTCCAATGCTAAATTTGTGATCCCTTGATGCCTCAGAACATGTCCTGCCAAACCGGTCCCTTCTTCTTGTCAAGTTGTGCCACAAACTCCTCTTCTCCCCAATTTTATTCAATACCTCCTCATTAGTCATGTGATCTACCCATCTAATCTTCAGCATTCTTCTGTAGCACCACATTTCGAAAGCTTCTATTCTCTTCTTGTGCAAACTATTTATCGTCCATGTTTCACTTCCATACATGGCTACACTCCATACAAATACTTTCAGAAACGACTTCCTGACACTTAAATCTATACTCGACGAGATACAAATTTCTCTTCTTCAGAAACGCTTTTCTTGCCATTGCCAGTCTACATGCTATATCCTCTCTACTTCGACCATCATCAGTTATTTTGCTCCCCAAATAGCAAAACTCATTTACTACTTTAAGTGTCTCATTTCCTAATCTAATTCCCTCAGCATCACCTGACTTAATACGACTACATTCCATTATCCTTGTTTTGCTTTTGTTGATATTCATCTTATATCCTCCTTTCAGGACACTGTCCATTCCATTCAACTGCTCTTCCAAGTCCTTTGCTGTCTCTGAGAGAATTACAATGTCATCGGCGATCCTCAAAGTTTTTATTTCTTCTCCATGGAGTTTAATACCTACTCCGAATTTTTCTTTTGTTTCCTTTACTGCTTGCTCAATATACAGATTGAATAACATCGGGGAGAGGCTACAACCCTGTCTCACTCCCTTCCCAACCGCTGCTTCCCTTTCAAGTCCCTCGACTCTTATAACTGCCATCTGGTTTCTGTACAAATTGTAAATAGCCTTTCGCTCCCTGTATTTTACACCTGCCACCTTTAGAATTTGAAAGAGAGTATTCCAGTCAACATACAGAAGATACGAACTAGGTGAAATTAGTTCAGACTAAGACGTACCAGTTTATCCTAAAGCATGTATATTCTAACTAGGATAAACCGATTCGACATAAGGCTAAACTGTATTATCCTATCGGTAACAGGATGAACCTGTTTGACCTAGGCGAAACTAGTTCATCCTAAAAACGGGTTTGGCTGGCAACATGCAAACTATATGATCAAAAGTATCCGCACACCCCTATTTTAACGCAGACTTTGTCACCAAAGGTGAACCCATCGGTATGGAAAGAGGCGGAGAGCAATGTGTTGTCTAAAGAAAGCGCTACGTAGACTTCTATATCTTGGTGTGTCAGACATTATTATAACTGCCACAGGTACCGTGGCACTTCCGTCCTACCGTTTCTGCACCGTGACTAGAGCCTCTTGCACTAGCGATTTACGAAAATCGTTCACCAGCCGCGGATGTATTGTCACCGAAAGTCAGGCAGTGCCCTCGCCGTGAGCCTTCGTTTCACTGCGGTTTCGTATGCTACTTGAGTTCTCTACACCGTGAGTAACGGAAATAATTACTTCATAAGAGAAGCGATGTCTTCCCTAGGCTGGTTATCGCTCCTGGGAGGACAGAAATATTGATGAATTGTACTGCGTGAATTCCGAACAGTGCAAGTGCTGAGGCCATTTAAAAGTTGCAAATGGCAGACTCATGGCTGAACAGCAATTTTCTTGTCCATCTGGCGAAACAGATTATGTAGAGCAAGAAAATCAACACGCCTCTCTCTTGTTCGGAGATTCAAATGTGCGAAGACACTTTGAAATTAACTGAATAGTTTTTTTGGAAGTTGACGGGTGATTTCCTAACAAAAGAATCGTGGTTTTTCGTTGTGGTGAACGGTTGTAAATACTGATATGAAATCAGTAGAAATGCTACCAGCAGTCTACCTCGCACAATGACTGTGCAAAGTGAGTTCAAAAAATGGGGTGCAATAGTCGAGCATCTCCTTACCTGCCACATATTCCTTTAGGCCTGATATAAGCCAAATGCCCCATCTTTGGGACGTGTTAGAACGTCGACTTCGCTCCATAAACCAGCGCCCAACATCAACACTGTCTCTGGTTTCGGCTCTCAGGGAAGAATGGGCTGCCATTCCTCCACCGACATTCAGACAACTAACTGTCCATTGGTGAGGTCATATTGTCCGTAATTACTTTACAATTCCTGAAGGTCTTTTCGTTTCGTCTTTGCAACAATAGGAAATAGCGTCGTTTTGTTTTCACCAGATGCGTTGCGCTTTATTGAGGTAAAACATCACGAGTGGTCTTTTTTAAAGATATTTACAACATGATTTGTTTTTAAGATCTAAAAAAGTTCGTTAAAAATACATGGCTTTTACTTACGGTGGTTTCCACTTGGTTTGTCACCTACATTGGGAAACGTCGTCTGCTAGGACATCTTTGGAATTTTCCTTCGTTAGACACTGATACGTGTAATCAAATGTTTAGTTCCTCTGCAGAACTATGCATTTCCTATGTCAACAAATTCACACATAAAATAGGTAACACATTCAAAACAAGAGGCATAAACATGACTTGCAAAACAAACAACTCAGTACAAAATTGAAATCAAAACCAGATACTAACACACTGGTTTCTATCAGCTCAATTGCGGGGACTGTGAAAAAAAACAGACACTGGAGTGACTGGCATGACATTCGACGCAAGATATCATGAACACGTCATAGCATTTAAATACGATACAAACCATTCAACATTTGCAGGTTATCTATAATAAGGCCAAGCAATATTGAAAAGGAAATGAACATCATTAGAATCAGTAAAGACAGACACCTCCTTCCTTTCCAAGAAATTTCCACATACACAGAGTATGAAAACAAAATAAACACATGCTCAGTGACCATATAAATATTGGAAACCAGACGTTATATAAAATAAGTGAAGAAATTACATGAAAAATAAAAGAGCTTTTTCCATCCTTCATCCTCTCGCACCCAACCCCCCGCCCCCTTGCAATTTCATTTTAATTCTTGCTTCAATCTCCTTCTCCAACCCAAACTTATGTTCACTCATCATAGCTTCTCCCTCCAACACAAAAAAGAAAGAGTAGTGGTCAAAGGCAAACTAGTGGCAATGTTATATTGGCAGCGCTACAAAACACAAACCGCAATACATATCTAGAAGTATAAAAATAAACAGAAAACAGTGGTGTGCGAAAAAGTGTGCTGTGCAAAACGTAAGAAATGCTTAGTTCTGCAGGGTAACTACAAGTATCAGTGTCTAACTAACAAAAACACCAAATATGTGCTAGCAGACGGCATTTCCCGATGTAGGAGAGAAACCAAGCGGAAATCACCGTAAGCAAAAAGCAACACGTTAACGAATTATTTTGGATGTTAAAAACAAGTCAAATTGGAAATTTCGTTAATCACGGGCCATTTTTGATGCTTTACCTCAATAAAGCGAAACGCTTCTGGTGAAAAAAACACGCTATTCCTCGTAGCTGCGACGTCAGAATGAAAATACCTTCAGAAATCCAGACATCTCACTGACAGTGTCCCCAGCTGTGCTCAAGCCGTCACAAGGCGAAGGTTAGACACATCCCATATTAATGTCCACTAATAGGTGTTAGGATACCTTCGATCAGATAGTGCATGACCGCTTTTCAACCGGAGTACGTATGTGTCCAGCTATTGGAAGTGTGTTAGAGACATATAACTCAAAAACTTATGATTGTTGTTTTTTAAGGCAGCTATGTGTAATACTTAGGAAATCAAGTTGTCTAAGTGTCTTTTTGTCTAGTAACTCTTCATTGGCACGTATGCTATGTACGATATTATAACAATTCCCATATTATCATAATTCTCACAATTAAACGCTGAGAGCGTTGTCAGCTTTGTTAATTATCAAATGCTCCATGATGCTCCACCTGGAAAGAAACCTCCAACAAATTTCAACAAAGTTGTTACAACAACTGATAATGTATACAAACATGTTTTTCATTTAACATATTACAGCTGGAGAACCACTTGGGAAAAATATTTCGTAGAGTTACACATAGTCACATTACTGCCACGAACCACATAATACGTGCCCTTTTGGCTTTGTATTAGTTCTTAAGTACATTAAAATACAAGAGCGGGAAGGCCTCACCCCGTGTGTTTACCTAGCAAATCCGCAAATCAGATATACTGCGACCTGATGCTATGGTATTTTGCCACCCTATTCCAGAGATTTTACTACAGCAAGCAGACCGCGCCGCCGCTAACGTGACCGTAGTTGTCTTAGTCGAGAGTTTGGTATTTCTCATTCACTGACGCGAAACAAAAATCGAGAGTCCAGGCCCTCACTCAGTCCGGTCTGTCGGTCTGTTTGGCGCAGCTCTGCCGTACTTGTTGCTTCAGTCAGGGTTCGGCGGCTGTGGTTACCACAGGCGCCGTTTTCCCACGTATTGTAGCTACAAGCCTTTGACTTTCGTGCTGCGTGTATTTGCTTCACTGCACCGGATGACATGGACGTCTCGGCAAATAACGTATACGTTTCATTCGGTGCTCGTGTCCCTGTGTGCTTCGAAGCAGCGACTGTAAACTCGTGAACGTCGGAATCGTAATGTAGCAGCAGAATGCATACAAAGGCGTTCACTCTTTTTTCTTCGTAGGATGCAGTCACAGACATACGAAATCCGTGGTGACCTTCACAGTACTGAACTTACGTTCTCAAGTGTTTTTTGGCGACAAAAGGAATGCAGATTGAACGAAGACGGAAATACACCTGTGGAAGTGTTACTTTCCTACCCTTCCCCGGTTCCATCCACACCCGCTTCCACCGTTTCACGTTCCACTTTCTTAGTTATCTTTTGTTCTAGTTTCTGTATTTCTTTCTCTCCCTTCTCATTCAAATGCACACACACACACACACACACACACACACACACACACACAGGGAGAGAGAGAGAGAGAGAGAGAGAGAGAGCAGTGCACACAGGAACAAACACAAACAGGGACAAAAAGGTAGACAAACTGAGATGGGAACGTACAGTGGACAGGAAGGGAAAGGAAGGAAAGAACATATCAGGTTCCTTAAAGGAGTAAGAAAAAGTACAAACAGACGAGAATGGAATGAATGGCTTTACAGTTTCCTTTTCATTGTCCACACCTTCTTCTCCAGAGGTTTCCTAAATTAGGTGGCGGAAGGCTATTTAAACGTAATACATAATTGGATATCAAAATAATAAAATGTTTGTAGTATTTCTGCTCTGGTCCAGAATTAATCATGAAATTGTTTTCTAATGGAACAGAAGAAAGGATTAATATTATAAGGGAAGACGAGACGTTCTGATAAAGAAAACGAAATGAATAGAAGTTTCACTCTAAAATCGACATAGTTGGTTTTCGTGGTTAGTAATTAATAGACCGTGATAGACCGTGTATCGGTAGCAGTGATTTGAATCGTTAATGCTGGTATGCATAAAAACGCGTACAACAAATTGTAATCGGACGTCGTAATCATGAGTGGGTAATAAAGGCAAGTCTTATGACTGATCATGGAAATATGCGCATAGGCTGCTACAATGGCTGCCGATCAATTGCCTCACCTTATCAAGACTTCCACTTCACCTTCGTCTCAAATTAATGCTGAAACAGATAAATACAGATTGGGACAAGGTAGGTGCAGTCGATCACTTTAAATAAGAACATTTCAGAGTTCAAGTATTATATTAACATAAAATTCAGACATTAAAAATACCCTGTCTGCTATCAAAGCGCGCATCTACATTGGAAGCTAAGACAGGAGAGAATGACGGAGATTAGATCGCTCGATGCCCGTATCTCGTGGTCGTGCGGTAGCGTTGTCGCTTCCCACGCCCGGGTTCCCGGGTTCGATTCCCGGCGGGGTCAGGGATTTTCTCTGCCTCGTGATGGCTGGGTGTTGTGTGCTGTCCTTAGTTAGGTTTAAGTAGTTCTAAGTTCTACGGGACTTATGACCACAGCAGTTGAGTCCCATAGTGCTCAGAGCCATTTGCACCAGATCGCTCGCTAAATAAATTAGAATTTCTTTCAAGAGACATTTGTTCGTATTTGAAGAGTTAAGACTATCTTTAAAAAATTTTCTTACTACGTCGTGTCGTCCATGTGTGCAGCGAGCGGTTATCCAGTTAATTTAGATTAAGGGGTATCGCACCTTCTCTTTGAAGCGTTGTCACAGTTCATCGCCTAACTTGGGAAGCCATTCAACAAGTAGTGGTGTGAAGGCTGTTAATTGTCACACTAATATATCAATAACTTATTTTACAATATGTCGTATAGAGTTTTCACTTTATATGTATGTGAGTTCATAAAAATAAATGACAGTTTTATTTACATAGGTATTGCCTTTGCTTAGTTTGGAAGCTACGTTGTCCTTTTCCTTTGAGTACAGAGTTCTAAATATACCATTTTTTGTCGGTATTAGATGCTACATAGTCGTTTCACTGTTAACAAAAGGAAGGGTTTACATAAGGAATAAACGTTGCAGTTCTAGATTCTTCACTGATTGTGTTCACACAATACATCATGTGTCTAGACGTAGAAACGTAGTTGGCATAGAGACCACGCGTGGTAGGAGACAACACAGGATAACGAATGGTACCAGCCCAGAGACTAGTACCCAAGCAAGGAGTTGTCTCCCCGAATGGCACATGGCATTGTAGAATGTCCAGAATGTCATTCAGGTAGGCCTCAGATGCTCAAAAGGTTCAGGAATCATGAAAGAACTACACACTAGGATCAGTGATTCCTCAGCAGAATGCACGATGGTTGTGCTGAAAGAAAAGCGTTAGACATAAAAACCCAAATTGCCGTTATTGACATCAACTACAGGGATATAAATTTAACACGTTTTTTTGTGTTTATCTTCGAGATCCGTTAGGAATCCTGCGAAGGGAGATGACTTCTCTCAAAGTTCATTTTGTCTTATTTTGTTTACTACTTTCCGACACGCTAATTTAACCACACAAATTCTGTGATTGCCGTACATCACAACGCAGTCGTTATCATCACAGTTCACCACAAATGTTCATAACACGCACTACGCATTAGTGTCCATGTCATTCCTTCCCTACACGTTCATTGGCACTTCATGTGATTCGAAATTGTGCAACGGCGCTATTTGCGCAGTAGTCAGGTCCACAATCAAGTATATGGTACGTAGTCAGGATTGTCGCCGGGCGTGCCCCCGCGACACAGCAGTCAGTTGAGCGCAGCCTCAGGGTGTGTGTGTAACGCGTTCCCGTGTGAGAAATGGGAACATGATACCGCTATGAAGAGCCCAAGGTCGTCCACCATCTCACACTATAGACCAAAAGTATTCAACTGCTCGCAGGATATAGTTCAGGTAAACAAATCATTTGTTCTTTCTTTTAAGTGTCGGCGAAATATTCCGTCCACAGGTAGCATCTTACACCATAATACTCAGCCCTGACAGTGTTTAAATTTTTACTTTCACGAATACGTCACTGCAGATTTCAGTCTAGTTTTCTTATAGTATGTTAACTCCATAGTTTGTCATAGATTTTAAAAGGCACAATAACAGTTCAGATTTGTTCCTCCCATCTCAACAAGTAATGATTTTACTTATTCTGTTCGTTCTACTTAGAAATATTAACAGTTTTCTTTTGCGTATGTGAGTCTAGCCTTGTCCTTTACAAAAGTGTATAATTTGTGTGTCATTACATCGTGTAAAGGCGAGTAAATAGCAGTTAGCAATAAAAAAATAAAGAAAATAAAAACACCTGCTACCAGGATAGAGCCTTAAATATGCTTCGAATTTTTTTCTTACACAAATTACCATACTGCTCCAGTGATGTAAAATATTTACATAAAAAAATTGCTTCGGCGCTTGCCGTAAATGCTCACGTCATACGTAGACAGCATTACCCTGCGTAGCAGGACTTATAGACGAGTAGATACAAACATATTCATATTACTCTTCAACACAACGTTATAGTAACTACTAAGGACTGTATAACACGTTAATTTTATTTTTCATATAGCACAATAGTGACGTATTACTCAGATAAATCGTTTGTCTTGCACAAAGCGTCCACATTGATTTTACATTATAGTATACATACATATACTACTTCTCACTAAAGCTAGCTATTGGGTAACGTAAATAAGCAGCTAGACTGTGATTACAGAACTTAAGTGCATGTCTTTCCAATCCAAACAAAATAGCGGAAACACAGAGTAGATGTTTAGATATTACATTGCTCCTTGGTCTTTCATAGAAATAATTCCTCAACCGAGTTCTCAGTTGTTGTTGTGGTCTTCAGTCCAGAGACTGGTTTGATGCAGTTCTCCATGCTACTCTATCCTGTGTAAGGTTCTTCATCTCCCAGTACGTACTGCTACCTACGTCCTTCTGAATCTGTGTAGTGTACTCATCTCTTGGTCTCCCTCTACGATTTTTACCCTCCACGCTGCCCTCCAATACGAAACTGGTGAGCCCTTGATGCGTCAGAATATGTCCTACCAACCGATCCCTCCTTTTAGTCAAGTTGTGCCACAAACTCCTTTTCTCCCCAATCCTATTCAGTACTGCAACATCAAGGCGGCTGAGCTCGGGAGCGCAGTGGTCCCGTGGTTAGCGTGATCAGCTGCGGACCGAGAGGTCTTTGGTTCAAGTCTTCCCTCGAGCGGAAAGTTTACTTTTTTTATTTTCGCAAAGTTATGATCTGCCCTTTCGTTCATTGACGTCTCTGTTCACTGTAATAAGTTTAGTGTCTGTGTTTTGCGACCGCACCGCAAAACCGTGCGATTAGTAGACGAAAGGACGTGCCTCTCCAATGGGAACCGAAAACATTTGATCGCATGGTCATAGGTCAACCGATTCCTCCACAGGAAAACACGTCTGATATATTCTATACGACACTGGTGACGGCATGTGCGTCACATGACAGGAATATGTTGTCGACTCACCTAACTTGTACACTTGGCGAATGGGTAAAAACATTCTTCTACCTTGCCCGATTTAGGTTTTCTTGTGGATGTGATAATCACTCCCAAAAAAGTGATCGCATTGGACGGACAGATAATAATTGTCTGAAAATAAAAAATTAAAATTTTTCACTCGAGGGAATACTTGATCCAAGGAGCTTTCGTTCCCAAGCTGCTCACGCTAACCACGGGACCACCACGCTGCTGAGCTCACGCTATCCTAGATGTTGGTTATATTGCTCATGGACTACTCAGTTTGTATATTTTGCTTAGTTTTTTCATAGTTCCACACAACTTCTTCCTATTTCCTCGATAGACCTGTGTTCAGTTTTTCAAGGCCTATCCACTGTTGCAACTTATAACTAAATCTGAGGGGGGTGCGCCGGCCGAAGTGGCCGTGCGGTTAAAGGCGCTGCAGTCTGGAACCGCTAGACCGCTACGGTCGCAGGTTCGAATCCTGCCTCGGGCATGGATATTTGTGATGTCCTTAGGTTAGTTAGGTTTAACTAGTTCTAAGTTCTAGGGGACTAATGACCTCAGCAGTTGAGTCCCATAGTGCTCAGAGCCATTTTTTTGAGGGGGGTGCGATGGGGAGGTTCCCTTGTGAGTAGCTGCATGTGGGGCTGGCTCGGCGGCGTCGCGTCCTTGGTGAACTCATTCCTGTTGTTATTAGCCTTCACCTCTTCGTGTATAAGGTCAGTTGAATCTAGAACCGACATAAAATGTTCTAGGACGTCTTCTGGTACGTGTATTAAGATTTAACGAATATCTAATGTCAGTTTTGCCTTCAGACTTCTCAGCACATGTTTGTGCTTGATTGGATCCTACCAGTAAAGTGGTTTGGACTTAGAAGTGTCTATTAAGCTTAGAATAGAATTTTTCTGTGTTAAAATCCTTTTATGGACATCTACTGACGATCAGACACCTATATTTCGAAGAAAGGTTCGTTCGAACTGTTCATAAGCTGGACATTACTCGGCCATTTGTGTCGCCCATACTGCTCCCTCTCCCTTTATATACCCTGTCGTTAAGCGTATCATTTGCTGCTCCGACCAGGATGGCAGCAACACACCTTTGAAGCCTTTCAAGGACACAATCGAGTAAGGAATTAACTTTTCTATTATAAAAATCTGGAATTGTCTGTGTTCAAGCAAGATATTGTGCAACGTATGTGTTGCTGGTATTTCGTACGGTGCATTACTCGGAAACAAACCATTATGAGTCATAGCATCACTGTACCGCTTGGGACGAACAGCTCATATTGTGCCGGCAATCGGTGCTGCAATTCGAACTACACCTCTGATTGCAGATATTTCTTGCTGTATGTTAGCAATCTGCATTGTTATCTTCACAAATGTAATGACTAGAGGCTAAACTTAGAACCTCTCTTCATTCCCCAGAGATCCTAAACGAGTGCCGCCATTGAGGAAGGCAGCCGTCCGAGAGAACCTCGGAGAAACTTCTGGACAAGTCCACAGAAGCGCTGCAGCAAAAAGATTTTTGTGGAGCGGGACACCGTCAAAATTAACTGGAATTGCCGAGAGCTGTCTGAATACAGAGTCACAGAAGCAGTTTTCTCAAGAATGGAAGCTGCCAGACACCATAAAAAGAACAAAAGTTTCCGTCTAGCCTCCTCTTGGTTTTTATGCGAATTGCACCGTTATTACTGGCTACTGTCATAGTAATTGCGTAGGAGCACCGTTTTAATTGCCACTGCGACAACCCCTGTCCTGTGAACTAAGTATACTACGAGAATCTCTTTCAAATTGATACAATTATTAGCGGGATAAGGAAGATAAAATTTAATGTTAGCAACTGCCAATTATATACAACGAGACAGCAGAAGATGTAAACCCCGAAGAACTGATGTCAAGTTAATGAAATCTTGTTGTCTCTATACAGTACGAACAGACTGTCTGTGGTAACGAATTCAGTATTTTGTATAGCCTCGTCTATTCATTAATGCACTCATCTATTTGTGTATACAGACGACCATAAGAGTTCTGCATTTCATCTTGTATAACTTTATTCTGTAGTGCTCCACATGTTTTTGGTTTTGCTCATTCGATTTAGGCAGTAATGCGGACCACAATTTATTCCATTTCCTCATGCCAGATTCATAATAGAAGAAAGATCCGGGGATCGATCCGTAGGAAATTAGTAGAAACGGTTGTTGTTAAAGCGGAGGAAATGGCAGAATACTGATGAAGATCAGTCTGAGATAAAATCGCACTCACTCTTCCCCAAATGTCACCCATGGTAACCAGTACCATCTCACATAATGAAAGAGAGGGTTAAAATTGTTCAGAAGTTCTAAAACAGCTAAGTAAATCAAAGTAAGACAAAAGAAACAATCAGACTGACAGAAGTATGCGTCTGGAGTATTACAGGGAAAAAATCAGAAAACAATTCACAGAATCTTGAAAGTCATACCATGCACTTTTGACGGTCGGCAAATGAACTGCCGTCCTCTGGTACGAAAATGAAACACAGTCTAATAAAATGTGGCGCACTGTGAGATGTGCACCACAAGCATCAAGTATTGGAGGTTCTCTCGCCGGAGCAAGAAGTCATGCTCCAAAGGGCTGGGGCCTAGGCGAAGGCGAGTAAGGAGGACCTCATGCCGCCTGTGTGGTTGGAAGAAGCTACGCCATGGCCACGTTGTGGAATTTTCTAGAGGCAGCTTGTTGTCACTTCCAGTCACTATTCTACCAATTGACACATGACCTTGCACCTCGACAGTGAAGGAATAGCATGCACGGCGGTGTCATATTGAAGTATCTGAGAATCACGACGCGTCTCCTTCGCTGCTACATCCGTCCTTTTGTTCCACGTAATATCCATGCGCCCTGCCACCCAGCAGTTACACATCCTCTCACCCAGCTTTTGTACGTGGACGAGGGCGTCCTGGATATTACAGACTACGTTATCTGCTGGGTATAAGCGTTGTGGAGAGTGTAGGGCACTCGGGGAATCGGAACAGACACAAAGAATAGACCACTCAAAATACATCTCGCATGCTCCACTGCCCGCAAGGTCGCTTACAATTCTGGATCGAAGACAGTAAAGTCTTGAGTCAATCGGATCTTTAGTATACGATAAAGGGAAACAACAGAGCATTAAACGTGTTTAGACGCACCGCAAACATATCTACAGAGCCATGGTGCTCATTTAAAACGTATAAAATAGTGTATTAACACATATGCAGGTGTGCAGCCTCTCCTGTACTGCGCTACATCTACAATAGTCCAGACCTCTGCAGTAACCAATGTGGCAGGAGTTAAAAACGCTGGATTTGGTATTCTACTAGCTTTACACGAAATGACTCCAGCACAGGCTGCACGTAGGTCCTAATGGAGTTGTTGGTCTTTGACGTTTGCAGAAAAGGGGTTCCAGAAACGGCTGAGCAACCATATTGTATGTGTGCCGGCCGATTTTCGAACTCAGGATCTTTACCTTTCGCAGGCAATTGCTCTACCATATGTGCTACCCAAGCACGAGTCAGCAGCCTACCTTGCAGCTTTACTTCTGGCAGTATCCTTTAAATTTCACAGAAGCTCTATTGTGAAACTTGTAAGACTAGCACACCTGAAAGAAAGGACATTGCGGAACATAGCCACAGTCTGGGGGATGTTCCAGGATGACATTATCACTCTGCAGCGGAGTGTGGGCTGATATGAAACCCCATGACAGATTAAGAGAAGTTTAGAAGGTAGGAGACGAGGTACTGGCGAAATTACGGCTGTGAGGACTGGTTGTGAGTCGTGTTAGGGTAGCTCATTTGGTACAGAGGAGTGAAAATTTCACTATGGAAACAATATGGTGTGTTCGTGAATTCGGAGAAGTGAGAAAATTGCATGCCTGACGCACCAGGAGGAGCTGCCGTTGCATGATGAGAGGGTGTTTCCCAGCCTCAGCGCAGAGACTGGGTATGGGGCTCGTCCTGCAAGCTTCCTTAGCCAGCCAATATACCTCATGGTGGATAGCTTGAACGATCTTCATATAAGAAACATCGATGCGCTACAGCCACAATCAGGCCACGATCGTACGAAATCCCTACAAAACTGGAACAAGCGCCCCGTATCCACTCTCCGAGACTTGTTGCAAGGCAATTTAAGATGTTCAGTGTCGGCTTTCGGGTGCCTCTGATGTGGTAACTACAACAGATGGAGTAAAAAATGGGAACCAGGAACCTCACTGCGTCTTTAACACGTACAATGGCGTCACTCCTATGCAAGACTGACGGTAAAATTTGCAATTGTATTCCTTACATGAAAATCAGGTAAATAAAAAAAATACGTCGAGAACGTTTAAAAGGAACACACACTTTCCTGCAGAAAAATGAAAACCTCTTTCTGTAGCCAACTCTTGCAACGTTTCACTGTAAGTTGCAAATGACATGTCGCTCTTGCAGTACTGGAAGAGAAACAGAAAACCACAGAATCGTCCACAAGTAGGGAGCATTTTACAAGACTCCGTACTGTAGATGTATGGGTGTGGCAAAGAGGATAACACATAAAACACCGCCCTCAAAACGATCCGATAGCAAATCACCAACTCGGGACCTAATTTTATTTTGCGTATGGCATTTAAGTACATTTCAGTATTGGATCACGTTATTCTACATTAAATAAAATTACATATATTCACAGAGAAACATCTAGTGCCCGTATATATTTGATGGATTTTTGGGATGCCATGAGGAATTCTTCAAAGTTCCCACTGAACGCTCTAGCACTGCATTCTTCTCTGATGTGTTGGATGATCTGCTTAGGCGCTCCGCAGTCACATGCTGGCGAATACAGCAGTCGCCATTTGAAGAATAGTCAGCACATCTTCCATGAACAGTTCGTAATAGGTTCAGTGTTGACCAAATCTTGCGGAGCTGATCAAACCCAGAAACTGCCTCGGTAGTACAAGGCATTAGGTGGCATTCTGGAGCCATTCTCTTCCTCAAGAGTTAGTTGATGTCAGACAGCGAGGTTGTCGAGAGCAAGAGGAGGATGTCTTGAACGAAGCCTCTTGGTACTCAGATCAGGTATATCGATGTGTACCGGTAGTTGAGGGTTAGCTTCGATCTTGTATTCCCTGACCAAGGCTGCTTCTCGTCGTATTTTTGGGGGTAGTATATGACTCAGGACAGGTAGCCATATGTTAGGGGGAGACCTAACGGTTCCTGAAATAATGCACATTGTGTTGTTAAGTTCGACATCGATTTTGTTCATATGACTACTGTTTAGCCCTACTGGTGCACAGTACTCCGCCGTAGAATATACCGGGCTCAGCGCAGACGTCCTCGGAGTTGTTTCCGTTGATCCCCAGGTGGTTCCGCAGATTTTATGGATGAAGTTGTTTCTTGTTCTCACCTTGGCAGCTGCTTTTGTAAGGTGTGATTTAAATGTCAAGGTTCTCTCGAACGTGACCACTAGGTGCCTTGGCTCCTTGCTGTGGTTGAGGTGCGTGTCGTCAAGGTATACTTCCAGAGCTCTGTCGGCTTCTCTATTATTGAGGTGGGAGCAAGATACTTCTGTCTTCGTGGCGTTAGGCCTAAGCCTCCATTTACGGAAGAGTGCTGCCAGGGCAGACAGATCAGGGTGTCTTCCATTGTATCAAAATCGGTGTAGCCCAGTCATCAGCGTAGCCAAATTTCATACAAGATGTTTCTGGCATGTCAGCAATGTATAGGCTGAAAAGCAGTGGGGCTAATACCAAGCCTTGAGGTAAGCCATTTTGAAGGAATTTCTGGTTACTGACTTTGTTTCCCATGACGACCTGGAATCCTCTGTTACCAAACATGTTACCGATAAGCTTTGTCACTTGTTGACAGGGCATTATTTTCATCAGTTTGTAGAGTAGGCCTTGTCTCCAGACGGTATCATAGGCTGCTGACAAGTCAATGAAGACCACAAATGTTTTTAATTTCTTTTGGAATCCCGCTTCAGCATGTGTTGTATGGGCCAGGACTTGGCCTGCACAGCTTCGATTGGGACGAAAGACGGCTTGTTCTACTGGGATGGCCGTGAGTACTGTCTTACCGATCCTGTTAAGTAGTACTTGTTCCAGAAGTTTGTACACCATGCTAAGCAGTTCTATGGGCCGGTAGTTTTGCGGAAGATTTCCCGGTTTACTTGGCTTTAGGAGGGCAATTATCTTGGCACGTTTAAGTTCTTGGGGTATGTTTTCTGTCCACAGTACTCATGTGAAGAACTCTGCTAAACACATTTTGGTATATTTGCCAGACTTGATAAGAAACTCTGTGAGTATTTCATCTGAGCCAGGGGCTTTGCCTGGTTTTGTATCCTTTAATGCTGCCGAGATCTCTTCGGGGGTGATGTCGCATGAGTGCTTAGTGTCAACACTGGCTGTTGCTTTTAGCTTTCTAAGTTCACGTTTAGCGCGTATTGTTGTCTGTCGGTGGTTTATTCCTTTAGATGTTTTAACAACGTGCAAAGCAATTTTGTTAGGTGTTGTGGGGTTTTAATCTCAAGTGATACGGCTAGCTCTTCCTAGTTTTCGAAGCAGGGACCATGCTATTAGTTTCCATCCACTTCTGTCGTCGTGCAGGATCAAGGCTGTGTACGAGTTCATCTGCTATTTCTCTGTCATCGCTGCTTCAGTAGTCATTATAGAGTTCCTCAAATTTCTCGTCCCAGCCTGGAATGTATTCTTCGCGGTATCCTCTAGTATGTGCTTTTTTGCTGTACTGATGACTGCTCCCACATATCTTTTATAACTATCAGCAGATGGACTGATTCATCCCAGGCATTTATCACGGGAATTTGGCAAGGGATAAGTCCCTGCAGTCGCGCTGTTCATCTGTGTCCTCAGTGGCTCAGATGGATAGAGCGTCTACCATGTAAGCGGGAGATCCACGGTTCGAGTCCCGGTCGGGGCACACATTTTCAGCTGTCCCCATCGAGGTATGTCAACAACACCTGTCGGCAGCCGAGGGTTTCAATTATTTATCATTTATCGAGGTCTTCAGAGTAAGTTGTCCAATCCGCCTTTTTTTAGGTTCTATCTATCAGATGCTACTGGTTATCATGGGTGAGATTTGGGGAAGAGTGAGTGCGATTTTATCTCAGATAGCTCTTCATCAATGTTCTGCCATTTCCTCCGTTTTAACAACAACCGTTTCTACTAATTTCGTGCGGATCGATCCCCGGATATATCTTCTATAGAGGAGTTGAGGTTATCAATGGAATACTTGTACCGATTTCTACTAGCACTGGAGGGTGTTGAATGTGAGGGAAATCTCGCAGGACATTTCGGCTTGTGGTGACGAGCTGGTGATTTTCATCAGCTGTGACAATGCATAGATTTGGGTCATTCTCTCGTTTCCAAGCTGCTGATCTGAAGGAACCACGATCTTTAGCATTGAAAATGAGGTGGATGTTGTTTTCTTCTGCCTAATTTGCTAAGGCTTCACCATTTGTAACAGTTGTTCGGTATCGCCATTGCGTGTGGTGGCTGGTGTGATTGGAGAACATCTGCTGGCCATGAGGATCCTGGTGGCTTATAAGTGTTACTTATGACCCGTTCACCTATTTTGATTATCACAGAGTGGATATTATCATTTGTGGAAGTGGATAGCAGGTGAGCGTTCTCTATTTTATTTTTGACGCATGTGGCTACTCCATAAGCATGAAGGTAAGTTGCACCAATTATACCGTATCCTGGTATTTTTTCTCTGGTGCGTAGTTGTTCTTCGTTATCCGTGTGGGTTTCCTGTAGGGCAACTACATCAATGTTGTGCTTAGTCAATAACTCTTGAAGAATTTGGCATTTGGTTTTACTAATGCCCACAATGTTCAATTGGCATGTTTTAATACTTGTTCCAAGTTTCCTAGATGCTTGGCCCTGAGAAAGACTTTGAGTCATTTCCTCTCGGTTATGTACTTCTCGTATAGCCAGTAGATGTAGAATGATTATCTGGCTGCCAGTTTTGTTACCACCCAGGGGTAGCGTGTGGGGCAAATTTGAGGTTTGCATCCACGGACGTGAAGCAACATCGACTCCCTTCGGGACCTAAAAGAGCGGTGAATGATGATGGGAAGGCGATCATGAAAGACCCATCGGTGTAGCTGTCCCAGAATACTGCGTTTGCAGGTAGTGTCGCACTCTTTCTGGTGTCATAGAGCAGACCCATACAACGCTGTTTTGTATAGGAAATCATGCCGGATTGACACCTCTAGCCAGGTCATTGTTGTCGACAGTGGGTAGGAATCTCCAGAATACACACTGGGAGCGGCTAAGGAGTTTCCTGGTCTCTAACATCAAGACTATGGTGAAACATTTGCTTCAAGATCTTTCCTGCACAATTCATTAAGGCACCGCTCCTGTAACTACAGGGACTAATTGGGTCCTTTCCTGATGTGAATAGGAGAGGTGTCAAAACTGCGGCTCTCGACGAGATGGGAAAGTGGTCTGTCTCCCACATAAAATTTAAAAAAAAAATCGAGGAGGATATCCTTTGACTGCTTGTAAATGTCGAAGCATGCAGTACTGACCAGGTGCAATATCAAGAGCCTTAGATAGTGCCGATCCTGTTCCCATGTGGAGAACGGCACTTGTAAGACTCAGAATTGCCCGATCTGAATTCCAACTTGGCCCTCTCAGCATGTCGGAACGCCGGATCCTGGCTGGCATTGCCAGTAATTCTTCTGTCGTCGTTTGAACGATGTCTGCAGCCGTTGTTAGGAGGCACCTGTGTTTCAGCACTGCTGCTGTTGATATATGACTGCATGTATCGAAAACCATCTTGATGTAGCGCTTGACAGGGTCCAGGAACGGTTGCCATAAACTTTTATTGTTATTCTTAATTGTGGTCGAGTCTTGGCTCTCCCGACTCGAAAGTCTGCGAGGCTGTTGGGCGGGGTAAACTGTAGTAGAGCCACACGCCTGAACCAGAGTGCTGAGTGGCACTCCACAAAAGTACAGCTTGTTTCCAAATATTCCCTGACGACTTTGGGTTCCATAAGTCAGCGGCTTCGTGGATCAGTCCTGTGGTACGGCCCATCCATTTCTGGAGGCTACCATGGTGTTCACACGCAGCGGCATAGTGGATCAGTGGTGTGGTATCGCCCATCCACTCCTGGAGAGTATCTTAGTGTTGAAACACAGCCAGCTGTATGTACAGTGTTCAGTTTACTGACCATCCATTTCGTCGGCTTCCTTTCACATAACGCTGCATCCAGTGGGTGACTTCAAAATGGGATGTGGTCGATCGGATGAAGGTCATCGGTTGCTTCCCACTGAGCATAGTCTCCAGGGGCTGGAGGACAAAAAGATTTATCGATATATGAGGAGGATCCAATAGCAGCGGAGAAATGAGCTGGACTACCCATGTTGAAGGTGCACAGATCCTGACTGAAGTTAGCGTTCGTGGAGGTGTAGCGCCTACTCCTTTCACAGTCACCATGTACCATCATTGTGTGGGTCTTAAGATGGTCTAAAACAGATTAAATGGGTAACCCTATATAGAAATTAAAGTTTATTGCGGTTGTGACTGTTTATATTCCGTTTTAGATGGTTCAAAGGTGGTTCAAATGGCTCTAAGCACTATGGGACTTAACATCTGAGGTCATTAGTCCCCTGGACTTAGAACTACTTAAACCTAACTAACCTAAGGACATCACACACATCCATGCCCGAGGCAGCATTTGAACCAGCGACCATAGCAGCAGGGCGGTTCTGAACTGAAGGGCCTAGAACTGCTCGGACTTCAGTTTTAGATAATAATCTTCTGATTCACATGACCGACATGGCTACTGCTTGTAAATCAGAAACCAAGGAGAGAGCAGAATGATGGTGTCCGTTACTGACTAACATAGCATTTCCTCCCTTGACCCTTCCTCAGTCAGGTTGTCCTTGTGTTAGAATATATATCCCAGCAGGACATGGGCATCTGTAACTTTAAAATGTGTTTCTTGTATATACAAGGATAGGGGAAGCGTCTGTGGTAAGTGTTTCGTGTTCCCTGTAGTATGGAGTTGCACTGTCATGCAGTGTCTTTGCTGGGATGGAGAACCTACAATGGGT
Organism: Schistocerca nitens; assembly: GCF_023898315.1. Lineage (NCBI taxonomy): Eukaryota > Metazoa > Arthropoda > Insecta > Orthoptera > Acrididae > Schistocerca > Schistocerca nitens. The sequence goes on along the minus strand of NC_064614.1, from coordinate 293,273,946 downwards.
GGCGAGATGGTTGCTCCAGGCGGACTTCAAATTCCATTACCTCTGAAGCAGATGCAATAGAACTGTCATGTCAAATGAGACATACTTTGTTGTTTTAAGCTCGTATATCTTCAAGGTAAACGCCGCAATCTCTACTTAAGACAGGGTTGTTCCCAGAGCAATTTACACACATAGGAGGAGATGTAAAAATGTCACCTTCGTGGCCAGCCTTACCACATTTGTCACAAGTGACTTCTGCCTTACTCGAAGAGTCGTGTGCCCGAAGCGCTGGCGTTTGAAACAGCTCATTGTGTTAAGCGTAAGCGTAAGTGAAGGAAACCCGCCTTGATATACTGTAGGAGTTTTATGCTTTGAAGGCAAAGATAAAAGAGTCGGATCTCAACCCATCGACCCCTTTCGTTCCTTTAAGGTAAAGATAAAAGATTCAGATCTTAACCCATCGACCCCTTTCATGAAAAACTGTTCAAAAGAATTACGGGAACATGACTCTGGGCATCTGCCATACTCAGCAGTAATTGGGGACTGTGTATGTTATCAAATTGTACCCTTCTCTCTCAAAATTTTAGTGTAGAACAAAATATCATTATATCCTTGGCCATTTACATAAAAAGAACTGAAATGCCCGACAGGCGTCGAAAACGAAGTCCTAGGTGCTTTTCATTGGATATTGAGAACTTCAGCAGCGTGTATGCCCTCTGCAAGTGTTTATCACTGCCCGACGCCTATGTACAGTACGTATAAATCTGCAAAAGTCACTCTGTGATATCTGTTCCCATTCTTCAGTGAGATCCGATGTGAGTTCTTGGCTATCTGTGGTGAAACAACACGACCACAACACACAGCTGTCAGGTACGTCCCACATATGAGCGATGGAGTTCAGGTCGGTACTCACTGCTGGACATTCCATTACTTCAATATCGAGGCTTCGCAAAATAACCCCACTGATGCCCGCACATAGGCCTTGCCATTAGAAGTAATTCAGGGCCACCACCGTATGCAGCAGCCGCCACAAGGTCCAACTCGATTTGTTCGACTTACTGCCAGGCATTTAGGCGACATGGATGAAGATAAGATCCGTAAGGCTGACACCACATAACAGAACTTTAGACAACATTTGGCATGTACCACTTACCATAAGTGTCCACGTACAACCCCAGCCACCATCTTGCGTCAAAGATACCTGGACTCGTCTGTGAATAACGTGTTTCGCCAGTGACGAAGTTGCCAGTTTATGTGGGAACGGCAGAACTGTGAGATGTTGTCGCGTCAGCTGGGGTAGTTTGGGTCATAAAGTCCTTTCTCTTAACTTGTTCCGTGCCGTCTGATCGGACGTAGGGGTTCCACTTGCCTTCCTGAGATCGTCTTGCAGTTCTCTGGCTGTAGGCATACTACGCCACACCACAACGCAGAGATGGACAGATATCAGACTTCACGTGGAGTTATAATGAGTCGACCACAATGTCCAACTCGCCTTGTGTGCTGATCAGTCCCCCTGTAGTGTGTTCACAACCCGTACATCACACACGGAGAGGCATTGGCATTTGTAGCAACACAATCGAAAGTCCTCCCCTTTCGGATCAAACAGACCGCACGTGTAACTTGCACTGCATTAAGATGTAGCATTGTTTGTCCTTGGTTAAATAGAAAGTCCAAAAATGACAGCTTCCATCTGAGTACCTCACTAGAAAGCACTGGTACACCGATACTCACTTCCACATGAGGGGTCATCTGACGCTGTAATGCGTACCATAGCCAATACATGACGAATGATTTTAATTGTTGCCTATATTGAGAGCGAATATCATAAGCGATATAATAAATCTAACAACAAAATATATTTAACATACCGGACGCCGATACTCGTCTTCCCATAATTCTTTTGAACAGTATTTTTCACACGTTAAAAATAGTTTCTCCAGCTCACTCATCTTTTAGTTCTTCTTTGGGAAATTCTATACGATTTCTATATGACAGAACACCTTTGCTGTAGTTCAAGGTGTCGTGGAGCTATGTTTCAGTGGCATATTTCCTGAGGTATTTAGTTTGCTGGAGGATCATCGCTTTTTGGAAACTAACAGTACTGGTGCAGGTATGTAGTATGTGGTGCATTTTAAACTTAAATCATCTTGTGAAGTGCAAGTGTTTGAGGAGGTTACTTACAGTCTGAGGCTGAGTCAATGAACTTTCAGCTTGACCTTAATCAAATCACATAATCATAGCCCTCCCCCTATTCTCTTCATCCCTCCTTTACTCTCCTCTCACGTCGCCACCACTTCATTTCCGAGCAATCACAGAGCAATATTAAAAATGAAACAAGGAATGAAAAATCCAATATGACGGAAATAGTCGAATTGCGTTTGCGCAAAATTTCAGACCGCCTCCCCTCACCCTATCTCGAACCAATCACAGTGCAGAACTCCTTAACTCCGAACAATCATAGGACAGTAATAAAAATCCAGGTTGATGAAAATAAATCTTTCATGTGCATTGCACGCCTTAACCCGTCTCCTTTCCAAGTAATCAGAACATAGTATTTAAATAATGTGCGAAATTACATTTTTCCCCCATATACTTCGCTGTCTCCAACCAGTCATGGAATGATCTTAAAAACAGTGGAAGCCTCATATTAAAATCAAAGATTTCATTATTTTCGAAAAATATTTGCCTTTGGCGTAAAATGTAGCAATTACATTATTTACATACACATACACTACGTGATCAAAAGTATCCGGACACCCCCAAAAACATACGTTTTTCATATTAGGTGCATTGTGCTGCTCCCTACTGCCAGGTACTCCATATCAGCGACCTCAGTAGTCATTAGACATCATGAGAGAGCAAAATGGGGCACTCGGTGGAACTAGCGGACTTCGAACGTTGTCAGGTGACTGGGTGTCACTTATGTCATTCGTCAGTACGCGAGATTTCAACACTCCTAAACATCCCTAGATCCACTGTTTCGGATGTGATAGTGAGGTGGAACTGTGAAGGGTTACGTACAGCAAAAAGCGCAAAGCCGACCTCGTCTGTTGGCTGACAGAGACCGCAGACAGTTGAAGAGGATCGAATTGTGTAATAGGCAAACATCTATCCAGACCATTACACAGGAATTCCGAACTGCATCAGGATCCACTGTAAATAGGCGGGAGTTGAGAAAATTTGGATTTCATGGCCGAGCGGCTGCTCATAAGCCACACATCACGCCGTGAATGCCAAACGACCCCTCGTTTGGCGTAAGGAACGTAAACAATGGACAATTCAAAACTGGAAAAACGTTCTGTGTAGTGACGAATCACGGTACACAATGTGGAGATCCGATGGCAGGGTGTGGGTATGGCGAATGTTCGGTGAACGTCATCTGCCAGCGTGTGTAGTGCCAACAGAAAAATTCGAAGGAGGTGGTATCATAGTGTGGTCGTGTTTTTCATGGAGGGGGCTTGCACCCCTTGTTGTTTTGCGTGGCACGATCGCAGCACAGGCATACATTTACGTTTTAAGCACCTTCTTGCTTCCCACTGTTGAAGAGTAATTCGGGGTCAGCGATTGCATCTTTCAACACGATCGAGCACCTGTTCATAATGCATGGTCTGTGGCGAAGTGGCTACACGACAATAACATCTTGTAATAGACTGGTTTCCACAGAGTCCTGAGCTTAATCCTACAGAACACTTTTGGGATGTTTTGGAACGCCGACTTCCTGCCAAGCCTCACGGACCGACATCGATACCTCTCCTCAGTGCAGTACTTCGTGAAGAATGGGCTGCCATTCCCCAGTAAACGTTCCAGCACCTGATTGAACGTATGCCTTCGAGAGTGGAGGTTGTCATCAACGCTAGGGGTGGGCCAAAACCATATTGAATTCCAGCATTACCGACGGAGGGCGTCTCAAACTTATTTTCAGCCAGGTGTCCGAATACGTTTGATCACATAGTGCACATACCTGTAGTGTAAGCAATTAAAATAACTGCCAGATAAAAGTTTTGAATTATATATATAATGTAGCACACACACACTTCAAAGTGTTCCCTCTCCCCTCCTCCAATCAGAGACCAATATTAAAAAGGCAAGAGCCATCTACAATGTAGCCACATCCGGGCTGAGTGCTTAAAAAATCTGGTCGACCTTAATTATGTATGAAACAAATACATTATTGCCTCTCTCTCCTTCACTTGATTCAGAACCCAGTTTTACTACTACAATGGAGCTGCATCTGTTGTGTATTCAATGGCATCTGAAATACTTATAAAAAAAGTCAAAGCATCTGAACTGCCAAAAGTACCGAAAATAATGTACTACGTTCTCATAACTGCCTTCCAAAATATAATTCATGGACTGCAACACCATTCACATTGGTAAATTTCATTCACAGCTATATATCATTCGATATGCAATATTGGAACGAGTGTATAACATACTCTTCATAAATACACTCCTGGAAATTGAAATAAGAACACCGTGAATTCATTGTCCCAGGAAGGGGAAACTTTATTGACACATTCCTGGGGTCAGATACATCACATGATCACACTGACAGAACCACACGCACATAGACACAGGCAACAGAGCATGCACAATGTCGGCACTAGTACAGTGTATATCCACCTTTCGCAGCAATGCAGGCTGCTATTCTCCCATGGAGACGATCGTAGAGATGCTGGATGTAGTCCTGTGGAACGGCTTGCCATGCCATTTCCACCTGGCGCCTCAGTTGGACCAGCGTTCGTGCTGGACGTGCAGACCGCGTGAGACGACGCTTCATCCAGTCCCAAACATGCTCAATGGGGGACAGATCCGGAGATCTTGCTGGCCAGGGTAGTTGACTTACACCTTCTAGAGCACGTTGGGTGGCACGGGATACATGCGGACGTGCATTGTCCTGTTGGAACAGCAAGTTCCCTTGCCGGTCTAGGAATGGTAGAACGATGGGTTCGATGACGGTTTGGATGTACCGTGCACTATTCAGTGTCCCCTCGACGATCACCAGTGGTGTACGGCCAGTGTAGGCCCTGTGTGCCTCGGTCGTATGCAGTCCCGATTGTGGCGCTCACCTGCACGGCGCCAAACACGCATACGACCATCATTGGCACCAAGGCAGAAGCGACTCTCATCGCTGAAGACGACACGTCTCCATTCGTCCCTCCATTCACGCCTGTCGCGACACCACTGGAGGCGGGCTGCACGATGTTGGGGCGTGAGCGGAAGACGGCCTAACGGTGTGCGGGACCGTAGCCCAGCTTCATGGAGACGGTTGCGAATGGTCCTCGCCGATACCCCAGGAGCAACAGTGTCCCTAATTTGCTGGGAAGTGGCGGTGCGGTCCCCTACGGCACTGCGTAGGATCCTACGGTCTTGGCGTGCATCCGTGCGTCGCTGCGGTCCGGTCCCAGGTCGACGGGCACGTGCACCTTCCGCCGACCACTGGCGACAACATCGATGTACTGTGGAGACCTCACGCCCCACGTGTTGAGCAATTCGGCGGTACGTCCACCCGGCCTCCCGCATGCCCACTATACGCCCTCGCTCAAAGTCCGTCAGCTGCACATACGGTTCACGTCCACGCTGTCGCGGCATGCTACCAGTGTTAAAGACTGCGATGGAGCTCCGTATGCCACGGCAAACTGGCTGACACTGACGGCGGCGGTGCACAAATGCTGCGCAGCTAGCGCCATTCGACGGCCAACACCGCGGTTCCTGGTGTGTCCGCTGTGCCGTGCGTGTGATCATTGCTTGTACAGCCCTCTCGCAGTGTCCGGAGCAAGTATGGTGGGTCTGACACACCGGTGTCAATGTGTTCTTTTTTCCATTTCCAGGAGTGTAATTAAAAATTAGTGTCTGCTTATAAAATATAAATAAAAATTAGGGATACATAGCTGCTGAACATCGGTTTTACCTTAAATACCATTCCATGACCCTGAATGCGAAATAAAACTGTAACGTTTGGTTAAATCCGCAGGACAGAACAGGTAGTTGGAATTGTGGAAAGGGGCCAAAAATGAGCTTCTGTCAGTTACACTCGAACACACATAACTTTCGCCAACTCGAACACTCGCTATTGCTCACGGGAATACCCCCAACAGCCAACCATGGAAACCAACGGCACAATATGAACAGACTGGCTTCTGTAATTAAATCACTATTCAACTTTGATGTCGTGGGTCGGTGAGCCACGAACCTCAATCAGAACAGCTCCCACACACTCCGACACTGCGTAGAGACCGCCAGTGGGCTCGGCCCACGGCAGCGTGCGAAGATTTCCTGGCTGATCCACACCAACTGAGCGACTGCCGCACACCGGCTCTCCTTGATCAACTGATTTACAGGGCCCAATAAACGCATGATAGTGCAAGACCCGAAGAAACGAGGAGTAAGTTTACTAAGATTCCCATCGCATATCTGTCTCCCCTGGTAATTGTGGACATAAACTTGGTCCCGGCCTGCCCTTAAAGGTTTCCCGGTTACGATTATAACGCTCCGCTTGCTTATTATGGGCTCTGAGTATATTACTCCTGGCCCGGTTTCAGTTTTCTTTGATAACACACGGATTAATATCGGCTGGAATGAGATCTTGAATTCCCCAGAAGTTCAAAAGAGGGGAATTAACTGGATCGGAAAAGATCAATGATGCATTCGTAGCTCGCAAGGCTTCATGACTGGCGGTATTAAAGGCAAAAGTGAGCCAGGGAAGAGTGGAGTCCCATTTACTGGATGTTTTCTGATGATAAATAAGCGGACTTAATATTCCGATTAACTCTCACCGCAACGGACCTCTGGGGATATACGGGGTGATAGTGACATGCTTGACACCGTTCCGTAAACAGAAGCCCTTGAAAGGGGCCGAAAGAAAGGCAGGGACGTTATCGCTAACTAGCTGCTTGGGTGGTCCAAAAACACTGAAGACACTAGTTAAATGATTAATAGTGGTGGCAGCGGTAACGTTACGGCTAGGAAGGAGCCAAGTACATCTGGAGAACGCATCAATCACAACTAGTACATATCGATGACCCCATCTAGTGCCAGGTAAAAGCCCCAAATAATTTATTTATTTATTTATTTATGCATTTATTTTACCTGGCAAGATTAGGGCCTTCAGGCCCTCTCTTACACCTAACCAGGCATACTCAGTCAATATAGAGCTTGTGCATAGGACAGGACTCTCGTTCAGGACTTAACCAACCTTGTTGAAGAGCATTCTTGGGTTTGGTTACATTACACAAGCGGCATTGGGATATCATTTGTCTCACATTCCGGTCCATGGAGGACCGAGTTAAATTCTCCTTGATTCTTTGGAGAGTCTTATAAGTCCCTAAATGGCCACCTACCAACGAATCATAAAAATAACGAAAGAACGGACGCACCAAGGTTGCAGGCAAACAGATCTTAGACTGCTTAGCATTGCCCACCTTCCTGCAAAGAATAACCCTCTTAACAACATACTCATGCGACAGCTCTCTTGCCAACACACTTTGCTTAATACCGACCCAAACAGGGTCCTGATCCTGATGCTGAGCAACGTCTTCGAACAAAAGGGGAATTTCATCAAATATCATACAATTAAGGATGTCGCCCTCTACCTGCTGCCTTCTCTCACTAGATGTAGCTGCGGTGTACATCCGGCTGAGGACATCCGCAAGGACATTTCAGAGCCCTTCACATGTTTGACCTCAAACTGAAATGCCGAAATACGTACTCCCCACCTATCAATACGGCCAGTTTTACGCGGCCTAGCGAACGCCCAACTCAAATCCTGATTGTCTGTTTCCAATTGGAAAATCCGATGTTCAAAGTAGAAGCGGTACTTCTCTAAGGCAAATAAAACGGCCAAGGCCTCGCACTCGTAGACAGACTACTTAAGCTCAGTTAACCGGCGATACGCGTAGGCTAGTGTCTGTCTCTGCCCCTCCAACTCCTGGAGAAGAACGCCTGAAACACCCGCATTAGAAGTGCCAGTTTGAACAATAAACCTTTTATTGAAGTCGGGTACCCCAAGAGCCGGCAGATAGGCTATCGCCGTCTTAATGTGCTCAAAGGCAGCCTCCTGGGCGGGTCCCCATTCAAAACGCATGCCCTTTCGGCGTAACTGATTTAAGGGTGCCGCCAAATGAGCAAAATTGGGAACAAAACGGCTAAAGTAATTTGGCATGCCTATAAACTTAGCAATTCCTCGTTTATCAGTAGGGGGAGGCAATGCCAGCAAGGCCTTAGTCCGCTCTAGGTCAATGCGAATACTTTGACCTGACACTATATGGCCTAACAAAGATACCTCCTCCTTAGCTAGCGTGATTTTACTAGGCTTAACAGTTAGACCAGCTCGCTGTAATCTCAACAGTAATTGTTGGATATGCTCCAAATTATCTTCAAACGAACGACTATAGATAACCAAGTCGTCCAAATAATTATAGACACAGACTAACTTTAAGTCGCCGAGGATATTATCCAACAAACGACTAAGAACCGCCGCTCCGGTTGCTAGCCCGAAAGGAAGTCTGTTAAACTCGAACAAGTTCCAGTCAGTACAAAACGCAGTAACTTGTTTACATTCCTCAGCCAAAGGAATCTGATAATAAGCCTGATTCAAATCAAGGTTCGTAAACCAGTTTGCGCCGGCAAACCAAGTAAAAGAATTACGCAGATCCGGCAGAGGAACTGATTCAAGGACAACCTTGGCGTTCAAACGCCGGTAGTCAACCACAGGTCTGACATCGCGCCCCTGATCCTTAAGTACATGAAATATTGGGGAAGCATAAGCAGAAGTAGAGGGCCTTGTTGGAGCATCGTTGTTGGAGCATCTGACGTATCGTAGCCTTGAGGGGGTGAAAGGCGGTATGGAGATTGCCCAGCCGGAATATCTCAGGACAGATAGATATGATATTCGAGAACGCTAGTGACACCCAGGTTATCACTAAGGAGTTGATGAAAACCTTGCAACAAATCGCGCACCTGAGAAGCCTGATGGGGCAAGAGATGGGCCAAATCGAATTCATTCGCTGCGGCCTCGACGGCCAAGGCTCCGGCAGTTTGCCATACCCCAGGTTTAGTACACTCGTAAAGGCAAAAATTCTCCCTAGGAGTAAACGTAAAGGGAAAGGTATGTCCGGAACAATCCAAGATCAAGCCGGTTTTTTGATGAAATCATACCCCAAAATTAGACAAACAGGCAGTTCCTTAACCAAGGCTAAATACACAGGCCAGGAAAAATCACCAACCGACATACTCCACCGGATACAAGCCTGCAGAGGTAACACCTGCCCATTGGCCACCCGACATCTCTGTACAGGCGAAGAAACCGAATGAAGTTTCGTAAGATGCCCAAATTACGAAAACCACTCAAAACTTAATAATGAAAAGGAACTACTAGAATCCAAGAGAGCACAAACGGGCTCGCCACCTACCCGAGAACAAACATAAGGCAAAAGCTGTGATGAGGGAGCGCCCACCCGAGTATGCCAAGGCCTAAAAGTTTGAACCCGAGTTCACGGGCAAACCTGGCGTCATCTGTTGGCTCTAGGAGCCCGAGGCTGAACACAAGAGCGTACCAAATGGGCCGTACTGCCGCATCTGGAACAACGTCGGGGTTCCCTTTCGATAACTTCAACGGATGTAGATAATCCGGAATCGGCGCTGACGTCGCGCCCCTTGTCCCCCTGACGTACATGGTTCTCAAAGGGTCATGCGGATGCTGCGATGACCACATCATGGAGGTCTCCCCCGGTTGTAGGCTGCTTACGGAAAACAAAATGCGACTTATCCGCAGCACGCAATCCCATAAGAACGATAGAGGTTAATTCTTGTTCAGGTAAATCAATCAATAAGGCCAACGAAACTGTCTGGACTCTATCGACATACTGATGTTACTGCTCCTCGACGCTGCGCTCCCCAAATACAAAGACACTCAAGTTGGTTACGAACCCTGGTGGTTAACCTTTGCCTAATTACGAGCTCCCTTATTTGCTGCAAGGAAAACCCTTCCACCGTGGCTCGCGAGAGGAGGTTCTGCAACTCGCCTCTAGCTAGTGGGTACAACAATGACAGAATTCCTTGGTGCGGGACGAGAAAGGCGGCCGTGTGTTGTTCTAGGCGAACCAGTAACCACAATAATTTTTCCACCTGATCAAGTCGCTCTACATCCAATTCAGTAATATCTCAGAAGAAATAGGCCAGAGGATTAGGCGACTTGGCAAACACACCATCTAACTTGACAGCCGATGGAACAGAGCCACCCTCGTGCTGGCTCTCATTCTCTCGATGACAGCGCGAGTCGAAATCTTCAAACTTCCTCTCATCTAACTCCAAACACGTAAGCTTAAACTGTAATGCGCTCACCAAAGTTCCCAACTCAACTGTTAATTTTTTTGTGATGATCCCCAAAATCTAACGTACTTACACCGGCTACCCGATTAGTCAACCGGCTGTAGCACGGCAGCGCGCAATGGGCTACCAATTCCGGAACACTTCCTTCAATTTGTTGGCGCCTTGTTGCCAACTCGTAGACAAGATGGTCTTTCCGGAGCAGGCCGATCCTCGGACGCTGTCTGACTGCCATTTTGACAAGCACCTAAAAAGGTCACAGCCAAAGCAATACGGTACCACCAGACACAAACAGAGACAAGAGTGAAACTGATGGCAACTAGAATGGCAAGCACAAGCGCAACCACACAGTGCTACCAATGGAACGGCTGGTTAAATCCGCAGGACAGAACAGGTAGTTGGAATTGTGGAAAGGCGCCAAAAATGAGCGGCTGTCATTTGCACTCGAACACACACAACTTTATTTAGTTGCCTAAACATTACAGAGCAAATTTCCGATCTTAACTATCGACTGAATGGCTTAAGGGCACAACCTCTTTAATTTTTAAAACGGCTGAAGGCCCTTGATTTATAACACAACTACAATAAATTTTCAAAAGGCAGAAAGAGCAAGGTTTTATCCTTATATAATTTCAAAAAAAGAGGCTGAAGACCCAAACAATCTAAGACTTAATAATAAGGAATTTTATTTTTAAAACGGGTGAAGGCCCATGATTCAAAACACAATAAATTTTTACAAGGCAGAAAGCCCAAGGTCTTATCCTTAAATATTTTTTTTAATGAGGCTGAAGGCCCAAACAATCTAAGATTTAACAAGTAAGGAATTTAAATTTTAAAACAGCTGAAGGCCCATGATTGAAAAACACACTACAATAAAATTTCAAAAGTCAGAAGGCCCAAAGCTTTATCCAAAAAATATTTTAAATGAAGCTGAAGTCCCAAACAATGCAAGACTTGACAAGTAAGGAACTTTCAGTTTTAAAACCCGACTAAAGGCATACAATTTAAACCATCGGCTATGAGCCATTAAAATACACAATCAAACACCAATAAGGAAAGGGAGTACAGCGAGCGGCGCTCAGAAGTTTCTGGGGATCAGTCTGCACTTGAAATATTAATGTTCTCTTAGGGGAGACTGGTAGTCGACCCAAGTATATCTGATCCGCCGGCAACCCAACCAAGAGACAGTCAACAGACCCACCGACAAGATGACTTGCTTTCCACCCGACCAGTACACAAGGAACTCCAAAGCCAAAACGTAAAAGGCGTAGCCGCCCACATCCAAGTATGCATAAGCTGTCAAAACTACACACACGTGTTGGACAGTGACTACACGGTTAGGAGAGGACACTGCCTGAATTTTATGTCAGCGGCGAGGGCAGGTAACCGGAACGCTAACGGCCACAAGGCAGAAAATTCCGCTGGTGCACTTAGACTTCAAATAACCAAAATACAGTTAAACTCCACCCAATGGTTGCCAAATTTTCGCCAAATCGAACACTCGCTGTTTCTCACGGGAATACCCCCAACAGCCAAACATGAAAACCAACGGCACTATGTGAACAGCATGGCTTCGGTAATAAGTCACCACCCAACTTTGTATGTCCTGAGTCGGTGAGCCACAGTAGCAACTGGAACAGCTCCCACACATTCCGACACTGCGCAGAGACAGCCAGCTGGCCCGGCCCACTGCGCCGCGCGGACTTCCTGGCTTATCCACACCAACCGACCGAGAGCCGCACACAGGCTAGCCGGAAACTATGAGCACCAGACCAAAGGTAGTACAAGTTGCGAATATCGATACACACCGCTGCTGCCACGCGTAGAAGCAGCAAGAACCACTACATAACCGCAATAACCGCGGGGAACCAAACGCGCAGTAGCAGTCAAGCTTTAAACCAACGCCTAAGCCGGGGCCAGCACGGCTGAAAACCAACTGCTGTTTCACATTCCAGTTTGTTATCGTCACCGACTTGCAGATCCACTGGTAAAAAGCGACGTAGGTTCAATCTCTGTAAAAGAAGTGATTCTCACTTTTCAAGTACAATGAATCTTCAAATTAAACATTTCAGCATATAAATTGTCTGTATTACTTATTAAAATATTAGCAGCTCGCTTATAGGAACAACTGATAGGAACTGTTAGGTTAAGCAGCAGTCGTTTATAACGAAAGTTCGATATGAGTACCACGCTTGAAAACTCTTGGGACCTATGAACTAAATGTTTTTCCGCTTCTGATGTTTATATCTTATTAAAATACACATAGCTTTCATGTTTAACACAACATGCAAAACTTCTACGAAAATTTGAACAAAAATAAAGATGTATTACAAGTAAGATTTCACAGTTTACCTGCTTTAAGTTAAATATTTCTACGCCTAAATTGACTGCATTGCTTTTAAAATACTCACAACTTGCTTATTGACACTACTAATAAAATCCCTCTTATATGTGGAAACTGATGGTTCATGCTGAATTTATTACGACAAATACGCCTGTAGTGCTACTAAAATACGATTTTGACACACAGTCCATGAGGAACATGGAGGTACACTACTATATGTTCTCGTACAAGACTTCTCTTTATCTTCCCCTCCAACTTAAGACGATAAAGACTACTTTTCAAAGTACCTCTTCAGTAGATAGAATTTCATTACGATGTGAACTATTGTCTCCCACTTTCGAAGGCAGCGAGAACACTAACCTCTCTACTAGTTCATTCCGGTTGATATCTACTAGCAATTTGTTGGAGACTGTTTCTTGTCGTGAATGTCATCATTCTCTTCATCTGTGTCGTAATCTTCCTTACCACAATCATCCCCTTCTTCTTCCCCACCTTCTGCATTCATAAATACATCGCAACTACTTGCCGACTCCCTTCCTGCTTTAAATCCATCACAGCCGCAGTGGACAACGGTTGCCATGGAATCGAACCTGATGAACTTCGTTCCGGCCTTTTCTTAAGGCCAGACTGATGTTTAGATTATATATTAGTGCAAGCTAAGATAATGTAGGTAATTTTTATTCTATCGATAATTTCATCTTCTACAAAGAGTCTGAGATAACAACTACACCGACGGGCAAAAATCGCAGCACGAAAAAGTAATTAATGTAGAGTAATGAAATTTCGGGAGTACATTTGTCTAACAAACATATTTAAGTGATGAACATTATAAGGTCACAGGTTAATGTACGCACGAGATAAGCCACTGCAAATGTAAAGTGCTGGTACATTAATAACCAGTCTAGCCACGAGAATGTTGAACGCAAGCAAGCAAACGTGCATACATTGTTTTGTAGAACTGACGGAAGTCAGTCTGTGAGCTGGAGTTCTATGCTGGTTGCACTGGGACGGTCAGCACAGGGACGGTTAATGCTGTTAGTGGATGACGCTGGAGTTGTCGCCCGATGATGACCCACATGTGCTCCATTAAAGGTATATTTTATAATCGAGCAGGCAAAAGCAACATATAAATGTTCTGTAGAGAATTCTGGGTTTCAACAACTGTATGAGGGCGAGCGTTATCCGGTTGGAAAACACCTCCAGAAGCGCTGTTCATGAATGGAAGCACAACGGGTCAGATCACCAGACTGACGTACAGATTGGCAGTCAGGGTGCGTGGGATAACCGTGAGAGGGCTCCTTCTGTCATACGGAATCGTACCCAGACCACAACTCTAGGTCTACGTCCAGTATGTCTGGCTCGCAGACATGTTGGTGCAGGCACTCAGCTCGCGTTCTGTCTAACCAACACAAGGCCGTCAACTGGCAACGAGCCAGTTTCCATCAGCAAACACAACAGACCTCCACTCTCCCTCCAGTACGCTCTCGCTTGTCTCTACTAAAGTCGCAAATGGCGGTGGTTTGTGGTCAGTGGAATGCACGCTACAGTTTGTCTGGTTCGGATCTGTCCTTGAAATAACCAGTTTGTAAGAGTTCGTTGTGTGCAAACTGCTGCAGATGCAGTATGATGCGCCAAAGCCATACGCCGAACACGATGGTCGCCCTCCTCAGTAGTGCCACGTGGCCATCTGGAGCCCGGTCTTCTAGTGACTGTACATTATTGTGACCATTGCTGCAAGCAGTCGTGTACAGTGGCTACATTCCTGCCAAGCGTTTTTACAGTATCGTAGAAGGGACATCCAAATTCTCATACCCCTTTTACACGAGCCCGTTCAAACTCAGTAAGGTGCTGATAATGGCGTTTTTGTCTCCTTCTTGACTACCATCAAGTCACCACGTACAATGTCAAAGATATGTAAGCTCAATATCGTTACAGCGTGTATTTAAAGCAAAGCTAATTTTCATCCTCATAGTGGTGCTACTAGCCCCATTCTTAAGCGATCGGTGCTAAATCTGAATTGACATCATCTTTCAGATATAGAAAAAGGCCTGCCAATTTTCGGTTATATCGCAGAACTCCTTCTGGTGTTGCGATTTTTCTTCGTGAGTGTATTCAGTCCAGTGGGCCATTACTGTGTAACATAATCTTCCTGTTACACACTCCCGGGGCAAATCACATAATGTTCCTAAGTTACCTCGGAAACCAGATGATATATCCCAAACGGAAGAACTTCCGCTACGGTTAGTGCGATAGAGACTTTCCAAATACTGGAAAACTCAAGGTACCCTGGAAATATCGGAATGTAAAACATTATCCCACCATCCTTCCCTTAGGTAACGTGTCTCCACAAATTGCTCAATCCACACAAATTAGGAAGTAGGAAAGACTAGACTCATCAGAGAAAATTTTGATTGATGTGTTATGTGGAACTCACACACGAATATACATAAGAGTTACGAGACTGAAAGGATGAGTTAGATTCTTCACGCAGTATCCTCACAGATGGGTCAGTTCTTCCCTCTCGCTTGTAGGAATTGTTCGCACGGAATGAAATTTTATTCTCGGTAAGTAAGAAATCGGTCCATACAGACCAGTGGTAGAAGCATTGCTTTCTTACAATAAACCGCTGAAACTGCTGATTAGAAAACGCTCAGCAGCGAAGGGCCCACTGAAAAATCCGTATGGATGTCAACGTCGGCGATGATGGTGTAAGAACGATTAGCACATAGAAACAAAAAAAAAAATTAGAAAGGTGTATGTTTAAGACAACTAAGCCCTACAAATTACAAAATGCAATGTAATTACAATCATAGTAGAAAGGTGTATGTTTGAAACAACTAAGCCCTACAAATTACAAAAAGCAATCTAATTACAACTTAAAAAATTGAGAAGAAGAACAAATGATGGAACTGGAGATCTTGGCAATTTCTCTCGAAGCCTTACGGATTACAGCAAGAGAGGAAAGCATGTTGCCTTACGTCAGGTATTGTCGATAAACTGTGATCATCACTTATAATAAGTTGTATTGACAAGAATGAAACAACCATGAGAATGAGAACAAGGTTGAAAATATCTAGAAAATATCTGTCAGTGATGGGGTCCAGATGCAAGTAGGAAGAAAAAATATGGAGTTTATAAGAATAATATTGAGAAAGTTGTCTACATCATCGTTAATGGCGATTTAATTACACGATAAAATAGTCTGCCACTAAGTAAAATTTTAATTTCCGATAACTGTCAGAAAGGAAAAAAGAAATTCTAAAATAAACATTTGTCTTCCCTTAACATAGTGGCACAAACACCCAACTCTCCAAATCCCCTCTCACGCTCTCTGCATATCTCATGGATGATGTGTCAAAGTAACGGAGCAAGTGGCGGTGTATTCTGTAGAAAGATCCTTCTCTTGATAGGGTCGACTAGCAATTCGAAAGAAGTTAATGTGCAAGCTGAAAGCCTTAAATACTTCTAGGTGAGATTTGCACGTGTAGACGGATTAGTCTCGAATGTGTTGTTGATCGATAATGGGTATAACCAAATTGTGGACTACTTCGGTTTCAACAGTATCTCAAGAGTCAGGCCCAAGCTTTCTTGCAATTGATTTGAAAGCAGCAATAAACAGGCGGCTTGCTACTCAAATCAAGCAGTTGTCCTAGTGGAAACTAAAAATCTCTGCTCATAATAATATCCTGATGAAACCCATCTCGCATCTTTCGAAATCAGTTAAAGCTCACTTACTATGTGTTTGGTGAAGAAACAGTACGCCAGACAACCCGCGACTTTATTTTCTTTCAGCTTGGTGATTTTCCATTCAGTTAGAAAAGGAAGCATCGCCACCTTGGTGAGATCCTACAGGCTGCCAGAGACCATAACATCTCATAGACGACAGGGAGTATCCACTGCATCGCAGCTCATCTCGAGGTAGGAGTGTCTGTGGCTCACTGAACAGCTGTCAGCTGCCATCTCATAGATGTGTCACACAAAAACAGTACACTGCATTCAGCTGACAGATGCTTCAGATCGAGACCTTATACGGAAGTGTTATTATAAAATATTCGTAAACAAGAACTACTCAAGATAACAAATTATTTAACTCAAGATATAGTTAAAATTTTCATATGCTACTGGTATCTACATTATTTAACAGGTGTTATTATCGTCTATATGTCTAGACGCATCAGGCAGGCAGCTGGAAATCAAAGGAGTGCCAAATGTTTTCCTGGACCCAGGACTACTACTCAGATCTTCTCTGTTAAGGCTCATCTTTGAAATGATCAGTAAAAATTGGTGGAAGTGAACGATGGTATCGTCGAATTGAGGATCTTAGGGGGACTCTTTGCTGTTGTACTCATACTTGTGTCAATGTTGCACTCCTACATGATCACGCCATAGGAGCGCGTGAAACAGGATGGCTGAAAATGCATTAACACCATTTGCTGCTGCAGCTTACGTTTACATTTCGTGGAATGATTTTGAATGATCCCTAGGGGACCCCAACTGTAGCTTACACAAGAGAAAACTTACTATCGCACTGCACTCCGAAGGGGTTCGATCACGTTCGTTGAGGATGCAGCCTCACTATGTATTTAGAAAGGGCATGAAAAGACAGGGTGTGTCAGCAGCGTCAATGGTTGTCAAAAACTCGTCCTGTCACTCATCGCACTGAGAAGTGTCGTTTTTGACCAACAAATGAGTGAGAAACAACGGCCAAGGAAAGGGGTCTCATTGATGCCTTTTCGGCCACCCTCATACTCTGAGACCTTTACGAGTCGATTCTTAGAGGCGGTATGTCTCAAATCTTTTCCTCATTCATCAATAAACAAAACGCGTGATTTCAACACTGGGTGACGCCCTTCGGACCTATATTGCAGAGGCCTCAAAATATGCGGTGAAATATGGGTAAAAGGGGTATGACAACCTTCCCATCGAGTGATACGTCCACGGTGACGTTGGGCAGAATTGTAGTGAAATTTGTTGCAACTGTGACATCACTAACCTACCTTACAAGTCACATGAACTTCTGAGTCACATTAACTTCTGAGCTCTGTCCTTTTTCTCGCATAAGTCGACATCTTGGCGTTTGAAGCGTCGTCAAGCCAGAGAGTGACGTCGCAGGGCGCTACGCTTTTGAAGTATTGCACAGGGAAGGTAGTAGACGCCTTTGAGCCAAGTTTCAAACTTATACGTCTCACTGGGAGTCAATTACGGGGTTTAGAAAAAGTGGTCCATTAATTGTGTTGCACAATGTAAAATAAACCATTAAAAACAATGGATGCAGAACAGAATGGACGGGAAACGAATGTGGACCTACGTGTACTGCATCCGAAATTGCAACGTATGTGGGCTGAGAGAAAGAGGAGTTGGAGTTGTTGAAAAGGCAGGAGATAGTAATGTGGCAAAGGATGGAAGGAAAATGTGGTATTATTTATGTTCTTAACTGTTGTCATGGAAAGGAAAATGTAAGCAGGAGGAGTGAAAAGATGGCACCAGCAGATGGGAGTGACACATACAGAAGGATGTCATGAGGAAGAAGAGAAAAAAAAGGACGAAGATAAAAATGAAAGTGTAGAGGCAAAAGAAGATAAAGCGAAGGGAGTAATCGATCCTACTTTTCAGAAGGAACAAGATCTAGTAAATGTGCTATACATTTGGAGGCAGGGTGATGAAGAAAACGTCATAGCTAATAAGTCAGGCGCGGCAGAAAGCAGAGAGCTTAGATTGATGCAGGAAGGAATGAAAGGGTATGAGTGTGTGAGGGCTTACAGGTTCACATACAACTATGTAAATAATCTGATGCATCTAGAAGGTTAACATTACGAAATTGTAATAATAACAAGCAATTATTAGAATTTTGGAGGCATATGAGACAGACCTATATTAGTCCCCACTGGCATTTATATAACAGGTTCTCCACTAATGCAAGACGAGGGCGGTTCTCGGAACGGAATAGAAAAAAAGTACTTACATCACTGAAACTTTTTTTTTATTTTTCACTGTAGTCTCCTTGTAGATTAACACACTGGGTCCAACGACGTTCCAGTGCCATGATCCCATCTTGAAAGTGAATTTCCTCCAGGCTTTCAAAAGAGTTGCCAGCTCCAGCTATCAATTCTTCGTTTGAAGTGAATGTTAGTCCACGAAAAAAAATTTTCAGTTTTGGGAAGAGATGGAAGTCTGACGGAGCCATATCGGTCAATAAGGCGGATGAGGCCACAATTCATACCTTAGATCGTGTAATTTTGCCTTGGCGACGGCACATTTTTCTGATCCAGCATAAAGACTCGCGGCACCCATCTTGCAGATAATTTTTTTATACCTAATTTTTTAGTTAAAATGTGATACACCCTTTCAGATGACATGTGGCAAGCGGGAACAATGTCACGCACTTTCAATTGGTGATCCTCCATAACCATTTTGTGCACTTTTGCAATGCTTTCTGGAGGAGTGAAACATCTTGGCCAACCACTGCACGGATCATCATCTAAGCCCTCCCTACCAAATTTAAATTCATTTGTCCACTTGGCAACAGTTGAATATAAAGGAGCAGAGTCCCACGATGTATACTGGAAATCAGCATGAATGCCCTTTGCTTTCATACCTTTTTTTACGAAGTACTTAATCACTGCTCGAATTTCGATGTTTTCCATCGTCGCAAAGCAATACGCGGGGACAACAACATAGCCACGTCACCGCCACAGCTCTCTTCCAAGACCTCTCGTGGTGATTCCGAGAGCATTTCAAATCACGCTCGTATCTAATGGGAAGCATTATAAAACTATAAGTACTCTTTCTATTTTCTTTCTTTTCAACTATTTCATTTTGTGTGTGATGTTTATGTGTGTATATATGCATCCAGAAAATGTGTCAACTAATACTGTTATTTAACTGGTAATAATATTTCAGTGCATTTTTGTATACTGCTTTTACATTTATGGAAGTATCAACCCACTATGAAAAATATCAACTATGTAAAAGTTTTTACGAACGTTGTATTGACTAGCGCAGCAGTTCAGAGCGGGAATGAGCAGCGTAAGATGGTAGAGAATGGCGTGTCAAATTATCGAAGGAAAGAAATGTTTCTTGATAGCCACGACTAAAAGGAGTTTAGGGAAAGTGAATGTCAAAGTCGCAAGCCTTAAGTAGACCAAGGTGGGTCTTGGACATCTAGATGGCTCAGATGCGAATGTGTTGTCAATCGGTGAAGGATATAAGTCAGTGATTGATTATTTTGTTTTAAACTATCTATTGATAGTGTTAGCACCAAGCTTACAAACAATGAATATGAAAGTGGTAAGAAAAAGGCAGCTTGCTATTCAAACATGTAAGCAAGCTGTCGTCCTTGTGAAAATTTGACATCTATTTTAGCAATGCTTGCTGCGACCTGTCTCGCTTCTTTAGAAATCAGTTTGCTTAGCCTAGAAACAGTGCACCGGAGCACCCATATATTTTATTTTATTCAAGCTTGGAGATTTTAATTAATGAGCCACATAGACGTCGCTATCTTTCTGAGGTTCTGCGGGCTGCCACAGACACTGTTATCGCATCGACGGCAGAGAGTATCCACGGCAGTGCAGTTCATCTCGAAGAAGAAACATCTATGGCTCAATGAGCCGCCATCTCATAGCTCTGTTGCAAAGAAAGAAAATTTCTAAGGCAGATGTTAAGTAAATGATATCAAAGACGATATTAATTTTCCTGAACTCACAAATTTAAAGGTAAAGTTTTTTTTGAAACAACTGCAGCACACTGCATTCAGCTGACAAATACTTTAAAAAGAGAACTTATACAGAATTGTTATTATATTTCCATTCAAGATATCGTTCAAATAGTTACATGGTACACACATTATTTAACGTATGTCACTACGATCCATCTAAACTTGTATCTCAATGGCCTATCAGCACACACCAGTAAAGCTTCTCTGTTCGTATCCTCTGGCCATCATATTTACGTAAATGTTTTGATTTATTATCCTC
This sequence comes from Schistocerca nitens, assembly GCF_023898315.1. Classification (NCBI taxonomy): domain Eukaryota; kingdom Metazoa; phylum Arthropoda; class Insecta; order Orthoptera; family Acrididae; genus Schistocerca; species Schistocerca nitens. The sequence goes on along the minus strand of NC_064614.1, from coordinate 293,253,324 downwards.
ACATCTACGCCCTGTAGTTAACAGCTAACTGAGAACAATCATTTATACAGAAGTGCCGCTAGTATTTATGTCTTTTATCTCTCTATGTGCTTCATTGTGTATATAGTTTTTTTTACAGTGAATGTGAATGTGGACGTGTTTGCATTACTCATTGCCCATCACAGGAATTCATAAGTGCTTTCGATCAGATTTGGAAGCTAATTTCAGTTAGGAGCATATCACATCAAGTTTATTCACTTAGTGGTTGTAGTTGAATGTTGGGGTATGGAGATCTAGGTAATCAGGACAGCTTAGTGCACTCCGATAATCAGATGTTTAAGTATGGTGTGAGGTGGATTTTGGTTCTCATTACTTGTCAACTACAATCGGATCTACTGTGGAGTTTTATACGTTCCACAAAACGTCCATAAAAGTTATTCTATGTGGGTACAGTCATGGGAATTACTGTCAGCAAGTGAAATAGGGCTGTTTCAGCAACCGTGATTATACTTAGATAATTACCTAGTCTCGAAGATCGTTCGATTATGCAAATTATTGGAGAGACTGAAGCATCTTGGCTTCGTGAACAAACTATATAAGAGGAGACTGGAGTGTGTATTTCACTAGAGCGAAGTGTAAGAAAGCTACGCTACTGGCCATTAAAATTGCTACACCACGAAGATGACGTGCTACAGACACGAAATTTAACCCACAGGAAGAAGATGCTGTGATATGCAAATGATTAGTTTTTCAGAGCATTCACACAAGTCTTACACCGGTGGTGACACCTACAACGTGCTGACATGAGAATAGTTTCCAACTGATTCCTCACACATAAACAGCAGTTGACTGGCGTTGCCTGGTGAAACGTTGTTGTCATGCCTCGTATAAGGCGGAAAAATGCGTACCGTCACGTTTCCGACTTTCATAAAGGTTGGATTGTAGCCTATCGCGATTGCGGTTTATAGTATCGCTTCATTTCTGCTCGCGTTGGTCGAGATACAATGACTATTAGCAGAATATGGAATCGGTGGGTTCAGGAGGGTAATACGGAACGCCGTGCTGGATCCCAACGGCCTCGTATCACTAGCAGTCAAGATGACAGGCATCTTATCCGCATGGCTGTAACGGATCGTGCAACCACGTCTCGATCCCTGAGTCAACAGATGGGGATGTTTGCAAGACAACAACCATCTGCACGAACAGTTCGATGACGTTTGCAGCAGCATGGACTATCAGCTCGGAGACCATGGCTGCGGTTACCCTTGACGCTGCATCACAGACAGGAGCGCCTGCGATGGTGTACTCAACGAGGAACCTGTGTGCACGAATGGCAAAACGTCATTTTTTCGTATTAATCCAGGTTCTGTTAACAGCATCATGATGGTCGCATTTGTGTTTGGCGACATCGCGGTGAACGCTCATTGGAAGAGTGTATTCGTCATCGCCATACTGGCGTATCACCCGGCGTGATGGTATGGGGTGCCATTGGTTACAGGTCTCGGTCACCTCTTGTTCGCACTGACGGCACTTTGAACAGTGAACGTTACATATCAGATGTGTTACGGCCCGCGACTCTATCCTTCATTCGATCCCTCCGAAACCCTACATTTCAGCAGGTTAATGCACGATCGTATGTTGCAGGTCCTGTACGGGCATTTCTGGACGCAGAAAATGTTTGACTGCTGCCCGGCCAACACATTCTACACATCTGAAAACGTCTGCTCAATGGTGGCCGAGCAACTGCCTCGTCACAATACGCCCGTCACTACTCTTGATGAACTGTGGTATCGTGTTGAAGCTGCATGGGCAGCTGTACCTGTACACGCCATCCAAGCTCCGACTCAATGCCCAGGCGTATTACGATCAGAGGTGGTTGTTCTGGGTACTGATTTCTCAGGATCTATGCACCCAAATTGCGTGAAAATGTAATCACATGTCAGTACTAGTATACAATATTTGTCCAATGAATACGCGTTTATCATCTGTATTTCTTCTTGGTGTAGCAATTTTAATGTCCAGTAGTGTATATCACTCTTATGCAGCTACTAATGGCATACGCCAATGTGTAGTAGCTTTTAAGGTGAGGAGAAGAATGATAAAACCTGTAGGGAGATAGAGGTTGCTCAATAAATAATAAAACAATCATTGAAATGTCAAACGAACATCTTGAAGGAAAAGAGGGAAGAAAGAAATAAAGAGCATACCTGACTAATTTTCCAAGTTGAAATGTAGGGGGAAATAATTAGTCAACGAAAGAGCGACGATAACAGCTTACTAGGAAAGCACTTCAAGATTCATGAGATTTTTTCATTATCGAAATGATGAATGATGTACATGAGCGACAAGAACTAATCTAAAAGGTAGTATGACAGCCTAGCTAGACATAAAATGACACAGCTCACTTAAATCTAACAGCCGGCCGGAGTGGCCGTGCGGTTCTGGGCACTACAGTCTGGAACAGAGCGACCGCTACGGTCGCAGGTTCGAATCCTGCCTCGGGCATGGATGTGTGTGATGTCCTTAGGTTAGTTAGGTTTAATTAGTTCTAAGTTGTAGGCGACTAATGACCTCAGAAGTTGAGTCGCATAGTGCTCAGAGCCATTTGACCCATTTGAACTTAAATCTAACAGCTAAAGATAAATAACTGTAGCACTACAGGAATCTTTGATACAAAGCACAGGATACTATAACTAGACAACAACGAAGTAGTTATAAGAAATCTTATAAATACGGGAGAATTGTAGCTCATATTAGGTGAAAGTTGCCGACTGTGACAATATAAATAATTTGCTTGCAATGACTGAAAACACTTCCCTCAACCAAAGGTTCGTCAGTCTGTACAATGGATGTAGGCAAAGTCAGAAAATAACAGTAAACCAAATTAGTGTTGTCAGCAGGAAGTCTGATACAACTGTGAAAATGCATAAGAATCAGCTTTTTACTACGATTATGGAGGTATGATTTGAGCTGATATCTGTTTTCATTGTAGCAGATACACTGTTACAAAAATCACGATCCCGACGATGTTGTACAGAGTGGAGTCCAACAAAGAGATTATTATTGCCTGTATTGGTTCTTTCGAAGTGTTTCATCGGGCAGATAACAATAACCTGTGGTTTGTATAGAAGACAGTCGATTTCCAAAGAGAGTGATCGGGTTCCTCAGTATTGTTTTTTTTTAATACTCTTCATATCCGATCCTTGTGAAGATTTTAAGAACAAATGGACTGAGATTCTTAAGTAAGGGAGGGCTTTAAGTAAGGTCAGAGAAAATACATGAAAGTCTTATTTTTAGCTGATGATCGGATTAGAGCTGAAAATATATCTTAACTGAATAATACATTACGCCAACTGGCGAGTATTAACTATGATATAAAAATTTCTAAATAAATAGTAAAATTCGTCGTTGTTTTCAAATAGCTTCATAGAACTACAAAACAATATTTGCCTTCGACAACTAATCAGGGGCAATGGAGTCACGTTTCAATTATGCAACAAGTGACAATTGAAAGTATTAAATCTATGTTTGCCAAACTTAAATATCTGGATTTAAGTAGGTATCTTTTACAAACATTGAATACTAAAGAACGAGACACACTTGCGTACTCCTATAAGAGAATCAGTACATTAGTTTACAGGTATGAAAACTGAGTCACATTTGATACTGAAGAAGTAAATACTTAGGTAGCTAAGTGGGGTACATCCCAACACTAAAAGACAACACTGAACTCGAAAGATAGTAAAATACAGGCAAAAGATGAGAATTAAACATTCACGCTGTAAATGATAAAATGCATCAACATAAACAGAAACGGGAAACCTGTCCAGTGTGAATACTTGATGACGGATTGCATGTAACACAGTACCTTACAAAGTCGATAAAGAGCGTTGGGATGCTATGTAAAGATCCAGAAGTTTGATAAGAGAACAATCAGTCACCAAAATCCAGAAATGGAGAAAAACAAGAAGAAACGGAAGCTAGCGATGAAGAAGAAAAATATTTCTAAATTATTGGACTATGTCCCTTTTTTCTAAATTTTATAATAATATGTTTTCAGAAGATTTCTATGGCTCTGCTACCTTCATGAGAACAGCAGTATGTATTACACAAGAGAGATCGTAACTTTTGTAGAAAATTAAGTATCAACCACTCTTCATTGAATAACAATCACGGATTTCAACTTCCAGCATGGGTAAAATAAAGTATAATAGAACATGGTTTGTCGAATACCATGGGATATGGGTGGAATCTTTTGCTGTTAGAGAACTGTGCTGCAAGCCTATGTATTCTGTGTTACAGGAAGAAGAACTCCACCTCAGAGCGAAAAGGGTGGCGAGTACCACACTTTTTAGAGGACTCATCACAGGAATAATTTATGACATGAGCTGTGTCTCAGAACTTTGTGTCGCATGAAATGTTTATGAGGTCCCAGTGCGCCAGCTTCGGACCAAGTAAAAAGCGAAACTGAAAAACAGGAACCGCAGGTGCGAAAGTCTGCTCTTAGTAAATTCCGCCCCCTCTACAATACGCTTCCTTTGGTCAACATATGTAGCAGAATACTTTAGGGGCTACAGCATTATTCAGCCTCAAGTTTTACGGACAGCAGTGTATATATCTGTAATATCTGTGTTATCCACAAACGTCTTTCAGTCAATTTCCGATTCTATCTTTGTGAAGCTGTAATTTAGTTTTCCTTTATGGCACACATGAAATTCGCGGGTCTGGGCTAGTTGTATCAAACTCTCAAGCCAACGTTCTGTTTTTTAGATCAAGTATATGACATGGCGCCTCTGTATCTGATAAGGGAATCTGATTCCTCCAGACCATCCCACCTTCTTCTCAAGAACTCCAAAAATGCAACAGACTTTTAATATTCAACAAGCTTACTGCCCAGCTGGCTGAAACTTGGACCATCAATGACCTGAATGTCGTATGCGCGAGACGCAACAGTAATTATTAGAATTTAACAAATTTAGGTGGTCTCGAACTCCTGTCAGCTCAGGAACTCTTATGTATGTAGAACAGAGCTCTTCCCGGAACATGACTAAGACTGTGCTAATCATTACACGAACTGCGAAATTACATATATCGAGATAAGTCGCCGTGGGATAGAAAACTAACTGAAATCGCTCAACAGAGAAAAGCCTCTAGACCTAAAGGTACACCAGCAGGATTCCACATAGAGTATGCTAAAGATCTGGCTCCTCTTCTAGCAGTCTCGCTGGAGAAGTGAACGGTTTATAATGATTGAAGAGAAGTGCAGGTCATTTCCGTTTTCAAGAAAGGTCGAAAAGATGCACAAAATTATAGGCCTATGACTCGGATGTCGATCTCTTGTGTAACGGGGAATCGAACAGATTCCGTTAGAAGGCCGCACAATCCATAATCGGCATGCCAAACAAACAGAACTGCCCTGGGCATTGAGACAATCGTCCCACCAACGCAACAGGTTGATGGTACCCGTTTGGTGGAGCACCGTGTCGTGCTGCGTAAAGTAGTTCGTAACTGCGTGATGCACTTGCTCGTCCGACAGGATTCGACGACCTTTTATGTCAGTTTTTAAGAGACCGGTGGCTCGATAATCACATCGGAAGATCAGGACCATAAGGCATCATTAACAGCCCGTTTGTTGTTGTAGGTAATGGATGAGCCCGATTGTGGTGTTCGACAAACATGCTGGTGAATACGCATTCTTGATTCTCCTACAGATGTTTGTCGGTATTTGTCCTTCGGCAGCCAAGGGAAGAATTACAGCACATTGGTGCTATTTGAACGCATTTGGCGATAACGCCGCCATAGTTCACGTTTCTTCACTTACAGTGCGCACTTTGAAAAGATGCGAAATGCCTTTTTAATCCCACGCCTACATATCGGCGCTTATATACCCGCGTCTGAATTGCGGTACGCTGCATATACGCTGTAGTGACGTCCTCTAACGGCTTTTTATCGCCGTTGCAGTTTTTTGGGACATGGTTTACGCTCTCGTATTATGACGTTCCTGGAGTCCGAATGGTTCAGAAAGTTACGATCGTGTGAAACCCAGCTCGATTTGTTCGTTTAAGAAACACAGAAAGCTGTGTATATCGGCGCCAATACTGATGCCATGTTCCTTGACAAAGACACACACACACACACACACACACATACACACACACAAGCGCGCGCGCGCGCGCATACAGATGTCAAAGTTAGCGTAAGGAGGGCTATACGGGAAGCGTTCAGTGAATTCGAAAGTAAAATTCTATGTACCGACTTGACAGAAAATGCTAGGATGTCATGGTATTACGTTGAATCAGTAAGTGGATCGAAACAGCATATCCAAACACTCCGGGATGATGATGGCATTGAAACAGAGGATGACACTCGTAAAGCTGAAATACTAAACACCTTTTTCCAAAGCTGTTTCACAGAGGAAGACCGCACTGCAGTTCCTTCTCTAAATCCTCGCACAAACGAAAAAATGGCTGATATCGAAATAAGTGTCCAACGGATAGAAAAGCAACTGAAATCATTCAACAGAGGAAAGTCCACTGGACCTGACGAGATACCAGTTCGATTCTACACAGAGTACGCGAAAGAACTTGCCCCCCTTCTAACAGCTGTGTACCGCAAGTCTCTAGAGGAAAGGAAGGTTCCAAATGATTGGGAAAGAGCACAGGTAGTTCCAGTTTTCAAGAAGGGTCGTCGAGCAGATGCGCAAAACTATAGGCCTATATCTCTGACATCGATCAGTTGCAGAATTTTAGAACATGTCTTTTGCTCGCGTATCATGTCATTTCTGGAAACACAGAATCTACTCTGTAGAAAACAACATGGGTTCAGGAAACAGCGATCGTGTGAGAACCAACTCGCTTTATTTGTTCATAAGACCCAGAAAATATTAGATACAGGCTCCCACGTAGATGCAATTTTCCTTGACTTCCGGAAGGTGTTCGATACAGTTCCGCACTGTCGCCTGATAAACAGAGTAAGAGCCTACGGAATATCAAACCAGCTGTTTGGCTGGATTGAAGAGTTTTTAGCAAACAGAACACAGCATGTTGTTCTCAATAGAGAGAAGTCTAACAGATGTTAAAATAACCTCTGGCGTGCCACAGGGGAGAGTTATGGGACCATTGCTTTTCACAATATATGTAAATGACCTAGTAGCTAGTGTCGGAAGTTACATGCAGCTTTTTGTGGATGATGCTGTAGTATACAGAGAAGTTGCAGCATTAGAAAATTGCAGCGAAATGCAGGAAGATGTGCAACGGATAGGCACTAGGTGCAGTGAGTGGGAACTGCCCCTTAACATAGATAGATGTAATGTATTGCGAATACATAGAAAGAAGGATCCTTTATTGTATGATTATATGATAGCGGAACAAACACTGGTAGCAGTTACTTCTGTAAAATATTTGGGAGTATGCGTTCGGAACGATTTGAAGTGGAATGATCACATAAAGTTAATTGTTGGTAAGGCGGGTACCAGGTTGAGATTCATTGGGAGAGTCCTTAGAAAATGTAATCCTTCAACAAAGGAGGTGGCTCACAAAACACTCGTTCGACCTATACTTGAGTATTGCTCATCAGTGTGGGATCCATACCAGGTCGGGTTGACAGAGGAGTTAGAGAAGATCCAAAGAAGAGCGGCGCGTTTCGTCACAGGGTTATTTGGTAAGAGTGATAGCGTTGCGGAAATGTTTAGCAAACTCAAGTGGCAGACTCTGCAAGAGAGGCGCTCTGCATCGCGGTGTAGCGTGCTATCCAGGTTTCGAGAGTTTGCGTTTCTGGCTGAGGTATCGATATATTGCTTCCCCCTACTTATACCTCCAGAGGATATCATAAATATAAAATTAGAGAGATTCGACCGCGCACGGAGGCTTTCCGGCAGTCGTTCTTGCCGCGAACCATACGCGAACAGGAAAGGGGGGTAATGACTGTGGCACGTCAAGTACCCTACGCCACACACCGCTGGGTGGCTTGCGCAGTATAAATGTAGATGTAGATGAACCATTCGTGACTGGAAAAAGATAAGGAAACGTGACAGTGGTAGGCAAAATACCCTCCACCACCTACTGTTCTACCGCTAAGTGGTTTCAGCAGTATAGATGTAGATGTGGCTGTCTCGCTAGGTGACTTTTAAAGTGTGCCGTGTGCCACCATGTCGGAAGTACTCTCTAAAAACCGAGTCTTTGCACGTGGGCCCATGCCATCGCTCCAGTCCAGAGAATCTCGAACTCACACGAAAAAAACCGAATTACCAACACTGTTCCAGTGTCATCAGCCGTGAACCTAGACTATATCAACTCCTTTGTACAGAACAGAATTGTAAGAAGGACTGGAATCGTTAGGACATCTAAAAATAGAAAATGCTGCTGTCCCTATACCGTTCTCTGGAAACTGAGATCTTTTTAAGGGACTGTGCCTCAACAAGTAAAAACGGAACCCTTATAGGATCACGTGTTTGTGCGTCTGACTGTCTGTCTATCTGTCCGACAGTTAAAACCCCTTTTCGTCAGGAACAGGTATACGTATCAGTTTGACACTTATGTCACGTACTCAAGTCTAAGGTACCTTGGCACGGTGACAAATGTGAGCTTCTAAGTTAAAACAATCGGAAGATACGATCATTTATGTCTCATATTCTGATAGTCACAAACTCAGTCATCAAAACGTATAGGGTACTTCCCTTTGCCCAAGAATCATGAAATTTTTGTAGAAAGCAAGGTTTCAAAATACAAGTACACGAAGAAATTCGAAAACTGTTAATTTGTAGTTATGTCACAAGAAAAAAATTGTTTTTTTATGTGAATGTATGTCCGTCCGCCCAACTGTTAAAAACGGGTAGCCAAATCAAGTTTAAATTTACATCACATTCTACGGGCTATAGTCATTTGGCGGTTTAGTAAATGTAAACTTATGGGTCAATGCAATGCAACCATACTGCTATTTATGCCATATACAGGGTGTTACAAAAAGGTACGGCCAAACTTTCAGGAAACATTCCTCACACACAAATAAAGAAAACATGTTATGTGGACATGTGTCCGGAAACGCTTAATTTCCATGTTAGAGCTCATTTTAGTTTCGTCCACCTACGCTCAATGGAGCACGTTACCATGATTTCATACGGGATACTCTACCTGCGCTGCTAGAACATGTGCCTTTGCAAGTATGATACAACATGTGGCTCATGCGCGATGGAGCTCGTGCACATTTCAGTCGAAGTGTTAGTACGCTTCTCAACAACAGATTCGGTGACCGATAGATTGGTAGAGGCGGACCAATTCCATGGCCTCCACGCTCTCCTGACCTCAACCCTCTTGACTTTCATTTATGGGAGCATTTGAAAGCTCTTGTCTACGGAGCCTCGGTACCAAATGTAGAGACTCTTCGTGCTCGTATTGTGGACGGCTGTGATACAATACGCCATTCTCCAGGGCTGCATCAGCGCATCAGGGATTCCATGCGACGGAGGGTGGATGCATGTATCCTCGCAACGGACGACATTTTGAACATTTCTTGTAACAGTGTTTGAAAGTCACGCTGGTACGTTCCGTTACTGTGTGTTTCCATTCCATGATTAATGTGATTTGAAGAGAAGTAATAAAATGAGCTGTAACATGGAAAGTAAGCGTTTCCGGACACATGTCCACATAACATATTTTCTTTCTTTGTGTGTGAGGAATGTTTCCTGAAAGTTTGGCCGTACTATTATGTAACACCCTGTATTTTGATACTCACAAACTCAGTCATCAAAACCTACAGCGTTTTTCCAGTTGACATAGAATCACGAAATTTGGCAGGATACAAACTTTCACACTAAATGTAAAGGAAAAAAATTCGAAAATGTTTAATCTGTAGATATGTCACACGGAAAAAAATATTTTTTTGGACAAAGAAAGAAAAGCTGAAAGGTGGAATGAGTATATTGAACTAATATACAGAGAGACGTATTCGAGAGCAATATTATAGAAATCGAAAAGGAGTAGACGAAGATGAGATGGCAAATGATACCGCGTAAAGAATTGGAGAGAGCAATGAAGGACCTAAAACGAAACAATGCTCCGGTAGTGAACGACGTTCTGTGAGAACTGCTGACAGCGTTGGGAGAACCAGCCATGACAAAACTCTTCCATCTTGTGTGCATCATACACAAGACAGGCGAAATGCCCTCAGACTTCAAGAAGAATGTAATAATTCCAAATCCAAAGAAAGCAGGGGCTATCAAGTGCGAAAGTTACAGAATTCTCAGTTTAATAAGTCATGTTTGCAAAATACTGACATGAATTCCTTACAGGAGAGTGGAAATACCTCGGGAAAGATCAACATGGATTCCAAAGAAATGTCTGAGCATGCGAGGCAATACTGACCCATCTACTTCTCTTGAAGGGTAGGTTAAAAAAAAAAAACCTACGTTTCTATAATTTGCAGACATAGTCTTAAGCAAAGAAAGAAAAGTTGAAAGGTGTAAGGAATTTATAGAGAGTACTAATAAGGGAGAAATACTAGACAATAATTCAAAAGTGAAAGAGAACGCAGTTAAAGATGAGATGAGGGATAAGTGACTGCGAGATGAATTTGACAGAATAGTGAAAGATCTATGTCGAAACAAGGCCCTTGAAGTAGATAACAATCTGTCAGAGCCACTAATAGACTTGGGAGAACCAGTCATGACAAAACTCTTCCATCTTGTGTGCATCACATATGAAACAAGCAAAGTACCCTCAGACTTCAGGAACAATATAATAATTACGGTTCCAGTTCCCAAGAAGGGCTGACGGGTGTGAATATTACCTCCCTGTCACCCGTTTCAAAGACATGGTAGCAAAATACGAACATTAATTCTTTACAGAAAAGTGGAAAAACTGGTAAAGCCAAACTCTGGAAAGATCAATACGGATTTCGGAGAAAAGTAGATACACGCGAGGCAGTTATAAGGGTCGTGTAGCACGAAAAAGAAGCAGTGAATGAGAAGAAAGTGAGACAAGTTTGTAGCCTATCCCAGATGTTACTCAGTCTACACATTGAGAAAATAGTAAAGGAAACAAAGAAAACTTTGGAGTGGGCATTAAAGTACAAGGTAAAGAAATAAAGACTTTGAGGTTTACCGATGACATTGTAATTCTGTCACAGACAGCCGAATGGACACTGTCTTGAAAGGAGGATGAACATGTAGGAAAGCAGAACAACGATGATGAAATCAGGTGATGCCGAGCGAATTAGATTAAGAAGTGAGACAGTTAAAAAATAAGATAAGTTTAGTTATTTGGACGGCCGAAGTAGACAGGACATAAAATGTAGACTGGCAATGGCAAGAAAAGCGTTTCTTATTAGGAGGAATTTGTTATTATCGAATACAGATTTTAGTGTTAAGAAGTCTTCTCTAAAAGTATTTGTATGGAATGTAGCACTGTATGGAAGTGAATCATGGACGCTAAACAGTTTGGAAAAGAAGTGGTTAGAGGCTTTTGAACTATGGTGCTAAAGAAGAATGTGGAAGTTTAGGTGGGTAGATCATGTATGTAATTAGGAGGTAGTGACAGAATTGGGGAAGAAAGGAGTTTGTGGCATGACCCGATCAGAAGAAGGGATCAGATGACAGGACACATTCTGACGTATCATATAACCACCGGTTTCGTATTGGAATGAAGTATGGGGAGTAGAGGGAGACGAAGAAATAAAAACAGTAACCACATTCGGATAGGATGCTGTAGTTATTCGGAGGATGAAGATGCTTGTATCAAACCAGTCTTCGGACTGAAGACCATAGCAACAACGTTAATATGAATACAGTAAAAAAAATTTAATGAAAATTGAACAATGGGAGGTTCGCGGGCAGCCATAATTACTGGTGGTGGACTATTGTCTGAGCTAACCATGATACATTTACATCGGCATCTCTTGCGATCCCAAGTATAAAATCTGTGCTAGTGCATCCGAATCTCTTAAGAAATATTCACGAATTTGATGCTTCAATGCAACCGAATCTCTGAAAAATATTCACTTATTTGAACACAGACTGTTTGTCGTCATTCCAGACTTTGCTCAAAATTGTACTATTCTGCCTAACATTCATATTAGTGATATATTTGTTCAAGTAAGACGAGGTTTTATTGTCGGGTCAGGGTCGTTGGAGGCGGTTCTCGATTCGACAAAATTGAGATTAGGATTATCTAATGACGTTTTCGAAGGTATCGTATTGGCATATGCTTAAACGTTTTAAGTAAGCTACCGAATACGTATAAACGGTTAGCTGAATAGAGACCTGAACCCCACACCGCACGAATCACCTATCTTCATCACTGTAATAAATCCTTCCCAAAATTTTCAATATAACGAAATCTCTTGAGTCGTTGTACCGTATACTTATGCAGATCCAACTCACACATTTTGCAGATCGAAGGAATATTCAAATTTCTTAGTTGTTCACTGCTTTGTGGTTATTCTATGCCTCTCCCCATTTTGTGATGGAAACAGTCGAAATCGCTTGACGCACAGATTTCATTGATATTGACACTGAACTTTGTTTTACAGTTCTAATGATGGTAAAAGTTCTGGTGATGGCAGCAGCCAAAACGACGTTGTCAATGAAGACATAACACATTAAACATTCTATATGGTTTTATTTACAAAACACAATGATCATGGACCCATTCAGGATGTACATTTCCTTTATTAATAGCTACCTCTTATTGACACACACTTGCGAGCAAAGGGCGTCGGAAAATGTGTGGTCTGCTGCAATTTGGTCTGTTATCTGTGATAGAGCTGAGCACACTAGCGTTTAATATTTTGTCCCTAATCGTGAAACAATAACGTTCTAAACTTGCAGTGACTAATATAAATGAAGTTCTTGGTTGCTGGTAATACTCTGTAAATCACTTTCAGTAACAATAGTATATAATATGTTGACATTTATTCAGTACCAAATAGCTTTAATTGGATTGGCAGGAACCTTTCCGCTCCCAACTAGCCGCGAAAGCCTCAGTGTATAATGAATCCGTCCAGTTCCTCACTGAAACGTTGACAAACTATTCATATTTGAAACATTAATCAGTGTCACCGTTACCTATATAAATTCAGCACTGTTGCGGTAGAATTTTCTGCAGTTGAAAACTAGTGGCCTTACCTCATCACATATCTCAATACGACCGTCAATGTGTCCTAAGTCCATTTGTAACTCCAACACTTCACTGTTTCCCTATTTCATTGTTCATCTACACTGACGAGACTAAACATTATGCCCGCTTGCTTAATAATTTGTTGGTCCCTCGTTGGACCGCAATACGTCACCGATCCTGCGTTTAATGGATTCAAATGTGTGAAGGTAAGATTTTGGATGTAGAGTATACCGCACCAGATGTCCTCGCACAGAAGACGTGCGATGGTTGTAACTATAATAGTGGCAACTATTTATTTACAGCTCGTACAAAATAGATATTTGCTTCAAAGTTTTACTGACCTTCAAAGTAGTCCGCCAGCGAGGCGGAAGTTGTAAGATACTCTTAGCAGTGACAGTTGTGTTGACGGTTCGAGCGGCGCGGTCTATTGCCCGACGAATTTGTACCAGTTCTGAAGCGAATGCCGTGAAGTGTTTCCTTCAGATTAGAAATCGAATTCAACTTAAGTCAGGGGAGTGCAGTAGGTGGTATAGCACTTAGTAGCCCCATCAGTCAAACAAATCAATAAGAGCTTGCACTGTACATGCTTGAGTATTGTCCTGTAAAATGATGGTCAGGTCATACAGAAAGTGTCACCACTTCTGTCTGTATGCTGTCCATTTTTGGAACACAACCTACGACCAGCTTAGAGACAGAAGTGATGAGACTTTCTGTAGGACTTGACCATCATTTTTCAAAACATTGCTCAAGCAAGTACAGTGCAAGATGTTACTGATTTGTTTGACAGAGTTGCCACAGGTCGGCACCTATGCTGCATTACAGAACAGACAAGTCTCTGAACCCCACGTTCTGTGAAGAGTCGTGGACGTCTTACCACTTGTGGCCCATTGGTTGTTTCGCTGTAGTTCTACCACTTTCCACCGATGCTCATTACATTAGCACGTGAACTTTCGACTAGCTACACCTTTTTCGAGATAATCGTTCATGGGCTCTGAGTAATGATATGAATGAACGCAGGTGATCAGACAGGATGCTTGCGTACGTATCATTTGTCAAAGTCGTATCTAGACTATCAGGGGTCCCATATCACTCCAACTACACACGCTCCACACCTTTACACAGCCTCCACCAGCTTGAACAGTCCCCTGCTGACATGCAGGACCCATGGATTCATGAGGTTGTCTCCATACCTGTACACGTCCATCGCTCGATACAATTTGAAACGAGAGTCGTCCGACCAGGCAACATGTTTCCAGTCATCAACAGTTCAATGTCGGTGTTGACGGGCCCAGGCGAGGCTTAAAGCTTTGTTTCATGCATTCGTCAAGAGCACACGAGTGAGCCTTCGGCTCCGAAAGCCCATATCGATGATGTTTCGTTGAATGGTCAACATGCCGACACTTTCTGATGGCTCAGTATTGAAATCTGTAGGAGTCTGCGAAAGGGTGGGACTGCTGTCACGTTGAATGATTCTCTTCAGTCGTCGTTAGTCCCACTGTTACAGGATATTTTTCCAGCCGCAGCGACGTCGGAGATTTGATGTTTTATCAGATTCCTGATACGGTAAACTCGTGAATCCCCACTTCATCGCTACGTCGGGGATACTGTGTCCCATCGCTCGTGCGCCGACTATAACATAATGTTCAAATCCACTCAAATCTTGATAACCTGCCGTTTTAGCAGTATAACAAGTGCGCCAGACACTTGTTGTCTTCTATAGGCGTTACCGACCGCAGTACCGTATTCTGGCTGTTTACATATCTGTGTATTGGAATACGCATTCCTATACCAGTTTCTTTGGTGTTCCAGTGTATAATTTCCATTCCGTAACAAGTTCCCGTAACGCCCCCAGGCAACATCCAAGCTCGCGGTGGTCACTGATTATTATGTTTTGGCTTATCAGTCTGTAGCATTCCCCCCACACTTCAAGTGCTAATGGACCGATATCAGTGCTTGTACATATAAATAATTATTCAGTTACTATATGACTGATGGATGAGCGATTACGCACCGATTACTATGGACCTTAGAGTTTAATTGTTGAAACTGCTATTTGAAATTATTAATTACAAATTTTAAAAGATTAAGTAAAATCAGTGCAGCGTAGAACATGGTTGAATAATAACATAAATAGTGAGTGCATCACGTTTGTTCTGACAGATTTTGCCCACCAATTTTGGTAATACGAATAGATTTTTTCTGTCTGAATAGTGAATTCTTAACGACACGAAATACATTTAAATCATTGGGAGAGCATGACTGTCTCAGTACGTTACTGTATACGTACTCTACCCTAGTACGAGCTAGAGATTTGTTTAAAGGGTGCTGTTTAAATAGTGTGGCAACTGTTTCTAACAAACTAGTGTAATGATCGACCTCTAGACTACTTGTAATTTTGGATAATACCGGTGCTGCAGTAAAATGAAAGCACAACTCAGTAGCTTCCATCCTTCATGTCTCGTAACTACATTCAATAAACTGTTATAGATAGATAAAGAATTATAAATTTTGCAAACTTTGATTGTCGTAGTGTCCAATGTGCGTGCGTCACATATCCGATATCAACATTACAAGATTCACCTTTACAAGAACTTCAAAATAGTACATCTGCTTTGTGATTCAGGCAACTGCTTCTCGCATAGACACAACTGTCCATAATTATTTTACACTGGTGTGAAAAACTTAGAACGAGAGCAACTTCGACATGATATGTCAGTGCCAAGTAACACTGATCCTTGAAATTTGGAGCATACATAGAAAGAACTGCTGCAGTATAGTACGGCAAGTAAGTGAAAGAAAAACGAAGTGGAAAGGACGATAATTACACCGTGATTCGTGAGGGTCCCTGGACAATACAAATGGCTAAAAATGATTCTTAATAATGTGTGCAATCATTGCCAACGGCAGTGACTGCTCTGTAACGTACTCTCATGCAGGCCACAAGTGTGGAACTGGGGTCTTCTGGTACGGTGTTCCTCTCCTCCACCAGCGCGGTTAATATCTCTGGAGGATCATTGGCGCATGTGTACGTGCTGAATTTAGTCTCCCCAATGCATCCCACAGGCACTTCTGGCTGATGTGGCCGAGAGGTTCTAGGCGCTTCAGTCCGGAACCGCGCTGCTGCTGCGGTCGCAGGTTCGAATCCTGCCTCGGGCATGGGCGTGGATCATGAGTAAATGCCTATAAAATAGGATTTTAAAACAGAAATATTCTATTCTAAGCTTGATAGACACTTCTAAGGGTAAAACATTTTAATCGTAGGAGCCAATGAAGCACAAACTTGTGCTGAGAAGTCTGAAGACAAAATTTACATTATATATTCATTAGAACGTAATACACGTACCAAAAGACGGTCTAGAACACTTTATATAGGTCCTAGATTCGATTGACCTTATACACGAAGAGCTGAAGGCTAATAACAATAAGAATAACAGCTACGAGGACGCGGCGCCGCCGAGTCAGCCGCACGCGCAGCTACTCAGTAAAGGCCAGAAGCATGGCTTCCGCAGTCACTTACGACGTCACAGCCCATGTCATCTGGGTATAACATGAGACGATCTGATCATCGCCCATAGAATATGAATAGGAATGTTACTAATAGGACGCATAATAATAATAATAATACACTACTGGCCATTAAAATTGCTACAATACGAAGATGACGTGCTACAGACGCGAAATTTAACCGACAGGAAGAGGATGCTATGATATGCAAGTGATTACCATTTCAGTGCATTCACGCAAGGTTGGCGCCGGTGGCGACACCTACAACGTGCTGACAAGAGGAAAGTTTCCAACCGATTTCTCATACACAAACAGCAGTTGACCGGCGTTGTCTAGAGAAACGTTGTTGTGATGCCTCGTGTAAGGAGGAGAAATGCGTACCATCACGTTTCCGACTTTGATAAAGGTCGGATTGTAGCCAATTGCGATTGTGGTTTATCGTATCGCGAAATTGCTGCTCGCGTTGGTCGAGATCCAATCACTGTTAGCAGTATATGGAATCGGTCGGTTCAAGAGAGTAATACGGAACGCCGTGCTGGATCCCAAAGGCCTCGTATCACTAGCAGTCGAGATGACAGGCACCTTATACGCATGGCTGTAACGGATCGTGCAGCCACGCCGCGATCCCTGAGTCAACAGATGGGGATGTTTGCAAGACAACAACCATCTGCACGAACAGTTCGACGACGTTTGCAGCAACATGGATTATCAGCTCGGAGACCATGGCTGCGGTTACCCTTGACGCTGCATCACAGACAGGAGCGCCTGCGATGGTGTACTCAACGACGAACCTGGGTGCACGAATGGCAAAACGTCATTTTTTCGGATGAATCCAGGTTCTGTTTACAGCATCATGATGGTCGCATCCGTGTTTGGTGACATCGCGGTGAACGCACATTGGATGTGTGTATTCGTCATTGTCATACTGGCGTATCACCCGGCGTGCTGGTATGGGGTGCCATTGGTTACACGTCTCGGTCACCTCTTGTTCGCATTGACGGCACTTTGAACAGTGGACGTTACATTTCAGATGTGTTACGACCCGTGGCTCTACCCATCATTCGATCCCTAAGAAACCCTATGTTTCAGCAGGATAATGCACGACCGCATGTTGCAGGTCTTGTACGGGCCTTTCTGGATACAGAAAATGTTCGACTGCTGCCCTGGCCAGAACATTCTCCAGATCTCTCACCAATAGAAAATGTCTGGTCAACGGTGGCCGCGCAACTGGCTCGTCACAATACGTGTGGTATCGTGTTGAAGCTGCATGGGCAGCTGTACCTGTACACGCCATCCAAGCTCTGTTTGACTGAATGCCCATGCGTATCAAGCCGTTATTACGGCCAGAGGTGGTTGTTCTGGGTACTGATTTTTCAGGATCTATGCACCCAAATTGCGTGGATATGTAGTCACATGTCAGTTCTAGTATAATATATCTATATGTCCAATGAACACCCGTTTATCATCTGCATTTCTTCTTGGTGTAGCAATTTTAATGGCCAGTAGGATAATTATTGCCTTTGCATAACGTGTCGTTTCTGTTGGTCTCATCAATTATTTCTTTGAGATTTCTGTAAGTTACTGTAGCAGTTCTACATATGTACGTCACACCTTCCATTGACCTGTGTTACCTTCTGTGAACCCATCATTCGAAACTTGCTTTTGTTCTTTCATCACACCAGTATACTTAGGTATACGGCTTTTCTCAGGGCACAGACACACCCGTGATAAATAACGGGCCGATAGTCTTTTGAGAGCTGAGATTGATACCTCGTTCATTTGCCTTATCTCACTCTATATGTGGACCTGATACACGTAAAACGGCCTGGGATTCTCCTTTGACAAAATCCCTCAACCCTGCTTCCTTACTCTGTTATCACACTGTACGAATATGTAATGCTTCAGTATCAAGGAGATTACTTCAGTACGGCAGACGTCACGAGCACACAGTTATTTCTTATAATCAGATGCAGCGCCTGTACAGAACTCTTTGGATTTTGACCGAATAACGTTCACACTTCAAGTGAGTTCTGAGCGAGAAATGGCATCGTACGTACATAAGACTTCGATCTTCAACTATGAAAATATTTAGGGATGACTAGATTTTATCGAATTTTAAATTACTACCACAGGTGCGTTAAGAATGGATCCGCACGGGAGTCGTAGAGAAGTTAGAAATTATTTTCAAAAAATGTTTAAAATATCATCTGGCTGCTCTTCCTCATCCACCCTACGGCCCGGATCTCACAGCTTTCGACTTCCATCTCTTTGACCCATGAAGGAGTCACTTCGCGGAAGCCGTACTTGGATGCAGCAAAATAGTAGCTCCTACGTCGACCAGTAAAGTGATACCACGCGAGCATACAGGCCTACCAGTAAGTTGACGTAAGGCTGTCGCAAAGAACGGAGATTATGTTGGAAAATATGTTTTTGTAGCCTAAAGATTCGGGAATAATACGATGTCTTGAAATCGCGAATAAAACCAACCTGCTTTCAGAAAAAAATGAATTTACTACTTATTGAACGCCCCTCTTTTTTTAAGTTGTCTATTGTCCGTCATAATTTTTTAGTTTTTTATTTCACTAGTAAAATGAAAGTTTTCTCGACCTCCCGGCCGCTAGAAGAAACCGAGTTTTTTAAAAATATTATTACTGAAATGATATGTTGACCTGAACAATGCCTTTGACGTCGTCAGTAGGGAGGGACTCTACAGCATATTGGAAAAAATTGGATGTCGCCCAACTTTGCTGTCTTTAATAAGATCTTTTCATGAGAATATGCGTGGCTCTGTAATGTTCGATGGCAGTACATCTAAACCATACAGTATGAACTGTGGCGTAAGACTAGGCTGTGTGCTGGCACCTACACTTTTTGGAATTTCCCTCTCGGGTCTGCTCCAAGTGGCTTTCGAGAATTGCAATGTTGGAGTACATGTGCATACTAGGAAAGATGGAAGGCTTTTCAATGTCAGTCTTCTGAAGAGTAAGACAAAGCGCTACGAGATAGTCGCTCGTGAACTCCTGTATGCTGATGATGTTGCAATTGTTGCGAACTCCGCAGAAGAGCTGCAAGAGCTAGTATCAAGATTTAGTCACGCATGCCACCTATTTTCGATGAGTGTAAACAGCAGTAAGACCGTAATTATGGTTCAGAGTGCTAACACAAAGCCGAATATCACACTAGATGGCACTACTCTGCAAGTCGTAGGTAATTTCTGCTATCTTGGATCTACTACAGAATCAAAGGAAATTGATGCTCGCGTTGGAAGAGCTGCGACAACTTTTGGCGAACTCTCTACACGTGTTTGGAAAAACAACAAACTCTCTTTGACCACCAAAATTCTTGTATATCAAACTTGCGTCCTCAGCATCCTTTTGTATACATAGGAAACATGGACTACCTATGCCAAACGTCGCCTTAATTCTTTCCACATGCGGTGCCTGAGATCCATCCTCGGAGTAACGTGGAAGGACCGACTGACCAACGAAGCAGTGCTATCTAAAACTAGCTGCAACAGTATTTCGGCTACCTTGAAGCAGAGACGACTCCGCTGGCTGGGACACGTATGGATCCTGACAGATTACCACGTGAGGTGATGCTTGGAGAGATCTCTATAGCCAAAAGACCTGTTGGACGTCCTGTATTGAGGTTCAAGGACTCCTGTAAACGAGATATGGAGAGCTTTGGAATCGACACAAACAGATGGGAGGCACGGGCTAGCATGAGACCAGAGTGGCGTGATGATACATCATCTGAAATGTCGAAGCATGATGAAGGCTTGTTAGACAGATTAACGCAGAAAAAGCTTCGCAGTGCTACCACTGCTCCTGCCTCAGCAGCCAGATACACTTGTGACAATTGCGGCAAGAGATGCCGAGCTGCTATTGGTTTGACAAGTCATATGGAAAAATGCAACCCATAAACACACAGGTACTGCAACAATCACCTACCAAGATGACGTGGCCAATATATATGTTACAGTAAAACTAAGACGGAGCTTTCGAGAAAGTATTCCTCGGTCATTGTCAAGTATTGCCCACAGAACAGTCCGCAAGCTAATTTGATACATCCATTTGATACAACTGGCATCTCGAGAAATGCTCATGAATTTATTCTGAATCAAGAGTCAGAAACATTTAGGATAAATTTAAGTCAGGACAGAGTGACAAGATACAAAAAAAATAAGAAAACGAGAAAAATACAGTGCCAAGTTACGGGAAAAAACGGCAGTTACAAGCTCCGGTGAGAACAGGGGACCCTGTGTAAGTCACCTACCAACATGACAAGACTGCTCAGCAGACGCGGTACGAATAGCCCCTTCGTGCTGAGTGCCGCTGGTCACTTTCTTGAGACAGCAGGCCAGGTTTTCCCGGCTCTCGCAGCAGGCAATCGATTGCGTCCTTTGAGCCGGGATGCCGGCCTTTGTGCGGGTCCTATGGAAACGGCGGTGGCGGCGCCGACAGAGCCGACGGCGGGCGGTTTGTACGCGAAACAAAAGGCTGGCCCACCTAGCGCCGAGAATGAAAGGACACAGTCGCCGTTTGCCCTGAGTGGAATCAACATGGCACTGGACGGTTCGCGCATAAAAACAATAAGACAGCATCTTGTAGCAGTGAATTCGTCCCCCATCCTAAAGAATGTGGAGTTACTATGTCCAAGCATTTCCTGTTTACTATACTTCTGTAGCCAAGTGTTTTACTTCCATTCAGTGTCCATCGCTTGAAGCCATAGGGGTGGTAATAACATGCAAGAAAGAGCCATGGCTTTATTCTCGTTCACATAAGTTTAACTGATTGTGGAGTACGTGAAATTTTTTAATTTTTATTTAGTGAGGCGGTACTTTATGAGAACACTGACAATCCCAAGAAAGACTGAATGCATATTCCGCTTACTTTTTATTTAAATTGCTGACTTTTGCACATTTCTTATCAAAGTATGGTTGCAACGCGAAATAATGTACTTGTTGCTAAGTAAAAACTCAGGCATCTTCTCTGCCAATGCAAGAAGTAGAGGAAAGGGGCTGAAGTCATCATAGCCGGGCGGAATTTGAGGAGTGTCCGCTGATATTGCAGGTGTTATGGATGAGCCAGGACCTAGTTACCTCACCCCTTTGCCAAGGTAGATGATCCAAGGCACCGAACTATGAATTCAGCAGAAACACGAAGCAGCTGCATCTCAGATGGTTTGATTTCCCCTCGCCGGGGTCCCGGCGATGTTTCCAGTTGGGACAAAGAAATCTATAAAACCAGTACGGTATCATAACAAGCACAGGCCACTACAATATAAATATTAAACTGGAGCATCAGTTCGTAGCGTTTGTCCATAAGTTTGTTAGACACAACAGAAACATTAATTTTATCTTGGAACTCTTCCATTTGGTCTGTGTTTGCATAGAGAAACAGTAATATCAGAAATCATCATTGATGCAAAACAGCTTGTTGTTCGTTTATTTATTTATTCTCCCAGAGTAAAGAAATAAACGAATAACAAGGTGTTTTGCATCAAGGCGGGCTTAATTTCTGATATTACAACAGAAACATGTAACAGAGACTTTAATCGTGAAAAATATATTGTCCTTAACCACTTACAAGTCTGCCAACGCTGGGGTAGTTTTTCGTTTCCGCGACGGTAGAAAACTATTTTGAGGCTAAGGACTCCTTGTACCATGTTCAGAGCGCATTTTCATCCGGAAAAGAAGTACCTTAAAGGATGTTCGACAGCGAACGAAAAGGACGAAAATCTGAGAGCACAAGATCGGGAGAATAAGATGAGTATGTAATGACTTCCAAACCCAACCTCTGTATAAAGAAATCCATCAGTCTATCAAAATGCGGGCTGGCGTTTTCGTGGAGCAGCATCACTTAACGCAGTCTTCCTAGTTGTTCTTCTTGGATTGCCTCTACAACACGTCTCAGTTGGTGACAATAAATAGCACTGATGATTATACCACAAGGAAGCCAACTGTAGTACGCTGCATCGTCACTGTTCCACCAGATGGATAACATTATCTTTTGGGGATGCATTGTAGGGCGGCGGTTTTTGTTGAAGAATATGGTTACTGTATAAATGTTTGATGAATGTATCAGTTCCTGGCATTTAGATTGTTATTTATGCTGTCTTTCGCCGTTCTCAACACTGGCTCTCTAATTACACTTTAGCAACCAGAAAGTGATTTAACAAAACGTGAAGCCTGTAATTAGAATTCCTAGTGCCCACTTCATCTGAGAATACTATTATAGCTGCAGCTTATAGCTCTGAGGAATTAGGAGATTGTCCGGGATTTACAATCGAAAACGATATTCCAAAATAGTTGAGTATATTCTGAAAGTCACAGATGAAAAACACAAGTCTCCATACAACCTAATTAACAGAGCGGTTCAGAGTCTAATGCGCTGATGCAACTATAAATGTCCGAATTAAATGTTAATATGAATGCTCACCATAATTTGATGATATTTCATCAAACGCCACGCTAAATAATGGTAGAATGTCTGTCCCGCGACGGCACGTGAAAATACGACAATACGCAAACTGAAGCTAGATAATGAAAGTCGACCCTGAATTAACACTTCACTTGAAAATGATTTCCTGGTTACGCGCATCTCGAGTAACTGAATACGGCATCCGAGGCTGCTTGTAGCAGTGATACCGACGCGACGCGACTCCCGACACAGATGGCGTGTTATTCAGTGTCTGGAGAGAACTGGGGCCTTCCTTCCTCGCGCAGCGTTCTTATATATAAAGCCGCGGTGCGGATGGCTCAGGGAACGCCTGATCAAATCGGCTCTCCCGACTAGCCGCTGGGCTAGTAATGCACCACTTTAAGTTATTGAATAAATCATAGCTTCTCTTGCTGATGGCCGATGAAGCTCTTAATTTAAATGTGCATTCAGCACGCATGTAAGTATTGATAATAAAATTTTGACGTGGCTAAGTTAAATATTTTTGGCGAGAGAATTAATTTAATTGCACTGCACGCAGTAGACGAGCTCTGAACTGGCCCTTTGGAGATATGCTATCCCTATAATTTTATAGGTATTCAATTGAAAGTTTTCACATCTTCATAGTTATAGCGGATCTCCAACCTATTTAAATCTAAACATCCTAGCCTTATTTATTAGCCTACTTAATCTATCTTGCTTCCTTAAGTTTTGAGACGAAAACCAGAAAATCATGAATTTCCACTAAAATCTTAATTTGTGAAATCCAAAGTACTGTTTTTATTAAATTATTATGAAAGATGAATTTAAATGTAAATTTTGAAGTCTCTAGCTCTTTTCTGTTGTGCCAATGATTTTTACAGAAAAATGTCCAAATTTCGAAAATGGCTAAAGTTGTCGAACTGATATTCAACACACATTAATTTAGTATTACTCCTGACATGCTAGAAAAGTTTTAGTTATTTGCTTGATTTTTAAAGTATTGCGCAACATTTATGACGTCAGAGCTAGTTACAGAAAAATGTCCAAATTTCGAAAATGGCTAAAGTTGTCGAACTGATATTCAACACACATTAATTTAGTATTACTCCTGACATGCTAGAAAAGTTTTAGGTTATTTGCTTGATTTTTAAAGTATTGCGCAACATTTATGACGTCAGAGCTAGTTACAGAAAAATGTCCAAATTTCGAAAATGGCTAAAGTTGTCGAACTGATATTCAACACACATTAATTTAGTATTACTCCTGACATGCTAGAAAAGTTTTAGGTTATTTGCTTGATTTTTAAAGTATTGCGCAACATTTATGACGTCAGAGCTAGTTACAGAAAAATGTCCAAATTTCGAAAATGGCTAAAGTTGTCGAACTGATATTCAACACACATTAATTTAGTATTACTCCTGACATGCTAGAAAAGTTTTAGGTTATTTGCTTGATTTTTAAAGTATTGCGCAACATTTATGACGTCAGAGCTAGTTACAGCAGACTGGCTGGCACACAATGGAAAAGACTGATGTGAATTTACTACAGCGTGAGTAGGCTGCTTCCCTACATCACCCTCTACTTAAATTTTTTTGGTTTTGAATGTTAATGAATGAAAAAAAATTAATTACAAAAAGGGAAGCAAGAGTACAGCTTAACTTCCTATGAAAAATTAAAATTGAAATATAAACATGTAGAAACATTAAAAGAAAACTGATTACCTACATTAATTACTTAAATTGTGGGCATGTTCACTGCCTCTTAAGCAACATTATTACTCAAATTTTTAAGCAAAGTCCATGAAATACTTTGGCATACATATTGCCTTACACAAACACACATAAAAATATGTAAAATTATGAAAATCTTAAATCCATTAAATACATTTTTACATACACAAATTCAAAGAAAATAACATGATACATAAACAGATGATTATCTCTTAGCAGTCTTTTCTAAACCTGAAAGAAAATTTCACAAATAATTTTTACACACGTGGTTGTAGCCGCTCTGGCTGGCGTCCTACACTTCCATTCATAAGGGTAGAGGAGGGGAAGTTGCTATGGTGTGCGTCCTTCACGTTCACTCTAAATTACATGGGGAAAGGGGAGGGGTCACTGTGAGTTGTGTACAAGTCACTCCACGCTTTCACGCAGCTACCATGCTGCCATTATCTGGTTTGTCCTGTAGAACAAACGAAAAGAGTGCCTCTGACTCTGTTCACTTAATATCTAAGGGTGGGTCACAATGAAATGGGGATATATACATTTAATTCTTCAATATTTTTCTGGAACTAAGTTAACAGAACCTTTGTAATTTTGCTCTCGTGGTTACTTAATTGTCATAAAATCGGTAAACAAATGGCTCAAAACGCCGTTAGTCACTTACTAGAGAAAATTTATGCTCAAGGCATATAATCATAAATCATATTTAATCTGAATTTATTATTTCTAGGCCGGAACACTGAACCAATGCTCGGTACATTCCTGACAAATCTGTATTTTATTCACACAGCTGACTCATCTTTGATTACCTTATTCTTAGAGATAGTATGAGTATATTTGATTAGTAGTTGTTGTCTCAGCTTCTTTGTACATGTGAGTAACTTTTGGTAACAGTACAATTCTGAGTGTTCTTAACACACTACGTTTAGTTGACTACTAACTTCACTTATTGGTCCTCTGCCGCTGTGTCATTCCACATCTGTAATTATGTACTTACTTTGAAGTGTATTTATGCTGAGCTATAACTATTGTTTCACGTCTGCCATTATGTTACTTATTTACTTTTCTAGTGTATGAACTTAAGTAATACTCACTCCATTAAAATTTAAAGCATAGGATAGCACATTTATTTCATAGCCATAGTGTATTGCAGCTGATTAGTTTGCTCATGTGGCATTCCATCTCCACTCGATCGGACGCTGAAACCACAGGTAGTCTCTCTCGACCTACCACTAAAGTGCATCAAGTAATTATGGACGAGCGTAATGCTAAATTCCTTAAACCTATAGGACACCATGAGCTGCTCTGTCTCATCTAACATAAGGGTACCTATGGTCGCATTCACGCCTCCAACTCATAACCTCAATACGTGCAGGTGTGTCCTGTCACACACTACACCAAAATAATGGCCAGCTCCAACCTTATAAATACTTCAGGGACGTGTCCTTCACGTCTCAACTACAAACACTGTTCAATTCTATTTTACTGCCTTTCCTTGCTACACAAGGTGAGTTCATCCTTACAACTTATCTGCATATTTTTCATAACACTAAGCAATCTCTTTTACTATTAACTAGTTAGCTCTGCAGCATACAGTAGGTTTCACTGCCACTTCAGATCCTGCTTAAACATGAATTTGTACAACTTTTTTAAATATTATTATGGGACAATTTCCAATAAAAGACCAACTTTGTACTTATAATATTACCAAGGTTCTATACATACTTGTTACTCAAATACTTTTTATCTTAATTACATCATACTTCTCTGTTGTTTACGTCATAGTTAGGTTTGTCACATTAGGTATTTTCTTTTTTCACTAATCGGTGGATAGAATGGTTACATAACTCATGGCTTGATAGCCATGACGGAAAATTTTTGTATTTGAGAGTAAGCGCCGAAATTTTGGTGGATAGGAAAGATGAAGATTGAGTGAGACCTGAAAGGGAAAGAAGATCTCACACAGCTGGGACTGCACAGCTGCCACACTGTGTAGAGGTTACAGAACAACCTCCTCCCTACAGCATTCATTAGCTTAATGCTGGATTGATAACCATACCGGAAAATTTAATGTGGTGTAAAGAAGATTTCGAAATTTTAGGTGGATAGAAAAGATGAAGAGTGAGTGAGACCTGAAAAGGGAAAGAAGATCTCACACAGCTGGGACTGCACAGCTGCCACACTGTGTAGAGGTTGCAGAACAGCCTCCTCCCTACAGCATTCATTAGCTTAATGCTGGCTTGATAAACATACCGGAAGATTTAATGTTGGAAAGAAGAGGTCGAAATTTTAGGTGGATAGGAAAGATGAAGAGTGAGTGAGATCTGAAACGGGAAAGAAGATCTCACACAGTTGGGACTGCACAGCTGCCACACTGTGTAGAGGTTACACAACAACCTCCTCCCTACAGCATTCTTTCATAACCTTTGACCACGCCACGTCGATCTGAAAATACTTTATGATGCCTTTTTAAAACCTGTCTCAGTTCTTCCCTCTGATTAGCGGAAATTTTATCGATTTCCTGCAATTTAGCATCTATTTTGTCCAAAATTATTGCTTCTTCTTCTTCTGTGTTTAGCTTACTGTTACTAAGATTAACACTTTCGTCCCAATACCTCCTATTTTTCAGAACTCGTATAGGCAGCTCCCAAGTGTCATCATTAGTTACTACATGGTTATCACTAAAAGGTACTGTAATTACTCCGGTTATTGGCAAGACCATTTTTAACTGGCTTCTTTCAAAGTCAACAACACTCTGATATTTTGACAAGAAATCTATGCCAATTAAAACCTCAATACTGAGATTGTTTACAATTAAACATGGATGATCAACTAAATTACCATTAATGTTAAAGGGCAGTAAAGCTTCTTGCTTTACCGTTTTTGACACCTTGCCGGTAGCACCAATTATTCTTAGTCCTGATACCCTCATTACTGTAAGCTTGTCTTTACCAGGTAATGCATCAAAGAAGGACTGAGATATTGCACTCACCTCACTTCCACTGTCTAAGAGACAACGTACCTTGATACCCAACATATTCACTATTATTATAGGGTGGCTTATTCTAGGTTGTACAGGTGGTTCCTCAAATTCATCTAATAGTTCCTTTTGGATTTGTCTCCAACTAAAGTGATTGACATCTGTCTTCATTACATTTAGGTCACAGTGTGTAGGGGTTTCCTGAATTACATTTTCAGCTGCCTTTTCCAGTCGGTCTATTAATTTCAAATCGAAACACCGCACGACTTTATTACATTTAGTTTGCTGAACATAACCCAAATTACTGTATTCTGAGCGATTCTGCGCCTCCAGACCGGGCATACCACTAGTTACAGCTAAACCACTTTCACCATTATCGTCGGTTTCCTTCTCAAGTGACAACTGGTCACAGCTACTGGGCTCATCGACCCCCAACAGCCTACCCTCTACATTCTCACTTATCTCCTGTCCTAAATCTATTAGTACATTATCAACATCCTGCACAGGCACTTTAGATAAGAGCACATCATCTTCATCGTAAATATAAGCATGAATTTCTTCTGCTTCTTCACCTGTCAATTCAGTATTTTGTAGCTCTTCCCTACTGTTATACTGCTGCGCCTTCTCTTTCTCTTCCCACTTAGAAAGCGTTTCTAACACGGTATCTGTTAAATACTGTGAGTGATCTAATATTTCTGTTGTATCCTTAGATGCTACCGACACTTCATCCACCTGTTCAGTTTGAGTATTCTGATCTGTCTTACCAATTCCCGTAACTACTGGCTTAGGAAAAGTAACCGCCTGGTGAGCGCCAGTGTCCTCATAGACGGGAACTAGTTTTCCTGCCTCGGCCTACTACTGTTTCCTTTATTTTCATTATAGTTAACTGGCACAGCATTACTTTCCGACTGTTGTTTACATGCATATTTCTGTTTGGAACAAAATTATTATCCCTTGGACGCCATTGTTGGTTCTGATAATTATTTCCCCAATTCCTACCTCTCTTAGGATGGCGAACACCTACTGTTCTGATGTTTACATTGCCATTTTGCTCGTTCCTAAAATTACTACTATTGTTATTAGCATTTCTGTTATTACGTGCTTGCTCCTCATTGGCAGCAACACGTTCTACACGTTCCAAATATTCAATGAAACGATCCAGATTGTCTCTAGGGGCAGATATAATTCTAGTTTGCCAATACCATGGCAGTTTGGCTTCAAGACCTAGTATTATCATTTCCGGTTTTAGCTTTTCGTCCAAAAGTGACAAACGTGAGATCCATGACCTAGCAAACTCTTTAATTGATTCCTTCCCTGCATTGAAGCGTTTTCCACTCCAAAATTCTCTCAACACTTCATTTTGCTTACTACTAGACCAATACTCATTAATGAAAGCTGTTTTAAACCCCGCTAATGTTTTACACTTCAACATAACATCAGCTGACCAACGCATGGCGTCACCTGCTAAATGGCTTCTAATAAATGAGATTTTCTCTCGTTCAGACCAATTTGGTAGAATCACATCTTCAAAATCGTTCCAGAAATCTAGCGGGTGGATATTTTTATCGGGATCGAACCGCAAGAACTGCCGACACCCGATAAAAGCGGCGTTTGCCGCTACAACTTGTTGTATTTTACCATTACCAGAAGTTACTGAAGCTACTTTACTCTCAATGTTAGCAATGTTAGTACTGATATTTTCTACTTTCATTTCAACATTATATGCTCTTTGTGAAATATGAGTAGTATCCGTTTTGATTGCATCTACGTCTGCTTGACATATGTTTACTTTTATATTATCATCTTTAAATCTATCTGAGCACAGTTCACATTCCGCCTCGATCTTTTCTGTTAACTTGTGCTCCAGCTTCGCATCTTCCATTTGGAAGTCCTTGCGAACCTCAGCAACTTCGGATTTTACTGTTTTATACATTTCAGAAAATTGTTGAGCAACCTTTTTCTTAATATCCTCATGATTGTAATCAATTTTATAATTCAAACTGTCTAGATCCGCTTTCAACTTATTGCTACCAGCCTTGAAGGTATCGTCCATTACCTCCAGTCGTTTATTAAAATTAATTTGACTGGCCACAATCCTATTATTTACCTCAGTTATATCAGATTTTAATTCAGCATTACTGCTTTTGACCTCAGTTATTTCAGACTTTAATTCAGCTGTCATTTTTTGCATTACTGGCAGCTATTTTTGCATTACTGGCAGCTATTGCTTGTAATATAACATTCAAATCAATAGACCCAGCATCTTTGGGTTGCTCACTCGCTGGCCTTTTATCACACTCAGGTGACGAAAAACTAGCTCCAATACCAGAATCATCAAAACTAAATGAAACTTCAGATTGATTAGTCATGTCTAACTTCTCCTTCTTAAACTCTACCACCTCTGATGACTGTTTCATTTTTAATTCATCAGAGAAACTGTCCTCCAATAAATTAACAATTTCTGCTTTCTGCTTAACTACAGGGGCCTCTATTATTGAATCATTGCCCCTCTTTAAACTACTGTCAGGAGACAATATTTCATATTTCACCCTAACATTACTACTTTCATGCATATTTACACTTGAACCGTTGTCTGGATTTACAGTTCCCTCAACAGACATAGGAGCCGGCCGAAGTGGCCGTGCGGTTAAAGGCGCTGCAGTCTGGAACCGCAAGACCGCTATGGTCGCAGGTTCGAATCCTGCCTCGGGCATGGATGTTTGTGATGTCCTTAGGTTAGTTAGGTTTAACTAGTTCTAAGTTCTAGGGGACTAATGACCTCAGCAGTTGAGTCCCATAGTGCTCAGAGCCATTTGAACCATTTTCAACAGACATAGGTTCTGATTTAAGTTTAACCTCAGTTTCTTTTGGCGGTTCCATCGCCGACAGTCTTTTAGTGCGGGTTAGTAAAATTTTTAACAGCTTTTCACTTAACTTAGTTCCTTCTGCACGTCGTTGTCTGCGCGGCGTACCAGGATTACTGATGCGACGTGGCACATTGAACTGCAGACGGCACTCCGACGGCTGTTGTGTGTTTGCGTGGCCCGCAATTGCAGGCGCGGTTCCGGCTGCTCCGGCGGACGACTGCGGTGCGGCGAAACTGGCTTCTCGCGATGCCGGCAGCACCGCTAGACTCAGTGCCAGCTCCATCAATCCAGATGCGTTGTTAATCCAGTTGCGTCATTCACATGCACACGTAACACTTTCACTGTTCTATATTCAGCTGCGTGTCGCATTTCACTCGCGAATCTGAATGTTTAAAAATCACTTTCACTTTTACTCAGTTTAATTTCCCGGCCGATGCACCATAAGTGGGGCAGCGGTTTTTGTTGAAGAATATGGTTACTGTATAAATGTTTGATGAATGTATCAGTTCCTGGCATTTAGAATGTTATTTATGCTGTCTTTCGCCGTTCTCAACACTGGCTCTCTAATTACACTTTAGCAACCAGAAAGTGATTTAACAAAACGTGAAGCCTGTAATTAGAATTCCTAGTGCCCACTTCACCTGAGAATACAATTATAGCTGCAGCTTATAGCTCTGAGGAATTAGGAGATTGTCCGGGATTTACAATCAAAAACGATATTCCAAAATAGTTGAGTATATTCTGAAAGTCACAGATGA
Source organism: Schistocerca nitens (assembly GCF_023898315.1). NCBI lineage: Eukaryota > Metazoa > Arthropoda > Insecta > Orthoptera > Acrididae > Schistocerca > Schistocerca nitens. The sequence goes on along the minus strand of NC_064614.1, from coordinate 293,221,981 downwards.
AAAACACAAGTCTCCATACAACCTAACTAACAGAGCAGTTCGAGCCTAATGCGCTGATGCAACTATAAATGTCCGAATTAAATGTTAATATGAATGCTCGCCATAATTTGATGATATTTCATCAAACGCCACGCTAAATAATGGTAGAATGTCTGTCCCGCGACGGCACGTGAAAATACGACAATACGCAAACTGAAGCTAGATAATGAAAGTCAACCCAGAATTAACACTTCACTTGAAAATGATTTCCTGGTTACGTGCATCTCGAGTAACTGAATACGGCATCCGATGCTGCTTGTAGCAGTGATACCGACGCGACGCGACTCCCGACACAGATGGCGTGTTATTCAGCGTCTGGAGAGAACTGGGGCCTTCCTTCCTCACGCAGCGTTCTTATATATAAAGCCGCGGTGCGGATGGCTCAGGGAACGCCTGATCAAATCGGCTCTCCCGACTAGCCGCTGGGCTAGTAATGCACCACTTTAAGTTATTGAATAAATCATAGCTTCTCTTGCTGATGGCCGATGAAGCTCTTAATTTAAATGTGCATTCAGCACGCATGTAAGTATTGATAATAAAATTTTGACGTGGCTAAGTTAAATATTTTTGGCGAGAGAATTAATTTAATTGCACTGCACGCAGTAGACGAGCTCTGAACTGGCCCTTTGGAGATATGCTATCGCTATAATGTTATAGGTATTCAATTGAAACCTTTCACATCTTCATAGTTATGGCGGATCTCCAACCTATTTAAATCTAAACATCCTAGCCTTATTTATTAGCCTACTTAATCTATCTTGCTTCCTTAAGTTTTGAGACGAAAACCAGAAAATCATGAATTTCCACTAAAATCTTAATTTGTGAAATCCAAAGTACTGTTTTTATTAAATTATTATGAAAGATGAATTTAAATATAAATTTTGAAGTCTCTAGCTCTTTTCTGTTGCGCCAATGATTTTTACAGAAAAACGTCCAGATTTCGAAAATGGCTAAAGTTGTTGAACTGATATTCAACACACATTAATTTAGTATTACTTCTGAGATGCTAGAAAAGTTTTAGTTATTTGCTTGATTTTTAAAGTATTGCGCAACATTTATGACGTCAGAGCTAGTTACAGCAGACTGGCTGGCACACAATGGAAAAGACTGATGTGAATTTACTACAGCGTGAGTAGGCTGCTTCCCTACAGCATGCACATCTTCACACGGGGAGCTGCTGCTTTGTTTTGGCACAGCCATTCCTTCCATTTCCTCATGTTACCATAAGACACCATTAATCGTCACCAGTAATGTACAGGGTAGGAACGGTCGGATTTGTTGACAAGCCAATTGATACGAGCAAGTAGAAAAATGGCTCTGAACACTATGGGACTCAACTTCTGAGGTCATTAGTCCCCTAGAACGTAGAACTAGTTAAACCTAACTGACCTAAGGACATCACACACATCCATGCCCGAGGCAGGATTCGAACCAGCGACCGTAGCGGTCACGCGGTTCCAGACTGCAGCGCCTAGAACCGCACGGCCACTTCGGCCGGCGAGCAAGTACAGATACATATAAATCCTCACCTACTGATTTTTGTGATTTTGGCTTACTGCATTCGGTAACCATTTGTGAACCTTCCCCAATGCATGCAGATTTTGCACAGTTCATCACATTTACCAGTTCTCAAGTACAATGACATGGATCATTGTGAATTAATGCATACAAACGATCAAATCCCAAACGTCTTCCTGGACATGGAGAGTCACTGACGTCAAAATGTTCCTCCTTAAAACAAGAAACCCATTTTCTTGCCATTCTTTGTCCAGTGACATTTTCGACTGTCGTCGAGCGCCGTGCATTCTCCACTGCCCACCTCCTGCTCCTGTGGGTAGACTCCACTGCCAGGTGTCTGCTGTATGACTCAGCACAACTCCTCACTCTTATCATCTACAGCTACCTTACATTCCGCAAACCACCTGACGGTGTGTGGTGGAGGGTACTCCTGGTACCATCAACTGGTCCACCCTTCCCTGTTCAACTCGCGATTGATACTTGGTCAGTATGATTGCCGGTAAGCCTCTGTTTTAACTCTAATTTCGCAAATTTTCTCGTTGCGATCTTTTAGTCAGTTGTATGTAGAAGGAAGTAACTTTTTGTCCGACTCTTCGCGTAAAGCTCTCTCTCGAAATTTCAGTACTAAGCCGCTTCGTGATGCACAAAGCCTCTCTTGTAACGTCTGCCACTGGAGTTCGTTGAGCATCTCCATAACGCTTTCTCCCATGACGAAACACGCCTTCTTCGTTGAATCGTATCTCTTCTATGACTCCTACGTGGTAAGGATACCACACTGATGAACAACAGTCAATAGTCGGTCGAAGAAGCGTCTAGCAAGGCACTTCCATCGTCACATACCCTTAATGATCTTCCTATGAATCTGTCTGGCATGGGCTTTTCCTACCATTTTTTTTATGTTGTCACTCCACTTCACATCGCTCCGTGTGGTTATTCCCAGATATTTTAAGGTCGGTTTCCAGCAGTTTGTTATCTATAGCGTATTTGTGCAGTAGTAGCTTTCTTTACCTAATTATGCGCGATATGCTACATTTATTTACCTTCAGGGTCAACTGCCAGAGTCTGCACCATTCATCAATCCTCTGCAGGCCATTCAGAATGTGTTTACTACCTCCCAGCACTGCTTCTTTCTTGTAGGCAACTACATTATCCAAAAGGCTTTGTCCTACATCATTTACGTATTATGCAAACAGTAATGCTCCTATCACATTTCCTTAAGTTATTTCGGAAATTACCTTTATAATAGTCACTTCTTTCCGTTAAGGGCGTCGTGTTGAGTTCTGTCTGTAAGGGAGTCTTGACCCCATTCGCAAATCTGGTCCGATAGTCGAAAGTGGGACCGTGTTAAAAGCTTTCCTGTATTCAGGGAACACGGCCATAAAGCTCAGGGCCGTTTACTACAGTGCTATGGACCACGAGGAGGAACTGAGCGAGCAGAGTTTCGCAACGTCTCTGTTTGCAGAATCCATGTTGAGTTTTAAAGAGATTTTCGTTATCCAAAAATTCTTAAGCATAAAACATGTTTCTTGATTCTACAAAATATTGGCATCAAAGACCCGTAATTATGTGCATCTGCCGAACGACCCTTCTTGAAAACGGTGATGACCTGCGCTTTTTTCCAATCAGTAGAAGTAATGAGAAGTAGTAGAAATGAGAACAGCGAGAAACTTAACTTAATCATTTATGGTCACGAAGTAGATGAAGTTAAGGAATTCAGCTACATATGCAGTAAAATAACCAATGACGGACAGAGCAAGGTGGACATCAGAAGCAGACTAGCGCTGGCAAGAAGGACATTCCTGGCCAAGAGAAATCTACCAGTATCAAACATAGACCTTAATTTGAGGAATACATTTCTAAGAATTTACGTTCGGAGCACAGCATGGACTGTGGGGAAACCGGAATAGAAGAGAATCTAAGAATATGAGATGTGGTGCCACAAATGTATGTTGAAAATTGCGTGCACTGATAAGGTAAGGAATGAGGAGGCTCTGCGCAGAAGCGGAGGGGAAAGGAATGAGTGGAGAACACTGTGAAGGGGAAGGGACAACATGACAAGACATCTGTTAAGGCATCATTGAATGGCTTCCATAGTACTAGAACAAGCTGTATAGGGCAAAATCTGTGGAGGAAGACAGACAGTGGAATACATCAAGCAGATAACTGAAGACGTAGGCTGCAAGTAACAGTCTGATATGAAGAGGAGGGTACAGGAGAGAGATTCGTGGCGGGCCGCATCAAAGCAGTCAGAAGAATGATGACCAAAAAAAAAAAAAGAAAGAAGATTCCTTTCAATGTTACAGAGATCTACAATGAACTGCTGCTAGAATGGGAGCAAGTTATTTCGCATAATCTCTGTAGAATCTTTCCACTTTCCACTACTAAGTGACTGTAGTTGCTTTTCTGTTTCGATTGAACGTTGCTTTTGAACTTGTCCCCTATGTGCTGCGCATCTTGGTCAACAGTACTGAGTGTAGGATGCTGACTACTCGGGTTCTCTGCAGTCTGTATCCTGTCACTCTAGCTAAGCGAAACAGATATTCTACTTTTCTTAACACACTATGTGAAACCCGCAGCCATAGTTGCTACCACAGCCTTATCGTCACTGATAACTTCCTCTATGTTAAGAGGTCTCGTTTGTTGTTAGAAGATCTAAGACTTTACCAGTAAGAGTTGGTTCTCTAATTATCTGCTCGAGGCAATCTTTGGGCAAAAGATTCATAATATTGTCACACTAATCCCTTTCTATGGCACCAGTTGTAATGGTGTGATTCTCCCTATCTGTACCTGGCAAATCGAAGTCAACCGGTATTACAAAGCCAGGATTCCGTTGCTACTGAATTCCGTCTCAACCAGTTTTATGTTCCTAACACTATATTGGCATTATAACCTTCAATAAACGATAGTAATTTTGAGGTCTTTACTTCGATGCTCCTGCAGATTATTTACTTACTCCGTACGAGATGGTCTCGGAAGTTCCAGAGGGACCGACCGACCGCCGTGTCATCCTCAGGCAATCGGCGTCATTGTTTTTGAATATCTAAGGGCATGTCATTACCATCCCGCCCTGTTTTCGTGACTGGAGCAAATTGAGTAACTGCCCTGAAGATGACCCCATCTCTGGTTGAAACTGGTTGGCGGCAAAATAAATAATGCGATCCTGACTTTCATTTTGAATAATTGATTATAAGTAAACCAATCGCTGTTATCTTCACACAACTATGTTGTCTAAAAATTCTTGGCGTTTGCTGCGGAACACAGCCAGTGTTAGACGGGAACAACCACAGGCAAGCATGGATGACATGAGACGTATAACGTACGTTACAGAGGTAGAATGGTATACTTATGAAAAAAAAATGGTACAAATTTCATATCATTGGAAAGCAGGACAACAGACATAAATTAAGTTCATGTGACACTGATCACACTTCCTTCATAAAGGTCGACATAGCACTCTTAGTAAGGAATGTGCCATCCTCGGTCACTAATACACGTGTTCCACCTATTATTCATACTGGCTATAAAACTGGTGATAAGTACTTGAGGCATAATTTCCCACTCCAGTCTACAGGAGCTTTTCAGTCCTTGTACGGTTCAGGAGGGGGTGTTCGTTGAGAAACACGTCCGCGAAATGCATCACAGGCATGCTGAAACGTCCCCTTTGAACATTTTATACATGACTGTGCTTAAACTGACACACAATATTTTGTTTATTTATTTTATTTTATTTATTTATTTATTGTTCCGTGGGACCAAATTAAGGAGAAATCTCCATGGTCATGGAACGAGTCAATACATGAAATTATAACACGATATTAGAAACAGATAAAATGAAATATAGAAAAAAAAACATATTCAGGTGACAAGTCATAAGTTTAAATGAAGACAATCAACAATGTAACACTGGAATTTGCTTAATTTTTTAGCTCTTCCAGGACCTCCTCGACAGAATAGAAGGAGTGAGCCATGAGGAAACTCTTCAGTTTAGACTTAAAAGAGTTTGGGCTACTGCTAAGATTTTTGAGTTCTTGTGGTAGCTTATTGAAAATGGATGCAGCAGAATACTGCACTCCTTTCTGCACAAGAGTCAAGGAACTGCATTCTACATGCAGATTTGATTTCTGCCTAGTATTAACTGAGTGAAAGCTGCTAACTCTTGGGAATAGGCTAATATTGCTAACAACAAACGACATTAAAGAAAATATATACTGTGAGGGCAATGTCAGAATTCCCAGATTTTTGAATAGGGGTCGACAAGAGGTTCTCGAACTTACACCACATATAGCTCGAACAGCCCGTTTTTGAGCCAAAAATACCCTTTTTGAATCAGAAGAATTACCCCAAAAAATAATACCATACGACATAAGCGTATGAAACTATGCGAAGTAGACTACTTTTCGTGTTGAAGTGTCACTTATTTCAGATACTGTTCTAATGGTAAATAAAGCAGCATTTAGTTTCTGAACAAGATCCTGAACATGGGCTTTCCACAACAGCTTACTATCTATCCGTACGCCTAGGAACTTGAACTGTTCCGTCTCGCTTTTAACATGCCCATTCTGTCTGATTAAAATGTCAGTTCTTGTTGAATTGTGAGTTAGAAACTGTAAAAACTGAGACTTACTGTGATTTAGCATCAAATTATTTTCCACAAGCCACGAACTTATTTCACGAACTAAATTATTTGTTACTGTTTCAATATTACACACAAGATCCTTCACTATCAAGCTGGTGTCATCAGCAAACAGAAATATTTTTGAATCACCTGTAATACAAGAAGGCATATCATTTATATAAATAAGAAACAGCAGTGGCCCCAGCACCGACCCTTGGGGAACGCCCCACTTAACAGTGCCCCATTGGGACTGAACATCACTACCACTCTCAATATTGCGGAGAATTACCCTCTGCTTTCTGTTCTTAAAGTAAGAGGCGAACCAATTGTAAGCTACTCCCCTTACTCCATAATGGTCCAACTTCTGCAGTAATATTTTGTGGTCAACACAGTCAAAAGCCTTCGTTAAATCAAAGAAAACACCTAGCGTTCGCAACCTTTTATTTAATCCGTTGAAAACTCACAGAGAAAAGAGAATATAGCATTTTCAGTTGTTAAACCATTTCTAAAACCAAACTGAACATTTGACAGCAAATTATGTGAATTTAAATGCTCCAGTAACCTTGTATATACAACCTTCTCGATAACTTTAGCAAACACCGATGGCATAGAAATAGGTCTAAAATTGTCAACATTATCAATGTCTCCCTTTTTATAAAGTGGCTTCACTACCGAGTATTTTAATCGATCAGGAAACCGACCACTCCTAAAGGAAAAGTTACAGATATGGCTAAGTACTGGGCTAACATACATAGAACAATACTTCAGTATTCTGCTAGATACCCCGTCATATCCATGAGAGTTCTTGGTCTTTAGTGATTTAATTATTAACTCAATCTCCCTCTTGTCAGTATCATGGAGGAGCATTTCAGGTAACAGTCTCGGAACATTTTTTTCTAAGAGCGCTATATGATTCCCTGTTGGAATTAGGTTTCTATTTAGTTCACCTGCTATATTCAGAAAGTGATTATTAAATACTGTACATATATGCGACTTATCAGTAACACGGACATTCCCACTACGCACTGATTCTATATCCTCGACCTGTCTCTGCAGACCAGCAACTTCCTTTACGACTGACCATATGGTTTTAATTTTATCCTGAGACTTAGCTATTCTATCTGCATACCACATACTTTTTGCCTTCCTAATAACATTTTTAAGCACCTTACAATACTGTTTGTAATGGGCTGCTGCATTTAGATTTTGACTGTTTCTAACGTTTTGATATAATTGCCACTTTGTTCTACAAGATATTCTTATCCCTCTAGTCAGCCACCCAGGCTGCCTGTTTGTGCTAGTACCCTGTTTTAAACGTTGTAACGGAAAGCAACTTCCAAAGAGCATGAGAAAGGTCTTTAGAAAAGCATTATATTTATCGTTTACTGTCTCAGCGCTATAAACATCTTGCCACTCTTGTTCCTTTACAAGGTTTACAAAGGTCTCTACAGCAACCGGATCAGCTTTCCTGAACAGCTGATGACTATATTTAATACGAGTTGCAGCATAAAAATCTTTTAAAGTTAAAATTTGCGCATCATGATCTGAAAGGCCATTCACCTTTTTTCTAACAGAATGCCCTTCTAGTAATGAGGAATGAACAAAAATGTTGTCTATGGTTGTTCTACTGTTCCCTTGCACTCTCGTTGGAAAGAATACGGTTTGCATAAGATTATATGAATTAAAGAGGTCTACCAGCATCCTCTTCCTTGCACAATCACTTACACAATTAATATTAAAGTCACCACATATAACTAACTTTTTGTATTTCCTATAAAGTGAACCAAGAACCTCCTCTAGCTTTAGCAAAAATGCTGTGAAATCGGAGTCTGGGGATCTATAAATAACAACAGTTACAAGTTTAACTCCGTTAAATTTAACCACACCTGCACAACATTCAAACACCTTTTCAGTGCAGTACTTTGAAACATCAATTGACTCAAATGCGATGCCGTTTTTCACATACATGGCTACTCCCCCACACCGCAAAGAGCTCATCGAAAAGCAGCCAGCCAACCTGTATCCTGGTAAAGGAAGCCTCTGAATTATCTCCTTATTTAAGAAGTGTTCAGATATACCAATAATTTCAGAGTCAACATCTATAAGCAGTTCACTAACTTTATCCCTAATACCTTGTATATTTTGATGAAATATACTAATTCCCTCATTACTCGGATACCTAAGCTTTGTCAAAAGTGATTCCCTTGTTAGAGAGACTTCCCTTAAGCAGGAATACCTATCAGCTGACTTCAATCTAAAAAAGGTACAGCTCTAACACACACTACTGCAGGAATTTTCCCATGAGTGATCCCACCAACCCCACCTATGCTGTCACCTATAAGCTTTGCCAACCTCCCCTTCCCATACCTGTTGAGGTGCAGGCCGTGTCTAGTGAAACCCGTCCTGCTGATAGACTCCACCGACACCACTGAAATGTGACCCATGCTTTCTGTCATCAGCGCACCCCCAAGTCTCATGTTATTACGCCTGACGGCTGTATTAAGATGAGGCCGATCGTGACGCTGAAACAGCTCCACGAAATGCACATTCGTGTTGCCAGTCTGAGTGGCTATCTTTTCCAGGTCACCATCTATGTTATACTCCCCATCCCTACCAATACTATTACCAGCCCCACCCACAATCACTACCTGATCCTCTTTAGTAAAATCCCTAGCGCAACGCAATCTGACTTTCAATAATCCCTACAAAAGAATGGGCCCTGACTAACATTAAACTATACCTTTCACAAATCACTTACCTCACAAAAATCTTGGTTACTCCCACTACTGCAATAGAGCAAGCGTCACTACTGCCAGCTAAATAAAAGATTCAAACTATGGAAGGCACTAACTACTGATAGGGATAGTTAGCAAATGAAAGATATTAATAGAGAACAAACATTGTATTTACCTTGATATCATATATATATATATATATATATATATATATATATATATATATATATATATATATATATGTAGAGCAGTTCATGACAAATTCCAAAACTCCGCCATCTCTCTCCCCACATCCACCACTGCTGGCGGCTCACCTCCAACTGCGCAACACTACGCGCTGTTCACAGCCAGCTGCCTAACACTACAATGGCGAGTATTACAACAATGCAAAGCAGCCACAGACTGCACACAGCACAGCCAGTGATTTTCATACAAAGGTGGCGTTACCAATAAAAAAACCTAAACAGCCTACTTACATAGCCCCCATGCTCCCCACAAAAAATTTTACAAATTGGTTTGGGCATTGGCCAATACAGATTTGAAAAATTTTTCATAATTACAATAACAAAGAAATCAAATGCACACACTTATTGATAGAATGTTGGTCAAAAGCTAAACTTTCTCACAGTCCATAAAGACAGTCCTAATCGTTCATCACGGTAAAATAGTAGTGTTTTTCTCAAAGTCTGAGCAGTAGAAGAAAATGCACACGAAAGTAGTGGATTTCCATGCAGTCTTGAAGAAGTAGTGTTGTCCTTCCAACGAAAAGACAGTGCTGACTCTTGACATGCAGACAGGTAATGGGCCACAACAGAGCAAACCCACAACAGAGTCATTCAAAGTGTTGAAGACTATTGGTAGGTAGGACATCACAGAGCAGACCCACTGTAGTCCTGGTAGAGATTACGGTATTGGTGGGCCACCAGAGGTGCAGACCCACTGTAGTCCTGGTGTAGAGATGATGGTGTTGGTGAGTCATCAAAGGTGTAGACCCACTGTAGTCCTGGTGTAGAGATAATGGTACTGGTGGGCCACCAGAAGTGCAGACCCACTGCAGTCCTTGTAGAGATGGCCAGCAGCCATCTGTTGCGACTGTGCAGGTGCACAATCACCATCGAAGAGTCTTGTGGATAATGTAGCAAGTCCATAACCACCACTTGTGCACTCACAAAGTTTTTGGAATTGTCCTTAGAACCAGCAATGCTGTTATCCAGTCCCTTGCTGAATTATTAACACACGTGCAAACACTAACAGTCCCTACTTCTCACATATTGTCCATATACTATGACCAACAGAAATGTGTGCAGTGAAATGAATGCTTACAAGTTACTTAGTTTGATAAACTGGTGTCAATTACAATTTTATAACATGAGAATACAATTACAAAGGTACAAAATACATCATTAAAAACATAATAATACACATAACATTTGTAGTAATATGGGCTTTACAAAAGAATAGAAATAACATATACATCAGTGTCACAGGAATTATGACATAAGTACATACATGAAAGATCAGAATAACTTTTGGAATATCAACTTCACACATGAGCATTAAAACAAAACAGAATAAATAATGTCTAAACATCTTTACAAAGAAAATAACATATTATTAATGCAAATTATATTTGAGGATAACAGTATTCCTCATCATAGTGAATAGTATTAGAAAAAAAATTCTATGAAACTACACAGAGACAGGAAGAAAACAAATACACAAGGGTACACAAACACATAGGGGGATAACACAATGGAAAGGACAGGGTTCGTTTTCAGTGTAACTTTTGGTACTGCAGTATTTTGCGAACAAAACCTGTTTTGTTCTTGGAGATCTCCCTTCGTTCATCATTATTCCCAAAAAGTCCTATCTATACCTGCTTTCTGTATTCGATTCATATTTCTTTCAAAATAATTATTTCTCAGTGCACAATACTCATTTTTGCCAAATCTGTTTCATATAACCTCCAAAGCATTCTTTCCCTATTCTCCATAGTTAGGTTCTTATATAGTCTACCCCCTCTTAAGCTAACTTAAATCTACTGAGCTCAGATATTAAACTAAGGGATGAGGCAATGCAGCAGCATAAAACAATTAACACAAACAACATTGATAAAAAATAGAAAAGGCAAAGCAAGCAGCATAAATCAGCAAAGCAAATGCAATATTACAACTAATATAAGGCAATGAGCAGCAAACAAGAAAAATAAATCTGGCTTAGCAGAGTAACACAAATTAAAATTCAGTAGCACTATGCCTGGCAAACAGCATAACTTATACCTAAATATGACAAAGTTCAAGCAGAAAAAGTATTACACTAAAAATGGCCATGTCTAATACCTATGTCACATCTTAACACTAGAGTGATGCATCACAATTTATTGTACAAAAGAAATTAACAAGTACTTGAAAAGAAAACTATGATTGCAGTTCCTGTGAAGGTAAATGTCTTTTTGTGCTCCCTCATTTTTTTAAAAAAATTATTATTTACTCGATCTGTAGACAGAAAATATTTATATTAGTACATCTATAAAATTTTATTTTAACCAATGCTGCAGTGCAGCTAGAAACTAGATATCAAATGAAATAAGCAATTACGCAAACCAAAGCATAAAAATATCATTCAATAGTCATGTGACATTTCATAAGTTAGTAGACATTCTCTCAACTCTCGTAGAAAAACGCTTGTCATAATCAGGTGTGCAGATGTAAAAATATTTCTCGTCATTTCATTAGGCATTTCTGTAAATATCATAAATTAAGAGCTCCACAGTGTCAACATATGTTTTCAAGTTCGACCGTATCGTTTTTTGCGATGCTCTCTACAAAGGAACTCAATAGCGAGGATAATGGCCTCTCTTTTTTTTTCTACCTGTGCCGCTGGAAGGCACACGCTAATGGCTTTATTTCTCGGGCGGCTGTCGCCCATCTGGGTGCCCACGACGTATTACGTGCAGGTGGTCACTTAACTTTCTTACGGAAATATTTACAACAGCAGTTTCCGCTACAGTGGCATTCTTATATAAAAATATTTCACAGGTCAAGAATTAGCGTTGCAAATCTGTAGAAACAAAATCCTGTAAATATAAGTGTCCAAAAAAAATATTCGTCAGCATTGTGATACAGTCACACATTTACACACATTTCATAACCTTGAAGTACGATTCTTGGTTTCCAACAACCTTTTCCACAAGTCAGAGTCCCTAATCACTTTTCATTACTCCTTACCTTATTACACAAATACATATTCGTCGACACGTCAATCTTGCGACGACACTTCACTATTTCATCGTAATAAATACATAGCATAATCAAATTCCCCATATAGCATCAAATTGTTCATCATAAACATACCTCAACTGCATAATACACATCGTCGTCGTAAAAATAACATCATAATACCTCAGTCAACTCTCAAAACCGTCGTAGCTTCCTCCAATAATTTCAAAACCTAAAAAAATTCTCTGCTCATGTCAAAAGTGTCATCCGCTTCAAACGCACTTCAAAAATCATGATCCCATACCAAATACATCATTCAAAGTTCTCATAGTATCACAATGGTTCCAAAAAAATATGAACAGTTCACAAAGTACTGACAAAATGCAATTTCATACACGTGAAGTTATTCAACTGTGTAATTACGTGAACATCTGTCACTAATGTAGTAAAAAAAAATGTTTATCTCTCAGTTACATGATCAGATAGCTGTGTAATTTGTGTGTTAGAGAAATATGGTACCGATGTGTAAAGTTGTATAAGCAAATACCATATTAACTAGGGCTCCTTGTGCGTGCCAAACACATGGTACACAAAGTAGGCGTGTACCCCCCTGAGGATAAATGAATAATACCCTCAGGTGATACAGATTACAGCAATGGAATGAAATGTATCACGGAATACCTTTGTATCATTGTACTTCAAATATTTTTAAAAATAAATGTTTTAAGTACAAAATTAATCACTCAAATGCGTGTAGTGTAGCGCTAAACTGTGCGTCTTGTTGTAAGATAATCTCTGTGGAAGTGTCGTAGTTATCGTCCTCCGAAAGCTAAGTTCTGCAGAAGTCAATGTACTTACCTCACGATACACAAAAATGAATTGCTTTGCGAATAGATATCTTAGTTATTACGCTTATTGTTGTGATGAAGAAAATACTGTACTGTAACGTATTGTTGTGCCACGAAAAAGGCTGTCTCATTGTTGCTATACCACAAAAGTTACTACTGAAACATGTTTTTCTTTCCAAAAGAATTCAGAAAACTGTGCAGATATAAAACAGATACAGCGCAAAAGCAACATTGTAAATTGTCACTCATTAGTAGTGTCGTGATAAAATCGTGTAGCTGTCACATAAACTAACCTCTGTGTCATCTGGTATCTCACAGAAAGTACTTTAAACCCAGAATGTGTTTTCAAGTAAACCAAAATGTTGCATTAAAATCTCATTTACCAGTATGTGTCCTATGTAAGCCTGATAGTCATTACATAATCGTGCAGCTAACAAGCAAGAATGTACAAATACAACACTGTGTCGTCTGTTCACTATAACAATGCATTCTTAATTTCTGTTTAAATAAGTTCTCTTGATTCTTGACTGGATATTTAACTTCAAAACATTGTTGCATGTTAACAATTTCTTAAGTCTGACAAAGCTTACTAGCAATGTAAAGTGAAAAGTTTTATGGCAGAGACAAAGTTAAAAAGCAGATTATCTTTCAATAAACGGTTTTACATGTGAAATGTGGTGTAAACCTTTACTCTTCACAGTACTCAGACTTTCAACTGAAAAGCAATTGTCATGTTTTATACGTCGGTAAAGAATGCTAAAATTTTTCTCAAGGCTAGCGTCTTATGTTATTTTTCTCGGAGCCAGCGGGCGCACGCGGCTGCCTGCTGTGTGAGTCATTGTCTGTCTCTTTGTTGGCGCGCGCCGTTATTGGGATTAGGAGACCTAACGTCTACAAAGTCACTCTGACGAGAAGGCCCTGCCCTGTTTAAATCCCGCCAGTTCTGATGCAATTCAGGTCTGTCGTTACGAATATATCGTCTGTCGTCATGTCGGTAGGTTCCGTAGTTTCTTCCTTGTCCGTCACGTGGTGGAGAATTTCTCCCTGGATCGTAACTGCGCGCTGAACTGTTGCGTCTGAAATTATTCTGTCTCCCTTGATAATAATAGTTCTGATTCCCATATTGTCTGTTTCTATGGTTATTTCTGTCATATTCATTACTACGGAAATGCGATCTTTCTCTGTATCTATTATTGTGCCAGCGGTTGTCATAAGGGTGGTGTCTGTTTTGGTCACGATTTGTGTTGTGAGAATAGCCTTGTCGTGTCCAGTTATTATTTCTGTCATCACGGAAATGTGGCGGATGTGACCTGTAATTGTTGTTTTCATGTTTTCGCGTTTCGCGATTGTCAGTGTCAATTTCTAATTCTTGTAAGAGTCCCTGAAACGCTTCAATGTCGTCTTTGCAACGTCCTGCTAAAATAATATGTCGTAAATGTTCAGGCAATTTGATTAAGCAAATGCGGATGAGTTCTGAGGGGCTGTATGGGTTTGAAAGATACTGATTCTTATGCAACATGTCTTCAAAATATTTGACAAGACTGGAAAATTCAGATTGTTCAAAGTGTTTCATCATCATGATGCTATGTTTTACTCGGTCTTGTGTAGCTTGTGACCAATACGCTGAGAGGAAGGCATGATAAAATTCTCCTTCACTGTGACAATCGTGAATGACCAATCGCATTCTTACAGCTGGTTCATTCTCTAAATAGCCACACATAAATTCTAATCTGTGTTCTAACGACCAGTTGGGGAGAAAACAATGAGAGAATTGATGGAGCCACGCTTGTGGATGAATGTCGTTGGCAGAATTCTTAAATGTTTTGAATTTACGTGTAGTAATGAACAGCTTATAGTCAAAATCATCATGTCGGCGAGTCGCATATCGGTCATTGTTACGTCGTGTCGGCGGTTCCATCTCAAAATTCGGTGTGCCTTGTCAATTTCTTTCATAATTTCCGAAGTGTCCTGCGTTATTATTTTGTGGTTGTTCCGTATTTCTATGTCCCTCTTCCCACATTGGGGCGCGAGTGTCCTCTGAAATACGTAATTCTTGTATTATCTGTGTCAGCTGATCTTGTACTTCGCGGATTTCTCTTTTGTACTGTGTATTGATTTGATTTTGATTTTGTTTGAATTTTCTAATTTCTTCATACTCTTCAGTGTCAGTGAAGGCTACAAGTCTTGTGTCATTCAGATCATCATCTACCTTTGTAAATAAGTTAGTGAACTGATCTGAAAGTTCGGCTACTTTATCCGATAGTGTACTTATTTCCTCAGTGTGTTTTTCTGAACCAAGTTTCAGAGTATCTACTGTGTCCTTTAAGTTTTCCTGGGCTTTTGCAAGTTGTGTAACTGAATCGGTAGATGCAACTGAGTCAAATTTAGCTTGCAAGGTCTCATGATTTTCGTGAACAGTAGTTTGCAGTTCTTTTATGGCTGCTTCGTGATTCTGTAGTGCATTTTCATGCCGCGAAAAAATAGGTTGGAAATGCTCACAAATTTGTGTTTTTACGTCATTACAGACTTTTTGACATTTCAATTCAATGTGATGTAACTCATTAGTTAAATCCTCACGTGTTTGTTCAAGAGTTTGCTCCAATGAGTCTAACTTTTGAAGATTTTGTTCCATTGCGTCTAACTTTTGAAGCTTTTGCTGTGTTTGTCTCTGATTTTGTTCCACTGTGTCTAACTTTCGAAGATTTTGTCCCATTGTGTCTAGCTGTTGCTGTGTTTGTCTCTGATTTTGTTTCATTTGTTGCATTAATTGCAATAATAATGTATTAGTGTCTGGAATCTGTTCCTCTATGCTTTTCGGCAGTGCATTTGCACCGGCAACATTCACATTTTGACAAGCAGAAATTGTGTCTTGACTTATTTGAGAAAACGGTGGGGACCCAAAACCTGAATCTACAGTATTTGCAAAATTGTGTCCTGTCATTCCCGATTACTGAGGCGAGCTATTGCCGACCGATCGATCGATAATGCTTCCCTCTTCACTAATTGTTTCACTGTCCACGCCATTGTTTGCCACCCGCTCCATTTCCCTATGCACAGTTACCAAATTACTACTTTGAATATTAGTTAATTCATTACACGGTGGCGCTAACACACTGCTTTCGTCTTCGCTGTCATTACGTTTTTCTCACGCCATTATTGTCACAATATTTCACACGACAACACAGAAAAACACAATTTGAAGAGCAAAAATAGGGGAACACATTAACATAGCACTGAAAATAATATCTAGTTAATTGCAGCTGCGAAATACTTGGTGCAAATCTACATGCGTGCCACACCTGTTTTACTGTACAACAATGAAAGACTGCAACTACAAAGGATATTCTCTCTACAATTACGCGCTAGCAATAAACAAAATCTACACTAATTACACAAACTACAAGAAAAAAATCAGAAGATTCCAGTGAGGTATCCTGGCAGGGTCGCCATATGAAACGTCCCCTTTGAACATTTTATACATGACTGTGCTTAAACTGACACACAATATTTTTTTAGTGCAACGCAATCTGACTTTCAATAATCCCTACAAAAGGATGGGCCCTGACTAACATTAAACTATACCTTTCACAAATCACTTACCTCACAAAAATCTTGGTTACTCCCACTACTGCAATAGAGCAAGCGCCACTACTGCCAGCTAAATAAAAGATTCAAACTAAGGAAGGCACTAACTACTGATAGGGATAGTTAGCAAATGAAAGATATTAATAGAGAACAAACAATGTATTTACCTTGATTTCATCATATATATATATATATATAAATATATATATATATATATATATATATATATATATATATATATATAGAGCAGTTCATGACAAATTCCAAAACTCCGCCATCTCTCTCCCCACATCCACCACTGCTGGCGGCTCACCTCAAACTGCGCAACGCTACGCGCTGTTCACAGCCAGCTGCCTAACACTACAATGGCGAGTATTACAACAATGCAAAGCAGCCACAGACTGCACACAGCACAGCCAGTGATTTTCATACAGAGGTGGCGTTACCAATAAAAAAACCTAAGACATGCAGTAGTGTTAGGTCATCGGACATGGGGTCTCTCCACACCGTAACGCCTTGACTATACCGATGATATTCATGAACATTCTGTGTCATGTAGCGTCTAACCCTCTCTCTCCACACTTACGTCATTCTGGATCACTGCTGCTGACCCCAAACATCACGGTCCATATAACTATGAAACCGTTCTCGATAACGGCGCAGCTGAAACGGGATGCATTTAAAATTGCTTAACAGCATACATACCAGTCTGACTTAATCACAGGGAAATGGTTGTGACAGAGACACGAATGCTGGTAGCGGCTGCAAGGTCTGCTTCGATCTGCCTAGAAGTAAGATCTCTGTCCCTTCTCGTCACTAAGGCTAGGTATCAATCATCTTGCTGTGGCCACTCGATATTGAAAACCAATATTATATATATATATATATATATATATATATATATATATATATATATATATATATATATATATATATATATATAGGTTTTCAATATCGAAATATTGAAAACCAATAATATATATATATATATATATATATATATATATATATATATATATATATATATAATATTGGTTTTCAATATCGTGGGGCCTGTCATTACCATACCGCCCTTTTTTCGTGACTGGAGCCGCTACTTCACAGTCAAGTAGCTCCTCAATTGGCCTCAGAAGGGCTGAGTGCACCCCATGTGCCAACAGCTCTCGGCAGACACGGAGGCTCACTCTTTCAAGTGCTAGATAAGCCCGCCACTACCTAACTTCGGTGATTCGAAGTGAACCTGCAGTTTACAAATACCATATTAATTTTTATATATCCGATCTGCGAGGACGAGCATTCTCTGAGAACATCGCGGCTGACGTAACTTCGGCTTTAGCAGCAATTCATCTCTGATGCCACGAAGCAGGGTGGTTCTCTAATCTAAAAAACCCCATGTACACCACACGTAATCCGATTCCCTAATAACCGCTTCCTGCTTGTACCGTGTGCCTGATCCATTAAGTGGATATCTACAACTCTACACTCCACAGAAGAGGTCAAGAAACTGGCATCCAATTCCGTCGCAAAATCATCTGAGCCTCAGGTTTAGACCTTCCGCTCTGATCCAAACCAGAGCGCCGCGATAGACCCTGGGTACGATGTTACCACTGACCGTGTAGCTGACGTACAGAGTATTGTCGCCACCTCAGCGGCCTTGTGCTCTCCCTGTCTTCATTGCAGCGTCCCCACCGACCGCCCTCTGGCATCGGCGTGTTCTGCTTCTACCTTGCTGCCACTTGCGCCCTGGAAAGTCATCGCAACAATTGTTTGTCGTTGAATAACAAATGTTGGTTCTTTACTGCTTGACTAACAGGTATCCACTCATCACGCCACTACTCAACCACATGATGGGATGGTCGTAGTCTGCATTCTTACCTCGACCTGCCCTCAGGTGCCCCCACTGTAACATCCGACCTCCAGACGTTTCAGAATTTCAACATACATAAATTCTGCATCCCTGGTCAAGGGGTGGCGTCTTTGAATGGTAATGAGAGCATCCACTCCCCCGGATTCGCACCCTGTCACTGCTTAAATTTCGGATAAAAATTATCAGGTTACCGGCGTAAGAAGTGATCGTCATTTTGCCGACTGCCTTGTTAAATAAGGCGGAGTTGCGGACAGTGGTTGGTGGACTCTCTGGCCCCTGGAATGGGAAAGTGCCTCTAAAAGGCGAAAGAATTACCACGGTCAACGGCATAAGGATGTAGAAGGGAATGTAAATCAGTGCAATAAAGACATAGCACATGTATCAACAGGACATCGCTTGCAATTGAAAAAACTGTTATGAAAAAGTGTACTTTAGCAAAAGATTCCGGACTAGCTCCCCCTTGGATTTCAGGGAGGGGACTGTCAAGGAGGAAGTGACAATGAGGAAAAGCTTGAATAACCAACCAAAGGATTACGTGCTACAAGTAGGGATGTTGAATGTCAGAAGTATGAAGGTGGTGGGAAAAGCTAGAAAAACTGAAAAGGGAAAAGCTAAGGCTCAGTCTAGATATAGTAGGCGTCAGTGAAGTGAAATGGAAAGAAGATAAGTATTTATGGCCAGACGAGTATACGGTAATATCAACAGCAGAAGAAAATGGAGAAAATGGTATAACGGGAGTATGATTCGTTATGAATAGGAAGGTAGGACAGAGAGCGATTTACTGTGAACATTTCAGTGATAGGGTTGTTCTCATCAGAATCGACAGAAAACCAACACTGACAACGACAATTCAGGTACACATGCCGACATCGCAAGAAGAAGACGTAAAGAGAGGAAATATTTGAGGATTTTTAAATGGAGATTCAGTATGAATGGGAAATCAAGTACGTAAACGTAGACGAAAACCCAATAATCACAGGAGACTGGAATGCGGTTGTAGAGGAACGAGCAGAAGAAAATACTACGGGTGAATAAGGGCTTGGTAGAAGGAATGAGAGAGGACAAAGATTGATCGAGTTCTGCAGTAAATTTCAGATTGGTAGTAGCGAATACTCTGCTCAAGAATTGCAAGAGGAGGCTGTACACTTTGAAAAGGCCGAGAGATACAGGAAGATTCCAGTTAGATTACATCATAGCCAATCAGAGATTCCTATATCAGATATCGGATTGTAAGGCTAGGGGCAGATACAGACGAAGATCACAAATTAGTAATGTTGAATAGCAGGCTGAAGTTTAAGAGACTAGTCAGGAAGAATCAGTCCTCAAGGAAATGGGATACGGAGGTATTATGAAATGAAGAGATACGCTTAAAGTTCTCTGAGACGGTAGATACTCTGATAATGAGTAGCTCAGTAGGCAGTTCAGCTGAAGAGGAATGGACAGCTCTAAAAAGGAAACTCAGGGAAGTAGAAGCGGAAACGTAGATACAAGGAAGGTAACTGCGAAGAAACCGAGGGTTACACAAGAAATATTTGAGCAGCTCGACGAAATAATTATGTACAAAAATATTCCTGAAAATTTAGGAATACAGAAATACAAGTCACGTAGGAGGGGTAAAGAGGAATATCGAAATGGCTCCATGAAAATGTCGAGAAATCAAAAAAAAAAAAAAAAGAATTAGTCGGAAGGATTGACTCAGCATGTAGAAAAGTCAAAACAACATTCGATAAAATTTAAAAAAATGGTTCAAATGGCTCTGAGCACTATGGGACTCAACTGCTGAGGTCATTAGTCCCCTAGAACTTAGAACTAGTTAAACCTAACTAACCTAAGGACATCACAAACATCCATGCCCGAGGCAGGATTCGAACCTGCGACCGTAGCGGTCTTGCGGTCCCAGACTACAGCGCCTTTAACCGCTCGGCCACTTCGGCCGGCTAAAATTAAAAACTAGGGCGGTAACAGTAAAAGTTGAACAGGAATTCCACTGTTAAATGGAGAGGAATGAGCGGATAGGTGTAAAGACTACAGTAAGAGCCTCTAAGACGAGGAGGGCTTACCTGATGGTAGGAGAAGCAACAGAGCTCAATAGAGAAGAAACAGGACATCCAGTATTAGAATCAGAATGCAGAAGAGCGTTGTAAGACTTAAAATCACATAATGCAGTTGAGATAGATGACAAACAATAGGAATTTCTGAAATCATTTCGGAAATGGCAACAAAACGATCATTCACGCTGGTGTGCAGAATGTGTTTGACTGTCGAAATACATCAGGCTTTCGAAAAAAACATTCTTCCACAGTTCCCAATATTGTAAGAGCCGACAAATGCGAAAATTATTGCATAATCAGCTTAACAGCTCATGCATCGAAGCTGCTCAGAATAATAATATAGAAAAGAATGTGAAAGAAAATTGGAGGTCTGTTAGATGACGATCAGCTTGGCTTTAGGAAAGATAAAGGCACCAGGGAATCAGTTTTCACGTTGCGGGTGATAATGGAAGAAAGAATGTAGAAAAATTAAGAAACTTTCATAGGATTTGTCGACCTGGAGAAAGCGTTCGACAGTGTAAATGTTGGAAAGCCTTAGAAAAAAACAGTGGTAAACTGTAGGGGCAGACGGATAATATGCAATGTCTACAAGAACTGAGAGGGAACAATAAAAATTGAAAACCAACGACGAACTGGACGGATAAAAAAGAGTGTAAGACAGGGTAGTAATCTTTCGCGCCTAGAGTCCATCTATACAATGAAGAAGCAATGATGGAGATAAAAGAAAGGTTCAAGAGTGAGACTGAAATTCAATGTGAAGAATGTCAGTGTTAAGATTCGCTGTGCACATTGCTGTCCTCGGTGAAAATGGAGAAGAATTACTGGGTTTGTTGAACGGAATGAAAAGTCTGAGTACAGAATATGGATTAAGGGTAAACTGGAGGAAGACGAAAGTAATGAAAAGTAGCACTAACGAGAACTACGAGACATTCAATATCAGGATTGGTGCTTGCGAAGCAGAAGAGGTTAAGGAATTCTGCTACCTAGGCAGCAAAATAATCCATGATGGACGGAGCAAGTAGGATATAATAGGAGCCTAGTAATAGCGAAAAAAACATTCCTTGGCCAGAAAACTCTACTAGTTTCAAGCATAGATCTTCATCTGAAGAAGAAATTTGGGAAAATGTACGTTTCTAGTATGGCATTGTACGGTTGTGAGATATGGACTGTGGGAAATCCGGAACGTAGGAGAATAGAAGCATTTTAGATGTGGTGCTACAGAAAAACGTTGAGAATTAATTGGACCGATAAGGTAAGAAATGAGGTCCTCCGTAGAATGGAGAGGAGGGTTGGAGGAAGACAGACTGGAGTACGTGCAGCAAATAATTAAGAACGTAGGCTACAAGTGCTACTCTGAGATGAAGAAGTTAAATAGGAGAGGAATTCGTGATGGGCCTTTTCAAACTAGTCAGGAGACTGATAACACAAAAAAAAAAAAAATAAATAAATAAAAAAAAATCGGTCAAGTAATTTCTTAACGCTGCGTACAGATGCAAACCACAATATGTAGGATCATTAAAAGTTTCCTGTTTTCTGGAGTCACAGTCTCACCTTGTAGTGGCATTATTGATTCTTTAGCGTAAATACTGCCAGATGGGTTTTAGATTTTAGTCGATCTCGTTGGACCACTCAACTTCCATTTCTCATTCAAATAGCGGATAATATACGAAAATATAACATTCAAGCTGTTAACTTTGAGGAAGGTTTACGTACATTGATGTTTAATGGAGCTCTCAGAACACTTGACAGAGAGTCTCCCACATATATACAGCGCCTTTGTTGTAGGGCAGCCGCTGTAGACATTCGAGTATATGTGTGCTGCTCTCGCTTGTCTAAACAGATCCATGACGAAGCGCGCACTGTTTAATGCATCATCTCCATCATTCAATCTAAGTTAGTAACAGTTCGAGATTGACAGGTAATATCCAAGGTTTCGTCGAATGATCGTCTTTTTTAATTGGGCTCTTTCTTGAGTGAATTACGCTTACATAGAACCCGCATCTGTAGAATTCTACTTGCGCTCACCTCTATGCCTGTGTGTTATAAAACGACAGTTACTTAGAAATTACAAACAAGAAAGTATACACGGATGCAGATTAAGAGTTGTAGAGATGTTAATCCTCGACAGATTGCTAACATCAAAGAACTGGAGAAATGATGATAGCGTCGAAGTATTCCCAGAGCGTCAAATTCGGTATACGAAATCTTCTCATGTAGTGCTTCTGTTGCCATGCTGTAAAGACAAATACTTTTATATAGCTTTGAAACCCAACTGACATTTATCGACCACAAACAGTGAGTCAGAATCAATATTTATTTTCTCATTCATGTACAGTACCGTAGACCTCTTAGAAGTACTGTGGCTTTGTAATAAATAAGAAAAAACGGAAATGGTTCGTTCCAAGCGCGCTTTAACATCTTTCTTACAGAGATCTCTAACGATTCTCAGTAAATATTGCAACAAACTTTCTTCTGCAAATAGCTTCGTATTGAATCATATTTTATTTATCGGATAAAATTCATACATTCATGACACTTTAATAACAAAGTACGGAATCAGCGGTAGTAAACAAAAATAAATAAAAACTGCTTTTTTAACAAATTCTATGCTAGTAGTTTTTATGACACATTCAACGGTAGTCGATGTAAACACCGACGCTCTGAACTGTTGAATCAAGAGGCTTCTGTGTATTCAGGACGGTACGTCGGAATATCCGTTAATTTACTTTCTCGACACGGCTCCCCTCCACAGAAAAGAAAAAAAAAAATATTCTGCGAGAACGCTGCTGCGAGCGAAAACAAATTTCTTATTAAATCTTCAGCCTCAGCTAATGAACGTATTTCTGTGCGTCCATTAGCTTCCAAATATTGTGAAAATTAACAAAGCTTTGTAGGATTAATTATTTGGTAACGTCTGTAGCTATATGCTCT
This sequence comes from Schistocerca nitens, assembly GCF_023898315.1. Taxonomy (NCBI): domain Eukaryota; kingdom Metazoa; phylum Arthropoda; class Insecta; order Orthoptera; family Acrididae; genus Schistocerca; species Schistocerca nitens. The sequence goes on along the minus strand of NC_064614.1, from coordinate 293,198,574 downwards.
TCATTTCTTTATTTCATTTGATTGCAGTAAATCTTAAGCTACCTGTCCACTCCTCACACAATATACAGTATTTATTGGTTCATGGAAGACGCACGTATACCGCCACAATCATAATATATTCTTTAGAGTGATTGACCCAATATCCTTTCATTGCCGGCCGGGGTGGCCAAGCGGTTCTAGGCGCTACAGTCTGGAACCGCACGACCGCTACGGTCGCAGGTTCGAATCCTGCCTCGGGCATGGATGTGTGTGATGTCCTTAGGTTAGCTAGGTTTAAGCAGTTCTAAGTTCTAGGGGACTGATGACCTCAGAAGTTAAGTCCCATAGTGCTCAGAGCCATTTGAACCATTTGAACCTTTCATACTTTCCTGTTTTTATTCGGTACAGTAAGGTCCGTTCAGACCTACTATGAGACTGCAATATGAAGGGGTGGAGCAGTGTTAACACAATCATGTATGGAACTCTTCCTCAGTCTATGAAGGTGGTATGACATGTTCGAAAGAACAGATACCATCTTCATATAGTTAAGGCTAACCGGCCATTGACCTTCTTCTTCTGTGCTGGATGCACACGCATTGCGCGAACTCATACGGGATTCGGCAAAATTGTCTGCCGCGAGTAATGAGTGTAATGGGCAGGGGAACTACGAACGTAGTGTGTGGACATTAAGTTGGGAATGTGGGTTTCACGCGGAGCGTGCAAGGGATAAGTCCCTGCAGTCGCACTATCCTCTGTTCTTTCGCTGGCTCAGATAGAGAGAGAATCTGCCATGTAAGCAGGAGATCCGGGATTCGAGTCCCAGTCGGGGCACACATTTTCAACTGTCCCCGTTGATGTATATGAACGCCTGTCGACAGCTTAGGGTCTTGATTTAATTATCATTTCTTTCTCAGTCTGTGATTCCCGCTGCTCTCGCAAGGATTCATACTCTGCCGATGCACAAAAATAGAATAGGAGTCAGTGTTTTCAGGAAGAGCGGCACGACGTTTCCATATCGCTATCATTTACTGAAAGGAATTACGAAGAGGTTATACGAAAAGTTTACGTAAATATCTTCCGTGATGTTACCTAATGCCCTAAATACTGGAAACCTTAAACTTATGAATTTCGATGAATTCATTATGAAAATTAAATATTACGAAGGAGACATTTTTTCATTTGGTTTAAAGCAGAATTAAGCCACATATCACCAAGAGGACATAAAAAATGGTTCAAATGGCTCTGAGCACTATGGGACTTCACATCTGAGGTCATCAGTCCCCTAGAACTTAGAACTACTTAAACCTAACTAACCTAAGGACATCACACACATCCATGTCCGAGGCAGGATTCGAACCTGTGACCGTACCGGTCGTGCGGTTCCAGACTGAAGCGCCTAGAACCGCTCCGCCACCAAAGGCCGGCTAACAGGAGATAATTTAAGTTTTATCGTACATAGGATGCTAAGCAAATTCCCTTTCCATTTCACAACCAGAAAATAATTGTGTCTATATTTATAATTCTTTTGGGATTTATAATTCTGAGGTTTGTGATAAAACCTGTTATTCAACCACTTTCCATTGGTCATAAATTAACTGACTTCGTACGTCTGTCATGTTTCTAACAGCAATGGAAACAGTGTACTTGTATCTCTCTTGCCACTATGAAAACTCCTTTGGTTACTGTCGCTATTTAATTAAATGATGTTTTCGCGCACCTACTTTTCACTAATAGCACCATTCGGCAATGCAGTTCCTCTAATCGAATGCCTCTGATCGATCACTTTCTTCCAGAGTGCACAGGTGGCATTCTGAACAACTTCACTGATGAAAGTTTCAAAAGCAGACTTTCTCAGTATTTAATTTTTAGTACCAAGGTAACCTTTAAATTGGGACAGGACGAGTCCTTTTGAGCTGTATGTATTTCAAAAGGCGTCGATTTCATGTCTGGGGAGCCATATGTTTCTATGAGATAAGTCCATTACCTTCACCTTTTAAGATTCAGTTACTACTGCGTTGTGAAGCTGAAGGCATTCGGTCATACGTTTTTTTTTTTTTGCCGTGGTAGGCGCCTTGACAACAACGGAATGGTAACGAGTTTAATAGATTTAAATACGTATAGGATTATGGGGTTAATTTATGTTGGTTTATTTGACGGTGCGCCCGGAGACTATTCGTTACAAATGCCTAGCAAGATGCCTTCCTATCTCCCTAGCTACAAACATTAATTCCGTTCCATTTATTGTGTCAGCTGTCAACCGTACTTGAAGAAGTGGTCAAAACTGACAAACGCTCCATCAAGCGACACCATAGCATTCTTATCGCGGATCTGCCTTAAAAACCTTCTATAACAACGTGCGGCTGCTTTAATAAGTATCTTCCTTCATAATGACAGAACTTTTAAGCAACTGATTTTCCCCTACCATAGTAATCATAGATACCGTGACATATCGCACCCTCAGCAAGTCAATTTTTGTTATGAATCTTACTCACAGATCTCCATTTCCCGATAATTCCCAGATGATTCCCCAGCTACAACTTGCTTGTCGAATATTTCAAATAGCAATACTCAGAATCGAGTTCCTGTGGCAAGAAATGGGCGGGGGAATTACAATAATATCGTAAAAAGAGGGAAGTCGAAGATACGAATCACAATGTAAGGTATTATTGTTTATTTTTAACTCAAACACTATTTTGTGATACAATCATAACCGCTTACTTGTATCGTAAAAAATGATTGAATCAAAAATATAAAAAATAGAGCTTACAATGAGTCAATCGCCGTCCCCGAAAACGGAATGTCGTATCTTTCCAGAATCACACTCTGTTATAAAAGTCTAACCTGTAGGAAAACTGTGTTTATAAAACATCAAACTTAGTAATACTACCACTTCATTGTATATAACTACGTTCTCAAAGGTACTTGACTGAGATGGTGCGTATGACATCCGGATGTACCGTTTTCTCATCAGAAAAGTAAATTTTACTGACAGTTTTTATACTGATAGTCATTAAAATTGCAGCAGTATGATGGAGGCAAGCAAGCAATTTAGCATTCTTGGATATATTACATATAATTTGTATTTCAACAAAACCACATAAAGAAAGTTTGAGCAACACTATTTACCTTTATAACCTAAAGAAAGATTGCGCAGTACTTTTGACATTCATAAAGTGCATTTGAATGTTGGTGGTTTGTGAGAAAATGGTGTTATCCCTCGTTTAATAATATGATTCGTTAACAAACAAGTATTAGAATTCTGCTGAGTCAGAACGGTGGCCTATCGAGGTGGCAGTTTATGTTGTTTTTGTTGTTGTGGTCTTCAGTCCTGAGACTGGTTTGATGCAGCTCTCCATGCTACTCTATCCTGTGCAAGCTTCTTCATCTCCCAGTACTTATTGCAAAATACATCCTTCTGAATCTGCTTAGTGTATTGATCTCTAGGTCTCCCTCTACGATTTTTACCCTCCACACTGTCCTCAAATGTTAAATTTGTGATTACTTGACGCCTCCGAACGTGTCCTACCAACCGATTTCTTCTACTTGTCAAGTAGTGCTACAAACTCCTCTTCCCCCCAATTCTATTCAATACCTCCTCATTAGTTATGTGATCTACCCATCTAATCTTCAGCATTCTTCTGTAGCACCACATTACGAAAGCTTCTATTCTCTTCTTGTCCAAATTATTTATCGTCCATGTTTCACTTCCGTACATGGCTACACTCCATATAAATACTTTCAGAAACGACTTCCTAACACTGAAATCTATACTCGATGATAACAAATTTCTCTTCTTCAGAAACGCTTTCTTTGCCATTGCCAGTCTACATTTTATATCCTCTCTACTTCGACCATCACCAGTTATTTTGCTCCCCAAATAGCAAAACTTCTTTACTACTTTAAGCGTCTCATTTCCTAATTTAATTCCCTCAGCATCACCCGACTTAATTCGACTACATTCCATTGTCCTCGTTTCTCCCTTCAAGGCACTGTCCATTCCGTTCGGCTGCTCTTCCAGGTCCTTTGCTGTGTCTGATAGAATTACAATGTTATCGGCGAACCTCAAAGTATTTATTACTTCTCCATTGATTTTAATTCCTCCACCGAATTTTCCTTTCGTTTCCTTTACTGCTTGCTCGATATACGGATGGAATAACATCGGGGAGAGGCTAAAACCCTGTCTCACTCCCTTCCCAACCACTGTTTACCTTTCATGTGCCTCGAATCTTATAACTGCCATCTGGTTTCTGTACAAACTGTAAATAGCCTTTCGCTCCCTGTGTTTTACCCCTGCCACGTTTAAAATCTGAAAGAGAGTATTCCAGTCAACATTGTCAAAAGCTTTCTCTAAGTCTACAAATACTAGAAACATAGGTTTGCCTTTCCTTAACCATTCTTCTAAGATAAGTCGTAGGGTCAGTATTGCCTCACGTGTTTCAACATTTCTACGGAATCCAAACTGATCTTCCCCGAGATCGGCTTCTACCTGTTTTTCCATTCGTCTGTAAAGAATTCGTGTTAGTATTTTGCAGCTGTGACTTATTAAACTGATAATGCGGTAATTTTCAAATCTGTCAACACCTGCATTCTTTGGGATTGGAATTATTATATTCTTCTTGAAGTCTGAGTGTATTTCGCCTGTCTGATACATCTTGCTCACCAGATGGTAGAGTTTTCTCAGCACTGGCTCGCCCAAGGACGTCAGTAGTTCTAATGGAATGTTGTCTACTCGCGGGGTCTTGTTTCGACCCAGGTCTTTCAGTGCTCTGTCAAACTCTTCACGCAGTATCGTATCTCCCATTTCATCTTCATCTACATCCTCTTCCATTTCCATAATATTGTCCTCAAGTACATCGCCCTTGTGTAAACTCTCTATATACGCCTTCCACCTTTCTGCTTTCCCTTCTTTGCTTAGAACTGGGTTTCCATCTGAGTTCTTGACATTCATACAAGTGGCTCTCATTTCTCCAACGGTCTCTCTAATTTTCCTGTAGGCAGTATATAACTTACCCTTAGTGAGATAAGCCTCTACATCCTTACATTTGTCCTCTAGCCAGCCCCCCCCCCCCCCCCCGCCATTTTGCCCTTACTGTCAATCTCATTTTCTAGTCGTTTGTATTCCTTTTTGCCTGTTTCATTTATTGTATTTTTATATTTTCTCCTTTCATCAATTAAATTCAATATTTCGTATGTTACTCAAGGATATCTACTAGCCCTCGTATTTATACCTACTTGATCCTCTGCTGCCTTCATCCCTCAGAGCTGCCCATTCTCCTTCTACTGTATTTCTTTCCCCCACTCCTGTCAATTATTCCCTTATGCTCTCCCTGAAACTCGGTGCAACCTCTGGTGTAGTCAGTTTATCCAGGTCCCATCTCCTTAAATTCCCACCTTTTTGCAGTTTCTTCAGTTTTAATCTACAGTTCATAACCAATAGATTGTGGTCAGAGTCCACATCTGCCCCTGGAAATGTCTTACAATTTAAAACCTGGTTCCTAAACCTGAGGGTTTATAGTTGTATGATATTGTTTGTTGCGATCCTGCTCCTGTGTTCTGATTATGGTATCGTTGGGTCAGGAGAGCTATACTCGATGCTCTCCAGTATATCAATGACTTCAAGTGACTAGAGCGTTAGAGGAATTTCAAATTGTTCTCTCGACCATGGAGGATCGTACATCCACGTAATGTATTATGAATCTGGAAATGGGCATCTTTGCGTTGAGAAACACGTCCGCGAAGTGCACCCCAGGCATGCTATACAGCGTTTAGGTCTGGGGATCACGCAAGCCATTTAGTGCGTTCAGTATCTTCACGTCCCACTGTGTCCGACACCTCAGCGTACCTTTGTGGGTGGACTCTGTCACCCGGAAACAGAAAGTCAGGACACATCGTACCTCTAAACAGACGGACCTGATCGAGAGTAATCTTCCTGTAAAAAACGCTGGGCTGTAACCGTTTTTCACACAAAGACATGCAGTGGTGTTAGGTCAACGTGACGACGTGTAGTTCACCGCGCACTTTTAGCACGATGACCGTTGTTGCAGTTTCCCTTGACACAGAAACACAGACATGGCCTCTGTGGTATGCTCGATAAATCTGAACGCAGTAGAGTCACCATGTGCTTATTTTACACCGGTCCTGGTAGTGTGTACGATATAACAATGTACGCACCTAAGTATCGAGGTTCCGACACGAATGGGCGTTAGCATATTATATTCGTCATCACCAAGCTGTCACAGAAATTGGTGCGACGCTATGTGGTGGTATGAGGTACGCAACACCAACAGCTTTGGTGCACATAGCCAATAATTTGGACCGCATTTCTTACATATATGACATGTTAAGCCTTGTTGCTGTATCAGAGATGGCAGCTGTGTATACTAAATTTTCAACCTATATTCCCTCAAAAAATTTACATATCTAATCATATATTATTTCTACTGAACCATATACGTACAATTAGAAATATTTCGTGATTTGTTGTCCTTCCCGCTGTTACGATGTTAGTGGTTACGAGTCTACACTACTTGACATTTGGTCACAGGCAGGTTGACGACTCCAGCGATCGACCAAATGGTGTAAATTGCCCTGAAATGACCCCATATCGGGTTGAAACCCGTTGGCGGCAAAATAATGCGATTGTGACTGTCATTTTGAATAATTGATTATAAGTAAACCAATCGCTGTTATCTTCACACAACTATGTTGTCTAAAAATTCTAGACATTTCTTACGGAACACAGCCAGTGTCAGACGGGAACAACCACAGGCAAATATGGATGACATGAGATGTATAACGTACTTAACAGAGGTAGAATGGTACACTTAAGAAGAAAGATTGTAGAAATTTCAAATCATGGGAAAGCAGGATAACAGACATAAATTAAGTTCGTGTGACACTGATCAGACTTCCATCATAAAGGTCGACATCGGACACTTAGTAAGGAATGTGCCCTCCTCGGTCACTAATGCACGTTTTCCACCTATTATTCATACTGGCTACAAAACTGGTGAGAAGTCCTTGAGGCATAATTTCCCACTCCGCTCTACAGGAGCTTTTCAGTCCTCGTACGGTTCTGGAGGGGGTGTTCGTTGAGAAACACGTCCGCGAAATGCATCCCAGGCATGTTACAGGGCTACAGATTTTAGGTCTGGGGAATACGCAAGCCATTTAATACTTTTAGCATCTTCACCTTCCACTGTGTCCGACATCTCAGCGTACCTGTGTGGGTGGACTCTGTCGCCCGGAAACAGAAAGTCAGGACCCACCGTACCCCTAAACAGACGGACATGATCCAGAATAATCTTCCTGTAAGAAACGCAAGGCTGTAATCGTTCCTCACGCAAAGTCATGCAGTAGTGTTAGGTCATCGGACATGGGGTCTCTCCACACCGTAACGCCTAGACTATACCGATGATGTTCATGAACATTCTGTGTCATGTAACGCCTAACCCTCTCTTTCCACACTTACGTCATTCCTGATCACTGCTGCTGACCCCAACCATCACGGTCCATATACCAATGAAATATTTCTCGATAACGGTGCAGCTGAAACGGGATGCATTTAAAATGCTTAATAGCATACATACCAGCCTGACTTAATCGCAGGGAAATGGTTCTGAGAGAGACGCGAATGCTGGTAGCGGTTTCTAGATCTGATTCGATCTGCCTAGAAGTAAGATATCTGTCCCTTTTCGCCACTAAGGCTAGGTATCGATCATCTTGCAGTGGCCTGTCTGGAAGCGCACTTTCTTGTGCGTACTTAAAGCTGCAGCAGGGATTTCTATTACGTGGTTAACAGAGAGGAAATACGTAATCTGCACACCATTCTTCTAGATCCACCTCTTGCGGTAACCACTCACCCGAGAGAGAGATGTCTAGCTTCTCAGCTAACAACATTTACCGAATATGATTTTTACATTCGTGATTTGACGTTCCTGTATGGAATAAGAGATATTCACGACTATATGTTTTAATTTTCTGAATGCGTGTGTGTTCGCGTGGGAACAAGTCTCTGCTCCCATGCAGCCCTAAATAGTTTTTAAATATGTCATATATTTCACAATTGCTGGTACATTTGAAAATGGTCACAGGCCGAAAATGTTCAGTAATATAATACATGATGCGATAAAACTCATCTGTGTAAAGAACTTGGCCCTCTACGGTGGACATTTAAAATGATTTTGTTGAGGCTATTGATGCACACTTGAAGAAACTAATGGATGTGGACTTGGTTCATTTTCAGAGACAGGAAACTACTAACAATGAAACAAATAAGTATTGAATCCTGTGATGGAAAGACTATTTAAATTACACTGTGCCACCAACGATCGCAAAGGACAAAAAATTATCTGTATCTAAGGCATAAATCAGGCTACATTTGTAAAGGACCTAACAATATTGTGGTCATACACGGAAAGAATAGAAATTTATTCTGCATATTCTGGATCACTGTTCTGTTCGCGACTAAGTTGCAGCTTGTGGTACAATATCCTCCTCTCTGTGTCAAAACGTAAGTTACATTATATCTTGGTCAGTGGACTGTAAAACACTGACTAATCGTGCGGAAATATGTCCAGTGAACATGTCAAAATAAGAGAGAGACTGTAAAACAGAAAAAAATAAAATAACGCACTCATGCACAATAAATTTGTTTCGGTATTTACTTGTGCTACGATTAGTTTCTGCCGGCCTGATGACCTCAGAAGTTAAGTCGCATAGTGCTCAGAACTATTTGATTAGTTTCTCTTTTTACATTTTAATGAAAAGTCTTGTAGTGTGTCACTCACATAAAAACACAAACTTCAGTCATCGACATATCCACGCAATCCGGGGCCTAAGCTACTGCTAACAAGAAATGTTACACTACATTTTGGCATTGCAGTACATAATTAACCACATTTTTAAGTTTTTTAAAGAGATAATTTTTCCTTTGTCTCGCTGCATATGTCTGTAGGCTGAGAAAAACTCTCTGCAATACAAGAGGGCAATATTTCATCGACGCAATTGCTTGTTCTCCTTAATACAATCAACCTTGGAACTTCTCTCCGTGATTAATGGAGGACATTTTCTTCATATAAGGGATCCCTCAGAAGGATATTTCCTAATTGTAGGATGTACCTACTAGTCTAAGTATTTCCTTGAGACAGATCTGCCCTCGGAGATAACGTCTCCAGCATCTTTCAGTGGTGGAAATGTGGACTTCAGGCGTTGAATTGCAACAGGTACATTTTGGAAAAAAAATGGTTCAAATGGCTCTGAGCACTATGGGACTTAGCTTCTGAGGTCATCAGTCCCCTAGAACTTAGAACTACTAAAACCAAGGACGTCATACACATCCATGCCCGAGGCAGGATTCGAACCTGCGACCGTAGCGGTCGCGCGGTTCCAGACTGTAGCGCCTAGAACCGCTTGACCACTCCGGCCGGCACATTTAGGAAGTCAGCTCATTAAACTGCCAAAGATGCATTATTCCTGTTATTCTTGACAGTATCCATGGCTTTCTGAATAAAAGCAGATTAGCTGGAGTCGAAAGTGTCTGCTACGTCTTTCACTTTTTGGCAGTGGCCGGCAAAATATGAAACTTCCAAGAGCCAGAAGCACCAACATGTAAGTGTGGGTTCGTCCGGGAAAGCAATGTTTGGAACAATTTTCTTTAAGGACAGAATGTGGTTAAGAGTTCTAGGAACACTTTTTTGAAAGAGGAAATGATACTGTTGACTTCAGAAAAATTACTTTTGACGTTGTAGGCCATAATAAACACAGCTAAAATGGATCATACTCGGATAAAATCCTTTCAGTGTTGCTCCCGCTTACAACAACATAGACTGTTTCCTAAAGCAATAATTTCTTCCAGCCTATCTTCTACTGGGCACAGGATGCGTAGGGCACCTGTGACATTGCAGGATGCAGTGTGATTCGTCTTCTCCAATTTGAACGCAGGAATAGATGGAGTTTTCTTGGTGCCGTGGAATCTAATTTCCCCACCACGACATCAACTAAATATCTGCCACAGCTGTCAGTGGTCTCGCCGGCTGAAAGACAAATATGGTGCCCACCAATGTTTGTTTTAATACCAGCAGTACCTTTTTCATACTTCTGCTTCAAATCTTTTTTGCGCAATATTTTCTACTCATCTGGTAAACTGCGGTCCCCAATTCCCCCCAGGAAGTATGGTTCCTTGGCACGCTCCGTTGCAGATTGGTCGACACTATAACCTCACAAAAGTCTATGTTAAACCTGTCCACTGCACTACCAGTCATAGGAAAATGTAATGGTTCAATCTGTTGCTTGTTCTTTTTCCTTGTGATGCTTGTAATGTGAATAGCAGAATAGTGTGTTGACGAAAATGTAGTTTCCTTAACATTAACACTAACGAACACCACGTAGCTGACAGTAACTAAAAAACGAAAACGTGATCACGTAAAATGTCAACTTCAGGTGACGAGCATATGCGTGTCATTAAAGCAATTTTAAAGTTCGATTTGAAAATTGGCAGGAAGAAGACTAGCAAGGATGTGCCGAGTAACAGGACTGTTTTCATGAAAGGTGCTGAAACTGTGACATGAAACACGTGGACATGGAAGAATGCAATGCACTGTTTTCCTTTAATGTTGTGCTAACGGTATTAAACTTAATCCGTAGATTGTTTGCAAGCGCAAAACAATGACAAAGTCTTCTGAAATACTGCCAGGTTCGCATGCATGACAAGGGTTGAATGGATGAGGCTGGTATGAAATTATGAATTAATCGAGTGTGATAGAGAAGGAAAGGGCATTTATTGAAGAGAAGCTTCCTTCTTGCGCTAGATCAGTTTAGTTGTCATTTCAAAACTTCTGTGAAAGAGAAACTGAGACAGCAACCTCTTGATGTCTTCATAAATAAATCAGAGAGAGGAATGGAACAAATGGATGATGGATGATGGACGAAACCCAGCATACATTCGCGCCGAGGGGAGCTTTAAAATGATCTACGATCAGGAGTGTCAGCAGATAGAATAGTCATTGCCTAGAGTGAGAGAAGACATTATAGTTAAATCTTTCAAGAAGTGCTGCGTAAGTAACGCTCTTCAAGGCAGTGAAGACCATCTTATAAAAGAAGAGGACAATCATGACCTCGAAGAGGAAGAAGAAAGTTCAGATGACGATTTTCAGGGATGACCACGAAGAGAAAGAAGAAGAAGAAATTTCAGATGACGATTTTCAGGCATTTTAAAGTTCTGTTTTAAAAACCGAGAAATTTTTTTAGTCAGGCTTTGCAATCTAATAACAAAAATGTTAAAAATAATATTGAAAAAATCTTAAAAATTTAATTTTATAGGCCGTTAAAATACGCTACTCATTGCTTGTCAACATTCCACGCAACTTTACTTTGCAACCACAAAAGGACATAGACGCAAGTGTCACCTATCTGTTCCTTTAGTATACATCTCTCTCTCTCTCTCTCTCTCTCTCTCTCTCTCTCTCTCTCTCTCTCATTCGTCGGACGGTATTTAAGTAATCGCTGCCTGGGTTTGTGCCAACGCAGATACCTGTGGTCGTATTCTTAAAGCGGCGACAACGCAACATACACATTGTTGATTGCAGTGCTGGCAACATTTATTATATCGTAACTATGAAACAAAGTAGCCTCAGGTGTCACCGTTGCACCAGCGTGGTGACACATGATCGAGTTGAAAGAAGACATTGCACCAAACACATTCTTGATTTCAGTTAAATGTATGAATTTATTTATGTCTTTTCTTAAACTGTTCAAATTCAATGCGATTGATATTCCGCAGTATTCATTCAGAAAATTTTACAAAATCCATGTATTTCCGCAGAATTCCTCTTCAACCTGTGCTTTCTCTGTGAAACTCGTAATTAATCTCTTTTTAAGCCTTTTAGCACGATTTAGCCCTTTTTAGGCTCCATAAGGTTAAAATCTTGAAATCTGGGCCACAGTAAGAATATTGCCAGTTTCGTATGAAGACATTGTGGTCCGTCGTGAGTACATTAAAGAGTTATTGACGCAATTTTCATTTGTAATTACCTCAGACAGCCGGAAATACAAAATTAAAAACAACGGAAACAAAACGTAAGCTCTTCTGTAATTGTTCCTTTGACTTCTCAAGCGGATGATGCATTAAAATGTGGATAAATTTAATACCACAGAGCCTTGGGGAAAAAATTTAATCAAGAGCTGTGTTAGGTGTCTGTCATGTGACACGTGTGATGAGTTGCCCGTTTACGCCGGCGCGTGCGCCTTGTCAGCGGAAAGCCACAGGTATTCGCCGGGTGTGCGCTTTGCCGCCTTCGCAGCACTGAGTTCGCCTGCTCATGAATATGACGCCCTTTCATTCCCACGCACCACGTTGGATGTTAAAAGCTTTAACTTACAGCTGCGTATGATATTCCTGTCCTGCGTAAACTGATCAGTTTTCAGTAAGTTACAGTGTTATGAGATCACGTTCGTATTAGCAACTGACATTTTTTTTTAAATTTTATTCGGGTTAGTGTGACAGATACGATAGAGAATGTGTGCTTATCATAACTACAAATATCTTCATTCGTATACAAATGTAATCCGTACATATAATGGATAAAGAGAAGTACTTCAACAACTTTGACCTGCGAATGTCTGGTAATTTTGATATGGAGAAGTTAATATAATTGCATCAATTTGCTTCGGGTCGAATTATGTTCTGCAGTCTTTAGAGATTAGGAATTTATAAAACAAAATGCGTAATAAACCAAACGTGAGGACACCGTGTGCAGCTGTGTCTTTCTCAGAAACTACCCGCATAACGACATCATCTACGTGGATTTCTTCTGTACTAACTGTACTTTAATGTGGGTACAACAGTAACATCTCTGAGTATTGTACTTGGACTAACATATTGTCGCTGCTCAATGTTTCATTCTACTGTAGTACATAAATGAATAAATTACATAACATTTTCTCAGAATCATGAGGGAGCTAGATTTTGCTGCTATATAGCGTAAATAATTCTGATTTTGCCCATACTTTGATGGAAACGAGATCTCAGTTGAAATTCAACAATCTACAGAAAAGCATTTCACAACTGTTAGATGACCACACGTGTTCATCTGTAGATATGAGCCTGCTTTTGCGAAACACTCCAGTTTTAATGATCAGACATTATGGTGATTAGCTTTAGAAGTATGATAGAGACGAAATATCCTCTTATTCAAAAACTTAGTTTACTTAATGTCTTCCTTACAGCGATTATATTCTGTAATGTGCGGTAAATGCTTTACTTGTTAGTTTATTTTCGTTGTACTTTTCTTACATTTAAATATGGAATGCAGTTCAATCAAGTTGTTTATACGCGACGGTTACGAAAAACATCAGCATTTTGTCATAGAAAAGTGACTTAACATGTGCCATATGAAAGTGACATATTGAGTACACGACGACATGAATCTGTGGAAGATATCGAGAAACACAATTCCATTATCAAGTATAAAAGAACGTCACAGGACACAGTTCTACCAAGAAGATCGTTATGAAGAGGAACATAAGAAAGAGGAGATTGTACAATGTAAATGCCGTTGATTTCCAGTCAAAATGGTTCGGCATATTTTACAATGTGTAGAAAAACCATCAGAGATATTTCAATTGTTGCTAAAATTGCTTTATTATCCATCGATTGGGATATGTGAAATTATGTGAAAATATAAGTGCTAAGTGAATAATTAGCATTTGATGAATGCTAATGAATTTGTTCATCACACTAAATCCGCACACTATTTTCCGCGTCTGGTACTATGCAATAAACATAAGAAGCATACTGATCGATTCATCGAACAGCTCAGGCGTGCTGTTCGTTATATCAGTATATCGGAAGACGTTTGTACAGCATAGTTTCAGTAAGCTGAAATAAAATGGGAACTAATTTACTTTTTAAAAAATTCCTTATTTTGGAACTATATTTCGATGAGATCGATTGTCGTCTATATAAGTATTTTTGTTTCCCAATGACATTCGTTTTCAAAACCTGTTATGATTCGAGCGTGTAGCTGTTACAACTCTGTAACATCGTTTAACATTGTAGCCGTGTAGCTTTTGGCCATTTTTCGACTCAACCAAGAGATTGACGCAACAAGTTGGACTAATATTTTAAAACATTTGCCTAAATATATATGCTGGTGATGAAATCGTTATGGCTGCACTCCCAAAACATGATGCACGACTCGTTATTCTAGCAAAACGTAACCATTCTCACTAACATCCACAGTTACGTGTTATTTTTGATTACTAGCTAGATCTTTCTCATCGTATTCCACACAAGGAAATGTTTGCAGTGCATTAATTGTAAAGAACTGCAGGGTACATTATAATTTCTTCATTGAGATCGCTGTAACAAATCTGTACTTCTTCTGCCCACTGAGTTCGAGACTAGATCACGCCATGGTCAATGTGTCATGGTTATGAAAGTATGTAAGAAACTCGACGTACCGTACATCTCATCCTGATGAAAGCAGAAAAGTAGGTTTCTCATCACGTTTTAGTGCTTTTTCTATTATTAACCATGTCACTCCGTTAATTATATCATATAACATCGATGGATTCTAGCTGACACATATTTGAGACTGCGATAATCTATCCTCATGATTTGTGTTTTGAACGCTAAGACTGGGGACAGTCAAGGAAAATAATTACTTTTTCTTACGTTCCAGGAAATGTTTTTGTCGTCTGAAATAGTCGCGTTATAAAATTTGGACGTCTTGTCACAGTCCGCGCGGCTCCCCCCGTCGGAGGTATGAGTCCTCCCTTGGGCATGGGTGTGTGTCCTTAGTGTAAGTTAAGTTAGATTTCGTAGTATATAAGCTTAGGGACTGATGACCTCAGCAGTTTGGTCCCATAAGACGTTATCACAAATTTCCAAAAAATAAAAATAATTCAGCTGTTCTGATTTACACATCAAACATTTGCGTAACGTCTTAAGACATAAGCTCACATGCCGTTGTTAACTGACGAGACTCCTCGAACCACAGTGGATTCGAAATTTGCGATTTTGCTATCTAAATAGCACGCAGTAAATTTTACTATAAACTTTAGAAGCAACTACACGACATAATATTTTTATGCTAATGAAGAACTACATATTCATTATTGATAATTAATTCTTTACAATATTCGGAATTGAACCCCTCTCGTTTTCATCACGAAGATTTGATACAGCCTTTAACCTATTTCTTTGCTGAGCAGAGAATTTCCTTAACGCCTTTCACATACAGTATTCTCTTTCTGTGAGACATGCAAGTGAAACTGAGCTAGTGTACTCCATAACATTAGTACATCTACCGTGCTTTTTATTTTGTTTTCTTTCCCTCTGTCCCGTAAACTGATCGTTCCTATTACATCATATAACAAGCTGTCCCTTCTGGCTCTATTACCTTCCGGTGAAAAATTTAAATGGCATCAGTTTAGAGAATCGTTATAGTTGTAGTATATTGACTGTATGTCAAATGCTTTGAGCAGAAAGTAAGTGAGCTTTCAGGTTATTTTCTAACATTTATAGCCTGTCCACCAAACATTTTGGAGTCAGCGTGTCTCTGTTGCCTATTCTTCAGTGGGAAATCACGGTCTACTGCTTAATACATCTTCCGGATTACACAACTTGTTCTCGTTCCCGGTGCTTTAGGTTTTTTTTCCCTGGCGGCAGCAAGACGCGGAAAGCAGCTCAAACTATTGGAAAAGAAAAACGTTTGCCAACATTTATTTATCCTTCCTAGGAAGTCAAGTAGCGAGTAAGCAGTAAAGAAACGATACCGCACTGGTTTGAAACTTCCCACAGCTTCCTTCGCAAAGTGAGCTGAGAAAAACGAGCCACCTGTCGCGTACGGCTCGCAGTGCGAGGTTCGGCTGCACGTTATACATAGTGCTGAACGAAAAACGTTACTGAGGAAATGAGGTCGTAATCATTTGTCACTACAAGATCCACCTGACTCGAGACTGTGAGTGAATATAGCCGTGTTACATTCACTGTAAAACAGCGGTAGAGCATTTATACAGCGACACGAGAAAAATTTACATTTGTAATTGGGTAATATATTATTTGCGTGTTTTTATTGATACTGGCGTGTACGATATTCTTGGAGTCGTCTTGGTCGCAGGAAAATTTATTAATTGTGACGCGTTTCGATACACCATCTTCACAAAACTATGATGATGAAAGACAATGCAGAGGTCATACGTAGAATATGTTGGGAGATATGATAAAGAAAAATCAAGTAGCAGCAGGAACAAAACTCATGCTGAGGTCTCACAGATTGGTCAAAACTGCGCACGCTAGCAATCAGTACAAGAAAAGTATAGACTCTCACGTGAGATGTGCACTTTAAGCCATTAACAGCTACCTCGTGCACATCGTAAACTTACTAAGGCGCTAGATGGCTTTCATAAATGAGACCGAAAACAAGGCATATCGACACCATAGTTTTCAATTAGTAAAATATAACTGTAATTTTTTTCACAGTTACACTAACTCATTTATGGTCTCTGTTCTCCATAGCAGAGTTTTGATAATTTTCTTGGTGATGTAGCCCATTTACAAATGCAGTCGGTAAATATTTGCTTTTTTTATGAAATAATTACAATTTTCTTGTAATTTGTTTTCCCCTAAAATTTTTACCTACGTTACACATATACTGCGATATTTCGTTGTAGTACTTCGATGTCACGCTCACGTGTTTTTACAGTTTATGGAGTTTGTATACCATAATACGCTTTTTTCGTGACGTGTGTTATAATATTAGTAACAAACTGGTGGAACATTAAAAAATTCATGACAATATTCCACACGCTGTAAATCTCAATGTCATAGCTTACATCTTACGGTGTCTGTACGGTATAATAAGGTTTTATACACGTTATGCTTCTTGTAAAAACTCATTGATACTGAAAGGATCTTTACGATTACATTTCACAAACTGTAAACTCCATGGTGTCGATCTGGCACATTTTCGGCCTTCGCTATCATTGCCATCTGGCGCCTTCTTCACGATGTTGACGCCGACGGCGGTTCGGCAAGCAACGTCTCATTGTTAACGACTTTTGAAATTGCATTTAACGTTTACGTCTCACATGAGAGTCTATACTTTACTTGTACTTCTTGCTAGTGTGGGCATTTCTGACCGGTTTATGGGTACTTACTTTTCAGCATTAGTTTAGTTCTTGCGGCTTCTTGATTTTCCTTTGTCATATAACCTACAAAGTTCTGTTTATGACTATTGTATTGCCTTTTATTGGCACAGTTTTTCGAAGATGATGTGTCGAAACGTGTGAGAATAAGTTTACCTGCTACCAAGTCTCAAAAACATATTACAGGCCAAGTCTGAGTTTTCACGTACTTTAAACATGGATGAATTCGTCTGTCAAATGGAAAGAATAGTTGTACAGAATATGTGCCGTGCCACTGAAGACTTGACGCCTACGTGATGTATCGCAAAGTACAACTTATAGTTTACTATGTGTTGAACGTATTGATTTTATCTTAGTAATAATCACTTAATACAGAACTACAAAATTTTGTTTTGTGTCTTCTTTTGTGGTCTGTACGTTGCAGAATCTGGAGAGCGCTGATCGCCTTTCTTTGCACGCCAGTTTTAGTACTCAATGGCCGTCCACGGCAACAAGAGACCCGAAACTGTACTACATCTCCTGTGGTGACCATGTCTCTACATAGCAAATTTACTGAATGTCGATGATGTTATCATCAGTTCTCCTTTGGATCGCACTCAAGTCAACATGTACGTTATTGCTTAAAATCTATATAATACGTGGCATTTGAGTTGTATTCAATAAACCAAGTCGAAGTGACTGTGGAGACAAAAAGTAATACTTGGGTTATTCAAAATTCCTGAAGTATTTATGAAGAAATTACTTTCAGTTGCTTCTTGATGTAAATGAATGCAGTGAGAAAAGACGTAATATCTGCGGTTTGAAATCACCGAGACAAATAGTAATCTATAAGGTCAGAGTGATCCATTAATTGAACGTGAATGAAAATTAATTTACTCCGTGGGATTGAAAATTACCACATGGTACATTAGACTGCTAAACATTCCGTTTCATGGTGATAACGCACAAACCAGATATTTAGTAAATTTAGCGGAGTGCCATATTAAATATTATCATTGGTTGTCAAAGCAAAGCATATACTAGACTACTAATTTTGATAGAGATTGTAATAAGAAGTATTTTTCTTTTCTCGCCCCGTTCTGTCTCAAAACAGACAAATTACCTAGTAACGATACTGAAGTCAAAATCAGTTAAGTGGCTAAAGAAGCTGTAGTATACAAACAGTACAAGGTCAACGTATAATATACTTATTCTTAACGACTGTCATATTCGCTACTTGTAATATTATATCTCAAAAGAGGCAAACCTGCATACTATTATTGAATTAACGACATTCCATTCAAAAGCAAATAAATGTGTAAAGATGTCGTAGTGTACAGCTAGCAGTACACGGTGAACTTATACTCTATACAGTATGTATAGCTGTTATATGTATGAGTACGATACTCATAATTGCTGTGTATAAGATCACTACAGTTTTGGTTATTTTTTTTCGAGGAAGACGCCACCATTTCATACTATAAACTGCTAAATACAGGAGTGACTCGCTGAGTAACGGAAATCCTCACATGTAATCGGATTTACTGACTATTTTGTCGACTGTAATATGTTTTTATTTCACAGAGCTGTCTTCCATTGTGAGTTTGTCGACTTCACATAGAAGTGTTGAAGATGAAAAGTTTGTTAAACATCTTTTTAGCTCGCCAGCCGCGCGGGATTAGCCGAGCTGTCTGGGGCGCTGCAGTCGTGAACTGTGCGGCTGGTCCCGGCGGAGGTTCGAGTCCTCCCTCGGGCATGGATGTGCGTGTTTGTCCTTAGGATAATTTAGGTTAAGTAGTGTGTCAGCTTAGGGACTGATGACCTTAGCAGTTAAACCCCATAAAATTTCATACACATTTGAACATTTTCCTTTTTACCTCCCCAGACTTTAGATTTAATGCTTTTCTTCATCTTACCCTATCTTGTTCTAAACTTCTCATCTCTACGTAACTGTTCCACTCAATATCTATAATCTGTTTTGTATATACTAGTATTGGACTGACACTACTATTTTTTCTCTGGACTGCTCCTCCAGTGTCTAGTCGACTATTCGTGGATACATGTTGCAGAAACATGCTCCTTGTTCTGGGAATGGTATTCCACAGACCTCTTGCCTCGCCCTTTTAGTAGTTCTTCATTCCTAGTTTATCTGCCAACTTATTTTCTAACATTCTTCAATAGCACCCTGTCTACAATACTTCCAGTTTCTTCTTCCCTCTCTGCCATATTGTTCAATTACAGCTTTAGACAATGCTGTGTTCCAGGCTTACACTTTCAGCAACTGCTTCCTCATTGCTGCATAAACTGCTGATACCTGTAGAGCTTTTCTGCTGAACGAAACTTTGTTGGCAAGTACAAATTTGCCTCTGACATCTTTACCTCATCCTAAAGCACAGAAATATGTATTGCTGATAGGAAATCTATCAGAAGTTTTCTTTCCACACTCACTGACCGTGTGCCTTAGAGAACGTTTTCACGTGTTGTGAGTACATTATGTTACCTGTGAGCTGGCCAGGCCCTTACCAGAGTCCTTTGCAGCTAACAAGTGTAGTTATGAATTAAAAAGACACTTCATGCAAATCAATATGCTATGCCACTTTGCACAGCCTTTTGTAATGATAAAAGGTAACGTCAATATGAAGTTCTGTTTAATATATCTAAATTAACTTCAGAAACATACAGAATTTCCTACAACACAGAATTTAAGACTTATATGACAAATAACTTCCAGAAATGCTACTATATGTTGTGTGAATGTCGGTGAACGACTTCAACTTGTGACTGTATCAATAAACAACTAATTAAATACCATTATGGTTAAAAACTGAAATTTCTGTATTACTTTCATTTCGGCTAGGCAATTTTATGTGTTGAATGCCATTGTTTTCATTCTATTTCTTGTATTTGTGAGAAGGAGTAAGTGGATTCGGCATACATTTGAAGTATGAATCGCTGGAATAGCTAATAACTAAGCGTACATGTGGGAATCAGTTTATGCAACATTGCTGATAGTCACACACAAGGACGATTTTACTTTATTTCCTGTATGGAATTTATTAATTGGGATTTTCTGTACACTGATGTCGGAATCTGGAAAGGAAAGTGCCATATTGTATCAGCTGAAAAAGGAAGATGATTAGCTACCGTTTTATTCGGTCAATCAGCTGGAAGATCTTTCGTTCAATTTAATATCAGAGCCGATTTCACGTGTTCGTCTCTTGACTCCGTAGCCAGATCTGAGGCGACGACGTCTAAGTCGGGGCTGTGATACTTTTCTCTAAGATTATGCTAAATTGTTTTTGTGTAGAGTTGTATTAATTCGTGAAAGTTTTAGTCTAGTCGTGGATGACGTGTACGGATATTTGAAGTTTTCTTTATCGGGGGCTGACACCTACTTCCGATAGCTATAAGTTATGCATGGCGTGTTGTTCAGTTTCAATCATGAACTTTCAGACTCCTAAAACATGATGAACAATATATTATGTGAGCGAGCATACAAACCAATCAAACACTGTGTGTACGTACAATCCCCTCATTAACTTGTAGAAAATGTATTCTCTGAATAGAATGTCACGAGTGCAACAGTGTGATAACTTTCTTACTCTAACTTCTGGAACTGTGTGCTAAAACGGATCTCGCATCAAAACTTGTGTAGTTTGAATAATAATACTGCATATTTTTTTTATTCGAGACTTTTAAAATTTAGTTTTAACGGTTGGACTTCTTTACAGTGACGATAAAGTCACTCCCGTGCATTAAGTTGACACTAGTAGTACAGATAGTTTTTTCTCAGCTTTTCTCAGCCATGGAACATTATAAGTCGCTTCGGGGTAGGTTCTGTCTTGAAGAGCTCACCAAGACGAGTAAGTTTGTAATTAGCAGAACGACGGACGAGACAGCGCCTCCTCAGGCCATCCCGTGAAATTTTTTTTCCTAGATAGGAGATTCCTTTCTCTTCCGCTATTGTGTGGTTCCCCATTGTGATGCGAAGTGAATTATAACTCCCATTTCTTCTACTCTTCATCACTTTCGCCTTTGCTCTAATTATCCATAAGCCACAACGGTTATTATGTTGTCCACCTCATTCAACAGGTTTTTTGAATCGTCTTTACATCCAGAAAGGGCTACGTCACTTGTGACACTTCAACTTTTGTTCTTCTTCCGAATTCCTCCGTCATTTGCTTTATTGGTTGTGCACAGTACAACTGGAACAGCAGTGGTGATAATGTGAAACGCTGCCTTACACTCTTCTCAGGATTGTCTCTCAGTTTCGCCTTGTTGTGTTTAAATACAACACAGTTAGTTTCTGGTTCGTCAGATCAATGTCTTCGTATCTAAGGAAGAACTAATACCCTTTATTCAAAGCTTCTACTACTTATAAAAATGTTTTTCACTCTTCGATTCTCTGAATTTACCCTAATCATAACTGCAAAATTCGTGTCATCATTTTACTGTATGTCACAGGCAAAATTACACATTGCAGCATACACTGAGTTACCAAGAAGCTCTCTTAATAGGTCTTGCATAGAGGAGGGAGACTATTGCTTGGTCATCCAATGCTCCGAAATGTTGCATATGCGAATATGGAATACAATTCCCTAGGTCAATTGCACGAGGTTTCATTGCAATGGTGGCTCATGCCAAATTTGATCAAAGTGCTACAATTTGATACCGTTTAGCCTTTGACTAACAAGGGTAATAATCTTAACTGAATTGAATGTACTAACTTAACATACATAAATTAAACTGTTTAAATTTATCTTTTAACATTCCTAGTACTAAAATAAAATTAAGGAAAGAAAAACGGCAGGAGTCGAACCCCAGCAGCCAAACTGCGAGTCCTCACTCTTAACTATTTGCTACCGAGCTGTTCTGAGATCTACTGCTCGTAATTTCCTGATACGCTATGGCCAAGTCTTGGGAGAGGATTTCTACCTTTGCCTATGACCCACTCAGGCGAAAGATCCTCGAAATTTGGATGGGGCATCTACTTGCATCTGGTCACGTGGTTTGAGCCAAATCGGTGAGTTTCACCCAAAACCCCCCTGTAGCTATGCTTACGTTTGGAGATGATCTGCCTGGTTCTTTAAATCTCTCTCTCTCCTCCAAAGATCTACTGGAAGAAGAACTCTTCAGCAGATCATCTACAAAAAACACTTACGCACTGAAAGAAGTTGGCATTTTCAACTTTTCATTTATTAATTTTATTTTTCACGAATAGTTTCATTCTTCTAAGCAACTCTCGAGTGCTTTTGTGGTCCTGCAATTAAAACTGTGCCCTACATGCAGAAACATCATCTTCTTTAAATTTGGTTAATGAACGCAGCTTGACATTTACAAAAGTATTATGACCAGCTGCGTAATAGCTTTTTGTTCGCCTTTGGAAGGAAATACTTCACTGAAAGACCTGAATCGAAACAAGGCCCCCGGAGTAGACAACATTCCATTGGAACTACTGGCGGCCGTGGGAGAGCCAGTCCTGACAAAATTCTACCATCTGGTGAGCAAGATGTATGAAACAGGCGAAATACCCTCAGACTTCAAGAAGAATATAATAATTCCAATCCCAAAGAAAGCAGGTGTTGACAGATGTGAAAATTACCGAACTATCAGTTTAATGAGCCACGGCTGCAAAATACTAACGCGAATTCTTTACAGACGAATGGAAAAACTAGTAGAAGCCGACCTCGGGGAAGATCAGTTTGGATTCCGTAGAAATACTGGAACACGTGAGGCAATACTGACCTTACGACTTATCTTAGAAGAAAGATTAAGAAAAGGCAAACCTACGTTTCTAGCATTTGTAGACTTAGAGAAAGCTTTTGACAATGTTGACTGGAATACTCTCTTTCAGATTCTAAAGGTGGCAGGGGTAAAATACAGGGAGCGAAAGGCTATTTACAATTTGTACAGAAACCAGATGGCAGTTATAAGAGTCGAGGGACATGAAAGGGAAGCAGTGGTTGGGACGGGAGTAAGACAGGGTTGTAGCCTCTCCCCGATGTTATTCAATCTGTATATTGAGCAAGCAGTAAAGGAAACAAAAGAAAAATTCGGAGTAGGTATTAAAATCCATGGAGAAGAAATAAAAACATTGAGGTTCGCCGATAACATTGTAATTCTGTCAGAGACAGCAAAGGACTTGGAAGAGCAGTTGAACGGAATGGATGGTGTCTTGAAGGGAGGATATGAGATGAACATCAAAAAAAGCAAAACGAGGATAATGGAATGTAGTCGAATTAAGTCGGGTGATGTTGAGGGTATTAGATTAGGAAATGAGACACTTAAAGTAGTAAAGGAGTTTTTCTATTTGGGGGGCAAAATAACTGATGATGGTCGAAGTAGAGAGGATATAAAATGTAGACTGGCAATGGCAAAGAAAGCGTTTCTGAAGAAGAGAAATTTGTTAACATCGAGTATAGATTTAAGTGTCAGGAAGTCATTTCTGAAAGTATTTGTATGGAGTGTAGCCATGTATGGAAGTAAAACATGGACGGTAAATAGTTTGGACAAGAAGAGAATAGAAGCTTTCGAAATGTGGTGCTACAGAAGAATGCTGAAGATTAGATGGGTAGATCACATAACTAATGAGGAGGTACTGAATAGGATTGGGGAGAAGAGGAGTTTGTGGCACAACTTGACCAGAAGAAGGGATCGGTTGGTAGGACATGTTCTGAGGCATCAAGGGATCATCAATTTAGTATTGGAGGGCAGCGTGGAGGGTAAAAATCGTAGGGGGAGACCAAGAGATGAATACACTAAGCAGATTCAGAAGTATGTAGGTTGCAGTAGGTACTGGGAGATGAAGAAGCTTGCACAGGATAGAGTAGCATGGAGAGTTGCATCAAACCAGTCTCAGGACTGAAGACCACAACAACAACAACAACTTCACTGATTATGTGTTTAAGGGATCCGAAAGTTTGTTGGTGGGTTTTTGGCTGTTTGTGGCATTAGGTGTCTACCGGAAGGTCATGTAAATAATGGGCCGTTAATTTACGTACGCGCTGATAGTCCCGATAGTGATTCAGATGAGTTCCATAGGATTTCCATCAGGCAAATTTCATCACCGAGACATCAACGTGCATTCACTATAATGCTCCTCAAACCACTGTAGCGCAGTTATGGCTCCGAGACACGGACAATTATACTGCTGAATGGTGACATCACCGTCGGGGAGACATCAAGCATGATGAGATGCATGTGGTTCGCAGCTGTCAGCGTGTCTTCGATTACTACTACAAGTATTATGTAAGAGCAGTAGAATATCTCCCATAGCATAATACTGTCCCCACCAGCCTGCAACCGTGGCGAGCTGCACTTTTATAGCCGCTGTTCACCTCGATGACGGCGTTTGTGGATACGACCACCGATCTAGTGTAGCAATAAAATGATTCATTCAAAGAACCGACACGTTTCCATTGATTGACGGTCGAATCCCGATGGTTCCGTGCCCACTGCAATCGTAATTGATGGCGTCTTTGGGTCAACATGCCAACACGTAGTGGTGGTCTGCTCAGGCGTTCCATAATCAACAATGTGTGATGAACAGTGTGGTGCGAAACATTTATACGTGCACCAGCACTGTGCTCTTTCGGTCGAGGTGCCACAGATCATCATCTATCCTACTTTGCCCGGCTGACATGCCTTTTTTTTATATTCTGAGTGCGGCACACCAAGAACTCTTCTCTCTTCACCCCAGAGTAGCACTGGCAGCCTACGTCCTCAATTATTTGTTGCATATATTCCAATCTTTGTCTTACTCTATAGTTTTTTCCCCCCACATCACCCTCTAGTACCGGGGAATTTATTCCCTGATCTGTCCTATCATCCTGTCCGTTCTCCTTGTCAGTGTTTTCCACATACTCTTTCCTTCTCCGATTCTGCGCAGAACCTCCTGTTTCCTTACCTTATAAGTCCATGTATTTTTCAACATTCGTCTGTAGCATGTCTCAAATTCTTCGATCCTATTTTGTTCCGGTTTTCCCACAGTCCATATTTCACAATCATACATTACTCTACTCCAGTCGTACATTTTCAGAAATTTCAGCCACAAATGAAGGCCAATGTTTGATACTAGTAGACTTCTATGTGACAGGAAAGCCTTTTCTGTCTAGTTTGCTTTTGATGTTCTCCTTGCTCCGTATGCCATTAGCTGATTTACAGCCTAGGCATTCCTTAACTTCATCTACTTCGTGACCATCAATCCTGATGTTAAGTTTCTCGCTGTTCTCGAGTCTGTTACTTATCATTACTTTTGGCTTTCTGTTATTTACTCCCAGTCCATATTCTGTACTCATTAGACTGTTCATTCCATTCAGCAGACCATGTAATTGTTCTTCATTTTTACTCGGGATAGCAATGTCATCAGCGAATCGTATCATTGATATCTTTACACCCTGAATTTTAATTCCACTCCTGAACCTCTCTTTTACTTCCATCAATGCTTATTCGGTGTACAGGTTGAACAGTAGGGCGAAGTCTAGTTCCTCGTTTTACAGGCTTTTAAGTCCGAGCACTTCGTTCTTGGTCATCCAGTCTTATTATTCCCACTTCCCGCTTGTACATAATGTTTATTACCCGTTTCGCTCTATAGCTTACACCTATATTTCTCAGAATTTCGAACATCTTGCACCATTTTACATTGTCGATCGGTTCTTCCGCGTCGACAAATCCTATGTCGTTAATGGGACTGTTTGTCAAAAGCCCTTTATACTTTACGCTTGTACAATACGCGGCACTCTACGCGGTACAATACGTTACACGCAGTTTCAAAGAAGAACATTTATCTGACGCTGTGAGTAACGTAGCAATCGTATTGCCGAAAGGAATGACGTCACACCAGTATTTGTGCAGCTGAAATCAGACTATGTGCTCCTTTCTTTAGTTGACAGTAGCGTGGTCACCATGATTTCGACATTGGATACTGGCTTCATGTTATCTCTGAGAGAGTTCCATAGAACATGTTTTCATCATTTTATTTGCATTAGTGGTGAAATGACGTAACTGTACCGAAATTTTGGCTTGCATTCGAAGAGAAAAGGGATAACTTTTTAGCGATATTTATCATGTGTTGTAGCACATTAGCACATGATACCGGCCGCCACGGATTTCTGAATCACTATGTCTCACAGTCTTGAGGTTCACTTGTTTGAACTGAAGTGAAAGAAGCAGTAACACATTATAGCCGTTCCACCATGATTATAACGCCGTAACAGCAGCAATGTTTGTGGTTTACGTCTGGAATTAGGAACATACACTATCCAGCAAGTAGTTTAAGATGGCATAAAGAGTCAACGCAGGATATATGCCACTTCTGTCTGAAGATTCCATTCTGGAAACTTCGTTTTAGAGAGTGGTTTGATGTTCACGTTCATGCATTTCCTCTTCCTCTTTCTTAGTTTTACGTTCGCGTTCGCTAAGTTATCTGAGTGGGTGGTAAAAGCTATGAATGCAGTGGACATAAGTGACTATCCTTCCTTATGTGACGATACAAACGGTATGTTTGTAATTATATAGTAATAAATATACAGTACTAAATTTTACTACAATATTATTTACGACGATATGGCGTCATGATTTGAAACATGGTACAAGCTTGCATTCTTTGATAACTTTCGCTGAATAATTTTTTATCGCGGATTTCGTTCTTTCACAAGTTTTTTCACTATTATGCGACAGCTTAGTGAGTGCAAGTAGCATGATGTTGTAACACGTTCATTCCACATTTGAACAGCTGTATTCGGTCAAAATTATCAAGCAGCGTTATTGACATACTGGAACTTTTTTAAGGGTATGGTTTTGCTGCTGTGATTGACCTTGTCTTTAAAGGCAACACACAGCAAATGCACTTCCGTACTGTGTTTATGAGTGACAAAAGGTAGTATTATTTGTGTTCAGTTAACTTTTTAAGGGTATGGTTTTGCTGCTGTGATTGACCTTGTCTTTAAAGGCAACACACAGCAAATGCACTTCCGTACTGTGTTTATGAGTGACAAAAGGTAGTATTATTTGTGTTCAGTTAACTTTTTAAGGGTATGGTTTTGCTGCTGTGATTGACCTTGTCTTTAAAGGCAACACACAGCAAATGCACTTCCGTACTGTGTTTATGAGTGACAAAAGGTAGTATTATTTGTGTTCAGTTAACTTCGGTAACTCAATTACAATAGGCATCAGTCACAGTATGAAGACGAGGAGGTGGGTATGCACACTTCAAAACGTTAGAGATCTTGTGACGCACACGTTCGTGCAGGCATACATAACATCACTAGTATTGCAGACAATAGATTTCTTACCATTTCATTACATATCTATGAATTATGTTCCCATTAAATATTTTGATGCTTTGCTTCCTTATAGGAAAAACACAACATGGCAAGTAGTCGTGGAATGTGTGTGTGTGTGTGTGTGTGTGTGTGTGTGTGTGTGTGTGTGTGTGTGCGTATTTGAGAGACAGAGATAAGGAATGACATTGGGAGAGAGAAAAATAGGAACAAAATTAAAGCGAAGAGAAACAGGAAAAGATATGTAGAAAGAAGCCATACAACACTGTACAGCGAACATAATACGTATAATATCTTCACTGAGGTTAGGGAAATATGGATATGAGCTAAATAACTAAAGCTCATCA
This sequence comes from Schistocerca nitens, assembly GCF_023898315.1. Lineage (NCBI taxonomy): Eukaryota > Metazoa > Arthropoda > Insecta > Orthoptera > Acrididae > Schistocerca > Schistocerca nitens. The sequence continues at coordinate 293,170,841 of NC_064614.1, read as the reverse complement.
TTTCAGGTGGTTTACATCATCAAACACTAGTACATTATCTTCGTCTTTACGTAAAAGTCTCAGAATGAAAACGGACGATAGAGGTTCAACACTGATAAGTGTGAGGTATACCTGGAGATAAATTCCAGAAAAAGAAACCAAACAGTTGGAATACAAATAACTTTATGCTACGCACTGTTCTGCCTCAGCGTGTGGAACTTAACCGTATATCAAAAACAAAAACTTTGTTGCTGTGAAGAACATGCTTCAATTTTCGCTGGAGTTTGCATTTTCGAACATCATAATGTGACAAGTGTGTCGAATCTTGTGAAATAGTTTGGAACGTATCAAGACAGTTTCAGGAGAACGTAGCTAATTGTTTTGGCTTATATCAATACAGATCCCATTGAATGTACCACTACACCCAGTTTCACGTCGCTGAAACTGTTTTGAAATACGGAAAACCACTTCACCAAGTTCCACGTAGGTGACATGGGGCGTTGCATATTTCTTAATGATCGATGTTAAAGTGTGGATAATTTCGCGGGAGCAGCAGGGAAATTTCTTCTTTTACAGCCATAAATAAGAGACCGAGAAGAGGGCGGGACTGATTTAATTGAGTGAAAACTTGACAGAAAATGCGAGGAGCAGTGTGAATACTAAACTAAGTGAATGAATTACTGTTTAGAAGTCAACCACATTCTCGCAGCGTGCTGAAGCTCTTTATTATGCAGGTTGCGTTTCTCATCTGAAAATAAAAAGAGAGGATCCTAAAAAAAAGTAGAGAATGGGAAGGAGGACGGTGGTAAGGAGGAGTGGGAAGTGCAGTAACCGATCTGGCGGCGACCTCGCCGTCCTTGATTATTCAACGGGGCGGGCGCCAGTGGCTGGCAAGCACTTAAAGGGGAGGCGGCGGCGCGCCTTAATGAGTCGCGGTAGGCAACCCCGCGCTACGACGCGCAGATCCCCCCGACCATGTCTCGCGGCGCACTGCTTCTTTTCTGAAAGAGAGGCCGCACAAAAAAGTGTCTTTTCAGCCGTGGTGCGGTAACTATAAAACGGGATAAAGACGCCCCAGCAGCTGAGTTGCAAAAAATTTCCTGTTTTATGCCTTCGCGCTGGCGAAATCTTGTAACAAAGTGCTGAACTCGAAGCAAACGTTGGAAGTCTCGGCCAGAAACAGAATAAAGACAAACTGCATATATTTTGGTGACAAAAACAGTTTCGCATTTATTTTTTGCTGTTTTCAATCTATGAACGTACTTCAGTTTGATACCAGGTGCTGGTGCTGCCATATTTCGCATAACGGTCGCTATGAAGGACAGTATTCCTTGAAATAGCTTTGGATGAGACAATTGATCTGTAGTAACATATTTCGGTATCGAAGGTCTATTTGCTACTATCAAGGATGAATCTTACCTGTTCAGCAATTCCTTGAAATGGTTTCACATTAAATTAATTCATCCATAAATTGCGTAATCGTCATGACTGTATCAAACAAATATCAGTAAATGTTTTTGTAACAGTCATAGCAGTCACTTGTTTATTGTACGACAAAGCTTTTCTACGGCTTCCACCATCCTCTGCAGGTGAGTAATTGCATAGTTACATGTTCTGATGTTAGCGTAGAGCACAGACACTTCCCACACAGCAGCGCCTTTTGAGGTAAAGTAGAATCAAAACTGCTGCTGTATGTGATAATCTCTAACGTTAGACGTTACACTGTTAATATAATTGCGTAGCCTTCCGCGACCAGAGTCAGTCGACATAAGAGTTTTCTGGGTTTGGTACCGCGTCATAATGTAAAAAACTACTGCTGCTATAGAAAAGCCAGCGTTTCGGTCACGATTGCAGCGGCCTTCTTCTGGGTCTAGACCGCTGCAATCGTGGCCGAAACGCTGGCTTTTCTATAGCAGCAAAGGTTTTTTACATGATGACGCGGTACCAAACCCAGAAACTTTTATGTCGTTACACTGTTACTTTGTACAGTGAACAGCACATGCAGCAACTAGTAGTCTGCAGCATTTCTCTGGCTCTACTTTGTCTCTTTAGCAGAAATCACTGTCGTATTGTACTTGGTGTCGGCTGTGAAAAGAGTGTGACCTCCCCATCCCTATCGGCCTACTGGATTTCGATATAACAGACCGTGGTTGCGTGCACCTAGTAAAATTTTACATTGAGTAAGGCAATCGTTACCGAAGGAAATTATTCCCGATTAGAAGGGGAAAAGTTTGCAACTTCTGTAGGAACAATCCATTCTAAACCTAATCTAAACACTGATGGTAATTTTGAAATGGGAGGAAATTAAGTGCAATCGTTCACGAACGACGCAAGAAGGGGTGGGGAGGAGTGGGGGGGAGGGAAGGGTACGACGGAATAGTTAACAAAAACGAAACAATGATTAGGAAAAAAGGATAACTAAACGTTGCCAGCTGACTACGGCAATTAATATCCAAAATCCTAAGAAAGATAATTGTAAAGAAATATAAGCAAATAATAACTGGCATGGGAACAGGAGGTTCTCGGGTTTTTCCACAACACAACAGATTACGAGAAAATAAATGAATGAGAAAGCACTGAGCTTGCAGTCGCTTGTTCTGAAATGGTAAATTTTGAAAGTAAAGTAAAATGATGTAGCTGCTTAAATAAATGACTGGATGTAATAGAAACTTTCTTACATGAAAAATGATTTTTAGTAACCTCAGCGTAACGTAACGCAAAGTTTAGAAGAAAACAAGGAATTTAATTTTCATTATTTACCAAATGAACTGAATTTACTTTAAGCAAATGAGAAACTGATTTTCTTTTAATATAAGAACAATAAAATAGAAGCCGGCCGGAGTGGCCGTGCGGTTCTAGGCGCTACAGTCTGGAGCCGAGCGACCGCTACGGTCGCAGGTTCGAATCCTGCCTCTGGCATGGATGTGTGTGATGTCCTTAGGTTAGTTAGGTTTAATTAGTTCTAAGTTCTAGGCGACTGATGACCTCAGAAGTTAAGTCGCATAGTGCTCAGAGCCATTTGAACCATTTTGAATAAAATACATACCAAGCCAGCAGATGTCACTCGCTAAACTATATACATAATAAATGAAATGGCACACTCTTAATTTGTGCTGTATCTTTAGTTAATAGTTTACCAGTGAAACTTTATGTTTCTTTGACCCGTGGCGGCTTTAATATTGGTGGCATGGAACTGCGCTGCTGCTGCTCACATCTATTACTTTCCCCTCTTTGGGGAAGTGTGAGGGGGAGTTTGTAGCCTTTCGGCTTTTACTCCCCTGTGAACGTGTGTGTGTGATTTTTCTATAGTTTTTTTGGTGTCTGTGACTTGTGATGTTTGTTATGAGTGAGTCTGGTACTTGCCTGAGGTAGGCGAAGAGATTGATGTTATATGGGAAGGAACTGGATTAGGGGTTGGGTATTGGGATTTTCCCTTCGACTTAGTCGTCGAAGATTGTCATAGGGCGCTTATGCTTATCGCGGGACATGTCATACCGACCTAGGGAGTGGATGAGTGCGTTTCCGGATCTGGAAGAACCCTCATAGAAGGCCCTTGCCAGATCCTGGAGTGGGATTTCGGCTGCGGCGTGCAAGTCGTCCGTGGGGAATCCGAGAGGTAGGTGCAGTGCCCTTCTGAGGGCGCGGTTCTGCAGCCTCTGGAGTTTGTCCAGGTGCTGCTATGCCGCGTATCCCCAGACAGGGCAAGCATACTCCATTACTGGCCGGATCAGGGCCTGGTAATTATTTACTGCTACTGGGCAGGGAAGGGAGCTGGTTGTGTTCAGGATAGGGTATAGGATGGACATTCTGGCGCAGGCCTTCCTGTGGACCTCGTCTATGTGGGGTTTCCACGTAAGACGAGAGTCCAAGGTTACACCAAGGTACTTGGTGGTTCTGCGCCAGGGGAGTTGGATTCCATTTAGGTGAAGGTGGAGGGGGGGACGTTGAGGAGGTTCGCGCCTTCCGAGCCTGTGGGTAATCAGCATTGCTGGAACTGCGCTGGCGCCTCTAACATTTCGGGTTACCGATATCGATCCGATGCTATGTCGCGAACTAAGGTCTTTGGTCGAGACATGTGTTGTTGGTTTGGTGGAGCCTGGCATAGTGCGTTAGCTGGAGGCCACGTGACTGGCAAGTTGTGGGTTTTGGGGAACTCCGGCTGTCCGGTACGGGCCTCGAGACACCGCGAGTGGATAAATCGGTCGGAGGAAAGCCTTGCCGGCTAAGAATTGGTAGCGACGAGTCGAGGGAAGAGCAGCGGACGTCACGTGGAACTTGGTCGGCAAATTTCCGACGTACTCTGGAAGCTTAAATATTACAGCAACTCAAAAACCTGGAGGCAATAACAGGCTGGCTTAATCCCACAAATCACGGCTCCTTCGCATCTGAGTGCAGTTACATGTTATTTTCTTATTTTTTGGGTTCTTCATATTACAAGGCCACGTCTGTGTTTTGTGGAACTTGACCTATTGTATTAAGGCGCCTGCAAGTGATTATGTGCATGATCATCGGTCAGTGTAACTAATCGCAATTTGGGTTCGAGGCCATAAATTATTCCTACAAGAGTATTCTCTGATATAAACTCAATCGACAGAATTAAATTTGTAACATAATCTCTGTCGGTGTCTGGTTTGTCCGGCAATCTGGTGCCTCTACTAGCCGCGCCGTCGTGGTTCGAGTTAAGTAAAGATGATGATGTGATGCGTCCCACGGCGGAAAGTCTGCGATTAATCGGGAAGCGGTAGTTTGCCCTATTTGGTGAATTCAGCAAGCTCATCAAGTTTAGGGCATTTTCTGGAAGCCCAATGTTCCTCCATGCTATACCTGTTCATTTTCTACTTGTTTAAACGTTGCACTATTATTGCTATTTGTGAAGCGCACTAGGTTTTATAGTCTTCTACTTATCAGTATGAACTGTACAATCGTTCCTTTCGTCCACAGTCATTAGTTAACTACACTCATGGTGAAACTGGCCTGCTTGCTTCTTGTTGGCTGCGATAGCCATCTGCTGCAGTTCTCGTCTTTCCTTGTATTTTTGACCAATTGTGTTTTTATTAAATGTCATTGTCAACGTTTCTGCTGGTTTGTACCACTTGGGGTCACTTTTAAACTACATTTCATTGCATTTAAGGCCATTATAAATTTATTGAAGAATCATTGCCGACTTTTTTACTGGTCTGTGCCAGTTGGTAGTCACGTTTAAATTGTATGCCTTCCCAATTTGCCTGTATTTTGGGGAAATGTATATTTTATTACTTAACGGATTTTTATTATGGCTTCTTAATTGTTTAGGGCTTTTCAACAGTCACAATCAGTGACATGACTTGTTATCCTTGCTGAATTTGCATCGTCTTGATCCACTTTTGCAACGTGCTTGTGCATTTAGTGGCCTTCATTGTAATTCATTTGAGTTATGCATTGTTTGTTCACTCTGCTTGCAGCCACGCCTAGTTGGTGTGATTTCTTCCTTGTATTACTGTAACAAAATTGTGTAACTTAACAACCTATAAGCATTAGTAAAAATCCCTGAAGGAGTCATATACACACTCCCCTAAAATATAGACAAAGCTGGGAATGCATACAGTTTGCCGGCCGAAGTGGCCGTGCGGTTAAAGGCGCTGCAGTCTGGAACCGCAAGACCGCTACGGTCGCAGGTTCGAATCCTGCCTCGGGCATGGATGTTTGTGATGTCCTTAGGTTAGGTAGGTTTAACTAGTTCTAAGTTCTAGGGGACTAATGACCTCAGCAGTTGAGTCCCATAGTGCTCAGAGCCATTTGAACTTTTTGCATACAGTTTAAATGTGACTCCCAACTGTTACACACGAGCAGAAACATTGATAATGACCCTTACATAAGTAAACAGTTGCCCGGAATACAATTAAAGACGTGAAGGCATAAAATTTAAATTTGAATCCAACTGGTATAAAAAGCAGAAACGTTCACAATGTCCTTTCATAATTTTTGTTTTTATCATCAGTATTGTGATCGGTTTGATGCGGCCTACCACGAATTCCTCGCCTGTGCCAGCCTCTTCATCTCACAGTAACATTTGCAGCCTGTATTCTTAATTACTTGCTGGATGTATTCCAGTCTTATTATACAGTTTTTTCACTCCACAGTTCCCACTAGTGCCGTGGAAGTTATTCCCTGATGTCTTAACAGATGTCCTATCATCCTGTCCCTTCTCCTTGTCAGTGTTTTCCACATATTCCTTTATTCTCCGTCTCTGCGCAGAACTTCCTCATTCCTTACCAGTCCATCTATTTTTCAACTTTCGTCTGTGGCACCACATCTCAAATGTTTCGATTCTCTTCTGTTCCGCTTTTCCCAGAGTTCATGTTTCACTACCATACTTTGCTGTACTTTATTCGTTCATTGTCAGAAATTTATATCTCAAATGAAAGCCTATGTTTGATACTATCAGACTTCTCTTTGCAAGGAACGCCCTTCTTCCCAATGCTAGACTATTTTGATGTTCTGCTTGCTCCATCCTTCATTGGTTATTTTGCTGTTTAGGTTACAGAATTCCTTAACTTCATCTAATTCGTGACCATCAATCTTGATGTTAAGTGTCTCGCTGTTCTCATGTCTGTTATTTCTCATTACTTTCGGCTTTCTTCAATTTACTCTCAATCCATATTCTGTACTCATTAGACTGTTCAGTCCATTCAGAAGATCATGTCATTCTTCTTAACTTTCACTCAGGATAGCAATGGCACGAGCGAATCGTATTGTTGATATCGTTTCACTCTGAATTTTAGTTCCACTCCTGAACCATTCTTTTATTTCCATTATTGTTTCTTTGATGTACAGACTGAATAGCATCGACGAAGACTAAATCCCTGTCTTACACCCTTTCTAATTCGAGAACTTCGTTCTTGATCGTCCACTGTTATTATTCCCTCGTGTCTCTTGTACCCATCTCTCCCTATAGCTTACTCCTATTTTTCTCAGAATTTCGAACCCTTGCGCTATTTTACATTGTCGAACGCTTTTTCCAGGTCAACGAATCCCATGAATGGGTCTTGATTTTTCTGTAGTCTCGCTTCCATTATAAACCGCAACGTCAGAATTTCCTCTCTGGTGCCATTACCTTTCATAAAGACAAATTGATCTCACCTAACACACTCACCGCCCTGCGGGTCCGGGGGTGAGAATAGGCCTGAGGAACTCCTGCCTGTCGTAAGAGGCGACTAATAGGAGTTTCACACTTTTCGGCCTTTATATAATGGTCCCCTGTTGGGTTTGACCTCCATCTTTCAAAATGTTCCCAAAGAGCGAGCCAGTTGGGGAAGGGAGGCTTACATGATGCATCATGTCCATTGTGCATTGAGATCTTTAGCCCACTTTCTCGTCGTCGCATTTTAGTCCTGATCATTCTCCATCTGTTGGCCAAGGACACCTTACTGTGGGCGTTTTCCACATTGCACTATGCAGTGTCGCTTTTTCTGCCAACGATGGCCATGGACTTCTTAGCACCTAATATCCAACATAGTAGCCACTCTGTTGTGGTGGGGCCACCATGTACCCTGACAACACAGGGATAGCTCTGCTAATGCCTGCACCGTTAACTCCACACATATGCCATGGAGCAGATGCCTTCTCCCTGGGGAATCGGGACTCCGGGAATGGCCAGCCTGAGGCTGGGTGAAGCCCGTGCGCCCCCCTGGTCGGAGTGGGTGGCATCAGGGCGGATGATAATCCATGAAACGTAGTACATCATCTCTTACTGGTGGTCCAACGCCAGCAGTCTGTAAGTGGTAAATGTCTAACTTCAATGCTGAGAAATATGATCCCAAATCGTTCCCCTCCCTGGCCACACCATGGGGGGAATGCCAGGCTAAGGATGGGAGTGAAGCTTATTTGCCCCAGTACCTCATATGTACAATAGTTGGTGGGGAATCTTTTATGTCCCAGAAGCCTCAGTTTTTTGTGGAACATTTGGAGGACAAATTTGAGAGGTGGAGGGCTTGTCCAAAATTGCGCTGTGGGTCAGTATTGATAAAAACAGCAGCCTCTGCCCGGTCACGGGCAGTATGCGCTTGTAACGCCCCATAAGATCTGAAATATGGTCCAGGGTATTATGTACCACAGGGACCTTCTTTTGCAGTCTGACGACGAGCTGCGCGCCGATTTAGAGAGGCGAGTTGTTTATTTCGTCCAGCGCGTCCATTGAGGTCTCAGGGATAGTCAAGTTACCACTGGTGCCTTTATCTTGGCCTTCGAGGGTGACACATTGCCCAAGAGGATCAAGGTGATGGTCTACTGCTGAGACATCAAACCATATATACCTCCACCGATATGGTGCTTTATGTGCTGGAAGTTTGGCCATATGTTTTCCCACTGTACTTCCAGCATCACATGTCGAGATTGTGGACATCCATCACATCCCAATCTCCATGTGCCACACCTCCCATCTGTGTCAACTGTGGAGAGCATCGTTCCCCTTAATTCCAAGACCGCAGGATTTTACAGAAATAGTGGAAAATCATGGAATATAAGACCCTGGAACGACTGACCTTCACCGAGGCTAAGACGAAATTTGAGTGCCTACATCCTGTGGCTATAACCTCCTCTTACGCCACCACTATGAGATCAGTTGTGGCCCCATCAGTTCCTCGCATTCCTGTCGCCTCTCAGAACCAGAAGACTACACCTGCCCCCTTGATGGTGGGAGCATTCCCTCCCTGTTGCTCCTGCACCACCTACAATGGGAGCAACACCCCCCTTCCCCCCACCCACTACCATTGGGGATATCAGTCCCCACTTCTGAGCTGGAGAAGTGTAAGTCTTCTTCGCCTCCTCTTGCTGGGAAGGGGTTCCTAGAGTCACTCCCTTCGCAGGTTTCTGCTAGTGGGAAATATGACACCTGCCAGTCGCTGAAGAGCCAGAAGTAGCTGATCGTATGGCTTCACGCTCATCCTCAGTCCCAGAGACTGAATCAGTTAAGTCCTCCTGGCCAGGGAAACCCAAAGAGCAGCGAAAGAAATCCAAAAAGAGGGTCCCCGAGTCCAAGGGAATTGCGGTGGCACCCATACCACCGCTATCTACAGGTTTTGCATCTACAGATAAAGTGGAGATTCGGGCGTCCACTGAGGATGTAGATCTCGCCGGACCCTCAGACGCAATGGATATAGACTGCTCAGGCAAGAATTCGGTGGCAGCAATTGACCCTGAGGCGTAAACTACCTCACTGAGCTTTCCATGCCTTCCCAGTCTCACGATGATGTCATCCTCCAGTGGAATTTAGCCGGTTTTCTCCACTGCCTGGCTAAGCTATGGCAACTGTTAAGCTTTGCACCTGCTTTCTGAATTTCTCTCCAGGAAACCTGTTCCCCAGTAATGCAGACCCCTGCCCCCATGGCTATATACTATAGGAACTGTAGCAACTATAATCGTGTACCAGGTGGAGTTTCTGTGTATGTCCTAAACTCAGTCTGCAGTGAAACAGTGCCCCTTCAAACCCCTCTTGAAGCTGTGGCAGTCAGAATAAGTATGGTGCAAGAAATAACTGTCTGCAATGTATATCTTCCTCCAGATGGTATAGTATCCCTGAATGTATTCACTGAACTGATTGATCAACTCTATGAACCTTTCCTACTTTTGGGAGATTTTAATTCCCATAACCCCTTGTGGGGTACCACCGTGCTTACTGGCTGAGGCAGAGATGTCGAAACCTTACTGTCTCAGTTCGACCTCTGCCTCTTAAATACTGGGGCCGCCACACATTTCACTGAGGCTCGAAGTAGCTACTAGATCATTGATTAATCAATTTGAACCCCAGGACTTCTCCCAACTATCCACCGGAGAGCACATGACGACCTGTGTGGTAGTGACCACTTCTCCATCTTACTGTCACTGCCCCAGCGTCAGGCCCACGAACTCCTACCCAGATAGGCTTTAAACAAGGCGGATTGGGAAATTTTCACCTCTGCTGTCACCGCTAAATCTCCCCAATAAGGTGATATCGATGTAATGGTTGAGCAGGTGACTACACCAATCGTTCTTGTGGCAGAAAACACGATCCCTCACTGTTTAGAGTGCACCTGACGAAAGGCAGTCCCTTGGTGGTCGCCGGAAGTCGCTAAAGCAATTAAGGAGCGCCGGCGAGCTCTACAGCGGCGTAAGCGGCACCCTTCCCTGAGCACGTCATAGCCTTTAAATCGCTCCGTGCCCGCGTTCGCCAACTTACCAAATGACGGAAGCAGGAATGTTGGGAGAGATATGTCTCGACCATTGGGTGCCATACGTCACCTTCCAAGTTTGGGCAAAGATCAAACATGTTTTCGGGTACCAGACCCCAACAGGTGTTCCCGATGTTAACATACATGACTTGGGTGACACACGGCTACCTGCTGCGCCTTGATGACCCACCTCAGTGTCGGTGCGGTGCTCCGCTGAGGATGGCCCATATCTTGGTGAGCTGTAGTTCTTTGGCTGCACTGCGACAGACTCTTCAGTTACTGGACTCGTTGCCATTAATTTTAGCTGACAACGCCTCATCGGTTAATTTAGCTTTATGTTTTATACGTGACGGTGGGTTTTATCAAGTTACATAAGTCTTAGCGCATGTCCTTTGTCCCTCTGTGTTCTCCACTCTAATGCTTTTAGGGTGGATGTTTTAATGTGTCGCAGAGTGGGTGGCTACTCCTTTTTATTCTAGTGGTCGACCAGCCACAGTCATCTGCTCTCTTGTGTTTACCCCTTCTACCTGTTTCTTGCTTCTCTCTGTGGTTTTCCTTTTCTGTTATGTCCATAGTAGTGTTGATTCTCGTTCTGTCGTTCTTCTGGTTCTTCCTTTCTCCAGTTATTGTGCTGTACGTCTCATTTTTTTTCTTCTTTCCCTTGTGTAATTATTTTACCGGGAAGAAGGGACTGATGAACTTGCAGTTTTGTCTCTTCCCCCACCCCCCTCTTTGAAACCAGCCAACCAACCAACGACACACTCAGTTTTCTATTCCGTTCTTCTGTGAATTATTCTTGTGAGCAACTTGGATACATGAGCTAGTAAGCTGATTGTGCAATAATTCTTGTACTGCTCAGTTCTTGTGTGGATGATATTTTACCGAAAGCGAGATGGCATGTCGCCAGACTCACACATTCTACACACTAACGTGAATAGTGGTGTTGTTGCCACTCACCCCAATAATTTTAGATATTATGATGTAATGTTATCTATCCCTTCTACCTTATTCACTTTACAAGATGGCCCCCGAGTGAGATCACAGATATTTCCTTCGTCCACTAAAAGAACTTGTTTAGGAGGAAATAGTGTCAAAATTAAATTTTTTTTTGTATACTTGCTGAAGTGTCCATTCTTGTCAAACAACTGGTTATTAGCGTCCCAGCAGAGCTTGTTCTTGAAAAAACGTCGTGTTATCTGAAGTCCCGATAGTCGCAACATAACCCGAAATTTTGCGTCACTTAAACACAAAAAATTCTATTAAAATTCTCTTGATTGTGCAAAATTCTTTTAAAAAAACAACTACTAGTTTCAACAGAGTCTTTTGTCGTAATAAAAGTGTAATTATACGTTTCTAAATCGAATAAAACTAACACATTTCGTATTGTTTACTAGTCAGATAGACGTGATTTAGGCCAAACTTTTCCGAGTGTTAAACGTTTAAAAACCTGACGAAACACACCTGAAACGTAAATTCTCTAAAAGCAAATTAATTACAAATTTGTTCTGCTGTCATTGTATCTCTAAATCAGTACAGAAACAGCGACCACCGTAGATAAGACCTTTTGTCGTTTTTTGTTTGCACGCAGCCAATCTTCCATCCTTGACAAAATTTAAAACATTCTTTAAACTTAATTATTCTTTCGAAACTGACCATGAGTGAGAAATGTGGGAGCTATTGTAAGGTAGTGAGTAGAGGGATTTGTTGCAAATCTTGTAGGAAATATTTTCACTGGAGGGGATGTAGCGGGGAGAATGGTGAGAGAACAGAAGAGGCTCTCTCCTGGAACTGCAGAGTATGCAGTAGTAACATTCTGATTGGGGAACAGGAGAGGAAAATCGGCGCCCTTCAGGCTCAGTTTGAGGAAGCAACATCAGAAACAGGTATCCACCACTGTCAGAGTTAAGTGGAGAAGAGCCTCAGATAGAACGAGGAGCAGGAAATGTGCAGCACACTTCAACCGAGGCCAAGAAACCTAGGGATGTACAAAGTGTTAGCAAGAAGACTTAGGGTCTTTACGTAAGGACTTTACAAAAGAACACCATGTAGTGATGGGGTGCGAAACAGCTTGCACGGGGATGGGGCATATGACAAAGGTGGTGACCTAGAAAAGATAGCTTCCCTGACTCATGGCACCAACGTAGAAATTGTTGAGCTGTTCCAGCGCCATGATCGACCATACCTTGATGGAGCTGTGAGGTGAATCAATGTGGGGTTGGGGATGGCTCTGAGGACAGCCAACTTTGCTCACGGTTCTCTGGTGCCCATCGGGACTATCAACGGATGGGGTTTCACTAGGCATGGCCTACTCCTTAACAAGACTGGGAAGGGAAGATTGGTACAGCAGTCTCATGAAAGTATGGGGGGGGGGGGTGGATCCTGGGCCACACATGATCGAATACCTGTTGTCATGAGTAGGAACAGTAAGTAGTTTTTGCATAAATTCAGACAACAGGTTCCTCTGCCTAAAGGGTATATCCAGCAGTTAAAAAAATACTGAAAAAATCACTCACAAGACAGATTTTAACACTTAAAATATCACACATACCAGATGTCACAAAGAAAAGCAAACCATTGGAATGAATAACAGGGGGCATTTCACAGAATTAACAATCATCCATCAAAACATGCGGTCAATAAAAACTAAAATACAACTATTAGAGGTTGAGCTCCAATCTTTGAACTACACAGTAGTTTGTGTTACTGAGCACTGTTGTAGAGACACAGAAATCCAACATGTAGTATTATCATTGTATGAGAGGGTAAACTCTTACTGCAGAACTGCTTCAAGGGATGGAGGATCACGCATTTATATCAGAAAGGGAGCGCAGTTCAAATCAAGACATGACCTCAGTACAGTAAGTGAAGACAAACAGTTTGAAATACAAGCTATTTAATTAACACGGCTTGATATCACCAAGAAATTAATCATTTTGTGTGTTTATACATCTCCCAATGGAAGTGTGGGCATTTTTTTTTTCAGTAAATTAACAGAAATTCTAGATAAAGTCTCAAGTACAAAGGTGAACATAACTCTGTGTGAGGACATTAAGATCAACACTAATATCGTAAATGAATGCAGCAGCACCTTCACAAGTATCCTTAAAAGTTTTGGCATGTCCCTCTTGGTTACTACAATGACTGCATCAGTAACTGACCATATGACGACAAGTATGGACAGGGTAAAATGTGATATAGTTGTAAAAGATCTCGGACTATCAGATTATCTCTGTCAAATAACAACAATAAAATCAGGCATCGAATCATTCCCTAAACTAAAAACAACATCTATCATAAATCAAAATACAAGACTTTCAAAAGAACTAAGAAAACAAAGCTGCGATGAAGTGTATAAGGAAACCAATGTGAATACGAAATTCACTAAATTCTCCACACAGTTTAAACTGAACTTTGAAAAGGCATTTCCAAACGTATGCATGTCTCTATCAACATCTCACAAAACAGATGAATAACATCAGGTATTAAGAAGTCCTCCCAAACGTTTAAACACCTCCGTTCCATGAAAACGATTCACAATGATCTAGAATTCTTAAATAGTTGTCATTGATACAGAAAGATCTATAAGAAGGAGCTGATTGCAGTAAAAAGTCATTTAATGACAAAATAATATATAATGCAGAGAATAAAAGCAAAGCAGTCTGGGATGTTATAAAAAAGGAAACAGGGAGGGGCAAACAAACACAGGATAACTATGTAAACGAGCATTTTTCAAGTATTGCAGAGAAGTTACAGCAAAAATTCCCCAAAACAAATATAACATGAGTAAATAATGTTGCACTAAATACAATGATGTTACATCCAACCACAGAGAATTAAGTCAATAAAACAATTAAAAAAAAAATAAGGAGCCAGTAAGGTTTAGATGAAGTACCAATGTTTTTACTGAACTAATGCAAAGGGATTATACAAGGTCCCTTAACAAATATAATAAATCTTTCACATCAGGGTCATTTCCAGAGCATTTTTCATCATCATCATCGTCATCAGCCAATTCAATCATTAGATGATGTGGCCTCTTCGAGTCGTGGATTCAGGTAGGCTTTCAGAAGTATTCTCCAAGTGGGACGGTCTTGGGCAGTTCTCTGCCAGGTGTTACCAGCGATCTTCTTGATGTATTTGTCCCATCTATCTGGTGGTCTTCCTCTAGGCCTCCGGTGCTCTCTCGGACTCCACTCCAGTACTAGCTTCGTCCATCTGTTGTCTTTTCTTCTTGCAACGTGTCCAGCCCACTGCCATTTCAAGGAACCTAATCTCTCTAAGATGTCATTAACCTTCGTCACAGACCGGATGTCATCTGCCATTTTCCCGTCCTTTCTTGTATAGCCCAGCATTGATCTCTCCAGTGAAATGTAGATGACACCTCTGTAGCAAATGCAAAATTTCTAGGAATGAATATTGATTCTCAGTTGAAGTGCCATGAACACACAAAGGTATTTGCAAACAAAATCTCATCAGCATGTTATGCCCTTAGAATCCTATCATCAGTGTGTAACATGCAGTGCCTTTTAGTTACATATTATTCATATGTACACTCAATTATTAGCAATGTCATTTTTTTAGGGACCAAATGCATTCCTTACAAGCTTAAAACTCCATAGAACTACTTGTAACTTAGAAGCGGAAATATCAGCGCCTGCTGATGCAATGATTAAGGCATATTTACCTACAAAGAGTGCTTTGCCTCCAACACAGACTATGTTACAAATTTAATTTCGTCGATTCAATTTATATCAGAGAATACTCAGTCTCTTGTATAGAATATGGCCTGGAACACAAATTGCGATCACTTACACTGACCGATGAACATGCGCGTAATCATTTATATGTGCGTTAATATAACAAGTCAAATTCCACGTAACACAGACGTTGCCTTGTAATATCGAGTACCCAAAAAAAAAAGAAAACAACACTTAAATCCACTCAGATGTGAAGCACCCGTCGCTTGCAGGATTGCAGCCAGTGTGTCTGCTCTCCCTGCACCTCGCCTCTACCAGTCCGTAAGCGATCCGGCAAGGCTGAAAGCTTGCCTCCGACCTATTTAACCACTCGCGGATTCCTGAGGCCCATACTAGGCAGCCGGAGTTCCCCAAAAGCCACAACTTGCCAGTCACGTGGCCTCCAGCTAACTCACTATGTCAATCACCGGCAAACAAACAACACACGCCTCGACCAAAGACCTACGTATCTCGCAACATACCATTAGATCGATATCGACAACCCAAGTGGTTAGCTTCGCTATCGGAGTTCGATGCAAGCAATATTAAAGTCGCCACTGTTCACTTTAAGTGATGGAAGTTAATACTCAAAATTGTAAATTAATTAAGTCTCTGTTATGGAATACAAGAATAAACATTTACTGAGGTAGCAATATTTAGACTGAAACTGGTCATTATCAAACAAACATAACTGGCAGTAAGTAGTGAACTAATTTTCATGTTTTTACGACACGCAGTGCTTGCATAAAAAGGTAAAGTTCCTGCCTGATAATAATGTCTGAGGACAATGTCAACACACATGTCCTACAAGTTTTAACTACTGCATGTTAGTATTGAGGAAAATCATTAAAGTTTGTGAAAGAAATTCCATTGAGTAATGCCTGTAGAATATTAGTTAACAGTCTTCCAATGTTGTAGCTGTTCGACAACGAAGTGTGTGGCCGACGACAAAGCTAAAGGTAAACGGCAGTACAGTTACTGCCATTTTTTGTTGCTATCTATATATTAAAATATTGTTCTCTTGGCTACTACCCAGCCACTTGCCACATTTATTTTTACAGTCAACTGTACACATTCAGAAATGAATAGACCATTACATCTATAATGTGTTAAATATGGTTTTTATAGTAAGGGTTACAGATTCAGAATGAGAAGTTCGGTACAAGTTATTAACGGATATTTAACGGCGAGAAATTCTGGATGGCGCAGAAGGTGTTTTATCTCCATTTTCGGTGTTAGGTGTGCCCCATATTTCCTGAGGGTTTTTATGAAAAGAAACAGAATCAGGGAATGTACGAAATAAAAACACATTTGAACATTTTACGTCGCGTTCCACATGTGTATTTACAAAGGACGCCACAGCGTTCTGTGAGCCCACAGCATGGCGTGTGCCACAGCGGCATTCTTGATCTCTCTGTTTCTGTAGTGGCATTCCAGAAATTCCACCTCCCTTGAACTCTTTGAAAACGCTCTCCCGAGTCATCTAAAGCAGTCTTTATGTTTCTGTCACGGTGGATAACTCAATACTGTCCATATTCAAACACAGACACAGACCTGAAACTTAAAAATTGTCTGAGTGCATTGGTATTCACTTACACAATAAATGATACAAAACTATTATTTACAAAATTACAAATGGTATATATACAAGAACGATTTTTGTACACATTCGTCGTGGCTTGGGTTTTACTTTCACTGCAGTTGCTTTTAGAACATTTACTCTGTAAGCAAAATTTTTCGTAATACCTTTTACAAATTCGTTGATGACCGTCTGGTCAAAAAATAAATTTGGAACAAATTTTGAATATTACACTAATAATTAAGTTTTACTGGAAATGCTTTCCCGGATTAACCGGTTCTTAACTGATACAAATGAAAGTCAACACCGAAAAGCTTGACAGAATTAGGAAAAGCTAAGCAGTATGCGTTAGTATGAGAAATACTGACCATCTTAAATGGCCCCTTATAAACAAATATAAATTTTGAAATCTCATTATCAATCTCGATCGATTACTCGTTCACTTTAACGAGAACGAGGTTGCCAAATGCAAATTTAGCAAACCGCGCTTTCGCCTCATGACGCTGTATTTGTGCCTCAGCTTTCTTTTTCATTAGCTCTCATTAACATTCTTTCTTCGCCTCAGTGTCAATACTAACTCGCGGGGGGGAAATCGCCTGTCTCTTCCACCAAACTCTTATACTTGTGGTCTAATAGGATTTCCTCCGGAATGAATCCTGGAGATTCGTTCGCCAAAGCATTTATAATCTTTTCAAAATTGTTTGCATACAAGGGTTGTCCAGAAAGTAAGTTCCGACCGGTTGCTAAAAGGAAACCACAGTGAAAATCAGAAACATTTTATTTGCAAGAGTTAGCTACACTTTCCAGATACTTCTCTACATAGTCGCCGCTCCGATTTAGACATTTGTCGGAGTGTTATACCAAATTTCCAACACCATCTTCATGGAAGGCACCCGCCAGTGCTTTCCGATAATTCTCTACGCTGGTCTATAGCACGTAGCCTGCACCCAAGTATTGCCTTCGTATCCAGCGTTTCATGTGGACAGAAATGATACGCAGGACGAACCAATTAGGGCTGTGTTGTGGGCGATCGAATACTTCCCATCGAAAAGGCAAAAGGAGCGTCTTCACTGCCCCTGCATAGTGCGGCTGAGAATTGCCATGAAGAAGGAAGTGCGTGGCAGTTGTGTTCGGTGGGCTGCATTCATTAAGGCGAAGCCTCTCAGCAGGCTCTCCTACTTGGTAGGAGACATTGTTGTTCTAGGCACCTTTACTCACTCACAGTGCGCTTACAACTGAAAAGAGCGTCTTGATGCGATCGACTGTCATACTAGAGACACTATCCAACACATCTGTGCAAAGCTTCATCAGGTTTTCACTGTGGTGTCCACCACTTCGCGACCGATCGGAACTTGCTTTCTGGACAACCCTCGTATTTGCCCCACGGCCTGTGATTGTGGAGACAATATGTTCGGCAAAGTCGTCCCAGCTCACGCACGTATTGTTTCGTTGGATTCCCGGTCCGGTAATAAGCCGAGATGTGTATCGCTTTAACCCCTTTGCTTACCATACCTTTATCCCATAATTGGGAAGTAAACTGCGTCCCATTATCACAATATCGGACAGAATCGCTTTTGGTTTGACGATAAGCACAAAGCAATCGTTTGCAAGTTCGTTATAAACCGCTTTAGGTGTTGCCTTTCTTATCGGATACAGCTTAATGAACTTCGAAAAGGCTTTGAGCACTATTAATGTGTAGACGAAATTACCTGCGGTGTTTCGCAGGGGGCCATAGAGGTCCGTGCACACTGTACAATGTCAGTCCTTATGCTCTGCATAGGATTACGATTTGTGCAGTCTGTCACTTTCACCCTCTGACACTTATCGCAAGTCTTATCCTATAACTTATTCTCTTTAACATGTTGTTGAAATTCACAACGTAGCCACTTTCTCTGTACATTTCTTTGGTTCGAAATCACTATAGGCTAAGCGATAATAGTCTACTACTTCGTGATGTACTTGGCTGGCCAGCACACCTGCTAACCGTCACTATCCTCATATTTTGGGTACGTATAGGATACGGTTGTACATGATGTATTACTTTTCTCCGTCTTCATTCTTTTCGTCATACGTGGTCTTCACTATTTTCAAGTAATCGTCATCGCTCTGATGACGTCTCATATTTTTACAAATACTTTCCTCCTTCTATGTCTTTAAAGTAGTACAATTTCAGTACACATTCGGATTCGTTTTCCCGTAACAAGAGCTCGTCCACATCAAGGTCATTCCAGAAAAATCGGTCCGGCTGTGATACCGATAGCTTTATCTGGTGTTTTTTTATTTCATTTTCTTGAAAATTCTCAATTTCCATCTGCCTGTTCTGCGGTATTCGAAGGCGTTTTGACCCTAACACTGTAACCTTTCTATCAATTTCTTCGATAAACGAAGCTTGTGTTACCAACACTTCGCCAGCTGTCAAGTCAGGTAAATTTTTTTCGGAAAAGTCAGGTAAATCTTTGTCGGAAAGAGGCAATCATCTTCCCAATTACTTGGAGAAATGTACTCTGTTTCTGTTTCTAATTCTTCTCCCGAGCTCATGCAACCCATATGACTCTCGTCTGACTGTATAATGTCAGCCTTAACCTTGTAGATGTGACAATTTACGTGGGTTTCAATTACTTGTGCCTGGTCATCATCGTCAAAATCGTCTTGCCTCTCTTGAGAAATTCCACCTCGGTTTTATTTAGGATCAGCGTCGTTCGGGTTGGCTACATCGGTTACTACAACCTTTGGACAACGCTGCCTCTTCATTACAGAGCTTTCCATTACTTGATAAACGTTAATTTTGTGCGGGTTAAGAAGCGTAGAATATTGTCCACCCTCCCAATTAGCACGCCTCACATACAGTCCACTGTAATTCGTCAGTTCGTCGTATATGCGACCGATCTGACCTAGCCACACCCCTTCACGTTCTGTGTTGCGCTGCTAGATAACGGAATTTCTATCCGATATGGGCTTCTGTAATTTCGCCGGCGAATCACACTGTAATGAGGCTTGCGGTACCGTTGTTGCTTTAACAGCGGCCTCCTCTTCTTCAATGACCGGTGCTCTATTTTCGTCGTTAATAAGGAAAGTGATCGCTTTGTCGACTGCCGTTTCACCTTCAATTATTGTTAGTGTGGGTGCTTTACTCACTCTGTCTTCCTGCACACTCTCCCTTCGCCGATTTATCCATCCAGATCTATCACAGCGACGTTGCCTAGGATTTACTATGGACCGCCAAGGTCTTCCCAGGCCCATACACTCTCCTGCTTCTGCTCCGACCAATATTCTTCCAAGAACGCATGCTTAAATTCTTGATAGCTCAAGTTCGCAGCATCGAGGATTAGCCCCATCGCTTTGCCTCGTCTGCCAGCACGTCTATTTTTCTCTTATCCGTGCACGATTCACTTAATACCCTTTCGCAATTTTTAATGAAGTCGATAAAATGCAATCCACCTGTTCTTTGAGGGGATCAAAACGCTCCTCATTCACTAAGATTTCAGATATATGCGCATGGCATGACACATAGTGCAGCTTTTCGTCTAATCGTTTTTCTAGTTCGGTTACTTTTGAAATCACTTGGGAAGTGGTTGTCACTAACGTTATCACTTCCCTCTTTTTCTTATCACATTTATCAGCTGTTTCTTCACTCTAGTATCTATGTCTGATACTAAAGTTTGCACGTTCATAACCTTTTCCCTATCGTCTTTCCACGCTAATTCTACCTTTTCAATTACTTTATTTTCAATAATGGGATCAACAGTCGGATCCAATTTCAGTTCGATCCTCTCTACTTCCGTCTCAAAAAGACCATTAATGCTTTCTATTTTTGACTGTAACTCTGTCATGTCCTGCGTAAGATTTCAGATTGCGGTATTCAATACAATTATTTCTTTCTCGATTTCATCTACTTTCTTGTTAACAACTCAAATATTAATGTTAACTATCTTCATTCCTTTGTCCTGATCATCCAGTTTACTTAATTGCTCATCAATTCAACTGTTAATTGATTTGGATTGAGCTTTTATTGTTTTGGACTGAGCATTAACTTTTCCATTAATTGATTCGATTTAAGATTTTATTGATTCGAACTAAGCATTTATTTTACTGATAACAGCTCAATAAATCTTTTATATTCCCGGAAATTGCTGGTTTTGACTTTTAACTCTGGTTCTTTCTTCATGGTTTTCCCGTATCGACCATCAATGGATTCGGTTTTGATTTTTACTGCGAATTCCGCAGCATCGGCAAACTCCAGGAATTCTGTTTTTGTCAGGTCATGTGTTTCAGCGGTAGCGTCTGTGATACTAGCCGCCGATTCCTCAACAATTGTTTCCAGTGGCAGCGTTCCCCTCCGTTCTACCGATTGTTCCCTGTTAAGTGCAATGAAAATATTAGTTTATTCAAAAATGGTTCAAATGGCTCTGAGCACTATGGGACTTAACATCTGTGGTCATCAGTCCCCTAGAACTTAGAACTACTTAAACCTAACTAACCTAAGGACATCACACACATCCATGCCCGAGGCAGGATTCGAACCTGCGACCGTAGCAGTCGCGCGGTTCCGGGCTGAGCGCCTAGAACCGCTAGACCACCGCGGCCGGCATTAGTTTATTTTGTGTTCATCATTTTCCCTGTCTTACTCATTAATGGAAATTTAGAAATTTTGTGGCTTATTTCCACCAATCATTATTGCCATACGTGAGCGACTTTAGCGTAGTTGAAGGGTTTAATTCGCTAAGAATCTGCACAACGCAAAACTCGTGCCAAGAGCAATACCAAACTGACACTGTCCTGTCACTAGCGACGCCACGTGTAATCTCCCCGTTCCTAATGGGCCTACTCGATTACTTTGTGATCGCTTGCGCCTACTGAAATTTTACTTTGAGCAAGGCTATCGTTACTGAAGGAAAATAATACCGAATTGTGAGAGGAAAGTGTGCATAGGCTCATCTGAAAGAAGAATCTATTCTAAATCTACTCTAAAAACTGATGATAATTTAGTGCTATCGCTCACAAACTATACAAGAATGAAAAGGTTACCACGTAATATTTCATACAAAGGGAATACCGTGTAGGAGAAAAGGATAATTCAACGGTCGCCAGCCTACTAGGGCAATGAATATCCAACAGTTTACAATATTTACATTACAGTTACAATCAATTATATACATTCAGTAACAAATGCGCTATTGTATCCATCACGTATTAAATATAGTTTATTTAATAAGGGTTTCATTTTCAGAATCAGAAGTCAGTGTAAGTTATCAACGGATACTAAACGGGGAAAAATTTTGAATGGTGTAGATGGTATTTCATTCGCATTTTAGGTGTCATAAGGTTTTGCTCTAACACCGCTCGGAAATAGACATGTGAACCATCGAGACGAATATTGGTACAATAAGCAAGTGACCAACACAAAACCTTTTTTTTACGGTTTCCTGTTCATATGATTTCACTATTAGAGAACAAGGGGAAGGTAGCTAGAAACTAAATTTAGTTCAATTTATGTCGTCGCGTAGAGTACCACTTGGCCAACAGATAACTCCATACAACGACGATAGAAGAGGTCGTTAAATCCTTGCGTTCACAGTCAGATGCAGTAATACATCAGTTACATATTTACTCAAGAATGTCGCCATGAAAATCTATGTTTTGATAAATAACGAGGAATGACTGGAAGGCAGATGCAAATGTGAGTGCGTCTGTTTTCCTCATTCGAAACAACATACTAACAGCGATGTCCAGCTAGGGTGACCCGTTGTCTCTTCTGGGGTGGAGTGCTGCTGTTGAAGTACTGGCCAGCAAACTCTCGTAAACATCTCACTCACCAACGTTCTATGTACGCTACCGTATCAGGATGCGTAAGTAATGCTCACCCCCGCTACCTCCATCTGCTGATTTCGAGACAGAGATTGCTGCAGTACTTAATTGGGTATCAGGTCGTCACCCACGCACTTCGTCCCAGTAGCAGCAGGTATCTGCTTATGCTGGGGATCGTATGCAGACGACTTAGCACCTTCGCATTGCTGGGTTTCTCTTTGGGAGAATACTTCCTGCTGGCGACCACCTCTCTAGAGGGAAGTCTACTCGAGCCTAGGCTAGGGGTGGGCCGTTTTCTCTTGTCGCTGTGCAACAGGTCCTAAAGGCTTCCACGGATGCCAATCATAGCCCAGGATAGGCATACGCCTTTGACATCGATGATGCTGGAGACTACTGTTTTAGAACCGTCCTTTCCTGTACTGTAGTCTGCAACATGATGCGCGCCAGCACCCTGTACGGTGTATTCATACATCACCCGTATTGCGGCGTCCGTGCCGGCTACGGCGCTCCTACTGACTCCAGATGGTGACGCCTCCTATGCACGCCGCAGCTCAGGTGTACCTGCTGACGATGGCTGACCGAGTTCTGAGGCTCACTACGTCATTCAGGGCTCAGCGACCCCTTCTGCGGTCTCTCCTCCAGCTGGTATCACACCTCTGCAAACAACGCAAATAACAGTCTAATTCAGCCGGTAATCCGAAACTCATTCCCAGTCATCAACACCACTCTCAAACCATGTCCTGGAGAAAGAGGCTGCGTTACATGCTGCCCTTCGCGCAGGTATTTCCTCTTCTTAGTAGAGGTGACATCCGCAGCTTCTGTAGTGCTTAAAAACAGTATAAAAGGCTTTAAAGACACCAATGCATCAGCATAGCCAAAACTGTAACAAAAATTATGAATATTATGATGCTGCTTTCCCTCTCTCTACTCCGAAAGATCACAGATGATGTTTTCCAAAAGCAATTCCAAGTGGCTCAATACTGAATACTACTGCGAACTATGACGCACGTGGCCAGTTGTAACCCAAACACCAGCAGTTAACTGTCGCATTGGTTTTATCGTTTCTGAAATGTTCTTGGAATGTCTTATGTTTCTAATGCTTGTCTGTTCTGGAATATTCGATGTTTGTGCAAATACCAAACATCAGAAATATTCGAGATTTGTATAATTAGCGGTCGCCAAGATGGACTGGAACCGGAATGTAAGGTAGTACATCATTCCTAAGATAGATATACTCACGAGACATATGGATTTCAAAACAGCAGTATGTCAGCTGCTCATTTCTTCCCGGTCAGGCTGGTCAGGACCCGACGAGATGGCTGAAAGGATTCGACCAAGTAGTCAAGTATAATGGATGGGATGCCATAATAATAAGTGGATAGCAATACCAATAAGCGCTTCGCGAACAATGAAGACACGCTCAAGAGATGGGACAAATTGTAGGACGAACTGAAGAAAAAGTTAGGCGACAATTAGCAAGATGTCCTCTTACCAGAAGCACAACTGAAGAACAGGGTCCAATGTCATGGAGAGACGACGCAATCCTAAATATAGAAAGTTTTGTCCCGAAGCCTCATTATAAAACCGAATACGACAAACCTACAAAATCTCACATTTGAAGAAAGGAGCCGCAGAATATATGTACCAATCTTTCGTAAGCTATGTTTCGACAGAGAAATTCATCAAGTGGTCAATCGAGGAAATGCAACACAAACAGTGGAATGAAAGAATTTTCATCGAAGACGATTGCGGTCCTTACGGCATTTGTGATGAAAGGACAGATATTAAAGGAAGAGATGCAGCACAGTGTGACAGCCAGAAATCTCGCACCGAGTACACAAAAGACAGTAGCCACGAATGTAGAACCAACACGTCAGGAGCCAATAGAGAATGTATTAGGAGATGTCTATCTATCTTTGGCACAAGTCTCCACTAGTCGAGCGCACCACAACGACTGGACTCGGCCATCTGGAATTTCTGTCACAACCACCGACCAAAGCAGATACAACCAACTCTTCCCACAGAAAAACAGACATATGGAGGATGGAGAATAACACGCTGGTATTTTTTCACTATGGGGGCCCTGGACACGATGTAAACTACTGCAGAGGTACGAAGACTATTATGTCACAAGACGCCACTATAACGCATCCACTCACGCTAATCCACTACAGACGATTACAGTCAGTCTCTGGGACGAGACCTATCGCCTTATCCTGGACTAGGTCGCTCCCGGACGTCATACAGAAATAGCGGGCTCTCTCCTAGCCATCGAATTCAGAAAAACATAGCGAGGCGGCCGACTGTGGAGGTCAGGCAACCATTGGTGAATATTCCTCCATGAACGATAATGACCAAGACGTCAGAAAACTTCATTGACGCCATCATCAGCGGCAAAACTGCTCCGCCCTGGTCGTTCAAGTGCTTCATTTCTGTCACGTCGAATGTTGGTCGTCATAGACTAAAGAAGATATTTCTCATTTAAAAAATGTGCTAACGATCCCGATGAGAAATCGGTCCAGATAACTGGAACTTGTATTGCAAGAATAACTATCAACAATAGAACACAGCCTTTCGAAGTTATCGTTTTAGCAGAATATAGTAAAATATTTTCCTCGGATGGGACATGTTCCGGACACAAAAAGCAGTAATATACAGTGGGAGATCAACGCTCTAGATTAAAGAAGCTATTGTAACAAACACACATAACGTGTACTGCTTTTGACGGTTGTTTGCTGTTGAAGATGTCATCCCTCCGTCATCAGTACCAAGGGGTGGTCAGTCGAGATTCTCAGTTAAACTATTAAGCTTTTGTCTATTGTGAAAAGTTACTCAAGCTCAGAAAGGAAATCTAGATGCCAGCGACGATCGTAAGCATTGTAGGTGGTCAAGGATTATTGCGGATCACTATTTGTCTCTAGCAGCCACAACGTTTCCCTAAAGGTATGTGCTTAGGGACATTCGAACCCGTCCAGGAAGAAGAGCTTAGCGTCATTGACGAAGAATCGTGTTACCTTACCACAGCAGACAACGCAGGAAAGGAAGTTACGATCCACTCAGACTGATTAACACAATCAGCGAGTGGTAGCCGTTCTGAGTCAATTTTCGGATGAGTTCTAATCAGGGACGGAGCTTGGTAAGAAACTGAGATCTCCCGCCAATTGTCAAGTGCTCATACCGAGTGTCGCCAGCCGAAAGACAGACAATCCAGGTGGAGGTGGAAAAGATGCCGCAAGATGATATCTTTGACCCTTCAGATATTCTTTGGTCCTCTCCTGCAGTCTTTGTGAAGAAGATGGACGATACATCACGTTTTTGCGTCGACTAGTAACTATTAAAGAAAACCATGAGGAGATGTGTCTAACCATTGCCGTGGACTAATCTCATCCCAGACTCCTTGAAAAGAACTATGGACAACATGCAGACAGGCTGATCGGGAAAACACTACCAATTCCTGGCGGCATTTACAAATTTAGACTGTGTAACGCTCCAACCACCTTCGATCGTTTGATGGACACCTTAAATGGACAATGTGTTTTTGTTGCTTTGTGGATGACATTGTCGTTTTTTTTTCCAAGACATTTAAGGAACGCCTAAGCCGCCTGACAACGGAACTGAAGCGTGTCAAGACTGCGAGTCTCCTCCTGAACCAGAGAAAGTGCCTCTTTGTCCACCAAGAAAACAAAATCTTAGCGTACCTAGTGAATGGCAACAGTTTCCGACTCAATTCAGAGAAAATAAGAGCAGTCACAGATTTTCCGAATCCTCAGGACGATAGTGATAAATTTTCTCGAACTGCCATCGTGCTACCGGCGATTGATAGAGGATCTATGGGCTGAGGCACGTCACTTGCACGAACTGCTGCAGGGAGAGGCCCAAGAGAGGTTTTTCCTTCTCTTCAAGGAGGCACTAACATCTTCTCCAGTTCTAGCAATGTATGACGACAATACTTAGACACAAGTTCATACTGACGCTGTCGATCCGGAATATAGGCAGTTCCAGTACATATTCAGGAAAGTTCTAAAGAGGTTGTAGGTTATGCCTCCATACCACTCTGCAGGTTCTAGATGAGCTATTCTACGACCGAGAAAGAATGTCCTGCAGGTTGGGACACTCAACTTTCTAGCTGTATTCATTTTGCGAACCATTTACTGTTCTGATAGTGTGCTGCTGGCTGACTAGCCTGAAGGATTCATTGGGTCCACGGACCAGACGGGAAATGAGGCTTCAGAAGTGCGTCGTCACAATGGTACACAAAAGTGGACCACACAAAAGGACGTTACCGAAGGAATTCTTTGGTGGGTCATAGCAGAGTGAATGAAATTTCTGTATTCACTGCAGTAAATGATATTTATACTGCTGAACAATGGGCATATCCAGCACTACTGAAAGCCATAAAAGTCTTGAAGAAGGAGAAACCGACGAAAGGAGAAGTCAGTCAGCAGCAGCCGGCAGAGACACAAGCTGCCACGGGGAAGTGACAATATACAAGTTCCTAACAAGGAGGGAATTGTATTGTTTCATATGTGCAGTTTGCTAGTTTAGTTTCTTGAGTTTCAGCGCGGTAATTTAATATTAACCAGACACACTTCTTGCGTTTTCGTTTGGGTCGGAAAGTAAACTGATTTTGTGACCTATTGAAGCTCATAATTAGCGAACTATTTAGTCTTACCTGTATGGATTGGTAGTTCAGTTTTTGAATCTGTGCTTGTTAATTTAATTTACTAGACACTGTTGTTGCGTTTTCCTTCGTTTCTAGAGTTTCGTAGCGCGTGTCGATCGTCCTTGTTTGTTTGTGCAGTGTACTTTTCATGGTCTTTCGTATGGATAGGAACTGTGAAGGCTCGGTGAGTATAGGAGCCGAGTTTGTGACACTTCGCTCTTAGCTCCCGACTGTGATGGCTTGGTTACACAGCTTGAAGTAGCAGTGGATGGGCATCACTGTTGTGGGCCACCTTGCGAATCCAACGGACGTCCAGGAGGTCTGAATCTGCCGATCGGCCTGCACCGGTGACCAGCCCAGTTACTGCTCGCACTGAGGTTGATCACCCACCTGTGGTCGAGGGGGAGGTCACCTCAAGGCGTGGGAGGCGTCGAAAGACTTCAAAGGAGGCAGGACGTAAGGCCTCCCCAGTTAGTCTGACAAACAGCTTCCAGGTGCTGTCCCTCAGGTAGATGCAGTCGCTTATCCTGTATCAGAGGGAACTTATCAGCCTGCAAGATCCGGGAAATCACAGAGGGTGGGATTATTGGTAGGTGTCGGGCGCGTTATGGGGCCTCTTAGGGACATGTCTGCCAAGGACGAGAAGAAAGCCAACGTGCACTCCGTGTGAATAACTGGTGGAGTCATTCCAGACGTGGAAAGGGTCCTTTCGGATGCCATGAACAGCACAGGGTCAAGCCAATTGCTGCTAGTGGCTCACGTAGGTGCCAATGATGTGTGTCGCTTTGGATCAGAAGAGATTCTCTCTGGTTTCAAGCGGCTAACAGAAGTGATGAAGGCGACCAATCTTGCTTGCGAGATAAAAGCAAAGCTCACCATTTGCAGCATAGGCGACAGGACCGATTGCGGACCTCTGGCGAAGAGCCGAGTGTCGGGTCTGAATCAGAGGCTCCAACGGTTCTGCGACCATGTACGCTACAAATTCCTCGACTTGCACCATAGAGTGGTTGGCTTTCGGGATCCGCTGAATGGTTCAGAAGTCCACTACACGCAGGTGGCGGCTACACGGATAGCAGGGGCTGTGTGGTGTGGACTGGGCGGTTTTTAGGGTAGAGGGTCTCGGAACAATACAAAAAGCGGTTCAGTTTCAAAGGGTGCAGGTCGAACGTAGGAAGAACGTAGATACAGGAACCATCGGTATAAAAATTGTAAATTGTGTAGCTGTGTACCAGGGCTCCAAACACTAATAGAAAGCACTGAAGGCTGGCTAAAGCCGGAGATAAGTTCAGCGGAAGTTTTTACGAAGAACCCAAAAATGTTCCGAAAGGATAGGCCAAACATTGTTGGCGGTGGCGTGTTTGTTGCTCGATACTTTGGTGAAATTACATGTTTAAAACCGAGAGTATGCATTAAACATCATCCAAAATTGAGCTGAACGCATTCTCTGAAAATAGTTTCGAGCAGTTAGTTCAAGAGCCCAAGCGAATTGCAAACGGTTGTGAAAACACCCGGGACCTCTTAGCAACAAATAATCCTGAACTAATGACTAGCATCAAAAGGGATACAGAGATAAGCGAACACAGGGTTGTCGTAGCGGGACTGAATATTATAACCTAAAAATCCTCCAAAAATAGATGAAAAATATACCTTTTCAAAAAAGCAGATAAAAATTCACTTGACGCCTTCCTGAGAGGCAATCACCACTCCTTCCAAATTAACAGTGTAAGTGTAGACCAGATGTGGCTCGAATTCGAAGAAATACTATCAACAGCAATTCAGAGACTTATACTAAATAAACTAACAAACGTCGGAGCTGATCCCCTTTAGTACACAGAACGGGTCAGAACACTCTTGCACAAACAACGAAAAAAAGCATGCCAAATTTAAACGAGCGCAAAATCTCCAAGACTGGCGATCTTTTACAGAAGCTCGTCATTTAGCGCGGACATCAATGCGAGATTCTGGTCGTATGTAAAGTATGCAGCAGGCAAGGCACAGACAATGCCTTCTCTGAGCGATAGCAATAGAAATTCTATCGAAGACAGTGATGCGAAAGACGAAGTAAATATATCAGAATTCGAATCAATAACAGCTGCCAACATGAGTAACTTAGAAGTAGATGTCCTCGGAGTAGTGAAGCAACTTAAATCACTTAATAAAAGCAAGTCTTCTGGTGCAGACTGTATAGAAATTAGGTTCCTTTCAGAGTATGCTGATGCAATAGCTCCATATTTAACAATCGTATACAACCGTTCGCTCTACGGAAGATCCGTACCAAAAGACTAGAAAGTTGCACAGGTCACACCAATATTCCAGGAAGGAAGTTGGAGTAATCCACTACATTACAAGCCCATATCATTACGTTCGATATGCAGCAAGATTTTGGAACATATGTTACCTCGAACAGAATGGTCTATTTACACACACTCATCACGGATCTAGAAAACATCATTGCTGTGGAAAAACTAGCTCTTTACACAAACGAAGTGCTGAGTGTTATTGACAACGGAGTTCAAATTGATTCCGTAAATCTAGAATTCCAAATGGCTTTTGACACTGTATCACACAAGCAGCTTGTAGTGGAATTGCGTGCTTTTGTGATATCGTCTCAGTTATGTATTTGGATTCGTGATTTTCTATCAGAGAGGTCACAGTTCGTAGTAATAGACGGAAAGACATCGAGTACAACAGAAGTGATTTCTGGTGTTCCCCAAGGTAGTTATAGTCCTTCTGCTGTTCCTTCTACATAAACGATTTAGGAGACAATCTGAGCAGCCGTCTTAAGTTGTTTGCAGATGACGTTATCTGTATCGACTAGTAAAGTCATTAGAATGTAAAAACAAGTTTCAAAACTATTTAGGAAATATGTCTGAATGGTGCAAAAACTGGCAATTGACCTTAAATAATGAAAAGAGTGAGGTCATCCAAATGAAAACTAAAAGGAATCTGTTAAACTTCGGAATCACGATAAACCAGTCTAATCTACAGGTCGTAAATTCGAGTAAATACCTAAAAATTACAATTACGAACAATTTAAATTGGATAGAACACGCAGAAAATGTTGTGGGGAAAGCAAACCGAAGATTGCGTTTAATTAGCGGAACACTTAGAAAATGTAACAGATCTACTAAAGAGACTGCCTACGCTACGCTTGCCGGCCGGAGTGGCCGTGCGGTTCTGGGCGCTACAGTCTGGAACCGGGCGACCGCTACGGTCGCAGGTTCGAATCCTGCCTCGGGCATGTATGTGTGTGATGTCCCTAGGTTAGTTAGGTTTAATTAGTTCTAAGTTCTAGGCGACTGATGACCTTAGAAGTTAAGTCGCATAGTGCTCAGAGCCATTTACGCTACGCTTGTCCGTCCTTTTTTTGAGTACTGCTGGGCGGTCATAGATCCTTACCAGATAGGAACAACAAAGTACATCAAGAAAAGTTCAAAGGAGAGCAGCACGTTTTGTATTATCGAAAATAGGGAAGAGAGTGTTACAGACATGATACAGATTTTGGGATGGATACCATTAAAACAAAGGTGTTTTTGATCGTGGCAGAATCTTCTCACGAAATTTGTCACCGGCTTTCTCCTCCGAATGAAAAAATATTTTATCGACGCCGACCTACCTAGGGAGAAATTATCATCTTAATAAAATAAATGAAATCAGAGCTCGCACGTAAAAATACAGGTGTCTCTTTTTCCGCGTGCTGTTTTAGAGTGGAATAATAGAGAATTATTGTGAATGAGGTTGGATGAACCTTCTGCCGGGAACATAAGTGTGATTTGGAGAATATCTATGTAGATGTAGAAATACAATTAAACAAATTAAGCTTTCTATGAGAGTGATTAAGATCCTAAGTAGCAGAATTAGTTGTTCGTCATCTCCGCTGGTCTACGGGCAGGTATCGTGAAGTTCCAAATCTAGTCACTTGGGTTTCGTGAGGACTAGACCGAATCAGACGCAGTTAGCACTACCCAGATCCGTACCGTTGCGTTACACAATGTAAGTCAGTGTGCTGAATATCAACGACAGAAGCACTTATCGCATTTACCCACCTCCGTTGAACCTGGTACCATACCCGCCTGCAGAAACGCCACTCTATGGAAGTGGAATCCACCTCTTGGGAAGGTTTCCGAAGTCATCAAATGGGAATCTTTAGATAATGGTCTGCACGACTACGTCACCCGCTACGCTGTCACTAAAAGTGTGCCGATTGCCAAATCTCCGGAAATTGCTAAGTCTCTTGTAAAACACATCATTTTGAAGCACGGGACACCCGATGTGATGATATATGATCGTGGAAAAGTTTTCCATTCGCTGCGAGTCATCATCATCATTATTTAACAGTTCCAGTTTCCCAGGTTCTGGTAATGAACCTTTTCCACTTCGTCTTGTCCAAATACAACAGTATTTGATGATGCAACATCGCCCACAGGATGAAAACTGCCATCCATTCACAAATTAATGGCCTCACAGAAAGCTTTAATAAGACGCTGGCGTATATGCCCTCGACGTACGTTAATATCAAAAAGGGAGACTATGTCAGTTAATATCGAACAGGAAGACTGGGATACAATACAGTCAATCCTGACATTCGCGTAAAACAGAGCGAAGCAAGACACTACTATGGCTTCACACTGCTCATTCTGCTCCACGGTGCGCAACCGAAACGGTTCTGTTCACTTTTCAACCGGACGATAGTCATGATGTATACGTGGAACATCTCATCACCGGGACCGAAGAGGCAAGACAGACGGCTTGCATACGGAGGAACCAGGAATAAAAATCACGTCTAAGGCACGTGTAACGCACGTCTAACGCACACAGAAAATCCATGTCACTGGAAGAAAAGAGGAAGTCGTGCATATAAAGATTAATCCACTAGCGGTCATGTAACTATTTATTTGACATACTCAAACGAAATTTTAAAGTATATGCTAAGGTAATGGTAGTCAACGTAGTTTGTGAACTACACTAAAAAAGGTTGACAGTAGTCACAAGCAGGGTCCTCACGTATCTGCTGGATGTATTCCATCTCCTCTACAGTTTTCCCCTCTACACCCTTCCCCTAGTACCACGGATGAGATTACCTGACGCCTCAACAGATGTCCTATCATCCAGTTCCTTCTTCTTTTAGTGTTTTAATGTATTCCTCTCCTCGCCGATTTTCTGGTGAACATGTTTATTTCTTACCTTATCAGTTCAACTAATTTTCAACATTATTCTGTAGCACCACGTCTGAGATCCTTCGATTCTATTTTGTTTCGCTGTTCCCGCAGTCCATGTTTCACTACCAAACGATGTTGTGCTCCAAACGTACCTTCTCAGAAACGTCTTCCTCAAATTGAGGCCTATGTTTGATGGTAGCAGATTTCTCTTGGCTAGTAATGCCCTCTTTGCCAGTGTTAGCCAGCTTTTTATGTTCTCCTTGCTCCTTCCATCATGGATCATTTTGCTGCCTAGGTAGCGGAAGCTACTAACTTCATCTAATTCATGACCAAAATTCTCAAGTAAGTTTCTCACTGTTCAGATTTCTGTAGTTCTCATTATTTTGCCTTTCTTCATTTAGTTTCAGTTCATATTCTACACTCATCAGACTGTTCATTTTGTTCAACAGATTCTGGTTAACAACGTGTTCAGCGAATCTTATCATTGATATCCTTTCACCCTTAATTTTAATTCCACTCTTGAACCTTTCTTTTATTTCCGTGCTTCTTCGATGTATAGACTGAATCGTTGCGGTAAAAGACTACAACGCTGCCTCACACCTTTTTCAAGCCGAGCAATTCCTTCTTGTTAGTCAAGTATTATTGTTGCCTCTTGGTTCTAGTACCCCCTACAGCTTACCCCCATTATTCTCCGAATTTCGAACACGACGTACCATTTTACACTGTCGAACACTTTCCTCAGGACGACAGACCCATTGAAGGGGTCTTGCTTTTCTTCAGTCTTGTTTCCATTTTCAACCGCAACGTCAGAATGGACTCTCTCGTCCCTTTACCTTTCCTAAGGCCAAACTGATCGTTATCTAACACATTCTTAATTTTCTTTTCCATTCTTCTGTATATTATTCTTTTTAGGAACTTTGATGCATGAGCTGTTATGCTGATTGTGCGGTAAATTTCACACTTCTCAGCTCTTGATATCTTCGAAAGTATGGATGACGTATATCACCAATCCCATATATTCCACAAACTAACATGAATAGTCTTGTTACCACTACCGTCAATAAATTTAACAATTTTGATAGAATATTGTCTATCCCTTCTGTCTTATTTCTTTTTATGTCTTCCGAAACTCTTTTAAATGCTTATCCTATTACTGGATTCACTATCTCTTCCGTGTCAACCCCTGTTTCTTCTTCTATCACATTATCAAACAAGTCCTCTCGTTTATAGAGGCCTTCAGTGTAGTCTTTCCACTTATCCACTCTCAACTCAGAGGAGATTCCATTGCTCTCTTGATGTTATCGCCTTTACTTTTAATTTTATTATTCTATGCTGAGTCAATCCTTCTGACCATGATTACCTTTTCGAATTCTTCACGTCTTTTTCATGTGGCCATTTGGACTTAGGTTCCTGACACTTCCTACTTATTTCACTCCTAAGTGACTTGCAGTGGTGTAGTAAACTTTATGTATGTTTCTTCGTATAACAGATGTGGCAAATATTTTCATGAAAGGATTCAAAATGTCATTTGTTCTGTAATGTTACCACATTGGTTTCGCATTTGGGAAATACAGACTTAATGATCTTCTGCACGTCATCTACTTTGATGATGAAATGTCCTTCAGGTATAATTCATACACAAAAGTGTCGCGCAGAAGCAACATAAGTTGTTCGTCGACATTTTATCTGTGTGAATGATTATCGAAACGAAATTATGTTCTACGCAGAAATACACTGATCATCCAGAACATTATGACTACATACCTACACTATCCAGACGATAGCAACATCACCTGGCGAGAAATGACTGCTAGTTAGGCACACGCACGGCGATGCAGTATCAGAGAGCGTGTGGTCTGTGTGTAGAATGGGTAAGGTGTGTGATCCATCTGAGTTTGCCCGAGGGCAGATTGTGATGGTCCGGAAACTCGACACGAGAATTTCGGAAACTGCACGACCTGCTGGTGTTCGAGGAGTGCTATAATGAGTGGGCTCGCAAGTAAAAATTTTAAGTGCTCGTTTTTCCCGCGTGCTGTTCGAGAGTGGAACGGTAGAGAGACAGCATGGAGGTGGTTCATTGAACCCTCTGCCAGGCGCTTTACTGTGAATAGCAGAGTAATCACGTAGATGTAGATGTAGAGTGTCTTCAACACTGGCAAAACCCAGGCGAAACCACGTCCAGACTGAAATCTCAGTCGTCGACCCGGGATACGACGACAAATTAACGGGCGGGAAGCAGGTGCAGGCTGGGTTTGCTGAAGGCTATTTGTTCTGTCTTCTTAATTACGCAAGCCACAACTCCTACGATTCATAGGACGATAGTCCCAGGACGAAGATTTTCATAATTAAAGAGAGAAAATATTATTCGCATATACTACATGAATATAAATGAAGCTCCTCTCTTGGGCGTAAATTGACTCATATTTCAGGAGCCTCATATAAATTCGTATTTGCCAGCTCTGTCCAGTGATTCATATTATTTACTGTAAACATA
Source organism: Schistocerca nitens (assembly GCF_023898315.1). NCBI lineage: Eukaryota > Metazoa > Arthropoda > Insecta > Orthoptera > Acrididae > Schistocerca > Schistocerca nitens. Next base: position 293,136,242 of record NC_064614.1, on the reverse strand, counting down.
CACAATGTTCGAAATGCTTTTATTCCCATGGAAGGACTTACGAAAATCTGTGGAACATACAGAGAAAAATTTTCGGAAAAAATTAAAAAACAAAAAATTGAAGGTTAACCACAATTTTAAGAGGAAGACGCTGTGGATATAAAATACTGTTTTACGTCTACTCGTTAACTACAATCATTATAACGAAAGATAGTGTACATAGATACTGCAAGTGTAATTGAATCTGCATATTCCATCATGTTTTAATATTTCATTATTTTCTGGTGGAAATTTATAACAAGTTCTACAACGAATTTAAGGGATACTTCTCAAAATTCTGAGTACTTAACTCGATGTAGCCAAAGCTCAGGATCTAAGGCTCTGTTGTGGGATATGTGCTGCTTCTCCCCACTGCGACAAAACCTCGACTGAAACATCTTATATCGTGCAGGATGCTTTATTTGATTCAGAATTTATGGAAGGTTCACAAATTATCCAACCATCAAACATCTGATTTTCATGAATGTATATCCCGGGCAATAAGATCACAGCTATAAAACTAGTACAAGAAGCTGTGTTCTGAAAGAAATATAAGCACTTACTGTTTCACATCAATAACCCATGTACTGTGTTATGTCCAGCACTATTTAGTAATACGAAGGTACTGTGTTACGTTCAGCATTATTTAGTAATACGAGTCAGTGTATCACCTTTCATACTAGTAACTGAGAGGAAACACAATATTGGAGATGTTAAAAGCAATAATTCCTGAATTCCAAAAGAATGTATCTTTCGCTCGGTCAGCAGGGGATATTATCAAGAGCAACGTAACGCAATGGGGACGTGCTGTGTGAGTGGAATGATCAGGCTTACTGCTTAACTGCAATATTAGCTCGGAATTTCATAAAATACTTTACAAACGTGTTAAGTGGTACCTAGGTACATCATTTAAGTTGTGGCACTGAGACGAACTCACTGCAAACATACTATTTTAATATTTATTAATGTTTCTAGTTGTTATAGTTCATAATAATTATAACAAATTAATCAAACCTACGATTAGCGCTTGTATTACGCTTTATGAAAGGTGACGACATCAGAAATTATGAAAAATGTTACTTTTAGGTTCAAACAAAAATATAAACAGTTATAAACAATTTACTATGTTGTACGCGAAGTTAACATTAGCACATGAAAACATAATACATCACTGCATGAAAACGTAATATAATTCAGCAGTAACCCATTCCACTGCCCAGCAGATCATTACCTTTCACCAACTAAATTCAATGTTTAAATGTGTCTGTAGTATGAATTTGAATCTGAACACATGAATCCGCCACATATGGCGAGACATTCATTGGTTTATTAATATTTGATGTGATAGTAAACAAATATTCTGATATGGTGTCACAAATTGATCTCGACCAATCCTTTGTGTACCGATGAAGTCAATATTTAAAAATTGGATGGTTGTCAGTTTTAGCCACAAATATTGTCATTAGTTGTAGTCACGTGACTACATGCTTAACGGAGCTTGAAGAGCCGTTCACGGCGTATATATATATATATATATATATATATATATATATATATATATATATATATATATATATTTTATATAGTGACTTTTGGTGACTATTTCTCATCTGCGACCATGCGAGCTTCGTCGTTATTTAAACAGTTTAAGGCAGCTGTGAACTTCAGTATTTTCACTGCATTTTATTAATTTTATTATTTTCAGTTGTGTGACGAGCTTGTTAGGTGTTTGTGGTGACTGGATTGGTCGCTAATGAACTTTAGTTCTCCCTGCGACTGTTTGAGGTGCCTCCGGCTGACGAACTTTAAGATATTACTGCTGTTTTTGCAAATTAATATGCAGCTTTGTGCCTTTATTTTACGTACGCTGCTCTCTGGAAATGCTCTGCCTGCACTACATAACTACATTTTACACCGCTGATTTCGCTGCAGCTCAGCTGATTTATCGATTTTATCCATGTAAAGCCGTTATCGACATATATTTCAGAGTATGTTTCTGAAATTTACGTTTGAACCGAGCTTTAAACAATTTCGCTTAGCTCAGAATATTATCCCACAAGATTCCATTTAGCTAATTTACTCTTTATTTAAGTTATTTGTTTGTTAAATTTCTTATTTGCGTGGCTATGTTGACCATAGCTGCTTTAAAGTTATTGAAGGTATTCGAAATTCGTCATTGCAACTACAATAAAATGTTATTATTGTCACCAAATGCGTTTCAGTTTATTGCTATAAAACATCTTCAGCGAACTGTAAACAAAGATCTTGACAATTTGGCTTGCGTTCCATATCAAAAAACAGTTCATTACGAAAGATATTTATTTTATTTACCGTATTTTATGCCTCGTTTCTGATCACCTCAGGAAACGCCGTCTGCTGGCAAATCCTTCGTTTGACACTGTTGATACCGGCGTCGTACCACAATGCTTTGCTCAACAATGAATATCTCGATGTGAAACACAACACAATATAGCACCTCTTCTGTTTGTATCTTTCTGGCTAAATGTGTCTCGTGTGTTTCGTGTAGTGTTTGCAACTTACCGCTAGTTTTCTCCTTTGGTCTAACAATATTCGGTTCCTCAGTGATTCGTTGTACGAGTATTATGTCTTTTAGTTGTACTGCTGTGAGGAACAGGTTGGACAATATTCGTGGGTGCATTTCGTACTCCCATGTCGTGAGAGGTGGGAACACGTAATGCACTCAGGAACATCTCGAACACGATCGTCCAGGTTCCATGATGTGCGAGGCATAATGCTGTGAGGGTTTACCGACCTCCAAAACTTTGAATACGCTACACTCATCGCTCAGTGTGATTAAAACACTGTACTTCTTCCCCACGTGTGTCTTATCAGGAGTGCGTTGGTTATTGAATGACAATGAGCGACAGCATCTAACTGTGTAGGTGGAGGAGCTTCTTAAAGTCCATGGAGCACGTGTGGGATGCGTTTCGGGAAAGTATTCCAGCACGTTCACAGGCACCAAAGACCAACCATCAGTTTTCAGACCCTGGAATGCCTTACCAGAAGAATTCTTTATCAGACTTGTGGCCAGCGTGTTTCACAGCATGTAATACCGTCCGTCGTGATAATACGTCCTATTAGAAGCAATGTCCCTCCTGTTGGGATGTCCGGGGGGAAACATAACTCGCGGTAGCTTCAGTGTAAGTCCGATCTTTGATTAAAAGTGTTAGTTCTCATCAGCTTAGTCCGTATTTATATCAGTTACCTACTGTATTACACTGTAGCTTTTCTTCCTAAGCATGTCCCAATTTTTATCTATCTATGTTACGTGGTAGTGACTCATCATGTGAATGTTATTTTCGTGCTTAATTTTTGTACAAAGTTTACTTCCAGTATTTAATTATTATTTTACATTTCCACTAATTTTTCTCCACTAATGAAAGGTTTTACAAATATTTAATTATATTAAGCTCTGGGCTTAAAAGAGGTAGTACACTGTCAACCATTAATGACCTCAGCGAACCATGCTGTAATTTTATGTAGTGTATTCCCCGCACCAAGAGGTCACAGTATACCAAGTAACACCACAGTTGAGTTGAATATTTCAGCGATAAGAGAAAAGTGTACCGTCGCATAGTTTTTTTTTTTCTAGAAAAAGGTCTCTTGTATTTAATTTGCAAGCATCACCTACCTTAAACGATTCTCAAGTATCATGAAAAAAAAGGTATTAGAAGCGTAGGTCTTACTACAACAGTGTTAAAACATTGTACTAACACTTAGTCTCTAGTCCGTGATAATAAATTTCAAACTGGAATTCATCACTGAAATTGGAGGGATACTCCGTTCGAATTTTCGACATACTTCGAGATAATCTGACATAACAGCAACCTATAAACAATTGTAAGAATTTATTTTTAGCTTTACTGCCATCTTTCTTGGTGAAGCATCGTCTTGTGATGCATCTCTTCCTGACGAATCTGAATTATCAGCACAAAAAAAGAACGCAGTTTGTGGTATTTGTAAATGTAGGAATCGGTCAGATAACAGTAATCATTAGGAACGGTATCGAGCAGTTTGTTCCTAATAACACAATGCTACGTATTTCCCCTCCGTAGACTTCAGAGACGAGTTCAAAAACTTTCTCCAAGCACTACGGGACTGAACGTCTGAGGTCATGAGTCCCCTAGACTTAGAACTACGTAGACCTAACTTAAGGACACCACACACATCCATGTCCGAGGAAGGATTAGAACCTGTGACCGCAGCAGGCGCGCGGTTCCGGACTGAAGCGCCTAGAACTTCTCGGCCAGAGACAAGTTCGTTAAAACCCACATTTCGCAGTGACGTAAACATGAAGGCTTTCTTCAGTGCTTTACGTCTAATCAATAACCGGTAGGTCGTAAGTGATCCGACCCAAAGAAGTATTCAGTTCAAAGAGAACTGTAACAAATTAACAAAACTAGAAACAGATTCAGTACGCCATTCACATAATATCCGAGTGCTGCCGTACGTTTCTAGAGCATAAAAAAGAGACTTTATCAAAGAATAAAGATTGAGTACGAAATTAATATTATATCTAGTAGTACTATAGCTTGTTCTGTTGGCAGTAGGTTGACATTAATTATTTATGCTGTGCAATATTTTTCAGATGAAATGGGAATTACATTTTTGTATGCTGTTTCCTTAATAGTTTCCAAAATAGGTGGCAGCATAAAGATGAGATGATTCTTGAAAATTTTGAGCAACGCTAGCTTGCATTCAGATTACAACAAACATCTTTTCACGTGAACCGTATTTGTTGCTATAATTTTTTTACTCTTTCTGCAATGGAATGAGACTTTTGAGAAGTTTGTACATTTTAAATAAATGAACGTTACTGGTAATAAGAAGCAAGAGTGACCAATGCAAGAACCTACAAATTCTGACGACATGATGTCCAGTGTTGATTTTATTGCTTTTAGTACTTTCTCTGGTTCTTCTTTTCACATTAAAATGGTGATAAGTTTTCAGAAGTTTTCGAATACTATTCATTATAGCACCAAGTACTCTGGATGAAACGTTTTACCCTGCAAGCACACGAGATCTAAAGCAAGGTTTACACTCAATACAAAAGACACGTGATGCATACACTTCGTGTAAAATATGGCGGTCGACCACACATTAAGAGCTAGTCTATGGAGCTTTGCGGATTCAAGTCAATGAGGTTTAACTCAATGTGTTATGCTAACAGTAGAGCAGTTGTTTAAACAGCGAAACTTACAGATCAAGCAGTATTTACGTGCACTAAATTTTTCCAATTCTCTTTTGAAAATAATATGTTTATATCGTGACCGAGTTTGTGTTCTTGCTACAATGCAAGAAATGTTACAAGATGTGTAATTCGAAGACATGCACACTGAAATTGGCTTTAGATCTATGTGAAAGGCATACCTTATACGACTAGGTTTCTCCATCAAGCAGCACACATCCCTTGTCAAGTACATCCGCAACGGATGGAAATTAAGAATTTTTCAATTTATTGAATCCGTTACATCCATTAATAAAATCTGTTTTCCAGCCTTCGTTCGCGATGACCCATTATCTTGTTTCGTAGTGAAATGTCGCCGTCACATGATGTCTGTTAGCACCCCTAATGAGGTCGGACGATCGCGGCAGACTTGTGTCTTCAAGTCTACATTTTAATTTTAACAGGATTTGGTATTATTTCACACAGTGCATGTCAAGAAAGTGGAAAAATCGAATCGTTTGGAACATAAGTATGATTTATGCTGTATTATCCATTCGACCCCACAACCAGTAATTCCACGGATTGTGGTGTGGGGGAAACATGACGGGAGGCGCCTCAGCAAGCGACTGACACCAAATGATGTACTCACATTTTCTCGAAGGAGAAGGGTGCGATCAAGACTGACATAGTAAATCCACACCACACTGTGAATTTCTCGTCATATATTGAGGTTTCCGCGACGGTCCTAGGATTTTCAGCAGCCCAAATTTTGTAGTTGTGGGTGTTCTCATGCACCGTCACTGACGTGTTACTGCCAGCACCATCTGTTACCACATTTCTGGTTTCAAGGAAACGTCCTGCCATCTCAGACATATGTGTCGAGCCTTACCTGTCTACCTACGTTATTCCATGAATTAGTGCGTTCCCTCCTTGAGCTTCAAAGAACATTATTTTTTGCAGAAAATTTCAGAGCCACATCTGATCAAAACTGCTTCAAATATTCTACCGTTACTCTTTCTTTTTTGTTCCATTATATTTTGAGCAATGAGATGTTTCCTTTCAACCATGCAAGACGTTCAGTGCCACAACAAACCTCATTCTCAATAAGGAAGACGCGCCTTCCGATAGGCGCTTACATGGAAATGACATTGCAGGCACTTATTTTTTCTGAAAATCTAATAATGTAGTCTACATCAATTGAATAAATCTTTTCGCCGTAATGACAGTCAGAATATGTACAGATTGGACAGCATCAGGTACAAGACCATATATTGAGGTGTGAAGGGTCGAAGATTGGTAGTTATTAAAGTGTTTGAGGGATCACCCAAACATAAAATAAGTGTGGGTGATATAAATAGTTAAAGTAGAATGATTTTAGTAAATGTCCGTTAATATTTCAGTATTTAACATTAGCGTGTTCGCTATTAGTGAGAGTTTCATTCTTATGTTGAAACTAGGCACTTTCTAGCATCAGTGTTCTCGCGGTTTGTAAAACATATGTTACGGATTTAGTAATTAAGATTGATCTTCTGTGATGCAGTGCGACATGAAAGCGGCTGTTAGGATTGCTAGTTTCCAACTTTCGCTTCATGTTCAATGTTAAAGATAATAGAAGCATCTAAAGTAACAGGAACGATTTTATCTTTCTATGTCACTAAAAATGGGCACCATAACGATAGTTTTATGTGCCATACAAATTTACATCCGTCATTCGTCTTTCGATGAGGTGAGAAAATTTACCAAATTTTGTCCAGCTACCTGTGAATAATCTAGACCACTGTATATTGTGCGCTAGTCACTATTTTCTCCTGATTTTCGATTATAGCAGCATCATTCCACTCAATCACACCAAAGCTGTATGATTATGTACAATTTGACGAAATATTTTGAGACTTTTGCTGCTTTTAAGAGTCCATGTGGGTAAATAAGCATTTCCCTGCTCGAAAACCTCTCGTTGCTTAATAGCAAATGCACAGCCCTGAAATTACGCTGTGCACTCCATGAAAAGTGGAAAAACAACGAAAGTAGACAACATACGGGTATAATATGGATTCATGAAGCCAAAGGCCTTAGTATACGGCGACGTCATGAGGAGAACTTCCTCTGGTAGTGGATGTCAAATGGTTAAAGATTTATTGCCGCAATGAAGTGCATCATCTTTGTTTCAAAGTGCTTTAGTTGTTCTAGGGTTCTCAACCGTCTGTTTACATTATCCCTTGGAGTGATAAGTGTTTTTTACTTCTACAACATTTCTTTCCAGGTTCTTAGCACGTAATTAGTGTATCATGTATCATTTAAACTGTTTCAGGCTTACTGAACTAACCTAAATATTGACTTATTCTGTGAGACGACAGACAAAGCTGGACGCTCAATGGATTCCAAGAGGCCATGGTGCGGCGTGAGTGGCGAGAGAGGCGAGCATACCTCACTAGAAAGTAACGAGCGCAGCTGCCAGTTTTACTGGAAGTTGACACGTAAGTGAAACGTAGGGACCACAAAGTAAGCCGGCCGTCAGTTGGGCAGCAAGTAGTCTGTACGACCCCTGTAAGTGGTTTACCACAGCTGGGTGGCCACTGCAAGCCAGCACATGCCCTGAGGACCCAACCACGGAGGAATCTAAAAGGCCGCAAATATCCTTACTGGCATTGCATTAGTAAAATATGTAATGATGAAGCTACAGCATAAACAAACGCACCACGTGAAAGAAACGAGGCGAGGAAGCACATCTACTCCTTTTGTAGATGTGTTAGTTCTTTATATACTGAAGGTGGAAGATATAAATGCACTTATTATCTTTAAAATTTAGTAAGGTCTACGCGGCTTCGCGATCAGGATGTACAAATTATCAGCTGATAGCACTTGAATAACACATCAGAAAACCGCTTCAAATTCTTAAATTAGTAAAATTATATCCAGAATGTAATTTCCACTCTTCAGAGCGGAGTGTGCGCTTTACATCAAACTTCATGGCAAATTAAAAGTGTGAGCCGGACCGAAACTCGAACTCGGAACATGTGATTTTGTGGGCAAGTGCTCTACCAACTTTTTTTTTGTATTTGGTCGTAGTGGTCTTCACATGGCATCCTTTGAAGTTCGTTGTTGATCCTCTCACTCAGTTTTTTTTATTTTTTTTTATTACAGAGGCCAACCAGCTCTCTGACTGAACACGCTGAGCTACCGTGCCGACCATCATCTGAGCTACCCAATCACGACCAGCGCCACATCCTAACAGCTTCACTTAAATTGTGTTTGAACTGGAATGGTGATTATGAGGGTTAAAAACGGAACTGTACACAATAAATTACAAAAGAGTTAAGCGTACTGGCAAAATTAGTAGAATAAAACTGCTGTGTAGACCTTTAAGTTTCATAAGATTTAAAATAAGTAACAGTAAGTATCGCTCGTTCTGACCATTTCACTGAACAAGCAAATAACGCAATACTGAACCACCTCAGAAGAAAACTAATATCACCAATGAAAAGTTGGTTAAGTTCTAGTCCTAATTCACGTGCAACACTTACAAATTTTATTCTTTATGACGTTCAAACATAGCTAACGAAGGATATTACGTTAAATGAAATGATGAAAAAATAAATTATCTTTTCTACGTATCAGTGAAGTCAGTGCGCAAATACGAGTACTGAAAAGCGTTTAGATGTGTCGTTCTTACAGTAACACGTACAGTTTGTGTAATTTGTGAGGTCCTGCAACCACAGATTGAATTTGTACAGGGGCAACGGCCATGTTAGCTTGAGTCAGCTGGTTGTGGGTCAAGATGTGCTCTGATCAGCGGCGTGGCAGTCACGATCAAAGTATTTGCAATTTTATGACGACAAGTCTAGAAACATTTAGAATTACTGCAGGTGTTCTAGAAGATAGAACAGTTTTGTATAGCTGCGTTCGTGGATTGCGAACAGTAGAAAGGTGTTAAAGACTTGTACTTCAACTCTGAATAGCAGCGTGGTAAAATATACTTACTACAATCCTTAAAAATTTGCAGAACACTATGTCATTTAGTCAGGGTATTAAGTAAGAGTTAAATAAACTTTTCAAGTAGCGAGCGCTAATAGAGGACATCTGTGAAAGACTTCCTTACAAATTTGTGGAACATTATGTCGTCCAGTCAGGGTATTAAATCAGGGTTAAATAAATATTTCAATTAGCGAATAGTAATAGAGGACATCTGTGAAAGGCGGCTATGAAAACAACAAATTCGGTGGTGTGACTTCTGTTGACCTGACATCAGCTTGCTTCACATTTAATCATCGCATACTGCTCAGTAAAGTGTGCAGAATAACCAAGGACTGTAAACCAACTAAAATGACTGAGTTCTTTCTGCAGAACAGCTGGTTTTTTATTGTGTTTCAAGGCCTGCGGGGCAGATGGGAAAATCTAAAAAACCGCCGTTCACAAGGAAGGGAACAAGCCCATATTCTGTTTGATATCTAAACTAATGATCAGCCGAGCCTACAGGGAACAACGAGCTTTGTTTATGAAGACGCCATAGCAGATCAATAGGAAACCCTTGAAGATTTCAAAGAAGGGTTCTCACTTGCTCTATAAACTCAACACAGTTATTATCAAGGGAACCAGCTGATATCGAATCTATCGAAACACGAATTGTGCCTTTCACCTCAAAAACAGACTTGCAGTAACATAACTGCAGGTGAATTGCGAAAGTAAGCAAATAGAGCACTTCTTCACTTCAAAACATCTGGGAGTAACTCTGCTATCGCGGCTCGGCGCGTTCGAAGACCGCCGGATTGTACGAACGTCGATGACGGCAGCTACGCAGGACTGCTGGAATTGCAGGAGCAGCGGGCTACGATGTAAACTCTGCCGTAATCTACGCATGTCCCATCAACACATCTAGGCTCGTGACTGCTTTATAAAGCCTTCAGCGCGGCCGCTCCGTCGGTTATTCGTGATTTCTGTGCGTTACCGTACAGCTACAGCTACACGTCGTTGTCTTGGTTCTGAATTCACTCCGTCTTGGTAATCGATCATCGTTTGCCCTTTCAACAGGCTATTCTGCCGTGCCGTCTGCGTTGTCTGTCGTCCCCTCGGTTCTCCATCTGTTGTTCTTTGGCGACTCGCTGTCGACGCTCTCGGCCAGTCGGTCAACCACAGCTGGCTCCGAAGCCGTTCCCGGACTTGCCCAGTTTCTGTTACTATAGTTAGTCTTGACCGAGCACTCATCTACAGAACACACTGATTAAACACCAAAAGCAATGTGTCAACAAGGAATATTCTTTGGAAATTATATGGAATAACCTGGGGGACGTATCCGCGCACATTAAGAACTTAAGCTGTAGTCCTCATTCGCTCAACTGCGTAATATCTTTTTCCCGTTCGCTATAGATCTACTAACTCGAATCAAGTATATCCGCCTCCTTAAGTAGTACCTGCAGAGACATTACAGGTTGCTTGAGATGTACGGCGCTCGAAGAAGTTTGCTGTCTAGCAGGTACTCTATCGTCCGATATTCTCCTTGAGGGCTCATCCAGATTTAGGAAATCTAAGGCACCGAATTGACAGTGCCGTATTTTACATGGTTATCTACACGGCAACACATAGGCCTAGGTAAGAAAAGGGCTTCCTTCATGCGACAAGTCTCATTGAACCATCTCCACAGTTCCAGAATAAATTCAAGGCGACTCTCATGCTGCCATTTTGCTAAGTTGATGATGTCTTGTGAGAGGCTTCCTTCAGGTAGCGAGGAAGTTGATTTACAGGATGTTAAGAAAGTATTCTGTATTTTAATAGCAAGTAGTACTGACCAAAACCTTGAGGGCTCATCCAGATTTAGGAAATCTAAGGCACCGAATTGACAGTGCCGTATTTTACATGGTTATCTACACGGCAACACATAGGCCTAGGTAAGAAAAGGGCTTCCTTCATGCGACAAGTCTCATTGAACCATCTCCACAGTTCCAGAATAAATTCAAGGCGACTCTCATGCTGCCATTTTGCTAAGTTGATGATGTCTTGTGAGAGGCTTCCTTCAGGTAGCGAGGAAGTTGATTTACAGGATGTTAAGAAAGTATTCTGTATTTTAATAGCAAGTAGTACTGACCAAAACAAAAAAAGTCCAGTAAAAATGTAGTCTCTAAAATGCATACCTTAAGAACTACGAGCATTTGTTCAGCACAAGGGATTTGTTTCACAGTAGCGGAAATGTACTAAGGCTCAAAGCTCTTGACGTATGAATTCTAGAGCCTATGTTTATGTAACATTTCAATCTTGTTATGGTGCATACTAACAAATCTGAAAATGTAGAAAGGAAAGAGCTTGCAGTATCAGAAATGTATTTCACAGTTGTGAAGATGAGCCCATGTTTACTCGACTTTTTTATCTTGCTTTCATACCTACTACCACTTCTCAAAAGTGGAATATATTTTTTTAATAGGCAGTATATCGAAAACGCTCAACATGCTACGCTCTAAGGTTGGGAGAACAGTTAACAGCATGAAAAAGTAGGGATCGTCCTGCTACTAACGTTATGTGATTGTGGTGAATAAGAGAACGAAATATCTCCTTTTCTGCAATTTGTGCGCAACTACATATTCTCCACAAAACGTGTCTGACGTCATAAAGCAAGCACGTGAATTAGATGCATACTCGCCACACGTTATGTAACACCCATTTGTGTATCATATAATTAGCCAACGTCATTACCTTTAGTACAAATGGTATTTCTTATAATAACAACCGGTTCTAGTAGTTTTGTTAAGGCTCATGATATCTTGTAAGTTACAGTGTATGTTTCTGGCAAGACCAAAGAAACAAATAAACCTAGCCTGTGATGACATTTAATTAATTCGCCAGCCGTAATCCTTCCAGCAATTTAGTTATGGTGTAGTAACAGACTATTGCGACAGGTGCGCAGCTTCGAAAAACTTTAAAAATCGGCAACATACTTTATTAAAACCCTTTTCTTCAATAAAGTAAGAGAACTTCGCTATCCCCTTCCTATCCGTACCATCTTGGTAATTACTAAGGTTTCCTTGGTCTCCGTAGTAGCGGGTGGTTATAATTACACTGCAGCTATTCACAAAGATCCAGTTTGGCTGTAAGTGTGCTGTAAGTATAATGCGGCAGCGAAACCTAGTGAAACCTAAAGCGTTGCTGCGGAGCCGATTTACGCTGGAAGAAAGTAGTTCCAGTTATGGTTACCAGGTGCAGATCATCCGCTGTGCATTGTTTGTATGACAGTATGTCATCAACCTTGTCATTTGACGAAGCACAGCGTGAATGAACAATATGGATAGCCGGCCGCGGTGGTCTCGCGGTTCTAGGCACGCAGTCCGGAACCGTGCGACTGCTACGGTCGCAGGTTCGAATCCTGCCTCGGGCATGGATGTGTGTGATGTCCTTAGGTTAGTTAGGTTTAATTAGTTCTATGTTCTAGGGGACTTATGACCACAGCAGTTGAGTCCCATAGTGCTCAAAGCCATTTTTTGAACAATATGGATATCGAGAAGAGAGGCCGTGCGCTTTTGCATGTGAACAGCAGCAATTACTGTGCTGTACTGACAGTATCGCCGACTGAAAGGTTTGAGGAGAGGGCAAATATCACTAAATGGTTTACAGACGAAATTCGAAAACACAGTAAGCTTGGGATGCAGCTAGAAGGCGTCCTGTCCCTATGGCAGTTATTGACGAAACTGCTGTTGCTGTAACTGACCATGCCAGCATGTGCCCCCGAGTACTCCCAGTGCTCGTGCAGTGTCACGCAAATTGTCCGTCCCTTAGTCAACAGCACTGAACGATTTGCGGTCTGTATTACCCTGGTACTCCTCCAAGAGCCAGACGGTGAAGCAACTGAAACCTCGTGGTAGGCAGCAAAGTTCTGAATTTTCACATCGATTTCTGGCACAGGTCGACGTTGATAACATACGGTAGAAATATGTTCTGTGGAATGACGAGACACATTTTACACTACAGAGTTCAGAGTATACACAGAACTGTCGAAATTGGGGTATTGTTGAAACTGTGTGTTGTGCGCGAAGAGCCACTGCAATCGTCGTATGTGACTGTGTGTTGTGGATTCACAAGCACCTTCATTCTCGGTTCGTTTTTCTTTGAAGAGAATTCACGCAGATGACCTGTCAGACGTACAGTGGCGTCTGCATGTTATCGACATCTCCTTGTACAGGATGTGATTCCTGCTTAAGAAGAACGCAACTATGTGGAAATAAATGTTTTCGTGCAAGAGAGGGAACACCTCACGTAGCGCGTCTAGTGAATGATCTGTTACCGATCTACTGACAGATCTTAATGCAACCTTCCACGAACAAGTTATCCCTAAGGTTTCCCAGATACACAGCACCCAAGGTCACCTGATCTGAATCCATGTGACTTCTTGATCTGAGATATCTAAAAGAAAAGGGACACGTTCGGCTCTATCTGATCTGAAAGCGAGTATAAAGGAACACGTTGCTCAGATTCCATCGGAAATCCTGCGAACAACTGTTGAACATGTTGTTTTACGGATGCAGCCCATTCGGTGCTCATATTGGACACATTATGGAAGCGGTGGTTAATAATAAAATCGACATTACGCGTTTCTCACTTGCCTGATCTCTTCTGCCCATGTCCCGTTCCTAAGCCATTACATAAGGAAACATTTCTATACGTCTTTTTTGTATTCACAGCTCCAGATTAATACCTAGTGTGCAAAATTGAACTAATTCAGGTTTTTTCAGAGTAAATTGGTTCCTCGTTAACTCATTAGCATACCAAGTTTTGCTAACAGTCGATAATTACAGTCCACACTGAACCTCTGTGAGTAAATGCACTTCAATTATTAGCACCCGGTATTTGTTCCTAGCAGCGAGTCATATGTGTAACAGTTTGGTTGATTTTGCTAGAAGCACCCCTGAATTCCCATTTCCACCACATTACAAGAGAGTAATATGATATTACGGACACAGGCACGTAATTGTCTGCATTATGAACACTTGCATGTCTTATATCAACCAAAATATAGATATAATTGTGTCAATTTCTAATGGAACGATGTATATTTTAGAACGACATTCGAAACCTCATGGATAGAGACGTTAAGTCTTATAACGTTTGTTAAGTTTTGCACTGGAATTTTCTTAAAACATATCTATGTAATTTTCTTATTTCAACAGCCATTATAGACTGTAAATCGCACAGATATTATTACACTTTCTGTAACAGCTATATGTGAACATTCCATTTGATACGTTTAGGATACTGATAATCTGTTAGCTTCACGGTGTGGCAACGGTCTCGGATCGTATTAACTACTGTTTTTCTATATCCTTTAAAATCACTAAGATCAAGACAGTTTTTTATGTAAGTATGGTTTTTGGTTCCTGTAAAATAAATTTTTGGGAGTAAACTTAGAAAAGCTACTAATTTTAACTGTTGCTTGAAAATATAGTGTACAAATGTTCTTTTATGGTGTACTGGATCACCCAGAACCCACAATTTTATGCGTTTATCAAAAGCATAAGGCTTCAGAGACGCGTGAGAAGTCTATTCGGTTGTATGTTGCCTTTCGGAGATGTGAATGGAGTCAAATGGAGCAAACACACTCTTGACTCTCGTTTAGTGTGAGGTTCTTTTAACGTCTGTTGTTTAAAAACAGTGACTTTATGGAATGATTCTCAGTCAGTGGACTACTAATCCGTCTTCGTTAATTTCGTTGTGTTAACTTGTATGTGGTTTTCCCAGAATGATCCTGAATAGATTCAAAATTTATGTTTCCCAATGCATACAACCATAATCAGTGCTTTCAAATAATCGTACTTGAAACTGTTACATATGAAACATACAACCTAACGGCTCCTTCGAGAGGTGGAGTAACTCCATATAACAGTCAAATACAGAAGTAGGTATTTCACAAAAATTATACTGCAAATGTGTATTGGCACTATTGCAGACAAATGTGATTGTACAATGTTACTTATAATCCGTCTTGACTGCAAAATTCTTTATTCATATGACCGGTTTGGGTTCATCCAGAACCATCTTCAGATCTGATATTTCGGTTACAGGAGTAACCCGTCCAAATCCAGCAACTTTCACATGCATGCAGATATGACGTAGCACGTGATAGTTGCTGGATTTGGACGGGTTACTCCTGTAACCGAAATATCAGATCTGAAGATGGTTCTGGACGAACCCAAACCGGTCTTATGAATAAAAAATTTTGCAATCAAGACGGATTATAAGTAACATTGTAATATCACTGATTGCTGCTCTCCTATCAGACATTATGTCTGTTTTTGGAAAATGTGATTGTAGTTCAATAGCAATCTAGAATTGAATACACAAGCGTGATCATGCATCTACTTTCGTGTTGAAATGTTGCTTATTATATGTGGCATAAATTTCCGGGTGGTGCATCATTAAGATGTACTTACACTGTAGATTTTTCCTGATCGGGCACTACTAATTGAGAGAAAAATGCACAGAATATTGTTGGTTCAGATGATTAAGAAAACACATAGTTTTTTAATTTTTGTGCCCTTTCTCGGTAAATACACGAAACAACATTAACAATATTTCTGACACTCAAAGAGACATTTTATGCGAGAAGACCGGGTGCCATGCCCTGTGACCCGTAAATGTGCAGAGGAAGGTATTTAAGACGGTGCTAGATTTTGATAGAGTTTTATCGCGATAGAGGGTACTAAGGAAAAACCGTGTAACGATTCTGCTCAGTGAGATGTGAGTTTAGTGAAGGCGAAATCCAGTACCCTGAGAGAAACGGTTCAGCGAGGTCACGACACACTAACGTCAGAACGTTACGGCGACAGAAACTTCCGAGAAACTGGTTCACCTCCACCGCGGAAGAACGAAATATGGCGGCGAGGCGGTGTGGCGTTGGAACCAAAGCAACTTAAGGCCCGGCGCAGCGCTGCTACTCCTCTGATCCACTTACCGCCTCCCAGCGGGGGTGGTTGCGCTCCGAGCAGACTGCAGGCTGCGGCTGGCGCGAAGACGCCGGAGGCGGTAAACTTACTGGAACACTGTCTGCTGCAGCCCCCGTCAGTAGTGTAGTAGTGTAGCGCTCTAATGTCGGAGTGAAATCCAGCAGGCCGGGGAGCGGGTGCAGGGGACAGGGGTTTGGGCGGAGGCGGTGGGGGGGTGGGGGGGTTAAGGACATAAAAGGTAGGAGAGGTTTGCTGACAGTAATTGCCATTCTGTTGCCATTGCAGTTTCGGCATTATGCCATTGCCGAGCATAATCATTCGATGCCACGTTACAGCAGATATAAGTAATAAATAACAGTACACTTAAAGGATTGTGTCCCATTTTGTAGCAACGGGAGTAACTTGACTTGATACAAGTAAAGTAATGCCTAAACTTGAAATATCCACATTAAGAGTTAAATACAACAGTTTTTTCCATCGACTCCTCAACTGACAACAGATAAAACAAACACAATAAATATTACTCACAATGTCCTACTTTAGTTTTCAGAAATAATTTCTACCTTTTACCATCGATGAAGTTATTTAGCCACGTTTGAAAACACTACAAGTAAGAATTTGCAAAAATGTGTTCCTAGGTCCGCCTACCTATATTATTACTACAGCCTACCAAACGAAAATAGCCGCCTATCATAAAGAAGTTGTTAGTTCAAACCAAGTATTACTTGTATTTTAAGGTTTCCCTAAGTCTTGTGATGAGACCTAGGTTTAAAGATTACAACGGAGTTGCTAGAATAATTTTGTAAAAAAAAATGATCAGGTGTACTTCACCGTTTTTAAGATTTAGAAACACAAATTATATGTTGCTCATAGAATTCTCCGGATCTCAGTTCTTGAAAAATTGATTACTCCTGATTCCTTTGATCGTTTACCTTTCAGGTAAGTCATTAGCAACGAACCGTGCCTTTTACTCTGGTAACCTAATTTGGAAGAAGGTTCTTTATCGAGCTAGTTGGAAACCGATCTGCTTCACAATACTTCGAATAACGCTGAAGAAAAATTCTTTTGTGGAACTACTCGCTACGTTACGAGCCTTGTTTCTAATCCTACTATAAGCATAGTTTTTGTTGCGAGCTGCTTTCTTTCCGTTCCTTTTACTTCGTTATCCTTCCCCTACTATATCTAAAGAAATCTCAAACAGTTGACTTAACCAATTGATATGATTCCTCAGATTTAATCATTACCATTTCTTTACTGAAAACAGCACGATATCCAGCCTGAATACTTGATTTTCAGCATATATGCTCTTTCTGAGTATTATTGAGCATCTTAGAAGACTTGCCTATACTGAATTAGAAGTCAAAATATTAAATTATTTGAATTTAAATACAATAATTAAAAAGATGAATGGTGGACAGATACATTAGCTAGATTATAAACATTTCTAATATCGCCTTTGTCGGAAGTTCGGAACTTTTTTTGCAGAAAAATTATAACTTGGGGATTCCCACAGAAATCAACAAAAAGAATAATGTGATGCATGCAATGAGTCATTAATAAACCTAAATTTACGTCAAAAATGATTAACAGAATTGTGGAATATTGAATTCCGTTATTCTCTTGGCTTTCTAAAATTTTATTTTTGTGGGGCCCACAGCCTCAATGTGTTCTGTGTATGAAAACATGGTCCATGTAGTCTCTAATCTGTTTATTGTTTGTGTAATAAGCCAGTTTGAGCCGTGAATCATTTTCAAGCACATATTTTAAGCTTCTAGCTTCATTTTACCACGGCGCTGATACATGTGGAGAGGTATTCATTGCATTTCTATGGTTATGTGGCAATAGTGTACATGATTATGTCTATTAGCCGACGAACAGATATAATCATGTACACAGGTACAGCCTACTTGGACCATGTTTTAATTCTCAAACTACCCTTGTTAGTCATTTGTTACTGCTAACCCAGTATGTAATGTTGGGATCCCAAAGCTTCATAAGGCCACATGAAATCAAATTAAGATTGCATATTGCCTACACTCGCACTAACCACGGAAATTCTGGGTCTGTATGGTAAGCACTGAGATGTAAACGACGGAAATGCCAAATTTACATATTTTACAATGCACAGAGGCAAAAAAAAAAAATAGACGAAACCAATTGCACATGATGGGATTATCCCGTTTAAATATACAATATATGGTAGAAAAATACTTTTTTTCCACAACAAATTTGGAGAATAGGAGTTGTCGATTCACACTCTAATAAATCTGGGTAAAGAGGTACAGAAACACTCTTGATCTCTTTTAAGTAAAGACTTTGTAAGTTGCAATTTATTCTTTTAATAAAAACGCATTTCGCCTCCATGGTCCATCCACAGGTTATCTACGGGGATAAAAAAATAAACAAAAATTGGAGTATGTTTCTAGCATGCACGATTCTAAATGTGACTAAAAATGGTACTAACTTTAAAATTTTCCTTTGACAACATTTTTAAAATCATGAAACAGTCTATGCAAGAATCAAGCACGCCTCAAATCATATAAACTCGCAGCGGCCTGGCCGAACAGCTAACACAATAATGTGCAATGGTGGGATAAATTGTTGGATAAATAACCAAACCGAATGAAATATACCTTAATAAAGTCCTACCAGCAGGCCAGAATGGTTCAATTGTTGGACCACTCTCACAAAGTAGCATACACAGTTAAGTTGAATACATAAACACGGTGCTGCAACTTCACGAAAGGAGCGTCAAGCGGTCACACGGGCGAGTAGTGGAATGAATCTTGTATACAGTGTCTGCAGAGGACACACATAGATGCCGCTCAGAGTAGTTTCATATCAGTCAGAATATTTAATGCTTTCAAAAAACATGTAAGAATTTTTGACTCACGGTAGTAAAATCAAGAATTCACAATTTATAAAAACATAGTCACACAAAAAGGGAAATTTTAAATTACTCCAAAGAGATTAAATAATAACACCAGACGTACGATAACCACCTTAATATCATCACGTGAAACGAAGGCAAAATAAATTCTTAAAACAGCAAGTCACCATTCCACTTAAAAAGTATAATGTGAAATACTATATCAGTAGGGGATATTAATAGAAACCGAAATGGAAACCAATAATAAAATTACAACCAAAATCATGTAAAAGCTTTAAAAAATGACAATGAAACAGGTTTGTTTACTACTGGTGAGCTTATAGTTCAGCAATTTCTCGTGGACCGTACGCGTATTTTTAAGGCTTTGCAACTCCCAATAAATCATGTTTTTGCCTCTCGAGCACAATTGAATACGCCAAGATCACCGAAGGTTAGTGACCAGTTCCCTGTAGTCTACAGCTGTTTACTGCTGCTCTACTTGACCGTTTATGGTTAACAAATGGCTGCTAAGCATTGTTGAATACTGGAAGACTAAAGGACACCGTTCACCCACGCTCGATGATCTCTGTATCTTACATTGTGCTCGGAAAGGCAAAAAGCTTGATTTATTGGAAGAGTAGGTCGACGAGCAATTGCTGAATGATCAGCTCACTAGTCCTACCCGAAGCTATTACGATTTAGTGACGTCAGTTTTTAAAATCCTTACATACGTTTGGTTATTCTCTTATAGTAGGTTTCCATTTTAGATTCGTTAAAAACAACCCCCTCCCCCCCCCCCCCAAATGATTCATACTTAGACATTACAGTTTTTAAGTCGAGTGGAGACCTGCTGTTGTAAGAATTTGCTGTCGGGATGATCCCCACCTTTGGCGGTTGTGTTACGGTTTTTATTTAGTTACGGCTGGTGTAATTTAAGGTTTCCCTTTTGTGCGACAAATTTTTGATTACTTGTAAACTCTTTATTCCATTATAGTTATACAACCATCTGTAGATTATTTTATAAGCATTAAATATGCTGACTCTCATGTAATTGCTCTGAACGCCACCTATAGGTATCCTCTGCAGTTATTGTATGCAAGCCTCACTCTATTATTCACCTATGTGACAGGCTTATCCTTCTGCTACGAAGTTGTGGTGGCCTCTCTGTGTACCCTGTGTAATTGCGTATACATCTTTGTGGATGTGGTCCTACCATTTCACCATTATCTGTTGGTACGATTTTACAGTATTAAGATACAGAGAATAAATTGCAACCAGGACTACTTGCAATTCAAATATTTTACGTACTGTTGCATTACCACACGGCCTAATCCAGCTGAAGATATTTTGCTGTCCATTCATTAATACAAATTAATAGTCCCCAACAATCTTGAATCGGACCATAGTATGTAGGCTTGCACTTGTGCCATAGGTACAACTACGTTGGAATTAGATCTTCGGAGAGGCCACACTAACGTATGGTTTCTGCCAGGAGCGCTGCTCTCAGAATTATCCAGAAGACGAGAGCTGCCAGGTGTGCCACGTGACATGCAATGCGATCTGCTTCGCTATCACTATTGTTGAAAGGAGTGGAAGCTTATTGAAATGTGATGCTGCAGAAGACTACTGAACAGTGAATGAGTAGCTGAATAACTAATGTAGATGAACTGAGTCTGCGAAGGTGACATAAGCAGTACTCGCGACTGCAGCGCTGTGTGCTGCTGTTACTGGAAACACGCCGTGACTTTGGTGAACAAGTGCAGCGGTGGCGACGGGAAACTGATTGTGCTGTGAGTGCTTTCAGGTCAATTGCGCATATGCTGTCAGCCACGATTACGCAGTACCTTACTACAAACGGACTGCTGGATCCTCATCCCCAGATGCAGTAACATCGCGCTCGATTAATAGAGAGTACCGTGACTATTTACAAACGACCTATGAGGTGAGGCAGGGGCCGTTCGTAGCCCGCGAAGCATATACTGAAGTATGGTATCCGAATATGATGGAGCCCGGTCCTTCATATATCATACCTTCAACATTTGAACTGATGTATTGATCGATAATAGTACAGTTCAACGTTGTCTCCGTACCATTGGGAACGAAGCAGTGCATCTCGGTATTTCCATGGCCCTTGATATGATAGAATTGCGTAACACAGGGTGCTGAAGTAGAACGACTAAGCCCATATCGAGGACACACTGAGACACCAGGGAGATTTCGAATTGGTAACATACACAGAACAGTTAAGCAATTTGTGGTCTTACAGATATGCTCCGTCATATGAAGAATCAAACACATTCTTGGACAGAAGTTAATTAAAAAAAATTTGCTTGAAACGATCAAGCTAAACCTGATTTTATGTACAGGCTCAGCAATCTAAGTGGTAAACAGGTTCATATCCAGTGTTTAAACAGAGACTTGATTAAAGCAGAATTCAATTTGAAACAATTAAGGAAAATATGTTACAGACGTGCTCAGCAATCTGAATAGCAAAACAGTCGCAAGTCCAGAGTTTAAACAGAGCATAATTATAATAGAATTAAACTAAAAAATTTTACTGAAATAAAAGTAGGAAAAATTCAGATACTTAAAAATTATATGAATACACGTTCTTATCTTAACTGAAAATTTTGATGAAAGGCAACTTCCGCGCCATTTTAAGAACAACATATAACATGTTGGTGATGCGCTGATGCCCGTAACTGGCCCGGAAGCCGGGCTGCACATGAAATATTTTCATCAAAGTTACACAGACAGGTTGAGTAGATTTAATCAGGAATTACTTCAGGCTACTCTAGCGATCAGCAAGTTAGTTGGTAGCGACTAATTGAGACTTACACTTAACACAACTAATAACAGGAGCATAAGAGGAACATAAAGTTTTGATTAAAAGTAATGATTCCAAATGGTAAAATACAGACTGACACCGTCTTACATGGTATATAAAAAAAAACTTTCCAAAAACAGTGTAAAACCTACTCTCAACCACCTTATAATAGTTGATTAAAACAAGAAACAAGTTTATCTTGAGGTGCCCCTTATTTAAAAATAAGTCATCAAGCTTAAGCAGCGTTCAAAGTAGGCTTACACCTTTAAAGAACTACATACAATTGAAAATAATGCAGCTGCACAAAGCAGACTTTAGAGAAAGATAATATTTTTTTTTTAGATCTTAAATAAATAGTACACTAAGTCACTCAGAAACTGCGATAACCTTACTTTCAATCCCCCCCTTAGGTCTCGACCAGGAAAAATGAGCGTGTGTCATTGTTGGCCAGGAGGCCCCATCTGGGGAAGTTCAGCCGCCGAGTGCAAGACTTATTTCAGTCGACGCCACATTAGGCGACTCGCGTGTCGGTGATGAGGATGCAATGATGATGAGGACAACACAACACCCAGTCCACGAGAGGAGAAAATCTCCAACCAGGCCGGGAATCGAACCCGGGCCCTCTGCATGAGAGGCAAGCCCGTTACCATTTTTTTAATCTCATTTTGTTCGTTATTGTTCGTTGCAATTGTTTGGTGCGGACGTCCCACGACAACCATCCAAGTTCGTCGTTGATACAGTCACTCAGTTTTTTTTATTACAGAGGGTAGCTAAGCCTCTGACCGAAAACGCTGAGTTACAGCGCCGGCGCACTCAGCTAAGCAGGCGGGCCGCGGACAGGAGTTCCAGAATTATAAGAAGTTCGGTAGAACACTAGACACTTTAGGGGGCTCAGAAAACGGATGCAACCAAGCTAAATCAACTAACAACTGCTCCGATGTGGTTTAGGAACACAGTACGACGCGGCTAGGGAAGCTTTTAACAGTAACCACAATGATGAGAACCAAAGAATAACTTTCAAAGAGTAACGCGCAACGTGGCAACCAATATGGGCCGTGTCCAAGGCCAACATCAAATGGCACTTTCTATTTCTAAATAATTTATTAGGGCAGTAATTTCAAGTAGAGGCACTGATGAGAACAAATTTGCAGTTCATCGCACTATGCTAAGAGAGATGGCTAAGGGATGAGCAATGACAATGTACTGCAATGCGTTAAGTGAAAATACTTTTTTCAGACAGAGTTTTGAGAGGTATTGTACTCAGTGAGCCGGCGGTGTAAAGTCATCTGCGTGTTAGCCTTAAGGTCGAATTTGACAGCCTGCAGCACCCCCGGAAGTGCTGGCCCTGCAACGCCGGTCACCAGTGGCACGGCTTCGATGCGGCCCGACGGGCACGCGCCATTTCCGGCAGAACACTGTGAGGCAAGCAGAATGTCTCCCCAAAGTGTATAACGCAGGGAGACGCTGTCCCCCCTCCGCCGTGTAGCACTGGGGTCACAAAAGCGCCGCAGGCGGAATTGGCAGCAGGGAATGTACCTCCGCGAATCACCCACTTCACGTTTTTTGAGCGTTGGTCAGAGGAGCGGAATATGCGCGTTTAGACCCTGGAGCCAAGGAAGGAACTGGAAAGTTTTTTGGGACTAATGGCGACTCACACAGGCGACCGCGATTGGCCAGATCGATGTGACGTAAGTAGTGTTTCCCGCGCACCCAGTTAGGCGGGGGTAGTACCCGTGGTCTAGGGGTAACGTCTTTGATTCATAATCAAAACGTCTTCGGTCCCGGGTTCGATCCACGCCACTGCCTAAATTTTGATAAATAATCAGCATTGGCAGCCGAAGACTTCCGGCATAAGAAGTCAGCCTCATTCTGCCAACGGCCTTGTCAGAGAGGGCGGAGGAGCGGATTGAGGTTCAGGGCACTCTCTTGTCCTAGGGGTGGGAAATTGCCCCTAAAGGCGGAAGAATCAGCAATGATCAACGACATGAGGATGCAGAAGGCAATGGAAACCACTGCATTAAAGACACGTAACGTGTATCCACAGGACATGTGGCCTGTAATTGAAGAAGTGTCGATCTCTCCATTGGCAAAAGATTCCAAAATAGTCCTCCATTCGGATCTCCAGGAGGGGACTGCCAAGGGGGAGGTTACCATGAGATAAAGATTGAATAATCAACGAAATGATAACCTTCTACGAGTGGAAGGAAGACAAGGATTTCTGGTCAGATGAGTATCGGGTAATATCAACAGCAGCAGAAAATGGTATAACAGGTGTAGGATTCGTTATGAAGGTAGGGCAGAGGGTGTGTTACTGTGAACAGTTCAGTGACCGGGTTGTTCTAATCAGAGTCGACAGCAGACCAACACCGACAACGATAGTTCAGGTATACATGCCGACGTCGCAAGCTGAAGATGAACAGATAGAGAAAGTGTATAAGAATATTGAAAGGGTAATGCAGTATGTAAAGGGGGACGAAAATCTAATAGTCATGGGCGACTGGAGTGCAGTTGTAGGGGAAGGAGTAGAAGAAAAGGTTACAGGAGAATATGGGCTTGAGACAAGGAATGAAAGAGGAGAAAGACTAATTGAGTTCTGTAACAAGTTTCAGCTAGTAATAGCGAATACCCTGTTCAAGAATCACAAGAGGAGGAGGTATACTTGGGAAAGGCCGGGAGATATGGGAAGATATCAATTAGGTTACATCATGGTCAGACAGAGATTCCGAAATCAGATACTGGATTGTAAGGCGTACCCAGGAGCAGATATAGACTCAGATCACAATATAGTAGTGATGAAGAGTAGGCTGAAGTTGAAGACATTAGTCAGGAAGAATCAATACGCAAAGAAGTGGGATACGGAAGTACTAAGGAATGACGAGATACGTATGAAGGTCTCTAACGCTATAGATACAGCAATAAGGAATAGCGCAGTAGGCAGTACAGTTGAAGAGGAATGGACATTTCTAAAAAGGGCCATCACAGAAGTTGGGAAGGAAAACATAGGTACAAAGAAGGTAGCTGCGAAGAAACCATGGGTAACAGAAGAAATACTTCAGTTGATTGATGAAAGGAGGAAGTACAAACATGTTCCGGGAAAATCAGGAATACAGAAATACAAGTCGCTGAGGAATGAAATAAATAGGAAGTGCAGGGAAGCTAAGACGAAATGGCTGCAGGAAAAATGTGAAGACATCGAAAAAGACATGATTGTGGGAAGGACAGACTCAGCGTACAGGAAAGTCAAAACAACCTTTGGTGACATTTAAAGCAACGGTGGTAACATTAACAGTGCAACGGGAATTCCACTGCTAAATGCAGAGGAGAGAGCAGATAGGTGGAAAGGATACATTGAAAGCCTCTATGAGGGTGAAGAGTTGTCTGATGTGATAGAAGAAGAAACAGGAGTCGATTTAGAAGAGATAGGGGATCCAGTATTAGAATCGGAATTTAAAAGAGCTTTGGAGGACTTACGGTCAAATAAGGCAGAAGGGATAGATAACATTCCATCAGAATTTCTAAAATCATTGGGGGAAGTGGCAACAAAACGACTATTCACGTTGGTGTGTAGAATATATGAGTCTGGCGATATAACTGCTGACTTTCGGAAAAGCATCATCCACACAATTCCGAAGACGGCAAGAGCTGACAAGTGCGAGAATTATCGCACAATCAGCTTAACAGCTCATGCATCGAAGCTGCTTACAAGAATAATATACAGAAGAATGGAAAAGAAAATTGAGAACGCGCTAGGTGACGATCAGTTTGGCTTTAGGAAAAGTAAAAGGACGAGAGAGGCAATTCTGGCGTTACGGCTAATAATGGAAGCAAGGCTAACGAAAAATCAAGACACTTTCATAGGATTTGTCGACCTGGAAAAAGCGTTCGACAATATAAAATGGTGCAAGCTGTTCGAGATTCTGAAAAAAGTAGGGGTAAGCTATAGGGAGAGATGGGTCATATACAATATGTACAACAACTAAGAGGGAACAATAAGAGTGGACGATCAAGAACGAAGTGCTCGTATTAAGAAGGGTGTAAGACAAGGCTGTAGCCTTTCGCCCCTACTCTTCAATCTGTACATCGAGGAAGCAATGATGGAAATAAAAGAAAGGTTCAGGAGTGGCATTAAAATACAAGGTGAAAGGGTATCAATGATACGATTCGCTGATGACATTGCTATCCTGAGTGAAAGTGAAGAAGAATTAAATGATCTGCTGAACGGAATGAACAGTCTAATGAGTACACAGTATGGTTTGAGAGTAAACCGGAGAAAGACGAAGGTAATGAGAAGTAGTAGAAATGAGAACAGCGAGAAACTTAACATCAGGATTGATGGTCACGAAGTCAATGAAGTTAAGGAATTCTGCTACCTAGGCAGTAAAATAACCAATGACGGACGGAGCAAGGAGGACATCAAAAGCAGACTCGCTATGGCAAATAAGGCATTTCTGTCCCAGAGAAGTCTACTAATATCAAATACCGGCCTTAATTTGAGGAAGAAATTTCTGAGGATGTACGTCTGGAGTACAGCATTGTATGGTAGTGAAACATGGACTGTGGGAAAACCGGAACAGAAGAGATGGTTCAAATGGCTCTGAGCACTATGGGACTCAACTGCTGAGGTCATTAGTCCCCTAGAACTTAGAACTAGTTAAACCTAACTAACCTAAGGACATCACACACATCCATGCCCGAAGCAGGATTCGAACCTGCGACCGTAGCGGTCTCGCTGTTCCAGACTGCAGCGCCAGAACCGCGCGGCCACTTCGGCCGGCAACAGAAGAGAATCGAAGCATTTGAGATGTGTTGCTATAGACGAATGTTGAAAATTAGGTGGACTGATAAGGTAAGGAATGAGGAGGTTCTACGCAGAATCGGAGACGAAAGGAATATGTGGAAAACACTGACAAGGAGAAGGGACAGGATGATAGGACATCTGCTAAGACATGAGGGAATGACTTCCATGGTACTAGAGGGAGCTGTAGAGGGCAAAAACTGTAGAGGAAGAAGAGGAAGGCAGAGATTGGAATACGTCAAGCAAATAATTGAGGACGTAGGTTGCAAGTGCTGCTCTGAGATGAAGAGGTTAGCACAGGAAAGGAATTCGTGGCGGGCCGTATCAAACCAGTCAGTAGACTGATGACCAAAAAAAAAAAAAAAAGAAAAGAAAAAAAGCACTCGTTGGTGAAAAATTCGTTAAAATGTTGCCGCTGGGCAGAAGCAGAGGCAGAGAGGTAAGCCGCACTAGATTTTGGTTGAAATGATGCACTTGCATTTCAGCTTCCGTCCGTCAAAGGCACAGTACTCTGCACTGGGCTATACGGAGTAATTGCGGAATAGTAGGGTACCACATCCGAAACTCTGGATAATTTAGCGGAACTGTGTCGTTCCGTGCGCCGCTGCGGTTGTAGTAACGTCACACCTGATCGGCATAACAGCATGACGAGAACACCCAGCTGGGAACCTTGGCGTGCAGCAGAAGAGCAGAATAGGTAATTTACACAGCTCCGGCCGTATGACGATCAGCTTTGCTGTTTATAGAAGTTATACGGGTGGATATTGCCACATTGAGCATCGCAGCACATTCTCGCATTATTTCTGTAACTAGATACTGATGGGAGGAATGTGTCTTAGAATCCTGTGCTCTCTTTCAGTCAAGGAGAAGTGCCAACCTTCACTGCTTAGTTTTATAGTTGTAGATTTGTGTCACATTCCTTTCTCTTTATTAAGATATTAATATGTCCACATTCAAGAGGCATCACCTCATTCATGCGAATTACGAGTATATGTAAATTCTCAAATGGAATAAATCTGATTACCTTTACATCTACATTTATACTCTGCAAGCCACCAAACGGTGTGTGGCTGAGGGCACCTTACGAGCCACTGTCATTACTTCCCTTTCCTGTTCCAGTCGCGTAAGTTTCGCGGGAAGAACGACTGCCGGAAAGCCTCCGTGCGCGCTCGAATCTCTCTAGTTTTACATTCGTGATCTCCTCGGGAGATGTAAATAGGAGGAAGCAATATATCGATACCTCATCCAGAAACGCACCCTCTCGAAATCTGGACAGCAAGCTACACCACGATACAGAGCGCCTTCTCTTGCAGAGTCTGCCACTTGAGTTCGCTAAACATCGCCGTAACAATATCACCCTTACGAAATAACCCTGTGACAGAAAGCGCCGCTCTTCATTGGATCTCATCTATCTCCTCTGTCAACCCGACCTGGTACGGATCCCACACTGATGAGCAATACTCAAGTATAGGTCGAACGATTGTTTTGTAAGCCACCTCCTTTGTTGATGGACTACATTTTCTAAGGGCTCTCCCAATGAATCTCAACCTGGCACCCGTCTTACCAACAATTAATTTTATATGACCATTCCACTTCAAATCATTCCGCACGCATACTCCCAGATATTTTACAGAAGTAAATGCTACCAGTGTTGGTTGTGATATCATATAATTATACAATAAAGGATCCTTCTTTCTATGTATTCGCAATACATAACATTTGTGTATGTTAACCGTCAGTTGCCAATCCCTGCACCAAGTGTCTATCCGCTGCATCTTTCCCTGCATTTCGCTGAAATTTTCTAATGCTGCGACTTCTCTGTATACTACAGCATCATCCGCGAAAAGCCGCATGGAAAACCCGACACTATTTACTAGGTCATATATATATATATATATATATATATATATATATATATATATATATATATATTGTGAAGAGCAACGGTCCCATAACACTCCCCTGTTTCCCACCGATATTTCAGATTGTCAGATTATATACATCTACATCTACATCTATACTCCGCGAGCCACCTTACGGTGTGTGGCGGAGGGTACTTATTGTACCACTATCTGATCCCCCCCTACCCTGTTCTATTCACGAATTGTGCGTGGGAAGAACGACTGCTTGTAAGTCTCCGTATTTGCTCTAATTTCTCGGATCTTTTCGTTGTGATCATTACGCGAGATATATGTGGGCGGTAGTAATATGTTGCCCATCTCTTCCCGGAATGTGCTCTCTCGTAATTTCGATAATAAACCTCTCCGTATTGCGTAACGCCTTTCTTGAAGTGTCCGCCACTGGAGCTTGTTCAGCATCTCCGTAACGCTCTCGCGCTGACTAAATGTCCCCATGACGAATCGCGCTGCTTTTCGCTGGATCATGTCTATCTCTTCTATTAATCCAACCTGTTAAGGGTCCCATACTGATGAGCAATACTCAAGAATCGGACGAGCAAGCGTTTTGTAAGCTACTTCTTTCGTCGATGAGTCACATTTTCTTAGAATTCTTCCTATGAATCTCAACCTGGCGCCTGCTTTTCCCACTATTTGTTTTATGTGATCATTCCACTTCAGATCGCTCCGGATAGTAACTCCTAAGTATTTTACGGTCGTTACCGCTTCCAATGATTTACCACCTATGGCATAATCGTACTGGAATGGATTTCTGCCCCTATGTATGCGCATTATATTACATTTATCTACGTTTAGGGAAAGCTGCCAGCTGTCGCACCATTCATTAATCCTCTGCAGGTCTTCCTGGAGTACGTACGAGTCTTCTGCTGTTGCTACTTTCTTGTAGACAACCGTGTCATCTGCAAATAGCCTCACGGAGCTACCGATGTTGTCAACTAAGTCATTTATGTATATTGTAAACAATAAAGGTCCTATCACGCTTCCTTGCGGTACTCTCGAAATTACCTCTACATCTGCAGATTTTGAACCGTTAAGAATGACATGTTGTGTTCTTTCTTCTAGGAAATCCTGAATCCAATCACAAACCTGGTCCGATATTCCGTAAGCTCGTATTTTTTTCACTAAACGTAAGTGCGGAACCGTATCAAATGCCTTCCTGAAGTCCAGGAATACGGCATCAGTCTGCTCGCCAGTGTCTACGGCACTGTGAATTTCTTGGACAAATAGGGCGAGCTGAGTTTCACATGATCTCTGTTTGCGGAATCCATGTTGGTTATGATGAAGGAGATTTGTATTATCTAAGAACGTCATAATACGAGAACATAAAACATGTTCCATTATTCTACAACAGATTGACGTAAGCGAAATAGGCCTATAATTATTCGCATCTGATTTATGACCCTTCTTGAAAATGGGAACGACCTGCGCTTTCTTCCAGTCGCTAGGTACTTTACGTTCTTCCAGAGATCTACGATAAATTGCTGATAGAAAGGGGGCAAGTTCTTTAGCATAATCACTGTAGAATCTTACGGGTATCTCGTCTGGTCCGGATGCTTTTCCGCTACTAAGTGATAGCAGTTGTTTTTCAATTCCGATATCGTTTATTTCAATATTTTCCATTTTGGCGTCCTTGCGACGGCTGAAGTCAGGGACCGTGTTACGATTTTCCGCAGTGAAACAGTTTCGGAACACTGAATTCAGTATTTCTGCCTTTCTTCGGTCGTCCTCTGTTTCGGTGCCATCGTGGTCAACGAGTGACTGAATAGGGGATTTAGATCCGCTTACCGATTTTACATATGACCAAAACTTTTTAGGGTTCTTGTTTAGATTGTTTGCCAATGTTTTATGTTCGAATTCGTTGAATGCTTCTCTCATTGCTCTCTTTACGCTCTTTTTCGCTTCGTTCAGCTTTTCCTTACCAGCTATGATTCGACTACTCTTAAACCTATGATGAAGCTTTCTTTGTTTCCGTAGTACCTTTCGTACATGATTGTTATACCACGGTGGATCTTTCCCCTCGCTTTGGACCTTAGTCGGTACGAACTTATCTAAGGCGTACTGGACGATGTTTCTGAATTTTTTCCATTTTTGTTCCACATCCTCTTCCTCAGAAATGAACGTTTGATGGTGGTCACTCAGATATTCTGCGATTTGTGCCCTATCACTCTTGTTAAGCAAATATATTTTCCTTCCTTTCTTGGCATTTCTTATTACACTTGTAGTCATTGATGCTACCACTGACTTATGATCACTGATACCCTCTTCTACATTCACGGAGTCGAAAAGTTCCGGTCTATTTGTTGCTATGAGGTCTAAAACGTTAGCTTCACGAGTTGGTTCTCTAACTATCTGCTCGAAGTAATTCTCGGACAAGGCAGTCAGGATAATGTCACAAGAGTCTCCGTCCCTGGCTCCAGTTCTGATTGTGTGACTATCCCATTCTATACCTGGTAGATTGAAGTCTCCCCCTATTACAATAGTATGATCACGAAACTTCTTCACGACGTTCTGCAGGTTCTCTATGAGGCGCTCAACTACTACGGTTGCTGATGCAGGTGGTCTATAGAAGCATCCGACTATCATATCTGACCCACCTTTGATACTTAACCCAGATTATTTCACATTCGCATTCGCTAATAACTTCACTGGATATTATTGAATTCTTTACTGCTATAAATACTCCTCCACCATTGGCGTTTATCCTATCCTTGCGGTATATATTCCATTCTGTGTCTAGGATTTCGTTACTGTTCACTTCCGGTTTTAACCAACTTTCCGTTCCTAATACTAAATATATTGACATACCAATCCCATAAAACAACCTAGTCAAAAATTTTGGTGGGATTAACTTGATTTTAATAATTTATGTGCCTCATTACTTTCCATGAGACAAGCGACATCACCCAATCTGATTATTAACAGTGGCGTGCATAGACAGATTTCATTAAGGGGCTCCGGAAAGGCTCAAAATCATGAAAAGTCCAATTTTTACTTTTTTGCGTTTTCTGAATCTGCTAACTATTACCTTTTAATAGATATATAATTTATTCAATTCCGAAGACTACAACTATTTCTAAATTTTTTTGGAAATGTGTTCTACATGGGCGTGACCCACTGTGGCGCTGTTTAACTGCTGTCAAATGGTGTTATTATTAACGTCCGTGTTCATCATGTACATTTTAGTGATGTGAGATAAAGTATGTGTTGTGGCTAACCTGTGATGGTTCAATATATATCGCTGGTGTGATTGTCGATTGTTTCATGTTTATTTACTCTGTCGTTATCTCGAAAATATTTGTAATTAATTCTGTTTCTTAAGTCTCTGTTTTGTTGAAGTATAATAATGAGTAAAAGTAAAGTTATTAGAAATCTTCTGAAGGCTTTTAAGAAAAGGAGAAATGTTGGAAAGCCAAAGGTATGTGTTATTACTGTAAACAATAAAGACGATGAAAATCCCCAACATAGCTTGTGTCCCAAAGAAGAAGACAGTTGGTGTAAATATAACAAAGGATTGCTAACTGGTGAAGTGTACACTCAGAAGCATAGTCTGCCTCATGCAATAATGGGGGTGATAAAACCTATTTTCAGAGACTTAGCAGTACCTGAACTGTTGAAAAAGTGTATTCACGGAAAAACTCAAAACCCCAATGAAAGTGTAAATAGTGTTATATGGTCGAGAATCCCCAAGACTGTATTTGTTGGAATAGAAACACTTCACTTTGGTGTGTATGATGCTGTTGCGACTTTCAATGATGGCAACATTGTAAGGTGCAAGGTATTTAGAAATATGGGAATGAAGATAGGTTCTAACATGGTACGAGCGATGCTTGCTTTAGACAAGGAACGCCTTCGGGCTGCAGACAGGGCTGTAAAGAGTCTAGAAATACAAGCAAGAGTAAACAGGAGGAGGAACAAGAGGAAGCTGGAGGAGGAGTTTGCAGAGGATGAAGATAATCCATCCTATGGTCCTGGAATGCACTAAAAAGTTAATCCAATCTTTGTCGCTCGATTCCCAAAACTTTTATTTTCTCATACTAATTACATGTTTTCTAAGGATCTTCCAAACATATTTGTTTCAAACTTTCAGTAAATGTTACACAGTACCTTCTGCATAATTTAACACAGCCTTTTTCCGAAAAACTGTATATTTTTGAATATATAAATAAAAAATTGCAAAAAATATTGTGAATTTTCATTACAATTGAAAAAAAATCATCTTTAATAACTGAACTAAAATTTTGTAAAATCCCTGTGTTAAGTTGTAGCCCATATTCCAATAAATAATCTGTAAAAAGTTCAACTTCCTACGTCAAATACTTTGTGAGTAAAGACGTAATTTATAAGCGTTATTTTAACATTGCAAGTATAGGGCGTTCCGGAGCCCCTTAAGCACATAAGAACTTCGTTCGGGAAATTTATAATAGAATTCCGAGTATAGCAGAAATTTGCATATCTCTTCGCGGTAGCAAAGGAGAACTCAGCGGTAGCTTCCCATAATTGGCAACCCCGCTTTTAAATACATACCCCGAAATCTTCTGATAAAAAATAAGTTATTTAGATTTGTTCATTTTTCAGTATTTTAAAATAGATATTTTTCTCCCACTATGTCACTCAGCACACAGGTAGTTTCTTATGAATGGCTGATCGAGCACACATGTTACCTTAACTGCTCCCGCTAATTTCCTAATCTGATGTGTTTACTTTTCAACAGATACTACCTTCTGCGGTAATAGCTCCAGCGTCACGTCAATGAAAACGTGCTCTGACACAACAGCGTTGCATCAGCGTTGCATCGTTAGTATATATGTTGTACTGGGAGTGGAAGTACATGGTTAGGTTGTTTAACATATTTTTCATATTAAATACAATCAGTCCCAATGCTACAAGCCGCTCATTTCTTGTAATGCCAGCCAGTTCCGTATGCTGACGCGGAACCATGCTAGACTACTTAGGGGGAAATCAAACAATTATGACAGACACCATGGAGCGATAAGATAGAGAGGACGAAGAATTCGTAAGCGACGATATAAGATTTACGGATGAGGTGATATCTGGACTGACGACTATGACTCTGTCTCCGAACGGTCAGACACCCGCGTGACTCAGAATAACGAGGTCAAAGTTTCTCATTAAGATCAATTAATCAGGGGACTCTGCAAACTTAGGCGAACACTTTCAGTAACTCGACATACGGTGTGACGATCATAACCTGACGCAAATCGTCAATCCAGTCACTGAGAATTACATACAGGATTTTGCCCAGACACGTTCCCAAATTAGGTGTCATGCTTACAGTGCACTAGAATCAAGGATCAACTATCCATCGTTGCTGAAAGGGTGACGCGACACAGAGTGGTACAACTTAAAAACATTTATGGAGCAGTTGGAGGAAAAACGAGAACACCAACGGGAAGCAGAGTTAGCCGTACGGAAAGAGACAGACGAAAAACGAGAACAGCGACGTAAAATGACTGACGAAAAACTTGAAGCTCGATTAATATTTACGATGAATTACGTCGACAAGATTATGACAACCATGTGTCGGCAACTACGAAGATAGATTCTCTGTAGGAAGAATTCACTGAAGTCAAATAAACGACTGTATCCGCCAAGGGAGACGCCCGTTTGACAAGATCGGATGCTGCAGTAGCTAAGAAAACGTCACTCGTAGCAATAAAACGAGCAAAACATGCTGTTTGGACTGCCACAAAAGCATCGCAGGCAGTTAGTAATGGGTTTGCCGCAGCTAAACAAAAAATTGACCAAAGTACCATCCAATTAGAACAAGTTGATTAAAAGTTAGAAATGGTTTCTAAGCAAGTAACCGCTTTTCGGGAAGGAAATGCAAATAAAATGGAAACACCTGGTAAAATGATCAAACCCCTGAGCTTGCGATAACAGCTGGAAACGCGAGCTCCGACAACATGATGACATTGCACAGCAGTTTAACTGTTGTCAAAAACCCGCTTAGCACCTGTGGTACCAGGTAGGCGAACGTAAACGTGTCAGTACAAAAACCATCCAGTGCGTCCTCAATGCCTCACGTTGGGCGTATGCGAGATGGCACGCTAATGAATTTTAGTGCTAGTACTGTTACGGTGAGTACTCTCGATTCGCACACCATGACCCTTCACGTTGGACAGGCACAATTTGCACAAACGATGCAATTTCCGAATATATTGGCAAATGTAGTCTTTGGTTTCAAGCATTATCTGTCGATCGGGAAATTTTGAACATTTAAAGGAAATGGCCCATTTCACCATATTGCCTGGTACAGACAGTTTCAGAATGGGTCTCCTGCTT
Organism: Schistocerca nitens; assembly: GCF_023898315.1. NCBI lineage: Eukaryota > Metazoa > Arthropoda > Insecta > Orthoptera > Acrididae > Schistocerca > Schistocerca nitens. Next base: position 293,101,410 of record NC_064614.1, on the reverse strand, counting down.
TTTGGCAGGTGAATTCTTATATATGCACATGGATGGAAATGCAGCCGACAAAATGGGACGTGCTGCAGAGTGTATAACACCATAGCTGCACATTTCAGCTATACCAGCTTACAGTTTCTTTACCAAATGAGGTATTTAGATGCAGGATTTTTATAGATTTGACCATGAAAAGCCTAAAGATGTTTGCTTATCGGACTCGAAAATGAATATGGCATAAAAGAACAGAAAGCTACGTATCGAAATTTTTGAAGAATGTTTAAACAATTAAGTTAATTAAGTGAAATAATAACGGTCGCTAGCCTAACAAGGCACAGAATTGAAACACCTTTCATTTAATTGGTTCAAATTGCTCTGAGCACTGTGGGACTTAACTGCTGTGGTCATAAGTCCCCTAGAACTTAGAACTGCTTAAACGTAACTAACCTAAGGACATCACACACATCCATGACCGAGGCAGGATTCGAACCTGCGACCGTAGCGGTCACGCGGTTCCAGACTGTAGCGCCTAGAACAGCTCGGCCACTGCGGCCGGCTTCATTTAATTAATCAGTAAATTTTTGTCCTATTGAAACGTGACCTGTCTTCCATTTCCACAGAAGTGCAATGACCCCTTACACAAGAAGACATATAGTACCACGGATATGCCCAGTTTCACTATAAACGTAAATATTCACACATAAAAGACACTTTAGTAATACCACTCTTAAATACCTTACCTTCTATAAGTTGTTTCATTATTACAGGCAGTGGCAGTCAATGTTAAACAAAATACCTTACCTTTTATAGGTTGTTTCATTATTACAGGCAGTGACAGTCAGTGTTAAACAGGGTATGTTCATGGACCTGACCTGATTTCAACTGATTCTTTTCAAGTAACATAAATGGATGAACATTCACTTGCAAGAAGATGCACAGATTCGTTAACAATTAAATGTGAAACTACTTTTATGAATGAAGAAATCATTGCAACTTTACTTTCTTCAAGAGAAAAAAAGAAAAGAAAAGAGACAACTGAGAGATCATGAACAGATTTTACACTGAACACAAATTCCATAAAGTTCAACATTTATTTCAACTTCAGATACTATATTTCTTTATCAAATAATAATGAGAATTTTTAGCAAGCCAAATGTGGAGTATTGTAATCTTAACTGTCTCAACGAAACACCCTGAACATAAATTTCTATGACAAATAGCAGAATGCAAACTTTAGACACATTTCCACTCACTTTGTATGCTTTACGAGACATGAATGCAGCATATTTCTTCAACAGGTAGCATAAATTTTTACTTTCAAAACTGGCTTTAAGAGCATCAAGTAACTAATCAAAATTAAATTTTTGATCTATTCATTGTCTGCAAAATTAATAAACTTTTCAAACTGATGTTTAGGTTGACGAACATTGAAATAAAAAAACTTTAAATTAAGTTAATCAGTTCCTAGAAAGCATTCACAAAGCAAAATTACTTCCTCCCTTGTTATTCAGATAATTCAAGTCTTTTAAGAAAGTCTTTTCACTCAATTAAACAAACAAATGAAAGCCAATCATTTAAGCAGCACTGTTTATTAATTGTGACATTCGGAATTCCGTAGTTACTATCAGAGGACCCTAGAAGTTTCCATGATGAGGAACAGATCAGGATTGTTACACATATTTAAGAGTATGTACCTTATTATTTAAATCCTTTGGTACAATTGCTGATTCTCACTTTACAGAGAATTAACTTCTCCCCTCTGGTGAAAACTATTGCTCAAAATTGTGGCGAGCAGGTTACAGTAGGTGGAGATTCCAGTAAAAGTGTATTCCTCTGTAATAGTCCTCTTGGCGTCGTACTTATACATATATAATCTTCTCCAGTATTAGAGGAACATTTTAAAATGGATCTCCCACCTGTGCCTTTCCATCCAATTACAGATAATTCAAGCTTCACTCGGCACTTTCGCTGTGCACTCCACTGTAGCTACCTTCCGATTGCCTCGGTAGCTACCCTCCGACTGCCTTGGTAGCTACCCTCCCTACTGCCTTGGTAGCTACCCTCCGACTGACTTCCTAGCCCACCTTCTGTATCGAGCCAGCCACGTTTTGCGTGCCAAAACACTTCCGTTTAAAAGAGGAAACGCTGCGGGTTTTAAGTTTATGTGATGCAAAAGGCCCTAAGTGAAAATCATCGTACGTAAGTTTTAAACAATCGTTCCTTACAAAACATCCAATATACACATATTTTTAAGTTAGGAAATTGCTGTTTAACAAAATTTCAGTTACATGTAATAAGTTTGGTTTCCCTTCAAGTGAGGCAAAGTATTTAACGAACGAAGAGAAGACATTATATACTACACTCCTGGAAACTGAAATAAGAACACCGTGAATTCATTGTCCCTGGAAGGGGAAACTTTATTGACACATTCCTGGGGTCAGATACATCACATGATCACACTGACAGAACCACAGGCACATAGACACAGGCAACAGAGCATGCACAATGTCGGCACTAGTACAGTGTATATCCACCTTTCGCAGCAATGCAGGCTGCTATTCTCCCATGGAGACGATCGTAGAGATGCTGGATGTAGTCCTGTGGAACGGCTTGCCATGCCATTTCCACCTGCCGCCTCAGTTGGACCAGCGTTCGTGCTGGACGTGCAGACCGCGTGAGACGACGCTTCATCCAGTCCCAAACATGCTCAAAGGGGACAGATCCGGAGATCTTGCTGGCCAGGGTAGTTGACTTACACCTTCTAGAGCACGTTGGGTGGCACGGGATACATGCGGACGTGCATTGTCCTGTTGGAACAGCAAGTTCCCTTGCCGGTCTAGGAATGGTAGAACGATGGGTTCGATGACGGTTTGGATGTACCGTGCACTATTCAGTGTCCCCTCGACGATCAGCAGTGGTGTACGACCAGTGTAGGAGATCGCTCCCCACACCATGATGCCGGGTGTTGGCCCTGTGTGCCTCGGTCGTATGCAGTCCTGATTGTGGCGCTCACCTGCACGGCGCCAAACACGCATACGACCATCATTGGCACCAAGGCAGAAGCGACTCTCATCGCTGAAGACGACACGTCTCCATTCGTCCCTCCATTCACGCCTGTCGCGACACCACTGGAGGCGGGCTGCACGATGTTGGGGCGTGAGCGGAAGACGGCCTAACGGTGTGCGGGACCGTAGCCCAGCTTCATGGAGACGGTTGCGAATGGTCCTCACCGATACCCCAGGAGCAACAGTGTCCCTAATTTGCTGGAAAGTGGCGGTGCGGTCCCCTACGGCACTGCGTAGGATCCTACGGTCTTGGTGTGCATCCGTGCGTCGCTGCGGTCCGGTCCCAGGTCGACGGGCACGTGCACCTTCCGCCGGCCACGGGCGACAACATCGATGTACAGTGGAGACCTCACGCCCCACGTGTTAAGCAATTCGGCGGTACGTCCACCCGGCCTCCCGCATGCCCACTATACGCCCTCGCTCAAAGTCCGTCAACTGCACATACAGTTCACGTCCACGCTGTCGCGGCATGCTACCAGTGTTAAAGACTGCGATGGAGCTCCGTATGCCACGGCAAACTGGATGACACTGACGGCGGCGGTGCACAAATGCTGCGCAGCTAGCGCCATTCGACGGCCAACACCGCGGTTCCTGGTGTGTCCGCTGTGCCGTGCGTGTGATCATTGCTTGTACAGCCCTCTCGCAGTGTCCGGAGCAAGTATGGTGGGTCTGACACACCGGTGTCAATGTGTTCTTTTTTCCATTTCCAGGAGTGTATTTAACAACACACAAAGTTTTTACAAAGAAAAGAGTATACACTTTTATACAGTATCGAACTAATCACACAATAATTACAGAAACTCAACGATTGAATGTTGAACAAAACAGAAAGCAAAATGAATCATCAGAAAGTATTTCATATGTGAGCTATAGTGTTTCAAGTGTGGCGACACTTATGAGGTATTTATAGAGAAATTAAAGTTGTTTTAGTGGTCACGAGCAGAAAAATCTCGTGTCAAGCACGAAACCACCATGTGTCCAGACTGAGGCTTGGCGCCATTTAGTTTATTCTGTCTGGTGCCACTGTCTCAAGGGTAGTATCAACTATCCCTCTTGCGGCCCCATTGCCAATATTTGTGAGGAAGAGTTGGTATCTGTGGGTTGTGTCCTTAGGAGGTCTTCGCTTGCCGATATATATACGGGCCCGAGAGTGAGAGGCACGAAGTTAAGAGATTGGCGGTAGCGTCGTGACAAGAGATGGTCACGAGGTCCAAGCGGCCGAAGCCACGAGCTACGCAAGGAGGGCCTGTGCAGCATAAAGACACCGGAGTACTTCACCGGGGTCAGCGTCGACTACAAGCAGCAGGCAGACATCCCGTCGGCTGGTTGGCAACATTCATGTCGGACGACTGCTAGTGGCATGGCTACCTGGCTTTCATCGACACCACTCAGTAACCGCTGCGGTGCACCGTGGATCCATGGAACTGCTTGCTGATAAAGGGGAGTAACATTCTGTAATCCTCGTGGTGTTTTGTGTCATTGTCTACCTGCCCTTCTTATTGTTTTCTGGTTTGTACCCGACCAGCAGAGTTTTACTCGGTCAGCTCTTTGGTCGTAAATATAGGCCGTAGTGTTGTGCTAAGTCACTAGTCGTGGGCTGAATTTTTTTCCCGTTATTATATTTTCTTTCCTTTCTGGTTTTTACCCGATCATTAATGTTCTCGTGGTCGTAAACACAACCAGAACAATTGTACTAAGGCACAGGTTGCTTATTAAACAAAACAATGGTCTTGTAGTTAAATTTAGATGTTAACTGGATCATTTCTTTTATTATAATTGCGTTAGTTATGATCTGAACAACCTGTTGTACTAAGCTGTGCGTTGCTGTCTTCGAAATACCGGGTCATTATTGATGTATTTTTAGCTGGTTCTTGTGGTTCCCCCATGTGAGTTCTCTTGTAATAAGTTTTCAATCAGAGCGGTCTTGATAACTGACAATAAGTTTAACTTTTAAAATATTAACAGACAACTGTCATCAGTGCTTTAGTCATCAGGGCTTTAGTCAAAATAAGATTGTCAAAAGGGATGGGTTGGGATCCTGTAGCACCTTGGTTGCCGATTGAAATTAAAAGTTTGGTTTCTTTGACGTAAGCCTTATCATTATCATATTGTTTCCTAATCTGTTTAACCCTTAAGCACAGGTGAGCATTTTAACGCCAAACTTCTTGACATATAGCTTTCAATTTAAAAGTTACTTCATCTGTTTTGAGTAACTGAATCACTCTTGTCATCAGTGGTGCTTATACAGTTTTCATGTGTTGCAGAAGGGCATTTAATAAGAGAAACTGCGTCCAGCGCGGTAGTAAACATAGCTGGGCGGACTGCAGGTCCGGCTGTCTTGTAATTATTGTAATATTATTTTCTCTTTTGATTTCTCTTGCAAAAGCTTATTTATTTTGAAAATTTGTTCATTTCATAGAAAAAAATGGGTTGCAACGCCGCTTCCTTTGGACGCAAAATTGAAAATATAAAATAGTACCCAAAACCCAATAAAAGTCTCAAAATCCAAGATCCACATTTCAAGCCCCACTGGAATAGCGTCACTTGAATAGCAGCAAGTATACAGGGTGTCCCAGCTATCTTGTCCACCCAAAATATCTCTGGAACAATAACAGCTATTGGAAAACGACTTTCACCGGTATCAATGGAGGGCTGGGGCCCATGAATGTACATATTTGGAAACATTCTAAAACGAAAGCATATGTGTTTTTTAACACAAACTTGTGTTTTTTTTAAATGGACCTCCTATATTTTTCTTCAGCAATCCATAGCATGACAGAGCACATACACAATGGCGTTGATTGCATCGCAATATTCCCATTACATCCCGATTTATTGAGACGCGAAGTAGACGCTTGAAACACCCGACATGCGCTGCTAGCGCACGTCCTGAGGCTCAGGCGTGAACCGCATGCTGCCCGTAATCGCGATGTGATTGACATGTGTAATCACACCTCCATACTTATCAAGAGGTCCGAAACGAATGATACGGTCTGCTGCCATCAACTCTCATAAGCACATAATGGTTTCCCTCTTGCACGTTTTACGTATCTACGTACACAATATGAACCAGTACCGATCGCTGTACACCCGTCAGGTTGTCTTATTTATCCTGCACACCCAAAATAAGGTTTATCTAATGCGTTATATGACCCATTGTGCCTGTCGCGCAGGGCCTGGCTCTACCTAGTCAAGTGTCCAACGTAGTTCCCACTACTGCCACAGTTACCACTTCGCCTTGTTTGTGATTTGCGACCCATGCAAACTCCTGTACTCCACCACCCTCCGAGCATCCCATTTGTTGTTGCTTTGGCGTGCAGTACACCGCTTGCCAGTGTACTCGTGCATCAGAGTAATCTAGTGACGGCACGGAGGTAGTACACATTGTGAATAAACGTTGTGTTGTGGAACTTATACTGTACAGTATAATGTACACACATGAAGATATGGTAGAAATGCTGCTGATCTATGGAGAATGTACGTTGACGGAAAATACGTTATGAGATAGCTTCTTTGTTGATAGTACTGTTAGCGAACATTATGATTATTAAGTTAATATGTCTGTTTTCTACCCTGCTCTATATACATGTACTGTACCCTGTTGTAGGTGGACGAAATGCTGTTCAGGCTGAACGACTGTACAGAAGACGATTGCCTGACAAGCCATCGCCTTCGCGCCGGATGTTCGGTCGTCTCACATCTCGTCTACGTGAAACGGGAAGCTTAAATCCAAGACCTCGACATCGTCCTAGAACACGCACAGATGAACGTGCTGAAGTTGCTGTGCTCGCTACCATAGCTGTGAATCCTCAGATCAGCACACGTCAAATTGAACGTGAAGTTGGTGTGTCGAAATCAAGTACACAGCGTATTCTTAAACGTCATAAATTTCATCCTTACCATGTTCATTTACACCAGTATTTTCATGGAAATGACTTCCGCAATAGGGTAATATTTTGTCGTTGGGCTCAGCAAAAACTTCTGACCAAATTTTTTTTGCAGATGTTCTCTTTACCGACGAGGCATCATTCTCCAACAAAGGAATTGTCAATATGAGGAATATGCATTATTGGTCCGCAGACAATCCAAAATGGCACCGTCAGGTAGAGCATCAACGTCCGTGGAAGGTTAATGTTTGGTGTGGGATTATTGGAGATACCATTATCGGACCTTTCTTTATAAATGGCATCCAAAATGGCAGACAATACTCCAGATTTATACGACACAATCTTACTGTTCTCTTGGACACCGTACCTCTGAACCGGAGAAGGGTCATGTGGTATCAGCATGACGGATGCCCTGCACGTAACGCCTTACGAGCACGACGACTTCTGAACCGTAAGTTTCCTGGTAGCTGGATTGGACGAGGTGGCCCAGTTAGGTGGCCTGCCCGATCTCCGGACCTTACACCGCTGGATTATTTTCTTTGGGGAGCAGTGAAGGATGCTGTTTACCAACATGAACCAACAACACCAGAGGACATGAAGCAACGCATTATTGGTGTTTGTACAGCCATTCAAAGAGGAAACAGTAGTAAGAAGTAGGGCATCCTTCATCCGCAGAGTGACCCTATGTATGCAAGCCAATGGGCATCACTTTGAGCATGAGAAGTGAACGCTATGTGTAGCATGTAGTGCTGGTATCACAGTGGAAGTTTCTACAAAGGGCCATTTTACCCAGTGATGTTAAGAAACATTTGTTTGCAACAATTTTTCATATAACGCATTAGATAAACATAACATTGATAATTATGTGATAATAAAACTAATTCGTTAAACATGTTTATATTCATCTTCCATGTCCTACCTGAACTTCCCAAATCAAAACATTTTTACCTAAACAACGGTAAAACTTTTAGTCCACTTGCTTGTTTCACTAAAACCATCAACATGAATTTTACTATTACGAGTGAATGATTAACTGTCACTTGCGCAAGATCTACAGTAAAATAAAGTTTTAACGTTGAACAGCATTACCTTTTTAGTAACGGATTAACGATAAGCGAAGTTATGTTACAGAACCGCATCACCCCTAGCCTATGGGATAAATTCCTGCTGGAATGTACGACGTTAATGCAGGATGGCAGCAGACCGTATTATTCGTTTCGGACCTCTTGATAAGTATGGAGGTGTGATTACACATGTCAATCACATCGCGATTACGGGCAGCATGCGGTTCACGCCTGAGCCTCAGGACGTGCGCTAGCAGCGCATGTCGGGTGTTTCAAGCGTCAACTTCGCGTCTTAATATCTCGTGGTGTAATGGGAATATTGCGATGCAATCAACGCCATTGTGTATGTGCTGCGTCATGATATGGATTGCTGATGAAAAATATAGGAGGTCCACTAAAAAAACATAAGTTTGTGTTAAAAAACACATATGCTTTCGTTTTAGAATGTTTCCGAATATGTACATTCATGGGCCCCAGCCCTCCATTGATACCGGTGAAAGTCGTTTTCCAATAGCTGTTATTGTTCCAGAGATATTTTGGGTGGAAAAGATAGCTGGGACACCCTGTATATGAAAGAAATCCAGTATAACGTGACTTAATGTTTTGAAAAGGAAAAGAAAAGAAATGCAATCCATTAGTTTCAAATAAAAATAATAGCAGATCGCAAAGTAGTGTACTTATAGATCACGAAATAGAACGAGTGAAGTCAAAGAATACTCTTTGTGAGTACTCTTTGAGGACACTGCTTAATACAGAAGGAAAAAAGGTCATACATTGCTAATGTGCTGCTAGCGCTTGCTAGATCAGATCCTATCTCAATGTGTGTTCTTGTACGTAGGAGCGACGAGAGGGTTTTTGTGCATTTTCGGAAATCTTGCGATCTGCTAGTAATCATAAACTTGAATAGGTAGATCAGCAACCTTGAGTATATCATTACTTAAAGCCAAGACAGGAAAAGATCCGAACTTGTCTTAAATTGATTATCGTACAGGGAAGTCTGAACTTTGCCCCAAAGTAATAGACCTTTAGCAATTTATCGACATCGGAAGTGAACTTTGGTATTGAATTGTGAGAAAGTACTGAAGTTTCGTTGAAGTTGCCAATGAAATCTGGATCTTGTTACGAACTCTTTAACTAAAACTTACGTAACTAGTTCCACCCAGCTTGGGGAAAGTTACTTCCTCAATACAATGATAGGACGTGAATAATATAGAATAAACCAGCACAAAGTGGATTTACCGTGTGACATTTCTTTCAACCGATTCTACATTGTTTGTTTATGAAATATTTATTTGCTCGATGACATCGATTAATAACAGAGCGCAGCTTGCATAAACGTTCTTAGCCGCGTTAGAAAGTTATTGTAAGGATTCTAACTATTAAGTTTCCGTAAACTGAAAACTTTAGGGTCGAAACTATTGCCGTACATGGACTGTAGGCATAATTAGTACAAGGATAGCCATTGGTGTGCTCCTACGTGTAGCTGTGCTCCTACGCGTCGGGGAGCATATAATTATTTGAACTGATCAGTATCATTGATACGCACTTGGCGTGAATACAGTGCCGTAGGACAGATTTTTTTTTTAATGTGATGTTCCTCATAAGACACTGTTACCGCTGGTCGGAGCATGAATTTCCTCAACGAAAATTTCCAACATATCTTAAGAGGAGCAGTTACATAAAAATTGGCGCCCAAAACGTGAGGCACGAACAAACCAAGTCATGTAACAATTGGAGCCCATAACGAGCGCCCCGTAGCAAGAAAGCCGTAGGTGCCACATTTGCGCCACAATATAACACGCAGAACTTCGACTCGACATCGGATGACGCAGTGCTGACCGAGCTACGACGACGCAGCGACTTCGACTACGCGGAGGCCACCGACTTCTGAGAACGACAACTTCCGGTGGCGTGAAGACTGCGGACGCTGTTGCAGCCAAAGCTGACTGCGCATCCGCCGCCTCCACACAATAAAACACTAATCAGTAAAGAAGGGGAAAACTCAGGTTAGTCAGTACTAGTCGAAAGTTTATCCTCTGTGGTGCAACACCGAAATCCTTGTACCATTATTTGTGTATTGGTGTACTGTTGTGTACAACTCTAAAGACAACTGAGTTTTTATTGTGTAGAAAGGTTTAGTAAACTATTAAACAGAGAATAATTATTTTCAAAATGTCAAAGACAACCAGAAAGGGTAAATGAGATCACGACAAAGAGGAATCTGAAATCAGAGAAGAATCGGTAGAGGAAATGAGTCAAAATGTAGAAAACATTTCTTCTCTTGACACAGGAAATGAGCCAAGAGAAATAATGGACGAACAGTAAGTGCTCACGACTTTCGAAGATAAGATAGAAGAAATTCCGGATGTAGTGAAGGCTCAAGTAACAGTAATTAATGATGAAACAGGAACTTCTGGGTTGGCGAATGCTAGTTCCAGGCAACCCTTTGATATGAACTTGTCCAATTTCATATCTAAGATGGAAGAACGGGACTGACGTCCAGAAGAAAGAGATAGGATGTTTAAAGGTGATATATCTGAATTTATAAAACGGAAACAACAGGAAAGGGAAGAAGAGAATAGAAAGTTTCAGCAGAAAATGTTAAAATTCCAGAAAGTTTGTGATCTCAGAAATAATCAGAAATTCGAAAAGTACAGACTGAGATCAATGACATGTCTGGTGCTGTACAAACACTATAAGAAAATCTCACTGTAGTGAAAACAACTGAACACTCTGGAGTACAGCAGTTACCGGAATTATCTGAAGAAAATGAATCAACTGGAGTTAAACAATAGTTTGTGCACTACATTATTTTCGGCTGTTTAAGCCTTTTGAACGTTTGTTAGAGTGTTATATATGCATTATTTCGGTGATTTACTAGTAGTTTGCAGGTCTGTAGGCTATGTACTGCATTATTTGGACCGTTTAGAATTAGTGAGCGTATCTGCAGAGCTTTTTACATGCATTATTTTGACAATTTTCGAGCTGTTTTTATGTCTACACTTCAGTCTACTGAATTATTTCAGTGATATACGAGTAGTTTGCAGGTCTGTATGCAATTTACGAGTTGTTTGCCTGTCTGTACATCAGCATACTGCATTATTTCGATAATTTACGAGTAGTTTGCAGGTCTGTAGGCTATGTAGCGTGACTCCAAGCTCGTCAGGACGAGTGTTTTTTAACAGTGTAATAGATGAACTATAGGAAATCGATCCCTAAATAAATTGTTCCAAAGTAAATAATGTACACTTCTTCCTCTCTCCGCAGCCCAGCACGGGTTGAGTCCTATTCCGCAATTTTCCCCCCAGACCACCATCTAGGATTACATCACGGAAGGGACAACAGTGCCACCTGGTGGTGGTACTCTGTACTAAGTCTCTTGGACTCCAGACCTCATGGTGAACGCAGTGGAGGGATTTACAATCGAATTCACTCCAAATGACCTATCAACTGAGTCTTTTTCCCGCCAGTTTTCGGGATTGAGGGTGGGAAGGGAGAGGTTTACCAAAGGGGGAGAGGTTAATTAACTGATCAATTTTCTGAAGTAGTCAAATAACTCAGACCTGAAAGTGTACCTGTAGCAGCGAGGGGGAAGGTTTCCTGATGGGTGGGGGTGTGGGGGGGGAGGGGGCAGAGAACAGCAGGTTAAGGACCTGTTAAGCAAAAGGAAGGATCCTTTCAGCTGAACAATAGGTTAAGGACCTGCCAGTTAAAGGAGAACAATAGGTTAACGACATGTCAATCAAAGGAGAACAATAGGATTGCCCCTAAGTGCTTATTTGTCCTTGATGTAGGCAACCCACACTAACAAAATGCACTGGTGCCACCCTCATCCCTCTACCGTCACCTAGTATGTATGATCCTAACCGAGGTACGCCAACTGTTCAATAATTTGAAAATTGAATAAGAAGAAGACCCATTATGGGGTGGGGGGGAGCCCTCAGGGAGCAAATACTAGATGGACAGTTTAATATATTTTGTATGGGATCTAAAATTTAAAAACCTCTCTCACACCGGCCTGATTTAGCTTCACTGATCAGGATAGTAAAAACATGCGTATATTAAGGGAATTTTCATTGACAAAGCAGGCTTATCACATTCACACAGTTCAATACTGTTCTATCCTGATTAAATTAAGCTTAACTTAAATTCCATAAGGCAGTGAAGCAATTTCGAAGTCCCGGTGCGACGAAAATTGTCAGTAGATCTCCTGGAAACATTTGTAATAATTATTAACTTTCGGTGATCACATGGGGAAGACCGGAGATCTGCCGGTAAGACCGTGTTAGCCTATTTATTCGAAGTAACTGGATATCTTGAGCATACAAAACGGCAGGTTCGTCCAGTGTTAATCAGACGTTCCCCACTGATCCCGTGCAACACAGCGTAGTAAGCAGACACTGTCAATAATAATAATCCGTTAAATAATACGCGAACACACTTACTTTAGTTTAGTTCATGTATTAAATTCCTTCTCATACAGAATCTCATCAAGATGGCGACTAGCTCAACAATACATACATATACATCCTTCTTTTACGACTAATCGGCAAGAAGACCTCTATTCTTTTCCCAAGAGAAAACATAGATAGCAGAGATGCTATTCCATGGAGTAAAAGGACGCTCCAAGGAAGAATTGGGCTTGAAACTACTTTGCCTTGATAATCGGTAAGATAAGAAAAGATATTTCGAGATATGTACTGAGTTATATGATTTATAAAATTTCTGTAAATATCGCGGAGAGACCGCTGCAAGAGACATTACATCGCCCCTCGCAGCGAGCAAAGTTGATATGTATCCACTTTGCGAGCTAACTATTGGCTTAGCTAACTCGTTAGAATTTGTGGAACATACGTTCCTATAAATTTTAAGAAGTTAGTAAGAATTTTTTGATTACAAGAATTGAAAGGGATTTGGTATCTTCGTTACCTAGATAACTAGTTGTTGCTTTCACGTGTACTGGGGCATACCCGCATCCCACGTACACAACCAGGGAAGATGGACTTATATAGTTGTTCATCAGGTCTACCTATTCAGGAACTGGCCTTCACAGGGAAACCCCGGAAAACCTGGAGGCTTAGACCCCAACTAGGTGTCACAGATGATAGGAAAGACAGAATAATTTAGAAATTTGAGAGTTATCTAGAATTCATAGGAAAGATAAAATCTGCCTCATAGCCAAAAAAAAAAACTTTACAGATGCAATTTTTTTTTTATCTTCTGAAAAATTTTCTTCATCGATGTCTTGCTGATCTGCGGTGAAACTGATCGAACAGGAACATGGGACACGGCACGGAGGACAGGCGTCGCATTGGCGTACCGGACAGGAGACGTAACGGATTTGAGAGACCAGAAGGAACCTCAGGAACAGATACTCAGGATTGTGGCATGAAACAATCGAAATTCGTCTAAGGAATGGTCAACTATTAAAGATTCCTGAAAGAGAATGGTTAGTTGAATTTCTCCAGATTCATTTTGAACTCAAATATGGACCTGATCCATCCAATCTTCCATCTGAGGAATGGGAAAATCCATTCGTCTTATACTTTCCACACCTAGGTGTCTGTAGTTGCACAATACCACAACTCCAGATAGGAAAACAATTTTGAAAACATGGATAATTTCATCCATCTTCTTGAGTAAGCCGAAAGGCTCTAATCCTGGTTTTAATTATTTATTTATTTATTTATTTTTCGTTGGCTTTTCCAGGTGGAAGTAGATCTGAATCTTTCCTAATTTGGTTTCAAGTACGAATGTGGATAGCATGTCAGAATGTTAAAAACTTTATTATTGGAGACAATTTCCAAAAAAAAAAAAATTATATCTTACTCATACATGATTAAAATGAAATTTTGCTGAAAGAGAATGTTTAATTAAGTCTTGCTGCATGATCTCTCCAGCTGAAATTAATCTTCGTTATTGACGATCAAATTTTTATCTTTCATACTCCAAATGCCGCATTTTCTCATGAACATATATGAATGCAATATAACAATAAACAAATCCAACTGGAAAATGACACACTATTACAAATTCAATGAAGAACTTTCTTATTAACTCTAATTTTATAAACACACACTAAGCTGGTTAATTAAATTCTCTTGAACAGAATTTAGCTCGCTCCAAAACAAAACCAGCGAGTCTTTATATCTGTGGACAGTAGCAATCGATTCTAATTTCCTAACGCGGTTCATTTGTTCTCCTGTGAACTGTCAGTTTACAAACACTAACTTCACACGGAAGCGCCGTATTCGACCATATAGTTTCAGTAAACTTATTCTCACTGGAGATTAACACTCCCTGAATGTATATTATTTCACACGCACAAGCTTCTTTGGTGATCATCGTGTAGACAGATAAACCGTAAGTCTTCACAACAGCAATAGCTACAGTTCCACTTACTTTTCTAAATATTCCTATACTATCACAGAAGCAATCGCTTACTGTTCATTGAACTATCACAGATGCTTGGCATGCTGTCATTTAACCTATCACAGTAGCTGGGGCATACTGTCCTTCGAACTTCATTTTTAACACCCAAATACTTCATACAGACTTTTCATTTAACTTGAAACACTTTTCTTAAAAGTATCTCTTTAGGTCTGCATGGGGAAATAATTCTTTTATTCTTCCAGAATCCGGATATGCTAATAAATACGCACCAGGATTCGGTATATCAACTATTATATATGGACCTGTATAAATTAGATTCCATTTTCTGATGGTCTTCTTCAACCTTGATGACTTGATGTGTCTTCTTAAAAGAATTTTTTGTCCGATATTGAAAGTCTGAATCCGTTTGATGTTTCTGTCATGGATTTCCTTTCGCTGTCTTGCTTTCTCCGTAATATTAATGAGAGCATTGCGAATTTTTTCTTCCCATGACATTTTGGTGTCCTCGAGTTTAGGCAAGTTATCTACCCAAAAGTTTCTTTCGTTATCTCAGAGTTCATTGAGTTTTAATAAATCGACGAAAAAATGAAGCCAAGCCTATAAAGCCTTTCAGTTGTCTTCTGTTTCTTGGAGTTGGAAAATTTTTTATCGCACTAATCTTCGCTTCTGTTGGAAGAATTCCTTTTGCATTAATCATATGTCCTAAGAATTTAATTCTCTGTAGAGAAAATTGGGATTTTTTTTTTAGATTTGCAGTTATACCAGTTTGTTTGAACACAGCAAAAATCCTCCTAATAAGTTGTACATGTTCCTCACAAGTTTTAGAGGCAATTAATAGATCGTCCACAAAAATTGTTATTCGACTACGTAGTTCTGGTCCTAGGGCATAGTCCAACGCAGAAATAAAAACTCCAGAGCTGATAGCTTCTCCCTCCATACATAAAAGTAGTATATTTTCTTGAGTCCTTGTCTAACTGGACTTGCCAGAACGAACTTCTCAAATCAATACTGGTTAAATAGGATACATCTTGAAATTTCTGTATTAACTCATCGATGTTCTCCGGATGTGTGCGCACAGGTACTATAATTTTGTTAATTTCCCTTGCATCTAATACCAATCGAACATTTCCTCCTGGCTTTGGTACAACAAGCAACGGAGAACAATATGGGCTGTTCGACGGTTCAATAAGATTCCAGTTTAAGATTTTTTGTATCTCTTCCTGAACTGGTTGTTTTAATCGCCAGGGAATGGGATAGTGTGTGCGGCAAAATGTCTTATGGGGCTTAATCTGTAATGTACAAACATATCCTCTAATAATTCCGGGCTTTTCATCGAAAACGGACTCATATTCTGTTAATATATTGAATAATTGTTCCCTCTGACTATCCGTTAGGCAATCTGACTCAGCAATCTTCTGTTCGACTGTTTGTCTGAAATCCTCTTCTTGAATTGACTTGATAGGTAGTCGGCACATATTATTATTTTCAGCACAAATCAACTGCACAGCAGCACCACGGAAATATCGCTCATACACTGCCTCCTTTCTCAGTAAGATCAGTGTAACAAATTGATCTTCGATTTTAAAATGCACCTTTCCTTCTACCAAGTCCAACTTGCAATTGCAGGCTTGCAAAGTTCCAGTGCCAAGAATACAATCTACTAACAACTTTTCCACTACAAGGAATGTGCATTGTTTAGCTACATTTCCCAATTTTATCTCTATAAGCGTTTGTATCTTGACGTTCCTGGATTTTGCTCCCACTGCACCTATAACTCGGCAATTTTGTACTGGTAGGACAGGGATTTTCTTAATTTTACTAATTCTGCGAAACAAAGTTCCGGATACTACGTCTGTAGATGAAGCTGTGTCCAATACAACATTGGTTAAAATTCCTCCCACTTCTGTGATGATCTCAGACACACGAACCCTTTTATCTTCGACTACACAGGCCTCTAAGTCTCTTGTCAATTCATCTGTCATTAATTCGCCTTCATTATATCTCAACATTGCCACGGAATTAATTTCGTTTAAAACAGGTTTGCCCCTTTTGTATTCCCCGGCCGACTTTACGGAGCATAAAGCGGCCCTCTTCAGTTTAAATGTCGATTATTATTTCCTCTTGAATCATCTACTACTTCTGTTATGATTGGTTGTTGTTGATGACTGGTTGTGTTATTTGCTTCAAATCGAGTGTCAGAATTTCTGTACGCTTTATTATTATTATTTGAAAACTGCTGGTTCTGATAATCTCTTGCATTTCCAAACATTGGGTTGTATCTGCGACCTGTTCGATTGTCTCTGAATCTGCCCCTCGCAGCACTGTTATTGAAATTTCCATTTCCGTTGCAATTGTTTCCGTTGAATCTCTGACTATTCCTAGTATAATAATTATTAAATCCGTTTCCATTCCGGTTTGCATTTGGCGCCGCAATCGCTCTCCTCTGCATAACCGGTTGTATTGGCCGATGTTCATCTTCCTCGATCATATCTATAGTGTCAAGCGTAGTCATGAAAGAGTCAAGGTCATGTTCATTAATATACAGCATTCTATTTCTGATGCTGGCCGGAAGTCGAGATTTTAATATGCCAATCACGTCTTGTAGAGGCATAGGCTTATCCCAATACCGCGATTTGTTTATATATTTCTCAAAGTATTTCTTTAAAGACCCATGTGAAAAAGAAAAAGGTTCCGGGTATAATACCTCCTGCCTTAAACGTTCTTGTACTCCTTCGGACCAGTATTTGGATAAAAATGCTCGTTCAAAATCTTCATATGTGTCACAAGTTGATATCATATCAGATGCCCATATAGCTCCTGACCCCTGAATATAACCGGTCACGAAACTAACCTTTTGCCACTCACTCCAAATTTTTGGCAATACTCCCCTAAAACTTCTTATAAAAACTACGGGCTGAACATTTTTCTTGTCTGGGTTGTAGATCTGGAATTGACGTTGTTTCAGCATTTTCTCCTCAGTATTGCTTTTACAATTACAGGCATTATGACTACCCTCATAGTGTTGTGATTGATGTTGATTGCAAAAACGAGCGTGTGCATTAATGTCCCTGTCTGTACTTGATCGGGTAAATAATGTAGCTTCATCGATAGATCTTGTCATGGGTTCATTTCCAACTTTTATTAAATAAATTTTCTTCAGAACTCTCGGTCATATTCTCGAAAACTTTTATTAAATAAATTTTCTTCAGAACTCTCGGTCATAGATTATATAGCTGCTCTGACGGTATGTTCAATATTGTCTGAGGAAATGCTTTTCCTTTCTAAACTTAACTGCGAGAATTTTCCCGCGAGAATGTTTACCTTATGATCAACCTCGTCTTGTCTCTCCTTTATGTTATTTATGGATTTATCCAAATTTTGGATGTCCTTCGGGATCTTGTTTTGTGATTGTCTCAAATCCTGCATATCTCCTGACATCTCGTTTACTTGTTGCTTTAACTCATCTTGAACTTCAACTAATACCGGAATTACCGCCATAGAACATTGCATCTGTTCTTGTGCTTGAACTATCTGTGGGACTGACTCGACCTGCTCTTTAATAGTATCAAGCTTAGTAGCAACATACTCAGTTAGCTCTAGGCGTAACTTCTTCGCATTTTCATTACACTGCTGAGTGACTTGCTCAATTTGAGCACCTAATTTTAATTCTGTCTTTTCATTCTGAATTTTCAATTCTTCCGCAGTTTTATTTAATTTATCATCAAGTTTCTGGAAACTCTCTACTAATTTATTATTTAATTCCACTTTATTGGCTGCTAATTGTTCATTTATTTCCCTTTTAGTCTCTATTTGCGCTTTAGTTAATTCCCTTTTAGTCTCTATTTGCGCTTTAGTTAAGTGTGTTACATTTTTGGCTAACAGTGTTAACTGCTGCATGATTACAGTCAATCGGTTTATTTCGTCCTGCTCAGATGACATCGAAACACTTACGCTTTGTTGTGGGGCCTGACTAATGCTGCCGCTAGGCACTACTTCAGTTAAGCTAGCGTCTAATGTTTCACTAACCTCAGAAACAGGAGAGGGCTGTTGTGATTCGCTGTCCTGTTGCACTGCCATTTTATAAGCCGCCCTAGTAAGAACCATTAAAACACAGAACAACAAACATATAAAGTCACTCGCATCTGAGTTAATAATGTCACTGACCTAAACTTTGCATAATACTCACTTCTAATAAACACTTCGTATCTAAAGCTCAACCCAATCAATCTGATTCAAACCGATAGACATTTAAATAGTTATTATAAATTTCTATCTACAAAAATTTAATTGTATATTGTCTAGCCTGAACGACGTTCTCGTAGGTTGTGGCGAAATTGTGACTTCTGGAACAGGCCTCGTCTTCTTTTGTCTCGTGCACATGCAACATAAAATTCAAACAATATTTAAGTAATGCTCAAAAATAGTCCTGTCACAGTGAAGCCAAATTTAATATATTTTGTATGGGATCTAAAATTTAAAAACCTCTCTCACACCGGCCTGATTTAGCTTCACTGATCAGGATAGTAAAAACATGCGTATATTAAGGGAATTTTCATTGACAAAGCAGGCTTATCACATTCACACAGTTCAATACTGTTCTATCCTGATTAAATTAAGCTTAACTTAAATTCCATAAGGCAGTGAAGCAATTTCGAAATCTCGGTGCGACGAAAATTGTCAGTCGATCTCCTGGAAACATTTGTAATAATTATTAACTTTCGGTGATCACATGGGGAAGACCGGAGATCTGCTGGTAAGATCGTGTTAGCCTATTTATTTGAAGTAACTGGATATCTTGAGCATACAAAACGGCAGGTCCGTCCAGTGTAAATCAGACGTTCCCCACTGATCCCGTGCAACACAGCGTAGTAAGCAGACACTGTCAATAATAATAATCCGTTAAATAATACGCGAACACACTTACTTTAGTTTAGTTCATGTATTAAATTCCTTCTCATACAGAATCTCATCAAGATGGCGACTAGCTCAACAATACATACATATACATCCTTCTTTTACGACTAATCGGCAAGAAGACCTCTATTCTTTTCCCAAGAGAAAACATAGATAGCAGAGAAGCTATTCCATGGAGTAAATGGACGCTCCAAGGAATAATTGGGCTTGAAACTACTTTGCCTTGATAATCGGTAAGATAAGAAAAGATATTTCGAGATATGTACTGAGTTATATGATTTATAAAATTTCTGTAAATATCGCGGAGAGACCGCTGCAAGAGACATTACAACAGAATCCAGTGACTATTTTCTGAAGAATGGCATTTTTTGTAACCGCAGAGGTAGTTCTAAGGAATTTGTCTCCCACGAACCTTAGTTATTCCGATCTTCCGGTATTTCGATAACTCTCCAGCAGCAGGGCATTTAGGTCTTTATAAAACCCTAGAGGAGGTCACGGAGCAGCTGAACTGGCCAACACTTTATAAAGACATTAGAGGTTTAGTCAAAGAATGCCGATATTGTAAGAAGGGAAAACCCAGTAATGCCCTGGCGAGGGGATTGCTGCAGCCAGAATGGGAAGAGCATCAGTTGGACAAATTGTTTGTTGATTACATGGGCCCATTCCCCAGGACGAGAAAAGGCAATATATAAGTTTCGTAGTGGAGGACTCCTTCTCCAGGTTCGGTTGGTTGATACCTAACCAGGATGTGACTGCTCTTATCACCATCTCTCATCTTACTCATATATTTAGGTGGTTTGGGCCACCATGGACGTTGGTTATGGATAAAGCTCCTGGGTCTCTGTCAAGGTCGTTTGGACAATTAAGTTTTGGCAATGAGATGAAGCATTGTATCACTACACCTTAATGTCTTCAGGGTTCCTTTGCAGATAGGATTAACTGCAGCTTGATGTCAGCCTTGATTTCGTAGTGGAGGACTCCTTCTCCAGGTTCGTTTGGTTGATACCTAACCAGGATGTGACTGCTCTTATCATCATCTCTCATCTTATATATATAAATCGCCCAAGAAGAGGGATACCACCTTACGCTGGTTAAACTTAGCGTTTAACTCCACCCTTAGCATGAAGTATCCCAGGCCACCCCAACTAACATAATTCTCACATATCCCATGAATTCCCTGCCCTCCAATTTATGGGACATAAGTGATCTTTAACCTCCATGTATCACTCGAGATGTTCTTAGGGAGAAATGGGGGCAAGCTCAGGCAGATATTAGGAAATCTCACGATCACCAGGCCTGTTCCTATAATAGTATCAAGCGCCCCTTTCAAGGGAAGATAGGGGATCTTGTCTACATCAGGAACTTCCTGGGCAGACTTTCTGGGTTAAATACTTAGGGAAGCTTGCTCTCTGTTTCCTAGGTCCATACTCCATTTCTAAAATTTTAAGCCTTGACAGTCTTTTGGTCAAGGACCTGGGAAAGGGGAAGGTCATAAGGGTTCATCTCAGTCAAATTAAACGTTCCAGCGTAGTGAGTGGTTCTTAGCCCCTGGGGAGGCTTGTTCAGGTTAGAGATGGGGAGGTTAACCGATGGTGCCATTGAGTTAGAAGACTGTTCTGTTTGGCGCCACTGGCTAGGCTCCTGTTTTTCCTTATCTAGTGTCCTATTCAGACTACTATTAAGATTTTCATTTTATTTTATTTTCTCTTCTGTATTTTGTTCAGGGCATGTTATATTGGTGTGGTTTCTATTGCTCTAGTCAGCTCATCTTTGAACACATTGATTAAGTACTTCTCTTTAACTGCGCGATTTGCCACTGACGATATTTACTATCCAAAAACAGTGACGTCTTGTTTTAAATTGTCATTAACCACTTTTAGACCTGATGAAGTAATTTTCACTGTCCCAGTGGGCTTTGTATTGGGTTCATGTGATGATGTGGGGATTCCGATATGGAGAAATATGTGGAAGGATTTGATGGAGGTAGCTGTGCCGAATTATGCCGTTAATGATATACTGTGACGTTTCTGTACGCCTTTACGCAAGTAGATCAGAATTTGCTGTTTTGGGTCAGGTTGATTTGGCCGTACCAATGACCTACTGGCCTCCGTGACAGAAATAAGCCCTGTCGGCGATACGCAACTGTTTTAGACATTAGCACGTATGTCCTTGCCATTACAGGGAGAACCACACTTTGCCCAATTTCTTCACTGTTGGAACTCACCGAGGCCTTAGCTGTGGCTGGGACGTAATACTGCCTTCAAGAGGCGTCGCGCATTCGTCACATAATGGCGATTGCAAATAATATCGGCACTGTGCTACGTACCTTACGTACAAACGTTTCCTACGACATAAACCAGAACCGAGCAAGGTACTCATGTATTCATGTGCACCGCAGTTTGACCAAAATGATGTGTGACATATCAATAATTCCACAGTTTGTAATGCTACTTGGAAAAATTTCAGATACACAGCTTCCTTCAGAAGAGGGGAATGCCGACTAGGGCGCTGTGTTCGAGAGCTCTGCAGAGATTTGGACGATCTTGCAGTGAACTTTCTCCACTGAGTAGTCGTAAAATACGAGAGTGGACAGGACTCTTCAAAAAGAAAAAAAAGAAAGCTTTCGTACTTGAGACCTCTGTCTCGGCTTTTTAATTGGCACTTATCACATATTTTTTTCTTGTTTAACCACGTTTGCTGCAGGAGTGGGCAGCAACAAATAGATAGTGCCAGCTAAGAAATACAAAAACAAAAGAAAATTCTTTAATAATAACTACTTTTGCGAATGTCGTAGTTATTTACGCATGCTTGCCGTAGTTCAAGTACTGTTACCTCACCATCATTAATAATTGCGTGCTAGAATAAGTGCATGTAGACTAAATTCACAACGTCGCATGCTCAAACGTACTGTGGTTCCTTATCTTCTTCCACTTTTCCCACAAGCATTCCTTCATCACACTAGTTGTAGAACTACAGGGATACCCTGACGTAGGTTACTTTTAATCCGTCGGCACACGGACCGTGCTGTCGAACGTTAACGTTGAGCGTGCCAAATTCAACGTGCTGCTGAACGCTCAGGAACGATGCGACTTATGCAAACGGTAGGTGGGCCTCAGCGTGGTATACGCCATCGCAACGCACTCCAGCACAGTTGAGGGATGTTTCTAGTTCGTAAATCACACTGTTTACTCAAAGGGTGCGCGTAAAATTCCCACGTTAGCTTTATTAAAACGCACATTATCTCCATCGTCCACGGAAAGGAAAGTACCGTGTCCAATCAATAGGACACAGGCATATAAAAGTTTCATTACAAACAGTGCGGTACAAATTTCGAATACTTCTCCGCATAAGATAAACATTATTTCATCATTCCCACTTTTTAGTAAATCCCGAAATTCAGTCTTACTTGATCACTGTTCCTACCCAGTAACAGAATCCTTGCAACTAGTGAATTACGAAGCGTAAAAGAAAAAGGAGCAAAATATATTTATACAAGTAGCCTAAGCTGTCCTGTAGAGTAAGCCTATCGAACAAAGTCACCCCTCAAAAAAAAGGTGAACTTATATTTACATAACATCAAATATTATAGTGTATACTTATATTAAACTAATAATAAAGTATCAGAACCTAATAAAAACGAAAATGTTAAGAAAAAGATTTGGAAGTGTCAAGGCTCGAACCACCGCTCCAAAACACAACTCAAAATAGGAGACTGACGCTACTCGCTACGCTAAACCAACAGCAGACTCCTTCCAACTAATCATATTATGTTACCCCTTGCTGAAAACCTTAATCGTAGATACTTTACTAATTGAAATTTAATTATAACAAATTTTATCAAGAACAATGCGTTTTCAGTATGTCGCTGCCTTCAAACAGTCTACTCTCATACTACGCAAGTTGCAATAATAATTCTTTTGCCACGAATATGATGTTTCTCAATATTTTATTGGGACAAATCACACAGTTAACAACGGGTTTTCCTGTGACTCTTAATTTTCTGGTGCTCAGATATATATATATATATATATATATATATATATATATATATATATATATATGCTTGGAATGAATGCCAATATGGCGCCTCACAACTCCCGGACGTGCTATTCCACGCTATGACGTCAGAAACTCGGTACGCTCAACGCTCAACGTTCGGATGCACGGTCCGTGTGGCGACGGCTTTACGATAACCACTACTACTGCCTACTGTTTAGGATGTTATTTGCTAATGTACAATTTGTTACAATGTAATAATTTCCAGTCTGCTCTTACTTAATGTAAAGCTAGTTCATTCGGTTGTATTGGTGAAATTTGGATTGTGGACGAATCTACCTTGGATGTATTCCATGCCTAACAAACCGCACCCCTCCAGAGCTGCACCCAGCAAAGACGCAGACAGACGCGGGGTTGCAGGACACGCGGAGGATGGAACCATCAGGTTCCTTCCACAAGCTATGAGAGAGGCGGCGGCCCCAAGCCGCCAGGCAAGGTGGGAAGCCTCCTGAAGTCAGGCCCAGCTGCCGCCTAGACAGCTGTCCCTTTCATCGAGAATGCGGCCGACTCAGGCGGCCAACCCGAGGCGCAGAACTGCCATACAGCCACGCCGCCCCTCCCCCACCCCCCTTCCCCGCGCCACCCACCACTCGGAGTTCCCTAAGGCTTGCCGTGTGCCAGCGACCCACTTTCTGACCGCGCCCTGGGGAAGCCCTTCCTTGCGGCACTGTATACTGCTGGCTGTCTACACTCGGGCGGAGGGCCTTCCGAAGTCGCGCATAGCAGCGCTACCCCCTTCTCCCAGCCGCTGCAGATGTTTTGTAGATGCGCCACTCTGACGTCGTCGATTAGGCGGATGCACTTTAGTCCGGATGCCACATCAGAGGCGACGCCGGCGGAACAAGTCGTCGCCACTCTCCAAATTACTGCAAAGAGACTCAGGTGTTGGCCCACAGCCATACACTCCCACGGTGGTCATCGTAACAACAGAGGGATCCACTGCACATCTTCACGCCGTCCCCTCCTTCCCAACATGCCCTCCACCCATCCTGTCAAGTGCACGATGCACCGCAAACCACTTAACGCGTGTGTCACTGCAAGTGAGTGTTGAAGCTTTTCGTCTGCAGTTTTTGTCTTAGTTGAATTGTTAGGTAACACTCAAGTTCACCACAATCCTACATCAGTTATTCCATGTGATCTTTAAGGAGGTACTACAAATGTGTCTCTGTATTGTAATATCTTTATAATTAATCAAATGTGCAAATGTATGTGAAATCTTATGGGACTTAACTGCTAAGGTCATCAGTCCCTAAGGTTACACACTACTTAACCTAAATTATCCTAAGGACAAACTCACACACCCATGCCCGAGGGAGGACTCGAACCTCCGCCGGGACCAGCCGCACAGTCCATGTCTGCAGCGCCTTAGACGCTCGGCTAATCCCGGGCGGCTATAATTAATCAATATCAAATTGTAATTATTACTGAATCACCGACCCCTGACGTATGTGTCACCGGTTTCATTGTATCCATGTCCTAACTTTACAACCAAAAACGTAATTTAATGATTAGACTCTACACACATTTGCCTGTTTGTTCATGTCTAGCTTATCGTAATTTGTACCTATATCTGTATGACACTGTTCTAGCAGAGTCACTTCCATTTATGTATTTTTTAATATTTACATATAAAGTGAAACCTTAACGTTCGTTGGCTTTATTTTGGGTTTGCTTTGTTAATCTCCGGATTTGTAATTTATCTCGATCATTAATTCTTAAGGTTCTCTCACTAAAACTATATTCTTCATTGATGTTACGTTCTTTGCTTCATGACCACTACGTCTTTCCATAATCCTCTCATGTCAAATACAGTATTCCATGATAAATTAATTATTATAATGTATTTAAGATCAATGTCGATATGTTCACATGTCTTGCCAGGCAATGTGTCCCCTTACGTCACCCTCAGTGGCAGGAGAGTTGAGCACTAGGGCCACCCTTTATTCATATACAGACGTCGTCATTTGGCAGGTTACCTTAGAAATGTGTGTGTTTCATCTAAATTTGTACATACATATTACACCATGCGGATTGGCACCCAATCTTTTTTCTTTGATTTCTGTCTGACATTTGTCCCAACTACCACGTTTCTAAGCTACTAACGCAGAATTTTACTCTGTCTATACCACACCTACCTTACTCTAAGCCGTGTACACACCGGCACAAAATTCAAGTGTTAAGGAGGGGCCAATGCAAGTTGGCAACCTATATGGACCGTGCACGTGGAGTGCAAGGCCCACATCAATCGCCATCAATGACAAGTGGCACTATTTGTGTGTGCGGTACATCACACTATGCTAACAGTGATGCTAACAGATGAGCAATGACAATGTACTGCATTGTGTTAGGTACAGACGGGTTTTGCGGACAGAGTTTCATGTTGGATTTTACTCTTGGGAGTCGATGGTGTGAAGCCAGGTGAGCGTTGGCCTCAACGGTTAATTTGAAACCTGCAGCAGCCCTGGAGTTTCTGGCTCCGGCAGACCGGGCTCCAGCAGCAGGGCTTTGATGCGGCCCAAAGGGCAGGCGGCATTTTCGGCAGAATACTGCGAGGCCATCACAAAGTCTCCCCAAAGTGAATACGGAGAGAGACGCTGCTTCTCCCTCACCTGTGTCGCTCTGGGTTCACAAAAGCGTCGCCGGTGACATTGCTAGAAGCGAATGTACCTCCGCATATCCCCCACTCCACATTTTTCGAGCGTGGGACAGAGTAGCGGAGTATGTCCATTTCGATGCTGGCGCCAAGGGAGCGTCTGGAAAGTTTCTCGGATGAGGGCGACTCCCACATGTGCCTGCCATTGGCCAGACCGATGTGACGTTAGCAGTGTTTCCCGCTCATTCACAGTCGAGCAGGAATAGCGCTCATTCGTTAAAAATCTGTAAAACTGTTGCGACTGAACAGTTGCAGCAGTGGAGCGGTAAGCCACACTAGAAATGACACACTCGCGTTTCGATGTCCATCTGATACGGGCGCAGTACTCTGTACCAGGCGATACAGAGTAATTGCGGAGTAGTTGCGTACCGTATCCGGAACTCCAGATAATTTCCCGAAACTGTGGCGTGTACCCTCACCGCTGTGGTTGTAGCAACATCACAGATGCTCGGGATAACAGCAAACGAGAACAGCCAGCTTTGGACCCTGCCGTCGAACAGAAGAGCAGAATGGGTAATTAACGCAACTCCGGCCGTAGCACAATCGGCTGTGCAGTTCTCGCATTATTTCAGTGATTACACATTGATGGAAAAGAAGTGGCCTAGAGTCTTGTGCTCTCATGCAGTTACGGGGAAGTGCGAATCCGCATTACTGGTTTTATGGTTGTACGTTCGTGTTATACTCTTTCCTC
Source organism: Schistocerca nitens (assembly GCF_023898315.1). Lineage (NCBI taxonomy): Eukaryota > Metazoa > Arthropoda > Insecta > Orthoptera > Acrididae > Schistocerca > Schistocerca nitens. The sequence continues at coordinate 293,074,711 of NC_064614.1, read as the reverse complement.
CTTATTAAGTTATTAATATGTCCACATTCAAGAGACATCACTTCGTTAATGTGATTTAAAAATACATGAAAATTCTCATATGCAATAAATCTGATTATCTTTCACGATATTTCAGGCTGCATACGTTTACCAACCCTATCCTACTACCTAATCAAAAACTTTGGTGAACTTAACTTGGTGTTGATAATTTATATGCATCACTACTTTCTATCAGGGAAGCAACCACACCTACTCCGATTCTTCAACACAGGCCTGTGTTACGTAGTCACATGTAATTAGGCGCATACGAAATTCATTGGAGGAATTTGTAATACAATTTCGAGTTCAGTAAGTAGTTCATTTGCTTATCGCCTTTTAATAGAAAAGGAGAACTCGGAGGTCGCTTCGCAAACGTTAAAATAAAACGCCTCACTAAGAAGGGTAGTGTCCAGGAGAGCCTCTCACGGTATCTCAATGCAGTTCCTCGATACAAGACTCATTATGCCGTCAAAGCCCAGTTCCGCCATGCAACGCGTATCTCCTGTGGAGCGTTGTAACTGCCACTAGCACCTGCTGTCCGCCCGGGGGCGCCCTTGCTCGCGACACACCGCCAAGGCGCACTGATCCACACACGCTGCTGTTCCACCATCAGCCTGCGATACCGTGTCGCTCACAGCTCTGTCTACAGACTCTACTCCTACTCCCCTGGCCAAACCAAAGTATATCTGAAGGTAAACACTTTGCCCAACGATACAAACACTACTTACGCGAAACTCACATGTCAGATTAACCAGTGTGTAATGTGTTACAAACTGTCATTTTAATACTTAACGACAGTACTGGGACGCAGACTTTGACCACCACAGAGTTGGTCAAGAGTAATCACTCACGAAACCTATGGTACACTACTGGCCATTAAAATTTCTACACCACGAAGATGACGTGCTACAGACGCGAAATTTAACCGACAGGAACGAGATGCTGTGATATGCAAATGATTAGCTTTTCAGAACATTCACACTACATTGGCACCGGTGACGACACCTACAACGTGCTGACATGAGGAAAGTTTCCAACCGATTTCTCATACACAAACAGCAGTTGACCGGCGTTGCCTGGTGAAACTTCGTAGTGATACCTCATGTAAGGAGGAGAAATGCAAGTTTCCGACTTTGATAAAAGTCGGATTGTAGCCTAACACGATTGCGGTTTATCGTATCGCGACATTGTTGCTCGCATTGGTCGAGATCTAATGACTGTTAGCAAAATATGGAATCGGTGGATTCAGGAGGGTAATACGGAACGCCGTGCTGGATCCCAATGGCCTAGTATCACTAGCAGTCGAGCTGACAGGTATCTTATCCGCATGGCTGTAACGGCTCGTGCAGCCACCTCTCGATCCCTGAGTCAACAGATGGGGAAATTTTCAAGACAACAACCATCAGCACGAACAGTTCGACGACGTTTGCAGCAGCATGGACTTTCACCTCGGAGGCCATGGCTGCGGTTACCCTTGACGCTGCATCACAGACAGGAGCGCCTGCGATGGTGTATTCAACAACGAACCTGGGTGCACGAATGACAAAACGTCATTTTTTCGGATGAATCCAGCTTCTGTATTTACAGCATCATGATGGTCGTATCCGTGTTTGGTGACATCGCGGTGAACGCACTTTGGAAGCGTGTCTTCGTCATCGCCATACTGGGGTATCACCCGGCGTGATGGTATGGGGTGCCATTGGTTACACGTCTCGGTCACCTCTTGATCATTTACGGCACTTTGAACAGTGGACGTTACATCTCAGATATGTTACGACCCATGGCTCTACCTTTCATTCGATCCCTGCGAAACCTACATTTCAGCAAGATAATGCGCGGCCGCATGTTGCTGGTTCTGTACGGGACTTTCTGGATACAGAAAATGTTCGACTGCTGCCCTGGCCAGCACATTCTCCAGATCTGTCACCAATTGCAAACATCTAGCCAATGGTGGCCGAACAACTGGCTCGTCACAATACACCAGTCGCTACTGTTGATGAACTGTGGTATCGTGTTGAAGCTGCATGGTCAGCTGTACCTGTACACGCCATCCAAGCTCTGTTTGGCTCAATGCCCAGGCGTATCAAGGCCGTTATTACAGGCAGAGGTGGTCGTTCTGGGTACTGATTTCTTAGGATCTATACACCAAAATTGCGTAAAAATGTAATCACATGTCAGTTCTAGTATAATATATTAGTCCAATGAATACCCGTTTATCATCTGCATTTCTTCTTGGTGTTGCAATTTTAATGGCCAGTAGTGCATATAGCCTCTCCATCACAACAAAAGCTAACGATGTCTATAAGGTAACAACTCTCTCTGTAATTTAAAGCTGACGTGGGAGTTAAGATGTTCCTCTACATTGTGTATCAGCATGCAGCTATCAACCTTCCAGTTGAAATCAAATAAAGTAGTCATTTCCACAAGGATGTTTTATTAAAATAAGTACTTTATTTTGTATTACTGGCCAGTATCGTGACATAGCTCACTTACAAGCTCGAAGTTGGTCAGTAGGGCAAATAAAGTACTTGTTTTAAACACGCAGACTTTTAGAAACGATGTGTTTCTTTGAACGTATCGAGAATTTGATGCTCACCCAGAATAAATCAATTCCAATTAATCGTTCACAAAAAAATTCAGTAATAACGATTTACATACAATTTGAATCAGCGAAATTTGTGATTTTGAGACGGTTCGTTTACTGTTTTGATTTCTAGAACTTTCCACTAGTCACAGAATAACTCGTTTGGTTCCGTATTGCCAATCTATGATTTTACTGCAATGACCAAAAACGACCCTATAATTCCACAATATGGATTATATGAAGGGCTTATTTCAGTAGTGGTACAAGTCCATTTTTGGTTATTTTGTAGTTGAGATATCAGAAATATTCAAGAATATGGCTTATTGCTAGAGACGAACATTTCTTTCTGTTTGTTTGGATCATTAATTTCAGAAGCATTATAAGCAGAAAAGTGGAGGTAATGGACTTATATCACTATTGAAATAAGCCCTTCATATGTGCTCGATTGTACACTCTGTAAAGCGTGACCGTGCTGACCTTGACAAAACTCTTAGATCACTGAGAAGTATTTCGTTATTCAATAGGGGTATGTTGAGCGAAGAAAACGACAACATAACTAGCAACTAAATGGCTTCATTTCAACAAAAATACTATAATAGTTAGGGAAGATCTCATGTACTGCACTTAGTGGCAACTCAACAATAATATTATGAGAAAGACAGTATTCGTAAGTCTTCTCCATGTGAAGTCAGAGTAAAATCCCTTAGACCTTTCACGTGGCTCCAAGAAAATAGGTTCAGCGATGACATGTATCACTACAGAGTTGTATGTGGAACAGGAAATCAGCTAAATTGTACATCCATATGTTTCCAAGCACATAGTTTTAAGAGAGTCTCCACCACATCTGTTAAGCTGAGTTTTTCTCAGAGCAAAAAGTCCTAAAAGCATACGGTATAACGACCCACTCAGTAAATAACACAGCAGTACATATGTTGTGCTCTGTCTTAACAACTTTAACAACAGCAGGCAGAAGATTTATCTACATCTACATCTACATGACTACTCTGCAAATCAAACTCAAGTGCCGGCCAGCGGGTTCATCAAACCACTTTCAGACTATTTTTAAATTTTTCCACTCTCGAAGCAACTACGGGAAATCGAATACTGAAATGTTACTGCGCAGGTTCGTATTCCTGTTACTTTATTTCGATGAACATTTCTCCCTATGTACGTGGCCGTCTATAAAAGTTGGTGACTGAAATTTCATGACAAGATCTCGTCGCAACGACAAAAGTCTTTAATGATTGCTACCGAAGTTCGCATATCATAACTATGACGCACTCTCCGCTGATTCGTTATAATACAAGATTTTCGATCCACTCTGTCAGTCCTACTTGGAAAGTATCTCATACTGCGCATCACTACTCCATGGTAGGACTTACAAGAGTAGTGCAGCTAGTCTCGTTAATACATATGTTGCATCTTTTATGAGTTACAACAATTAAATGCAGATTTTGTCGTCTTCCTCATAACATTTTCTTGGTGATCGATCCAGTTTAAGCAATTTAATTTTTCTCCGTTAGCGTTAAGTTCAACTTACAGCGCCTAGATTTGTGTGATTTATGGTGTAGCCAGAATTTAATGGAGTCTCCTGTCGTCCATCATCTTCGAATGTCTCATGATGCTACTGTTTATAGTGTGTGTGTGTGTGTGTGTGTGTGTGTGTGTGTGTGTGTGTAACTTTCTGGAATTGCACTAGATCCCGAGATCTTAAATGCACTTGCACAGTGATTATTGGTACAGTTTTCCCTTGAAAATGACAGAGCAGTCATCTGTCGAAATATTGGCGCTTGTCGACGATGTCACCCGGCTACATACCCGTAAGTTATTTGAGCACTGTATACGCCGGAGAAATTCAGGTCTCACATTGTTTAGAAGCAGTATGTGAGGAACGGTGTCAAAAGTCTTCCGGAAATCTAGAAATAGAGAATCAATATCAGATTGTTGTCAAGACACTCATTACTTCGTGTGAATAAAGAACCAGTTGTGTTTCACAAGTACTATTTTTTCTGTATCTGTGCTAAGTGCCAGTAGATTCTTTTCTTCAAGGTAATTCCTAATGTTCGATCACTGTATACGTTCCAAAATCATTAGGAAAATCCGACGTCACTGTTACGGGTCTGTAACTCAGCGGATTACACCTATTTCCTTTCTTGAGTGTTGCGCTACCTGCGCAGCTTTGCAGTCTTTAAGTAAGGTTCTTTCGTCGAGCGAGCGGGTTTATTCGATTCCGAAGTATGGAGCTATTATCCCAGGATACTCTGAAAGGAAGCTAATTAGAATACAATATGGACCAGAAGACTGTTGATTTAAGTTGCTTCGCAATACTGAGGATATATATTTCTTAGTTACTCATATTGGCAGCTTTTCCTGGTTCGAATTCTGATAACCTCGCAGCTGAGCGCCCCAAAAAGTCATCTAGAATGTTTACTTCGTCTTATTTGTTTGAGGACTTTTGGAAAGCCATGTTTAGTAACTCTGATTAAGTGGCGCTGTCATCAGTAACACTGTTATAGCGCAGTGAAGATACCGAATGTGTCTTTCTATTGACGTACTTTACATACGACCAGAATCAGTCTGGATTTTGCTGCCAGGTTTCGAGTATTAGTTTCGTCGTGAAAACTACGAAAAGAAGCTTCACTGAAGTCCGCCATAAATTTCAAATATCTCTGAAACATCGCCAGCCTTGGAGGTTTTGTGCTGTTTTAAATTTGCCATAGTTTCCTCGATGCTTCTGCTACAATGTCCTGACCTGTCTTATGCCATGGGAGATTGGTTCCCTATCTTATTAGTTTAGTTGATATAATTCTCTCAGTTGCAGTCGATACTATTTCTTCCAATTTAATGCCAATCTGTTCTACGCTTATACATTTTGGAAAAAGAAGATTGTCCCTTGGGAAGGAGTCAAACGAATTTTTTTAAACACATATATCGTCCGTAAATTTTTGGTGGATTTGGATATTACGGTATTCACTCTCTCTCTGCAACGACCTTGTGGTCACTAATCTCTGCATCCATCACGGTGCTCCCTGTCTGTTCGAATAATTTTTTGCTAAAGGGTCAAGTATGTTCTGCAATTCTAGGTGGTTCCTGGACTCGCTGTTCGAAATAATGCAAATTCTTAATCAGTTTCATGCTTACTATCGATTTTACACATCTACATTCGCCGTGATGTAAAGGTAGGTTCACTTCACCACCACTGCAATTGTACACGTAGGAAAGACATCGAGGTCATTAGAGACGAAGCCTAATATCGGATGCTCCCTGTCTGTTCAAATAATTTTTTGAATTTGGTTCCTTGACTCGCTGTTCGAAATAATGCAAATTCTTAATCAGTTTCATGCTTACTATCGATTTTACACATCTACATTCGCCGTGATGTAAAGGTAGGTTCACTTCACCACCACTGCAATTGTACACGTAGGAAAGACATCGAGGTCATTAGAGACGAAGCCTAATATCGGATGGTGTAAAGGATGGGCAAGGAAAATCGGCCGCGCCCTTTCAAAGGGACCATCCCGGTGATTGCCTGGGGAAATCACCGACAACCGAAATCTGGATGGCCGGACCCCCGTTAGAAGGCGAGTCCAGTGTTATGTGTGCGGATACGAGACTAAAGTTCTTTTTTTTTTTTTCAACCTTTCAGCAACTGCGTCATCTTGGTCTGGTGCTAAGTTAAAATAACAAGTTATTAATTTATGACGGTTGCCATGTATAACCACTACACCTACTAACTCAGGAGAATTGTCTATTTCAATTTCACTTCAAAGTAAACTAACTGTAACAGCAACAAACTCACCATCTCCAGCTGTATTCACCTACCCTTTCTGAACACCATTAGGTCGTTCGTAAGAATTCCGGCTGAACGTATCTCTGGCTCTGGGCAACTTTCGGTTCCTACAGGGCATGACGATTTGAGATCAGTAGAGCTCCGGTTTTTTCCCATCGCCGCTACAATTTATAGCTATAATACCGATGATTCTTCGTCCTATGTTTGATTTGCACCCTTTGAGGCTAATGCACTTTTTGTACTTTCCCTTAACGCTGTAACGTAAAAAAAACCGGCCCACCCATGCAGACCTCAATACCCGTGGGGCTGCCTCCTATTTATAATTGCCCCCTGACCTACCAAGTGGAGCCTGAAGCACAACCAAGTACCCATTAGGTCTTGTCGACTATGCTACAGACGGTGAGATCTGTTCTCTTCTCACAAGACAGACTGGTAGTCTTTACCATTTCACACAGTCGCCGGAAACCAGAGAGAATCCCTTCTGATCCAAAGCAACAAACTTTATTAGTACCAACATGAGCCACCATCAGCTGTTGGCTGCATGCTTGGGACCTCATGGTAACTGGAAACACCCATTCCACATCTGAGATAACCCCGCCCCCCATATGCACACAGCGTGAACATTGGTCTTCTTCTCCTCCATGGTTGCAACATCGCCTTTTTTTGAGTTACCGGTCTTCTGACTGCTTTAACGCGGCCTGCTACGAATTCCTCTCCTGCGCCAACCTCTTCATCTCAGAGCAGAACTTGCAAACTGCGTTGTCAATTATTTGCTGGATGTATTCCAATCTCTGTCTTTCTCTACGGGTTTTACGCACTACAACTCCCTCTAGTACCACTGAAGCCACTCCCTCATGTCCTATCATCCTGTCTCCTCTCCCTGTCAGTGTTTTCCTCATATTCCTCTCCTTTCGGAAACTGTGCCGAACCTTCCCAGTCCTTACCTTATCAGTCCAAGTAACGTTTCACAACTATACAATGCTGTACTCCAAATGTACAATCTCAGAAATTTTTGTTTCAGTTAAGTCCTATGTTTGATACTAGCAGACTTCTCTAGGTCAGAAATGCACTTTTTGCTAGGCTAATCTGGTTTTGATAAACTACTTGCTCCGTCCGGCAGTGGTTATTTAGCTGGCTAGGTAGTATAACTCCTTAACTTCATCTACTTCGTGGTCATCAATCCAGATGTCAAGTTACTCGCTGTTCTCATATCTGCTACTTCTCATTACTTTCGTCTTTCTTCGATTTACTCTTAGTCGGTATTCTGTACACATCAGACTGTTCATTCCATTCTCGAGATCACGGAATTCTTCTTCACTTTCACTCATGATAGCAAGGACATCCGAATCGTATCAATGATATCCTATCACCCTGACTTTGAATTCTGATCCAAATCTTCCTTTTATTTCCATCATTGCTTCTTCGGTGTAGAGATTGAACAGTAGGGGCAAAAGACTACATCCCTGTCTTAAATCCTTTTTAATCCGAGCACTTCGTTCTCGGTAGTCCACTCTTATTGTTCCCTCTTGGCTCTTGTACATATTGCATATTACCCGCCTCTCCCTATAGCTTACCACTGTTTTTGTCAGAATTTCGAATATTATGCACCAGTTTACATTGACGAATGCTTCTTCCAAGTAAACAAATCCTATGAACGTGACGTGATTTTGCTTTAGTCTTGCGTCCATTATCAACCGCGTCGTCAGAATTCCCTCTTGGTAACTTTACCTTTCCTAAAGCCAGACTTTAATCCTCTGTTTTCTTCACATTCTCCTCTATGGTATTCTTATCAGCAACTTGGGTGCACGTGCTGTTACGCTGACTGTTCCATAAATTTTGCACTTGTCAGCTCTTGCGGTCTTAAGAATTGTTTGGATGATATTGTAAGTAGGCTGTTTAGGTTTTTATTTTGGTAACGCCACGTAGCGCTCTGTATGAAAATCACTGGCTGTGATGTGTGCAGTCTGTGGCTGGGTGGCATTGTTGGAATTTGCCATTGTAGTGTTGGGCAGCTGGATGTTAACAGCGTGTAGCGTTGCGCAGTTGGAGGTGAGCCGCCAGCAGTGGTGGATGTGGGGAGAGAAATGGCGGAGGTTTGAAATTTGTAAGACTGGATGCCATGAACTGCTATATATATTATGACTGTTAAAGTAAATACATTGTTTGTTCTCTATTAAAATCTTTCATTTGCTAACTATGCCCATTTCAACACAAATGGACACTCTGAAACTTGGTTCAGAAAAACACACACAGTAAATAATTTCACTAACGGATAAAGTAGATGAACTTTCAGATCAGTTCACTAACTTATCTACAAAGGTAGATGATGATCTGAATGACACAAGACCTGTAGCCTTCACCGACACTGAAGAGTATGAACAAATTAGAAAATTCAAACAAAATCAATACACAGTGCAAAAGAGAAATCCGAGAAGTACAAGATCAGTTGGCACAAGTAATACAAGAATTACATATTTCAGAGGACACTCGCGCTCCAGTACGGGAACAACCACAAAATAATAACACAGGACACTTCGGAAATTATGAAAGAAATTGGCAAGGCGCATTGGATTTTGAGATGGAACTGCCGAAACGAAGTAACAATGAGCGATGTACGACTCGCCGACACGATGATTTTGACTGTAAGCTGTTTATTACTACACGTAAATTCAAAACATTTAAGAATTCTGACAATGACATTCATCCACAAGCATGGCTTCATTAATTCTCTCATTGTTTTCCTCCCAACTAGTGATTGGAGCACAGGTTAGAATTTATGTGTGGCTACTTGGAGAATGAACCAGCTGTAAGAATGCCTCAATGTCACAGTGAAGGAGAATTTTATCATGCCTTCCTCTCAGCATATTGGTCTCAAGCTACACAAGACCGAATAAAACATAGCATCATAATGATGAAACGTTTCGAACAATCTGAATTTTCCAGTCTTGTGAAATATTTTGAAGACATGTTGCACAAGAATCAGTACCTGTCAAACCCATACAGCCCCTCAGAACTCATCCGCATTTGCTTAATCAAACTACCTGATCTTTTAGGACATATCGTTTTGGCAGGACGTTGCAAAGACGACATTGAAGCTTTTCATGGACTCTTACAAGAATTAGAAATTGACACTGACAATCGCGGAATGCGAAAACAGGAACACAACAATTACAGGTAGCATCCGTCGCAATTCCGCGATGAAAGAAATAATAACTGGACACGACGAGGCTATTCTCACAACACAAATCGTGACCAAAACAGACACCACCCGTATGACAACCAGTGGCAGAGTAATAGTTACATAGAAAGTTCGCATTTCCGTAGTAATGAATATGACAGAGACAATCATAGAAACAGACAATATGGTAACCAGAACTATTATTATCAAGGGAGATAGAATAATTTCAGACGCAGCAGTTCAGTGCGCAGTTACGATTCAGGGAGAAATTCTCCACCACGTGACCGACAAGAAAGGAACTATGGAATCTACCGACATGACGCCAGACGATATAATCATAACGACAGACCTGAATTTTATCAGAACTGGCGGGATTCAAACAGAGCAGGGCACTCTCGACAAGGTGAATTTGTAGAAGATAGGTCTCCTAATCCCAATAACGACGCACGCCAACAAAGACATAGCAGACAAAGACTCCCACCGCAGGCAGCCACGTGCGCCGGCTGGCTCAGAGAAAAATAACATAGATGTTAACCTTGAGAAAAATTCCAGTATTCTTTACCGACGTATACCACACGATGATTCCGTTGAAGCTGGAGCTCTGCATAGTAGTAAGAGTAAAGGCTTGCACCACATTTCACATGTAAAACCGTTTATTGAAAGAAAATCTGCTTTTTAACTTTGTCTCTGCCATATAACTTTTCACTTTACATTACTAGTATGCTTTGTCAGACTTAGAATCTGTTAACATGCAACAATGTTTGAAGTTAAATATCCAGTCAAGAACCAAGAGAACTTATTTCAACAGAAATTACGAATGCATTTTTATAGTGAACAGACGACACAGTGTTGTTATTTGTACATTCTTGCTAATTAATTAACGACTATAAGGCTAACATACTTAGAACATTTACCAGTACTGCTAATGAGATTTTAATGCAACATTTTGGTTTACTTGAAAATACATTCTGGATTTAAAGTACTTTCTGTGAGATACCAGATGACACAGTGGTTAGTTTATGTGACAGCTACACGATTTTATCACGACACTACTAATGAGTGACAATTTACAATGTTGCTTTTGCGGTGTATCTGTTTTATATCTGCACAGTTTTTCTGAATTCTTCTGGAAAGTAAAACATGTTTTAGTACTAACTTTTGTGGTATAGCTACAAGGAGACAGCCTTTTCCGTAGCACAACAATACGTTACAGCACAGTACTTTCTTCATCACGGCAATAAGCGTAATAACTAAGATATCTATACGCAAAGCATTTCACTTTTGTTTATCATGAGGTAAGTATATTGACTTCCGCAGAACTTAGCTTTTGGAGGACGATAACTACGACACTTCCACAGAGATTATCTTACAACAAGACGAACAGTTTAGCGCTACAGTACACGTATTTGAGTGATTAATTTTGTACTTAAAACATTTATTTTTAAAGATATTTGAAGTACAATGATACAAAGTTTTTCCATGATACATTTCATTCCATTGCAATAATCTGTAACACCTGAGGGTATAATTACATTAATCCTCAGGGGGTACACGCTTACTTTGTGTACCACGTGTTTGGCAAGCACAAGGAGCCCTAGCTAATATGGTATTTGCTTATACAACTTTACACTTCGGTACCATATTTCTCTAACACATAAATTACACAGATATCTGATCATTTAACTGAGAGACAAACATTTTTTTTACTACATCAGTGACACATGTTTACGCAATTACACAGTTGGATAATTTCATACTTATGAAATTGTATTTTGTCTGTACTTTATGAACTGTTCATATTTTTTCAGAACCATTGTGATGCTATGAGAGCTTTGAATGATGTATTTGGTATGGGATCATGATTTTTAAAGTGCATTTGATGTAGATGACACTACTGAAATGAACAGGGAATTTCTTTTAGGTTTTTAAATTATTGCAGAAAGCTACGACGTTTTTGAGATTAGACTGAGGTGTTATGATGTTATTTTTACGACGACGATGTGTATTATGCTGCTGAAGTATGTTTATGATCAATAAGCAGATGCCATATGAGGAATCTGATTATGCTACATATTTATTATGATGAAATATTTAAGTAGTGTCTACAAATATGTATATGTGTAAGAAAGCAAGGAATAATGAGTAGTGGTTAGGGACTCTGGTTTGTGAAAAGGGATGTTGGAAACCGAGAATCGCACTTTAAGAGTTATGAAATGTGTGTGTATGTGTGAATGTATCACTATGCTGGCGAAAATTTTATGGACACTGTTATATTTACAGGATTTTGTTTCTACAGATTTGCAACGCAAATTCTCGACCTGTGAAATTTTTATATGAGACTGTCACTGTAGTGCAAACTGGTGTCGTAAATATTTCGGTAAGAAAGTGAAGTGACCACCTTCACGTAATGCATCGTGGGCACCCAACTGCGCGACAATCGCCTGGAAAAAAACCATTAGTGTGTGCCTTTCAGAGGCACAGGTGGAGAAAAAAAAGAGGCCATTATCCTCACTATTGACATTTCTTTGTCGAAAGCATTGCAAATACGACACGCTCAAACTTGAAAACATATGATTACTCTGTGGAGCTCTTAATTTATGATATTTACTAAAATGGCTAATGAAATGATGAGAAACATTTTACATCTATTGTCTTTCTAGTTGAGAGATTGCTTATTTTGTTTAATATCTAGTTTCTAGCTGCACTGCAGCATTGGTTAAAATAAAATTTAATAGATGTACTAATATTACTACTTTCTGTCTACAGACCCAGTAAAGAATACGTTTATGATGTACTTTCTTAGAAAAGAGAGCACAAATAACTATTTACCTTCACAGGAACTGTATAAATAATTTTTTTACGATTTGGTAACTTATCTGCTAGAGTAAGTTAGGGTGATGCATCACTCTAGTGTTAAGATGTAACATATGTATTAGACATGGCCATCTTTACTGTAACACTTTTTCTGCTTGAGCTTTGTCATGATTAGATATAAGTTATTGCATTTGCTGCTGGTGCTTGCCAGGCATAGTGTTACTGAATTTCACTTTGTATTACTCTTTTAAGCCACTTTTACTACTGATTTTTTTTTTTGTTGCTGCACATTGGCTCATATTAGTTGTAATATTGCAATTTCTCTGCTAATTTAGATTTACTGTAGTTTACATTGCGAATTTCCATTTTTTTTGGTCATTGCTGTTTGTGTTAATTGTTTTGTGCTGCTGCATTGCCTCGTCCCTTAGTTTAGCATCTGAGCTCAGTAGATTTAAGTTAGCTTAAGATGGGGTAGGCTATATGTGAGAACGAGTTGTGATGAATTGGATGAAATGCATTGGGAAGCTATAAGAAAATGGCTTGGCCAAAAAAACGAGTTTTAAAAGAGGATGTGAACAGAATACAGAAAGCATGCTTGGATAGGATTTTTTTTTTTGTGGAAACAAATGTTGAAATAAGGGGAAAGATCCACAGAACGAAGTTTTGGGTTGGACTGCAATACCAAATGTTACACTGAAAATGAACCCTGTCATTCCTTTTGTATTATCTTGCTATGTATTTGTGTACTCTTGTGTATTTGTGTTTTTCCTGTCTCTATGTGTTTAGCTAATACGATTTATGTTGTAGAATTTTTCTAGTACTAAGGTACATTCACTATGATAAGGAATACCGTTATCCTAAAATATAATTTCCATTAATAATATGTTATTCATTTTGTAAAGATGTTTAGACATTATTAATTCTGTTCTGTTTCAATGCTCAAGTGTGAAATTAATGTTTCGAAAACTATTCTCATTATTTTATATATTTACTTATGTCATAATTCCTGTAACGTCGATGTATCTGTTTATTTCTATTCTTTTGTAAAGCCTGTTTTACTACAAATGTTATCTGTACTGTTATGTTCTTTAATGATGTATTTTGTACCTTTGTTATTGTATTCTTATGTTATCAAATTGTAATTGACACCAGTTCATCAAATTAAGTAACTTGTAAGTTACACTTCACTGCACACGTTTCTGTTGGTCATAGTATATGGACAATATGTGAGAAGTAGGGACTGATTGTGTTTGCACGTGTGTTAATAATTCAGCAAGGGACTGGATAACAGCATTGCTGATTCTAAAGACAATTAAAAAAAACTTTGTGAGTGCACAAGTGGTGGTTTATGGACTTGCTATATAGTACAAGACCCTTCGATGGTGATTGTGCACTTGCACAGTCGCAACAGATGGCTGCTAGCCATCTCTACAAGGACTGCAGTGGGTCTGCACCTCTGGTGGCCCACCAATACCGTAATCTCGAACAAGACTACAGTGGTCTGCTCTGTGATGACCTACCTACGAATATTCTTCAAAACTTCAACTGACTCTGCAGTGGGTTTGCTCTGTTGTGGACCATTACCTGTCTGAATGTCAAGAGTCAGCACTGTCTTTCTGTTGGAAGGACAACACTACTTCTTCAAGACTGCATTGAAATCCACTACTTCCGTGTGCACTGTCTTTTACTGCTCAGACTTTGAGAAAAAAAAATAAAACTGCAATTTTACTGTGATGAATGATCAGGACTGTCTTTATGGACTGTGAGAAAATTTTAGCTTTTGACCAACATTGTATCAATAAGGGTGTGCATTTGACTTCTTTGTTATTGTAATTATGAAATTTTTTTTCAAATCTGTATTGGCCACTGCCCCAACCAATTTGTAAAATTTTTTGTGGGGAGCATGGGGGGTATGTAAGTAGGCTGTTTAGGTTTTTATATTGGTAACGCCACATAGCGCTCTGTATGAAAATCACTGGCTGTGATGTGTGTAGTCTGTGGCTGGGTGGCATTGTTGGAATTAGCCATTGTAGTGTTGGGCAGCTGGATGTTAACAGCGCGTAGCGTTGCGCAGTTGGAGGTGAGCCGCCAGCAGTGGTGGATGTGGAGAGAAATGGCGGAGGTTTGAAATTTGTAAGAGGAGGAGGAGGAGATGAGTGTTTAACGTCCCGTCGACAACGAGGTCATTAGAGACGGAGCGCAAGCTCGGGTGAGGGAAGGATGGGGAAGGAAATCGGCCGTGCCCTTTCAAAGGAACCATCCCGGCATTTGCCTCAAGCGATTTAGGGAAATCATGGAAAACCTAAATCAGGATGGCCGGAGACGGGATTGAACCGTCGTCCTCCCGAATGCGAGTCCAGTGTGCTAACCACTGCGCCACCTCGCTCGGTGAAATTTGTAAGACTGGATGGCTTGAACTGCTATATATATTATGACTATTAAGGTAAATACATTTTTTGTTCACTATTAAAATCTTTCATTTGCTAACTATGCCTATCAGTAGTTAGTGCCTTCCGTAGTTTGAATCTTTTATTTAGCTGGCAGTAGTGGCGCTCGCTGTATTGCAGTAGTTCGAGTAACGAAGATTTTTGGGAGGTAAGTGATTTGTGAAACGTATAGGTTAATTTAGTCAGGGCCATTCTCTTGTAGGTATTACTGAAAGTCAGATTGCGTTGCGCTAAAAAAAAATTATTGTGTGTCAGTTTAAGCACAGTCATGTAGAATTGTTCTAAGGGGACGTTTCAATATTTATCCGAAAGCCAAATCGTATATCGCCAGATTCATACAATCAACACTCCAACGTAAATTGCCGTTTTGTGGCCACTTCCCCCAATGAGTTTAGAAATCCTGATGGAATTTTTTCTATCCCTTTTGCCTAATTTGATCTTAAGTCCTCCAAAGCTCTCTTAATTTTTGAATCTAAAACTGAATCCCCTATATCTTCAAAATCTACTCCTGTATCTTCTATCACATCAGACAAATCTTCCCCTCACAGAGTCCTGCAATGTATTCTTTCCACCTATTGTAACAACGAAAATGCAGGATGCATGGCACCTGCTACCGACGTATAATTTATTTTAATTGTATGTAAATATTTGTAATTTAAATGCTTTTTTTTTAATAAGTAAAGACATTGATCCACTGTATGTGTATATTTAGGTAAGAGTCTGTTGATGTTTCATTGTATTTATCTGTGTTTTACTGTGAAACTTATAAGCTCTGCGAAAAAGCCAAAGGAATAGTTATTTGCATCGACTAGCAACGATAATAGCAGTGCTTGTGCGTGGTAAAATCTGTGGGTAGGGAGTTGTTGCGCAGAGCGTGCGGAGAGAGCGGGAGACGGGTTCCAGCGCTTGTGGTGTGCGGAAGTATGGTGTCACGCTCTCGCAGTAGAGAGTACCATTTCGGCGGCATCATGTATGCGCGCAGGCCAGATGACAAGTAGCAGGAGGAAGGACAGTGGACGGACGGAAGAGACTGTATTAATTACAATTGCCTGTTCCTGTAATTAGCCGTGGCCGCACAAGATGCTACCGTCTTCAACAACAGCAGCAGTTGAAGCAACACATGCGACTGCTACGGTCGCAGGTTCGAATCCTGCCTCGGGCATGGCTGTGTGTGATGTCCTTAGGTTAGTTCGGTTTCAGTAGTTCTAAGTTCTAGGGGACTGATGACCACAGCAGTTGAGTCCCATAGTGCTCAGAGCCATTTGAACCATTTTTTTGAAGCAACACAGATTCGTCGTTGGCTCCGAGTTTCGTCGCACGCACATAACTGAAATAAGACTGTTCATAGGTAGAAAGTATTAACGGCTAACCCAGCAGCACAACTGAATGTGATTTGATTAATGAACTTTATTTAAATAATAATCAGTTAAATTCAAGGCGATTGTGTCCTCATTGCCCCCAGACATTGTTACCAAGCAGGGTCCTTGTTCCCTTCTTTCCTTTATGCTAACCGAATTTTGAGAATGGATCACTGGAAAAAATCCAAATCTAAAGAAAATGCACAAATTAAGAGTGCGGAAGCTCAAAAATGGCTCTAAGCACTCTGGGACTCAACTTCTGAGGTTATTAGTCCCCTAGAACTTAGAACCAGTTAAACCTAACTAACCTAAGGACATCACACACAACCATGCCCGAGGCAGGATTCGAACCTGCGACCGTAGTGGTCTCGTGGTTCAATACTGCAGCGCCTAGAACCGAACGGCCACTTCGGCCGGCAGTGCGGAAGTTTTATTTATTTTACATATTGCTTGGAGCACATGGATGTTTGGTTTGGTACGTATTCTCGTTTACTTCTGTTCAAGTCAGTAAAAAAGGCTCAGTAGTACAGACAATAATATGAAATCCAATTTGAAAATTAAATAACTGCAAAGTAAAAAGTGCTTGCCTTTCTCTAAATTCCTTTGATGACATTATGTTGAGGTCTCTGAAAGTCATTGTTCACGTAACGAAGTTCAATACTAACATACAATTTAAGGGGATATTTTCAGATCATTACTCGATTGCCTTTTTCAAAATTTAATGACAAACTTAACGTAAAAGTGACTTCTCGGTTTTTTATCATTACATACAATTTTTTTTATTAAAATTAGCGTCAAAAAACGTGACAACTTTCAGTTGCACGTCAGTGTTTAATAATAAATGTTTTTCTTTCCTATCATTTTGTACAGGATTTTGGACGTAAATTACCCTAGTGGGCTGGTGACTGTAATTATTTCTTTTTCGTTAATTAGTGTAATTTTTGGATTCATGATCAGTGATACCGCTTTTCTGTCCAGTGTTGTTCGTGAGTGAATGCACAAAATAACTTTCATTTTTCCAAATTGTACCCCTGTTCGGTTTAATTACTTTTTTATTTTTAGTAGACTTTTCTTTTAGAAAGATCGGTTGTACACTTACCCCCTACTTTTCGATATTACTTCTTCGGGAAAGATAGCCTTATCCAATTAGAAAAATTCCATTAGGTATACACGCAATCCACGGTCATATTTTATATCGCAAGCAGGATAGGTCGATTAGCAAGGGGGAGGTTACACTATCCGCTCTCTCCTCTGCATTTAGCACTGGAATTCCCGTTTACTCTTAATGTTACCATCTTTGCTTTCAATGTCTTTGAAGGTTGTTTTGACTTTCCTGTATGCTGAGTCTGCCGTTCCGACAATCATTTCTTTTTCGATTTCTTTACATTTTTCATGTTGCCATGTTCATCTCAGCTTCCCTGCTCTTTCTATTTATGCCATTTCTCAATGCTTGTGTCTCTGTATTCCTCAATTTCCGTGAACATTTTTGTACTTCCTTCTTTCGTCGATCAACTGAAGTATGTCTTATGTTAGCCATGGTTTCCTCGCACTTACCTTCTTTGTACCTATATTTTCCTTTGCAACTTCTGTGATTGCCCTTTTTGAGATGTCGATTCCTCTTCAGTGGTACTGCCTACTGAGCTATTCCTTAAAGTTGTATCTACAGCCTATCTCGTCATTCCTTAGTACTTCCGTACCACACTTCTTTATAAAATGATTCTTCCTGATTAATCTCTTATGCTTCAGCCCACTTTTCATGACTACTACATTGTGATTTGAGTGCATATTTGTACCTGGGTACACCTTACAATCCTGGGTCTGATTTCGGAATCTCTGACTAACGAAAATCATCCGTATCACCTACCCTTTTCCAAGTATACCTCCTCCTATTGTGAATCTTGAATAGAGTATTCTCTATTACCAATTGAAGTTTATTAGAGACTTGAGTTAGCATTTGTCCCGTGTCATTCCTTGTCTGAAGCCCATATTCTCCTGTAACCATTTCTTCTACTCCAGCCGGCCGGAGTGGCCGAGCGGTTAAAGGCGCTACAGTCTGGAACCGCACGACCGCTACGGTCGCAGGTTCGAATCCTGCCTCGGGCATGGATGTGTGTGATGTCCTTAGGTTAGTTAGGTTTAAGTAGTTCTAAGTTCCAGGGGACTTATGACCACAGCAGTTGAGTCCCATAGTGCTCAGAGCCATTTGAGCCATCTTCTACTCCTTCCCCTACAACTGAATTCCAGTCCCCCACGACTATCAGATGTTCATCTCCTTTACACACTGCATAAACCTTTCAGGACCCTCATGTAGTTCCTCTATCTCTTCATATTCAGCTTGCGACGTCGGCATGTATACCTGAGTTGTCGTTGTCGGTGTTGCTTTACTGTCGATCCTGATATGAACACCCCTATCACTGAACTGTTCACAGTGACACTCACACTGCCCTTCCTTCCTATTCATAACGAATCCTACTCCCATTATACAATTTCTGCTGCTCTTGATATTACACTTTGCTCGTCTGACCAGAAATCATTGTCTTCTTTCCATTTCACTTCACTGTCCCCTACTACATGTAGACTGAGCCTTTGAATTTCATAGTTCAGGTTTTCCAGCTTCCCTACCACGACATGATTCTAACATTCCACTCCCCGACTCGCAGAACGTTACCCATTCGTTGGTTATTCAATTTTTTACTCATGGTCACCTGCCCTTTGACAACCTCCTCCCAGAGATCCGAATGTGGGACTCTTCTGGAATCTTTTGCCAATCTTGAGATTATCATGACACGTTACCAATTACAGGCCACATGTCCTGTGGATACACTCTATGTGTCTCTAATGCAGTGGTTTCCATTACCTTTTGCATCCTCATGCCATTGATCATTGATGATCTTTCCGCCTTTAGGGCCAGTTTCCCTCCTCAAGGACTGCAGAGTGCGCTGAACTTCTGTCCACTCGTCCGCCATCTTTGACAAGGCCTTTGGCAGAATGAGGGTGACTTTTTATGCCGGAATCTCCGGCCGCCTGTGCTAATTATTAATTAAAATTTAAGCGGTGGCGGGTTTCGAACCCGGGATGGAGGACGTTTTGAATTCTAATAAAAGCAAACTATGCATTACGCTTTTCGGAATTTTTTCCGCCTTCAGAAATCCAAGTGCAAAGGCAGTACAGAGACAACAGTGCTACCAGGTGTGTACATAACATGATAGACTACTGTCATCTCATGTTAGTAGACACTGACATCACTGTTGTCCCTTTGCTGCCTTTGTACTTTGTGACCAATAAAGTCATTCTTCACCTGCTGTATGACTTTTTATGCGACCTAGCCAGCTTAACTACAGATCTACGTACATTTACTCAGGGACACTGAAAGGTAACTTGTTTGGGACTATTTAATTGATCGAGAATGTAGACAAAACTTAGTGTGCTAACAAACTTTACTTGTTTTAAAAATATATAAATTAAACTAAACAAGTTATAGATTGAATACCCTAAACAACTGACAGGCTATTTAATTCTTCACTGGGTGGATCCTGCTTGGCTAGGACAGTTTAACTAGGTGATCAGTGAGTCAAGTAATCTGGGCCTAAAAATGTGGATAATGCCAGCTGAATTGATCTGATGCTGAGCAGACTTTGATTGATCAAATCTACTCAAGTTTCTCTACATAGATGCAGCTGAGTGCAAGTGGCGATTGAGATTTGTATGCCCTGACGATGCTGGAGCAGTAATTCGATACCTTATGTACTTCGTGTGGCGACGTGACTTGCAATTTCAAAGATATTTATCTAAATCGCCTGTGCCTTGGAGCTTGTTAGTCCTAGCTATGAGGTGTAATAAAAATTCTCCAAACGCTTCTCACACACTGGAGTTTTCTTAGACAACTGGGGTGGCAGAGGAAAGAGGTTCACTGTCTTATTTGCACCACTGGTGAACACAAAAACATGTGAATTTTTTATTACATGGAGATCTGCTCACAATGCCTGGTATCCAACTCCACTGTGTAGATGCATTCCTTTAGACCGTCGTCCCAGCCTGTGCTTCTGCTGGTGCCATGGCAGGTATCATGGCATTGTTCTGCTGGAGGCCTGTCTCAACAAGGGGCTGCCCTGTCTGCCCTGTACGCTGTGGACCTGTCTGGCAAGATTTACTAAGGGATGGGCCCGCCGCCAATTCCTCTCAACTCCCAACATACCATTTCTACAAGCTAAGAATCATAAAAATACCTCATGATTTTAGCGCTCTCCCAGGCTCCATCGTCTGCTAAGGCCGTTAAGTTTCTAGTCTCACTCAAGGTGCGTCAGGTTGTAATGAAATCTTTAATAATTTTCTGTATGCGAAAAATAGGTGAGAGAGTAACTTGTCCTCTCTCAACACCTGTCTGCTTGGAACACACTTCAGTTACAGACACCATTTAGAAGGCTACATACAGCGTCGTCACCTGTCGGAACTTCGTCACCTGTCGGGACTTCATGAAACTATAGGACCCGAAGGATGAATATTCCACTATGTCCCACAGCAAACTGCGCATTTTTTCGACCGAAATTAGCCGAGAAATAAAAGTGTTGCATTCCTTACTGAACGCCCCTCGTACTTTTCGAAAGAGGTTTATAGTACTTCATACACGAATCAATGCGCTTTTCTAATTCCAAATTAAGTAGTTGTTATTCGTACTTTTGTTATCACTCTGTGTTGTCATTTCTATATACAAATATTTTGTAAAGTACAACAATTTCAATACCTAAGTGACAGCTACAAAATAATTCATTAATTGCATAACAAATCTCGCCTGTAAATGGCCACATCTGTGTCAAATAAGTAAGATGGAAAACAATTTATAAAACATTTCAGTAAGTTCAGTCGACGTTAAGGTGCCTAAGTCGTCGTGGTACACACCTTCTCGAATAACAAAGGAATGAGTTAGGCTTCTGTTCAAGTATCGTGCAAAGTATCAAATTCTTAACGATGAATAGTCACCAATTCGTTCAGGTAGTCGTTTTCAGTATTCAATATTTTCTCATAACTCGCGTGACCAGTGGCTTCTATTTTTACAAGTAACGATCAAGTTGCCATAGGCTCCTAAATAGTTCTGTTAAAGTATCATCTAGCACCGTTACGCCTCCTCTCAGTTGAAGCCTACAGCACCATGCAGTTAGAGCACATCGCACAAGCCTTCAAATGCAACCCCGCACATACATTAGCAATGATCAACGGCATGAGGTTGCAAAAGTTTCCAAAGGCTATGTGGCCTGTAATTGAAAACGTGTCACGACATCTCTCCATGGGCAAAAGATTCTGGAAGAGTCTCCCATTCGGATCTCCGGGATAGGACCGTCGAAGGGAAGGTACTCGTGTGAAAAAGTACTGAATAACCAACGAAAGTATAACGTTCTACGAGTCGGGGCGTGGAAAATCAGAAGCTTGAACGTGGTAGGGAATCTGGAAAATCTTAAAAGAGAAATGCTAAGGCTCAGTCTAGAAACAGTAGCGGACAGTGAAGTGAAATGGAAAGAAGAAATGATTTCTGGTAAGATGAGGATAGGGTAGTATCAAAAGAATAGGACTCGTTATGCATAGGAAGGTAGGGCAGAGAGTGTGTTACAGCGAACAGCTTAGTTATAAAAGCTAAAGATGAAGAAATAGAGAAAATATGTGAAGGCCCTGTAAGCGTAATACAGTAATTAAAGGGAGATGAAAATCCAATACTTACAGGGAACTAGAAGGCAGTTGAAGGGGAAGAAGTAGAAGAAAACGTTACAGGAGAATATGGGCTTAGGACATGGAAGAACACAGGAGAGAGACTAATTGACTTCTGCAACAAATTTCAGCTAGTAATACCGAATAGTCTGTTCGAGAATCAAAGAGAATGAGGTATACTTGGAAAAGGTGGGCTATACGGAATATTTCAGTTTAATTAGATCATCGTCAGACAGAGATTCCGAAATCAGATACTGGATTGTAAGGCGTACCCAGGAGCAGGTATAGACTCAGGTCACAGTATAACAGTGATGAATAATCAGGAAGAATCAATACGCAAAGAAGTAGGACACAGAAATGCTAAGGAACGACGAGATACGCTTGAAGTTCTCTAAAGGTATAGATAAAGCAATAAGGAATAGTTCAGTCAGCAATACCGGCACTCACAAAATTTGGAAAGGTAAATGCGAAGAAACAATGCTTTTTTGGATCATCAGTCTTCTGATTGGTCTGATGCGCCCCACCAAGAACTCATCTGCTGTGCCAACCACTTGATATCACAGTAGCACTTGCAACCTACGTCCTTATTTATTTGCTGGATGTATTCCAATCTCTGTCTCTCTCTATAGTTTTTGCCCTCTACAGTATCCTTAAGTATCGTGGAAGTTATTCCCTGGTGATTAAACAGGTTCTATCATCTTGTCCCTTCTCCTTAGCCGGTCGGAGTGGCCGTGCGGTTCTAGGCGCCACAGTCTGGAGCCGAGCGACCGCTACGGTCGCAGGTTCGGATCCTGCCTCGGGCATGGATGTGTGTGATGTCCTTAGGTTAGTTAGGTTTAATTAGTTCTAAGTTCTAGGCGACTGATGACCTCAGAAGTTAAGTCGCATAGTGCTCAGAGCCATTTGAACCAACCCTTCTCCTTTTCAGAGTTTTACTCCTTTCCTCTCCGATTCTGCACTGAACTTCCACATTCCTTACCTTATCAGTCCATCTAATTTTCAAAATTCTTTGGTATCACTACCTCTTAAACGCTTCGATTCTCTTCTGTACCAGTATTCCCACAGTCCATATTTCACTACCAGAAATTACTGTATTCCAGACGTACATTCTCAGAAATTTCTCCCTCAAATTAAGGCCACTTCTCTTGCTGAGAAATGCCCCTTTTGACATTGCTAGTCTGCTCATGGTATCCTCCTTGCTCTGTCCGTCAGTTATTTGACTGTCCAGGTGGCAGAATTCCTTAACTTCACCTACCTCGTGATCGTCAATCCTGATGTTACTTTTCTCGCTGTTCTCGTTTCTGCTACTTCTCACTACATTCGTCTTTCTTCGATTTACTTCTCCTTTTGTTATTCTTGAACAGAGTATTCGTTATTACTAGCTGAAATTTATTACGAAACTCAATTAGTCTTTCTCCTCTCTCATTCCTTTTCCCAACTCCGTTTTCTTCTATAATCTTTTCTTTTATTTCTTTCCCTACAACTGCATTGCAGTACTCCATGACTATTAGATTTTCATCTCCCATTACGTACTGTATGACCCTTTCAGGATCCTGATATACTTTATTTCTTCATTTTCATCTTGCCTCTTCGGAAAGTGAAAGCGTTTCAGTGATACGATTCGCTGATGACACTGTCACCATCAGTCACCATTAATCTTTATTTTACAGTTTCCATTACCAACTTTAGCCCATATGAAAAGGTATTCATCTGCATTCAATTTCTTCTTCCTTCTAGTACTCAACACAAATGGCATACTAGGAACCAGTGTACCATAAGGCTGTTTAGCCAGATTTCCTGCTGTCTCTGCTATGCTCCATGTCTTCCATGTAAGAATATTTGCATCTGGAAACGCTTCAAGGCCACCATAGTCACAATGATTGCCCCATACTACAGCAAGTGTGAGCCATGTACTACCTCCAAACACGGCTTGTACATCACATGTAAAGTTCAAACGTAGTCCGCGAAATACGTTTGGACCTCCAATTACCTGTTGTTTATTGAACTGCCCAGCAAGATCAATGTCTATCGCCTTCAGAGAACGATAAACAGGAACGCTGCGCCGCCAGCGACGACGGTAACCACGTCGCCCAGGCACTCCTTTAACGGCATGTTAGGAGATCTCAGCCCACATTATCATCAACATTCTAAAGCGCCACGGAAGTCACACCTTCATACAAAGCTAGTGACAGGACCTGCACCGGAATGCATCAGTATGACGCGGAAGCATCCTTGATACTTACACTACATTTTCTGTGAATTGCGAAAATATGTTCTTCAGTGAGACGTCCGTATATAATTGTTTACATATTGTGGTTTCGTTGACAAGCTACTGGTTAAAACCATGTCGTATGCAAAATATTGTATATCTCTGCGAGCTAGTGTGATTGGCCTTAACTGATACTTTACGGATATGCTACATTTTACTGAGATACATCTCTTACGTGAGCGTCACAGTGATGCGTACGTTGGGTCTTACTTACACTTTGTGAGCAGATTTGAAAGACAGTAAGTCCTCTCGAACTGTCTTTCTTCTGTTTTATTTACTCAATCGAACTCATAACTAAACGCTATACGGTCAATGAATAATGAGATTTTTAGAGAGGGTTGCAGTGGTTGTAATGCTGAGTTCGGCAGCAGCTAGATGCATGAAGTTATTTGAGATGTAGGAGACGAGCGCTTGTTTAGGTCAGACAGTCATGGTTGTGGCAGGTGAGGCTAGATGGTGTCAGTTCGGAGAATATGGTAGACTACAAATATAAAGTAAACGAAGTGGCGAAAGCCGCTGCAGAGATCACGGCCTTAGTCACTTTGGATCACTGGCCACAGGGTGTGGAGAGAGCGAAGCAGGGGCATGGCGTAACTTCCCTGTAATCAGACAAAAAACAATTCATACAACTTCTCTTGCTGATTGGTGAATTGTGTCGAAAGGGGGGAGCGGTAATTGTTCCCGGCCGTTTCAGTAGGGGCCCTCATTTTGTTTCCTGAGAAGCTGCCTGTAAGATCACTAATACCTAGGTCCACGAAAACATTTCGCAGAAACACTGCTGGAGACCGGATAATGGATGGCCGAGAAGGCCGTGATTTTTTTTTTTTTTTAAGGCATGTAGAAGTACAGGACCACACGGTTTCCCATGCGCACTAAATTTGCTGATGAGCAGTCCGTGACGTCTTAATATTTGGTACAAAGTGCCACCGTACGGTTTGCAGGGTCTAACACAATGCAGTGTTTCATCATCTCGTTGCTAAATTTTAAATAGGGTGATAGAGTCAATTCGGCCGGTGATTTCCTTGGCAAGCAGCGATGAAACATATACAGGATGTTACAAAAAGGTACGGCCAAACTTTCAGGAAACATTCCTCACACACGAAGAAAGAAAATATGTTATGTGGACATGTGTCCGTAAACGCTTACTTTCCATGTTAGAGCTCATTTTATTACTTCTCTTCAAATCACATTAATCATGGAATGGAAACACATAGCAACAGAACGTACCGGCGTGACTTCAAACACTTTGTTACAGGAAATGTTCAAAATGTCCTCCGTTAGCGAGGATACATGCATCCACCCTCCTTCGCATGGAATCCCTGATGGGCTGATACAGCCCTGGAGAATGGCATATTGAATCACAGCCGTCCACAATACGAGCATGTAGAGTCTCTACATTTGGTACCGGGGTTGCGTAGACTCAAATGCCCCCATAAATGAAAGTCAAGAGGGTTGGGGTCAGGAGAGCGTGGAGGCCATGGAATTGGTCCGCCTCTACCAATCCATCGGTCACCGAATCAGTTGTTGAGAAGCGTACGAACACTTCGACTGAAATGTGCAGGAGCTCCATCGTGCATGAACCACATGTTGTGTCGTACTTGTAAAGGCACATGTTCTAGCAGCACAGGTAGAGTATCCCGTATGAAATCATGATAACGTGCTCCATTGAGCGCAGTTGGAAGAACATGGGGCCCAATCACCCTAACCGCCGTCTGCTTCACGCCTGCTGTGCAGCGAGCTACCGTAATTTAAGTATTAACTGTATTTTTCTTACTTGTCACTTCTTCTTCCGTCTGTTTTTGCTTTTGGGAAGCTTTATTTGCCAAGTGCTATTAATAGTGTTCCATAGATTTCGTGTTTGTTCTGAATACAGTCAGAGAGTTTCCCTTTCGTCAACCATAGTGCCAGTAGTGCTAGTGTTTGTTTTCAATACAGTCCAGAGACAGGTAGTGCTATTTTCTTTGTTTTCTACAAGAAGTGGCTAGCAATCACAGTTTAGTCAATAGTCAGCCGCCTTTAGTGAATTAGCAATCTAGTTAAAAGTTGATTAACTTTCTTCAGTAAATTGATTCCTTAGGATGGATAGGATGTGTGACTGCTGTGTACGGACGCAGGAGGAGCTGGCCACTGTTCGCGAACAGCTGAATGTGTTGATGGCCGCGGTCAGCCGTCTTCAGGCTGCTGCCTCGGAGTGTAGCGGCAGTGGGGAGTCTGGTGCGTCGCAAGGTACACCCCAGGTGTTACATGCTTCGCCCACTGTCCCTGCTGTCGAGACATCTTCGCGGGTACCGGGCGCGGTTGGGCCACCCTCTCCCCAAGGGGAGTGGCGGGTTCAGCGGCGTTCGCGGCGCACGAGGCGGAGGGTAAATGTGGAGGCTGGCCGTGTGGCATCGCCCGCTCTGCCTGTGAGTGGACATGTGGCTGCTCCTACAGCAAGGTCCGAGCAGGCACACGGGGGGAGGGGTTTATTAGTTCTTGGGAGCTCCAACGTTAGGCGGGTGATGGAGCCCCTTAGGGAAATAGCGAAAAGGTCGGGGAAGAAGGCCAGTGTTCACTCTGTCTGCTTGCTGGGGGGTCTCATCCGAGATGTGAAGGAGGCCCTACCGGCGGCGATAGAGAGCACTGGGTGCACCCGACTGCAAATTGTTGCTCATGTCGGCACAATGACTCCTGAAGTCTGGGTTCAGAGGTCATCCTCAGTTCGTACAGGCGGTTGGCGGAATCGGTGAAGGCGGAAAGCCACGCTCGCGGGGTGGAATCAGAGCTAACTATTTGTAGTATCGTTCCCAGAGCCGATCGCGGTCCTCTGGTTTGGAGCCGAGTGGAAGGCTTAAACCAGAGGCTCAGACGATTCTGCGGAGATCTGGGGTGCAAATTTCTCGACCTCTGCTATCGGGTGGGGAAATGTAGGGTCCCCCTGAATAGGTCAGGCGTACACTACACGCCGGAAGCGGCTACAAGGTTAGCGGAGTACGTGAGGAGTCCACATGGGGTTTTTTTAGGTTAGAGAATTCCCTCCCTAGGCCCGACAAGATGCCTCCTGAGACGCGGCAAGGTAGGAGTAGGCAAAATGCAACAGGGAATAACAGTATTAATGTGCTAATAGTAAACTGCAGGAGCGTCTATAGAAAGGTCCCAGAACTGCTCTCATTAATAAACGGTCACAGCGCCCATATAGTACTAGGGACAGAAAGTTGGCTGAAACCAGACGTAAACAGTAATGAAATCCTAAACTCAGATTGGAATGTATACCGCAGAGACAGGATGGACAGTGAAGGGGGAGGCGTGTTTATAGCTATAAGAAGTGCAATAGTATCGAAGGAAATTGACGGAGATCCGAAATGTGAAATGATTTGGGTGAAGGTCACGGTTAAATCAGGCTCAGACATGGTAATTGGATGTCTTTATAGGCCCCCTGGCTCAGCAGCTGTTGTGGCTGAGCACCTGAAGGATAATTTGGAAAATATTTCGAGTAGATTTCCCCACCATGTTATAGTTCTGGGTGGAGATTTTAATTTGCCGGATATAGACTGGGAGACTCAAACGTTCATAACGGGTGGCAGGGACAAAGAATCGAGTGAAATTTTTTTGAGTGTTTTATCTGAAAACTAACTTGAGCAGTTAAACAGAGAACCGACTCGTGGCGATAACATATTAGACCTTCTGGTGACAAACAGACCCGAACTATTTGAAACAGTTAACGCAGAACAGGGAATCAGCGATCATAAAGCGGTTACGACATCGATGATTTCAGCCGTAAATAGAAATATTAAAAAAGGTAGGAAGATTTTTCTGTTTAGCAAAAGTGACAAAAAGCAGATTACAGAGTACCTGACGGCTCAACACAAAAGTTTTGTCTCAAGTACAGTTAGTGTTGAGGATCAGTGGACAAAGTTCAAAACCACCGAACAATATGCGTTAGATGAGTATGTGCCAAGCAAGATCGTAAGAGAAGGAAAAGAGCCACCGTGGTACAACAACCGAGTTAGAAAACTGCTGCGGAAGCAAAGGGAACTTCACAGCAAACATAAACATAGCCAAAGCCTTGCAGACAAACAAAAATTACGCGAAGCGAAATGTAGTGTGAGGAGGGCTATGCGAGAGGCGTTCAATCAATTCGAAAGGAAAGTTCTATGTACTGACTTGGCAGAAAATCCTAAGAAATTTTGGTCTTATGTCAAAGCGGTAGGTGGCTCAAAACAAAATTTCCAGACACTCTGTGATCAAAATGGTACTGAAACAGAGGATGACAGACTAAAGGCCGAAAAACTAAATGTCTTTTTCCAAAGCTGTTTCACAGAGGAAGACTGCACTGTAGTTCCTTCTCTAGATTGTCGCACAGATGACAAAATGGTAGATATCTAAATAGACGACAGAGGGATAGAGAAACAATTAAAATCGCTCAAAAGAGGAAAGGCTGCTGGACCTGATGGGATACCAGTTCTATTTTACACAGAGTACGCGAAGGAACTTGCCCCCCTTTTTGCAGCGGTGTACCGTAGCTCTCTAGAAGAGCGTAGCGTTCCAAAGGATTGGATAAGGGCACAGGTCATCCCCGTTTTCAAGAAGGGACGTCGAACAGATGTGCAGAACTATAGACCTATATCTCTAACGTCGATCAGTTGTAGAATTTTGGAACACGTATTATGTTCGAGTATAATGACTTTCCTGTAGACTAGAAATCTACTCTGTAGGAATCAGCATGGATTTCGAAAAAGACGGTCGTGTGAAACCCAGCTCGCGCTATTCGTCCACGAGACTCAGAGGGCCGTAGACACGGGTTCACAAGTAGATGCCGTGTTTCTTGACTTCTGCAAGGCGTTCGACACAGTTCCCACAGTCGTTTAAAGAACAAAGTAAGAACATATGGACTATCAGACCAATTGTGTGATTGGATTGAGGAGTTCCTAGATAACAGAACACAGCATGTCATTTTCAATGGAGAGAAGTCTCCCGAAGTAAGAGTGATTTCAGGTGTGCCACAGGGGAGTGTCACGGGACCGTTGCTGTTCACAATATACATAAATGACCTGGTGGATGACATCGGGAGTTCACTGAGGCTTTTTGCAGATGTTGCTGTGGTGTATGGAGAGGTTGTAACAATGGAAAATTGTACTGAAATGCCGGAGGATCTGCAGCGAATTGACGCATGGTGCAGGGAATGGCAATTGAATCTCAATGTAGACAAGTGTAATGTGCTGCGAATACATAGAAAGATAGATCCCTTATTATTTAGCTACAAAATAGCAGGTCAGCAACTGGAAGCAGTTAATTCCATAAATGATCTGGGAGTACGCATTAGGAGTGATTTAAAACGGAATGATCATATAAAGTTGATCGTCGGTAAAGCAGATGCCAGACTGAGATTCATTGGAAGAATCCTAAGGAACTGCAATCCGAAAACAAAGGAAGTAGGTTACAGTACGCTTGTTCGCCCACTGCTTGAATACTGCTCAGCGGTGTGGGATCCGTACCAGATAGGGTTGATAGAAGAGATAGAGAAGATCCAACGGAGAGCAGCGCGCTTCGTTACAGGATCATTTAGCAATCGCGAAAGCGTTACTGAGATGATAGATAAACTCTAGTAGAAGACTCTGCAGGAGAGACGCTCAGTAGCTCGGTACGGGCTTTTGTTAAAGTTTCGAGAACATACCTTCACCGAAGAGTCCAGCACTATATTGCTCCCACCTACGTATATCTCGCGAAGAGACCATGAGGATAAAATCAGAGAGATTAGAGCCCACACAGAAGCATACAGACAATCCTTCTTTCCACGAACAATACGAGACTGGAATAGAAGGGAGAACCAATAGAGGTACTCAGGGTACCCTCCGCCACACACCGTCAGGTGGCTTGCGGAGTATGGATGTAGATGTAGATGTAGATGTAGACATCACCAACAATGCCTGCCAAAACGTTCACAGAAAATCTGTGTTGATAACGTGATTGCACAATTGCGTGCGGTTTCTCGTCAGCCCACACATGTTGACTGTGAAAATTGACAAGTTGATCACGTTGGAATGAAGCCTCATCCGTGAAGAGAACATTTGCACTGAAATGAGCATTGACACATTGTTGGATGAACCATTCGCATAAGTGTACCCGTGGAGGCAAATCAGCTGCTGATAGTGCCTGCACACGCTGTACATGGTACGGAAACAAATGGTTCTCCCGTAGCACTCTCCATACAGTGACGTGGTCAACGTTACCTTGTACAGCAGCAACTTCTCTGACACTGACATTAGTGTTATCGTCAACTGCACGAAGAATTGCCTCGTTCATTGCAGGTGTCCTCGTCGTTCTAGGTCTTCCCCAGTCGCGAGTCATATGCTGGAATGTTCCGTGCTCCCTGTCGGAACACCTTCGTTCTGGAAATCTGTCTCGATACAAACGTACCGCGCCACGGCTATTGCCCCGTGCTAATCCATACATCAAATGGGCATCTGCCAACTCCGCATTTGTAAACATTGCACTGACTGAAAAACCACGTTCGTGATGAACACTAACCTGTTGATGCTACGTACTGATGTGCTTGATGCTAGTACTGCAGAGCAATGAGTCGCATGTCAACACAAGCACCGAAGTCAACATTACCTTCCTTCAATTGGGCCAACTGGCGGTGAATCGAGGAAGTACAGTACATACTGACGAAACTAAAATGAGCTCTAACATGGAAATTAAGCGTTTCCGGACACATGTCCACATAACATCTTTTCTTTATTTGTGTGTGAGGAATGTTTCCTGAAAGTTTGACCGTACCTTTTTGTAACACCGTGTATTGTTATGTAAGTAGGCTGTTTAGGTTTTTATATTGGTAACGCCACGTAGCGCTCTGTATGAAAATCACTGGCTGTGCTGTGTGCAGTCTGTGGCTGGTTTGCATTGTTGTTGGCCATTGTAGTGTTGGGCAGTTGGCTGTTAACGGCGCGTAGCGTTGCGCAGTTGGAGGTGAGCCACCAGCAGTGGTGGATGTGGGGAGAGAAATGGCGGAGTTTTGAAATTTGTAAGACTGGATGTCATGAACTGCTATATATATTATGACTTTTGAACACTATTATGGTAAATACATTGTTTGCTCTCTATCAAAATCATTCATTTGCTAACTATGCTTATCAGTAGTTAGTGCCTTCAGTAGTTTGAATCTTGTATTTAGCTGGCAGTAGTGGCGCTCGCTGTATTGCAGTAGTTCAAGTAACGAAGATTTTTGGTGAGGTAAGTTATTTGTGACAGGTATAGGTTAATGTTAGGCAGGGCCATTCTTTTGTAGGGATTTTTGAAAGTCAGATTGCGTTGCGCTAAAAATATTGTGTGTCGGTTTAAACACAGTCATGTACAATTTTTCTTAGGGGACGTTTCAAGTTACAACAATAAAACATTTTATACTCATTGAGATGCTGGATAAACAGGTCCTGGGTCCTTAACACAAAGAAATAACCTGTCTTTGAATTCTCATCCTTTTTCATTTATTCTTTGCATGTGTGACACATAGTCACACATCTTTCCACAGCCACTAATTGAGATTTTCATACAAATTCCAGTCCAGTCTCCACCATCTTCACACAGTAAGAACCTCAAAAAGTACTGCCAACCAAACAGTGGTTTGAACTGTCACATGTGGTCAGAGACACGTTCACCTGTGTAACTTTTTGAAAGTGAAGTGGAGTTTTCTTCTTAGTTACAACTTACGTTATAATTATGCTTTTTACAATCCTAGTAATTTCACAACTAGATTCATATTACAAATCACTTAACATATCAAATTTTCATAATTTCAAATGTATTATTCATCAACCTGTCATTTTTTTGGTGAAATTAAAATAACACCCACACTCATCTCTCATTTCTCTCGATTTAATATTATTCTTTCAATTTTTTACAGTAAATACAAATTTTGCAAAACTTACACGTTTTTTGGAAAATTGTAAGATTTAAGTAACATAGACAATGCACTGCTTGATTAATCTTTATTATTGACTGACATTATTAGTTTAGGCACTAGCTAACTTGAGAGCGTAAGTGAAAGAAGAGTCACAAATCTACGCAATGACGATTAGCCTTTCACCACTCTGAAATGCTTAAATATTTTTTCCGGGACTGTTAACACCAAAGCAACAAAGAGGGGTGTGGTGGCTAAACATCTTGAGAAGTTTACTGTAGAGAAATCTGGAAGAAATATTTAACACATTCCAGGTTGCTATTTAGAAAGTATTTTTCAATATAAAAAGACAGGACGTCAGCTCCGTCACAGTGGGCTCCTGTAGGATGCCTCGAGATTTGATGGGATTGGAGGAACAGCTTTTCCCTCTCTTATGCAAGGAGGCTTTGCAGTACATGAAGTGATAAGCAACTGGAGCGGAAGCTCTTGCCGAGTCCTCGATTGGCGGTTTCAGCTTTTTGGAGCTCTCCGCAGACTTCGTATTGTGTAAGAAACAGGTATTCGGTGGCGAACCGTTGAACTTTCGGTTGCGAACAGCGGAGAAGTGCAGTTGAATTTCGGTCGTGAACCGAGAAGGAGATTTGGGTTTGGACTTGGAGTCTGGGGGCGACGGTGAATCCGAACGACAGGTGGAGCAGGAGGAGGAGGAGGGATTCACCGTCCGTCCCGACGCCGTGACACGCTTGGCACGGCGTCTCGGGTCTTCTACACGCGCGTGGTGAACATTTCACACAACCGGCACAGGGAAGTCTTAGAGTGAATTTCTCTCACTTTACTGCACCCCAACTGCAGCAGCAGTTGTCCGATTTAAACGGATTGTGATACTTTATTTCAGGGTTCGCTTCACACTCAATGTCATTTGCATTAATCGCAGTCAGATCACTTAATGCATCGTTAAACCTGTGTCACCACCCGTGGTTCAATTTCGTCAACTATCTATCAGAACACGTTACGTTACGAACACGAGGTAGAATATAATCACAGCGTCATGTCTTATTTAACTCGTGCTTTTATGAATAAATCTCTCATGACATTGAAACATCTATTCCATTTAACACGTGTTTTTATGAATAAATCTGTCACGATATTGAATCCTATCTGTTATTCAAGTAGACAAGATCCGTTGATCAGTATTAATACTTATACTTACTTATGTGGAATAATCATACTTAGTTATGTGGGAAATAATAATAGTAATCTTGGAGTAAAAAAAAAATACAATGTGTTGTCCTCAGTTTCATTACACAGGGCAATATTTGAAATTAATTCGCGTTTAAATCAACAATTGCTTATAATTTTCACAGTAGTGTCACTGAAGCGGTGGTTCGATGTCTTAGAGATATTCATGTTCATCTGAGGTACTCACATGCCTGCCCATCAGAGAGACGTCTTGTATCAACTATTCGACATACTGAAACCTGGTCTGGAAATTCGTCTCACCGGAAAACTGTAGGAATATTCATGGTGAGTATCTGCCTCCGCCACTGGGCAGCGATTTGAACTTGACAATTGAATTCGTTAAACACGTCGCGCCTTGGAAATCTGGTTATCACATTTAGCATTCAACCGCGATTTTTATATATATTTTAACAACGCGTTTCGAGAGACAATGCTCTCATCATCAGGTTGTAAAATCTATGTCGCGAAATTAAACGTTTAATTTCGCGACATAGATTTTACAACCTGATGATGAGAGCATTGTCTCTCGAAACGCGTTGTTAAAATATATATAAAAATCGCGGTTGAATGCTAAATGTGATAACCAGTATAACGACAACTGCTACCTCGACTCCATAATGGATTATATCAAATCCTTGGAAATCTGTTTACTGTGTCTTGCACACAACCAGGCGACAGTGCGCTATTCTGTTGATTCTGTTAGTCTTTTTGTGGACGTTTTGAGCACGTGTCACCAGTTCATGTGTGTGTGTTTTTTGCTAATTTCTTTGTTAACTACACCAGGCGAACAGATGCTGTACGTATTGACGGTGCATAGCACATTTGTCCTCATGCTAGCTTCGCGTTTGATGTTGTCATTCAGTATTGAGCTGCGTTCGTAAGAAATTTAAACGTCTTGACTGATTTGCATTTATGTCCTTGTCTATACTGTCAAGTCGATTTGTGTGTGTAACAGTGGGGGGGGGGGGGAGTTATGGGTACCTGTGTTATTTATTAATACATCTTCGTACATTGAAGAGGATCACAAGATTATTAAACTACCTGGCAGATACAACTGTGTGCTGCAGGACCGAGACTCGGGCAGAATTGAAGTTGTGATGACTGGTCGTAAGTCGTGCTTTGGGTGCCTAAGATGGTAGAGCACTTGCCTTCGGAAGGCAAAGGTCCTGACTTCGAGTCTCCGTCCGGCACACAGGTTTAATGTGCCAGGAAGTTCCGCATCAGCGCACACTCAGCAGCAGAGTGAAAATCGCATTCATAAAGTTGCTAATATTGCTATAGCGCCTACATGTTAAAGAATCCCGAAATGGGGCCTCACTGTATAGTCCTAAGTGCCTGCTGTCAAGCACCTCAGTTGACAGCTAATTGAAAATAAAGAGCCACCTTGACAGACTGTTTAATTTCCGAATGCAGTGGATAATAAAGATATCTGTCTCCTTTCATTAAAGCAGCTGGCCAGTTATATATATTTGTGTGCTTCTACTGCTCTTTTGACACTTTAGCCACACTTTGGTTGAGCTCAATCCTCTGTGATAGTGCCACAATTTTCTGTTAACAGTTGTTCAGCCTCCATCTGCAGCCCCTGTGGGCGAAAGTTAATTTAAGGATTTTGTTATTCACTGTTCCTAGTCGCTCAACGGCGTTAACTGCAAATTTCTTTTTAAATCGTTTATCAAGAATTTGTTGTTATTTTTTAAAATAATAAGTATCTTGCCACCTAACTCATTAATTTGGTCCCAGAAGGTGTTTTAATTAAATATTAGATTGTAGGAAACCATTATCGGCATGTCTTTGCTATTCAATTTTTTAACATTGTTGCTTCAGTTCGCTTGTTCCAAACGTACTTCAATACGACCGTTGATAGCGTTTCCTTTTTGTTAAACAAACTAAAATAAATCTTTGCTAAAATCGTGCTGAGTCTGTTTCCACTCCCTGACTTGTAGATAGTCGTAGCCGGCAAATTATGACTTGTAATTATTTTATTATATTCAGTGGTCCTCGTTTCCATTCCAGTTTGGCATTCTGTATATGTTCAGTACAGTTTTGAGACACCCCACATGCTGTAAACTTATAACTGGATAAATGGCCATAGGTAGTAAGTATTGCTCCATCTAACAGAACAGTGGCCAAGTGTCCCAAATTACTTCTTGGTACAGAAATGTAATTTTTA
This sequence comes from Schistocerca nitens, assembly GCF_023898315.1. Taxonomy (NCBI): domain Eukaryota; kingdom Metazoa; phylum Arthropoda; class Insecta; order Orthoptera; family Acrididae; genus Schistocerca; species Schistocerca nitens. The sequence continues at coordinate 293,039,271 of NC_064614.1, read as the reverse complement.
TTTATTGTGTGTTGTGCGACAGTCCACGTCTTTCAAACTCTGCTGACGCACTAAAAGTTAACGGCCTCCGGACAGATTCTCCTCAGTTATTTGCCAGAATAATTATCAGTAACTCTACTGAAGAAGCAATTGAACATATTATGGATAAAACATTATTTAATCGGCAAGCCGGGATGGCCGAGCAGTTCAAGGTGCTACAGTCTGGAATCGTGCGATCGCAGGTTCGAATCCTGCCTCGGGCATGGATGTGTGTGATGTCCTTAGCTTAGTTAGGTTTAAGTAGTTCTAAGTTTTAGGGGACTGATGACCTCAGAAGTTACGTCCCATAGTGCTCAGAGCCATTTGAAGCCATTATTTAATCTTCACTCTTTATACCACGACTAGCTCTTTAGTTTTACAGACAAGCTCTTAACATGACCACACAAAGAAGTTAATGATGATGATGTTTGGATTGTGGGGCGCTCAACTGCGCTGTTATCAGCGCCCGTACAAATTCCCAACCCTTTCGCAGTCCAATCTTGCCACTTGCATGAATGATAAGGACAACACAAACACTCACCCATCTCGAGGCAGGGGATAATTCCTGACCCCGCGGGGAATCGAACCCGGGACCCCGTGCTCGAGAAGCGAGAACACGACCGCGAGACCCCGAGCTGCGGCACACTAAGGGTATTAATTGCGTTGACATTCTTGTCCGTCGGACGTTTGGGTCATCGGTACTTCTTGGAGCAGTATACAGTGCAGACCTCTCTTTGATGCACTTGTGGGTGACGTCAGGCGTAGCTCGACCAAAGAATGAGTTTAAAAAAGTGGAATGATGTGAGATACGTACAGAAAAATGTATTCATGTCAAATTTAATTAATCCCATGGCAATTTGTGTCATTCTTTGAATGTAGCTCTTCTAGGAAGTTATCCAGAAATTCATTTAAAGAGCAAGTTAGCAATGGATAAATCTCACATAAGAAGAACTGAGAAATTTATATACAGCCTGAATCAGGCAAGACTAGTTGTGGTATAAAGAGTGAAGATTACATAATGTTTTGTCGTAAGTTGTTGAGTTGCTCCTTCAGTAGAGTTAATAATAATTACTGTAACGAGTAATGAGAAGAGTCATTTTCAAAACACTTTGAACTCATTAAGAAACCACTCGGCTTTGTATGAACCTATCTGAGGGCTGTTAGATACCATATTGTTTGTTCCCATGAATTGCTCATAATGATCAGATGGACAAGTAACAGATGGGTACACATTAATTGATAAACCTGAGCAGTGTCTGTATCAGGGTTATCTTGCTGTATAAGACTTGGTAAATTAATTTCTGGAATTAGATCGAAACACCCAAATAATGTTTCCAGTTCAGTTTTCCTTTCCATGTCTTTTAAGAAATCTACAATGAAATCTCTACAAACTACTAGTAGTTTCTTCCTGTCTGACGCATAGTTCAGTAAGCCATCTACATTTCTGAGATGAAGCTGGAAGTTTGCAAGAGGGGATCTGTAGACTACCATAATACCAGAAAAATATTCTGCAATAGCAACTCACAACGCCATGCTTCAATGTTTCAATCTACACGACGACCATTTGTATCAAAATTTTTGACTTTGTATCCAACTTTTACAAATCTAGCAACTCCTTCTTTTTTTACTTTTTGTTAAGTCTGCACGAAAATGATCATAGTTTCTAATCCCTGATATTGTATTTCTCCATCCCTACAGGTACCCACGCCCTGGTTTCCGGGTTCGATTCCCGGCGGGGTCAGGGATTTTCTCTGCCTCGTGATGACTGGGTGTTGTGTGCTGTCCTTAGGTTAGTTAGGTTTAAGTAGTTCTAAGTTCTAGGGGACTGATGACCATAGCTGTTAAGTCCCATAGTGCTCAGAGCCATTTGCACCATTTTGAACCTACAGGTACATGTTGTTCAGAGAGGCTCAGAATATCTGTCATTTGATAACTATTCTTGTCTTCTAGACATATCAGGAGCTTATTTATCTTCTTATTCAGTGCTCTAATGTTCTGTGGAAAACAATTTATTTTACCTTTCAGGAAATGTTGCATATATATTATGACTCCGTTATGTACCAACTGAGACAGGACGAGTCACACTCTCACTGTTCTCCATATTCAAAGGTACTTTTTAATGCACATTTTTTTTCCCCGAGAAGTCGTGTTAGTGAGGCGACATGAAGTTCTTAGCATGAGCAGACATTGACAGAAGTGTGTACTTTGTTAGTGCATGTGGGATCTCTATGGTGGTCCCGTACGATAAAGTGCTACCAGACTCGCGGCCACTGAAATGCAAGCTGTAATTTATCAGCGGATTTTTTGAGGGATAGACTGCATAACATACGAGTATGCGCAGCATTGCTGAGAGTTGTCGCTCACATAAAGAGTTAAGGGACGCCGTTCCCCAACAAATATTGGTCGCAAGGCACGCAGGAAAGAATCAAGCAGGGGATTATGATGGGCAAGATCTAGAAGCGTCTGGATTCCGTTAGTCTGGTGAAGTTCCGTTAGTCGCTAATTAAGAATAGATTTTTGAACCACTTGTAAGGTCCCAAAGAAATAATGAGGCACTGTTACTTCAAATTAACACTGCTCTACCAACAGCTCCTCATCGGAACGTGCAATGATTCCATTGAAACCTTCAAGAGATCGCTACACGAATTAGACTCTGTTAACGAGATACAAAAGGCAAGAGACAGAAACGAAAACAATGACCATAGTTGGTAGGGCTTGTAAGAAAGGGACGACAACAGACGAAATTGGGGAAATTATCGACCACAGGGATACAAAAAGACACTGTAAAAGGAGTAACCAGACAAGACAATTACAACGATAACTATTACGAACAGCAAAAAGGCAACTGGAGAGAACAACGAAGTCCAAATCATTTCCAGCTGTACCACTTTAAAACTATTGGCAGACGAATTCGGAAGCTTTTGGAGGTGTGTAAAGCCTGCCAGAAATCAAAGCATGATACGGTGACAATGCTGGCACTTCTGCATCCCATATTTCCAGCCTGACTAAAACAACTTACTGCAACCGATTTAATGGGCGCTCTTGTGCGCACAGGTAGAGGCTACAGTTACGTTCTGGTAGTAGTGGAGCTGACATCCAAGTATGTCGTCTTAGCCTCCCTGAAAAAAGCAACACCACAGACAGTGTGCAGAGGCTTCTGCAAGGATTTCATCACACAGGTAGGCCATGCAGATAGGATTATCTCCGACAATGGACCCCAGTTATGGTCAGAGAAATGGAAAGCTATGTTAAGGAAACACAGGATTAAACTGATGTGCGCATCCATACGACGTCCCCAATTGTCCCAGGCAGAAAGGATAATGAAAAACCAGGGAACCCTTTGGGGTGTATACTGTGCGAAACGACATGCCACCTCCGATATTTTCCTATGTTACGTCCAGGACGTGACGAGTCATTTGGAATCACTAAAATAGCACCAGTGACTGTTCTCAAGACCAGGAAACGTAAAGATCTAATCCGAGAAGTCGCAGTCTTCCCCCCGACAACCCGAGTGCAACACAAGCGAATTGTTGACCTGGCACTCAGGAGTCTGCGTGACGTGAGAGCGAAAAGGAAAGGGATTTTGGATAGAAACAGAATTCCGCAATGGTCAAAAGGTGTTGCCTAAACGTCTCCGACTGTCTAACAAACAGGAACAGTTGTATCACAAATTTTACCCTGTCTGCAGTGGACCAGTCCGAATCCACAAAATCGCTCCCATAAACACTCACATGTCTGGAAACTTTGAAATAAGGAAATCTCTCGGTATTCACCATATATGCCATGTGAAACCATTGAAAGAATAGGTGTTAGGTTTGAATCAGTTTGTACAGAGATCTTCAGGGCACTAGCAAATTCTAGCTGATATTGTCTACATTATTCGTTTATAGTATTTCTGAAATTGATGTATTTGTAATTGTCATTTATTAGCTTATGGTATGACCTCTTGGGGAACGTGGTGAAACGGATAGCTTTGTTGTTACATAGTATAAAAGTGTTCAATGACTGCTTGAAAATCAAAGTCAGGATTGTGTAGAAATTCATCATAAGTGAGATCACTTTGTATTAACTGACACCTTTCTGTGCCACGATAATATCTACGCGTTGACTCAGCTGAGCCCAAGGCCCGATCTGCATTTACCTTTGTGACAAATGGCCTCTCTGTCTTCGGACTGTACTGTTGTTGTCCATCATCACATTCCAAGGAGTATAAGAATGTCAATCAAGAAGTGATTACATTATGAATAACAGATTCAGCTGTACAGTTCTTGTAGTAGTGTCTTCCATAATATCACCATGGCCAAGAGGTTGGTGCGCGTTACTTTCCGCTGTTTAGCGATGACGAGATTGCGGCCGTGATACTTCTCATCTTTTTCTCGATTTTCGGGTGTGTCATAAGTGGTATTAACTGCCCACACATTAGGTGCATGAAGACGCTAAGTTTGCTGGGATTCTGGGCCGTCGACAGTCATGCTCGTACAGTGCAAGTCACGGTGGTGTGTCATACCTCAGTTTCAGGAAACGGAGGGCAGCAGCAGGAACCACTGATGAGGGTGTAGACTGACCTACATCGGAGGACTAAATTTACCTTGCAGCGGCGATTCAATAAGTGAAGGCATTTTTGCAACATGTAGAGCAACAGCAGAGGTACTGGATGGGCTAAACAAAACGTTTCGAACGCTTGCGTATTTTTTTATTTAACAAAGGCATTTGACTGTGTTGATCACACAATATTGCTCCAGGAGTTGGACCATTACAGAAAAAGGGGAGGAGCTCACAATTGGTTCACCTCTTACTTTAGCAACAGGCAACAAAAGGTCATTATTCACAATGTTGATAATGGCTGTGATGTGAGATCTGAGTGGGGTACTGTCAAGTGGGGGGTGCCCCAGGGATCAGTGTTGGGGCCGCTCCTGTTCCTTATTTATATAAATGATATGGCCTCTAGTATTATGGGTAACTCTAAAATATTTCTGATTGCTGATAACACTAGCTTGGTAGTAAAGGATGTTGTGTGCAACATTGACTCGGTTTCAAGTAGAGCAGGACATGACCTCAGTTCTTGGCTTGTAGAAAATAAACTAACGTTAAATCACAGTAAGACTCAGTTTTTACAGTTCCTAACACACAATTCAACAAAACCTGACGTTTTAATCTCACATAATGGGCATATGATTAGTGAAACTGAACAGTTCAAATTCCTAGGTGTTCAGATAGATAGTAAGCTGTCGTAGAAAGCACACGTTCAGGATCTTGTTCAAAGACTTAATACTGTCATTTTCACTATTCGAACGGTATCGAAAGTGAGTGATATTTCGACACGTAAATTAGTCTACTTTGCTTATTTTCATTCACTTATGTCGTATTGTATTATGTTTTGGGGTAACTCTTCCCATTCTAGAAGGATAGTTTTGGCTCAGAAACGGGCGGTTCGGGCAATAAGTGGTGTGAGTTCACGAACCTCTTGTCGACCTCTTTTCACGAGCCTGGGTATTTTGACATTGGCCTCTCAATATGTATATTCCTTATTGTCGTTTCTTGTTACCAATATTAGTTTATTTCCAAGAATAAGCAGCTTTCACTCGGTTAATACTCGGCTGAAATCAAACCTCCATTTGGATCGGACTTCCTTAACTCTTGTGCAAAAAGGTGTGCAGTATACTGCTGCATCCATTTTCAATAAGCTGCCACTCGAATTCAAAAATCTTAGCAGTAATCCACGCGCTTTCAAATCGAAACTGAAGAGTTTCCTCATGGGTCACTCCTTCTATTCTGTCGAGGAGTTCCTTGAAAAATTAAGATGATTCTCATTGTATTGCTGATAGCGTTTGCTTAAACTTATGGACTGATTTTCTTTCAGGTTCATGAACATTTATTTTTATCTGTTATTGCTTTTTATGTTGTAAGTTCATGTACTGACACGTTCCATGACCTTGGAGATTTGCTCCTCAATTTGGTCCTACGGAACTTGACATTTAAATAAAAAAATAAAAAATAAATAAACAGGTAAGTGGGAACTAATGACATTTGTAAGTTTCAGAAGTGCGAATGCAGGTGCAGGTGTCAAGACACAGAGCATCTACGCTGACAAATTGGAGCATGGTTCGAGCCCACTTTGGCATTGTCGGAAATACGAAGAACAGGGAGTATTCGTAGCGTAGTCATAATCTAAGTATAAAAAAGGTTTAGAGGTAAAGCTGGCAGATGTTGGGTAAAGATAATAAGCGTTGCGTGGAAAGAGCATTTTGGGTGAAGATTGGATGCAGTGCCGGCCTATCATAGGGGTAATGCACGATGGGAAATGGTACTAACTCGGCACTCACATACAGGCCAGAGACACTTCACACCAAACATTTAGGACAAGTATAAATGTTAAGGATGTCATGTTTAGTCTGTAGGATAGTACATACTTCTCCTTTTAATTTTAGGATTATACATATCGTACTAGTAATTCTATAGGGCTCTCAACATATATATATTCAAAGAGTTTATTTTTGGTTGTAATCTTAGACATAAGAAACTATGTATGTAGAACTTTGTAAAACATTGCCACTGATACGTATCACGAGGACTGTGCAGATTTTGGTAAGTGTCAAACCCCTTATCGATGCATCCTCTGGTGCTCCGCAAGGCAACACTCTGCGGACGGCGACGACGACCACGTTGCAGCCTGAATGAGTGCGCTTGGGGCAGCATGGCCCACAGACCTACCGAGAGGAGGGCTGGTCTTCAGCGCTGAGTGAGTTCCGGGACAACTGGGGGTCTGCCTGCTGCCTTAGCTGCCCAGCATATTTAAAAGTTAAGGGGGAGCTCTGCCACGTGCTGCTGCTGCCGTAAACCAACTGGCTCCTGGTGGTTGCGAATAGAGGCGGCCCTCCGGAAAAAGGTGGCCTGTCATTGATGCCACGTCCCATTCTTGACAGGCTGGCGGACAGATCAGGTGCCGAGTAAATGAGAGTCGACAGCATCCACCCACTGAGCGGTTGTGAATAGGACCACTGGACTGGGGTTCGTCCCTGACCTCTCGACACACCTTCGAAGGACCTGCAAATAAGCTTCGCCACAACATGGCCCAAAGGATTCCACAGGCGGACACACCACATCCACAAACGGTGTGCAGAACCGGTCAGCCACGATTCGAACGAGTCGCTTCTGCAGCCACGTACCATGACGCATACGGGCACTGGCAGTAGTGGAGACACCACAAGTTACCCACTGGCACAGTTGGAGAGAGGAACTCCTCACTAGGATAAGTGTTGCACGCCAAATGCAACGCTGTCTCACCACATAATCGAAGAAAAGTGTGCGCCCTTTCAGCTACTGGATCGAGAGATAAGATAGGAGCTGTGACGTCACTACCTGAGATGGAGATGTTTTGCGCTACGTAACCATATCAGTGTCTTATTCCCTCCTACCAAACGTCCTGTCGGTCGCGCATGACACCAGGCCAGACTGACGATCATAGGCCAGGCCGAGATGATGCCAACAGCCCAGCTGCCTTGCTGATGAGGTCATAGATCAGATGGGGGACGAGAGCCATCCACTGCTGCTTCTATATCAAGCGCTGAGTGAAGGCTGACCATCACTCTAGTGGGACCTTGCTACTCCTGGATGCTTCAGGTAGTCCAGGGACCATTTATGTGTGTTCAATGCCATTTTCTATCAATGTTTCTATGTAAATGTAACATGTCTCCCCAGGGACCTTTGTGGAGTGAGCGACAGGATGATTCATGTTTCAGATATTCAAGTAATTCAGTATATTTTCTTGTGGAACAAATTTCTTACAGCTACTTTAATGTAGATAACTTGTGAAGTAGTGCTAAACTAAGTTAATGAGACTGGTTTTCAGAGGTCTTGGAAGTAGAGAAAACTATATTACACTGTCATAGGAAATAAGCACAGCGGATGACTCTTATTATTTATTTTTAAAATTTTGGATTTTGTGAATGAGTGTGTTCCTTGAGTCATAATTATTGTCCCTTTATGTATCAAGGATGGCAGAAACTTTGTGTATGATAGAGCAGGGGAAATTACTGAGGCACAGAACGGTGCAAAATGCACAGAATTGTAATATTATGAGGGACATTGCTCGTCTCTGACCTCACAAATGCTATGAGTAAGCAAAAAACATACTGCTGCAAAGCCTTTTAAACCTTTAGTAATTGTCTATCTGGATGTTGGGGTGTAGCAACGACCCTTTGCACATGAATCATACTGCAGTATGCATCTTGCAGGCATGCAGCTTTGTGTGAGTGTGTAAACCCTGAGGTGAATGAAGTGCAGTTAGGGTGACTTTTTTATGTATGGTTAAGACTGGCTGATTCACCCCCAACACTAATGTCATCCTTCTGAGATCTCAGTACTATTTGATGATTTCCTCTGTTCCATGTCACACTATGACATTTTGAAGTGAGGCTCTACGCATGCAGAAATCAGTCTTTGTGGGGGGCAGTGAGAGAGAACGAGCAACTCTCTCACTATTCTCCATATTCAAGAGTACAATTTAATGTTGATTTTTCACCCAAGATTTCGTGTTAGTGAGACAACACGAAGTTATCAGCGTGAGCAGGCATTGAAGGAAGCGTGTACAGTGTTAATGCATGCATGCAAATAGTATTTTTCTGCAGTTGAGAACAAGCAGGCCGATTGGTCATTTAACAATAAATCTCGCAGTGGACATTTGGGGCTTGAATGTCACTTGTACCTATTAGGGAAAGGAACATCTCGAAGCACTTACTGAGCACAGAATATTGGCCTCAAGAATTTCTCCCATGGTTTGCAGACAATGCGTTCGATCAGAGAGGCGGAAGAACTGTCTACCGGGATTTACCTGTTAGGCGCCTTCTGCCACAACAGGGGCTGGGGACACAATAGAAATCTAGGCCGCCCAGCCAGCGTATTACAACATTACGACAGCATGGTAAACGCCCTTTGTGAACAGGAATGGCAGCCATAAATGTCCGCCATCACCCTTGTTCACCATGCACCAGACACTATTAATGGAGCCACCAGGTGATGTCAACCCTCAGCCTACAGAGTTTTTTGAGAAGTCCCAGACCTTCAAAATAATTTTAGAAGGAATGCAATGTTTCTTGCGGCCCTGAAATGATCTACGTTGGGACGCAAAAGCACCTCTCTCAGTTTAGCTGGGGCCACAGTCGGACACGTGGTAACTTTCAGGGCGTGCAGATAATGATCTCCACGATAAAAGCATTGTTCACTTTAGAGCTATACAGAAACTCAAAATAACACTGCATAAAGTGGCCGTGGGATGAAAAAATAGAGAGCACAACGTCTCCTCCTCTCTGCGTAGGAATTTGCAAGTAAGGGATTGGGCGCTCTGACGTTTGATCTCTTTGTGCGCACTGCCGTGTAAGTGAGTTACATTGGCCGATCGTAAGAGTGGCGAACGTGAGTGTCACATGCTTGGATTTACTGGGATTTCAGGGTCTCATTAAAGAGTAATTGCGATCCGTCCAAGAGATCGCCAGCCGCGACTTGGCACATTTCTTACCGGCGATAGGGAAATACAGGCGCCGCACATCGCTCTCTGCAGACGCTCGAACCGTCATCTGAGACAGCGCCCCGCATAGAGAAAAGGGGTACTGTATCGCTGCTCTGGCTTATTAGGGCAAACAAGGTCACAATCTCGCCACTTGTTCTCATCTGCGCCTACGTAATATAACTTCTGTGTAGAATAAATCCATCAAAGTTAATGCAGTGTTAGATGATGTCAGATTGAGTTACCCAAATTTTGAGCCAGAGTAAATGGTTCAATGAGACAAACCTTAGTCTGTGCCAGCCAGCAGCCACACAGGGTTTTGTTAACTGCCTGTTGCATATTTGTGCTGCTATAAGATAATGTTTTATTTTTGTCATCACATTTAACACGTATTTTTGTCCAATTTTTAATAAATGAACTTATGCCATATTGTTTATAAAAGATCAGTCCCGTTTTGATATATTAATCATCCATCAACAATTGACAAAAGTAATGACAGGACCACCATTTCATTAATGCTATTTCCAAATTCAAGTTCATTTTGATTCTGATAACTGTGATAACCTTTAATTCAGGCTATGAATAACAAACACAGTTAAAGGGTAAAATCAATTTAGCAAACTCTTGGAGCAGGTAGTCAAGTTGAAGGTTTACTAGTTAAAGTGACTGCTGTCAGGGCCGTAACTCAGAGTCGCCCGTCGCCTTCCGAAACATGCCACAAGTTCCGTGTAGTCTTGCACAATTTCTTCCTAGACTGTCTGGCTGTAGCCCGAATCCTACATAAAAAAGTAACAGCAACGATTTTGCCTTATGTACTTGTGGCCACCTTACACTTTTTGCAAGATGCTCAGATAATCTGTTCTTCTCCCTGCTATTCAGTTGCAGGCTTTGAATTGTGTGTCACCTACTTGCAATTTCAACAACAGGCACATCACAGCCCCAGACTTTGTTTCAGTCAAAATCAATCCACTCAGATCTTTATTAGCACGAATTGACAGCTGTGTTATCCCATGGCCTGTCATGGAGCTACAAAACCTCCAAAAACCTCACTCGAGTTTGTAATGTTGCTACTCCAATTTCCTCCAGGTCACCTTGGAAGTAAGCTTGTTTCCTGCTCTTCCTACCTTAAGTATCTGATCCTCTTCGACAAAACCTCTGCTCAAAGACCCTCTATTCTCTGTCACCTGACTAAGCTAGGCATTAGGTTTCACCATGTTTGTGATTCGGTATCCTGCACATAACTATTGTTGTATCATTTGACTTACGTGGTTCCTGTGATTGCTACCTAGCAGCGGGACTCTTTCCTTTCCGATTGATAGTTCCACCGACTTAGCCTTAAAGTTTCCTTAAATATACATCTACGTCTGCGCACATACTCCGCAAGCCACCATACGATGCGTGGCGCCAGGTACCGTATGTTACTGCTGGCCATTTCTTTTCCTGTTCCACTCGCAAATATAGCAAGGGAAAACGACTGTCTATGTACACCTGTAGAAGGCCTAAATCCTATCTTATCTTCGTGGTCCTTACGAGAAATGTATATTGGCAGCAGTATAATTGTTTTGCAGTCAGCTTCAAATGCCGTTTCTCTGAATTTCCTCAATAGCGTTAATCCCTCCTGGAATTCCCATTTCAGTTTCCGAAGCATCTCCATAATGTTCATTGTTCGATGTCCGAGCGGTTCTAGGAGCTACAGTCTGGAACCGAGCGACAGCTACGGCCGCAGGTTCGAATCCTGCCTCTGGCATGGATGTGTGTGATGTCCTTAGGTTAGTTAGGTTTAAGTAGTTATAAGCTCCAGGGGACCCATGACCTCAGATATTAAGTACTCAGAGCCATTTGCACCATTTTTTCATTGTTCGAACTTACCAGTAACATACCTAGCAGCCCTTCTGTGAATTCCTTCGATATCTTCCTTTAATCACAGCAGTGCTTAAGAACAGGTCACACTAATGTCCTTTATGCGGTCTGCTTTACAAATGAACCATAGTTTTCCTAAATTCTTCCAATAAACTGAAGTCAATTATTCGCCTTCCCTACAAACATCCTCATATGCTCAATCTATTTCATATTGCTTTACTACTTTACACTCAGATATTTAAACAAAGTGACTGATTGAGACAGAACATTAATAATGCTATATCCGAACATTACAGGTTGGTTTACTTCTACTCAGAAAAACAGGGTCAAATGGCTCTAAGCATTATGGGACTTACCATCTGAGGTCATCAGTCCCCTAGACTTAGAACTACTTAAACCTAACTAACCTAAGGACATCACACACGTCCATGCCCGAGGCAGCATTCGAACCTGCGACCGTAGCAGCCGCGTGGTTCCAGACTGAAACGCCTAGAACCACTCGGCCACCGCGGCCGGCTCTTCTACTCACCCGCATGAATTTACACTTTTTGTTGCGGTTTCAGCTTGAAGCCATTTCTCATACCGTCAAGAAGTTTTTTCTAAGTCGTATCCTTCTGCAGTCACTCAATGTCAACACCTTACCGTACACGACAGCATCATCAGCAATCAACAGTAGCGCTCGCTCCTCTCTATTGGACTCAGAAACTGCTTGAGGCTCTTCTCCTCTTCTAGATAACAAGTCTAACTGATTACTAACCGAAATTTGAAATGTGTTTTCAGAGGTTTTCTCCTTTTTCTTATTATTTGTCACCTTTCCCCACTTCCCATTGTCTATTTTGCCGTTTAATCTTACTAATGCAAGAATCGCCGACAGTTACTGTTTCGACCCAGAATCATAGCATCATAGAGTTTAGGAAAATTAGGTTCTTCGATGGCTATTACGGATTGTCTTCACAGCGACGCTGATGATCCAGGTTCACCAAACAGACCGAGCGAAACACTTTCGACAGGAGACCGTAGTTTGCCGACCCCTCCGTGGCGCTGCTGCTGCCTCTGTTTGCTACCTGCCGTCTCCAGGCCCGACCTAGTGGGATGTCGGTTGCCGTCCCAGGGGCCCAAAGCACTTTATTTGCCGTTCGATGGAAGTGGCCGCTTGGTGGCGCTCGCCGTCCGCTGCCGCTGCCGCTGCCCGCCCGCCGCCGCCGCCGTCGCCGCCGCCGCCGCCGGAGCGGCTCTCCTCCAAGGGTCTTGTCCCGCAAATAAAAAGACCTGCTGCTCTCGAGACGGCGCCTCAGCACAACAGCGACTCAGCTTCGAAATTACTCGCCACTCTAAGTAGCTGTGCTTCTTCCACGCCCTGTTTCCTCTCCTAATTCCGATCTCCTTTTTGTTCTTATATCCCAACGCGTTCGCTTCGTAAATGAACAATCTCCTCTACTGTAATGAATCTCCATGCAGAAACAAGACTTCAAGATAGTTCTCCAGTTTCCATTACCACTTACATAAACATTGTGACTCTTACGGGTACAAAGCTGGCTGTGAATTTAAGGCAGCCCCCAGAATGTCACTGTATCGGATAAAACGGCTTTAGTGGTGTAATCACCAGGTGGAATTACGATCGGGCTTATTGACCTCATTCAACCTCAAGTTGACTACAAATATCTCACTGTCATGCGGTTTGATTCCATGATTGATTTAGACTACCTAGAGCAGTCGTAATACTTTACAGTGCCTATATATGATTATCAGCAAAACTGGAAACGAGAAAGCGTAATTGTGTCAATTACCACTACCTTGTGAAATTAAATGATTTATTCCTTCTTTAACAGAGGGCAGATGTTTGCCTGCTGCCTTCTGTTAAATTACGGAGCAGCTAATTTATATTCTATAGAGCCGAGGGACATGAAAGTGAAGCAGTGGTTGGTAAGGGAGTGAGACAGGGTTGTATCCTATCCCCGATGTTACTCAATCTGTATATTGAGCAAGCAGTAAAGCAAACAAAAGAAATATTGGGAGTAGGAATTAAAACCCATGGAGAAGAAGTACAAGCTTTGAGGTTCGCCGACGACATTGTAATTCTGTCAGAGACAGCAAAGGACTTGGAAGAACAGTTGAACGGAATGGACAGTGTCTTGAAAGGGTGATATAAGATGAACATCAACAAAAGCAAAACGAGGATAATGGAAGGTAGTCGATTTAAATCGGGTGAAGCTGTGGTATTAGATTAGGAAATGAGACAGTTGAAGTAGTAAAGGAGTTTTGCTATTTAGGGAGCAAAATAACTGATGATGGTGGAAGTAGAGAGGATATAAAATGTAGACTGGCAATGGCAAGGAAAGCGGTTCTGAAGAAGAGAAATTTGTTAACATCGAGTATAGATTTAAGTTCCAGGAAGTCGTTCCTGAAAATATTTGTATAGAGTGTAGCCATGTATGGGAGTGAAACATGGACGGTAAATAGTTTGGACAAGAATAGAATAGAAGATTTCGAAATGTGGTGCTACAGAAGAATGCTGAAGATTAGATGGGTAGATCACATAACTAATGAGGAGGTACTGAACAGAATTGGAGAGAAGAGAAATTTGTGCACAACTTGACTACAAGAAGGGATCGGTTGGTAGGGCTTATTGTGGGGCGTCAAGGGATCACCAATTTAGTATTGGAGGGAAGCGTGGAGGGTAAAAATCGTAGGGCGAGACCAAGTGATGAATACACTAAACAGATTCAGAAGGTTGTAGGTTGTGGTAGGTACTGGGAGATGAAGAGGCTTGCACAGGATAGAGTAGCATGGAGAGCTGCATCAAACCAGTCTCTTAACTGAAGACCCCAATAACAACATGATTATCAACAAAAGTGGAAACGAGAAAACCGAAATCAGAATGCTTAATTGTGTCAATTACCATTACCTAGTAAAAGTAAATGATTTATTCTTTCTTTAACAGAGGGCAGGTGTTTGCCTGCTACCTTCTGTTAAATTATCGGGCAGCTAATTTCTATTCTGTAAAGATCACTATTTAGTTTTTTCCGAAATCTTGTATGGCAGTTGTAATACTCACTCGCGTAAATGTGCCACTTACATCAGGTTAACTGATGTTGGCCGCCTTTCATACCCACTCTTCCCACACCGACAATTTTAATTATTTTAGGTCGCCAGCCTCCCTTTAACAGGTTCACCCTGTGATACGAAGGATATTATTGTAAACTAATATCGTTTGCCCTTGTGACAGTCGCGAAGACCCAGAGTCCGTTCGTAAGGATCGCCGAACCGCATTTTAACCAATGTAGAAATACAGACCTTGGATATTAACATATCCTAATATCACTGAAAGATTAGGGTACACATTGAAATTAAATGACGGCACCTAGGGCTACATAGCTGGACGGACTATCTATTGAAGGGACTTGACAATGTAAGTTAAAAGTGGAAAGGTTTTATTTATATCCTTTGATAACTTTTTCAATTCTCTTACACATTGACAAGTAAACTTTCATCAAATTTCTGTATTTCTGCGTTCAATAAACTATGACAAATATGGTTTACTCTAGGCTCTGTTACACACTTAGACAGTTCCAGCCCTCCCTACTAACTAGTAAAACACACAAACGACTCGTCCTCCATCTTCGACCAACCGGCATTATTTGCTCCGACGATTAAATGAAATCACAAGCAGTTTACTCCGGTCCTTTACCAATGGCGGTGAAAGCTGCGCCTCTCTGTTCTCCATCGGCCCTTTCCTAAGTTCCATCCTCGTCCTCCCGCCTGCTTCCAACTTCTCACGCTGCTGTCGTTACTTAACTATCACACTACCGACCACGCCCGCGGACCAACACTAAAGCCTTCCCTACTGTTTTCACTCCTGTACCCTGATATCTTGGCCTCTATTGTCTTTTGACTGGCTGTCTCACAAACAACCAGAGCGACAAGCTGTCAGTGATCACTCAGTATCCTGCTTATCCAAGTGTCTGTCTTTCTCAGTCCTGATGACTTTCCCGGTAAAACGGTGTCCTGGAATCAGAGCTACCACTGTCCACGGAAATTCAACGCTTGGCGGCTGCCTAAAAACCTCCATTCTAAGTTTGCCTGGGGTAGCCTCAGAGTCCCCAGAGCTGCTATGGTTCCACTACGACTACGGGAACGGTTTAATTGGCTGTGTCTGGCGTTCGACAGCTCCAAGGAGACCTCAGTTCTGTCTTCAAAGGCAGCCTCGGAGTTCCCAGAGCCGCTATAGTTGCACAACAACTCCAGGGGCCGTAAGGCGTCTTGACAAACATTTCCGAGAACATTTTCAAACCTCTCTGTCCAGCGTTCCCAGGCCTCTCGTAACTAGTGAACGGCAAGTCGCGCTCACGATAGCAGGAAACCGTTATCGAACCAGCTGTTCTCCTCACGGCTGAAGCAGCAGGTATCCTTCCAATTCCCTTTGACTAAAGTATGACCAGTATCGATCTTAACTGCATCTACACACTGTAATCCCACTAAATGAACCATCACATAGTGCACCGCTTCCAAATTTTGTTTAAAAAATAGGCCATTTTTCATATATACATCACCTGTGTCTGAGACTTGAAAAATTCTTTGGAACCATGTACAGTCATTTAATTTCCATTACGTGACATGTGTCTCTTTCTCGACCTTACAGTTGCTTCTAATAGTGTTAATCACTGTAAACTAATCTACGCTTACCATGGATTATGGTTTCACCAAACTCATTACAGAAGTACTGGGAAATAGAATGTATCATGTAGACTTTCAGGAATGACGCAGCCAATAGCAGTTCCTGAAAAATGATTCACCACAAGGTAGCGTATAGACGCCTACGCTTTTTAACATATGTACTAATGACCTGTCAACTAATGACCATCCACTTTCAGAGCACACGAAGGGCTTCCTTTAGCCAGATGCTATGGCTCTGGCAACACAGCCGAACTCGTTTCAGGAAGTGGAAGTTCATCTGACTGATGTTTGAACAAGATGTTTACTACAGAAACATTAACCTCTCGCAAACCCAACGAAAACTTAACTGTGTAATTGTGTGCTTAAACACACATAGGCACGAAACTCGGTATCTAGTGGCGAGGAGTATATTGGACGCTGCACCATATCCAAAATATCACACTCGGAAGCATATTAACAATCGGCACTTACGTAACAGTAGTCAAATAACAGAAGCAACATATTACATCCCAAGGAAGATAATTGGTAGCTGCTATTACGTGGCAGATATGCATTCCTTGACTGGTACTTGACATGGCACTGATTGAGATGTGCAGGCTTACTACATTTAAATCTACATCTATATGGCTACTCTGCAGTTCACACTGAAGTGCTGGGAAGTGTCATCATCGAACTAATTTCACATTAATTTTCTACTGTTCCACCCTCTAACAGCACGTGGGAAAACGAACCCTTAAATCCACCAGTGCGAGCTCTGAGTTCTCTTATTTCATTACGATGTTCATTGGAATACAATCACCTTCTCACCACACTGTTGCGCTTAACGCCACTCCACTCTGTGTTACGGCTGCTCACTTCGTTTCGCTAACTAGCCACAGATTATTTCACAAAATATATCAGATAGTCTTCACAATGTTATCTGTCAGTCCTGTTCCGTTGGTGCCGGATGGTGTGTAATTATGGTATTATCTTGCCATCTACTGATTTTATAGTCTTTTTACCTACACCTGTGTCTTTATAATTACTCTGTAATCCCCAGGTAGTATTTGGCAAGGGGCTCATAGAACCATTTTCAGACTATTTCCCTATCCTTCCACTCTCGAAAAGCGTGCGAGAGAAACGAATACTGAAATATTTCACGTGAGCTCCCACGTCTGTTATTATATTACGAAGATCATTTCTCCCTAAGTAGGTGGGCATCAACAAAATGTTTTCACATTCGGAGGAGAAACTTGGAAAGCACAAGCCGAGAACGAGTATCAGTACCTTCACCTATCGGAAAACAGTCTACAATCTGGAGTCGGAACCTCCAGATGTAATCTTAAGGTGAAATTCCAGTCATTACTACCGGCTGCGACTGCGCTGGTCATGGACCACTTGTTCAGCTGCAGGCTCTTTCCGGCTCCCTGCATCATGGAAGGAGTACTTCATCTTCAGACGCCAATCCGGCTGCCAACTTTCGGTCATCGTGGCACCTATACACGAATGCGTTTAGGATTGGATTGTTCGGGGAAAGAGACCAAACAGCGAGGTCATCGGTCCCATTGGATTAGGGAATGACGGGGAAGGAAGTCGGCCCTTTCAAAGGAACCATCCCGGCATTTGCCTGGAGCGATTTAGGGAAGTCACGGTAAACCTAAATCGGCACGGCCGGACTCGAGATTGAACCGTCGTCCTCCTCAATGCGAGTCGAGTGTGAATGCGTTTAGATTTCTTGTCTTGAGGAACGAATTGTATGACATAAAAGAAAGTTGGTAGGTGTGTTTCTACATATGAAAGATGAAATCCTTTCAAATTTCGCTCCAGTCGCACCCCCTATGAGGATGCAAATAAGGTTTGCTTCAAGTACACGACTGTGAGCGTTCGTTACATTTGATACTGATCGTGGTGAGTTGATGTTAGACAAGAATGGCTTTATGGCGACAAAGGTGCCTAATCAACACCTTACTGTCTTTGATCGAGGTCGTGTAATAGGGTTACGAGAAGCTGGATGTTTCTCCTGTGATAATGCAGAAAGACATAGCAGGAATGTAGTCACTATACATGACTCCTGGTAGCGGTTATCAAAGGGGTGTACGGAACACCGTATTCCGAACGGCCACGTAGTACTATCAACAGAGGTGACCATCGTGACCGGCGTATGCATCTGTAGACACAATTTGAGCAGCTGTTGGCACCACGTTAACACGAGCACCAGTTACAAATCGGTTACTTCCGGAATGGCTCTGAGCCAGACGCCCAGTAGCGGGCACTCACTGACCCCAAACCACCGCCATTTGCGACTTCAGTGGTGTCAAACGAGAGCTCAGTTGAGGGCAGGGAGGGCGTATGTTGTATCTGCTGATGAAAGCTGGTTCCTCCTCGGTTGCAGTTATTGCCGTGTGTTGGTTAGAAGGAGGCTAGTACAGCGCTTGGAACCAAACTGCCTGCCTGCCTGCTACATGCACTGGACCTACATGTAGATTTACGGTCTGGGGTGCGATTTCATATAACAGTAGAAGCACTGTCGCGGTTATCCCACGCACCCTGATTGCCAAATTGTACGTCGTCTGGTGACTGGACCTGTTTTGCTACTGTCGTGTCACCGCCAGACACCACACTTGCTAGGTGGTAGCCTTTAAATCGGCCGCGGTCCATTAGTGTACGTCGGACCCGCGTGTCGCCACTGTCAGTGATTGCAGACCGAGCGCCACCACACGGCAGGTCTAGAGAGACTTCCTAGCACTCGCCCAGTTGTACAGCCGACTTTGCTAGCGATGCTACACTGACAAACTACGCTCTCATTTGCCGAGACGATAGTTAGCATAGCCTTCAGCTACGTCATTTGCTACGACCTAGCAAGGCACCGTATTCCATTCATATTTATTATGTGAAGCATGTACCGTCAAGAGCGATATACTCCAATTATGGATTAAAGTTAAGTATTACAGCAACTGCGTCCGTTTTTCTAAGTTCTCATTTCTCTGACCTGTTCCAGACCTCACGCCAGTCTGCGTGTAATTAAACGCGTGCATTTCGGCCTCCTCTAGCAATACGGTGTTGGCTCTTCTGCCAACACAGCAGCTACTATTCATGAAGAGCATTCCCGAGGGTGTTTTCCAATAGGCTAACTCTCTCCCGCCTACCACTGTTGTAACCCTACTTGTTCTATAGTTTGTCGACATGTTGCCTTGAGCTGGTGGATCGCCAGATCTGTTTCTAATCGATCATGTAAGGGACATCATCGGATGATAACTTCAGCGTCTCCACAAAAAGCATTAACTGTCCCTTTGTTAACCGACCAAGTGCAATAGGCATGGAACTTTCCCACAAACCGACATACGGCACTTGTACAATGCATGTACGTCTGCATACTTGCATACTTGCTTTCAACACTCCGCTGTAGAGTGAAAATCTCATTTTGGGAACATCCCCAAGGCTGTGGCTAAGCCATGTCTCCGCAATATCCTTTCTTCCAGGAGTGCTAGTCCTGCAAGGTTCGCAGAAGAGTTTCTGTGGAGTTTGGCAGATAGGAGACGAGGTACTGGCAGAAATGAAGCTGTGAGTACGGGTCGTGAGTCGTACTTGGGTACCTAAGACGGTAAAGCAGTTGCCCGCGAAAGGCAAGGTCCCGAGTTCGAGTCTCGGTCCGACACACAGTTTTAATCTACCAGGAAGTTTCATATCGCCGCACACTCCGCTGCAGAGTGAAAATTTCGTTTTCGAAATATTGTGGCAGTTACACCAGTTATTAATATAACAGATTTTCACATTTCCTATAACTTATCTCGCGCTTACATTAACCTGTGATTAAGAAACTTTAATCACTTAAATATATTCCATAGACAAATGTATTCCCGAATTTCATTAATGTGCATTAATTATTTTGTTTTGTTGCGGTTTTGTGATTTCTTTTCATGTTCCTTTGAATTAGTGCCACTGACCTAAATGAAAAAAAAATTAGTTTTAGATTTCGTTAGCAGCTGCTTTCAGGTGTACGAAGTAACAGGTCTTAATTAATTTACTCGTAGAATGCTATTCTTATCAGAGGGTCACTGACATACATAAGAAACACATTGTATTCAATCTTTCTAATCGATTTTGTTTTGTTTCATTTTTTCTTAGTGTTTTAAATCGCAAATGAGGCTATCAACAGTTGCCTTTACAATTGTACCGAATTAATATGCCCTTTTTGAGGAAGTATGTGAGTGATATGTGTAACTAGTACCTCTGTGGCTTTTCAGATGAGAGAAACACGTTTAAATGGTAGGATCTGTAGCAATGCTCTGTTGTTGTCTGGAGAATGTAGAGTATAGTTTTCTTCGGTCACAAGATGATCCGAAAGATATTGCCTGTTTCTCTTCCTACAGTGAGCTACCTCGTTATCCATAAACTACTGAATTTCTAGACTATTAAGACAATATTATCCTTTTGCGACAGCAACATTTCTTAGTTCTTGGCTAATGTTCCTCCTTATTCTCGCATAGCTCTATGATCTACGAGAAAACGTACTTCTTTTTGTGTAGTTCAGTATTACTCTTTGGTAGACTTTAAATACAGAGTCCTCCGTTATTTTCAAGTTCCAAACTTAGAAGGAGAAAATTGTTCATCGGCAAAGAGCAGAGGCAGGTTGGTGTCTTATAGTTATTTATCATCGAAATATATAGCAATAACATTTGTTAAATCCAAATCGTTACGAGTAGCGGGAGCACATGACGCGACAGGTAATGATACATCCATCCAGATGAATCAAGGGGCCCCCCGTCTCCTCAACGATCATTCAATGGAAGTTTGTGCGTATATCTCTCTGCAACAAGTACCTTGTTAGTGAACGCATGCTGACTGCTCTTCACTGGCGACGAAAGCTGGACTTTGCACGCCAATACCACAACGGCACGTCCACTGCGTGGCGACCGGTGGCCTTTTCAGATAAATCGAGTTTTATGGTCCATCCCCATGAGCCATGGACCTTGCCGTTGGTGGGGAGGCTTGCGTGCCTCAGTGATGCAGATAGCCATACCGTAGGTGCAACCACAACGGAGGGGTATCTGTTGAGAGGCCAGACAAGCGTGTGGTTCCTGAAGAGGGGCAGCAGCCTTTTCAGTAGTTGCAGGAGCAACAGTCTGGATGATTGACTGACCTGGCCTTGTAACATTAACCAAAACGGATAGCTGTGCCGGTACTGCGAACGGCTGAAAGCAAGGGAAAACTACAGCAGTAATTTTTTCCGAGTGTATTCAGGTTTACTATATGAACATGGAGAGCTGCATAAAA
The DNA here is from genome assembly GCF_023898315.1 of Schistocerca nitens. NCBI lineage: Eukaryota > Metazoa > Arthropoda > Insecta > Orthoptera > Acrididae > Schistocerca > Schistocerca nitens. The sequence continues at coordinate 293,017,964 of NC_064614.1, read as the reverse complement.
CCAGTCTCTGGACTGAAGACCACAACAACAACAACATCAACAGACAGACGACCGCTGCCGTGTACGTCGTGAAACGTCTGAAAGCAAACACTCTGCAACAATTCGTCGGAAGGGTCCACGCGGAGGGAGAGAGCGTTATGGTCTGCGAAATATTTTCGTGGCATTGCCTGAGTGAATGCACAGTGCATCAACAAGCATATGGATCTATCCTTGTGGAATACGTCCGACATGACATGCACTTAGTTCCTCCCCAGCTTGATGGCACCTACGTGGAGGACAATGCAAAGTGTCACTCGGCTCGCAGTGTAGGTGCGTTGTTCAAATAGCACCGGGATGACTTTACCCTGCTCCACTGGCCACGAAATTCCCAGGGCTTAAAACCCAATAGCGAATCAGTTGGACCACATAGACTGGGCTGCTGGTGCCATGGATCCGGAACCAAGATACATAGCGAAGCTGGTCGCTGTACTGGTGTCGGCACGGCTCCAGGTTCCTGTCCGTACCTTCCACTGACTCTTTTCCTGCACGTGTCGCAGCGGTGAGCGCTGCGAAAGCTGGTTACTCAGGCTTTTGACAGCTAGTCTATTAATGTGACTGGACAGTGTACACCCATACAGTCGTCATCAAGAAAGCAGCACACGAACACCGCTCTACCCTCAAATTCAAGACTGGGGCTACAACGCTGATACAAAAAATGGTTCAAATGGCTCTGAGCCATACGGGACTTAACATCTGAGGTCATCAGTCACCTAGCCTTAGAACTACTTGGACCTAACTACCCTAAGGACGTCACACACAAATCCATGACCGAGACAGGATTCCAACCTGCGACCGTAGCACCAGCGCGGTTCCGGACTGAAGCGCCTAGAACCGTCCGGCCACTCCGGCCGGCAACTGTGATTCATTTACATCTATATCTATCCTCCGCAAGCCATCTTACAGCGTGTAACTGACGGTCCTCTGTGGATGAGCGTCCCTTCCTCCTGTCTCTATGGGTGGGCTCGAATCTCGCTGGTTTTATCCTGATGGGCTTTTCGCGAGAAAACATTATATTGGCTGATTCTTTTAGGAAAGAAACCTCTCGGAAACTTAACAGTAAACCACATAGTGATGCAGCGCCTCTCTCTTGCAGCGTCTGCCGCTAGAGTTGACAGAGAATCTCCGTCACACTTTCGTGTTTATTAAATGCACCTGTAACGACATGTGCTGGTCTTACTGCGATCTTCCCTGTTTCGTCTATCAGTGAAGTATGGCATGGATTACTAACACTCAGTATTCAAATATTGGTTGTAAAAACGTTTTATAAACTACTTTATTTGCTGATGGACTGCATTTCCGGAGGTTTCTTCCAATAATTCTCAGTCTAGCATCTCAGTTAATTCTATGTCATCATTCCACTTCATATCGCCTCACACGTATACCTGTAGACATTTCATGGAAACACTTGCTTCGAGTGATTGTTCAGCAATCGTGTAGTCATACATTGCAGGGTCTTTCAGTCCATGTGTTAGCAATACGTTACATTTGTTTGTGTTCAAAGCAGATTGCTATTCCCTGCAACAAAAATCGATCCTCTGCACCTCTTACTACATTTCGCTACAGTTTCCTAGAGTTGCCTCTCACACAACACCATCTGCGAAACCCCCATATGTGGTTCAAATGGATCCACTATGGGTCTTAACATTTGAGGTCATCGGTCCCCTAGACTTAGAACTAATGAAACCTAACTAACCTAAGGACAACACACACAACCTTGCCCGAGCACGGTTCGAACCTGCGACCGTAGCAGCAGCGCGGTTCCGGACTGCAGCTCCTAGAACCGCTGGGCCACAGCGGCCGGCAAATCCTCATACATCTTCCAACATTATCTACTATAAAACTTACATATATTGCGTAAATTTATGTTCTTGTAACAGTCTTGCTGGGCATGCCCCGTGATGACTGGGTGTTAGCTCCTAGAACCGCTGGGCCACAGCGGCCGGCAAATCCTCATACATCTTCCAACATTATCTACTATAAAACTTACATATATTGCGTAAATTTATGTTCTTGTAACAGTCTTGCTGGGCATGCCCCGTGATGACTGGGTGTTGTGTGATGTCCTTAGGTTAGTTAGGTTTAAGTAGTTCTAAGTTCTAGGGTACTGATGACCACAGATGTTAAGTCCCATTGTGCTCAGAGCCATTTGAACCATTTGGGCATGCCCGAAGTTATTATTAAGTCTGAAGAATTCTCTCCGTTCAGGATGACATGTTGTCTTCTGTTTGCTGGAAATGCTTCTATGAAGTCACATAGTTGGTCGGATTTTCCGTACACCCGTATTTTGTTCATATGACGGCACATTTTGCAGCGGTGATCTAGAGATAACGTCTTTGATTAGCAATCAGAATGTCCTCGGTCCCGGGTTGAACTCCACCACCGCTTAAATTACGAACAAAAGTCATCGTTATTGGCAGCCGAAGACTTCTGGCAGAAGAAGTCATCCTTATTCAGCCAAGGGCCATGCGGCGGAACGGACAAGGTTCAGGGCATTCTCTTGCCCTTGGGGTGAGAAAATACCCCTCATAGGTGGAAGAATTAGCAATGATCAATGGCGTGAGAATGCAGAAGACAATGGAAGCTACTGCATTAAAGACATAATGTGTATTTACAGGACATGTGGCCTGTAATTGAAAAAAAAAAATTCATGATGCTCTCCCCTTAGGCGAAAGATTCACTCGGAGTCTGGGAGCGGATTGCATTATTGAGGAAACCATGAGAAGAAGATTCAATAACAAATTAAAGGATAACGCTCTGCGAGTCGGGACGTGGGATGTCAGACCTTTGAACGTGGTAGGGAAGCTAGAAAATCTGAAAAGGGTAATGCTAAGGCTCACTCTAGATATAGTAGGGGTTAGTGAAGTGAAATGGAAAGACGACGACTTATGATTAGACGGATATAGGGTGATATCAACAGCAGCAGAAAATGTTGTAACGGGATTAAGAAGCGTTATGAATAGAAAGGTAGGGCAGACAGTGTGTTACTGTACACATTCAGTGATAGGGTTTCTCTCATCAGAATCGACAGCAAAGCAACACTAACAACGACAGTTCAAGTATGCACGTAAACATCGCAAGCTGAAGATGTTGAGCCAGAGAAAGTTTTTGAAGATACTAAAAGGGAGATAAAGATCTTATAGTCATGGTAGGGGAAGCAGCAGAAGAAAGGGTTACCGCAGAATATGGCTTGGTATTGGGAATGAGAGAGGAGAAATGCTGAGTTCTGCAATAAATTTCATCTATTTTTAAACCTCATGGAGAAACCTTCAGCTGTCCTCTGTGCAAAATAAAGGACTGCTGAAAGTTTCACCATGAATCTTAACAATTATTTGGCTGCTGAATACTCTCACCTGCAAACTTACGTAAAATTCAGCTAGTAATATACTGTGAACGCCTGCCCTGTCTACTGAGTGAAATTTATAAGTTCGGCTTTCGTTTAATACGATTTAATATTGTACCGGACGTTGATGTTAATGGCTATATTATTGAACAATAACTACACTCCATTCAGCTATGACAAGACTCAACATGTACACCAGAAAAAAATAAATACTTTAATAAACAATGTGTGCAAGAGCACCTGGTATACTTCGCATATTCCGGTACGTATTAGAACAATTTGTACTCTCTGATAAGTATTTAGATGAGGATTTGTATCTATTGTTTTTCGCTATTTCTTTTTTTGTTAGAACTGCAGTACTAATATTCAATACATCTGGCATTAGAGAATCAAAGGTAGTCATGCACCACGAACGGTTATAAATTCTCAAAAACTGGTCTATTTGACGAATGATTAATCCAAGTAAAAATCACGGTAACAGCTACGCGTTATTAATAGTTTATTGCAAAACCTACAACACATATTGCCACTTCAAAATTCACGTAAATCGTTAAGTTGAATTTACTTTATTAATCCATAGTCAGGGTACCTACACGAGTTTGGATTATCACTTCGTGAGTCATTAATCCCTATTCTCACTATACGAAAAACGTGAAATGAAATTTATATAAACTCTGTACCTTACTAAACCCAATGTCTCCTTCTAGTAAAATGATTACTTTTCATACTATAATATTAAGGTGCTTGACTATTTCGTAGAATTGCTCTTCTTCCGAGAGTGAAAAATCTTTGCCTTTCGTTTATATCCACAATGTTAATAGTATATTTCGCTACCTCAGTTTATTTATAGCAAACATTTGTCTGAACCCTGAGTACATGTTGTTGTTGTTGTGGTTTTCAGTCCTGAGACTGGTTTGATGCAGCTCTCCATGCTACTCTATCCTGTGCAAGCTTTTTCATCTCCCAGTACCTACTGCAATCTACATCCTTCTGAATCTGCTTAGTGTTTTCATCTCTTGGTCTCCCTCTACGATTTTTACCCTCCACGCTGCCCTCCAATACTAAATTGGTGATCCCTTGATGCCTCAGAACATGTCCTACCAACCGATCCCCTCTTCTGGTCAAGTTGTGCCACAAACTTCTCTTCTCCCCGATCCTATTCAATACTTCCTCATTAGTTATGTGATCTACCCATCTAATCTTCAGCATTCTTCTGTAGCACCACATTTCGAAAGCTTCTATTCTCTTCTTGTCCAAACTATTTATCGTCCATGTTTCACTTCCATACATGGCTACACTCCATACAAATACTTTCAGAAATGACTTCCTGACACTTAAATCTATACTCGATGTTAACAAATTTCTCTTCTTCAGAAACGCTTTCCTTGCCATTACCAGTCTACATTTTATATCCTCTCTACTTCGACCATCATTAGCTATTTTGCTCCCCAAATAGCAAAACTCCTTTACTACTTTAAGTGTCTCATTTCCTAATCTAATCCCCTCAGCATCACCCGACTTAATTAGACTACATTCCATTATCCTTATTTTGCTTTTGTTGATGTTCATCTTATATCCTCCTTTCAAGACACTGTCCATTCCATTCAACTGCTCTTCCAAGTCCTTTGCTGTCTCTGACAGAATTACAATGTCATCGGCGAACCTCAAAGTTTTTATTTCTTCTCCATGAATTTTAATACCTACTCCGAATTTTTCTTTTGTTTCCTTTACTACTTGCTCAATATACAGATTGAACAACATTGGGGAGAGGCTACAACCCTGTCTTACTCCCTTCCCAACCACTGCTTCCCTTTCATGTCCCTCGACTCTTATAACTGCCATCTGGTTTCTGTACAAATTGTAAATAGCCTTTCGCTCCCTGTATTTTACCCCTGCCACCTTTAGAATTTGAAAGAGAGTATTCCAGTCAACATTGTCAAAAGCTTTCTCTAAGTCTACAAATGCTAGAAACGTAGGTTTGCCTTTCCTTAATCTTTCTTCTAAGATAAGTCGTAAGGTCAGTATTGCCTCACGTGTTCCAGTGTTTCTACGGAATCCAAACTGATCTTCCCCGAGGTCGGCTTCTACTAGTTTTTCCATTCGTCTGTAAAGAATTCGTGTTAGTATTTTGCGGCTGTGATTTATTAAACTGATAGTTCGGTAATTTTCACATCTGTCAACACCTGCTTTCATATGGGCTGAGTACATATCATAAAAAATGAGATAATTTAATTTATTCCCGTTTTCCTTTTTCCGAATTGTTTGTTGTAGAAAAATTTTTTCTGGTCTTTTTAAGATATTTGATTTCCTACAGTTGAGTTCGTTAGTCATAATTAAAGGAGTTACGCAGATATATTTGTAGTGTGTCACTTTCTACGAACTCACTTGAAAGATATCATGGTAACTAAAAAGACATATGGGCTGGAATAAGAAATACTGAATTGGAGTTTTGGATATTTATAAGGTCTTATTTTTTGTGTTTACTTTATTTTTGTCAATTAAGTTCAGTATTTTACACATTTTACAATAGGTAGTGACAGAGTTCCAGCAAATCAATTTAATTCCGTCTAACGGAATCGAAACAAGAATAAAAATAAAACAGAAACCCAAGGTGTCCCCACCACTTTACCCTAATGTTAAGACAGTTCATAGACAAAGCTAGCCCGCTTCAAGCATTGACAGACAGCGACTCTCACTAAGGAACTCAAGGTTAAATACGGTCACTTGCCACCAAAGTACAGCACAGACAAATGCAGTTTCCTAGCATGTTTCCAAATTTCAAGAAAAATTCCTATCACAGCATGGGAAAATCGCCGCTCTACCACCATTCAACGTTTTCTGCAGTCTTTCATCACAAAATTTTATGGTCTAATCACTGCTAGGGATTTGTATCAAATACAATAACTACTCACATACCTCAAGCCGTCACATTGCTCGAGTAATGCCAAACCACCAACAGCCATTAGATCAAAAGAAAGTTTACACTCAGTTTCCTTTGAGTGGACCAACATACCCACTAGCCTTACTTTAAAGGAAACAAATAGGATCCTCCTTCCAACGAAATCCACAATAACAATCAAAGTTCCAAAAAAATGAAAAATTAATAGTAACTGCAAACGCTAAACTTTTTGTACCAATGTACTTATTCCCATCAGCGCTTAAAAAGATCTTCCAAGCTACAGCATGAGCTATCACGTAAAAATATTCCCGATTATAAATAAAAATAACCAGTTCTTGGAATCAGAGAAAATTTACATAGGCAAATTCGTGTGTAGCGTGCCAACTGCAACATTATAGCGGCCAGATCGCAGCTCGAGCAGATGACCTCTGGACTCAGCAGTTGCCACCTCACATGCTCTCTGCTTGTCTTCGCCGATTTTATAGAAATCGTCGTATTGGATTTATCACAGACTTTAGTACAAATGTATAAACAATTCTGAATTAATTTCCTTAATAATTTATGATTATTTACGTAACTTCGCAAACATGCGGAAGCGACAACTAGACCAAAAACGCTTGACAAGCACTTTTACACAGACCAGTAATAGCGAATACACTGTTCAAGAATTACAAGAGAATTAGCTACACTTGGAAAAGGCCAGGAGAGATGGCAAGAAACAGTTAGATTACATCATGATCAGGCACAGATTCCGAAATCAGATATTGGATTGTAAAGCGTACGCAGGAGCAGATAAAGGCAAAGGTCCCGAGTTCGAGTCTCGGTCCGGCACACAGTTTTAATCTGGCAGGAAGTTTCATATTAGCGCACACTCCACTGCAGAGTGAAAATCTCTTTCAAGTGGAAAAATGTATATTGAAATTCAGGAGTACCGAAATACAAGTCACTGTGGTATGAAATAATTAGTAGGTGCAGGGAAGCAAGGTGAAATGGCTGCATTAAAAATTTAAAGAAACAAAAAAAGAAATAGCTCTCGGAAGGACTGACTCAAAACAGTCTTCGGCGAAGTTAAAAGCAAGGATGGTAACATTAAGGGTTCACTGGGAACTCCACTGTTAAATGCAAAGGAGAGATCAGGTAGGTGGAAAGAGTGCACTGAAGGCCTCTATGAGGGGCCAGATTTATCTGATGTGATAGATGAAGAAACAGGAGTCGATTTAGAGGACATATCCGATCCAATATTAGAATCAGAATTTAAGTGACATTTTGAAGACTTAAGATCAAATAAGGCGGAAGGTATAGATAAAATTCCAGCAGAATTAATAAAATCATTGTGGAAGGTGGAAACAAAGTGTTTATTCACGTTGGTGTGTAGAACGTATCAGTCTGACGATATACCTTCAGACTTCCAGAGAAATATCCGCACAATTCCGAAGACTGCAAGAGCTGACAAGTGCGAGAATTATCGGACAATCAGCTTAACAGCTCATGCATCCAAGTTGCTGAGAAGAATGTTATACAAAAGAATAGAGAAGAAAATTTATGATATGTTAGATGACGATCAATTTTGCTTTAGGAAAGGTAGACCCATCAGATATTCAGTTCTCACGTTGCAGTTCACAATAAAAGTAACACTTAAGAAAAATCAAGACAAGTTCACAGGATTTGTCGACATGGAAAAAGCAATATAAAATGTCAAGCAGAGCAAGATGTTCGAAATTATGAGCAGAACATGCGTAAGCTACGGAAGGAGGCATATAATGTACAACATCTACAAGAACCAAGAGAGAATAATAAGGGTGAAAGACCAACAACGAAATGCTCGGATTAAAAAGGCTATAAGACAGGGATGCAGTCTTTGGCAATTACTGTTCAGTCGACACATCGAAGAAGCCGTAATGGAAATAAAAGGAAGGTTCAGGGGTGGAATTAAAACTCTTGGTGAAAGGATCTCGATGATAAGTTTCGTTAATGACGTTTGCTATCGTTAGTAACGTTGGGGAAGAAGTGCAGCATCTGCTGAATGTAATGAATAGTCTAATGAGTGCAGTACATGGATTCAGAGTAAATCGAAGAAAGACGAAAGTAATGAGCAGTAGCAGAAATGAGAACAGCGAGGAACTTATTATCGGGATTGATGGTCACGAAGTAGAAGAAGTTAAGGAATTCAGCTACCTAGGCAGCAAAATAACCCAAGACGGACGGAGCAAAGAGGACATCAAAAGCAAACTAACAGTGGCTAAAGGGCTTTCCTGGCCAAGAGAAGCCTACTAGTATTAAACATAGATCATAATTTGAGGAAGAACTTTCTGAGAATGTACGTTCGGAGCACAGCTGTGTATAGTAAAGAAACATGAACTGTGGGACAATTGGAACGAAGAGAATCGAAGCATTTGAGATGCGGTCTTACAGAAGATTGTTGAAATTTAAGTGGACTGATAAGGTATGGATGAGGAGGTTCTGCGCAGAATGGGAGAGAAAGAAATATGTGGGAAACAGTGACAAGAAAGGGGCACAGGGTGATAGGACATCTGTTAAGATATACGGAGTAACTTTCATGGTACTAGAGGGAAATGTAGAGGGTAAAAGCTGTAGAGATTGGAAAACATCCAGCAAATAACTGAAGACGTAGATTGGAAGCGTTACTCTGAGACTAAGTAGCTCGCATAAGAACGTCAGAAGACATGACTAAGAAAAGAAGAAATAGTATTTTCTTTTTTTACTCTTGTTAACTCCTGCAGAGAAGATTTTCTGTCTCCAGAAACTTCGTAATACGCTAGCATAAACATGTTTTGTCCGCTTGTCTCAGTATCTTTAGTTTTTACGTAGGTCATTGCGTTTTATATTTTGTAATGGTCCCAGACCAATGTCTTGCCTATATCATATTACCTACTAAAATGGTCTTCGCTTGAAACCAATGAACAATATCATTCAGAAGTTCGGGCTAACAGAATTTCTTAGTCGGAAAGGCGACAACACGTCGCCAGGAGAGACAAGTTATCTTGCGTTATAATTTTACAAGCAATGTATCGTGTAGATGTATTTATGTTGGCTTGACGTGTTATTGTCATTAAAATAATATTCTGCATCGCTTTTTTGTAAAGTTCCTTTCCTGCATTAATAAAAGGACATATTTACAAACTGAGTTTTCGCAGTTTTATTGAATACATGCTATCCTAAATTTTACACGTAATTTTATAATTTATGTCAAATGCCCTGTTGCCATAATTGACCGTGAAGAAGTACAACATCTATTACCAAAGAGTGGTGCCTTTCCTGTATAGCTTTATATAGAGTATTTACGTCTGTGAGTTGTTGACGAATGTCGGTCTGACAACAGATGAAATGGCAATGGGAAAGCCATACGACTTCTGTCTCACACAGCAGTTCCCATCGTAGATTTCGAAGCAGTTCTGGACGGACAAAGTGATTAAAAAATTGAATTCAATAGAACATATAGTTTGTTCAGTGACATGTATTTGCCTAATGTCAGCTCGTCACGCCAGTGTTGATATCAAACTGAAATAGGATAAAAAGTGGAGCAAAGGAACATGTCAAATTTTAGCTATAATGGAGAATATTGCAATAAAACGTTCTGCAATTTGCTGTCTCTTAACAATGTACTTTGTTTGCTCACTGTATATCGTTGTTTGTTTCTTTCCTTTCCTGTTGCCTTTCTCTGGTGAGTCTGACTGTTAACATTTGTTAACAGATCACAGCGTCAATATTAATTCTTTTTCTTTCCTGTGCCGCAAGCAATCAATTTAGAGAGTGAACACTATTGGAACGTGGAATGAATTTAAGGAAAGTGTTTTATATAAGGAAGTAACATGAAGTTCAGTAAAAATGAACTGCGACTGGGTCACCAATTGTAAGGAGGGGAGGGGGCGGTGTATACGTCTTATGTAGGGGAGTGTGTGATTTATAGGATTCCATTTGGTAATAATAAAAAAGATCTAGTCTGCGAAGCCAGACGAAAGAAAGTACTTTCAAAAACATATATTCATTTTCTGGTTATAACGTCAGTAATTCTTTCTTTTTCTTAACAGGAGTGCTACATCACCGCACGTTCATCGACTACGAAGCCTTTGTCGTCTCCATCGAACTGAATGCGTCCAATGACATTATAATGACACGCACGACTGTAAGTTCAACACATCGAAACAATCACGTGGTGGAAGGTGACGTTTTATGTTTAGGATTGCGATTCATTTTACTCAAACAATTTCACTTCCTCTTTCAGTATACACATACCCAGGTTTTCGAAAAGATTTGGGCTAAACATGTGAAACCAAACTGGGATTAGAAACGTAGACAAGAAGAGATTCATTATGATAAAGAGTAGCACTTTGTTTAACAAAGATGTGGAGTTTTAATTCACAGGACATGTAACGTATGCATACCTCTAACTATTGAAAATAGTAAGCAGGAGGTTCTAAAGCGCACATAAAAAACAAGATACAGTGGACCAAACAGTACTATCATGACCTGAGCTAGCCTCGTGTTTGACACGAGAATGTATGGGATTGGTACACGTGGATAGTACGGTTAGTATGACTAGTGTTTCTACCATAAACCACTACAGACAAGTCCTCAAAGTGTAAGACGAGGGGATGATGGTAGGTCTGAGACTCAGTTTTGTGGTAGCAAAACGCGTTAAATTCTATTAATAGGAATCGAAAATAAATTCACTACACATGCAGGCAGTCATTCCACAGGCGATTTTGCATATTATAGGATGAGGTGCAGTATTAATGGATTGGTACCACAAAAGGAGTACATGTCTGAATCTGCATCTAAGAATGACTTCAAGTCCATCCAAACAATCGTAATTCGTCAGAAAATATATGTATTGATGGTTCAAGGACTGATAAAGGTAAAGCGCTGAATTCATGTTCTCTACATATTCTGGTAGTTCAGAGTGAATTTTGTTTTGTTTAACAGAGGAAAGATCAAAATTTCCACATACCAGCTTTTGGGTTAAAATGATATCAAGTTCGACACAGTGATTACTTTTAAACTTCAATACAAAATACATAACTGAAGTGCTAACTAAATGGTCCAAGAAATACGAAGCATATAACGGCCTATGTGGTTGCATCTCCAAGTCAACAGAGCCCTACAAGCTAAGGTACTAACGCTAATATACCACTACTGAAAGAGCTGAACTACGTGTCGTTGTGGGTTAAGAATACTCATTCAAATACTCAACTCAAAAGTCTAAAAGGAGAACTCAACAAAGAATATCTGTTTACTTACGCTCTCGGAGACAATGTTCTCGGCGGCTGGTCCTTTTCACACGGAGCGCCCTCACAGGGAAGGGAGGGGCAAGAAAGACTCGTTCCTTATAGTGTTACCCGCACGGAGATGTTCGATGAAACATTTCTGACACCGACCTCACCCGTTGCTGTCATCGTCTACAAGCTAGCGCTGTTACCTCTGGTTCCAAACCGAACTATCAAAACAACTCACTCGTTTATCCATTCAAAATCGTTCACAGGAAGCAATAGAAAACCAATGAGGATACAGAAACACAAGTATATACATTCCAATTCACCTTTTCACCTGAAGCGTGTAATAACTCAACACTAATAAAATACATAAGTAATGTGTAATGTAAATTCCATAAGGACAATTGTTTTATGAAACGAGAGCTAATGGCCCGTTTAAGTGTAGTCAATGAACTTGCAGATTATGTCCCCTTAATTTGTAGCTATGGAGAATATCATGGTGAGAAATCTTTAACCTTAAGATGTGAAGAAAACATGAGCCCCGAGAACCTATTCACCGAATTTTACTGACAAGTTGGCCTTGACTCGACAACTAAAGATTTCTGACAACTGGAGACGAACACGAATATGTCTTCAGCAAAGTATTGCCTGCTAACAGAACCTAGATTATCTAATACAACCGTAATCGCAGAACAATAAATACAGCTGACAACTTATTTAGTTTGGAAATAATGAGAAATAGTGCAAAGTGTTGAGAAAGACTAAACTTTGAGCTGCATCCATGTGCTCTGTAATCCTGAGCACAAAAGCTACATATACTTCTCGTTACTACTACTATCAGTTGACTATTTTTTCACAAGTATATGAAATAAAGGTTACCGAAATACAGAAAGCGTTTTTGTGCCGGCCACGGTTCATCTTTCTGGGACGGAAGGCAAACTTTAAAAAATTTAAAATTGACTGATGACTAATATAAACTAAATTTGATTATAAATTTTTTAATATATTGTTGGGTGTCGGTAACAGAAGCTTCTAGATAGTGTTACTTCTTCTGTATGAGTAAAACAGGACTTAAACGTCCCTAAAAGTACCTACTCGATACTGATACCAGTCGTTTTTTATTGTATGTCGTTCTAATCTCATTCCTATCCACAAATCTGTACGAAAAATGTTAACCTCACAACACGTTTCTTTCCAGGTAGTAAGTGATATTAGCACTACGCCTAATTGAATCGGTTCCAATCCATTTTCGTTCCTTCTTGAACACTGACTGTCTAGGTTTAGGAGAATGTGTAATATATATGAGAACCAAGAAGGTACAAAAAGTATGAATGTTCAGAGAGAAGCACTTGGAGCAAAACTTGCGTAAGGCAGGGATGCTGTATTTCTCTAGTAATGTTCAATATGTGTATGAAATAAGTAATGAAGGAACAGAAGGAGACACTGAGAAGGTGGATTAAAAGTGTAGGGTCACAGAATAAGATATGCTACTGCTCACTGAAAGCGAGAAAGAAGTATGGGACCATTTTAATGAAGTAACATAGAGTATAGATTGAGAATAAACCAAAGATAGACGGAAGTATTAATGAATAGAAGATATGAGACTACCAGTAACTAAAAATCAAATAAAAAGAGACTCTATTGCGTTTTCAGGTTCTTTATTTGTTAGCAACTGGGTTCGGCCTTTTCCTCAGACTATCCTCAGTCTTTTCTTCACCATTATGTCTGCTGGTGGCGGCAGACGGAGCGATTTCCATAGAAGTGGCAACGGTACTGTTTGTATATGATTTTTAGCATTTTATACCGATCACTGTGCTTCAATCAGAGAATGCTTTCTAAAATTTAAAATACCACTGACATTAAGGTTATACACAACGTGATCAAAACTATCCGGACACCCCCAAAAACATACGTTATTCACATTAGGTGCATTGTGATACCAGCTACTGCCAGGTACGCTATATGAGGGACCTCAGTTGTCATTAGTCATCGTGAGAGAGCAGAATAGGGCGCTCCGCGGAAATCACGGACTTCGAACGTTGTCAAGTGATTGGGTGTAATTTGTGTCATATATCTGTACTTGAGATTTCCACACTGCTAAACATCTCTAGATCCACTGTTTCCGATGTGCTAGTGAAGTGGAAACGTGAAGGGACACGTACAGCACAAAAGAGTACAGCCCGACCTCATCTGTTGACTTCCAGACACCACAGACAGTTGAAGAAGGTCGTAGCGTGTAACAGACAAACATCTATCCAGACCATCACAGAGGAATTCCAAACTGCATCAGGATCCACTTTAAGTGCTATGACAGGCGGGAGGTGAGAAAACTTGGATTTCATGGTCGAGCGGCTGCTCATAAGCCACACTTCACGCCGGTACATCCAAACGACACCTCGCTGGGTGTAAGGAGGTAAGCATTGGACGATTGAACAGTAGGAAAACGTTGTGTGGAGTGACGAATCACGTTAAACAATGTGGCGATCCGATGGCAGGATGTGGGTAAGGCGAATGCGCGGTGAACGTCATCTGCCAGCGTGTGTAGTGCCAACAATAAAATTCGGAGGCGTTGGTGTTATGGTGTGGTCATGTTTTACATGTCAGAGCTTGCATCCCTTGTTGTTTTGCGTGGCACAATCACAGGACAGGTCTACTTTGATGTTTTAAGCACCTTGCTTCCCACTGTTGAAGAGCAGTTCGGGGATGGTGGTCGCATCTTTCACCACGATCGAGCATGGGTGTACACACTGCACGGCCTGTGGCAGAGTGGTTACACGACAATAACAATCCTGTAATGGACTGGCCTGCACTGAGTCCTCACTCGAATCCCATAGAACACCTTTGGGATATTTTGGAACGCCGACTTTGTACCAGGCCTCACCGACCGACGTCGATACCTCTCCTCAGTGCAGCAATCCGTGAAAATGGTTTGGCATTCCCCAAGAAATGTTCCAGCACCTGACTGAACGTATGCCTGCGAGAGTGGAAGCTGTCGTCAAGGCTAAGGGTGGGCCAACACAGTATTGAATTCCAGCATCAATGATGGATGGCGCTAAGAAATTTCATTTTCAGCCAGGTGTCCGTGTACTACTGATAACATTGTGTAATTCCTAACCACATTACAGATGAAGTGAAGACATTCTACTATCATGATTGCAGAATGACGTACGACGATTACCGGTAGGAGGACATAAGAAGCAGACTGGCACAGCAATGAGAACTTTTTTCGCAGAAAGACACAAATACATCACAAGATTTTTCAACATAGTCACCAATGGTTCGAACGAGCTACCAAGAGTTTCATTCCTAACGATATAAATACTCTCCTTGGGAATGCAGTCCTGGAACTATTCAAATACCGCTGTCAGGGTATCATCTTTAGAAAATCTGTTTCCGCTATATGTTCTTCCTCAATTGGGTGGACATTATCTTCACTGGTCGACGTCGATGATCTTCCTTAACGGTCAGTATCACCCACGTTTGTGCGGCCACGGCCAAATTGTTGGCACCATTCCATTACTGCCGGAGGTGACATTGCGCTGGGTCCATATACCTTCACAATTTCACTGTGAACCACGCTGGCGCATAATAATCGTACGTTTTCAGCTGCCGCGCTGTTTTACTTTCACACTGTGGGGCACCTGTTATCCGTACCGCAGTAGAACTACGTCTCCAGGAGACCCAGAACACCTGCTATCTTCTGACATTTTGCTACTCTGCGGTTTTAGCGTCCTACGACATGTGTAACCTCTTAAGTCCTTCAGAATATATAAAAGTGAATAGAAACGTCAGATAAGCTCTCAATAAATGACTTCAAGTCTATAATTGCTTATGTTTACTTACCCGGCTGTGACCGAACTTCGTAATTTTCAAATTGATTACAGATACCTTGACTCTGAGCTACCTTTCAAAACGTCACACTGCAAAAAGTATCATATAATTCGCTCCATTGCATTCCGTGTGATGTGACTGTGTTAAAAGTTCGCACAACAATGTGTGCGACCCTGGCTCCTTGAGGATTGCGGGCAGTGCAGAAAAAAAAACGAAATCTACGTGACATAAACTGTGAAACGTACTGTAATTACAGTGTTCACAAAGACGATACGATAAAAATGTGATTATAAGGCAGTGACAAAATGATTCGGTGAACAATAGTCTATCGTGACGGTGATATAAATATGAGAGACTAAACTAAAGTGCACATCTGAAATGACAGACAATTAGTCCGCAAACGTGTGGGTATTACAAGTATTCCAAGAAATTACACCATTCTAACTGTGATGCAAAATTGTTTCATGTCTCAATGCTGGGGTGCTGGAAGCTGTCCAACACAGTCTACTGTACCCACAACCACGCAGCTTGTAGTCTGGGGGGCAGGCGTTCCTCGAAAAAGGGTCCTACTGGATCTTGGTTCATACAACCGTCACCGACAGGCCTATCAGGTCCGCTAACTGACACTCGACATTAGTTTCTCGGGATAAGATCATACTGGGTCTCGTTTTATACAACCCTCTGAATCAGACCTAGTATGTCTAACACCCGGCAATTATTCTTCCAGTCACACAAAAACCACAATAAAAAACAATAAAAACCAACAAAAAACATTGAAATTATGTATTCAGTGTACACAAAAATGACAAACTCATGATTTTGTGGCGATTTTCAAGATGTTGAATCTGTTAATGAGCGACTTGTCAGGCTCAGTAGGATATAAAATGAAATATTCAAGATACTTTGCATGTTTATGTAACTGAATCAATTAATGACCAAAATTATAGGTTCATGTAGTTTAAGTCATGAAAACGACATGAGCTTAAACAAGTTGCACAGCTATGTATGTTCAGTTAATGTATGTACAAGTCTACACTGTTGCTGGTAGCTTAATTTAGACATTTCATAGCTAAAATGTCTAAGATTAAGTTACCAGTAGTAGTAGGGCAACAAGGACGCCAGTCCATTTCGTTAGTGCAGTTTGCTTACATAATGGGCAGGTATACACTCAGGAGCAAACCTATTGTTCTCCTTTGATAGACAGGTACTTAACCTATTGTTCTCCTTTGATTGACAAGTACTTAAACTACAGATCTATTAAGTGCTTTTCTGTGTCACCCCCATTTCCTTTTGATTAACAGGCACTTAACCTACTATTTCCCCCGCAAGCTCCCCCTTCCCCAATCCCCTCACCCCTCACTGCCACAGGTACACTTTCAGGTCTGAGTTATTAGAATAGGCCCCCTTTCACTCTTATCACTTTGATTGACTACTTAATTAAATTTACCAATTAAATAACCTCTCAACCACTGTAAATCCCCTCCAACCTCCTCATCTGGAAAATTGCGAGAAGTTCAAGTTCCATTAGGACAATGCTACATACCATGGCTACCTCCACTAACCAAAGAAAATGGCTGGAAAAAGGGCCCTTGGGTTGCCTCCACTAACCTGTCATCAGACTGCCACCTCATCCTAGGAACTGGCTATAAAATAATTCAGCCTGTGCTGGATAGGACAGACGTAAGTCTTACTTAACCTCTTGTACTGTGAAGTGGTTTTCCGTGTAACCGCACTTAACCTGTTGTCCCCCAACACCCTCCCTCTCCCCTCCCCTTCAGGACACCTCCCCTCGCTGCTACAGGCACACTTTCAAGTCTGAGTTATTTTAATACCCCCTGTCACTACTATCAGTTTGATTCATTACTTAATTAAGTTGATCAATTAATTAACCTCTCCCTCTCTGGTAAACCCCCTCACCATCTACCCCCTCCTCCCT
The DNA here is from genome assembly GCF_023898315.1 of Schistocerca nitens. Classification (NCBI taxonomy): domain Eukaryota; kingdom Metazoa; phylum Arthropoda; class Insecta; order Orthoptera; family Acrididae; genus Schistocerca; species Schistocerca nitens. Next base: position 293,000,688 of record NC_064614.1, on the reverse strand, counting down.
CCAGGAAAATGGCGGGAAAAAGACTTCATTCATCTGTCATTTAGAGGGAAACCGATTGCTCTCTATGGAATACTGTTTAAACAATTTAGACAATGCATGGAATACATGGAAAGGGTATATTATTTATTTTTAAAAATTCACTTTGTGGTGGCTGGATTTCTCTAGCTCATCATTCTCTGCTGTTTGGAAACATCTAAGTCTTACAAGAAGCAATTACAGGGACAAACATGTTGCATAACCTAATATTCGGCTCTGTACTCTGGGTGTCTTAACCCAATGTATGGGCCTTTGTCGGCACATAATGTATTGTTCTATTAGGTGGTTTTCCATGTTAGCCCCTTTCCTTAAACTATTGTACCACCTTTGATACCAAATTAGGTAATTAGTTATCACCTCCCTCCATTTTCTGATACACTTTTTCAATTTCACATGCTTTTCAACGCCATTTCTAGCTCATTTTTCTCTGGCATCCACTCCCTTAAACTATTGTACTGCGTTTTACATATAAATTATTCAAATTAACTTATTGTTAGTGTTCTGCACATAATCTGCAGTTCTGCTCCATGCCACCCACTCACACACAGCCTCCACATAACTATTGTAACAACAACACCACATTGATATAAAAAAATATGCAAATTAATTAAATCGATTTTCTTCACATGTATGGGGTAGTTTTTTTTTTAATTCGTAGCATCCTATTGATGACTGGTACATTTAGCCATCATGAGATTTTTACAAATCTCATTGAAACTTTGAAGTGGGACACACTTACAACTGGACGACGTGCTAAATGGAAGGGGCTGCTCACTAGATTCCAAAACCTTATCTTCGCCTAGGATGTAGTGCATATATTATTACCACCAACTTTCATTTCGCGCAATGATAACCATTTAAAGATAAGGGAAATTAGAGATCGTACTGAGGTGTTCAGACATTCGTTTTTCCCTCGCGCGATCTGAGAGTGGAACAGAAGGGTGGGAATATGACTTTGGCGTGAATAATGCCCTCCATAACACACCGCTTGGTGGCTAGCGGAGTATACAAGTATATGTAGATGTAGAAGGAATATAGTTTAAAGAAAAGGTGGGTAATAAGAAACACATCCCGCCACCTGACGCCTACACCAGAGTCGTGGTGCATCGGAGGACCTCGTGAAGCTACGACGCGACCATTCAGGTCCCTCAAGGATGAGGCGCTGGCATCTCTTTCATTCTTGAACCTGAGAAATTCCTCTTGAAATACGTATTCACCTGTCTACCATTGCTTGTGCGATGAGGCACAGGGTCTGGCACGGAGACAGAGATGTGGCAGTACTACCCAGAACAGCACGGGTACATTATTCCTAATGGAACTTGCGAGCTGTGCGAATGTGCACGCATACCCAGCACGTCTAATGCTTCACAGCGAAATGTTCATTCTACTGTCAGTATACGTCTCAGAACCGTTAAACGTTCACACCACTAAAAAGCCTGTGCACTCATAAGAAAACACCGTTAATCATTAAAGCATTCTTGTTGTTTGGAAAGAGGTCACTGTCTAAGCACAGATGGGGAGAAATCAGATCAATTACACAAACAGAATTCATAGCACTGTCATACAGAAGAGAGACCCGAATTTTCTGTTTGCTGCAGCTACAGGTCTGAAGATGTCCTAATGACACAGTGGTAGATGAGTGATGGAATGTCTGATTCAACGTATCTTTAGCACTTGCTTTCTCAGAACTTTCTGTACGTACCTTACCTCCATTCTTGTTCGAATTAAACTGTTGACACTCCTGCATCCTGGCACAAAGGATGTGAGTGATTCGAGCATCATGATTGTATTTTGTACAGATCACCATATTGCACCAACAATTAAGCCCTTCAAGGTGCCCATACATATCATCTATTACGGAAAGGCTCTTACTCAATTACACTGCTCTCCCACTGAGGACACGAGGTTGAATATTAGAGTGCAAAAACCGGTCTCCAACAGTGTCGATGTCGTAAACATACAATTCACATCCTGTTCCAAACAAAATCATCCCTTTTACATCATTCTTAGATATACCGTGAAGACAGACAGCACCATATATACTCCTCACAGTACTAGATATTTCACTGCGAGGTTCGGTGACCATCCACGCCCGACGGGTGACCAGAGCACCCTCTGCGGACTGATGTCAATGCGTTACAGTTTCTGGTCCCGACTTGCTCGCTTGCTTGCTTTTCTACATCCATCTCCAGACTCTGGGATTACAAGAACACTGTATTTTCGCTTTTTTTTTCACGACATTATCCCGTTTTCGCGATACTTATCGATATCAATCACTTTGCAGTAGCCTACCGATCGCTCGCACAACATAATTCCGAAGATACAGACTGGAAATTGTTTCTCTGAAAACCCGAAACTTTATTGCTTATCCCGTCTGCAAAAAACTTTACATGAAAAAAAAACCTCGACCAAAGAAAAATAGAGGAAACTAATATTTCCATTCATGAATACCAATGTTGGTGATGTAATAGATTCCAAATCATCCCTATAATTTTCAAAGTCAACTAATGTGTTTCTCGTGTCTAGAGAACCAGCAAATGTGTGTTGCACCTGCTAGATGCACACACCACAATCCATGTTCCCTCAACTAAATAAAGGCGCAAATGTGCAGAAGCAGTCAAGCGAATAGTTTACATGGGAGGGAATAACGGTCCATCACAAACACACATCTGTATTCAATCTTCTCAAATTTCCACGCAATCACAAAGGCTGCCCAACACATATTGAGTATTAGTTCGCTGTTCTGCCATTTAGAGGACGACAAAGTTAACTCACCTACATTCCTGCATTCCAACAGGCCTTTGCATTCAGATGGTTCCTGCCATTAACAGGAAACATGAATCATTCCTGCACCAGCTCTGCAGGCCAAGCACACATAGACAGAATGATCCTGCAAAATTGTTCAGATACATCTTTTATCCCCGTACAGCCATTGCGGTCTCAGTTGAATGACACTCGACAATAAGTGAAGTATCGGAAATACACACTGCTCACAGATGTGGCTCTGTAAATAGAAATATCGGTACCCATTCTTATGACTTGGCACACTTTTCCCTTGCCATAACGGTACTACTCGTCAAATCATCCCTTCCTTACAACTGGACATAGTCATTTCCCTTGCACATGTCAGAACACAAACACATACTTCCTAAGTCTGATGCTTAAATGCGAACCTATCATGCACTGCTTTGTGCATGTGATCGTTCCAGTTTAAGTCGGAACTGGGTAGAAGTCAGATAAAGCCATATCCACCACCTCATGCAACCTGTGCAGGAACAGAGTGACCTGAGTTAGTGTGACAGAACCGTGTTTTGACCATTTAATGGAAATGGGCGCATTGTGGCGCATCCCTCAAACTAGACACTGATACTACAGAAACACGTGCATTAACATCTATCTCCCCAACACGCTATCTTCGTCATGCTGCACCATCCATCAGAGAAATATTTTGAACTATAAAAGCTCAACTAACTTCATCCGATAGAGAACTAGGTAACATATTCAACCCATCTCTCTCCTCCCATATATCGAAAATAAATACTGCATATGTGCAGTTATCGAGCAAATGTGACAATCCTACTAAATACATAGGTATTTATCAAGTGCACAGACCAGTTTAAAGTTCTACCACCTGTACTCTAGGAGGATGATCATATCTCGCAAACTATATTGTAAGTCGCAGGAGACTGTTCTGTTGTTCGAAACATTATTTTCTTACCCACAGCATAGCCCAAGTTAGCGTTCGACTGTTGATCTGCCACACGCTGTATCCAGAGTGATGTTGGGAAATGGATCTACAGTATTCAGTGCACTGTATGGGGTTTGAAGGTGGATCCGCCACACACAATGTACAGAGTGGTGTTGGGATGCAGGTCCACAATATACCACATTCGAGATAGAATTCGAGTTTGGATTTACCACGCACTGTATATATCCAGTCTAATGTTTGGAGGTGGATCCACCACACATCACATCTGGGATAGGGCTTGCAGGTGGGCCAATCACGGTTTTACATCCGAACACGTGCTCTATGTTTGAAGTTTGGTCCACTAGCGAGAGGACCGGGTACTCGGAGCCGCCCGTGACAGATGCGCATACACAGATATACAGAAAAAAGAGCAGATGCTCCGCAAATGTGGAGGTGACTGGATACAATCAAGTACATTGCCATACTACACCTCCTGATCAGAAGAAGTAGTGAATTTGCACTAGGTATTGGCAGCTGTACCACATTTACAAGCAGTTTTAGATGTTATGTCATGATAGCATGGGTAGAAGTGACATAAAAATCAACAGAGTAGCATAAAATAAGAAATGTTGAGGGAAAATACGCTGAAATGCGAGGAAATTGAGGAAGTTGCGTGGTGGCTTCACAGTGACTGCCAATGCAATCTGACTCTGGCATTGGGGTCGGGTGGAGGGATGTGTTTTTTACTAGCGATCTTTTGTTTAAACTATATTTCTTCTACATCGACATGTATACTCTGCTAGCCACCAAGTGGTGTGTAGTAGAGGGCACTATTCGTGCCAAAGCCTTAAGACCCCCCCCCCCCCCCCACCTGTTCCACTCGCAGACAACGTGAGGAAAAAACGAATGTCTGAATGCCTCATCAAGAGCTCTAATATCCCTCATCTTAGAATGGTTATCATTGTGTGATATGAAAGTTGGTGGTACTAATACATACTCTACATCCTCGGTGAAGATAGGATTTTGGAATCTAGAGAGCAGCCCGTTCCATTTAGCATTTCGTCTATCTGCAAGTGTGTCCCACTTGAAAGTTTCAATGAAATTTGTAACATTCTCACGATGGCTAAATGTACCAGTCATCAATAGGATGCTACAAATTTTAAATAGTAGAATATATCCCATACATGTGAAGAATATCTATTTAATTAATATAGTTATAGGGAGGATGTGTGTGAGTGGGTGACATGGAGCAGAACAGCAGGTTAAGTGCAAAACACTAATAATAAGATAATTTGAATAATTTTTATGTAAAACGCAGTAAAATAGTTTAAGGGGGTGGGTGACATAGAAGAATGTTCGAGAAACGGCGTTCAAAAGCATGTGGAATTCGAAAAGTGTACCAGAAAATGGAGGGAGAAGATAACTAATTACCTAATTTGGTATCAAAGGTGGTACAATAGTGTAAGGATAGGGGCTGACATGGAAAACCACTTAATAGAACAATAGGTTAAGTGCCGACAAAGGCCCTGACATTAGGTTAAGACACCCAGAATAAAGTGCCGAACATTAGGTTATGCAACATGTTTGTCCATGTAATTGCTTCTAGTAAGACCTGGATCTTACCTAACAGCAGAGAATGCTGAGCAAGAGAAATCCAACCCCAAGAAACTGAATTTTTCTATAAATAAACAGTATACCCTTCCCATAAATTCCATATACTGTCTAAATTGTTTAAACAACATTCCATACAGCTCAGAAGATTTCCCTCAAAATGACCAACTGAGTCTTTTTCCTGTCATTTTCCTGGAGGGAGGAGAGGGTCAGAGGGGAGGGGTTTATGAGAGGTTAATTAATTGATCAACTTAAATAAGTAGTCAATCAAACTGTTAGTAGTGACAGGGGGTATTCCAGTAACTCAGACATGAAAGTGTACCTGTAGCAGCGAAGGGAGGTTTCCTGAGGGGTCAGGGAGACGGAGTTGGTATAGGGACAATAGACTTATGTCCGTGCAACTAGCACTGGCTAAGAGCTTTTCCAGCCAATTACTAGGAAGAGGTGGCAGTTGGATGACTTATATTAGGAGAGGTAACCTAAGAGCCCCTTTTTCCCACAATTTTCTTAGTTTAGTGGAGGTAGCCATGGTAAGTTGCATTGTCCTGACAGAACTTGAACTTCCCGCCATTTTCTGGGGAGGAGGGGGGAGGGGATTTACCAGTGGTTGAGCAGTTAATTAATTGGTAAATTTAATTAAGTAGTCAATTAAACTGGTAAGAGTGAGAGGGGGCCTATTGCAATAACTCAGACCTGAAAGTGTACCTGTAGCAGTGAGGTGGGGAGGAGGTAGGAGGAGGGGAAAGGGGTGGGGGCAACAATAGGTTATGTGCCTGTCAATCAAAAGGAGATGGGGATGACATGGAAAAGCATAGGTTAGGTACTTATCAATCAAAGAAGAACAATAAATTAAGTACCTGTCAATCAAAGGAGAATAATAGGTTTGCCCCTGAGTGCATACCCTCCCCTGATGTAGACAACCTGCGCTAACAAAATGGACCAGTTTCCTTGTTGCCCTACTACTACAAGCAACATAGTTTAACTGAAGATACACAGCTGAGCAACTTGTCTAAGCTCATGTCAGCTCGGAATGAAATATTTAAATATAATTTCTGGGAAACATTGTTTATGATCATCCATAGTGTAACTGGACATATACCTCAAATGTTTCCATGGTTTCGTCTGTTATGAGGGCAGTGAAGGAAACTTACATCACTCCCATTCCAGGGCCTTCTGCAACTACTGCTTTTTATTTCTTTGTGGCGTCATCAATGGGTCATCGTGCAGGCCACCACGAATTCTTCTCCCATGCTAACCTCTTCATCTGAGACTACCTCTTGCAACCTATGTCCTCAATTATTTTCTGGATTTATTCCAGTCCGTTTTCTTCCACACTTTTCGCCCTGTACAGCCCCTTTAGTACATAGAAGTTATTCTGTGACGCCTTAACTGATGTACAGCTGTCCTATAATCCTGCTCCTTCTTCATGACAGTGTTTTCCATACATTCCATTTCTCGCCGATTCTCCACTGAACCTCCTCATGCCTACCTTATCACTCCACTTGCTTTTGAACATTCTTCTGTAGCACCAAACTTCAAATGTTTCGATTCTCTTTTGTTCCAGTTTTCTCACAGTCCATGTCTCACTGCCATCCAACGTTGTGCTCCAGATGCACATTCTCAGAAATTTCTTCCTCAAGTTATGGTGTACACTTTATACTACTCTTAGCCAGGTGACCATCAGTCCTGATGTTAAGTTTCTCACTCTTCTCATTTCTGATCCTTCTCATTACTTTCGATCTATCTTCAATCGCCGGCCTCGGTGGCCGAGCGGTTGTAGGTGCTCAGTCCGGAACCACGCAACTCCTACGGTCGCAGGTTCGAATCCTGCCTCGGGCATGGATGTGTGTGATGTCCTTACGTTAGTTAGGTTTAAGTAGTACTAAGTTCTAGTGGACTGATGACCACAGATGTTAAGTCCCATAGTGCTCAGAGCCATTTGAACCAATTATCCTCAATCCATATTCTGTACCCATTAGACTGATCATTCCATTCAGGAAATCCTGAACTCGTCTTTACTTTCACTGAGGACAGTAACGTCATCTGTGTGCATTATCATTGATATACTTTAACGTTGAATTTTAGCTCCACTCTTGAGTCTTTCTTTTATTTCCGTCATTGCTTCTTCGATGTATAAATTGAAAATAGGGACAAAAGACAACATCCCCATCTCATACCCTTTGTAACTGGAGTAATCCGCTCACAATCTTCCATTCTTATTTTTCCCTCTGGATTCCTGTATATTTTTTATTTATCTTTCACTACAGCTTATTCCGCAGCTCTTGGTCGTTCGTTAGCGTTCTCGTTTCCCGCGCCCGGGTTCCCGGGTTCGATTCCCGGGGGGTCAGGGATTTTCTCTGCCTCGTGATGACTGGGTGTTGTGTGATGTCCTTAGGTTAGTTAGGTTTAAGTAGTTCTAAGTTCTAGGGGACTGATGACCATAGATGTTAAGTCCCATAGTGCTCAGAGCCATTTGAACCATTTTGAACTACAGCTTACTCTTGGTGTCCTAAAAATTTCGAACATCTCGCACCATTTAAAGCCGCTGGACGATTTTCTCAGGTCGACAAATGCTATGAACGTGTCTTGATTTTTCTTTAGTCTTTCTTCCGTTTTAAACTGCAACGTCAGAATGGCCTCTCTCGTGTCTTTACCTTTCCTAAAGCCAAGCTAATTGTCATCTAACACATCCTCAATTTTCTTTTCGATTCTTCTGTATATTATGCTTGACACACTCATTCACTCTGCATACCAACGTGAATAGTCATTTGTTGCAACTTCCCGCAGTGCTTTTAGAAATTATGGTGGAATGTTGTCTGTCCCTACTGCCATTTTCGATACCTCAGTTCCTTTAAATTATAATTCTAATATTCCATTCTCTATCACTTCCATATGGAATCCTGTCATCAGACAAATTGTGGCTATCATAGAGGCCTTCTACGTACTCTTTCCACCTATCCGCTCTCTCGTCTGCATTGAACAGTGGAGTTCCCTACCTTTAATTTAGCGGAAGGATGCTTCTACTTTTCTATATTCTGAGTTTGTCCTTCCGACAATAATTTATTTTACGATTTCTCCACATTTTTCACGCAGCCATTTCTCCATAGGTTCCCTGCACTTTATTTCATTCCTACGTGGCTCCTGTTTCTGTAGTAGAGAAATTTCTAGAACAATTTTGTACTTACTTCTTTCGCCGATCAACGTCAGTATTTCTTCTGTTACCCATGATTTCTTCGCAGTTAGCTTCTTTGCAATTATGGCTTTGATCCCATCATCTGTGGTAGCCCCTCTTGGATATGTCCGTCCCTCTTCGACCGAAATGCATGCTGAGCTATTTCTTATTGCGTTATCTATAGCCTCAGAGAACTGAAGTGTCTCTCTTCACTTCTTAGTAGATCCGTATCCCGCTTCCTTGCGCGCTGATTTTTCCTGACTTGTCTCTTAAACTTCACACCACTTTTCATCACTATTAAATCATACTCTAAGTCTATATCTGTTCCAGGGCACATTTTACAATCGAGTATCTGATTTCGGAATCTCTTTGCAACCATGATGCAATCTAACTGAAATCTTCCGTATATCCCTGCCTTTTCCAAGTACACCTCCTTCTCTTGCGATTATTGAACTGAGTATTTGCTATTACTAGCTGCAATTTGTTGTAGAACTCAGTCTTTCTCCTCTCTCATTCTTATTACCGATCCCATATTCTCCTGTAACCCTTTCTTCTGCTCATTCAGTATTTAATAGACACAGCTCTTACGTTTTCGTTTGCGTCGGACAGTAAACCGATCTTGCGACATATTACAAGCACCAAATCCGGGACTAATTATTCAGTCTCGCCTGAATGTTTCGGTAGTTCAGTTTTTGAATCTCTGCATATTAATCTAATATTTTAGACACAGTTTTCGTAAGGGTCTATGGTAGAGTCCCGCTGCAGGTGTCGATAGTCCGTTTTGTCTGAGTAGTAGAGTTTTCCACGGTCTTTAGTATGGATGGGGATTGTTGCGTGAGGATGCGAGTGGAGTTGGTGACACGACGCTCTCAGCTTCAGACTGTGATGGCTTCAGTTACACACCTTGAAGCTGACGTCGATGGTCATCACTGTTGTGGACTGGCCATGGTGATTCCACGGACGTCCAGCACTTCTGAATCCGCCGATCGGCCCGCACCACTGTTTAGCCTAGTGACCAGCCCACCCGGGACCGAGGAAATCTTGATTTCTAATCAAGACGTTATCCCTAAACCAGGCTCCTTATACAGCCCTAAGTCGTAACTTACCATTTTTAATAATATAAATAATATATTCATTGCTTTTGAGTCATCAGTCTTCTCACAGGTTTGATGTGGCCCACCACGGATTCCTCTCCTGTGCCAACATCTTCATTCGTTGTAGCACTTGCAACCTATGTCCTCACTTATGTGCTGGAAGTATTCCAGTCTCTGTTTTCCTCTACAGTTTTTATCCTCTACAACTCCCTCTAGTACCATGGACGCTACTCCATAATGTCTTAACAGATGTCCTACGATTCTATCCCTTCCTCCTGTCGGTGTTTTCGATATATCCCTTTCCTCGCCGATTTTCCGGAGAACCACCTCATTCCTTATTTTATCAGTCCGCATAATTTTGATAATTTTTCTGTGGCATCGAGTCTCAGACTTTCGACTCTCTTCTTTTCTGCTTTCCCCACAGTCTTTGTTTCGTAACTATACAATGCTGTGTCCCGCCCTTGATTCTCTGAAATGTCTTCCTCATTTATGTTTCTATGTTTGACACTAGTAGACTTCTCTTGGCCTGAAATGACCGTTTGCCCTGTGCTAATCTACGTTTTATCTCGTCCTTGCTCCGAGCGTATGGGTAGCAAGATTGCTTAATTTCATCTTCTTCATGATTACCAATTATTATGTTAAGTTTCTCGCTGTTCTCATTTCTGCTATTTCTTATTACTTCCGTCTTTCTTCTCAGTCCACATTCCGTTATCAATAGATTGTTCACTCCATCCAGCAAATCCTGTAATTGTTCTCCACTTTCACTGTGGATAGCAGTGCCACCGCGAATTTTAACATTCATATCCTTTTAACCTCGAATTTTAATGCCACAGTTAATCTTCCTTTTATTACCGTAATTGCTTCTTTGATGTATAGATTGACAAGTAAGGGAGAAATACTACATCCCTGTCTTACACCCTTCTTAATCAGAGCATTTCGTTCTTCTTCTCACATTCTCATTGTTCCCTCTAGATCCTTGGACTTATTGTAAATTATCCACCATCCCTACAGATTGTCACTATTTTCTTGGAATTTCGAACATCTTCCCCTATTTGACATTGTCCAGCATTTTTCCCAAGTCGACAAAACCTATGAATGTGTCCTGGTTTTTCTTCAGTCTTCCTTCCGTTGTCAGCCGCTACGTCAGAATTCCCTCTGTAGTGTCTTTACCTTTCCTGACGCCAAACTAATCGTCATCTACTTAGTTCATGTACTTTAACAAATATTTAACACATGTTATTAATATTGGTATAATTAGATTCCAAAGAACCCATAGGATACAGAAGCTAAAGATGTGAAATTGTTTGTTTTCCTCTTCTTATAAATAGCGATGAAATCCCTTGTTTCTCTCTCTCTCCCTGTTGTTGCTTCTTGTGTGCTTGTGTGTCGCTCTGGGGAGCACTGGTGTCTATTATTGTATTGCAAAAGTTCTGATCTGTGGAAATACATTGAAAAGGGAGAAAATATTGGGTATTATTTGACAAAGTTTCAACCTGCTGGACAGATAATTACTGTTTTCAAGGAGAACTAATTCATTTGAAATTGTTTTGTTGCATTTTATAGACAGTTACTTAGTTAACTGAAAGTATTCAGTAATATTACATGGCAAATATATGCTACTCAGTACATGTGCAGTTCACTAATTGCATTAGATAGTCAATTCTCGCGTTTATGTGATATCTCTGGCCAGCATTGATTCCGACGATAATTACACTTTAAAAATGAACTAAAACTCTTTTTAAATTTCTCAGTAGCTAGAAGTGACTACATGAGACGTCAGTTATTCTACCATGGCGTTGACTCTCAGTCATCGATACGGCTAGGACATTAGTTAATTATTGTGTCGTCTCCTGTACAAGATAATCCAAACATTTACACGCCCCTGAGAAATAAGGTCAAAAGTTGACAAAACGTGAGCTGGGCTTCACACACGCAGCACCAGAGGGGACGCCACATCGCACTAGTGTCCTATATGCGGTCTCCTTTACAGATGAACCACACTCTCCTAAAGATCTCCCAATAAACCGAAGTCGACTAATCCTCGTTCCATTTCATATCGCTTTGTAACGTTACGCCATGATATTTGATCGACGTGACTGTGTGAAGCAGCACACTGCTAATGCTGTATTCGAAGATTATGGGTTGGTTTTTTTTACTCATCTGCATTAACTTACGTTTTCCTTCATTTAGAGCTATCTGCCATTCGTCGCTCTAATTAGAAACTTTGTCTAGTTCATCAAGTATCCTCCTACAGTCCCTCAACGACACCTTCCCGTACACCGTAGCATCATCAACAAATAGCTGCAGTTTGCTGCTCAACCTGTCCGCCATATCATTTCTGCGTACGGAAAATACTAGCGGGCAAACCTGGGGCAAGCCTCTCTTGAACACTCGCCGTCGAAGACAACGTACTAGGTTCTTATGAAGTCTTAGTCACTCGCGTATACCTTCGTTAACAACCTGAGTCGTGCTTGGTTATCTCTGCTGACAGAGCAACTGCCCGCGAAAGCAAACGTCCCAAGTTCGAATTTCGGTCCGGGAACTTTCATTTGAGCGCATACTCCTCTACAGAGTGAAAAATTTATTCTTGAAACTTCCCCCCCCCCCTCTCCCCCACCTAAAATTAAGCAATATCTCTGCTATAACATTACTTCTAGGAGTTCCAGTCTCGCAAGTTTCGCCCGAGAACTTCTGTGAAGTTTGGAAGGTACACGATGTACTGGCAGAAGTAAATCGGTGTGGATCGGTCGTGAGTCGTACTTGGTTAGCTCAACGGCACGATAGCTCAGCATGTTTGGACACCAGGTTTGATTTGAACAGGGGAGTGGGAGTAGAGTCTGTAGAAATTTTGGAAATTTGTTTTGAGATCTTATGGGACCAAACTGCTCAGGTCATCGATCCCTAAGCCTACACACTACTTAATGTAACTTAAACTAACTTAAGCTATGGACAAAACTCACACCCATGCCCGAGGGAGGACTCGAACCTCGGACGGGGGGAGCCGCGCGGACCGAGACAGGACGCCTGAGACCGCGAGGTTTCCCCGCGCGGCAAAGTCGGTAGAGCACTTGTCTGCGAAAGGGAGAACTCCTGAGTTCCAGTATCCGTTCAATATGCAGTTTTATTCTGCCGGGAACTTCCATATAACAGAAGAGGCTGTTCGTCGTCACCGTTCTTTAAGGTAGTATTACGTTTGCATTTTCCCATACTGCTGGTATTGTGATCTGTAGGGGGCCTCCATTGACGAGTGGAGAGAAATAAGTACTACTGTGCACAAGAGGAAAGGCTGAACTTCGGAAGGAATGCCATATGAAGGTGGCTAATTGTTTCCTTTTAATTTCAGTATTTCTTTTCAAATTTCCTCCTGCGCAAAAGGACACTCTCCTCGGTCTTTTACATATATATCTCTGCTTTTGTTACGAAGTCCCCCATATTCGGCGTTATCAGTCTCTGCAATGTCCTCTAGGAGCAGCGTATCAACTAATAACTGAGCTGATTTTGCCAGTTCTCGGTCATACTTTTACCCTAAGTTTTAAACGTTGACAACGTAGTCGGTGAATTTACTTTTTGACACAGAATTTAGTTACGCAAATCCAAAAGAAACAGGAACTAAGCTTACCGGACATAAAATTAGTCACTCCAGCGCGGACGCGCAGATGAATCCTCAAGCCCTTACAGATGACGCAGCGATCGAGTCACGTGCTCAACCGCACATCCACTGCCTCTGCGTTTCCATAAAGTAGTAGCGATCAGTGAGACATTTACGTATCAAGCAGACATTGTAAGTAAAAATGGGTAAATGCAAGGACGTGGCAGTGTGGCAAAAAGTGACAATTGTGTTTGGCAGTGGCCATGCCCATGAGGTGTGCTAAGTTGCTAGATTTCTTGGTGTTGCGTGGCGGACTGTTCGGCGTGTGTACGAGCAGTGGTGTAACACACGTGGCCATGAAACACGAAAATTGTTTCGGAAAAACTGACGGGGAACTGAGTTTCGCAGCATATGAATCAAAATCGTTTCCAAACACTACAGCAACTGCCGCGGGCAGTGAATGTTTATCTCCGCTTGTTAGCCAGAGAATGTAGCGACGGGAACTGCCTGTGACGAACGTGTGGAATTAGTCACCTCGCCATTACTCACGCAGGCGCATAAAAAAGCAGTCAAATCAATAAGGGCTGGATGAATGTGTGACTGTCTTTCTGCACAACCTTCCACCCTAATACGTCTCGACTGGTCTATAAAATCCACTAACTTGAACACCATAGAAAATATTTGGAGTATGTCTGAGTAGAGGGTAAAAAGCCGACATTAGCTTCACAGCCCGCTGAGTTTACACAGAAAATCTTCCTCTCACTGAGACTAACATTTGGAACGAAAAGGATCGGAACTGCAAGTCGTGGGCCATCTCTTCGCAAATCTCTTCTCGTGTCAATCCGTTTACACTGTTTAGCATTTAAGTTAATTGATTTTTAGTAATTCATCTAGTGATTAAGATATATCGAGTACGTCATTCAGCACAACATCATTCATAAAGGGTATAAATCTTCAGATCTAAAAAAAGGTCAGTTTTACTCCGAGGAAGTTAAGATTATATACAAATGACTTAGTGAATACCGACGGATTCTCAATGAGACTGTTAGCAGATGTTTCCTTTGTACCCAAAGAAATCACAACTCCAGAAAACCGTAGTGAAATGTCGAAGGAAATAAAGGGACTGGCCGTATGTAGTTTTCTCAGATTTCAAGTATTGCTGTCCTTCGCACTAGGAGTTTATTTTCATTTCGTTGTTGTATTTCTGAATCTACTCGAAATTGCTTGTGCCTTACCATTTTTGGCACTGCCCAGCTTTCTCGTTTAATTGCTGTATTTTCGTCATGTGTGACTTCCATACTACGTAATCCACTTCAACCGATCGGTACTACCTATGTAAATATGAAATACACCGCACGAAACGACGCAAAGTTATTTTAACTCTTATTAGCAGGGAAGTATATATGCACATGCGTGAAGACGTCTTGTAATAACTTGTATGATAGTAGAGGAGCTGTACAGGGTAAATATAGTTGGGGAAGACCGAGACTGGAATATATTCATCAAATAATTGAGGACGTTGGGATAAGTGCTACTCTAAGATGAAGAAGTTCAGAGAAGTGCAGAGGTAGTGGCGGCCTGCATCAAACCAGTCAGATGCCTGATGACACAATGACACAGAAAAAGTCAGCGTCGTACAAGTTACATAATAATTAAGTTTATTTCCTGTATTAAAAAACAGCGCCTCTAACGACAGCGTTGAAACCGTGGCACGATACCCTTTAATAATTTACGTTGACGTAGGTCACGATTGAGATGGCGCTGTAATAGAAACCTCGACTGTTACTTTGAATTAAGGGAACAGCGTCTAGCTCTAGTGACAATGGCGGCAAGCAAACTGCCAGGGAGCGGAAGCCGTAAATGGAATCGTTCTGGTGAACTTCCGCCAGATAATTTGTTCTCTGTGAAAGTCTTCTGTGGAAAATTCATGGAACTGTAACCCTGACGAGTTTATTTCCGTGAAATAAAGCTGAAATAGAAGGGGAGGGGGCATCGCCGCTCACTCATCAAACATGTAATTTACTGTAAGAGACTAGTTATAACACTCAACGAATAATTATATTATATCTTCTGTTTATTATCACAATATCATTTTCTGTTAACTCGGCCCGAAAAAAAAGTCTGCCAGTCTTATTATCAGAGATGTAGCTGCAACTGAAAATAGGTGACAGCTCTTCATAATGAGCTAAGGCCGAAGGCACAATATGAAAGAGCATCAGAATGACATCAAGTTCGCTAGGCCGCACCGCCGGTATTTTATTCCTTCGCATTATACACACTGTGAAAGTTAGAAGAATTCATTTTGCAAGGCGGCAGCCAATGACTTCCGTGTCTCATTCAAAACACAAGAAATATTCTCTCCCTGTTGTTATTTTTAACAAGGGTAGTAGGAAGTTTTCTCCTCTTTTGTAATCCTTACAGAACCAATGCAATTTTAAAAAAACACACTATTAA
Source organism: Schistocerca nitens (assembly GCF_023898315.1). Taxonomy (NCBI): domain Eukaryota; kingdom Metazoa; phylum Arthropoda; class Insecta; order Orthoptera; family Acrididae; genus Schistocerca; species Schistocerca nitens. Next base: position 292,985,044 of record NC_064614.1, on the reverse strand, counting down.
TTATCATATCATGAACTGTTCATAATATCATAGCGTGTAATATACACCTAAGCTATTGTATTACAAATATTTTCCTATTCGTTGAAGATGTTTAAACATAATTTCATCATGTAAAGTACTTAAAATACCGGACACATTTACGAAGAAGCTAAACGTGCGAGTTTTTTATACACTGAAATAGAGAAGAAATTGTTGTCTGTGTTTTAAACTAAACTGTACCATTTTCTAACAGACTGTGTCGTGTTGAGAATATGAGTATCGTAGCATGAAGCTTGTCATTTACACTTAAAATTCCCGCACATCTTAGATTTCGCTTTCATATTTGGTGTTTTCCCCATTTTAGGATATCCCTCACTCTCTTACTTAAAAGTTGTCATAACACCGGGTCACGAAAGCTGACAACGACTGGTAGAACGATATGCTGACCGCATACCGTCCTCTGCATCTAGTGACACCGTCGGCTTACGATGACACGGGGGTCGGTCGGCGACATTGGACCTTCCAGGGCCTGTTTGGGCGGAGCTTTTGCTTTTGTCGTAACGTCATATGGCTGCCATGTCACTAAACTGCCATTTACAGATACACTGACAATCTTATTAACGTTCGTTAGGAAAGTAACCTTAAATCTTTCAGTTGTCGGTACCTTGACTTACATGAGGCACGCGTCGCAGTTACATTATGTTTCTCCATAACCGTTGTAACAAGCATCGCACAGATGGGCAAGTACCAGCCATGCTTTCACTCCAAACGTGGTACACGTGTCGTAAGAACAGTTAATTTCACAGTTCGTCTAGTGTGGAAGAAGAATGATAAAGTACATCTCAGATAGTTTCCCGGTAGTTGGTTACCAAACTATAATGATTTCGTTGTTCTTCTACGCAGCCTTGACCCTAGAACTATGTTTTGTTTCACTGAATTTATATTCTTATAACTGCTGATTTGACTCGAGCTCTCTGCTACCTTTCTGAAAGATACAAGAGAAAGCGATCACATCGTGAATGAGGTTTTCTTTGTTCAGTCATTGTTTGTGTCAGTCTTCCAAGAAGAGCTCGGGTCCGTCAGATCTAATCCGACCGTTGTGACTAACTATTGCCAGTGCGATCCCATTATTATTTTGGAGTAGGCCTCTGATTGAGTAACTTTGCGATTTATTTGTGATTTCATAAAACCGAATTATCATTGTCATTAGTTTAGAGTATAAAATTGCCACAGAAAATCTTTCATAAGAGAAATTTAGAGAATTTAATGTGATGTTGAGAATGAAATAGACGATTGTCATGCGGACGCAGACTTCGAAATAAAGAGTGATGATGAAGACAACAGTGGAAGAAGTAGCGGTGAAGAGGAAAATCTTCAGTCTTCTGCCAGCACCAATGCCCCTACAATTGTTGATTCAAGTATAACTCCTGTAACTGACTCAGGCTAGTTGCCTATGCGCTTTTGTAAAGGCGGGAACGGAGCAGCAAAATGGAGAAAGACTTGTTTCTCACAACGCGTTCGAACAACACGTCATAATATATTTACCATGCATTTTCCTGGAAGTATTCGAGCTGCGATGAACGTACATTCACCGTTATAGCCATGGCGTATATTTTTTTGCAATCAATAGATTGGTCTAATACTTGAATCAACCAATTTCTATATTTAATATACAAGTGATCCTAATATGGCTAGACCTTGAAGTTTTGATGAACTGAAGACATAATTTGGCCTACTTTACTTATCTGGAACATTGCATGGCGGTGGAATAAACACTGATGACTTTTAGAATACAAACGGAAGAGGAATAGAAATCTTTATAGGAAGTATGTCATTGAAAAGGTTTAGATCTTCGATTGGTAGCATCAGATTTGACTACATCCATACGAGGGAAAAAACAAAAGCAGAAGATAATCTTGCTGCTACAAGATCCACTATTGATACATTTGTGTCCAGCTGCAATGCATATTTTATCCCATCAGAAAACGTTATTTTGGACGAAATGCTCATTTCATGCAGATGCAGATGCTGGTTCAAGATGTATATCACAAAGAAACCTTCCATGTATGAGATTTGTTCTAAAACGTACTATGTGAAGCATTTGGGAGTCTACGCAGGTGCACAGCCACAAAGACCATACAGAGTAAAAAATAAGGCAGAAGATGTCGTTTTGCATCTCGTAGACCAAGTAAACGGGATGACTGTCACCCTCATAGTGCCATCGTCTCCTGTTTGCTCCTCTACTGTACGCAGTACGCAGTGGTGTAGAATGTATTGCCAGCCGTCGTGACCGAGCGGTTCTAGGCGCTTCAGTCCGGAACCACGCTGCTGCTACGGTCGCTGGTTCGAATCCTGCCTCGGGCATGGATGTGTGTGATGTCATTAGGTTAGTTAGGTTTAAGTAGTTCTAAGTCTAGGGGACTGATGACCTCACATGTTAAGTCCCATAGTCTTCTTCTTTCGTTTCACCGTCCTTGGAGCACGATGGATCAATCATTTCTTTGTGCGTTGTTCTTTTCTTAGGGCCCAGTATTTCTTCATTGTTTCTGATCTTCTTTTCCTCTCTTCTTCCGAGATGAACGGTTTGGGCTTTTGTGTAGATTTGTCTTGGGACCTTATGTCTCAATCTTTAGTAATTAATTTAGCTGTTCGATCAATAAGTAAATTTTCTGAAACCTTTAATTCTACTATGTCTTTCTCAGTCTCTTTAAACCAGTTGGGTTTCGTTTTGCGGTTACGGAAAAAGTCAAAGATTTGTTTAGATAATCTGTTGGAATTCATTCTGAGAAGATGACCATAAAAACTTATTCTCCTTCTTTGCATAGTATCTGAAAGTTTTTCCATTTTTTCAAATTTTTCAGTTTCATTTGAGATGTATATAATCTTATTGTCTGAAAATTTTGGCCCTATGATTTTTATTAAAGTTTTTCTTTTCTTTAGCTCAAGTTTCTCCATTTGGCCTTTGAAATTCATGTTTAGTGTTTCTGCTGCATACAGTGCTTCTGGCTTAATCACTGTCTTGTAATGTGTAATTTTGGACCACCATGAAAGGGAGTTTTTGTTGTATATACTTTTGTTAGTTGGAAGGCCATTTCAAGTTTATTTTTTCTGGATTCCATTACTTTGCTTTCCCCAGCATTCCAACTAATCCATTCTCCGAGATATTTGAATTCTTTTACTATTTCAATTGAATTCTGAGGTATTTACGTGAGTATGTGATGTTCGTCAGTATCTTAGTTTTTTCAAAGGACATGTGAAGACCTATTTTAGCTCCTTGTTTCTTTAGTTGAAGGATTTGCTCCCGTGCTTCTTACATTGTTTCAGCAAAGAGGGCCATATCATCTTCAAAAGCAATGCAATTTACTTTAAGGTTCTTCTTTTTGCAACCCAGTCTTATACCACTGTTAATATTTGTGTTCCATCCTCTGACTAGTTTCTCAAGCGCACAATTGAACAGCAACGGTGAGAGCCCATACCCCTCTCGTACTCCTGTTTTTATTTCACAGGGTTCCGATAATTCGCCCATAATTTTAACTTTCGAAAATGTATTTGTAAGGGTCGCTTTTATAATATTAGTTGTTTTCTTATCCAAACCCATTTCTTCCAGGACTGATAATAGAGATCTTAGAGTCATTTGATTTTTTAGCCATTTGACTTTCTCCTTAAGCGCAGTAAGCCTATCACCTCTGACCACGTGAAATAATCTCATACCGCGAAGCCAACTGTTCCGTACTTCACTGTTAGGACTTCACCTTATGACAGGTAGGTTTCTATAGCCACTAAACAAATCCAGACCCTTCCATCGGATTGCCACAGAGCGGAGTGTGATTCATCATTCCAAATCTTTCATTTCCTCTCATGCACTGGCCAGCGACATCGCTCTTCACACCACTTCAAGTGTCGCTTTGTATTGACCACAGAAATGGATGGATGATGATGTGCTGCTCGACCATTGTACACCATTATTTTTAAGCCACTACGCACTGTCATTGAACTAGCTGGGGTGTTGTTAGCACATTGGAACTCACGAATGACTCCTTCCACTGATTTCATGCGATTTTTTACAAAACCATCCCCATTGCAGGACGCTCCCTGTCCAGTACATGAGATCTGCTAGTTTTGGTTTAGCTGTGGCTGTTCCTTCGTGATTCCACTTCACAGTCGCATCACATACAGTCGACATTGGCAGCATTTGAATGGGTAAAATGTCCTTGATCGATATGTTACTTAGTGACAGCCAATGGGCAGTCCACGATCGAAGTTAATCAGTTCCTGTGACTGACTCATTCGGCTGCTACTGCCTCTCCAGTGACACTGTGCAATACTCCTCGCCTTCTTCTATGCTGTCCGTCCCGATAGCTGAGTGGTCAGCGTGGCGGTCTGTCACGTCTAGGGGCCCGGGTTTCATTCCCGGCTGGGTGGGAGATTTTCTCCGCTCAGGGACTGGGTGTTGTGTTGTCCTCAATATCATTTCATAATCATCAGCGGAAGGCAAGGGAAAACCACCACTGGAATCACTTCCCTAGACGCTCATGCGGTGGACATCTCTGACGAGGCTTACCCCATAACAAGACCTGCCGCAAGGAAGAACACAAAGTAAGTCTTCTGTGATGGCGGATCCGCCTCTCACGAGAGACATCTACTGTTCAATTCCGCGTCAGAGTCAGAGTGGCGTCTCCCGCTATTTTTATTAGACAGTACACAAACCCTTCAAGTAATTGCGAGCTAGACATTTCCATTACCTTACTCCACTCATTTAGTTTGAAGCTACAGTGTGTCACAAATCATCTTGTTCTACATCTACGTCTACATAGATACTCCGCAATCCACCATACGGTGCGTGGCGGAGGGTACCTCGTACCACAACTAGCTTCTTCTCTCCTTGTTCGACTCCCAAACAGAACGACGGAAAAATGACTGCCTATATGCTTCTGTACGAGCCCTAATCTCTCTTATCTTATCTTTGTGGTCTTTCCGCGAAATAGAAGTTGGCGGCAGTAAAATTGTACTGCAGTCAGCCTCAAATGCTGGTTCTCTAAATTTCCACAGTAGCGATTCACGAAAAGAACGCCTCCTTTCCTCCAGAGACTCCCACCCGAGTTCCTGAAGCATTTCCGTAATATTCGCGTGATGATCAAACCTACCAGCAACAAATCTAGCAGCCCGCCTCTGAATTGCTTCTATGTCCTCCCTCAATCCTACCTGATAGGCATCCCAAACGATCGAGCAGTACTCAAGAATAGGTCGTATTAGTGTTTTATAAGCGGTCTCCTTTACAGGCGAACCACATCTTCCCAAAATTCTACCAATGAACCGAAGACGACTATCTGCCTTCCCCACAACTGCTATTACATGCTTGTCCCACATCATATTGCTCTGCAATGTTACGCCCAAATATTTAATTGACGTGACTGTGTCAAGCGCTACACTACTAATGGAGTATTCAAACATTACAGGATTCTTTTTCCTGTTCATCTGCATTAATTTACATTTATCTATATTTAGAGTTAGCTGCCATTCTTTACATCAGTCACAAATCCTGTCCAAGTCATCTTCTATTCTCCTACAGTCACTCAACGACGACATCTTCACGTACACCACAGCATCGTCAGCAAACAGCCGCACATTGCTATCCACCCTACCAAAACATCATTTATGTAGATAGAAAACAACAGCGGACCTACCACACTTCCCTGGGGCACTCCAGATGATACCCTCACCTCCGATATACACTCACCATCGAGGACAACGTACTGGGTTCTATTACTTAAGAAGTTTTCGAACCACTCACATATTTGGGAACCAATCAAATATGCCCGTACCTTAGTTAGGAGTCTGCAGTGGAGCACCGATTCAAATGCTTAAAAAAAAATGGTTAAAATGGTTCTGAGCACTATGGGACTTAACATCTGAGGTCATCAGTCCCCTAGAACTTAGAACTACTTAAACCTAACTAACCAAAGTAGATCACACACATCCATGCCCGAGGCAGGATTCGAACCTGCGATCATAGTAGTCGCGTGGTTCCATACTGAAGCGCTTACAACCACTCGGCCACAGCGCCCGACTCTTCTCTGGCACATTTTCTAATTGTGAGAAACATTTTCTACGTTGAGCCATGCTAGTAACACACATTAATTTGCTGACGTGCTAGCTTTATCTCTATAAGAAAAATGATATTCAGTTCAATATAGGAAGGAGATTAATTTTTATTCTTGAACATAATTTCACTTAGAAATTCCCTTTTTAACACTGTACCTTCAAACCGTGTTACGTTCCTTTGTCACCGGAACCTACTGCAAATATTCGAGACAAAAACTCTAAATAGCAAGTAAATGTTCAGATGTTATTGTTACAATGGGATTTTGCAGTAAAAGTTCGGACGGCTTTCAGCCTCGCCGTTAAAATGTGCCTCATATGGCGACGACAAAACACAATAGAGTTTTACAGTACTGGGCGAAGTCAGAAGCAGAGTACGTCTTTGTGCTTTGTATAGAAAAAGAGAACCACGTGACGTGGAAGCCTGTGTTTAATTTCCATTGACTGCCTCTACAGCACACGTACCGCAACCTGCAACGTTAAACTCTCTTATTTGTAGTCGCGGACAGTTTCATTTTGTCTGGCAAATGGAATCAAAGTTTTCAGCGAAAAATAGGGTTCAGAGATTGAGTGACGCTGTGCACAATACAGCAACACTACGTCCAAAACCTGGTTTCCAGCACTAACTACAATACACCTGCGACCGTTTTGGCCGCTGCTTTCATTCAGGCAGTATGTTTCCATCTTTATTGTCTTGAAACTCGTTCTGTAACTGTATCGGTGGACATTCATTTAGATCTGAGTTGTTATTATACTCTAATGTAAATTTACATCATCGAATAATGCGAAAATATAGCATATATATATACGAACATAGAACGAGTTTTCACTCGTATGTGCTTTCACTAACGGTCGGTCAGTGCTAACCTACTTAGTCCAAGCATTCTCTGACGTTCTAGTGTAAATGTGCAAAAATTATTATCTGAAAACAAAAAAAATATTTGCGTACGGGAAATTAAATTTTAAACAGAGTTTCCCTTTCATGAAACTCGATCCAAGATGGCGAACAAAAAAAAAACGCAAAAATGTGACGTTCAGGCATTTCTTAAAGAAGTAAAACGATATAGTTCCGTACGAAAAAGATTAAAGGAGGAAGTTGTAGGGCTTAAAGACTACTATCGATTGCTATTTTAGAAACATCGATTGATTTGTTATGTTTCGAGATACATCGAAAAAAGTCGTCGAAGTCACTTCTCCATTATGATCTTACTAATTTGAGCTCTCGCAAATGGAAGAATTCCTGCAAATATTTATCGAGCACAACACAAACTGACAAATCTCTATGTCTCAACGAAGATTAATTTCGAAAAATGACTTTGTTCTTATAATTATCTCCTACGATTAGTGTTTGTAACTATATCAGAGCTAATGAATGTGGTCGTTTACGTGAAGTTGCTAAAGTCGCAAAAGATGACAGGGTGATTAAAGTTAGACTCTGCCGCGACTGTTTTCATGTAAGTGTTCCCTTGAAGTTCTTGCAGGGCAGTACTTCCTTCCCTCAGTGATGCTGAGGGATGGTGTGTACAAAACGCATTCAAGAAAGTTACAGTTGGATGATTGTTTATGTCAGAATATAACGATCCGACATTTCTCTGCTCTAACTATAGTTGTGGTAAACTTTTATCGTCTTTTACTTAGAGCCGCTGGTCGCGCCTACGGGACTGCGTGACCTTGCCGTACCCTTGAATGACCCTCCTGGCGTCTCGCTATGAGATCGCGAACAACAACAGATTTACACGTTGAGATATGTTTATCTTTAAATTCAACTCTCTTACAACATTAGCAGCGTGTAAGCTCTTGTGAGTGATATTCTGACTATTGTAACGTTATGTGACAACTTCGGTCGTTCTATTGAGAAATAAGTCAAACGCTTCACTTCCACTCCTTGCATATCGTTTTGATATTTAATGCTTCGGAATAAAGCACAGTGCCTATATCTACCAATGAGTCAGGATGTAATATTAACTCACCTATCGACATTCCCATCAGGAAATTAACAGATCTGCTTTCTACTTCCAGTCACCAGTCCTGAAGGACTTAATTTTGAAAATAAATTTGTACCTCAAATTTAAAACTGTTAATGATTTTATCTCTAAATATAGGTATCTTCACCTTTCAGTACCACTATGAAACTCAGAAGATCTTTAACAACTTCTTTTTAGCAATGACACAAGAAAGCTCTTCAGACAAAAATCAAGTCATTTATCCTTCCCACACTGAATTTACTTTAGTCTTCAGAAATTAAGCAAATTAATTTAATCACGTACTGTTACAATGAGACCCATCAAAGTGCCTGTCTTCACTGAACCATAGAAACGTATTAATAAATGCAATGACATCTCCACTTAGTAATTAGTAACTGAGATATGATTTAAGCAAAGTAACTATAAGGTACTTGAAATGAAAAGGTGGTATTTTTTAATTAACTGTTGTCGTGTTAATCCAAAAGTACTATCGTCACAGTTATTGTTAAACATAGTCTGCTTTTCCTTTGCATGACGAACAGTCAAATAACATGTCATTAGTTTGCCTTGCGAGATGCAGTACAATTAGGAATTTGTTGCAGAATTGCTTCTACCGTCCCTTCACGTTTCTTGTAGTTTATACAGACCAAGTACATCATGTTGTCAACCTTCTGGAAACATACTTGAAGTACAGTAGTGTAATCATCGGAACACCGTAATTATGCCTGGAAATAGCTTTCATCCACGGGTATAATTTGCCAGACGTAACTTATTGTTACATTTACAGTTACCATTTCCCAACACAATTCACACCAAAGTCTTCAAAAAACATTCAAATATTCAAGAGCGCATCATTACGAGACCACGCCCAACCATTGCTTTGTGGTTACTGCTCTCATTGCAGTCTCTCTCCTGTCTTCCTCATTCCTATGAAATTATATTCCAGATACTGAAGACGACAACGCCACCTGCCAGCCCTTATAGCGACGCTACCCTCTGCGTCTAGCTGCAGCGCATTTCTCCCACATAAAAGCCTTTCTAAAACAGAAACATCTCAGGGGAAAACATGCCTGTTCACCTGCATAATGGTTTCCCGGTTTCTTTATCTGAATACTACACTTTTCAGTACAAAAAGTTTGGTTTCTCGGGAAGAGCTCAGACTTTACCAATATGACTAATATAAATATGTAGGAGTGTAAGACAAAATACAATGTTCAATTTCCAACCACCACGTACTTTTTCAGTCATTCTGGAACATCTCTTTCCGCATCTGTACATTGAAATAATCGTTAATGAAATTATTAAATGCAAATGTGACGCTGTCGCACTACAAGAAGAACCGTCCAACGCCAAACCAAGTCACCAGTGTTAAACGGAAAGACAATGTAAAACAGAATCCATAATAGATAATACTTTTTACAGGAAAGGGTAAAAAGAATTGATACTATCACAAATTTATCTCCGGATCATGTTGGAACTGAGTGCTATTAAGTGTACGCCATATATACGAGTGAACAAACTTTATTGTTACAAACGAACTACTGTAAGATTTGCTATTAATAACTTTGGTCATCATGGGGTTTGAACCATGTTAACAAATATTGGTGGTGGTCAGAACTTCGGAAGATTCCCATCTGGTCGCAATTCTTCCGTTTGCCTCTGCATTTTAGTTATAAAAAACAGGTTCGAGTAATAATATTGTATAAATGTTCAAGTCAGTGTTTACTTGAATTACATCTTCGTGTGTGAGATGCCGTGGGCGATATATAAAGCTACTCACTGACGTATTGTCCCCATATGCGACAGACATCATCAGAAATAAATCGTAAGCGCCGATTATTCTCGTAATTGTCGGTTTCTCTGAAGATGCCTGCCTCAGGTGGTTACGAAATGTCACTGAATAGTTTTGAACATCGACAATGGCTTCTTAACCTGGAAGTTCAAACTGAAGTGAAGACAGCTTCAAGATATTAATTCAGCTCGTTAAGCTCCATCAATGTCTATACGGTTTATTTTTAAGTTAATTTTTGTAGCTATCGGATTGTCGGCTTCGACTAAGGGAGCTTTACATAGAGAACACACTTCGTTACGAAATAAATATGGTCATGTGCCTAATACAAATATGTCTCTCTGGAACTTTTCAGATACTAATATTGTTCAGTCGAGAAATGTAAAATGTCGCTTTGAATTAATAAAAGTACCAGTCACATTAGATTGTCCCCTTCGGACGTAGCACAATTCCCTAACAATGCCTAAAGTCATCCACTCTGGTGATAACAGCTATGGTTGTTTCACACTCTCACTGTATTGACCATTGCTACGTTGCGTCTCAACTTTAGTGAAACAATTTATCTCTGACCAAGGAGGCATTTTCATTTACGTTCTACTAATCATACGTTTCTTCTCCAGAATTACTCATTCACGAACACGATACTGTTTCGTAACTAATCCTGCTTGACTTTCTGCGAAACAACTGAATTACTCAAACACTTTTCTCCGTCGAACCGACATAACACACGTAACTACCAGTGACGCTTTCTAGCAAATCCTTCGTACTTCTTCATCAGCGACAAGATTGTGCGCAATAGCTCCCTGTGGGGCCCGCCATCGACTGCCCTCCCACACCAAGACAGCTAGTGATCACCACCGCTGGGGCATCAATGCCTTTATACTCCTGCACCAAGACAATGCTCTCTCAGTAACCAGGCGAGCACGGCTTAGAAACTTCCAGAAACCAGCGATAAGTAAAGAGTACAATATAGATACGATACAACATCAAAGACAGCAGTACTCCTAACAAGTTCTGACGTGAGTGATGTATTTGCACAAAAATTCCATCATTCGGGGGTAACAGTAATGTTACACATGTAGATAATTTTTCTTTTTTGATCCCTGGTCTGACTGTGCGTAAATGTGAGTAGTAGGTCCTTGACAGCTCGTAGCGCTGTTGCCACCTTTCAACTGCGAAGCGCTAACGGCTACAGGAGAAAACAATAGCCGTCTACAGAGCTGTGACAATACCAGCATGTAACCATAGAGACGTTTACAAAGTCATGTTACGTTATTATTTGAGGAAGGCGCGTGAAGCTTCCACGCTCAGTGCATTACAACTGTCAGCGATCAACTTACGACTACACAGATACTGCAAACCCTGCTTTACCAGCTGTGTGTAAATTCGAGCTGAGCAGCCTGTGGTGCCACCTGTCAACCGTTGTCAAAACCAGCTGGATTACATATACATTCTGAATCATTTGCCACTGAAATATTAAAAATACAATACAGCCATTTATGTTGAAAAGTACACCTAATTGTATAACACTTATTTTACACGTGAGACAAAGGCAGTGTGGAATGAAGATGACTATCATGAAATGCAAATGAACGTGCATGAAGTTGTGTGCCACGCATGTTGCTGAATGGGCAACGTTGAGGCTGATACTCGTGAAAAATATACCAAAACCACCGTTCCAGCAGAGGCAATGCATTTATCCAAAGACGGACTGGCTCAATACGTAGCTGCAGACACTACCAACATCTTTTTCCGTGTCAAGTGCTACAGTAATCTGCGGAGGAACTTTCATACATGTGTTACGCCTCATTCAGGTTTGTAAATCGGCTAGTCAGTGACTATACATAAATATAAAAGGAATACAGTGTTCTCAGGTGAGTTTTAGGTGTATTTTCTGTTCATGTGTAATATTTAAATCCCGGGTTCGATTCGCGGCGGGGTCAGGGATTTTCTCTGCCTCGTGATGACTGGGTGTTGTGTGGTGTCCTTAGGTTAGTTAGGTTTAAGTAGTTCTAAGTTCTAGGGGACTGATGACCATAGATGTTAGGTCCCATAGTGCTCAGAGCCATTTTTGTAATATTTAAACCTGAACTAGAAGCTGTTCTCGTGTAGTTAATTACGGTCAGCAACTACAGGGTGTTTCAAAAATGACCGGTATATTTGAAACGGCAATAAAAACTAAACGAGCAGCGATAGAAATACACCGTTTGTTGCAATATGCTTGGGACAACAGTACATTTTCAGGCGGACAAACTTTCGAAATTACAGTAGTTACAATTTTCAACAACAGATGGCGCTGCAAGTGATGTGAAAGATATAGAAGACAACGCAGTCTGTGGGTGCGCCATTCTGTACGTCGTCTTTCTGCTGTAAGCGTGTGCTGTTCACAACGTGCAAGTGTGCTGTAGACAACATGGTTTATTCCTTAGAACAGAGGATTTTTCTGGTGTTGGAATTCCACCGCCTAGAACACAGTGTTGTTGCAACAAGACGAAGTTTTCAACGGAGGTTTAATGTAACCAAAGGACCGAAAAGCGATACAATAAAGGATCTGTTGGAAAAATTTCAACGGACTGGGAACGTGACGGATGAACGTGCTGGAAAGGTAGGGCGACCGCGTACGGCAACCACAGAGGGCATCGCACAGCTAGTGCAGCAGGTGATCCAACAGCGGCCTCGGGTTTCCGTTCGCCGTGTTGCAGCTGCGGTCCAAATGACGGCAACGTCCACGTATCGTCTCATGCGCCAGAGTTTACACCTCTATCCATACAAAATTCAAACGCGGCAACCCCTCAGCGCCGCTACCATTGCTGCACGAGAGACATTCGCTAACGATATACTGCACAGGATTGATGACGGCGATATGCATGTGGGCAGCATTTGGTTTACTGACGAAGCTTATTTTTACCTGGACGGCTTCGTCAATAAACAGAACTGGCGCATATGGGGAACCGAAAAGCCCCATGTTGCAGTCCCATCGTCCCTGCATCCTCAAAAAGTACTGGTCTGGGCCGCCATTTCTTCCAAAGGAATCATACTGTAGCGACCCAGCCACCCCCTGGCACCACTATTACGGTGTCAAGAGTGCTGGGGGTCGCGTTGTGTTCAGCAGGTGGAGCGTAGAGTTAGGGTGAGTGGCTCACTGCATGCCTGAAGGCATCAGTGGTACAGCAACAAGTCTAATAACAATTATTGGCTGAGCAGTTTTTACAAAGGTTTAACTGTCTTCAGAGCTGCAATTGGCGGCAAGGTACGAGCGCACTTGCCCGAAGGAGTGCTGACGTCTTCTAAGCGAGTCGTGACAGCACTGCCGCAGGTTACGTGCCCGCGCCGCGTACTGTGCTGGCGTCAGTGGCGGGGCGAACAAGGCACTGACCGCCCAGACTTTCTACCAATACAGCTACATCTCACGCAGGCTGATGCGCCAGTCAGCAGTTCTCTTCCAAAGTGCTGGGCGAGTTCATTCTTTTGTTCGGAAGGGGAGGCCGATCAGTGTTTTCAACCTTCTGGCAGGTCAGCGATGTCAGAATCGAGACGCATAACGTGCAATCTTTCTCAAACGTTTTTACAGAAACTATTCAGTAAAAAAACCATTTTTACTTTACTTATAACCTTATCTGTCAGGTTCATGATGATGTGCCCATCATTTCGTTAATGGTTATAATTATTGTGATATTTGCGTGAAAGCAGGACACTGCGCGAAATTCGGGAGAGTATGCAATGAAGAATATAGGTTGCTATGATTTTGCATTTGGTGCATATTACATAAAACGTTGTTGCACATGAAATTCAGTTGACATATTGATTTTTCTTTAGACTAGGGTACAGTTATCTGTCATCCATCTTGAGAAAATTCATGTAACGCTCTCATTTGCGATCGCGCCACGCCGGCGATAAGACTAGAGTGAAATGTTCACAACCTTCGTCATTTTTCATAAACGGTTTTTAGATACTGAAATGAGATTTTGTCAATTAATAGCAAGAAAAGAGGAGAGTATTTTACCATGCTGGAATTATGTAAAACTTCATTATGTTCTGTGTTATTCGAATAACTGCAGATTTTTTCAGTAAAACAATATAATTTCTAAGGACCATCGATAGCTGGTGAAATGAGAAATGTTGTGGGTTTTGGAACAACATATGTGAATATATTACACATTTTTTACCAAAAAATGTGCTTTTTCGTAAGTTGCTGACTATACTTTTTCTCAGTTCCTCACTTAATAAATCTCTGTTTTAGATTTCTCTCGCAGTTGTGTCTGCACAACATGGTAATGAGGTCAGATAGCATAAACTCCGCTGTGTTTTGCAAAATAAGCACTCAAAATTCGCCATTCATGATTCTTCTCTGAAAGTTACAAATGGTTAACAAACCAGGCGAAAATAAATCGCGGCATTTTCGGCGGAATTCTTTTTACATACTAACGTAAGCAGAGGTGACAGTCGACTTTTTTCAACGATCACCATACAAATGTGCGTGTGAAGGGGACTCCACTTACTACTTACAAAAATGTGAGCGTAGCCTTCAGTTTAGAACGGTTCTTCTCTTCCAGCTCTGCTCATTTCCCTTACAGCGCTCTGAGCGACTCGCCTCCACTATCGCTCCCCCCCCCCCCCCCCCCCCCCCCCCACTCACCCAACCCTCACTCTTAACCGGTTGGCTGCACAGCTAGGCATTTTGCGATCGACCAAGTCTCCAAGCAAATGCTCACTAGTTGGTCAGGAGGCTCTGCAGATGAGTCTCGTCTGGACGACAGCTTGTATATCTAGAACCATGAGGAGGGCTTAGAGCTGCATAAACGGTCATTCTTTAAATATGCAAACTGTGCTTTTCAGGAGATACTTCAAAACTAGGTCGCATGATTATACTGTGACAGGGAGCTATTCTCGCTATAGTGGCTACCTACTGTGTTATCAGTGAGAGGGCCCGAAGATATGCATAACCTCACTAAAAGCTGCAGTGTACACGGTAATTCGTTTCGCTTGCTGCTAATGCTGTGCTCTCAGTTGAAGTTGGTGCTTTTCTCGGCAATAACGAGTTATTTGGTTTTATTCAATTGCCAAATGTAATAATTATTTGATAAATGAAATATTTACAACATAGCCCTTCTACTTCTGAAAAACTAGGGACATTCTAAACTAATGACCTGACCATTTCCGTAGTGGATTCCGTAATTTCGGTTGTGTATCGCACATTAGTGAAGGCAGGTCTGCAGAAAAACTGTTACCTGTAATAGTTTGTCACAGTTTCAGGAAAAATTTTCTCAACTGCTTATCTCGATGTTCAATGCAAACAAATTCATAAAATAAATGTTAATATTGCAGTCATTCGAAGGATGTTAATTATGCATTCAAGGATGATACTGAACGCGGACGTGATCCTACTCAGAATATATTCAGCTGACAATGATATGAAAAGAGATATGTGCAATTTTAGCTATGTTCCCAAATGAAAGGGATGTGCGAAATTCTAGGCTGGTTCGCCAGAACAAAGGGGGCTGTGGGACACTGCTTACGGATGCGCGTGAGATAGATGTTAGTTAGGCGCGATCACCACCAAAAAATTTTGGTTGTTTTACAAGGCCTACATTCTGAGCTAGGATCGTAGTCATTAATTATTTCTTCCTCACAATATTCTTACTCGTTTCTCGTCACATTCAGCAACTACGAGGTTTGCCTTTATGATACTAAACAATGATGAGAAACTTGGCCAGCAAGAGATATTAATAACGCTGGTTTGCGTAATGGGTGCGTTGGATGAATGAAGACAAGCTTCGTTGGGTTCTATTCACTAAACATACGTTAAACTGATTTCACTATCTTTTCAGGTCCCACGTATCCAACTCACTTTGGAGATCCTTGTATAAAACATGCAAGCGGATCTAATGGGGATTGGGAATACGTCATAAAATCAGAAAAAGAAAGGGTTCGCTTATGATAAATATCGCGATTTATTTAAAATGCAAGTAGATTCGCTACACTAACACATATTCAGAAAACATTTACAGTTCAAATTACTCATGTTGTTCTTAGAGAGATGTGGCTCACCATCGGTCCTCTTTCGTGTTAATAAATTAAATACGGGGGCCCTTAATGGACATAAAAATTGGGTACATTGAGATGATTGCCTCAGATGGGATGTGACAGGGTGTGTGAGTCACAGAATGATCACATAATTCAGCTACTTAAGTTGTCTAGGAGAAAACAGACATCTTTTACCTCTACTAAAGCATTCAGAGAAAAAGTAGACATGGCATTCTAGAGTAGCGAATGTGAGAGGGTGGTCGTAAAAGAAACATTCAAATTTGGAGATCTGTCGACGAAAGGCAATTCCGCACGAATGCAGTTGTGCATTCTGAACTGAAATACACATGATGACAGCGTATTGTGTCGAATCCGGTAACAGTAATAAAAAGAATTATTAGCGATTTTGACAAATTTATTTCTTCGAGAATAATATAACCTTCAGATTGCCACAAGTCTGTAGGGGACTCAGTTTCACACAGGCAACACGTGATGGTCTGAGAGACAAAAGTTTCAGTTTCTAACAGAGAGGCAGATCGTTGAAAATAGCTCTAAATTCAACTGAATATGTGGCAGACGTCTTTCAAAAGAATACGTGATCAAATTAAAGGGCAAATAACTCAAGAAAATATAACCATTTCGTGATACAAGCACACCATACTGAATCACAGCGTGTACGCACAATAAGGTAAAAATTGATCATACGAGCCAGCCGGAGTGGCCGAGCGGTTCTAGGCGCTACAGTCTGGAACCGCGCGACCGCTACGGTCGCAGGTTCGAATCCTGCCTCGGGCATGGACGTGTGTGATGTCCTTAGGTTAGTTAGGTTTAAGTAGTTCTAAGTTCTAGGGGACTTATGACCTCAGCAGTTGAGTCCCATAGTGCTCATAGCCATTTGAACAACTTTTTTTTTTTATCATACGAGGAACTTCTAACATAGGACAGCTGAAACAAATAGATGAAACACCAATGAGTATTAAGACTACTCATTCTAGTACCTGAATCCGTAACTGAACTTGACCGCTCAAGAGAGCAAGATAAGGTACTTGGAACATCGGCGACAGAGTAACGATATTTCGCGTGACCGTCCGCGTCCTCTCCCTGTTAACGGGAGTGTGGGAGAAAAGTTACCGTTATAAGTGGTGTGGCCAAACCGGGCGCTGTGAGACGTCGAACGATGGTTTCACTTTCGATACTTGACCGAAACTCTCTGCTGGACCTCTCTAGCGGGTTAAGTAGCCAGAACTCACCCATAGCATTACAAAATTCGCATGCCTGCCGAGGTTTTAAAGTGAAAGCAGTTCGTGATATCAGTCGTAGGAAAAGTAGGAAAATGTAGGCGTTATATAAACAATAGAATGAATATTTTGGCTCGTCTTTTCTACAGGGCATCTTTATCGACTCACCTAAGTAACGTGCGGTGATAACTCCACAATGCGTTTATTCTTGGAATCTACATATTCATGATCTTTTGCAAAACACTATGATTGAATCATTTCCGACACAGAATGTTGTAGTACATTCTAACAATATTTAAGGCAGCAGAAGAATGAGTTTCGAAATTCTGTTCGTCAATGAGACGCAATGAAACACTTTTCCAGTTTATTTTTGGATTCCCCCTGAAACATCGATATATCATTTTGGTACTTTTTATTAATGGCTTATTACTCATGAAATATGGGGTCATACGTTAGAGTACATGCTCGCAAATACAAACATTTTAACACCTGTAACGATCCCATATCCTGTAAATAAATGAAGACTCCTAGCACACTCCTAGCAGATGATATCAGTTTCAGCAACAAACGTTGCACTAAAGAGGCATTACGTCTGCACTGCCTTGAACACTAAGAAAAGAACTGTAGTGCAACGCTCGACTCCTATTCAGGTGGCCTGAGGTTCAAATCCCTGTGTAACCTCCCCCTCACTTATCGACCTTAATGACAGTGAAAAATTAAACCGCGTGTACCTAATGGAAATTTGGGAAAAGCAATCGTCACCGAAGTTAATCTGTCGGTAAAGAGGGAGGAAAGGGTTACATCTAAATGAAAGGAAAAATGCAAATGAAACTGGTGGAAATTAATTTTGAAAAGGGGTAAAGTTTTAAAGAAAGTAAATGTGCGGCCATTACGTTAACAATTAACTAGTGGTAATTAGATATTTGAGATTTGGGGGAAATTACGGTCGCCAGTCCTAAGGACAATTACTATAATAACTGAAAAAGAAAGGTTATTACACATATAATTAGCACTAGAAGCGGGGCAACTGAAGGTTGACACGTGTAGTGTGAAAACTGGAAGTTTGTCAGAAGTAATAAATTTCGCTACACTCTGACTTAATTTAGCAAAAGAATTAATAAAACCGGAAAATCGAAAGTTAATTTAGTGACCGAAATTAATAGTGAACTTTGTCTCTGAAGCACATCGAAATTCAGTAAAGACGGTTAGTCTTGGACTACCTCAACAATCATTTCAAAAGCTACTTGAATCTACGCAATTTAGAAATAAGAGTTTTAACTTTGAACTTGAATTAAATGATTCTGAACAATTAACAATAGTAAAATTTAGTACGTACCAAGCTGAGCTGCAGTCACAGGTAAGCTAAAATATGGTAACAAATCTCGCACTCTTAATTTGTGCTTGTGTAATCTAAATATTGTAGCCAGCTATGAGTACCTTAACTGAACTTTGAAATTAAAACAGTGAAATCGAATGATGCTGGCGTTTGAATTTCAACGACACTCGGGTTCATTCCGGAAAAGGAAGGGACCCTGCTTGGTAATGCAATTGGGACAATGAGCAACAAAGGTTCATGCTACGTTGCTGTAATTTAGTTATGCAAATGGAACAGCTTGAAAAGCTGAGGTCTGCCATACAGTTCTAAAACTTTGCGTGCTTCCAGTCTTCCTTGTTGGTTGATTGAAGGTTTGAAGTCGTCGATCGAGGAGGTGGCGACAGTCACTCATTGTCGGCCGTCGCTGTTGCAGAAGCTGGATGCTGGCGCGCCTTCTTCTCGACACGGTCACCAGACGAAACGGGCTCTTGATGTGCGCCAGCTAATGCTTCCCGTCCGCGACACCATGTCAGAAACTATCATCGCAAGTCGAGCGCAATTACATGCTGCCAAACCCCGAAAGCGCGGCAACTCGCGGGAGTGTCACACAACACACCTGCTCAAGCGCACTACTCCAGCCAGACCCGACTCTCTGCTCGCGCTCCACGCGGCAGAGTTCACACTACCAAAGATCCTAAACACTTAGGTTCTCAACACGACCTATCGATGTATTCGTTCGATAGTATAGTTTTCCCTAGGCCAGACCCAGCGTATAAATACAAATAATATTCACAAAATAAACCAATTATAAATCGACATAAATATATATATACTCCTGGAAATTGAAATAAGAACACCGTGAATTCATTGTCCCAGGAAGGGGAAACTTTATTGACACATTCCTGGGGTCAGATACATCACATGATCACACTGACAGAACCACAGGCACATAGACACAGGCAACGGAGCATGCACAATGTCGGCACTAGTACAGTGTATATCCACCTTTCACAGCAATGCAGGATGCTATTCTCCCATGGAGACGATCGTAGAGATGCTGGATGTAGTCCTGTGGAACGGCTTGCCATGCCATTTCCACCTGGCGCCTCAGTTGGACCAGCGTTCGTGCTGGACGTGCAGACCGCGAGAGACGACGCTTCATCCAGTCCCAAACATGCTCAATGGGGGACAGATCCGGAGATCTTGCTGGCCAGGGTAGTTGACTTACACCTTCTAGAGCACGTTGGGTGGCACGGGATACATGCGGACGTGCATTGTCCTGTTGGAACAGCAAGTTCCCTTGCCGGTCTAGGAATGGTAGAACGATGGGTTCGATGACGGTTTGGATGTACCGTGCACTATTCAGTGTCCCCTCGACGATCACCAGTGGTGTACGGCCAGTGTAGGAGATCGCTCCTCACACCATGATGCCGGGTGTTGGCCCTGTGTGCCTCGGTCGTATGCAGTCCTGATTGTGGCGCTCACCTGCACGGCGCCAAACACGCATACGACCATCATTGGCACCAAGGCAGAAGCGACTCTCATCGCTGAAGACGACACGTCTCCATTCGTCCCTCCATTCACGCCTGTCGCGACACCACTGGAGGCGGGCTGCACGATGTTGGGGCGTGAGTGGAAGACGGCCTAACGGTGTGCGGGACCGTAGCCCAGCTTCATGGAGACGGTTGCGAATGGTCCTCGCCGATACCCCAGGAGCAACAGTGTCCCTAATTTGCTGGGAAGTGGCGGCGCGGTCCCCTACGGCACTGCGTAGGATCCTACGGTCTTGGCGTGCATCCGTGCGTCGCTGCGGTCCGGTCCCAGGTCGACGGGCACGTGCACCTTCCGCCGACCACTGGCGACAACATCGATGTACTGTGGAGACCTCACGCCCCACGTGTTGAGCAATTCGGCGGTACGTCCACCCGGCCTCCCGCATGCCCACTATACGCCCTCGCTCAAAGTCCGTCAACTGCACATACGGTTCACGTCCACGCTGTCGCGGCATGCTACCAGTGTTAAAGACTGCGATGGAGCTCCGTATGCCACGGCAAACTGGCTGACACTTACGGCGGCGGTGCACAAATGCTGCGCAGCTAGCGCCATTCGACGGCCAACATCGCGGTTCCTGGTGTGTATGCTGTGCCGTGCGTGTGATCATTGCTTGTACAGCCCTCTCGCAGTGTCCGGAGCAAGTATGGTGGGTCTGGCACACCGGTGTCAATGTGTTCTTTTTTCCATTTCCAGGAGTGTATATATATATACAAACAGTAAAACAACTACAATATACAAATACACAGAAACGTCATATATTACAGTACAATAGACGGAAATAGGAGGATATGCATTTCCGGCGTTACACGTGCCCCACGTTGTCTGAGGATGTTCGTGTAACCTAAACAGACTCAGAAAATGTCCCAAAAAAGAAACAGCGGAAATGCATATGCTCAAAACATCAACAAAATTTAGCATTCGTCTAATTAAGCATAAATAAATTTTTAGACCATAATAATTGGGCGGAGACACTCCTAATCTTATTCCACTCTGTCATCTTACACAAAAGAAAACAGGTTGACAACATTTTAAAATTCATAGAAAACATAGAAAATGGTTTAGCTATTCCAAAATCATTAAAATTCGTAACACTATAAGAAATGAAATACTATTTGCAAAATTAATTAGAGTGCATGGTCATAAAAACAGGTAGATCAAAATACGCAAATAAATAATTAAAAAGACTACTCATTTTGTATAACCTTTTCATAATTAATACTCTCGTCACGAGAATCTATTTAACGCTAAACAAGAAAATAATGTACAGCAGATCGACAAAAACATAAATATTAACAGCAGAATTCTTTCCCATCAGCTGTCCGGGAAAAAAAAAATACAACTCCACCTTCCGTACTCGCAAGTACAAAGAATGCCGACAGCGGCACAAGAGCCAACAGCGGCACAAGAGCCGACAGCAGCTCCGCCTTGCCACTATTGTTGCGCCCGCCTGTGCGGCACGCTTGATCTCACTCGTCCTTGTAACGGCGTTTCCAGAACGTCCGTTTCACTGAATTCTTTCGGAAAAACTCACTCCCGAGTAATCTCAAGGAGTCCATAAACACTATCACAGTGGATAACTCAATACTGTCCATCATCACACGCATGTACTAGCCTGAAACTTAAAACAGCGTCTAAGTACATCGCCAATGACTAGTAAATCACATATTTATGAAATTACAGCTATTTACAAAATCATATTTTCATTCCTTAATCTACTGTGACTCAGCTGAAAACTTAAACTAGCAGCTTGGATTTTTCAGCTGATTCGATCATGATTAAATTGATTAAAATTAAATTGATTAATCAAAATTAATTACTTATTAATTACAACTTCTTTAATGACCTTGGTCAGTCAAAAGCATGGCAATCTAGCAAATCGATAAATCTTACACTCTATTTTACATACTGTACAAATTACCCATTGTGTGGTATTAATCGATCCTAGGTTTGTACAATTTCAAGTCTACAATGTTCCGTATACCTAATAGTTTTCCAGAGCTTGGATACTCTAAGCAATAAGCATTTGTGTGAGGTATACCAATGACTTTATATGGTCCATTATAAACAAACTTAAATTTAGAGATTTCAAGGTCTATCTCGCTCGATTTCTCATGAGCTTTTACAAGTACTAAGTCTCCGATTGCAAACTTAGCAAAACGCGCTTTAGCGCCATGACGACGTATGCCAACATCGACTTTTAGCTTAATTACTTCTCGCAAACGATCTTTTTTCACACCAATACTAATGTCAATCCGTGGAGGGAATTTGATTATCTCTTCCAATTCACTTTCTACACTTTTGTCAATGCCGAAATTCCTCACGTTACGGCAGTTCAAACTCATTCCTACGTCAATGTCATCCGGCCAGTTAACAATGTGTATAGGCTGGTATTGCCTATGCACACCGTCTCCTGCCTCGTCAAAACTAACTACTATTGTTTTATCTTGTGACGTAATTGTCAAAGTTTTGCTTTCGCAATTAATCACTGTACGGTACTTTAATAGCCAATGTAACCCAATAATTACTTTCGTAGTTAAGTCTGGCACGACGACAAACTCTTGTTCAAATCGTGCCCCACGTATCTCGAAGTTGACAAAAATCTGTTTTGTGACCGGTTTACTGGCCTTCCCAGTAGCACCGATAATTTTCACTCCTGTTACTGGCATAACTGTCTTTCAGTAACTCAAATATTTTCCCAGATACAGCACTCAGTTCTGCACCGGTGTCAATCAACACGTTTAGTTGTAGGTCGTGCATATTAACAGACACTACTATCTGTCTACACTTGTCCTCGACTGTTTCTTTATTTTCCCACAGTAAATCCTCGTCTATATCCAGGTCATTCCAGAAAAAACCATCCGGCTTTGATCCTAAATCCTGTTTATCTGGCGGCTTTTTCAGCCTCTGTTCACATACAGTTTTAATTTCAACACGTCTGTCCTGAGGCTTAGTCTGTAGCTTCGCCTCCAATACCGAAACCTTTTCCTGTAACTCGTCAACTAGTGAGTGTTGCTTTGCTATCAATTCACTAATTGTCACCTTCGTTGATTCCTCTTTAGTCAGATTCATCTCATCTGCCAATCTACCTGGAGAAATGTGCCCAGCAGTATCTGCAATTACTTCCTCTAGATCTGCGCAACCCACACTGTTATCGTCTGACCGAATAATGTCAGCTCTAACCTCATACACGCTGTAATCTATGTGCTTTTCTATAAATCGTGTCCGCCTATCACTAAAATTTTCGTAATCTTTCTCCTTAATACTCTCGCAATGTTTAAACTGGAGGTTTGCGTCGGATGGGTCGGCTACTTCCACCACTACGACTTTCGGTAAGGTCTGCCTGTTAGGGCCAGAACTTTCCGTTACTACTTCAACATCCAACTCTTGCGGGACGAGACACGACGAATCTTGCTCGTGCTCCCCATTAACATGAACTATTTCTAGTAAATTCTGCCGGTTAGGGCCAGAACTTTCTATCATTTCACAAACACTATCTTCCTGCGGGACGAGACGCGGAAAATCCTGCACGCGCTTCCCGTAAACACTTCTCCCATACAGGCCCCTATAATCTCTTAGTTCGTCGTATAAGCGACCGAACTGCCTTAACCAGACCTCATCCCTCTCTGCATCCCCTCGCTCGATGACGGACGTTTTATCCGACATCTGATCTTCTCTCAACAATTGCGAATCATTCTTAAACTCAATCTCCAGTTCCGCTGTGGGTATTACAGCTGCCACTTTATAATCGATTTCCGGAACACTACTTAAATTGTTCTCACTGACAGTGAATGTATTTTCTACTGCCGTGTCTACAGCTGATCTACTACTTGTGGGCGCACTCCTTTCTTCTAATACTGGCACATTCTCCCGCCGTTGATTATTCCATACGGAATTTTCATAACGACGACACCTCGGTTTTCTACTGTTATTGGGCCGCCAAAATTTCTCCACGCCCGGTCGGCCCCTCACCGGCGCGGCTAATGGTTTCCCTGTCTCGTCCCAGCAGATACGCTCCCCGGATGCTGCTGAGGCGGCTGATCACACCCTCTGGCGTTATTACTATTCTGTGAAGCCCGTATCACGTTAGTATGATACTGGTTTCCGTCATTCCTGTTATTATTTGCATTGTACCGATTGTTATTACGGTCCGAACCATTATTGTTATTGCTGCCATGGTTGCGGTCTGCATTATTCCCATAGTTATCGTTGTTGTGGTTGCTGTGGTACCCGTTGTTGTTACCACGGCCTCTACCACTATCGCGATTATTGCGCCATTTGTCCTCGTCCTCCACTCTTTCCAGGAAATCATTTATTGTCCTGTAATTGCTTCCTACGTAGCGTTTTGTATCATCTGGAAGCTTTTTGTAGAGTTCCCAGACTATTTCGGATTCCGTGCGGCGATCACGCAAATATTCCAACTTGCGGATCCAGCCCTCACAAAACTCCTTCATCGAACCGCGCGAATTCGCATCGAAAGGCCTCGATACGACAAATTCGCGCCAGACACTTTGCTGTTTTTGCTCTGACCAGTATTCAGCCAGAAACAAATTTTTAAATTCGTCAAAAGTCAGGTTCGTAATGTTGAGGTTTAAGCCCCAACGCTTGGCATCACCAGCCAACACATCAATAATCGCATTAATTTTTCTCTCATTTGTCCATGATCTGGGTAAAACTCTTTCACAATTCTTAATGAAATCCGTCGCGTGTATACTGCCTTTTTTCAAGGGGTCGAACCGCTCCTCTTTCGTCAACAATTCCGAACTATGTGCATAGATTGGCACATAGCTCTGTTTTTCGTCAAGTTTCTATTCTAATTCCGACACTCTCGTAATTACTTGGCAAGTGGTCGTCGCAAGCGTTTCTACTTCCCACTTTTTCTCTTCGCAGGTATTAGCCTGATCCGTCACTTTGGTATCTACTTCGGATACTAAAGCCTTTAAAGTTTCCACCTTCTTTTGATCCTCTTTTTTCACTAATTGAATTTGTTCCGTCACCTTATTTTCGATGATCGGAGCAACTGATTGTCCTACACTTTTCTCGATTCTGCTAATTTCGGAATAAAAACGAGTATTTATGCTCGCAATTCCCGCCTGAACGCCTATCATTTCCTGTTTAAGATTACCGATTTCGGTATTTATTACAACAATATCTTCTTTGATTTTATCAACTTTTGTGTTAACAACTCCAACATTGTTGTTAACAACGTTAATAGCTTTGTTCTGATTGTCTAGCATCCGTTCAGTTTTTTCAGACTGAGCTTCTTGCTTGGTAGCCTGAGCTTCTTGCTTGGCAGCCTGATCTTCTTGCCTGGCCGATTGACTCTTGATTTCGTTAATCAAAACATTCAATAAATCAGTTAAATTCCCGGAAACTACCGGTTTTACTTCCGTAGCGGCTTCCTCTTTAATTGTCCCCCGGTATTCGTCATCAAGGGATTCAGATTTGATTTTCACTTCCGATTCCGAAACATTTTCTGAAGTTTGGAATTCCATTTCTGCACTTTGTTGCGTTTCGGCGGTCGCGTCTTTCATGCTCGCCGCCTGCCCCTGAACAATGGGTACCGCGGTGCGCGTTTCCCACTGTTCGATCGATTGTTCCGTATCCAAGTCTACCAAATTTTGGTAATTGTTGCCTTCACTCATTTTAATAATTTTCAATATAAATGCCAAATCTCAAATATAATTAGGATTACTCCCACTACTTATTCTCGCTGACGTAACGGCCTGTACGTAACCAGTACTTTGTTACGAGATTTGCACCATACAAAATTCGTGTCCAGAACAACCTCAAATCCGAAGATTGTCCCGTCACCAGGTCGCCACGTGTAACCTCCCCCTCACTTATCGACCTTAATGACAGTGAAAAATTAAACCGCGTGTACCTAATGGAAATTTGGGAAAAGCAATCGTCACCGAAGTTAATCTGTCGGTAAAGAGGGAGGAAAGGGTTACATCTAAATGAAAGGAAAAATGCAAATGAAACTGGTGGAAATTAATTTTGAAAAGGGGTAAAGTTTTAAAGAAAGTAAATGTGCGGCCATTACGTTAACAATTAACTAGCGGTAATTAGATATTTGAGATTTGGGGGAAATTACGGTCGCCAGTCCTAAGGCCAATTACTATAGTAACTGAAAAAGAAAGGTTATTAAACATATAATTAGCACTAGAAGCGTGGCAACTGAAGGTTGACACGTGTAGTGTGAAAACTGGAAGTTTGTCAGAAGTAATAAATTTCGCTACACTCTGACTTAATTTAGCAAAAGAATTAATAAAACCGGAAAATCGAAAGTTAATTTAGTGACTGAAATTAATAGTGAACTTTGTCTCTGAAGCACATCGAAATTCAGTAAAATACGGTTAGTCTTGGACTACCTCAACAATCATTTCAAAAGCTACTTGAATCTACGCAATTTAGAAATAAGAGTTTTAACTTTGAACTTGAATTAAATAATTCTGAACAATTAACAATAGTAAAATTTAGTACGTACCAAGCTGAGCTGCAGTCACAGGTAAGCTAAAATATGGTAACAAAACTCGCACTCTTAATTTGTGCTTGTGTAATCTAAATATTGTAGCCAGCTATGAGTACCTTAACTGAACTTTGAAATTAAAACAGTGAAATCGAATGATGCTGGCGTTTGAATTTCAACGACACTCGGGTTCATTCCGGAAAAGGAAGGGACCCTGCTTGGTAATGCAATTGGGACAATGAGCAACAAAGGTTCATGCTACGTTGCTGTAATTTAGTTATGCAAATGGAACAGCTTGAAAAGCTGAGGTCTGCCATACAGTTCTAAAACTTTGCGTGCTTCCAGTCTTCCTTGTTGGTTGATTGAAGATTTGAAGTCGTCGATCGAGGAGGTGGCGACAGTCACTCATTGTCGGCCGTCGCTGTTGCAGAAGCTGGATGCTGGCGCGCCTTCTTCTCGACACGGTCACCAGACGAAACGGGCTCTTGATGTGCGCCAGCTAATGCTTCCCGTCCGCGACACCATGTCAGAAACTATCATCGCAAGTCGAGCGCAATTACATGCTGCCAAACCCCGAAAGCGCGGCAACTCGCGGGAGTGTCACACAACACACCTGCTCAAGCGCACTACTCCAGCCAGACCCGACTCTCTGCTCGCGCTCCACGCGGCAGAGTTCACACTACCAAAGATCCTAAACACTTAGGTTCTCCACACGACCTATCGATGTATTCGTTCGATAGTATAGTTTTCCCTAGGCCAGACCCAGCGTATAAATACAAATAATATTCACAAAATAAACCAATTATAAATCGACATAAAAGCATATATATATATATATATATATATATATATATATATATATATATATATAAACAGTAAAACAATTACAATATACAAAGACACAGAAACGTCATATATTCAGGTAACAAAATGTGGAAAAAATATTATAGTACAATAGACGGAAATAGGAGGTTATGCATTTCCGGCGTTACACCTGCCTGAACGTTCAGATTTAGCTTTTCTTTGGTTTACCAAAAACTGTTAATGCTAATGCAGGAATCGTTCCTTTCGAAAGAACGCGTCCGATACGCGTTCCCATCTTTCCCCAATCCAAGCTCATTCTTCCTTTCTAATGAACACGTTGTCGATGAAACATTAAATCCAAACAAGTTTCCTTCGTTGTGATCGTTAAAGACGATGCACAAGGTTGTGGAATGAAACGATCCGTGACTGACGTTAAGTACCGAACCTGTATGTACAAGAACCATATCTTCAGTTTTGAAAAACCTTGTGTAAGAATTTTCTCAATGAAATTATGCTGCACTGACTGCGATTGATTGGATTAAAGTGCCTTTTTGTGTTACACTTATCACCACTTCACACGTTTGATTATGTAGTTATTTTCAAGTGACTGCCTGAAAAAAAATCACTGGAGGGACATAAAATAGGTATACGACGACAGAGATGATCATACGATAAAAAATTTACCACGGTGTTGGACATAAACGCCACTCAGGGAACAGTTGGTGTCATGTCGTGATTTACTTATGTCTGGTAATGTGGTGAAATGATTGACTTTATGGTTCTCTGACGGTTTTCTTGTCACTGTTAACTCTTCCTAACTGGTGTTTAATTACACTGCATAGTAGGATGATGCCCTGCAACTCTTATCATTGTATGACTTGTGAATGGTTCAACTGTTATCCAGGTATGATATTAAATGAATCAACAAGTTTACTGTTACCAGTCACTGCTTATTTATCTCCAGGACGCGTTTCATAGGTTCAAACCTTTTATGACATTTTTGTGTGTGTTGTGTTACGATATTTTGGAGGATCTTGTGGTACTGTCTAGTGGAGAAACAAAACACTATTTCAGACCATGGTTTTGAGATTCTTTTGACGAATAATTAAATGTGTATATAACGGTGAACATAAAAATAAGTAAAATAAAGTACCTTCAGTGGTCACAGATTCCTTTCAGTGTCGTAACACATCACATGTATACTGTCATATTTTGTAAACAAATATGACTATTGGTTGCATGGATCGTATAGCAGACGAGAAAAGATCATCACAAAGTACAAAGAATATACGTCCTAACAACATTATTAAAGAAAAAAATTTTAAGGGATTTGGAATAAATACTTCAGGTGGTATATAAATCCGATTTTGACAAGTTAAAATAGCTTAAATTTCATTCTCATTTATACAGTCAGGTGAAGTCTAATAATGATATTGGCTACAGTGGTAAAATTATACACAAATAACAATTTTGGTTGGGATTCATAGATATATATGAAAGGCTGGAGGCAGAGGTGGAGGAAGAGAAAAAGTGAGAGGGTGAGAGAGGGTGGAAAGAGTGATTGTATGAGAACAAACTTTACAAGGCACAGGGTCTTAAGATTATACCTGTTACATGTAATAACTACCTAAATGTTGTGGTAATATATTGGTTAAGGCTTAAAAATATACAAATGGATGTGCAATTTGTGGCAGTAGTTGATGCACATATAGTTTGAAGCTGACAAGGGGTACAAGCTGTTGGTGTGATGATATATCTGTAAATGAGGTCAATCCCTTGTACACCCGGGGGCTGTCATGGTAACATAACTAAATATTTATGGTAAACATTAGGGTGTAAGTGTGTGTGTGTGTGTGTGTGTGTGTGTGTGTGTGTGTGTGTGTGTGTGTGTGTGTGTATTGCAGTTTTAATGATGTAGGCAGTTGTTAAAAACAGAGTTGATGCTACTGTAAACATCGTCATTTTTGTCATTTAAGATGTATTCAGGTTGTTTTGTTTGGTGTTTGTATATTTGGAGTGTTTCAAAGATGTCTAGTTTTCTGCCTTTTGGTTGGATCTGTAGGCTGCTTATACCTGTGTTTTTAACATGGTGTTTTGTTTCATACAGGTGGGTGGCTATTGCTGATGTGTGGTATTTTTTTGGTTTTGTTTTTCAGTGCTGCCATCTGTTCATTGAATCTAATCTCAAATGATCTGCCTGTCTGGCCTATGTAGAATCAGACTGAGTCCAAACATTCAACTCTGTACACACCTGTGTTATGAAGTGTGCTGATGTGCGTTAATTTCTGTCTGATTTGTTGTCTGTGGTACAGGATATGCTTATGCCTTTTCGTTTGAAGACATTGGCAATCTGACATGAAATGCTACCTAGAAATAGGATTGTATAGAAGATGTAATTTTTGTTTTGATTTTTGTGTTGTGTTTCCTTTGCCATTATTGAGTGTTTCAGAGTGTCTACCATGGAGCTGTTAATCCATTTGCAATAGCTTTTTGTTTTATTATTTCAATTTCTTGATCACATTTGTCTTCAGAGAGTGGTAGTTGGATAGCTCTGTTGATCATGTACCGGCATGCTGTTATTTTATGGGCTGTGGGGTGACAAGACGAGTTGTGGATTGTAGTATGTCTTGTGTAGGCGTGTAGGAGTCGTTGAATAACTGGTGCAACTCACTGATGTTATCTTTGGTGCCTTTGATTAAAAAGATGGTATCATCTACATATCAGTAGTAGTAGATGATATTTTTGAGGAGGTAGTGATTGGAATTCAGGATTTTGTCTTCTAAGTTACTTAAAAATCTTTCAACTAGCAGTCCGGAAAAATTCGAGCACATTGCCAGACCATCTGTTTGTTTGTAGATTTTATGGTTAAATTTAAAATAATTGTGTGAAAGCGTGGAGATAAATAAACAGTGACTGGTAACAGTAAACTCGTTGTTTCATTTAATGTCAATAACAGTCACGGTAAAGCCTAACCTAAAATGTTCGCATTTACAGGTATGATATGTTTGCTTGATGGGTTCTATTGTGCAGGGCGAAGCAGTTACGGCAGGGCACCCCAAACATATCCAGAATGAATATGAATCGCCAAGTTTTATCTAACAATATGGTGAATTTCCTTACGTTCGCAACTAATTTTTATCGATTATAGTCACCGTATTACGACATCGATTTTTTTTTTTTTCTAATGGAACTAAATAGTTTTATCTGTGGCATTTGAAGAAAGCTTCTAAGAGAAGTTCGAA
This sequence comes from Schistocerca nitens, assembly GCF_023898315.1. Classification (NCBI taxonomy): domain Eukaryota; kingdom Metazoa; phylum Arthropoda; class Insecta; order Orthoptera; family Acrididae; genus Schistocerca; species Schistocerca nitens. The sequence goes on along the minus strand of NC_064614.1, from coordinate 292,954,567 downwards.
TAACATATATGAGTCTTGATCAAACAGTACCTAGACAATAGCGACGCAAACCCCTGTTTCACCTTCAGGTGAAGAGAATCCACAAACTTCTGCCAAGTGTAAGCTGACATAACTCAGGCATGGCTCTTGTGTTTAGCTTTGCGCTGAAAGTCCGTCACGTATGTTCTGCTGTAGTAGCAATCAGATAACTTGCTCATAGTACAACTATTGAGACACGTGCAATGTACAAAAAAGTCGGAAAAATTAATATCGTTTATGGTGAATGTCGCCAAACTATTAGAGCAGCGCTGCGGTTGCATGCTGAACAGTATCCAGGTTGTGCCAAGCATACCATCTGCCTTAGCAAATTTCTGGAAACTGGAAGTGCGGAAAATAAAATGATCCAACGAAAAAGAAGAGAAACTGATGAAAGAAACGAAACCAACATTTTAGCGGTAGTAATACACAATACTAATGTCACTAACAGGCATCTCTGAGGTACAGAGGGATCAACCAGATGGCATTCCATGAACTCTACTTTCAATCGCATTTTATCCTCCTCACATTTTCTTGCTTTACAGCATAAAGGCAATAACTCCCTAAAGTGATTACAGGTCTCAGAATTTTATCTACAAGAAGTGTAAAGCGATGTGCCCTATCTATGCAAAATTTTGTTTAAGTAAGCGGCATCATATACAAAAGTCTGGCACGTCAATCTTCACAATTTGCTAATCGTGAGTTCAAAATCAACGCTGACTCAAAGAAGAGGATCAAAACAATGCTCTTGGTCTATCAGTTTTTGATGTATGTTTTTCAGGACCCACATTACTGCTTCCTCACTATGGTTGGTGTAATCTACTTCAGAGATTCAATAACAGTTTAGGTAATTAAGATAATTCGCATTTATTCTTCCATTTCAGTTGCTCATTTACAGTGCGAATACATGTTGGATCCCACTGGATCTTTTTAATATCTAACAAGCTGCGTTACTTGTCTACTCAGAACCTTATGTCAGAGTACTGTCAATACTCTCATGTCTGATTCTGAGTACACAAGACGGGTTGCTGACGCAACTCTGCATAGTGGCAACCTGTATGGGCTGTGCAATGGGAGTGCAAGGCCACATCAATCGCCATTTTGCATTTTTGAATAATGTAGGGAGGTAATGATAAGGAACGGCACTGATGTGAAGAACAAATTTGTGGTTCATAGCACTATGCTAACAGAGATGGCTAAGGAATGAGCAGTGAGAATGTACTGCGCTGCGTTAAGTGCAAAGAATTTTTGTGAACAGAGTTCCACGCAGGACTTTACTCACGGAGCAGGTGGTGTGTAGCCAGCAGTGCGTTAGCTCAGAAGTCGAATTTTATAGTCTGCAGCACCAGAGGTGGTGCAGGACCCACCAGGCAAGTCGTCAGCGGCTGGGCTTTGATGCGGCCCGACGGGCAGGCGGCGTTTATGGCAGAACACTGCGGGGCAATCAGAGAGTCTCCCCAAGTGAATTGTGCGGGCAGACGCTGTTTCACCCTCAGCCATGTCGCCCTGGGGTCACAAAAGCGTCACAGGCGACATTGCCAGCAAGGAATGTACTTCCGCTAATCCCCCTCTCCATATTTTTTGAGTGTGGGACAGAAGAGTGGAATGCGTCCGTTTAGACATAGGCGCCAACGAAGCGTCTGGAAAGTTTTTCGGATGAGCGATGATTTTCACAGGCGACCACGACTGGCCAGATAGATATGACATAAGCAGTGTTTTCCGTGCACTCACAGTCGAGCGGGAGCAGGGATCATTGGTGGAAAATTTGTTAAAATGATGCGACTGGACAGCCTCAGCAGTAGAGCGACACGCCGCCCTAGATTTTGGCAGAAATGAGACACTTGCATTCCAACGTCCACCTGATAAGGGCGTATTACTCTGTTCAAAAAATGGTTCAAATGGCTCTTAGCACTATGAGACTTAACTGCTGTGGTCATCAGTCCCTTAGAACTTAGAACTACTTAAACCTAACTAACCTAAGGACATCACACACATCCATGCCCGAGGCAGGATTCGAACTTGCCACCGTAGCAGCAGCGCGGTTCTAGACTGTAGCGCCTAGAACCACTCGGCCACTCCGGCCGGCGTAGTACTCTGTACAGGGCGATACGGAGTAATTGAAGACTACGAGGGTTGGAACAACAGTGGCAATTATTTATTTACAGCTCGTACAAAATAGATACGTGTTTCAAAGTTTTACTGACCTTCAAAGTAGTCACCAGCATTGTGTATAACCTCTTGGCAGCGATGTGGAAGTCGTACGATACTGTTAGCAGTGCCAGTTGTGTTGACAATTCTGGCTGCGCGGTCTATTGCTCAACGTATTTGTAGAAGTTCTGAAGCAAATGCCGTGAAGTGTTTCCTTCAGTTTAGAAATCAGAGGGGTGCAGTAGGTGGTATTCCACCTAGCAGCCCCATCGGTCAAGCAAATCAGTAACAGCTTGCACTGTACGTGCTTGAACATTGTCCTGCAAAATGATTGTCAGGTTCTGTAGAAAGTGTCATCAGTTCTGTCTCTAAGCTGGTCGTAGGTTGTGTTCCAAAAACTAACATCATAGAGACAGAATTAATGACTCTTTCTATAGGACCTGACCATCATTTTGCAGGACAATGCTCAAGCACGTACAGTGCACGCTCTTATTGATTTGTTTGACTGATGGGCCTGCTAAGTGCTATACAACCTACTGCACTCCCCTGACTTAAGCCCTCGTGACTTCAACTGGATTTCTAAACTGAAGAAAACACTTCACGGCATTCGCTTCAGAGCTGCTACAAATTCGTCGGGTAGTAGACCGCGCCGCTCGAACTGTAAACACAATTGACACTGCTAAGAGTATCGTACGACTTCCACATCGCTGACAATGGGTATATACAATTCTCGTGACGACTCTGAAAGTCAGTAAACTTTTGAAACATGTATCTATTTTGTACGAGCTGTAAATAAATAGTTGCCACTGTTAACGTTTCAACCCTCGCGCCTGCGTACCTTATTCGGAACTCTGGATAATTTTGCGGAATTGTGTCGTGTAAGTGCGTCGCTGTGGTTACAGGGACTTCAGATTAGCGTAACAGCATGACAAGAACAGCGAGCTGGGGACCCTGTTATGACGCACAAGAGCAGAATAGGCAATATACGCAGCTCTGGCCGTAGCACGATCAGCCTTGCAGTTTATAGAAGTTGACTCATTAAACATCGCAGCACATTCTCGCATTCTTTCTGTGATTAGATACTGGGGAAAGTGCGTGACCTAGAATTCGTCTTCTCCATCAGTTAAAGGGGGTGCCAGTCGGCATTGCTCGGTTTCCTCTTTATTAAGATATTAATATGTCCACATGCTAGAGACATCACCTTGCTAATACGATTTATGATTAGATGGAAATTTTCAAATGGAATAAATCTGATTACTTTTCTCAATATTTCAGACTACATGTATTGACACATATAATATAATAAAATAATGGAATAAATGATAATAAAATGTTGAAATGCGTGGCTTTTTAAAAATGTATTGAATTAATGAGATTTATTTTTCGGCATGAGTGACAAGCACAATAAGCTGAGCTATGCCTGGAAATAAGTTCGTATTAGTTCATATTATTTTGCAGGGCGAAGTAGTTTCTTTCTCCGCTGTAGAATTGTGCTTACCATTCTTTATAATGCTACGTTTGGTCGCCTTGTTCACCTTTGAAGTTCCCATTAAGCTTATCGGATCTTCGTAATTTTCCAAAGTACACAGGTGGGCTTCAGTTTTTGTAATTATCGTACTATTTGAAATAACAACTCAAACGACCTTTCTGTTCATAAAACAATACTGTATTTTTCTAAACGATGCACATATGAAATACATACTCCTCACTTATTCATAGTGACCCCAAAACGGTGATCTATAATTACTCGTTAAAAATGGCGTGCCTCTCATTCGTTCACTAGCTGAGCGCGAATCCTTCCATCCTCCTACTGGTACCAGAACAAAAATCGTCTGTTTTTAACAACTGAAAGTCAAAAAATACATGACGGTAGGCATAGGCTCTCTGAGGGGCTACCGCTTCATCTTCTCTCTTTGCCTTTAAAGAAGACGAAAACATAAAGGAAATGCAAAAGGTTTATCACACACATCAACCCTATAATACAATCTAGTTAAAATATTACTGTGGTTAACTTGACGTTAGTAATTTACATGCATCACTACTTTGTATGAGGCTGATAGGTTTCATGTATAATTTTTGGTACCTGAAACGATTTTGAGCGAGCAGCGCTGCTGTAAAGTTGTATTGCAGAAATTAGGTTAGTATCTCTGATGGGCGCGAAGGCGCAGTGGGTTACACAATGTTAAGCTGTGTTAGAGTGAAGAAGCGCACAATGTTAAGCTGTGTCAGAGTGAGGAAGCAAGACAATGTTATGTTAAGAGTGAGTAAGCAATGACAATATTATGTTTCAGATGTGAGAAGTCACAATTCATCAATGTATTTTATCAACATGATTATACCAAGATTGTTATGGAAAGTGATCGATGAAGGAGGAAGTCTAATGGAATGTAAAACGTAATTATTATAATGATATTTTTTCACTATTGCTGCGCTATCGGACTAACTTGGTTTTTGTACTGAGAGTTTCTAGATTTGAGATATAGGAAAGCGTATTGTTTGGATTTTAAGAAGTTCATTAAATTTAAAATAAGCCATGAGCACTTTTTCACAGTATACAGAAAACTTTGTCTTGTCATTTATGTGCATATTTCATTTTCTACCAATCCATCTTACTATTTTTAATTGACCATGGAACCAACGCTGTTCGGAAAATACTTTCGATTTCCAACTAACAGGGCACTCATTGCACCTCTCGAGTGTCTCTGTGTAGATAGAACAATTTGCAGCTTCAGCACAGTCACGTACAAAGTAGAGCAGTACTGCAATGTGTTATCCAGATTTGCGCAGAATAGGGGTGAGGACTAAATATTTTAATTTTTTTATTTATTCTATCAGGCAAACTTACGTAATTCGGAGATAGTTTTCGGGATCAGTTCTGCAAAACTAATTGTTGTTGTTGTGGTCTTCAGTCCTGAAACTGGTTTGATACAGCTCTCCATGCTACTCTATCCTGTGCAAGCTTCTTCATCTCCCAGTACCTACTGCAACCTACATCCTTCTGAATCTGCTTAGTGTATTCATCTCTTGGTCTCCCTCTACGATTTTTACCCTCCATGCTGCCCTCCAATGCTAAATTTGTGATCCCTTGATGCCTCAGGACATGTCCTACCAACCGATCCCTTCTTCTAGTCAAGTTGTGCCACAAACTTCTCTTCTCCCCAATCCTATCCAGTACCTCCTCATTAGTTACGTGATCTACCCACCTTATCTTCAGCATTCTTCTGTAGCACCACATTTCGAAAGCTTCTATTCTCTTCTTGTCGAAACTGGTTATCGTCCATGTTTCACTTCCATACATGGCTACACTCCATACAAATACTTTCAGAAACGACTTCCTGACACTTAAATCTATACTCGATGTTAACAAATTTCTCTTCTTCAGAAACGATTTCCTTGCCATTGCCAGTCTACATTTTATATCCTCTCTACTTCGACCATCATCAGTTATTTTACTCCCTAAATAGGAAAACTCCTTTACTACTTTAAGTGTCTCATTTCCTAATCTAATTCCCTCAGCATCGCCAGATTTAATTTGACTACATTGCATTATCCTCGTTTTGCTTTTGTTGATGTTCATCTTATATCCTCCTTTCAAGACACTGTCCATTCCGTTCAACTGCTCTTCCAAGTCCATTGCTGTCTCTGATAGAATTACAATGTCATCGGCAAACCTCAAAGTTTTTACTTCTTCTCCATGAATTTTAACACCTACTCCGAATTTTTCTTTTGTTTCCTTTACTGCTTGCTCAATATACAGATTGTATAAAATCGGGGAGAGACTACAACCCTGTCTCACTCCTTTCCCAACCACTGCTTCCCTTTCATGCCCCTCGACTCTTATAACTGCCATCTGGTTTCTGTACAAATTGTAAATAGCCTTCCGCTCCCTGTATTTTACCCCTGCCACCTTCAGAATTTGAAAGAGAGTATTCCAGTTAACATTGTCAAAAGCTTTCTCTAAGTCTACAAAACTAATTATTGTAGGTTTTATGTAAAAGTTCATTACTCAGGCTGTTCATACTTGGCAAACTCCTTGCCGTCAGATTGATAACTTTTACAATATGAAATACTTCCCTTTCCATTACGACAGTTAATTATTATTACAGTGCAGCTTTGCCTTCGCAACACGACAGTTCACTTCTTATTACAGCTCAGATTCCACAATCAGACAGAGAGTACTTCACTATTACTTTTATTATTGAAAGAGGACCTTCAGTTGGCGATGTCCTTCAGCACGGGTGACGCAAGAATATTTCGAGAAACAGAAATTGTATACTGTCTGCCTTACTTTAATTAATTATCATTGGACTTCAGTGTAACGCATGTTTTGTAATAGTGTGTTTTGACTTTCAGCTTTGGCATTATTATTCTTGAAGTTATCTTTTACATCTGTGATTCGTCTTTTATATTTCTCGATTATCATGCCAGGTGGTACGTTTGTCAGGAAATCACGCACTACGATGATTTCGCAAAAACCTGATCTGCAGAATGTAACCGACAGCAACAACATCTTTGCTGATCGTTCAGTCGCTACGTATGTTAACAATATTTCTGACTTAATAATGTAAGACGCTATGGCTTTCCAACCGGATATTCAGTGCACGAACATTCTAGACGGTCTTGATTCTGACGTAACTCAACATTTCCTTAATAATGTGTGTGGTAATACTGAGCTTTCATTTTCTGAGAGTAGTAATTGCACACTCATAAATATGGAAGTTCACTAACTTTGCCAAAATCCAACACCCAACCTTTACAGAATTTATCCAACAGCACTGTTACGGAGCGGCTTCATTTGACTACACAAAGTATGCATTTCTCGCAGCAAGCTCAGTTCGATCGTTCGTTTCAGTTCTTAGGTTAAATGCAAAAACAAAATAATGAACGTTTTGATGAACAGTCCACTCGTTTTGATGAGCATAAAAGCAGTAACGAGTCACTCACAAAGCAATTTCAAGAACTGATGGATAAATATTCTAAACATCATGAATCTCTTACAGAACATTTTGATGCACGGGATACTCATTTGGAAGAGCTTAATCAGAAATTCGAAGCGCATAAAAATATTTAGATGCCCTCAGTGACAATCAGAAAGCACTCTCTGACGAATTTAAGGTCAGCCACAAAACATTATCAGACCATATAAACGATGTTTCAACCGAGCTTACCAATGTCAGATTTCGTTTAAGTGAGCTAACTACTGCTCATGACAACCTTGTCAAGTGTAACTTTGGTATCTGAATCGATTGTGTGCGAGCATCGATGTTGTAAAGCTGTATCGCAGAAGTTAGGTTAGTATCTCTGACGTAATATACCGATAACAATATTTGTCGTAATACTGATCTTTTATTTTCTGAGAATAGTAGTAGCACTCCCACAAATATGGAAGATTCACTAACTTTTCCAGAATCCGACACCCAGCCTTTATCTCTGATGTGCGCGAGGGCACAGTGAGGCTGACAATGTTAAGCCGTGTTAGAGTGGGGAAGCAATGGCATTGTTATGTTTCAAATGTAATGCTTTAGTTCATCAAATTGTTAATCAACATGATTATATCAAGATTTGTAACGGAAACTGATTTGTGAAGGACGAAGACTAAGTGGAATGCCAAAGGTAAATTTAGAATGACGTTTCTTTTTTTTTCACTATTGCTGTGCCATCGGAGTAAATTGGTTGTTGTACTGAGAGTTGCTAGATTTGAGAGGTAGTAAAGTATTGTTTGGATGTTAAGAAGTTCATTAAATTAAAAATCAGCCATGAGCACGTTTTCACAGTATACAAAAAAACTTAGTGTTGTCATTTATGGGCTTATTTCACTTTTACCAACCGTTCTCTTATTTTTAATTGATCATGGAACCAAGTGTGTTCGGAATATAGTACTATTGGTAATTAACAGAGAACTCATTGCACTCTTGAGTGTCTCTGTGTAGATATAGTAATTTTCAGCTTTAGCATAGCGGCGAGCAAGACACCTCAGTACTGCAACAAGTTATCCAGATTGGCACAGAATGTTTTGATGTTTTTCATTTATTCAGTCAGGGCCAACTTTTGTCATTCAGAGACAGTTTCTGTGATCAGTTTTGCAAAACTAATTATTGTAGGTAGTAGTGGAGCAAACTATGTATCAGTGCACTCTCCATTGTTGCCAGATGTGTCTAAGTTTGTGGCGATGACATCTTCCAAGATGGCGACCTATGGACTTGGCAACAGCACATGACATCATCCAAGATATCGGCCATGACGTCATCGAAGATGGCAGATTTTGGCGAGAAGGTAGATCAACTTTCCTACCGCCACCAACCTAGCCACCCTACCCTCCCCTCCCCTAAGACAACAGCAGGAAGTTCAAATTCCCTCAGGACAACGCAGCATACCTCTACTAACCTAAGCTAATAGTGGGAAGATAGGTCACTTGGGCTACCTCCACTAACCTAAGTCACATGACTGCCACCTGTTCCTAGGGATTGGAGGGAAATTCAAATTTTGGTGGTAAAGAAAGGCCACTTGGACTATCTCTACTAACCTAAGAAAATGGCAGGAATGAAAGGGCAGTTGGGTTACGTGCACCAACCTAAGTCATCTGACCACCACCTCATCCTAGGAACAGGCAGGGAGAGGACTCAACTAGCGCTAGACATACGTCTTTATTTTGCATGCACTGTTTATTTAAACAATTAGAGGCAGTACCACCATCTAGTTAGGTCGCCATGGGGTCCGGAGTCTAACTGACCTAGTACGTAGTACTGCCACCAGAGGGTGCTGCCGTCCATTCCATGACGTAACCCAAGATGGATGTCTGGAGGGGAACTTGACTCAGCCTGCACTGGGATGCTGGAGACAGACCTGTAAACTACTCGCAAATTACTGAATAATGCTCTGCAGACACGCAAACAACTCCTAAATTACCGAAATAATTTCAGTTCACAGCACACAGACATGAAAACAACTCCTAAATAATGCAGTACGTTGATGTACAGACACGAAATCAACTCGTAAACTACCCAACTAAGACATAGTATAGCCTACAGACCTACTCGCAAAGTAATGCAACATACACGCAAACAACGTGGGCAGGCACCGCCCACCACCCCCTGTCCACTGGACCCCACAGAAACCTACCACACACGCTCCCAGAAGAGTGGGATACACCGTTAGCTGCCAAGCCATGCATAGGAGCCTGTTTTGGTCCCTCAGGCATGAGGTGGCGGCATCTCTTTCATACTTGACAACTGAGAAATTGCTCTTAAAATACGTGATCACCTAGGCACCATTGCTGACATGACTGTATGGGAGTGAAGACCTATTTACAGAGCACAGATGCTCCAAGTGCGCGCACACGTCGACGCCGCCATGAGCCACTCCCAGATGCAGGTCAGCACAAGCCATTGCTTTCATGCCTCTGCTGCCTACAGTGAGAAGTTGATAGTTGGTCTATTTTCGGATATACAGTTAGAGTCCTTCCAGTGTTATAATGACATCCAAGGTGCGCTCATACTGCTGCCATATGCTATATAGCTCTGGGCAGCATGTGTGTTCACTGTTGCTGACTGAATAGCAAACGGTGCATTGTTCCTAGTGATCCCAACGGGACATGTGAGATGCATCTAGCCACGTATGTGTACCCAGTGTGGCTGACACATTGCTGTGAAATGTTCATCCTGTTCTCAATATATGTCTCAGAAATGTTAAACATTCTCACCATTAAAAGACTTCGTCATGTCAGTACACGTTCATGAAAGCCCCATTAGTCATAAAAGCATTCTTGTTGTTTGGAAAGAGAGCACTGTCTAAGTGCTGAAGGGGGGGGGGTATTGGAGGGGGGATCAGAACAATTATGCAAACAGAACTCAAAGCGCTGCCTTACAGAAGAGAAAAATGGCGTGAATATTCCGTATCATACAGCTACAGGTCTGGAGATGTCCTAATGGCTCAGTGGTGGATGAATGACAGCATTCCCGCCAGACATGGATGGTCTGCTTCAACTTGCCATTGAACACTTGCTGTCTCAGAATGTTCCATACATACCTTCCCTCTATCTTGTTCGAATCAGTTTGTAGACGTCCCTACGTCCTGACACAGACAATGTCTTCTGAATGAATCGGGCATTATGACTGGCTCTTATCGGATTTACCCTCTGAATTACTGATGTTGCCAGTGTTGAAGCACTGTCAACCTTTTCTTTCTTTTTTCAGATGAGACTTTCAGCAGCACAAAACTATTTTACACAGATCACCATATTGCACCGACAATTAAATCGTGCAAAGTGGCCTACAGATCGTCAAATACAGAAACAGATCTCCAACACAGAAATATATCAAAGCATACCATGTCGATGTAGAAACATATAATTCATATACTGCACCATACAAAACGAGGCCTTTTACATCATTCTTATATATACCAGAAACACAGACAGCACCATATACACTCCTCCCAGCACTAGATGTCTCCCTGTGAGGTCAGCTGTCATCCACCCCTACAGATGACCAGAACACCCTTTGCGGACTGAAGTCACTCTCAGAACTGTTCTACAAATTCGGGCTCACTCCCCCTCGGCACAAACGCGTTACTGTTTGTGGTGTGGACCTGCTTGATTGCCTGGTTCTTCTACACCCATCTCCAGACTCTGGGATTACAAGAACAAATGTATTTTCGCATGCTTTCCAATAATTTTATACCATTTTCGCGGTAATTCTCGATATCAAGCACACAGCAGTATCCTACGATCGCTTAATTCCAAGGATATAGACTGGAAATTATTTCTCTACAAACCAGAAGTTTTAGCTAGGTGGAGCATGCTGTAAACCACTGACTAACTAGAAACTCGTCACGTCTGTGAAGACATTTATGCAGAAACTAAAAAAATAGAGAAAAATTAAATATTCACTCACGAATACTGATGTCGGTCATGTAGCAGATTCCATATCATCCCTATAATTTACAAGGTCAACTATGGTCTATGTCATATCTAGAGAAGCGCCAAATGTGTCTTGCATATGAGAAATGCACACACTACAATCAATCTTCTGTCAACTGAATAAAGGAGCGAAATGTGCAGAAGCAGTCAACTGAACAATTTACATGGGAGGGAATAATGGTCCAGCAAAAACACGCCTTCATAGCCAATCTTCTCAAATTTCCAAGTAATCACAAAAGCTGTCCTACACATACTAAGTATTAGTTCGCTATTCGGTCGTCTAGAGGACAACACGGTTATGTCATCACATTGCTAAATGCCAACAGGCCTCTCCATTCACATAGCTCCTACCATTAACAGGAAACGTGAATATCCCCCACAGGTTACTGGCACTGCATGCTAAAGCAAGCACAGATAGAATCATCATCCTAAGAAATCGGTCACATACATATTTTATCCCTGTACTTACAACTAAATGTTACGGTCGCACTCTCAGTTGAATGACATTCGACAATGACCAAAGTATAGGAAATACAACCAGTTGACGGCTGTGGCTCTGGATATAGAAATATCAGTACCATTCTTACGACTTGACATACTCTTTCTTTTGCTATCACAGTACTCGACATCAAATCCATACATAACTTACGAATGGACATAGTCATTTCCTTTGAACATGTTGGAACACAAACACATACTTTATAAGCCAGATGCTCAAGGGGAACCTATCAAGCACCCCCTACTACTAAGTATAATACTTAGTCAATAACTGATCGCTGGTGATAAGAAATAATACTGACCGAAAATCAACGATGGGTGGACATGTCTCATAAGTTTTTCTTGTGAGTGCTACCACCGTGTCTTAGAAAGAGAGGTTTAATCGTCTTACTGACTGCCAGATGTTAAGAAAATCCGATTCAAACAACTACTATATGTTACTGTCGGAAGCAGTCTTGGTTCTACTTGTGCACACAAGTGTCGATGTTATAATCTGTATCAGCTTTATAAAGCCACATATGGCATTACCTATGAATCACGTGGTCTTTCCCATACAAATACTGAGACGGTGATTGCCAGATTGTGTATTATTAGACCAGCAGTCCGGTTACATGTAGCCCACAATGCAACCTCATCATAAAATCGCATGCTTTTGAAAGTGATTTGGCTAAGGAAGGTTGTATGAAACTGTTGTCTGCAACCCCTTCACGCCGCCGCCACTAGATATTTCTCCACTGTTTGTTATGTATTCTGTCTCAGTACCATGTCATAGGTTCTGCGATATATCCACTGAGTTATGGGTGATGACTGATTGAGAAGGATCACAAACAGTAGTAGATAGTGTGCTGATTGAGGTTGTAAGAAATGTACACTAGCTTTTCAGATCTCTAGTGCTATGCTGTGATTTTGAATCACGTTTTTCCATTCAACCACATACATGTGTTGGATCCTATGGAAAGTCTTTTAATGATTACAGCCACAAGTGAAACATAATTCTGGCACCCTCATATCTCAAAACAAGTTTCCTTTCTCGAACCTATCTGCTACAGTAAGGATTCAGCCTCATTTTTGGTAGCCCCTATGCATGCTGCCACTGCTCCCCCCCCCCCCCCCCCCTCCCCAGCCTCTGCGTTACCTTCCCTGGAGCTTCGCACATGTGATCGTTCCAGTGTAAGTCGGAACTAAGTAGGGGTCAGAGGAAAACTATATCTACCACCTTTCGCAACCTGTGTAGAAACAAGCCAAGCTAAGTTACTATTTCGACCATTCATTGGAAGTGAAGCCTGCTCCTACAACATGAGGTAGTATAAAAGACAGTATGGGAACTGGGGGAAGGACATGGATTTTGCTACTGCATTGTGGTGCTTCTCCAAACTACAAGCAGGTACTATAAATCCACGTACCTCAGCGCCAATTCACATCTATCACCCCAACATTCTGTCATCATTATGCTATTGCATCCACCAGAGTAAAATTATGAACTATAAAAGCTCCACTAACTTCATCTGATAGAAAACGCAATAAGATTTTTACCTCATCTCTCTCCTTCCATATATCGAAAACAAATACTGCATGTGTGCCATCTCTGAGCACATGCGACGATCCTATTAAATATACAGATATTATTCCACTGCACATACCAGTTTAAAGTTTCATCACGTGTACTGTAGGAGGATGACTGTATCCTGCAGACCATACTGTAAGTCGCAAGAGACGCTGCCTGTGGCCCTGCGTCGTTGTTTGAAACATTGTTTTTTTCTGCTGTAACATACCTTGTACACTTCCATACATTTGGTTTTTTCGCCGCGACTTCGAGGTCTGTGTCAGGTTCCAAACTTACATTAGTATGTTCTGATCCATTGCATCTCACAGAAAACTAGACGTAGCACTGTGTAAATCATGTTTTTACTCCAGCTACCATAACATGCTGTACAACCTGGATGGTTTTCAATAAGAGACAGTTACAACATAAGGAAACTGGAAGAGTTTGGTGGCGCAGTGGGCAGTTTCCAAATTGTGGTCAGAAAGTGATTGATGTCCTCTACATTCAAACTGATCTGTGACAGTGACAGAATAGCTGCCAACTCTGCATTCCATTTCGACTGATTCCTCATATTGTAGTCAGGTAAGCGATCACTGTTTTGGTGCTATCCATCCCCAGAAGGTACTCTACTCCACCAAAAGTCTTTCTCAAACACAAACAAGCGATGTCAGTCAATCATTATGTGGTAACCAACAGCGTACCAGTGGACAGATGGGTTGGAAACGACACCATCGATGTACTGAAATAATGAGCATTACAGTTCATTGTGTGAAAAAGTTTACCAATTTTACAGTAATTTCAATCCGACCAGTGATGTGACATCATTTTTCCGAATTTCAGTATCATAGCTAAACTGCCCCCTTCCCACTTTGCAAGTATCATTGCAAATGTGGATAGATGACTATACAGTAAGTCCATGCTTTGTTAATTCTTGAACACATCCATCATCAAAGTATATCAGACAGCCCACTACATATTTCTAACACTTAGAGCATAATGCTTAATTTACGATCTATTTCTATGCTGATGGGAGTCACAGAGGATTCTCACGGTCTTAGAGTAAAATTAGAGACTGAAGGACCCCTTCACATTGTCATTGACCCACCTGCCCTGCAGCACCACTATCGATTTAATCTGCAATCGATCAGTAGCAGAACACTACATTCCACATCTTATGCATGAATGGAGCTTCCGAATCCTCACCCATCCAAGTGCACAAGATTTCTCGAGATGCATCCATGTCAAGGAGGTCAGCACTCCTTATCGATGTATTGTAACAAATTTGAAAGTGTGGTGATGTAGTAGCAGACGGTTAAGGAGAACAAGAAATGGATGATTTTTAAGCGTGATGGAGCTCCAGGCAGACAGAGATTGAAGCATTTTTACGTAAATCGACCAAGCTATCAATTTTAAAGTATTACTCCAGAGTCTACAATCAGGACAATGAAGATATTAGTGGGAGAGAAAATAAACACAAGCACTCCTAAGGCTACGACGTTCTGCACTTAAAAGTGCTGTAATGTTAGATCGCTATGTTATCAAACAGTAAAACAAAATAACCACTTCCGTAAAACATTTGCTCTGTGAGATACGAGCACAACATAGCTCTATGGAGACGTATAGCGTTCACTGTTCACATCCAATCATGGTTCAGAAATTATATGAGGACAGCATCAGCCCTACATTAATTGATCGTTAGGAACAAGGGATACCCCTCACAAGGAAACAGATAAACGCATAGCAGTAGCTTCTGACATAAGAATATTACAAGTCATGTCGCCACCAACTCTGTAAACAGCACATCTGTCATGCAAATATATACATAGGGATTGCATTGCCTCAAAAGCACCTATCGCTAACTTAGTTATGAAGCCGAAGTCTTGATGTTACACCCAAGATGCGACAGGGAGATGGATTACATTGCATAAATCATAGTTTGTTTACAGGAATGTGTCATGGTTCATCACACATAAGATGGAAGTCCTCTGATGACCGAAGGGTTTACAGGCAGGTAGACAGTGCTTTAAATCACATACAGAACCCGTGGCTGTATAAGAGTCAAATGCAAGCTATATCATACGACTGATGCATCCTGACAGAACAGTGGAAAAGTTGACCTACAGCAACTTCTCCCTCTCTAGAATGCATCACCAATCTACCACTGAATCATACATCGTTACAGCTTCATCTCAATTGATCACCCCACTGACTCTGTCTTCCATGAACGCAGATACATGTAAGTTTAGAGGCAGATGGTTCTCTGTCTTCCTGAAAACACATACAGTATAATTCTGCCTTGACGGAAAAAGTAATTTACTGATTCCTTGATTCTCTTTGATTCTGTGTCGATCCACATCCCAACATCACTCCGGATATAATGCGTGACGATTCCACACTTGAATGCTAACTCAGGTCTACTGCAGGTCTTGGGAGCCTAGGCAATGTGATTAAGTATGAAAGGGATGCTGCCACCTCATTCTTGAGGGACCCAAATGGGTACCTGTATTTGGCATGGCAGCTGATGTTGCATCCAGACTTCTGGGAGCATATGTGGTAGCTTTCTGTGCAGTGCAGTGGACAAGGGGCAGTGGACAATGCCTGCACATGTCATGTTCATGTCTGTTGCATTAGTTTGTGGGCAGGTCTGTGGGCTGTGCTATGTGTTATTTGGCAGTTTACGAGTTGATTTTGTGTCTGCACATCAGTGTACTGCATTATTTAGGAGGAGTTTGCATATCTGTGTTGTTGTTGTGGTCTTCAGTGCTGAGACTGGTTTGATGCAGCTCTCCATGCTACCCTATCCTGTGCAAGCTGCTTCATCTCTGCAACCTACATCCTACTAAATCTGCTTAGTGTATTCATCTCTTGGTCTCCCTCTACAATTTTTACCCTCCACGATGCCCTCCAATGCTAAATTTGTGATCCCTTGATGCCTCAGAACATGTCCTACTAACTGGTCCCTTCTTTTTGTCAAGTTGTGCCACAAACTCCTCTTCTCCCCAATTCCGATCAATACTTCATCATTAGTTATGTGATCTACCCATCTAATCTTCAGCATTCTTTTGTAGCACCACATTTCGAAAGCTTCTATTCTCTTCTTATCCAAACTATTTATCGTCCATGTTCCGCTTCCATACATGGCTACACTCCATACAAATACTTTCAGAAACGACTTCCTGATACTTAAATCTGTACTCAATGTTAACAAATTTCTCTTCTTGAGAAACGCTTTCCTGGCCATTGCAGGCCTACATTTTATATCCTCTCTACTTCGACCATCATCAGTTATTTTGCTCCCCAAATAGCAAAACTCCTTTACTACTTTAAGTGTCTCATTTCCTAATCTAATTCCCTCAGAATCGCCCGACTTAATTCGACTACATTCCATTATCCTCGTTTTGCTTTTGTTGATGTTCATCTTATATCCTCCTTTCAAGACACTGTCCATTCCATTCAACTGCTCTTTAAAGTCGTTTGCTGTCTCTGACAGAATTACAATGTCATCGGCGAACCTCAAAGGTTTTACTTCTTCTCCATGGTTTTTGATACCTACTCCGAATATTTCTTTTGTTTCCTTTACTGCTTGCTCAATATACAGATTGAATAACATCGGGGATAGGCTACAATACCGTCCCACTCCCTTCCCAACCCCTGTTTCCATTTCGTGCCCCTCGACTCTTATAACTGACATCTGGTTTCTGTACAAATTGTAAATAGCCTTTCGCTCCCGTATTTTACTCCTGCGACCCTCAGAATTTGAAAGAGAGTATTCCAGTCAACATTGTCAAACCTTTCTCTAAGTCTACAAATGCTAGAAACGTAGGTTTGCCTTTCCTTAATCTTTCTTCTAAGATAAGTCGTAGGGTCAGTATTGCCTCACGTGTTCCCAAAATTTCTACGGAATCCAAACTTATCTTCCCCGAGGTTGGCGTCTACCAGTATTTCCAATCGTCTGTAAAGAATTCGCGTTCATATTTTGCGGCTGTGACTTATTAAACTGATAGTTCGGTAATTTTTACATCTGTCAAGACCTACTTTCTTTGGGATTGGAATTATTACATTCTACTTGAAGTCTGAGGATATTTCGCTTTTCTCGTACATCTTTTTCACCAGATGGTAGAGTTTTGTCAGCACTGGCTCTCCCAAGGCCGTCAGTAGTAATGGAATGTTGTCTACTCCCAGGGCCCTGTTTCGACTCAGGTCCTTCAGTGCTCTGTCAAACTCTTCACGCAGTATCATATCTCCCATTTCATCTTCATCTACATCCTCTTCCATTTCCATGATATTCTCCTCAAATACATCGCCCTTGTATAGTCCCTCTATATACTCCTTCCACCTCTCTGCTTTCCCTTCTTTGCTTAGAACTGGGTTTCCATCTGAGCTCTTGTCCGGCCCAGGTGAGTGGTCAGCGTGACGGAATGTCAATCCTAAAGTCCCGGGTTCGATTCCCGATGGGAGGCCCTAGCCACACGACATTTCATTTCATTTCATCTGAGCTCTTGATATTCATACAAGTCGTTCTCTTTTCTCCAAAGGCCCCTTTAATTTTCCTGTAGGCAGTATCTATCTATCTTACCCCTAGTGAGATAAGCCTCTACATCCTTACGTTTGTCCTCTAGCCATCCCTGCATAGCCATTTTGCACTGAAATTATTTCGTTAATTTAGTTGTTTGCGTGTGTGCAGAGCTTTATTTCAGTAATTTACAAATAGTTTACAGGCTGTGTGGTGTGACCCCATGCATGTCAGAGAGTGTGTTTTGTATCAGTGCGATAAGTATGCTACCTAAAATCCATCCCTAAATAAATTGTTCCTAAATAAATAATGTACACTCCTTCCTCTCT
Organism: Schistocerca nitens; assembly: GCF_023898315.1. Classification (NCBI taxonomy): domain Eukaryota; kingdom Metazoa; phylum Arthropoda; class Insecta; order Orthoptera; family Acrididae; genus Schistocerca; species Schistocerca nitens. The sequence goes on along the minus strand of NC_064614.1, from coordinate 292,936,604 downwards.
CCAGCAGACCAGTGAAGGCTGAGTCATTTCTTCCTCCAGACAGCCATCTTGGGTTACATCACAGAGTGGATGGCAGCACCCTCTGGTGGCGGTACTGCATACTAGGTCAGTTGGATTCCAGACCGCAAGGCGATCACACTGTTTCCCACCATTTTACCCTGCCATCTTGGATTATGTCATGGAATGGACAACAGCACCCTTCGGTGACAGAACTGTGTACCAAGACAGTTGGACTCCGGACCCCATGACGACCACACTGTTTCACGTTATTTTCCCCCACCTCAGACCACCATCTTGGATTATATCATGGAATGGATGACTGTACCCTCTGGTGACAGTACTGGGTACTAGGTTAGTTGGACTCTGGACCCCGTGGCGACCACACTTGATGGTTGTACTGCCTCTAATTGTTTAAATAAATAGTGTATGCAAATCAACTACTTATGTACAGCACAGGTCGTGTGCTCTTCCTGCCAATTCCTAGGACAAGGTGGCAGTCGGGTTACGTAGGTAAGTGGAGGTAGCCCAACTGCCCTTTCCTTCCTGATATTTTCTTAGGTTAATTGAAAAATGTTTCAAATGGCTCTGAGCACTATGAGACTTAACTCCTGAGATCATCAGCCCCCAAGAACTTAGAACTACTTAAACCTAACTAACCTAAGGACATCACACACATCCATGCCCAAGGCAGGATTCGAACCTGCTACTGTAGAGGTCGTTCAGTTCCACACTGAAGCACCTAGAACTGCTCGGCCACCGCGGCCGGCCTCTTAGGTTAATAGAGATAGCCCAAATGGCCTTTCTTTCCCGCCAAAATTCGAATTTCCCTCCAATCCCTATGAAGAGGTGGCAGTCGGGTGACTTAGGTTAGCGGAGGTAGACCAAGTGACCTATCTTCCCGCCATTTTCTTAGGTTAGTGGAGGTGTGCTGCATTGTCCTGATGGAATTTGAACATCCCGCCAGTTTTTAGGGGAGGGGAGGGATGTTAAGTTAATGGAGGTAGCCCAATTGACCTATCTTCCCGCCAAAATCCGCCCATCTTCGTTGACGTCACGGCCACCATCTTAGATGATGGCATGTACTGTTGTCAAGTCTACAGGTCGCCATCTTGTATGACATCTTCGCCACCATCTTGGATACATCTGGCAACAATCGAGAGTGGGGTGGTACAGTTAACTTCACTACTGTAGGTTTTATATCGAAGTTCATAATCAGGTAGTTTATACTTGTGACAGTCCTTGCAGTCAGATTGACAACTGTTACAGTATGAAATACTTCCGTTTCATTACGGCAATTAATTGTTATTACTGTGCAGCTGTGCCTTACAATGCGACATTTCCTTTATTATTACAGCTCATATTTTACAATCAGAAACAGAGTACTTCACTATTATTATTATTATTTGAAGAGAAATTTCAAGGCCAGTGACCTGACCCAATCCGATTCTTCAACAGTGGTCTGTATCATAGATGTCATTAAGCGCATAAGAATCGCATTGGGGAAATTTATAACAGAATTACGGGTTCAGTAAGCAGTTAATTTGAATATCACTTCATGGTAGCAAAGGAAACTCGAAGGTCGCTCCACAACTAATTAGATCTGAAGATGATCCAGTGTAATCGAAACGTGTCAGCTAACTACAAATGCGCAACTGAAACGGAATATAAATGAGAATTATTTTAATAATCACTCACTGGTTTATAAATGGGAGTCTAAATATACTCCAGTGTCTCGAGTTCCTAAGATATGCTGCAGCCAAAGTTACTTGAAGAGACCCACCTGGTCATAAAGGAATCAGTGTTGTACCAATATGACGGATGTCCCTCCTACTCTGCACATGTAATGATGGTTCCTCTGAAGAGAACACTTGGACAGCATCGCAACGGTCGCCCAACAAACGCAAAATGGTCTACAGTCACAAACTTAACACTCCTATACTTTTATACGTGGCGAAAATTAAAGCAAGAGGGCTATTAGGTAACAGCAACGACTCCATAATGGATTAAGTTCTTTTTAACATGGGTCTGCTCCGCCGCTAACTCCACATAAAATTAAACGTGGAGTATTGTTTCTCCAGAAACACTTTATAGCGCGCAGCAACGCTCAATGTCATGATTTCGAGTACTTGACATGATAGACATGATAATAAGCACTTGAATTACGCGCACCTCTCCTCCAGACGGCTGACTGTATACTGCGGCGCTCTTATCAAGATAAAACGAGATCCTCGCCAGTTTATACATATTATATGTGATGAAGCAACTGATGTCACCACCAAGGAACAGATAACATGTGTATTAGGTACATCGATATCATCGATATAGAGACAGTTGCTACCAAAGAAGATCTTCTGGGTTTTACTGAGCTTAAGACAACTACTGTCTCTTATATATATATATATATATATATATATATATATATATATATATATATATATATATATATGCAGCCCGCCTTCATCTCAGAGTAGCATTTCCAACATACGTCTTCAATTATTTGCTGGATGTATTCCAGTTTCTGTCTTCCTCTACAGTTCTTCCATTCTTGCCTTCTACACCTCCCTTCTACCATGGAAGTCGTTCCCTCATGTCTTAACATATGTCCTATCATCCTGCCCCTTCTCCTTATCAGTGTTTTCCGTATATTCCCTTTCTCTCCGATTCTGCACACAACGTCCTCATTCCTTACCTTATCAGTCCACCTAATTTTCAACATTCAACTGTAGTGGCTCATGTCAAATGCTTCGAATCTCTTCTTTTCCCGTTTTCCCCCAGTCCATGTTTCACTACCATACAATGCTGTACTCCACACGAACATTCTCAGAAATTTCTTCCTCAAACTGAGGCCGATATTTGATATTAGTATACTTCTCTTGGCCCGGAATGCCCTTTATGCCATTGCTAGTCTCCTTTTGATGTGTTCCTTGCTCCGTCCGTCACTCATTATTTTACTGCCTTGGTGGCAGAATTCCTTGACTTCATCTACTTCGTGACCGGCGATAGTAAGTTTCTAGTTGTTCTCATTTCTACTACTTCTCAATACCTTCGTCTTCCTTCGACTTACTCTGAAGCCATACTCTTTGCTCATTAGACTGTTCATTCCGCTCAGGAGATCATGCGATTCTTCTTCACATTCACTCAGGAATGCAATGTCATCAGCGAATCGTGTCATTGATATCCTTTCACACTGAATTTTAATTCTACTCCAGAACCTTCCTCTTATTTTCATCATTGCCTCCTCGATATACAGATTGAACCCTTTTTAATACGAGCACTTCGTCCTTGGTCGTCCACTCTTAATATTCCTCTAGGCTCTTGTACGTATTGTATATGATCCGTTTCTCCCTATAGCTTACCCCTATTTTTATCAGAATTTCGAAAATCTTGAACCATTTTACATTGTCGAACGCTTTTTCCAGGTCGACAAATCCCATGAACGAGTCTTGATTTTTCTTTAATCTTGCTTCCATTATTAATTGCAACGTCAGAATTGCCTCTCTCGTGCCTTTACTTTTCCTAAAGACAAACTGATCGTCATCGTTCGCATCCTCAATTTTGCTTTCCATTCTTCTGTATATTATTCTTGTCAACTACTTGGATGCATGAGCTGTTAATCTGATTGTGCGATAATTCTCAAACTTGTCGGCTCTTGCCGTCTTCAGAATTGTGTCGATGATGTTTTTCAGGAAGTCAGATGGTATGTCACCAGGCTCATACATTCTACACACCATCGTTAATAGTCGTTTTGATGCCACTTCCCTCAATGATTTTATAAATTCTGATGGAATGTTATCCATCCCTTCTGCCTTATTTGATCTTAAGTCCTCCAATGCTCTATTAAACCCTGATTCTAATACCGGGTCCCCTACCTCTTCTAAATAGTTTCTTTTTCTATCACATCAGACAAATCTTCCCTCTCACAAAAAGCTTTCAATGTATTCTTTCCACTTATCCACTCTGTCTTGTGCATTTAACAGTGGAATTCCCAGTGCATACTTTTATCACCCTTGCTTTTAATGTCAACGAACGTTGTTTTGACTTTCTTGTATACTGAGTAAGTCCTACCGACAATCATTTCTTTTTCGATTTCTTCACATTCTTGTGCAGCCATTTCGTCTTAGCTACCCTGCACTTTCTTCATTCCTCAGCGACTTGCATTTCTGTACTCATGAATCACCCGGAACATTTTTGTACTTACTCCTTTCATTGATAAATTGAAGTATTTCTTTTGTTACCCATGATTTCTTCGCAGTTGCCTTCTTTGTACCCACGTTTCCATTCCCAGCTTCTGTTTTCGCCCTTTTTAGAGATGTCCATTCCTCTTGAACTGTACTGCGTACTGAGCTGTTCCCTATTCCCGTATCTACAGCCTTAGAGAACTTCAAGCGTATCTCGTCTCTCCTTAGTACTTCCGTATCCCACTTCTTTGCGTATTGAATCTGCCTGAGCAATGTCTTAAACTTCAGCCTTCTCTTCGTCACTACTATGTTGTAATCTGAGTCTGTATCTGCTTCTGGGTACGTCTTAAAATCCAGAATCTGTTTTCGGAACCTCTGTCTGATCATGGTGTAATCCAACTGAGATCCTCCCGTATGACCCAGCTTTATCCAAGTATACCTCCTCCTCTTGTGAATCCTGAACAGAGTATTCGCTGTTACTAGCTGAAGTTTATTGCGGAATTCTGTTATTCTTTGTCCTCTCTCATTCCTCGTCCCACGCCCATATTCTCCTGCAACCTTTCCCTCTGCTCCTTCCCTTACACTGCATTCCAGTCCCTCATGACTCTTAGATTTTCATCTCCCTTTACATACTATATTACCGTTCCAGTATCCTCATACACTTTCTCTATCTCTTCATCTTATGCTTGCGACGTCGGCATGTATACCGGATGTAACGATGTCAGTGTTGGTTTGCTGACGATTGTGCTAAAAATATCCCATCACTGAACTGTTCACAGTAACATACTCTCTGCCCTACCTTCCTATTCATAACGAATCCTACTCCCGTAATACCATTTTCTGCTACTGTTGATATTACGCTATACTAATCTGACCAGAAATCCCTGTATTCTTTCCACTTCACTTCACTGACCCCTTCTATATCTAGATTGAGACTTTGCACTTCCCTTTTCAGATTTTCTAGTTTCCCTACCACGTTCAGGTTGCTGGCATTCCACGCTCCGCCTGGAAGAATATTATTATTTCGTTGGTCATTCAATCTTTTTCTGTGGATGTTCAAGATATGTCTATTATCTTGATACTATTTTATCAAGCCATCTACATGTTATGTCGCTGAAGCTCCCTTCAAATGACAGAAAAAATTAATGCAGTTCCGTCAGAAAAAGAAAAAAACAGCCGGTGTCGTAATTTGGTGTCTATAAACGATGAAAATTACATGCTGACATCAGGGAATTCGGCATAATATCCACAATAACTTGGCATAAACCATACCTAGGTATATTTATTCATTCAGGATGCATTTTGGGTATCCTGTCTAAGTTGCTTCGCCCTGCCTAAGGTGAGACGAGTAAGGTGTAGCACCCCTTTCAGCTCTGAACGGTTAACGTTTTGAATCGATGTTTTTCACAAATAATTTGTGGAGAGGGGCATAAAATTCTGTTTTTAGGCTAATACTTTTAACTATTGCATCGAACGAGATTTAGAAATTTGTGTTTTTTAATGGAACCGTATATTTATTATCAGCTATTAAGTTGAGATCGAAACGTGTTGCAAAACCATTCGAGAAAATGCTAAAAGTTAAAGTCAAGGTGGCTGCAGTCAGCTTTTGCTGTGTCGATGCCGAAAAGCGTGGCTTTCATGCCAAGTCGCATAGTTATGTACGTCAATGATGCAGGCCTACACTGGTAAGATTAAACGTATTTTCTCTAGGCTCAACGTCATGCAGCACATATAGAGTGATTTGCTATCCCTACTGCTGTCGTGTTACGCAACGCCCAATGTTACATCTTGCCTGCTTATCACAAGCGAGATTACAATATTCTCTCACTCGATACACGCGAATTATCAGTACTGCAGAAAAAATGAACAGGATCTTTTCTAGGAAATTTAATATTGCGAAATTTTGTACTGGGATTCGTTCTCACTGGACAGGATGGTTTTCGATTTATTCGAGAAAAATGTACAAAAGTGACTTTCAAACGTACCTCCACACCACACTCACCCCTCACCACTCAGGATTTCTAGTACGTTGTTCGTGGCATTCCAGGGTACAAAAATTTCCGACTATACGAACTATTCCTGTTGTTCGAACTTTCTTGGTCTCTGTTGATTGGGCTGTCCCGCCACCAGCAAATCGGCTACATTGTTAACATTATTAATTTGAACGTACCCCTGAGGCCAATGAACGAAAAACGCCTTTTCTAAACTTTACGCTAAAATAATTTACGTTGATAATTCGGTTCAAACGTAATTCTTACAGGCATAGTAGTTTAGTAGTTAGAAGGTCTGACGAATATAACGATGTAATTGTTCCTTTTATGATGTCAAAATTCACAAAATTGTTATCTAAATTCATACAAAAATCAATTTTACAATTTATAAGTGTCCAATTAAGCCGGTGGCACAATAGGGTCAGTCAGTGAAGAATATGGAAAATAACTCGAGCAGTCGCTAATATTTAAACGATGGTAGGGGGGAAAGCCGTGAACTACATACTTGAAATCATGACCAGTAGAGGATGAGTGCGCGAGTGGGGGTGCGCTTGCAAGTCAGTTTTGTAGATTTTTCTTCACTAAATGAAAAAAAGGGCCTCTAGTGAAAACGTGCCCTGGTACAAAATTTAACTAAATCAAATTTTCTAGAAAAAAGTCCAGTTACTTTTTTTCTATAGAACTAATAGTTTCCGCGTAGGGAGCGAGATAATATGTAGGGTGCATAACATTACAGCGGTAGGGGCAGCTGTATTATCCTGTGTATGGGCTCAAAATTCAAATGGCTCTGAGCACTATGGGACTGAACATCTGAGGTCATCAGTCCCGTAGAACAGAACTACTTAAACCTAACTAACCTAAGTACATCACACACATCCATGCCCGAAGCAGGATTCGAACCTGCGACCGGAGCGGTCGTGCGGTTCCAGAGTGAAGCGCCTAGAACCGCTCGGCCACATCGGCCGGCTGTATGGGCTCAGCTACGGTCTTTTTAATGGTACTCCATGCAAAGTTTTACCCTATAAGAGTGCTTAGGAAAACTAAAAATATGTATAATATTTGAGTTTCATCTGGTTTTATGCCAACAATTAATTAGTCGAATGACATGGTACAATGACGTACATCTACATGTACATTTACATTTATACTCCGCAAGCCACCCAACGGTGTGTGGCGGAGGGCACTTTACGTGCCACTGTCATTACCTCCCTTTCCTGTTACAGTCGCGTATGGTTCGCGGGAAGAATGACTGTCTGAAAGCCTCCGTGCGCGCTCTAATCTCTTTAATTTTACATTCGTGATCTCCTCGGGAGGTATAAGTAGGGGGAAGCAATATATTCGATACCTCATCTAGAAACGCACCCTCTCGAAACCTGGCGAACAAGCTACACCGCTATGCAAGGCGCCTCTCTTGCAGAGTCTGCCACTTGAGTTTGCTAAATATCTCCGTAACGCTATCACGGTTACCAAATAACCCTGTGACGAAACGCACCGCTCTTCTTTGGATCTTCTCTATCTCCTCCGTCAACCCGATCTGGTACGGATCCCACACTGATGAGAAATACTCAAGTATAGGTCGAACGAGTGTTTTGTAAGCCACCTCCTTTGTTGATGGACTACATTTTCTAAGGACTCTCCCAATGAATCTCAACCTGGTACCCGCCTTACCAACAATTAATTTTATATGATCATTCCTCTTCAAATCGTTCCGCACGCGTACTCCCAGATATTTTACAGAAGTAACTGCTACCAGTGTTTGTTCCGCTATCATATAATCATACAATAAAGGATCCTTCTTCCTATGTATTCGCAATACATTACATTTGTCTATGTTAAGGGTCAGTTGCCACTCCCTGCACCAAGTGCCTATCCGCTGCAGATCTTCCTGCATTTCGCTACAATTTTCTAATGCTGCAACAGCATCATCCGCGAAAAGCCGCATAGAACTTCCGACACTATCTACTAGGTCATTTATATATATTGTGAAAAGCAAACGGTCCCATAACACTCCCCTGTGGCACGGCAGAGGTTACTTTAACGTCTGTAGACGTCTCTCCATTGATAACAACATGCTGTGTTCTGTTTGCTAAAAACTCTTCAATCCAGCCACACAGCTGGTCTGATATTCCGTAGGCTCTTACTTTGTTTATAAGGCGACAGTGCGGAACTGTATCGAACACCTTCCGGAAGTCAAGAAAAATAGCATCTACCTGGGAGCCTGTATCTAATATTTTCTGGGTCTCATGAACAAATAAAGGGAGTTGGGTCTCACACGATCGCTGTTTCCGGAATCCATGTTGATTCCTACATAGTAGATTCTGGGTTTCCAAAAACGACATGATACTCGAGCAAAAAACATGTTCTAAAATTCTACAACAGATCGACGTCAGAGATATAGGTCTATAGTTTTGCGCATCTGCTCGACGACCCTTCTTGAAGACTGGGACTACCTGTGCTCTTTTCCTATCATTTGGAACCTTCCGTTCCTCTAGAGACTTGAGGTACACGGCTGTTAGAAGGGGGGCAAGTTCTTTCGCGTACTCTGTGTAGAATCGAATTGGTATCCCGTCAGGTCCAGTGGACTTTCCTCTGTTGAGTGATTCCAGTTGCTTTTCTATTCCTAGGACACTTATTTCAATTTCAGCCATTTTTTCGTTTGTGCGAGGATTTAGAGAAGGAACTGCAGTGCGGTCTTCCTCTGTGAAACAGCTTTGGAAAAAGGTGTTTAGTATTTAAGCTTTACGCGTGTCATCCTCTGTTTCAATGCCATCATCATCCCGGAGTGTCTGGATATGCTGTTTCGAGCCACTTACTGATTTAACGTAAGACCAGAACTTCCTAGGATTTTCTGTCAAGTCGGTACATAGAATTTTACTTTCGAATTCACTGAACGCTTCACGCATAGCCCTCCTTACGCTAACTTTGACATCGTTTAGCTTCTGTTTGTCTGAGAGGTTTTGGCTGCGTTTAAACTTGGAGTGAAGCTCTCTTTGCTTTCGCAGTATTTTCCTAACTTTGCTGTTGTACCACGGTGGGTTTTTCCCGTCCCCCACAGTTTTACTCGGCACGTACCTGTCTAAAACGCATTTTACGATTGCCTTGAACTTTTTCCATAAACACTCAACATTGTCAGTGTCGGAACAGAAATTTTCGTTTTGATCTGTTAGGTAGTCTGAAATCTGCCTTCTATTACTCTTGCTAAACAGATAAACCTTCCTTCCTTTTTTTTATATTCCTTTTAACTTCCATATTCAGGGATGCTGCAACGGCCTGAAGATCACTGACTCCCTGTTCTGCAGATACAGAGTCGAAAAGTTCCGGTCTGTTTGTTATCAGTAGGTTCAAGATGTTATCTCCACGAGTCGGTTCTCTGTTTAATTGCTCGAGGTAATTTTCGGATAGTGCACTCAGTATAATGTCACTCGATGCTCTGTCCCTACCACCCGTTCTAAACATCTGAGTGTCCCAGTCTATATCTGGCAAATTGAAATCTCCACCTAAGACTATAACATGCTGAGAAAATTTATGTGAAATGTATTCCAAATTTTCTCTCAGTTGTTCTGCCACTAATGCTGCTGAGTCGGGAGGTCGGTAAAAGGAGCCAATTATTAACCTAGCTCGGTTGTTGAGTGTAACCTCCACCCATAATAATTCACAGGAACTATCCACTTCTACTTCACTACAGGATAAACTACTACTAACAGCGACGAACACTCCACCACCGGCTGCATGCAATCTGTCCTTTCTAAACACCGTCTGTACCTTTGTAAAAATTTCGGCAGAATTTATCTCTGGCTTCAGCCAGCTCTCTGTACCTATAACGATTTCAGCTTCGGTGCTTTCTATCAGCGCTTGAAGTACCGGTACTTTATCAACGCAGCTTCAACAGTTTACAATTACAATACCGATTGCTGCTTGGTCCCCGCATGTCCTGACTTTGCCCCGCACCCGTTGAGGCTGTTGCTCTTTCTGTACTTGCCCAAGGCCATCTAACCTAAAAAACCGCCCAGCCCATGCCACACAACCCCTGCTACCCGTGTAGCCGCTTGTTGCGTGTAGTGGACTCCTGACCTATCCAGCGGAACCCGAAACCCCACCACCCTATGGCGCAAATCGAGGAATCTGCAGCACACATGGTCGCAGAACCGTCTCAGCCTCTGATTCAGACCCTCCACTCGGATCTGTACCAAAGGTCCGCAGTCAGTCCTGTCGACGATACTGCAGACGGTGAGCTCTGCTTTCATCCCGCTAGCGAGACTGGCAGTCTTCACCAAATCAGATAGCCGCCGGAAGCCAGAGAGGATTTCCTCCGATCCATAGCGACACACATCATTGGTGCCGACATGAGCGACCACCTGCAAATGGGTGCACCCTGTACCCTTCATGGTATCCGGAAGGACCCTTTCCACATCTGGAATGACTCCCCCCGGTATGCACACGGAGTGCACATTGGTTTTCTTCCCCTCTCTTGCTGCCATATCCCTAAGGGGCCCCATTACGCGCCTGACGTTGGAGCTCCCAACTACCAGTAAGCCCACCCTCTGCGACCGCCCGGATCTTGCAGACTGAGGGGCAACCTCTGGAACAGGACAAGCAGCCATGTCAGGCCGAAGATCAGTATCAGCCTGAGACAGAGCCTGAAACCGGTTCGTCAGACAAACTGGAGAGGCCTTCCGTTCAGCCCTCCGGAATGTCTTTCGCCCCCTGCCACACCTTGAGACGACCTCCCACCCTACTACAGGTGAGGGATCAGCCTCAATGCGGGCAGTATCCCGGGCAACCACAGTCGTAGTCTGATCGGGGGATGTGTGGGACGAGCTGGCCGTCCTCGACAAAGCCCCATCCAGACCCCCACAGTGATGCCCATTGGCAACAGCCTCAAGCTGTGTGACCGAAGCCAACACTGCCTGAAGCTGGGAGCGAAAGGATGCCAACTCAGCCTGCACCCGAACACAGCTGTTGCAGTCCCTATCCATGCTAAAAACTGTTGTGCAAAGAACGTCTGAACTAATCTACAGAGAGCGCAAACAAATCGACACAAAATTTAAACGGTTATTAAAATACAAGATTGCCTAGTAAATGCTGCTACTTACGCACTGCTGACACACTGCTCGGCGGCGGAAGGAGACTACGCGATTTTACACTATTCAGGTACTAAAACTCTCAAATACTATAATACGTCCGAAATTTATGAATTAAACAATGCAAGTACCAAAGACACGCAAAGAAATTAAGAATTAAACTATGTAACAAATGAGTGAGCTACGAGTATACGACTTGCTGCTGCAGCTGCTTATCCAGCGTGGATTGAGAGCCTCTCTTGAAATGTTTACACCACAATAGTCCTCTAGGCTTCCTATCTCAGCACGGCTCTAGAATATTTGAGTGGAAAGCTTAAATGCTAACATTAAACAGCGTTATGGCACCGTATTCGTTTTTTAAGCGATTCCGAATGGCAAGAAAAACATATATATCTCCATTGATAAACACACACTTTCTTATCATCTGCTGAACCGTTCATAAAATGAAAGGGCTGTTACACCCTGTTTGAGTCCTAGTTTCATTTAAATGATGACTAACTAAAACCCTGAGCTGCCGACCGGTGTTGTTGATATACCTCGATGTGAACAGCTGAAAATGTGTGCCCCGACCGGGACTCGAACCCGGGATCTCCCGCTTACATGGCAGACGCTCTATCCATCTGAGCCACCTAGGACACAGATGAATAGCGCGACTGCAGGGACTTATCCCATGCACGCCTCCCGTGAGACTCACATTCCCAGCTGTCCACAATTCTACGTATGTAATTTACCTTATAGACATTTTGCACATTCACTCATTACTCGCGCACGCTTTGGCGATTCCCGTAAGAGTTTGGGCAATCTGTGCGCATTCGCACAGACGAAGGTCAATGGCTGGGTAGCCTGTAATTATACTGGGTGTTTCAAAAATGACCGGTATATTTGAAACGGCAATTAAAACTAAACGAGCAGCGATAGAAATACACCGTTTGTTGCAATATGCTTGGGACAACAGTACATTTTCAGGCTGACAAACTTTCGAAATTACAGTAGTTACAATTTTCAACAACAGATGGCGCTGCAAGTGATGTGAAAGATATAGAAGACAACGCAGTCTGTGGGTGCGCCATACTGTACGTCGTCTTTCTGCTGTAAGCGTGTGCTGTTCACAACGTGCAAGTGTGCTGTAGACAACATGGTTTATTCCTTAGAACAGAGGATTTTTCTGGTGTTGGAATTCCACCGCCTAGAACACAGTGTTGTTGCAACAAGACGAAGTTTTCAACGGAGGTTTAATGTAACCAAAGGACCGAAAAGCGATACAATAAAGGATCTGTTTGCAAAATGTCGACGGACTGGGAACGTGACGGATGAACGTGCTGGATAGGTAGGGCGACCGCGTACGGCAACCACAGAGGGCAACGCGCAGCTAGTGCAGCAGGTGATCCAACAGCGGCCTCGGGTTTCCGTTCGCCATGTTGCAGCTGCGGTCCAAATGACGCCAACGTCCACGTATCGTCGCATGCGCCAGAGTTTACACCTCTATCCATACAAAATTCAAACGCGGCAACCCCTCAGCGCCGCTACCATTGCTGCACGAGAGACATTCGCTAACGATATAGTGCACAGGATTTATGACGGCGATATGCATGTGGGCAGCATTTGGTTTACTGACGAAGCTTATTTTTACCTGGACGGCTTCGTCAATAAACAGAACTGGCGCATATGGGGAACCGAAAAGCCCCATGTTGCAGTCCCATCGTCCCTGCATCCTCAAAAAGTACTGGTCTGGGCCGCCATTTCTTCCGAAGGAATCATTGGCCCATTTTTCAGATCCGAAACGATTACTGCATCACGCTATCTGGATATTCTTCGTGAATCTGTGTCGGTACAAACTGCCTTAGACGACACTGCGAACACCTCGTGGTTTATGCAAGATGGTGCCCGGCCACGTCGCACGGCCGACGTCTTTAATTTCCTGAATGAATATTTCGATGATCGTGTGATTGCTTTGGGCTATTCGAAACATACAGGAGGCGGCGTGGATTGGCCTCCCTATTCGCCAGACATGAACCCCTGTGACTTCTTTCTGTGGGGACACTTGAAAGACCAGGTGTACCGCCAGAACCCAGAAACAATTGAACAGCTGAAGCAGTATATCTCACCTGCATGTGAAGCCATTCCGCCAGACACGTTGTCAAAGGTTTCGGGTAATTTCATTCAGAGACTACGCCATATTATTGCTACGCATGGTGGATATGTGGAAAATATCGTACTATAGAGTTTCCCAGACCGCAGCGCCATCTGTTGTTGAAAATTGTAACTACTGTAATTTCGAAAGTTTGTCTGCCTGAAAATGTACTGTTGTCCCAAGCATATTGCAACAAACGGTGTATTTCTATCGCTGCTCGTTTAGTTTTTATTGCCGTTTCAAATATACCGGTCATTTTTGAAACACCCTATATATATATGAAGACAGTAACTGCTCTCGAAAGAACAGTTACTGTTGATGACCGTGCAGCTTTTCCCTGGAATAAATGATGACTAACTGAAACCCTCAGCTGCCGAGAGGTGTTTTTGATATACCTCGATGTGAACAGCTGAAAATGTGTGCCCCGACCGGGACTCGAACCCGGGATCCCCTGCTTACATGGCAGACGCTCTATCCATCCGAGCCTCCGAGGACACAGATGAATAGCGCGTTGACCTTCGTCTGTGCGAATGCGCACAGGTTGCCCAAACTCTTACGGGAATCGCCAAAGCGTGCGCGAGTAATGAGTGAATGGGCAAAATGTCTATAAGGTAAATCACATACGTAGAATCGTGGGAATGTGAGTCTCACGGGAGGCGTGCAATGGATAAGTCCCTGCAGTCGCGCTGTTAATCTGTGTCCTCGGTGGCTCAGATGGATAGAGCGTCTGCCATGTAAACAGGAGATCCCGGGTTCGAGTCCCGGTCGGGGCACACATTTTCAGCTGTTCACATCGAGTTATATCAACAACACCTCTCGGCAGCTGAGGGTTTCAGTTAGTCATCATATATTCCAGGGAAAAACTGCACGGTCAACAACAGTAATCTGTTCTTTCGAGAGCAGTTACTGTCTTCATATATATAATTCGTTTCATTTGTTTGACTAAATTGTTCTTTGATAATTTGTATTTTAGCAACGTTGCAACTAGTACATATTTCAGTGAGTCGCCTGAAATTTGCTGCACATCCGAATTTATGCATTGGTAGTGAATGAAAAATAAAATCATATTTAAATCCAATCAATGACAGTTAGCGAGAAAAATAATTAGCACCCAGAAAATTATTTTCGACTATCGGCTCCAGTGAATCTAAAATGATATGTGAAGATAAGCTGCTGCTGTGGTGCTAATTGTTTGAGATACAACTACATGAGTCCTCTATGTAGTTTTCATTGTCGGATGCGTACCACTGAACGTCAACATCTGACCACAACGCTTGTCGACCTCGCGGCCAGCTCATATCTAATCAGCTAATTACGGGATAATTGCATTTTGGTCTCCGGGAAGCCAGTATGGGACGAGGGTCATTAGCGGGCGCGTCGGACACGATCTATCAGGGGCGCCGGCTGCCGGCTGACGCAATACGCCTGCCGCGATGTCGCGCATGCTGGAGCGTGAAGCAGCAAGTGGGTCAGCCAGTGTCCTGGCAGCGTGGTGGCGGCGGCGGTGGAGGCGGCCCAGCGCGCAGCCTTTCGGAACGCCGCCCCCCGCTGCCGATGATTGGCTAAACTGGCGACGGCCACTAGGGGATTCCCCGGCCTCTGTCGCTTTCTCGTCGATCTACCGAGTAAACGAAGTGAACCGTTACGATGAGCTCCCAGAAAGCAACTGGGCTGTGCGGAGCGACAGATGACATTACCCAGTTTTCTGCAGGCAACGACATTATCTTCTGCGAGATAACGATGCCCTGAACGCTGCCATTTCATTGAATTTCGCGGGACAAAAAATGATAAAAGGAGAATAGGAAATGACCTACAAAAGCACAGCTGCATCGGATCCCCAACCGCGTTAAACAGATACAGGGACTGCTCACAGAATCGACATACGAAACTGAAATATGTCTGCTCATGTAACACCATCGTCATACGACACAAAAATATGTCTGCTTATCTCTGCTGCATTCTTAAATTTTAACTAGAACAGTGGAGTTCGTTATTTTTAGGGTGTCGATTATCTGATTTGGGATTATACGTGCATAGTTCAACGAACGGTTAACCCCTTTTCATGCACTGAGCCACTGAAATGCAGTAATCTGCAAGTGGAAATTCGTTTCCTAAACAAATGTTTTGACTCTCCGAAAAAGATTTGAACCACTGTCAAGAAGAAAGCGAATTGAAAATAGAATAAAGTGAACAAATATTTCCTGAAATGAGTTCATTGTAATTCTGGAAATAAGTTATCAGATTCTAGCGAGTATAGCTTCAGTAATGCAGTGTAATTTCAAATGTGACGTTTAGCTTTTTAGTGCACGTATTAAATAGCATTTGGCTGTGTAAATATGAGTATTTTGAATTATCTGTGTGTCTCCGTACCTGTGCTGCCCCGGGTCCCAATTAACCTGGATAATTAGAAGTTTCTAAACTCCTGCCTAAAAAAAATACCATCTCCAGGTAGCACAAATTTGTGTCTGTGAAAAGAATAATACGAAACCATTTCGCTTAATGGTGGTTTACATGACCCTTCTAATAACAACTGAAACCTGCCTTGTTAAACAACTATGGACCTGCGAATTACCTGATATCTAGATGATTAATTTATAGATATACATACCGTGCTGCCGGCGGGTGTGGCCGAGCGGTTCTAGGCGCTTCAGTCTGGAACCGCGCGACCGCTACGGTCGCAGGTTCGAATCCTGCCCCGGCCATGGCTGTGTGTGATGTCCTTAGGTTAGTTTGGTTTAAGTAGGTCAAAGTTCCAGGGGACTGATGACCTCAGATGCTAAGTCCTAAAGTGCTCAGAGCCATTAGAACATACTGTGCAATAGCAGCATTTGTGCTTCATTCAGTGAAAACGGGAAGCAAGACCTTGTCACAACACACCGGGCTGGAGCAAGTATGTATCAGCGGAAAAATGCTTTGAGCACTAAAATGGCTACTTTGCTCCTGTTTTAGAAGACCATGACCAGGATGTGGGGTACCAGCTGCTTCATTCTACTTTCCTCAGCACCTTTACAAATTTTCCAATAAATTTTGGCATCTATATACATTCGCACTGTTTTTAACACTCGTATATCACTCCCACAAGCTCCTATAACTGTAACTATCTCTCACCCACTATTCCATCGCTGTGAGGCCCTCATACCCGTCCACTTGCACTTGCCCATTCTCACATAGTCATTTATCCCAACACTTTGTCATTATCTCCTTATGTCTCTGTAACACTCACTCTCTCCTGTCTCACAGCCACAGTCTCCTTCTTCCTGTCCTGTTACTACTGTCTCCTTTCACTCTCACTGTCTCCCTCTTACTGCTTCTGTCTCAGTCTCAATAATTCCTCCAAACAGCTGCTGTCTCTTCTCACGCTCACTCTCTCTTCCCCGTTCTTAATTATTAGGGGCCTTCAGCCACTTACACTTTCTCCTTCTCTTTATTCCTCTCTCACTGACAGTGTCTCCTTCACTGTTTTACTCGCTCTGTTCTGTCACTGTTAATATTATTCCACTGCCACTGTGACGATCTCTTTCTCTCGTCTTTATCCCCTTCGCTCTTTCTATATCACAACCACTATCTACTGTCATCAAGTATTTGTAGCTTGCTCTACTCTTTCCACTACCTCCACCTTTGTCATCATAAGAAAGAGCGAACATGTTCACATGCCAAAATTTTTGGGAAAATTTTAAAAATGCTGAGGAAGGTAGAATGAGGCAGCTGGTAACCCACTTTTCAGTCAGTCTTTTACAACAGTACCTTATTAGCCTTTTTGTGCTCCGATAAGAACATTTTTCCGCTCGTTTCTTTATTTTTTCTGCTACAGCAGAGCATGTTACCACTTTACAGGTCAGTAAAATTATGATAGTTTACTTACGTGAAACTGAAATAACGCAAAACGAATTTAGCCTCATTTTGTATATCACGTGTACAATAATTTTACATGTGCTTCAGTGACTTTTGCATGTGCTTCAATGCTTCAACATGGGAGTCCCAGAACCCTTCTGACGATGATGAAGTCACTTTTCAGCATATTTCTCCGTGCTACGTCACTTTATAAACCACGTTTTCGCCTCACATCGGATAGTAAATGTGTGTTCCAACCGATGTGCACAATTACCAAGCTGGGGGAAGTGTCTAATATCCAGACTTTGACACTGTACTGCAGGATAGCTACAGTAACACTACCCCTTTATTGGGTATAAAATTGATCTCCAGCCGAAGAGACATAAAAACTTTTATCGGACTTCCTATCAGTAATAGAGCCCGAGATATTGTGTTACCGCCAATGCAGATAAAATACCCTCTCCAACATCCAAAATTTTCGCCTTTTAATATGCGTTGATAAATCGTAATATATTGCTAATTCGAAATTAGCGATTTTGAGTACTGACTTCACTGACTTAAATAGCGTAACATTTCACTGGCTAAACTACACTACTGGCCATTAAAATTACTAGACCACGAAAATGACGTGCTGCAGACGCGAAATTTAACCGACAGGTAGAAGATGCTGTGATATGCAAATCATTAGCTTTTCAGAGCATTTCAGAGCGACACCAACAACGTGCTGATATGTGGAAAGTTTAAAACCGATTTCTCATACACAAACAGCAGTTGACCGGCCTTGCCTGGTGAAACGTTGTTGTGATGCCTCGTGTAAGGAGAAGAAATGCGTACCATCACGTTTCCGACTTTGATAAAGGTCGGATTGTAGCCTATCGCGATTGCGGTTGATCGTATCGCGACATTTCTGCTCGCGTTGGTCGAGATCCAATGACTGTTAGCAGACTATGGAATCGGTGGGTTCAGGAGGGTAATACGGAACGCCGTGCTGCATCCCAACGGCGTCGTATCACTAGCAGTCGAGATCACAGGCATCTTATCCGCATGGCTGTAACGGATCGTGCAGCCGCGTCTCGATCCCTGCGTCACCAGATCGGGACGTTTGTAAGACAACAACCATCTGCATGAACAATTCGACGACGTTTGCAGCAGCGTGGACTCTCAGCTCGGAGACCATGGCTGCGGTTACCCTTGACGCTGCATCACAGACAGGAGCGTCTGCGATGGTGTACTTAACGACGAAGCTGGGTGCATCAATGGCAAAGTGTCATTTTTTCGGATGAATCCAGGTTCTGTTTACTGCATCATGATGGTCGCATCCGTGTTTGGCGACATCGCGGTGAACGCACATTGGAAGCATGTATTCGTCATCGCCATAATGGCGTATCACCTGGCGTGATGGTATGGGGTGCCATTGGTTACACGTCTCGTCACCTCTTGTGCGCATTGACGGCACTCTGAGCAGTGGACGTTACATTTCCGATGTGTTGCGACCCGTGGCTCTACCATTAATTCGATCCCTGCGAAACCCTACATTTCAGCAGGATAATGCACGACCACATGTTGCAGGTCCTGTAAGGGCCTTTCTGGATACAGGAAACGTTAGACTGCTGCCCTGGTCAGCACATTCTCAAGATCTCTCACCAATTGAAAACGTCTGGTCAATGTTGGCCGAGCAGCTGTCTCGTCACAATACGCCAGTCGCTACTCTCGATGAACTGTGGTATCGTGTTGAAGCTACATGGGCAGCTGTACCTGTACACGCCAACCAAGCTCTGTTTGACTCAATGCCCAGATGTATCAAGGCCGTTATTACGACCAGAGGTGGTTGTTCTGGGTACTGATTTCTCAGGATCTATGCACCCAAATTGCGTGAAAATGTAATCATACGTCAGTCCTAGTATAATATATTTGTCCAATGAATACCCGTTTATTATCTGCATTTCTTCTTGGTGTAGCAATTTTAATTGCTAGTAGTGTAATAACACACTGCAGCAAGAACTAAGAGTGCGCAGCTTTACTAATTCTGTATTTAGGTTAGTGAGTGACTTCTGATGGCTTTCGTTAAAAGTAAATAAGTTAATCATTTGCTTGATTTGGATTCAATTCGTTGGGTTGGGGGATGGGGACCAAACAGTGAGGTTATCTGAGTCATCGGATTAGGGAAGGATGGAGAAGGAAGTCGGCGTGTCCTTTGAAAGGAACCATCCCGGCATTTGCCTGAAGTGCTTTAGGGAAATCACGGGAAACCTAAATCAGAATGGCCGGACGTGGGTTTGAACCTTCGTACTCAAGAAAGCGAGGCCAGTGTGCTAGGTATTGCACCATCTCACTCGGTTAAATTCAATTCAGTCTTCCAATGATTAAAAGTAAATTGCTTGCCTTTTACCAAATTTTGCATTTCGTTACGCTAAGCTTACTAAAAGTCATATTTTGCCTAACAAACTTTCAGTTACAGCCAGTCATTTATTTAACCAGCAAATTCATTATTTATTTATTTTCTCGTGAACTGTTGTGCTGTGAAAAAGCGTGACAATCTTCTGTTGCCACGACAGTGTTCATTTGCTTGATTTTATTTGCTATTACCTTCCTTAGGATTAGGGATATTCATTGCCCTAGTGGGCTTTTTCTGCTAATCAGAATTTTTTGAATTAAATATAACATGGTATTCTTCTGCTCTTGTGTGGTACGTGAGTGATCGCACTATATTCCACCCATTTCAAAGTAATCAGTATTTAGATTAGTATTAGAACAGATTTTTCCCCGCCGGCCGCGGTAGTCTAGCGGTTCTAGGTGCTCAGTCCGGAACCGCGCGACTGCTACGGTCGCAGGTTCGAATCCTGCCTCGGGCATGGATGTGTGTGATGTCCTTAGGTTAGCTAGGTTTACGTAGTTCTACGTTCTAGGGGACTGATGACCACAGATGATAAGTCGCATAGTGCTCAGAGCCATTTTGACCCAGATTTTTCCTTCAAAAGTGACTGTTGTACACTCTCCTCCTGCTAACAGTAACGATAGACTTAATAATTGTAAAATTTCATTAGGTATACATGGTCATGGTAATTTGTATCGCATTCCATTAAGCCGGTTAGGAGGACGAGGTTACAGTATGAGCGCCGGTAAAACGTCGCTTTTATTTGCGACGTTTTGGAAGATACTAGATAGCGCATGCTGTCGCAAACATACGGAGACTTCCCACTTAGCCATAAGTAGCACTTCAACTATGGCTTTCAGTAGTGACACGGTAGTTTCTACGCTTGTTATCGGCCGTATGAACGATACTGCAGTGGGTACCAGCACTAAGACATGGTAATGGGAATGCCATTCTCGAGACATCGTAAGTATAACTATGCGTCAGATGTATACCAACTAGAGAAAGATTAACATTGTCTCTGGAGAAAAGAGAAGAAGAAGCTGTATTAATATGAAGAGCTCAGATGGAAAACTAGTACCAAACAAAGAACGGAAGGCAGAAAAGTGGAATATATAGAGAGACTATATAAAGGCAATACACTTGAAGGCAATAATATACAAAGGGAACAGGAAGTAGGACATCAAATGTGAAATACTATACTAGGATAAGATTCAGATAGATCACTGGAAGACATAAGTAGGAGCAAGGCCCGTGGAGTTAACTCTCCCTCAGAACTACTGAATATATTGAGAGAGCCACGCATGACATAAAATATTCCATCTGGTTTACAAGATATATGAGACAGTTGAAATAGCTCCGATTTCAACACGATTGTATCGATTCCTGTTCCAAACAAAGAAGAAAAAGCTCCAGAAAAATTCAGAAATACGCGAGGCAACATTGAGTCTATGACTTAGAAGGATTGTATATACATCTTGGACTGAAACCAGACAGCAGTTAAAAGGGTCGAAGGTCATGAAAGGGAAGCAGTGGTTGAAAAGGGTGTGAGACAAGATTTTAGCGTATCTCCGATGTTATTCAATCTGTACATCGAGCATACGGTAAAGGAAACCAAAGAAAAATACAGCATAGGATATGGAAAAGCAGTTGAATGGAATGGACAGTGTCTTGAAAGGAAGGTACAATATGAATATCAACAAAAGCGAAACAAGTGTAATGTACGTATATGATAAATCAGGCGATGCTAAAGGAATCAGAATAAGAAATGAGGCACTAAAAGTAGTAGATTTCACTATTTGGCCAGTAAAGTAACTGATGATGGCTGAAATAGACATGATATAAAATGTAGACTAGCAATGACAGGAAAAACTTTTCTGAGGAGGAGAAATTTTTTAACACCGAACTTAAGTTTAAATGTTAGGAAGTATTTTCTGCTGATTTTGATCTGGGGTACAGACTCTTTCAGGAGTGAAACGTCGACGATATGCTGTTCGGACAAGAGGAGAATATAAGCTTTTAAAATGGGCGCTACAGAAGAATGCTGAATATTAGATGGGTAAGTCACATAACTAATGAATAAGTACTGAAGAGAACTGTGGAGAAAAGACATTTATGGTATAGCTTGATTAAAAGACGGGGTCGATTGAAGAGGCGCATTCTGAGATATCAATGACTCATCAATTCAGTACCGATGGGGAATGTGGGGACTAAAATTGTACATGGAGACCAAGAGACGAGACCAGTAAGCGGATTCAAATCTACGAAGGTAGCAGCAATTATTCGGAGATAAAGAGGCTTCCATTAGATACAGTAGTGTCGAGAGCTGCATCAAACCAGTCGTCGTAATGAAGACTACATCAAGAACAACAGATTTTTCTTTATTTGCATGCGTGTATGTGGTTCCAGACTTTTACGAGTCGGGAGACTGTCTTTCAGCGTTGCCGATGTCGGCGTTTGCTGCTTATCCAGCGAAGTCGAGCGGTTTGGAATACATGGTGCCATTACTGTTCGAAAAATTACGACCAGTAATTAGTTTCTGTCACCTAAGCAATTATCTAGTCTGCCCTTCCCGCCAACTGTATGGAGACTTGATTTAAGCAGCAAACAGGCCGTGGATACAAGACCATCGCATCTCTATTGAAAGGGAGAAACCGTCTGGGGTGAGACCCGGCGAAGGGGTCATAAGGCTCTGTCCAAATCAATCGCGATAGAAGGAGCCTTGGACAGGCGTATGGGGAACGACCATAACATTGGCAGCTTTGTGGTGGCCGAAATAGCAACAGCGACATCACGAACTGGGTCATACCTAAACAATTATATCAATAAACTTTTGAACACATATCAATTACAGAATCGATATTGTTCATATCACTCGCCATTTGGATCGCATAGCCTAGAACTATGAACGAGATCTAAATGGAAAAAGTGACGGAATCACAGTTGAATAATGGAAGAGCTAACCCTGTTAAAAGTCCAGACAGCTGTGATGCTAGTGTTACATTATTACGGTAACTGGCATCCAGGAAGTCTCTAACATAGCAGCTCTACCCCTACCACCCAACAGACATTTCCCCATTTTTCGTTTAATCCTCATCGATACTTAGCCTCTTTATTGATTTTTAGAGATCGACATGATATTACAACGAAGCAAACGGTACACTTGCAACAATGCTTTTTTCTATGATTCGACTCAATACATGGAACAATACATCAATGTTGCATAGCCTATAACACCAACGCCAGTCCTTTATCATTATGTCGCTGCCGATCAATACAAATTCCTAACAGATAAAACAAATGCCAGATATACTCTTTACACTCTCACTAAGTTGACCACTAGGATCAACGAGTCGCCAAAAATAAGAAACAAGCGTGTCTGTACCTGGGAAAGGTAGGTCTAACGGAACAGTTGTAAAGCAGAGTGCAATCCAAATATCCGTCAAATTCTCTCTCATCTAAATTTCATCCCTTTTCCATTTTATTGCCCTCCAGTCAGTTCTTCTTGTTTTCACCTTTTACTTCTTCTTCCCCATCTCCTACTTCACCGTTCCTGTTCGGCTTTTCTTTTCCCATTTCTCATTTTGTGCCTGTCACAAAAATTTCATCTCTGCCATTCTCTAGTTACACTACTGTTTAACTGCCAGAGTAATTCCATGCAACCAACTTTATGAACACCATTTCAGGTGGATTATTAAAGAGGGATACATATGATGGGAGGATTCGAGGACGAAAGTGAGGTTTTATCACTACTCAGGGAACGCCTTGACCATGGTAGTAATTTAGGAAATGAGTAGTTACGGCGGTAATAGCTGTACGGCCTGAAAGGCGGTTGAAACCGGCCATCGTACATAAGGAAAGTGTAGCGATCTAGATGTTACAATAAAAAGTTTTGTAAACCCCGCTTAGTGGAATGATGACATAAATCTAGAAAATGCGACCAAAGCACGAATGTCTCTCTGCACAACAGTTAGTCATTTCCTGAGTGGAATCGTCAGTCTGAAGGGGTATAGACGGAAGTAAGTCACTGCTAAAGTAAAACTTCACTTCTGTTTTCATACAGTTGACAACTTGACTCAAGATTGCTGCCATGACAACCAGATGGTTCCAAAACAAACATATGAAGGTTTATACTAACTGTCTCTCTCTTCTCATTATTTGTACCGTTGCTCTTGTTGCAAGCCTATATAAGCAGTAACAAGTTGTTAGTAATCGGATCGACTTTAAAGTTAACACAAAATATACTTTGGGTAAATGTTTAGAGTACCTATCGATTATAAGTTTACATCTCGTTAGAATGATACAAATAGAAATTATAAACAAAAGATTATGCTGTCCGTACCAAAGGCCTTGGGGGTGGGAAATGAACTTAATTCTTTTCAATTATGTGAAAGATAATATCAGTCACAGCTCTGAAAAGCATATTACTGCTCCAATTTACACAAGCACTCTGTGACAATCCATAGTAAAAGAATAAGTGACTTTTATGTTTCTAATGTGCTTAAAATCATACGAAAGTTTATGGTGATCTGCTTTTACTGACAATTATGCTCGTAAATAACAGTTTTAAAGTAGTGATAAAATGAAGTGGTACTGAAGAACATTTCGCAGACGATCAATTGCTGACTGTGCAGAGCATCCGCACTGATATTTAAATTTGCGTTCTATTACCCGTTACAAAATGTTAACATTGCATTTAGCGTGAGTGAAGTTATTATTATAATAAATGCGAGTCTGTAATTTCACGGATCCAGCTATTTATGGAACCTCTGTTTCTCAAACAAACATGAACTACCCACAGTCAACTCTCTGGCCCAGTTATTGTAACTAACTGTCTCGTGGACACGTTGTTTCAAATTTTGCATAATATGTTGTCAGACCACGTGGAAGATATTCCTTTTGAAGTGGCCATTAAAGCATTTTTCTGGCGGAATGGGCGTTTAAATAACTTATTCATTGTATCTACTCAAAAAAATTCAAACAGATAAGACGCGACTTTTAAAATTCTTCTGTGCAGATTATTGTAACAGCCGTTGCCATTAGTAATATTTCACGTTCGAAAGTGAATTGTTATAAGTGTACTGAGCTTGGGGATGGCATTTATAAAAAAGGGTTATTACAGTAACTTATCGTTAAAACACAATAGTGAACACCGTGCTGCCATCGTCGCTATTACGTAATTACCAAAGTTAAAAACCAAAATGTACGTGCGAAATCGTCGATAACAGAGAGTGTGATGGTATTTTACTTCCCTACAGATCCATCTTTACTACCGATTCGCATAGTAGTTCTGAGTCTTTCTGGAAGACATTGTGCGAGTGGTGGTCGGTACGTAATGAAACAGTTCTTTTTTCTAAACGCATCTTGGTTTTACGCACACTTTTGAATACAAACCACTAATATTCAACACAAGCTCCCTTCAATGTGACGAATTTACGCCATCTTACTTGAAGGGCCTGTATGATCGCGGGGCACCTCTCTACTGGTCGACGTCGGTGCCAGCGTCTCACCATCATCCACGCGCGCTCCTCGCGGACTCAGCCTTCCTTGGGTCAAACAGATGGAAGCCGGAAGCTGCGAGACTCGGGCTGTAGGGTGGATGAAGAAAAACAGTCCAATGTGCATAGACTCGTGCAAGGTCTTGTGTTGTCATGGAGAATGAGAAATTCGCTTACATTTTTGTGGCCATGAACACTCTGAATTCCTGAGAGTAGCACAGTACACTTCAGAGTTAATCGTTGCAGCATGAGGGAGGACATCAAACAAACTAGCCCATTCAGAGTCCCACAAGAGTTTTGCCATGACCTGGAAAGCCGAGAGAGTGGCTTTGAATGTTTTCTTCGGAGTAGGTGGATTGCCGTTTTGTTTCCGATTCGAAGTGATGAACCCATGTAGCTTCGCCTTGACGATGTACGACAGCAAATTGTCACGATCAATCTCATAACGCGAAGCAATCCCGCACAGTTGGTCCTTCGTTGCTCTTTATTGTCTTCTGTTAGACTGCAAGGAACCCAGCGCGCACACACATTTGAGTACCGAAAGTAGTGGAGGATTGTGTCAATATTACCTACAGAGATGTCCAGTTGTGCAGCGAGGTGTTTAATTGTGATCCGTCGATAATTAGTAATGAGAGTGTCCGCACGTTCCAAATTGTGGGAGACAATTTGTGTGTGGCCGGCCGGGACGCCAGAGATGTGACAGTTTCGCGCGTCATTTCTATGATGACAGACGCCTCGCCCAACGTTTCACAATGCTTTTGTTCACTGCCCAGTCTCCGTAGACATTTTGCAAGTGCCTGTGAATACCTGGGATGCTCTGGTTTTTCTGCATAGCAAAGTCAGTGACAGCTCTCTGCTTGGAAAGCTCCTCCATTACAGACGCAATTTTGTAAGCTATGTATAACGTCGTCACCTGTCTGATCTTCCTGAAACTCTAGAGCCTGAAGCGAGAATAGTCCACGTTGTCTCGCAATAAATTCTGCATCTTTTCAAGCGAAATTGGATGAGAAAATAGAAGTGTTGCATTACTTATTGGATGTCCCTCGTATACCAGGAAGAGGATATAGTTTCTGTGCAAATATTGTATTACGCACTAAATCACGTGACAGAAAATGAATGTTGAAGAGGATGTCGAGTAAGATTCAATGTCATTCTGTAATGTCACGTTTGCTCCTGCGGCCACTTTAAATAGGTAAGATTTGTGATTAAAGTCGGTGAGTCATGGTAGTGGGTAGCATATCGCACATCGGTGTGTTTCTCGGAAACGCAGATTTCCCTCCCTCTGTCCCCTTTTGTTGCTCTTCTTGTCTGCCGACGGAACACTATGCAGGGTCCGAAAACATTGACGTATACGAAGTATGATAATTTTCCGAAAGGATAAAAACGAGAAACGTTTACATGCGACAATAGTATCACAGGATCAGCTCTTCCCCTCTAGGGGTCGATGAAGATTCAGCTGAAACCTTCATGGACAGGGTCAGACTGCTGCGTTATGTGGTTTCAGAAAAATTGCTTACAAAGTCGTTTGCTGAACATTGTTGCTACCTTAGCTGTAATCAATCAAATCATCCAGAGTGATAGTGTCAACGCGTCCCTCCCCTCAACTTATCAAGAGCAACCAAAAATTCTAGCTGCGGGAGAACACTGCCTAAATATTCTCTTACATCTCTTAGATCCTTCATGCTGGATTTTTTATAGATTTCTGACGGCTATCGGGTCATTCACTAACATTTCCGTTAGTACTTCATGGAAATAGGCAGAAGATACCTGCGTGATAGGTAGAAGATTGGGGCCCAGTCAGATAGTCGTGAACAGTACCAGCCCACTAATTTATGGCAAATACATGCCGTTTATAAATTCGTTATACAAAACTAATCTTTTATTGAGAAAAGGGTAAATAACTTACAGAAATTTTAATCCCGCTTAACACTTACTTCCCGACGTTCCCGCTAGGTGGCATGGGCGAATGGGTTATTCCAACAATCGTCATTGTTTTAGAAATCCTAATCCGCTGCTACAATTCAGAGACGATTCAAGTCTAAGAATTCCAAGGTAACAGGTCAAAGAGAAACTGTTATTTATTGGTACAATCGTTTCACTGAAGCTGCACGTGCACCACATAGAACGTCGGGGCAGGAATGGCCAGCAGTCTCTGACGCAGCATTTGAAAAAGTTCGTCAGTCTTACATAAACCTACGATACGTGCTAACTTGGAATTGAATATGCGTAGTGTTTCAGTGTGTAAGTTATTACAGAAACGCCTATATTTCAAACCCTACTAACTGGAAATGTTGCAAAATTTAAGAGGAAGTGATAAAGAGAAACGAGCTGAGGTTTGTGTAGAACTGTTTAACAAAATGCGAACTAAAAGTGCTTTTCTTAATAAAATTTAGTTTACTGACGAAGTCGCATTCCATACCTGCCGTAAAGTGAATCGGCATAATGTTCGCATATAGGGTTAGCGGAAACCCCGTCACGTGATAGAACGTGTGTAGCACTCGCCCAAGGAAAAGTTTATTTGTGCCGTAAACTGTAACAAGATCTATGGTTCTTTCCTTTTTCCGAATCAGCTGTAACTGGCATATAGTTCGTGGACATACCTGAACATTGTCTAATGTCTGAATTACAAGAGTAAATGAGTACAGACTTTCTTTTCGAGAAAGATAGCGCGCCACCACATTATTATCGTGAAGTTATCGCTTACCTCCGCAGGAATGTGCAGACTTACACTAGATGTGACAATATCCTGGGCACCATGATCAACTCTTTTAATCCCAATGGACTTCGGTGTATAGGGTTACATTAAGGACAGAGTGTTCGTTCCTCCGCTTCCGGGATATTTCGATGATGTATAAAACAAGTAGTTGCCACCATACATAAAGACTTGTTTCATAACATTTGGCAGGAAATTGATTAAGGATGGAACATTTGTAGTGTTACAAAAGATAGCCTCATTGAACATTCATAAATGAAATTTTAAGGTATACGGCATTCAATGCTGTATCAAACATTTCTGTAAGTTATTTATATTTTTTACAATTAAAAGTTACTTTTATGTAACTAGTTTATAAATACACTGTACGTGTTGAACATCCGAGCTGCTGTAGAACTTTCCATAGCTGTTGCGGCTATTGAATACTTCTTCTCTTCTGAAGACGGGCTCGTCAGTAAACAGAACACACGTCTGGAAGTTAGGGATGGTTACAGCTTGGTGTAGATAACATTCTCAGAGTTTCACGCGCTTGTGAAAGTTGTCAAATGGTTCAAATGGCTCTGAGCACTATGGGACTTAACTTCTGAGGTCATCAGTCACCTAGAACTTAGAACTACTCAAACCCTACTAACCTAAGGACATCACACACATCCATGCACGAGGCAGGATTCGAACCTGCGACCGTAGCGGTCGTGCGGTTCCAGAATATAGCGCCTACAACCGCTCGGCCAACC
The DNA here is from genome assembly GCF_023898315.1 of Schistocerca nitens. Classification (NCBI taxonomy): domain Eukaryota; kingdom Metazoa; phylum Arthropoda; class Insecta; order Orthoptera; family Acrididae; genus Schistocerca; species Schistocerca nitens. Next base: position 292,908,076 of record NC_064614.1, on the reverse strand, counting down.
CCGCCGGCGAAAGTTGTCAGCTGATAGCTCTCTTAACATCTGACACTTGAATGGATGCATGTCCGTCGCGTGCAGGACGTTCCACACACTGGCGTTGGAGTTATCGAGTTTCTTGTCTGTAGATCGTGTGCTGGTGTCTGGTTTGTCCTCGGTTCCCTGTAACATAGCTTCCTCAAACTGAACAGTTGGACCACTGCGACGTCTACCAGTTCCCCGTCGGACCAGTCGGAGGATTCCGCTTCCACGAAGACGGCAACCTAATTTTATCATTTGGTAACTTCCTCCATGGAGATCTTCCCACATACAGTGGCGCCTTGGGGTGCTCGCCTGCTGCATCGTGCCTCTTTATACGTGAGATGCATCTCAGCTAACTCTGTTAGAGGTCAATCAGCTCTCAAGAAGATGTAAATTTCAGCAGAAGATTTCATGTAAATGCCACACACACAAAAATAATGTAATATCAAGGGAAGTGGACACTGTTAGCAATAACGTTCGCTTACTAGCAGTAAGATGTAATTGCGTTGCAAATCATATTTCACTCTCGACGTGTTGCATACTAAACCGTCGAAACAGCTATGAACGTTGACATAAGGGAACACCAGCTCAAAACCTTTCAAGGACACCTAGCAGGGGAACTGAGCGCCTGAGAATTTGTGTCACATAGCAAAAGTGTTTCTTTTCTTCTCCTCTAATAACTCTAGAATATTGTGTACGTAGGCAACATGAAACTCATGATTCGATGCTTTTCCTGTATTAACAAGTTCTGACACTCCCCTTATTATTTTGACTTTTTCTATTCGTTTTATGTCTTATTGCCGACAATGACGATTTGGGGGCATCTAGGGAGGTGGTGTGGGAGAGATACTGTAGTTTTGATCAGCGTACACTCTTTCCTGTACTTTATCATGAAAATGATTAAGATGTCCTTAAGGCAGGTGTCTACCGTGTAACCCTCTTGGTGGCCATGTTAGATTGCTATTCGTTCCCTTCTCTCGCACAATAAGATCTCACGACTTCAACAGCCGCAGTAACTTCGTACTTTCTAAGCATAGTTTCTTCGGATATGCTGCCTAGCGACTTGCAGCGGAAACTTTGTTCTTTCCCTGAGTGTAACTCTGGACGATACGAAAATTACCCCGTTACACTTTAACTGGTATTTTCCACGCTTCTCAGAAAGTTAATGACATAGGGCTGAATGCATAGGACAAAGAGGCAATAAAAGTTTCTGACAGTACTTTATTCTCTTTAAGGGAATGTAAGATACTCGCCTTCGGAGTTCTTACTGTGTTATTTTTCGTATTCAACTATGAGTTTCTAACCACCATTCCAAAGAAAATAAAAACTCGTAAGATGTAACTGCCCACAGCAGAATTTGCACGGGATAATGAATGACGTTAACTAATAATAACAAGTCGGGTAAAGAGAATAAATCATTATGAAGTACTCAGTCCTATTAATAATGAATACTCTGCTCACGGAACAAGAATTTTATACATATATGAAGGCAAAATGTACTACCGAAGTAAATATCTAATAAGTACCGTGGCTATATCTTTTACAGAAAACACTAGAAACCTACACAGCAGCGAAGTCATTCACAAAAATGAGTCTACTATAGTGCACAGGACAAGGGCTGCGCTTAACATGTGGTTTATGACAGGCATGTAACAAGATATCTTGCATAATTTGAGCGACAGCGTCCTATATAATCTCCTATAGCTTCAAAACCGTCTTTCAATCCTATGAAATCATTACCATGGTGGATTCGATATCTTTATTGCAGTCGATTTTAACGGCGACCGCAGGGCATCTGAACCATTACACAAACTGTTTGTTCCATTTGTGTTACATCACCGTATCTTTTGCCAAAGTCGTTTTTAACAGAAAACCAGAACAGTTGGAAAGTTAAGGCTTATTGCCTTTTGATCGGAATACTATTACTCAATCTGAATCATCCGAAATTTTTTAATGCCACTTGTTTGTAGATTAAAACTATGCGATGTAATGTCACTGAAGTTACTATCTTTACAGATTCACCATCTGGAGCGAAAAACGTTGTATATTACGAAGTGTTGTAATTCTGTTGTGAACAAAAGTTGCTGTGGAGACAACAAAAGCCAAGAACAAAACCAACCACGTCACATTCATTCACAATCCATAATTATGATTCATTACAATTTCTAGTTTCATACCACCATATTGACTAAAGTGGCAACGAGGAGCAGAAATCTACGTCTTGACAAGGTTCCAAGAGATATCCCAGATTAGGTCGTGCATCTAGTTACCATACACATTTAGCATTTCCGAAGCATTGCCGGGTTCACTAGTTTAGTAGCTTTTAATGAGAGTCAACTACATTATGACTGAGCAGTGTATGCAGATACTAAGAACTGATGTCGTTTTTAAATTAAGTAAAACAGCAACACTGGTCTACATTGTTCTGATTCCCTACCGGTCACTTATATCTGTATCTTACGGCGCACATTTTTAATCCATATGTCCTCTTTCAGTGGAACAAAATCATTCTGCTTTTTTATCATAGGTATATTAAAATGTGACGTTAATGAATTTACTCTAGAATTAACACTTTCTTACGATCTTCGACTTTAACGGTTTCAAATGTTTCATGCAGATGCCATGGTAGATAACTAGGAGCTTATATACTATAGTTCAGTTCTTTTATCTTGGCGGTTCGCGCATGCCCACCAAGACGCGGGAGATTGCTGCGTTGCCAGTTGTACGCGCCAAGGGAAGCAGCGCCATAGTATAGTTCGCAAACTTACGTTTAGGGGGGAGCGCGCAGTTTATGAAGTAAAGCCACCACAGCCGGAATAACCCTTTCGCTGCTACAGAGACGTGCTCCCCGCATTCCGCGATATCATTGCACTGCTCGCCTGTGCAGACACATGGTGTTTCGATTGCTTTGACACACTTTATCATTCGATTTCACAAAAACTATTTGGCCCAAAAATTTGATTTTTACATAACTTCTTGACTGATACCTTCCCCCATAAATAACTTAATTTTGCTTCGATGTTCAATGCAGTTATTGTGCAGCATTTGATGTAGTAAACCATTGCACGAAATTTTGAAGAGTTTGCAGAGGTAAAAGTCCATAGCGTATACTTTCCGTATGGTCGATTTTAGTTGCCACTAGAAATTTCAAAAAATTACATTCAAACGAATAATTTTCATGAAGTAAGACACTTCGACATTGTTTTCAAATAAAGAAAATATTATGCACCGATCAAGGTTCGAACTCAGAACCTTTCGCCAAACAGCTATACACTTTAACCATTACGCTAACACAGCCCATCATTCAATATGTCTCTGGGAGAACTTTAAAATATCACTCAAAATACTGACAAACACTGTTGGTATGATTATGAATTACTCACGTTTCGTCGAAGTACAATATGAAATAAACAATTACCGTTGTTCTTTATCGCGAAAAAGCGGTTAGTAAGAATGATACAAACACCTTTCCTTGCTATCGCCTGAATTAGGAGGCTTATTGCTTGTTTGGTTTAATTAATTAATAGAATATGAAGCAATTGGTATAAAGAATGCTTTTTCCAAACTTTCTATAATAGAAAGTCTGCTATCAAGACATAGCTTTTGTTCAATTACTTTATTTATGACTGAACGTTTCTAAAACTGTAGACACTCGTCTGTGCTCTGCACTGCAGTCGAGCTCTGGCAACGTCGTTCTCTGTTCATTGGCTGACTGTGTTTTGTAACGTCAGATGCGCAGAACGAACCTAAACTCGGCCGCCGTCATAAATGACGCGCACTCTAGTAGCATCAGTCAGAGCTTACAGAACTTGTAGGTGGTTTTTTAAGACATTTCAGATGTTACTTCTACGAGTGCACCATTCATTTGGTACATTCTTTTGAATACTATTACGTAGGGAGTAATACTGAAATTGTATCAATTATTGAGTGTAATGAGATCAACGATCTTAAGAACATAGGCCTTTAGATATTTCCGATGAAGAAACGTCATGCAACCTGCTCTTGACATACCTACGAAAATTAGGTGCGCCGGTTGTAGCAATTAGAAATTAATGAAATATCTCTGATGGCGTTCCGGCCACAGATGTATGACGAAGGTACTGAAACTGTTTCTTCCTACGAAAGGAGATGCTAGGAAAATACTTCAGACTTAGTTGCAGTTATTACAATTTCTGTTTTCACTTTACGCTACGTTTCGTTTTTTTATTTTGTTTTTTAACAACGCATCTAATTCGTTTACAAATTTGGAAACGCTAAAAGAAGACGTTTGGGTTTTGTTTTCAGCTACCCTTTTTATACATTTCTGGGGAGAGCTCTGTATTTAAAAACGTCTGTAAAAGGGATATTCGAATGCGAAAAATTCGTTCACTGACTTAATGATGCATTTCTCTTACAGGTAGGCCTACTTAGGCCTGCGCTTGGTTGAGGTCCTTGAGTTCTGCCGAATAACTGCTCCTCTGTTGATGCTGACGTAGCTACATCAAAGCAAAATCCGTCGGCTTCACTCCAGCCGCTTCACGAATTCCATGTCTTTGTGCTTGCCATTATCGGAAAAGGACTCTCGGAATGAACCAAAGGGACTGTAACTGCGGTACCCATGGCAACAATGTTACTTCAAAATGAATAAATACTTAGATATTTCTTTCCATCTCTGCTGCTGTGACAATGTCTGAATTTCAAAGCAGAAGTTCCCGTAACATAAAGGGAGCCGTGTTTGTTACATCTTAAAGTCACCGACAGAACGCTTGATGTTTACATATAAGTGTTTATAAAATGCGTAAAATCTGCACACAATTTAAAATTATATTGCTAATATTGTTTTGCCGTGCGAATGCCTATGTAATTGTTGTTGGAAACGCATATCACTTCCGGAGAAATTTCGGAAACGTTCATCAATTAGAATACAAATGTGAAGTAAGTAGACCTGTATAGAAAACAATACAAAAAAGCTTTGTTAGTCGTAGGTAGCACATTAAGTATCCAGTTATAAGTACTAAAGAATCACTGATGCACTCCAGATGGGTATAATACTGTATGAGACGTCGAACAAAAATTGCTGTTATTAAATTTTGTTTCATTGATGCCACGTTGGTACTATATTACGTGTTATCTTAATATTTGCATATACGTGCATAATGTTCGCTAGATGAGCAAACAGAAATTAGACATAACGCTCGTGTATACAAACCGCTACACGTCTGTCACATTAACATTGCTGTAAATCAAATTGGTGATAATGGCATTAAGCAGCTGGTTCAGTGTATCAGGCCTTTAGGACGTACTGTCCGGTTGCTTCAGCCGAGCTGAGACCAGTTACTCGCGGCCCCACTGTTGCTAAAACAATGACTGGAATTACATTTAATGAGGAGCTATCACTTTGATTACTGTTTTGTGTTCAGGACGCCCAAGAACCCATGGAGCTGGAGTTTCATGCTCTTGTGAGCAATAGCTTGCGGGTCATGAGAATTTTTGCCGATAGATGATTGAAATTGAAACCCGATGTAGATTTAAGCTACGAACAACAAATTTCATCGGAGGGGATAGTTATACATTATATTGATACGCTCAATGGACTGTTGTGACCGGAACTGTAGTTTTTGTGTAATTTATGTTGGTTTCTGTTTTTGGTCATATCACAGCAGATTATCTAGTATCAATGTTAATCAGTGATCAGAATTATTCATTGAATTGTGTAAGTTTGATTAAATGATGAAGCTGTGCCATGTATGACATCCTTCAGATCGATACCAATGGGCGTATGAATGTTTTAAATATCTCATTAGCGTCGTAAGAGCAAATTTTTGGCAGTTCGAAAAATTCCTGCCAACATAATTTTGTGGATAGCAAGAGACGCTTTGAGCTGAAAAGAAAGCAAAGGATTTACTTCTTTATAAAAAAAATGAAGGAGTCGTTAGCTGCCAGGAGGGGTAGCATGGAGTGGATTAGTGTTTCATTACTCTAATGCTTCACCATTGCAAGGTCTGAGCAAGAGGCGAAAGTCAACAAGCGTCCTCTTAGCGGTCCGTTTCCGTTGCACTCTTTTGCAAAGCGCAGGATCGAGCGTCGGGAAGTTAGTTGGTAGTACAGCTACGAGTCCACAGCGCCCGTTTTCCTGATCCACCCGAAGTGACAAAATCGTGAGTTGTAATATTTTGGGCCAAGCATTTGCACGTAGAAAATCAACTTTAAACATTTACAATGCACTGTACAAACTTTCAGCTAATTAATCTCATAAATTCAAGAGTGTGTTGGAATTTGAAGTTTCTATTACTTCGTCGCTTCAGAAATCTGAATAATTTTGATTAGACTATTCATGTGTGAATCTCAGAACATTTTAGTATCCATCTTTTTCGTACTATAAATATAACATGGCAGCGCTAACATATTTCGTACCGTTACGATATTTAGTGGTTTACAGTAAGCATTCGTTTTATCAATATACCGGGTGATCAAAAAGTCAGTATAAATTTGAAAACTTAATAAACCACGGAATAATATAGATAGAGAGGTAAAAATTGACACACGTGCTTGGAATGACATGGGGTTTCATTAGAACTAAAAAAAAAAAAAAAAACGTTCAAAAAATTTCCGACACATGGCGCTGGACAGCAAAACGTCAGTGACTGCGCATGACATCGTCATGCTTGGCCTCCCAAGTCCCCTGACCTCAGTCCGTGAGATTATTGGCTTTGGGGTTCCCTGAAGTCGCAAGTGTATCGTGATCGACCGACATCTCTAGGGATGCTGAAATACAACATCGGGCGCCAATGCGTCACCATAACTCCGGACATGCTTTACAGTGCTATTCATAACATTATTCCTCGACAATAGCTATTGTCGAGGAATGATGGTGGACATATTGAGCATTTCCTGTAAAGAACATCATGTTTGCTTTGTCTTACTTTGTTATGCTAATTATTGCTTTTCTGATCAGATGAAGCGCCATCTGTCGGATGCTTTTTGGACATTTGTATTTCTTTGGTTCTAATAAAACCCCAAGTCATTCCAAGCATGTGTGTCAATTTGTACCTCTCTATCTACATTATTCCGTGATTTATTCAATTTTAAAATTTATACTGACTTTTTGATCACCCGGTACATTCTTCAATTGACTGGAGATAGGATTTTGATACCTACTTTTTTAAAACAAGAATACATCACTTGTCGATTATAATCTTTATTTACAATATAAAAGGCCTGTCATTATCCACCTCCTGATCAATAAAAGTGCAGTCGTAGATTTTCTGGCTATCTACAGTGTTCTGCCATTCCCTCCTACGCCCTTGTCGTAAGTAAGTCAGAAGACATCGCGCGCTCATGAGCTAACAGAAAATTAAATGAGAAAAAGTCGATATTGTACCATTTCATTTTATATAAAAATAACTGAACTGATCCCCTGCGGTTGGTGACGTTCTTTTTTTTTTTAATTTCCTTACCGTATTTCTTTACTTATCTAGTCTCTGACAATGATTGGTTTTACTGAGATCGTACCATGTGTTCTACTGTGCAGTTTTGTATGTGATGAGTATTAGCATAATGAAGTAGTACGTTACAGATGACTGTCGAAGCCTGTGGTGTGTTACTAAGGTTGTGGTGCCACCTTCAATGAATCGCTTACAAAACAAAGGAAAACAAATGCCGTTTAAACGTACAATGGAGCCAAGGAATGACCTGATAATACTGTGTGTCGAAATCAGTAGTCAGTAGGCAAAATAAAAACTGCGGCTATAGAGTAAGTCATATATTACTTCCAAAACGTATTGATAGCGGTTCCAATCGATAGTACGTCAAGAATATGTAACAAAGTTGGTCACCTCAAGCTTCGACTGTGTAACTTGGTTGATAGTTTTAGTCCTTCTCTACATATTTGGGTATCAGTGTGACACTGTTTTCCAGCTACGGATGAGATTGCGTAAGCCTTGGATGTGGAAGTAGGCATTTTGGCTGTTCACCGAACATTCAACCACAGAAAAAACCCTCCTCATTACTGAAATGCCGGCCACGCAGTGGTTTCTTCTTCTTAGCGAAGAGTCAGAACCCAAAGCGTATCGTATCAAGCGAATAAGGGGCTGAGGCATAGTCAGATAACCCGAGAAGTGCAACATTTATGACGGTATGCTGTTCAGAATGAGCTGGGGCGTGTTTCTTACATCATGACTGCCACCCTATAACCTACACAGGAGGTTTTGGTAGTATGCTGCTGTAAAGGTTTGCTCCTTGCAAAATAATTTTTTTGCACCATCCCATTGCAGTCACAAAAAGCAGGACCACACTGTCCGACGAATTTCGAGTTTTCCTCTTATTGGAATGTGGCGAATCCCCATATTTCCACTGCCTGCATTACTCTTCTCTCTCGGTGACACAGTAATCCATCCAGAACTAGTCTTTATTGACCATGCGACTAGAGATGTGACCTGAAATGGTTTGACACAACTGTAACATTTCCGTTGCTGTCTCGATTCTACGTGCTTTTTGAATGGGTGTGGACAGAACTTTGTCACGTTCAGAAAGTCGCGCGAAATGTCGGAAAGTGATTCACCACTGATTTCCACTTATACTGTAATACGACGGTCTTCATGACCATAACTTCCACTTCTCTTGTGGCTCTCGATTCTTCATGTGCCCTCAGCGCCACCGGGCAGCGTTCAATCTCACTGATCGCTAGTAACCTCGACGTAGACAGCTTATTAATCTGTGGTATTCCCTCTACTCGTACTCCTCCTCTTCTTCCTGTTCCTTCTCATGACTTTAGCGACACTTAATGCTACAAATTTCAGTCGTTTTCTGTTGGCACAAATCTCATAAGAACAAGAGGTTTTGCTCTGTCCGAGCAACCGCTGATAACCTCGCCGTCGAGCGCCCGTAAGCTCTTCCGCCAAGCAACCTCGAGTTACAGAGCGAGGGGAAGTATACGGGCAATTTGTCCTCTTCTTGGCGGAATGACTTCATAAATTCCACTCAAGGCAGCGGAAGCAACATGGATACTTGAGAATGCAGGCGAATGGTAACGGAATGGGTAATTCACATAATTCGAGCAACTATTCATCGTTTGCGTACAGACGCAAAAAAGTGAGCAACATTCACATCGACCGTTTTTCCCTAGGATGCCATTACACGAAAGCAATTTCTGATACGTAAGTGCAGGACTCTTCTCGGATGATCCGTCAAGTTACTTTACCGCAGAACGAAAACTGTTCAAGGATTGATTTCAGTGGGCACTTAAACATAGTGTACTGTTTCAGAGTATTAATTAACTGATCAACAACGAATGTCAGAGCTGAGGCCAGTCCCAATCTTATTCGCTACTGTTAACTAAAACATACAGATGACTGTTGGTCAAAGGGAATCCGAACTGGATATGATTAGAAATGAATTTCCAGTTCTAGCATTCGTCTGATGACCAAGAGAAACCTCCCAAAGTCTTTGTCTGACAGGGGCATTGGGACTATTTTAGTTTACTTCTGGGAGATTGTTGGCATATGAGTGGAGTGTGGTATTTTCTTTCATATGTGCAGTGTAATAAATAGTCACGGGATTAACAGCTCCAACCACAACATCTTTTACGTCAATCTGTACAGAAATTTTACGGAGCTTACATAATACCGACTGTGCAGTAGGACCTAAGGTGAGATAACTAACGTTTACAACACATTGTAACGACGTTTCAAGAAGTGTAATGTACCAAAGAACAACATTTCGAATCAAACGAACTTGGTCCGTCAAGTTCTGTGTAGATTTGTACGAATACAGCCGTCTATAATGCTACATTTCATACACGGATCGTAATTGTGATCGTGGCTATTATTATGGAGCACTGTAATGCATTAAAATGAATAATTTGACCACATCATTATTAACACCACATACACATTTCATCAATCCTGTTATAGCCTCAAAAGAAGACTGTGTCTAAGGATTGGCACTCTGTAAACAGTCATTCACTTGTATGCGTAAAAAAACCTGAAATATTTTACGATCTAAGTTCCTTTAATGCAACGCATCATTAATTTTAGCATATTGGCTTCAGTGGAATTATCTATTACTATATAGCCCACATTTAATCCAGCCACCTCCTCTGTTCTTTTTTTCACGTTTCCAGTTGGTCTGACAGAGTTCTGTGGTGCGATACTGCATACATAATGATTGCTACGCCTCGCTTACGATGGCTGACTGCCGCTGCGGTCGCGGTATTCATTTCCGAAGCAAATGTCATGATTTAGAACAGCAGACGCAGGATCGGGAGGATCTCTTTTGTTCTGCAGCATTGCGCAACCCCTTGAGGGACAGCGACTCGAAGCAAGAAATCCGTCCGGAAAGAGCGAAAGAAAACAGACGATACTCCCCTGGGCAAAATGGCTTCAGTCTACAGTCTACAGATAACATTGTCGAGCAGCACATGTTTTCTTTTTATTCCTTACGTAAACAATAACGCAAATCTTTAAAGGAGCACGTGAACGCATAAAGCAGAAACAAATGTTGACTACAAAGTAACAGCGAAGATCTATCGTCCGTCGAAGCAGAAAGGCGGAGAACGTCTACATGAGGCTATTCAGGTTAGTTGGGCCGTCAACGTAAGCTTTTTCCGCTTTTAAACTACCTCCACGAAATAACTAATCCTAAAGTTGTCAAATAAATTACCCAATAATCCAAAACACTGAACAATAAATCCAGTTCGCATGGAACTAAAGTGTAAAATGTTGGCCTACGTATGCATTTTTGACAAGTAGCGTCTCTATCCTCGGAGATTAGAACCTGACAAAAACACTGTTTGACAAGAAAAAGTGATACTTCCAGAAGGAGAGCAGGAAACGAAATGAAAATTCGAGGGTTTGAGAGGGTATGTGACGTTACTTCAGTGATTACAAAATCTAATCATATTTACTAAGAACTTGGAAGTGCGAGCCCTCTCATCGCTATGGTGCCACACTCCCTGTGGCTTGGGCACATGCACCAATTTGGCTGTGAAGGGTGTTGCTCCTGAGACAGATTGACCCACAGCTGTTGTAACTGGACCCTGATTTATATCTACATTTACATCTACATCCGTACTCCGCAAGCCACCTGACGGTGTGTGGCGGAGGGTACTTTGAGTACCTCTATCGTTTCTCCCTTCTATTCCAGTCTTGTATTGTTCGTGGAAAGAATGATTGTCGGTATGCCTCTGTGTGGGCTCAAATCTCTCTGATTTTATCCTCGTGGTCTCTTTGCGAGATATACGAAGGAGGGAGCAATTGACTCCTCGGTGAAGGTATGTTCTCGAAACTTCAACAAAAGCCCGTACCGCGCTACTGAGCGTCTCTCCTGCAGAGTCTTCCACTGGAGTTTATCTATCATCTCCGTAGCGCTTCGCGATTACTAAATGATCCTGTAACCAGGCGCGCTACTATCCGTTGGATCTTCTCTATCATTTTCGGTCTGAAAATCTATAGTTGACGAGTGAATAACCATACTGTAGTGGGTGAGTGTATGATATGGAAGGAATAATCTTGTGTGTCCGTATTTTTTTGGCATTTCTGTTGGCTACTGCAACTTGGTCACTTGTTTACAATAGTATTGATGTTTTAGTTAATATTTCTTGTGCAGCCCATAACTATTTGATTCGCTTACAATGAAGTGCGTTACATAGAATATACGGTTTAAACTCTTATATCTAGGAAAGTTCACTTTTTAATGCCCATTGATTGGATAAAGACTTGCAAAATTTTCCCTCCATATGCTAGTAAATGTTCTTCCTCCCTTTCAGTAACGCGATGTTGTTTCTGAACGCAAGATTAGACCAAAATAGTCAAGTGCACCTCTTGGTAACCCATCTTCAGCTTACGTTTTTAATGAAAATTGAAATATTTAGGCAGATACTGTTCCGCCCTGACCGAATTCGCTTGTAGTGTCTTTGCTGAACTTGTTCTGTGTGACCTATATCAATTTAATGTAATAAGCATGGATTTAGGTATAATTTTGTGCCTGCATATAATTCCATTGAAGCCAGGTATGCGCTACCCTCACCCTTTGCATAATTACGTGGCGAACGTGATTCATGTTAACTAGAGAGACCACTTGTGATGATGTATATTCCAACAGATACACAGCTAGTTGTTGAAATTCCATCGGTATTGAATAAATATCAATTAATCTATACCCTCGACTATTACTTCCTCCCCCTGTCATAAAGAATAGGTTAAAGTCCTACCACAGTCGCATGCTGGGTCATGAAAATAAGTAAAATTTCTATACTGCCTATTAAGCCCTGCTTAGATGACTTCTGTAGAGGTTCTAGAAATATTGCGTTATCCGTCGCGTTCAAATTTTTACCGGATGGTTAAACCCTCCCGCTAGAAATTATTAATACCCAGTCAATATCTCGCAGGGGCCTATAATTTCGTGGACCACACGAATTTTGTAAGCCATAACTACTGAGAGTAGCTTGCATGTAAGACATGATAAGCGACGGTAATCTTCCTACCAGGTCGAGTTTTAACAATAACTATACTACCGGTAGTTGGTTACGTTGCAATGCAACACTAATCCGTTCCAGGCGAAATCTGTACGAGATGGTGTCATATATCGCAATAAACTGCGTGTTTTTGACATACATTGAAAGTATTCGCAGTTGCGAATAATAACAAACATCAGCTGTAAAACAGGATGACAACAATGAAAATTTGATCCAGATCTGGACCCCAACCCAGATATTCCGCTTATCGCGTGTTATCGCCTTACAATTTGGCTATCCGTGCGACTCACGGCCAGACCCAAACTTCATATGTCGTGAACCATGCGTCTACGACCTGGACTCGTACATCCATTATGTATATTGCCGTACATGTCAGACGTTGTACGTGAAAGTCGCTTGCCCGGTATTGAGAGAGAAATGAAATATTTCGGTGCCTGTGTTAATCTGATTACGATGCATGCATGTCCAAAGGAATCAGATTAACGCAGCCACTGCAGTATCGTGTTTTTGACATATTTTGATTTTTGGGAAGGACTGTGATCGTCTGTTAAAGCTGGTGGTTCTATGACATGCCTAAAACCGGCCGTCTTGGCCTCATGAAGTTAGAAATCTCTGACTTATATAAATGATAAGTTCCTTCTTCTCAAGCATTTGCTTCTTAGACATAATAGTGTCTTAGCGAGATATCTGCCATTTCCTGGAAGAGAGAGAGAGAGAGAGGGAGAGCGAGAGCGGCTGTTTAGTGCTATGAATCGATGCTTAAAGCGTAAGTAGGGTCGCAAATCCAGCACCCAGGTTTTGGCTCCGTATCAGCTGAAATTGTCCATGACTATTCCTCTTTCTAGAAATTTATGACAGAATGTATTCTCAAGAAGCATCTAGACGCGTTGAAACATGCCGAAACCATCTACATCAACATGATTACTCTGCAATTCACAATTAAGAGCCCGGCAGAGGATTCGTCATATCAAAGCCATTTCTCTACCGTTCCACTCTCGAACCGCTCACGGGAAAAACGAAAAATCTTTCGTGCGTGCTCTGATTTCTCTTATTTCATTGTGATGATCATTTCTCCCTATGTAGCTGATCGCCAAATGTATACGTATTTTCACCCTGTGAACAGAAAGCTGGTGAATGAAATTTCATTAGAAGATCGTGCCACAGGAGAGACTCCTCTGTTGTATCGAATTTCAGTCCAATTCGCGTAATATATCCATGGCACTCTCTCCCCTATTTCGCGATAATACTTATACAAAACGAGCTGCCCTTCTTTTCCAGAAAAGGGCGGACAAGTATGGTGTACGCAATCTCTTTGGTAGACCTGTTGCACATTATCTGTGTGATCGTTCAAAGTCATGTTACTCACAGTTTTAATCTGTAAGTATTTACTAACTTTACAGCCTTTAGATTTGTGTGATTCATCGTGAAATCGAAATTTACTCGATTGCTTTTAGTATTCTTGTGGATAACTTGATACTTTTCATTATTTGGTGACAACTGCCACTTTTCGCACCCCACAGATATCTTGTCTAAATCATTTTACAATTGTTTTTTATCATCTGATGACATTAAAAGGCTGTAAATAACAGCATCATCTACAAATAACCTAAGAGGGCGGCTCAGATTGTCTCCTATATCCTTCATGTAGATCAAGAACAGCAGGGAGCCGATGACACTTTCTTTGGACACGCGGGATATTTCTTCTGTATTACTCGATGTTTTTCCGTCAGTTACTGAGAACTGTGAGCTTTCCGACAGGAAATCACGTATCTAGTCCCTCAATTGAGACGATAGTCCATAGGCACTCCGTTTCATTAGAAGTCAGTTGTGAGAAACGCTATCCAAAGCCTTCTCGAAATTTACGAGTAAAAATATGGAGTGAATTTGACATCGCTTGTCGATAGTACTCATTACTTCGTGAGAGTAAAGAGCTAGTTGTGTTCCACAAGAACGTTATTTTTGAATCCGTGTTGGTTGTTTGTCACAAAATAATTTTCTTCGACTTCATTCATAATGTGCGAAGACAGTATATGCTTCAAAGTCCTACTGCAAATCGACGTTAGCGATAATAGTCTGAATTGTAGCGAATTGCTCCTGTTTCCTTTCCTTAGTACCGGTGTAACTTGCGCAACTTTCCAGAACTTATGAACGGATCTTTCGAGGTGCGAACGGCTGTATATGGATGCTAAGTACGAAGCTACTGCATCAGCATACTCCAACAGGAACCTGACTGGCATACGATCTAGGCAGTCCTTGCCTTTAGGTGACTAAGATGCTACGTTACACTTATGATATGTACTTCCAAGTTACTACTGTTGCCAGCGAATCGAAGTCTGGAATAATTCGTCTTCTTTGTTGAAGAATTTCAGAAAACTGCCTTTAGCAACCATGCTTTAATGGCACTATCATCAGTAATGAGACCATTAGAATCCGGCTGAAGAGGAGATATCAGTCAAATACTGCAGTGAAGACACTGTAAATCATTTATCTACTATCAGTTTGCTGTCTAATGGTACTTCAATGGATAATTGATAAGAACGTATCTTTTGCGCAGAGAAGAACACAACTGAATTTGTGTTTATATAACATTCATGTGGGTAAGAAACAACAACTTTTACATTTGTATTTTATTTAAGGTGGATAAGGTTTTCTGGTGTCCAAAATCGGTTGAGCATGTGAAGTCGAACTTTTTAAGGTTATCCAGGGGAAGGAGAGGATAAAACGCAAAATTACTTTATATTGAGGAGTTGAGAAAGGAGGTCAGTGAAGTAATGAAAACATAGTGAAAAGGAAGAAATACAGTCGAAATAGGGCAATGTATAGGAAACTATGGAAGTTACCCTAAATTTGGTTGGGCCTTAAGCAAAAGAGGTGGACAACTGCTGTAATAACAGGAATAACATCGTTAAATTATGAAGTTAATGCCGCACGAAAAAGTCTATGAATCACTCTCTGTGTTTGCTAACAGATAGACTAACGAGAGAAATTAGCGGCCGGACGCATCAAAGCAATCGGGAGACTGATGGCTGATAAAAAATTAATCTGAGCGCCCCTATGGCCTGTTCAGTTGACGAGTTACAATGATATTTATTCAAGTGTATGCAGCTGTGTATAGGAATTTAACGTGTGATACAATTTCCTATCCCCTGGTTAACTATCCGCCATTTTGTTTCTTTTTAAACAGTTCATGTCCTGCTAAGATCATGACACAAATTGTGTAAAACGGAATAAAAGAATTTCGTTACAAAGTGGTCACTGCGTTCCCATTAGACAGTGTGCCTAGTCTGTGTAAGCCTGATACAGTCAACGCTGCCCTTCTTCATACGCAATCCAACGTCTCATGTTAGTCTTAGCTCAAACTGGTCGCGTACGTTATTCAATAGATTTTCATCTTATAGGGTCGTTATTACTTAGTTTTATTCCGTTGAAATTCTGGCTCGATCGAATGGTTACATGTTACCGTGTACTGCGAGATTTGGAGTTAGCCACTCCCACGACGAGATCAAAGTCGGGTGCCGCGAAGAACATGGACACAGGGCGGGCGAGGACACAGTGAACGCCGAGTGTGGCCCCCTTTCCGGCCGATGTAATATCGCGGAGCCTCGCGCCACACAACCAAGTTATGAGCCCGCTCCCTCGGGGCTGTCTAAATTGAGAGGCAAATATTTGCAAGGGAAGCAGCGGCAAGACGTGGTGCCTTCGCTTAGGAGGAGCGCCGCCGACATGCTGAAACCACACTGGGACACGTCACTGGCGGCTAACAGCTTTCAAGAACCGGTTAGGCCCCGGAGATTACAGGAAACATCATCTTCACTTCCCAACTTCCTGCTAATCCCAGGGTTAATCGATCTCCTCAAGATGCCATCCTATTGAATTATACAAAGTTGAAATCTGATTGCTGCATGGTGATGGAGGATACAATTTTAGAACAGACTGCTCAGATTAATTAGTAATAGGTAGTATAGGTACAATACTTGAAGAATTCCTCTTAGAATGAAAAATTGTTAACCTCAAAATTTATTTTAAACAATGGCTTAATGGTAAAATAATCACGAGACTCACTGGCAAAAAGTAGTCCCATAATTACTATAAATACAGAGCGTCAGATTTCCGTTTCATAAATATGATCAAAAGTGACATTTTACGACACCAAAATTACAGGATATGAAGAAAATCCCCAGGCAGTTGAACACTCAGATTCTTTTACTGCATCTCACTTGCAGTCACTGATACTGAACTGAGAATCTTTATTTAAATTGTTTAGAGTGTTTGTATAACCAGAGATTACGAAGCATTGATTAATTTTGTTGTATTGAGAAACACACTGTAATTGGTTACACTATTTTTGTGCATTCGCAAGGGATATTTTCTGGCAACAAAGGTTTATCGGGCTGACCTGCGTTATGTTGGAAAATCTTCGAATAGACCGCTGTGAAGGGATATGTGGAGTTTCCTCTCTGACATTCTAATATACAAACCGTGTTATGGGGTTTGCGAAAATAATGTTCATACCAAAATTCGACTTTCACTCACCGAGCCCACTCCAGTGAAACACAGTCTGCATCTGAGGCGTAGTGCCTAAATTATGCTAACGAAAGGCATTCATAATTCAAAAATCTCCATTTTCTACCGATTCGAGAATTTTATTAGGATTTATTAGCAGTGATTCTCTTACTCTTCATGCATTGTCACATTCCTATGTATTAAGTGTGCCGAATGTGTTTTGCTTTTTTAGAATCAGAGTTTACGACCTAGAGATCCCTGTAAGTTGAGACTGGTTCCATGGCCTCGTAGCTTCCAGTCAGAGGAGTCTATCAAAGCTGAGAAAGTGAGTAATAATTAAGTAAACTCTTTCTGTGCTACGCCTTCGCAGTTCCCAGCTATACAGCGTAAACAAAGGACTTTACTTCTGCGTAGTTATTTGTTACTGTTTCACTAAGTATTTTCAGTGTTTTCAGACCGTGTATAGCCTTTAATAAGTCATTTAAATGATTTTTTCGTTGAATTAACCTTACCAGTTTTCCTTTTCTTACGACATTTGACCTATGGTTTTTTTTTTTTTTTTTTTTTTGCATCCATTTCTCCTTCCCAATATGAACCTTAGATTGTTGCTTATGATCCATACTGATGCCATACTGACATACACTTTATCTTATTCATCAGACCGTAGAGGTTCTGGTTAAAACTTCGCGAGAGTTATGTTAGAAGCAGATAGTTGGTAAAATGAACATCAACAAAAGTAAAAGAAGGCATTTGAAAGTAATCGAATTAAATAAGTTGATGTGGAGGAAATTTGATTAGGAGGTGAGGCACTAAGAAAAAAAGGATGGTGTGCTAGTTGAAGAGCAAATAGTTGACAATGGCCTAAATAGATAGGATTTAAAACGCGAACTGGCAGCATCAAGGAAATCGTTACTGAAAATGGAAAATGTACTAACACCGAATAAAAAATTTAAGTCATAGGAAATCTTTTCTGAAGCTGTTTGCCTAAAAAGTAGCCTTGTGAACCGTGGACAATGAACTGTTCAGACAAGAAGTGTGTAAAATCATTTGACAGTTGGTGCTACATTAAGAATGCTGAAGTTGTTGAATATAGGTTCGGCCTTTCATGCAAAACACTGTTTTTTCTTGTTACCCAAACATGTTTCGGCGCCTGTATGCCATCGCAGCGGGTTTTGTTTATTGAAACGGGATTTTACGTTATATGTGCGCGGTTACTGTGTGATGGGTCCAGTTGTACATGGAACCCGATTTTGTAATATAATTAGTGAAAGATGACCTAGAACGGTGGCCAAACGTAGAAGAGATTGTATCTTTGACATCAGTGAACCAAGATGTTGCCTGAGTGGCAGGATCGATTGTAAGTAGGAGCACGCGAAGTGCTGTAACAGTTGCCATTGCACTCTATTCGGTCTCAGAAACTGACATACGGCAGGGAGAGCGGTGTGCTGACCACATGCCCCTCCATATTCGCATCCAGTGACGCCTTTAGGCTGAGGATGACACGGCGGCAGGTCGGTACAGTTGGGCCTTCATGCCCTGTTTGGGAGGAGTTTGGTTAAGTTTTAGTTCTGTTATAGGTAGGATGTAAGACTTAAGGCTAGTGACTAACTGTGAGAATTTAGTTGTTGGTCTATGGACGCAGCATAATAGTTTTTATAAAATGAAGTGATGAATGATATTGTTTGTACTCACACAGAGCCGGTAAACGGTAGGTCGTAGCTATTTCTATAAAAGTCTAGAATGTGTATTATTAATTTGTGAGTCTATAAGATTATCAAGAACTGAAGTGATGCTGATCGTTAACAATTAATGACCATTGTCAATGGCAATTGTAGAAGAGTATTGAATTTACACTGTAACTCAAAGAGAAAACAGTTGGAACAAATTTGTAAGGTAATAAAATTTTGTATATTTGGTTTGAAGCATACAGGAACTCGATATGTGGATTTGGTAGAATTTTACAATACTCTGAACCTTCAATGTAGGAACCAAGTATTTACCACCAGATTCAATGTATAGGTTGATTAGGTATATCCGATTTGTAATACTTTGTGTGTTTTGTAATCCTGATACAGAGAAGATAACTTTTGGAATCTATTTTGTCAAACGATGTCAGACTTTTTCTCATGTAACAATCCAACTGCTTTTAATTACGACAGTAAGTGAGAATTTTAGAACAGTTGACAAGTTCACTGATTTTTAAGTTAATGTAAAATGTTTCATATCAGATTTTGTGAAGGTGAAACTTTATTTCGAGTACAATTTTCAAACTAGAGCATTCGGTCTTAGCATATCCCCTTATCAGTACCTCATACTATTCCATGTCGCGTTTATTTAAATCCAATGAACATTTTTCCAAAAGAAATCATTTTTCAATCAGAATCAGAAAAATATTAATGTGCCAAAATCATAAAAGTATTAATGCCTGTAACAGTTTCAATGCTGGCAGCATTGAACAGCGCTGAGTCAATATGCAGCATTTTGTCTGAATACCTGCAAGGTTATTCATTTAAGAGCCACTCTACTGATATTATTTGTATGAAGGCATTTTATGGCCGACATTGCACTGATCTGTGCCAAGAATGAATATTTTCTATGCCTACTGTGGAGGACAGAATACCAAAATTACATCTGTTGCGAATCTGGAGTTAAGGAAAACTTATTTAATTATTTATTTGCACAAAGAGTTTTGTCAGTTTCTTGTACAGAGCCACAGAATTCAGTGCTCAAGGGACTGGGTAAATTTCAGAGGAACTGATTTCATTATGGGCATTGCGTATTGTTTTTCCCAATTAAGTTGTTTAATTTATTTGGATTTCAGTAAAACTGATTAAGCACACCATTTGCTCAACCACACATCACACAGTAAACTAGCATAACGCAAATATTATGCATTTCATATTCATTGGTAAACACAATTTTTTGAAGACCATTACACTTTAACAGTGCTGGCCTGAGCTGCTTGCCTGCTTAGTTGTTTGGTGCTCATACACTAGTATGCCACAATATTCTTGTCTCCATTAAGTAAGAGTATAGTGGGGTTTGTGGTGCAATCTTGATATCAAATGGATATGCAAATTAATTAAATTAATCAAATAATCCCCCAATCCCCACTCACCCCTGCTCCTGAACACATCCATCCCCACCCCCGGATGATGTCATGTGTTTTCCCAGCTGTAAATGTGCCCCAGTCCCCTCCTACCACACCCAACTCTCCCTCTCCCAACCCCCCTGCCCCAACATCCCTATTGGTAGATATTTTGAATTTGGGCGGGAACTTCGAATTTTCGTGGGACTGTCTTTGTCCCAGAGCTGTGCTGACATCCCACCCCTCCTCCACCCCCACCTGGGAATTGGTGGGAAAAGAACTCAGCCTGTGCTGTAAAGGATGGATGTATGTCTTTATTTAAACAGTCTTTATTTAATGAATTTGAGGCAGTGCCTCCATCCAGTGTGTTCGTAATGGGGTCTGGAGTTCAACTGACCTAGTACACAGCACTGCCATCAGAGGGCGCCATTATGCCCTCCCCTCCCCAAGATGGCGGTCTGTAGGGGGCAAATGGCGGGAAAAGGACTCTGCCTGTTCTAGGCTGCTGGAGAGAGGAAGGAATGTACTTTGTTTACTTTCCGACCAATTTATTTAGGGACAGATTTCACTTAGTTGACGTGCTTGAGGTCGTAGTAAATAGTCTACAGACCTGCAAACAACTGACGGCAGAGACGCAAACAACTCGTAAATTACCGAAATAATGCATTACACAGCATACAGACGTAAAAGCTACTCATAGATCACCGAAATAAAGCATGTGTAATGCTATGCAAACAAGCTCACAACACTTAAACACCTAAAAACAATGCAGTGCACGAACACCCAGAGCACATAAAAAATGCAATGTATTAGCGACTCGATACCTGGTCCTCCTGGCCGGAAAGGCCAAGTGTACCCACCTAACGCAATTAAACTACGAGACGCACTTGGAATTGACTGTAAATTAAAAATGGTGGTGCCCTTTTCGGGACTCTAACCCTGATTCTACTAGATGGAAAGCCGAAGTGCACCCCCTAAGACATGAAAACTATCCAGATGCGGGAGAGGAAGGTAAGGTTAGTGTACTTTATTTATTTTGCTCGGGAAACTGACGCCAATATCGATCCTAATTACGTAATTAACCACATATATCGATCCTAAATGCACAACAATATGCACAGCGCTGCTCCCTCCAACCCCTATGGGAAGGATGAATGGAGGGAGGGATCTACTCAGCCTACAGGCTCATGGCACTCTAATAGCCACTGTCTGCCTTGAGGTGATGGTCCTTCGCGAACACAAAAGCAGATATACTTCACTATACAATAGGAGATAAAAGAACGGCCGTCCCGAATGCCTTAGGTCATCGAAAGTATAGTCACACAGCCGCCCCTAATGGTGAGGGGGCGCACCTGCAGCGACGACCTGTCACAGACTAGATAGACCCCCCACGCTTCCAATAGGACTCTTGTTTTGTGATGGAGAATGCTTTAGTTTATATTCACTTAGGACACTCCATATGCGACCGACGGAGAGCTGCGGTCTCGCAGGGAAGACACCCTCCATTCTGCACTGGATTATTTAACATCAACTCGATTCCTATAATAAAGCAGCTATTAAAAAACGGAAGAAAAAAACATTCGCAACGATACTAAAAGTCCTCTTTCCACGATATTAGACGAGGTCCAGTTTCATTTAGTTTTATTAGCCAAATCGGTATAGTTATTTACGATCGACTGCACTCGCATCTCATTATTTTGTGACATCCAGCGAAGTGTATCGCCACCGATCACAAATCATCAGCAGTGACATAACCACCCTGTGTAAGATCAGGAAAAAGAAAAATTCGACTATTTTGATGCGAAAACTACCATCCACCGCACAATGTCCACGTTATTTCGAAATTAAATTGATCATAAGAGTCACTTTGCATGGTGAGTAACTTTTGTTTTCGTTTCATTTTTCTGTAGTCGGATTAAACTCACTAGGTAGGACAAATGGGAACCTATGGAGGGAACACGATGTCCATTTCGAGAAACACTATTGAGAAATAACATCTGAAGCTGACAATAATGTGATTCTATACCTCACAACATACATTTCGCGTAAGAACCGTGCTATTAAAACATGATCGTCCCTAATGCGTTACCGTCACCCTACATAAAAAGCGGTCTTGAGTCTACAGGTACACACACAAGCCCCTGATAGTGAAACGCTTTTTACTGAAGGTGCTGTCCGCGATCGGATATCAAGTCTATCCATTCAACCACTTAATTACGTTGGATCCTCTAGAGACATCTTTCAATGATTACAGCCACTGGTGAATCATATTCGTGGCACTCTCATATCACGAAGTGAGTCACTTTTAGTTTCTCAGGGTGCATTCATGTCTATCACCCAAACATATGTGGCAATCCTATTAAAGTGGTTCGTGATCGAAGTCTCTTCCACAGACCAGTGTAAAGTTTCATCACCTGTACTGTATGATGACCATATCCAACAGACTATTAATCACACGAGAGGTTTCCTGTATTGCACCTTCATAAGCTGTTTAATACATTGTTTCTTTTGGGTGTAACACATCCAATCAGAGTACACAGACATACACTTCGTTTTTTCTACCATGATTTACAGACCAATGTCAGCTGCTGCTAAACCGTCATTAACACGCTTCGATCCTCTGTCTCCCACAGAAAACTGAAAATCGCATGGCATAAACTGTACAGCTGCCACACCACAGGCTGGTAGAAGTAAAACACATAGGCGATGTTTCTCATTCACAAAAATATGGATGATGTTCTGGTGTTGGCCATCGCCAGAAGGTGCTGCTCACGACACGCGTGAGGAAGCACAGATAAAAACAGGTAGTGTTATCTTCTTGGTGAAACAAATAAAAATAAAAACATGTGTATGCTATCGCAGCATATGTAAATAGGACGAGTCTGTAGGAATGATTAACGCTTCCAAACAACCGTATTCAGGTGATGACCTCTACATTTAATCCCATTCCACAGCGACAAGAAGCAGATATCCAGTGTTCCGCCAAAGTTCCCTCCATCTCAACGGAGTGGTGTCAGCCAATCATTATGCAGCAATCATCAGCGTACCCAGTGGACGGTCAGGACTGGAAAGACGCCGTTGAAATGAAACGAAGCACTGTAATACACACTGTAGTTGATACCGAGATCAATTTTGGCAATTTTACCCAGAAGTTGGAGAGAGCAATATCCACCACATTCTGCAACCTGTTTAGAAACAGAGTGAACTGATTTAATGCTATAGGAGCGTGATTTGACACCTCGGTGGTATTGTGTACATGTTCTCGTAGCCCCACCAATCATTTACGATGTGTAAAGTCAGTGTCAAATCCTGCTCCAGCAACGCGACGACAGCACGTGCAATTATGGTGACGTATCTTGCTTGGAAAATTAGGAATACTCAACATTGTAGCAGATCTGTGTCCCTCAGAATCCATTTACGTCTATCACTCAAACATTCTACCATCGTTATTCTGTACCATCCAGCAGAGAAAAAGTACGAACTATCTGCGTGATCTGCATGCCGGCATCGAGCACATGTAACGATCCTATTACATATACAGGTATTGATCCATTTCACAGAACAGTGTAAAGTTGCATCGCCTGTATTGTAGGAGGATGACGATATCCCACAAACTACACAAAAAGTGGCAAGAGACGCTCCCTGTGACTCTGTGTCGTTGTTAAAAAATCAAATGGTTCAAATGGCTCTGAGCACTATGGGACTTAACATCTATGGTCATCAGTCCCCTAGAACTTAGAACTACTTAAACCTAACTAACCTAAGGACAGCACACAACACCCAGTCATCACGAGGCCGAGAAAATCCCTGACCCCGCCGGGAATCGAACCCGGGAACCCGGGCGTGGGAAGCGAGAACGCTACCGCACGACCACGAGCTGCGGACTGTCGTTGTTAAAAACATTGCTTTTTCTGTTCTAACATGCTTTGTATACTGCCATACATTTTTTTTTTCCTGCCACGACTTCGAGGTCTGTGTCAGATTCTAAACTGACATTAACACGTTCTGATCCGTTGCTTCTCGCAGGAAATTAGACGTTATACATCATGTTGCTACTGCTGCTACCATAGCACACCACACACACTGGATAAAAAAAAGGCAGTTATAACATAAGGAAAGAGGAAGAGTTTGGCGGCATCGTGGAGAGTCTCCAAACTGCTGTCAAAAGGTGACTGACGACCTCTACATTTAAACCCATGTGTTGCAGTGACGCAACAGCATATGGCTCTTCGTTCCGTTTCGACTGATTCCTCATATTGCAATCATGTACGTGATCACTGTTTCCATGCTAGCCAACGCCAGAAGGTGTTGCCCCTCCACCAAACCTCTTTCTCCATCTCAAACAAGCGATTTACGTCAGTCATTATGCGATAACCAACAGTGTAACAGTGGACGGATGGGGTGGAAAAGACACTGTATGTGTACTGTTATAATAAGCATCACAATTGATAGAGCGAACAATTTTAGCAATTTTACTGTAATTTCAACACCAACCAATGATGCAACAGCATGTTTCCCGAATTTCCATATAATCTCTATACTGTCCCTACTCTACTTTGCGAGTGTCATTGCGAATGTAGGAACATGACTGCAGTACTCCTTTCATTGTTAATTCTCGAACATTTACGTCATCAAAGATGAAGACAGTGCTCAACATAATTGTAGCATGTCGAGTATAGTGCATTATTTAGGATCTATCTATGTGCGGGTGGAAGTCACAGAGTATTCTCACAGTCTTAGGACAAAATTAGAGACTGAAAGACCCCCTAGCACTGTCTTTGACCAATCCACCATGCAGTACCATTACCGATTTAATCTGCAGCTGAACAGAAGTAGGCCGCTAATTCTACATCTCGTGAATGAATGGAGCTTGTCGATCCTCGGCCATCCAAGTGCACAAGATTTCTCCAGACACGCCCATTTCGAGGACGCTAGCACCCCTTATCTGTGTGTAGTAGATTTGAAAGTGCTGTGATGTAATAGCAGATGGTTAAGAAGAACAAGGGACCGGTCGTTTTTTGCATGATGAAGCTCCAGACGGATAGAGTTGAAAGCATATTACATAAATCAACCACGCTATCAGTTTTAAACTATTCTTGTAGTGTCTCGAATTAGTCCAGAAGGGTATTGGTAACAGGGAACATAAAGACACACACTCCAAAGGCTACATGTTTTTGCACTTAAAGCAGCCTATAAAGTTAGATCGCTTCAGTTTCTGACCTGATCAGTCATGTGAATTGCAGCGCTCTTTTCATTACATTGTAAGAAATATATTTCCTGCGCATGACATAGATCCTTCCAGCAGGTTTATCTACGGTTAACTATGGTAACAAACTGTAAAATGAAAAAGTCACTTACTTAAAATACCGATTCTGCTTGATACTGGTACAAAGTAGCTTTCTAGAGATGTATAGCGTCCACTGTTCACATCCGATCACGGTTCAGAAATTATACTATGCTCAGATCAGTCATATATGAAATGATCGTTAGTCACGGGGAATACCTCTTACAAAAGGAAACAGATAAACGCGTAGCAGCGGCGTCCGACATATGAAATTACACCTCATGCCGCCACTAACTCTGTAAACAGGACATCTATCAAACAGATGTATACACGGGGACAGCAGTGTCTCAAAAACATCTATCGTTAACTTAGAATCATCTTAGTTACGAAACTGAAGTATCGATTTTATACCCAAGATGCGAAAAGAGAATTGAGTACATAGCATAAATCTTCGTTCGTTTAGAGGAATGTGTCGAAACAGGATGGTCACGTTTCATAACACATGAGATGGAAGTCGTCTGATGACGGAAAGGTTTGCTGTTAACGATCGCAAGTAGACAGGGCTCTAAATTAAGTACAAAACACATGGTTCTACACGAGACGAATGCAGGCACCCTTACGGAACAGCGGAATAAATGGTCAAATGATCGACGTTTTCTCGGATTCCTCTTGCTCTCGCATACTTGTTCCCATGTACAAGAACTGTTCTGCGCCAACCAGAAGACACGCAATTACTTCCTCAATTTCCCTGCATTTCAGCGTATTTTCGCTCGATTTATACGTATTTTCCATCATTTTTCGCAATTCTGTCGATTTTTATGTCACTTCTACCCATGCTATCATAAAATAAACTCTCGTTCTGTGTACTAAAACGTCTTGTAAATATAGTACATTTGCCAACACCTTGCGCAAATTCACCATTTTTATGATCGGGATACATAGTATAGCACTGTACTCGATTTTGTGCAAGTAACGCAAATGGCTCCCAGGACCCGCAGTAGACCCGAGTTAGCGTTCGAGTATGGACCCGCCGCGCGTTATATCCAGAGCGATGTTGGGTTGCGGATACACAATATGCCACCAGAGTTAGCGTTCGAGTGTGCATCTGCCGTGCACTATATATCTGGATCGATGTTCGGAGACGGAAGCACCACACGTCACGTCTGGGATATGGCTCACAGGTGGGCCGACTACGCGTTACATCCGAAGACGTGCTCTACGTTCGAATTTGGGTCCACCAGATACGGAGATTTGAGCAAACGCACTGCAATTGTGGAATATGTGGATGGTGGCGACTGGGTGCAATTCAGTACAGAGCTATACCACGCCTCTCGATCAGAAAAATAGTGAATTTGCGCGACATGTTGGCAACTGTACTACATTAACAAGCAGTCTTAAAACGTGGAACGAGAGATTATGTCATGACCGCATGGGTAGAAGTTACAAAAAAAGTCGATAGAGTTACGAAAAATGATGGAAATACGAATAAATTGAGCGAAAATACGCTGAAATGCGGGGAAATTAAGGAAGTAATTGCGTGTCTTCTGGTTGGCGTATAACAATTCTTGTACATGGGAACAAGCATACGATAGCAAGAGGAATCCGAGCGAAGCGGGCTAGGAAGTAGTCACTTTTTTCCGTCGAGGCAGCATTCTACTAGATGTCTATTCAGGTAAAAGTTATACTCACCAGTTGACTACTGTATTTGACGCTTTCAGGAAAACAGAGAACCATCTGCCTCTAAACTTACATGCATCTGCATTGAAGGATAACAGATAGTGGACAGGATGATGGAGCTGTAACGAGATACAATTTAACGGCAGACAGATGATGCATTCTAGAGAGGAAAGGAGATGGTGGCGGAGGTCATTTGCCCATTTTTTCCACAGTTCTGGCAAGATGCATCAGTCACGTGACATAGCCTATGTTCGACTCGTATACAACCACGTGTTCCGTATTCGACTTATAGCCCTGTCTACTTGTGATCGTTATCAGCAAACCTCTCCCTCATCAGAGGACCTGCATCTCACATGTGATAAAACGTGACGATCCTGTTTAGACAAATTCCTCTAAACGACCGAAGATTTATGCGATGTACTCCATTCCCTTGTCGTATCTTGGGTATAAAATCGATACTTCAGTTTCATAACTGAGATGATTCTAAGTTAACGATAGATGTTTGTGAGATACTGCAATCCCCATGTATACATCTGCTTGACAGATGTCCTGTTTACAGAGTTAGTGGCGGCATGACGAGTAATTTCACATGTTGGACGCCGCTGCTATGCGTTTATCTGTTTCCTTGTAATAGGTATTCCCCGTGACGAACAATCATTTTATATAGGACTGATGCGAGCATAGTATAATTCCTGAACCGTGATGGGATGTGAACAGTGGACTCTATACATCTCTGGAAAGCTACATTGTGCACGTATCACACACAATAGATATTTTAAGTAGGTGTTTTTTTTCATTTTACAGTTTGTTACCATAGTTAATCGTAGAGAAACCTGCA
Source organism: Schistocerca nitens (assembly GCF_023898315.1). Taxonomy (NCBI): domain Eukaryota; kingdom Metazoa; phylum Arthropoda; class Insecta; order Orthoptera; family Acrididae; genus Schistocerca; species Schistocerca nitens. Next base: position 292,880,220 of record NC_064614.1, on the reverse strand, counting down.
GGAAGGATGTATGTCACGCGCAGAAAATATATTTCTTATAATGTAATGAAAACAGCGCTGCATTTTACATGCCTGATAGGTCAGAAACTGAAGCGATCTAACTTTATAGCCTGCTTTAAGTGCAGAGACATGTAGCCTTTGGAGTGTGTGTGTTTATGTTCCCTGTTACCAGTACCTTTCTGGACTAATTCGAGACACTACAAAAATAGTTTAAAACTGATAGCGTGGTTGATTTATGTAATATGCTTTCAACTCCATCCGTCTGGAGATTCATCATGCATTAACATGACCCGTCCCTTCTTCTTCTTAACCGTCTGCTACTACATCACAGAACTTTCAAATCTACTGCTATACACAGATAAGGGGTGCTAACGTCCTCAAAATGGGCGTGCCTGGAGAAATCTTGTGCACTTGGATGGCCGAGGACTCGGCAAGCTCCGTTTATTCACGAGATATGGAATGTAGCGGCCTACTTCTATTCAGTTGCAGATTAAAACGATAATGGTACTGCAATGTCGATCGGTCAAAGACAGTGCTAGGGGGTCTTTCAGTCTCTAATTTTATCGTAAGACTGCGAGAATTCTCTGTGACTCCCACCCGCATAGAGATATATCGTAAATAATTCACTATGCTTGAGATGCTACAAATATGTTCAGCGCTGTCAGGTATACATTGATGATGTGTATGTTCGAGAAATAACAATGAATGGACGTACTGCAGTCATCTATCCACATTCGCAATGACACTCGCAAAGTAGAGAAGGAACGTTTTAGCGATTATATGGAAATTCGGGAAACATGCCTTCGCATCATTGTTTGGTGTTGAAATTACTGTAAATTGCGGAAATTGTTCCCTCTATCAATTGTGATGCTTATTATCACAATAAATCTTCAGTGTCTATTCCACCCCATCCGTCCACTGTTACACTGTTGGTTAGCATATAATGACTGACTGACATCGCTTGTTTGAGATGGAGAAAGAGGTTTGGTGGAGGGGCAACACCTTCTGGTGAAGGCTATCATCGAAATTAATAAAGTTGGCAAGCATTAAGTGATGGATATAGGGGAATATGGTATAACGATGTAGACAGTGTGACATAATAGAGTTGTATGTCGATCCGGGGAGTGTGCACGAAGAGCCGAAGTGGTTAAGGCAACAGCTCGCAATAAAGGGGAAATCCGCGTTTGGGTCCCATCCGGCTAAAATTTTAGTAAGTCACTAATCTTTACCTAACACAGGTGCGGTCAAAGAATTCGCAGTCAGCGTATAAATTTCCAATTAATGTTTTCATCTATATCTGATTTCTGTTATTTACGAAGCGATTTCTAATGACACTCACTGTACTAACTAGAACAGCCTGACTTGCTGCAGTACATAATAGGAAATCATTAATAGTTCATGTGGATGTATTTAAAGGTCCTTAAGATCTTATGGAAATTGTGTCCTGTTTTCAGCTGTCCTCAAAAAACGGTCTTTTGAATGGAGAAATGTGTACGACGTTAAAGGAATAAAAATTTCTCCGTCGATGAGTTGCCATCTATTAGGAGAAATAAAGGCACTGGAAATCAAATTTCGTCATATTCATCTCTCGACTGTGGGGTTCCGGAGTTCTATCCCGGTGTGATTAGGGATTTTGCGACGTTCCAGTTCCATTAGAATAGGCCGAAATCTACTCAGCCTACTATTAAATGTGAACCGGAGATCTTTCGGCGGGAATTAAGGGCGGCTGGGTGATGGGCTCGCCAAACTCCACCTCCTAGTGCCACGGCGAACAAAAGGCTGCAACGGAGCGAGGCGGCGCTGTGGTTAGAAATCGGGAGAACGACTGTTCAAACCGGCGTCTGGCGATTGTGATTTAGGTTTTCCGTGATTTCCCTAAATCACTACAGGCAAATGTCAGTATGGTTCCTTTGAAAGGGCAAGGCCAATTTCCTTCCCCATTCCTCCCTAACCCGATGGGACCGTCGGCCTCGCTGTTTAGTTTCCTCCCCCAAATCAATCAACCAACCGAAATGCTGCACTCTTCTTCCACTCAGACCAGAATCCTGCTTAAGTTGGTGAGACACAGATTTAAGTTTTTTGTCTCTGGTGCGTTAGACTGAAAGGAATATGCAACTGCAAGGGGTTCACGTGGTTATTGTAAACTGTATACCATAATAAATGGAGTGCTTGCATCTCGAAATAAAACATACCCCGAAGGGAAACAGAGTCATCGGTTATCTGTATCAGCAGGTTATCTTACTGTTTCCATTGCACTTCGTAACATTGATGTTTCCTGGACTTACTATTTGCTATGCCATTTCATTTGTATTTCAAATGATGGCAAATAAAGTCAGCTATCACTATCTTATTTGCGTAAGTTATATTTAGCATGTCGTGTGGGATGGGATTGGACTTCATATTTTTGCGAATCGGTAACTCCTTCTTATCCTTACGTGCGGTTATTGTAACTGTAAAATTACGGTTTCACTAAGCTGTCGACGGTGTAATGCCACCTATGTGTCCCCCAGAGACATGACGTAATACTGAAAGAGATTAGGACTATTTATATGCAAATTTGCCGTATAAATTCAATTTACCTCAGATGGAATATTAGCATTATAATGACTCAATTTTATGTAATACCAAAGGATTAAGTTCAGAAAACTAGACACTGCTGTATGCGCGATATTCCTCTCAAGTAATTACGCTGTATTGCTCTTTTTACGCCGCTGCGAAATACTTCTCGTTACCCAGTTAAATTACTAAGTTCGTAAAACATTCCTGTGATCGAGGAAACGGTAGGTTATTGTTTCATAGCTCACTTCGCTTCTAATACGGATTAACAAATTTCATAAGCATTGTGGATGAGTAAATTTCCAGAAAAGCGTCTATGTTTACCACATACTGATAGGCTTTTACCACAACTTCCAATTGTCATTACAGGGGAATGAGTAGACTGCATTTGAGAGGAAAAAGTTAAGAATTATTTGTATTTATTTTAGTAGAAATTGGTCAAAACATTTCAGACGCCGTTTCCACTGTTTACCTTTGCACCATTCCTAATGCCTTTCTAATGAGGGTGACTAAACAGAACTTCGTGGAATTTGTCACACCTGTTTATGAACGCTCTTCTTGCGATCATATACTGTGGTTTCAATACGTTGAATGTGTGATCGAACTTTTCGATAGAATTTATAGTAGATCTGTTTCTTCGACGTTATATACTGCTCTAAATAAGCTAATAAATGACTGGATTTTTCTGACCTGGAGTGCAGCATCACTCTTTTCAATCACAATAAGAGGAAAAACTTCAAGCATAGATAAACATTATGGGTTAATGTCTCGTACAAGACGACGTCATCAGAAACGGAGAAACGGAGAAATAGTTCGGATTGTGTAAAGTTGAGAAAGGAGTTGGTTGGGTCCTTTCCAAGTATACCATCTGACTTAAGCGATTTAGAGAATAACGGAATTCTAAATCTATACCGTCAGATGGAGAATTGAGCCCAGTATCGTAGGCATCAGGGACTAACCTCGTTCGTACTAGAGGCAGCTGTAGAGTGTGAAAACTGTAGAAGAAGACAGGAGTTGAAATACATCCAGCAAATAATTGAGGATATGGGTTGCAAGTGCTACTATAATATGAGAAAGTTGTCGCAGGAGGAAATTTGCTGGGCCATTGTTATTACGAATTACTGAAGATTTCTTGAATTGAGAGGCAAGAAATAGACTGTCAGTGCATAGGTATTGTTGCGGTATATTGATAATTTTTACTTATGGACCGCCTGACAGCAACTGAATAAAACACCATTTTAGTGCCATACGCGTTTCGCCTTTATTTTCTGCAAGGCATCATCAGTGGCCTGGAATATGTACATATGTTATCTATTTTATTTACATTTTTGTCACTGTGCCTATAGATTATAAACAGTTCTGGTGGATGGTATTTCCTATTAAGTAGTAATGTTTTGAACTGTACTGTTGCGTGGACAGTTTCTTACATATTACGCTCCTGTTGCATTTTTGGTGTTGTTCTTCTTCTTATGAACGCCAATTTGCGGTTTTTTCCACATTCCGCAGCACTACGCACTGAACGCTTGTTTTAATGCAATGTTTTGGTTTCTGTTGCCGACTGTCGAATGTTTTTGTCAAAGATCGAATATTATTGCCAAACTTATGAGTGTAACTATTGAAGTATCTGTGGTCTGTTCGTGTATGCATTTGTATGTGCGTTTGTGTATGTGTGAGTGTGTGTGTGTGTAAGTGTTTTTTGGTGTGATATTAATTTAATTTAATTTAATTTTTATTTATTTATTATTATTATTATTTTTGTTTTTGTCCTCTGTGTGTGTGTGTGTGTGTGTTGGTGTGATATATATTTTTTTGTGCTGTGTGTGTGTTTGTCTGTCTGTAGTTTGGTGTTATATAATTTTTTTTTGGGGGGGGGCTGTGTATATATGTGTGTGTGTGTGTGTGTGTGTGTGTGTGTCCAGATGGTGTGGGGAAGAGTTTTTTTTTATGTTATCAATTCCTTCATTAAGTGTAGTGGGGAGCCTGTGCTGATGTGTGTTTGTTCATTTATCACATGTTTGTTTTCTGCTATGGCTTTCTGGATGTGGAAGTTTTCTTGCATTTGTATAAGATGTTTGTCATGGTTGCTTATTGTCATTATTTTCATTTCTTGTTCCATTTTTGTAGGATGATGGTTGTAGTGTTTTAAATGCTCTGCAAATGTGGAATGGTTTGTTTCATACTTCCAACATCTGATATGTTCTTTGTATCTTGTTTCAAAATTCCTGCATGTCATGCCTATGTATACTGCATCACAACTTTGACATTCAAGTTTATACATTCCTGATTGTTGGAATTTGTCCCTCTTAGTAGCTGGCTGGCTTAGGTGTGATTGAATGGTTTGCCCAGGCTTATATGCTATTTTGAAGCCCTGTCTCTTTACGATGTTTGCAACTCTGTGTGTTAGTTTATGTGTGTAGGTCATGGTGTACCATCTGGTTCTTTTCTGTGTGGTGTTGTCATTGTGTGTGTTTGTTGAGTGTGTTTGTAAGTTTTCAGCTTGTGAGTTCTTTTGTATTGTGGAAATGTTGTGTTTGTGTTTTATTTGTGTTTCTATTTTTTGACTGAGCCTGTGTACCACATGTGTGTCATACCTGTTGTTCCTAGCTATTTGTATGATTTTACTCATTTCTTGTTCATAGTTTCTCTTGCTGAGTGGGATTCTGTTTAATCTATGTAACATGTGTCTTAGTGCTGAAAGTTTCTGGCTGTGGGGGTCGTTGGATGTGGAATGTATTATTGTGTCTGTGGCTGTTGGTTTTCTAAATATGTTAAATGTATGTTTTCCATTTTCTTTTTTAATTGTAATGTAAAGAAAATTTGTTTGATTTTCTTTTTCTTTTTCAAGTGTGAATTTTATGTTCTGATGAGCTTTGTTTATTTCTGAATGGAGTTCATCTATTTTTTCACTTGGTTCATCTACCAGACAAATATTGTCATCCACGTGTCTGTACCAATATACGATTTTGAAACTTTCATTTGTGGTTATCTTATGAAATATCTGATTTTCTAGTTGACTGATAAAAATGTTTGCTAGTGTTCCTGATATTGGGGATCCCATGGGCAGTCCATCAGTTTGTAGATAATATTCTTTCTCAAACTGAAAGTAGTTTTGTTCAGTTGTCAGTCTGAGAATATCTGTTATTTCTTTTATTGCGTCTGTGGTGAGGTTGCTGTGGGATGAGAGATTTTGTTCTATGATTTCTATTGTTTCTGTGATAGGGATGGAGGTATACATATTTTCTATGTCGAATGAAATCAGTGATGCTGTGTGTGGTACCTGTATGTTCTGTATGCTTTCTATTAGGTTTCCTGTGTTTATCACTGCTCTGTTGTTTTCTACTTTATAGTGTTTTGTAACTAACTTTTTGAGGTTTTTGGCTATGCAGTATGTTGGGGCGTTCTTGAAGTTGATAACAGGTCTCATTGGCATTCCGTCTTTATGTACTTTCGGTTGATTGCGGAGTGTTGGTGCTTGTGGGTTTTTCTGTGTTAAGTAGTATTTCTGTTTGTCTGTGAGTGTGTGTTCAATGTTTTTCAGTGTTCGTTTTACATTTGCCTGGAATCGTGTAGTTGGATCTGACTTCAGTTTTTGTATGGCGTTGGTGTTTATGTATTCCTTGGTTTTTGTGATGTATTGCTCTTTATCGATGAGTACTGTTACATTTCCCTTGTCTGCTCTTGTTATTAATACTTTATTGTCAGACGGTCCATAAGTAAAAATTATCAATATTCCGCAATATTACACGCAACTGGGGAAGACAGGACTACAAAAGTTGAAGATGTCATAGTTATTGTGTTTGCTCCACGACTGAACAGTCTGGTATTTTCTAATATTTTTTTTATAAGAACAGTATTTTCTAATACTTGCCCTTGACTTTACTACTGTCTGTGCTTTGTTTGTGTCAAAAATTTTGTACAACTACTTGTGATCTTTGCTATGAGAGGTAGACATATAAGACAATATTCCGAGTTGAAGACACAATGCAATGAAACCTAGTTTTGGAACACCACAGTGTTTAAATTACACGGAAGTCTAACTTTCACCGGCGAAAGAAAGTTATCTGCAAAAGATCTGGTGACCTATAGTGCGTTTATGAGAACACAACGTGCGGAATTTTGTGGGCTGAAAAGTCTATTGCTGGTTAGTTTTCCCATTCATGAAGTGGTAACATAAAGTTTGGACCTCAGTTGTGGGATAGGTACTACTGCAATCAATAAACGTTTCAGAAATGTATTAGATCACGATTATAGCAATAGAAGATCTCATCCTCAATGAAAATGCAGGAAATAAGGTGTATCTCCAGTTAGGAAGTTGCTATCGCTATTATAACGAGGTGGTACTTCACCCAAGATCAACGATATCGACCCATATAGAGGTTGTTGAACGATTGGAGTGTGTTAACAAGGAAGTTTAAAGCAGGGCTATCTGACTGGTCAGTTAAATATCATCGGTGACCAACATGGATAAGAGCTGAATGGTGATGTCATATTTTCTGTAACCAATCTCGCAAGAGTCAAAGTCACTAAGCTGTTATCGAGACATGACCAGTAAGGTATGCGAGACGATTGTCGGTAGGGTATGCTAAGGAGAATTTATACACTCAGGTGAAAAAAGTCTTGGGATATCTTTTAGTATCCTGTCTGACCTGTTGCCCGGTGTAGTGCAGCAATTCGATGTGGCATGGGTTCAAACAAATCACTAGTAGTGCACCGCCTATGTATTGAGCAATGCTGCGTCTATATCTTTCAATAGATGTGAATTTATTGCCGGCGCAGGATTTTGTGCACGAAGTGGTTTCTCGATTACGTCCCATAAATGTTCGATGGAGTTGACGTCGGGCGATCTGGATGGCCTCAAACCAAACACGAACACTTGTGACCAGGTGATAGGACATATTGTCATCCGTAGGAATTCCATCGTTTTTAGGGGAACATGAAGTCTATTGGCTGCAAATAGTCGTCAAGTAGCCGTTCATGGCCATTTCCAGTCAGTGATAGGTTCAGTTTTATCACAGCACAAGGTCCATTTCGTGTAAACACAGCGTGCAGCATTGGCGAGCCAGCTTGCTGAGTGTCTTGTTGAATATTGGAGTCATGGCTTCGTAGGAGCTGCACCACAGTCAGGCCCTACCATCGGCTCTTATCAACTGAAATCGGAACTCATCTGAGCAGGCCACGGTTTTCCAGTCACCTAGGGTCCAACCGATATGGTCACGAGCCGAGGAGAGGCGCTGCAGGCGATGTCGTTCTTTTAGCAGGACTCCCGTCGGTCATTTACTGCCATACTCCATCAACGAATATTTTCAGCGTACGTCCCACATTGATAACTGCGGTTTTTCACGTAGTCTTACTTGTCTGTCATCACTGACAACTCCACGCAAACACCGCTGCTCTCGGCCGTGACGTGGAGGCCGTCGGCCCCTGCTTTGTCGGTGGTAAGAAATAATGCCTGAAATTTGGTATTTTCGGTACGCTCTTGACTTTGTGGATCTCGGAATACTGAATTTCCTAACGATTTCCGAAATTCAATACCTCATGCTTCTAGTTACAAAGTTTTTTAATTCCCATCGTGCGGCAATAATCACGCCAATGAACTGTTCTTTCATACCTCCTGTACTGAAACACGTATGTATTCAGTAGCAGCGATGGCGAGGCATGACAGAATCTCTGACCAGAGAGTTATTTATCGTTGCTAGTCTGCGCTTGACCGCGCGAGAGTTCAGAGTGCAGTTGCGAGGCAGTGGTAGTACGTAGCGAGTCGCGAGAGCATGTAGTACAGTCAGTGCTAGTAGCGCGCGCGAGACAGTCGGAGTTGTGTGTGAGGAGTCGACGGGCGTCGACATGGGTCTCTGGTCAAGATTCGGGACGAGGTATATTTTTTAAATAAGGTAATGAAGCAGCATTGCGCACATCAGGTAATGTAAAGTATGTTAACTGTAATTAATTTGTTCAAGAATTGCCCCCAATAATAATTTTGTTCTGAAAGCAATATTTTAAGAAAATAATCATTACAATTGAAACAATATTTCTTGGCTTTTCCTCCCTGAATCAATTTGTCAGGTTGATTTTAACGTTAATTTTGTGGGGACTTAACATTTTTTCACATTTTTATTATCATTGAGTTTTATTACTGTGGGAAGCTAACGTTTGGCACTATTTGCAATTCTTATTCTATTCTTTTCATTTAAAAATAATTACGGGGAGGTAACATTTGGGTCTATTTGCATTTTTATTCAATTCATATTATTTAAAAATAATTACGGGGAGGTTACACTTAGCACGATGTCTATTCTCATTTAAAAAATTATCTTTCATTTTTGCAGGAAGGTTACATTTGGGTCTATTCCCATTAACATTATATTATTGTCTTTTCCTAATTCTCCGGGGAGGTTACAGTACGCATTACTATTGCCGTCTATATATGTGCATATCACCATCCCGTAATTTTTTTCTGCACAGTGCGTAGCCAGAAATCTGTAATTTCACCTTGGAAAATATCTGTCAGATTGCTATAGCTTTACACTGTGCAGGGAATTAGCCTAGAAGCAAATATAGTTTCTGCAGTCGTCCACCAGCTTAATTAAACTATTGCCCTCCAGAAAGGTACTGAAGAACAAAATTTATACGAATTTAATTAAGTAAGTACCTAGGGATTGATGTGAGTTATCTCTTGAATCTTTCTCCATGAGGGACTACATGACAAACTAATGACATCTGGCGGTCGTTTTCTTGGGTCATCAATCTTCTAATTCGATGCAGTTCGCCAAGGTTCTTGCGTAAACCTCTTATCTTAACGCAGCGCCTACAGAAGCTACTTATTATAGTAAAAATAAACTAGATAATATAATTACTTTTTACTTTTGTATCTTTTATATTTATCATGTAGTATACGTTTCACAGCTTTAATAAAAACCAGCAAACAATGTAACAGTTTTGTGGTATGATTATTGTAAAATGAAATATTAATCAACATGACCTTTTCGGAAAGACATCTCTAAAGTGCTCCACATTTTCTATAGTCTAGATATGACCATAAATTAATAATCTAATTACTATAGATTGTTCTGAGTAATTTTATTCACTGAAAGACAATTTGAACAGCTTGTTTTTGTCGAACTGTCGATTTTCCTCGGCATTGAGATTACATGGCTTTTACTTGAGACGTAAGAAATTTTTGTGTCTCAGTAAGAGTATGAATCACCGAAGTAGATTGCACTACATAATGTAACCATATTCTAAATAAATACATTACTTTTGCCTACAAAATCAGTGGCACATAAGCTATTCTACTAATTCTCCTATATTACCAGTGAACAATTCTGCTATACTGCTTATCATATCATGCAGTGTTTCGTAGCAATGCAGCTTGATACAGAAACTTGTATCTGAACTTCTAATGAAATAGAATACGGAATTTGTAATAAATATGGTGACGACTGTAGCTGGGAAAGTAAAAATCTATTTTCACTGCAATAAACGTTACGCATAGAAGTGTCCTAATCGTCCATTGTGAGAAGAGAACTATTCACTCTTCTATATCCAATGAGTTTACTTCGACTCTGAACAGTTTTCGAACGAAATCTCACTGTTGAAATTGAAAGTGCATTTTATTTTATACCTCTATCAAAAATTTTCTTTGCAGCATTGTGAACCCCCTTTCCGTCCTGAAGACAATCATAATGTGGAGTAATAATATCGTTTTTCTTTCTGGTATTGCAATTATGCACTTCTCTGTTCCTTTTCAACTGCAGTGGATTATTTACTACTACAAGCTTCATGAGGGATTAAATACTGTATTATGTGAAGCAGTAGGCAGAACGTCCAGCTCCTTAAACAGATGTCATGAACCTGATCGTGGGTGAGCGCCACATTCTGTTCTTACTACACATTTTTGGGGTACGAAAACTTTCTTTCTCAGAGATGAGTTGCCGTATTTTACTGACTATGAGATGCTACAGACTTTAAGACTCACCTTAACTCTGAAGCAATTTCTTTAAGTAACATTTTTACCATTTTTATTATAGATTGCAAAGCCAGACTAAGTAAAATTCCTAGTTTATAAAACGAAGCTTTAAAATCCCTGAAAATCGTCATCTGAACTTTCTTCTTCTTCTTCGTCATTGTTGTTCTCTTCGTATTTAAGATTATTTTCGTTGCTAACGAGAGTGTGACTTACGCCGCACTTCTGGAAAGATTTAACAATAATGTCTTATCTCACTCTAGACTACGACTCTCTTATCCAGTGACACACTTGTTTGATAGTAGGTCGTTTTAAAGTTCCCTTCGCCGTGAATTCATGTTGGGTTTCATCCATCATCTATTTGTTCCATTGTTCTCTCATAAACACTTTAAATGGTTTAATCCATTCAATGTCGGTACATCAAGGTGTTGCAGCTGTGAAGCAAGTCCTCCCGGAATAATAGAAAGCTCTGTGTTTCCTTCTCTCAGTTTCTCTTTCACAGAGATTTACAAATGACTGCTAAACTGATCTAGCAGAAGAAGAGAGCTCCTCTTAAAAAATCACCTTTCCTTATCTCCCACGCTCTTTTAATTCATAATTTCATTCCAGCCTAGCACATCCAACCCTTTTAACGTATGTGAACAACGACATCTGGCGGGAATTCAGAAAGCTTTGGCATCGTTTTGCGTGTGAAAATTATCATTGGTCTAGGTTTCGTACCTTTTACACAATACGAAATGACAGCAGTCTAATGCATTTTTTCATGTCAGCATGTTTTTATAGTTACAGTTTTAGCACCTTTCATAGCAACAGTTCTGTTACTCGGCACATCAAATGTCAGAGGAGTTTCATCCATATTTGATATTTTAGTTTCACGCTGATTTTCTTTGGGTGTGATATAATAAACCGATAGAAATATAATATTTTCTGTTGATGCTCCTGTGACATTTTCGGTATATTTAGGTTTAGGTTAGCATGCTAAGACCATTACGCTTCATAAATCTGTAGCACCAACCAGTTCCACCCTTAAAGCCTGTTAAGTTCCACTGCAGCGCTAGCTTACGAGTATATATTTGAATGATTTTTGTATTAATTCCAACGCCATTTTGGCAGAGTCCTTGAATCTATTTCAATATATCTTCCGGTTTTGGCCATTTTGCATTCAGTGCTGTAATTGCACATTTAGTCTTCCTCATTTTTTTTCAGTTCTTCTTTACTAGCCCGCCAAACGCGAATGGATTTTTCTGCAGTGGATGGCCGAAATGCCGCTGAGCCGCTCTGTTTCCATGGTCTTCTGCATATGCTATTACTTTCAATTGAAGCCCACATTATATGAACAAGATATTTTTTCAGTTACGAAAGTAGCTACTAACAAAAATATTGTCAGTTCTGCTTCACTGGCGCTGTAGACTGCAATGACGCATCATAGGCTAGACACTGTTCTGGGTTTGTGATAGCTAGGCGGGAGGAAGAGAAGCTAGGCGGTAGGAAGACAGTGTTAGAATGCTTGTGAATCCTCGCACCTCATACCCGTCGCATCGGTGCAATGCAATGCTGCTGCCGGTTGAATCCCAAGTTGCCAGATAGAAATAGGTTTCACGTGGCATCGCATATATCGCCACTATTAAGACAGGCGGGAATTTTAAATCAAACCCTGGACATTTTTAAATTAACTTCGAGTATAAGACGTGACAGAATTTTGGTGGCAGTTTTTCAAAGAAATATTTGCGTCTTATTATCCGTTAATTACGGTACTTCAGAACATTAATCCATGTAACAGTGTTGAGTGAAAATGTGCAATCTATATCTATTTACTGTTATGTCTCTTCGCAAGACGTGCAATTATTCTAAAAGCAAATGTCGCTGAAAAGTTGTTTTAGGAGTTCTAAAATTTGATTTTTCCAGTTGGCATCTGATAAGGGAAACTCCTCATCGCACCCAGTTAGGATTTAGAGGTAAGCTGGCCCAGTGTATAGCCCGACAAAAACGGGACGCAGAACAAGCATGAAAACAGGACGATGGTGTCCTGTACTGTGAGTAAAGAAGCAAAACAGTAAACAGTCCGAACTCGAGGTGTGCAACAGCGAGAGAGTTGAAAGAGACACGTCATCTGGGTTATGTGATCACAGTATTCGACTGCAAAAACAGAGATTTGTGTTTAAATCTTCCTCCTGCTCCATCCTTCTATTTCTCAAAATTATGAACTGTCCGTATGGTCACTGTCATGTGTGTAAGCGGTATTCAAATTTGTGTCTGTGTCGTCGTGTAACGCCCGTTTGCAGCAGAAAGGTGTAAGGAAGGGTCCTATAATGAAAGTTGATTCGGCACAACTACCACATTAGCCGAAAGGAAGTGGCTCTAGAAAGGGATCCTCAAACATTAGATGACAAGGCATGTCAACCGAATTTTCGACCGAGAAACATGTCTAGTTTTCCATACACGATCCTGGTGACAGTAATGTGCGTCACTGTTAGGAATCTCTTATCGACGCACCTTTAGAGCCTGGTGTGCGAATAAGATGTGCCTTCTCGTCCGGTTCAGGTGTTCCGTTGAATGTGAATTTGACCACTCTTAACTAAATGATGAAAACATAATAGTTTGTCACATAAGCTGCAACAAATGAACGCAAGAGTTTCACAACAAATGTTTTTAACCTTTTCCGACGTTTTGACTCTTGATGTTCTTTGTTGTAATACAGCTCACACCCACTGATTTGTTGTTTTTATTTCTGTGAGAGGTCTATGTGGCATCTCTCCTGCTCTCGCTATTCATCACATTTACTTGCGACGATATTATAATCTTACAACGTGACTTATATTCTATGAACAGTGTAATAGTGTGACAATTGTCAAGACTACAGAAAGAGAACAGACACGTAAATGATCGGGCCGACAACTGATAAATTGAGGACTGGACCATCCACTGTTCCTATTTTGCTACTTTTTTCACATTTCTGTTCATCTTATTCCTGTTTCTGTGCTTGATCTAAAATGCAAATGAAACTGGTGGAAATTAATTTTGAAAAGGGTAAAGTTAATAAAGAAAGTAAATATGCGGCCGTTACGTTAACAATTAACTAGCGGTAATTAGATATTTGAAATTTGGGGGAAATTAAAGTCGCCAGTCCTATGGACAATTACTATAGTAACTGAAAAAGGAAGGTTATTACACATATAATTAGCACTAGAAGCGTGGCAACTGAAGGTTGACACGTGTAGTGTGAAAACTGAAAGTTTGTTAGAAGTAATAAATTTCGCTACACTCTGACTTAATTAGGCAAAAGAATTAATAAAACCGGAAAATTGAAAGTTAATTTAGTGACTGAAATTAATAGTGAGATTTGTTTCTGAAGCACTACGAAATTCAGTAAAATAAGGTTAGTCTTGGGCTACCTCAACTATCATTTAAAAAGCTACTTGAATCTACGCAATTTAGAAATAAGAGATTTAACTTTGAACTTGAATTAAATGATACTGAACAATTAACAATAGTAACATTTAGTACGTACCAAGCCGAGCTGCAGTCAAAGGGAAGCTAAAATATGCTAACAAAACTCGCACTCTTAATTTGTGCTTGCGTAATGTAAATATTGTAGCCAGCTATGAATACCTGAACTGAACTTTGAAATTAAAGCAGTGAAATCCAATGATATTACTTTAATGCTGGCGTTTGAATTTCAACGACACTCAGGTTCATTCCGGAAAAGGAAGGGACCCTGCTTGGTAATGCAATTGGGACAATGAGCAACAAAGGTTCATGCTACTTTGCTGTAATTTAGTTAGAAAAATTTAACAGTTTGAAAAGCTGAGATCTGCCATACAGTTCTAAAACTTTACGTGCTACCAGTGTTCCTTGTTGGTTGATTGAAGGTTTGAAGTCGTCGATCGAGGAGGTGGCGACTGTCACTCATTGTCGGCCGTCGCTGTTGCAGAAGCTGGATGTTGGCGCGCCTTCTTCTCGACACGGTCTCCAGCCGAAACGGGCTCTTGATGTGTGCCAGTTAACGCTTCCCGTCCGCGACACCGTGTCAGAAAGTATCATAGCAATTCGAGCGCAATTACATGCTGCCAAACCCCGAAAGCGCGTCAACTCGCGGGAGCGTCACACAACACACCTGCTCCACTGCACTACTCCAGCCAGATCCTCCTCTGCCCGCGCTTACGCGGCCCAGTTCACTCTACCAAAGATCCTCAACATTTTGGTTCTCCACACGACCTATCGATGTATTCGTTCGATAGCATAGTTTTCCCTAGGCAAGACCCAGGCGGGTGACCTTGAAGGGGACTTAGCCGCTGAGCGAGGCTGCTGGGAGCCGCGGGCCCTAGTATTACTAGGCCCGCGGCGGGCTAAAATCAAACTTGTGTGAATGGGTTGCGCAACATCCGGCCGGTGATAAGCAGCGCTGGGGTCTCGACGCGCTTCCTGTTTCTGCGTCAGTCGACTGCAGGCAGCAGCACGCAGCACACAGCCATGCCGTACCGCCGTAGGAGATACTCTAGGAGGAGCAGAATGCCTGTTTACAAGACTGTTTTAAGTTTTGACGAGACACCAAACCCAACGTCTCAACAGGAGATATTAGCTGGGCCAATAACATTTGTTGGCTGTAAGATTACCTTTTCTTGTACTACAAATGAAGTAGTCACAGGCAATTCATGGATGTCTGTTGCTTTGGTGAGAGGTAGTGACAAGCCTTTACAAGGATTGGAGGCTTACTATGACAGAGACATTATCTGTTATAAAACATTTGCAATTGGTGTTGTTGGAGATAGAAATTATGGTACTTGTGTTGTTACAACGGATAAACCATTTTGTTTGTATACAAGGAATAGAAGGAAGGCTGTGTGCGCCGCCTTAGAGGCGGGTGACCTTGAAGGGGACTTCGCCGCTGAGCGAGGCTGCTGGGAGCCGCGGGCCCTAGTATTACTAGGCCCGCGGCGGGCTAAAATCAAACTTGTGTGAATGGGTTGCGCAACATCCGGCCGGTGATAAGCAGCGCTGGGGTCTCGACGCGCTTCCTGTTTCTGCGTCAGTCGACTGCAGGCAGCAGCACGCAGCACACAGCCATGCCGTACCGCCGTAGGAGATACTCTAGGAGGAGCAGAATGCCTGTTTACAAGACTGTTTTAAGTTTTGACGAGACACCAAACCCAACGTCTCAACAGGAGATATTAGCTGGGCCAATAACATTTGTTGGCTGTAAGATTACCTTTTCTTGTACTACAAATGAAGTAGTCACAGGCAATTCATGGATGTCTGTTGCTTTGGTGAGAGGTAGTGACAAGCCTTTACAGTAAAACAGTTACAATATATAAAGAGACAGAAATGTCATATCTTCAGGTGACAAAATAAGGAAAAAATTGTAGTACAATAGATGGAAATAGGAGGATATGCATTTCTGGTGTTACACGTGCCCCACATTGTCTGAGGATGTTCGTGTAACGTAAACAGACTCAGAATATGTCCCAAAAAGGAAAAACACAGCGGAAATGCATATGCTCAAAACATCAAGAAAATTTAGCATCAGGCTAATAAACCATAAACCAATTTTTAGACCATAATAATTGAGTGGGGACACTCCTAACCTTATTCCACTCTGCCATCTTATAGAAAAGAAAACAGGTTGACAACATATTAAAATTCATAGAAAACATAGAAAATGGTTTAGCTATCCAAAAAATCAAAATTCCTGACAGTATCAAGAAATGGAATTCTATTTGCAAAATTAACCAGAGTACATGGTCATAAAAAACAGGTATATCAAAATACGCAAATTAAAAATTAATTACATAGAATAAACATTTTATATAACCTTTCCGTAATTATTATCTCGTCATGAGAGTCCACTTAACGCTTAACAAGAAAATAATATACAGCAGATCGACAAAAACATAAATATTGACAGCAGAATTCTTTCACATCAGCTGTCCGGGAAGAAAAACAACTCCACCTTCCGTACCCGCAAGTACAAAGAATGCCGACAGCGGCACAAGAGCCGACAGCGGCTCCGCCTCGCCAGTACTGTTGCGCCCGCCTGTTCGGCACGCTTGATCTCACTCGCCTGTGTAGCGGCAGTTTCCAGAACGTCCGTTTCACTGAAT
Organism: Schistocerca nitens; assembly: GCF_023898315.1. Classification (NCBI taxonomy): domain Eukaryota; kingdom Metazoa; phylum Arthropoda; class Insecta; order Orthoptera; family Acrididae; genus Schistocerca; species Schistocerca nitens. Next base: position 292,863,606 of record NC_064614.1, on the reverse strand, counting down.
TCTTTCGGAATAACCGACTCCCGAGTAATCTCAAGGAGTCCATTAACACTATCACAGTGGATAACTCAACACTGTCCATCATCACACGGATGTACTAGCCTGAAACTTAAAACAGCGTCTAAGTACATCGGCAATGACTAGTAAAACACGTATTCATGAAATCTTACAGCTAGTTACAAAATCATATTTACATTGCTTAATGTACTGTGACTCAGCTGAAAACTTAAACTAGCAGCTTGGATTTTTCAATTGATAAATAATCACTCTCTCTTAAATCATTTAGTAAAAATTAATTACTTATTAATTACAACTTCTTTAATGTCCTCTTGGTCAGTCAAAAGCATGGCAATCTAGCAAATCGTTTAAATCTTACACTCTATATTTACATACTGTACAAATTACCCATTCTGTGGTATTAATCAATCCTAGGTTGGTACAATTTCAAGTCTACAATGTTCCGTACACCTAATAGTTTTCCAGAGCTTGGATACTCTAAGCAATAAGCATTTGTGTGAGGTATACCAATGACTTTATATGGTCCATTATAAACAAACTTAAATTTAGAGATTTCATTGTTTATCTCGCTCGATTTGTCATGAGCTTTTACAAGTGCTAAGTCTCCGATTGCAAACTTAGCAAAACGCGCTTTAGCGTCATGACGACGTATACGAGCATCGTATTTTAGCTTCATTACTTCTCGCAAACTATCTTTTTTCACACCAATACTAATGTCAATCCATGGAGGGAATTTGATTATCTCTTCCACAAGTCCCGGTTTGTCTGAAAACACACTCTTATTCCTCATTATTGCTTCATACAGGCCTCGTCTTTGATCGTGTGTTACGTTTGACACACCGTCTACAATACTTTCCAATTCACTTTCTACACTATTGTCAATGCCGAGACTCCTCACGTTACAGTAGTTCAAATTCATACCTACGTCAATGACATCCGGCAGTTAACACTGTGTATAGGCTGATATTGCCTATGCACACCATCTCCTGCCTCATCAAAACTAACTACTATTGTTTTATCTTGTGACGTACATGTCAAAGATTTGCTTTCGCAATTAATCACTGCACGGTACTTTAATAGCCAATCTAACCCGATAACTACTTCCGTAGTTAAGTCTGGCACGACGACAAACTCTTGTTCAAATCGTGCCCCACATATCTCGAAGTTGACAAAAATCTGTTTTGTGACCGGTTTACTGGTCTTCCCAGAAGCATCGATAATTTTCACTCCTGTTACTGGCATAACTACGATACCAGGTCTGTCTTTCAGTAACTGAAATATTTTTCCAGATACAGCACTCAATTCTGTACCGGTGTCAATCAACACGTTTAGTTGTAGGTCGTGCATATTAACAGACACTACTATCTGTCTACACTTGTCCTCGACTGTTTCTTTAGTTTCCCACAAAAAATCCTCGTCTATATCCAGTTCATTCCAGAAAAAACCATCCGGCTTTGATCGTAAATCCGGCTTATCTGGCGGCTTTTTCAGCCTCTGTTCACACACAGTTTTAATTTCAACATGTTTGTCCTGAGGCTTAGTCTGTAGCTTCGTCTCCAATACCGAAACCTTTTCCTGTAACTCGTCAACTAGTGAGTGTTGCTTTGCTATCAGTTCACTAATTGTCACCTTCGTTGATTCCTCTTTGGCCAGATTGATCTCATCTGCCAATCTACCTGGAGGAATGTGCGCAGTAGTATCTGCAATTATTTCCTCTGAATCTGCGCAACAACCCATACTGCTATCGTCCGACCGTATAACGTCAGCTCTAACCTCATACACGCTGTAATCTGCGTGCTTTTCTACCAATCGTGTCCGGCTATCACTTAAATTCTCGTAATCTTTCTCCTTAATACTTTCGTAATGTTTAAACTGGAGTTTTACGTCGGATGGGTCGGCCACTTCTACCACTATAACTTTCGGTAAAGTCTGCCGGTCAGGGCGAGAACTTTCTGTTACTACTTCAACATCTAACTCCTGCGGGACGAAACACGACGAATCTTGCTCGTGCTCCCCATTAGCATCAACTATTTCTGGTAAAGTCTGCCGGTTAGGGACAGAACTTTCTATCACTTCACAAACACTATCTTCCTGCGGGACGAGACGCGGCAAATCCTGCACGCGGTCCCCATAAACACTTCTCCCATACATGCCCCTATAATCTCTAATTTCGTCGTATAAGCGACCGAACTGCCTTAACCAGACCTCATCCCTCTCTGCATCCCCTCGCTCGATGACTGACGTATTATCCGACATCTGATCTTCTCTCAACAATTGCGAATCATTCTTAAACTCAATCTCCAGTTCCGCTGTGGGTGTTACAGCTGTCACTTTATAATCGATTTCTGGAACACTACTTAAATTGTTCTCACTGACAGTGAATGTATTTTCTACTGCCGTGTCTACAACTGATCTACTACTTGTGGGTGCACTCCTTTCTCCCAACACTGGCACACTCTCCCGCCGTTGATTATTCCATACGGAATTTACATAACGACGACACCTCGGTTTTCTACTGTTATTGGGCCGCCTAAATTTTTCCACGCCGGGCCGGCCCCTCACCGGCTCGGCTAATGGTTTCCCTGTCTCGTCCCAGCAGATACGCTCCCCGGATGCTGCTGAGGCGGCTGATCACACCCTCTGGCGTTATTACTATTCAGCGAAGCCCGTCATTCCTGTTATTATTTGCATTGTACCGATTGTCATTACGGCCCGAACCACTATTGTTATTGCTGCCAAGATTGAGGTATGCATTATTCCCATAGTTATCATTGTTGTGGTTGCTGTGGTACCCGTTGTTGTTACCACGGCCTCTACCACTATCGCGATTATTGCGCCCATTATCCTCGTCCTCAATTCTTTCCAGGAAATTATTCATTGTCCTGTAATTGCTTCCTACGTAGCGTTTTGTATCATCTGGAAGCTTCTTGTAGAGTTCCCAGACTATTTCGGATTCCGTGCGGCGATCACGCAAATATTCCAACTTGCGGATCCAGCCCTCACAAAACTCCTTTATCGAGCCGCGCGAATTCGCATCGAAAGGCCTCGATACGACAAATTCGCGCCAGACACTTTGTTGTTTTTGCTCTGACCAGTATTCAGCCAGAAACAAACTTTTAAACTCGTCAAAAGTCAGGTTCGTAATGTGAGGTTTAAGCCCCAACGCTTGGCATCACCAGCCAACACATCGATAACCGCATTAATTTTTCTCTCATTTGTCCATGATCTGGGTAAAACTCTTTCACAATTCTTAATGAAATCCGTCGCATATATACCGCCTTTTTTCAAGGGGTCGAACCGCTCCTCTTTCGTCAACAATCCCGAACTATGTGCACGGATTGGCACATAGCTCTGTTTCTCGTCAAGTTTCTTTTCTAATTCCGACACTCTCGTAATTACTTGGCAAGTGGTTGTCGCAAGCGTTTCCACTTCCCTCTATTTCTCTTCGCAGGTATTAGCCTGCTTCCTCACTTTAATATCTACTTCGGACACTAAAGCGTTGAAAGTTTCCTCCTTCTGTTGATCCTCTTTTTTCACTAATTGAATTTGTTTCGTCACCTTATTCTCGATGATCGGAGCAACTGCTTCTCCTACACTTTTCTCGATTCTGCTAATTTCGGAATTAAAACGAGTATTTATGCTCGCAATTTCCGCCTGAACGCCTATCATTTCCTGTTTAAGATTACCGATTTCGGTATTAATTACAACATTATCTTCTTTGATTTTATCAACTTTTGTGTTAACATCTCCAACATTGTTGTTAACAACATTAATAGCTTTGTTCTGATTGTCTAGCTTCCGTTTAATTTTTTCAGACTGAGCTTCTTGCTTGGCAGACTGAGCTTCTTGCTTGGCATCCTGAGCTTTAATTTCTGCCGATTGCTGTGTTTCTCCATTTTGCTGAAAATATCGATGCCGACGTTCATCTTCTATGAGCTGATCCGCATCTGCATCAAACAATCTTTGGACTCATCTCTCAACATTAACACTCTGGTGGAAGACACTGCGCAACAAATATCCAGCTCGAAACTATACAACGGCTCTTAAACGTACTGAAGGGGAGTTTCGATGAATAAAGGCGCATGTTTTGTGAGTTTACATACCCTGACAGGACGAACGAGGTCTGATCAGAAGAAATGAAGTATTGATGGCTCTTCACTCCCAAACCACCAGCAGAACTCAAAAGGCGAAAGAGAGTCTGCACGTTTTGACTTACACACATCTGGAAACTAGTAAGAAAACATAAAAAGCTCCATTTTTATGATCTGTAGACGTGTCATTTGCACAGATGCATGGCGTTGAGATTTCATCGGACATTTTCCAGGCTTTCCTTCACTTAAGCATGTTTGTGGAGTTCAAACTCTTTTTTCATAGTTAGTTTTTACTCGATACAGAGCCCGTTTCAGCCATTTTGCCAATAACGTTTCTATTACAGACTCTGCCGGAAGTCTTGCCAACACTCGTTTTTAGAGGAATTATGCTTCCCATAACGCCCGACAATGAACGCGAGTTGCTTTGTTGTGTTTCATTCAACTGGTCATTAAACACGTATGTGCCACTTCCTTAGTCAACCAAAGTGACACAGTGAAGTACCCAGATCATACAGGAAATGGGCGTGTCCAGACATGTGAAAGCAACCGATTGTATATCGAAATTACTGTTTCTAACAGTTCCTGTTCTCCTGCTTATTAACGTTAGTCAATTACGCCTCAGTATTTTAAGTATTTTTCGGGCCAGCTTTATTTTCCGTCTATGCATAAAACTATAGGACTTGTTCATGATGATTTTAGTCTTAAATAAGCTAGGCCCAAGCATGACATTTGTCTCTCCAGCCTCCTTCCCTCTCGTTCTTTTATTCTCCTTCTCTCTCTCTCTCTCTCTCTCTGACACATACACACACACAAACACACGCTAGCTCTCTGTTTCTCTCTCTCTGTCTTTCACTCTCACGCTCATTCTGACTGTTTTTCAGAAGCGTACATACACATGACACATGTTTCACGCATATACCAGCACACTATTGGATCAGTAGTTTGACACACAAGCATTCGGTTAGAACGCAACAGTTACTTCCTGTAGTGAGGGCTTAACGATGCCACATCCTCACTTCTTCATTATGCTTATGCAAAGGACTGTGATCTCTCAATGATTTAATGGTGCACGGAATTCATATCACTATACGAGCGTATCTTTCAGACACTGTCAGGGCAAGATGGTGGTTAACTTTATAGTCTAAAACGGTCGCTGGGTGAAATATTGAAATTAACATCTCGGTTATTCTAAAGAGCACTCACGACAAATCTTATTTATGCCATTCGTTGTTCACTGTTTAACTAATATTTTGAGCTCAGAATATTTGCATTCACATAAAAATTAACATTATTAGCATAAACGGAAGGAACATGTGAAAAGAATGCAGCAAGGCAGATACCCTAAAAAATTGCAATATATACCCAAAGGGTTAAGACACGTAAGTCGGACTAGATAAGAAGCTAAGAAGATGAAGTCGGAACATTTTCCTCGAAGCTAATCCATGAACGTGGTTGATGATGATGATAATGATGATGATAATTATTCACTGATGTCATAACAGATGAAGTCACCACAGCTACGCTTCTGTTGTGTAGTAGTATTCTGGCACTCACGCTGTCAAGAGACGTTGCTCGCAAGCTGCATGTGAGTCCGTGAGGCTGAGATGATTTTAACGTTAATCTTCTGAAATAAAACTTTTGGCGGAATGGCAGTCCGTTTTAAAATTAATTTCCATTTTACACTGTGTCCTCTCCAATTCAAGAGCTGTTCTTCTAATTAATATTCCTCAAACCTCAATCACAAACACATTACGGGATAAATTAACGCTGATTTCAAAGTGCAGTGACCGAAGTAGAATTACAGATATTTCATAGTTCTGGTGGTTCATTTCTTTTGCAGATATAATATTTGCTCTGCGTGATAGCTACAATTTGATCAGAATTTTTTCATTAAAATATTATATAAATAAAAGTACAAGAATTGTATTACATCGCATAGAGCCAGTTATATGAATTAAGTGGAATGTTGGCGCTACTTTTCGGATTCAACAGCGATCGCTGCTAAAAGCTTAATTAAAACTGTTGATCGACATGCGCTGAAGGTTTCTGGTACGCTTCATCACCACAATTCAGCCAACGACTTTTAGTAAAGTGCGGAGTGTCAGAGAGAGAGAGAGAGACAGGGTGAGAGGGTAGAATCTGATGGTATCATTTTAACATTGATTAGAGAAACAGCCCCTAAAGAAATTAAAATGTGCTGTTTTCGACGATATGAGCAGGTGGAGCTAAACGCCAGTTACTGAGTCAAAGCGGCCAAACACATACAAACATGACAAGGAGTTCTCTGAAAAAATATTATGGAAACTAAATATTTTCCAGGAAATTTCACAGGAGGGACTATCCAGGCTACCTAAGTCGCCGGCACGGTAGGTCAGCGTGTTCGGTCAGAGAGCTGCGTACCTGCGTGCTCTCTGTAATAAAAAAAAAAAAAACTGAGACAAGGGATCAACGATCAGCTTGAAAGGATGTCTTGTAACATCCGCCCAGACCAAACGTAACGAAATATATCGAACAAAAAAAAGTGACTCCACCGTTCCATAACGTGAAATTTGAGGCTAAGGGGGAAAAACCTAAATAAAAAAAAGGATTAGAGTGTGGTGTAAACCGTGGCATCAAGTGGAGACAGCTTTTGGCACTATTATGGATAGTAAATCAGAACGATAAAAACCGATATGATGTTGCGACGTGGAAGTCTACCTCGATTTGAATCTTTTTAGAAACGTTTAATCAATCGACCAAATTACAGTAATCACACAGGACTGTCGGTTGCGATGGTGATGGTAAATCATCTTCAGCGTATACTAGTGCACTGACGATGTATTAAGAGATTACTTTGCATCCACTGATAATGATCTTCTCAGCTGACCAAACGATCATTTAAGGCATATAACAGACAGAATGATTTAATAGAATAATTACAGTGAGTGAATTAGTTCTCTCATTTTTTAAAAGTGCCAGCTTAATAATAATTTTAGGACTTTATACACATGAACTTATGACGAAAAAGTACGTTACCAAATAAGTGTAGTTTATTAGACATAAAGAAAGTTATAAAACTGTAATGGCTCGGGTCACTGGAAAGAACAGGAAAACTGGAAAGAACAGGAAACGTCGATACATGAAGAAGTGCAATCTGAAATGGAACTGGAAGGTCGGAGACATTTCTAGATGACAAGAGAGGTGGGAATAATTGGAGTATTTGGTTGAACGAATGTATGGAAATTGAGCGTCGGAGTTCAGTCTATGTGTTCGCGCAGATACGAAATCAGAAAGTACGTCACTGAAAATAAACATTACACTGAGATACAGAGTACAAATCTAAATGAGCGTACGATCAATTCTCAGAGTTAAGTGACGACAGGTATAGAGAATATTTCAATAGGCGATCTCTAATCCCTGTTAGATCATTGAAGAAATAGATAGTAATACGCAGTTAACTCTGCAACAACAAACATAGCTCAATCGAAACCTAACTTAGACTTCGCTAGGAGAGAAAACGACAGTAATCACATAGGATGTACACCAAATAAGTGAAATATAAGTTAATAAAATTCTAAAACAGATTGTTATATGAGACCTTGGCGTTTCAGTCGGAGAATTTAAAAATAATCTCGGAAATGTACATGTTGTGTATATTATTTAAAGAGATAAGAAGGGCAAAGTATGTTTTAGAAATACATCGAACCCTCAACTGATGCAGAATAATTGTTCTGATGATAAAAAGAGCTTAATTTGAGGGCAACTAGGGATACTAAGAATGTGACCTGATGTCAAAGAAATCAGCTGGGTGTTACTATATTCAGTTGGAGAAAGAGGAACTGTTGCATTCGATTTCCGTAAAAATTGATGAAGCACGTGGCTTGTAATTATATTACCAAATAATTAGTGTCATCAGACTACCAACGAACCTATGAATTTCTATAAGAGAGAACTACAGAATAATCAGATATGTTAATCGCATGTGTTGCTGAATAGAGTAAATGGACTAGTATCAGTTAGATTACAGTGTTTCCGGCCATTGTGGCCGAGCGGTTCTAGCTGCTTCAGTCTAGAACCACGTGACCGCTCCGGTCGCAGGTTCGAATCCTCCTTCTGGCATGGATGTGTGTGATGTCCTTAGGTTAGTTAGTTTTAAGTAGTTTCAAGTTCTAGGGGACTGATGACCTCAAATGTTAAGTCCCATAGTGCTCAGAGCGATTTGAACTATTTTGGCTGCAGTGTACGTCTAGGCAACAGAATGATAACTGTGAAACTATTCGGAAATGTAGAACGAAGAGCACATGGACTGAAGCCAGCAAATGAGGGAAAAGAAATTCCTGAATGTTGGTTAACGACAAATTGAGAAGAGACAAATTGAGAATAGATCTATTAGTGAGCAGCTCAAATTATTAAGTTCAGCACCTTTGGCAATTAGTGTAACTGCTACATAAGGAGACCATAGTTACGCGTAAAGACATTTTAATAACAATATTTTAATTTCAATTCATGTGGAACAGTACAGCTTTACATAACTGACTTTGGCATTGCCATTGATACACCGATCTTAGTGCGTAAGATGAGAATGGATGGTTTCAGTGTAGAAACTCCTAAGTTGCTGACGGAATCAGTTTTCCACGGTGTCCTGCTCTACTTAGTTAAAGGTGAACCTCTGATCTGTCATTCTAAGTGGCCTAAGATAAATGATCCAGCTCGGGAGACATCGGGGCTGTAAGGAGGATGTTCGAGGACCTCCCATAAAAATTTCTGAAGGAGCTCGAGGGTCTTCTCGGCCACGCGTGGCCTAGCCTTGTCCCATTCTATAGCTTGTCTCTACGCTTGTTCATGCTGGCTTGTTTGAGCCACAGCAACGTGTTGCAATACTGCTCAGCCTTAAATGTTGCACCCCCTGATGAGTATGTGTCCTTCTTCGTAGAAAATACTATTGTGTATTACTTTTCCGGCCTTCGGGGCAGAGCAAGGATGTCACCACACCATGCTCATTCGTTTGGAGGCAGAGTCCAAGTGCTAACACCATGCTACATCACATGCCACATTCTGAGCAACTAAATCGGTTTCTTGCCCCGCGTATCTGTACTTATGAGACAGGCGAACACTAATTTTCGCTGTCTTCCATTCTCTGAAAGAAACTTCGCCTATTAACACAACAACAATAATGTGACGCGTGGTGCTTCGACGATTGGTTCGCACGACCTACTGTGTATTATTATATACACTCCTGGAAATTGAAATAAGAACACCGTGAATTCATTGTCCCAGGAAGGGGAAACTTTATTGACACATTCCTGGGGTCAGATACATCACATGATCACACTGACAGAACCACAGGCACATAGACACAGGCAACAGAGCATGCACAATGTCGGCACTAGTACAGTGTATATCCACCTTTCGCAGCAATGCAGGCTGCTATTCACCCATGGAGACGATCGCAGAGATGCTGGATGTAGTCCTGTGGAACGGCTTGCCATGCCATTTCCACCTGGCGCCTCAGTTGGACCAGCGTTCGTGCTGGACGTGCAGACCGCGTGAGACGACGCTTCATCCAGTCCCAAACATGCTCAATGGGGGACAGATCCGGAGATCTTGCTGGCCAGGGTAGTTGACTTACACCTTCTAGAGCACGTTGGGTGGCACGGGATACATGCGGACGTGCATTGTCCTGTTGGAACAGCAAGTTCCCTTGCCGGTCTAGGAATGGTAGAACGATGGGTTCGATGACGGTTTGGATGTACCGTGCACTATTCAGTGTCCCCTCGACGATCACCAGTGGTGTACGGCCAGTGTAGGAGATCGCTCCCCACACCATGATGCCAGGTGTTGGCCCTGTGTGCCTCGGTCGTATGCAGTCCTGATTGTGGCGCTCACCTGCACGGCGCCAAACACGCATAGGACCATCATTGGCACCAAAGCAGAAGCGACTCTCATCGCTGAAGACGACACGTCTCCATTCGTCCCTCCATTCACGCCTGTCGCGACACCACTGGAGGCGGGCTGCACGATGTTGGGGCGTGAGCGGAAGACGGCCTAACGGTGTGCGGGACCGTAGCCCAGCTTCATGGAGACGGTTGCGAATGGTCCTCGCCGATACCCCAGGAGCAACAGTGTCCCTAATTTGCAGGGAAGTGGCGGTGCGGTCCCCTACGGCACTGCGTAGGATCCTACGGTCTTGGCGTGCGTCCGTGCGTCGCTGCGGTCCGGTCCCAGGTCGACGGGCACGTGCACCTTCCGCCGACCACTGGCGACAACATCGATGTACTGTGGAGACCTCACGCCCCACGTGTTGAGCAATTCGGCGGTACGTCCACCCGGCCTCCCGCATGCCCACTATACGCCCTCGCTCAAAGTCCGTCAACTGCACATACGGTTCACGTCCACGCTGTCGCGGCATGCTACCAGTGTTAAAGACTGCGATGGAGCTCCGTATGCCACGGCAAACTGGCTGACACTGACGGCGGCGGTGCACAAATGCTGCGCAGCTAGCGCCATTCGACGGCCAACACCGCGGTTCCTGGTGTGTCCGCTGTGCCGTGCGTGTGATCATTGCTTGTACAGCCCTCTCGCAGTGTCCGGAGCAAGTATGGTGGGTCTGACACACCGGTGTCAATGTGTTCATTTTTCCATCTCCAGGAGTGTATATCTTTTGTAATATCCCGATTTATGCATTTATGGAATTAAGTCATATTTGTTACGGGAGTCCAAAGCAAGGAAATAAGGCTTACACATGCCTTTAAGATGTAGCTGTCGAATAATATGGTCTCTAGAAGGCATGCTAAATATATACTTATATATTTACTATTCCTTGAGTCCATATTCCTTGACAGTTACAGCTTAAAGACATGTGTTAGCCATATTTACCTACTTTGGACTGTCGTAACAAATGTTACTAAACAATGATCGAACAATCTTTAGCATTGTACTTGATAGTGGCATAAAGGCCGACATCTGGATAGAACAAAAGATAAATATAATAATTCACTATTAAATGGCGGTTTATTCTATTAAAAAGTATTGCATCACTGTGGCTCAATGCAATTGAAAAAGTTTTTAGTTCATAAGAGATCCTCAACAGCCGAAATAGTGGCACAGTTGGTGACAACGTGCGTCTGTCTGGGGTGAGGCATGTCCTCGATGTTGACACGTCCCACCTCCTAATGCTGACACTACAAAAATACCAGGGTGCACCGTGCGAGACACTGCTCTCCGCACACCCCTTCCATACTGCGATAAAATTGTGAAGCATGTCCCATACTGCACAAAGGAGTTGCTTAGCCGATCTCCATGCTGACAGGGAGGATCTGTGGCTCACCATTTTCAAAAATTAAGTACGCTATTGACCATTGTTTAGACAGGATGAGGCAACTTTGTAAAACTTTAACATAACGTTTGGAACAAATGAGAGTACATTTTTAGGGAGGGATCTTGTCTCCCTCGCACGTACACTCTCTCTCTTCTTCTGTCTTCTGGTAGACATGTGCTGTAATTAGGAGGTGAGGTACTTTGTTCATGTTTGTACATCTTTACTAAAATGTTTGTAACAATCCTATCCGAACAGAATGCTAATCTGTCTCAGCTTTAGCACGAGACGAGACTGCGTGGCGGTCTTCATACGCTAATGAGACTGATTATTATGGAATACATCATGCAACAAACTACGGAAGCAACTCCCCAGAAAAGAGGAAATTGCTGCGAGGTCGTCAAATCCGCTCGCGGAACTGCGGATACCACCACGCCTTCTCTCGAGGAACACATCTACCCGCTAAGATCTCATACAACGCCGCTAGGGCAATTGAGCATTCCTTATAAATTAACCTCTTACCATTTATGTACTTCCAGCATGCTGGAGTAGCTTGGGTCAGCAACTTCTGTTAACCTATGGAAAAAAAAACCACTGCAAGTTTCAAATATTTTATTTTTCATTCGATGAATAGTTTCGGACCGAAATCCATTTTCAAATCAACTGAACAAAAATCGAAAATGACATTTCCGAAGACGTAAAAAAAGTGTGTAACTCAGAGTCACAACGCATCTGTATGCACTTAAATGTACATTACTTTTTTAACATTTTCGTAAGTGCCATTTTCGACTTTGATATGTTAATCTGAAAATGGGTCTCAGCTCGAAACTAGTTATCCATGGAAAAATAAAGTATTTGCATCTTGGACTGGTTTTTCGTTCTGTTAATATCTTACCATCTTTAGCATATTTGCACTTACGCCAGAAAAATTGCCGGCCGTAGTAGCCGAGCGGTTATAGGCGCTACAGTCTGGAGCCGCGCGACCGCTACGGTCGCAGGTTCGAATCCTGCCTCGGGCATGGATGTGTGTGATGTCCTTAGGTTAGTTAGGTTTAAGTAGTTCTAAGTTCTAGGGGACTGATGACCTCAGAAGTTAAGTCGTATAGTGCTCAGAGCCAGAGCCAGAAAAATTATATTTGCTACCGGATGCACAGAACTGTATCGAAGTTTTGAAGTCAAGAATACTTCAACCATCTATCCTTCACCGAATCTTCTAGAATTTCGTGAACGAACAGAGCAATCAGAGTTTCCCAGAACTGGCTGTTGTGCATGCCCACAAATCATGCACACAGTTCCACAATACATTTATGACAGTGAACTAGGTCTGAAGGTCGAGGGTAGGAACAGTGTTGCGATCTGCTGTGGAGGCATTCCAGGAGACAAATTGTTGTATTTCAGCCTTCAGTTTGCTTCCATTTCGTTACCGTCACAATCACGAAGTATTTTAGCTGAAGGCTTTGATCCATTGATTGATCTTACGTGGCACCCCTACATTCTATTAATTTTTAATCACGCGGCGTGATCAACCTTGATTTCTAATACATCGTTTTATGGGTATAAGTGCTGATTTATTTTGGTGGCTGATGAGAGAGTAATAAATAACATTACATCAGTACTTATTTCATTTGTAGAATAATAATTGTAGCTATTGGGAGCAGTATGTTTTTGGGTTGGTTGGTGCCTCAGGACGTATCCGACAAGAACAAGCCATTAATGTTTATTTTCCCCCGCGCAGCAGGTTAGGTCAAGAAGTGTGGATACGTGGACACAAAATGGTAAGTCTATGCTGACAGCTATAGTCCACTTAGTTGTGTAGTTACGACCGTGAAGAAAACATCAGGTAGTAAATGATGTGTCATGTTTGTGGGAAGACTGTTAGACACAGAGAAGGTATAACCAACACAAGTAAATAGATATTAAGGTTCAATCACCAGCACAGCCCCTAACATCCTATACGTTGAATGCTATTTGAACAGCTATATTTACGTTTATTTTGACATTTTCAGTTATTGTTTATCAGTAAGGGCTCCTTCAGAGTCTATTCCATGAATCGAGATGTATGTAAGTAAAGCGGTTCACTACAGTTTAGCCGTCGATGCTCTTCAGTTTGTCAAGCGAATATCTACCACTACCAGTAAAGCCCTTTCCTTCAGTCATGTGACGTCTCTGCTTATCGCCCTCCACGCTCAGTTTCGGCACACTTCATCAAGTTAATAGCTCCACTGTTCGTGGGCAGTGTACAGTGCCATTCATTAATACACGTTACAGAAAAGTCTTGTGTGCGTATTTTTCTATGACGAAAACAGTGACTATATTCGACGCAGTAAGTTTCATTGCTGAAGATAAGAGTAGGACAATCCTGTGGGGCTCTTGCACACATGATAATTCCAACATATTAAAAACAGATCCACTTTGAGATAGCATATTTAGAACTTGTAACATATATTTTGACGACTTGCCGCAACAAGAGGAGAAAAGACGGAGAGGAAGAATTTAAACGACTGGAGGAGGCTAAGCGTGATGTTAGTCTCAGTCCAATCAAGAAATCGAAAACGCATGGTTTCATCCTTCAGTTCTGAGTACGAGAAAGTAATTGCCATTTGTCCTTAACAGATGTTCCTTCATGCTGGTGTCGACCAATTAAATGAATTGTCTTACGTCTGTACAGCAGTCGTCATTGGAACAAAACAGAAATTAAAAAGTTTCTCCCGACAGAAGTACCTGGTGGAGACAATCAAAGGCTAGTAAATTCATTCGGGACCTACTTCTTGGGAGCTCGAGTTCTTTCGTTTTCGTATTTTGAGTTTCTACGTAATGATAAAATTTGCAGCAACCACATGGTGCAGCCAACTGCAGGTGGTGGCTCATGTCGGCACTAATGATGTGCGTCGCTATGGATCGGAAGAGATTCTCTCTGGTTTCCGGCGGCTATCTGAGTTGGTGAAGACTGCCAGTCTTGCTAACGAGATGAAGGCACAGCTCATCATCTGCAGCATCGTCGACAGGACCTATTGCGGACCTTTTCTACAGATCCGAGTGGAGGGTCTGAATCAGAGGCTCAGATGGTTCTGCGACCACGTAGGCTGCAGATCCCTCGAGTTGCACCATAGGGTGGCGGGGTTCCGGGTTCCGCTAAATAGATCAGGTGTCCACTACACACAGGAGGCGGCTATACGGGTAGCAGGGGCTGTGTGGCGTGGACTGGGCGGCTTTTTAGGTTAGACAGTCTTAGGAAAAATCAAAAAGGGCTCCAGTCTCAAAGGATAGAGGACAAAGAAACGACGAGAATCGACCAAGAAACAGTCGGTATTGTAGTTGTAAATCGTCGTAGCTGTGTTGGAAAAGTACCAGAGCTCCAAGCGCTGATACAAAGCACTGAAGCTGAAATCGTTATAGGAAGAGAAAGCTGTCTAAAGCTGGAAATAAATTCTGCCGAAATTATTACAGAGGCGCAAAACGTGTTGAGAAATGATAGATTAAATAAAGTGGTAGTGATGTGTTTGTGTCTGGTAGTAGTTTATCTTGTAGTGAAGTTGAAATAGATAGTTCCTGCGAATTAATCTGGGTAGAGGTTATACGCAACAGCCGTACCAAAATAATAATTGGCTCCTTCTACCAACCCCCCGACTCAGATGATACATTAGATGATACAATAGCTGAACGCTTCAAAGAAAACTTGAATTTCATTACAAATAAGTACCCCACTCATACAGTTATAATTGGTGGAGACTTCAATCTGCCCTCTATTTGCTGGCGAAAATACATGTTCAGAGCCGTTGGAAGACCGGAAACATCTTCCGACATTGTACTAAATGCTTTCTCTGAGAATTACTTTGAACACTTAGTTCATGAACCCACACGAATTGTAAATGGTTGCGGAAACACACTTGACCTCTTAGCCACAAATAATCCTGATGTAATAGAGAGTCATGACGGATACAGGGATTATTGAACACAAGGTCATTGTATCAAGGCTCAAAACCATATCAACCAAATCCACAAAAAAAAAAAAAAAAAAAAAAAAACGCTAAATAAATCTATTTAAAACAGCACATAAAAATTCACTTGATACCTTCCTAAAAGAGATTCTCCATTTCTTCCAAGCTAATTATGTGAGTGTAGACCAGATATGGCTCAAATTCAAAGATACAGTATCGACGGCAGTAGATCGATTCATACCGAATAAATTAATAAGAGACGAGACTGAGCCACACAAAACACGTCAGAACAATGTTGCAGAAGCAACGAAAAAAAGCATGCCAAATTCGGAAGAACCCAAAATCCCCAGGACTGGAGGCTCGAAATTCCGTGCGGACGTCATTGCGAGATCCTTTTAATAGTTTTCACGATGAAATATTGTCTCAGAATATGGTAGAAGACCCAAAGAGATTCTGGTCGTATGTAAAGTACACCAGTGGCAAAAAACAGTCAATACCGAAACAGCGCGATACCAATGGAAATGTTACCGATAATGGTGCCACTAAAGTGGAGTTACTAAATATAGTTTCCGCAATTCCTTCACGAAAGAAGACGACGTAAATATTCCAGAATTCGAAACCAGAACAGCTGTTAGAATGAGTGACATAAAAGTAGGTATCTTAGGTGTTGCGAAACAAATCACTTAAGAAAGGCAAGATGGTATACCAATCAGGTTCCTCTCAGAGTATGCCGACACAATAGCGCCTTTCTTAGCAATCGTATACAACCGCTCACTTGCCGAAAGGTCTGTTCCTAAAGACTAGAAAGTAGCACAGGCCACAACCATATTCAAGAAGGGAAATTGGAGTAACCCATTGAATTAGAGACCCATATCACTGACCTCAATTTGCAGTAGGACTATGGAGCATATACTGTACTCGAACATTGTGAGTCGCCTTGAAGAAAATGACTTATCGATACATAATCAACACGGATTCAGAAAATATTGTTCTTGTGATACACAGGTAGTTCTTTATTCCCATGAAGTAATGAGTGCTGTCGACAAGGGATCTCAGATCGATTCCATATTCCTAGATTTCCGGAAGGCTTTTGATACCGTTACAAACAACTATTGATCAAAATGCGTGCATATGGAGTATCGTGTCAGCTGTGTGACAGGATTAGTGATTTCCTCTCAGAGAGGTCACAGTTCGTAGTGATAGACGGTAAATCATCGAGTAGAACAGAAGTGATATCTGGCGTTCCGCAAGGCCCTCTGCTGTTCCTGATTAATATAAATGATGTAGGTGATAATCTGAGCAGCCCCCTTAGATTGTTTGCAAATGACGCTGTAATTTACCGTCTAGTAAAATCATCAGACGATCAATTCCAATTACAAAATGATCTAGAGAGAATTTCTGTATGGTGCGAAACGTGGCAATTAGCACTAAACAAAGAAAAGTGCGAGGTCATCCACATGGGTACTAAAAGAAATCCGATAAATTTTGGGTATATGATAAATTGCACAAACTCAAGGGCTGTCAGTTCGACTAAATGCCTAGGAATTACAATTACGAGCAACTTAAATTGGAAAGACCACAAAGATAATATTGTGGGGAAGGCGAAACAAAGACTGCGCTTTGTTGGCAGAACATTTAGAAGATGCGACAAACCCGCTAAAGAAACAGCCTACATTACACTTCTCTGTCCGCTGCTTCAGTATTTCTGCGCGGTATGGGATCCTTACCAGGCAGGATTGACGGAGGACATCGAAAAAGTGCAGAGAAAGGCAGCTCGTTTCAAGTTATCGCGCAATAGGGTTGAGAATATCACTGATATGATACGCGAGTTGGGATGTCAGTCACTGAAATAAAGGCGGTTTTCTTTGCGGCGAGATCTAGTTACGAAATTTCAATCACCAACTTTCTCTTCGGCATGAGTAAATATTTTTTTGACACCCACCTATGTAGGGAGAAATTATCATTATAATAAAATAAGAGAAATCAGAGCCCGAAGGGGAAGATTTAGGTGTTCCTTTTTCCCACGTGCCATTCGAGAGTGGAAAGGTAGAGAAGTAGTATGAAAATGGTTCGATGAACCCTCTGACAGGCGCTTAAATGTGAATTGCAGAGTAACCATGCAGATGTAGATGTAGATGTACAATACTACTTCCTCTACGGGAAGTATTTTGTGACAGGGTAGTTAACAATATGCAGACAAGCAGCAGCTCAAATAGTGAGGGAAACTTCGGCTCTCTACGCTGAAGACTGGCTGCAGCAAGCGGTTCGTTGCATCCGGACCCTTCACCTGTGGAAAAGAGGTCAAAGGGTTCGGGCCGACCTGTTTCTGATACACAGTTCCCGCTACTCTACTATTGCTGAGTGATGGTACATCTTATATGGGATTATCCTCCACATCACCGTGCTATATATCATCCATTTTCTCCTGCCATGGCCTTTATGCTTCACGAAGGTTGCTCAGGAACTTTTAGTCACTTCATGATTCATCTTTTAAGCAAAATTCTTCGATGAATGCTTAGGAAAATTAGCTTCCGCCTGCTGATTACTGTTATAGTATCTACTGGATTGAAAAGGCCTGCTTGCGAGAGAAAATATCATCGCTGAAGAGGCTGCAGTTCGTAAAGGTGAAACCTGTCTGTCGCCAACAGATCTCGTATACATCCATCGACAGCAGTTTACATAATGCAACTCGAACACAGAACAACTTGAAATTTTGACTAGCTCTGCTAGGCGTACATAGATACTGGGGAATGTCCATCGCTTCCCTGTACAGCGTACAATTTTAACTTTTCACAGACTTGTCTTGTACAATGTGCACTGTACAATGCATAATCAGCTAAAGAGTATATTGGGTACTTTCGCTATGAAGTGATCGGTAGGTCACTACTGTGAATGTAGAAAAGCGCAGTAGTGGACGATTCTGTTAGCTCTATTAAATTAATCTGTTAAATCGACGAGCTTCTTGTCATACGTAAGATTTTAAATGAAATCGTCATGAAATTAAACACATCGAACGGCTCTAAGGCGTAATACTGCTAACGCTAGTCTGATTACATATGTTTCGCCTCTTAACATTGTTTATAAAGTACAGCGTACCTGTCACTTGGCAACATTATAAACATGCAGCTGAGGTCGACATTAATCTCACTTAGTGCTGACCTAACTGTGGTGTCTATAGTTTGATTCCAAACTGCGTAGGGCTTTCCTGTTGAAAAGCTGGCTCGAGGCTGCTTCGCAAGTGTGAATTTACTGCAAGTCGTAGGACGCCGTTGTCGTAACGGCTTACGGTGGGGCTGCTATAGGGATGCATTACGGGGTGATTTGCTTTCATAGCAGATAGTACTATGAACCATAACCCGTTTTCCGCAGGGGTCCGCGTATATATTATCCATTTGAGTGTATTAGACCTGTAGTTACTCAAAACAGAAAGATGGAATGGCTCACTGCAGTACTGAATAAATTTTTCCTTCACTTCCTTTAGAAACACAGACGACTTAAAAGGAGTGCGTCTTTTAAACTATATAAAATAACTCCTGCGTTCCACGTGTAGTGGACAGCAAGTCATTTTAGATTGTGATGCAAGAGAGAAAGACACAGGCTTGTGTTTATTTATTCGCTGACCGTTTCGGGCAACGTCCACTCTCGAATCAACCACCGTTTGCTAAGTAAAACGTCCGTACAAAAAGCAGTAAATAAGGTGGGTACATACGTGTGTGGTCCCAACTAATGCTCGTCAACTTTATTTACCGCTAATTTGGACGGAAATTTAGCTTGCCATAAACCAGTTGGTTTGAGCCTTGGCGTATCCCGAAACCGGCCAGCGATTAAATAAACACCCATTTTAATTGGAACTCTGGCTGTTTCTATTTGCATCATGAATAAAGTAATGTTGACTACATACTTTCTAACTCAAATGGAAATTAGGAAGGCCAAATACAGAAACAAGGCAGCAATAGTTTTGTTTTTCATTTTTAATATACGAATTATCTGGTGTCATTAAAGTACTTCAATGAGGTGTTTAATTCAGATCGTGTCTACGGTGATACTTTTTTTTCTTGGATAAAATCAGCTGCAGCGATGTTAAATGCGAAAGTGAACAGATGTCGTTCACCGGAATGCATTTACTAGACGCACTCTGTACATCAGCATTTAGTGGTTTCGTAATGCCGATCATCGAGAACATTGAAGTTGTGCAGTACATTTTAGACTAAACCAGTATTTTATTTTTAACCTGAGTTAAGTTATATCTAATTGCATCCAGTACAGCTGGCTTTGCATGTGTAAATTCATATAGACGAGCACTATGGCCCACTGTTTTAGAGAAACCACGCAAAAGTTTGCGTACCGTATCGAGCATGTGAGACATACGGCTCATGAAATGGAAGGTTTC
The DNA here is from genome assembly GCF_023898315.1 of Schistocerca nitens. Classification (NCBI taxonomy): domain Eukaryota; kingdom Metazoa; phylum Arthropoda; class Insecta; order Orthoptera; family Acrididae; genus Schistocerca; species Schistocerca nitens. The sequence goes on along the minus strand of NC_064614.1, from coordinate 292,843,878 downwards.
TGCTAGACGAAGTCCGCACTAGCTACACCGACCTTATTGGCACCCATTTATCAATCGTAAGCCGTGACGTCTATGTCCAGCTAGTTACACCTGCATCAGGTGACAAGATAATGCACAATGTCAAACGGGGTTAAAGTTTCGGCACTCTGACGGGCACATACGAGATGTTTTTGGACACGGGTTTACGTATCTGCACCATACGGATCAGTCCTTCAAGGTACCTGAAATCATAATGACAGACACATTACGACAATATGATACGGTGGTCAGCCACACCGCCGAAAAATGGGCAAGTTTCACACCGTATCCAGTACTGGATGGTGTCCGTAGGTATTTCCAGCAATTAAATGAGGAAACAGGCTGCAAGCGCTACTCTGAAATGAAGTGGTTGGCTCGGGAGTGGAATTTGTGGCAGGCCGCACCAAACCAGAGATAAGACAGATGACACAACAAACAGTTGAGTGTCGTCATTCAATTAGTCAACAGCTATAAATCGTTCAGTTCTGGGTCACAGGGAGGCTAATGGGGCCCCAGTCAAAACCGCCCCGTGGGTTAACGATAAGCATTGCGCGTCCGATCACACTTTCTGTAGTTTTTATGTGGATTCTCACATCCAACTAGGTAAATACCAGTCTGGCACATATGTTCTGCTTCTGATACACACTGTTGTCTGACAGAATAATTTTACTGTGCCGGATCAAAATTTTGTTAAAGCTCCACTAGGCGAGCTTGGAATGACTAGGTTAGTGCTGAGCTGCTGTGCCAGTCGGTACGACAACAGGGCGCCCCGCGTGCACAATAGACCTCAGAATGTTGATACTATGTATCTTCATCGCCCGAGTGCCACTACAGAATTAAACGTAGAGAAAAAATAAGAGTGCTCAGTGAGCCTGAATTATTATTGTGAGACAAGGAGCTTTGACACGCCCGATAGAGAAAAATGCGTCAATACATTCAGAGTCAAAAAAGGTTCAAATGGCTCTGAGCTCTATGGGACTACTTCTGAGGTCATCAGTCCCATAGATCTTAGAACTACGTAAACCTAAGTAACCTAAGGACATCACACACATCAATGACCGAGGCAGGATACGAACCTGCGACCGTAGCGGTCGCGCGGTTCCAGACTGTAGCGCCTACAACCACTCGGCCACTCCGGCCGGCATTCAGTCACCACTCCATAGGCACGGACTAAGCCCTTAAAATAGAGAGGCTTTGAGAGATCAGGGAAACATTCTATCTTGTGCCATTCTCTCCGCATGGCCGTATCGATAGAGCCAGAGAAAATGACAGTTGAGTTTCAATGAAACCACTAGTAGCTGATCGATGATGGCCAGCCTGCTACTTGCTAGCTGACTTCAACACCGAGAAGAGGCCAGCCGCTGAATACCACAGTTATGGTCTGGCATTGCTACCTACTGAGTCATCGTGGATCAGATGACGTGAGTGGCCATCCGTTCTCCACTACAAACATCTTTGAACCAATCAGACGAGGCGCGTCCAAACAGACTTCTGGCCGACTGGTCAACACCTGCTGCAGTCTTGAGCGATTTGTGGTGGTAGACCTAGGTCTAGTCTTCACGACAACCAGATTCTGGACCCTGTCGGCAGTTTCTATATGAGGGCACGACGGTCTGGCTTAGAGAGTGCTGAGGTAGGAGCCATGCCAGGTCTTCCTTTGCAGGCAGTGCCTTCCTCATTCATCCACAGCACGCAACCTTGCCACTGACCTGGGGCGACGACGCCACGACTGACTGACGAGGCGTCAGCAGTCCTTCGCGGTGCGAGTGCTCTCTCCCCAACTCCCACCACTCGGCTGCACTTATACCTTTGTGCATTCCGTATGAAAAGTTATCACTGAAGGTGAACCGTGATTTATTTTCAAAGAATATTCTTAAGAATTTATTTTATTTCCTAGCGATTCATCAAGAACATTAACACATTTAATCACACTATGTAAGCATGGAAGCAGTTGCCAGGGAGTAATTGATGAAACCATAACCAAATTCCTTTTAACAAATGGGAATTTTATTCACTTTAATAGTGCCTAAAAGCATTTTTTAAAAGTAACAGATTTAAAATTATAATCAGAGAGTACCCTCTAAATATCAAAGTTACAATTTATTCAGAGGCCGAAAGAAACAAGTTTTGACTGTATGAGCTTTCGGGCAGAGAACCTTGCCGCTCGCTTTTGACACGGCCGTAGTTACGACCGCTCACAACACCCTCTGAAAGACTCCACTGGTGCAAATCCGCAACACACCAGATAACTTTAAACTAAGAGTTTTAACAATTTACACAAGCACACAATCCATGCAGCCCCCCGTAGGAGAGATGGAAATGGTACAAAACACTAACAATTAAAATATTAACCTTGCCACCGAAGGTGCAACTTGATTTTAACTTCTAAGAAAAGTCTTACGGTGAGAGAGTGGCAACTTTATGTACTAAAATGATCATTTAAATAAAAGCCCATGAAATGCAATCTTATATAAAACTAAAGTTTGGCCAAACAATAGTTAAGATGCTCTACAGTACACAGATACCGCCTCTCAAGATCATAGGCAATAATATCAGTTTCCAAAGCTCAAAACATATTTCAGGTATTAGGCCGTTACACTCCAAGCAATAAATTCGTTAACACACCAAATCCGACAAACATGACAGAGGCAGCTACTAACGTACGGTAGATTGATAGGGATATTATCGAACAACCCGAACCGCAGGTTGCTCTAACCCATCCCTACTCCACAAGGGAAAAACGGACCACCTAATTGATAAACAACCACCTTCCCGCGGATGGGCAAACGAAGAAGAATGGTGGGACGACCCCCAAAACAAAGCGGCTGGTGACCTCACCAAGAAAACAAGTAGAATTTAACAAGAGTAAATCAAACAAGATATGGCCAATCACTTAACTTCTAATAAACTGCGATTTCTGGAGAAGACCTGGCGCAGCACCCCAAATCGCTCTCCCGAACCGTCCGCTGCCAGCCGCTTCAACAAACGCAGGAAGGCGCGCCGATCTCCCCTCTCACGGCGTCGCAGCTCGCACCGGAGAGACTGATGTCGTGGGGTTGACTCCTGTTGCTCTCGTGTCGACCGCGAAGTCACTATCCCTCGCTATACGCCGCGGCCCACTGGACTCACGTGGCGACCTCACATGCGCCGACGCTCAAGACGGACAAGTCACCTTGTGTCTCAGTGCGCGGCCGACCAACCGATCGATCCAACCGCCAATGACCGTTGCCTGAGCAAACTCGAGCAGACTGGCGGCCTAACGCGCAGACTCAGATGCAGGAACTAAGCCCCGACCGAGCGACCACCCGCTGAGTTCTCTTATTGGCGAAGTTCTCATAATATGCAAAGATCAGCACATTCCTCAAACTGGGGAACTATCAGGAATGTTCTTAATATATATTAATAACTTGCCATTCTATATTCATGAAGAGGCAAAGTTAGTTCTCTTTGCTGATGATACAAGTATAGTAATCACACCTGACAAACAAGAATCAACTGATGAAATTGTCAATAGTGTTTTTCAGAAAATTACTAAGTGGTTCCTTGTAAACGGACTGTCACTGAATTTTGATAAGACACAGTACATGCAGTTCCGTACAGTGAATGGTATGACGCCATTAATAAATATAGACGATAATCAGAAGCATATAGCTAAGGTAGAATATTCCAAATTTTTAGGTGTGTCCATTGATAAGAGATTAAATTGGAAGAAACACACTGATGATCTGCTGAAACGTTTGAGTTCAGCTACTTATGTAATAAGGGTCATTGCAAATTTTGGTGATAAACATCTTATGAAATTAACTTAACTACGCCTATTTTCACTCATTGCTTTCATATGGCATCATATTTTGGGGTAATTCATCACTGAGGAATAAAGTATTTATTGCACAAAAGTGTGTAATCAGAATAATAGCTGGAGTCCACCCAAGATCATGCTGCAGACATTTATTTAAGGATCAAGGGATATTCACAGTAGCTTCTCAGTATATATACTCTCTTATGAAATTTGTTATTAACAACCAAACCCAATTCAAAAGTAATAGCAGTGTGCATAACTACAATACTAGGAGAAAGGATGATCTTCACTATTCAAGATTAAATCTAACTTTGGCACAGAAAGGGGTGAATTATACTGGCACTAAAGTCTTTGGTCAATACCAAATAGTATCAAAAGTCTGACAGATAACCAAGTATTTAAGAAGAAATTAAAAGAATTTCTGAATGACAACTCCTTCTACTCCATAGAGGAATTTTTAGATATAAATTAAGAAAAAAACAACAAAAAAACAAAAAATAAAAAATAAAAACAACACAAAAAATAAAAAGTTGTTATATTAACTTAAGTATGTTGTTAAAGTAAGTTAATTATGTCATGTATTGGAAAATTTGACTCGTTCCACATCATTACGAAATATCGTATTCATGATCCATGGAACTAATATTAATCTAATCTAATACTAGCACTCCGAGCGACAGACAGACCCTAACTGCCTAACAAATGCGGACGAGAGACAGACTAGCAAGCTGGGGACGAGATACTGACCCAGAATGACTGACTGGCCAGCGCATAGCGCCCCTTAAATTCACATGAACAGGCAACCTTTCCCCTTTCCGACCAGAGGGAGACACCAAAGCTGCGATTGCCACAGCGGCGCCACCGCCAGAAACGGAGGGCGACTGCTTCACACTACGCGCTGCGGCGCTCTCTTCATAAACAGCAATTTTTACCACGGCTCAGACGCCTCCAGAGGAGCAGTGTCCACTCTCCTCAGATTTTGCTCTATCTCCTGATCACAATGTGATGCGAGCTGCAACGTTGGTGTCCGAATTGGCTGTCACCTCAAGACTCCAGTGGTTGTGAAGCTATGTCTACGGCACCATCTAGCACTACCAGTGCAATGTGTCGTGGGGAGTGAACTTTTTCTTCGTTGAAGGTCTTTGGAATGTATTTTTGTATTTGTTATAGGGCATGTCCATTCGCAGACACATCAGTACCATCGTTCAAGTTATTTTCTTAAACCACAAGAGTCTGTGGATTTATCACTCTTTGGAGGGAATTTTAGGGACATTTATTGAACACCAGTTCAGCGTAAGTTTTATAATCTGTCTGGGCATGTACCAAGGCTCTGCCAGTCTTGTGCAGTGCTTGATGGCGACTCTAATACGCGGCACAAAATAGTTCAAATGGCTCTGAGCACTATGGGACTTAACAGCCGAGGTCATCATTCCCCTAGAACGTAGAACTACTTAAACCTAAGGACATCACACACATCCATGCCCGAGGCAGGATTCGAACCTGCGACCGTAGCAGCCGCGCGGTTCCAGACTCAAGCGCCTAGAACCGCTCGGACACTCCGGCTGGCTAATATGCGGCACAAGATTGTCCTGAGTCCCGTTGGGCAATGATACACTGCAAAAATTGCTGTGTAAGTGTATAATTATTGATTACTTGTTTTTCGATTTGCAGTAGTACAGGAGAGATAGCAATGCAGCATATGTTCTTAATTAATTAATTAATAACATTTTAACCGATCTGTCTTCACGGATGCATTGAAACAGAAACAGTGGCACTCCGTTGGTCGCTCTGTCGTTGTCCCTGATCGTGTCGTGAAGGTCCGAGTATCGCGAGACTTTACTGTCTTTGGCGCAGAAGTACATGCGATGCTGCGGGCACTACAGCAGATGAGACGTTCTTCCATTGCTAAATGTCTTGTCTGTTCGATCTCTCTGTGTACCCTTCACACTCTGCAACGCTGTCACTCAGCAGATAAAGTAGTCTAGAACATCCAGGACGCTCTTCTGCAGCTACAACGACTGCAGAAGGAGGTGTCTTCCTGCTGGGTACAAAGACACGAGTATTGCGGGGAACAATAGGGTGAATCTAGCAGCCAAGGAGGCGACTCGTGATCCTCAGTTATTTTAGTGTGCCATTCCCCCCGCATTATATCGCCAAGCTGACGCAATGCACAGTCATGGCTCGATGGGAGGATGAGTGGCTGGAACTGACAGATAATAAGCTGAGTTTAGAAAAGCCCACCAAGCGGCCGTGGCGTTCTTCCTTTCAGCCACGAAGGCGGTATGAAGTCCTCCTTACTCGTCTTCACATAGGTCACAATCCTCAGACAAATGGGTTCTTGATCCGGCACGACGACCTTCCAGTGTGGTGTGCTTGTGGTTTACGGATCACTAAGCGACACATTTTACGAGGCTGCGTTTTATTTTCGGACGGTAGGGCAGCGGAAGATTTGCAGTGACGTTCAAACGAATGTGGTTAGGGTTTTAAGCTTTTGTGATTTGTCCACCTTGTTTCCAAAAATTTCAGGGAGATGTTCTTAAAGTGATAACAGGGTGACTGACTCACCCATATCTTTTGAAAGTGGTCTGCTGATCACATACCCCTGTGCCGTTGTTTTAGCTTCTGTCATTTTCCACTTGTTTCTTTCTCACGTCTAATATATTTTACACTTTCTCATTTCTTTTACGGTTTGTGATATGGAATACTTGTATAGATCAACACGAGTGAGTCAGTGAGTTATTGTCCCAACATTGTTTGCCCATTTAAAAATATTCGGCCCTAAATATTTGTAATGGCCCTGATAACCTCGCTGATGAGCACCCGTACACTCCAGAAACAACAACAATAACCAGGTTACGTGCTTCTGATACAGTTTTTTTTTTTACTTTTTCTTGTTACAAACGGCAATAGTAAAATACACAAAACGCCAGGCAGATGTATTGCTACTATGGGTGAGACTGTTGCCATTTTGATGCAGCAAGTTCAAGTACTGTCAGGTTAAATTCCTAGCAGCTGGAGGAATAGAAGTAGCTGCGTAGACAGGTAGAAGCTTTACAAGCTGTCGTTCAGAGTCGGAATCAGGTTCTCATGAAGTATCCTCCACTTCTTCTTTAAATCCTTTGGCAGCTACGTTAATAACACTTTTTTCTAGAAATCCAGCAGAGGACGTAACTGCACTCATTGGAAATGTGAGTGCTAACGCCGCAAAGAGTGGTATATCAGACGAGATTACTCCCAGTGTGCCTAATACGACTGATATAAAACGGTGATCCAGCCTTTGATACTACATGGCTATGAAACGTGGACTATTCGAAAGCACGACCTACATAAACTTCTCATATTTCAGAAAAACTGCTTCAGAAGTCTTCGGTCTGTTGTTTGACGAAAATACCGGTGAGTGGAGGATGAGACACAACCATGAGCTACACGAGTTCACCGAGATGCGACTAAAGCATGTAAGACGTATGCTTTGCCGGCGATGGGCGAGGCATGACAGAATCTCTGACCAGAGAGTAGTTTGTCGTTAGTTGTCGCATGCCGCTAGTCTGCGCTTGACTGCGCGAGTCGACATTAGTAGTCTGGTGTAGTCTGCGTGAGTCTGCGGGAGTCGGCATGCGTCGGCTGTGTGCTCTGCTCGCGACTCTGGTCAGGACTCTGGAATGAGTATTGTTGTAGAAGGTAAAGAAGCAGCGTTGCGCATATTTAATAATGTATATTAATTGTAATTTAATTTGTTCAAAAAATGCACCAATAATAATTTTTATAATATAAAGTAACTCTTTTAAAGAAAAGCATTCATTTCAATTTAAAGAATTTTTCCAATGCATTATCATTGCTTCCAAGAATAAAAAAAAATATATGCCAGCATTGCACGAAGCAGTGTCGAAAAATGACTAATTAAGAGCAGATATAATTGCAGTTTTATTGAGGTAAGAATGTTTGCTTTTTTTATTCAGAATAGAGGGCCGAAGGTCAGCGCTGCTGTCCTCATAATATTTATCAGGTTAATAAATTTTTTTATTATTTTGGTGTTTAGGAATTTTTTCTGTTTCGAACTTGACATTAAATGAGAAAAGAATTTTGTGGGAATATTAAATGTGAATGCATTTTTGCACACAGACTATAAATGGGAGCCAATTTTGTTCAGAGGTCACAATATTAAAAAAAATTAATTTAATTTTTTTTTTTTTTTTTTTTTTTTTTGTGGCGAGGTTACGCTTGGCTCCATTTCCATTTTCATTTTCATTTTCTTGGGGAGGTTACACTTGGCGACCCTGCCAGGATCGTATTTCTTTGTGAATCTTCTGAGAAGTAGTCATATATCTGCTCTTATTTACTTAAATGTAGTTTGCATCTGGCGCAACGCATTTACTAATTTGTCACTCTTTCTTTCACAGATCATCGGCAATATGTTGCTCTTTGTTGTATTTGTGTTTGTTGCATTTTGCATTGTTTTTGTTTCATTTGTGAATAATTTTGATTTGTGAAAAATGCCGCGAAAAACTGTTAACAGTACATCGCGATGTGTAATGAGTGAAATAGCCGACTCAAATAATTTGACCGATAGTACTTGCGACACGCAGTGTAATAATGACAGTTCCCCTGTTTACAGACAATCCGTGCGTACTGATCACCGGTAATGATTTTAATGCTAATGATGAGCAAACAAATTCAGTTGTGTCCTCTGTTAATTTAACGACAATTGATGACGCGGGACGTTCTGTTACAATGAACGCTGCCCAGTTCGACACGCCCGATTTGCAAAATTTACGTAGCGAACAGATAATTGTTTCCAACGAAAATGAACAGTATACTCAAAGTAGGACAGATTTATTTGATTCCGAGGTAGTGACTAACAGTGGACATCCGATTAGCAAACATTTTCAAGAATCACAATATATCCAAATGGATACACAAAACGTGAAAATTGCAGATACACCATCACACAGCACAGAGAATAGAGCCGCTAATTTTGGCTGGGATCAAGTTATGGCATTATTGCTACAAATTAATGAATTGTACAAACAACGTAATGAAAAATTCGACGAACATTTCAAACAACTTAATGAAGGTTTCGACAACCATTTCAAACAAATTAATGAAAAACAAGACAACCTTAATGAAAATTCCAAACAGTTGAATGAAAAACACGACAACCATATTAAACAACTTAATGTATCGTGCAAACAACTCAATGAAAAATGTGATAACAATCCTTCAAATACAGACAATCAGTGCGTACCGACCACTAGTAATGATTCTAATGCTAATGAGGAACAAACAAATTCAATTGTGTCCTCTGTTAATTTAACGACAATGGATGACGCGGCACGTTCTGTTACAATGAACGCTGCTCAGTTTGACACACCCGGTTTGCAAAACTTACGTAACGAGCAAATAAATTTTTCTAACGAAAATGAACAGTGTAATCAGAATACGTCAGATATATTTAATTCCGGTGTAGTGAATAACAGTGCACATCCAAGTGGCGAAGCTTTTCAAGAATCAGAGAATGACCAACTGGTTACACAAAACGCGACAAAAGCAGATACACCATTACACAGCACCGAAAATAGAGTAGGTAATACTGCCTTGGATCAATTAATAGCATTATTTCTACAATACAAGAAAGAACAAGAAGACCTTCTCAAACAGCAAATCATTGAAAACTATAAAAAACAAGACGACAATTACAAACGACTCAATGAATCGAACAAACAAATTCATGAAAGTCTCAAACAGCAGAATACTAGATAATCATTTCAACCAACCTACTGAATCACGCAAACAAGACAACCTTAACGAACAGAACAAACAAGTCAGTGAACAGATTACAACTGTTACCGTGCAACGTCACGACACGAAAGAACAATCATGTGAAGAAAGTAAGGCTCATGCTAGGAACAGTAATGAAGAAATTACATCTGTTGCACAAGAATTAAATAATACACATGCAGCCACAACAGAATCAGTTAGAAACGAAATTAGTGTAGTCGCTGAACAATGTTCTGAAAATGCGACACAGTTACACGACGAGTTTAATTTAAAGTCACCAGAACTTTCACACACTCTGGATACGGAAGTTGATAAGAAATGTGAACAACAGAACAAGCAAATTGACGAACGTATTAAAGTGACAGAAATGAAAAATGTTTCAGTCACTAACACGTCACACCATACGGCACATTCCGGTCATTTGTCACACTCACACAGCCAGTGTAACTTAGGTAATTTACAGAGACTATGGGAGTTAAAATCCGAAAAGATACAGACAAACAGATTCTTATGTAATCGTGAACCTGTTCACACATTCAGTGACGAGAACGTTGATTATAAGCAATTTGTATCTGTAAAAAAATCTAAGGTATTTGAAAATGACAGAGCACAGGTACATGCATTGAACTGGATACGTCGATTTATTTTTGTACTTTCACCGCCATTACCTGTAATGCAGAAACTAGAATTAACATGGATACAACAACTTGCTTTTGAATTTTCACCGGCATTGCCTGTAATGCAGAAACTAGCTTTGGACTGGATACAACAATTGACTTGAATTTTCACCGGCATTGCCTGTAACGCAAAAGCTAAAATTTATTTGCAGCACGTAATAGACCTCAGGGGATTTATTACGCTTTAATGAATATGTGCCGTAGCTTGCACAGGGCCCCGAACCGTAGGAGTGCTGTTTCATCTTTAGTTTTCTGCACTGCTGCCTTCTCTACTACTATCCTTTATATCTATCAAAACGGCTCTTCAACTATCGCTCTATCTAGGATTAAGAAATGAGTAAAGAAAACCCGATATAACAAATTTTACCGAAAGTGACAGTTCTCTTTAGACACTCCCGAAATGACAACTATCGCCGTAACTTTAATAACAGATAAAATTGTAATCATCAGTATGTACAAAATTATCAGCAACAGCAAACGCATTTTGGTAACAATACAGGTTTTTCTCCGCAACAGCGTGAAAGCCAGCCGGTTAGCATACCTAACCAACAATGTAATGCACAAGGTCAACCAAGCTTTACTGTTTCGCCGCGTACGCATATAGCGTCGGCCCCAACAAATAGTAACGCACAGCAACAAGGAAATCAGTATGTACAGAAAACACACTATTTCAATTCCTATCGCACTGCACCGTATAGAAATGACTATCATGACAGACGTAAATATAATGAGCACAATTTTCAGCGTACATTTAATAACAGTCTATCTTATCAGCAGCAACAACATATTATCATGAATGAACCAGACAGTAGGTATCATCCAGAACGTAAGACGTCAGGAAGAAATAACAGAACAGTACAAATAGTGGAAATGCCACAGCATCCTCCCGAAAATAATGACACGTCAGATGGAATTTGACTAGATACAGTACAGGTTGCGTATTCCAGTAACGCAAGCAATACTTTTGACACGCAGAATCTTGTTCACGAGAATGTTATTTGAAACATGCTTTGTTGAATGCACCACTTTTATCGCACCCAGATCTTACCAGAAATTTTTCTATTGCCACCGACAGTTGTAACACCGCTTTAGGCGTACATATCTTTCAGGAAATTGAAGAAGATGGTTGTACAGTAATTAAAAACATCGCTTTTGCAAGTCGCATTCTGTCACCTGCTGAACGAAATTATTCCGTTACAGAACTTGAAACATTATGTGTTGTATGGGCTTTTACCAGATTTAGGCATTTTCTTTATGGAAGACACACTACCGTTTACACAGATCATAGAGCGATACAATTTTTACTTTCGGCTAAATTTACACACGACAGATTAAGTAGATGGAAACTTTATTTGCAGGAATTTAATTTTACAATTGTTCACATTCCCGGTACACAAAATATTGTAGCAGACGCACTATCGCGTTCTCTTAACAACATTCAGCAAGACATCGCAACCAACTTCTGCAAAGCAAATTTCAGCGTCATGTACATTCAACAAGTTGCATTTGAAAATTTCATTTCGTCGTCATTACAAGACATAGCACAAGAGCAGAGTAAAGACAACGTGTGGAAAGAAATTAAACACCTTTGGCTAGATAAGAATAATGTTACCATTAGAAACCATTACACTGTACGCAATGACATTCTGTTTCGCCGCTCTCATCCTGACAGCAACAACTGGTTATTATGCATTCCTGACGAACTTGTTAACAAATTAATCTGGTATACTCATTTAAGCTACGCACATTACGGAGCCAGAAAATGTTTTCTTATACTGAGACAGAACTGTTATTTTACCAACACGGAGAAACGTATTCGACGAGTTTTAGCGTCATGTAAAATATGCCAGAAAGCTAAATCAGACACGACTTCACATATTCCTCCATTACATCCCATTGTACCTGTTAAATTGAGAGATATGGCCGCTGTACACATTTTTGGTCCGATTCCCACAACTAATAGAGGTTTTTGCTACATCTTTGTCGCTGTTGAACTCACTTCAAAATTTGTTACCTTCACTCCGTTATGCAAAGCTACTGCTAAAACTGTTTCGAAAGCATTTATAAAACATTTTCTATTTCATGTAGGGCATGTGTTGAAAGTAATTTCCGACAATGGACCACAGTTTCGATCTGCTATATGGACACGTATGTTACGAGCTAGAAACATTTCTCCGATCTATATATCCAGGTACAATGCTTCTTCGAACCCTTGTGAACGGTTAATGAAAGAAATTGGTAAACTGTGTAGAATATACTGCCATAAAAACATATTGATTGGGACACATACATACTCTCGTTTCAGGATGTAATTAATTCCATGCCAAATGAATCTACTATGCTATCTCCGTCTGTTACACTGAAAAATGTTGAACCAACTAACAAAATTAAAGAATTAGTAACCTTTCCTACATCTCGTCGACTACGACACCATGAAATAATTAACATTGCGCTGAACAACATCAAACGTGCCGCAGAGCGCCGGAGAAGACAGCAAAAACAGGTTTGTGCACGCCGTGACTTTCACATTGGACAGAAGATATTAGTACGTACACACTATTTATCCAACAAAGGAAAGAGTAGATGCAGTAAATTTGAGCTTCTATACGCAGGTCCATATCGGATTCGCAGCATTCCTCACCCCAATGTAGTACACGTCGAAACTTTGAGAACCAGAAAAACCAAAGGGAACCACCACATGTCGAACATCAAACCTTTTATTGAATGAACATACTTTATGATTTATCACACTGTAATGCCATTTCCTAAATTTTTATGACCACTTATGCAATTATATCCACATGAACACTTACCGATGATTATCGTTTTTTTTCTTGGCAAGTGCGTGGCAAGGTAAGGTTAGCAGGTCGCTCTTCTTGTCGTTACACATCAGAGCGTGCATATTTTCCATTTTTTATGTATGTATGATTGTTTTCCTGTTTTGTTTGCATGCGTTATGAAATAGTTAAGATATAACAAACACCAGTTGACTTTAACATTTTTGCCTTATGATATCTCATCATCGTGACTACTTTACTTTTTTTTTTTTTTGCTGCTACATTGTGATACACTGTGTACATTTTTACTTCTGAACACTGTCGATGTTTTTGACATATTACGTTTTCTGTCATGCTATGCTGTATGCTCAATTATGTTACTATAAACTAGTTTTTATTTAATGGGTATATGAATTAAATGCAAGACATTAATCTTTGTTCATCATTTTCAGAAAGAAATAACGTGTAAACGAAATAAATTAAACAGAAATGGGAATTTCACCTTCGGAATGAACGAAAGAAGATGCAATACCTCGTGACGAAGAGTAAATGGATCAGAATTAACAATCGTTAGCAAGAATATACTATACACATCGTATGATAGCAGTCTTAACTAATTTTTTCTTTCAGAATACGAGGCGATTGATGCAGGCTGTCAGACAGAACTACACATCTTAGTTTTAGTGATGAAATATGCTAGCAATAAGGAATAGTTGTATAATGAATAATGAAGTGACTTTTTTTGCAGATGATAATGAATGGTGATGAATAATAATGAAGAATATCCTACTATGGATAATGAAGTTTTTCTTTACTGGTGATGATAATAATGGAGTTATGATAATATGAATAATGAAGTTTTTCTTTGCAGATGAAAATAATGATGAAGTTTATATATTTACTGTTAGTTAAGAGATGCTATGTAGTTATTTAAGTATTTGTTGCAGTTAGTTTTGACAGTATGTCTTATATCGCATGGTATGATGACTGAAGGTTTTGGAAAAGACAGCTAGAGAACATATATATTTTTTATACACATTTCACTACCTGTTAATTCGAAGTTTACTACTTTTCAGCATAATATGCGTTTCTTCTTTCAGTTTAATAATCCATTTTTGTATATTTTTTGCAGGAGAAATTATTCATGAAATTAATGTGCTATAAGCAGTTGTTCATTAAACCTATGTCATTTATGAATGTGATCACATATACTCTACTTGTTTCATAGCCTTGCTACAGCTGACTCATGACGAATGACATTACACATCTTCATTTGCAGCAATAACTCAAAAGCAAATATTGTTATGCCCCAGTAATTAGTTATCGATCCCAACGCAATGCATTGCTAGCACAAAAAAAAAATGCTTGGCAACTGGCCAATGAATGCCACTGATTATTGTAATGAGATCACCTATGATGCCAATGATTACTATAATTAGATGAATTATGTCTAATTGCTATGCCAATAATTAACTTATTTCGATTGATGACTTCTGAATAATGCATAAAAAATGCTTTGTAACTGGCCAATGAATGCCACTGATTACTGTAATCAGATGACCTATGATGCCAATGATTACTATAATTAGATTAATTATGTATAAATGCTATACCAATAATTAACTCTTGTTTTGAATGATGACTTCTGAATAATGCATAAAAAAAAACTTTGTAGCTGGCCAATGAATGCCACTGATTACTGTAATAATATGACCTATGATGCCAATAATTACTATAATTAGATTAATTATGTGTAAATGCTATGCCAATAATTAACTCATTTTGAATGATGACTTCTGAATAATGCATAAAACAATGCTGTGTATCTGGCCAATGAGTGCCAATAATTACTATATTCATATAATTTACGAACATTATTCTGCAATACTACATACATGGTACAGAAATGTTCAGTAACTGGGCGATGAGTGCCACCAATTACTCAAATCAGTTGTTAGACTAGTGTAATCCTCAATGAAGACTAGCATGTGATTTAATGTCCTTCACCTTCTGACCTAATTACCAGAAATTACTGCAATATCCGTTTGTCCTGTCTATCCTCATGATCATGGAGCATTATATTTGGTTTTTGCACTAATTCTACGTTGGTCTACTTTACAAGAACATGGTCTTGACACGACATGCTGTCCACCACCTTGAGTGATGGAGATGTTATTACGGTCCCACTGTTTGGTGTACCTAGTGTACTACCAAAATGAAAACATGGAATATTATTACGACATTTCAGTGTCTTGGCTACACTGATTAATACTTCAAGGAAAAGAGCTTCAGATTGTCTCACTTGGTGTTGTGCTTCTATAGAAAGACACGGACTTTCAGTGCAGCTGCGTGCAACCTAAAGTGCTACAACCATGACGCAATGCTTTCCATTCCTTTCCTCGTTCTTGTAAAATGGTAAACACTTATACAATGCGTTTAAATTCTTGTAAAATGATAAAGACTTATATAGTGCGTGTGCACTTTATTTCACTTCATGATATGTTATGTAAAAATGCTAAAGACTTCTACAGTGCATGTGCACTTTATTTCACTCCTTGATATGTTTATTTGTTGTAAAAATGCTAGAGAGTTTTACAGTGCGTATGTACTTTATGCCATTTGTACTCATTACGTATACATTTTGTGATTCCCAGATATGTTCTGTACTACAGTGCGTGTGCACTTTCGTCATTTCGTTAACATGATTTGTATTCATTGCATATACATTTTTGTGATTTGCTGATATGTTCTGAACTACAGTGCTTGTGCACTTTTGTTATTTGTCAATATGATTTGTACTCATTATGTTTATTTGTTGTAAAAATGCTGAAGAGTTTTACAGTGCGTGTGCACTTTTGCAATTTGTTAATATGTTTTGTACTCATTGTGTATACATTTTGTCATTGCCTGATATGTTCTGTACTCAGTGAATGTGCACTATATTTTATTTCATGTTCTGCACCTATATATATGTATATATTCTGTGATTGTACAGTTAGTTAATTAAGAAAAATTTGTTGCTCATGGCAAGTCCAATTGACTCACCATTGCTGCCAAATTTTTGCCCCCCCCAGTGGAGGGTTATGTAAGACGTATGCTTTGCCGGCGATGGGCGAGGTAT
The DNA here is from genome assembly GCF_023898315.1 of Schistocerca nitens. Taxonomy (NCBI): domain Eukaryota; kingdom Metazoa; phylum Arthropoda; class Insecta; order Orthoptera; family Acrididae; genus Schistocerca; species Schistocerca nitens. Next base: position 292,827,711 of record NC_064614.1, on the reverse strand, counting down.
GACAGAATCTCTGACCAGAGAGTCGTTTGTCGTTAGTTGTTGCTTGTCGCTAGTCTGCACTTGACTGCACAAGTTGACAGTACTAGTCTGGTGTAGTCTGCGGGAGTCGGCATGCGTCGGCTGTGTGCTCTGCTCGCGACTCTGGTCAGGACTCTGGAGAATGAGTATTGTTGTAGAAGGTAAAGAAGCAGCCTTGCGCATATTTAATAATGTATGTTAATTGTAATTTAATTTGTTAAAAAAATGCCCCAATAATAATTTTTATAATATAAAGTAACTCTTTTAAAGAAAAGCATTCATTTCAATTTAAAGAATTTTCCAATGCATTATCATTGCTTCCAAGAATAAAAAATATATATATACGCCAGCATTGCACGAAGCAGTGTCGAAAATGACGAATTAAGAGCAGATATAATTGCACGTTTATTGAGGTAAGAATGTTTGCTTTTTTTATTCAGAATACAAGGCCGAAGGTCAGCGCTGCTGTCCTCATAAAATTTATCAGGTTACTAAATTTTTTTTATTATTTTGGTGTTTAGGAATTTTTTCTGTTTCGAACTTGACATTAAATGGGAAAAGAATTTTGTGGGAATATTAAATGTGAACGCATTTTTGCACGCAGACTATAAATGGGAGCCAATTTTGTTCAGAGGTCACCATATTAAAAAAAAATTCATTTAATTATTTTTTTTTTTTTGTGGCGAGGTTACGCTTGGCTCCATTTTCATTTTCATTTTTGTGGGGAGGTTACAAGCAGGAATAATAAGATGCAAGCTACTACAGTGAGCTGGACATGTGGCTCGGATGGAGGACGACAGGTAGCCGTGGAAGGTCCTGGATTTCATCTCCACAGGCAGGAGATCCCTGGAAACTTCAAAGAAGAGTGGATGGATAGTCTCCATGAAGAGCTGCGACAATCACCAGGGTGTGATTAGATGGCAGATGGGTGCGATGAATAGAGCACAATGAAGAAGGAAATCAGTAGCAACACATGGTTGATTGGGCCTGATCGTGATAGGTAAAGTAAGCTATAGGGAAGGAAAACGACAGGGCGCTTTAAAGTTCGAGCTATATGTCAAAGGTATTTTGGTGAAGGACAGGACTCAAAAGTCGGGATGAACTCCCACCTACCAGCTACATACAAGGGTATGACTATACTCCACTCCCTTTGCATTACGCTGGCAAGAGAAACCATTTGAAGCACTTAGTTGAAAATCTATTTCTCCTTAACCACTTATTGATCCTGATCTCATACATTCCTTAGACATACAGCTAGCATCTCAGGAAATCAAAAATTCCATGCGGGATGTTACATGATTTCAACAATACCGGGAGAACCGACACCAAAACTTGGTAACAGTAAGCATTACGATTACATGTGGCCCTGTTACTGACAGCAATATGTATAATTTACTCTTGTCTCCGAACTAGAAGTATCAATCCTCCGGATTTATCGACTCATCAGATACATATAGAATGGTCAGCATAAGCCCAGAAATGAAGAATAATGGTACTGTAAATTAGTGTTGCTTGAAAAGGAAATTAGGATAATGGAACGCAGCTTAAAAAAAGATCAGCAAGCCAAAACTTTGCTACAATAAAATAGAATTTGGGAACCAGCTATGTAAATGAGCTCCTACAAGCATCCAAGTTTTCCACCATGTACTGTTGTGTAATTAGATATTTTGTTATTAAAGTTCTATCAGGGGAACTTGGAACGGTGTAGGTTAGCACTGGGCTTTTCTGCCAACCGGCGTGCCAACAGGGCTATGCAACAGACGTCAGAAGAGGGCAGAAGGGAAGTCAAGTGCTGCCCTGCTACTTGACAAGGCACCTTGAGATAACACTACGAAGGTTCAACGCCTGAGTGCCTCTACAAAATAAAATGTAGAAACAAAAGAACCGAACTCGGCAACGCTGAATTACTACTGAATTATCACAATGAGGCAAGGAGGCTGAGGGATCCGATAAATGAGAACAAATGCGCTCATACACACAGAGCCGAAGTGTCATGAGAATAACAGTCTGCTGAGTTTCAGTGAAACCACGATAGAAGATGACCAGCCTGCTACTTGCCAGCTGAGTTAGAGAGGCAGCCAACCTGATGCATACCACACCTGTGGTCTGCTGTTGCTGCCTACTGAATCATAGTGGATGACAAGACTGGTGAATGGCCGACCCTCCTCTGCTAATGGTTCACCGTAGATGATCTACAAGCAGCTATCAACGCAGCGAACGTGTGAGGCGTCTGCACAAACTTCTATCTGACAGGTGAGCATCTTCTGCAGTCTTGGTCGACCTACGGTGGTTGACCAGGGCCTATTCTTGACAACTGTCATTCTGGATCATAGCTGGCAGTCTCCACGTGAGGACACAACGAGCTGTCTTCGAGATCGCTGAGGTGGGAGCCAAATGGGTCACTACAGAATGTGCAGGTGGGCAATGCCTTTATATCCCCACCACCACCTACTGCACAACGTGCAACGGTGCCACTGGTCTGCGGCAGGGACGTCACAACTCGCTGACAAGGTGCCAGCACTCCTCCGTGGTATGTGTGCTTGCGCCCAGCCACCAACTGTAGCTCTGAAGACACTCTACTTGATAGCTATATTTTACGACATATTTCCGTATCACTGACGCTTCTGGACATATATTGGACCAATTACCCTCACGGCACACTCGACGTCCTGATCACAAGACGATAAAAACATCATATTGAGGTGGTTTGTACAGTGTTTATGAATATTAAGAATACAAATATACTGATTCACCGAGCGAGGTGGCGCAGTGGTTAGACACTGGACTCGCATTCGGGAGGACGACGGTTCAATCCCGCGTCCGGCCATCCTGATTTAGGTTTTCTGTGATTTCCCTAAATAACTCGAGGCAAATGTCGGGATGGTTCCTCTGAAAGGGCACGGCCGACTTCCTTCCCCATCCTTCCCTAATCCGATGAGACCGATGACCACGCTGTCTGGTCTCCTTCCCCCAACCAACCAACCAATACTGATTCAGACGTGTATTACATAATGCAGTTCTTAACTATGGATAAACTTAGAAAACATGATATCTCCAATGGACACTGCCAAGTGGAGTAGATACTTTTCTTACTGTGGGGAGTGATGACAATAGGAAGGGCATCAAGCTACCAGAATCCACTAACACTATCACAATGCCAGTAGTGATATATATATGCTTCTTCAAAATTTTGCGGAAAACATCGTCATGGGGCTCAACTTCACTCAGAGACAAAATGTTCGGTGTCAGTTCCTAGCGATGCTAGGTGACGTTTAAGATTTGTAATGACCTTGCGAGGCGGCAGTGCATAGGCATTCTGTGGTATTCACTTGCAATGTGTGTTGCCTATGATCGACTGACCTGCTCCGTCTGGAAGACGGTTGGTCGAGCCAGAATTAAGGTTCCTGTTTCACTTCTAAGGTACTTTTCTCCACTTAAAGACACTTACGTTTTTCTTGTTGAAAACTGTCAATTAACTGAGGCTGGTACCATGCTGCACACATGGTTATTAGACGGTGCTAGTTCGGTGGAATCTCTTTGTCCCAGGGCCGGCGAATACTAGGGGATGCTTGGCGTTGCTGGGAACATGTCATCTCTGACTCACGCCCGTAGATAGCTTTCGTAGCAAACTGTGACAGCATGTTTCAAGGAATACATTCGATGCTAGAATACTAACAATATTATTTGTATTAATGAGTGTTAAAGCTGAAAAATGAAGTTTTAAAAATATAATTCCACCATTCTTTGGATGTATTATGACAAAATCTAATTATTCATACCAGTTAGAAGTAACACATTCACTTTAGGTATCAAAATTCTGCCTTTTTAATGTTTATAGTCATCTAATGCTATTAGTTAAGTAGAGCTACAAGTTGATTCGTCCCTCAAACTGCTGTTCCAAGCACTATCGGAGGTAAAACCTTGCAGTAAAAGTTTCAAATTCGTCCTAAAATCATTGTATGGTGTGGACTAATCGATAAGAATTTCAATCGCTCCATTAGAAGTCGACCTGTTTAATATACCTTGCATTATCTCAATTCTTGATACACTTGACATATTCGTAAAGTGTAAAATTTCACAAATTCATGGAATTCACAAATTTCATGGAATTATCAGCTACTTAATTGTGCCACTGTCATTTATAGTGACCACTCTCTATGATAGCAATCAATCACTGCTCTCCTCCATCGCTTGCACACGCCTCGCACTCCACACCTACATTGTTGTTCCTCGGAGCGATATCGTCTATACTCACGTTAGCCATACAGCAGCTCAAAAATGCGCACAAGCGGAAGAATAATTGTACCATATCAGATAAGTCTGACCGATCTGACTTGTTTGATGTGGCTCTCTACAAATTCCATTCTTAGCCCATTTCTACATCTCAAAGCAAAAATACTTCTTACTTTCATTGAGAATAGCAATTTCATCAGCAAATCTTATCATTCATATCATTTCACCCTGAATTCTAGTTCCACTTGGGAACATTATTTCCATCATTGCATCTTGGACGTCTAGATTAAAAAGTAGGAGTGAAAGACTGTGTCTCTGTCTTACACCGTTTTTAATGCTAGCACTTCGTTCATTATCTTCCATTCTCATTTTTCACCCTTGGTTCCTGTCCACATTGCTTATTAGCTGTCTTTCACTATAGCTTACTCACTTTTTCTCAGAATTTGGAATCTTGCTCCATTATAAATGGTCGGACGTCTTTTTTAGGTCGACAAATCAGAAGAACGTGTCTTCATTGCTTTTAAGTCTTGTTTCTATCATTAAGCGTAAGGTCGGAACTGCTTCACTGTCCTTTAACTCTCCGAAATCCAACAAGATTATCATCTAACAGGGCCTTCAATTCCTTTCTTACAAGTGGCGACGACATGAATGATCACTCCATCTGAAACTTTCTCTTCTAATTTTCACTTTCTTCAGGCACTCTCAGTGAATTCGATTCCAGACAGAAGGAAAATACACAAGAATTCATACCATAAACGTATTTTACTTCTTTCGTTGTTGAGCTACATTTCCTCACAAACTGAATTTCGTCTATTTATATAGAATACAAAGTGTTTAATTGTGTTTTGAAAGAATGTCTTAACACTTAGAAAATGAACTCCAGTGTCGTAATTGTTCTCGCGAGAACTATTTCCTTACAGTCAACATCATTGCCAAGTTGAACACACCGGTTCTCGCCCGATCACCGAAGTTGGAAAATTGAGACCGTTTAAGGTAAGACCGCACTGAGCGGAACTGCACTGCAGCAGAGCGGTGCGCTACGAGCGGCTCTGTTCTGTATCTGCATTTCAACTGCAGCGGCGCGACGATACGTTGCAAATTTTGAATGCAAGCCGTTCCGCAACCTCCAAATAAAGTAGATGAAAGTGTCTTTGACGTGATAATAATTTCTTTGTTATGTGAGGAACAAAACTATAAATTTATATAAGTCAACGTTGGTGGCTATCGAGAGAGTTAGCAACAAAACTGGAAACAAATATTTTGAACATACCAGGCCCAAAGCGATTACCAGGCATGAGAGTTCAACTGCCTCACGTGCTTGTTGAGGACAAGGATTCTCCAGTAAAGACCTACTTGATGATATCTTATCCTCAAATGGTTCAAATGGCTCTGAGCACTATGGGACTCAACATCTGTGGTCATAAGTCCCCTAGAACTTAGAACTACTTAAACCTAACTAACCTAAGGACATCACACACATCCATGCCCGAGGCAGGATTCGAACCTGCGACCGTAGCGGTCGCGCAGTTCCGGACTGAAATCCTAGAACCGCTAGACCACCGCGGCCGGCTATCTTATCCTGGTACACAATTAAATGACCAATCGAAAAAAGTATACCGTTTCACACATAACAGATCCCGAAGTCCTTCATGAAACGATTTTGGAATATTGTGGCAAAATATTAGGATTTAGTATCGTAAGATCTGTCTCAGTCAGGAACATGCAGAGAACATGAATGTTGTCGCTTGTACCTTGCGAAATTTTCTCAGACAGATACAGTGTTGTTTGACTCTGAAGAGACATAAGTGACACAATCACGACAAGTAATGCTATAAAGATACGGGATACATAAGAGATTAATTCAATTCTCCGCAAGGTCGTTAGGCCTGCCAAAACGATACGGTCAACACGGAACGTGATCGAAGACAAAATAACCCATTACAAAATGTAATAATAAGAATGTAGTTATTTCCTTGGCATTTTCTTTCCAGATGTTGCTTTTCCTGGTACTGTTCATATAACGTTCATTTTGGAGGTCATAATGTTTAACTCTGGGTATCCACTTATACATACAATTACGTTTCCTCGTTTAGCGCCATTTTGGTAAAGAAACGTTCGTTTTGTTCTTCGAAAGAGCTACGATGTGACTGACGTGCCGTGTCCCGATACTTGCTATAGCCAGTAGCGACAATGACACCACTCGACGCCGCACGGTGTGCCACAGTGATCAGTTGGTCAACTTATCCTCGCAGTACTGCGCGGCCAAGTTCCGCTGCTACGTAGTGTCCCATACGATTTCATATATACAATATTTGATCGCGTCGTGCCGCGCCCCTTTGCTGCAATTCAGCTCTGATCAGTGCGGTCTTACCTTCAGGGCAGCACTTGGCTGGCTGCCCGCCTGTCCACACATCTGTGCTGCGTGCTCCGGCCACATGGAAGCGTTCATACCGGTGTGCGCCTCCTTTTGGTTTCGTGGAGGCCGCTTCACTGCACTCAGCTGTGTTCATATGTTTCTAGTGACCTTTCCCGAATTTCGGTGTGTGATAGGACAGAAAACGCTTGTAAGAATTTTACGGTGTACTGGACGTTCTGCAAAAACTCGCCGAGGTGAAGGAGATTCGAGATCCACGCTTCAAATAGCAATTTTTAACGTTTCCCAAGAGACGAATTAGTAGTCATGCAGTTCCACACCTACCCTTATTCGCGCTTTCTGAAATTAGCAAATCACGATATCTGTGAAAGACTTAAACAACTAAACTCAGTCCGAAGAGGCAATGAGGGCCCAAAGGTACCGACCGGCCGCCGTGTCATCCTCAACCCACAGGCGTCAGAGGATGCGGATATGGAGGGGCCTTTGGTCAGCACACCGCTCTCCCGGCCGTATTTCAGTTTACGAGACCGGAGTCGCTACTTCTCAATCTAGTAGCTCCTCAGTTTGCCTCACAAGGGCTGAGTACACCCTGCTTTGCCAACAGCGCTCGGCAGATCAGATGGCCACCCTTCCAAGTGCTAGCACAGCCCCGCTGCGCTTAAATTCAGTGGTCTGATGGGAACCGGTGTTACAGCTGCGGCAAGGCCATTGGCCTGTGAAAGACTAGTATCAGAAGATATCAAATACAAAAATTCAAACACAGTTTCGGCAGCATAGTGACGTCACTATGGAGCTCGCAAGGTATAACATTCGAACTGTACGGGTTTTTAACGTACCTTTTGAATACCCGAACCAGGAAATAGACGATGTCTTACATTCGTACGGACATGTTCTCTGTGTGTCAGATGAATATTGATATAGAGCCTAGAACTGTCAAGGAGACAGCAGTGTTCGATCTATCAGAATTGCCTTAGGAAAGTAAGTACAGTCTTAGCTACATGTACGTCAGCGGAAGCAGGGCGCAAAATTTCATACAGTAGACAATCACGGACATGCATTGTCAGGGACCACCTGCGAAACGATTTCCCGAATGAAGGGTGGCGCCCTACCTAACTGCCAAGTCTTGGCTGCCGACAGAAATACATCACATCCGCTGTTGAGTGAGGTGATCACAGGTACTGCGGTAACTCATCGACAACCCCGCAGGTTCAACAAATGAATATAGAAGCGCACGCGATCGCGTAGCGCCGTGCCCCCGATGTAGTTTAAAACCCTACTTCAGTTTCCGTTCAGGAATCAATAGAGATTAGCTCAGCGCCTCAACTTCTCAAAACGGGTAGTTCGGGTGATAATCAAACGGGTAAGCCGCTAAGCACGCTTCAAACTCGTAAGGTAATACTAAGGAGAGCCACTAACAGGTCTCACGTCCTGCACACTTCGCAAAACAAACGAAAGAAAAACATATGCTCGAATACAGGGTGTAGCACATTTTGCAGAAATCCCCACCTGAGGTAAGTCGCATCGGAATGCGCGCAGCGAAGACCACCAGGAATGTAAAACACAACCTCTGCGGAAGGTTCCGAAATAGAAAACCTCACTTCCATGGACTAAGAGAAAGAAATGAAGAGAGGAGAGGCCCCAGGAACAGATACTGAATCTTAACAACGTGGTAGGTACTGGAATATTTCGATGCTCATTTCTTGCTAAACGGCTTCATCACATAAAAAAAACAAGAACTATGAATGAGTAACTTAAAGACAGGTTCAGTTACATTGATGTTCATAAGCATGGTAACAAAAGCATTCTGGGGCACAGTAGGATAGACACGTCAAACGTCTAACTTTACCGAAAGGTTACAGCATTGCCTGTACAGAGGAAGGCGTTTATTTATTTATTTATTTTTTGTTAATGCTTATGCTCTGTCATGAACAGACAACAGACGTGCAACAAGCCGTTTCTTTTTCTCCTGCTATGTACACATTACCAATAAACGGAGTCAGTGCCACTATACTAGGGAGGCGACTTCAATACTGACGACGCGGACCAACAGTCAAGACTTCACGAGTGTCTCACACTAAACACGTTAATAGACCACCTCCAGATCTGTCCCACCATACGGAGTTCATTCATTACTACGCCATTGGACAAAATATAATTGACCGCATCCATGTGAAAAACAACTGCGCAACTGCTTTCAGCACTGAAGCACAAGTTCAGTTCTCGCGTTCTCCAAACCACTGTGTTCACAACTGCAGCCCAAAACTACCTTTAAATATTGAAACAGAGGCGTCCCGGAATCTGTAGGGCGCCAGACCTCGATTCGAGTTCCAGGAAACCTGGAATCAAGCTCTTGACAAACGCACTAATTTCCAAAATACCATGAAATGAGGGATGACTAGCGAGAAACCAGCTTTGCGATGGATCCTGAAAACCTACAGAACGGAGAGAGGATTTTGGTGAAACTCTACCAGGTAATTCTATCCCCAGTGCATAGTGGATGACGTACAATATGATCTCAGATGATCATCCAACATCTGCTGCGATTAAAACGCATCAAAGCGGCGCTTCCCACGGTACAAAGAGAAAACGTGCTGCCTGACCTCTCGTAGGACTATCTTCGACGCCCTGTTAACGTACAGAGGTGCAGTATCCATTTCCACAATGACACACTCTGCGATCCTTTCAGTGGATTAATTAAAGCGCTCGACAAAAGGAATCATAAAAACTTTAAGGAGATCATGCTGATATTGGGCTTTACTTCCAAGTTTACTACTATCGTCCAGCTCAAGTCAAGGATTATGATTAACTGACAGTTGTCACACTCTATCAAGGTCCAAATTTCAGTAAAGCATGGTTGTCCAATATCCACGGCACACTTCACAAACTCGTTGGATCCTCTGCTGTGGATACTGATTTCACTGTACCGGGGCGTACTGGTTGGCGACGCATTGGTAGTCCGGTAGGCTGTCGTGTGTACACGACTTGGATTTTTTCGTTAGTAACAAGAAGGACGTCGATGCAGCAAACTCCTTCTAACAGTCATATAGGTGAGCTTCATGAGGCATTATGGTTCGATATCAACCTGTGTATGACCGTCGTGACACGTATACGAATCAATACACGACATATAGAATGTCAGCTGTTCAGATTAAAGGTGAACACCAAAGCTTGGTTGTCTACTTTCAGGCAAACCTGAAGGACATGAATGTTAGCGTTTACTTCTGAACTCAGCACGAGCTCTGGCAAAAGGGCACTCCAGTATAAACCTGGCACTCGCACATTAAGTTAAACAGATCAAAGTCCTGCTTTTTAGTGCAAAGTTTAAACTTTCCGAAGACATAGTCAGGACCGCTGTGGTAGATTTTTACTGGATGCTGTGGAGGAGGGGTAGGGGCGCGATTTTTGAAGTGTACAAAGCGATGCACTGGACATGCATCGCAATAGGGAGGCTTAGGGCTGACCGATCTGTTGACTATGTGCGCCGCACTTATTGTGCACAGAACAGTGGCCGTATGTGAATGCATTCAGGCAGTCCCACAGCTGAATTGTTTAGGATATACCAACTGATGTCACAGGTAGCTCCACTTGACCCATCACCAATACCCGTCAACAATACGGTATTTATTTATGCAGAAGAGCAAATATGCTCCATTATGCTATCATAGATAAGCCTATAAGGATCAAATACGAAATCTGGACCCAAAAAGTCACTGGAAAAAGCGAGGAATAACATCTCCGGCCATTACCTCTCTCCAGTTGTGAAGGCTACTTGGTACAAGATGGTTAATAAAAATCATAGCAACTAACCAAACACAGGATCAGTCTTACACCGGCCAGCCTTTGTAACACCTGTGGTGTGATGGACACACAGGAGCACAGCTTCACGTGCCCCACATTTAAATCATTGGGGATGCCGCCAGGGATATTTGTGTATTGTTAATCGCACGACCTTATACAGTTTTAACGCCACCACAATACTAATACCGGATTTCACCACATTTCCCAACAGAAATATAGCAGCGACACTTTGGATAGCTGCGTTGCAGTCCTAAGTACACTCCTGGAAATTGAAATAAGAACACCGTGAATTCATTGTCCCAGGAAGGGGAAACTTTATTGACACATTCCTGGGGTCAGATACATCACATGATCACACTGCCAGAACCACAGGCACATAGACACAGGCAACAGAGCATGCACAATGTCGGCACTAGTACAGTGTATATTCACCTTTCGCAGCAATGCAGGCTGCTATTCTCCCATGGAGACGATCGTAGAGATGCTGGATGTAGTCCTGTGGAACGGCTTGCCATGCCATTTCCACTTGGCGCCTCAGTTGGACCAGCGTTCGTGCTGGACGTGCAGACCGCGTGAGACGACGCTTCATCCAGTCCCAAACATGCTCAATGGGGGACAGATACGGAGATCTTGCTGGCCAGGGTAGTTGACTTACACCTTCTAGAGCACGTTGGGTGGCACGGGATACATGCGGACGTGCATTGTCCTGTTGAAACAGCAGGTTCCCTTGGTAGAACGATGGGTTCGATGACGGTTTGGATGTACCGTGCACTATTCAGTGTCCCCTCGACGATCACCAGTGGTGTACGGCCAGTGTAGGAGATCGCTCCCCACACCATGATGCCGGGTGTTGGCCCTGTGTGCCTCGGTCGTATGCAGTCCTGATTGTGGCGCTCACCTGCACGGCGCCAAACACGCATACGACCATCATTGGCACCAAGGCAGAAGCGACTCTCATCGCTGAAGACGACACGTCTCCATTCGTCCCTCCATTCACGCCTGTCGCGACACCACTGGGGGCGGGCTGCACGATGTTGGGGCGTGAGCGGAAGACGGCCTAACGGTGTGCGGGACCGTAGCCCAGCTTCATGGAGACGGTTGCGAATGGTCCTCGCCGATACCCCAGGAGCAACAGTGTCCCTAATTTGCTGGGAAGTGGCGGTGCGGTCCCCTACGGCACTGCGTAGGATCCTACGGTCTTGGCGTGCATCCGTGCGTCGCTGCGGTCCGGTCCCAGGTCGACGGGCACGTGTACCTTCCGCCGACCACTGGCGACAACATCGATGTACTGTGGAGACCTCACGCCCCACGTGTTGAGCAATTCGTCGGTACGTCCACCCGGCCTCCCGCATGCCCACTATACGCCCTCGCTCAAAGTCCGTCAACTGCACATACGGTTCACGTCCACGCTGTCGCGGCATGCTACCAGTGTTAAAGACTGCGATGGAGCTCCGTATGCCACGGCAAACTGGCTGACACTGACGGCGGCGGTGCACAAATGCTGCGCAGCTAGCGCCATTCGACGGCCAACACCGCGGTTCCTGGTGTGTCCGCTGTGCCGTGCGTGTGATCATTGCTTGTACAGCCCTCTCGCAGTGTCCGGAGCAAGTATGGTGGGTCTGACACACCGGTGTCAATGTGTTCTTTTTTTCATTTCCAGGAGTGTATGTAAATAAAAGACGCGATACATTTTCTATTGTGCAAGGGGTATTCAAATAAAAAAGATACCGATGGATAAAAGGTAAACTGTCTATTAATTCAAAAGTAATCGAAATAACTGTTAATAAATTTTTCGCACTGTGATGCCAAAGCATCAGTGCCTTCTTGCGACTGTCTCTGCAACCATGATTGTAACCAAGTCCACCTGTTCGTCCAAAAGTAAGTGGACGACAATGAATGTCTTCTCCATGGCTCCAAAAGCGTGGAAACCGCATGGGGAGCGATCCAGACTCTATCGAGGATGTGTAAGGGCTTATCAGGAAAACGTCTGCTACGTAGATGAATCATCCTTGCCAACATTTGGGCGGACGTTATTCTACTACGGAATGATACCGTCCTTCAAATGTCCTGTGTATTTGTATCTGATGTCGCGTTTCACTTTTTGCAAAGTGTCTACTTACCGTTGTGCGTTAATTGTGGTGTCGCGTTCCTAAGTGAACGATCAGCGGGCCCTTGCAGTCAAAGAAAACGATTATCACGATCTTTTAGGATGTGGCGTGCCTGTTGTTTCGACTTCGCTACAGTAGTTTTGCCGGGAAGTCCTTACACGTCCTCCACCCAATTTCCATACTATTGCAGTCAGTATAAACGTGATTCCGTAGGAAAGCACAAACATTTTTGCATGAAGCCATTTGACCGTCTTGGCTCACCGTTATACGGATTACTTCTGCAATAATGAAAAGTATACTTACTTTTTCTCATCTGACTAGTTTTTCATTTGATTTTCCCTTATATGTGTGGGAGAAGAATCTTATCCTATAGGCACATGCGACGTCAGGAGATAGTCCAAAACTTTTCTTTTAAAAAGCTGTACAAGTAACGTTCAGCAAACTAACGTATTACCGCTGGAGATTTTAACGTAAAGTAAAAGACAGTAACAGGAATCTTCTGCAATTTTTTACATGTGTAAAACAGGGCTTCGGAGAGTTCACACTCCTGCAAACGAAGTTAATTCTGGAAAATGCAACCCAAGTTTATAAAAGAAACGGTTTGTTATAAGAAGATAACTATTTTCGCTTTGTTTATCACATTGTTTTAAGATAAATCTTCAGTCCCCTCCCATGGGGTTTGTCTCTAGAGAAGACTAGTTATGAGATGAGCTATGCACTTGATTCAAGAGACAAACACTCTTTTTTCCCACTTACTTCACATGCTCCAGGGCATACCTATATCTGTATGCAGCATGTCTCAGATTTCTGTTTCATTAAAAAAAAAAGTGATCCATTTTTCGCCGGCCGCGGTGGTCTAGCGGTTCTGGCGCTGCAGCCCGGAACCGCGGGACTGCTACGGTCGCAGGTTCGAATCCTGCCTCGGGCATGGGTGTGTGTGATGTCCTTAGGTTAGTTAGGTTTAAGTAGTTCTAAGTTCTAGGGGACTTATGACCTAAGATGTTGAGTCCCATAGTGCTCAGAGCCATTTTTTTGATCCATTTTTCAGCGCACTTAAGTCACTGACAGTGCTGTTAGCTACAAATGAAGAGGTGAGCTTTTCTTTATTTTTGCTTATCACTTTAAAATTCTGAGTTTTTTTAGAAGGAACAGAGATGAGTTCAAGGTTTCAAAATGCGTTTATGTCTGCAACAATCTACCTTTTGATGCAGTAACAGCAATTTCATTTTACCACAGTATTGTTTGCCACGATAAAAGGAGTATGAACTTTTTGTCTACTATGAAAATTACGGCCGAGGAAAGCATCAGTTTTATTTAAGCGAGATTAATTGCTAAAAGGAAATGACAATGCAGCAGTGACAAAATTTTTTTCGCAAACGCGGGGTTCTCTATGTATGTCTGCCTCCTGAATTCGAAAATGATACTCAGAACATCGTATCACCCACAGTTTGGGCACCAATCACATACTTTCCAAATATTGATATCACAAATCGAAGTAATACATTTGTACGGCACACGAATCATGTTGAAGTAGGACACAAGTTTAAAACAACACCATACTGAAATCTGGACTCAGTGAACAGATATATAAAGAGAATTTGGTACAAAACATGCAATAACCTCGTTCATGCGTGCTTTCTTAATTACCACGGCGCTGTTTTGGCACATCCCCTGCTTTTCCTCTCATGGGGCATGTCCGTGTGGCAGCCTATAATAGGAATCGTTTATTTCATAGGGCAGAGTTTAATTTCTGCTTTATAAAACTAAGATAAACAACTTTATCTTTCATGTTAGTTTTAATACAGGTGGCAACAATGAGTCACGAATGTTTTGAGTTAGGTTTTTCTGGAAGTTTTATATTTTCTCTCTAGCTGTGTTCGTGTAGAAAGTATTTCCGAAGGGTCGTCATTAAAAGCATATATGTGAGCTGCTTTTGCCGGTGGTCTACACAGTGGTGGCGGCGTCTCATTGTGTCTGCTAAGTATCCTGTGGTGAGAGTTTTTTAGCTGTGCAGGATGGCATGCCATCGTAAAATTCCCCTTTCCCTCAGAACTGAATGTCATAGATCGGGTGGTGGAAATTACGAGGATGGAATTACTATTGTGAATGTTAGTGGATTTTCTACACGAAATGCTAGATTATTTATTACATCTGCATATTAATAAGTTTCGTTCAATTTCTCCTAACTATGTTGCATGACATATCGAGTTAACTGGAATAGTTTCAGTTAAGGTGTGTTATTTGTTTGACACCTTACAATTACGAGTTACAATTTTAAACAAACAGTTATTTCAGTTGCTTTTGGACACAAAGCTCTCTGGGCACACAGACATCATCACAGCTACTTCACACTAGGTAGTACAACAAGGTGACAAAAGCCAGGCGATTCGTGTGAAAAGGTTTCCGAGTGATTATGGCTGCACGACAAGAATCAACAGACTCTGAAAATACAATGATAGATGGAGCTAGACGCATGGGACATTCCATTTCGGAAACCATAAAGGAATTCAGTATTCTGACATCCACAGTGTCAAGAGTGCGCTGAGAATATCAAATTTCAGGCATCTCACTGAAAACAACGATCGAGATCTGCGGCATTTGCATAGAGTTGTTAGCGTTCAGAGACAGCCAACACTATGTGAAATAGCTGCATAAGCCATAGTGGTATATATGATGAATGTATCCGTTAAGACAGTGTGACGAAGTTTGATGTTAATGGACTTTGGTAGCAGACGATCAAAGTAAATGCCTTTGCTAACAGCACGTTATCATCTGCAGCGCCTCCCCTAGGCTGATGACTATACTGGTGGGACCCAAGACGACTGCAAACTAACACCAACAAGTTTAGTTCATGCATACGTGCCAACGTCGCACGCTGAAGATGAAGAGGCAGAGAAACAGGATATTGAAAGGGTAATACAGTACGTAAAGAGAGATGAAAATCTAATATTTGAAAGCATGTCATCTGTTCTTTAGAAAGAACAAACACCACTCACACCCCTGCAGCTGTGAAAGATTATATGTAAATTGAAGGGGTATCAGTGTTATCAGGTGTAGCGGGACACTGAGCGGTATCAGCGGCGACGAGCGATAATGTGTACCGGATCGGGATTCGAATCCGGGATCTCCTGCTTAGTGGGACACCACGTTATCGCAACTGCACAGACTATCTCGGTACGCCTCACGGTCGATCCACACTCACACCAAGCACCACCTATCTCAGTCCCTATACATTATACTCCTGTTCACTACTTAGAGATTCCCACAGGAAGTCAGTTGTATTTGTGCATTCTCACTGAAGAAAGTGGGTCCATTGTCCAACCGGGCTTAACAGTTACTTGAAAGCATGGTGTCTGTTCCTTCAAGGATCCCGCAGCTTTGAAACACTATGTAAATTGAAGAGGTGATACTGCATCAGCTGCAACTAGACATTAAGCGGAATCAGCGGTGACGAGCGAAAATGTGTACTGGACGGGGTACGAACCGAGGATCTCTTGCTTACTAGACAGGTGCGGCAAACACTGTGTCATTCTGGACACAGCTTTATCACAACAGCACAGCCTATATCGGTAAGCCTCACGGTTTATCCATACTCCCACCGAGCGCCACTTATCCGTCGTCTCTATGTCCCACAGCAGATTGGACATATTTTTCCATTCGCACTGAAGAAAGTGTATCCATTGGCCAGTCAGGCATATCAATTATTTGGAAGCATGGTGTCTGCTTCTTCGAAAGAACAGACTCTACTCAAATCCCACTGCTGTGAAACACTACGTGTAAATTGAAGGGGATCACTGCTATCAGCTACAGCGTAACATTAAACGGAATCACCTGCCTACTAAGCAGGAGCTCGTAATCGCTGATTCTGCCTAATATCCCGCTGCAGGTGATAGCAGAGATCCCCCTTCAATTTAGATATAGAAAATCTAATAGTCATGGGTGACAGGAAAGCAGTTGTAGGGAAAGGAGTAGAAGAAGAGGATCAAGAAGAATATAGGCTTGGGACCAGGAATGAGGAAGGAGAAAGACTGATTCAGTTCTGTAATAAATTTCAGCTAGTAATAGCGAATACTCTGTTCAAAAATCTCAAGCGGAGAAAGTATACGTGGAAAAGGCCGAGTGACACGGGAAGATTTCTGTTAGGTAACATCATGGTCATGCAAAGATTTCGAAATCAGGTACTGGATTGTAAGATGTATCTCCCAGGAGCCGATATAGACTCAGATAACAGTGTAGTAGTGATGATAAGTAGGCTAAAGTTTAAGAGATTAGTCAGGAAGAATCAAAACGCAACGACGTGTGATACGGAAGCACTAAGAAATGATGAGATACAACAAGTTCTTTAAGGCTACAGATACAGCAATAAGGAGTAGCTCAATAGGCACTACACATCTAAAATGGATAATCACAGAAATTGGAAAGAAAAACATAGATACAAAGCATGTAACTGCGAAGAAAACATGGGCAACAGAAGAAATACTTCAGTTGATCGATGAAAGAAGGAAGCAAAAACATGTTCAGGGAAATTCAGGAATAAATAAGCACAAGTCTCTGAGAAATGAAACGAATAGGATGTGCAGGGAAGCTGAGACGAAGTAGCTGTATAAAAATGTGAAGGCATCGAAAGCGAATGATTATCGGAAGGATCGACTCAGCATATAGGAAAGTCGAAACAACCTTCTGTGAAATTAGTGACAGTAATGGTAACATTACGAGTACAATGGGAATTCCACTGTTAAATACAGAGGAGAGAGCGGATAGGTGGAAAGAATAGATTGAAAGCTTCTATGAGGGGGTAGTTTTGTCTGAGGTGATAGAAGAAGAAACAGGAGCCGATATAAAGAAGATAGGGAGTCCAGTATTAGAATCATAATTTAAGAAAGCTTTGGAGGACTTACTATCGAACAAGGCAGAAGGGATAGATAACATTCCATCAGAGTTTCAAAAATAATTGGGGGAAGTGGCAACGAAACGAATAGTCACGTTGGTGTGTAGAATGCTTGACTCTGGCGACATACCATCTGACTTTCGGAAAAATATCCGAAGATTGCAAGAGCTCACTAGTGCGAGAATTATTGCACAGTAAGATTAACAGCCCATCATGTAAGTTGCTGACAAGAATAACATACGGAACAGTGGAAATAAAGTTGAGGATGTGTTAGGTAACTATCCTTTTTGCTTTAGGAAATGTAAAGGCACCAGAGAGTCAATTCTGACGTCGCGTTTGATAATGGAAGCAAGACTAAGGAACAGTCATAGGGTCTGTAGACCTGGAGAAAGCGTTGTACAACGTAAAAGGGCTTAAGATGTTGGAAAGACTGAGAAAAATAGGGGTAACCTATAGGGAGGGACGGGTAGTATACAATATGTACAAGAGCCAAGTGGGAATAACAGGAGTGGACGAACAAGAAAGAAGTGGTCGGAATGAAAAGGGTGTAAGATAGGGATTTAGTCTGTCGCTCCTGTTGTTCAATCTGTACATCGAAGATGCAATGATGGGAATAAAAGAGTGGTTCAGGAGTGAGATTAAAATTGAAGGTGAAGGGTATCAATGACACGATTCGCTGATGACATTGCTGTCCTGAGTGAAACCGAAGAAGAAGAATTACATGATCTGCTGAATAGAATGGACAGTCTAATGATTTTATAAATTGAGAGTAAATCGAAGAAAGACGAAAGTAATCAGACACAGCAGAAATGAGAACAGCGAGAAACTTAACATCAAGATGAGTGATAAAGAAAAGAATTCTGCTACCGGGGATGCAAAATAACCAATGGCAGAAGGAGCAAGGAAGACATCAAAAGCAGATTAGCTCTGGCAAAAGTGGCATTCCTATCGAAGGGAGGTCTTCTAGTATCAAACGTAGGTGTTAATTCGAGGAAGAAATTTCTCAGAATGTACGTTTGGAGCACAGCATTGTACACTCCTGGAAATGGAAAAAAGAACACATTGACACCGGTGTGTCAGACCCACCATACTTGCTCCGGACACTGCGAGAGGGCTGTACAAGCAATGATCACACGCACGGCACAGCGGACACACCAGGAACCGCGGTGTTGGCCGTCGAATGGCGCTAGCTGCGCAGCATTTGTGCACCGCCGCCGTCAGTGTCAGCCAGTTTGCCGTGGCATACGGAGCTCCATCGCAGTCTTTAACACTGGTAGCATGCCGCGACAGCGTGGACGTGAACCGTACGTGCAGTTGACGGACTTTGAGCGAGGGCGTATAGTGGGCATGCGAGAGGCCGGGTGGACGTACCGCCGAATTGCTCAACACGTGAGGCGTGAGGTCTCCACAGTACATCGATGTTGTCGCCAGTGGTCGGCGGAAGGTGCACGTGCCCGTCGACCTGGGACCGGACCGCAGCGACGCACGGATGCACGCCAAGACCGTAGGATCCTACGCAGTGCCGTAGGGGACCGCACCGCCACTTCCCAGCAAATTAGGGACACTGTTGCTCCTGGGGTATCGGCGAGGACCATTCGCAACCGTCTCCATGAAGCTGGGCTACGGTCCCGCACACCGTTAGGCCGTCTTCCGCTCACGCCCCAACATCGTGCAGCCCGCCTCCAGTGGTGTCGCGACAGGCGTGAATGGAGGGACGAATGGAGACGTGTCGTCTTCAGCGATGAGAGTCGCTTCTGCCTTGGTGCCAATGATGGTCGTATGCGTGTTTGGCGCCGTGCAGGTGAGCGCCACAATCAGGACTGCATACGACCGAGGCACACAGGGCCAACACCCGGCATCATGGTGTGGGGAGCGATCTCCTACACTGGCCGTACACCACTGGTGATCGTCGAGGGGACACTGGATAGTGCACGGTACATCCAAACCGTCATCGAACCCATCGTTCTACCATTCCTAGACCGGCAAGGGACCTTGCTGTTCCAACAGGACAATGCACGTCCGCATGTATCCCGTGCTACCCAACGTGCTCTAGAAGGTGTAAGTCAACTACCCTGGCCAGCAAGATCTCCGTATCTGTCCCCCATTGAGCATGTTTGGGACTGGATGAAGCGTCGTCTCACGCAGTCTGCACGTCCGGCACGAACGCTGGTCCAACTGAGGCGCCAGGTGGAAATGGCATGGCAAGCCGTTCCACAGGACTACATCCAGCATCTCTACGATCGTCTCCATGGGAGAATAGCAGCCTGCATTGCTGCGAAAGGTGGATATACACTGTACTAGTGCCGACATTGTGCATGCTCTGTTGCCTGCGTCTATGTGCCTGTGGTTCTGTCAGTGTGAATATGTGATGTATCTGACCCCAGGAATGTGTCAATAAAGTTTTCCCTTCCTGGGACAATGAATTCACGGTGTTCTTATTTCAATTTCCAGGAGTGTATGGTAGTGAAACATGGACTGTGGGAAAATGGGAACAGAGGTGAATCGAAGAATTCGCAATGTGATTTTACAGGCGAATGTTGTAAATGAGTTATAGTGATAAGGTAAAGAATGAGAAGGTTCTGCGTAAAATCGGAAAGGAGAAGAATATGTAGGAAACACTGACAAGGGGAAGGGACAGAATGATAGGACATTTGTTAAGACATGAGGGAATGACTCGCGTGGTACTAGAGGGAGGCGTAGAGGTCAAGAAGTATTGAGGAAGACAGAGATTGGAATATATCCAGCTGATAATTGAGGGCGTAGATGCAAGTACTACAGTGAGATGAAGGTAGGATTCGAGTGTGCCATTCAACCCAGGTAGCCATGGACCCAAGTTGTCTACAAGGCACTGTGCAAGCTGGTGGTGGCTGTGTAAATGTGTGGTCTGGAATGGGCTGGGCTCTCAGGTCCTCCTGGACCAGTCATGGGCTGGAAATGGTTATGTTCGGCTACTTGGAGACCATTTGCAGCCATTCATGGACTTTATGTTCCCAAACAACGATGGAGTTGTCATCGTGCCACAATTGTTTGCGATTGGTTTGAAGAACAATTCGAGAGAAATAGTTGACCACCCAGATCGCCCTAGATGAAATCTATCGAAAATTTACTGGAAATAAGCGAGAGGTCAGTTCATTCACAAAATCCTGTATGGGCAACACTTTCGCAATTATGGATGGCTATAGAGCCATCATGACTCGATATTTCTCCACACTTTAGAAGTAACAGCTTTTTGAGATCAAGCCACGTCGGGCTGCTACACTATACAGGGCAAAAGCTGTTCCGACACGGTATTAAGAGGTATCACATGAATTCTGTCACCTCAATGTGTTAGGTGTAATTCTTCAATTTTTCCCAGCGATATGTTGACGTCGTAAGATGTCGGGTGTTCTGCCAGATATAGCGTCGTTCTTGCGTGATATTTCGACAACATGACTCCTTATCTTCATACCACATCTACCGTCCCATGTGACACCTGTTTGAGATAATCAGTCACGTTGTTGAAAGTCCTTTCGGGTTTACTACCGGATCCGGAAATCAATTCGAGTTGATCTCAGGCTCCGGCAGCAAACCTGAAGAGACTTTCAATTCGTTGTTATTACCACTCTTTATACCTCATAGAGCGAGGATGAATTGAAAGGCATGTGGGTACTACGGATCGAACGTAAATGTCACGTTAAGTAAAGTATAATTTGTATTTAAGGTATTAGACGGGAACCGACAAATTCCTTATTTACAATCGACTGCAGCTGCCTGTCTGCGTGTATTGAGTTGGAAACTGTAAAGTCAGCTAAAGGGTTTGTTATCAAATAATGGCTTCTTAGAGACTTGTTTGGTACTGTTTCCATTTTGTTGCTTCCAGGGTGTATGTGAGTTTCATTAAATTATTAATTTAAAGCAGGCTTCTTGACATTTTTGTGAATGACTTACCTCTTCCAACATTCCAACAGAATAGAGTTTTTTAGGTGGACTGTGTACCATGGGATATCAGGAGGTGCAGTAGCACACTGGAGTCCTACCGAAGGAAATTAGTGCTTACTATCCAACTGGTGTGTGTGGCAGATTAATTCTCGATACAACATGAAATGGCGGCGTGGCCGTAGCTAGCTAGTACCCTTGATACGGTACCACGCTATTAAACGAAAATCCCTATTTTGATTGACTCCTATATTTTCGCGTTGTTGCTAGAGCAAGCGCAGAGCCTGTAGTATAAAGGATTTAACTGGGTCCATCTTGATATTCCGCCGTATGCAAGTCTTAACTCGGGGAGAATGAGCGCCATTTGAGGTGGTTAGCGTATCAAATGCCAAGGAGCGCGGTGTCGCTTTCCGCGGGCTTCTAAGATGCTGATCAGTGCAACCCCATCTCACCCCAGCATCCATTATTAATGCAGTGTCTAACACTGAAATGGCTTTTCCTTATTTATGTATATTTAAATAAATAACTGAAAATTCATGCCTTATGTTGACAAATCGGAGATGGAGGTAGATCTTCATCTGTTTTATTTATTTTAACACAAATGGTAAAGAATTATCTGCATGTTTTGCAATGGAACTTTTCCTAATTTTGATATTCTATAAGAATTCAGCTTATTTCTGCATAGCAATGTTTCACACACGTTACGTTCACTAAATTCCTAACATTCTTCTGTAACCCATTTTAAGCTTTGCAACAGATGTGTAACAGTATTAACCTTCTTCTTTACGGCAATTTGGTGGTCTCAGATATGTGTACGATCATGCCCTTAAATTAGGAGGTTTTCAAGATTTCACGAAACAACACGATCCACTTAAAAAATTGTGAGCAATTTAAATTGCTCTGGGAATATATTTAACACACTGGGATACTGTACACGGTGTTACAGTACAGATATTTTGATCATTGGTATCTTTAGGTGTGTTCAGTGCGTTAGTTACATTTTCTCGGCGTGTAACAGTTTGTCCACAAATTTACTACGAGACGTTTCCTGCATGATCATAGCTGCACCACTACGTGGACCATGTCAGTCGCTATAAATTGTCCGTTCTACATCCAAATGTCCACACTTCAATGCCTGGCCTGCAGCCCAGGAGGAAACAAACGTTAATGACAGGCTTTTGAAAAGTGTACTTACAGGTACTAACCAACCTAAAAATATATTATTCTTAATAGCTGTAATTATTGGCCTGCAAATGAGGTAAATATTGGCGTAATGTTGTCCATTACTCTTTTTTCAGTTATAAATAGAAATATCTGCACTTATACCCAAAACACTCTGTATATAAAGGAAATCTGTATAAGGGATACTTAGACAATTTTACTCACCTGAGATTATTCGAAATGTGACGGCAAATCATGTCAGAACTTCTCTGTTACACGACACATGTTTTTTTTCCCTTATGGAAAATGCCGTGGGTAGGGACTTCAATTGTAGCAGTCTGCATTTTGGATCGCCGGGAAAAGTTTTCTCTCTAAAACTACCTCGTCGTCATTCAGGAAATAGCTGCCACTCGGTGCTTTTTTCCATCCAAGGAAAAGGAGGAAGTGACTGGTTAATATATCAGCAGAATACCAGGAGTAAAAACAAATAAAATGAAATGAAATATAAAAAACACTTGTATGCTTCGTCTTAACATATTATTCTGAATATTTTGGTAATATGTGCCCCTGTGATACTGAGTCCCTTAGAAGCATTGTATGGTGCCACCACATATTGCAGTCCAAAAGCAATGTCACATAGTGTGATTATTAATCTTTCTTCGCATTTTCGAGCGATGGTATTTCTATATGCATCTACTGCTAGCTTTGGTCTTTTCTTTGGTCACAGTGATACACACACCACATGTCAATGACGACGGCGGCTAAAGACGGTCATCTCAATTAGTCTGACACTGTTGGAACATTTCCACTGCCGCCTCGCTTCTGGGGGCTTTTTGAATTGTTGTCTGCACTCACGGAATACAGTAGGTGGACGCCTTTGTCGAGCTCAAATTGTTATGCACGATGTCTAAAACTCATCCATGAGTGATTTTCACCGTTCTTACTAGGCTTCGATTGTAGCTCTGCAGTTCTTCACGAAGACAGCATTTGCCACATTTTTCTTTGTCATTTAGACTTGTTTCTCTACAGTGGAGTAATCTGCTCCACCTAACGACTTTGTCTTATGATGATGATGAATTGTTGCCAAACATTTCCACCAACTCTTAATGTAGCGTCACAACATTATTCCCTATCAACTGCAGGAAATGAGTTACTCTCCTTTGTGAGTATGCTACAGCATTTAATTTTAGCTTCTGTAGCGGAGTGCCACGGTACTGTGGCGCTGGGATAACCATGCGGACTGCACATGCACCTACAACGTAACGAGAGATTGATTACGAAACTTTTGTGTCTTCGAGGTCATAGTTGAAATTTATGAGTACCCTCGTAGACGAGCTGGCACGTACCGGGACATGTTCCCCTTGAAGTACCACTCAGAACATCAGTGGTAATTCAGGAGGAACAGTGGACCATCTTCATATGAATCTCGATGTTTACCGTGCCCTAACAACTCCAACTGCTCTAAAAGGTTCTCCGGAGAAGGCCCGTATTTACGCGCATGCTGTGTGGTCCCCAAAAACAGAAAAAATTGTTTGTTTTAGTACTGTGATACAGGCCATCCTATAGTCTCTTTTTGTATGGATTTCTACAGCAGTCTCATTGGGCAGCTGATAACTAGATCAGCATCCACTTGTCAAACATTTTCCTTTTTCCTTTTAAACGCGTAGCCCCTGAATTGACAAAACCGATAAGGCTTTTAAAAGAATGATTAACAAAGTCTTGGCAGTTTGCAGTGAGTTCTATTAAGCAGAAAACAGATATCTTCCACACTTCGTTTCATGCAAACCGCAACGTGTAAAATTCTTTACTTGGCCCGGAGACCTGAGTTCTTGAAACTGGAGAAAATCATTTTCAGATAATTTTTTTGTGAAACTAATATTGCAGAAACTTAGACGACGTCTTAAAATCTGTAGCGTCAGACAGACTGCTTCTGCTTCGTGACGTCATAGTAATGACATGCTCCCATATTGAGCATTTTAGCTGGAAATTCAAAAGTAACACTAGTAAATGCCTTTACTTTTCAATACGAATGAATTTTTATAGTATTTTTATTGTTTATTAGTTATGCTACCTGTTGTGTCGATTCCCTAAGGTCTCGACACAATGAGTGGCTAGGTGCACGCGTAACTAACGCAGACGGGCGTAAATTCTGAAACAGGAGACTGGATGAAAAACTATAAAGAAAAGAAGGGATCTTCTTTTATACTTAACTTTTAATGATGTTCTTCTTGTTGAAATACATCTCTTGCATAGTAGTAAGCTATTAACACAGATACAACTGGCGCCTTGCTAAGGTGGTAGCGAGGGACTAGCTGAAGGCTATTTAATCGGTCTCTCGGCAAATGAGAGGAAGACGTGATACGTCTTGTCGCAAGCTATGTCGTCCGTACAACTGGGGCGAGGTCAAGTCCGTGTCTTGTGACCTGCCCTGAGGTGGCGCTACGTTTGCGATTACACAGTGGCGACACGCGGGTCCGACATGTACTACAGGACCGCGGCCGATTTAAGTTACCACCTAGCAAGTGTGGTGTCTAGCGGTGACACCACACTACCATTATTAACAAACACAAAAACCGTCAGCATCCACCTTAGAACTATTTCACGGCTCTACGTACGATTGTAGCGCAATACTCAGAACTGCTGTTGCGGCTAATTCACTGTTATGAGCGAATGACATTGCTCAAACCAAGCTATTTACTGGCATAAGACTTCTTTATGCTGGTTCATAAAATCTATAATTATCGAGCACCATAAAATAAAAACTAATCGCTTTAAAAAGAAAGAGAAATTTTTTAAACCAAAATTGTCAAACTAGAATTCTTTGCATTTTTAATCTCATACATCCATAAAAAAATAACCTGTAACTTACAGCAAAATTTAATAGAATTAAATAATAATCCTAAAGTGCTTAATTATCGGTAATTAATTCAAAAATTCTGTGATATATTATCTAAGCTGGACTGTTATCACAAAATTTCGCTTTTCAGGCCTGGACCACAAATGAGGCTCGGTGACAATGTCGATTAGACCGCTCTCCATATTGGATGCGATCATAGCGGGCATTCGCATCTTCCAAATGGAACCGCGATCCATGTTAGCCACGATACGTCAACATCAGTACTGCCTCCACAGCAAACACGTTGTCACTGGTGTAGCGCCTCCTGCAAAGGGTGCTGCTAATCAGCGACCCTCACAACAAAAGTACTGTCCGTAGCAGGGAAGACAGGATGTGGTTGAGAGTGGGGTGATATTGAGATGTTCAAATGTTCAAACGTGTGTGAAGTCCTAAGGGACCAAACTGCTGAGGTCATCGGTCCCTGGATTTACACACTACTTAAACTAACTGACACTAATTTGTACTAAGAACAACACACACATCTGTGCACCTATGACCTAGGGAGGACTCTAACAAACCGTGACATGGCGCCCTTAACTGCACGGCCACTGTGCGCGGCCTGAGATGTGACAGAATGTCTGTTCTAAAATCTACGTGAAAATTGTAACTGTGACTGACCTGAAGAGGTTCAAGCAACGTAAATGTACAAGTAGACTCTAAGAAAAATAAAAAAAAAAGAGAGTGAGGAACGACGCAACGTGAATAGACGGAAATCGGTAGAGGTGGGGACATGTACACATAAACAGGTGATTACTATTTTATGATAAACTGGATGATTTATTCACGTCAAACTGAGCAAGTCAATAACGCGTTGGTCCACCTCTGAACCTTACGCAAGCAGTTGTACGGCCTGACATTGCTTGATAGATTTGTTGGATATCCTCCTGAAGGATATCGTCGACTTACCGCTGTGCTGTGAAGGTGCTCAAATGGTTCAAATGGCTCTGAGCACTATGGGACTTAACATCTGAGGTCATCAGTCACCAAACAGAACTACTTAAACCTAACTAACCTAAGGACATCACACACATCCATGTCTGAGGCAGGAATCGAACCTGCGACCGCTGCAGCAGCACGGTTACAGACTGAAGCGACTAGAACCACTCGGCCACAACGTCCGGCTGTAAAGGAGCCGCGGATGACAATCAAAGTGGCACTGCTATGAAACGAAATGACACGGCAGCCCTTCATTGCTGATTGTCTGGCCGTAACGCGGGCGACGTCAGCCTGGTTTCTCGCCGCTGGTCGAGACCTGGAATCTCATCGAATGTAGCAGAATTGTTGTCCTTGTTGAGTCCCGCACCAAAAGAGCCGCAATGGCAAGCAAAGCGAAAACGTGTCTGAAGACGCTCCGAACAGCGGTGGGACACCAACCTGACTGCCGTCACTAACCATACTGGCCGACAATCAGGAGTGACAGTCTGAGGTGACCTTTTTTTTTCAAAGCTAGTCGCCTTTGGTTGTCGTTCTCGGCACCCTTACAGCCCAGTAGTACGTCGACTATACCGTTGGCCCCATTTTGTTGTCCTTCATGGAAAGCCATCCCATCCTTACATTCCAGCAAGATAATGCCCACCCGCACACAAAGAGTTCTGCTGCTTTTCTTTGTGATTTCCAAGCCCAACCTTGACCGGCAGTGTCAACAAATCTCTCCGAATTGAGAACGTTTGGAGCATTATGGGCACAGCCCTCCAGTCAGCTGGGATTTCGACAGTCTAACGCATTAACTGACTAGAATTTTGTACGATATCCCTGAGGAGGACATTCAGCAACACTGCGAATAAATGCCAATCAGAAAAACTGCTTACAAAGGGTCCAGAAGTGGACCAGATTTGCCCAATCTGTGGAGCTCTTTCCCGTAAAGAAATCAATCAAATTTTTCTGAAATTGTGATCAACTGTTTGCCTGTACATGTACATCACATCTACCGATCTCCATTTCAATTAGGTAAATTCTTCGTGGTGCTTCTATTTTTTGTTCTTACAGTGTATTACATCATCGTGACACTACTTATACTCCCGAAATATAATCTGTCCAATTCTTTGTTTGTCCACATGGAATCAGTAACTGCTATATCCATATTGCAGGCCTATTAATACCGGTACTGTACATACAAGTATTGAAATGGTTTTTTTTTGTTCCGAGTCTCATTTCATTTTATTTAGTTAAAACATCACCAGTGGTAGGATTTACTCGTCTGTTTCTTGTTATTCCTACGAGAATGTGACTGTGACGTCTGCATTTAGTTTTCACTAGAATCTTCACCGTTTGCTGTGGCGCTGTATACACAATATTGATAGAGAGTCTAAGACCATAACCGGCTAACAATGACACCTTACAAGGTTGTCAAGTTGACGCGATTTAGTAAGGCAATATTTTTCAGGCGACCAATAGTGCACGCCAAAGATTGCTGCGGGGCCGAAGGGAGGGAGGGGAGAGACTGGTTCCCCGCTCCCCGCGTCACCCTTGCACATATTCTGCTCAGCTGTCTAATATAGTGCTGTAAAGTATCATGCGAGTGCATCACATATAAGGATGGTTACAATCATTAACAACACTAAATCGCAACTTATCTCAAAACAGGACACTACCTCACTGCTTGTCTTCAAAATGAGATGCCCGTTATTTTCATCATATACGGTTGAGTACGGGAAATGTATCCAGTGCGTCGACGATATCAATTTTATAGGAGATATGCGTCGTTCATTTGCTGTTTGTAACGACCTTTACTTCTGTAAGAAGATCAATTACTGTGTAAGAAAATGAATTATAAAGACTACAGAATTACAGGTGGAAGATGAGTGGTACTTTCTTTCCTGCCTCAGTTACAAATATCTGAGAAGAATGTAATCAGCTAAGCATCGTACTCGTAGGCACTGAAAATATCACTGTCAGAGTGCTTCAGAAATGGGCGTCCAACAGTGTGTTAAATTTTACTCGAAAGTCACAGTTGTAGGTCTTGAGGCTACGTGTAGACAATTTACATATTCGTTTCTGAAACGGGACGTTATTTTGAATTTGTGCTCGTGGCTCCTGCGAGAATATCTCGTGACAAAACTATTTCACTTGGTATGTAATATTTATAAGACAGTCAAACAACCTTCAGACTTAGAGAACAATGTAACAAATGTAATTCAGAAGAAAGCAGACGCAGTCAGCTGCGAGTTTCACATGACTGTCAATGTAATGAAAAACATTTCCAAAATACTGACACGGGTTATTTATAGAACAGTGGAAAGATTTGTAGAAGTTAACCTCGGAGAAAATCAGTTTGCCTTCAGGAGCAATGTAGATATACGGGAGGGAAAACATACACCACGATTTATCTTAGGAGACGTATTGAAAAGTGGCAAATATACGTTTATACTATTTATGCGTTTAGAAAAAAAATGTATTAGACTTGATGTGCGTTTCAGTACTTATGCAGAGACGAAGACCTTTTACAGGATGGAATGTCGTAGCGCGCTGCACCTAAACAGTCTTCGTAATGAGTACCACATCAACAGCAGTTTAAAATCAGTGTTGGAAACTGAAAGTCAGGAAAAGAAAGACTGGGAGCATTAAACATTCAAACAGAAATCGTGCGATGCTAAAGCAAATGACGCCATCGCAGCTTTCGTTTTTGTATCAAGAGACGGGCCGTTTCATCTTCGTCATATTTTTTCGCTGATGGGCATTCACGTTCAACGAGCATTCGCTGTGACTCCTGATCGCAATATTTGCGTCCATTCTGTTCTGTAAGGTTTAAATGACGGCAGCAGTTCCCTCCAATACCGAAAAAAGCAGAAAATAATAATGTCATGTTGGAGCTATTAATCTCCATTTCGTCCCAAAAACAGCGGCGGGCGTCAAACCGCTGCTGGGTTTTGCAGCGTATTATGGGAGAACCGTGCAGCAACCGCAGCTAATCTCCGCGAACAAAACAGCTTCGCTGTCACATACTGCAGTCCGGTCGCACACGTATAAAACTGAGGAAGAGGGAGCGCTGGCAATACAGAAGTGCTGTCAGTACGAATTAAGGGTATTTTATCTCCACATTCTTGAATGAACACCATGCCACTCTAGTGACGTTGTATTCTTTCTATAGGTACCGACGACAGCAGTTGTAGGAATAGGCAGCTGTTCAGATCTAAAGTAACACAATCGATTATTTGGAATATAGACTACATTAAATATATGTCATTCATTATATAAAGCAAGAGTTGAAATTGCGAATAAATGTTCCTACAGCAGACATTTTTGCGAAAATGGAAACTACGTTTCCTCCATCACATTCCTAACTCCATGAACGATTTCTCAAAATTTTAGGATGAGGCACTGTAACCCGAGCTAAAGAGGAGTCGTGGGAGAAGAAAAGTGCCGACGTATAACATTTACATTGGTACACCAGGACATCAGAAGCTTGGCGATTTATACACCCAAGTGAGAGCTCCTGCTAAATTAGAAGAGAAGCTACAATAACTGCTATTTCTGAGTCGAAGACACATTTAAAAGATTTTTTTTTTCAGAAGACATGGAGGAGTTCCTAGAAGAGCAGAGTGAAGTGGGGATGTATCCTGAGGAATAGGTGCCTCACAATGAAGTTTTTCAAGCCCTTCAAGAAATGTAAAGGCAGCCGGTGCTGGAGCTATAGTGGTGGAATTATTGAAGTGTGAAGGACCTAAAGTAGTAGCAGTACTGGTAACTACACTCCTCGAAATTGAAATAAGAACACCGTGAATTCATTGTCCCAGGAAGGGGAAACTTTATTGACACATTCCTGGGGTCAGATACATCACATGATCACACTGACAGAACCACAGGCACATAGACACAGGCAACAGAGCATGCACAATGTCGGCACTAGTACAGTGTATATCCACCTTTCGCAGCAATGCAGGTTGCTATTCTCCCATGGAGACGATCGTAGAGATGCTGGATGTAGTCCTGTGGAACGGCTTGCCATGCCATTTCCACCTGGCGCCTCAGTTGGACCAGCGTTCGTGCTGGACGTGCAGACCGCGTGAGACGACGCTTCATCCAGTCCCAAACATGCTCAATGGGGGACAGATCCGGAGATCTTGCTGGCCAGGGTAGTTGACTTACACCTTCTAGAGCACGTTGGGTGGCACGGGATACATGTGGACGTGCATTGTCCTGTTGGAACAGCAAGTTCCCTTGCCGGTCTAGGAATGGTAGAACGATGGGTTCGATGACGGTTTGGATGTACCGTGCACTATTCAGTGTCCCCTCGACGATCACCAGTGGTGTACGGCCAGTGTAGGAGATCGCTCCCCACACCATGATGCCGGGTGTTGGCCCTGTGTGCCTCGGTCGTATGCAGTCCTGATTGTGGCGCTCACCTGCACGGCGCCAAACACGCATACGACCATCATTGGCACCAAGGCAGAAGCGACTCTCATCGCTGAAGACGACACGTCCCCATTCGTCCCTCCATTCACGCCTGTCGCGACACCACTGGAGGCGGGCTGCACGATGTTGGGGCGTGAGCGGAAGACGGCCTAACGGTGTGCGGGACCGTAGCCCAGCTTCATGGAGACGGTTGCGAATGGTCCTCGCCGATACCCCAGGAGCAACAGTGTCCCTAATTTGCTGGGAAGTGGCGGTGCGGTCCCCTACGGCACTGCGTAGGATCCTACGGTCTTGGCGTGCATCCGTGCGTCGCTGCGGTCCGGTCCCAGGTCGACGGGCACGTGCACCTTCCGCCGACCACTGGCGACAACATCGATGTACTGTGGAGACCTCACGCCCCACGTGTTGAGCAATTCGGCGGTACGTCCACCCGGCCTCTCGCATGCCCACTATACGCCCTCGCTCAAAGTCCGTCAACTGCACGTACGGTTCACGTCCACGCTGTCGCGGCATGCTACCAGTGTTAAAGACTGCGATGGAGCTCCGTATGCCACGGCAAACTGGCTGACACTGACGGCGGCGGTGCACAAATGCTGCGCAGCTAGCGCCATTCGACGGCCAACACCGCGGTTCCTGGTGTGTCCGCTGTGCCGTGCGTGTGATCATTGCTTGTACAGCCCTCTCGCAGTGTCCGGAGCAAGTATGGTGGGTCTGACACACCGGTGTCAATGTGTTCTTTTTTCCATTTCCAGGAGTGTATTTTTAAAAGAGTGGTTCAAGTAGATGGAGTACTCCAAGAATGAAAGATGTCATACATTACAGTCATAAATAGATCAGAAGAGATCCGATTAATTCCATGGAAAAAGTGTAGTGGCTTCGATGACTAGTGAAATCGTAGGAGCGGGAGGGGAGTGGTAAGGTGTCAAGCAAATTTACAAACATACCTTATAAACAGATTTATTGTTAGTCTCTACAAAACTTTAAACACTTGAACGCAGATGGTCAGTTCAGAATTTTATTGTTGACTTTTATTACTGACAATACAAAATAAGTACAAAGAATTTCTAGAATCTTCAAAAATGACCTTTTCTCCTTAAAACAAATAATTACAACTCATAATTTTACATACGGCTGATTCGAGAAATCACTGAAGGCAGTTAAATAACAGACGCAATCCTTGCAGATCCATTGACAAAAAAGGAGTACACAACAGTACTTAGCTTGTTGGGTAGAGGAGGCCGGGGGGATTGCGCCAAATATTGCTATTAGTTTTACAAGCGATCGATCCTTCAATACACTTGCTAGCCTTTTTCTTTACAACAGCTCACTTCTTGACCCTCCTGGATAGTACAAAGTAATTAAGTGTGCTGGAACATGGATAATCCAATGTCATCCACAGACTAAGCGACGATCCACGCATTGGAGGAGCACTCAATCACCTAGGAAAAAGAAAGCGCGGATGCGCAAATCAAAATTCAAAGCAATGATGACTTTTTCTTCAATACCCGAGGGTTATCCACATTGATTGGGTGCGTATGTCAGACTGTCAATCAAGGTTATTAAGTAACTGTTCTGAAAACCCTCCTTGAACGTGTGCGACGAAATACACCAGATCTGTGGAAGAATCGCTTATGGGTTCTTCGTCCGGACAACGCGTCGGCCCATGACGCGGTGTCTGTGGAAACGTTTTTGGCGTAAAACCACATTCCAGTGGTAGAGCATCCACCGTATTCGCCTGACCTAGCCCCATGTGACTTCTTTCTCTTCCCAAAATTGAAGTCTACGCTCAAAGGAAGCAGGTTCGAGTTCATAAGGAAGCAGGTTCAACTCCATGTATGCAGTGAAGGAAAAAGCGTCGAGCCTCGTCAACAGTAAAGCAGAAAAAGACTTGTAGCACAGCTTTCAACCGTGGAAAATTTGCATGGAGCGGTGCAGGGTTCGGTGAGGAGTTACATTGAACGGGAGAATATTTCAGTTGTGTAAGTTTCTTTCAATAAATAGTTAGAGCACGAGTGCGGTTTACTTATTGCCATACTTCGTATGACCCAGAGTATTGGCCACTGAACGAGAGACAAAGGGGGGAAAAAGAGACTGTCGAAATGGACGAATTGCAGCAGAGCATGAGAGCCACAGGCTTGTATCGACTGAGAAATGAATATTTAAGATGGATACTGTGGAACCAGTCACAGATACGATTGATACTCGAGAACTGAGGTAGTACGGATTCGTCCCACGGGTGGATGAACAACGACGGCCGCAGTGTCTGCTCGACTGGTCTCCGACATGTAGAAGGAGCCGAGGGAGGCCGAGGGCAGTGTAGAGGGGAGCTATGGCCAGAGCCATGGAGAGGAGAGGTCTGTCTGGAGAAGACAGACAGGATTGAAGTTCGTGGCGTTTGAGAACAAGCAACTGGAGGTAAACGGAAACGTCTGCTAGATTGAAAACTCAGAATAATCGAAAAAAATATTCGCTGGATGTCATGGCTGTCGATATTTGCACGAATTGCAATGCCTCCCAATTTTCAAAGATTGTCCGTTACTTTATCTTGGATTAAATGAGAAATAACATTCAAAAATATGTAGCACACTCCAGTCACGTGCAGCATAAATCATTATATTGCCTACTTATGGCCTTTAGTTGTCGATTCTAACTCACTTATTTGACGGATCAGTCCTCAACGAAATGCGTTTTACGCAGTTCTATCTAAGCAGCAGAAAGAGATTACGAGTTTTACTTTCTAAAGATCTGTTAAAACAGTTTACAGTATAACTCAAAATCAAATTTGTTCTAACGCACTTCTACTGCAGATATTTTCTTCATTGATGAAGTCGTTGATTGCAATTATTCAAAGATAAATAAACGGCAGACAGCCCCAGCTGTATTTCCATTGTCGTCATCTGACTAAGGAGTCGCGTTCTGACTGTCACTGTTCTGTTACAATATACAGGCTATGCCCATCAGAGCAGAAGTAGATGTGGCGCGATCTCGGGGACATTGCACCGCGCAGTGGACGCCCTGAGCGACTGCATTCAGACACAGCGGGGAGAGGTACGGTCGGGGGAGCAGATTGAGATTTACTCGGCTGGCTGCGTAGCGGCCGGAGGCCACCTTTTCTCGTTAGACTGCGCACTTTCATTTCATCAGCAAGCCACTGCTGCGCGTCTTTACTCAGACTACATCCTGCTATCTTTCCCTTCAGGCTTTCTGCAGTCGTTGCCTACCCATACCACAGGTTTCAGCATATGACGGGCGGTGGTTCAATCGACTTTAATTGTTATTTTTTTATTCTGCTTCAGACCTCGTTCATAACAGACCAGTAAAACTGCCACGGCTGATTCTTTAAGGAATAAAGCACCGACATATAAAACAGCTTCAAACGTCTGATTCCTTTACAAACGAGTTACTGTGTAAACTATTTGACGTCAAGCACGTAAAGTTTATATAAAGTTTCAAATTATGTTTAAAGGTTGTTGCACATCTCTAGTTGCTCTCATTATCAAACACTGGATGAATACAGTCTGCAGAGTTTGTCTTCGATGTAAGCAAAAAGTAGTTTTAGAGGATTTTAATCTTTAGGACATCGTATCTCCCAAATTATGTGTCTTATAGTAACATAGCTATTGCAGGTACAATCAGTCGCACGTGCGAATACTGTCTACAAATTTCGTTTCCAACAGAGTTTGTAGAAAAGAAATAATATGTTAAACCGTATGCTTTCTCCTGGCTTTATAGCATGAACAGCGAAAATTTAAAAAGCAATAAAATTCTTACTTTTCATAATTTTTTTGGGGGGGGGGGAGACCAAAAACTTGGTTAATATTTTCTGTGTAATTTGCGCTCTGTGAGCTATGCTCCCTCACGACGTGTACAGAGTTACATACTACAGGGTGATTCAAAAAGAATACCACAACTTTAGGAATTTAAAACTCTGCAACGACAAAAGGCAGAGCTAAGCACTATCTGTCGGTGAATTAAGGGAGCTATAAAGTTTCATTTAGTTGTACATTTGTTCGCTTGAGGCGCTATTGACTAGGCGTCAGCGTCAGTTGATGTTAAGATGGCGACCGCTCAATAGAAAGCTTTTTGTGTTATTGAGTACGGCAGAAGTGAATCGACGAGAGTTGTTCAGCGTGCATTTCGAACGAAGTATGGTGTTAAACCTCCTGATAGGTGGTGTATTAAACGTTGGTATAAACAGTTTACAGAGAATGGGTGTTTGTGCAAAGGGAAAAGTTCTGGACGGCCGAGAACGAGTGATGAAAATGTAGCACGCATCCAGCAAGCTACTGTAACTGGACTACAGTATCTGGAGATGTTAGAGAATTGGCTGTTCCCTCAGCTCGAACAAGAAGCACAACAATTCATATTTCAGCAGGATGGAGCGCCACCACATTGGCACTTATCTGTCCGTAACTACCTGAACGTCAACTACCCGAGGCGATGGATCGGCCGCCAGGCAGCCCGTGACAGAGCACTTCATCACTGGCCTCCAAGAAGCCCTGATCTTACCCCCTGCGATTTTTTCTTATGGGGGTATGTTAAGGATATGGTGTTTCGGCCACCTCTCCCAGCCACCATTGATGATTTGAAACGAGAAATAACAGCAGCTATCCAAACTGTTACGCCTGATATGCTACAGAGAGTGTGGAACGAGTTGGAGTATCGGGTTGATATTGCTCGTGTGTCTGGAGGGGGCCATATTGAACATGTCTGAACTTGTTTTTGAGTGAAAAAAACCTTTTTAAATAATCTTTGTAATGATGTATAACAGAAGGTTATATTATGTTTCTTTCATTAAAAACACATTTTTAAAGTTGTGGTATTCTTTTTGAATCACCCTGTATATTACGAGGGTGGTTAGATAAGTCTGGTAAATTTCGATGCAAGAATGGATCATTTTTTTTGCGTCTTCGTGGTAGCCAAGATTCATTAATCCAAGGACTGTAAAAGAGTTTCAGCAACGCACAGCGTACGGTTCATTGTTGACAGGTCCCTGCATTGGTCAGTGTGTCGACTGCGATTGAAAATGAAGAAAACCGATTTCCGTATTGTTACTAAACGTTTTCATTTGGACAATTAGACTGACGCACAAATCAAAACAAGATTGAATGACGTTCACGTGGAGTCTGCACCATCACTGAAGACCATTTACTTTTGGATTAATGTATTTAAATTTGGTCGGACAAGCACCAAAGACGAAGCGCGTCCGCCCATCCCTTTGAGCCCAGCACAAAGGAAGCCACTGACAAAATTCATGATATGGCAATGCAAGTCCGGAGAGTAAAAATTAGCGGGGTTGCTGAGACTGTAATCGTCTCATCTGAGCAAGTACTTAATATCATGCACAGAGAACTGTCCCTGAAGAAGCCGTTTGCGAATGCTCGCGGTCGACCAAAAATGCACCCGGCACAACATTTCAGCACAACATCGGGTGATGTTTAATCGCAGTACGTAAGGCGTTTTGCGCCGCTTTTTGACTGTTAATGAAACCTGAAGCCATCGTCATGCGCCAGAGTCAAAACGGCACTCAAAACAAGGGACAAAATCTGATGAAAGTGCACTGAGGAAGACAGACCAATCCGTCATCTCATAACGTGATAGCCACTGGTTTTTTGGAATTCTCAAGGAGTAATTCTCATGGAAAAAGGCAGACCCATAACTGGATCCTTTTATGCTTCATTGTTTAATCGTCTGATACTTGGTTTGGTTGAAAAAAGACAAAGACTGGCATGCTAAACTGTTTCACCAGGTTAAACACCATCCCACACATCAGCGATAACAATGGAGAAAGTGCATGATTGAATTTGTTTCTCTTCCATCCTACTCACCAGACTTACCCCCAAGTGACTTCCTCTTGTTCCCAGCTTGACACTTTGGCTTCCTGGGAGAAATTTTCATCAAATGAGGAAGTATAATTGCCGTGAATATCTGTTCTGCAGTTTGATAGGACCTATTTTTCCAATGGGATGAAACAGCTGGATGATCTCTGAACCCAGTGTAAGTCCCTGAAAGAAATCTATGTCGAGAATTGAGGCGAATTGTTTACTAAATAAACATTTTTCTCCCTTTTTTACCAGGTCCATCAGATCACCCTCGTACTTGTCTTACTGTGTTAAATATTAACATAATATTGCATCTTTTAATACGTAGATTATGCCAACATTTTAAAGTTTTAACCTTTTGCAATAGTTACGCGAAATACTGAAAATCCAGTGTTGTTGAGCCTGGAAGCCGTTAGAGAAGCAATCTGCGAAAAGGGCCGTCCACCATGAATCGTGTTATCCGTTTAAAATACAAACTGCTTCCGAGAAGATACACATTGCTTTAATTTCTCCAAAGTTAACAGAAAAAAAATATAAATTGAACATTTACGTAATGTTTCCTGCACTATTCTCAGTAATTGGTTCCTAATTAATTACAGTATTCGGCTACCCACGGAAGTAAATCGAATCGCTTTCAAGCTGATGTCTCTGTTGCAATGGCTGCGATTTTTAATATGTGATGTTCTCATGACCACTAATAATCATCTTTTATAGCTGATATTTCTGTTCCATAACTGGAGACATTAATTATGTTGGTCAGTACGATAACGAAAGAATAGATGTACTGGATGAAAGCTCCTTTGTGAAGAGGTCATTTTATTTTCCTTCTTGCGGTTATTATACCTCAATATACGTTCCTCTGTTGCGGTGGCTTCTAATAGTAACTGATCTCCTGTACAAGATTTTCAATTATTTCAAAATGTGTTTCTATTGTGACCCACATACCAGTATGCGAGTTAATACTAGCAATAACAGTTTTGTATGTCATCTGTCTCTGCTTCATATGAGCTTTGATCTATATAGTTCCATAATTAACCTTTTGTGCATTGTATTTACGATGTTGAGATGGAGTAACGTATGAAGATTATCACTGATGTGCACGGGAAATCTTCCACAAAGCCAAATTCACGCTGATTAATTATCCAGGCGAACAGTCAGTACTCCTACACGTGGATCTGTATTTTTTGGCTCAGTTCCATATTCTAAAATAAAGCGCACTACACGTCGCTATACAAATTAGTTGTTGCACGTGTTGTTAAGATATTTTCATTTCCTCATAAATCGGTTTCGACAGAGTCTAGCTCTCACCTTCGGGTCTTCTGCAAATAGTATTAATGTGCATGGATCGCACAGCCATTAACGAGCATAACTATAACGTGGCGCCTTTGTTTCACATGTGGAGTGGGCTTTGGTTGTGGTTCTGCGATTCATGCAGAGTATTATTATTTCCAGGAGATCCTAAAGGATAGTTATATTCTGTCGAAACAGGTCAAAAAATATTTCAATACATGAAGTTCTTATTTACCACTTTCAAATAGGTTTACATTACGTGGGACTTGTTTGGAATATTTTGCAAGTCCTCCTAATGCAACGAAAAACAATTTTTAGTACTTCAGTCACTTCCCGTCCTGGTAGTAGACGGCAAGGTAACAAGGAAAATAAAACAATACTGCGTATTTTCCTGCCAATTCCTCTGGCTACACACTTAACATACTTAAAGTTAAAATGAACAGACAAGATCGCAATAATATCTGTTTATTTACCGGTTTCGGCTCATGTAAACGCCTTATTCAGAATTTGTGGGCCACTATGGCTGGTGCTGGTGGCTTCTCGATTGTATCGTGGTACAATGATCGTCCAATCACGAGACAACCGAGAAGCCGCCAGCACCAGCCATAGTGGCCCACAAATTCTGAAGAAGGCGTTTACATGAGCCGAAACCGGTAAATAAACAGATATTATTGCGATCCTGACTGTTCATTTCAACTTAAATATATCATCAGTACGCTGTTCTCCATAGACTATGTTTGTCTAAATTTATAGATTTAACATACTGCAGTTGAAAACGCTGGTGCGTATGTGCACGCTATGCAACGAATGATATATTACCTTGGGGAGCAGCAACACGTACGGAGTACTAAGAAGCTAGGGGTTGTTGAGGCGTAAACACATATCAGCTTTAGTGTTATTTATTAATAACATAGTCCAATTAATGAGGGCACTCAAGGTTAACAAAAGCCAGGAAGTATTACTAGCGAACAAATCAACTAATAAACATGACTTTATACATGCTAAATCACGTAAAACTTGCACGACAAATATTGCGGGAATGGAAATTGATATTGATGTGCGGTTTTCACAGAATGGATTGGTATTCAGGGGCCCGTATTATCAGCCAATAATCTTATTTATGGATTCCTCCGTTACTTCTTCGTAGAACAGTTTCATGTATAAGGGTGAATAACGAGAACACTGCTTTTGTTCTGATGATATTTGTAGAAGAAAAACAACAAAAACATTGTACTTATTACTCAGACTTAAAAGATTGTAATAATACTAAGAAAGTGTATTTTCTGTGCAAACGTTCACTTACTTAAATGGTTCAAAATGGTTCAAATGGCTCTGAGCACTATGGGACTTAACATCTATGGTCATCAGTCCCCTAGAACTTAGAACTACTTAAACCTAACTAACCTAAGGACAGCACACAACACCCAGTCATCACGAGGCAGAGAAAATCCCTGACCCCGCCGGAAATCGAACCCGGGAACCCGGGCGTGGGGAGCGAGAACGCTACCGCACGACCACGAGCTGCGGACTTACTCAAATAAACAATGATTAAATGTAATAATGTTTTAAATATAACAATACCTATTGACACTACCAAACTAAAATTAGGATGAATTAGATTATTACAATGTTACTGGTGCTTGTTGCACGATTCTAGTGCGAGTCGTTTAAGAGATTCCGTATTTAGAAAAGTTCCCACACTTCTACAATACCTGTGGTAGCACACACTATAGAACAGCACAAGGTTGTGTTGAAAATGACCACCGGCAGCGGCAATACACGCTTCCTGTCTAGAATGGAACGACTGCTGCACACGAGCTAGCATTTCAGCGGAGATGTCCGAGCAGGCTGCAGTAATACGTCATTGCATGTCATCGGATGTCGTTGGCACGTCCTTGTAGATAACGTGTTTGAGCTGTCCTCATCGAAAAATGCCTATAGACGTCAGATATGAGGAATGGGCCGGCCAAGTTATAGGTCCACCGCCTCCAGTCCAGTGATTTCGAAACAATTCGCGAGTACATGGTGTAGTACTTCGTGCACTATTGGCTGGGCAGCCATCATGTCCATAACACAAGTACCTCCTACTCTGCAGAGGAACGTCTTCTAGCATCCGTGGAAGACGGTCTTTTAGGGGACTGCGATACCTGTGCGCATTCGGTGTCCCGTTTGTGAGAAAGAGACGTATGAGCTAATGGTTCGCTACCCCACATCACACGTTTACACCCTAAGGACGCTGACGTTCCACCTGACTAAGCCAACGGGGATTGTCAACAGACCAGCAGCGCATGTTTCGGCCGTTTAAATGGCCACGATTGGTAAACGTGGCTTCATCACTAAACAAGATGCATGATTTCCTGTCTTAATGTCCATGTACTTAAGTCAGTTGTTTTCTTCTGTTAGTTGTCTAGGCGTTGCGATACAATATTCACGTAAGTAATGTGGTTGTTAAATAATTGCAGACATGGTTGACGTATATTGGGATATCTTGCCACATATACCGTACAGGAACTATCTGTATTCTTCGTACATTCTCCACATACAATGAGCATGTGGGCCTTTTTTGCATTGGTAAATCCCATCGTCATCTCAAGACCGTATGCTGGAACTGTCTTACGTTAACTAACTAGCAAGTCGCAATGCACTCAAGGAACACACAAGCACGCTGTAAGGAAACATAAGAACGCCGTACCTAGCAAATACGCAGGTTGAATGACACAAACAAGAGCCGATGCCGAAACATAATACGATAGCTCGTAATCGACTCGAACTAGATTTCTTCAAGAAACACCACTGATATTCCAATTTACGCTACTTGCGGTTTGTTAGTGTTAATAGACATTTTTCCATTAAAAAGTGTATGTTTGACCAAAAAATACAGTTTCTAAGTGTCATTACAATCTGTTGATTGGCTAACAATACGGACCTGACTACAAATCTATTCTGTGAAAACTGCACACCAATAGCGCTTTCCATTTGTGCAGTATTTGCGGTGCAAGCCTTAGGTGATTCACCCTTCATGTGGCATCAGATACCAAAAACATAGATTTCTTAACATTTAAGTAAAAGCAGCTTTACCATAAAAAGGAGAGCGGAGAGCAAATGGTAAATCAACAAGCCTGCACCTAATTATCTTTACGGGCTGAAAGGTACAGTATTGAACTAAGGTAGATGAGACCAATCTCAGGTCATAGTTATCAAGAACTACAATGAAAGCTGACATAAGACACCCGGAGGCTATTATTATTTCAGCCATTCAACAACAGGCAGTAATAAATACGTAATTCAAACAACGCAGAAACGGTCTATATGATGCCAGAATATTAGTAACACAGATAGTTTCAGCATTTCAAAACACTTGGTCAACCGATTAAGAAATAAAAGAAATTAATCGGTTAACATCATTTTACGATAATAAGAAGCTCAGGCTCAGGGTCCAATGCACAACGAAATTTCCACAACTGAAACATATTTAAACCAAATATACTTAGAAAAATTAGGAAAATGTCATATTAACACCTTGAGCTGCTGGCAGAATACTTTATTTACAGAACCAATTTCCATCGCCTGAGCATCATCAGGTCATCAACATTCACGTTATCATGTTAGGCGAAATATAAAATCGTTATGGTCAAGTGATAAATCTGTGAACCGTACACTGTCACCATATCGTAATATGAATTACGTCGTCAGTCTATAAAAACTTTGTTATGGAGTGTACGTATTCATGGTAACATGAATGTGTACACTTTATAGCACAGTTTTTTTTATAGATTGACGACATATTTTATGCTACGATATGATGGCAGTGTACTGTACATTGCTTTGTTACTTCCTTTTACATTTCTAACTTTTATATTTTGCATAACATGATGACGTGAATACTTTTATGAAACTTATGTTGGTCAGACGACGGAACCTGGTTGTATACATAAAGTATTTTAACAGCAGACCAAGGCTTTCATCTTTCAACTATATAGGCTAAGACCTGTGGTGCACCACCTCCCGAAAATACCCTTAGAATACCCCTAGGGCTTGCAGCGGCCCCACCTTAGGACAACAGTACAAAGGAAAACATTGAACCATGCAAGTGCTAGCATAGCTTAGAAGTGAGCCACCGTTATAACAAAGTCGGCTGCACATTTGGTGTTTTCGCTGATCACCAGCTGCACGGTACTCGTCTAGTGTGCTGCCGTTCAAGAGCCCACACCACGCGGAACATCCTTGTGTGAAACAAAACGCGAGGAGCCTGGAGCATGAACCGATATGTGTATATTAATAACAAGTAGACGCTAGCCTCTCGCCTGGTCTTCCAACAAATTGCCGCAGTTCTAGCTAAGGGAATTTGCAGTCTCCCTGTTACTGCTCGTATCCTGTGCCGCCAGCCTTTTGTCCATCCTTGTTAGCTCTACACAGATAGGCTCACGTCTCTCACTCACTAGGGGCTGCCCTGTCCTCCATATATATGGAGCCGCTGTCGCTGGCTGCCAGCAGCCAAATGAGCGTATTTTCCCAAGCACCTGCTACCATACTCCATGGCGCCGTTGCTGCACAGCTAACTGCCGCACCTGCAGACAACTTCGTCCGGCGCGTGCTGCTTCCATATGTGGTCGCTCTAGTGCGTTATGAGCTTGGTGCCTCAGACATCCACTCCGAGACCAGTTGGTGGTACTTCTCATCGGCCAACTCGCCGACCAACTTCACCAACATGGACAGCATGCCGCTCTGAAAGTGTTGTCCTGACGCGCTGAACACGCCCCTGCGGTGCTAGCTACAATTTGAGACTGCTTCACTGTCCCACACCAGGATATCTTCCGATGCTAGTCCCAGATCCCAGTCGCCTAACCGTAGCCTTGCGCTCGGCTACTTCGATGCATCACATTCTCTCTGGAGTTGCCAGAACGCATTATCAGCCCTGACCCAACTGATAATAAACGCAGGACTTTGACAGTGCTGCCAGTCACATCACGAAAGAAGCCGAATGTCTGAACTTGACTATAGATATTAAAGAGACACTAATGCATAATGTCATACAGGTTCTTCTGGAGAGTCTTCACCGACAATGGTAGATAGCATACCCCAAGTGCGCTAGATTCATTTATTTCCAGCTGAATGGGGTTTGGGGTAAAGGAAATGAGTTCTGAAATTGTCTGAATTTCAGTTTGTGTGACGTGGAATATGGACACAAGCTCCTTCACCTGATATGACTGCACTTGTGCGCTTCGTCTGGCGATACCGGAAGGCATTTGTGTATGTAACGCGTCATGATTCACAATGATCTCCTCGAAAGTCTTCTTCCTGCTAGTGTCATTGTTCGAACAACATATGTGTTTGCATGTTTTCGACAGTTCCATTTCAATAGTGATGGAGAACCTTGTGGTGCAATGCGGCTAAAATAAATAAAGAAAGTGCTTCTTGCGTCTGCATGTATAACCTATAACCCCATAATGTGGTGAGATAGTGGTACTTTGAGTACCACTGTTATTGCTTCTCTTTTCCTGTTCCGATCCAAAATTACGCCCAACGTCGATTATTAAGAGCCGTTAGGACTTTGCATTTCTATTGTTATTCAAAAATGAATAACAGCAACATTTAGTAAAAGAAACAGCAAAAAATATCCATAGTGAAATTTTCACATGGCAATGGAGTATGAGCTAATATGAAATTTCCTGGCATATTAAAACTGTGCGCCGGACCGAGACTCGAACTCGGGACCTTTGCTTTTCTCGGACAAGTGCTTTACAGACAGAGTTACCGAAGATCAAATTGTAATCTGTCCTCAAAACTTTACTACCTCCAGCACTTCATCTCCTACCTTCCAAACTTCAAAGAAGCTTTCCTCCGAAGTTTGTAGGAATAGCACTACAGGAACAAAGAATAATGCATAGATATGTGTGATGTTTCCATAGTGAAATTTCCCCTCTGCGCCGATATGGAACTTCGTGGCAGATTATAATTATGTACGGGACCGCAACTCGAAATCCGGACTTCTGTCTTTCGCGGCCAAGTGTTCTACTGACTGTAGAGCACTTGCCTGTGAAAGCCAGAAGTTTCGAGTGAGGGTTTCGGTCGGCACACAATTTGAATCTAGCAGGATGTTTCAATCAAAAATATTTCTGAATTTGTTTCAAGGACTTCATGGGCCTTAATCTTAGTTAAGAGAAGTGTGGAAGTTTAATCAAAATGATCTATGTTACATAGAAGTCAGATATCAAATACTAAATTTTTTTATTATATTCGGGATATTTACAACAAGAGGCTATTCTTTACACTGGTACGAAGTGTTCCATGAATAACAGAAACTAAGCTAAGAGCCAATAGCTGTGCCTTGCCATATTAAGTCTAAAGTTAATTAGTACTATAACTTAGTGAACCAGTCGATCAGGCATTGTAGTCTGTGATTATGTAGCATTTAGCTCGTCCCATATCCCTAACAATCATCGTTCTTGAGGGCGTTTGTGGAAAAATTTTATAGTTTCGAGCAATCAATAGATCAAATTTGAACATAGTTATCATTTTTAATTGCTGCAGCTACAATATAATTGTTTTATGATTTGCCTGTAAGTATATGCTACACACAGCCACACTTTTAATTACGTCGACAAATGGAAGAGATTGTGCTGTGCTGTGTTTAACGAATTGATT
Source organism: Schistocerca nitens (assembly GCF_023898315.1). Lineage (NCBI taxonomy): Eukaryota > Metazoa > Arthropoda > Insecta > Orthoptera > Acrididae > Schistocerca > Schistocerca nitens. Next base: position 292,783,211 of record NC_064614.1, on the reverse strand, counting down.
ACGTCTTTTACATTCGTAGCAACGCTGCTGTTTTCGGTGAAGCAGAAGACATCGGACAACGCATCGTCTGCAGACTGTAAAATAGTTGGGTCAGTTCAACAAACATTTTAGTAATGCTTGATTGCGGACGGTCGAGACGAACGTGGGATGACTTTAAAGTTCCGTCGTGTTGTTCGTGGCAGACAAGCTAGAATGCGGCCTGCATGCAGAGTAGAAAGTGGGTGCACAGCCAAACATCGGGTCACTCTCTCCTCAGCACAACACTGTAAGTCACATTCACTGTCTCTACTGATTCGGACAAATTAATTATATGATGTTCTCACTCCATTTGCTGTTTTCATACTGCCAATCAGGAAATATGCCAAATGGAGAAATGTTATAGAAATAAGAATAGTAACTAAAATCTCATGACACCTAAGCACAGTGTACCGCCTAGTGCTACGAAAATGAACTGTATGTGATGTATATAAGTATGGATGACACTTTTTTTCCATTCTCTACTAAACGTCATTCGGTAACTCCGATGAACTCGTTTATTTACGTCTGTGAATACTCTAATATTCAGGAAGAATAGCTTTTAACTGAAACGTCGATAGTTTGTAGAGCTCTGTTAAAAAAACAAATAATTAAAACTAATGATTGATTGGGTACCAGCAAGACTATTGTGACTAGGATGATCGGTGCTACGTATAGTTGTCGTTGTTCTTTTCTAGGTCTACCGTCCGAACACTGATTTGATGCAGCTCTCCACATAAGTCTAAACTGTTCAGTTCTCTTGATCTCTGAATAACTCCTGAAACCTACATCCATTTCATACTGCTTACTCTATTCCTCCATTGGTGTCACTCTACAAGTTTCATCACCTGCGGATCCCTCAGAAACTAAACTGACAATTTCTTGAATCCTCGGGATGTACCCTGCCAACCGATTGCTTCATTGGTCACGTTGTGCCGTAAGTTCATTTCAGTATCTCCTCATTACTTACTTGATTTACTCATGTAGTCAGCTGAGTTCTTTCGTAGCACCAGATATGACAAGTTTTTGTTCTCTTTTGGTCTGAACGGCTCAACGTCCGCATTAAGGCAGTACAAGGCAGCACTTCAGACAAATTCCTAACACTTATACTTTTATCAGACTGTAATAAGCTTCTAATTTCCAAACTCACTTCTTGGTAGTGCGAGGTTGCATTTTAAGTCCTTACTACTTCGGGCATCGTCAGTTACTTTCCTGCCCAAAAAACAAAATTCGTATGATACTTTTGGTGCAACATTTTCTAGTACATTTCCTGTAGCATCTCCTAATTTATTTCAACTGCATTCCATTATCCTCTTTTTACTTTTGTTGACGTTCATCTGACACTTTTTTTCAGAACATAATCAATTCCAATAAACCCCTCTGCCAATTCAGTTATTACTGGTTTCTTCATTATTTTTCCCATCTTTGTTGCTATTTTTATTATGGTATTCATTTATTTTTGGTTGCTCTTTGCGTCTTATGGTACTGTGCTTAATCTGTGGAGCATGTATCTAAGAGCCGCCTGTTTTTGAGAATTCAGGTGTTGTGATGTCTATGTACTAATTTGGTTTCGTGTATGTTCTTTCAACTGTATAATTATGTTTTTGATTTTATTACTTGTTTCGCTTCTGTTTTTCTGTGTGCGAATACTTTCTGAGTCAGCTATCAGGTTTTGCATGTGGGCTGGCGTTATGCGCCGGAAGCGGTGACCGAGCGGTTCTAGGCGCTTCAGTCCGGAACCGCGCGAGTACTACGGTCGCAGGTTCGAATCCTGCCTCGGGCATGGATGTGTGTGATGTCCTTAGGTTAGTTAGGTTTAAGTAGTTCTAAGTTCTAGGGGACTGATGACCTCAGTAGTTAAGTCCCATAGTGCTCAGAGACATTTGTATCATTTGAACAGATTGTCATACAAGCAAACACACAAAATACAAGAACAAGAGCAACAGAAAGTGAGAAAAACAAAGAACAGAAAACGAAAGATAGTGCACAATGACAAAAGATGGCACACAGTGACATACAGCCATAAATGCACACACCGTCTTTCCAATACTTAAAAATAAATAAAAAGAACAGTCTGTAACAACTGCCATCCAAACCAACAATAGGAAAAACAGAATTACTTAAAAATCAGGAATATACTAACTGAAACGCAATAAATCTGATGCAAGGTACATAGATCAAGCTAGGAAGACATTTAACACCCGATACAAAGAACATGTAAGAACATGTATGTATAAGACAAGTCATTCGTCTTTTGCAGAACACTTACACCAACTCCAACACAAAAATACCACTAGACACAAAGACAGGGAAATCATGAGAATGAACAACAAAAAGAACACCTCCTCACCTGAGAAGATCCTCCCAGCTCGTTCTGAGTTTCCCTCCGTAGACGATTTTCTAGATTCATCTGATTCACTCGCTGAACAAGATCGTCCGTTGATATTCAATTCCTTCCCTGACAGCCCGAATGAAGAGTATCTGTAAGTCTTGTTTCAGAGTTGCTGTACCATTGGCGCACTTTGCTACCATGTATAATAGCTACGTTACACTGGCTGCATGAAATCAGGCAGAACCCTTCAGCCTGAAGAAATCGTATGACAGCAGGCACTTCTCACTAGGCAGGAGGCGCTATAGTACTATGCATCAATACGTGCCTACTGTGTGTTCACAACTGTGTGCGACGTGACGAGCATACTAGATACCCTGTGCAACACATCCGTCCAACACTTCTTCGGACTTCCTCTGAGGTTTCAATTTCTCGACTGATCAGACCTTTACAACGAAATAACCCTCACAGAATTTTTACATGATTTTTGACCCAAGTATCAGAGACTATTAAATTATTCTTTGTACGAAACTGTGAAAGGCAGCTCCCCGTCCATTCCTTCATCCCAGTCCATGCTCTCCAGCTTGTCCTTCTGCTTCTTCGATTGTAGGGGCCTTCTACTAGTCGAGTTCCTCGACCATGGAACCACAATCATTGTTCACCACTGCGGAGATACTCTGAAGAAACCGCGACGCGTCATATACACTCCTGGAAATGGAAAAAAGAACACATTGAAATCGGTGTGTCAGACCCACCATACTTGCTCCGGACACTGCGAGAGGGCTGTACAAGCAATGATCACACGCACGGCACAGCGGACACACCAGGAACCGCGGTGTTGGCTGTCGAATGGCGCTAGCTGCGCAGCATTTGTGCACCGCCGCCGTCAGTGTCAGCCAGTTTGCCGTGGCATACGGAGCTCCATCGCAGTCTTTAACACTGCTAGCATGCCGCGACAGCGTGGACGTGAACCGTATGTGCAGTTGACGGACTTTGAGCGAGGGCGTATAGTGGGCATGCGGGAGGCCGGGTGGACGTACCGCCGAATTGCTCAACACGTGGAGCGTGAGGTCTCCACAGTACATCGATGTTGTCGCCAGTGGTCGGCGGAAGGTGCACGTGCCCGTCGACCTGGGACCGGACCGCAGCGACGCACGGATGCACGCCAAGACCGTAGGATCCTACGCAGTGCCGTAGGGGACCGCACCGCCACTTCCCAGCAAATTAGGGACACTGTTGCTCCTGGGGTATCGGCGAGGACCATTCGCAACCGTCTCCATGAAGCTGGGCTACGGTCCCGCACACCTTTAGGCCGTCTTCCGCTCACGCCCCAACATCGTGCAGCCCGCCTCCAGTGGTGTCGCGACAGGCGTGAATGGAGGGACGAATGGAGACGTGTCGTCTTCAGCGATGAGAGTCGCTTCTGCCTTGGTGCCAATGATGGTCGTATGCGTGTTTGGCGCCGTGCAGGTGAGCGCCACAATCAGGACTGCATACGACCGAGGCACACAGGGCCAACATCTGGCATCATGGTGTGGGGAGCGATCTCCTACACTGGCCGTACACCACTGGTGATCGTCGAGGGGACACTGAATAGTGCACGGTACATCCAAACCGTCATCGAACCCATCGTTCTACCATTCCTAGACCGGCAAGGGAACTTGCTGTTCCAACAGGACAATGCACGTCCGCATGTATCCCGTGCCACCCAACGTGCTCTAGAAGGTGTAAGTCAACTACCCTGGCCAGCAAGATCTCCGGATCTGTCCCCCATTGAGCATGTTTGGGACTGGATGAAGCGTCGTCTCACGCGGTCTGCACGTCCAGCACGAACGCTGGTCCAACTGAGGCGCCAGGTGGAAATGGCATGGCAAGCCGTTCCACAGGACTACATCCAGCATCTCTACGATCGTCTCCATGGGAGAATAGCAGCCTGCATTGCTGCGAAATGTGGATATACACTGTACTAGTGCCGACATTGTGCATGCTCTGTTGCCTGTGTCTATGTGCCTGTGGTTCTGTCAGTGTGATCATGTGATGTATCTGACCCCAGGAATGTGTCAATAAAGTTTCCCCTTCCTGGGACAATGAATTCACGGTGTTCTTATTTCAATTTCCAGGAGTGTAGTCATAACGCTCCGGAATGCTGTCGGAGGGAATCATCCCGTTGCATGACAACGCCCACCCTCACACTGCCAGTCGGATGAAAGCTGCGTTTCAGCGGTTTTATTGGGAAACACTGAAACATCCTCCGCGCAGCCCAGATCTTTCACAGTGATTTTCACATCTTTGGCGATCCGAAGAAGGACATTCGTGGACGTGAGTGAGTGCAGTTGTGAATCAGTCAACAACCGACAGCGTTCTATGAAACAGGAATTGATCGCTTCGTCTCTGAGTGGGATAAATGTCTGAAAACATGTAGTGATTAACTTTGAATGGAACCATTCGATGGTTCCGTTGTAGTGGGTGCTCGGTTTTTATTTGACTGTCCCTCATACATCTTTTCAATTGCTGAGGTATTTGGCGTATAAGTCTGTACTGCGTTGGTGGATATTTGCTTCATATCTAGCTCAGCTACGATAATATGTTCACTATGCTGTTAATAGTAGAATACTCTCAGTTCTGTTTTCTTAATGATTATCAGCTGATTACCCAGTTTTGAATTTGTAACCCTGCTTCGGAAGTCCTGGTCTTCCTGCCACCGTACTTCACTGTTCTTTCGCTTTTGAAATTCTGTAATCTACCTACTCGATTAAGAGATGTAACATTCTACACTCCGACCTGTAGAATGCCTGTTTGGTTGTTCCTAAAGGCGACATCCTTCCTGGCATTCCTCACTCGGGGATGCGGATGTGGGACACTTTCATCTTCGGATCACCATCATCATTGAGTCATACAGCAGAAATGTAAATCCCCGGGATAATAACATCTGTATTTTTCTCTAAATTTCTGTAGCTCGTATTACTAACACAGCAAGTCAACGTCGGCTAATGTTACAAGGCCAGAGCAGTCAATCATTCGGTCCTTTGCCACGTCTGGTTTTACAATAGCTACTGATGCTTTGTGGTCGGACTTACGGTACTGCTATCTTGGCCACTGACGCGCGCAAGCGATTCCAGCTTGGCACAGTCTGTAGTACATGGTCTAATTACATAAACAATCAAAAAATTAAGTGAAAACTTGAGTGAAACTGTAAGGTTGATGACATCAAAAGGTGTAACATTTGCATATGAGTGGGCGTAAAATAACAGAACGGCCGGTCTTCGGGATAAGCGATGTTAAGCATCTTTCCTGCTCGTATAGGCTACACGTCTAACAATAAGCACGTCATTCATGTTTGGAAACTATAATAGTAAGGCAAAATTGCGCTACGGCTAGTGAAAAGTAGACGACGAAATGTGACAAATGTAGTGGAAGATCTCCTTCTCTCCCGAATGGATCACACAGTTTGAATACACAGCTCTGTTGCAGTTCTGGAATACTACATCAAGTACAGCTTAATAGCCATCAATCGTTACACTCCAGGTCACCTTTGAAAAGACTAAGAACCTATGTACACACCACTAACACTGGCTGCTGCTCTTTCCTATAAATATGATACTGGTCGTAAAAGATAGAGTTAAGACTTGCACCATGCATGAGGAATGTGTTGTATTACAGCACACACAGCCCAAGACGTTGCCTCAATACGTACTTTCCATTAAGTGTTTTGTTACTATCCTGTTATTCATATGCAGATAACTCGGGTGCACGATATTCTTCACCTAAGAGTGAACTTGTATGTCACTTATAACACCTGTGGATTCGAATGTTAACGACTTCACGCACTTTGCGTCGCATGGGAAGCCTTGCAGAAATATGTTGCTTGGCACCGTCGTGGTTCTTGTGGCCAGAAGAAGAGACATTAAGATAGGATACCGGTTAAGACATCAGAGAATAGCTTATATGTTACCTGAGGAAGGTGTGGAGGGTAAAACCTGACTGGATAAAAAAAGTAAAAGAGAGCTAAGAACGTCAAACACAATCAAACATGTTACTCTCAACTTCAGCATTGTGCTTAATGCTCCGAACTAATAGTCAAAGCTTTGAAATAGCCCCCTTTTTAGTAAGAAAACATTGTCCTCTCATGTCTTCGTGTTGTAACTGTTTGCAACAGCCGATTATATACAATACCAAGTGCATCAACCATGACCTACTGCGTCACTCTTACTGGCCGTAGACAATTACTTAAGAGCTTCCGCTGCGGAATTATCACGCCACCCTTAAATTGTCAGCCAACGAGGAATACGTTTTCGACCGAAGCTTTGGCTGAATTATTCTACAGGGTTGTCCATTGATCATGACCGGTCCAAATATCTCACTAAATAAGCGTCAAACGAAAAAACTACAAAGAACGAAACTTGTCTAGCTTGAAGGGAGAAACCAGGTGGTGCTATGGTTGGCACGCTAGATGCCGCTGCCATAGGACAAACGAATATCAACTGCGTTTTTTAAAACAGGAATCCCCATTTTATTACATATTCGGGTAGTACGTAAAGTAATATGAATGGTTTAGTTGGACCACTGTTTTCGCTTTGTGATAGATGCCGCTGTAATAGTCACAAACATATGGCTCACAGTTTTAGACGAACAGTTGGTAACAGGTAGGTTTTTTGAATTAAAATACAGAACGTAGGTATGTTTGAACATTTTTTTTCGGTTGTTCCAATGTGATACAAGTATCTTTGTGAACTTATCACTTCTGAGAACGCATGCTGTTAGAGCGTGATTACCAGTAAATACCACATTAATGCAATAAATGCTCAATACGATGTCCGTCGACCTCAGTGCATTTGGCAATACGTGTAACGACATTCCTCTCAACAGCGAGTAGTTCGCCTTCCGTAATGTTTGCACATGCATTGACAATGTGCCGACGCATGTTGTAAGGCGTTGTCGGTGGATCAGGATAGCAAATATCCTTCAATTTTCCCCACAGAAAGAAATCCGGGGACGTCAGATCCAGTGAACGTGCGGGCCATGGTATGGTGCTTTGACGACCAACCCACCTGTCATGAAATATGCTATTCAATACCGCTTCAACCGCACGCGAGGTATGTGCCGGACATCCATCATGTTGGAAGTACATCGCCATTCTGTCATGCAGTGAAACATCTTGTAGTAACATTGGTAGAACATAACGCAGGAAATCAGCATACATTGCACCATTGATTACCATCGATAAAATCGGGGCCAATTATCCTTCCTCCCATTATGCCGCACCATACATTAACTCGCCAAGGTCGCTGATGTTCCACTTGTCGCAGCCATCGTGGATTTTCCGTTGCCCAATAGTGCATATTATGCCGGTTTACGTTACCGCTGTTGGTGAATAACGTTTCGTCGCTAAATAGAACGCGTGAAAAAATTCTGTCATTGTCCTGTAATATCTCTTGTGCCCAGTGGCAGAACTGTAAGCGACGTTCAAAGTCGTCGCCATGCAATTCCTAGTGCATATAAATATGGTACGGGTGCAATCGATGTCGATGTAGCATTTTCGACACCGACGTTTTTGAGATTCCAGATTCTCGCGCAGTTAGTCTGCTACTGATGTGCGAATTAGCCGCGACAGCAGCTAAAACACCTACTCAGGCATCATCATTTGTTGCAGGTCGTGGTTGACGTTTCACATGTGGCTTAATACTTCCTGTTTTCTTAAATAACGTAACTATCCGGCGAACGGTCCGGACACTTGGATGATGTCGTCCAGGACACCGAGCAGCATACATATCACACGCCCATTGGGCATTTTGATCACAATAGTAGCCATACATCAACAGGATATCGACTTTTTGCGCAATTGGTAAACGGTCGATTTTAACACGGGCAATGTATCACGAAGCAAATACCGTCCGCACTGGCGGAATGTTACGTGATACCACGTACTAATACGTTAGTCACTATTACAGCGCCATCTATCACAAAGCTAAAAAAGTGGTCCAACTAAAACATTCATATTTCTTTACGTACTACACGAATATGTAATTAAAAAGGGGGTTCCTACTTAAAAAAACGCAGTTGATATCCGTTTGACCTATGGCAGCGACATCTAGCGGTCCGACCATAGCGCCATCTGGTTTCCCCCTTCAAGGTAGACAAGTTTCGTTCTTTGTAGTTTTTTCGTTTGTCGCTTATTTCGTGAGATATTTGGCCCGGTCACTATCAATGGACCACCCTGTATATCTAAAGGAGTTGCCCTTTGTGATACAAACTCATGGTGACTGAAGGATGTAACCTAACCTTACGGATTACCGTCTGGTATGAGCGGTGGACTACCTCGTAGCTCTTGAGGAGGGACAAATTAGTGTGACTCACGGTGTCGCGCATGTAAGTTACTGGAATTATCGGAGGTACATGATGAGTGTGAAATTATCCAGTGCCAGTAATAATCCTCTAACTCTGCTTTTCATTAGACTATCCGTGTGGCTTTTATATGAAAATTGTTACTGGAAGCGAGTCAGTACGTCACCTAAGGAAGTGATACCTGAGACACAACCGCCACGCGACTATCGTTATTGAGAACTAAATGAAAGGTAAGTCTCTGATTTGTACTTACCTATTAGATTTACTTACATATACATTTGTTTTTCTTTTGTAATTTGTGGAAAATATCACAGAGGCATTCGTAACGAAGCTAGAGTCGTGAATGAACTTCAGCGGGACATTAAGAATTTATAAATGAGATACGTTCATATGATCAGGGATCGGATTTGCTATGTGGAACTTCCAACACCTACAGAAGAGGTTCTATGCAATGCCCTTGTACTTATTGAGGAAGTGACTCAAAGCCTTCAAAACCAGAAGACTGTCCAACTAAGCTGTTGCAGATGGTGTCAACGTCTGCGTTGGTTGCCATTTCTACGTGATTCGGTACAACGAAAGCCGGATGGACGTCTCGTCCACTCAGTTTACTGCAAGCCGACGAACACTGATTTATATCCAAGTGCCCACAGTTTTCACCAACCAGTCCAGAAGAGAACACCTTTAAATACACAGGTACACAGAGTAATAACTGTTTCTGGAGAGGACCACTTAGATCTGACGTATGTGCTGCGAAAAACAGCTATCGGTCACTTGATATCAATGAGCGTTCTCCGACAAAAGGAATCGTGAAAATGTTCAACATTCACGTGATGAACCACCAGTTGCAGTCCTTCCTTTCTGTGGCGCTACATTCAGCCAAAGTTCTGGGAAGACTTGATATCAGATCTGTTTTCCGACCTCCTAAGATGATAAAGATGATGCTACGCCCTGTTCAGGACAGTCTCAGCTTGAGGATTCTTACGATTTACAACACCCCCTGTGAGTGCAGAAGTAATTACGTTTGTCAGTCCATCCGCACCGCTTCCGACCGCCATATTGAAAATCGAGAATTGTAGAAATATGCAGTTGTTGAACAAAGCCTCAAAGAATCTTAAAACACTGCCTGACGAAGCAAAAGTATTGACTCAGGCCCTCACATATTAGGATTCTGTAATTAGAGAGACAGTAGAAATAAGTTTACACTTCGGCGGGAGCGGTGGCGCCATCAGTGCAGACGTTGACACCATGTGCGACTGCATGACGCGATTACTGACCAATTAAAAGCCATATTTGGGCTATATAAGGCAGCCATAGCAGCAGTTTGATAGTGAGTTGCTCCTGAGGAAGACGATAGAGGTAACCGTCGAAAACTCGAGGTTTTACTCTGAATTGACGCCGCAAAATGTCCGAGGCTCTTTTATATTACTACGTAGATGTTTGCTTATCAAGAACAATGAAACAGGACAAGTTGGCTAGCGACGTCTTTAAGATAGAGTTGTAGGCTAGATTGCCTTCAGTCACACTTTAGTAACTTTTACAAATCCTTTGCACGATTACACTAGTTATACTCGCTCAACGAAGTCGTTGTAGTCAGTGAAAACAAACTCTGAATTGCCTCATATTTTTATTTTCTGAAAGACACCCTGAGGGGTCCTATGATACTGGATCTGCTGGAGTGTTGCAATCCCTGTATCATCTGACCCGGGAGACGCGAGTAACACGGCGGGTGGCACCTTCTATCCTACCACGCCACCTCGCCGACTCGCCTCACAGTACCGCTCCATAGCCTCCATCGTCATCGAGAATTAACTTGTAAGGAAAGACTCGTCGTAAAACAGACCTCTGTCATCCGCTGTTACTCCAAAGTAAGGAACGACCACTAACACAAAATTACTTGCACTCTATCAATATTTGTCCTGTCGTTGTAAGTACGGCCCCTATCATAGAACCCTTTGTCCCACGGAACGCCTAATAAATCACAACCTTTGTAAACTTGCATCTCTTTTATTTCTTACTTTTGTATAAAGGTCTCCTGTTCTAAAGTTCCGTGTGTGTACTTATGGTAACGTGTGCGTTGTTTCTAGTGAACACTGCAAGTGGTGTGCTGTGTTATGAAAAGAGTCGCAAAATCTATCTGAAATTGTGTAATTATCTTCCAGTTAACGTTTACCATAAATTATTTAAAGTAACCTACAACTGTTTAATAAAGAATCTATCATATTAGACGCCGTGTCTGCACAGCAGTGAACACTTCTACAATGCGAGACGCCACAGTAGGTTTCTTGTAATTCTGACACACAAAACTAACAGTGTAAAAATATTGCATGAAATTACATGCTGAATTTTGAAAGAATAAATGCCCACAATGCTTTTGTTAAAGTTCTCTGCAAATTTGTGTACCCCTACAGATCAAGTGAAATTCCAAACTTTGAATGACACACAAGCTAACATGTTACACAACACGGTAAGAGTGAGAATATCTGGAAAAAGAAATGAAATCAGAACTAAACTTTAACTGAACCGATCTTGATGATAATTTGTAATGTAATGCTTTAGTGTGAATAATCTTACTGTGTTCCAGGAGTGATGTTAAACTGACCCTAACAAACTTTTCATAACTTACCTTGTGGCAACAGAAACTTGGTACTGCTAGATAGTGGTGAATGTGCTCCAGGAAAGCAGCCCTTAATCAAATGCAATACAGGGAAAAGCAGCTATTCTAACACTTTAAGCGTTGAGTAGGCCTGGCCCGCTACGTGCAATTCTGTGACACTAGAGTACAAGGAAAACTTAAGTTCGGAGACTGTGAAAGAAACTGAACCTTCTGCATATTTCAGAAGAGACTAGCAGTGAAATAACTGTATTGTGAAACTCATTTCTAACGATTTCATCCATTTCTACGAAGTTCACTTCTTATAAGAATTGTAACTCTGCCATGTAACTCGTTAATAAACAGTCAAGGAGTGCTGAATCTATGACTCTGAGTGCAAGCCATGTGATCTGATAATTTGATCTAATCTCGTTCCGACTGTTAATTTAACCGACCCGAATCAATAAAGAAAAATCATACTGAAAATTTACCTTTCTTACATACTCCATAAATTGTGCGTGGACAAGCAATGCAGCGGTAACAGTACCTCAATATCTTCATACTTCTAAAATCACTTTGCAAGACAAAGTTTCCTAAATCCAACGTCTTCGGCGTGTGCATCTCTGTGTTCTGTTAGCTGTATTCTCAAACTTTCTCAATACTTCAATATCAACGTCTATACTACTGACTACCTAACACACTGCTTGCAATCAGAAACTCTGTGGCGGATCATATTGACTATTAAAGTCTTCTGTCTGAAAAATATCTAGTTTACAAGTATGACTATCGAGTAAAGAGAGAACTTACATCACCCTTATCGAATACAAAAATAAGCTAGACTCCTTACATCAAATTACAAGCTCGGTATTCCACCCTAGCGGAATGGGGAAGGAATGAGCAGGTGGCCGTCCGTTTGGAGGGGATCGGTATTTTTCGAATGGAAAAATTTTGCCTTCTCGCTTGGGAGTACTACTAGATGCGATATCGGTCTTACGTCTCGCACATCATTCTGGCATACCATGCCTGGCTAAGCTTGATTTGCTCGGTAATAATTTCTCGAAGACGGACCCCTCGACCAACGTTGCCTGCAAAACTTGACCAATGGAAGCCTGGAAGAAAGCTCACGTGGAGTCTCGGACGCTGGTAGTACTGCAGCGGACCGAGACGCGTCTCTCTCTCTCTCTCTCTCTCTCCCTCTCCCTCTCCCTCTCCCTCTCTGTGCTACTGGCTCTCGAGCAGACAACATAACGTTCCCTACACTCGAGTGATATATTTCATATTTTGGCCGACACGGGCCCTCCAATAGTTCGTCGTTTTCCCTAGGAGCGCCTTTCTATCACTGTAGAAAGAAGTAGCAGTGATTGTAAAAATGAGCACGTCTTAAGCTCGCGTGTTACGACCTTTCTAGATGCCTAAAATCAGCCCTGTAGAGGTCAACATGGATTCCGCAAACAACGATACTGCGAATACCAGTTCACTCGATTCGTACAGGAGACCCTGAAGACAGCAGGTGTTGGTGTCCAGGCCGATGCTGTATTCCTAGATTTCTCGTAGACGTTCAATGCAGTGACACACTATTGGCTACCGATCGTACGAAAAGTCACACCAGCTTTGTGACTGTAGCAAGCATACATTACACAGCGTGTCTTGTCCTGTCGTGTTTCATACGGAAAGTGACTTCTGGCGTACCCCAAGGGAGTACGATATGACCGTTACTGTCCACACTTTATGTGTAAATGACTTTGCGAATAACTTCGGAAGCTCCATGAATCTGTTCGTGGATTATTCTGTTAAACGTTTAGAAGTCACAATGCTAGGAAAGCGTTGAGAAACCCAGGAAAACTTGGAACAGATTAACGCTTGGTGCAGGAATTTGCAGTACAGCATCAACTTACACAAAAGTAACGCATTGATTGCTACGCAATACCCGCGTCAGGCTGTCTGCGGTTGGAAGGAAAGGACTAAAGGGAGACTGAATATCATTCACGTTGTGAACTTTCTCTTTATTGTAACAGAATGCACTTTGGTTAGATATTTTAAACATCTATTGGGATACCACCTCCAGTTGCACTGACTACTAAAAATCAGAATGATCTACAGTGATAAAATCATAGCAAATAGATCAAATAAAATAAAAAACTACAGCATTACACTAAATGTAGTAAACATTCTTGGTCGGAAGAAACCTTAAGATTTACAATCCAAAATAGAAGTATACTCCGCAAATAATGGTCATATAGGAAAACTGCTATACTACTGGACAGCGAAGTTGTGCAACAGAAATAACCAGACAAAATTGATGTTAAATATTACGTCCTGAATGGTACAAATAGTTAGTGACAACCTTCATAAAATTAACGCATCTTAGATCTCCTAGTGTTTGGCCAGTTCATAAAACCAACAGTGCACACAAGGATTAAGATTAATAACCATTCAGTTGGCTGAGCCACACTTGCATATACACATTCAAGTAAATAAATCTAATAATTACTCAACTGGCAAATTACCCGGGACGCTTCAGGAATTTACCTCAGCTAGGAATAAATTTTAAAAGGAGAGCTTGAGAAGGTGCGCAGTGATTAAGACAAATAAATACGTCGACGTGGTATATAGGCCTGTCTTGGCAAGGCGTAATGGGCTCGGAAAGATTAAGAAAGATAAAGTGGTGCAGGACCACCTTTAACCGGTCGGCCGTTTGTCAGGCGCTGAATGGGCTCCACTTTCGGACACTGCGTCTTCCCTATCAAATAGGTAGATTTCACCCAAGTCCCAACAAAATAAACATAAATGGTAGCCGCATTAACAGAGAAAAGCAGAATTTATACAAGAATTGTGCCATGCCTCTACTACAGAGCGAACGATGGTGCACGACAGTCCTAACTACAGCAACAAGAAAAACAAGTGAATTTTTCATTGAGTTAATGGAGTCGAATGAACTAAATGTGTAAGGTGGCCAAAATGTAAGTGCAGTTACCAAGCAGCTTGTTCGACTGCCAGCCACAAATAGTACCAAACCCGCACCACGTGGGCGAGGGGTAAACAAGTAACCGCCACGCTAAGGGAGCACTAAACCCGAAGCTAATGCATTCGATTGGTTAACGAACCCCTGACTACCAACAGGCAGAACATTACCTTCTGAATAACATTACAGCCACGTGTAAGGGAGCAGTTATAAAGGCAAAATAAAGTCCTTCCAAGGGAGACTTAATAATTAAGATTAGGAGGCACCACCTTTACAAACGAAAAAAAAAAAACACAGTCAGATCTTTTAGTATAAACAACTAATTACACAATAGATAAAATCGTGCGCTCCACATGCAGGACATGGTACAAGAATGAACCCATTTAGTATATAAACGCGCACCGTCACAAATCAGACGCCTTACAGTAAATAACACTCCGATTGGGGCCTTAAGTAAAAAAAATCAGTAGTTTTATGGGAGTGCACTTACAGCTTTCCTGTCTAGGGGCAAATCGGCAACAGTAACCAGAAGTCTGATATGTAACCGGACGTGAACCGCGAACAGAGGACCAGAAAACTACAGAACTAAACAGTCACGGTATGGTACAGGAAATTGCAATTTTAACTATGATTACCGCAATTGTTTTTCAAGCGCACCACTGGCGGCTGGAAAACAACTAGGGTAGCTATTAACAGTACCTGTAATTTTCGTCAACCCTACTGTACACTTTTGTTATGATGTACAGTGTATGCACAGTTTCACAGACAGGGTGTACTACTAGCCCAAATTAGAAATTTAAATGCTTGCGTTCTTTGGTACCTCGTATGTTACACTTCACATGTGCAACCGCCCTTCGGGCAAACCAATATAGGTTCTGATATCACCAGATGACCATTTAGTTTGCAGGTGCACTCTAACTCGTTTAAAAACATTAATTGTAGATCAGTGTGGTTGTTGTTTTTTTCGTTGTTGTAGTCTTCAGTCAGAAGACTGGTTTGATGCAGTACTCCATGCAACTCTATCTTGTGCAAGCCTCTTCCTCTCTGAATAATACAGCCTATATCCTTCAGAATTTGCTTACGGTATTCATTTCTTCTTTTCCCTCGACGAGTTTTACGCCCTCCCCTTCCCCAAACACACTCACACACTTCCCTCCCATACTAAACTGATGATCTCTATATCTCTCAAAATGTGTCCTATCAACAGATCCCATCTTCTAGTGAGTTTGCAGAATAATTTTTTTTCTACTTAATTCTGTTCAGTGCTTCCACATTAGTTACGTGATCTACCCATCTAATCTTCAACAGTCTTCTGTAGCATTACATTTAAATAGATTCTATTCCCTTCTTGTCTAAACAGTTTATCGTCCGCGTTGCACTTCCATATATGGCTACACGTCATACCAATACTTTGAGAAATGTCTTCCTGACACTTAAATCTAAATTCAAAGTTAACAATTTTCTCTTCTTCAGAAACGGATCCCACACCGGTGAGCAGTATTCAAGCAGTGGGCGAACAAGTGTACTGTAACCTATTTCCTTTGTTTTCGGACTGCATTTCCTTAAGATTCTTCCAATGAATCTCTGTCTGGCATCTGCTTTACCGGCGATTAATTTTATATGGTCATTCCATTTTAAATCACTCCTAATGCCTACTCCCAGATAACTAGTGGAATTAACTGCTTCCAGATACTATCCTGCTATATTGTAGCTAAATGATAAAGGATCTTTCTTTCTATGCATTCGCAGCACATTACACTTGTCTACATTGAGATTCAGTTGCCATTCCCTGCACCACACGTCAATTTGTTGCAGATCCTCCTGCATTTCAGTACAATTTTCCATTGTTACAACCTCTCGATACACTACAGCATCATCCACAAAAGCCTCAGTGAACTTCCGATGTTATCCACAAGGTCATTTACACTCCTGGAAATTGAAATAAGAACACCGTGAATTCATTGTCCCAGGAAGGGGAAACTTTATTGACACATTCCTGGGGTCAGATACATCACATGATCACACTGACAGAACCACAGGCACATAGACACAGGCAACAGAGCATGCACAATGTCGGCACCAGTACAGTGTATATCCACCTTTCGCAGCAATGCAGGCTGCTATTCTCCCATGGAGACGATCGTAGAGATGCTGGATGTAGTCCTGTGGAACGGCTTGCCATGCCATTTCCACCTGGCGCCTCAGTTGGACCAGCGTTCGTGCTGGACGTGCAGACCGCGTGAGACGACGCTTCATCCAGTCCCAAACATGCTCAATGGGGGACAGATCCGGAGATCTTGCTGGCCAGGGTAGTTGACTTACACCTTCTAGAGCACGTTGGGTGGCACGGGATACATGCGTACGTGCATTGTCCTGTTGGAACAGCAAGTTCCCTTGCCGGTCTAGGAATGGTAGAACGATGGGTTCGATGACGGTTCGGATGTACCGTGCACTATTCAGTGTCCCCTCGACGATCACCAGTGGTGTACGGCCAGTGTAGGAGATCGCTCCCCACACCATGATGCCGGGTGTTGGCCCTGTGTGCCTCGGTCGTATGCAGTCCTGATTGTGGCGCTCACCTGCACGGCGCCAAACACGCATACGACCATCATTGGCACCAAGGCAGAAGCGACTCTCATCGCTGAAGACGACACGTCTCCATTCGTCCCTCCATTCACGCCTGTCGCGACACCACTGGAGGCGGGCTGCACGATGTTGGGGCGTGAGCGGAAGACGGCCTAACGGTGTGCGGGACCGTAGCCCAGCTTCATGCAGACGGTTGCGAATGGTCCTCGCCGATACTCCAGGAGCAACAGTGTCCCTAATTTGCTGGGAAGTGGCGGTGCGGTCCCCTACGGCACTGCGTAGGATCCTACGGTCTTGACGTGCATCCGTGCATCGCTGCGGTCCGGTCCCAGGTCGACGGGCACGTGCACCTTCCGCCGACCACTGGCGACAGCATCGATGTACTGTGGAGACCTCACGCCCCACGTGTTGAGCAATTCGGCGGTACGTCCACCCGGCCTCCCGCACGCCCACTATACGCCCTCGCTCAGTCCGTCAACTGCACATACGGTTCACGTCCACGCTGTCGCGGCATGCTACCAGTGTTAAAGACTGCGATGGAGCTCCGTATGCCACGGCAAACTGGCTGACACTGACGGCGGCGGTGCACAAATGCTGCGTAGCTAGCGCCATTCGACGGCCAACACCGCGGATCCTGGTGTGTCCGCTGTGCCGTGCGTGTGATCATTGCTTGTACAGCCCTCTCGCAGTGTCCGGAGCAAGTATGGTGGGTCTGACACACCGGTGTCAATGTGTTCTTTTTTCCGTTTCCAGGAGTGTATATACATGTGAACAGCAACGATTCTAAGATACTCCCCTGCGGCACAACTGAAATCACTCTCACTTCAGAAGAATTCTCTCCACTGAGAATGACATGCTGCGTTCTGTTATGTAGGAACTCTTTAATCCAATCACACAATTGGTCTGATAGTCCTTATGCTCTTACTTTGTTCATTAAACGGCTGTGGGGAACTGTATCAAACGCCTTGCGCAAGTCAAGAAACACGGCATCTACCTGGGAACCCGTGCCTATGGCCCTCTGTGTCTCGTGGACGAATAGCGTGAGCTGGGTTTCACACGATCGTCTTTTTCGAAACGCATGCTGATTTCTACAGAGTAGATTTCTAGTCTCCAGAAAAGTCACTATACTCGAACAGAATACGTGTTCCAAAATACTTCAACTGATCGATGTTAGAGATATAGGTGTATAGTTCAGCACATCTGTTCGACGTCCCTTCTCGAAAACGGGGATGACTTATGCCCTTTTCCAATAGTTTGGAACGCTATGCTCTTCTAGAAACCTACAATACACCGCTGCAAGAAGGGGGGCATGTTCCTTCGAATACTATGTGTAAAATCGAACTGATATCCCATCAGGTCCAGAGGCCTTTCTTCTTTGAGCGATGTTAATTTTTTTCTATCCCTCTGTCATCTATTTCGATATCTACCATTTTGTCAAAAAAATGGCTCTGAGCACTATGGGACTTAACATGTGAGGTCATCAGTCCCCTAGAACTCAGAACTACTTAAACCTAACTAACCTAAGGACATCACACACATCCATGCCCGAGGCAGAATTCGAATCTGCGACCGCAGCGGTCGCGTGGTTCAAGACTGTAGCGCCTAGAACCGCTCGGCCACCCCGGCCGGCGTACAGATAGTGTTGAGCAACAGTGGACAAAGTTCAAAGCCATCGTACAATATGCATTAGATGAGCATTTTAGGAGACTATCTGAGCAGTCGTCTTGGGTTGTTCGCCGATGACGTTGCTGTTTATCATGTAGTCAAGTCATCAGAAAATCAAAACAAATCGCAAAACTATTTAGAAACGCTCCCTGTGCGGTTCGAAAATTGGCAGTTGTCCCTAAAAAATGAATAGTGTGGTATCATCGACATTAGCGCTGAAAGGAATCCGTTAGGCTTTGGTTACACGATAAATCAATCAAATCTAATGGCCAAAAACTACACTAAGTACCTATGAATTACAGTTACGAACAACTTAAATTGGGAAGAATACACAGATGATGTTGTAGGGAAAGCGAACTGAAGACTGCGATTTATTGGCAGAACACTTAGAAGTTGCAATATAGTTCTAAAGAGACTGCCTACAGTACACCTGCCCGTCCTCTTTCGGACTGCTGCTGTGCGGTATTGGATCCTTACCAGTCAGGATTAATGGAATAAATCCGGCAAGTTCAAAGAAGAGGAGAGGAATAATAGAGAGAGCGTCACGGACATGATACAGTATTTGGCGTGGACATAGTCCAAACAAACGCGTTTCTCCGTGGGGCGGGACCTTCTCACGAAATTTAAAAAAAAAAAAAAATGGTTCAAGTGGCTCTGAGCACTATGGGACTTAACTTCTAAGGTTATCAGTCCCCTATAACTCAGAAGTACTTAAACCTAACTAACCTAAGGACGCCACAGACATCCATGCCCGAGGCAGGATTCGAACCTGCGACCGTAGCGGTCGTGCGGTTCCAGACTGTAGCGCCTAGAACCGCCTGGCCACCCCGGCCGGCAGGAAATTTCAATTACCAGCTTTCTCCTCCGACTGCAAATATGTTTTGCATAGGGACAAACGACCATCGTAATAGAGTAAGGGAAATCAGAGCTCACACGAGAAGATATAGTTGTTCGTTTTTTTCGCGCGCTTTTCGGGAGTGGAATAATAGAGAATATTGTGAAGGTGGTTCGATGTGAGCTTAAGTGTGATTTGTAGAGTATCCATGCAGATGTAGATGTAGATGTAGATCTAATACCAGGTGTATACTAAACGTCCTACGAAATGAAGGAATGACATAGCCCTTGAGAAAATATAAAGTAAGCCACAAACTACTGTCAGCAAGAGAATACAATGAAGCTTGTAAGTAGCAACGCAGACAGGGTTGCAGTGACATGGTACGCGCAGCCTCAGAGGAGAATCCTACAGTGTTTATTTAGATGGGTATGCACAACAAACAGGTCAGAGAATTCCCTCCCCAGGCCCGTCAAGATGCCTCCTGAGATGCGACAAGGTAGCAGTAGGCAAAACGCAACAGGGAATGACAATATTAATGTGGTAATAGTAAACTGCAGGAGCGTCTATAGAAAGGTTCCAGAACTGCTCTAATTAATAAACGGTCACAATGCCTACATAGTACTAGGGACAGAAAGTTGGCTGAAACCTGATGTAAACAGTAATGAAATTCTAAACTCAGTTTGGAATGTATACCGCAGAGACAGGCTAGACAGTCAAGGGGGAGGCGTGTTTATAGCGATAAAAAGTGCAATAGTATCGAAGAAAATGACGGAGATCTGAAATGTGAAATAATTTGTGTGAAGATTGTAGGGCGGCGGTTGTAAAAATAAAGAATTGTTTCTTCTATTATTTGTTGCCGTTCTCAACACAGGCTCTATAAGTACAGTGTTGGCAACCAGAAAGTGACTAGCGAAAACATGATGCCTGTAATTAGAGTTCACTGTGCCCACTCTGGTGGAGAAATAAATTATTGATTATTGAAGTTCATTACTCTGAGGATTTAGGATGATGTCTGGAATTCATAGGATATGCAGTTTACTATAACAATTTTCACTTTATTCTGAACATGATAAAGCGTAAAATTACAGACAAAGATTACCCATATCAGCTATTGTACTATCAGAGCTGTTCAGAGTCTATTGCACGGATCCTATTATGCATAGATAACGAAACTGTTCAATAATCGTTATCGATGTAAATGTTCACTCATCAAACGCCACGCTAGTAATGGTAGAAAGTCTGTCCTGCGGCGACACGTGAAAATACGACATACGCAAACTGAAAACAAATCACTGGAATCGTTCCATTATTAACTCTTTAACCCAATGCGAACTCATTGTTATGTGCATACCGAGTTACATAATACAGCATCCAAGGCTGCTCCTTGCAACTGCACAAAAGCGACGCGGCTTCCGACACGGAGTGCGTGCTGATAAAATTCTAGAAGAGAACTGGGGCCTTACTATAGATCGCACGCTCTTATTTATATAGCCGCGGTACGGGCCGCCGAAGGCGCAGCCGACAAAATTCGCCTTCCTGGCCAGCCGCTGGGCTAGCAAAACACCACTTCAAGTTACTAAATAATTAATTGATTCATTCGCTGAAGGCCGATGAAGCTTACAATTTAATTGTGTAATCAGCACAAAGGTAAGTGTATATAATACAATTTTAATGTGGCTTGGTTAAATATTTTTGGCAAGAGAATTAAATCAGTTGTACTGCACGCAATAGATAAGCTCTGAACTTGCCTCTGGAGAGAGACTACAGCTATAATTTTATAGCTACCGTTTTGAAACTTCTCACATCTTTGTTATTATAGCGTATCTCCATTCTACCTATATCTAAACATCCTGGCTTTATATAATCACTTACTTAATCTATCTTGCTTCCGAACTTTCAGGACACAAAACCAGAAAATCATGTATTTCAACCAAAATATTACTTTTTGACATCCAGCATGCTCCTTCCATTAAATTACAATGAAAAATAAATCTGAATATAAATTTTGAGGTTTCTGGCTCCATCCTGTTGCCGCATTGATTTTAACATAAATCATCTAAATTTCGAAAACTGTTGAAGTTACTAAACTGAAACTTAATACATTATTACTTTAGCTTCACTCCTGACATGCTATTAACTTTTCAAATTACTTATTTTATTTTTAAGATATTGCACAGCATTACTGACGTCATAACTAGTTGCAGCGGACTAGGCTGCCACACAATGGAAATCATATGAATTTTACATGGTGTGAGTAGGCTGCTTCCCTACAAGGTCACAGTTAAAGCAGGATCAAACATGGTAATTGGATTTCCCTATAGGCCCCCTGGATCAGCAGCTGTTGTAGCAGAACACCTGCAGGAAAATTAGGAAAATATTTCGAGCAGATTTTCCGACCATGTTATAGTTTCGGGTGGAGATTTAAATTTACCAGATAGAGACTGGCAGACTCAAACGTTTATAACGGGTGGCAGGGACAAAGAATTCAGTGAAATTTTTGTAACTGTATTATCTGGAAACTACCTTGAGCAGTTAAACAGTGAACCGACTCGTGGCGATAACGTATTAGACCTTCTGGTGACAAAAGACCCCAACTATTTGAAACAGTTAACGCAGAACAGGGAATCAGCGAACATAAAGCGGTTACAGCATCCGTGATTTCAGCCGTAAATAGAAATATTAAGAAAGGTAGGAAGATTTTTCTGTTTAGCAAAAGGGACAAAAATCAGATTTCAGAGTACTTGACGGCTCAACAGAAAAGTTTTATCTTATGTACAGATAGTAAATCAAATGGCTCTGAGCACTATGGGACTTAACTTCTGAGGTCATCGACTCGAAAGAAGGCAGGTAAACCCCGATAAAGTGTTAATAATAACCAATACGTATCGCTGTGCCTCTTTTGGTGCGAGGTAAGGGCCCCACATAATCAATATAGGGTTTGTCGATGGGGCAGGATTCGCGCTCAGGACTCTAGAAACCCTGTTGAAGAGTGTTCTTAGGCTCGGCCACAGGACGCAACCTACACCGAGAAACCATCTCTCTAACGTCTCGGTCCATAGACGTCCAAATCAAATGCTTCTTAATCTTCTGCAAAGTCTTATAGGTCCCTAAAAGCCCGCCTATCAACGAGTTGTGAAAGTAATTGGAAACGGAGTGTACCAGTGTGGCTGGTAGGCAGATTTTCAACTCCTTGGCACGTCCCACCCTTTTACACAAAATGTCTTTCCTGATGACGTATCCATCCAAAGGTTCCCCCGACGATAGCCGTTCCTTAACCGGTCCCCAAGTAGGGTCCTGATCCTGATGGTCGGCAACGTCACTAAACAAATGCGGAATACCGTTTAACATGACTCAACTAAGTTTACCTTCCTTTGTTTCTTGGGTGCGCTCACTAGATGCATATTCAGTGGAAATACAACTGAGGAAGTCCACGAGCACATTCTCAGTCCCCTTAATGTGTTTAACCTCGAATAGGAACTCTGAAATGCGTACTGCCCACCGGAAGATACGGCCAATTTTACGCGGCCTAGCTAGCACCGAGCTTAATGCTTGATTGTCGATTTCTAGCTGAAATACTCTATGCTCGGAATAAAAGCGATACTTCTCCAGCGCGAACAAGACGGCCAATGCCTCACATTCGTAAACTGAATATTTAAGTTCGGCGCTGGTTAACCGTACTCTAATGGCTGCCTTTGACCCTCGAAATTCCCGTATTAGATGCTTCAGTTTGTACAATAATTTTTTATTAAAATCAGGCGCTCCGAGAACCGGAGGGTTGGCTACAGCTGCTTTAATGTGCTCAAACGTGGCCTCTTGGCCAGGTCCCCACTCGAAACGAACCCCTTTTGGACGCAGTTCATTTAAAGGAGGCAGCAACTGAGCAAAATTAGGGACAAAACGCCTAAAATAATTCGCCATGCCTATGAACCTGGTAATCCCACGTTTATCAGCAGGCGGCGGGAGCGCTCTCAAGGCCGTAGTCCGCTCCTGGTGAATGCGAATGCTCTCGCCTGTTACTAGGTGACCAAAGAAAGATACCTTCTGCCTGGCTAATGTCACCTTTGGCTAATGCCACCTTACTGGGTTTAACCGTCAAACCGGCCCCCTGCGACCTAGCAAAAACTTGCTGGATATGGTCCAGATGTTTCTGAAACGAACAGCTATAAATCACCAAGTCGTCCAAGTAATTATGAACACAGTCTAATTTCAAGTCTCCAACAATATTATCCATCGAACGAGTAAGAACGGCTGCGCCAGTAGGAAAACCAAAAGGAGCACTGTTAAACTCAAACAGATTCCAATCAGTACAAAATGCTGTAACATGTTTACATTCTTTGGCTAAGGGAATCTGATAATAGGCTTGACTCAGATCGACCACAGTGCACCAATTAGCGCCGGCAAACTAAGCAAATTATGAAGATCAGGTATTGGAACTGATTAGAGGACAACCTTGGTGTTCAGTCGCCGGTAGTCAACAATAGGCCGAAATTCCCGCCCCTGATCCTACGGAACAAGGAATATGGGGGAAGCATAAGCAGATGTAGAAGGCCTAATAACTCCTTGCTCGAGAATTTTAGAGATCTTTTCTCTTATTATCTTCATCTTGTTCGGTGAGAGACGATACGCGGTCTGCCTGACGGGAATATGGTCAGATAGACGAGTATGGTAGTCAAGAACATTAGTAACCCCCAGTCTATCACAGAGAAGCTCGGGGCACCTGTTTTGGTTGGCAGGAGAGCCAACACCGTGTTACTAGAGGAGGCCGAATAGCACGCGTTTTAGCTCACGCAGGCTGGCGTGAGGTCTGGAACAGGACAAGGAAATTAGAATTTAGAAAAACGGACTTAGCTGGTGGAATACTTAACTTTAATCCGTTAATGGTGAACGTCGGTCTTGACGGTACATGATTCAATATCAATAGTAACTGATAACGGCGCCTTTCTAGGTCGTAGCAATTGACGTAGCTGAAGGCTATGCTAAACTATCGTCTCGGCAAATGAGAGCGTATTTTGTCAGTGAACCACGCTAGCAAAGTCGGTTGTACAACTGGGCGAGTGCTAGGAAGTCTCTCTAGACCTGCCGTATGGCGGCGCTCGGTCTGCAATCACTGATAGTGGCGACACGCGGGTCCGACGTATACTAACGGACCGCGGCCGATTTAAAGGCTACCGCGTAGCAAGTGTGGTGTCTGGCGGTGACACCACAGCACCTCTGCATCAAATCCCCTAGTTCAGAGGCCTGCTGTAAAGACAGATGGGTGAGATCAAACCACTTAACCTTAGCATCAACAGCCAGCATGCCGGCATTTCGACGCACCTTACGCTTAGCAAATTCACAGAACCCAAACTTATGTGCAGAAGCGAACATAAAGAAGAAGGAGGAGGAGGAGGAGATTAGTGTTTAACGTCCCGTCGACAACGAGGTCATTAGGGACGGAGCGCATGCTCGGGTGAGGGAAGGATGGGGAAGGAAATCGGCCGTGCCCTTTCAAAGGAACCATCCCGGCATTTGCCTGAAGCGATTTAGGGAAATCACGGAAAACCTAAATCAGGTTGGCCGGAGACGGGATTGAACCGTCGTCCTCCCGAATGCGAGTCCAGTGTGCTAACCACTGCGCCACCTCGCTCGGTTAAAGAAGAAGGCGCACCCGGAATAATCCAACACCAGTTTTACTGATAAAATGACATCCCAAAATCAAATCAACAGGCAGCTTCTTGACCAAGGCCACAGACAAGGGCCAGAAGAAATCCCCAACCGAGATATTCCCTCGGACCCAATCATGCAGAAGCAACACCTGCCCGTTGGCAACGCGACATCTCCGCACCAAAGAAGGGACCAGCCTAAGTCTCCCAAGATAACAAACTTCAAGAAACCATTCCGACCTCAACAATGTAAAGGAGCTACCAGAATCCAAAAGGGCAAAAATTGGTTCGCCACCTACTCGAGAACAAATATAGGGCAGTGGGGGTGATGATGGAGCAACGCCACGGGCGCACCAGGGTTTAAAGTCTTGATCCTAGAGTCGCTGCCCAGCCGGACGTGATTTATTAACTCTAGTTGTCCGCAGCTGAAGGCAAGTACGAACTAAATTCCCTGTTCAACCGCATCTGAAACAGCGCCGCGATTCCTCTTTAGCAGACTCAGCTGGTGTTGGTAATCAGAAGTTCCGCTCTGTGACGCCCACGGGCTGAACCTTAACTTCACGATGTCTATCGTCTGAGAGCGGCAATGCGGATATCGCTACAACGGCAGCATGAAGTTCTTCCCAAGTGGAGGGAGTACCACGAAAAACGATATGTGACTTATCTGCCACTCGTATTACCCTCAGGACAATTTAATAGCGTTCTGGCAAGTCGACTAACAAGGTCGAACAGGCCGTCTTAACTCTTTCCACATTTTGATGCAAGTCCTCCCTCTCTTGCTGCATCTGCCAAACATAGCGATACTTGAGCTGTTCACGAACTCCCGTGGTCAGTCTTTCGCTAATCACAAGTTCCCTAAACTGCTGCAAGGAAAAACCTTCTGCCATGGTCCTCGATACCAGAGTCCTCAATTCACACATTGTTTCATAACAATTTGCTCGAGTAGGTCTATAGGTAATTCTGTGATGTCTCGAAAGAGATGGACCAGAGAATTAGGCAATTTATCAAAGGACCCAGCTAACCTCTCGGAGGACATAAGGGCGTTATTCCCTGGTTTGCTAGTGCACCGCCCCGAAGACAACAGATCCTGCTCCCCCATCCTCTTCCCAACAAGATCTAAACATCTCACGTTAAACTGCAGTTCCTTAACCAAGGACCCCAATTCGGCGATTGATTCCCTATCACAACCCTCTAGCTTTAATGCCCTTAGTCAAATATTCGGTGGCAAAATGTATCAACTGTGCCGGCACCCTGTCTAACTGACTGCCACTAGGTTGAGTGCCCTCCAAAAAGGCAATGGTGTCCTCAAGACCCCTAACAGCCTTAAACAAAAATTATATGGTTGCTTCTGTCTCACCCGCAACATCTGGCGTGACGTCAACCGGCTGAAGGATGGTAGCATGCAAATGGGCGGCTCAGTCCGGGACACAACCTTCAAAAGGCTGGCGCCAGCTCATCAGCTTCATCAACAGTCCGAACCCGAGGCGCTGCCTGACCGCCATTAGAATTGGCCACCTGAAACAACCAAATAGCAAAGACAAAAATCGTGTAACACTGACAGAGTTACAATTCGAACCAATGGTAACTGTAATGCCAATATTACAATCGTAACCACGCTTTGCTACCACTAAAATATGGGACTTAGAAGGCAGGTTCCGCTGTGTGGACGAGGCTTTACTCAGTTGCCGATTGTTGCTCAGATTTTTTTAAAAATCACGTATACTTTATTTGGAACCAATTTCATATTAGGTTGACGATAAGGAAGAATTATCAAAATTGACTGTTAAGGCAACATCTAATTAAAAATTCTTTAGAATAATTGCATTCACACTTAAGGCTTTATTGACAATCATCAAAATCTGACTAAATGAATAGAGAAGTGGGCCTCAAATTGTGCTCCAAGGATCGACCTGGGAAAGTCGCTCAACTTCGTAAACAATAAGACAGGAAGCCAAGAGATGTATCACTTAACAGGATGGCAACTCAAACTAGTGACAGTTTTAACGCCGGCCAACACTCTTGCAACATCTGTCTATCGTCTGAAAACCAACACAACGATGAAATAACCCAGGCAAGGCGGAACCGGCGGGCAGCACAGAGTCTTCTTAATCCGGTGTTTAGAATATCCAGAAGCAGAAGGACCCACTACGACCAACGTAGTCCAAAGAAAAAAAAAATATCCGAACCACAATCAAGGAGGCTGTCGAATGACACACCTTACCAGACAGCAGCGGTAGGGCGAGGAATGGCACACTGCCGCAAACTAGGGCGTTAGAGGCCACTAGGCAGATAAATACCGCTGGTTAAACTTCATCAATAAACAGAAGGAATCCAAGATGAATAATAAAAGGTAGATGATGGCTTATTAATTTCGCCAACTTCAAACACTCCACGCGTTGCCCTTCGTCTCTGCGACCCTGTGAGCAGCAAAGTGTGAACAAACGACATGATCTCAAAATAGTGGAAGTTTCACTACTGGGTTAATGTTCACTCAACTCAAACGTCTTGGGTCTCGTGGAGAACGAGGTTGGCACCCTCACAACTGCAGCCTCTCGATCCATCAGTGCCTATGTGCCGCCAGCAGTCCCAGCATGTCCCCACATTGTCCCAACCAAACTCCTCGACACACTCCCTTCCTGGAAAACACTTGGCGTTCCTCCAAAGGTAGTACCACAGTACTAGATATTGATAGCCGATGCTGCTGCCACTCTCGGACAGACCATGCTAGCAAATGTAGTGGCGACAGTAAACACAAGAAGAAAACAAGACGCCACTATCCCTATTACACGACGCCAGCCTACCAACGACAACAACGGGAGCCACAACACGGCTCACAGGGGGCATATAACATTACCTTGGGGAGCGCCGTAATTTACTTCTGTTTTGCTTGATGACTTTTTGTCAGTTACTACGATGAAAGATCCGTACCCAAGACCGGGAAGTTTCAGCAGGCCTCACAAATATTCAAGAAATTCAATAGGTGTAATCGATTAAATTTCAGGCTCATATCATTAATGTCTATACACAGCAGGATTTTGGAACATATGTTGTGCTCATTACGGATTACCCCAAGAAGAACGATCTATTGACATACAGTCAACACGGTTTTTAAAAAATATATAGTTCTTGTGAAACACAACTAGCTCATTATCACATGAAGTACTGAGTGCTGTGACAAGAGATTTCAGATTTATTCCGTATTTCTAGGTTTTCTAAAGGCTTTTGGCCACCTAACAAATGGCTCGTAATCAAATTGTGTGCTTATGGAACGTCGTCTCAGTTATGCGACCGGATACTTTAATTCCTTTCAGAGCAGTGGGCGATGCTTTAGTCCCGCGTCCCGAGGGATATGTACTTGCAAAGCAGATCGCCTTCCGCTGTCATGGTCAGAAGGCGGTGGCTGGATAAATTTGACTCACTGCTACTAGTTAGCGATACAAGTCTCTATAGTCTTAGGGAGTTCTTGGAAACTGGTAATTGTTTTCATTTGAAAGTTGCACAGATGTTCTACGTTAATCCATTGGAATACAGAGCAGTCATCATGTTTCGTTTCCTGAAAGCTGCCCATGAAAATGGACGCCGATCAAACGTTTGTGGTTTAAAGCGTCAGTTGCCAGCAAACAGTGAAATACGCAATATTTTACTATTATTTATGACAGCCACTGGGTATTCTGACGATGACTTTCCACCATAGCGTGAATTTTGCTGAAGCACGAAATTTTAGCAGAGCTCCAATTGAAAATGATCCGATGTCTAAACTAGAATCACGGACTTAAAACAAAAGTTTTTTTAACCGTCAATTCAGACAATGTGTTCTTAAAAATATTACCTAGTTGTGAGCCTCATCCAAGGAATTAAAAGCTAAAAAAAAATTTCTTTTAAGTTACCTAAACATCTCTGGTGCACTTTCCTTTGGAATGTACCGACTTCTAAGGATCACAGCACCGTTTCATTGGATTCTGTTGATGTATGCTATTAAGCCTGTTTGAAAAGAGCACTACATAGTGGAAGTGTGCCTTACTAACAATGGTATCTTCTATGCTGATTCCATTCCAAATGAAATGCACATTCACAAATATAGTTCAATAAATACGTCTACGATTCGTCTTCTACACTATTGATGTCAAATGCACTTACAACTTATTTTGCAATCAGATACTATGTCGTTATTTCTCTTTGCTGTGACGTTATCTTTCACTCATCCCCCTTGAAGGGAGCTGCCATTCATTGCAATGTCCATGTCGTTTAGGATTTCCTCACGATTGTTGAACGACGAGAGGTTCCTGCGAGCAACGCATGACAGCGAAGAGGAGGGGAGAAGTCTAGTTATTATTTTAATTAATATTTTGTAAGGAGAATGTTATATGCGGGCTTCATAACTGATATCTTTCTGAGACATGTGCCACACCACACTTTGCTATTTTTACTTAATTTACTTGCATTCCATTCCTGTGACACAAGTTTCAAGATCGTTGCTGCATTCTCCAGCCATCCAGTATAAATACACTCCTGGAAATTGAAATAAGAACACCGTGAATTCATTGTCCCAGGAAGGGGAAACTTTATTGACACATTCCTGGGGTCAGATACATCACATGATCACACTGACAGAACCACAGGCACATAGACACAGGCAACAGAGCATGCACAATGTCGGCACTAGTACAGTGTATATCCACCTTTCGCAGCAATGCAGGCTGCTATTCTCCCATGGAGACGATCGTGGAGATGCTGGATGTAGTCCTGTGGAACGGCTTGCCATGCCATTTCCACTTGGCGCCTCAGTTGGACCAGCGTTCGTGCTGGACGTGCAGACCGCGTGAGACGACGCTTCATCCAGTCCCAAACATGCTCAATGGGGACAGATCCGGAGATCTTGCTGGCCAGGGTAGTTGACTTACACCTTCTAGAGCACGTTGGGTGGCACGGGATACATGCGGACGTGCATTGTCCTGTTGGAACAGCAAGTTCCCTTGCCGGTCTAGGAATGGTAGAACGATGGGTTCGATGACGGTTCGGATGTACCGTGCACTATTCAGTGTCCCCTCGACGATCACCAGTGGTGTACGGCCAGTGTAGGAGATCGCTCCCCACACCATGATGCCGGGTGTTGGCCCTGTGTGCCTCGGTCGTATGCAGTCCTGATTGTGGCGCTCACCTGCACGGCGCCAAACACGCATACGACCATCATTGGCACCAAGGCAGAAGCGACTCTCATCGCTGAAGACGACACGTCTCCATTCGTCCCTACATTCACGCCTGTCGCGACACCACTGGAGGCGGGCTGCACGATGTTGGGGCGTGAGCGGAAGACGGCCTAACGGTGTGCGGGACCGTAGCCCAGCTTCATGGAGACGGTTGCGAATGGTCCTCGCCGATACCCCAGGAGCAACAGTGTCCCTAATTTGCTGGGAAGTGGCGGTGCGGTCCCCTACGGCACTGCGTAGGATCCTACGGTCTTGGCGTGCATCCGTGCGTCGCTGCGGTCCGGTCCCAGGTCGACGGGCACGTGCACCTTCCGCCGACCACTGGCGACAACATCGATGTACTGTGGAGATCTCACGCCCCACGTGTTGAGCAATTCGGCGGTACGTCCACCCGGCCTCCCGCATGCCCACTATACGCCCTCGCTCAAAGTCCGTCAACTGCACATACGGTTCACGTCCACGCTGTCGCGGCATGCTACCAGTGTTAAAGACTGCGATGGAGCTCCGTATGCCACGGCAAACTGGCTGACACTGACGGCGGCGGTGCACAAATGCTGCGCAGCTAGCGCCATTCGACGGCCAACACCGCGGTTCCTGGTGTGTCCGCTGTGCTGTGCGTGTGATCATTGCTTGTACAGCCCTCTCGCAGTGTCCGGAGCAAGTATGGTGGGTCTGACACACCGGTGTCAATGTGTTCTTTTTTCCATTTCCAGGAGTGTATAAGTGGCGATCAAAAACCATCCGTTGGAAGGCCGTACATTCCGGAGTCGGTATAGCAGTCAGGTAAATCGCAGTGAGCGTTAAGGCAGTCTTGTCGCTACCACAGCAGGTTGAAAATACCGGTTTGGTAAAACACTGTGTCCTGTTGCCTGAAGATGTCCGTAGCTGCATGCTGCATATTTTCGTCCGACAGTAACGGCGTGCCCTTCAGGGTCTTATTCTGAGGGACCGATGCGTTGTAATCGCTTGGGGAGAGATCAGGACTACAGGGTGGGGGCTCGAGCGTCTCTCACTTGATTTAGCTTATCTTCTGCGTTGAGAAATTTGCAGTATGCTCACATGCGTTATCATGAAGCAGCAGCACTCTTGGTGCACCATTCCACAACTGTGGTTTTCGGCAGACATGCTGCTCCATAAACATTATTCGTTCACCAATAGTGTCTACTGGTGTACATCCTTCACCAGCCAATAATTTGGTAGAATTTGGTAATAACATCGCCGTAGTTCACATTTCGGCCTTTACCGCTCACACAGTGGAAAGACACAAATGCCACAATAACCCCTTGCCTACGCGGTAACTTTTTGCCAGCCCCTTATGCAAAAACAGTGTATATCATGATAAAGTTACCAAATTTGTATCTTAACACTGAGAGTCACTCTTTAGGCGTTATTTTTATAATGAAATGCTTGAGAATATTCTGCGAACTCGAAAGTGGTCCCAAAAAATGTAAGTAAATAAAATAAGAACAATAAAGTATAGCACTAGAACTTCTCTTTACAAAAGTGAGAAGACTGGGTCTTGTTGTCTGTCAACAAAAAGGCCATTATAGATCGAAAACGGATTCAGAAAGTAAAGGAAAGGGAATCATAGGTGAACTATTCAAAGGAATCATCCGTGAATTTGCTCTCGGCAAACACACATGGAACTTAAACAAGGGTGGATGGACAGGATTTTAACCATCATCTTCAAAAATTCACCTCCTATACCTTAACTACTGTGACACTTAGATGGCAATGCACAGCCTCATCAAGAATATCCGGCTTATATTAGAGGACATTAATGTGGAGATGTCCACCTTTCGCCTTTTTGACGGCTTGAACTCCGGTGGTTACACTTTCAACGAGGCGTCTGAATTTCTGTGGCATAATGATAGCAGATTCTTCTTGAAGAGTCAAAATCACAAAAGGAATTCGTATGGGATAGTGATGTCTGGAGCGAAGTAGACGTTCTAACGTATCCTACAGGTGTTCTATT
Source organism: Schistocerca nitens (assembly GCF_023898315.1). Taxonomy (NCBI): domain Eukaryota; kingdom Metazoa; phylum Arthropoda; class Insecta; order Orthoptera; family Acrididae; genus Schistocerca; species Schistocerca nitens. Next base: position 292,751,063 of record NC_064614.1, on the reverse strand, counting down.
CCGTTCAAGTCGGAATTATGGGCATATCAGGCAATTTCAGAGAAGTTATTCTCTACAAACTATTCCCATTGCCATTGCTGAGGCTAGCACATTACACTTTAGGGTTGATCAGTGCAGCGTGAGGGAACACATGAAACTGAATGACCCCTTAATAGTCACAGATGACTGTAGCCAAGACTTAATTGCTGAGGGTGCGGCTTTGAACTTTCTCTTCGGAGAAGAGGGTGTATGGCGCCTGTCCATAGATTGCTGTTTTGTTTCCGTTTCTAAGTGATAACCTTATGTTTCATCGCGTGTGTTCGGCAAAAACATTGCCACTATCAGCCTCATGTTGTGGAAGCAGTTCCGCACAATTTTTCTTTCGTTGCTCTTTATGGACTTCTGTTAGGCGGCGAGGAGCCCAGAGACTTTGAATACCGTAATAGATGGACGAGTGTTTGAGCAGTACGATCAGAGGTGTCTAGTTGTGCAGCGAGGTGTTTCATTGTGATCCATTTACCAATTCAAATGAGAACGGCCGCACGCTCCAACACGGCAATAATCACAGCTCCGTGCCGCCGGCCGGCACTCATGATTCCACACAGGTTTACACGACCTTGGTTGCGGTGATGGCAGACACGTTGACCAACGACTCTGTGAAGGAACGGGAGAGTTGTGGCGCCCCGAAAATATTCAGTCTTGGCGTGGCCACGCTGGGGCCTCTCGGCGGGCCATGGCTCTGCTGCGGCCGCGTGGTGCCCAACGCCAGCCGGGGTCCGGGCCGACCACGTGGCTAGGAATTTCGTGGTGACACTGTGTTGATGAAAGAGACTTGCATGCCGAGAGTGCCAAAGATCCAAAGATGGCGGACTTTGTGAAACCATCATGGCAGACATTTCACAGTTCGTATGGAAATTAATAGCAGCCATATGAATCGATACACAAAAAAATGTACATTACCATTATTTGCACGACAATTAAATTTTCAACATATTTATTGGTTTACAGTTTAGTATGTGACGAATTATACAAGTAACGCCCAGCAACCAATTTCCAAAATCTGAACGGTTCATCCGTTTTCGTCTCTATCGACATGTCTTTAGAAAGCTATTAGTGTAAACCTAAATTGGTACAAATTACAGGCATATAACTTGAATAGCACATGAGTTACTGGAGGTGAAAGTGGCTGGTTACTATCAATTGCATCAGGCAATAAGTACTCCACAGTTACACGAAAAATCGGTGGCAGCATGCTTATAAATATATTTATTCGTCTATGTCTTTGTTTATATCCGATATATACTATTCATGAAGAAAATGGTTAAATATTTACTGCGATTTAGAAAGCACAGAGACATTAGGCTACTGGCCTACTTTTGCTTCTATTCCCTTGATATACACTCCTGGAAATTGAAATAAGAACACCGTGAATTCATTGTCCCAGGAAGGGGAAACTTTATTGACACATTCCTGGGGTCAGATACATCACATGATCACACTGACAGAACCACAAGCACATAGACACAGGCAACAGAGCATGCACAATGTCGGCACTAGTACAGTGTATATCCACCTTTCGCAGCAATGCAGGCTGCTATTCTCCAAAGGAGACGATCGTAGAGATGCTGGATGTAGTCCTGTGGAACGGCTTGCCATGCCATTTCCACCTGGCGCCTCAGTTGGACCAGCGTTCGTGCTGGACGTGTAGACCGCGTGAGACGACGCTTCATCCAGTCCCAAACATGCTCAATGGGGGACAGATCCGGAGATCTTGCTGGCCAGGGTAGTTGACTTACACCTTCTAGAGCACGTTGGGTGGCACGGGATACATGCGGACGTGCATTGTCCTGTTGGAACAGCAGGTTCCCTTACCGGTCTAGGAATGGTAGAACGATGGGTTCGATGACGGTTTGGATGTACCGTGCACTATTCAGTGTCCCCTCGACGATCACCAGTGGTGTACGGCCAGTGTAGGAGATCGCTCCCCACACCATGATGCCGGGTGTTGGCCCTGTGTGCCTCGGTCGTATGCAGTCCTGATTGTGGCGCTCACCTGCACGGCGCCAAACACGCATACGACCATCATTGGCACCAAGGCAGAAGCGACTCTCATCGCTGAAGACGACACGTCTCCATTCGTCCCTCCATTCACGCCTGTCGCGACACCACTGGAGGCGGGCTGCACGATGTTGGGGCGTGAGCGGAAGACGGCCTAACGGTGTGCGGGACCGTAGCCCAGCTTCATGGAGACGGTTGCGAATGGTCCTCGCCGATACCCCAGGAGCAACAGTGTCCCTAATTTGCTGGGAAGTGGCGGTGCGGTCCCCTACGGCACTGCGTAGGATCCTACGGTCTTGGCGTGCATCCGTGCGTCGCTGCGGTCCGGTCCCAGGTCGACGGGCACGTGCACCTTCCGCCGACCACTGGCGACAACATCGATGTACTGTGGAGACCTCACGCCCCACGTGTTGAGCAATTCGGCGGTACGTCCACCCGGCCTCCCGCACGCCCACTATACGCCCTCGCTCAAAGTCCGTCAACTGCACATACGGTTCACGTCCACGCTGTCGCGGCATGCTACCAGTGTTAAAGACTGCGATGGAGCTCCGTATACCACGGTAAACTGGCTGACACTGACGGTGGCGGTGCACAAATGCTGCGCAGCTAGCGCCATTCGACGGCCAACACCGCGGTTCCTGGTGTGTCCGCTGTGCCGTGCGTGTGATCATTGCTTGTACAGCCCTCTCGCAGTGTCCGGAGCAAGTATGGTGGGTCTGACACACCGGTGTCAATGTGTTCTTTTTTCCATTTCCAGGAGTGTATATTTATTTAATTTAAGTATTTCATAGTGTGTGTTAGAACGTGTTTATAGTCCAGCCGTAGGAATATTTATTCAATTTCAAGTTATTTAAATGTAAATGCAGTATTTCGAATGTGTTAGAAAATGTTTGTGAGTGTGCGTTGGCTTGGGGACATGACGAGAGTGCTATCGCCAATCACAGCACTCGTTACTAAGGGAGGCGACTACTGAAGTGAATAGAGGGGGAGTTCTGAACAGTGCGGCCCGAAGGAGAGTCGCACAGGACGTGGAGAGTACGGTGCGACGGACGCACAGTCGCGGGAAAGACTTGGAGAGTGGAGCAGTTTTGCGCGTGGCAGCGGGAGATAGAAATATTTCGTAGTGCCGACTTGTGCACTTGTGAGATATCCGTGGCTTCTGCAGTGAAGACGTAGTATGCGTTTAGAAGTGAATATCTCGCGAGTTATGTCTTTGTTCATAACTAATTACGTGAAGTAGGAATCTATTGTTTCCCTGTTACTCAACTTATATTTTATTTAATTGCTGGACCATCGACACCAATAAGTGTTTTACTGTAATAAAGGGCATTCTTAAAATTACTTCTGATATCGTATCTATCATTTAAAGTCGTTTAAATAGTACCTGCAGTATTTATTTAATTGCAATGTTTCATTTATAAATTTCTATATAACATTCAAAATTCGCAATTGTCGAGTGATAGGAACCTTCGACCATTCGATTCATGTGTATATTCATATTGTATACTGTAGACTCAGCAGTATTTGGCTTGTGACGCGGCAACTAATCATTTCATCTGATTTGAAAGCCCATAACTCGCAGTTCTTTTATTCACTGACAGGTCTCCATAGATATTCTGCAAGCGCCTATGAATATCTGCGAAGTTCTTGTTTCCTCCGAAAGAAACTAAATGACAGCTTTCTCCTTGGGACGAACATACGTTATAGACGCCCTTTTCACTGTTTGATATGAGACCGCCACCCATTGGAGCTTATGAACCTGTGACGGCTGAAGCGGGAATATTCCACGATGTCCCACGACAGAATCCACATATTTTGAACCAAAACTGGATTTCAAAGAGAATGTGTTGTATTACTTAATTTAATGCCTCTTGTAATTTAGCATTGGGCGACTAATAACATCAGCTACAAGTTTCGAGATTAAAGCTTCCATCATCTGGCCACCTAAGTTAAGACATGCACTTTAAAACCATACAAAATCAGATTATTTTTACTTCAAGTCCTCGTTGTACTTTAAAAAATTTTGGCGAACTAGCGGCGCACTGAGAGGTAGCCGATGTGACTAATGTTCACTGCTTTACGAAGGTAACGCTTTGGTAGATGCGCAGTAACAAAGACAAACGGAACGGGGAATCCGGTGTTGCCATTTATAAAGTAAAACGGAGACTTCATATCAAAATAATTTTCTATATTTTGGCTTTATATACTTTTGAAGCGTATGATTATGTGGGATTAACAACGCCAGAAGAAGGGAGTTTGATTCATTTGTAGTGATTATCTTAACAACCGTTACCTCCGGTTCTTAGAATCCACTGACTAGATCACTTTGAAAGTCACTCAGTTCTCCCGACCGACCCATTCTGCTGATTCTGCTTTCCTATTATCTGTAACACAAGTATTATTATTATCTTTATTCTTTTTGGTATTTGCCTGAAACAAAAGGCGTCAGACTCTCTCTTGCTTTGTCTTGTTCTGACAGGACGCCATTGTGCGCAATCTACAGAATAAAGTGTGTACATGTTTTATTATTTGAGCAGTGAGCTCCAACGTATGTCAAAAGTATTGCTGTTGTTAATTTTAATTGTAACTTGCACCACATATCCCGTTTACTTGTCCCATCATTTTTATAAGAATTTCAGACGCCTCACCGGCAGCAAGCTGAACATCGCTGGACAGCGACAGTTGGCCACCATTAAGCGGCAATTTCAAATTATCGGAATTATTATCTCGTTCTTTCCACAGGCGACGCTGGAGATCGGCGGTATTATTTCCCTCAGTTATGATCTATAGGAAACTGATACTATCAAAGTACTTAACGATTTATTCACACGATTTATGTTACGTGCAGCAGTACACAGACTCAGCCCGCCCTAAGACGAAATTAAATCACACGTAGGTCTTTATGTATTTAGAATGGTGAAATACTTTCGCTTGTGTGTATATAGCCTATAATGATTAACTGTTTTTGAGCACGGATTCGTCTAAGTATCTTAAGTAATTACAAAAGATCACACGCTACATTTTTGTGTAGTAAAATCTAAAAACGATCCGTGCCTTCGCATATCTTTGCTGTAGAACCAAAATCAAATAAAAAAGTATAAATAAAATAATAAAACCCCCGGCTGGTCACGGCAGAGGTTCGAGTCCTCACTCGGGCATGGGTGTGTGTGTGTTTGTCCTTAGGATAATTTAGGTTAAGTAGTATGTAAGCTTAGGGACTGATGACCTTAGCAGTTAAGTCCCATAAGATTTCACACACATTTTAACATTCGAACAATAAAACCCCACATTCACATTCCATTCAGCAACACACACGTATATCACTTGCGACAGCAGAATGCTCCTCATCTCGGTTCATATAGCAGGTCCGCCTGTCACGACATCAAGCGGTCAGTTCCACAATGCATAATGGTGTTCCTATACATTTCATCAGTCAGTGTATGATAGCGCAGCAAACTCGATCTGTCAAATCGTTAATGTGTATTGATAACATGTCCTAATATTCTCCCTTATGCCTCCCCCTCCCTAAAAGCATAGGAATAGTTGTGACTAAAATTCATTGAGTCGTATTTTAGCAGGCTTTCGACAATAATGAACAATATGGAATATCTTCCGGGGGACTAGGAAGAAAGAATCTGTTCAGCGGCAACTTCTGTTTGCAAGATATTGTATGTGATAAAGTTTAGTGTGTAGCTAGAGCGGTTTTGTTCTGTACCCCACTGGTTCTTCAACAGAAGTTAATTTTCCTCCAGGAAAGTCTCGGATTGAAGTATGCTCTAACATTTCGGCAGTGTCCCCTTTTATGTTGTTGTTGTTGTCGTCTTCAGTCCTGAGACTGGTTTGATGCAGCTCTCCATGCTACTCTATCCTGTGCAAGCTTCTTCATCTCCCAGTACCTACTGCAACCTACATCCTTCTGAATCTGCTTAGTGTATTGATCTCTTGGTCTCCCTCTACGATTTTTACCCTCCACGCTGCCCTCCAATGCTAAATTTGTGATCCCTTGATGTCTCAGAACATGTCCTATCAACCGATCCCTTATTCTAGTCAAGTTGTGCCACAAACTTCTCTTCTCCCCAATCCTATTCAATACCTCCTCATTAGTTACATGATCTACCCACCTTATCTTCAGCATTCTTCTGTAGCACCACATTTCGAAAGCTTCTATTCTCTTCTTGTCCAAACTATTTATCGTCCATGTTTCACTTCCATACATGGCTACACTCCATACAAATACTTTCAGAAATGACTTCCTGACACTTAAATCTATACTCGATGTTAACAAATTTCTCATCTTCAGAAACGATTTCCTTGCCATTGCCAGTCTACATTTTATATCCTCTCTACTTCGACCATCATCAGTTATTTTACTCCCTAAATAGCAAAACTCCTTTACTACTTTAAGTGTCTCACTTCCTAATCTAATCCCCTCAGCGTCACCCGATTTAATTAGTCTACATTCCATTATCCTCGTTTTGCTTTTGTTGATGTTCATCTTATATCCTCCTTTCAAGACACTGTCCATTCCGTTCAACTGCTCTTCCAAGTCCTTTGCTGTCTCTGACAGAATTACAATGTCATCGGCGAACCTCAAAGTTTTTACTTCTTCTCCATGAATTTTAATACCTACTCCGAATTTTTCTTTTGTTTCCTTTACTGCTTGCTCAATATACAGATTGAATAACATCGGGGAGAGGCTACAACCCTGTCTCACTCCTTTCCCAACCACTGCTTCCCTTTCATGTCCCTCGACTCTTATAACTGCCATCTGGTTTCTGTACAAATTGTAAATAGCCTTTCGCTCCCTGTATTTTACCCCTGCCACCTTCAGAATTTGAAAGAGAGTATTCCAGTTAACGTTGTCAAAAGCTTTCTCTAAGTCTACAAATGCTAGAAACGTAGGTTTGTCTTTTCTTAATCTTTCTTCTAAGATAAGTCGTAAGGTTAGTATTGTCTCACGTGTTCCAACATTTCTACGGAATCCAAACTGATCTTCCCCGAGGTCCGCTTCTACCAGTTTTTCCATTCGTCTGTAAAGAATTCGCGTTAGTATTTTGCAGCTGTGACTTATTAAACTGATAGTTCGGTAATTTTCACATCTGTCAACACCTGCTTTCTTTGGTATTGGAATTATTATATTCTTCTTGAAGTCTGTGGGTATTTCGCCTGTCTCATACATCTTGCTCACCGAATGGTAGAGTTTTGTCATGACTGGCTCTCCCAAGGCCATCAGTAGTTCTAATGGAATGTTGTCTACTCCCGGGGCCTTGTTTCGACTCAGGTCTTTCAGTGCTCTGTCAAACTCTTCCCGCAGTATCGTATCTCCCATTTCATCTTCATCTACATCCTCTTCCATTTCCATAATATTGTCCTCAAGTATATCGCCCTTGTATAAACCCTCTATATACTCCTTCCACCTTTCTGCCTTCCCTTCTTTGCTTAGAACTGGGTTGCCATCTGAGCTCTTGATATTCATACAAGTGGTTCTCTTCTCTCCAAAGGTCTCTTTAATTTTCCTGTAGGCAGTATCTATCCTACCCCTAGTGAGACAAGCCTCTACATCCTTACATTTGTCCTCTAGCCATCCCTGCTTAGCCATTTTGCACTTTCTGTCGATCTCATTTTTGAGACGTTTGTATTCCCTTTTGCCTGCTTCATTTACTGCATTTTTATATTTTCTCCTTTCATCAATTAAATTCAATATTTCTTCTGTTACCCAAGGATTTCTATTAGCCCTCGTCTTTTTGCCTACTTGATCCTCTGCTGCCTTCACTACTTCATCCCTCAGAGCTACCCATTCTTCTTCTACTGTATTTCTTTCCCCCATTCCTGTCAATTGTTCCCTTATGCTCTCCCTGAAACTCTCTACAACCTCTGGTTCTTTCAGTTTATCCAGGTCCCATCTCCTTAAATTCCCACCTTTTTGCAGTTTCTTCAGTTTCAATCTGCAGTTCATAACCAATAGATTGTGGTCAGAATCCACATCTGCCCCTGGAAATGTCTTACAATTTAAAACCTGGTTCCTAAATCTCTGTCTTACCATTATATAATCTATCTGATACCTATTAGTATCTCCAGGATTCTTCCAGGTATACAACCTTCTTTTATGACCCCTTTTATATTTGGTATCAATGGAAAAAGGCGCATCGATGGCAGAAACCATCGATTTTGTGGGTTTAGCGGCGGCTCCACCTCAAGTGATGGTAACTACGCCTTGTGACCGTCAGCAAAGGAAATCCACCTTCGTGGAACTACAGAAATGGCTACACAGCCGGCCGCGCTGCAGCTGGAAGTCAGTTCTCTTCCGGTAAACACACCAAACAGACCATCTTCAGAGACAAAAAGTCAACTTCTTCCCACCACTTCTACCGCTAGTGTCATAGGACGACATCTTTGTGCTCTGCTTGAGTCTGGCAATTTCATGGTCTCTCCCTGATATATTGTCGCAGAGCTTTGTCAATAGTGCTACCCTACTGGTGACAGAATCGGATATATTCCCTCTGCATGACTGTCCTACTGTGGCATGTGTCGTTTGGAACACTTTGAACTAGGTCACATATAATCAAGTGTTACTAAGTAGCCTCCTGTGATAGATTCGAGGTACAACGACATGGGAATTTAAGTTGTATTACAATTCTATGGCTACTAGTAACTGCAAGTGCAACTGTAACAGTGATTATATATTCCCGTTTCCTTCTTTTGGATTTTTACCAGCCTTCCGACTGGTTAGCTGCGGCCCGCTACGCATTCCTTTCCTGTGCCAACCTCTTCATGTCAGAGTAGCACTTGCAACCTACGTCCTCAGTAAGTTGCTGGATGTATTCCAATCTCTGTCTTCCTCTACAGTTTTTGCCCTCTACAGCTCCCTCTAGTACCTAGGAAGTCATTCCCTCATGTCTTAACAGATGTCCTATCATCCTGTCCCTTCTCCTTGTCAGGGTTTTCCACATATTCCTTTCCTCTCCGACATTGTGCAGAATCTCCTCATTCCTTACCTTATCATTCCACCTAATTTTCACCATTCGTCTGTAGCAACCCATCTCAAATGCTTCGATTCTCTTCTGTTCCGGTTTCCCCACAGTTCATGTTTCACTACCATACAATGCTGTACTCCAGACGTACATTCTCAGAAATTTCTTCCTCAAATGAAGACCGATATTTGATATTAGTAGACTTCTCTTGGCCAGGAATGCCTTTTTTGCCATTGCTAGTCTGATTCTGATGTCCTCCTTGCTCCGTCCGTTATTGGTTATTTTGCTGCCTACGTAGTACAATTCCTTAACTCAATCTACTTTGTGACCATCAAACCTGATGTTAAGCTTCTCGCTGTTCTCATTTCTGCTACTTCCCATTACCTTCGTCTTTGTTCGATTTAGTCACAATCCATACTGTGTACTCAATAGACTGTTCTTTCCGTTCAGCAGATCATCTAATTCTTCTTCACTTTCACTCAGGATAGCAATGTCATCAGCGAATCGTATCATTGATATCCTTTCACGTAGAATTTTAATTCCACTCCTGAACCTTTCTTTTATTTCCGTCATTACTTTCTCGATATACAGATTGAACAGTAGGGGCGAAAGGGAACATCCTTGTCTTACACCATTTTTAATACGAGCACCTCGCTCTTGGACGTCCACTCTTATTATTCCCTCTTGGCTGTTGTTTGGATATAGGTTTTAATATGGCTATTTCATTTCATTTCAGGAAGAAGTTTCTGGAAATGTACTTTTGGGGCACAGCAATGTGTGACAGTCAATTATGGGCTATGGGAAAACTGGAACAGAAGAGTATCTGGAATGTAATGTTACAGACAGATGGTGAAATTTAGATGGACTAATAACGTAACGAATGAGAAGATTCTCTGCAGAATCGGGAAAGAAATGAATATTACGAAAACACTGACAAGGAAAAGGAACAGCATCATAGGACATGTTTTGAGACATCAGACAATAGCTTATATTTGCAGAGCGAGTTGCAGAGGGTAAAAACTATGAGAAAGAGAGCAGTGCCGACCGGAGTGGCCGAGGGGTTCTAGGCGCTACAGTCTGGAACCGCGCGACCGCTACAGTCGCAGGTTCGAATCCTGCCTCAGGCATGGATGTGTGTGACGTCCTTAGCTTAGTTAGGTTTAAGTACTCTGAGTTCTAGGGGACTGATGACCTCAGAAGTTAAGTCCCATAGTCCTCAGAGTCATTTGAACCAAAGAGAAAAGTAGCTAGTTGACGGCGTAGGCTGCAAATGCTACTCACAGATGAAGAGTCTGGCGAAAGAGAGGAGATCCTGGTGGGCTCTATCATACCTGTCACAAGACTGAATACTCAGAAAAAGTAATAATAGTTAATGCGCTAATATCCCTTCGTTTCGTGCTGCTGCTCCTTGCTTTTGTGTACTGCTCTCCGTAAGTGATGGTGTAGCTGTAATGAGGTTGCTACGTTTGTGAAATGTTTCCCCGTCCTCAGAAATATGTTGTAAAGCTTCCTGAAGTCATGAATGGGGCACTTCATTATTTAAAACGTATTTTTCAGCAACGATATACTAGTTGCTTCCTACATAACTTTGGAAGAGCTCTTGACAGCGTTACCAAATACCTCGACGCTTCCGGAGGTTACTCGTCAGTGAAATGGTTTCGCTGCACACACGCGTTCGATATCCAAACGAGCGGCTTTCCATTAATTGATGCAATATCTATCGTAGAGGCGGCAGGAGGCTGGGTGGATGGCAGCTCACGGCGGTGCGGTTCACAGTTGATCCCCAGGGGACAAAAAGACGCGCGCGCGCCGTCGACGATACGCACTGCCTGCCTGGGCTGTTGTGCGCAGCGCGGCGCGGCGCGTCGCGGCGTAGCGGTCGGTGCGCGCTGATGAGGAGGCGGGACGGGGCACGTACATGCAAATTTGATCGGCCGCTTTTTCAATATCCCATCCATCGGAGCGCCAATTGCGGTGCTGCGTGTCGCTCGCGTCGCTGCGCGGCTCCAGTGGCTCGCGCGCTGACGTCACTCCAACACCTGCGCGATGAAAGTGCCAGTTTATAAACCTCTGACTTATAGCAAATTTGTATTACATTCACAGCAGGAAAAGCTGTTTAGAAAATGGGATCGATGTTTTTTGAGTAAGCAGTTTTCGGATTTGCCGGATATGTAAATCGAAATTACTGTGGAGAAGTTATATACACTTCCGAATAAAAATTGTACGTCATTTTAGAGATTTCCAATATACTCAGGATTTATTGTTACTCAAGTGCTGATGGAGCACATGAAATTGAAAGATTACCGTCAAACCTCCTTGCCTAGGAACGCCAGATGAAAGTTGATGTCGTCAAGCCCTGAATGAAAATTGCGCAACGCATAACTGGCGAGGGGAGCTTGAGAGCGCTACTTAGACAGCGTGCCCTTTCTGTATGATACTAAGCATGGGTTTCGAAAAACACGGTCGTGTGAAACCCAGCTCGCGCTATTCGTCCACGAGACTCAGAGGGCCATAGACACGGGTTCCCAGGTAGATGCCGTGTTTCTTGACTTCTGCAAGGCGTTCGAAGCAGTTCCCCACAGTCGTTTAATGAACAAAGTAAGAGCATATGGACTATCAGACCAATTGTGTGACTGGATTGAAGAGTTCCTAGCTAACAGAACGCAGCATGTCATTCTCAATGGAGAGAAATCTTCCGAAGTAAGAGTGATTTCAGGTTTGCCGCAGGGGAGTGTCATAGGACCGTTGCTATTCACAATATACATAAATGACCTTGTGGATGACATCGGAAGTTCACTGAGGCTTTTTGCAGATGATGCTATGGGGTATCGAGAGGTTGTAACAATGGAAAATTGTACTGAAATGCAGGAGGATCTGCAGCGAATTGACGCACGGTGCAGGGAATGGCAATTGAATCTCAATGTAGACAAGTGTAATGTGCTGCGTATACATAGAAAGAAAGATCCCTTATCATTTAGCTACAATATAGCAGGTCAGCAACTGGAAGCCGTTAATTCCACTAGTTATCTGGGAGTACGCATTAGGAGTGATTTAAAATGGAATGATCATATAAAGTAGATCGTTGGTAAAGCAGATGCCAGACTGAGATTCATTGGAAGAATCCTAAGGAAATGCAATCCGAAAAGAAAGGAAGTAGGTTGAAGTACGCTTGTTCGCCCACTGCTTGAATACAGCTCAGCAATGTGGGATCCGTGCCAGGTGGGGTTGATAGAGGAGATAAAGAAGATCCAACCGAGAACAGCGCGCTTCATTACAGGATCATTTAGTAATCGCGAAAGTGTTACGGGGATGATAGATAAACTCCAGTGGAAGACTCTGCAGAAGAGACGCTCAGTAGCTCGGTACGGGCTTTTGTTAAAGTTTAGAGAAGAGTCAAGCAGTATATTGCTCCCTCCTACGTATATCTCGCGAAGAGACCATGAGGATAAAATCAGAGAGATTTGAGCCCACACAGAAGCATACCGACAATCCTTCTTTCCACGAACAATACGAGACTGGAATAGAAGGGAGAACCGATAGAGGTACTCAAGGTACCCTCCGCCACACACCGTCAGGTGTATGGATGTAGATGTAGATGTAGGCAAGGGGCTGGAGGGCTCACACGCTGATGTGTGGTTCCCTGCATTCTATATCTTTTGTTTTAAATGAATTCCTTTAATTTGACTTGTTTGTGATTTTTAAGGTATGTTAATTGTAATTAATGTATGTTAACAATTGCTTACCAATTTACAGCGATCGCAGAAATTGTTCCAGTTTACAGATATTACAATTTTACAACTTATAGCTCGGGTATATTATATACTAATCTGCTCGCACATTTCTACGGGCAAGACGGATTTGCGTTGGCCAAACGTATACCACCAAAGTCTCCCAATATTTTACATGGGACATCCACCATGTGAGGAGGATAACGGGCAAACTGGGGACCAGATACATTAACACAGGGGGTCAAATTTCCGAAATTAAACGAGAACATTCATTTCCTTACACAATCCGAAGCTGGAAATAAAAGAATTAGTACAAATATTCAAATACCGCTCTTCCATGCGTGAACATTGAGACAGACGCACTGACGGCATGTCTGCTCACTTACCCGTCTTCTGTAAGACTCCCCGAATATGGCGGGCACCCAGTGGTCTTCCTGGGCCCCGGTGGAGGGTATGGTAGAACCACTTAGCCGTGACCAACTTCTCCACCCCAGATCTTGTGACACTGGAAAGTCTTTGACTTTTACCTGCCTGTGCTGTCTCTCTGATCCCCTACCCAGGAGTAAGATTGGTACTACTATACTACAGAACTACTTCCCAACTAAGATTTGGCCACGCTTTATGGAAAGGTGTGAGGAGGATTAGGAAAGTTCATGTGCAGATTCACGTTCACGTACAAGAAATGCATAATACACAACACATATAAATACGTGTTATGAAGCCTGACACATTTCTTTCCACCCGTCCACATGATTTCCGTTGCACCCGCGGCCGGCCGCGTCGTGCAATAAAACTGGCGGCGGAGCCGCCTCTGTTTGTATTTGCCGGTGCGAGCGAGCAGCGAAACCTGTTGCTCATTGAGCGGAAACTACTGTACCGTTTCAAAATGATTACATTTACAGATTAATGGCACAAGCGGTTGTGAGGTACCAGGGATCGACCCATGTTGAAACCACCCATAGGTCCCGACTCCCTCATCCAGTCCATAGTACATATGACGAGTAGCGAATGCTATCCTGGGATACATTATGCCACGCCCGCTGGACCTGTTCATGTAGTTCTGTAATAGTTATTTGTTGACGAGTCGCACGAGACACTTCGTGTCCCATCATATCCTACACGTGCTCGATCCACGATCGTGCTGGCCAGGAAACTTGCTGCACGTCTTGCAAAGCACGTTGAGTTTTACAGGCAGTGTGTGGGCGAACGTTATCCTGTTGGAAACACATACTACCTTGGACAAAGGACCAGCAACAGTCTGCACGTACCGAGAGCTGCTTACCTCCCACAAAAACCAAAGGTAAACGAGAGTTGTAGCTTATCACCAGCCTGGGATAGAGGCAGCGTGTCATGAACGAATGCATTCTACGAGACCGCGCTCACCAGCTCCACGTCGTACACGCGAACGATCATCACTTGCGTGCGGGCAGAATCTGCTTTCATCTTGAAGACCATGGCGTGCCATTCCATCTTCCAAGCGATCGTCTGAAGCCACCAATCGAGCAGTGCTCGTCGATGCTGTGGGGTAAGTGGCAGATGGGCTAGAAGTGTGCGTGCGCGTGGTCCCACTACTACCAACCGTTTCGCAACAGATCGTATTGATACGTCTAGGCTCACTAGGCCTCTTACCTGTGCTGCGGTAGTTGTACGATCTGCCACTGCTGCCCTTAAAATACGACGATCCTGGTGGGCGACCGTGCTGCGTGGACGTCCAGAACATCGTCTACAGGTGTCAGAACATTCACACGACCACTAATACCACCATTGTTGCACAACGCACGCAGCACCTCCAACTTGTGGCAGTTCTCCTAAAGGACCATTCCACTATTCGGAAAGCTACAATTTGATCCCTTCCAAGCTCGCTCACTTCGCTGTAGCAAGCGCGACGCGTCTCCGTGGGATGGTTTCCTGCTTGCTTGAAGCGTGTCTACCACGCTGAGCCTTCTGGCTGTGAGCGTTTCCTATTAAAGGATAGACGCAAATGGCACTCTCGCAGCTATGCCACTAAGCTACCTGTTGGTAAACGACGTTGAAACCGTTATTAGCGCCTCTACTATCTACGAGGTGGCTTATGCTGGCATTGGATCAAAGTCGACCTTGTCTTTCCAGCTGCACAAATTTTTTTTTCCGGCAGTGTAGATGTACACCACGTGCATGTTCTCCGTATTTAGTAAGGACTATTGCTAAGAAGAACTGTCGCTTTGCTACCGATTGACCATGAAGCGTACAGTTTAGACCACAGATCATGTTGTAATCTATCATCCCTATGCCGCGCCCGTCGGGTAGTGTATGTCAACTCCGCTTTTCCCGGTTTCCGTTGATGGGGTATTTTCCAGCCCTCAGATAGTGGGCCAGTCTTTCCTTAGTGGATCGTCGTCGGTCCCGATCTTGCATTTCCAAAGACGAATGAATCCACAGGGGCGCTGATGTTTCCTAAAACCCTTTGGAAAAGAAAGCGTCACACCGTAAGAGTAACTATCCAGAGTGACCTTAACTAGAATGACCACATAAGATTAGTAGGATAAGAAGTTGCCAGACCGAGACTCTTAGGAAGATCCTTAAGAAAATGTAACACATCCAGGCAGGAAGCGGCTTATAACGTGCTTGTTCGACATTTATAGGTCCCTTAAAAACAGTAATATTGACAGAAGAGACAGAGAAGATAGAACAAAGAGCATCGAGTTTCGTGACGGAATCGTTTAGTCAGCGCGAGGGCCTTACCAAGCTGCTCCACAAACTCCATTTGCAGACGACATAAGAGAGGCGTTATCCACCAAGGTTTACTTTTGAAATTTGGAGACAGCACATTCTGGGAAGAGTGGGACAACATATTACTTCATCCCACCTATATCTCACGTAATGCCCACGAAGAGAAAATTCGAGAAATTAGAGCCAATACGAGGCTTGCCAACAACTACTCTTCCCACGCCCTTTTCGTGAGTGAAACAGGGTAAGGGGCATCAGTTGTACCAGAAGTACCCTACGCCACACACCATTAACTAGCTTGCAGAGTGTGATATACATGTAGGTATAGACAGGAAGCAGTACGTTGCAGCAAGTACTATGAGCAGCAGCAGGAAATGGCAAAGTTAAGCGCCCACATTGTGCTCCAGAGGCCGACTGGCTTAAAGGTCTGCACGTTAAAACAAAATTAGTGGAAGATTTATATAGCTTGTGAAATCTGAGAGACAGCTGGCAGCCGTCACAAGGGAACTGAGCAATGTGGACAATGGAACAGAGATTCTAAAAGTGATATGTATATGAAGTGGGGAGTGAGTGATAGTGATTGTAAGCTATTTTACTGTATTGTGAGAAACGGAGCGCTTTAATGAGCATTCGCTATGTGGACCGAGTTCTCACATGGAGGCCTGCTGCGTGGAAGAGGCAAACTTGGCAGTTTCATTTCTTCCAATGGAAACTTGTGAAGTGATCGCTCGTGCCTTTCACCATTTTAATTTTCGATAGTTATCGTGTTTTGTGTGTGTGGTAGATAAAAAATAATTGGCGGCGGTGTAGTGTTTGTTTACAGTACTCGTTTTCCACATGGCGATAAACATTATCTGATCAAAGGTATCTGGACACCTATTAGTGTTTTTTGCTCACACTTCACCATTAAGACCGGTTGAGCTCTGATGAGCACACATCAATCACATGTCTAAATGTGGATAACGGCAGCCTATTCTACCTCAAGAGCCTAAATCGGGGAAGGTCGTGACGTAAGACGTTGGAGTCTGGAGCGAAGTCTACGTTCTTACACAGCCAAGGGCGTGTTCCATTGGCTTCAGGTTGAGACTGCGGCTATTTTACTGCATTTAAGGAATGTTATTCTCTACGAACCATGATGCTCTATGACACAGCGAATTGTCATGGTGATACGATCATCGTCTCCAAACCGTTCCTCAACTGTACGCGGGGCACGATGCTGTAAAATATACTCATATCCCTCAAATTCAACACTTTCTTAAGCGCTATAGGGGGGGGGGGCAACTCCTAAAACATGGAAAACACCCCCACAACTTATACTACCTCCTCTATGCTTAACTGTTGGCACAACAACTGATGGCAAGTAACTTACCCTAGGAACGCTTCAAACCTAAGTCCTTTCACCTGATTGCCACAGGGTAATTCATAATTTCAACATCCAGTCATCCACTGTCCAGCTGCGTCAACCTTCGCACCATCATAAGCGTCATTTAACGTTGACTATAGAAATGTGTGGCTTATGGTTGGTTGGTTGGTTAACTGGGTGACATCCAATGACTAGCCCACATTCGAAGTTCAAATGGCTCTGAGCACTATGGGACTTAACATAAGAGGTCATCAGTCCCATAGAACTTAGAACTACTTAAACCTAACTAACCTAATGCCATCACACACATCCATGGCCGAGGCAGGATTCGAACCTGCGACCGTAGCGGTCACGCGGTTCCAGACTGAAGCGCCTAGAACCGCTCGGCCACTCTGGCCGGCCACATTCGTGATCATTGAGCCCTTATCAGTGATCCATCCTGCAGTTATTTCTTGTCTACTGACAACAAAGTACTCCCCGTCTCCTTTTACGCTGGTGGTTGCACCTGTTGTGAAACATAGTGGTCAATTCCACATAAATTATAAGTGTCCACTTGTGTGCTGGATAATCTTAACCGCAACCAAGTGGTAATTACAGAAAATCTCACGAAACTGCGCTTGTTACATTTCGCTGACATCACCATTAGCAACTTTCCACTCCAAGGCCGTTTTGCGAATTACATTCCAAGGCAAAGGAGGAGAAGAGGAGGTCGGCAACGTTCCCCGGCCCTACGTCCCCGTTTTAATGCACAGCCAAAGGCATGCAATTTACATGTGTTTTGTCAGCATGAAGCATCCTCCGCCCTGAGGGCACCTAATTTGCGACCAGTAGCGCGCGTGTTGTCAATCTTGAGCGCAGTGCTTAAATAGTTGCGTTCGAGATTTTTATGTGAGGCACATGTGTAACACTCTTCCACACATACCACTACGTTCAAGCTTTTTGTGGGATTGACAGCAGGTTGCAATTCACACGAATGTGCCACACATGTACTTGTAATCCGGTGTCCCAGCGGACGTGCCATCATGTACTCGCAATCTAGTGTGCCTGAATGCGCGCCTGCTGTGCGCCTAGAACCTTGGTGCGCCCACGCGCACATGCACTCGACGTCAATATTCTGTAGAAAAACTGGTGACATCATGGTATTATAATTCATGTGTTGAACGAATTAATTCTTCCCAAATGTTCAGACGACGTCACACGCATAGCGCCACCTCTTCATCATGCGTTCATCTGACGAATCACTTGTGTTGAGCAAAATAGCTTGTTTAAACATCAATCATAGAGAAATGTGCTCACAGCCTTCTGCATCAAGAATGGAAGGGCGTGATGTCGAAGGAGCTTAAGACTGTAGACAAGAGGAATGTTGTTCAACAACTAATGGCTGTGCATTGTGTGATTGGGTCCACCATGTAAGAAGCATAAGCAATTACGGAAAACGTTTATCTCTATATCACTGTTATTATGTTTTTGTAGAACGTTATACTTACATTTTTTTTCCTATTGTAGTGCTAGTGGAGAAGTTCAGAGTAGTAGCAGTTCGTAGGTTCTTAAAATACCCATGCATAATTGTCTTTCACTGTACTTCTGTCTTAAAAATGGTGACGATTGTTGTAGACGTTGGCTGAAAGTATTCAAAAATAAAAGTCCACCAGACTCACATCACTGTGCAGTGGGCAGCGGCAGGTCGTAGACTTTTAATATGTACTTGCACACTGCTCTCTCACTGCATTTCTGTCTTGACAGTGACAAAGAATTTTGTAGACTTTGGCTGCAAGTATGCTAAACGTTCTGATTTCTGTGTTTACTTACCTCTTGCAGAGCATTCCGTGACGGGAGCGCTGATAATGATGTCACTGAAACTTCTTGCTGCTGATGCTGTTGCTGTCTTGGTAGCCGACCGTGGTGGCCGAGCGGTTCTAGGTGCTACAGTCTGGGACCACGCGACCGCTACGGTCGCATGTTCGAATCTTGCCTCGGGCATGGATGTGTGTGATGTCCTTAGGTTAGTTAGGTTTAAGTAGTTCTAAGTTCTAGGGGACTGGTGACCTCAGAAGTTAAGTCCCATAGTGCTCAGAGCAATCTGAACCATTTTGGTCGTGGTACCCAAGAAATTGTAATGACGATATTATCAGCAATTATGTAAGAATCATTAATTATAGCTAAGTGTGTATGTTTTCATGCAAAGTATCACCAGTGCTTACAGTAATGTTGAGAAATACAGTAAGTAAATATTTCCAGACACTTGCAGTTTAAACTTAAAGTACATGGCGTGCTGCCTCTGCCTCCAAGACGCTTATTTAGGCACAGAGTATGATATTCAGCACGTCACCACTGCAGCTGTAATTACAACACGCCGCCCAGAATACTTTCCTAAATATCTCAACCACACGAGCATAGGTATACGTAACTGTATCGAAGATAATAGTAATGGCAGTAGAGGTTGCGAAAAATTTACAGTGACTGATAAATAGTTCACACAGTTGTGAGAGAAACGTAATAGGGCACGAATGTCAGGCTTGGGTACAAGCGTGTTTAGAGGCACGACATCGAGTACCCATTGGTAGTATTTTAAAACCCTCGACTTACTGACATCAAAGTAATATTATCCATGGCGTCGCCTATGCAATGTGTCATTGCAGATTTATCCTCGTTTCAGAGAAATGTTTACTTTCCGTTGGTGCCACATTAATCTCAGTGGGGGACTTCCCTGGGACTTTAAACTATTTAACAACAGGGAGTGCATACATCTACACGAGCTACGCAATACAGCATGAGCTAGAGTGTCGACAGATGTGTCAGTCATATATCTACCGATTCTGTGAAATTGTGAAGTAATCTCCTGGAACTAGCTCAAAAACATAGCTCAATTCTACAATGCATACTATGCTTCGATGCAGGTAAAAGTGTATGATACAACATTACCAGATGCGTCCACAGAAGTACCAACGTATTTAAATTTGTTTATACACCCATCTGTACGTAAGAGTTTATAAAACCCCTTGCATTATAATGCCAACGAATAGTTACCGCCACAAGGGTATTCTAGTAAGCAACAGGTCCTTCAGTGACTATACTGGAAACTGGAAGAACGAGAACAAAAGAATATTACTTCGCGATACATACACTTTTCGATTATTGCGACTTCATCTTGTGGGAAAACTAATCTTGTTCTAACTCTGTTAACACATAGCAAGGGAGTCTGCTTTGTATTTCAGCCAATATACCAGCTACTGCAGGAGATTTTGCATTGCATTGAGGGGATGACATACCAGACACTCAACGAAAGCAGCGATATTCCACTGCCTGAAAAAGTAAAGTAAAACAGCGTATTCATATCTGACGACGTTACAGTGGAATATCAGGATATAGATCCGGAGACATTTCTGCTTTATCCGCCATATGCGAATCGTATTTTATTGGAGTCAGAAATACTCAAGGAACCTGAAGTAGCTTGTCCGGAATAACTAAACCATATAATCGCTTTCAAACAGGACAATCTGGATTTAATGCTTATTAACCAAGCACATGTAGGAACCGACAAATTGTCCAATGAATTCGTTATCATATATAGGAATTGCTGGTATAACTTGCGGAATGGCTTTCTCGTTACAGATAAAACTAGGAAATCGAATGGAGGCTGATACAGACGAAAATTCGATACACAGTGTATCAACTCTTAACTGCATAACTAGTCTGTAGACTATACAGGTAGACAAATTTACGGGTGTGATGCACACTCGTTCAGATGGTGCAAAGTACAAGCTTCTGTACATTGACAGAAAATTTGAGCAAACAGTGCTACATTAATGGAACTGGAAAGTCGTATCAGGGTCGTGGCTGTAAATGATGAGTTCCTGAATGCTAGAATACAGCAATGTGAAATATATATCAATGAGAAAATTGAAGAAGTCAACACAAAACTATTAGATGCGGGAGGTAGATGATAGCTAAGGCACTTTACTCCTACTATCATCAGTCATTTTAATGTGTATATAAATTGTACGCTATCTCAAAAATGGCTTAATATTCATTAGCATGTCGTCGATAAAGCGTGAAGTTGTTGAGGTGCTGAAGGCTATTAGACAAAGTTACAATTACGGAAGCTGGAACTAGAGCAGTAACTATCACAAACTTTGAAACAATAACTGTTTGAAATGGCTTTCACACGCTTTGGATAGAGGCAGAAAAGAAGAAGAAGAACAAGGAAAAGGTAATGGAGTATATGCTATTACTCAGTTAATAGTTTCAGCTAAACACAACATATGGTATCAGGAGGTCGAGGTGAGGTAAGGAAGCAGTACATTTAACTAAGAATGCAGTACGAATTGGGATAGGAAAGAATACCCAGAAATAGCTAAAAGTGTACAGTCCAAAATTACACATGAATAACGCACCTTGGACCTCGAAGAGCGACAGATACAATAACATAATTAAACTAGCGTTAGCAGCTGCACTTGCTACTGGTAAAGGGGTTGAAGTTCACCGTAAAAGATTGAATATCTATCTCTGGCGTATACGTATTTCCATGATCTGAATGAAACCACAGGCCGATTACGACTACTTACAGTATCAGTTGCTGCATGGAATACAAGTCACAAAACGAAGACAGATCAATGTTATTAGAGCCTATGCAAAGCGCATAGTTAATATGGAGTCGGTGCTTCAGGAGTTTCAAAGGCCAACATGAAGAACATTCCCGAGCAGACGTGTGGTAATACAAGGACTGGATGAATTATGGCAGGGTGGTATAAGAGGCTGCTCACGATTGAATAAAGGTTTCAAGTGCGTTCTGATGATTACAGATACATATTACAAATTCGCTTGGGCTCTACCTGTGAAGAAAAAGAAGGGAAATGTGATTTAAAATGATTTGAACAGTTCCTACAGACTAGAACGAATCGGTGTCCTCACAATTTTCAAAGCGACCATGGCGGTGAATTTTACAATTCACCGCTTTCCGAAGTGGAAATGGCACGATATGGATTGAACCACTACTCGACATATTCCTATTTCAAAATTAGTGTTGTTGAACGATTGAACAGGACGATCAAAAACCGTATGTCAAAGCAATTTAGCCTTCCAGTGTCTTACAAGTGGCTAAACATTCTACTTCAAATGTATAACGAGTACAATCGTGCAATTAAGGAGAGATCTATTGATATCTGTGATACTGGGCTTCTAAATACAAATATACAATCGAATTAATGTGGTAACGCACCAAAGCAGAGGTTAAACGTAGGTGATTTGTTACGTATTTCTAAATACAAAGCTTTGTGTCATAAGCCTTATCTACCGAAATAAGTTGCCGATACACACTACTGGCCACTAAAATTGCTACACCAAGAGGAAATGCAGATGAACAACAACGGGTAATCATTAGGCAAATATATTATACTAGAACTGACATGTGATTATATTTTCACGCAATTTGGATGCATAGATCCTGAGATATCAGTACCCAGAACAACCACCTCTGGCCGTAATAACGGCCTTGTTGCGCCTTGATACGCCTGAGCTTGGATGGTGTGTACAGGCACAGCTGCCCATGCAGCTTCAACACGATACCACAGTTTATCAAGAGTACTGACTGGCGTATTGTGACGAGCCAGTTGCTCGGCCACCATTGACCACACGTTTTCAGTTGGTGAGAGATCTGGAGAATGTCCTGGCCAAGGCAGCAGTCGAACATTTTCTGTATCCAGAAAGGCCCGTACAGGACCAGCAACATGCGGTCGTGCATTATCCTGCTGAAATGTAGGATTTCGCAGGGATCGAATGAAGGGTAGAGCCACGGGTCGTAACACATCTGAAATGTAACGTCCACTATTCAAATTGCCGTCAATGCGAACAAGAGGTGACCGAGACGTGTAACGAATGGCACCCCATACCACGACGCCAGTATGGCGATGACGAATACACGCTTCCAATGTGCGTTCACCGCGATGTTGCCAAACACGGATGCGACCATCATTATGCTGTAAACAGAACGTGCATTCATCCGAAAAAATGACGTTTTGCCATTCGTGCACCCAGGTTTGTCGTTGAGTACACCATCGCAGGCGCTCCTGTCTGTGTTGCAGCGTCAAGGGTAACCGCAGCCATGGTCTCCGAGCTGATAGTCCATGCTGCTGCAAACGTCGTCGAACTGTTCGTGCAGATGATTGTTGTTTCGCAAACGTCCCCATCTGTTGACTCAGGGATCGAGACGTGGCTGCACGATCCGTTACAAAATGGTTCAAATGGCTCTGAGCACTATGGGACTCAACTGTTGAGGTCATTAGTCCCCTAGAACTTAGAACTAGTTAAACCTAACTAACCTAAGGACATCACAAACATCCATGCCCGAGGCAGGATTCGAACCTGCGACCGTAGCGGTCTTGCGGTTCCAGACTGCAGCGCCTTTAACCGCACGGCCACTTCGGCCGGCGATCCGTTACAGCCATGGGGATAAGATGCCTGTCATCTCGACTGCTAGTGATACGAGGCCGTTGGGATCCAGCACGGCGTTCCGTATGACCCTCCTGAACCCACCGGTTCCATATTCTGCTAACAGTCATTGGATCTCGACCAACGCGAGCAGCAATGTCGCGATACGATAAACCGCATTCGCGATAGGCTACAATCCGACCATTATCAAAGTCGCAAACGTGATGGTACGCATTTCTCCTCCTTGCACGAGGCATCACAACAACGTTTCACCAGGCAACGCCGGTCAACTTCTGTTTGTGTATGAGAAATCGGTTGGAAACTTTCCTCATGTCAGTACGTAGTAGGTGTCGCCACCGGCACCAACCTTGTGTGAATGCCTCTGAGAAGCTAATCATTTGCAAATCACAGCATCGTCTTCCTGTTGGTTAAAGTTCGCGTCTGTAGCGTCTTCGTGGTGTGGCAATTTGGTTACTTTCTGTATAGTTATAAGGACGAGTAACAATTTTTAAACTGGAATATTGTGTTTTTCTTCATATTGCAGATGTTTTCAAACTAGTATTTCAGTTTAAATCAAATTTCTATCACACGATATTACAGTGCCCGTGTTATTCCAAATTACGATGGAATATTCCTTCGGACACGCATGATTGCATTTCTGAAGGAACAGGCACTGCGGCAACTACAGCCGTTACGAAATACAAGAAATGCATTTGCAGTTGCGAATATGGACAGCTACCACCTGTATAATGGAGTGAAGACAAAGAAAATTTGTGAAAGACCGGGACTCGAACCCGGATATCCCGCTTATCACCAGCGGTAGTCTTACCATTTGGCTGATGACATGTGGAATTTTAGGTCAGGCCGTCAGTCGTGTTGGGTTAGCCGTAAGCTAATGTCACCACTCGCCGTAAGAGGGAAACGTGGGTTCGAGTCCTGGTGCGAGACAAATTTACGTTGTCGTCAATCAATTATACAGTTGATGGTTGTCCATATTCGCAACTGCGAAAACATTCCTTGTGTAAATTTCTATCAATGTTACCGAGGGTGCTAAAAGCGTTCAAAGTTTCAGAGGTGAATTGCAATATGCTGTACGTAACCAGCTGTGTTCAAACGGATGTTCTAGGGACACAATGTTCATTTAAGACAGGTGTTCAAATGAGTAGCTATTTTTTCGTATGTACAGCTCGATGTGCCTTCTAGACGATCAGCGAATCACAGAATCAGAGAATCACTATCTACGAGTGGGTCGTGAATAGTTTCACACTGGATGACCTATAAATTGAGCAGGTGGCAGTAATATGCGTTACTGGGCCACAGAACTAAGTGGGCACTTCACGTAGTCAACAGAGGTGGTACATTAATGCGTGGTGTGGAATCCTTTGAAATGCATTCATCGGTCCAAGCTACTTCGCAGGTACTCTCATGCGAGGTGCAACATTATGCTTATCCACACCATAACTGCTGAAGCACAAGATTGGACGCACTCTCATGTGGCGACAGGTGGGAACACGTATCTACCCTGGAACAGCGTCGAAGGTGATCGTTATGGTTGTCCTGGTGTCGTGGTGTGGAGAAGTATAAAGTTGCATGGGCATACTGACCTCCAAATCTTTGGCCACGTTACAAAGCACCTGCAGCAGAATGTCACTAGAGCCAGTACAAAAATAACAGTAGTGACAATACAGTCAGTGCCGAGCAGTGTCCATCGGCATGTGGCGTCTAGGATGGGAGTGAGTTTGGACACCCTTTACATCAGAGGTACGTGCGATCATCTGAGCGGGGCTGGCATTTGCCTTGTACTGTTAAGTATCAGGTTATCATCGACAAATGGAACATTTTGTTTGTATATTAAAGGTACATCTGTAGCATGCATTCGTTTCCTTGTGTTTTCGCTGTTTCTACTAATTACGGCTCTGTCCAATGATTCAAGATCATTGAATCACCAATGTTGGCATTGTTCTATGGAAAATGACTTTTGAGTCACCCTGTACATTTGTATGCTTTGTTTATGCTGCCTTTAAATTTTTTAATCCTACTAAATCTGAAAAACGTAAGGTTTGCAAGTGCTACACGAACGCAATTAAAGTTGATTCCACTAAATGCATTGACGTCTGTTGAAGCTCATCCAGGGAATTCGGGGTACGGACGAGGGCGACAAGATTCTAAACCTGCTGTTCTTTTCTAGAACTGATTGATCAGTCTGATGACTTGTCGTAACCCAAAAATGAAACATATAGCACTCAATAATTTTTTCATAATGTGGGGCCACAGTCATAACTTATTCCTTTAAAGTCAGTGCAGCCATTACCATGTTACTGTAAATAAACAATAGTCTAATGTCGGTACTGACTTTAAAGAAACATAGCACTTACCATTTCTCAAAGAAGTGGTAATCATGCACTCAATTTTTCGTAGGTAGATGATTCAAAAGGTAAGTTTAGATCATTAGGGCATGCAATGTGCGCCTTTGTTCTGTATGCCACCTTGCTTCAATGAATGATGCGAAATTAAATCTGATTATGGACGAATTACTCGCGAGCAGTTACGTGACGGGGATTTGCGAGAAGGGTTCCAAGCTGGTATTGAACGATGGTTGATAAATGGTGAGATTGAACAAGTGCTGAAACTATACATCTTATCAGGAGATCCACTGCTATGAAAATAGGCTGTCAATTCGAGCATGGAGGACACTGAATTTGTAGTCGCTGAGCCGAAGACCTCAGTTGCCGCTTCATCAATGCTACCGATCCGAAAATGAAGCGATCGTGCTCTACAGGGCAAGTGAGGATTTAATTGGCTGTTGTAAACTTGAACCTTTTACTGAAACTCACTGGGAAGACTAATGTAATGGACTTGCATGCAGAGTATACCAGCTTTGTGACTTTTCCCCAGAATCGCATTCCTGTTCTTCTGTGGTTATTGTCATGAAAGTGGTTCATCTTATTTGTTTTAATAGGACAGCACGTTTCTTTGTTATTTTTAAGAATTTGATGTGTACGCAGAAATATTTCTGCACGAGCCTATTAAATTTATCAACGTATTTAAATGCTAAATTGTAACTTAACTGCACGTGTAGTCTCTACATTTCACGTAAATATTGGATGCAATGTTTAAAGGCCTGCCACGTTATAATACGAAAATATTTGTGAATGTGTGACGTGTGAACGTATTAATGAAGACGAACGATGAATGGAATCTTTTTACACTATGCAAATACATGAATTTCGGTTGTAACCTTCGTTTACCATCGGAGTCAGAAAATAATGTTTTTCTTTTCAGTATGATGATAAAGCGTGTAACAAAGGTATTGACATGTATTTGCAAAAAAGTATTTTGAAACTGACAAAGAAAATAAATTTTGTGTTCCCAGAATTTAAGCGGTTATCATTCACAGCGTAATGTAATAGCTGAGTCGGCTGTATTAGTCCTACGATAGGACGGACTTAATAATTCATGTGTTTCTCTGACGTACAAGTTATATAATTATGATACGCTAACAAGGATCACAATCACTGTAGGTGCGTTTCCATTGCACAACACGAAAGTAATTTATTGCGAGTTTTGGGGAGCTACACCCGGCATAGTGAATCATTGCGAGCGAACTGTTTCGGAAAGAGACAGCCGTTACCTCTTGCAGCCGCGGCGCTGATTGCGACTTTGCTTGTGGTGAGAAGAGGAGAACCGAAGTCCCATTCACACTAATAGCTCGATAAGACTTTGATTCGGATTCTAAACCCCTCTTTTCCGGTCTTACATAGATACCCCAGCATCCCGTAGACGCGGAAATACGTACCCTCTCAAGAAGCTGAGTTCACTTTCGGCAGCTTTGTACCACAACATTTCCTTCTGGTTTAACGTTGAGCAGAAAAGAAATTGTTGCAATGCGTGTCTGCAGCGGAGAGAAAATTACTGCATTTATTTGTCGCTCACGCTACAGCGGCGAAATTAAGCGAAGTGCGTCCAATGAAGGTATGCAAATAAGGCTGCTGCAGTGGCGTTAACAGTCATTTGTAATTAAACGCATAACCCGGCCAGCGTGAGAAATGCATAGGCACGAACGGTAGCTAAACTTACGCAGTATCAAGTAAAGCAGAATAGTGGTCCCTGCGCTTCTCTCGAACAAATTTCTTTAGGAGATTTTTGTTTCCTTGCTTCTCTCTTCCGACGTTAGTTTAATTGTGTTGCATATAATGACATGTGTCTTATTGTGCAGAACTTCCCTAGCTCTAACTGTGCGCAAACACTGCGGTGCTATGCTTTGTAATGTGTACTCCTACACTGATCAGCCAAAACATTATGACCAAGTGCTTAATAGCTTGTTTGTCCGTCTTTGAGAACGAAGTACCTCTTGATTCTGTGTATCAGGGATCCGACAGCTTGCTGGCCGGTTTGCGGAGGTATGTGGCATTAGATATCTACCCAAAGTGGTAATTTAATTTGTGTAAATAACGGATTGCTAATCTGTCTATGCGGTGACGGCCCCTGAAAGCGATCCAGATGGGTTCCATAGGATTTACATCAAGTGAATTTGGTCGCTGAGACATCAACGTGAGCTCCTCAAACGAATGTAGCACGGTTCTGGCTGCGAGACACACTCAATTAAACTGTTGAAACATGACATCGCCACGGGGAAGACATCAAGCCTGAACGGATGGAGGGTGTCTTCGATTGTTACCACAGGTCCCACGCAAGCGTTGGAGAATGTCTCCCATACACTGCTCCCACCAGCCTGCGCCAGTGGCACGGTGCACTTTTCGAGCCGCCGTTCACCCCGATAATGGCGCTTGTGGAGACGCCCATCGATCTATTGTATCAAAAATGTGATCGACCCGAACACCCAACACGTCTCAATTGATCGGCGGTCAAATCCTAATAGTCTCGTGCCCACTGCACTCCTAATTGACGATATCGTTGGGTGAAAATGAGAACACGTGGGGGTGGTCTGCTCCGGAGCTCCATGTGCAAGAGTGTACGATGAACGGTGAGCTACGGAACATTTGTGCGTGCATCAGCATTGTGCTCTTTCGGCAGATATGCCCAATTTACCATCTTCCCTATTTTACAGTGCAGACAAGCCTCCGAACCTCACGTTCGGTGAAGACTCATGGACGTCCAACCATTTAGCGCTTAGTCGTAGTTTCACTGTCCGTCTACCCTCTTACCGTACATGCTCACGACAGCGGCGCGTGAACATTTGACCAGATTCGCCGTTTTTCGAGATACTCGTTTACAGGCTCTGCTTTATAGTAACCTCCCCTCTATCAAAGTCGCTTAAATCAATGGTTTTCCTATTTGCAGCCCACATCTTCGTTAGGATGATCCCCCGCCCGTATATGCTCCGCTTATATCCATTTGTTACCGCGTCACGTGTCCACGCCACCACCAGGCGGTGACCAACGTCGCGGTGGGTAGCGGTCGTAATGTTTTGGCTGATAAATGTATATAAAGGTACGTCGCAGTTCACCAACGTTGTTACCAAAAATATCGAAAATTTCTTGACCTGATTTACTTCAGATTTTTTACGTGCTACCCTAATGAACGTTTGGATGGACATAGGTTACATATTTTTTTAAACACACACGATATACAAATAAGAGTATACACCTTATCGAGAATAAAAGTTTGTAGTAAAAATCGGAAATTTCTTGAACGATTTACTTCACTTTTTTACATGATACTCCAATAAATGCTCAGGTAGGCATACGCTACATAATTGTGTAAATGTACGGTGCGTAAATATGTATATGTATAAGTTCTATGTTTCTAAATGAAGAGAATTCATTACCAAAAATCTCGCAAAGTTCTTGACAGATTTACTTCAAATTACATATAAGGGAAAGTTCTACACTAATTTTCTTCAGGACAATACATTAAAAAACTTTGGATAGACGTGGGCTACATATTTAAGAAATGTGGGGTGAAAATGAGTTTTTAGTTTTATTTCTTGCAGTGAATTACAACTACGATATCAAGGCGTTTAAACAATTGGAATTATTGCTTTTATTGTGCATTATATTGTTCCTCTTTGTCATGTAATTTTAAACAAAATCTGCATACACAACAGTGTGATGTTTTGTTTTATTCTTCGCCGTCGATTTATCGACTTGTGATTAGAATACTACTGCGGAATCTGAATCGTTCTAAAATCTATAATTCTGTTTGATCACAGATTAAAATCACCAAAATAGTATCGGTGAACCTGTTATCTTCATAGATGCAACAGCTAGACAAGTCTCTCTCATTCCCTGTATACAAATGACCCCAAGCGATTTACCCAAGCATTTTGACCTACGTCGATTTACAATCAAAGTATCCATTGCAACACCAATAAACAAGGCTAAAAGCCAAGGAGAGAGGAGAAGAGGTGACAGACAGAGAGGGAGGAGGAAATTTATGTAGAGAGGGGGAAGGATTAGATATTAGATAGACAGCGAAAGGACAAAGGAGAAAAACGACAAATAGATGGAGGAGCAGATGATGAAAAGAGAAAAGGGGAGGAGGAGGAGATAATAGACCAAGAGGGAGGGGCATGAGATGGAGAGAGAGAAAGAGAGGGGGGGGGGTGGGGGAGTGAGACGGAAATCAGGACGTACATTCATTTCTCATTAACAATTTCCAATAGCAAATTACTGGTTTCGCTAGAAAAATAAATAACAAGAACACTCCAGTTGTAGAGGTCGGCAGGTTTCCCTTCAGAGCAAAGGGATGAAATTACTCAGGAATTGATTGCCTCTCTGCAACATGGGACAATCTATTTTGCGAGACTTCAACAAGCTGTGATACTGACATGTACATTGAGACAGTAAAAGCCCTAATTGCGTAGGCTTCCGCAGCCAGAGCAGTCGAGATAAAAGTTTTCTGCGTACGGTACCGCGTCATAATGTATAAAACTACTGCAGCTGGTCTACTGACCCACAAGAGGGCCACTGCAACCGTGGCCGAAACGTTGGTTTTTCACCAGCAGCAGTAATTTCATACATTATGACGCGGTACCATACCCAGAAAACTTTTAAGAAGAATAAGAACCGTATCGAAAAGATAGATGTTTTTTTTTCTAAGTTTTGCACATAATTCTTGTTGCTGAAAATACGGTGAACAACACTTCTACACAGTATATAGTTTGCACGAATGGTTTCTTTTCCTGTTCCAGTTAGTGGACATTCATCTACATCTACATACATACTCCGCAATCCACCATACGGTGCGTGGCGGAGGGTACCTCGTACCACAACTAGCATTTTCTCTCCCTGTTCCACTCCCAAATAGAACGAGGGAAAAATGACTGCCTTTATGCCTCTGTACGAGGCATAATCTCTCTTATCTTATCTTTGTGGTCTTTCCGCGAAATATAAGTTGGCGGCAGTAAAATTGTACTGCAGTCAGCCTCAAATGCTGGTTCTCTAAATTTCCTCAGTAGCGATTCACGAAAAGAACACCTCCTTTCCTCTAGAGACTCCCACCCGAGTTCCTGAAGCATTTCCGTAGCACTCGCGTGATGATCAAACATACCAGTAAGAAATCTAGCAGCCCGCCGCTGAATTGCTTCTATGTCCTCCTTCAATCCGACCTGATAGGGATCCCAAACGCTCGAGCTGTACTCAAGAATAGGTCGTATTAGTGATTTACAAGCGGTCTCCTTTACAGATGAACCACATTTTCCCAAAATTCTACCAATGAACCGAAGACGACTATCCGCCTTCCCCACAACTGCCGTTACATGCTTGTCCCACTTCATATCGCTCTGCAATGTTACGCCCAAATATTTAATAGACGTGACTGTGTCTAGCGCTACACTACTAATGGAGTATTCAAACATTACGAGATTCTTTCTTCTATTCATCTGCATTAATTTATATTTATCTAAATTTAGACTTAGGTGCCATTCCTTACACCAATCACAAATCCTGTACCCTCCTACAGTCACTAAACGACGACACCTTCCCGTACACCACAGCATCATCAGCAAACAGCCGCACATTGGTATCCACCCAATCCAAAAGATCATTTATATAGATACGGACCTACCACATTTCCCTGGGGCACTCTATATGATACCCTCACCTACGATGAACACTCACCATCGAGGACAACTTTTCAAACAGACACTAACGATGCATGGTAGTTCACCTCCCAGGCTAGCTAACTAGCGGCATGTTTCGGGTAGTAAGCCGTCACGAATGGCATCTGTTCCTTAAAAGTTACAGAAGAGATGACTGAACTGGATAAACATTCGTAGGCCTCATGACGTAGGCGGCCACTACTGGTGCGGCGTGCAGTAGCCTATCAGAGGGGTGACGCTCTGTGAGTTCTCCAAGGCGTTAGTGGCAGCTGTCGATGTGCTACCGTTAGCGTAGTAGCAGTGCTGATGAAGGGTCACCGTGGAGGCCAGTGGTGTACAACAGAAAGCAACTTCGGCAGTTGGTCTGATTCTGCAACTTGGCAGAAGGCACACCGGGGCAGGTGGAACGGGGCGGACGATGGTATGTGCCTGCACTGGCCAACGGACAGCTACAGTGTTTGCCCGCACAAGGCAATGACAGCTGGGCAGCTGGATGGCTCAGGCTCATACCCCAGTCCACAAGGAAGATGACTGGAGGCAGATTGCACGTCACTCAATAGGTAACCAACCGTTTCGGCAACATTCATGCTCAGTACTGGCAGTGGTCTGCAGCTATTGGTGGCAGAGTCCTGTGACAGAAGGTGGCTGGTTCATCTCCATGTTCAGACATTTAGACTGGCGTGGACTTCACCGTGGCTAGCGGCTGGTGGCGACTGAGAATGAGTGCCTAAACCTGGCAGTATTAATGCTAGCCCAGTCCACTGTCATTTCGGCAATACTGGCGGTTTTGCTCTGTATTGAGGGGACCGCACCTACTAATTATCACAAATTTCATCCAAATTTGTGGCTTCGTCAGAAATGAAAGTGATGTAAATGGGGGCTCCTGATGGACAAGTGAAAAAATAGCATTTTTGGCACGGGTCGGGCGAGGCACAAGCAATATATGTTATCATAGTTCACATGCAGCGGCTGGTGTAGTGGAAAGATTGCATAACAGTAATTTGAGGATCATGGGATCTAGTCCCTTAGAGGCAAACATATTTTATTTTCAATTTTCAAGTTACTTATATCTCATATAAAGCGATGTAATGTTCAGTATATTTTATTCATTAATATTTTCATAAAATGTTCGAAAAGAAAGTGCAAAGCAACAACTGGGATTGGAAATGAATTTCTAGAAATGGTTTGTAACTCATACACGAGAATTTTGTACATGAAATTAGATACTATTACTATACTGCAGTTGATGTATGTATGCTTGGTTGGTATTCATTGTAGAAGCAGGGGAAGCAGAAATTTTCTTGACATCTCGCTCAAGCTATAAATGCCTCATTTTTGCGATTAGGATTTATTTTGAAATTTCTGTAGAAAGAGGGTTTGGTTTATATTCGTAAAATGTTCGCTGTCATTGCATAGTTTGGCAGGAAACCACGTGCAACGAATCATTTCACCAAATAATGGCGAAAATAACTTATGATGTACAATGAACTGAATAATGATGCAATTTTCTCAGGATGTGATTTCTATTTCCTACTGCTGAGATGACAGCGACTTCGAAGCTTTTTGGTAATACTCATGATCTGAAGATAAAAATATACATGATAGTGTTTTACGAGCGGAGAGCGTTTGGGGGTAATAATTTTAATACTGCAGGATAGCAATTCTTCATCTTGAAAAAACTCATCGTCTAATTGTAGATTTATTTGTCTTCCTCAAGAGTCAATTAATAGAAGAAAATTTTCTCCTGCAAATAGGGCTTCATGACATCAGTCAAACAGATATTGTATTAGGCTGTTGTAAGTTTCCCAGATTTTGACGAAGTAATGACGACATTGCTATATTTTGTCACATACTCGGCCACCGATTTCTGAATTCTGAGCCCAAAGGAACCAATGCTCTCTTGTAGGCATATGTACACTGTATGCAATAACTTTTCAGAAAGTTATCATATTGTATTGTCTAGGGTTAGGTTACTTTGTTCATTCCCGGTACAAGTAACCTAAAAGCTGATAGTACAAAAAAAAGATTCAGTATATGGGCTGGACCCGATGACACTGAAGGGCTGATGCCGCTATCAGCAAAATATAACATGTACACTGGTCTCAGCTATAAAATTACAGCACGAACCAAGTAGTGCTAAGAACGGTTTTGTCAGCTTTCTGGCTAAAATGCCCGGTGTCACGCTACTTCTGGAGACTGTCAATGTGATAGTGTACTAGATGTGGCTATCCTGATCCTGCCCTGTGGGTCAAAGGCACCCTGGCGTTACCTGCTTGGCATAATAGCGTATGTTGAGCAAAATATAGAAAGTACCCTGCTTCGTG
Organism: Schistocerca nitens; assembly: GCF_023898315.1. Lineage (NCBI taxonomy): Eukaryota > Metazoa > Arthropoda > Insecta > Orthoptera > Acrididae > Schistocerca > Schistocerca nitens. The sequence goes on along the minus strand of NC_064614.1, from coordinate 292,717,446 downwards.
GACGTCTACAGAACAATACTTTACGGATTTGGTTCTCGCACGTAACAGTGCTAGTGAAAAATACCCTTGAAAAATTAATGAATTACTGTGCTGGAAAATCTCATACGTTATTTGCTTTTCAAACAGCTGAGCAAAACTGAACGTACTCAGACATTACTCTTTCTACTTATTCTGATCAACACTAAACTGACACACAACATTTTTAGCGCAACGCAATCTGACCTTAAAAAATCCCTACAAAACAATGGCGCTGACTAAAAATAACCTATAACTTTCATGAATCACTTACGTCACAAAAAACTTCGTTACTCGAACTACTGCAATACAGCGAGCGCCAATACTGCCAGCTAAATAAAAGATTCTAACTACTGAAGTCAGTAACTACTGATAGGCATGGTTAATAGATGAAAGATTTTGACAGAGAACAAACAATGTATTTACCTTCATAATGTTCCAAAGTCATTATATATATACAATCAGTTCATGATACCCAATATTACAAATTTACTCTTTCTGATGGACACTCATCCAGATAGTCCGCTCTCAAGATTCAGCCATCTCTCTCCCCACGTCCATCACTGATGGCGGCTCTCCTCCATCTGCGCAACGCTACGCGCTGATCACATCCAACTGCCCAATACTACAATTACCAATATTCCAACAATGCCAACCATCCACAGACTGCACACAGCACAGCCAATGATTTTCATACACAGCGTTACATAGCCCCAATGCTCCCCACAAAATATTTTACTAATTGTTTTGGGCAGTGGCCAATACAGATTAGAAATTTTTTTTTCATAATTACAATAACAAAGATATCAAATGCACACACTTATTTATACACTGTTGGTCAAAACCAAAAATTGTTCTCATGAAGACAGTCCTGATCACTTATCACAATAGTAATTACAGTTTTTTTTACACAAAGTCTCATTAGTAAAAGAAAATGAACACGGAAGTTGAGGATTTCCATGCAGTCTTGAAGAAGTACTGTTGTCCTTCCAACGGAAAGACAGTGCTGGCTATTGACATGCAGACAGGTAAAGGGCCACAACAGAGCAAACCCACAGCAGAGTCAGTCGAAGTTTTGAAGAGTACTGGTAGGTAGGTCTATAACCCTACCCCCATGAACCATGGACCTTGCCGTCGGTGGGGAGGCTTGCGTGCCTCAGCGATACAGATGGCCGTACCGAAGGTGCAACCACAACGGAGGGGTATCTGTTGAGAGGCCACACAAACGTGTGGTTCCTGAAGAGGGGCAGCAGCCTTTTCAGTAGTTGCAGGGGCAACAGTCTGGATGATTGGCTGATCTGGCCTTGCAACACAAACAAAAACGGCCTTGCTGTGCTGGTACTGCGAACAGCTGAAAGCAAGGGGAAACTACAGCCTTAATTTTTCCCGAGGGCATGCAGCTTTACTGTATGGTTAAATGATGATGGCGTCCTCTCGGGTAAAATATTCCGGAGGTAAAATAGTCCACCATTCGGATATCCGGGCGGGGACTACACAAGAGGACGTCGTTATCAGGAGAAAGAGAACTGGTGTTCTACGGATCGGAGCGTGGAATGTCAGATCCCTTAATCGGGCAGGTAGGTTAGAAATTTAAAAAGGGATATATATATATATATATATATATATATATATATATATATATATATAATTTATTACGAGTGGAATATGGACGCGTGGATAATATTCATTCTATTATGTAATTATTTCTTAAACAGATAATAATTACGTAAAACAGAGACAATATTTGTCCCACATTCTTTGTTAATCTACGTCATTCTTTTCTTTTGTTTTGTACCCTTTTGTCGTCTTATGTACATCGCCGACGCAAGACGCGAATCGATTTGAGGTCTGTTAAATGAAAACATTTAATGTAAAATTATTGTACTTTTATGTTCGTTTGGTGTTAAAAACAAATAGAGTCAAATGCGTTGAAACTATTTGTGATTAATTATTGAAAATTCACTTCGTCCTTTAATTATAATTTTGTATTAATTGTTTTATCATAGCTGCAAGAAGCGCAGCCATTGTTAGTTGCGATCATATAGCAACTCCGCCTGTACTTCTAGTTGAAAATAGCATGGGATTTGTGTTAAACTAATTTTCAAAACAATTTAATGTTTTTTTAATGGTGGTATCAATTTAAATGATTTATTGGGAAAAGGAAAATCTTAATTAAAAAATGAAAACTATTTTTTGTTGGCCGCAATCTATACTTTTATCACAGCGGCAAATTTAAATTACTTGAAACTGCAAATTTTCAATAGTCCGATGTGTAAGAAACATATGAGCACCGGTGGTACTGAACTCTATTTACAAAAGAAAAAATTAATCAAATCGGACTGCATTTTCTAAGAACAGTGCTGATGGTATTTCTTGTTGAACAATATTTCATTGCTGATGTCTGTGGCCAAAATTAAACTACGCAAGAATCACAGAGAAAAATATTTCTGGTAGCATACGTCAGTGTGCGGGTGGTATTCTGTGGTTCCTTTTCATGATCAATTTGCTAAGAATAATTAATTCCATCGAAGACAAAAGAAATTATAAAAGCTCCGATGTACGATCTGTAATTTTAGTGATATGGACACAGCTTACAGTCAACATTATTACACTACGTCAGGTGGAGTTCTTGTGCAATTGAATCGAATAATTATCCGGGAGAAGTTGTAGTTTTAATAATGCATTATACGTGTGTATAATATTGTCAGTATCATTTACGAAATCAAATCAATGCAACTGATAAAAAAACAGAGTGAATTCATTTTTTTTATGTATTGTTTTTCACGAACCTGACACCTGGCCACCGAGTTGCTGTTACTACTAATACTAGAGCTGGTGCGACAGACGAATCTACTATATATATATATAGTATACAATGCCGAAGCCTATAATCCGAAATGAGGTTCATGAAGGAAGTATTTTGAAAAATATGTTAACATGACCAGATACTGGGATGAGCCAATTACCACTATATATATATATATGTGTGTGTATGTGTGTGTGTGTGCGTGTGTGTGCGTGTGTTAGTTATAAGATTATTTTGTGTCGATGTATATGTGTCAGTGATATATATAGACTCGTTGTGTTATATTGTGTCCCGCATCTCGTGGTCGTGCGTTAGCGTTCTCGCTTCCCACGCCCGGGTTCCCGGGTTCGATTCCCGGCGGGGTCAGGGATTTTCTCTGCCTCGTGATGGCTAGGTGTTGTGTGCTGTCCTTAGGTTAGTTAGGTTTAAGTAGTTCTAAGTTCTAGGGTCCCATAGTGCTCAGAGCCTTTTTTTTTGTTATATTGTGTATAAAATGGTTTCGCCCTGGAAACTGGTTAAACCTGGTGAGGATACAGAGGCAGAAGTCATATCAGATCCTCCTGTAGAACAACCTGTTCACACTCCTATTCAGTCATTAGAGAATTTAATTACCGATGACAATTTTGTAGATGATGTTCCGACAGGTAGTGATACTGAAGAGCTGCCGAAGAAAACTGGCACTCTACCAGTCAATCAGTTAGAAAATAGAGACACTGTTTGTACCGACCCAGGGGGCACAAGTGCACAATGCACAAGCTATGCCGTTGCAGGATATGTTAACAGCAATATTCGAAAAATTTACTACCCAGCAGAGGGAAGAAAGGGCTAGATAGAGAGACAGGAAAGAGAAATTAAAGACCAAGAAAGGGAAAGGAAATTAGTTGAAAATATCAACAATGTATTTCTTATAAGAGATGAGGAAATTGTCCGCCAGATCAATCAATCTTTAAACGAACGGGATGGTGCAATTACTGATCATGTGAAACAAGAGATCGATGCAGTGAAATCCACGATCGAACCATTAGTGAAAATTCCAGTTCCGATTAGCAGCCTTTAAACTGATATCGATAAACTTGAAAATAGATTCAAAGATCTAGCCACAGCTGTCGAAACATTGCAGGAAGGTATTCCTTCCGAAATTCATAGCTAAGTCAAAACCGAGATAGCCAGAGCGATGTATCCTGGAAACCGTAACCCACAAAATCTTTCAGTATGCAGCAACAACAACTCTGATGCTGACAGGCAAACGTACACAGAACATTCTACACCGAATCTTGTTGTACCGCAAAGAAAACCAGACTTTGGTAATCAAATGATTTTGCCGCAGCAATGAGTGACAACAAGAAACAATCATGATAACGAAACAGAGGGTAGTTGTAAAAAGGTAAATGCAACACCTGCAAATGAGAGCAGTTCAACGCAACTAACAACTCTGATGCATGAAGAGAGTTTCATCAAGCATCAGAAGTTTCAGATCTTCAATGAAGAAAGAAAAAGAAACGTACACCCTGTTGTATTTATCCGTAATTTCAAAAGCGTTCTTCTAAAATCATGGTCAGAAGAACAAAAGATACAATTTGTGGTATCACATATCTCTGGTGATGCGTTAAGTATGGGCATTAAATGCCGCAGAAACTTGTAAAACCTTTCATGACTTTGAAAAGGTGTTTTTAGATCAATTTTGGTCGGCGTTTACTCAATAGCGACTTCGTAATATAGTATACAATGCCGAAGTCTATAATCCGAAATCAGGTTCATGAAGGAAGTATTTGGAAAACATGCTAACATGACCAGATACTGGGATGAGCCAGTTACCACTAGAGATTTGTTATGAGTACTAAAAGTCAGACTACCAAACCACATTAGAGAGAAACTGTTCAATGTTACAGACACCGACTTAAAAGGATTTCTGTCTGTAATCGATTCCTTGGATCTTGTGCAGGAGGACGCCAGAAAAACTTCGGATGTCACCAGCAATACAAACAGTCCGAACGGAAAGAATTCATGGAACAGCAATTACAACAATAACAGTAATAGAAACCAATACAACCAAGACTGTGGTTACAACGATAGTAACAAGGATTATAAGAAAGCCGAAGAATACCAACAGCCGAATGGTATTCCAAGGCAGCATCACAATCGGAATTCAAATTTTCATAGTGACATAAATACCGAAAAAGACGGAATGACCACAGACCAAACAGTCCGTACAAAGATAAGCCAATGAATATGCGTGGAGATGACGAATATTGGCGGCATCAGGACCAAACCATTGGCAACCGTCGCAAGGTTCTTTTAATACAGACCAGCCGGTAAACTATGTCCAAGCTATTCCGATGTCAAACAGCCTATATCCACCGTGGTGGGATACAAGCAGGTCATCTCCAACTACAACAGAAAATTCACAAAATGTGAAAATAACAGAGGTACGTTCTGATACCAAAAAAAATTCCCAGAAGCCGACAAACTAATTGCGGTCCCTAGGCCTTCGCCAGGCGACCGAGGGCATCAAAGAAGGCAATAGGAACATGATTCGATGTCAGGATGGAAATAAATTAGAAGATGAGCTATATCAAGAACCTGTCATTTCTGATAAGATAGAAAAGGAAATAACTCTAGCAAGTGCCAACGGGAGTATAAATGGGATACCAACTACAATTCTGCTCGATACAGGTGCAAATGTATCTGTAATCTATATGCAATTTTTCAAGAACGTTTCGCAACTAGGAAAATTACCGATCTTACCCGTCGCAAATTGCAAGGTTATTGGAGCATTGGGAAATAAGACACAAACCATAAAATTCCAGACACAGGCGGAAGTTACCTTAGGAAATGATCGCTTGACATGCAAGTTCCTATTGATAGACAACTTAACCGTACCAGTGGTAATTGGATTTGAGTTCCTTCGGGACGTGTGATCTTAATCACCAACAGCCACCGATAACTTTGATGTTGAATCGGGAGTTCGGTGCAAACCTTCCATTAATGCAAAAGGTACACCTTTCTGTCAGTAAAAAGAAGATGTTAGTGTTGAACCAGGAGCACCCGCAGATACGTAGTCAAAACCGAAATAACGATGTACCCAGCGATGCGAATGACATCGTGGCAACAATACAAGAAAAATAAAGGAGACAACTTGCCTTAATACTTCTGAGGCTAAGCAATTGACCGAATTATTGTCTGAATATCATTAAGTATTCGTTGAACAACCTGGTATCAAAAGATTATGAGAATAATATGAATGTATTACCGCACAAGACCTATTGTAGAGCAGCTTACTCGGTTCGCTGGACTAGGAGCTATATTGCCACAAAGACATGAAAAAATATTTGCATTAATATGTTTGTATTTAGAAAGGACTAATAAGAGGTGCTAATGTACCGAACATTAATAAATGTGATGTTTAGTTTTAGTAATGCAATTATATTGTGTTTGTTAGTTTGTAGATTTACACGTCAAGTGTCACAATATAATATGCTTGAATTATTTGTGCAAGGAGTAAAGAATCTCCATGATAAACACATTTTAATAAAAGAAGTCAGTATCTTCATAAAAGTTCACTTAAATATTATTGTATTAAATATAATAAATTTTATTATTTTTTTATGTAGCATTCATATCAATGAAATGCATAAAATGTTTTAAATGAGATTGAGTTATATAGTCCCATACATACGAGTGTTGGTCATGTGTGAGCTGTGTGATCCTGTCAGCCACCCCTCGAGTAGTATCTGACTGTACTAATTAATGTATACATTTCAATCTGAAGTCATATAAAATGACTTATCAGGGACATTCCGGTTAAAAGAAGTCAAACATGGATCTCTGTCCCAAGAAATGATAAAATATGTGTATTTGCCATGAACAAGGAAATGTACTGTTATCTTGATTGTTCGAGAATGATCTAATGATCACAACAATGTAGCAGATTCCTAAAGTTTTATACTGTATGATGTTTAAGTAACTGGATAAAATTTTGATCTTGTTATTCAGTCATTGTAATGCAAAAATATGTGCAGATGTACCAGACCTCTTTTCATGAAAGATGTCGTTCGCATATAGACTATGTGTAAGTACTATGAACATGTACTCATAGCAGTAAGAAACTTGATCTGTGTATTACAAGAACTGCACGAAAGTAGTGGACACTGATTTATTTAGCAAAAAATGTGAACAGTGATAAACTGCGATCAAGAAACCTTAAGACCACTCATGTAGTGTCGAAGGTAACAGCAACGCTGTGGACGTTAAGTTCTGTTGCCAATATTAGCAGTTAAAGGCAACTCGTGACCTCTAATAATTCGATTCGGAGCGTCTTTGCGGGTAAAATATTATGTGACTGACTGTAGGGCCAGCTGCGACGCAGAAAAAGAATGCAACGTTGCCTTCGCAGCGCGTCGCGAGAGACATAGTGTAATCACATTATCCGAGTATACACAAAGCATGCTACGGACACGTGTGTGATTACAGTGCCGTGATTGAAATATGCAAATTGTGATGTATTCCTAAATGAATCACTACATTGTGTTGAACAGTGTCCACATACAGTTTTTTTTTTTTGTGGTTTTAGGGCGCACAACTACAATGGTCATTAGCGCCCAGAGTAAGTTAGGAATGCACCGCGAGGCACATGGTTAAAGCAGCAACTAAAAGGGACAATACTACAAAAGACAGACAGGCAGAGGATTAGAAACACAGCATAATAAAATGTCCTTAGACATGTTTGTCAAGTTGATAAAACGAAGAACGCGAGCAGCTGCTCCTGGGTCATCCGCTAAAATGGCATCCAGAGTACATGGCAGGCCAAGATCAAGACGCAGTGTATTAAAATCCGGACAGGACGTTAAAATGTGGCGGACCGTCAGCAATTGCCCACATGGGCAGAACGGCGCCGGCGCAGCCGTCAGCAGATGGCAATGGCTGAACCGGCAGTGTCCAATTCGTAACCGGGCCAAAACGACCTCCTCCCGCCGAGAAGGGCGTGAGGAGGACGTCCAAGCCGCGGGAAGAGGTTTCAAGGCCCGAAGCTTGTTGTCCGTAAGTGCAGCCCAATCGGCATGCCACAGCGATAAAATGCGCCGACAAATGACCCTGCTACAATCTGATGAAGGGACACAACATGAAGCTGTCCGAGGCAGGAGGACCGCAGCCTTGGCCGCGGCATCTGCAGCTTCGTTGCCAGGGATACCGACATGGCCAGGAACCCACATAAAGTTAACCGGAGAACCGTCGTCCACCAGCTGCTGAAGAGAGCGTTGGATCCGGTGCACGAAAGGGTTAACCGGATACGGATCACTGAGGCTCTGGATGGCGCTCAGGGAATCGGAGCAGATGACATAAGCAAAATGTCGGTGGCGGCAGATGTGAAGAACAGCCTGGTAGAGGGCAAAGAGCTCAGCTGTGAAGACCGAACAATGGCCATGGATCCGGTATTTGAAACTTTGTACCCCGACAATAAAAGAACACCCGAGCCCGTCATTGGTCTTAGAGCCATGTGTATAAATGAAGGTCATATTAATGAACTTCGAACGATGTTCGACAAAACGGAAGTGGTATACCGAACCGGTGGTAACCTCCTTTGGGAGCGAGCAGAGGTCAAGGTGAACGCGAACCCGAGCCTGGAGCCAAGGTGGCGTGTGGCTCTCGCACACTCTAAAGGTTGCAGGGAGTGAAAAATCAAGGTGTTGAAGGAGGCGACGAAAGCGAACTCCAGGGGGTAGCAGGGCAGAGACATACAACCCGTATTGACGGTCGAGAGAGTCGTAAAAAAAAGGGACGATAAGACGGGTGGTCGGGCATTCACAGGCGTACCGACAAAGCAGTATATCGTGCCGGTAGGTGAGTGGCAATTCACCCGCATCAGCATGAAGACTCTCGACCGTACTAGTATAAAACGCTCCGATCGGAAGACGTAAACCCCGATGTTGTATGGAGTTGAGGCGGCGTAAGATGGACGGCCGGGCAGGGGAGTATACGAAGCTCCCATAATCCAACTTGGAGCGGACGATCGACCGATATAGGCGAAGTAGGACGGTTCGATCTGCTCCCCACGAGATACCACTGAGAACACGGAGGACATTTAGAGAACGGGACAAGGGGCAGCCAAATATGACATGTGGAGACCAGCTAAGTTTCCTGTCAAATGTAAGACCTAAAAATTTTGTTGTCTCCACGAATGGGAGAGCAGCGGGACCGAGTCCTAAGGACGGTGGGAGAAACTCTTTGTAGCGCCAGAAGTTAATACAGACCGTCTTCTCGGCAGAAAAACGGAAGCCATTGGCGACACTCCAGGAGTAAAGACGGTCAAGAGAACGCTGAAGACAGCGCTCCAGGAAACATGTACGCTGCGCGCTGCAATAGATGGAAAAATCGTCCACGAAAAGGGAGCCCGATACATCAGCTGGGAGGCAATCCATTATTGGATTGATCGCTATGGCGAAGAGAACGACGCTCAAAACTGAGCCCTGTGGCACCCCATTCTCCTGGCGAAAGGTGTCTGACAGGGTAGAACCCACACGTACCTTGGACTGTCGATCCATTTGAAAGGAACGAATAAAAAGAGGGAGGCGACCGCGAAAGCCACATGTATGCATGGTGCGGAGAATGCCCGCCCTCAAACAGGTGTCGTAAGCCTTCTCCAAATGAAAGAACACAGCCGCGGTCGGGCGCTTCCGCAAGAAGTTATTCATAATGAAGGTCGACAAGGTAACCAGATGGTCAACAGCAGAGCGGCGCCTACGAAATCCACATTGTACATTGGTAAGTAGGCGTCGAGATTTGAGCAGCCAAACCAAACGAGAGTTAACCATTCGCTCCATCACCTTACAGACACAGCTGGTAAGCGTGATGGGTCGATAACTGGAAGGCAAGTGCTTGTCCTTCCCCAGCTTGGGAATCGGTACAACAATAGACTCGCGACAGCATGCGGGAACATGTCCCTCAATCCAGATGCGATTACAAGTACGATGAAGGAAACCTTTACCCGCAGGAGAAAGGTTCTTCAGCATCTGAATATGAATAGAATCAGGCCCTGGAGCGGAGCACCGTGACCAGGCAAGTGCATTTTCGAGTTCCCGCATGGTGAATGGGGCATTATAACTTTCACGATTCGAGGAGCGGAAGTTAGGTGGCCTAGCCTCCTCTGCCTGTTTTTCGAGGGAGGAAGGCAGGGTGACAATGAGCGGAGCTCGCAACCTCTGCGAAAAAGCGGCCGAAGGCATTGGAGACATCCTCAGGGGCCACAAGGACGTCATTCGCGACGTCAAGCCAGAAACTGGTGAGTTGACCTTAGTGCCAGATAGCCGGCGCAGGCTACCCCAGACAACAGAAGGAGTAAAACTGTGCTTGTGAAAGCAGCCCAGCTGGCTTTCTTGCTTTCTTTAATAATACGACGACACTACGCACGTAATCGTTTGTAATTGATACAATTCGTCACTGTAGGGTCGCGTTTAAAGGTGCGTAAAGCACGTCGACGAGCACGTAAAGCGTCTCTACGTGCTTCGGTCCACCAGGGGACCGGTACGTGACGTGGAGAAGAAGTAGTGTGAGGGATGGAATATTCAGCAGCAGTGAGAATGACTTCAGTGAGGTGTGCGACCTGACTATCGCAGCTTGTGAAGGTTTGATCCTGAAAGGTCGCCCTGGAAGAGAAGAGCCCCAGTCTGCTTTGGAGATGTTCCAACTAGTTGAGCACGGAGAGGGGGTATGATGCAGGAGATGGATAACACACGGGAATTGGTCGCTTGAATATGTATCAAAGTGCATACCACTCAAACCGGCGTGCCAGTTGGGTAGTACATATAGAGAGGTCTCAATGGGAATAGGTGTGAGATGTGTCCGAAAGAAAAGTAGGGGCGCCAGTATTGAGGCAGACAAGACTGAGCTGGTTGAAAAGGTCTGCTAACATAGCCCCTCGGGCAGGATGCTGGAGAGCCCCAAAGGGGATGGTGGGCATTGAAGTCTCCAGTTAACAAAAATGGTGCATGTAGCTGATCAATATTTTGCATCATGTCTGCCCTGGTAACGGCAGACGATGATGGAGTGTAAACGGTACAAATGGAAAATGCAAAAGTGGGGAAGGTAATTCGGACGGCAACTGCCTGCAGGCCGGTGTGCAATGTGATGGGATCGTAGTAAATATCATCCCGCACCAGCAACATAACCCCTCCATGAGCCGGAATACCTGCCACAGGGGGTAGGTCAAAACTTACAGAGGTGTAGTGTGCCAAGGCAATTTGATCGCATGGGCGTAGCTTCATTTCCTGGAGGGCTACGACGAGCGGACGGTGCAAGCGGAGCAGCAACTAAGTCCTCTCGGTTGGAGCGAATATTCCAGTGAATAAGTGCCATCGTGAGAAGAAAAAGAAGATGCAAGAAGGGGTCACCTCGAAGGACGCTGAGGGCCTGGCTTCGAGCGAGCACTGCCGCCGCTATCAGAAGGCCGACAGTCATCGTCCATTGGTTCTATATGTTCATCGGCCATCTTGTTAAGATGGCCGGGAGAGGAACATCGACCGCCGGTGAACGGCCAGATGTTCTGCTACCAGCGGTGTGGCCAGGCGAAACGGAAGACGGCCTGGGGCGGCAACCGCTGGGTGGCGCAGGAGAAGAAATGCGCCGTGGCGGAGAAGGAGAACTGTGCTTCCTATGAGCCTTCTTGGAAGGTCGTTTAGTGGAAGTACTGGTCGATGGCTGGAAGTTCGAGGTACGTAGGAAGTCTGCACGGGACGGTTCCTTCTTGAAGGCCCGTGCATCTGACTTCTGGGTCTTCGTCTTGACAGAAGCTGATGAAGGTGCTTGTGTCTGAGGGGTGACGGGAGGAAAGGAGACGTCGACCGGGCGATCTTAGCGCTGGCCGAACGGACGACCGTAGTGCTGAAGGTCAGATCGCATGTCTGCGTCGCCACCTCCCTGGTAGCCCGAGGAGAGGCGAGGACAGTACTGTATTTCCCCGCTGGGAGCAGCGTGGGCTTCCTACTACCAAATAGCTTGCGACCAGCCGAGGTGGACACTTTCTCTTTGACCCGAATTTCCTGTATACAGCGTTCTTCCTTGTAGATGGGACAGTCACGGGAGGACGCTGCATGGTCACCCTGACAGTTCACACAATGAGGAGACGGAGGTGGACAGTCACCCTCATGGACATCCCTGCCGCAAGTGACACATTTAGCCGCATTGGAACAAGATTGGCGAGTGTGATTAAAACGCTGACACTGGTAGCAGCGCGTAGGTGTCGGGACATAGGGGCGAACAGAAATAACCTCGTAGCCCGCTTTCATGCGCGACGGCAGCTGAACACTATCAAAGGTGAAGAAAAGTGTCCAGGTCGGTACAAGGTCATTGTTGACCTTTTTCATGACCCTATCAACAGCCGTCACGCCCTGCTCAGCGAGGAAAGACTGAATCTCCTCGCCAGTCAATCCGTCGAGTGATCTAGTATATACCACACCACGTGACGAATTCGAAGTGCGGTGAGCCTCCACCCGGACAGGGAACGTGTACAGGAGTGTGGCCCAAAGCAGTTTTAGTGCCCGAAAGGCGCCCTCAGTTTCTAATAACGAGGTACCGTTACGTAACCTGGTAGAAGACTTGTCATATCCGGCTATGGCATCTACGCCCTTCTGGATAACGAAAGGGTTCACAGAGGAAAAATCCTTTCCGTCCTCAGATCGAAAAACTACGAGGAACTGTGGGGCAGGCTGTAGTACTTTTGTCATTGGTAGCTGGTCAAGTTTCCGTTTTTGGGCAGAAGTCGAGAGAGAAGAGAAATCCATTGCAGAGGAATCCCCCATGATTGCCAGCCTCTCCGATGGCACACTCCTTCCTTGTGGGGACCCTCTCAGAGGGCACTTCCGCCTGGGGAGGAGGCCGGGAGGAGGACGCAAGGAGGAGGGGGGCAAGGAGGAGGAGGCAAGGAGGAGGAGGCAAGGAGAAGGAGGCAAGGGAAAGAGTAAGACAGTGAGATGGAGAAGAACAAAGAAAGGAACCAACCAAAGGAAGGAAGAAACCAGAAGAAGTGAAAAACCAAAATGACCGCAAATATAGGTCGTGGAACCATCCGTCTCTGGACGCAGGCGCTAACTACCCCTTTGAGGGGGAGCTACTCCTTTTAGTCGCCTCTTACGACAGGCAGGAATACCTCGGGCCTATTCTAACCCCCGGACCCGCAGGGGGGTCAAGATACAGGACATAGTACAAAAAAAAAAAAAAAAAAAAACTAAATTAATTCCTTCTGTGTGAATGCGAGTGATATGGACACCAACAAATTTTCTCCACAGGATGGTAAGTGTGTTTATCTTGTCACTGACACATGTATTTTACATTTCATGTACCCGACTTTAACTGAATGACGAGGTACAAGAGAATCCAGAGCTGCTGCAGGGGTAGTTCCGGCCAGCAGCAGATCGCAATCACGACGCAGCCAACGGCAATTGACGCTACGCAGACACGGCCAGGGGAGGACCGGCGGCAGTCACTACCTGACTGCGTTCCGACGGGTCGACGTGTAAGCAATGTTTGTCATACACAAGAAATATGTTAAAACTCTTAAAAAAACATCATAAAACTTCAATTTATTTCGCACAAACGACAGAAACATAAATTCGTGTTCCAGTTTGTAGAATCTCAACTATGACAAACCTGACTGGTAATAGTAGGTGAATGTATTGTCCTGAAGCCCCTTGGACGCTTGTGATCCCGGTTTACCGATCCCAGCTAACCTGAATGGGGGGGGGGGGGGGAAATAAGATAATCCGGGAAGTATCCAAGGCAATTTCCGAGGCAATACAGTCACAGTTATTTTTTTAATTACTCAATTCAAATACAATTTTCTGTGACAAGTTTAATTGAAGTCAAATATTTGGACACTAAAAGCCATGAATTTTCGTGGATTATGTGGACTGATAAAAAAAAGGGGTGATGAGAAATAAACATGGTGAATAAACTATTTTTTATCAGCCCAAGGGGTAATATAACATACTATATTGTTATTGTGAGTGGAATATGAATATTCATCCAATTATATAATTATTTCTTAAAAAGATGATAATTATGTAAAACATAGACAATATTTGTCTCACATTCTTTGTTAATCTATTTCATTCTTTTCTTTTGTTTTGTACGCTTTTGTCTTCCTATGAACATCGCCGACGCAAGTCGCGAATCGATTTGAGGTCTGTTGAATGAAAGACATTTAATGTGAAATTATGTACTTTTATGTTCATTTGCTGGTAAAAACAAATAGTCAAATGCGTAAAAACTATTTGTGATTATTGAAAATTCACTTCCTTTTTAATTATAATTTTGTATTAATTGTTTTATTATAGCTGCAAGAAGCGCAGCCATTGTTAGTTGCGATCATATAGCAACTTCGTCTGCACTTCTAGTTGAAAATAGCATGGATTTGGGTTAAACTAAGTTTCAAAACAATGTAATATTTTTTTACTGGTCGCATCAATTTAAATGATTTAAATGATTTATTGGGAAAAGGAAAATCTTAATTAAAAAAGGAAATCCTTTATCTTTCGTTGGTCGCAATCTTAACTTCTATCACAGCGGCAAATTTAAATTACTTGAAACTGCAAACTTTCAATAGTCCGATGTGTAAGAAATAAATGATCACCGGTGGTACTGAACTCTATTTACAAAAGAAAAAAATTAATCGAATCGGACTGCATTTTCTAAGAACAGTGCTGATGGTATTTCTTGTTGAACAATATTTCATTGCTGATGTCTGTGGCCAAAATTAAACTACGCAAGAATCACAGATAAAAATATTTCTGGTAGCATACGTCAGTGTGTGGCTGGTATTCTGTGGTTCCTTTTCATGATCAATTTGCTAAGAGTAATTGAATCCATCGAAGACAAAAGAAATTATATAAGCTCTGATGTACGATCTGTAATTTTAGTGATATGAACACAGCTTACAGTCAACATTATTACACTACGTCAGGTGGAATTCTTGTGCAATTGAACCAAATAATTATCTGGGAGAAGTTATAGTTTGAATAATGCATTATACATGTGTACAATATTGTCAGTATCATTTACAAAATCAAATCATTGCATCTGCTAAAAAAACAGAGTGAATTCAAACCGCAAAATACCATAGAATATCGTATCATCCATATTCATTGCACTTGATACACAAAAACTGCCACACGTCATCACAGAGCAGACCCACTGTAGTCCTGGTAGAGATTATGGTATTGATGGGCCACGAGAGGTGCAGACCCACTGCAGTCCTTGTAGAAATAATGGTATTGGTGTGCCATCAAAGATGCAGACCCATTGTAGTCCTTTTAGAGATGGCCAGCAGCCATCTGTTGCGACTGTGCAGGTGCAAAATCACCATCGAAGAGTCTTGCAGACAATATAGCAAGTCCATAAACCACTACTTGTGCTCTCACGAAGTTTTTGGAATTGTCCTTAGAACCAGCAATGCTGTTAACCAGTCCCTTGCTGAATTATTAACATACGTGCAAACACTAACGGTCCCAACTTCTCACATATTGTGCATATAATATGACCAACAAATGTGTGCAGTGAAATGAATGCTTACAAGTTACTTAATTTGATGAACTGGTGTCCATTACAATTTTATAACGTGAGAATACAATTACACGGATACAGAAAACATCATTAAAACATAGTAATACAGATAATATTTGTAGTAATACAGGCTTTACAAAAGAATAGAAATAGACATATACATCAGTGTTACAGGAATTATGACAAGTAGCTATATATAAAATAATGCGAGTAGTTTTCGGAACATTAATTTCACACATGAGGATTAAAAAAGAACAGAATAAATAATGTCTAAACATCTTTAAAAAGAAAATAACATTAGAAAAATTCTACAACATAACTCTTATCATCTAAAGACATAAAGACTGGAAAAAACACAAATACACAAGAGTACACAAACACATAGCAGAATAACACAAAAGGAAAGTACAGGGTTTGTTTTCAGTGTAACATTTGGTACTGCAGTCCAACCCAAAACTTCATGCCATAGATCTTTCCTCTTATTTCAACATTTGCTCCTGAAAAAAAAATCGTATCTAACGCTATTGTCCCTAAACCCTACTGTTTTGTTCATATCCTCTTTCAAAATAAATATTTTACATTGTAAGATACTCATTTTTGCCAAAATATTTTTCATATAACTTCTCAATGCATTCTTTCCCTATTCTTCATAGTTAGTTTCTTATATAGTCTACCCCCTCTTAAGCTAACGTAAATCTACTGAGCTCAGAAATATATACTAAGGGACGAAGCAATTCAGCAGCGCAAAACAATTAACACAAACAGCAATGACAAAAAAATGGATATTGGCAAAGCAAGCAGCAGTATATCTAAATTAGCAGAGCAAATGCTACATTACAAGTAATATGAGCCAACGTGCAGCAACAAGAAAAATAAATCAGTAGTAAAACTGGCTTAACAGAGTAATACAAAGTCAAATTCAGTAACACTATGCCTGGCAAACAGCAGCAGCAAATGCTATAGCTTATACCTAAACAAGACTAAGCTTGGGCAGAAATAATAGCGCACTAAAGACAACAATGCAGATAAGGGAAATGTCTATTCATATCTTAATGTCTACGTAATTAAAGTGGTGCACCACAACAACTTATTCTACAAAAATATTACCAAGTACTTGAAAAGAAAATTATGTATTCAATTACTGTTATTAGTCCCTTCTTATTGTTCTTTCCTTTCCCAGTGCTCCTTTTCCGAAGAATGAGGATCATAAAATTATTATTTAATAGATGTGTTGACAGTGTTCACATTAGCAAATGCATTTAATTTTATTTTATAGAACCAATGCTGCAACACAGCTGGAGACCAGATATCAAATAAAATAGGCAAATATATACAAAGCAAAGCATGAAACATCATTCACTAGCCTTATGGCATTTCGTAAGGCTGTAAAAAAATGTCTCAACTAGGAAGACTGTAGTCATAATCTGGTGTATAGACATAAAATATTTCTCCATCATTTCATTAGGCATTTCAGTAAATATCAGAAAGATTAAGCTCTACAGTATAATCATATGTTTCCAAGTAATAGCGTGTCACATTTGCGATGCTTTCTACGAAGGAATGTCAATAGTGAGGTTAATGACCTCTTTTCTTCACCTAATGGTTTTTTCTCTATGCATGTGGGCGCCCACAACGCATTACGTCAAGGCACTTGGCTTTCTTACCGAAATATTTACGACAGCAGTTTGCGCTACAGTAACAGTCTCATATAAAAAACTTTCACAGGTCGAGAATTTGCGTTGCAAATGTGTAGAAACAAAATCCTTTAAATATGACAGTGTCCAAAAAATTTTCGCCGGCATTGTGAAACATTCACGCATGTACACACATTTCATAATTCTTTAAGTACGATTCTTGGTTTCCAACATCCGTTTTCACAAATCAGAGTCCCTAACCACTACTCATTATTCCTTACCTTATTACACGTATACATATTCGTCGACACTTCAATATTTCACCATAATAAATACATAGCATAATCAAATTCCTCATATAGCATCAGCTTATTGATCATAAACATACCTCAAGAGCAGAATACACATCGTCATCGTAATAATAACATCATAACAGATCAATTACATCTCAAAATCGTCGCAGCTTCTTTCAATAATTTCAAGACATTCAATAAAGTCATATACCTCAAACGTACTTCAAAAGTCATGATCCCATACCTAATACTTCATTCAAAGATCTCATAGTATCACATATCACACATGTGTCACTTACATAGAAATAAATGTTTGTTTCTCTGTTAAATAATCAGATAGCTGTGTAGTTCTGTAGTAGAGAAATATGGTACCGCTGTGTAAAGTTGTATAAGCAAATATATTAGCTAGGGCTCCTAGCGCTCGCTACACGCTTAGCACACAAAGTACGCGTGTACCCCCTGAGGATTAATGTAATTATACCCTCAGGTGTTACTGATAAGAGGAGGAGGATATTGGTGTTTAACGTCCCGTCGACAGCGAGGTCATTAGAGACGGAGCACAAGCTCGGATTAGGGAAGGATGGGGAAGGAAGTCGGCTGTGCCCTTTCAAAGGAACCATCCCAGCATTTGCCTGGAGAGATCTAGGGAAATCACGGAAAACCTAAATCAGGATGGCCGGACGCGGGATTGAACCGTCGTCTTCCCGAATGCGAGTCCAGTGTGCTAACCACTGCGCCACCTCGCTCGGTCTTACCGATAAGAGCAATGGAGTGAAATGTGTCAGGGAAAATCTTTGTATCTTTGTATTTCACAAATCTTTAAACATAAATATTTTAAGTAAAAAATTAATCACTCAAATACGTGTACTGTAGTGCTAAACTGTGCGTCTTGTTGTAACATAATCTGTCATTACTTAAGGGGAAAAAATGTGCCAAGTGTCGTAATTATCGTCGTCCGTAAGCAAAGTTCTGTAGAAGTCAATGTACTTACCTCGTAATAAACAAAAGCGAAATGCTATGGGTATAGATATCGTAGTTATTACATACAGTACCGTAATCAAGAAAGTACTATACTGTAATGTATTGTTGTGCTATGGAGAAGGCTGTCATTGTAGCTATACCACAAAAGTTACTACTAAAACATGTTTTACTTTCCAGAAGAATTCAGAAAAACTGTGCAGATATAAAATAGATACACCGCAAAAGCAACAATGTAAATTGTGTCACACATTAGAAGCGTCGTGATATAATCTTGTAGCTGTCAAATAAACTAACCACTGTGTCAGCTGGTATCTCTCAGAAAGTACTTTAAATCCAGAATGTATTTTCAAGTAAACCAAAATGCTGCATTAAAAGCTCATTAGCAGTATATGTTCTAAGTATATAAGCCTTATAGTCGTTATGTAATCGTGCAACTAACAAGCAAGAATGTACACACACAATAACACTGTGTCCTCTGTTCACTATCACAATGCAGTGGTAATTATTTGTCTAAATAAGTTCCCTAGGTTATTGACTGGATACTTAACTTTAAAACATAGTTTCTAAATGTGACAAAGAGTACTAGTAACGTGAAGTGATAAATTTTATAGCAAAGACTAAGTTAAAAAAAGATTACCTCTCAATAAACGGTTTTACATGTGAAATGTGGTGCAATCCTTTACTCTTCCTAGTACGCAGAGTTTCAACTTCAATGCAATTATCATGCGGTATACGTTGGTAAAGAATACTGGAATTTTTCTTTAAGTTAGCTTTTGTTATTTTCCTCAAGCCGACCCGGCGCAAGTGGCTGCCTGCGATGCGAGTCATTATCTCCCTGTTGGCGCGTGTCGTTATTAGGATTAGGAGACCTAACTTCTACAAATTCACCTTGTCGAGAGGGCCCTGCCCTGTTTGAATCCCGCCAGTTCTGATGAAATTCAGGTCTGTCGTGTTGTCGGTAGTTTACGTAGTTTCTTTTTTGTCGGTCATGTGGTGGAGAATTTCTCCCGGAATCATAACTGCGCAGTGGACCGTTGCGTCCGAAGTTATTCTGTCTCTCTTGATAATAATTATTTTGGTTCCCATATCGTCTGTTTCTCTGTCTCTGTGATAGTCATTACTGCGGAGAGGTGATCTTACCCTGTAATCATTACTACTCTCCCAACAATTGTCGTAAGGGTGGTGTCTGTTTTGGTCACGATTTACGTTGTATAAATAG
Source organism: Schistocerca nitens (assembly GCF_023898315.1). NCBI lineage: Eukaryota > Metazoa > Arthropoda > Insecta > Orthoptera > Acrididae > Schistocerca > Schistocerca nitens. The sequence continues at coordinate 292,697,949 of NC_064614.1, read as the reverse complement.
CGTTGTGTCCAGTTATTATTTCTGTCATCGCGGAATTGTGACAGATGTGATCTGTAATTGTTGTGCTCCTGTTTTCACGTTCCGCGATTGTCACTGTCAATTTCCAATTCTTGTAACAGTCCCTGAGAAGCTTCAATGTCGTCTTTGCAACGTCCTGTCAAAATATCATGTCGTAAATGTTCAGGCAATTTGAGTAAACAAATGCGGATGAGTTCTGAGGGGCTGTATGGGTTTGAAAAATACTGATTCTTATGCAACATGTCTTCAAAATATTTCACACGACTGGAAAATTCAAATTATTCAAAGTGTTTCATCATCATGATGCTATGTTTTATGCGATCTTGAGTAGCTTGAGACCAATAAGTTGAGAGGAAGGCATGATAAAATTCACCTTGACTGTAACAATCGTCAATGACCTATCGCATTCTTACAGCTGGTTCATTCTCTAAATAGCCACACATAAATTCTAATCTGTGCTCCAATGACCAGTTGGGAGGAAACCAATGAGAGAATTGATGAAGCCATGCTTGTGGATGAATGTCGTTGCCAGAATTCTTAAATGATTTGAATTTATGTGTAGTAACGAACAGTTTATAGTCAAAGTCATCGTGTCGGTGAGTCGCATATCGATCATTGTTACGTCGTGTCGGTGGTTCCATCTCAATATTCGGTTCACCTTCCCAATTTCTTTCATGATTTCCGAAATTCCCAGTTTTATTATTTTGTGGCTTTTCCGTATTTCTAAGTCCCTCTTCCCTTGTTGGAGCGCGAGTAGCCTCTGAAGTATGTAATTCTTGTACTACTTCTGCCAACTGATCTTGTACTTCCCGGATTTCTCTTTGGTTTTGCATATTAATTTGATTCTGATTATATTTGAATTTCCTAATTGGTTCATATTCTTCTACGTCAGTGAAGGTTACGTGTCTTACGTCATTCAGATCATGATCTACCTTTGTAGATAAGTTAGTGAACTGATCCGAAAGTTCGGCTACTTTCTCCGATAGTGAGCTGATTTCCTCAGTGTCTTTCTGAACCAAGTTTCAGAGTGTCCATTTGTGTTGAAATCTTATCTACTGTGCCATTTACGTTTTCCTGAGTTTTTGCAAGTTGCGTAACCTAATCGTTAGATGCAACTGAGTCAATTTTAGCTTGCAAGGTGTCGTGATTTTCATGAACAATAGTTTGCAGTTGTTTTATGGCTGCTTCGTGATTCTGTAATGCATTTTCATGACGCGAAAAAATAGGGTGAAAATGCTCACAAATTTTTGTTTCTAAGTCGTTACAGACTTTTTGACATTTCGATTCGATTTTAAGTGACTCAGCAGTTAAACCTTCACATGATTGTCCAAGCGTTTGTTCCATTGAGTCTAACTTTTGAAGCTCTTGCTGTGTTGGTCTCTGATTTTGTTCCATCGTGTCTAGCTTTAGAAGATTTTGTTCCATTTGTTGCATTAATTGTAATAACAATGCACTGGTGTCTGAAACATGTCCCTCAGTGCTATTCGGCAGTGCATTTGAACCGGCAATATTCGCATTTTGAAAAGTAGAATATGTGTCTTGACATATTTGATAAAACGGTGAGGACGCAAAATCTCAATCTGCAGTATTTGCAAGATTGTGTCCTGTCATTTCGGATTCCTGAGGCGAGCTGTTGCTGACCGATTCATAATGCTTCCCTGTTCACTAATTGTTTCACTGTATACACCATTATTTGCCGTCCGCTCCATTTCCCTATGCACAATTACCGAATTACTACTTTAAATGTCTGTTAATTCATTACACGGTGGTGCTGATAAGCTACGCTCGTCGTCACTATCATTTCTCAATTTACTTTGGAGCCTAGTGTCACGCCTTTCACATGGCATAATTATCAAGTGTTTCACACGGTAACAAGAAAAGCACAATTTGAAGAGCAAAAATAAGAACACATTAACATAGCACTGAAAATAATATCTAGTTAATTGCAAGTGCAGCTGCAAAATACTTGGTGCAAATCTACATGCATGCCTGAACGGTTTTATTGTACAACAATGAAAAACTACAACTACAAAGGAAATTCTCTCTACAATTACGCTCTAGCAATAAACAATAGCTACACTAATTACACAAACTACAAGAAAAAATCAGAAGATTCCTCGGCGAAGAGTCGACATATGAAACGTCTCCTTAGAAAAATTTGTGAATAACTGTGCTGATAAACCTCTTACATTATTTGCTTTTCAAACAGCTGAGCAAAATTGAACGTAGACGTTACCCTCATTACTTATTCTGATCAACACTAAACGGACAATATTTTTACCGCAACGCAATCTGACCTTCAAAAATCCCTACAGAATAGCCCTGACAATAACCTATAACTTTCATGAATCACTTACCTCACAAAAATCTTCGTTACTCGAACTACTGCAATACAGCGAGCGCCAATACTGCCAGCTAAATAAAAGATTCTAACTACTGAAGTCACTAACTACTGATAGGCCTAGTTAGCAAATGAAAGATTTTGATAGAGAACAAATAATGTTCCCGGACGATCTGGACGTGTCCATCAGAAAGAGAAAATTTGTAATATTGGGGGTGTGTATATATATATATATCTCAGCTCATGACATCCAGTCTTACAAATTTACTGTGTCTGATGGACACACGTCCAGATCAGCGGTCTCAAAACTCTGCCATCTCTCTCCCCACGTCCACCGCTGCTGGCGGCTCACCAACTGCGCAACGCTACGCGCTGTTCACATCCGACTGCCCAACACTACAATGGCGAATATTCCCATTATGCCAACCAGCCACATACTGCACATAGCACAGCCAGTGATTTTCATACAGAGCGCTAGGTGACGTTACCAACATAAAAACTTAAACAGCCTACTTACACTGGTAATACATGTATTTTTTTACATGGCTGCGAGAGGGTCGTCACAGAGCGCTACAGTAGCTCCAGTAGTGGGGCAGAAGGCATGTTTCCATGTCTGCGCCGAAAAAGAAGTGTTCTCAACAACGCACTTCAGCAATGCAACTGGGTTTTAGTCTGCATCAACATTTTATTGCATTCACTAGCTCACATACACACACGCAGCTCTGTGGGAAGTGACTGATTATTTAAATTCAAATAAGCACTTCCCTATCTGGATAAACTTGTCAGAAAACCTAACCTCTGTAAAACAGCCCTCAAGATTGGTATTCAGCCAGCCAAACTGGTTGTTTTGTACCCAGCTTTCAGTATTTGAACTATGAGATGGCGTCCTGGAATTGGTCTTTCAGGTTGGTAGTATGGTCCACCATGCCGTTGACATATTCATTTATAAGTTCTATGGACAATTAATTAGGGAGCGACGTGCTGCAGGTGGCATGCTGGACGCCAATTCGGGAGGACGATGGTTGAAATCGTCATTTGATCTTCCAGATGTAGGCTTTTCATGATTTCCCTAAATCGATTAATGCAAATGCCGGAATGGTAACTTCGAAAGCAGCGAATTTCCTTCGTCACCCTTAACTAATTGAGCTTGTCTGCAACGTCTGTTATGACCTTTTGTTGATGTAACATTAAACACTGATCCTCCTTCCTTTCTTTTATCGACAACTAAGGAAGCAGCGGTATGGGTTACAGCCAGAACCGGCCCAGCGTGATTTGTTGCAGGATCTCCGACCTCGCCAATCCCCCTTCCCTCATTCCCCCTCACCCAGATGTAATGCCTAAGAATATTGTAATTTGTCGGTTCGAATGCTATACGCAGTGAAATTAAGGAGTGTAAAAAACATTTATTAGGAAAATATTGCAATGGCGTTGATAGAGAAGAAAGAGCATAATGGTATATATCATGCTGCTGCTTCAAATCCAAAGTGGTGTCTTGGTGAGAATTGGTTTATTGAATGTCGAAGTAGACATGTTGATAAGAAAATTGTTCCGATAATTACATGCACATTAACAAAGTATCAAAATATATAAAATAAAATAGTATTTCTCGCAAAACTTTTGTTTTCCACACCACCCTGTCATTTCTCTTACTTTTAATATCATTTAAAAGTTTATAAAGATACGCAGTCAGTGTAGCTCAGTCAGCAAAATCATTTCAGGAGTTCATACCCTAAATGGGTAAGCTATTATGACAGTACGTTTTTTGGAAAGTTGTCTTAAGAAAGAAACACATGTAATACATTAAAATAAGTTATTTTATTTTCCCTCTTTTACACCCTTCATAGTGCAGTTACTTCTGGAGGTTGTACATCAATCTGTCATTCTCCATTCACATCATAACGCCTGCAACGATAACCACATTTAGTAATAAGCACATCACTCTGAAACACTTGAAGTAACTTGTGAAAGCTGTGTGAAATAGTACATAAAAAGGCATCAGTTACACTCAGTCTTGCTTAAATTATGACAGTTTTCTGTACTTTTCCTTTGTTAATGACAAAAGCGGCTTACTCATGTTTTTAGACGTAAGCCACTTGAACAAGTAATAAGCGTTACACTCTCCGTCTCATCGAAACCATAGTCTCCAATTGCAGCATTGTGACAAATTCAGGAATAATCTGTTGCAGATAATTCACTGTTGAGAAACTGCATTATACCTTTGTTTCCAACACTTAAATTAGTAACTAATGCTATCACTTTGTGTTGACCACATTTTGTGTGAAATATCACAACCACATTACTTTTCAACATGTCTGTTAAGACGTAAAGAGCTATAGTGATGCACTGTCTGAAGAGCCCACGTATCCCCAAAGCTAGGGTGATGTAGCTTTATATTTTAGTGGTTTGTAAGTTGCGTACGCTGCTGAAAATGGTATCTACCGAAAAAGCGTTCTCCCAGCTGCATAAGAGCTCTCGAAGCGTGAAAACGTCGAAAGATGCAGCAGTAGTGCAGTTACCTTCCTCAAAGGAGCCACCATGTAAGTATTTGTGACAATGATGACGGAGGTTGAATGTAGTAGTGTATGTTTATAACTTATTGTCGATATTTTCTTATTATGGAGGTAAGACGTAACCTTCACAATCACCTAATACAAAAGAAAACAACGATGTTTTCATAATACAATTTAAACAGCAGTAACGGTAAACGCTTTAGTGTTGGAATGATGTGAATTTGTAGTTACACCAAGTGATGATTAACAAAATCGTCGGTCTAGTAACACAAAAGTGAATGAGTGGATTCAACAATATGATAAATCAGCGCACTTCGCTGTTCAGCGGGACTGTTCGTAAGTGATATTAGTTGATCAGACATACTCCACATGGAATTTCCCATGAACAGATAAATTTCTGAAAGAGCGAACAGATCAAAATGTAATGTATGTGTACGACCCAGCAAGATCCAGACAAAGAGAAGAGCTATATTTGTACAGATTGTATGCGAAGATACAGACCAATGTGATGATAAACGCTGTGTCTGTCGGATGACCAACGCTAATACAATGGGCCAAGAAACTACTGTTAGGTCGTGCGTTATTATAACTAGCAGACAAATGCCGATGTGATTGTGATGGTGATGACTCAGGACCGGTTTTTCTGATAAAGGCGCAAGCTGGGAGGATTGTGATGATTAAGCCAGCGCTGTTGATATAAGACTCAATCCTGAAGATTCAACATTCCTGTGGAGGAAAAAAATGCGCTTTTTCAAATCATAACTAGGTAAGTATTGTGTGTGAGACGCCCTGCTAAATCCGCAGGACAGAACACGTAGATGGAATTGTGGAAAGGGGCCAAAAATGAGCGGCTGTCAGTTACAAAAGTGGTTCAAATGGCTCTGAGCACTATGGGACTAAACATCTATGGTCATCAGTCCCCTAGAACTACTTAAACCTAACTAACCTAAGGACATCACACACATCCATGCCCGAGGCAGGATTCGAACCTGCGACCGTAGCGGTCACGCGGTTCCAGACTGAAGCGCCTAGAACCGCACGGCCGCAACGGCCGGCTGTCAGTTACACTCTAACACAATTTTATTTAGTTGCCCAAACATTACAGTGCAAATTTCCGAGCTTAATTATTGACTGAATATGTCACCATCTTATGGATAAATAGCACAACCTCTAATATTTAATACGGATGAAGACCCGTGATTTAGAACACAACTAAAAATAATTTTCAAAAGGCAGAAAGAGCCATCTTTTATCCTTGAATATTATTTCAAATGACGCTGAAGGCTTGACAAGTAGGGAATTTTAATTTTAATGCGGCTGAAGGCTGTAACCTCTCCGCAAAAGTATTGATAAATGAAAATGGACCAAAAAACCACAATAATATCAATTAAATAATGAACCATGAACCAAATGTAACCTCCTAACAGAAATAATAATATCTGGTAAATTTTAGAAGGACAGCAGCGCTGATTTTCGGCACTGTATTCTGAATAAAACAAGCAAAATTCTGGCCTCAATAAAAACTGCAACTATATCTGCTCTTATTTATCGACACAGCTTCGTGCAATGCTGGCGTATATATATATATATATATATATATATATATATATATATATATATATATATATTTGTTCTTGGAAGGAATGCATAGGAAATATTCTTTAAATTGAAATGAATACTTTTCTTTAAAAGAGTTACTTTATAAAAAAATTATTGGGACATTTTTGCTGAACAGATTAAATTACAATTAACATACATTATTAAATATGCGCAAGGCTGCTTCTTTACCTTCTACAACAATACTCTTCCTCCAGAGTCCTGACCAGAGTCGCGACCAGAGCACACAGCCGAAGCATGCCGACTCCCTACTACCGTATCCGACTGACTACTACTGTCGACTCGCGCAGACAAGCGCAGACTGACTACTGTCCACTCGCTACTAAAGCCGACCGACTACTCGGGCAGACAAGCGACAAGCAACAACTACTCTCTAGTCAGAAATTCTGTCATGCCTCGCCCATCGCTGGCGAAGCGTACACCTTAGAAAACCCTCCACTGGAGGGGGGGGGGGCAAAAATTTGGCAGCGATTGTGAGTCAATTGGACTTGCCATGAGCAACAAATTTTTCATAGTTAATTAACTTTACAATCACAGAATATGTACATATATATATATAGCTGCAGAACACGAAATAAAATATAGTGCACACGCACTGAGTACAGAACATATCAGACAATGACAATGAGTACAAAACATTAACAAATGGCAAAAGTGCACACGCACTGTAGTTCAGAATATATCAGCAAATCACAAAATGCAATGAATACAAATAATGTTAACACAATGACGAAAGTGCACACGCACTGTAGTACGAAACATATCTGAGAATTACAAAATGTATACGTAATGTGTAAAAATGCCATAAAGTGCTCACGCACTGTAGTACAGAACGTATCTGGAAATCACAAAATGTATACGCAATGGATACAAATCATATTAACAAATGACATAAGTGCACACGCACTGTAAAACTCTCTAGCATTTTTACAACAAATAAACATATCAAGGAGTGAAATAAAGTGCACATGCACTATAGAAGTCTTTAGTATTTTCAGGACAACTGATCTTATTAACAAATGAAAGGAAGTGCACACGCACAGTATATGTCTTTATCATTTTACAAGAATTAGGAAAGGAATGGGAAGGATTGCGTCATGGTTGTGGCAATTTAGGTTGCACGCAGCTGCACTGAAAGTCCATATCTTTCTACAGAAGCACAATACCAAGTGAGACAATCTGAAGCTCTTTTCCTTGAAGTATTAATCAGTGTAGCCAGGACACTGAAATGTCGTAATAATATTCCATACTATCATTTTGGTAGTACACTAGGTACACCAAACAGTGGGACCATAACATCTCCATCGCTCAACGTGGTGGACAGCATGTCGTGTCAAGACCATGTTCTTGTAAAGTAGACCAACGTAGAATTAGTGCAAAAACCAAATATAGTGCTCCATGATCATGAGGATAGACAGGACAAATGGATATTGCAGTAATTTCTGGTAATTAGGTCAGAAGGTGAAGGACATTAAGTCACATACTAGTCTTCATTGAGAATTACACTAGTCTAACAACTGATTTGATTAATTGGTGGCACTCATCGCCCAGTTACTGAACATTTCTGTACCATGTATGAAGTAGTACAGAATAATGTTCATAAATTGTTTACAGAGAACATTGGCTCTCATTGGCCAGTTACAAACCATCAGAAGTCATCATTCAAAACAGGAGCTAATGAATGAGATAGTATTAACATAATTCACTTAGCTATAGTAATCATTGCCACTCATTGGCCAGTTACGAAACATATAGCAAGTATTGAATAGTACAAAACATTTTTCATCATTCAAGTGACATACGACATATTTAAAATAATTATTGGCACTCATTGTCCAGTTACAGAACATGTAGCAAGTATTGAATAGTACAGAACATTTTTCATCATTCAAGTGACGTATTACTCAGAACTGATCATTCCAGTGACATAGAACATATTGAAAATGTAACATACGGTAACTATTATTCAATGTCTGTGACTAGAAACATTACTCAGAATTACTCAGAGCTCCCTTTTCTTTGTGCTAGCAATGCATTGCGTTGAGATTGATAATTACTGGGGCATAACAATATTTGCTTTTGAGTTATTGCTGCAAATGAAGATGTGTAACGTCATTCGTCACGTGTCAGCTGTAGCAAGGTTATGAAACAAGTAGAGTGTATGTGACCACATTCATAAATGACACAGGTATAATGACTAACTGCTTATAGCACATTAATTTCATGAATTATTTCTCTTGCAAAAAATACAAAATGCATTATTAAACTGAAAGAAGAAACGCATATTATGTTGAAAAGTAGTGAACTTCGAATTAACAGGTAGTGAAATGTGTATAAAATATACATGTTCTCTAGCTGTCCTTTCCAAAACCTTCAGTCATCATACCATGTGACATAAGACATACTGTCAAAACGAACTGCAACAAATACTTAAATAACTACATAGCATAAATACATAAACTTCAACATTATCCTCATCTGCAACGAAAAACTTCATTATCCATATTATCAGAACTCCATTTTTATCATCACTTATAAAGAAAAACTTCATCATCCATAGTAGCATTTTCATCATTATTCATCATCATTATCATCTGCAAAAAAGTCACTTCATTATTCGTTATACAACTATTCATTATTTCTAGCATATTTCATCACTAAAACTAAGATGTGTAGATCTGTCTGACAGCCTGCATCAATCTCCTCGTATTCTGAAAGAAAAAATTAGTTACGACTGCTATTCTACGATGTGTATAGTATATTCTTGTTAATGCTTGTTAATTCTGATCCATTTACTCTTCCTCACGAGGTATTGCATCTTCTTTCGTTCATTCCGAAGGTGAAATTCCCATTTCTGTTTAATTTATTTCTTTTACACGTTATTTCTTTCTGAAAATGATGAACAAAGATTAATGTCTTGCATTTAAATCATATACTCAGTAAATAAAAACTGGTTTATAGTAACATAATTGAGCATACAGCATAGCATGACAAAACGTAATATGTCAAAAACATCGACAGTGTTCAGAAGCAAAAATGTACACAGTGTATCACAATGTAGCAGAAAAAAAAGTGAAGTAGTCACGATGTTAATCTGTCATAAGGCAAAATGTTAAAGTCACCTGGTGTTTGTTATATCTTAAATATTTCATAGTACATACAAACAGAACAGGAAAACAATCATACATACATAAAAATGGAAAATATGCACGGTCTAGGGTATAACGACAACAAAAGCGACCTGCTAACCTTACCTTGCCGGGCACTTGCCAAGAAAAAATACGACAATCATCAGTAAGTGTTCATGTGGATATAATTGCATAAGCGGTCATAAAAAAAGTAGGAAATCTCATTACAGTGTGATAAATCAAAGTATTTTCATTCAATAAAAGGTTTGACGTTCGACACGTGGTGGTTTCCTTTGGTTTGTCTGGTTCTCAAAGTTTCGACGTGTACTACATTGGGTAGGAGTGCTGCGAATTCGATATGGACCTGCGTATAGAAGCTCAAATATACTGCACCTACCTTTTCCTCTATTCGATAAATAGTGTGTACGTACTAATATCTTCTGTCCAACGTGAAAGTCACGGCGTATACAAACCTGTTTTTGCTGTCTTCTCCGGCGCTCTGCGGCACGTTTGATGTCGTTCAGCGCAATGTCAATTATTTCATGGTGTCGTAGTCGACGAGATGTAGGAAATGTTACTAATTCTTTAATTTTGTTAGGTGGTTCAACATTTTTCAGTATAACAGACGGAGATAGCATAGTAGATTCATTCGGTATGGAATTAATTACATCTTGGAATGAGAATGTGTGTGTCCCAATCAATATGTTCTTTATGGCAGTAAATTCTACACGGTTTACCAATTTCTTTCATTAATCGTTCACAAGGGTTCGAAGAAGCATAATACCTGGACATATATATCGGAGAAATGTTTCTAGCTCGTAACATACGTGTCCATATAGCAGATCGAAACTGTGGTCCATTGTCGGAAATTACTTCCAACACATGCCCTACATGAAACAAAAAATGTTTTACAAATGCTTTCGAAACAGTTTTAGCAGTAGCTTTGCGTAACGGAGTGAAGGTAACAAATTTTGAAGTGAGTTCGACAGCGACAAAGATGTAGCAAAAACCTCTATTAGTTCTGGGAATCGGACCAAAAATGTCTACAGCGGCCATGTGTCTTAATTTAACAGGTACAATGGGATGCAATGGAGGAATATGTGAAGTCGTGTCTGATTTAGCTTTCTGGCATATTTTACATGACGCTAAAACTCGTCGAATATGTTTCTCCATGTTGGTAAAATAACAGTTCTGTCTCAGTATAAGAAAACATTTTCTAGCTCCGTAATGTGCATAACTTAAATGAGTATACCAGATTAATTTGTTAACAAGTTCGTCAGGAACGCATAATCAATTGTTGTTGTCGTCAGGATGATAGCGGCGAAACAGAATGTCATTGCGTACAGTTTAATGGTTTCTAATGGTAACATTATTCGTATCTTGCCAAAGGTGTTTAATCCCTTTCCATACGTTGTCTTTACTATGCTCTTGTGCTATGTCTTGTAATGACGACGAAATGAAATTTTCAAATGCAACTTGTTGAATGCACATGACGCTGAAATTTGCTTTGCAGAAGTTGGTTGCGATGTCTTGCTGATGGTTGCTGAGAGAACGGGATAGTGCGTCTGCTACAATATTTTGTGTGCCGGCATGTGAACAATTGTGAAATTAAATTCCTGTAGATAAAGTTTCCATCTGCTTAATCTGTCGTAAGTAAATTTAGCCCAAAGTAAAAATTGTATCGCTCTATGGTCTGTGTAAACGGTGGTATGTCTTCCATAAAGAAAATGCCGAAATCTCGTAAAAGCCCATACAACACAATGTTTCAAGTTCTGTAACAGAATAATTTCGTTCAGCAGGTGACAGAATGCGACTTGCAAAAGCGATGTTTTTAATTACTGTACAACCATCTTCAATTTCCTGAAAAATATGTACGCCTAAAGCGGTGTTAGAACTGTCGGTAGCAATGGAAAAATTTTTAGTAAGATCTGGGTGCGATAAAAGTGGTGCATTCAACAAGGCTTGTTTCAGGTTCACAAATTCAGAATGTGCTTGCCTATCCCAGGACCAAATAGTGTTTTTACCTGTCAATTGACATAATCTAGGGGTGTCAAAAGCAGAGTAATGAATAAATTTACGAAACAAGTTAATTAAACCCAAAAAACTGTAGTTGTTTCTTCGTCGTAGGAACAGTAATGTCACGTAGAGCTTGTAGTTTTTCCGGGTCACGCGTAATGCCTTCTGCTGAAATTACATGTCCAAGAAATTTTATAGAAGTTTTACCTAAGTGCGATTTACTGTGATTAACTGTAAGTCCTTGTGCACGAAAAGTTTGCAACAGTTGTTCAAGAATCAGATTGTGTTCAGACCAGTTAGCTTCTGCAATAAGAATGTCGTCTACGTACGTTGTAATTCTGTCTAAGTTCTGTCGGAAGTATTGTGTTCAAACCGCGAATAAAAGCTGCAGAAGAAATTGTTAAGCCGAACGGTAATTTACAAAATTGATAACAGTCACCAAAACAGAGAAAAGCCGTGTACTTTCTGCAGTTCGGATGGAGCTGAATTTGCCAAAATCCCGATTTCAAATCTAATGTGGAATAAACAGCAGTACCATGAAATTTCTGTAGAAGTTCTTCTAGTGTCTGTGGGCAATCTGTTTCATTAATAATAATGTCATTGATGTGACGCGAATCAAGTACGAGGCGAAGTGAGCCATCCTTTTTCTTAACAATATGGAGCGGGTTTATGTACGGACTAACTGCCGGTTCAATAATTCCTTGGTCAAGCATAGCTTGCAATTCTTTCTTAACTTGTTCTCTGTGAATATACGGAATGGGATAATGCTTGGCTTTAAATGTGTCGTGCTGTTTAACTTGAAATTCATACATAAAACCGGACATAGTACCAGGAACGTCGTCAAAAACTGGAGCTTGCTGTAAAAGAAATTTGCGTAGTTGTGTGCGTTCGTCGTCTGTATTTGCACTGCTCTGTTTAACTTTATCAGAAATCATTTGCATAACGTCATACTCTGCTTCGTCTGGAGTATTATAGTTATGTGCGTACGTATCTGTGAACAATGTGGAATTACAGTCTGTTACGTGATGCGGAAATGAGCTCTGTAAGATTAATTGTTTGTTCTTCTGCAGATAAAGAGCGCTGAAATTCTAAGGCCAGTTGTACATTTTCATCCTTCAACATTAAATAGGAATTTTGAAAGTCAATAATGGCATCGTGTTGTACCAGAAAATTCGTACCTAAAATAATGTTTGTCGTCAATAACTGAATAATCGAAAAATTTGAGTGAAATGCATGACCTGCAATACAAAATGATAAGTGTGTTTGTAATTTTACATCTACTCCTTTACTAGATACTGCTCCTTTCACTTTAGTTTTGCCTAATGGTAACGTAGGATAGGTATTCTCTTTGTTACACTCGTTGAAAGTTTCTTCATTCATAACTGACATAGGTGATCCAGAATCGATTACTGCTGAAAATTTCGATGATCCAATTTTAATTTCAATGACAGGGTGTGAAATTGTTTTTTGAACAACTGGTCTTTCCTGTAAAAGAGTGTCTCGGATGTCGTCGAAAGTAATAACATCTTCGTGAAAAAGATTCTGTGTATCTGAAGTATTGCTTACGTTGCTGGAAGATGCAACCTGTACTGTATCTAGTCAAATTCTATTTGACGTACGAGGGCAGTTCAATAAGTAATGCAACACATTTTTTTCTGAAACAGGGGTTGTTTTATTCAGCATTGAAATACACCAGGTTATTCCCCAATCTTTTAGCTACACAACACTATTTTTCAACGTAATCTCCATTCAATGCTACGGCCTTACGCCACCTTGAAATGAGGGCGTGTATGCCTGCACGGTACCATTCCACTGGTCGATGTCGGAGCCAACGTCGTACTGCATCAATAACTTCATCATCCGCGTAGTGCCTCCCACGGATTGCGTCCTTCATTGGGCCAAACATATGGAAATCCGACGGTGCGAGATCGGGGCTGTAGGGTGCATGAGGAAGAACAGTCCACTGAAGTTTTGTGAGCTCCTCTCGGGTGCGAAGACTTCTGTGAGGTCTTGCGTTGTCATGAAGGAGAAGTGCGTTCAGATTTTTGTGCCTACGAACACGCTGAAGTCGTTTCTTCAATTTCTGAAGAGTAGCACAATACACTTCAGAGTTGATCGTTTGACCATGGGGAAGGACATCGAACAGAATAACCCCTTCAGCGTCCCAGAAGACTGTAACCATGACTTTACCGGCTGAGGGTATGGCTTTAAACTTTTTCTTGGTAGGGGAGTGGGTGTGGCGCCACTCCATTGATTGCCGTTTTGTTTCAGGTTCGAAGTGATGAACCCATGTTTCATTGCCTGTAACAATCTTTGACAAGAAATTGTCACCCTCAGCCACATGACGAGCAAGCAATTCCGCACAGATGGTTCTCCTTTGCTCTTTATGGTGTTCAGTTAGACAACGAGGGACCCAGCGGGAACAAACCTTTGAATATCCCAACTGGTGAACAATTGTGACAGCACTACCAACAGAGATGTCAAGTTGAGCACTGAGTTGTTTGATGGTGATCCGTCGATCATCTCGAACGAGTGTGTTCGCACGCTCCGCCATTGCAGGAGTCACAGCTTTGCACGGCCGGCCCGCACGCGGGAGATCAGACAGTCTTGCTTGACCTTGCGGCGATGATGACACACGCTTTGCCCAATGACTCACCGTGCTTTTGTCCACTGCCAGATCACCGTAGACATTCTGCAAGCGCCTATGAATATCTGAGATGCCCTGGTTTTCCGCCAAAAGAAACTCTATCACTGCCCGTTGTTTGCAACGCACATCCGTTACAGACGCCACTTTAACAGCTCCGTACAACGCTGCCACCTGTCGGAAGTCAATGAAACTATACGAGACGAAGCGGGAATGTTTGAACATATTCCACAAGAAATTTCCGGTTTTTTCAACCAAAATTGGCCGAGAAAAAAATGTGTTGCATTACTTATTGAACTGCCCTCGTATTATTTTCGGGAGGATGCTGTGGCATTTCCACTATTTGAACTGGTCTGTTACTTCTTCCAGACGTATTACGCTCTGGATGATACCTACTGTCTGATTCATTCATGATTATATGTTGTGGCGGATGTTCTTGCTGCTGATAAGACCGACTGTTATTAAATGTACGCTGAAAATTCTGCTCATTACTTTTACGCCTGTCATGATAGTCATTTCTATACGGCGCATTGCGATAGGAATTGAAATAGTGTGTTTACTGTACGTACTGGTTTCCTTGATGCTCTGCATTACTATTTGTTGGGACCGACGCTATACGCGTACGCGGCGAAACATTAAAGCATGGTTGACCTTGTGCACTACATTGTTGGTGAGTTATGCTAACCGGTTGGTTTTGTTGTTGGGGAAAACGTCTATTGTTACCAAAATGTGGTTCCTTTTGCTGATAATTTTGACGATATTGATAATTAAAATTTTGTCTGTTATTAAAGTTCCTGAAGCGTCTATTGACTTTGCTATTGAAATTGCGTGGCTGATCGTAATTGCTGTATGTTTCTTGACATTGGTTATTATACAATAAATTTTTGTTTATAAATCAATAATCGGATTGCTGCACTTCCAAAAGCTGTAACAGATCTCTGAATGCCGAAATATTTTCTTTTTGCTGACCCGTTAAAAGTGACACTCTTAATGATCGTGGCAATTTAGAAATACATAATTGAATAATTGCAGATTCACTACATGGTTCACTTAGGTACTGGTTCCTTCCCTCCATGAACCATGGACCTTGCCGTTGGTGGGGAGACTTGCGTGCCTCAGCGATACAGATGGTTGTACCGTAGGTGCAACCACAACGGAGGGGTATCTGTTGAGAGGCCAGACAAACATGTGGTTCCTAAAGAGGGGCAGCAGCCTTTTCAGTAGTTGCAGGGGCAACAGTCTGGATGATTGACTGATCTCGCCTTTGTAACATTAACCAAAACGGCCTTGCTGTGCTGGTACTGCAAACGGCTGAAAGCAAGGGGAAACAACGGCCGTAATTTTTCCCGAGGACATGCAGCTTTACTGTATGATTAAATGATGATGGCGTCCTCTCGGGTAAAATATTCCGGAGGTAAAATAGTCCCACATTCGGATCTCCGGGCGGGGACTACTCAAGAGGACGTCGTTATCAGGAGAAAGAAAACTGGTGTTCTACGGATCGGAGCGTGGAATGTCAGATCCCTTAATCGGGCAGGTAGGTTAGAAAATTTAAAAAGGGAAATGGATAGGTTAAAGGGATAGGTTAAAGTTAGATATAGTGGGAATTAGTGAAGTTCGGTGGCAGGAGGAACAAGACTTTTGGTCAGGTGAATACAGGGTTATAAATACATAATCAAATAGGGGTAATGCAGGAGTAGGTTTAATAATGAATAAAAAAAATAGGAGTGCGTGTTAGCTACTACAAACAGCATAGTGAACGCATTATTGTGGCCAAGATAGACACAAAGCCCATGCCTACTACAGTAGTACAAGTTTATATGCCAACTAGCTCTGCAGATGAAGAAATAATTGAAATGTATGACGAGATAAAAGAAATTATTCAGGTAGTGAAGGGAGACGAAAATTTAATAGTCATGGGCGACCGGAATTCATCAGTAGGAAAAGGGAGAGAAGGAAACATAGTAGGTGAATATGGATTGGGGGGAAGAAATGAAAGAGGAAGCCGCCTTGTAGAATTTTGCACAGAGCATAACTTAATCATAGCTAACACTTGGTTCAAGAATCATAAAAGAAGGTTGTATACCTGGAAGAATCCTGGAGATACTAAAAGGTATCAGATAGATTATATAATGGTAAGACAGAGATTTAGGAACCAGGTTTTAAATTGTAAGACATTTCCAGAGGCAGATGTGGATTCTGACCACAATCTATTGGTTATGAACTGCAGATTGAAACTGAAGAAACTGCAAAAAGGTGGGAATTTAAGGAGATGGGACCTGGATAAAGTGAAAGAACCAGAGGTTGTAGAGAGTTTCAGGGAGAGCATAAGGGAACAATTGACAGGAATGGGGGAAAGAAATACAGTAGAAGAATGGGTAGCTTTGAGGGATGAAGTAGTGAAGGCAGCAGAGGATCAAGTAGGTAAAAAGACGAGGGCTAATAGAAATCCTTGGGTAACAGAAGAAATATTGAATGTAATTGATGAAAGGAGAAAATACAAAAATGCAGTAAATGAAGCAGGCAAAATGGAATACAAACGTCTCAAAAATGAGATTGACAGGAAGTGCAAAATGGCTAAGCTGGGATGGCTAGAGGATAAATGTAAGGATGTAGAGGCTTGTCTCACTAGGGGTAAGGTAGGTACTGCCTAGAGGAAAATTAAAGAGACCTTTGGAGAGAAGAGAACCACTTGTATGAATATCAAGAGCTCAGATGGCAACCCAGTTCTAAGCAAAGAAGGGAAGGCAGAAAGGTGGAAGGAGTATATAGAGGGTTTATACAAGGGCGATGTACTTGAGGACAATATTATGGAAATGGAAGAGGATGTAGATGAAGACGAAATGGGAGATAAGATACTGCGTGAAGAGTTTGACAGAGCACTGAAAGACCCGAGTCGAAACAAGGCCTCGGGAGCAGACAACATTCCATTAGAACTACTGATGGCCTTGGGAGAGCCAGTCATGACAAAACTCTACCATCTGGTGAGCAAGATGTATGAGACAGGCGAAATACCCTCAGACTTCAAGAAGAATATAATAATTCCAATTCCAAAGAAAGCAGATGTTGACAGATGTGAAAATTACCGAACTATCAGTTTAATAAGGCATGGCTGCAAAATACTAACGCGAATTCTTTACAGACGAATGGAAAAACTGGTAGAAGCGGACCTCAGGGAAGATCAGTTTGGATTCCGTAGAAATGTTGGAACACGTGAGGCAATACTAACCTTACGACTTATCTTAGAAGAAAGATTAAGAAAAGGCAAACCTACGTTTCTAGCATTTGTAGACTTAGAGAAAGCTTTCGACAATGTTAACTGGAATACTCTCTTTCAAATTCTGAAGGTGGCAGGGGTAAAATACAGGGAGCGAAAGGCTATTTACAATTTGTACAGCAACCAGGTGGCAGTTATAAGAGTCGAGGGGCATGAAAGGGAAGCAGTGGTTGGGAAAGGAGTGAGACAGGGTTGTAGCATCTCCCCGATGTTATTCAATCTGTATATTGAGCAAGCAGTAAAGGAAAGAAAAGAAAAATTTGGAGTAGGTATTAAAATTCATGGAGAAGAAATGAAAACTTTGAGGTTCGCCGATGACATTGTAATTCTGTCAGAGACAGCAATGGACCTGGAAGAGCAGTTGAATGGAATGGACAGTGTCTTGAAAGGAGGATATAAGATGAACATCAACAAAAGCAAAACGAGGGTAATGGAATGCAGTCTAATTAATGTGGGTGATGCTGAGGGAATTAGATTAGGAAATGAGACACTTAAAGTAGTAAGGGAGTTTTGCTATTTGTTGAGCAAAATAACTGATGATGGTCGAAGTAGAGAGGATATAAAATGTAGACTGGCAATGGCAAGGAAATCGTTTCTGAAGAAGAGAAATTTGTTAACGTCGAGTATAGATTTACGTGTCAGAAAGTCGTTTATGAAAGTATTTGTATGGAGTGTAGCCATGTGTGGAAGTGAAACATGGACGTTAAATAGTTTGGACAAGAAGAGAATAGAAGCTTTCGAAATGTGGTGCTACAGAAGAATGCTGAAGGTAAGGTGGGTAGATCACATAACTAATGAGGAGGTACTGAATAGGATTGGGGAGAAGAAGTTTGTGGCACAATTTGACTAGAAGAAGGAATCGGTTGGTAGGACATGTTTTGAGGCATCAAGGGATCACAAATTTAGCATTGGAGGGCAGCGTGGAGGGTAAAAATCGTAGAGGGAGACCAAGAGATGTATACACCAAGCAGATTCAGAAGGATGTAGATTGCAGTAGGTACTGGGAGATGAAGCTTGCATAGGATATAGTAGCATGGAGAGCTGCATCAAACCAGTATCTGGACTGAAGACTACAACAACAACAAGTACTGGTTTTGTTGGACCATGTGCTCAAAAAATTGCGTGACACTGGGACAATTTGCGTTCTCATAATTTGGTAAACTAATTAGTTGATCTTTAATTCCACACTGTGTCGTCTTCGACCAATACACTGACAAAACCATTCTGAAAATCTTCTACCGAATAGCATTGTCTCGCGATCGGTCTCATACGAGTTGCCGGTTCGCCTTCCAAAAAACTGCAAATAAATTCAAGTTTGTGCGTTACAGGCCAAGTTGGTTGAAAAGCAAAGCTAAATTGTTGTATCCAATCGAAGGGGTGAATCTGTGTTCTGTCATTTTTAAATACTTTAAATTTTCTCACTGATAGAAAATGCTTATAATCGAAATTATCGTCTCTGTATGTCTGAACAGGTTCAGGATTTTATTAGAATCTATTTGTCTGTGACTGTTCGGAATCTAACTCACGTACTCTCTGTAAATTACCTAAATTATACATGCTGTGTGAGTCTGACAAATGTTCGCAAAAAGGCGTCTGTGATGTGTTAAACGCTGAAACATTTTTCATCTCTGTTACCTCGTGCTGTAAAGTTGCCAATTTTCTACGTAATGTATTATTAGACGAATCTATCTCACTGACTGTCTGCTGTAGATTTTGGAATTCAGGTGCTTGATTAAACGAAATCCGAGAAGTATCGTCTGATTTGTTGTCATTACTTTCAATAACGTCAATACGACTGGCCAATTCGTATTTTTCAGTCAGTATTTTTACCTGATCATCGTTTTTAGTGTCAGAAGCATTAATTTGTTTTTGTATTTTACTTGTGGTTTCGTTCAATTTTTTAACGTCAGCTTTACTGACATCGGCATCCTGTGTTAGTTCTAATTGTTCGAGTCTGTCGGTCACTGTCTGAAAGTCTACTGTGTGTGTATCCGTTTTTATTTTGAGTTCGGAAATTTCATCACGCAATTCGGTGTTCAACTGTTTGATAGTGTTAATTTTATCTGATACTGCAGCAATATTATTGTCTACGTATGTTTTTGCTTTCGTAAACAATTTACGTTTATCTTCCTGTCTCTGTGCGGTAATTGTTTCCATGACTTGTTTTACTTTATTTTGTTCCTGTAGGAATTTACGGTAACGTGTTTCATTGTTTTGTAGGTGGTGATTAAAGCGTTCGTCTATTTGACTGTTCCGTTGGTCGAATTTCGCATCTACTTTTGCATCCAGTGTGCGTAAAAGTTCTGCTGACATTAAACTCCTCGCGTAACTATGTTGTATTTTCAGAGCATTGTTTACCGACTGCACTAATTTCGTCTCTAAGTGATTCTGTTGTAGCTGTTTGCATATCTCTTAAATCTTGAGCAACAGATCTAATTTCTTCACTACTTTTCCTAGCGCAAGCCTCAATTTCCACACGTAATTGTTCCTTAGTATCTTGACACTGCGCGGCAACAGCTGCAATCTGTTCACTAAGTTGTCTGGAATTGATGTCTAGTTTTTCATTAAGTTGTTTGAAATTTTCACTAAATTGTACCAATTATGCCATAACTTGATCCATGCCAATACTACCTACTCTATTCTCTGTGCTGTTTGATGGAATACCTGCAATTGTCACGTTTCCTGTAACCATTTGGTTATTCTGTGATTCTTGAAAATGTTCGCCAATCGGATGTGCACTGTTAGTCCCTAAATTTGAATTAAATAAATCTGACGTACTTGGGGTACACTGTTCATTTTCATTAGAAAAATTTGTCTGTCCGTCACGTAAATTTTGCAAATCGGGCGTGTCGAACTGGGCAGCGTTCATTGTAACAGAACGTCCCACGTCATCAATTGTCGTTAAATTAACAGAGGACACAACTGAATTTGTTTGCTCATCATTAGCATTAAAATCATTACCGGTGATCAGCACGCACTGATTGTCTGTAAATGGGGGACTGTCATTACACTGCATGTCGCAAGTACTATCGGTCAAATTATTTGAGTCAGCTATTTCACTCTTTACACATTGCGATGTACTGTTAACAGTTTTTCGCGGCATTTATCACTAATCAAAATTATTCACAAATGAAACAAATACAACAAAGAGCAACAAATTGCCGATGATCTGTGGAAGAAAGAGTGACAAATTAGAAAATGCGTTGCGCCACATGCAAACTACAATTAAGTAAATAAGAGCAGATATATACTTATCAGAAGATTACAGGTTCGAATCCTGGCAGGGTCGCCAAGTGTAACCTCTCCGCAAAATTATTGATAAATGAAAATGGACTAAAAAACGACAATAATGTCAATTAGATAATGAACCAGGAACCAAATGTAACCTAACAGAAATAATATCTGGTAAATTTTAGAAGGACAGCAGCGCTGACCTTCGGCCCTGTATTCTGAATAAAACAAGCAAAGTTCTTGCCTCAATAAAAACTGCAACTATATCTGCTCTTATTTATCGACACTGCTTCGTGCAACGCTGGCGTATATATATATATATATATATATATATATATATATATATATATATATATATATATTTGGTTCTTGGAAGGAATGCATAGGAAATATTCTGTAAATTGAAATCAATACTTTTCTTTAAAAGAGTTACTTTATAAAAAAATTATTATTGGGACATTTTTTCTGAACAAATTAAATTACAATTAACATACATTATTAAATATGCGCAAGGCTGCTTGTTTATCTTCTACAACAATACTCATCCTCCAGAGTCCTGACCAGAGTCGCGACCAGAGCACACAGCTGAAGCATGCCGACTCCCTACTACCGTATCCGACGGACTACTACTGTCGACTCGCGCAGACAAGCGCGGACTGACTTCTACTGTCCACTCGCTACTAAAGCCGACCGACTACTCGCGCAGACAAGCGACAAGCAATAACTACTCTCTGGTCAGAGATTCTGTCATGCCTCGCCCATCGCCGGCGAAGCCTACACCTTACAACGCCCGTTATTTAAAACC
The DNA here is from genome assembly GCF_023898315.1 of Schistocerca nitens. Classification (NCBI taxonomy): domain Eukaryota; kingdom Metazoa; phylum Arthropoda; class Insecta; order Orthoptera; family Acrididae; genus Schistocerca; species Schistocerca nitens. The sequence goes on along the minus strand of NC_064614.1, from coordinate 292,676,362 downwards.
CAACTACAAGCATACAATTCAAACTATCGGATATGAGCCATTAAAATACACAAACACTAATAAGAATAGGCAGTACAGCCAGTGGCACTCAGAAGTTACCGTGATCGGTCTGCCCTTTAAATATTGACGTTCGCTTAGGCGAGACAAGTAGTCGGCCAAACTATATCCGATCCGCCTGCAACCAAACCAAGAGACAGTCAACGGACCCACCGACGAAACGGCATGCTTTCCACCCAACCAGTGCACAAGGAACTCCAAATCAAAAACGTAAAAGTTGCAGCCGCCCACAACCAAGTATGCATAAGCTGTCAAAACTACACACGTGTTGGACAGCGGCAACACGGTGAGGAAAGGACACTGCCTGAATTTTACGTCAGCGGCCAGGGCAGGTAACCGGAACGCTAACGGCTACACGGCAGAAAATTCCGCTGGCGCACTTGTACTCCAGATAACCAAAATACAGTTAAACTCCACTGGATGGTGGCCAAACTTTCGCCAACTCTGACACTTGCTGTTGCTCACGGGAATACCCCCAACAGCCAACCATGAAAACCAACAGCACAATGTGAACAGACTGGCTTCGGTAATTAAATCACCACTCAACTTTGATGTCCGGGTCGGTGAGCCACGAACCTCGCAGCAATCTGAACATTTCCCCACACACCCCGACACTGGGTAGAGACCGCCAGTGTGTCCGGCCCACTGCGCCGCGCGGAGATTTCCTGGCTGATCCACACCAACCGACCGACTGCTACACATCAGCACGGAAACAGCACTAAAATAACTGGGCAGTCGACATCACAATATCACAGACACTTGGACGATGAACGTGACAAATACTGAAAGCAATGACTATGCAGTGACGAGGACGAACCACGAGTTGAGACCCACACATCGCCAACACATAACCGTTCGGCGAGCAATCACGTCGTCCAGTAAGACGACCAACCGGCGATCAACCAAGACCATCCCTTTTGAAACCGTGTGTGCCGGCAACGGTCGGGAAACTCATGGCTATCCGAACCTCACTGCCGCTCCAACCCCACCGACTCCTGCCGCGTCCCAACCGCCCGACTGCCAGGTCCGAACTCTACTGCTGGCGCGTTGCAACTCATTGCCAGATACGAACTCCCTGTCAACACTCGACAACCGGAAAGTAATAGCACTCCAGCAAAGATAATATGGCGGGGCATATATCGGTAAGTGTTGCTGCTGTCACTCACGGGTTGACAAGGCAGCAACTCAGTAATAGTAACTGAATTATCAAAACGAGGTGGCAGTACAGTAAAAAGAGGATGTCAAATGAGATACGGCACGAACCAGAGCCACGTACGGCTACTTGTGTATGTGTGTGTCGTGATTCCAAGAGATAAATTCTAAACTCAGATTGCAAAAAATGGTTCAAATGGCTCTGAGCACTATGGGACTCAACTGCTGAGGTCATTAGTCCCCTAGAACTTAGAACTAGTTAAACCTAACTAACCTAAGGACATCACACACATCCATGCCCGAGGCAGGATTCGAACCTGCGACCGTAGCGGTCTCGCGGTTCCAGACTGCAGCGCCAGAACCGCGCGGCCACTTCGGCCGGCAAAGGGAACTTCACAGCAAACAAACATAGCCAAAGCCTTGCAGGCAAGCAAAAATTACGCGAAGCGAAATGTAGTGCAAGGAGGGCTATGCGAGAGGCGTTCAATGAATTGGAAAGTAACGTTCTATGTACTAACTTGGCAAAAAATTCTAAGAAATTTTGGTCTTATGTCAAAGCGGTAGGTGGATCAAAACAACATGTCCAGGCACTCTGACCAAAATGGTACTGAAACAGAGGATGACAGACTAAAGGCCGAAATACTAAATATCTTTTTCCAAAGCTGTTTCACAGCGGAAGACTGCACTGTAATTCCTTCTCTAGATTGTCGCACAGATGACAAAATGGGAGATATCGAAATAGACGACAGAGGGATAGAGAAACAATTAAAATCGCTCAAAAGAGGAAAGGCTGCTGGACCTGATGGGATACCAGTTCGATTTTACATGAGAAGGAACTTGCCCCTTCTTGCAGCGGTGTACCGTAGGTCTTTAGAAGAGCGTAGCGTTCCAAAGGATTGGTAAAGGGCACAGGTCATCCCCGTTTTCAAGAAGGGACGTCGATCAGATGTGCAGGACTATAGACCTATATCTCTAAAGTCGATCGGTTGTAGAATTTGGAACATGTATTATGTTCGAGTATAATGACTTTTCTGGAGACTAGAAATCTACTCTGCAGGAATCAGCACGTGTTTCGAAAACGAAGATCGTGTGAAACCCAGCTCGCGCTATTCGTCCACGAGACTCAGAGGGCCATAGACACGGGTTCCCAGGTAGATGCCGTGTTTCTTGACTTCCGCAAGGGGTTCGATACACTTCCCCACTGTCAATGAACAAAGTAAGAGCATATAGACTATCAGACCAATTATGTAATTGGAGTGAAGAGTTCCTAGATAACAGAACGCAGCATGTCATTCTCAATGGAGAGAAGTCTTCCGAAGTTAGAGTGATTTCAGTTGTGCCGCAGGGGAGTGTCGTAGGACCGTTGCTATTCACAATATACATAAATGACCTTGTGGATGACATCGGAAGTTCACCGAGGCTTTTTGCGGATGATGCTGTGGTATATCGAGAGGTTGTAACAATGGAAAATTGTACTGAAATGCAGGAGGATCAGCAGCGAATTGACGCATGGTGCAGGGAATGGCAATTGAATCTCAATGTAGACAAGTGTAATGTGCTGCGAATACATAGAAAGAAAGATCCCTTATCATTTAGCTAAAATATTGCAGGTCAGCAACTGGAAGCAGTTAATTCCATAAAATATCTGGGAGTACGCATTAGGAGTGATTTAAACTGGAATGATCATATAAAGTTGATCGTCGGTAAAGCAGATGCCAGACAGATTCATTGGAAGAATCCTAAGGAAATGCCATCCGAAAACAAAGGAAGTACGTTACAGTACGCTTGTTCGCCCACTGCTTGAATACTGCTCAGCAGTGTGGGATCCGTACCAGATGGGGCTGATAGAAGAGAGAGAGAGAAGATCGAACGGAGAGCAGCGCGCTTCGTTACAGGATCATTTAGAAATCGCGAAAGCGTTATGGAGATGATAGATTAACTCCAGTGGAAGACTCTGCAGGAGAGACGCTCAGTAGCTCGGTACGGGCTTTTGTTGAAGTTTGGAGAATATACATTCACCGGGGAGTAGAGCAGTATGCTGCTCCTTCCTACATGTATCTCGCGAAGAGACCATGACGATAAAATCAGAGAGATTAGAGCCCACACAGAGACATACCGACAATCCTCCTTTCCACGAACAATACGAGACTGGAACAGAAGGTACCCTCCGCCACACACCGTCAGGTGGATTGCGGAGTATGGATGTAGATGAACAAATACGAGAGGCATGAATCACATGTAGTCATGAATAATTCTTGATACGTACGCAATCTTCCATGTTGATGAAGATTTCATCTCCTCACCATCTAATTAACGCATGTTACTCGATAAGGAGAACACATTTTTATACTGTCAGCTCCTGGCTAGCGAACATCATTATCCAAGAGACCCAGAAACCGTAAAAGTCTGATAAACATTATGTCCAAGTGTAAATTATCATTATTGTCATTGTAGAAAACCTTTTACAAAATATCACTCGGGTATTCTTTCCTCTGGAATTGGGCTCCAGGCCTCGGGACTTACGCCTGAGAATTTTATCATACATGTTGTAGTAATAATGTTATTAACATCATCACGGTCTTGTTGTGCTACATCATTTGCTGTGGGATTATCTCGTTCCCAAATAACTGTGTCGTTATATAATTGTCCTAGAAACAAAAATCTTAAAAGCATTGGAGGCAAGGGTAAATTACTTTTTCAACCCATTTATATAGAATGGTGCTCACAGGCACGTCTTCATTGCTTGCTGGTTCTGGCATTCCACACAATCCACATGCCTCCTGGGGGCCTCTGATCATCAGGAGGTTCATTATATTAGTACCCAATAGAACGCTGGTATGTCGAACAAAAAAAAATTCTTTGGATCATACCCATACACAAACACGTTCACGTAAAATGTTTTCGATATGTCATTGTCATCGAGATGAGAATCTCCATAGTCCTCAACATCTTCTGAGTGGTCCTCATCCATGTACTTCATAGCAAGTAGACAACTACTGTTGTGAATTCAGTTGGTGCAGTCGTGTCCTGCATATGCTCACCTAATGTTGGTGGGGTTGAGGGGGGGGGGGGAGGGGCTCGAGTTGATGGTTAAGGGAGCATCTGTGCACATCTAATTGTATTCGTGCCATCGGTTCAGCCAATAGAATAACAGATCGACATTTTCAGTCAGTAGGAGAAGAGACCTAAGAACAGTAGGAAGGGAGCTGAAACTTGCGAGTGTCTCTGAACATATAGAATGTAGCGACGGTCTGTAGGTTAGAGAGATCCATTATACAGTCTATTTATTCAGGTGGCTGATGAAAATTTCCTGATGTGCATTTATTATTATGCAACTTCTCTGTCAGGACTTGTGTGCTGTACCTTATCATGGTGGATATTGGATGAATCCAATGCCTGGAGGATAGTGTTATAGCATGCATATGCCCTCCACTTTATGCCTATAGGGTGTTTACCAGGCACTATAAATTCCTGATGCCATGTATTTATTATCAAATGTATTGAAAAATCCGCATTCGTTTCGAACTTTTCTGGCCCTTACCTAGGTTTCGGCTAGAATAATCTAGGCTTCTTCAAAGCATAAAATTACTATAACATGCCAGAGTAAGAAACGGTTAACATTAAAAATTTAAACATAGTACTGTGGTACCACGTCGAATTAATTCGACATGGTACCACGGTAATATAGGTTTCAATTTTTGATGTTGACTGTGCCTTACTCTGGCATGTTATAGTAATTTTATGCTTCTTGGTAAAGACCAGAAAATTTTCGCAACTGAGGCAGATTTTTCAAAATATTTGTCTATCACAGTAGCTGACGGGGCTGCAATATGCTAAAAATTCTTGTAGGTATTATTCAATGTCTATGCAATGACATGGGTGAGGGTCGTAACACTTAGAATGTAGTTACTGTTAGGAGGTTAGATAGACCCATTATACTGCCTGTTCGTTCAGGTGGACAATGGCCAGTAACTGATTCGTAACAGAGTCCGTTTGTGTACGTAAGCAGCAAAGTGGGGGCGTGTTACTTCTGTAATGGAGCGCAATAGTGAAGAGTTGGAAACGTGGAATATTGTCAAAGTTTCGTTGTCTATGCCGAGAGCCAGAGGCAGTAGGTTAGGGAAGAGCTAAGAGGATTTCGCATGTATGGAATGTGTAGTCGCGCAAGGGCAATGGCCTGGTTACACACAACAGGCGAGAAAGAACTGCTTAGCACGCGGGTTCGTACTAGACGGAGACTTTCGTAGAGTGCAAGACAGAGGCACAGCGTCAGTTGTACTACATTTCACAACTCTGCGTAAGTCTGCCGCAACAATACGTAACCTTGTCGCAAGAACACCTAAGGGGCGAGTACGACAGATGAATCAGCAGTATAAGTGAAACGAATGCGGTCATTACAAACGAGCTTGACGTCAGGACGTCGCTCGTGCTTCCTTTAAATACGCCAGCTTTGATAGCAACAAGGCACTCGCAGTTAGACTTGCAGTTAAATGTGTACTAGGTCGCTGCCTGGCGCTCAACTCTGTGTTCGACATATTAATCTTTAAGGAGATGTTGCAGTAAGGGCATCCCATCCAGCAGCAGACGTGAGAGGACTCTACCAGCTCTGGTCCTCTCTGCTGCCGCTGTCAATCATCAACCCAGGATTAGCAGACATCACGGCAGACTCGCTCGCCGCCAATGCTGAACACATCAGTGAGCCGTCGTCGAGATCGTGCGGGGCCTAGGCCCTGTGTATCCGCCGTCACAACCGGGTGAACCGACGACGCTGGGGGATTGCAGCCCGTTCCGCCCGTCCACCGCGGACCAGCCACCAGGAGGAGAAGTGAAGAAGACGGGGTGGGATAGAGTACACACCGCACTACGAGAACGCTTCTCGTGCCGACAGCACCGGGACTCCAACCCGGAGCCACTTGCTGTCCTCAGCCGAGCCGGCCGCTCAGCCGGGCGCCGCCAGCCACGCGCGGCTGAAGTAAGTGCGTTCCTCCGCTACGTCACAGCACTCGGCGCTGCGCTAGCAAGACTGTGCGGCCCGGCCCTGGGGAGTCGCTACGAGTTAGCGAGGACTCGGGGAAGACCGTTGATATCGCGAAGCCACGTTGTACTCTGCAGGGATAAAGGTGTTATCAATTGATAATGTTTCTTTGGCGATTCTGACGCTTCTACAGCCATTTCCTAGCATCCTGACAACTGGAGAGGTCACCGCTCGGCCATACAGTCAACCGTAGGCGACCGGGACCACTGGGGTGCCTACACTTCTCCACCAGATGGCATCTGGTGTCTATTACTTCTGTTGTAGCTGCTGTGTTGGAAGTTTATAATGACTAGGGATACTGAAGCAATGACTTGAGTCCAGTATTTCATGGCTTGTAAGCGGCTGATACATATAAGAGCTGCAGCTTCCATGTAACAGTCACCACGTTGAATGAGATTCCAAAGCTGTTGCCTGTAGGCTAGGGCACACTGCTCTTCCGCGACTCACCTGCATAGCATGCAATCAGGGCACAGGAGAGCTAATGATAAGTCTGCAGCAGAAACCTGCCTCACATCTGTGTGGTGAACAATGCAATTAATTTGTTTATTGAAGTGCACCTCCTGCCAGAGGGAATTTGAATGGCGAGTGTTGTCAATGTACTGAGGTTGTCTGTAGAAACAGCGACGAGTAATCCACAAGACAGCACTGCACAGTTAACTGCATCTCCCAGTGCCCAGTACTCAGTGCCAGCGCCAGCCGGAGTGGCCGAGCGGTTCTAGGCGCTTCAGTCTGGGACAGTGCGACCGCTACGGCCGCAGGTTCGAATCCTGCCTCGGGCATGGATGTGTGTGATGTCCTTAGGTTAGATAGGTTTGAGCAGTTCTAAGTTCTAGGGGACTGATCACCTCAGATGTTAAGTCCCATAGTGCTCAGAGCCATTTGAACCATTTTTGAAATCAGTGCCAGCATCTCGTTCTCTAGACTGTAGCAGTGTGATGATGATCGCTTACAAAATTTATTGTTGGATAAAGCATCCCTATAGCTGGTAATACTGTGTGTTACGAACACAAGCCTGTTACAGCATATAAGCTTTTAAAAAATTCTGCTTCATGAAACTTCCTGGCAAGTTAAATCTGTTTCAGATCGAGACTCGAAATCAGGTCCTTCACCTTTCATAGGCCAAGTGCTCTACCAGGTGAGCTACCAAAGCACGATTCGTAGACTTTGGTTAAGTCTTCCCTGATTCATAACAGTTTAAAGAAGTTGTAGTTCACTAAAGTACATCAGTAGTAGTTTTAACCATGTAACTACACCGGATTTTCTACATTGGGATACACCCACTGTGATGTCATAGTCGTACACTTATTTTGGGGAGCCACGATTTGCAGCCATATTGAGCCATGAGTTACGTTAAGAAAAAATTACCTCGAAAAAATATTTGGCTGCCACAGTGGTTCATAAATTACAGTAACAAAGTTAAGGGTGAAATAATATACTGTGTGATATAGGTTGCGTCTGATCGCCATACTTCTACAGAGCGGCCAGCAGAATGTTTATGATTAGCATTCTTGGATTTCGTCTTTAACGTTACATATGACAACTAGACTACTTACGTCACGACATCGGGTCAGTACCACTTCCGAGTTCTCCGCAAATCTGGATATTGCATCATTCGATGTGCTAGAAAAATTGAGATCCCTAAATGAGGTCCCTTAAACTGTCAGCTGCTGATAGCTACGTCTCACATAAGTAGGCGACATGTCAATACCCTTCACAGTGACCACTAAACATATGCCTCGACTCATATCCCTTGTACACCGTACCATGATTGGTAAGAGCACTAGGCAGGCCGCGCGGTCTAGGGCGTTTTGTCACCCTCCGTGCGGCATCTTCCGGGCGTGTGTGTGTGTGTGTGTGTGTGTGTGTGTGTGTGTCCCATAAGAAAAAAAAGGACCAGCACCAGACACAAACAACACTGATAAACTCTGGTGGCCGGTCCACCTGACAGAAAGAAATGAAACTAGTCATTTTCATGTCTGCTGATGGTGTGCACGCCTGCTGAGATATCGACAATCGGCAGTGTTTTCCGGTGCTTCACATCTTTGGTCAGGCAACATACACCATGATTTTTCTATACACTCCACAGAGTTGTATTTGACTACAATTTAGACACTCAGAGGAAACGCTTGTTAGTACAAACTGTCACACAAAGGTAAAGAGGATATGTTCACCCCCAGAATAGGAAAAAATTGCAAGCAATTCACCACAAACGAAAATGAATTAAAAATGTCCAACTTCGCATCGTCAGAGAATATGAGAGTTCGCGCCATGGTGTTCCCTCACAAAGAAATTCACGAAGGTACATCGTTCTCTCCATATGGCAAAACCGTGAATCCGATTGACCATGTTATGGCAGACAAAAGATGCAGTTCATTCATAAGATGTCAGAAAGTACAGAGAAGAAGATTGTAGCTCAGATCACTTCCTAGTGGTAGGGAAGATAAAAATCAAAATGATTTGGAATCAAGAACCGAAACCTAAGTTCAATGTAGAACGACTGAAGAGATTATCCGTTAAAGAAACCTACTTGACTTAAATTAATAACCAGTTTACAGCATTGCTAGAAGTTTAGGAGGAAAATAGTGTTGGAAAGGCTTGGGAAAGAATAAAGACAATAGTAAGATGCAGCAGAGAAAACATTGATCAAGGAAAAGAAACTGAAGTAAAGAAAATGGTTCAATGAAAAGTGTAAGAGTACAGGAAAAGAGGAAGATGGTTGGTTGGTTGTTTGAGGTTTAAGGGACCAAACAGCAAGGTCATCAGTCCCTTGTTTGAAATATACTCCATTCTGCTAACGGGACATCTCAGAAAAGTCAGAACAATAAAACGGAAAAAGGGAAAAACGTAAAAGGGCAGTCACGTTGTCATTGGTAAAAAAACAAATGAGGGAAGTCGGCAAGAGAACGAACCCAACACTATGCTGAAACAGCATAGGCAAGACCACCTGTGACTTAAAAGGTACAACTGCGATAATGCAGAAAATACGTATGGGAATAGAAAGACTAACCAAGCCTTAACAAAAGGGTTAAAAAAGAGTAAAAGGGGAAGAAAAGAGGATTCCGGTCAGGGAGGTGAATCGGGAAGCTCTGAACACTGCCTACAGTGGGAGACACCCAAACACTCACCGCCCTGCCCCAACACCAAAGAGATTAAAAACCTTAAAACTGAGAATAAAAACCACTCTCCCGGAGGAAACCGAGAACCAGAGAGACCATCCGGGAATCGTCAGCTAACATCAAAGGTAAAGTGTGGGGGAGTCGGTACTTAGCACGCAGAGCCAAAAGAAGGGGGCATTCAACCAAAATGTGGGCCACTGACTGGAAGGCTCCACAGCCACATAACGGGGGTGGCTCATCACGCAAAAGAAGACCATGGGTCAGCCTGGTATGGCCAATGCGGAGACGACACAGTGTGGTCGAGTCCTTTCGGGAGAGGCGAAAGGAAGAACGCCATGGGCCTGGTGTCACCTTAATTGCACGAAGTTTATTAGACAGTGGAGTAGCCTCCCAAGAATTGGTCCATGACTGTGCGAAATGGGATTTGATGTGAAGCCGTAAATCCGCTGCAGGAGGGGTTACAGAAAACGGGGGGTAAGTAACTGCTCCCCCAGCCAAACGATCAGCGAGCTCATTTCCCGGGATACCCACATGGCCAGGGACCCATAGGAAGTCAATGGAACAAGCAGCACAGTGAATATCAGCGAGATGGTCATGGATGGCAGAGACCAAGGGATGGCGCGAAAAACACCGGTCAATAGCAAGAAGGCCACTCATCGAGTCCGTACATAACAAAACGCGGTTGTGTGGGGATTGTTTAATAAAGGTAAGGGCCCGGGAAATTGCCATCAATTCCGCAGTAAACACCCCACGTGTAGGTGGCAGCAGATGATTTTCCGTTCCAACAGAGGACGTGAAGGCATACCCAACATGATCAGCAGATTTAGAGCCATCAGTGTAAAAAACAACAGCATCCAGAAACTCCCATAAAATTTGGCGAAAAAAGGAACGGAACACCACCGGGGGGATGGAATCTTTCGGACCGCGGCGGAGATCCATCCGAATTCGAGGCCGAGGAACTAACCAAGGAGGGGTGGAGGGGAGGGAGCGAGGAAGACAGGACAAAGAAGGAAGCTGAAAATCACGGTAAAGAGACGCAAGGCGCAGCCCAACCGGTAAACCCGCCCGAGGGCGGGAGTCGGGTGGGCGACGTCCTTGGTCTGGGAACAGGATAGAATAGGAAGGATGAGTGGGAGAAGAACGGATAGTGAGGGCATAAGACACCAGAAGCTGGGACCGCCGAACAGAAAGGGGTGGGATCCAAGCTTCAACCAGGAGACTATCAACAGGGCTAGTAGGGAAGGCACCGGTGGCCAAACGGATACCACGATGGTGGACTGGATCCAGCACGTGCAGTGTGGAAGGAGCAGCTGAACCATAAACTTGACAACCATAGTCCAAACGAGACAGAACTAGAGCACGATAAAGACGGAGGAGGAGGGAACGGTCCGCACCCCAAGAGGAGTGGGCAAGGAAGCGAAGGACATTGAGTTTACGGAAACATCCTACCTTCAGGAGTAGGATATGGGGCAGCCAAGTGAGCTTGTTGTCGAAAAGAAGACCCAGGAAACGAAACTGTGAAACCACAGGCAATCGTTGTGCAGCGAGATAGAGCTCTGGATCAGGGTGGACCGTAGTATGGCGACAGAAGTGGACCACCCGCGATTTGAAAGGAGAGAATTTAAACCCGTGTGAGAGGGTCCATGCAGAGGCACGCCGTATAGCCACCTGGAGCTGCCGTTCTGCAGATGCCATCGAGGAGGAACCAACCCAAATGCAGAAATCATCCACATACAGGGCAGAGGCGACCAAGGGACCGACAGAGGCCACAAGTCCATCGATAGCAATGAGGAAAAGAAGGACACTCAAGACAGAACCCTGTGGGATGCCCGTCTCCTGGGTCCGTGGAGAACTAAAAGCAGTACCAACTCGAACTCTGAATGACCGATGGATCGGGAACTGGCGGATAAAAATCGGGAGTGGGCCCCGAAGACCCCACTGATGAAGGGTTAGTAAGATGTGATGGCGCCAGGCCGTGTCATAGGCCTTGCGAAGGTCAAAAAACACAGCAACCAAATGGCGGCGCTGGGAAAAAGCCTGCCGAACTGCGGATTCCAAGCGAAGTAAATGATCGATTGGAGATCGTCCCTCTCGAAAGCCACACTGGTAAGGGGACAATAGATCCCGAGATTCGAGGACCCAAGTGAGCCGACGGGCTACCATCCGTTCAAGTAACTTACAAACAACATTGGTCAAACTAATTGGCCGATAGCTGTCAACAGATAGGGGGTTCTTACCAGGCTTAAGGACTGGAACCACAATGCTATCCCTCCACTGAGAAGGGAAGTCACCCTGGAGCCAGATACGGTTAAACACCCGAAGAAGATGTTGTCGTTGTGGAGCACTGAGATGTTGAAGCAGTTGGTTATGAATGGAATCTGGGCCAGGGGCCGTATCATGAGAAGATAGAGCAGAAAGAAATTCCCATTCAATAAAAGGTTCGTTATAAGATTCTGACTCACAAGTGGTGAAACATAAGGTGAGAGCTTCAGCCTGCTGTTTTTGATGAAGGAAAGCAGCTGGATAGAAGGCTGACGCTGATGCCACTGCAAAATGGGTTGCAAGATGTTCTGCGATAACTAATGGGTCCGTACAAATGCCATCTGGGAAGTGAAGGCCTGGTAGGGTGGACTGCCGATGGCAACCTTGGAGAGAGCGAAGTGTAGCCCATACCCGTGACAGAGGGACAGTGGAACCAAGGGAAGAAACTAATCGTTCCCAACATATCCGCTTGCTCTGTTTGATTAAATAACGGGCTTTAGCGCGAAGGCGTTTAAAGATAGTAAGGCTGGCTACGGATGGGTGCCTCTTAAAGTGTTGCAAAGCTCGACGGCGATCACAGATGGCAATGGCAATGGCTGTACTCCACCACGGGACTTGCCGGCGACGAAATGGTCCAGATGAGCGCGGGACAGCAAGGTTAGCAGCGCGAACAATCGCGTCAGACACGTCACGTAGGACGTCATCAATACAACCCGACAAAGAGGGAGAAAACTCGACATGTGCAGTGTATAGAGGCCAATCGGCGCGGTGGAAAGACCAACGAGGTAACCTGTCCATCGGGGAGCGAGAAGGGAGCGTGATAATCAACGGGAAATGGTCACTATCACAAAGGTCGTCGTGTGGCGACCAGTGTAATGAAGGGAGGAGAGAGGGAGAAGAAAGAGAAAGATCAATGGCAGAAAAGGTACCATGACCGGCACTGAAATGAGTAGGGGAGCCATCATTAAGAAGGCACAGGTCGTGGTCTGCAATAAATTGGTCTATAAGAAGACCTCGTCTAGATGGAAAGGCACTGCCCCACAAAGGATGATGAGCATTAAAATCCCCAAGGAGGAGGAAGGGAGGAGGAAGTTGCTGAAGAAGGGTGGTTAAGGCAGCAGGTGTAAGAGTCCTGTCAGGAGGGAGATAAAGATTGCAAACCGTGACTGCAGAGTCTAAGTGGACCCTAACAGCAACCGCTTCCAATGTAGTTTGGAGAGGAATCCAATTGCTAGCAATGTCTGTACGGACCAACGTACAAACGCCACTAGAAGCCCGAAAGGGTCCGACCCGATTTCGACAGAAAACACGGAACCCACGGAGGGTCGGTGAGTGAGCATCAGTAAAATGAGATTCCTGGAGAACTACACAAGCTGCAGAGTAGGACGAAAGAAGGGATTTCAATTCCGGAAGGTGACGATAGTAGCCATTACAATTCCATTGGAGAACCACAGAACGATGGTTTAAATGAGGGCTGAACACGCTAAATCCAGTCATACCGCCGGGTCCCCACCCGTCACCGACAAGGAGGGGGCGACATCCATGAACGACAGGTCAGAATCCGGTTGTGAAGTCGGGGAAGGGACCTCGGGTGACACTAGAGGCTCTTTGTCCCGGGACTTATGTTTCGTCTTCTTTTCAGGCTGAGATCGAGGAGGGCTGTGTGGCATAAAGGAGCCAGCTGCAGCAAGATCAGGAACAGAAAGAGACCGGGCGACAGACCGCGGCTCTCGCGGTCGCCGCGCGGCAGCAGACCTTTGACCTGGAAGGTGCCGGGAAGGGGCATCCCGGGAGAGGCGCCCTTGACCGGCAGACGCCGAAGGAGTGGGACACTTCTCCGGCTGGGGAGGGGGAGCAGCGCCCAGAGAAGAAGGTGTGGGAGCTGCAGGGGAGGGGGGGAGGAGTGGGGTCCGGAATGGGGGTAAGGAAGGAGGAGGAAGGGGTGAAGATGTAACCAAGGCATAACTAGATGTCATGGACACAGGGTGCAGTCGTGCATATTTCTTACGGGCCTCTGTGTAGCTTAAACGATCGAGGGACTTATACTCCTGTATCTTTTTTTCTTTCTTATAGACTGGGCAATCTGGTGAACGTGGAGAATGACTACCATGACAATTTACACATACAGGAGGGGGAACACAGGGACTCCCCTCATGGAGTGGACGTCCACAGTCACCACAGAGAGGGTCCTGGGAACAGTGAGAAGACATGTGGCCAAAACGCAAGCACTTAAAACACCGCATAGGAGGTGGGATGTACGGCTTCACATCACAGCGATAGACCATAATCTTAACTTTCTCAGGAAGGGTATCCCCTTCAAAGGCCAGGATAAAGGCACCAGTATCAATACGATTATCTTTAGGACCCTTCTGAACACGCCGAACGAAGTGAACACCCCTCCGTCCGAGATTGTCCCGAAGTTCCTCATCAGTTTGAAGGATGAGGTCCCTGTGAAAAATCACACCTTGTACCATATTTAGAGACTGGTGAGGGGTAATGGACACAGGAATTGTGCCAAGATGGGTACAGGCACAAAGGGCCGCAGATTGGGCAGCTGAAGCGGTTTTCATCAGCAACGAACCCGACTGCATCTTGCTCAGGGAGTCCACTTCGCCGAACTTGTCTTCAATGTGTTCCACAAAGAATAAAGGTTTGACACTGGTGAAAGTATCCCCATCAGTCCTGGTGCAAACTAGATAACGGGGGAAAGGTTTTGCCCCTAGACGACGGGCCTGACCCTCTTCCCAGGGGGTAGCCATGGAAGGGAAGGCCGAAGGGGCAAGAGAAGCAGCACTTGAGGAATCAGTACCACGCAGAGAGACGGCCGCAGAAGAACGGCCAGAGTTTTGGACCCGTATGTGTTTCATCTGCATAGCGTCCGCCCTGATACCACCCACTCCGATCAGGGGCTCTCCTCATGGGCGCCACCCAGCCACAGCAAGGGCCGTCTGGCACGGCGGCCATTGCCGGGAGTTCCGATGCTCCAGGATGACGAGCAACCACTCCAAGGCATGCATGAGGAGGTCACAGGTATCAGAAGTGTGATCCCTGTGTGTTCAGGGGGCTCAACCAAAAGGGTACATAGCGACCCCACCACACGGGCTGGCTACCGTGCTGGCTATGCACCCTAGCATCAAACAACGACGTGAAAGAAAAGGTGGAATGTACTAGGAGGGCGCACGTCAGAGACACTAGGTAAGGTGCTCTTCCCCAAATGGCTCACACTACGGAGGAGAAATTTTGGAATGGAGGTCAAACCCCAGAGGGGGACCAAGGAATGCCAAAACGAGGAGACGATTACGCAACAAAGCCGGAGTGTAAAACCAACAGGAGGATAGCGGGGCCAACATAATCAAGGACACCAAGAGTGGGAGAGGAGAGGGCGAGGGGAAAGGAGCATGGAGGGGAAAGGAGGGGAAGGGAAAGGAAATGCAGCCCAGGAGAGAAAGAAGGCTGCAATGGCTCGGGGCCCCGTGCTCGCCATGCACGTATCCACAAAAGAGTTGTGGACCCCCTGGGGGGAAAAGAGGAAGAAGCCAGGATGCTGTGCCTCCGAAACATGGAGAGTGACGACGGGAGTGAGACCTTGATTACAGTGAGAAGAGAGACAGCAAGAGATCTACGAACAGAGAAAAGGAAATATCTGACTGCAGCTTTGGAAAGCAGGAATAGAGGCTCAACCAAGCTGTTTCACTATACAAACAACAGTACGGAGGTTATCGAAGTGAAAAGCTACTCATAAAAGATAAAAATCAGAACATGCTAAAAGAGCTGGAAGATGTTCTAGCCAAATTGAAAGAATATTTCTCAGATGTGCTAAATAGCACTGACATTCGTATAACTTTCAACCACGCAGTGATCGAGAGCAATTGCAGTAATACCGACTAACACAGTACTACTGAACAGGAAATGGTATATACCATTCAACAGTTGAAAAACAAGTTTTCAGGCAAGGACCAGATATCAACAGAGAAGTTAAAAGTGGGTGGAAACAAATTATCACAATGATCTGGGAAACCGAAACACTACCTGAGGACTGGAAAACTGCAGTAATTTGCCCCATACAAAAGAAAAACAATATAGGGTGAGGAATCAATTTGATGAACACAACATACAAACTTCTGTCAGCGATCATTCTCGACAAAATTAAGCCTGGGAGCGGCTGACTTAAGACCTGTTTGTTTTATCTTTAAATCTAAAGGAGGTTGAAAGGCTGGAACAATAAAGTGAACATTTCAATTCCAATAGGTTTAATAATTAACCAAAACAATTTCACTTCAGTTAATAAATGGCTTTAACAAATAACTATAGTTAAGACACATTATGTAGGACCCTTTCAATTAACATTACAAGAAAAATGAGATTTGACACACAGTCTCAACTTTAACACGAATACTTAAAACCTATTTATAACTTTATCCTTATATGGATATGATGTCTGTTCTTCCGGACATGTCCGAAAGAACAGACACCATATCCATATAAGTATATAGTTCTGGCAATACCGACCATGATATTCTGTGCGGATGCACACATATTACCCGAACTCTTACAGGACTTGGTAAGAATGTCTTCCACGAGTAATGAGTGTGTTGGGTAGGGACACTACGAATGTAGTGTGTGGACATATAAGGTGAGAATGTGGGTCTGGCGGGAGGCTTGCGCGAGATAGTCCCTTCAGTCTCACTATCCTCTGTGCCCTCGGTGGCTCAGATATATGCCCGGAACGGTAACTCCGCGTATTCGGTCAGAGGGTTACCTGCCCACTGTAATAAAAAAACTGAGTTAATGGATCAACGACGAACTGAAACGGGTGTCTTGCGACGTCAGCCGCGAGCAGATACAACGAACGAAAACGAAAGAAATGAGAAAAAAAAGATGAATAGAGCGTCTGGCACGTAAGCAGGAGATCCCGGGTTCGAGTCCGGGTCGGGACCCACATATGTCAACGTCCATCAGCATTTGAAGGTATTAATATATAATTGTAATTTCGTTATTTATAACTTGGTCAATCTTGCAGATCGAACCACGAAATTATTCAAATGCCCATTGACTTGCAAGATGGAGTTTTAGGGCATAGAAAGTCACTTTTTACAATGATGAATGTGTAACAGAAGGAATTTCCAAGCTTGTAAGGCCGAAGTTTAACCACCAACGGTGGAATCGACTGAGAGACGTAATACCTAACTTCGAACCAGGACGTGGCTCCGTCTGAAAATCCACACGTCGAACCAAGCAAACGCTACCGAAGAGGAATACAGGAGCTCAGGCCAAGTCCACCGCCCGTAAGCCAAACTTGCAATGTAAAGGGAAGCCCTGTGTTTCGGTTTCCCACTGCCTCAGCTCACTGAAACACAGACCACACGCGACATAAGGAGGCAGAAAAACATTTTTTTAACTTCACCATTTAAGATTGGCCAGTAAATTATTTATGTAAAATGAAGGCTAAACCACTACTAATTTCAGTTGCAAGTCCTTTCTTTAAGTGAAACAGTACCTGATAAACACTAAGAGTGGGAAATGAACTGGCTCAATAGAATCAACACTCGCTAGAACTTAATGACACACGTATTGGCCCTCCCCCATGAACCATGGACCTTGCCGTTGGTGGGGAGGCTTGCGTGCCTCAGCGATACAGATGGCCGTACCGTAGGTGCAACCACAACGGAGGGGTATCTGCTGAGAGGCCAGACAAACATGTGGTTCCTGAAGAGGGGCAGCAGCCTTTTCAGTAGTTGCAGGGGCAACAGTCTGGATGATTGACTGATCTGGCCTTGTAACATTAACCAAAACGGCCTTGCTGTGCTGGTACTGCGAACGGCTGAAAGCAAGGAGAAACTACAGCCGTAATTTTTGCCGAGGACATGCAGCTTTACTGTATGATTAAATGATGATGGCGTCCTCTTGGGTAAAATATTCCGAAGGTAAAATAGTCCCCCATTCGGATCTCCGGGTGGGGACTACTCAAGAGGACGTCGTTATCAGGAGAAAGAAAACTGGCATTCTACTGATCGGAGCGTGGAATGTCAGATCCCTTAATCGGGCAGGTAGGTTAGAAAATTTAAAAAGGGAAATGGATAGGTTAAAATTAGATATAGTGGGAATTAGTGAAGTTCGGTGGCAGGAGGAACAAGACTTTTGGTCAGGGGTAATGCAGGAGTAGGTTTAATAATGAATAAAAAAATAGGAGTGCGGGTTAGCTACTACAAACAACCTAGTGAACGCATTATTGTGGCCAAGATAGACACAAAGCCCATGCCTACTACAGTAGTACAAGTTTATATGCCAACTAGCTCTGCAGATGACGAAGAAATTGATGAAATGTATGACGAGATAAAAGAAATTATTCAGGTAGTGAAGGGAGACGAAAATTTAATAGTCATGGGTGACTGGAATTCGTCAGTAGGAAAAGGGAGAGAAGGAAACATAGGAGAATATGGATTGGGGGGAAGAAATGAAAGAGGAAGCCGCCTTGTAGAATTTTGCACAGAGCATGACTTAATCATAGCTAACACTTGGTTCAAGAATCATAAAAGAAAGTTGTATACCTGGAAGAATCCTGGAGATACTAAAAGGTATCAGATAGATTATATAATGGTAAGACAGAGATTTAGGAACCAGGTTTTAAATTGTAATACATTTCCAGGGGCAGATGTGGATTCTGACCACAATCTATTGGTTATGAACTGCAGATTGAAACTGAAGAAACTGCAAAAAGGTGGGAATTTAAGGAGATGGGACCTGGATAAACTGACTAAACCAGAGGTTGTAGAGAGTTTCAGGGAGAGCATAAGGGAACAATTGACAGGAATGGGGGAAAGAAATACAGTAGAAGAAGAATGGGTAGCGCTGAGGGATGAAGTAGTGAAGGCAGCAGAGGATCAAGTAGGTAAAAAGACGAGGGCTAATAGAAATCCTTGGGTAACAGAAGAAATATTGAATTTAATTGATGAAAGGAGAAAATATAAAAATGCAGTAAATGAAGCAGGCAAAAAGGAATACAAACGTCTCAAAAATGAGATAGACAGGAAGTGCAAAATGGCTAAGCAGCGATGGCTAGAGGACAAATGTAAGGATGTAGAGGCTTGTCTCACTAGGGGTAAGATAGATACTGCCTACAGGAAAATTAAGGAGACCTTTGGAGAGAAGAGAACGACTTGTATGAATATCAAGAGCTCAGATGGCAACCCAGTTCTAAGCAAAGAAGGGAAGGCAGAAAGGTGGAAGGAGTATATAGAGGGTTTATACAAGGGCGATGTACTTGAGGACAATATTATGGAAATGGAAGAGGATGTAGATGAAGACGAAATGGGAGATAAGATACTGCGTGAAGAGTTTGACAGAGCACCGAAAGACCCGAGTCGAAACAAGGCCTCGGGAGCAGACAACATTCCATTAGAACTACTGATGGCCTTGGGAGAGCCAGTCATGACAAAACTCTACCATCTGGTGAGCAAGATGTATGAGACAGGCGAAATACCACAGACTTCAAGAAGAATATAATAATTCCAATCCCAAAGAAAGCAGGTGTTGACAGATGTGAAAATTACCGAACTATCAGTTTAATAAGTCACAGCTGCAAAATACTAACGCGAATTCTTTACAGACGAATGGAAAAACTGGTAGAAGCGGACCTCGGGGAAGATCAGTTTGGATTCCGGAGAAATGTTGGAACACGTGAGGCAATACTAACCTTACGACTTATCTTAGAAGAAAGATTAAGAAAAGGCAAACCTACGTTTCTAGCATTTGTAGACTTAGGGGAAGATTTTGACAACGTTAACTGGAATACTCTTTCAAATTCTGAAGGTGGCAGGGGTAAAATACAGGGAGCGAAAGGCTATTTATAATTTGTACAGAAACCAGATGGCAGTTATAAGAGTCGAGGGGCATGAAAGGGAAGCAGTGGTTGGGAAAGGAGTGAGACAGGGTTGTAGCCTCTCCCCGATGTTATTCAATCTGTATATTGAGCAAGCAGTAAAGGAAACAAAAGAAATATTCGGAGTAGGTATCAAAAACGATGGAGAAGAAGTAAAAGGTTTGAGGTTAGCCAATGACATTGTAATTCTGTCAGAGACAGCAAACGACTTTAAAGAGCAGTTGAATGGAATGGACAGTGTCTTGAAAGGAGGATATAAGATGAACATCAACAAAAGCAAAACGAGGATAATGGAATGTAGTCGAATTAAGTCGGGCGATTCTGAGGGAATTAGATTAGGAAATGAGACACTTAAAGTAGTAAAGGAGTTTTGCTATTTAGGGAGCAAAATAACTGATGATGGTCGAAGTAGAGAGGATATAAAATGTAGACTTGCAGTGGCAAGGAAATCGTTTCTGAAGAAGAGAAATTTGGTAACATCGTTTCTGAAAGTATTTGTATGGAGTGTAGCCATGTATGGAAGTGAATCATGGACGATAACCAGTTTGGGCAAGAAGAGAATAGAAGCTTTAGAAATGTGGTGCTACAGAAGAATGCTGAAGATAAGGTGAGTAGATCACGTAACTAATGAGGAGGTATTGAATAGGATTGGGGAGAAGAGAAGTTTGTGGCACAACTTGACTAGAAGAAGGGATCGGTTGGTAGGACATGTTTTGAGGCATCAAGGGATCACAAATTTAGCATTTGAGGGCAGCGTGGAGGGTAAAAGTCGTAGAGGGAGACCAACAGATCAATACACTAAGCAGATTCAGAAGGATGTAGGTTGCAGTAGGTACTGGGAGATGAAGCAGCTTGCACGGGATAGAGTGGCGTGGAGAGGTGCATCAAACCAGTCTCAGGACTGAAGACCACAACAACAACAACAACAACAAAGTGGGCCTGCAAAGTTCAACACTATAACCTTTAGAAATAAAACCTCAGATCGCCCACAGGGGATATATTGATGTGGATTTACCGATACCGTTAGCATATTAAGCACTTGCTAATAATAGCTAATGAACCAACATTCTGCAAATACAGCGATATTATGCGGAAGTAGAGCACACGCTTAGTAGGAGGCCTCAAATGAAATCGGACAAGCATCACATCACACGTTGTGCTACGTCTTACTGTACTAACAGCGACCACAATCACAGTTAACTAATCACTCTTAGTAATTAGCGTACTTAACTGGGTGTCTTGATGCTGGGACGATTTTGCGAAGATACCAGATCATCACTTCGCAAGATTATAGCAGCGTGTCCCTTCAAGGAAGCAGGCACATCTACAGCTAACGATGTTGCCGGAGAGTGCCAACTCCCGCCGCCCCCAGTGCAACCACGTGACAACCACAGCCCGGTCCCAGACACGCCGTCTTCGCCAACTCGCGCACCGCCGCGTTCCGTTCGTAAGCGCTGTGTCCTCTATTTACTCGCGGCCCAAAGACAGACCTCTGAACTATGAAATCGATCGTACTCATGTCAGAGATACTACTGGCGCCAGTCCCACCACGGCTCAAAACCTGACACAGAAAACATTATTTAAAAGTATCGGGCTGGATTTCGACCATACCGTTATACAAATGAAAATGTATTTAATCTACGGCAGATGTTTGAGAAGTACTGGGAATTAAAAAAAAAAAAAAAAAGTTCACTGTCTGTCCATTGATTTCCAGCGAGCCTATGACAGCATCCACAGAAGTAGCCTCTACAACACACTTTAAGATATTCATTAAAATCGTTATGATGATACAACTGTGCATAGATGGCTCACAGGCGGTAGTGAATTTCAGAGGATCGTTACCCCCAACTTCCCAATCAAAACAGGCTTATGACAAGGAGATGCTCTTTCATGTGTTCTCTTCAACCATCCATTAGAGAAAGTCGTTTGAGAGAATAATTTACACGTATTCAATGGTCTCCAGTTCGAACACAGTGAAGTAAAATTCCTGGAATATGCAGATGATAAAGTGTTACTGAGTGAAACAGAAGAACTGAAGGACATGTGCCGATCTCTCAGGCACAGTGCAGCAAGTTGTGACTTATGATATTCCACGAAAAAACAAAACACATGGAACAGGTAGGGTCATAAACCCAAATCCTCACTTTGAAATTGACCACCATTCTAGATTCAGAAAATTTCATCAGTTTAAATACCTTGAAGAGCGCTTCAGCAGTAAACATATCATAACTGTGGACATAATCGATCTATCCCAGGATCAAGACGTCTATACGCTCTAAGCAGCCCATTCAAAATAAAAGCTTAGACAGTCACCACTAATATGAAGGCATACAACACCACCACCTGCAAGTACAACTGTATGGTTCGGAAAGCTGGACGCTTACCAAGAAAGAAGGAGAGAAACTGAAGATTTTAGAAAGGAAAGTGATGAGAAAAATCTGGGGACCTGTTTTGGTGAATGGCATATGGAAAGTTCGAAATAACACTGAAATTTATCAGTTAATGAAGCAACCCAGTATCGTTCAGAATTTAAAAATGAGAAACTGAAATACGCTGGGCACGTGGCTAGAATGGAAACCAACAGAGTTCCTAAGAAGGTATCTGAGGGCACTCTCCAAGGAACAATACAATTAGGCGGACCTCGCACACGGCGGAAAGATGACATAGAGAAGGACGTTGCAGTATTAGAAATCCCCGCAAGATGGAGAGAGACAGCGAGAGATAGAAGAAGATGGAACAAGATCGTTGGTGGTTTACAGGGCCTGTGATTGCTGAAAAAAAGGAGAAGAAGAACAATTAAAGTGTGGAGTAACCAGACGACGAGGTGGCGTGGTGAGGATGAATCGGAAAGCGCGCCACTGGTCTACTGGAGCAAGAGGACTGCGAGTGTTCAAATCATTTATTAACTGCACTGCAGGGATAGGACTGACGGTGGTGACAAAATGTGCGAAGTCTTCACACTCCTCTGCCTGGCCGGAGACGGTCGTGCTGCGTTTGGCGCACCGAACAACCCCTTCCACAAACCACCGAAACAAGGCAGTTGGTGGGGTAACGGTACCTCAGCCCTGCTCCGTGCTCGAACGAGAATTGCGCGGAAATCAGCGTCCACTATTTACCATGTTTGAACGACTGCCACAAAACAATACTGGACATTGGCCTGAATAACTTTATCCTAGGCAAGAGCGATGTATGTTTCATAGTAACTTTAGCTCGCTCGTTTCGTGAAGAATCATTGAAGGAAAAAGACGTTCCCCTTCATTCGGTTACGGTAGAATATATGATTGATAAAATGTGGATCAGGATCGCTACACAATCCTCCCGCGTGCAAGTAACACTTTCCCTAGGTGTTAGATAACTTTTAGGCATTTTATCTCCGTTCACATTTGTGTTCAACCATTATTTATTTTTCCCTACCTTTTTCTAGGCCTTGCTCATTCAGCGTGTTACACTATAACACAGATTTGATACCTAAAATTTTGGCCCGTTACGTTTACTGTAAATATGAAGTACTCGTTTTATGCCATACTCATCTTATTCCACAAATTTTAGAAATATTACGTTCGTTAGAAATGTGATATTTGCTGTAAACTGTATAAATTATTTTATATAGTGATGCATTTAGTCTGGTTTAATGCCGTTAGGGGAAGCTACGAAAAACCACGTCATTGGTAGAGAGTAAAGACTTGTGTAGGGACGCTCTCTCTGGACGCGAGTGTGACGTCAGAGCAGGGCGCTCTTGAGGCATTCAGTCAGGTAAGAGTGTGGTCGATATTATACGCCGTTGGTAAAAGATACCGCATTAGTTGAGTGTGTGAAATCTTATGGGACTTAACTGCTAAGGTCATCAATCCCTAAGCTTACACATACCTAACCTATATTATCTTAAGGACAAACACACACACCCGTGCCCGAGGGAGGACTCGAGCCTCCGCCGGGACCAGCCGCACAGTCCATGACATTAGTTCTTTCACAGCCCAGTAGAGGGAACGTGTCCATAAAGCGTAAATTCACTTTGAATCATTGACTGAGATTCACAAAAAAAGACATGACAGCAACTTACGCGTCGTGTTTTGAAGCAGCGTCACGTGAGTCTAGCGCATTGTCAAAGCCATCCACGTTTTTAACGGATTTATAGCGGGTTATCCACTTTTGTATAAATAATTTTCATATCCCCATAAATTAGAGGCCATGGCATGACTCATCTCCGAACCTTCGAGGTGGATACAGAGGAACACAGCCTCATACCAAGACGCATAAGCTGCTATCATGCCTCTTCTTGTGTATCTCAGTCAGTAATTCGAAATAAACTAACGCTTTGTGGCCATTTCATAAAGGACAATGGTCCCCTGCATTGGAATGTGAAAGAACTGGTTTGATATCTTTCACTAGCTGTGTGTAGTGCCAACCACGCTCTTTCTTAACTGACTGTACGTTGTTAATAAGAGTGAACACACGCAAGTGTCATACAATGTCGGGCCTGAGACGCAGTTGTTATTAGCGTGGCACCAAGAGGATGACGAGTGCAGCCAGATGAAAGAGGCTCCGATAACATCAAGGTCCTGCCCTGTAATTCGTCTTTGTGAATCAAGGTATGCCCGCAATATTACATGGGTCAATGGGAGAATTGTAGACCACAACGAAGGCGACTGCTTAACTTCTGCAACGGACTGTAAGGTTCTTTTATTTTTATTCAAGTGGGAAACTTTGTGAGACGTTACCCAGTGACATTCCCAGTGGATCTGGTTGAAGAAGTGTTGTACTTAAAAAGTGTTGGTAGCTCATCTTGTCATTATCCTCAGTCATTGTCAGCTGTTCGATTCCCGGCGGGGTCAGGGATTTTTCTCTGCCTCGTGATGACTGGGTGTTGTGTGATGTCCTTAGGTTATTTAGGTTTAAGTAGTTCTAAGTTCTAGAGGGCTGTTGACCATAGATGTTAAGTCCCATAGTGCTCAGAGCCATTTGAACCATTTTTTTGAACCTTTGTCAGCTACTTAGGGTCACATTCCTTTACAGTCACTGCACACCCGAGTGTCGTTGTTTAAATAGCTAAAAGAATGTTAGGAGGCTGTCAGTGCTGGTTTGTTAGTTTACTAAAAGATAATGAAAAGCAATTAATGATCAAGCCTCAGTAAGTTAACAATGTTGCTCAATAATATTCAAAGGCAATTTCATCCTTGGTAATTGAGTGAAGACAAATTAAAGAAAAATAGCCTACAGTTGATGTAATTCAGGAAATTTCAATTAAATGAAAAGAATAAGTTCACATATTTCATGTCTGTGTCTATTGAAATAATGCTATTATTTACTGCTTTGGATCTTATTTCGGCATTGGCAATGTGTTGGAAGCCAGTTGTTGCCTATTTGATACAGTAAATTTTCATTGTAATTACAGTCAATTTAAAATTGTATCTTGCCAAATCTAAGAAACTAGTGCACGTAAGTGAATGTTAATCTGATGTTAAGTAAATTACTGTGGTAACGAAAGAGTTTCTACCACCAGTCAGTCAGTTACCTACGAGTTTAAATACCCTTCTCCAAATTAACGTATGAAAGCATTCGCGATATAGGACAATTGCTTTCTTTATCAATTATTATTTCGTAGCGTGTTGTGTTGTTAGGAACGAGTGTCAAGTTTCTGTTGCCACACGTACAACCAGACAATGATGTGTTCAGTGCTGTCCGCATTATTGATCAGATGCTGGACAGACAGTGCCCAATTGGGCTGGCGACTGTTTTAATTAATTTATGTTTTATTTCAGGTAGATTTGTTATGGACTCTTTGAGTCATGTGTTACTCCTTTTAGTTTCGTATTTTATGTGAGTAATTTCACTACTTTAAGTATTAAATCAAATCCAAGAACGCAGAAATTGCAGGAAGAGAGTAGGTAGTTCATTAGAACAACTTGTACACTTCTCTCCACTAACCAGTCAAAATTTCTTCGGAGACGATAGCCTTGACAAAGGTATTTTGGGTGTATTGAATTTTATCATGACAACGCACTAGTGTTGTTTGATTCTTAACATGTACTATTTCCAGAATGCTCGGACTGCGTAATTACCAATCCACATTATGAAAATATAACAATTCTGAGTGCTTGTCATTAAGTTGAATGCCAACACAATCTATTAATCTCTATTTCTACCAGTCATGAAATTTCACACTAATATGCGCCTTTTGGAAACATGTCAGCATTCCTGACTTTTTAAATTGTTATAACTTAGGATAACTTACATGGTTGTTGAGTGCTGAACATCAAAAACATAGGAAATGAATCTTAATTTATAGTCGAGTGTGTTGTAAGCCTGATTGATGGAAGTAAAACCTTAAGGCTGATGGAATAAACCAGTGCGTCTGCCGCATACGTCGTTGATCAGGCTTATCAATTCACTTATACAGGTTAATGTTACTTCCACAGTATGGTGGTGATCCTTTAGAACCGGCGGTTGTTAATGTGTTGTGTTTCCATGAACTTGCGTTGTGGTTGAATTTATAGTGTTTCGCAGGCCAAAGAAAATGACGTATGTATGAAGTAGTACACGGGAAAGAACATGTGCCACATCAAGTAACAATTCACATACGAAGCCAAAGCAACCACGTAACACAGACACAATTAATGTGGAAGAGAACTGAATGATGTGGTAGTAACTGGAGTAACAGAATATGATAAAACTTTCCGAGAAAGTACAGGAAATAAGCAAACAGCTAACATAAGAAACAATACAATCATTCTCTAACTCTACATGTTCATAATTCTGTCATTACATGATGCGTCCCTTTTTGCACAATTAACAGTGCCAATAAATTAACAGTGCCAATCAATCTTTATCGTCACTGTGGCCATTAATAATGCTAAATGTCAAAGTATTGAAACTGTTTTTATGGTTATGACCTAGTAAATTCGGTTACCATCACAAGTGTAATTACAAATGTAACGTTGTTACCAGGTTTCCAGTAAATCAGTTATAACATCGCACCTCATATTAAATGAAGTTATTATGGTTCTAATTAAATTTTCCCCGCTGCTCCTAATTTCTTCCATTGAAATTAGAAGCATACATAACAACAAGCATATAGACCTCATTAAACGCAAATTATTCAAAACAGAGTACATGAAGCTTACAATTAAAAATTTCAGAAAATATTGAATATACTTCTCAACAATGTAGTACACTTAAACAAGCATACTTTAACTAAAAGGGGTTTCTCCCACAACTGTTTGACAGAATTAGAAACTATTTAATAGAAAAGTTCTCGAAATGAACAACGTTTATTCATAAGACAAAAGTAGGTCCCCAAACCTCGGTACTTTGTTGATAAACCAATAAACGATTATATGAAAAGCATCGGGGCACCTCTTACTGGACGTTAATTTGAGTCGTGTCTCGCCTTCGCTTTTATGACTGAACTCTTCTGGGGACCCTTCAGTAAGGTATCCGAATGAGTATGGAGGAATGGAAGCCCGTTCTTTTTCAAGAGTCGAAACCATCGAAGATAATGATTTGAATTTTTTTGTGCACTGCTGTTACGGTTGCTGGAGAAAATTAAACCATTTGATGTTGAGCAACTCTGAGACTGGTTAGTTGTACGTGTCGCCATACCATGTGTATAAAGCCCGTTACCTACTTTGATATTTTGACGATGTGTTTAGATGAAATGACGTTAAGTTGCTGAATATGAAGTGACTACATTTCTCCCCAGCGACAATAACAGCAGCGTATGAATAAAAAAATTCCCAGTTTGTAAAATGCGTCTTACGTTTCTTTATTCCACACCTCAGAACGAAGGTAGTGATGTTAGACGCTATGTTCTGGAGCGAAGTCGACGTTCTGACTCATTCCTAAAGCGTTTCATTGGGGTCGGGTCGGGACGCTGTTGAGGACAGTTGATTTCGGAAGTGTAATTGTCCACAAAGCACTGCCCCACTGATGCTGCTGTATGACAAGGTGCATTGGCATTCTGATACAAACGATCGTCTCCGAACTGTTCCTCTACGGTACGCAGTACCCAATGACGTGTTCTTATCCAACTGCATTTAACGTTTACTTAAACATAAAGCCACCTCCTCCGTAAAAAAACATCAATGAAAAAAACAGTCTATATCGTGATGGTTATTTTGTTGAAATGACCTGTTTCGGCTTAGTCTTAGGCATCTTCAGACAGCACCGTCAGTTGAAGTTGACGAAACGTAGAGCAGTCAGTTCACCTCAGTCGCCAAAACATTTACCAAAAATTTTAGATAATGATTTGCCAGTATTCGCCAAACCCAAACACCTCCATAGGATTTCCACAGGGAACAGCGTGATTTATCACGTCAAATCACTAATCTCCAGTCACTGACTGTCCAGTTGCACAGCTCCTTACAACAATTTAAGCGTCGCTTAAAACTGACAACAGAATAGTTTGGCTACTCTACACTTGTACCATATTCACTTACACTCACCACGCACAGTCATTTTGCTAGGTGAACTGTTGGTAGCACTTTCTAACTCACGAGTGAACTGTCTATTTCATGTGCTTTTTAGAACCATCCTCCCCAATCCTTGGCAGTCCCTGTCTGTCAGTATAGGAAATCTGCCACGACCTGGTTCAGCTGTGGTTGTTACTTCCCTTTTACACTTCACAACTACGTCACCAACAGTCGAGTGCAGCAGCTTTTGTTCAAATGGCTCTGAGTAGTATGGGACTTAATATCTGAGGACATCAGTGCCCTAGAACTTAGAACTACAAAAACCTAACTAACCTAAGGACATCACACTCATCCATGTCCGAGGCAGGATTCGAAAATGCGACTGCGGTGGTCGCACGGTTCCAAATTGAAGCGCCTAGAACCGCTCGGCCACACCGACCGACTAGAGCAGCTTTATAGGTTTCTTATTCAGCTTCTATTAACTCTATGATCGCTGCTACAGACCACTATGAAGGCATTGCGGACGAGCCAAAATTCACGAAACGGCCGAATCTGTAGTTGATTTACAAATCCCTCCCACACAACGGCCTCCCGATAGCTTGTATTTCAGGACTATGCCATTGTAAAGGAAGAAAAATAAGAGGAAGAAGAAACTTTGTAAGACTTCAGATGTCCCTGATCCAAGAAGTTCGAAGTCACCGAGCTCTGCTGACGTACCCATTCTTTTGTTAACGTTTCACTACTCACAACACTATACACCGCTCCTCCTCTTACGCTCGAGGTCGGCTTCTGGTGACATCTGGTTGTCAACTTAGAATGAAGTAGAGCCTTTCGGATGAATTTCACGAGATAGTGTACGCTTCTTGCACAAATGTAATTTTACTTTTTATAGTGAGCTGTTACATGGAATTTAATGGAACAGTTTCATTAGTAGTAGAAGCTAACATAATTCCATGAAAAGTCGTTGTTTTCATAAACGTACTACGGGCCTTCAATAACTATTGACGCACTTTTTTGCCCAATTTCGGTGAAAAAATGCGGTATTTGCTGTCGAATATCGTGGAATATTCCTGATTCTGCTCCTATAACTTCGACAAGTTCTGATGGATGGAGGGGGGGGGGGGGGGGCTATGCATAGCCTTTGAAATGGTGTCTGCAATGAAGGTGCGTTCCATACAGAGCTGTCATTGAGTTTCGTTTAGCGGAAAATCAGAGGAACGTAGATATTCACAGGCGTTTGCAAAATGTCTACGGATCTTTGGCAATGAATAACAGCACGGTGAGTCGTTGGGAGAGGCGTTTCTCATCATCGAAACAAGGTTGCACAATCGTGTCCGATCTCCCGTGTGCCGGGTAGCCGTACACAGCTGTGACTTCTGGAATGTTGGAACGTGCGAACATCCTCATCCGAGGTGAGTGGCGCCTCATCATCCTTCCGTCGAAGAAAAACTTCAAAGACTCAGCCTTAGCTGGTATAGTCATGTCGATGCCATTCTGGAACTTTGAAGGGATTATTCTGCTTGACGTCCTCCTTCATGGCGCAGCAATGAAATCCGAAGTCTATTGTGCTACCCTCAGGAAACAGAAATTTGGAAATTTGTCGTAAGTTCCTATGGGACCAAACTGCTGAGGTCATAGGGCCCTAGGATTACACACTTCTTACTCTAACTTGAACTCCCTTACGCTAAGGACAACACACACACACTAATGTCCGAGGGAGGACTCGAACCTCCGACAGGGAGAGCCGAGCGAACTGAGACAAGGCGCCCTAGACCGCGCGGGTACCCCGCGCTGCTAAGAAATTGAAGATACTTCAGCGTGTTCGGCACTACAAAAATGCCAACGGACTTCTCCATGACAGTGCAAGGCTGCACACTAGTCTCTGCACCGCAGAGGAGCTAAGGATACTTCATTGAAGAGTTCTTCCTTACCCACCCTATAACATCTATCACCTTCCAACTTCCGCGTGTGTGGCCCAATGAAGGATATGCTTTGCAGGAAGTAGTACATGGATGATGTGAGGTTGTTGGTGCTGCAAGACGTTGGCTCCGATGTAGACCAATAGCAATAGTAGACCAATAGCAATAGTAGCAGCAAGTCGGTGCAAGGACGTAGCGTTGGACAGAGATTATGTCGAAAAATACGGTTATGAAAACATAATAATGGGGAATATTATGGTGCACTGTACTCCTGGATAAAATCAACCAGCTTTCATAAACCAAATATGCTGTATTATTGAAAGCCCTTAGTATTAAAATACCTCTTGAATAATAACTACATAACTATTACCTAGTCAGAGACTGAACATTTAATTAGAAATAACAGCTGGTGAAGGTGCAGCTATACCCGTGCCGCGAATGTTAACACCTAATCATCACATCCTCTACATGTTGCTTACAAATTTTTATTAAATCCGTTCTGGATACAATTTCGGTTCCTCATCTACTTTCTAATGCCAAAGGCCTGGCCACAGTGGTAACACCCGGTTCCCGTCAGATCACCGAAATTGAGCGTTGACGGGCTTGGCTAGCACTTCGATAGGTGATCGTCCAAGTCTGCTGAGCACTGTTCGCAGCCGGGGTGCACTTGGCCCTTGTGAGGCCATGTGAAGAGCAACTTGATTACTGCGATTACTCTAACACAAACCTACACAAAACGATACGAAAATTACAAAGGTCAGCTGCAGAGAATCAAACATAAGGCGATGTGTTAGTCTCACATCCGGAAAATAGAATTTACGTAGAAAAGGCAAATATATCGGTCTAGTACATCAAAGCGCTAACATTTTAGGCAAATATGGAGAGGAAGCCAAGGACTGTGGAAAGGGGAAACGACCCGAAGATTATAGATACACTACTGGCCATTAAAATTGCTACACCAAGAAGAAATGCAGATAATAAACGGGTATTCATTGGACAAATATATTGTATTAGAACTGACATGTGATTACATTTTCACGCAATTTGGGTGCATAGATCCTGAGAAATCAGTACCCAGAACAACCACCTCTGGTCGTAATAACGGCCTTGATAAGCCTGGGCATTGAATCATGCAGAGCTTGAATGGAGCGTACAGGTACAGCTCCCCATGAAGGTATTACAGGATACCACAGCTCATCAAGATTAGTGACTGGCGCATTGTGACGAGCCGGTTGCTTGGCCACCATTGACCAGACGTCTTCAATTGGTGAGAGATCTAGAGAATGTGCTGGCCAGAGCAGCAGTCGAACAAATTCTGTATCCAGAAATGCCCGTACAGGACCTGCAACATGCGGTCGTGCATTATCCTGGTGAAATGAAGGGTTTCGCAGGGATCGAATGAAGGGTAGAGCCACGAGTCGTAACACATCTGAAATGTAACGCCCACTGTTCAAAGTGCCGTCAGTGCGAACAAGAGGTGACCGAGACGTGTAACCAATGGCACCCCATACCATCACGCTGGGTGATACGCCAGAATGGCGATGACGAATACACGCTTCCAATGAGCGTTCACCGCGATGTCGCCGAACACGGATGCGACCATCATAATGCTGTAAACAGAACCTGGATTCATCCAAAAAAAAAAAAAAAAAAACGTTTTGCCATTCGTGCATCCAGGTTCGTCGTTGAGTACACCATCGCAGGAGTTCTTGTCTGTGATGCAGCGTCAAGGGTAACCGCAGCCATGGTCACCGAGCTGATAGTCCATGCTGCTGGAAACGTCGTCGAACCGTTCATGCAGATGGTTGTTGTCTTGCAAACGTCCCCGTCTGTTGACTCAGGGATCGAGACGTGGCTGCACGATCAGTTATAGCCATGCGGATAAGATGCCTGTTATCTCGACTGCTAGTGATACGAGCCCGTTGGGATCCAGCACGGCGTTCCGTATTATCCTCCTGAACCCATCGATTCCATATTCTGCTAACAGTCGTTGGATCTCGACCAACGCGAGCAGCAATGTCGCGATACGATAAACCGCAATCGCGATAGGCTATAATCCGACCTTTATCAAGGTCGGAAACGTGATGGTAGGCATTTCTGCTCCTTACACGAGGAATCGCAACAACATTTCATCAGGCAACGCCGGCCAACTGCTGTTTGTGTATGAGAGATCGGTTGGAAACTTTCCTCATGTCAGCCCGTTGTAGGTGCCGCCACCGGCACCAACCTTGTGTGAATGCTCTGAAAAGCTAATCAATTGCATATTACAGCATCTTCTTCCTGTCGGTTACATTTCGCGTCTGTGGCACGTCATGTTCGTGGTGTAGCAATTTTAATGGCCAGTAGTGTAGCTAGTGTTAGGGAGGAGGTAATCGTTCCGGCGGATCCACGTAACATTCCCAGTCCTGACGATGGGGAAGTCGTTGGTGAAGACAACTGAACTACATAAGAGTTGCGAAAGAGATTATTTTCCTGAATGTTGAAGAAAATGAAGATGATACGACAACGAGTTCGTAAATTATAAGCTATCTAAGGAGATCGTTCGAGGTACGGTCGTGAACTCACTTCGGGGAAGAAACAAATGTTACTTATTTTATAAGAATCTGGAGTGAGAATCGGTGACGCAGTAATAGAAAGGTAAAGAGAACCGTGGAGATTTTAAACTTCATTATTGAAGTATGCGGGAACAACATACAATTGACGGCACTGAATAAGACTGACAGCCAGAGCAGAAGCTACGTCACGAGGAGTAGAATACTAAATTAGCACCTTTGTTAGATTACCTCCTTGTGCACCTGCCGTTAAACACATTTGAAGATTGGAAAGAGATAAGGTACTTCACTGTAGAAGTGTTAGATAAGATAATTAGTAATTAATTATACTTCGATGCAGACCTTTGTCAACTTCTGTTTACATAAGAAATGTTTTGTGAAAGAAACTGCAAAGCAGACTTTCAATTTCAGATGTCCAAAAGGTATTATGCGCTGTACGACGAAGTCTACGTAAAGAAAAGATAGGAACATACTAGCGAATATTTGCTCCATTTAATTGACGAAGCACTATTTATTCCGTGCAATTTCGGGTGAACTGCCTGAAGTCCGTAACTTACTGGCCCCATAGTTTGGCGCGGTCTCCCAGTCATCTTCGGGTGATTTCTGGCGAAAATAAGTTCATCTCCTCTAATACCCCGTCGGCACATTCGTGGTTGTCACTGCGCATATGTTGCTTAAGTGCAAAGGATTCTGCCGCAAGTCAGCCTACTGTGCCGTGCAGGCACCGTCGTGGAAGTTGGCTTCATCGGTATCGGATCTGTCGTCGTCAAATGGTAAAATCGCAGAACGACGCCAGCTGCGCGGGCACGAACTTTTTCTATGACAGAATTAAATGCAGAATTTAACTGGAAACTGCCGTCCCAGTTGATAATAGACTCATAAAGTCCCGTTGATGGGAGCTTAAAAAGTTCAAAGGATGGGGCACGGTTCATTGCTTTTCGTCGAATAAGTAGTTGAACTAGAGTGTTCTGGGACAAGAAATTGAGATTACACAGGTCAGTAAGCCAAGTTTAAAGGACTGCATAAGCTCCATATAGAAGTTATGCCTTCATGATCTGTTTTGGCCGTGCGGAGAGTCCGCGCGGTTAGAGGCATCATGTCCCTGGTTGTGCGGCCACTCCTGCCGGAGGTTCGAGTCTTCCCTCGGGCATGGCTGTGTGTGTTGTTCTTGGTATAAGTTAGTTTAAGTAGTGTGCAAGTCTAGGGACTGATGGCCTCAGCAATTTGGTTCCTTAGGAATTCACACACATCTGATTTTGTTTTTAAATTTTTATCTGTTTTGAGCAATGAGCAGCCACCTTTGACATAGTCGAGTACTTTGCGTCTTTACTGAAACTCATTGCACACTAGTGTACACATCACATAAGACATGCTACTGGTTATAGACTTAAGTCACTTTCGACGGAAAGTAACTACTTACTCGAACTGGTCGGTTTTTATGCTATTTCACTTTTTGTAATTGTGCCTCTGGTAGATTCGCAAAATGTTTGGGATTATCATTACAGCATTGTTCAAACACGCTCTCTCCTCGACGTGCTTTTTATCTAACGAGTTTTTCAAACAGTCTGGCTGTGTCATCATGGGGAGCAGTTTGTCTCATCTGGTGGCCAACCTTATTAAGGAAGATTTTGGG
Source organism: Schistocerca nitens (assembly GCF_023898315.1). Taxonomy (NCBI): domain Eukaryota; kingdom Metazoa; phylum Arthropoda; class Insecta; order Orthoptera; family Acrididae; genus Schistocerca; species Schistocerca nitens. The sequence goes on along the minus strand of NC_064614.1, from coordinate 292,642,349 downwards.
AAGCGGGCACTTGACTTAGCAGTTTTGGCGATACGCTGACACAATTTTTATGGTTTGCCTTCATGGTTGGACAGTCTGTGACAGTTCCTTTAACATCTGAAGTCCATACATGAAAACATTGGATCTAATATGGGGATCAAGAGAGAAGATTTGTTGCCGTTTTTACAAATTTTGGCATGACGTAAGAGCACTGGCAGACTCCAACGTTCTCTGCTTTCGAAGCCCGTCCAGACTGACCTGTATGTACAGGCTACTAGTTGCCCTAACCAGGCACAAACAATGGACGTTCTGAAGACCTTTTGTTGTAACCGCTAACGTAACGGTCGCGGGGAGACCGAGAAAGCGCTGCGGGACTAAACGGAGAGCGGCCCGCGAACAAACGAACGAACCGGAAGGACGGACACGAAACAACGACGGACGATCGAGAGAGACCTTACGAGGACAACACGCAAGAAGCAACGGAGTGACTGAGACAACCAAACGAATCCAAGACGTCCACTAGTAATGAAAACAAAGAACGGTAAACACGCTCTCTGTCGTCGAGGCGATATGTCAAGACGCACGCAATGATTAGACTCACTGGTTGAGTTTTTTTTTTCCTTTATTGATTTTCAATTCCCCTAGAAGGGGGCGGGCTAGCAGCAGCTTAGTACGCTGCTCTACAGCCTACAGACTTTCTTTTTAAAAACGGAAGAAAACAAGAAAAACAGGCGATAAAACGGCGATGCCAAGTGTAAAATGGCGAAAAAATGCGGCAAGTTAAACAAGAATGCAAAAGGGGTTGGCAACGTTAATAAAAGACACAGGAATCAGACAAGTAACATAGTACACACACAATTAAAAAACACGGCGACAGTCTGGTATCTGTTAGCAAGAGATAAAAGGCACACGCAGCGACAGTATGATGGCCGTTCACAACACTTCCCAAAAAACACAACATGGAACACTCACTGTAAAACACGCACTGTAGAACACTCACTGTAGTAGAACACTGCACTAAAGTGGCGGAACAAGGATGACACTCCCGAGCCAAAGGCAGATGGGGGGCGGCTGGAGGAGGGGGATGAACAACGAGGGAGGAAGGGAAGAAAACGAAAAAGGGGGGGGGGCACCAAGGAGGGAGAGAACGAATAAAGGGGGAGAAGGGCAGACGCGAGAGGGAATGAGAGGAAGCAGAGGAGGGAAATGTAAAAGGAGTCGGGGGAGAGAAGGGGGCAAAGAGAGGGGAGGTGGGGAAGAAAGAGGATGGAACTGGCTGAGTGAGAGGCAGGCGTATATATACATGATAGGGGCGCCGCTATCGGCCGCTGGGACCATGTGTTCCACTGTGGCGCCCTCACATCTAACGTGGGCCAGGAGGCGCGCACCGCCACGGCTTATGGCGCGATGGTGTCGAGACCTCTAGGGGTCTTCGACGTCCCCACCATCTGGCGCGTAATCCAAATCCGCGGCGCGCGGTACCAGACCTTTTTCCGTCAATCCCGTATCATCTAAGATGTCGTTAACGTGGAAGCAGAGCTAGGACAACTATGAGCTTTGTTCCTGAACAGTGGATGGATCTCGGCAAGTACAGATGACGCTGCAGGTTTTAAAACGGCAGGACAAAGAAGAGGATGAGGCCTTCAAAACGACAGCTCGTTTACCATATACTGGAAATGTTTCCGCAAAAATGAGCCGAGTGTTAAAAAGACATAAACTTAAGACGATCTTTTGTTCATAAAAAAACTTGAAGCTTTTGGGATCACTCAAGGGTGACTTACAGCTGCGGGTTTATAAGAATTCGTGTGAGTGTGGCAAACGATGCATTCCGGTTCAGGAACGCATGTTAGGACACCAATAGAACACTCCTCTCTCCAAGATAGGAAATCTGCTATCACAGAACTCTGCGGGTCTACTGGTCATTAGATGAAATATAATGTCACAAAATTTGTGGCCCATACGTCAAACTATTGGAGCTATATCAGCAATGAATCAGTGGAATGGCCATTTTCTGAGTCCCTTATGCATTGGGACGGTGCCTCCCAGTTAGATTCGGCATGGAATCCTGTTATATAGTACAACTTCTTTCCCTGTGTAGCGGCTGTTGTTCTGTTAGCTTACCCATATAATGACGATCTAATGTGACGTCGCTGTAGTGAGCTTTCATCACAGAAGGCACACGGCGCAGTGCACGGAATGGAGCAGAAGCGCATGCGGTCAACCTTCGCCACCGGGGCGGCACACAACGCATTTTCCGACGACCAGCAGATGACCAAAAGACTCTGGCGCCGAATATCGTGGCAGCAAGTTTCAGGCATTCAGAAGCTCACCCAAAATTTTGTGGAACTGTCTGTACCCCGGAAAATTTTCAGATTTCACATGGAGTATTCGTTGTTTATCAGCCGAGTAAGAACGACATTTTTAAGCAAAGTTTACTGCTAGTCTTCTTTATACTAAGTGCCAAAATCATGTAGAGTCATCCTTTTTTTGTTCTAGAACACCTCCCTCCACTCCTGAGGAGAAGCTGTGATGCGTGGAACGACAACATTAAGAGTGTAAGTCTGGACATGGTGGCTGTCAAAACAGTGAGTCCAAGAAAACCGCTGCCACCAAGCCTCTATGGTTTACTGAAATTACGAGGGCGTTCAATAGACAATGCGAGAAATTTTTTCTTGGCCAGATTCGGTTGAAAATATATAAAAATTTGTCGTGGGACATCGTGGAATATTTCCGCTTCAGCCCCTCTAGTTTCGTGAAATTCCGGTAGGTGGAGGTGCTACACATAGCTTCCAAAATAACGTTTGTAACGGTGGTCCGTTCCAATTAGAGATCTGTCACTCAGTTTCCCCTGGCGGGAAGTCAGAGAAACACAAGATATTGTTAGTCGCTTGAAGAATGTGTACGGAGACCTTCCGTACGGTGAGTCTTTGGGAGAGGCATCTGTCTTCATCAGAATAAAATCGCACAGACGTGTCCGATCTCCCATGTGCCGGACGACCGCACACAACTGTGACCCTTGCAGCGTTAGAACGTGCGGACGCTCTCATTCGAGGTGATCGACGGATCAGAATAAAGCACGTCGCTGATGAACTGGACGTCTCTGTTGGTGTAGTGCTGAGGCACTGGTTCACCAGTTGGGGCACTCCAAGCTGTCTGCCCATTGTATTCATCGTCGTCTAATCGAAGACCATAAAGAGTAACGAAGGACTATCAGTGCGAAATTGCTTGCGATTTACGACGCTGATCATGACATCTGTGGATTCATCTCTTTGAACAGGAAACAAAACGGCAATCCACGGAGTGGAACCACACCACCTCTCCTCCGAAGAAAAAACTTTAACCCGCACCCTCAGCCAGTAAAGTCATGGTTCAAATGGCTCTGAGCACTATTGGACTCAACATCTGAGGTCATCAGTCCCCTAGAACTTAGAACTACTTAAACCTAACTAACCTAAGGACATCACACACATCCGTGCCCGAGGGAGGATTCGAACCTGCGACCGTAGCGGTCGCGCGGTTCTAGACTGAAGCACCTAGAACCGCTCGGCCACCACGGCCGGCAGTAAAGTCATGGCGACAGTCTTCTAGGACTATGAAGAGAGTATTCGGTTTGATGTCCTCCGTCATGGTGCAACTATCAACTCGGAAGTGTATTATGATACCATTGGGAACATGAAGAAACGGTTTCAGCGTGTTCGACGACACAAAAATGCAAATGAGCTTCTTCTTCTCCACTGCAACGCAAGACCTCACACAAACCTGCACACCCTAGAGGAGCTCATAGAACTTCATTGGACAGCTCTTCCTTATCCACCGTACAGTCCGTATTTCACACTTCCGACTTAAATCTCTTTGGCGCAACGAAGCTCACATTACGCGGAAAGCAATACGTTGATGACGGTGTGGTTATTGATGCAGCAAAATGTCGTCTCCGACATCGACAAGTAGAGTGGTAACATGCGGGCAAGGAGGCCATCCCGGTAAGATAACATAAGGCCATAGAAATTAAAGGAAATTGTGTTAAAACTGGGTTTTTTAGCCAAAAGAGTCAGGAATGATATGTTGTTTGAATCCTGAATAAAACAAACCTACATTTAAAAAAAAAACTTTTTATTACGTCCTGAACGCCTCACGTTCACATAGATTGGGTCCAAATCTAAACATAATAAATTAGTACACGTATAAGATAAGCAACATCGAACAAGATTTCGACAATAGGGCTCCTCCGGACACTTGCCCTCGGTTGCAATTACCAACTGCGAGATTCAGAGGTAATCGTGCTACATTCCTAGTGACCCACCATACAATCATGTCAGCTGCTGGCCTCATATCACGACACCTTCAAAAATTCAAATGGCTCTGAGCACTATGGGACTTAACATCTGTGGTCATCAGTCCCCTAGAACTTAGAACTACTTAAACCTAACTAACTTAAGGACATCACACAACACCCAGTCATCATGAGGCATATCACGACACCTCATGCAACATTTATTCTCCTCGGAGCCTCCATACACCTTTACCCCGAATCTAGACTCTGAAAAGACAACGTGATGCCACTCCTCTGTCAACAGTTCTACTTGGCTCCTACAAACAAGCACATTTCCTGACTCAAGGTATGCAACGTAGCGGTACAGATTCGAACAACCGAGCGAAGAATATGTCTGTCCAGTCGGGAGCTAGTCACGTGGAACAGCTGAGATCGTAGCAGGCGTCGAGCGCGGCCCTCCTGGACCTATCGATTCGATATTTACAAAAACTGAAGGTCAAAGAAACTGGTAGAGGCATGCATATTCAAATACAGAAATATGTAGACAATCTGAATACGACGCTGCGGTTGGCAACACTTATATGAGACAACATGTGTCTCGCACAGTTGTTAGATCAGTTACTGCTGCTACAATGGCAAGTTATTAAGATTTAAGTGACTCTGAACTCCCTGCTATAGCCGGCGCACGGGCGATGGAGCACAGTACCTCGGAGGTAGCGATGAAGTGGGGATTTTTCCGGACGACCATTTCACGAGTGAATATCGGCAATCCGATAAAACTTCAAATCTCCAACATCGCTACGGTCGGAAAAACATTCAGAAAGAACGAGGCCAACGACGACTGAAGAGAATCGTTCAACTTGACAGAAGTTTAATCCTTCCACAAACTGCTGTAGGTTTCAATGCTAGGCCATCAACAAGTCTCAGCGTTCGAACCATTCAACAGAGCATCATCGATATGGACTTTCAGAGCCGAAGGCCCACTCGTGTTCCCTTGGTGATTGCACGACACATAGCTTCCGCCTCGTCTGGGCCCGTCAACACCGACATTGGACTGTTGACGACTGGAAACATATTACCTTGTCCGACGAGTCTCGTTTCAGTTTGTATCGAGCGAATAGACGTGTCTGGGTATGGAGACAACCGCAGGAATCCATGGACCCAGCATGCCAGCAGGGGACTCTTCAATTTGGTGGAGGCTCTGTAATGGCGTGGGACCCCTAATACATATAGAAACAACTCTGACAAGTGACGTAAACATCCGGTCTGATCACCTGCATCCTTTCATATCCACTGGGCATTCCGATGGACTTGTGCAACTCCAGCAGGACAATGGGACACCCCACACGTCCTGAATTACTACAGAGTAGCTCCAGGAACATTCTTCTGAGTTTAAACACTTCCGTCGGCCACCAAATTCCACAGACATGAACATTCAAAAATGGTTCAAATGGCTCTGAGCACTATGGGACTCAACTGCTGTGGTCATAAGTCCCCTAGAACTTAGAACTACGTAAACCTAACTAACCTAAGGACAGCACACAACACCCAGCCATCACGAGGCAGAGAAAATCCCTGACCCCGCCGGGAATCGAACCCGGGAACCCGGGCGTGGGAAGCGAGAACGCTACCGCACGACCACGAGATGCGGGCTGAGACATGAACATTATTTAGCATATCTGAGATAACTTGTAACGTGCTGTTCAGAATAGATCTTCACCCCTTCGTACTCTTACGGATTTATGGACTGTTCTGCAGCATTCATGGTGGCAATTCCTTCCAGCACTACTTCTGACGTCAGCCGAGTCCATGACACGTCTTGTTGTGGCATTTCTGCGTGCTCGCAGGGGTTCTATATGATTTTAGGCTGGTGTACCAGTTTCTTTGTTCTTTAGTGTAACTCCCAATGAAACCGATAATCAATACCGTGAAGCTATTAATCACGATTTTGTCTCTGTTGTTGTCTAGTACACGTGCTGGAAGACGTTGCTCCTTTTTACGCGAGGCATAATATGGCTTGTTTCAGACAAGCAACACTTGAAGAATATTTCTGAGTATGAAATCTGATGTGTTTCCCTTCAAATGGAATGTACATAGCGTTTACTCAAGCCTACTTTGTGGTGAGAGCTGAATTCATTATTTGTACATCCAAGTTTGCAGCACACTTGTAACGAATCTATATTAATTCACCATTTAAAACCAGACAATGTCTTTAAATTTTTCTTCCATAATTTTATAAAGTTGTGTTTTCTTGAATTATTTCCTGTATATCGAATTCATTTTAGCAACAGAAAGTGTATTGTGATAAATCAAATGATATTGCGAAGATTGATGTATTATATCACACTGAATGATATCGATAGTGGTGTGTCTGTAACGTGGGGAAGCACAGATGATGTGGACGGTGTGGAAACCTAGCACATGCACCAGAGGGTACTGAGACCGAGAAATAGTCTATAGCAATATTTCATTGATGTAACATTTAGTAAGCGTCGTCATAATGCAAAGCCTAGATGTGAGTAGTTAATATCTGACCCTATGAAATGCGATATCTGCTGTCTAAGCAAAAGACTGAGCAGTATTTTGTGATTTTATTTTGTATCTGAAGTTACACTTTTCTGGTGAAAATTACTGTGAAGTGTGCTATTCTAAGACTTTTGCTTATCTGAAGTCTGAGGAGAGAAGAATATAAGAGCGGCGGCATTGTGGACGTTTTCTGCTCTAAATGCCAACTACGAGCATGCAATAAATGACCTATGTCACGTACAGGAAGAGAAGTAACAAAGCACACATTAGTCCAAGAGCATAACGTGCTTGCTAGTAAGCTCCTATCACTCTTCAGCTATGACAATCGCAAGACAACATCTAACATTCATGTAAGTAACTGTATAACAGGGGGAAATTAGAGATAGATTTACTTACTTGAACAATATAAAGCTTATAAATTTTCAATGTTTCAAATTTAATACAAATGACGGTACAAATACTGTCAAATAAAATACTTTTGTGTCTTCTTATAATGAAATCAACTTACATAAATAACGAAGTAGATTTCAATATTATTTCACAGTAAGCGAGGGTGGCGTGCAGATACCAGATTGATTATCTGCAAATGTTTTATAAAACTGGTTAATATACTAAACACTTTCAGACATTTACAGTGTTAACGCTTCTTTAATACCATTAAAGTGAAAGTTAAAGGTTTGGATAGATCTACTACTACGTTAGTGCCCACTGCTTCGCTCGCGTAGACAATGTAGTCTACACAGTGTTTTTCCTCTAATCGAATTTTAATGCTATCACGAATTACATCTTCTAAACTTTGGACGCTAACAAAGGCACAGATTAATCGTGGTTTCCGAATGTACTTCCGACCAAAAAGTGATTCTGATCCATGTAGTCTGAGATGTTTTTTAATCTGGTCTTTTGAGTTCTTTTTGTGATATTTCCATAGAAACATTCATCTCATGACACAGATTTATTTTCTGAAGGATTTCATCTTGCTTTCATCCCTCAGAATTTTACTTTACAATTGCAATTTCGGCATTAAACCATTTTTAAGTATCTACTAAATATAATACAAGTAATGAGAACGACTTCCAGTGGGACTAACAGTAGGTACAAATAATCTTGTAGTTTGTTGACATATTTCCGTATGTTAAGCAGAGATAACAACATTATATAGTCATCAAAGATAAGTCAGCGATATTAATCACTATTCCATTTTATGTACTACGATTATGAGTGGGTTGCATATATGGCACATTTAAAACTGTTCACTTGGAGTAAGTGTGTAAAACAGCCAAGAAAATTTTTATTTCTGAGACCTCTTTGTTAATTGAGTACGTATTGTGGTTATTATTTGAAGGAACTATAAGCTTCAGTTTCTTCTAAAGCGTCCATTAATCTGCCTTTCTCTATACTGTGGACCCAAACGCTAATTTTCATTGATTTAGCTTTACACATGTCTCAATGAAACTAATTATTTTCATAAAAATTTTCATCCACTATTACACTCCCTTCGTGGTTGAATTTCCAAAAACACTGAAACAATAATTTTTTTTACACCCAACTAAAAGGTCAAACACTAATTTTCATAGATGTTGATTTAAAAAGACTTTATTATTACTTTAATAATGATTTAATTTTTTTTAAATTCAACCACAGTTCTGCTCCCTTAACGGTCGAGTTTTTAAAAATGCTGAAGCTCTTATATTTTTAATTTGTGACCTAGAAACGTAATACCAGTTTTTGTATTCTAGGTTCAAAAGTGCGTTAATAGCGATACATTTTCAAGACCCTTCTCATCCCCTGTTTCACCCCCTTAGAGATGTAACTTCGAACAATCCCTTATTAAACGATGCCTATAATATAAGATCAAACTGTCTCCAAATTTCTAGTTTTGTCCTTAGTAGTTTGGGCTCGGCGATGATTAGTCAATAAATGAGCCAGGGCCTATTTTCCCCATAGGTTTTGAATTTCCAAACGCACTGAAACACGTGCTTTTCATTTCTAACTCAGAATACAAATACACATGTTGGTCAATTTAACTTCGAAAATGTCTTCATAATAAAATTTTTCCATAAAAATTTTCATCCTTATTTCACTCCCTCAGGAGCTGAACTTCCTAGAATACTGCAACAGATATTTTTTTATTTCCAACCGAGAAGTCATATACCATCTTTCGTAGACGTATACTTAAAAAGGCTTTAGCAGTTCTTTAAAAATGACTTGTTATAGAAATCATCAATTATTTCATACCGTAGGGATACAATTTACAAAAAAAAAAAAGGTCAGACTGAGAAACCAGATAGGAATTTTCGTATTTCTAGCTTCAAAAGTGCAAAAATTGATACGTATTTCCAAAATCTTTTGCCCGCATCTCGTGGTCGTGCGGTAGCGTTCTCCCTTCCCACGCCCGGGTTCCCGGGTTCGATTCCCGGCGGGGTCAGGGATTTTCCCTGCCTCGTGATGGCTGGGTGTTGTGTGCTGTCCTTAGGTTAGTTAGGTTTAAGTAGTTCTAAGTTCTACGGGACTTATGACCACAGCAGTTGAGTCCTATAGTGCTCAGAGCCATTTGAACCATTTTTTGAACCAAAATATTTCCCATCCTCTAGTTCAACCTGTCAGGGGTGGAATTCCAAAAAATCCATTCTTAAACATTGCCTACAGTATAAGATCAACACCTGCTCAAAATTTACAGATCCATGTATATTCACACTGCAAGTAAAGTGATTATTGATTTGCTGAAAGTATGTGACAGAAGAAGCGTTTTCAATTGCATCGTTGTTGTTACAGTAAAAGCGCTTATGTTATGTTGCCGTTTATGTCCAGTATGTCACCCAGTATTTTATAATACAATATGCGCGTCGCAATAGTCAGTAGAGACGATATTCAGTACCGCCAGTCAATTGGAAATGACAAGATGGTGATGCAGACAACTTCAGATTCTACTATCTGGTTAGAAATAATGCACTGTTCAGGCGGACTAGACTTGTAAAACTAACTGTTTGGTTTGTGTGCACCACTATTGTGTTAACAAGCTTGTATGGTATACTCACCTAAGCCATGTGCATTTTGGACCACACGAATGTTTTCACAAACTGCAAAAGTCTGCGTTTTTTAACAATATGGAAAAATGCATTAATAAATAGTTGAGAGTATGTGTCCTGTCAAAATTCAAACCCAAAACTTTTACTCATTGTGCACTTATGTAATCCATAATACTAAAGTCGTCGTCTCAGATCTTTTTGGCCCATCCGACATTCGTGTGGAGGACACAAATATATTTCTCTTACTGTCGAGATCACTTCAGTGATTATAGCTGACGCCCCACTGAGAAGCCCCAACGCAGAACCGTAACCAGAGCTTTCGAGTGACATTTCCTGGGTGTAGTGGGATGACTGAACCGAATTTTGACCAACAATGGATCACATTACCACTCATGAACATGGAAAAGTTTCATGATGAGCAAGAGGATACAAAAAAATTTAGATCTCACATTATCACCCAGCACAAAACCTCAGTGAGAGGATTATGAGAGATATTGTATAATTAAGTCGCCTCTGCTGCTACAATTGTCACAGTTTCTGTGACGAACATCTGGCTGACTTGCAGGACATCATCAATCTGCATCAGATCGTGACAGGGTTAGCGCTGAAATTGGTACTGCTGAATTAGCAGCCTACTAGCAGAATACTGGACATAGTTGACTTCCCATCCTTTCGTGGTAAATGTCATCATGAGATAGTGATGTAGGCTCTGCATTGAATTACATGAAAGATTACGAAACGTCAAGAAATGAGAAAGGCACTACAAGGCAAATGCAGTAGCAGGTGAATTGTGTTGATGAGAAAAAGATCACACAAAAGTAACTTTATAAGCCATAAACTGTTTTATATCTATTGTGAGCTGTACAGTGTGAGGAAAATTATACATAATAACAGTGCTGAAATTGAAACCATCAGAAGTGATGAATAGAAAGGTCAAAGCCATATCTCGCACCTCACGATATTCATTGAATAAGCATTATAAAAGGAAAGACAACCAGTCTCTCAGCCATGCGTGAGTGAAAAGAAGGGAATAATGTATGGCCGTTCTGTTACAAAATGCATGTGAACAACCACATGGTAGGGTTTAAACCATTAAGACAGTTTTGGAAGATGACAATGATGAAGCATCTGATGAGGCATTTGATAAGTTCACACTACAAGGGTGATTTGCGTGTTATAAATGTATTATTTGATAGCAGCAGCGAGAAGCATTGAGCGGTAATTGCCAATAATGATGAAGCACCACGCCTGTCATATCTTGCTGGACATGATGTAGAGCTGAGCCCATTCTTTTTGTGTTTAAATACATCAATGTTATGAGGCACTTTGTGGTTATGTGGGGAAGGTTAAAAAAATAACACACCACGTAATGTACAGGTATATGAGATCGTATTTCTTCGTTGCTTGTGCGTGAGAATGAATAGTATTGTGAATACTCTATCATCCCAAATTATATGGGATTTAAGGACGTAAACTTTCCCACTTACTATTTAAAGGTTAGTCATATTTAAGAGCAGGGAACATGTGAGGTTGATTACAATATACACTTATTTAATGTGAGGAGGAACCAAATGTAATCACAGACTCAGACATAACTTTATGCTAGCCAGCCCGTTAATCATGGTCGAGATGTGCCACCCGTTCCTAGGACGAACTACCAACTTCAGCTTATACGTTATGTGGTGCTTCTGTGGGAAGAATTATGCAATCCATGGACAGTAACTTTTTCATTTCTGGGTTATCTCTGTTTGTTTCGTACTTTTATTTCGATCTTTCAGGGATCATGTCATTAATTAGCCTGATCAACAATTATTCACAACTGCATTAATTTTGATGCAAATTATTTGCATTTTTTACATAATGTTATCTTACTGATTAAATACAAGTGTACAGGATGACAGCAAGTAAAGGAATATTTTAGTGAATTGGTTTAAGAAATTTATTTCAAAGGCCCAGTGGAATCTTTACAAGTTTTCTCCCAGAGTAATTCACATGTCCAGGTGACACAAGTCGCTTGTCTTTCAAAACCGAGGCAGTTCTGTTCAGTTAAAGCTGCCGACAGGAGACGCCCAGAGCCCTCTGCTGAAACTGCTAGCGAATTCACGCCATTGGTTTTAGCCAATAGCGTGCGTGGGATACCGATCAAATGTGTGGACGTTGGAGTATTCTGCACTGCAGAACACAGTTGCTTCTCTCTCTTGTAATCCAGACGTCGGGCAGAACAGATATGTTTTCGGAAGGCAGAGCCTCCTAGACTGGTCTAAACCTGGTAACATCCGACCCTACATGCGCCCCTTGTACACTGTACATCGAAATATATTCTCGTTATTGTACCTAATTTCCCTTTTTTTGTGGTTTAACAGCAGCCCTGGATGCCCACTGTCTAATCCTGACCGCTCGACCTCCTGCACCCTGTCGTCACGAGCATATGTAACAACCGCCTCCCCCCTTTCCCAAACGCTGTATACATTTGTAATTGGTGTCAGAAGTGCCGTATAGTCTACATTTGGTGTCAGAAGTGGGATAAACCTTACAGTTGGTGACCAGAAGTGGGATCATATACCTTTACATTTGGTGTCAGAAGTGGGAGCCGTTCCCACTGTTCAGTTCATAGGGTGGCCGTTTATTTTGGTACATGTTTGATGTTGTGTGGTCGATCAATATTCGCCTCTGTTATTCTGCTACGAGCCGAGCCTGGGTGCTGCAGCACACCAGCTGCGATGCCGCGTCAGACACTGCATCCGCACATACCAGCACTCAGGGCAATGTCCACTAACTGCCTCTCGCTGCGCGCCGTTCCGACACGTGCTCGCTGAGTCCACCAACATGTGCTCCACAGCGTACATGCGCATGGCGTGCACTCCGACCCCACTTGATGCTCTAGCGGGACCAGCTTCTCAGAAGCCGCCCGCTAACTCTGAGCTGTGCGCCGAAACATGAAGAAAATGCGAAAGACGTCATGCCGCTCCCGTGGCTACACAGAGCGCACCGGCACGCTATTCATGGCCGGCGTGGCTTCCCTGCCGCTGCCGTCGCCCACCTGCCGCAGCCCACCTACCGCCCCACGTTCGCCGCCGGTCAGCCCCACGCTGCCATCTGCGTTTGGGTCCAGGCATCAATGCCCGGGGCGCGTACTTTCAGCGTCGTCGCCCCACTGCCCATGCCACTGCTAGGAGGGTACCGCATGCGTACTGCCCTCAGCCGCCGCACCGCCGCCGCCACCGTCTCTTCTGTACCGTGAGTGTTGACATGCGCTGAGATCTTGCAGCCATTTACCCAGAGACAATCTTAGATAAAACACACCACTTCCGTTGAACGTATGTACTGCCACAAATTTATAACCTCGTTCTAAACTCTATTGTCGTCGAGGTACGTCATGTCTATATGTTGTGATGAAAAGTTTTTTAAGATACATTTTTGAGAGATTTCAGTTAATCTCCAGGAATGTGCAGCTTGCACATTGTGTTTGGCTACCACAGAGTCTCCCATCTGTTTATGACATTTTCTTCCATTTCGTTTTCGTGTCATGATCAACCGTTAACCATGATTCACTTTACCATGCAGCGAGTTTCCAGTTGAGTCAATATTTTTTAGTCATCTAAATTGTGGTCTATGTTCCCAGTGAACGCTTACTATAAGAAGAAACCGCATGCCGTAAACACATGGACTGGCACAGCTGACGCCTTGCGATAAGCGTCACGCCCCCACCTCTTCTTCTTCGTCTTGCCTGTCATAGATTAAGTCTAAATTTCATACTTTCATTTGATTTATAAGTCATTTATTGCAAGTTTTGAGTGACAATGTACGGAGTGTATTAAGTGTTTAAAGGTATCTCCCCCAACTATTGTATAAGTATTTGTTATTTGATGATATTAAGCTGTTTGTATTATTCAGCTTTGTTGCAGATTTTTCGTATTGTACTGTATTTCACTTTTAGATCTTCTTTATTGACAATGATTTTGTCTTGCTTTTCGAAAGAATGCATCTTCACCCTACTAAAGCTTTTCTACAATGCTACTTTTTACAAACCTACGTCGTTGAACGTTTCGTTTTGTTGTTCCACTGCTTTACAGATGAGCTGTGTCTACTGTCATTTTAGGAGCATTTATTTTCCTGCTTTCGTTCAAGCTCCCTAAGATTAAAAATGATTGCGAGTTTTGACTCTCATGTCCGCTACTGAGGCTATAATTCCGAGTGGAGTTTAGAAGCAAGCGACCACCAGCAGATGAAACGTGAAACGGAAATGCATCGCCATAAATGGCTCTGAGCACTATGCGACTTCTGAGGTCATCAGTCGCCTAGAACATAGAACTAATTAAACCTAACTAACCTAAGGACATCACACACATCCATGCCCAAGGCAGGAGTCGAACCTGCGACCGTAGCAGTCGCTCGGTTCCAGACTGTAGCGCCTAGAACCGCACGGCCACTCCGGCCGGCGTGCATTGCCATAACAAAGCCGGCAGTTATGGGGTGTCTTCCCGTGAACCACCATTAAGCTTTTTGGCGCTTTGCACTTCCGAGCGTCCTTCGAAGTATAGTACTACCATACCACCTTCCGTAAACCCTTAGCATTCCCCCTACGATATACATTTTCGTGGAAACCCTTGCCAAATGAAGCACTCATCTACTCAATAGAAAAGAGTTGAATGCGTCCCTGAAGTTGAGAAGAAGTGCTTTACCCTCTCGCTGTTGAGCGGTAAGCGAGATAGTGTGTTCACCAGGACGAACACAAGTTTCGTTATTATTCACCCCACTTCTTACAAAGTAGTTTATTGACGAAATGAGGATGTTACGAACAAGCACGGAAATTGACACAGCTACCATTTGGTTACAATGCCCTGCCATGTGTTTAGAAAATAAGAGACACCCGTTTGTTTATTCAAACAAACACATCGATGATGTTACAAGATTGAAGCTCCCGCTGAGCCGGCCGCTGTGGCCGAGCGGTTCTAGACGCTTCAGTCCGGAACCACGCTGCTGCTATGGTCGCAGGTTCGAATCCTGCCTCGGGCATGGATGTGTGTGATGTCCTTAGGTTAATGAGGTTTAAGTAGTTCTAAGTCTAGGGGACTGATGACCTCAGATGTTAAGTCCCATAATGCTATTTGAACCTTTTGAGCTCCGGCTGAAGTGTGCGCTAATTTGTTGATGTTTAGCACCCATGATGTGACATCATCGCATAAGGCAGTAACTCGCTATTTCGCTGAAAATTTAGTTAGGAAGAGACTTCCACCCAAGTGAACAAAAGTTGTATTGTACAATGTTGCAGTTGTTCGCGCCTTTTCTTTCGTAGCTCACCCTGTTGCCTCAGCGTTTTCTGAATTTTGTGTTTGCTGAAAATCAACACTGAAATGTACTCTGTCGTCCAATATCTGTTCATGAATTAATGCAAGTATCATACTAACTATCTTAACTGGGCCTTGTTAAATGTTGTTTCTTTATTTTTTTTTTTTGTGCCGCCATGCATTTTGTTTTGTCCTATAACAGATAGGATCTCTTCATGTAAAAATTTGATGTCACTCTGTGTAAATTATTACCGATGTTTGACCGTCTGTTAGCCAGCACTGTCTTTCTCTGTTTTTATGCGTACTTTTCATTATACCGCCGGTACACGCCACAAGCTGTGCCGAGTGCTGAAAGTGCTACTGCCACTTTCCCTTCGCTCCTCTCGCCATTCCTCGTCCCTCGCGCTTACCTCCCCGCTCTATCCCCTCCCGCAAAACGTGCATAACGCCACAGATAATATCCCCTCCAATCACCATGCTAGAGAGAACGGCCATTAAAGTTTTTTGACGTCACACTTCCCCACCGGACAAGCCACGTGCTCTTCTCCTGCCAGTCAAAGCTTCTTTACATACTGTGAGTGCGCTTGTGTCGCACAGAACCACATTCTAGATGTGAACCATTTCGTATTTTGTAAACTGATTAAAAACTCACTGCATTCCTTCCCTTCCTTTACATGCAGTTTTATGAATAGGACGACAATATTGTTGGATGTTTTGTCACTATGGACATACCTTTTAATTACCTTTGTAGAGTTTTACCTGTGTGTTCTCCATACCTGTAACTTTGTTTTACAAGCTTATGTTGTGCCATATGACAATCCCCTGATTTCATCCTTAATGCCAGTGATCTGTCATTGTATTTTGTAGCCCATGGAACTTTTTATAACCATTACCTGTAACTAATACACAGAGGATGTACGTAGGTTTTACATTTATCACTCTTCCTTAAATGTACTTAACCGATTTGTAACCCAAGTTAGGTGTTAATGTTCTGCAGCAAGTCAATTCATGATGTTTCTTTTTACCCAGATATTTTGATTACGATAGAATTATCTATTTATTTAAAGCAACAGATTTTTTTCCTTCGAATTAACGGATACCGTGATAGTTCATTCCTATTTTGTGAAGTGTTATGGCATCATTTTAACTTCGTTTGTCCTAAGACTTGATTATATGGACATTGATGATTCCAACTATTACAGGAAATATTGTATTGTGATTTGAATAATTAATATTTTACTATTTTCGTAACTTACGAAAACTGATAAACTTGACTACATGTAAGTCCCCCCTCCCAGTTACAAAAACTGAAAATAATTGCACCACATCCCCCCCCCCCCATAGTATTAAGGCCCCTACTACTGCAAACGGTCTTTCCGGGGAGTGACAATGTTTGTCACCACTTCTCTCGAAGCGGGATGGTTTGTACAGGATGGCAGCCAGTAAAGGAATATTTAGGTGAATTGGTTTAAGAAATTTATTTCAAAGGCCCAGTGGAATCTTTACAAGTTTTCTCCCAGAGTAATTCACATGTCCAGGTGACACAAATCGCTTGTCTTTCAAAATCGAGGCGTTTCTGTCCAGTTAAAGCTGCTGACAGAGACGCTCTGAGCCGTCTGATGAAACTGCTACCGAATTCACGCCATTGGTTTTAGCCAATAGCATCGGCGGGATACCGATCACGTGTGTGGAAGCTGGAGTGTTCTGCGGTGCAGAACACAGTTGCTTCTCTCTCTTGTAATCCAGACTTTGAGCAGAACAGATGTCTTTTTGGAAGGCAGAGCCTCTGGCTCTGCTTTTCACGCCCGGCCAACAACGTAAGTTAACATGAACCGCTTCCCCTTCCTTTGCCCATTTCAACTAATTGTTCGACCTCCTCGGCTGGCCTTAACCTGGTAACTTCCGACCCTGGGCGCACCCCTTGTACACTGTACATCGAAATATATTCTCGTTGTTGTACCTAATTCCCTGTTTTGTCATTTAACAGCAGCCCTGGATGCCCACTCTCTAATCCTGACCGCTACCTCCTGGACCCTGTCGTCACGAGCATATGTAACAACCGCCTCCCCCCTTTCCCAAACGCTACGTACATTTACAATTGGTGTCAGAGGTGCCCGTATACTCTACATTTGGTGTCAGAAGTGGGATAAACTTTACAATTGTTGACTAGAAGTGTGATGATATACCTTTACACAAGACTAGAACAGAAATTCTGACAGCTACATCAGCGATGTTTCAATTTGTGCGTTTCTGTAATCTTATGAATTTATTATGAATATATGCTGTATGTGTGCTACTAATTAGTTCGATACTATCCATGCCTGATCTCACAATCTTGCCACTTATTTACCAACATCTATCTCAACGTGTTTGTGCAGTGAAACATGTTTTTGTATATGAGAGTTCGCCTGCAGCGACAGTAACCAAGATAATTTATCTACATTTACACATTTTGTGAGTAGTCATGGTTATATATTTTGAGAATTTAGAAACTGGTGCTTACACATAATCCTGCAACAACACAAGCGTGATACACTTTGTTTTTATTATCCTTTTCTGTCATGTACTTATACTTCTATAAATGTCAGTACATTGTCTATGAAACTTGATTTCAGTGTGATGAACAACGTAGTAGGACGTGTTTATAACGAAATGTATAATTTGGTATTGTAAAACAGTAAGTATGGATACAGTAATCAGCAAGTTATTTAAACAGAAGCCATCCATGTCTGTGTGTAAAATTACTGATGTACTGCCTTCGTGCATAAACATTGTCAAACTAGCATTTGTTCATTTTGTGTGTGTGAGTGAGTGAGTGGGTTTCTGTGTATGTGTGTGTGTGTGTGTGTGTGTGTGTGTGTGTGTGTGTGTGCAAGCGCACGTGATTTTGTATTAGCTGGTATTCCTCCTTCTTATTTTATGTACGAGATTAGGATACCCTTGCACCAACATACTTGTATATGAATGAGTATGAGGAGATCTGTGAGCATTTATGTATTTCAATCTTGTCACGTTGGCACCAGGTCTGATGAAACTCATCAGACGATCATCATGTAAAACTAAATTAAAAATATTACCCATAGTCCAACAAAAATATCTTTGATGAACTTGTGTTACACATTAATCTCAGTGCAGTTTTACAAGTACCCATTTTGAAAACGTTGGGGAGGTGATGTTACCTGGCTGTTTATGCTCAAACTGTCATGCAACCTACTAGTTAGTATATTCGATTTGTTAATGCTGGATGATAACTGCAGACGATATTTACTACTGTTAATGACTGCGCAGCTAAATACTTTTTCTTCTCCTTTCCTTTTACCACGGTGATGTCGACCTGCTATTTTCTGCAGCCTTGACAGCTTTCTTAGGTGTCTCATGACACGAAAGTTAACTTACAGGGACTAACGGGTCATAAACGTGTTCAGCACTTGAAGTGGCCCTCAAGCAGGTATTGGACAGGGAATTCACTGTGTCCTATCCGGCACAACGGCTGTCTGCATTCCATAAAAACCCGTTGGCGAGATGTTAGGAAGGATCCCCTTCAGAGGAATAAATGTCTGTAAAGAAAGTGGTAGCACTCAGAACTTGAGGCCTTGGGAATGGCCGCTTCCATGGCCACACAACGAAAGAACATTCCCTTAAATCAGTAGAGCGGGAAATCTGATCATCTCACAATAATTCTTTTGGTAATAGACACACTCTCCCATGCATGTCTAAATGCAAGCCTTTTGGCTGGCTGGGGTTAGAAACGAGTCTTGTAGTGGGAGAGATATTGTCTTCCTTCCCACACCAGGCCACTATTGGTTAACCATGACTAAATCTGTAAGAGTACGAATTTGTTAAACTCATTTATAAACTTATTATTGGTCAGAACTCCCAAGGTTTTCTGTAATTGGTCTTTAAGATTGCAATGCTTGCAGATCCAGCTAAGTTTCAGAGGTTAAAGAAAGAGAATCCTCGCTGTAGGGATGTAAATAAGAGATCACTTGTTTCACGTCGTTACAGAAAACTGTAGAGAGAGATGACCACATCTTCTAACCGAGTACACAGGTCGTGCTCGACTTTTTCCAGTTGATACTGCGACTGTATTTCACATTCATAATACTGAGGAGTGGTAAGCATGGGCTAAAAATGCAGTCAGCAAAACCGAGTGGACTAGTTAATTTACATCAGGATTCTTTTGAGAAGTTTTAACATTTGCAGCCAGATAATTGGTAGCATTTTCTTCGTATCTGTATTATTGCTTTTCCAGGCTTCTTTTCTCAAATCACTAACTACTCACAGTCATTGGCAGTATCCGTGATACAGCTCCGTATTATGCTTTCATGCATCTACCCACCTGTGCCAAGGCTACTTTCCAAACTTTCAACCTTTTGTTTACATATTCAATATAATTCAATGTGTAAATGATTTGTTCTGTGCATCATGCTATTAAACCAAATTGTTCTAGTGACCATTAGTTTACTTCTGTACTTACATTCACCATTTCGTTCATACATCGACTTGATTACTCTGTAATTTACAATTGCGTGCCTGGAAGAGCAATATTCCTTCAATAAGATGCTATCCATTGCCCAACATTGTCTATCTTAAATTTACACGATTTTATGGGGACCTTCTCTTGCCTGAAGGTCACCGGTGAGTATACTTCTAGCATCTTAGCGATGTGCCAAATAGTTCAAGTGGCACCTCACCACTAGTTTAATTTTTATTTGAGCTGATGATACCTACAACAAATGCACAGTTATATATTTAACGGAAGTTATTTTTTCTGTTTGATTTTACTGCTTGAAAGTGACCTACAGGAAAGGAATATTGTGATTCTCAGATAGCCTACGAAGTTTGACAGTTAAGATGCCTACACATTTAATGATCAGTACGCATATCGAAGGTAAACTTAAACATTAACTGTTGCTTTGCTTACATTAAAAAAGCTATAGTAATCTTCTGTCAGGTTACAAAATTTAACCGTTTTGTAGCTTCTCAATTTTAACATTGCCAGTAAATGCACTGTGCTAATAGATTATTAACTCTGCGCAGAGAGATAACTTTCAGGTGGAAAGTATAAGGGTGAGTACTGGCTTCTGTCTTAACTGTATGCATTGCACTGCCACAGCTTGTACAGAAGAAGAAGAAAAATCAGGTGGAAGGTGATGGTGTTGATTCCTGGCCATTTCACAGTGTGTTTTCTGTCTTCAGATTCTGACTGCCTATATCTTAGCAGTGTCACTGTCAAGGCACACTACAATTATTTCAGTTATCAGTTGTATACCAGAAACAGCTCCCGTGTGTTTTTTCCTTTCACAGCATCAAATAATTAATTTCATTAATTTTGTATTATCAAAAAATTGCTTCATCAGAACTACTTTGTGAGGAGCGACTGAATACTTAAAATGATTGAGAGTGATTAATTTGTCAACCTAAGTGCACAACACTAAGTAGTTAACTGAAACTAAGATAACATTAACATCAGTTTCAAAGCAAATAGTGAAAAGCGAGATCACGAGTTACATTGGGTTCCTTGGTGACAATACATATAAAGACTTACGTATGTATCATTAGGCTTCTCACCACGTTCATTGGTAGAAATAATTCTAAATTTGGATTTTTTATTTTAGTGAATAGAGAAGGAAGGGTAGGCTTTTTTTAGATGCAACTTTCATGATAATCCATTTTTAATGACGAGCTTTCACCGACCTTTTCCAGCATTTGTGATGTCTATCGCTATTTTTACATTTTAGATCAATTGACATTTGGCGTGGAAATAGTTTATATGCGACCTTTGTCTGATTTCTCATTTGCTCTGTTTGTTACTATACTTGAGCTTCATCTTTGTCCTAGTACTGTACGGATTACAGTACTAGTACAGAACCCAATGTAACTCGTGATCTCTCTTTTACTATTTACTTTGTGACGTTGGGTAGTACAGAGTCCAGCATTAAACACACGTTTTAACAAACACTCATTATTCTGGACACGTGGGAATTTATAGTCTTGGGTGCAAATAAGGTAGACAGTACGTTGGCAAAACGTTAAGGCTACGTTGCGCAGCATTTTCATGACAATAAAACTGGGCCTGCATTGTCAACACACCTCATCAACTACGGAACTCTTGCGAGGGTCTCCCGGCCAATGACGCTATACAATCATTTCAGGTTCTTCAATGAAGGAAACATGCTGTATATGTCGACTAACGATTTCTGAGACATAAAAGTTTATCTTGTCACCCACAAAAATGGTTTCCATCCAACATTCAACTGGGCTTCTGTCTAATCGAAAATTAGACGAGGATTCTACAGCATGAGAATGGTACAGACTTTGAAGCATGTGGACTGGCTAAATAATGACCCAGCGTCTAGTACAGCCGTAACCACATCACTCAAAAGTTGATTGGGCACTCACTGAACTATAAAGTCGGCCTCCACTTGATTCATCATTATCGTTGATCCCATCACTTTACCTTAAAATGACACGTAGCAAAGCCCCGTTACGTTGCTTCATGAGGGTGCTGTGACTCGGCAGATAGCGTGAGAAGATGTCATAATACGAAACTGTAGGAAAATTAGGTTCAATGTTACTTGCAAGTGACACGAGTGGCAATCATTAAACAATAGTCAACACATAATGCTTCCTGGGGAGTTCATTAATATCTATGTTATTCTGACCTTACAGCTACAGAGCTAGTAGATAAAGGACTGTTTCTAGACGGAAACACTTCTGTAGCTCACAATGTAAGCAGGTTGAGCATTTTAACCTATTGTTGGTCTTAGAGTCGTCACGCACACTGTATTTTAGTGTCCCTACTGATGCGTTACAAATTGCGCTATCCGAACACACCTTAAGCCAAGAAACAAGCCTCCCTACAATCTGCACAGAAACTGTCATTAGCGTTAGGTACTCCTAAAGTCAAGTAGTATGTACATATATACTAAAACAGTGACATATACAAAACATTCTCACTTAATACGAGATAGTCAAACGATACTCAGTATTGTAAACAACCTTGTAATCCTTCACACAGTGATTTAGGGCTACTTTGTGGACATCTATAAAGAGATAAAAATTTTCGGTCACCTGTAACAAGCCAAGGCGAATATGCTTAATGAAATATATATATATTGTAAAGCAGGAATTTCTTGGATATCTGCCACCCAGTTATTGTTAGCTTCCTTCAAAGTTTTCCGCAAGTCCGCAGCTGTAGCTAGTTGTTTGTTTGTAAACATATTTCTGTAAGCAATCAACGATGCTTCCAATTTATGCAAGAGCTCTCAGTAATTCCCGGCAGTTCTAATATTTTACTTGTTAGTGGACGTAGCCTTATACTCGACTTGGACACCTCGTCCATTGTAACTATTTCACACCTTCATTAGTTTCAAATAATTACTTTCGGCTTTTTTTATAAAACCACGTAATTTTGAGACACATCAGAATATAACCTTTTTAAGGTAAAACTTGTTAATGACTTTTAGGATTGCCCTTTATTATAATTACGACACTCCCATTTTTCTCATGCCGTCATTCGGAGCGAAACGTCTCTAAATCTCCTTGAGTTCAATTTTTTCATCACTTTACGCCATTTGTACGTAACGTAAGTTGTATACTATTACTGCACTTTTATTGTACGTATGTAAGCAGTGTCCCTCATCTCCCATTACAAAAACAAAAATATCTATATGCACATCATATTATTTACTAACATGTGGCAGTTTCAGATGGTTCTATTAACGGCCTAAAATAAAGACAGAAACCGGTCGTGTGAATTTAATACAGATCTAAAAAAAAAGGAACTAGAGCTACTTTTCTGCTTTTCATTAATTAATAATCTCCCTTGTTTGAAGATGTACAACTTTCCCTTAAGTCAGTCGTTTCACTCATATAGGAGGATGACACAATATTCACATCTGTAGTTCACGACAGCTATTTCATTCACCCTCATATACATTCTGGCTTTTTAGGACCGATATTAGTATTAGTGGTAAAGCCTCCGCCGTGGTCTAAAATGTGGGAACACACCAAGGTGAATGGATGATGATTGGGTAGGAAGCTGGATCTTCAAGTTTACTGAAATGATCAGCTCGGCCATTCACTACAGAACTCCTCTCAGGAGTCTTCGCGTTCCCTTTTTTTATTTGGCACCATACTGCCCATAAGGTTTACGCAATTTTCTGCACTGAACACCGTTTTCTCCCACTCTATATTTCATTATCTGTAATACTGTTGACGTCTTTTGTCCATAAAATGCCTCGAAAGGCGTTAATCCTATACTGTTGTGAACTTTTGAATTATACTCTGGCACTAGGTAAGGTAACAGAGAATCCCAGTCACTATGTTGATTCCAGAATGAATTTTCACTCAGCAGCGGAGTGTGAGCTGAGATGACACTTCTTGACAGATTAAAACTGTGAGCTTGGGACATATGCTTTCGTGGGCAAGTGCTCTACCAACAAATTAATTCTGGAAACAACCCCCAGGCTCTGGCTGAGCGATGTGTCCGCAATATTCTTTCTTCGACGAGTGCTCGTCCCACAAGCTTGGCAGGAGAACTTATATGAAGATAGGGCGGTTCGAGATACAGTGCTTGGAGAAGTAAAGCTTGATTGGTAGCGTCAGTCAAGATTCGTGATGGTTATCGAAAACAAAAGTGTCACTAGTGGCGTTATTTGATTCCAAGTAATTACTATAGCTGTGGAATCAGCACCATCATTATCCACAAGCTGGCCAAGAAATTAGACATGGTCTTTGTGTTAGAAGTATTCTGTGTTTCCTTCTCTGTCACTAAATTATTATTACTGGGTTCCGACACATTATCTTTAACACTTTTACATTATACCTTGTTTGTATTGCTCTTCTGCTTGTTCTTTCTGCTGTTCTACTTTCGTGCCTTCAAACTACGATTTTGTTTTCACTTACAATAGACATCTCACGAGTAGTTTTCTCTTCATATTGTACACATTTATGTACTTTCTTTTATTTCATACCGTCCGTCGTAGTTAGGTATCAATCGACCAATGAGATATTTACTACTTTTGTTGGACAATATTTATATCAACGATCGAAATTTGAGAAACGCTCCACTTTTGAAGCAAAGTTTTTGTAGAGAACGCACATTACAGGCACGAAAGTTATTAATAACTCTATTGTTTTGAAAGAAGGCAATGTTTTAGAAGCCCAGGCTACTAAATGATATTAGGAAAGGAAGTACGCAGGCTATAATAAGAAATACCATGTAGTCGGACATATGTACCAGCCACACTCTGTTAACATGTTCTTACTACAGCCACAGAGAACCTTACACCTCTTGTAGGACTTACAGGCAAGCTATAAGACCAGTTGACGATCGAACGACGTTGAGAGCAAGTAACTTGTCTGAGACGTGAACGTAGTGCAAGAAACTACTTGTTAAACCCGTATTCGGATAAGGATCATATCTGAATGTTCTCTAAGAAATGAGTAACTGAACGTCTATCTGAAGGTATTGCATTCATAGCTAGTGGTGCACTATCGCACGACATAATCCATTTTCCTTTTATTTATGCCAAGAGCCATTGTTTTCTGTTTCTTCTTGCAACTAAGCTCGTGGGTCGTCTCCAGTGACACTGATGTCGACCAGTCTATGTGGTAAAACATTCAGTTACTTAAACATGTTCACCTATTTAGTTTGTCACCCATAGTACTTTGTACCTTTCCAAACGTGAGTAGATCTGTGTAATTACCTCCTTTTGGTCTCTGTTTATGACTTACATGTAATCGACTATTTCGCTTGCCCGAGAAAATGTTATTTACTAGTAAATATGACAGACCTAACGTTGTTTCTGTGGCATTGGACGAGGCAAACAAAATGTTTTCTCTGGCGAGACAGTGATACTGATAATATTTCTTGAAAGTGCTTATAATACGAGTACATTGTACTATGGCTTGAATGCCTTCCGATGACTGGCTTGAAACTGTGGTAATGTTAATAAAATCATCATCCATTATACAATATTATTTTTGAAAAGGCTATTCTTCGTACTGCAGATACTGGAAGACTTAGCCGAAAAGCAGCTGCAACGTGAGTGAGTGTGGTGGAGAATACAGTCTGCCATTTGTAAGCCGTGAGATACGGCGCACAGCATGACTGCCGAGAAGGGCGACCCTGGGCGACTGTACACGCCAGCCTATGCATCACAGTGGCCTTAGCTGCAATCCCGGGCCGAGTGGCTGCAATCCACCGCATCCCGTGCTCCATACATCACTGCAGCAGTGTTCGCGGGCTCTTCCCTTCTAACTCTGTGATTGATGACGTCAACTTGGAGATAAAGTGGCCCTTCGGCGAAATGTTTTAAGTCTTGTAATACCTACACCATCACGTACTATGTTTCTAGCGTATTTATGCATTTCATTCTGTAATGAAGTAGCACGGAAGTTGCTTGAACATTTTATACTTCATCACCGACAGAATTTCTTGTAACATTTGTCTCCCACGACATTCTAGGTTTTAGCATTCTCTCTGCATTTTTCAGATCAGTCCTGCGACTGTCGACGAAAACACTGGAAATGTACGGACGCGATAGTTACTTGCTGTTACGTCTCGAACAGGTATTTTTGTTGCACCTTTTAACGAACCATTTGCACTCGAGCACCGACGATATTTAATTTACTGAACTTATTATATGTATCGATTTTTTTAATACAAGAGAAAGAAAATAAAAGAATTAACACCGCTCTCTTGTCACAGCCAGTAGTCATCTACGCTCTTATGTCATTCGTTGTCCTAGAAGGACGTAATACTTTGTGTGGCTCCACAGTTAGCCATATTGCTACTTATTTGCAGAAAAGAGGCGCAGAATTAATAAGTCGCTCTCATTTGTGAATTATCTGCAATTATTTACCTAAAATTTTACGTAAGTGTCATTCATATCGTAATGTATATGTTGAAATGAATATATGTTTTATTTAATCGTATGCTTTTCTCTGTTTTAGTAGTTTTAGTCAGCCCATTGTCATGATTGAATCCGAGGTCAGATATCGGACTTTGTCTACAAAAAATATATAATGAGCCCTGGCTACGTTCCGTACATCTTCGGACGTGCGAAGGTCGATAAATTCACGGCGTAAATTTTAATCTCTCAATTACTTATACAAACAACAACAATTATTATTATTATTACAAATTATTATTATTATATATTATTATTTTACTTTATTTTTATTTGTTAAAACCTGTTTGGAAGAGGTTCAAAATGAGAATTTCATCCTAACTGGTATTTGATGTAAAAATTCATGTGATGTGAAGTCCTACAAACCACGACCAGCTACAATACATAAACCTGCAAACTGACAGAGATACTATTCAAAGAAACTGCCTGGAAATGACTGAATAGTCCAACTGAAGTGCTAAGTCGGGTGAATTGGATTTTTAAACCTAGTATTCTCGAATACGGTTCTCTTGTTCACACTACTGAGCCCCTTACAATAGATTCGTTAACAAAAGTTAGCAACTCTAGTTACAATATCACAGTTCAAACATGAAGTAATCTATAAAATTAGTAGTATCCGAATGTGATCTCTTGGAAAAGTCTATGACGTCTAGGAATACAACTGAACTTAATGCCGGAAATAATTGGCATCTTGCGCCGTTCATCTTCACTAATGGAATCTGGGACTAATAAAACCGTTGTCCAAGAAGAAATCTGCCAAACAATCCTCCGACTATACGCCCATTTGCATTCTACAAGCATTAGCTAAGGCTTTAGAGTACATAGTTCATAAACAGCTCACTACTTATCATAAAGTAGCCTTTTAGATGAATATCATTCAATTCTGCTAAATCTCAGCACGACTGGCGAAACAAGTTATGGACAAATGATGTACGAACAATAGGAGACTGCTATTCGCCTTTTGGATACCAGCAAAGCTCTCTATTCTGTCGACTTTGATATTCTACTCCCTAAACTCTATGGTCAAAATTTATCTTGAAGTGCTGTTTAAAGGGTTCACTCATATCTTAGATTCTGTCAACAGTACGTAATGACTGGAACAAAATGGTCACAAATGAGGGATGTAGTATCAGGGGTATCAGAGTGATCAGAATTGGTCCTATTACCTATCTCATTTTATGTTAATCATTACTCTACTTCTGTCTCCCAATGCTGGTATCACTTACACGCTGACGATCTTCAGTTGTACGTAAGCGTAAATCCAACAAACCTCTGCACAGCGTGTCAATGTCAATTTACTTTCTGTATCAGAGCGGGTGCAGAACGCTGGTTTGAGCGGTAACCCGCCAAAAACGCAAGCAATCTTAGCCGGTCACAAAAGTCTTATTACCATATATGGCAGGGGCGGTCAAGATTTCGGCTTGTGGGCTGTGCCCAGGTAGGAGTGTCAAAGCACGTAGCCTCGTTTTACATTTACTCGGCGGCCAAGCCACGCTGTCTTGGCGCGAGGAGGGAAAATACGGGAAAAATTCGAACGCCCCGCCTTTAATGGCATTGTAGTCGCACTGCATACTATTTCGTTTAATATTTCACATTTCGCAACATCTTAGATCACAAAAAAACTCAGCATTATTTACTTTTTTTTGGCATGCTGAAGACATGATTTAAATTTTATCTGGCACAAACTGTCGCCACACAGACAGACGCAGTAGTTGGTACTCAAGTTGCCACATAACCGTGACATTTAGTTTCATAAGCGAACAATGATCTTTCACACTAATGTCTCGACCGAAATATTGTAGCACCCTGGCAGCCTCGTTATTGAGAGTTGGAAACCCCACCTGAGGAAGCTAATGTAGACGTCCTGGACAGTTTTGACGCAAAACGATTTGTCATTAGAACTGAAGTTACCTTGCCGGGCACCCAGTTACATCTGCAAATGCGCAGCGGCACTTTCAACTGAAATAGCTAACGGCATCGAAAACTCGGAAACTGATGTAAGACTGACAGTGTCCTCAGTATCTTTATAAAACTCTTCTTGTCATTCTTTAGAGGCCACAATGGATTCTTCAAACCACGCCTTTTCTTAAGCGCCAATGAGATCAGGGAACTGTTTTCTTTATGAGAATTTGTCCCTTCTACAACGCGATTTTTTGTTGTAAATGCATACCTACCAAATAAGAAAAGAGAAACCTTGCAATCTCTTACTGTAGGCACTGTGCAGATTAAAATGCGAAGTCTTCATTCCATTCTGGATGTTCCATTTTTCGTTCCTGGATTCCTTTTTCCTTCATAAATTCAACAACGAGTTTTAAATCGAAAAATCTTTCCAAGCTTGCACCCTTGAGTTAACCAACGTACTTTGTGATAATATGTGAAGTCTCCATACTATTTGTTCAGTTCCATTGAAAACTGTTGGAACTGACAATGAAATAGTGCGTGGGATTTCAGATATTTTACTCTCGGTACCATCAATTTCATCGTGCCTGCAAATTTAGCAAGAAGTGGTTTGTAATGTACAGAGCAATGATTCCCATCTGTCGAATGTTGTGATTTTTTGCTTTTTCATTGTCAACTAAATCTTTAAATTCTTTCTGCATAGTATTTTAATGTAGTTTTATAACAACTACGCAGTATCTATCGCTTATGCGAAGTGAGAATTCTCTTTCCTCTCTTCTCTCATCCCTATTCATATTAAAGGATTATGTCGATAGATCGCTAGATTGCCCTCTTTGTGCAAACAGCCACTGGACTTGCAAACGCCCTTCATACCACGAACAAATAGCGAAGGTTAAACAGCGCTCGACACAACGATTCTGCCGAACTCAGGGACTTGTGCCGACAGAAAAGAGGCCCCACCGCAGTTCTGAATGAAATGTCGTGCTGTTCCGGGTACTTCCGAGAAATACCGAACAAAGCCGAGTGACAGGCCGGGGCCTGGGCCCGTCAGCGATCAGAACACAGGCACGTGTGAAGCTTGGCATGCCGTGGTCGACCCCGCTGTATGGTGTCTGATAGCTGAAGTAGTAGTGGAACTAGTAGTGTGTGTACACTACCATTGGTCGTTAAATTCTGTACAAAATTTGCCCCTTCTTCAAAATGAATAATTCCGAAAAACAATAATTTGTACTAAAAAACGTGAGGAAGAGAGTGGGGGGCTGGGGAGAGAGGAAGTGCAAGATTCTGTGGTCCGGTCTGTTGCCAACGGCAGAGAGTTTTTTTGTACAGTTTTTACAACCCCAGAACAGACCAGAGTAAGCCAGCAGGCTACATAGAACACGCTTTCCCGTCGCCAGTTCCTTTTGCTTGGAACATGCAGACGTTATAACATTGAATCTGACTTAATACCGTAAGGAAAACCAAGTCCAATATACGAAACATTGAAGCGACCTGAAAGAAAACGCATTACTTGTAAGAACGAGTGCTTGTTGGGTTACCCCGATAATTAGCGAGTGTTACACTACCTCACTCTCTTCCATTACCAAAGTGACAATACACTGATGGCTCTTATTAACTAATCCCACCTTTTAGTCATGTTGTGGTATAAATTTCTCTTTCCCCCCGTTCGATAAAGTGCCTCCTCATTTGTTATTCGATTTATCTACCTAATCTGCAAGACTGTTCTGTAGAATCGCATTTAAAACGCCTCTATTCTCTTCTGGTCTGGACGATTTTTGTCCACGTTTCACCTCCATACAAGGCTACACTACGGACAAATACACAATGAAAATATTTCCAAACATTTAAGTTGACATTAAATGTTAACAAATTCTTCTCTCTCAGAAATAATACCCCTGTTATTGCCCGTCTGCCTTTTATATCCTCTTTACTTCGGAAATCATCATTTATTTTGCCCAAGGATCAGCAAAACGCATCTACTATTTTATGTCTCCCTTTCATTTCCTAATCTAATTCCCTTAGCATCGCCTAATTTAACTGACTACCTTCGATTACCATTGTTTTACTTTTCTATTGTTCACATTACAGGACATCATCCACAGCTATCAACTACACTTCCAAGTTCTTTGCTTTCTCTGACAGTATTACAGTGTCACAGTCAAACATGAAGATTCTAATTTCTCCTCCGTCAATATTAATACCAGGGTGGTTTGAAAAATTCTCGGAACGAAATAGAAAAAAAGTACTTGCATTACTGAATTTTTTTCAATTTTTCAATGTAGTTACCTTATAGATTAATGCACTTGGTCCAACGATGTCCTTGATACCATCTCGAAAATGAGTATTTTGTAGGTCCTCCAGACCTACAAAATAGTTGTTAACTCCGAATATCAGTTCCTCGTTTGAAGTGAATCTTCGTCCACCAAAAAACATTTTCAGTTTTGGAAAGAGATGGGAGTGAGACAGAGCCATATCAGGTGAATAAGGTGGGTGTTGAAAGAATTCATACCCTAATTCGTGTAATTTTGCCATGGCGACGGCACATGTGTGTGAGTGCTCATTGTCCTGATGGAAGATGTCTTTCTTCCTTGCTAAATCTGGCCTTTTTTCGCGTATGTTTTGTTGCAATTTGTCCAGGAGGTTAGCATATTATTCTGCAGTAATTGTCTGCCCAGTGGGGACATAATCTGCAAACTGAATCCCTTTCGTATCCCAGAACACCGATGCCATGACCTTTCCCGCCGGAGAAATTGACTTAGCTTTCTTTGGTGACAGAGAATCAGCATGTTTCCACTGCTTTAACTGTTGTTTTGTCTCTGGGGTACAGTAATGCACCCAAGTTTCATCCGTGGTCACAAACCGATGCAAAAAGTGTTGTTCGTTTCTCCTAAAACCGGCCAAAAATGGTTCCGATATGTCCATTCTCATGCGTCTTTAATCCAGCGTCAAGAGTCGCGGCCCCATCTTGCAGATAATTTTTTCATTTCTAATTCTCCAGTTAAAAAGTGATATACCCTTGCAGATGACGTCTGGTAAGCGTGAGCAGTTTCACGCACTTTCAATCGGCGATCCTCCATGTACAATGATTACTGGAACAGTGACACATCTTGGTCGATCACTGCGCGGATCATCATCTAAGCTCTCCCGACCAAATTTAAATTCATTTCTCCACTCGGCAACATTTGAATATGAAGTAGCAGAGCCCCACAGTGTATTCTGGAAATCGGCATGAACGTACCTTTCTTTACGAGGTGTTTAATCACTGCTCGATTCTCGGTTTTTCGCACCTTCGAAAAACACTGTGCAGGAACAACAACAGAGCCACGTCAACGCGACAGCTCTCTTCCAAGAGCACTGACGTGGCACGTGTTTACGGGCAACAGTCTAATAAATATCACGTGAACAACTGGTTGCGCTAGCCCTGACACCTCATTGTGATTCCGAGAACTTTTCAAACTACCCTCGTAACTCTCTTCCCAGATTTGTCTTTGGTTTCCTTCAGCTTATTGAATATACAGTTAGTTAATTACATGTTCCATGGATCACTCTTCATGATTGATCGTAATGACGTGAAACGAGTCATTTTACATTTGTTGTGTCCAGGTCCTACCGTCCAGACACAACGAGGTAGCTAGGTGCACGCTAAACTAACGCAGACGGGCTTGAAGTTCTGGAACATGAGACTTATTAATGAATAAGAAGAAAAGTACATAGAGGTTGGTTACTTAACTTTAATGAATCCTTGGAATAAATCTCTCTTGAATATTCGTTAGCTATAAGCACTGACACAAATGGCGCCTTGCTAGGTAGTAGCTATGGATTAAGCTGAAGGCTATTCAATCTGTCTCTCGGCAAATGAGAGGAAAGCTTCGTACGTCTGGTCGCAAGCTATGTCGTCTGTACAACTGGGGCGAGGTCTAGTCCGTGTCTTGTGACCTGCCATGTGGTGGCGCTAGGTTTGCGGTCACACAGTGGCGACACGCGGGTCCGACATGTACTACAGGACCGCGGCCGATTTAAGTTACCACCTAGCAAGTGTGGTGTCTAGCGGTGACACCACATTCCTCCCCCGCAAATCGGCGAACGGTCGTGAGATAAGGCTTCCGCCCGCCGTGGGGAGGACCCCATGTTGACGTATGCGATGAGGTGGGGAGCCTAACAACAGGCGAGGCTGTGCCACCCGCACCCGGCCATTCGGTCCGAGGGGAGCTAGGAAACGCCTGCAAACCTAGTCCAGGGTGCACGTCAACATGAGGTGTATGCGCACGTAATGAAACAGGAGGGGCCGATGGGGCGACCTCCATGCGGTCGGAGCACCCGACGGGCGAAGACGACATCTGGTCCGGAGCGGGCAAGAGGTCCATGGCGGAGGACGGCTGGTCACGGGAAGCGAGCGGCGGCGCGTGACCCAGGGAGGCGCCAGGCGGTTGCAGCGACGCGTCCACTGCGGGCGGCGCCGGCGGCGGCTGCGGCGGCGGCGCGACGCCATGAGGCAAAATGGAAGGCAGCGTCGGTAACACCTGGGGATGAGGCGAGCCAGTAGATGGGTCCCCAGGGCGCTGACCTGACGGCACCGTCGCTGAAAGCAGACGGGGAGCGGCAGAACCCAGGCGACGACAGAGGCGCAGCTGATTGAGATGCCGACGCACCTCACCAGAGGCCCCCAAAACCAAATACATCGCGCGGCCGAGGCAGCGAAGAATGCGCCCTGCGAGCCAACGCCGTGAACCGCGATAGTTGCGATAATAGACAACGTCGCCAGGAGCAAAAGCAGGAGTCTGCTGCTGCACAGGAACCTGATGCGGCGGATGCAGCAAAGACATCAGGGTGCGATGAGAACGACCATGAAGCAACTCAGCCGGCGAGCGACCATCTCGGGGCTGAGAGCGATACGAAGACAAAAAGAGCAACAAAGCGTCCTCCCGAGAATGCGACTCTTTCAACTTCAACATCTGTGACTTGAAAGTCCGGACCAATCGTTCCGCGGCACCATTGGACTGAGGCGAAAACGGCGCGGATGTCAGATGTTGAATACCATTGGCCTGGCAGAATGACTGAAATTCTGCGGACATGAATTGTGGGCCATTGTCGGAAACAATAGTCTGCGGAAGACCTTCAATGCAAAAGATAGCAGACAAGGCTTGGATTGTGGCAGAAGACGTCGTGGAAGACATCCGGACAACAAAAGGAAAATTACTGAAAGCATCGACCACAACCAACCATCGAGCATTCCAGAATGGACCAGCAAAATCAATGTGCAAGCGTTGCCAAGGGGAAGTGGCTTTCGGCCATGCAAAGAATTTCCGCGGCGGTGCGGATTGTTGTTCGGCACACGCCACGCAAGAGGAGCACATATTCGTAATCGCAGCATCGATTCCGAACCAAGTACAGTGCTGACGAGCAAGTTGTTTCGTTCGCACTATACCCCAATGTCCTTGGTGAAGAAGCTTTAAGACAGAGGACTGTAACGATCGTGGGACCACGACTCGGGACTGATCATTATCGGAACGCAACAACAAAACACCACGTCGTACAAAAAGTCTCTCCTTGTGAGCAAAAAAACGGCGAACCAAAGGATCCTCGATCCGTGACTTTGACAAGGGCCATTGCGTAGCAACAAAACGCAAAACAGTAGCAAGGACAGGGTCAGCAGCTGTGGCTGTAGCTACACGACGAAAATCAATCGGAAACGATTCGACCACGGCATCGGCTTCCGAATCAATGAACATGCAAGCAAGTTCGGAAGAATCGAATGCTTTATCCTCAGCAACAGGCAAACGGGACAACGCATCAGCGTTTCCGTGCTTAGCAGTGGACCGATACAAGATATCGTAGCGGTACTGCGAGAGAAAAAGTGACCAGCGAATGAATTTCTGTGCTGTACGTGGAGGTACAGGCTTGTTCGGATGAAAAAGCGATGTCAAAGGTTTGTGGTCCGTGATGATTGTAAAGTGACGACCATACAAGAAGTCATGGAACTTGGTAACACCAAACACGAGAGCTAAAGCTTCTTTCTCTATTTGTGAATAATTTCTTTGCGCAGATGAGAGCAATTTTGACGCAAAGGCAATAGGGCGATCATGCGAGCCATCTTTGTGCGCAAGCACAGCACCGATCCCGAAATCCGATGCATCTACCATCAACAAAAGAGGTTTTCGGGGATCGAATGGCGTAAGGCAAGTATTTGAAAGTAACGCCGATTTCAGCTGGCGAAAGGCGCGTTCGCATTCCGTCGTCCAGACGAACGGAACACCTTTACGGCGTAAGCGATGAAGCGGAGCTGAAATGGAAGAAGCATTTCGCAGAAATTTATTATAATAATTTATTTTACCCAACACACTCTGTAGCTGTTTCAAATCTTGCGGAGCAGGTAAGTCCTGTATGGCACGGAGGTGCTCTGGACTCGGATGTATACCTTGGGCATTTATGACATGCCCCAGGTAGGGTAAGTCACGAGCAAAAAACACACATTTGTCCTTCCTCAAGCGAAGACCATTTTGACGCAAGACCTGAAATAATGTTCGGAGATTTTGCAAATGTTCGGCTTCTGTCTTTCCTGAGATCACAATATCGTCCAGATAGTTCGCAGCAGTAGGGACCGACGCACACACAGTTTGTAAATATTGCTGAAACAAAGCAGGGGCGGATGCACACCCGAATGGCAGTCTTTTGAAGCGATACAAGCCAAGATGCGTGTTTACCACTAAGACGCGCTGGGATTCGTCGTCCACAGGTAGTTGCAAGTACGCATCTGCTAGGTCCAATTTTGAAAAATATTTTCCCGGGCACAGTTTGTCAAAAAGATCTTCCGGGCGGGGCAAAGGAAAAGTAGCAGTCACAAGTTGAGGATTCACAGTTGCCTTGAAGTCCACACAAAGTCTCAGTTTACCGGAAGGTTTTGGCAAAATTACTAAGGGTGAGGCCCAGAGAGAAGCCTGCACACGTTCAATTACACCTTGAGATTCTAAATCGTGTAATGTTCGTGCGACCTCATCACGCAAAGCGTGGGGAACACTGCGCGCTCAGAAAAATTTCGGTTGCGCGTTGTCTTTCAGTTCCAAATGTGCTGCATAGTTCTTAGCGCAACCAAGGCCCGGTGCAAAAATGTCTGCAAATTCTTCACAAAGACTAGAAACACTGGCGGTAGGCACAGTCTGATTCACTGATAGGACCTGATTTACGATAGACAAATTAAACAATTGAAACAAATCTAAACCAAACAAGTTCACTGCAGTAGAAGAACGAAGAACGTAAAATGATACAAGTTTTGTTTGTCCCTTGTATGTTGCAAGAAGGCTGCACTGTCCTAACACAGGTATATGCTGTCCTGAGTAACTATGTAACTGAACATTTGCGGCACGCAATGGCGGTTTGCCCAGTTGTTTGTACGTGTCGTAATTGAGCAATGAAACTGCAGCTCCGGTATCGAGCTGGAATGGTATCACTTTGCCTTCAAAGTCTAAGTCCACAAAAAGTTTATTGTCCTGCTGACGACAAGAGCGACTGTCACGTGCAATTTGAACTGATACAGGTACAGAAGCACTTGCGACGTTACGGGATTTCCGGCGACGTCGACGCACACTTTTGGTGGGACGAACAAAGTCACTGTTAGCTAAAGTGTCACTGGACGGTTGGGAATGAACTACATGAATGTCCATGGGCGAAGGTCCACGAGCCCGATTGTCCTGGGGTCGATTCCGGCGCGAAGCAAAAGGCCTGGAATTATTTGTGTGATTGTCTGATCTTAACTTTTTCTGGCAAACACTTTGAACATGTCCTTTCTTTTGACAGTAAAAGCAATTAGCTTGGCGTGAGGGGCAATTTTCACGCGAATGTCTAGTTGCACACCTCGGGCATGATTTCACTGCAGTTGCTTGCTTACGCGGCGCACGTGTTTGCGAGCTAGGCTGCCGCTGCTGTGCGGACGAGCGCGAGGGCCGTGTAGCGTCCCGGGCAGCGCGGCCGGCGGGCCGGTTAATGTGACACACTGCTGGCGAAGTTTCAAAAGATGCCTGAGCAAAGTCAAGTGTGTCTTGCCTATCCAATATGTCTATCACTTGTTGAAGGGAGGGATTAACTAGTTTCAAAATCTGTTCCCTTATGCGAACATCAGAAACGTTCTGTGCTATTGCATCACGCACCATAGTGTCTGAATAAGGAAGTCCACAGTCACATTCAAATGCACACTCCCTAGTAAGTCCTTGCAAAGTTGCTACCCACTCCCTATTAGTCTGACCGGCCGTACGTTTTGTACGAAAGAACGTATACCGTTTTGCAACTACATTTACTGTGTCTTTGAAATAGGCATCTAAAGCAGACAAAATTTCTTCGTAGGACAGAGTTGCTACGTCGCGTCGGGGAAACAATTTCACTATCACACGGTAGGTAGACACACCGACACAAGAAAGCAAAAACGGCTGCCGCTCATTACCTTGTATTCTGTATGCTGCGAGGTGAAAGTTGAACTGGCGAGACCATTCTGGCCAGGTCTCGTCGGCCGCCACGTATGGCCGAAAAGGAGGTGCAACAGCGGTTTGTGGCAGCGGTAGCGAAGAAACGGCGGCTGCCGCATCGTTTTGCAGCGCACGTTGACCCTGGACGAGCTGTCCTAGGGCTTCCAATAACGCCTGCGTCTGCTGATTCTGCAAGCGAAAAAATTCGGACAGTACATCTGGAGATTGTGGCGAAGCCATGACACAAACGAATTACTACAAACTCTTTGACTCGTCGCCAAATAATGTTGTGTCCAGGTCCTACCGTCCAGACACAACGAGGTAGCTAGGTGCACGCTAAACTAACGCAGACGGGCTTGAAGTTCTGGAACATGAGACTTATTAATGAATAAGAAGAAAAGTACATAGAGGTTGGTTACTTAACTTTAATGAATCCTTGGAATAAATCTCTCTTGAATATTCGTTAGCTATAAGCACTGACACAAATGGCGCCTTGCTAGGTAGTAGCTATGGATTAAGCTGAAGGCTATTCAATCTGTCTCTCGGCAAATGAGAGGAAAGCTTCGTACGTCTGGTCGCAAGCTATGTCGTCTGTACAACTGGGGCGAGGTCTAGTCCGTGTCTTGTGACCTGCCATGTGGTGGCGCTAGGTTTGCGGTCACACAGTGGCGACACGCGGGTCCGACATGTACTACAGGACCGCGGCCGATTTAAGTTACCACCTAGCAAGTGTGGTGTCTAGCGGTGACACCACAACATTCACATCGCAAACTGATTTACCTACGATATTACTACCTTCGGGTGTAGGCTACAACGCTATTTCATTCCCTTCTCAACTCTGGCTTCCCTTTCATGTCTTTCGACTCTTACAACCACGGTCTGGTTTCTGTACAAATTGGAAATAATATTCAGCTCTCTGCGATTTATCCCTGTTACATTCAAAATTTCAAAGATAATATTCCAGTCAACAGTGTCAAAAGATTTCACTAAATCTGCAAACAGAATAGAGGTAGGTTTGCCTTCCTTCAACTATCTTCTAGCATAAGTGATAGGGTCAGTACTGACTATGATCCTACTTTTTCCGGAAGCCAAACTTTTCTTCCACGAGATCAGCGTCTACTAGTTTCACCGTATTTGTGTAAATATTTTGCAACCATAACTCACTAAACTGATTTTCCTGTAATTTTCACACCTGTGAGCAACCATCTTCTTTCGAATTGGAATTATTCGCATGTTCTTGAGGTCGGAGGAACAGGTGGAACAGACTTGTAATGTCTGGCGCACCAAGTATCTCAGTAATCCTGAGCGTCTGTTTCCATCCATATTTTCCAGTGCTCTGTGAAATTCTTCTGGCAGTATGGTATCTCATAAGTCTGTCAGTGCCGGGCGTGTGGACGTGTGCGCAGTGTGCGCCATTTTGTCGTCGTCGTTCTCGGAGCTATTTCGTAAAGTTGACAGCAAATCGGTGCGTATGTGTTGTGTGGTCCGCGACGTGTCGTGTGCTGGTGAGTTTGTCGTAAAACTCAGTTAGTCTCGTATTTAGCCGAACTTCTTGTATAATTTGGTCGAAAGGCACAAAAAGGTATGTGACAGTACTCTAACAAATACTGCAGGATACGTGGCGATCATGCAGTGACATTCCTTGTTCCAGAACTGCAAACAAAACACTACAGAAATTAAGTTGAATTACGTGTCCGGTGAAAGGACAGTGACGGTGAATTTGACTGCGGTCGTTGCCATACTTACACAAGCAGTCGCGTTTGTTTACGCGGGATGCAGTTGCACGCCGCGTTCCATGGTGGTTCATCAGATGAGCGGACGCAACTCAGGCTGTGCTGACACAATTGGACAGACTCCATGCTTCGGCACAGCGTCATCATCGGCTTAAGAAACATGTTAACAAGCTCTGCACGCTCGACACCATCGACTCATGAAAGTTCAACACTTGCAACACTTTCAGTAAGGAAATGGGTCGCTATCAATTAAAAGGGACGCAACTCTCTAGAATGAAAAACACAATTCAGGACATCATAAAGTGTATTTCAGAGACAGCTGCAATTAGAAAAATAGCTTCAGAAACAGTAGACGATATACAAGAAATGTTATAGGTACAGAGGCATCAATAGGCGCGAATGGAAGGGCAACCGCAGTGAAACTTGGAAACTACTTGAAAGTAATAGGCAAGATGAAGAAAACAAGGAAACGAACGCTAGTTACACGGCCAGCCGTCTCACATGCAGCAATTGCTGCTTTGGCTGGGGATAATGTTACAAATAGAGTTTCGAGCACTATGGCAAAGACACAATACGCAAAGAGTACAAACATCACCGTCATCTCGGTAACATTTAACAAGGATGCCAAGGTTATGAGGGAAAGACTTGTGAAAGAACATCTTAAAATTAAACCTATTAGATCGACACAAAAAACAATAACCTTAGAAGACGAAAACAAAACAGACTGCGACAAATTGTCGATATAAATAAAACGATCGCAAATATGAAAGAAGAAAAGGCCTCTGCTGGCAATATACAACATACCAAAAGAAACAACTATTGAAAAAATATTAGAAAACCTCTACAAGTTGAGTGGAAAAGTTAGAGAAATCTGATTTCTTGTAATAAAAGAATCTCTGCTTCAAAACGGGGCGTCAGCTGAGAAACACATTTCATCAGGTCATTTAAGTAGCTCCACCACTTCGGAACGTACTGCTGGAAACAGGAAAGATGTACATAGGATTCCACGCATTTGCTGAAGACCAAGATTTACTTGTGAGATGTTTTAAGTGCCATGTTCTGAACAACATAACGAAACATTATAACGCTGAACAGCAGATATGTGGCAATTGTGCTCAACCTGGTTACCAATCGGATGCTTACAAAAATAAGTCAGTTGGATGCACATCTTATCATTACGTAATGCTTTTGCAACGACATCTTGCGAGGATAGACTATGGAGACTAAATACTATCTCGTCAACATGAAAAACAGTGCAACCTCTTCAATTAACGCCCAATCAGAATTCACATTAAACCCAATCAAATCGAAATGTACTTAGGAACTGGCAGCGCCGTATGACATGGCCGCAGTCCCTATGGATATTCTCGACGAATAAAATGGGTACTGTTAAATATCCTTCCTCTCCAATCAATCTTTTCCTTGCAATCTCTTAGGTTTGTCGGAATACATCGACACCTCGCATGAAAGGACATATACCAGTGGAAGGAGCAGCTGAAATAAGGATACACTTATATTAAAGGGCGATGATGGACACCCAACTGGCTGCAAGAAATGAAGAACCGGAATATGATATGTAAGTAGGCTGTTTATGTTTTCTTATTGGCAACGTTACGTAGCGCTCTGTACGAAAATCACTGGCTGTGCTGTGTGCAGTCTGTGGCTAGTTTGCATTGTTGTCTGCCATTGTAGTGTTGGGCAGCGGCAGCTGGATGTGACAGCGCGTAGCGTTGCGCAGTTGTAGGTGAGCCGCCAGCAGTGGTGGATGTGGGGAGAGAGATGGCGGAGTTTTGTAATTTGTCATGAACTGCTATATATATTATGACTATTAAGGTAAATACATTGTTTGTTCTCTATTAATATCTTTCATTTGCTAACTATCCCTATCAGTAGTTAGTGCCTTCCGTAGTTTGAATCTTTTATTTAGCTGGCAGTAGTGGCGCTCGCTGTTTTGCAGTAGTTCGAGTAACGAAGATTTTTGGTGAGGTAAGTGATTTGTGAAAGGTATAGGTTAATGTTAGTCAGGGCCATTCTTTTGTAGGGATTTTTGAAAGTCAGATTGCGTTGCGCTAAAAATATTGTGTGTCAGTTTAAGCACAGTCTTGTGTAAATTCTTCAAAAAGGGTATGTTTCATATGCCGCCTCTTAGCCGAGGATACCTCACTGGAATCTTCTGATTTTTTCTTGTAGTTTGTGTAATTAGTGTAGCTTTTGTTTATTGCTAGCGCGTAATTGTAGAGAAAATCTCCTTTGTAGTTGCAGTCTTTCATTGTTGTACAGTAAAACAGTTGTGGCATGCATGTAGATTTGCACAAAGTATTTCGCAGCTGCAATTAACTACATATTATTTTCAGTGCTATGTTAATGTGTTATCTTATTTTGCTTTTCAAATTGTGCTTTTCTGTGTTATCGTGTGAAATATTGTGACAATAATGGCGTGTGAAAAACGTAACACTAGGCTCCAAAGTAAACTGAGAAATAATAATGACGACGAGCGTAGCTTGCCAGCACCACTGTGTAACGAATTAACAGACGTTCAAAGTAGTAATTTGGTAACTGTGCATAGGGAAATGGAGCGGGCTGCAAACAATGGTGTAGACAGTGGAACAGGTAGTGAACAGGGAAGCATTATCGATCGATCGCTCGGCAACAGCTCGCCTCAGGAATCCGAAATGACAGGACACAATTTTGCAAATACTCTAGATTCAGGTTTTGCGTCCTCACCGTTTTCTCAAATGAGTCAAGACACATTTTCCGCTTGTCAAAATGTGAATGTTGCCGGTGCAAATTCACTGCCGAAAAGCACTGAGGAACATGTTTCAGACACCAGTGCATTGTTATTACAATTAATGCAACAAATGGGACAAAAGCTTGAAAAGTTAGACACAATGGAACAAAATCAGAGACAAACACAGCAACAGCTAGACACAATGGAACAAAATCAGAGACAAACACGGCAACAGTTAGACACAATGGAACAAAATCAGAGACAAACACAGCAAAAGCTTCAAAAGTTAGACACAGTGGAACAAAATCTTAAAAAGTTAGACTCATTGGAACAAACTCTTGAACAAACACTTGAAGATTTAACTACTGAGTTACATAACATTGAATCGAAATGTCAAAAAGTCTGTAATGACGTAAAAACTCAAATTTGTGAGCATTTTCAACCTATTTTTTCGCGGCATGAAAATGCATTACAGAATCACAAAGCAGCCATAAAAGAACTGCAAACTATTGTTCATGAAAATCATGAGACCTTGCAAGCTAAATTTGACTCAGTTGCATCTACCGATTCGGTTACGCAACTTGCAAAAACTCAGGAAAACTTAAAGGACACAGTAGATACTCTGAAAATTGGTTCAGAAAGACACATGGAGGAAATTAGTTCATTATCAGAGGAATTAGTTGAACTTTCGGATCAGCTAAATAATTTATCTACGAAGGTAGATGATAATCTGAATGACACAAAACCGGTAGTCTTTAATGAGACAGAAGAGTGCGAACAAATTAGGAAACTGAAACAAAATCTGAATCAAATTAATACGCAACACCAAAGAGAAATCCGGGAAGTACAAGATCAGCTGACACAGGTAATATAAGAATTA
Organism: Schistocerca nitens; assembly: GCF_023898315.1. Classification (NCBI taxonomy): domain Eukaryota; kingdom Metazoa; phylum Arthropoda; class Insecta; order Orthoptera; family Acrididae; genus Schistocerca; species Schistocerca nitens. Next base: position 292,600,648 of record NC_064614.1, on the reverse strand, counting down.
CGTATTTCAGAGGACACTCGCGCCCCAACACGGGAAGAGGGACTTAGAAATACGGAACACCCACAAGATAATAACACAGGACACTTGGGAATTATGAAAGAAATAGGCAAGGTGCACCGAATTTTGAGATGGAACCGCCGACACGACGTTACAATGACAGATATGCTACTCGCCGACACGATGATTTTGACTATAAGCTGTTTATTACTACACGTAAATTCAAAACATTTAAGAATTCTGCCAACGACATTCATCCACAAGCGTGGCTCCATCAATTCTCTCATTGTTTTCCTCCCAACTGGTCATTGGAGCACAGGTTAGAATTTATGTGTGGCTACTTGGAGAATGAACCAGCTGTAAGAATGCGATCGGTCATTCACGATTGTCACAGTGAAGGAGATTTTTATCATGCCTTCCTCTCAGCATATTGGTCTCAAGCTACACAAGACCGAGTAAAACATAGCATCATAATGATGAAACGTTTCGAACATTCTGAATTTTCCAGTCTTATGAAATATTTTGAAGACATGTTGCATAAGAATCAGTATCTTTCAAACCCATACATCCCCTCAGAACTCATCCGCATTTGCTTAATCAAATTGCCTGAACATTTACGACATATTATTTTAGCAGGACGTTGCAAAGACGACATTGAAGCTTTTCAGGGACTCTTACAAGAACTGGAAATTGACACTGACAATCGCGGAAATCGCGGAACGCGAAAATAGGAACACAACAATTACAGGTCACATCCGTCACAATTCCGCGACGAAAGAAATAAAAACTGGACACGACAAGGCTATTCTCACAACACAAGATGTGACCAAAACAGACACCACCCTTATGACAACCGCTGACAGAATAATAGTTACAGAGAAAGATCGCATTTCCGTAGTAATGAATATGACAGAGATAACCATAGAAACAGACAATATGGTAATCAGAACTATTATTATCAAGGGAGACAGAATAATTTCAGACGCAACAGTTCAGCGCGCAGTTACGATTCAGGGAGAAATTCTCCACCACGTGACCGACAAGACAGAAACTGTGTAAACTACCGACAAAACGACAGACCTGAATTCCATCAGAACTGGCGAGCTTCAAACAGGGCAGGGCCTTCTCGGCAAGTCGAATTTGTAGAAGTTAGGTCTCCTAATCCCAATAACAACGCGCGCCAACAAAGAGACAGACAATGACTCGCGCCCCAGGCACCCACGTGCGCCGGCTGGCTCAGAGAAAAATAACATAGAAGCTAACCTTGAGAGAAATTCCAGTATTCTTTACCGACGTATACGACATGATAATTGCGTTGAGGTTGAAACTCTGCGTACTAGGAAGAGTAAAGGTTTACACCACATTTCACATGTAAAACCGTTTATTGAAAGATAATCTGCTTTTTAACTTTGTCTTTGCCATAAAATTTTTCACTTTACATTACTAGTATGCTTTGTTAGACTTAGAAACTGTTAACATGCAACAATGTTTGAAGTTAAATATCCAGTCTAGAACCTAGGGAACGTTTTTAAACAGAAATTACGATTGCATTGTTATAGTGAAGAGACGACACAGTGTTGTATTTGTACGTTCTTGCTTGTTAGTTGCACGATTACGTAACAACTATCAGGCTCACATACTTAGAACATATACCGGCACTGCTAATGAGATTTTCATGTAACATTTTGGTTTACTTGAAAAGACATTCTTTATTTGAAGTACTTTCTGTGGGATTAAAGATGACTTAGCACTTGGTTTCTTTGACAGCTACACAATTATATCACGACGCTACTAATGTGTGACACAATTTACATTGTTGCTTTTGTGCTGTATCTGCTTTATATCTGCACAGTTTTTTTGAATTCTTCTGGAAAGTAAAATATGTTTTAGTAGTAACTTTTGTGGTATAGCTACAATGAGACTGCCTTTTCCATGGCACAACAATACGTTACTGTACAGTACTTTCTTCATCACGCCAATAAGCATAATAACTACGATATCTATACGCAAAGCATTTCACTTTTGTTTATCATGAGGTAAGTACATTGACTTCTGCAGTACTTAGCTTTCGGAGGACAATAACTACGACACTTCCACAGAGATTATGTTACAAGACGCACAGTTTAGCGCTACAGTACACGTATTTGAGTGATTAATTTTATACTTAAAACATTTATTTTTAAAGATTTTTGAATTACAAAGAAAGTTTTCCGTGATACATTTCATTCTATTGGTGTAATCTGTAACACCTGAGGGTATAATTACATTAATCCTCAGGGGGGTACACGCTTACTTTGTGTACCATGTGTGTGGCAAACACAAGGAGCCCTAGCTAATATGGTATTTGCTTATACAACTTTACACATCAGTACCATATTTCTCCAACACAGAATTACACAGCGATCTGATTACTTAACTGAGAGAGACAAACTTTTTTACTACGGCAGTGACAGATGTTTACGTAATTACACCATTGGATAACTTCACACTTACGAAATTGTGTTTTGTCTGTACTTTGTGAACTGTTCATATTTTTTCGGACCCATTGTGATATTATGAGAGCTTTGATTGATATATTTGGTATGGGTCATGATATTTAAAGTACGTTTGAGGTAGATGACACTACTGAAATGAGCAGAGAATTTTTTTTAGGTTTTGAAATTATTGGAGGAAGCTACGACGATTTTGAGAGTTGACTGAGGTGTTATGATATTATTACGATGACTATGTGTATTATGCTGTTGCGGTATGTTTATTATCAATGAGATGATGCTATATGAGGAATCTGATTATGCTATGTATTTATTATGATGAAATATTGAAGACGTGTTGATGAATATGTACATGTGTTATGAGGTAAGGAATTATGAGTAGTGGTTAGGGACTCTGACTTGTGAAAAAGGATGCTGGAAACCAAGAATCGTACTTTAAGGTTTATGAAATGTATGTACCTGCGTGAATGTATCACAATGCCGGCTAAAATTTTTTGGACACTGTTATATTCATAAGATTTTGTATCTACACATTTGTAACGCCAATTCTTGACCTGTGAATTTTTTATATGAGACTGTCACTGTAGCGGAAACTGCTGTCGTAAATATTTCGGTAAGAAAGGTAAGTGACCGTGACATAATGCGTTGTGAGCGGCCAGGTGTGCCAGCCTCCTTGAGAAAAACCCATTAGGCGGAGAAAAAAAGAGACCATTAACCTCGCTATTGACATGCCTTTGTAGAAAGCATCGCAAATACGACACGCTCAAACTTGGAAACATTCTTACATCTGCACACCTGATTAGGACAAGTGTCTATCTACGAGACTTGAGAGAATTTCTACTAACTTATGAAATGCCTCATGACTACTGAATGATTATTTTATGCTTTACTTTGTACATAGTTGCTCATTTCATTTGATATCTGGTTTCCAGCTGTCTTGCAGCATTGGTTTCATAAAATAAAATTAAATGCAATTGCTAATGTGAACACTTTCTGTCAACAGATCTATTAAATAATTATTTTGTGATCCACTTTCTTCGAAAAAGGAGCTCTTGGAGTGGACAGAACAATAAGAAGGGACTAATAACAGTAACTGCATGTATAATTTTCTTTTCAAGTACTTGGTAAATTCTTTTGTAGAAATAGTTGTGGTGCACCACTTTAATGACATAGATATTAAGATGTGAATAGACATTTCCCTTATCTGCATTGTTATCTTTACTGTAATATTTTTCTGCTTGAGCTTTGTCATGTTTAGATATAATTTATTGCTTTTGCTTCTGCTGTTTGCCAGGCATAGTACTACTAAATTTCACTTTACATTACTCTGTTAAGCCAGTTTTACTACTGATTTATTTTTCTTGTTTGCTGCTCATTGCGTAATATTAGTTGTAATATTGCTGCTTGCTTGGCCAATTTGAATATTTTGTCATTGCTGTTTGTGTTAATTGTTTTGTACTGCGGCATTGCCTCGTCCCTTAGTTTAGCATCTGAGCTCAGTAGATTTAAGTTAGCTTAAGAGGGGTAGACTATATAAGAGAATGAGTTGCGATGAATTTGAAGAAATGCACTGAGAGGATATACGAGAAAAGTACAGAAAGCACGTATAGATAGGACTTTTTGGAAATAACGAAGAACGAAGGGAGATCTCCGAGAAGTAAAGAAAGTTTTGTTTGCAAAATACTGCAGTAAAACAAACCCTGTCCTTTCCTTGTGTTATCCCACTATGTGTTTGTGTACCCTTGTTTATTTATGTTCTTCCTATCTTTATATGTTTATCTGATAAGATTTATGTTGTAGAATTTTTCTAATACTCAGCTACATGAACTATGATGAGGAATACTGTTATCCTCAAATATAATTTGCATTAATAATATGTTATTTACTTTGTAAAGATGTTTAGACATTATTTATTCTGTTTTGTTTTAATGCTCATGTGTAAAGTTGATGTTCCAAAAGTTATTCTGATCTTTTATGTATGTACTCATGTCATAATTCCTGTAACACTGATGTATATGTTATTTCGATTCTTTTGTAAAGCCTGTACTCCAAATGTTATCTGTATTGTTATGTTCTTTAATGATGTACTTTGTACCTCTGTAATTGTATTCTTATGTTCTAAAATTGTAATTGACACCAGTTCATCATATTATTAACTTGTAAGTTACATTTCACTGCACACGTTTCTGTTGGTCATAGTATATGGACAATATGTGAGAAGTAGGGACTGATAGTGTTTGCACGTGTGTTAATGATTCAACAAGGGACTGGATAACAGCATTGCTGGTTCTAAGGACAATTCCAAAAATTTCGTGAGTGGACAAGTGGTGGTTTATGGACTTGCTATATTCTCCGCAAGACTCTTCGATGGTGATTGTGCACCTGCACAGTCGCAACAGATGGCTGCTGGCCGTCTCTACATGGACTACAGTGGGTCTGCATCTTTGATGACCCACCAATACCATTATTTCTACAGGGACTGCAGTGGGTCTGCACCTCTGGTGGCCCACCAATACCACTACCGTAATCTCTACCAGGACTACAGTGGGTCTACTCTGTGATGACCTACCTACCAATATTCTTCAAAACGTCGAATGACTCTGCTGTGGGTTTGCTCTGTTGTGGCCCATTACCTGTCTGCATGTCAAGAGTCAGCACTGTCTTTCCGCTGGAAGAACAACACTACTTCTTCAAGACTGCATGGAAATGCACTACTTCCGTGTGCATTTTCTTTTACTGCTCAGACTTTAAGAAAAAAAAACACTGCAATTATACTGTGATGGATGATCAGGACTGTCTTTATGGACTGTGAGGAAATTTTAGCTTTTGACCAGCATTGTATCAATAAGTGTGTGCATTTGATTTCTTTGTTATTGTAATTGTGAAAAAAATTTTGTAACAAATATGTATTGGCCAGTGCCCAAAACAATTTGTAAAATTTTTTGTGGGGAGCATGGGGGATATGTAAGTAGGCTGTTTATGTTTTCTTATTGGCAACGTTACGTAGCGCTCTGTACGAAAATCACTGGCTGTGCTGTGTGCAGTCTGTGGCTAGTTTGCATTGTTGTCTGCCATTGTAGTGTTGGGCAGCGGCAGCTGGATGTGAACAGCGCGTAGCGTTGCGCAGTTGGAGGTGAGCCGCCAACAGTGGTGGATGTGGGGAGAGAGATGGCGGAGTTTTGTAATTTGTCATGAACTGCTATATATATTATGACTATTAAGGTAAATACATTGTTTGTTCTCTATTAATATCTTTCATTTGCTAACTATCCCTATCAGTAGTTAGTGCCTTCCGTAGTTTGAATCTTTTATTTAGCTGGCAGTAGTGGCGCTCGCTGTTTTGCAGTAGTTCGAGTAACGAAGATTTTTGGTGAGGTAAGTGATTTGTGAAAGGTATAGGTTAATGTTAGTCAGGGCTATTCTTTTGTAGGGATTTTTGAAAGTCAGGTTGCGTTGCGCTAAAAATATTGTGTGTCAGTTTAAGCATAGTCTTGTATAAATTCTTCAAAAAGGGTATGTTTCAGATATATTGAAAAGCGACCATCAAACAGACCCAAATATGGAACGTAATGTACAAACTATCGCAGAGAAAAGAGATATGAACACAGTTCCTGAAGCATGCTTTCCACAATCCCCTATATTAAAATAGACAAAAAGTAACAAAGGAAATAGATCCAACTTCCATTGCAGTATTAACTTATTGTACTACGAGAGTGATAAATATAGGAGGACTATTCTGAGAGTCAGGCCCCATTGGTCACGAAATGCAAACCACTGTGAAAATAAAAAATATTTTACTTTCAACAGTTAACTACACCATCCAGTTATTTCTCTACATAGTCGCCATTCCAACATAGACACTTGTCATTTGTAGAGTTAAACAAACTTTCCAATGCGACCGTCTGTGCTTTTCGCCAGTTCTCTACGCTGGTCCACAGCTCGTTGTCTGTACCAAAATGTCGTCTTCATAGCCAGCGGTTTATGTGAGCCGAGACAAAACTGAGGGGGAGCCAATTACGGGCTGTATTACGGGTTATCAACCACCACCCACCGAAAACGCTGCAGGAGCACCTTCATAGACTCTGCAGAGTGCGGCCGAGAATTGGTATCAAGAAGGAAACGCATTAAGATTACGTTATGTGCTGCCTGACATTGGGCGAAATCTCTACCCAGGCCATACCTGGTGGGAGGCACTATTTTGTGGGCATCTTTATTGCTGACTGTGTGCTCAGAACTGAAAAGGGCAAGGTGAATCGATCGACGGATGTACTACAGACACTACCCAAAACATCTTCCAAGATTCATCAGGGTTTCACTGTGCTTTTCATTTCTCACCCGGTCGGACCTTACTTTCCGAATAGTCCTCATATAGTGTGTATCAAAAAGAATCATCCGATTTAAACAAACAAAACTATTAAATTATTTAAAATATGTGGGTGAACAATGTACTGTTGGAAAGAGCACCTCTCCAATCTTACGTGGTTTCCGCTAGATAGCAGCAGAGTGCACCCATTTCAGTTCTAGTAAAAATCGTGTAGGGACAACAAAAAGCGTTTTGTGCCCTACGTTTTCCGCAGTGCGGGTCAGCAATAACTGTTCTGCGTGACTTTCGCACTAGGTGTGCTGTGGATGCTCGTACTGCACAGAGCAGTAGACGATGGCATGAACAATACAGAGAAACAGATTTTTTGTGTAAAGGCAAATCGACGGTCCACCCGGGAGTGTCTGACATAGACGTCGAACGCATTCGCCATAGTTTCACAAGGAGTCTACAGAAATCCGTTCACCGTGCAGCTTGACAGCTCAACATACGCCCGATGTCCGTCTGGAGTGTGTTGCTACGACGTTTTACATGAACCATACAAAATTCACCTACTGCTAGCTCTTCGTGAAGGTGACAAACAGCAACGTGTGGAGTTCATTAATTTCGTTCTCGGCAACATGGAGGATAGCAGCTTTCTTCCACGCTTAGTGTGTAGTGACGAGGGATCATTCCATTTGAGTGGGTCAACCGTCATAATGTGAGAACATGAAGTACGGAACAAACGCGTGAAGTTGTACAACATGAGAGGGACTCTCCAAAATTTAATGTGTTTTGTGCAGTTTCACAGGAAAAGGTGTATGGTCCATTTTTCTTTGCCGAAAACTCTGTTACAAGAAGCAGGTAGACTATCTCGATATGCTTGAGAACTTTCTTTTCCTGTACTTTGATTCAAAGGACTTCATTTATCAACAGGATGGGGCATCGCCACACTGGCATCTGGAGGAGCTGAACCTTTAAATCAAAGGATTACTGAACGATGGATCTGTCGCACTGGACCAAATGATTCAGCCTTACATTACTGGCCTCCAAGGTCACCGGACTGGACTTTGTGTGGTTATTTGTTATGGGGGTTCATAACAGACTCTGTTTATGTGTCTCCATTACCAACATCAATGAATGAACTGACACATCGCAGAAAAGCAGCTGTGGAAGCAGTAACACAAGACATGCTCTCTGCAGTGTGGGAATAATTTGAATACCACAGTGACATATGTCGTGTACCTCAAGAGGGCATACTGAACACGCGTGAACAGGTATGAATAAACTTTAGACTTTCCTATTCATCAAAAAACAAACTGCATTGTATATGTTTATTAGTTTCAGAAATAGAGACGTGCCAGCCTGATGATTATTATTGATACACCCTGTATTACTGCTGTAAAGTTGGAATCAGGAGAAAAAATTACGGTAACAATACAGAAATCACACGCATTACAGACCAGACTAAACAAGCAGATACTCAATTGTTCAACACTGTGGATTTGCATCACAACGGACATAACACTGACGAAGTGAAATTGACCAAGCCAACAGTGAAAGACAGAAGAAAACAATCAAATGCAGTAGATCCCATTCAGATTTATAAACACATCGACTAAAACGTGAAACTGACTTAACAAGAGGGGCAAAGAATCCTGCACATCGTCCTTCAGTACATAAAAAGAGAAAATTCCATCACCTCTCCACAACCGATGCAACAGGTAGATTACTATTAAAGGCAAATACCCTGTCTGCAGATTTTAAGAGGCCTTCTACGTTAAGTCTACACAAAAAGATTGGAACCTATGAACCAAAAATTCGTTGTAGCAAGATTGACCACCGCAACATCCAAACCCATCAAAATTAAACGCAAAGTATTCATGTATTAAAAAGTGATGAAAATTCCTTGGCGCCTTCTAAACTAACTATACACAGTTAATATAGATCGGATGTGGCTTGAATTCAAGGTGATATGTGTGGCAATTGAGAGATTTATACAGAGTAAATTAATAAAGGATGGAACTGATCCCAGATTGTACACAAAACAGATCGAAACACTGTTCCATAGTCAACGAAAAAAAGCATGCCAAATTTAAAAACACAGCAATTCTCCTAGATTGTTGTGTTTTATTGAAGCTCTGAACATAGGTCAGTCTTCAATTACATGTTTTAATTACTTTCCACAACGGAACTCTCGCGAAATGTGAGAGAAAGTCCAAAGCGATTCTGGTCGTTTTTAAAGAACAGTAGAGGAGAGACAGAACAGTACCTTCACTGTGCACCATCAGTAGTAATATAACTAGAGCGAAATGTGAGAGAAAGTCCAAAGCGATTCTGGTCGTTCTTCAAGTACACTAGAGAAATGACACAACAGTACCTTCACTGTGCAGCGTCAGTGGTAATATTACCGATGACTTCATAACTAGATCGTAAAGTTAGTTTTCTGAAATTCCTCCACCAAAGAAGTCGAAGTAAATATTCCAGAATTTGAATCAGTAAGAGCCGTCAATATGAGTACCTCGGCGTAGCGAAGCAGCTGAAACCACTTCATAAACGCAATCCTTAGGTCCATACAGTATACTACAGTGGTTCAGTCCAAGATCCCTAAGTTATCAGGAATGTGGTGAGCAGAATGCGATGCGAACGATCTCTTCATGTCTGACAGCGTCAAGAAAACATTATTGACACTGAAATATTTCTTAATAAGACATACTGACTTATCTTCGACACGGAATGGCCGCTCAGACGCGCCAGCAGCATGCGCACCCAGTGAACAATAGTGAGTACACATAACGTGGCAGTGGTGCTATGGTGACAGAAGACTCATGTGGGAGCTGTTATGCCATGGTAGGTCCCTGATCCCCAGGCGTCGCATCTCGAGTGGCAGCCATCTTTGCTGGTTGATCTCCGAAGCAATCTCATTGTTTACTTGTGCTCAAGTCTCACCCTCCACCTAGCCTGAAGTACTCATTATGATGTAGACTGCAACTAACCACCAGTGACTACTCAGAAGTTGACACTGGAGCTTGCAGTGGCAGAGTCGTTCCAGCGATACATGCGACTGTGTATATGACGGTAGACGATTGGGTGCACAGAGGTTCGGCTAACATAACCACCCCTGTACCACGGGACAGCTGTAACTGGAGTAACATTAGGAAAGGCGTAGTATTTAAGCTGGCGCTTTCCGTGCACTCTGTTACGGTGGGGGTAGCACTGACATCATCTTTACTAGTTTTCTCTTGTGGGAAGATCTCCTGGAGCCTCGCAGAACCTGTCCACAACCACTGTTCCATCCAATGCAGTCAGTCGATTCTCTACTTCTAAGCGCTTTCAAAGCCCATACACTACCTCGCGCACTTTGCACCAATTCGGCAGTTAATTCTGGCACTATCCTGCTGTTAATCAACACATACCGCTCCAGATTAGTAACTGGCTTCTATGCCACTCTATCGTGGATCTGGTACCATCGAATACTGCATGTATCCGCTCTATTCTATTGTTCACATTTCGGATGTCTTCATTGTCGGTTGCAGCCAACACCATATTCAGAACTTTCCCACCAGCTTTTCACTTGTGTTAGCTGTTCCCTTAGTTCTCCGTTAGAAATTGTAAGCCTTAGTATTCCCCTTGTACTTACGTTAATATCCTTACTTCTGGGCCTCTTGATTCAGTTCCGTGAAAGCATCTTGTAATCTACAGACTACATTTCTAACTTCTCGTGCATTGAATGTTAGTCTGATGATTTGTCAGTAGGACGTCTGGTGGCCAGGAGAACAGTACTACAGCGTCCAGGGCTGGGTCTATAATGCATTTGCCATTCTCCTTCCAGTGAGGTTCAGAATGAGCAGGATTACGAAACTATTGGAGGACCCTAATTCTCTATTGTCATCTGAAAGAAAGGAAGCTTTATCAATTCTCTCCCCTTTCCGTAACGCTAGGTTAAACGGACTATAGAACCGAGATAAACAGAAGTAATATTGAATATCCCTTAAGGTAAAAAAAAAGTAAACAAACACTCCAGATATACTATGAGCAGTACATCAACGAAAAACCAAAATACTCCCCAGTAACCCAGATAAAATCATAGAGAGTACACTGAAGAGCCAAAGTAAGTAGTTCAACTGCCTAATATCGCGTAGCACGCTGAAGTGCAGTAACATGACGGGGCATGGACTCGACTAATATCTGACGTAGTGCTGGAAGCAACTTACTCCATGAAACCTGCAGTGCTCCAAAAATTCGGAAGAGTACGAGGGTGTGTACATATCTTCTGAACAGCACGTTGCAAAGCATCCCAGATATACTCAATAATCTGGTTATCTGGGGAGTTTGGTGGCCAGCGGAAGTGTTTACTCTCAGAAGTGTGTTCCTGGAGCCACTCTGTAGCAATTCTGGACGTTTGGGGTGTCACAGTGTCCTGCTAAAATTGGCCAAGTCTGTCGAAATGCACAATGGACGCGAATAGATGCAGCTAATCAGACATGATGATTCTGTACATGTCACTTGCCAGAGTAGTATCTAGATGTCCCAGGGGTCCCATATCACTCCAATTACACACGCACCACATTATTACAGAGCCTCCACCAGCTTAAACAGTCCCCTGCTGACATGCAGGGTCCATGGATTCATTGGGTTTTTTCCATCCCCCTACCCGTTCATCCACTCGATACAATTTGAAACGAGACTCGTAATACCAGGTAACACGTTTCCAGTCATCAACACTCCAATGTTGGTATTGACGGGCCCAGTCAATGCGAAAAGCTTTTTATCAAGCAGTCATCAAGGTTACGCGAGAGGGAGTTCAGCTCCGAAAGCCCATATCGATGATGCTTCGTTGAATGGTTCGCACACTGACGCTTGTTGCTGGCCCAGAACTCAAATCTGCAGCAAAGGTTGCACTTCCGTTACGCTGAACGGTTATCGTCAGTCGTCGGTCTCGTTCTTGCAGAATCTTTTTCCGGCCGCAGCGTTGTCGGAGATTTGATGTTTTCCGGATTCCTGATATTCACGGTACAGTCGTGAAATGGTCGTATGGGAAAATCCCCAATTCATCACTACCCAGGAGATGCTGTGTCCCATCCCTTGTGCGCCGACTGCAACACCACGTTCAGACGCACTTAAAATCTTGATAACCTGCCACTGTAGCAGCAGTAACCGATGTAACAACTGCATCTAGTAGTTGTTGTCTTACATAAGCGTTGCCGACCGCAGCGCCGTATTCTGTCTCTTTACGTATATCTGTACTTGAATACGCATGCTTATACCAGTTTCTTTGGTATTTCAGTGTATAACCAAAGAGTAATCTCAAATGTTATCCCTTGATTTGGTTGAAACGTATAGGGCATATCTGACGTACTTTTCCACATTTCTCCTGTTTCTTCTTGACTTTCCTAGATATCATCTTCGGTACTGCAGATGGTTACAGTACTTGTGACAAACCATCCACTACTCCCTTAAATGACTTAATTCGCCCCAAATAAAAAATTAAACCTTTTGTTGGCGTCTCTATCTTAAAGTTGACAGATGATGTCATGTCCAACACTTGATTCATTCCATGGTATCTACTCAGGAATTTCTTTGTTTTACTCTTAAGTTTGTAAGGGTTTATCACCAATAGCCACTGGCACCTATCCAACACGCTATCCTAACGGTTTTCGCCCCTTCAGGGCTTTCGTATTTGCTCATTTCTCTTATTGCCAAAAGGTCTCGCAATGTTTCGCGAAATTTTTCACCGATTCAATGTCAATTCCAAGTATTGGTTTCAGCACCTTCAAGGGTTTTTATCCTAAACATTACCTTGTATGGCGAAATACAGATAATGATGTGTATTTTTTAACTGCATGCAACAGTCACATAAAATAGATACACACTGCATTTCTCATGAATACTGTTAACAAAATAGCCTAACATCTTCTAAATTACGGTATGAACTTATTTGTTCTCTCATTGGTTTGAAGGTGAAAGGGGCTTGTCCGCAAATTGTGAATGCTGACCAGTCTACGCAATTGCTTCTTCCGATATAAAATTAGTCCCATAATCAGCAATTACAGCATCTGGAATACCAAATGTAAACAAACAACTGTTCACTATTGCTTGGGCTATCATCGTGGTATATCGTGAGATCAGTATGTACCTGTTTCCTGCTGGTATCCTACCGAAAGGACCTGAAATAACTATCCCTAGCATACAAAACTTTTGAGATGATTTCAATCCCTTTTGCAGAGGGATTGATCGCTGGATAATACCCTCTCGTTGCACACACAGTGCCGGCCGCTGTGGTCTCGCGGTTCTAGGCGCGCAGTCCGGGACCGTGCGACTGCTACGGTCGCAGGTTCGAATCCTGCCTCGGGCATGGATGTGTGTGATGTCCTTAGGTTAGTTAGGTTTAAGTAGTTCTAAGTTCTAGGGGACTGATGACAACAGCAGTTGAGTCCCATAGGGCTCAGAGCCATTTGAACCATTTTTGCACACACAGTGCACAGTTCTACAATGTTGCTTAACAGCTCTTCTCCTGGTCCTCAACCAAAATTTCTTGGCAACCCATCTGTCAGTTGCTTCCCATTCACCATGGCATCCTTGTTTGAAAACTCTGAAACACTGCAGGTATCACCCCTCTTAATCTGCAATTAGTCATTCTGCATAATAAGCACTGTGCATGATGATATGTGACTGAAACCTGAATACCTGACATCAGGTCTACGTCAGCTGCCTGGGCCTTCTGGCACCCAGAAATCATTCTGCCTGATGTTCACAGAACTGCTATTTACCTACTCAAAGAATCAACACTAGTTTGCTTCTTTCACAGCTTGTAAGCTACTTTGCAATAAAATTCGATCAGGTCAACCTTGTCAGTCTGCTGGAATGGACCTTCAATTCTAGTATCCATTTTAATTTCGAGGGATCTGTCACTACTGTAAACTTCTGACCACATAAATACAGCAAAAGTAAGGGATACCATAGATAACTGCCAACATTTGCGTCTCAGTGGTTGAATAATTTTATTCTGCTTTGTTCAGCTGGTGTGACGTATGTGATGCAGGATGTGCTGTATTATTTATACTCTGGCTAAACATAAAAATAACTGGCTTACTGCTCACGTCACAAGACAGAATGAATTCTGTTTCAAAGTCTGGAAATATCAAAACGTAGCATGATGTCAACACATACTTCCTGGACATACCTAAAATCGAGGCGTAGAATACCAAAATGTCGGTTCATGTTTATGGCCTGGAGAAGAAAAGCAAGTCAGATGAGCAAGACAAGCATACTGTTATCGGCTCCCTCCATTTCTCAAAATTTACTAGTGAGCGTGAGCTGTATATAAACATGATGCTCTTCTCTGAAGGTGATAATTATCACTATGAATGAAAGACATGTCCTAACTCCTTTTCTCCCAACTATCAACAAATTGTCATGTAAAATATATTTGCTTGAGGTGCCTCAATTATTTCTCTCCCGACAAGTTATTACCGGGCGCCGCTTTTATGAAGAAGACGATTTAGCTGCCACCGGTATGCTCGCCACACGGTGTTGTGACGCGACTGCTGTACAAGAAGAGATAAAATAAATAATAGTTGAGTACATTGTTAACAGCTGCTCTCGCGGTGAAAGAAAGAATTCTGATGATCACATGGTTATAAGCAGAGTGAGTAATTACTTTCTCCGCTCTGACTCCAGGTCATAAACGATTGATCAGGGGACTCCACCGCACCCTCAAAAAAGTCATCATAACTATTATATAGTAGAGCGAGATCCGAGGGCCTTTGTCGGTCCTCGCCTCGAACAACAACAACATCAAACAAGATATATTAACCGATTTGCTACAGAATAAAGCTTCCTATACTACTACCACTACTACTAGAGGCACGTATCTTTATTTTAAAAAAAACTTGCAAGTATGCTGCTTGGACATCTCATTATTTGATGGGGGCTGCACCGGCATCTGCTGATTAACAGCCTCCAGCTGCCTATCCATCAAATCCATGTCCTCTAGAGCTGTTCCTGTAACAGGACGAGACATAATTTTATTTATTCTGAATGCCGAGTTGCACTGAAGGATCACACATGGATATTTTTTCTTTACTTACGTGGGTGCTATTGTCGGTTATCTACTGTTCCACGTAGCATTGGTGCTGTTGTGGTAGATAATTGTTTCCAGGTCCCAGCTCAGCCTCCAGCTCAATATGCATCTGATTCAAGTGATATAGAAAAAAAAAGCAAAGAAGAAGTATGAAGTAAGAAAATTTTGAATCGCTACTATACAAGAACAAAGTACAATGAAAATTATACTCAAAAGGCAACTCTGCCAGTGAACCCAACACAGGAGGCTGGAATTCCAGAGTCTGTTGCTTTCAAGCCCTCTCCTCTCTCCCCTCACACTCCAAGACAAAATTCTGGAGCTGTACTATCACAAGGAGACGGAATTAATAAGGCAAATTTAACATACACACGAAAATTTTTCACTCAAAATGGAAATTATTTAATCACTTGGTAGTCCTGTCTTCAGAGCTCTAAGCCTCATCCCACTACAGTCTGAGGTATTGCTGCAGACACCTCTCTTTAGCCGGCCGGAGTGGCCATAAGGTTCTAGGCGCTACAGTCTGGAACCGCGAGACCGCTACGGTCGCAGGTTCGAATCCTGCCTCGGGCATGGATGAGTGTGATGTCCTTAGGTTTAAGTAGTTCTATGTTCTAGGGGACTGATGACCTCAGAAGGTAAGTCCCATAGTGCTCAGAGCCATTAGAACCATTTTTGAACCTCTCCTCACCTTGCGGAGAGAAACGAGCTAGTAAACACACACAGACATGATGGAAAGCACAACAAGGCAGACAGCAGCGGACTGAGAACGAAGGAGAATGGTTGCGGGTGTATATAGACCGAGGCGACCTATGAGTGAGCTCCATTTGAATGTACTGCCAATGAGGAGCTTTTATCGAACGTCACTATTTCTGGAAGGGCTTGATGCGACCATCGTCTCCCTCCCTCTCTCTCTCTCTCTCTCTCTCTCTTTGAGTAACAGGAATGCTTTTGTGATTTATTTTCGCAAGGGGAGTGTAACACGTGATGCCTCGTTAGGACCGTCAGAAAGAATGCAATCGCTGTAATTCTCGGCTATTTTCGTGAACATTTCTAGTTAGGATCGCGAGGGAAAGTCAGCAGTAGATCAGATTTCTATAGTGCGAGCTGTGACACCAGTATCCGCAGCTATCCCGTGCACGAGCATGTCCCGTTAGGACTGTGACGGAGAGAAAGTGGTCGAACAGGTTTCTATAGCGCGAGCTTTGACGTCAGTATCCACAGGTATCGCGTCAACAACGGTAAACACACGCACAAACGGCCCAGAGGATGACTTGGCGCTTATTTAGATAGACATATGACGACAGTATAACACTCCAAGAACTTTAACTGTAGACGTGACTTTCACATGCCGTCGGCAGCGGCGTGACCCGCCGTTGCCGTCCATCCCGGCCGCCATCTTGGATTACGTCATTGAAAGGATGATAACGCTCTCTGTGACGGTACTGTGTACTAGATCAGTTGGTCTCCGGATCTCGTAACGAACACACTTGATGGTGGTACTGCCTCTAATTGTTTGAGTAAAGACATATGACCAGCACAGGCTGAGTCATTTTCCTGCCATTTTCTCCAACCCAGATCGCCATCTTCGATTGCATCATGGAGGGAATGACAGCACTCCCTGGTGGCAGTACTGTGTACTAGGTCAGTTGGACACCAGACCTCATGGTGAACACACTTGACGGTGGTACTGTCCCTAACTGTTTAATTAAAGACTGCATGCAAAATAAAGACTTACGTCCAGCATAGGCTGAGTCCTTTTCCTACCAATTCCTAGTAATAGGTGGCAGCCAGATGACTTAGGTTAGTGGAGATAGCCCAAGTGACCTATTTTCCTGCCTGTTTCTTAGGTTAGTAGAGGCAGCTGTGGTGTGTTGCATTGTCCTGATGGAATTTGAACTTCCTGCCATTTTCTGGGGCAGGGGAGAGGAGGGGTTAGATTGTGGAGGTAGCCCAGTTGACCTATCTTCCCATCAAAATTCGAACTTCCTGTTAAAAGCCTTGGACGTTACGGCTGTCATCTAGGATGATATCATGCATTGTTGCCAAGTCAACAGGCCACCATCTTGGATGGCGTCATCGCAACCATCTTGGCTACATCTGGCAACAACAGCGATTGGGATGACACGTATTTTGTCCCACAACTCCCAATAGCACATCCTCTTGCATTGATGCATACCAGTATTTGTCGTGGCATACTATCCACAAGTTCATCAAGGCACTGATGTTCCAGACTGGCCCACTGCTCAACGGCGATTCGGCGTATATCCCTTGGAGTGTTTGGTAGGTCATGTCGTCCACGAACAGCCCTTTTCCATGTATCCCAGGCATGTCAATAGGTTTCATGTCTGGAGAACATGCTGGCTGCTCTAGTCGAGCGATGTCGTTATCCTAAAGGAAGTCATTCACAAGATGTGCACGACGGCGGCGCGAATTGTCCTCCTTGAAGACGAATTCCACGCCAATATGTTGCCTATATTGTTGCACTATCGGTCGTAGGATGGCACTCACGTATCGTACAGCCGTTACGGCGCAATCCTTGACTACGAGTGGCCTACGTGGCCCCACATAATGCCACCACAAAACAGCAGGGAAATTTGACCTTGCTGCATTTCGCACTGACTGGGTTGCCTCCAAACATGTCTCCAGCGATTGTCTGGTTGAAGGCGTATGCGAGACTCGTAGGTGAAGAGAACGTCATGCCAATCCTGAGCGGTCCATTCAGCATGTTGTTGGGCCTATCTCTACCTCGTTGCATGGTGTCGTGGTTCCAAAGATGGATCTCGCCACGGATGTCAGGAGTGAAGATGCGCATCATGCAGCCTGTTGCACACAGTTTGAGTCGTAACACGACGTCCTGTGGCTGCACGAAAAGCATTATTCAACATGGTGGCCTTGCTGTCGGGGTTCCTCAGATCCATAATCCTTAGGTAGCGGTTATCGACTGCAGTAGTAGCCCTTGGGCGGCCTGAGCGACGCATGTCATTGACAGTTCCCGTCTCTCTGTATCTTCTCCATTTCCGAACAACATAGCTTTGGTTCACTACGAGACGCCTGGAAACTTCCATTGTTGAGAGCCCTTCCTGGCACAAAGTAACAATGCGCACGCGATCGAATGGCGGTATTGACCGTATAGGCGTGGCTGAACTACAGTGAACACTAGCCGTGTACCTGCTTCCTGGTGGAAAACTGGAACTGTTTGGCTATCGGACCCCCTCCGCTGCTCTTGTGTGGTTGTTTACAGCGTTGGGCGGGTTTAGTGACGTCTCTCAACAGCCAAAGGAACTGTGTCTGTGATACAACATCCACAGTCAACGTCTATTTTCAGGATTTCTGGGACCCGAGGTCATGCAAATTTTTTTTAATTGTGTATAATGTTGAAGAATGTAATGAGAAGAAGTATCTAGAGCATGTAGCTTTCAGTCGGGAAATCCGGGACAGCTTAAAAATCATAGAGCCAATGTGTCTGAATTACAATATTAGGACAGCAGGCAAAAAGCTGACCTATCTTCTTCACTTCTACATTATTTACAAGTTTTCTCAAACTAACCAGGTATCATTGAACGATATGTATATGATATGCAAGTGGGGCTACACAAAAGACTTTGCAGACCTGCGTATTCCATACCATGGACGGAAAAGAAAGTAACTACACAAGAAATTAGACAGATGCTTCAGTGGGTAACAGAATATGGTCGAATCGAATAAAGCTGTTAAGTCGTCTGAGAAAGTTGTAAATACGTAAGTAATACTTTATAAGTGTGCCAGTAGTGTAAAGTATAAGAACTATGTCAAGTATTTTCTATAATATGCGTCAGTAATTTCATAAACTATGGCAGTACTTTCATTAACCGCTAACTATTTATAGGTAAAGACGTTGAGAGAAGAGGAATCTGTATCATAGAAAGAGTAGATAGTAAGTAGAAAATTGCGTGTTTTATGTCAGTATTTACTAATTACGTATAATATTTAAAGAATAATTTTTGCATAAGGTTTCCCGTCTTTAATTAATAAGTAATGTATATATTTCCTTTTCTGAAGTGAAAAAGACCTAAGAAAAAAAATGCGTAGCCCAATATCAAAGAATACTTTCTCAGTTGAGACTTTTTAAGACATTGTTTGTTCTAATCTGGGTTTTCCAAGCGTAAGGAAAGTTTTCTTTTGTATGTGGTCTCTTCCGAAATAGGGACCGATGCTGGATATTGTGTTCCCCAATTCACTCTAATGTTCCACCAAAATAGCTTTGTGTTTTTCTGTGTTCCATTAGTTACACGAATTTTATTAAGTTTTTTTTGTATGTGGTCTCTTTCGAAATAGGGACCGATGCTCGACATTTTGTTCCCCAATTCACTCTAATGTTCCACCAAAATAGGTTTGTATTTTTCTGTTTTCTAAAAGTTATATGAATTTTATTAAGTCAGGCCCAAGAGGCATCAGAAGTGAATGTGTCGAGAAACACTTTTGTATATTCACTGTTGTAGGAACAGTAAAGCGTGTAATCTGAGAACTGTTTATTTCGATATGCCTATACAAATCTTTTCTCAGATATAATAAAAACCTTAAGAAGAACCAGCTTTAAAGTGTTTTAAACTGTTGCATTAAAATAGCGTTGTGGTTACTTAAGAATTAAAATAGCCGGCCGGAGTGGCCGTGCGGTTCTAGGCGCTACAGTCTGGAGCCGAGCGACCGCTACGGTCGCAGGTTCGAATCCTGCCTCGGGCGTGGATGTGTGTGATGTCCTTAGGTTAGTTAGGTTTCATTAGTTCTTAGTTCTAGGCGACTGATGACCTCAGAAGATAAGTCGCATAGTGCTCAGAGCCATTTGAACCATTTGAACTTAAAATAGAGTGAAGTGATTCACAACGAACTATGCATTTCAGTGAAGAATGAAAATTATTTAAGTCAGTGTTGTGGCTCATCGGACTTACATAAAAGCGACATCAGTCACAACGAACTGTGTGTTCTTACAAATGTTGGAAAAAGTAAGGAATAAGGTTAAATACGGAAACACGGAAACACACCGAAAACACCAATAAAACATTGTATGAAAATCTTTAAAATTTGTAAGCTATGTTTTCCCTGTAAACTATCCACATGCAAATATTTATGATGAACTCTCATTACTCTCGTAAGATTTAAACTGCTTTTTTTGCAGATACACTGCTGGCCGGTGTGGCCGAGCGGTTCTTGGCGCTTCAGTCTGGTACCGCGCTGCTGCTATGGTCGCAGGTTCGAATCCTGCCTTGGGCATGGATGTGTGTGCTGCCCTTAGTTAGGTTTAAGTAATTCTAAGTCTAGGGGAGTGATGACCTCAGATGTTAAGCCCCATAGTGCTTAGAGCCATTTGAAGCCATTTTGAAGCCGTCTTGTGAACCCAATCAGGGATTTCACCCCCCGCCTTGCACGACACCCTCAGCGGCCCTCTACCTATGCATAGAATCAACTAGAAAGAAAAGAAAACAATATGTCTCAGACAGCTCAATCTAGGCACTTGGAAAATTATATATTGCATGAAAATATTTTATCTGAGAATTATGTTTTACAAATGTACATACATTCGCTCTGTGCTCCAGCCCTCTCGACCTCTAGCTGATGGGCTAGCTCAGACAACATGTGAGGGATGAATTCTAGAAATGCTAGAAAGACAGAAAATACTGAATATAATATCCAAATGGAAAAAAATCTCTATAGCACGCACATACACACAATCTGTTAAAGGCCACAGCAGTCTGTGTTGACTGTGGCGGAAAGAGATATAACACATAGATAGAATCTGTTTAAGGGCACAGCGGTCTGAGTAGACTGCGGTCCAAAACAGATATAACACAGGCACTGTGTAGACTGGAGTCCAAAACAGATATAACACAGGCACACAATCTGTTAAAGGACGCAGCAGTCCAATGACTGTGGCTCTAACATATTCGAACATCGAGAAAGTGCTTACCAGGTAGTTGCTCTTCATCTCCTCTGCGGCGCTTGCCGCTGCTTCTGCTGTTGTCGTTGCTGGTGCTGCTGATATGCTTCATAATGAGGACGAAAGTACAATGATTGACATCTGGGCGAAGTACAGAAGCAGACTGAGAGTGAATTCGGCTGTGGTTTTTCTTATATACACTCCTGGAAATTGAAATAAGAACACCGTGAAATAATTGTCCCAGGAAGGGGAAACTTTATTGACACATTCCTGGGGTCAGATACATCACATGATCACACTGACAGAACCACAGGCACATAGACACAGGCAACAGAGCATGCACAATGTCGGCACTAGTACAGTGTATATCCACCTTTCGCAGCAATGCAGGCTGCTATTCTCCCATGGAGACGATCGTAGAGATGCTGGATGTAGTCCTGTGGAACGGCTTGCCATGCCATTTCCACCTGGCGCCTCAGTTGGACCAGCGTTCGTGCTGGACGTGCAGACCGCGTGCGACGACGCTTCATCCAGTCCCAAACATGCTCAATGGGGGACAGATCCGGAGATCTTGCTGGCCAGGGTAGTTGACTTACACCTTCTAGAGCACGTTGGGTGGCACGGGATACATGCGGACGTGCAATGTCCTGTTGGAACAGCAAGTTCCCTTGCCGGTCTAGGAATGGTAGAACGATGGGTTCGATGACGGTTTGGATGTACCGTGCCCTATTCAGTGTCCCCTCGACGATCACCAGTGGTGTACGGCCAGTGTAGGAGATCGCTCCCCACACCATGATGCCGGGTGTTGGCCCTGTGTGCCTCGGTCGTATGCAGTCCTGATTGTGGCGCTCACCTGCACGGCGCCAAACACGCATACGACCATCATTGGCACAAAGGCAGAAGCGACTCTCATCGCTGAAGACGACACGTCTCCATTCGTCCCTCCATTCACGCCTGTCGCGACACCACTGGAGGCGGGCTGCACGATGTTGGGGCGTGAGCGGAAGACGGCCTAACGGTGTGCGGGACCGTAGCCCAGCTTCATGGAGACGGTTGCGAATGGTCCTCGCCGATACCCCAGGAGCAACAGTGTCCCTAATTTGCTGGGAAGTGGCGGTGCGGTCCCCTACGGCACTGCGTAGGATCCTACGGTCTTGGCGTGCATCCGTGCGTCGCTGCGGTCCGGTCCCAGGTCGACGGGCACGTGCACCTTCCGCCGACCACTGGCGACAACATCGATGTACTGTGGAGACCTCACGCCCCACGTGTTGAGCAATTCGGCGGTACGTCCACCCGGCCTCCCGCATGCCCACTATACGCCCTCGCTCAAAGTCCGTCAACTGCACATACGGTTCACGTCCACGCTGTCGCGGCATGCTACCAGTGTTAAAGACTGCGATGGAGCTCCGTATGCCACGGCAAACTGGCTGACACTGACGGCGGCGGTGCACAAATGCTGCGCAGCTAGCGCCATTCGACGGCCAACACCGTGGTTCCTGGTGTGTCCGCTGTGCCGTGCGTGTGATCATTGCTTGTACAGCCCTCTCGCAGTGTCCGGAGCAAGTATGGTGGGTGTCAATGTGTTCTTTTTTCCATTTCCAGGAGTGTAGCTTCTATGACGTCGAATCATGTCACTAATGCAGTATCCAATAGGAGTGCAGCATTCTACGGGTGGAGGAGGCTACGTCATGAAAGAATGAATGATGACTGCGCTCCTAGTGGGAAAACCTCTAACTCCTCATTTGATCTTTGAATCTCCCAGTGATACATTCAGATGTCGAATATCATTAAAATTGGATTGGAATTAAGTACTTAGGTAAATCATACATTATATGTGCTACATTACAACCATTAGCATATTTCTAGAAGACGATCTGTGACATCAGTATGAGCGTGCTGGCTAGAGGCGATGACATCAGAATTCACTCACTCGAGGGCTATACACTTGGCGCATGCCCCGTTAGAAACGGATGAGAGAGAAAGCAATGCAGCATCTCTCTAATCAGCACTTGACTACAGGTGGGGCGAGGGGTGATGCATGTTTCACGTACTGCAAGCAACGAAGTGCCTAGAACCTCTCGGCCACAGAGGCTGCCGCCACGAGATGGCAGCTGCTGTGGATGAAGAGGAAGAAACTGGAAAGCGTGAGTGGATGGCCTCTTTAGATCAGGCGGCGGGTATACCTGAGTGGGTGGGAGACCTCACTAAATGTGCTGATGAGTTGCCAAAGCCATGGAGCCAGAGTGGAGAAGGTGAATAATTTAGAACTTTAGCATTATTGCAAATAATTACCATTATTTAGTCTTATTATTTATTGTTCTAAGTCTAGATCATTAAACTTATTTTTTGTTATTTATGTTACAGGCGTATCACACGAAGTACATCGTGTATCTACAGTGGTGTTTATGGGGGCGGGAATTGGCCACACACCACAGAGACACGCTACACGATGTATAATGCCGATCACAGCTGCGAGAGAGGCAGCAGCAGCACCTGCCCCCACACCGCTGCAAGCCCTCTGGTGCCCATGGGCAACTCAGCCAGCAGAAGAAGACGAACAGGGGCATCTGTCTCCCACCTTACCGGTCAGTAATGGGAACATCAGACCCGGGGGCTATTGCCTCAGCCCGGTTGTTTCCACCGATGGGCTGGACTCCTAGTTGTAGTAGTAGTAATAGTGATATTGATTATTCTATGGCTAGGGGTAGTGCTCTCCCCTATCCTATTGATACTGAAGGACATCAGAATAATAATATAATTACCCTTCTAAAATACTCAGCAGCTTTTAGAGGGGCGCATCTTATTCACAAGGATTGAGGATCTGGGAGGGAGGCATGGAGACCCTGTCGAGATTTTAGAGGCATGCCTCCCGGTCTTGGAGACCGAGCTCCTCAAAGACCTAGACAATTCGAGATTTAACGCCATTAAATGCAGCACAGTACTATGCTGCGAGTTGAATCACCCACCTAAACATTCAGGTGATGCAGAGGGTACAAATGTGCACTATATATGGGGTGATAATGGCGTTATTTCTCGGAGCACATCCATTGCTGAGTGGTATTATGAATCTACCTTGAGTATTGTTATGGCCCCATTTTCCGAGATGGAAGCACACGGGTCCACTAAAGTGCTCAGCCGTATGCCACACCTTGACGTCCATATACATGTCTATAATCCGGTAAATGGAGGGTGTAGCTATGTTAAGGTCCCTAAAGATATAGCAAACAAGAAGGCATGCATTAATGCATCAGTATGATAATGCTTGTTTTACAAGGTCAAACCTGGCTTGCGATAGAAAGTACAATTACAGGGATCACCCTGAGCAACTGGACAGTTACAAAGTCTGTGATAGTAAGACATATTATAACTCTGATGGTATAGAGTTCCCCATAAAGATGGAGGACATACCTAAATTTGAGGCACAGAGTACCAGCATATCGGTTCACGTTTAGGGCCTGGAGAAGAAAAGCAATCAGATGAGCAAGACAAGTACACCATCTTTAGCCCCTTCCATTTCTCAAAATTTGCAGGTGAGCGAGAGCTGCATGTGAACATGCTGCTTTTGCCTGAAGGTGATAATTATCACTATGTTTGGACCAAAAACATGTCCCAACCGCTTTCCTCCCAACTATCAACTAACTGTCGCATAAAACATATTTGTTTAAGGTGTCTGAATTATTTTTCATCACTAGAGTTATTAGTGATACATCTATTAGATTGTGCTTCCAAGGACCTGGTATGTGTTATTATGTCCACAGACGAAAATAACTTCATTAAATTTCAAAATGCTCACCACCCACAGAAATGTCCTTTTGTAGTGTATGCCGGCTTTGAATGCCTGCTGCCTCCCATTACTCATTGTGCTGGGAACCCCTTAGCCTCACCTTCAACCTTCACACAGAAACACGTACCTTATGCGGCAGTGTTCCAAGTTGTATGTGGATATGATTCTAAACTTAACCACTACGAGTCTTATGTCAGGGATGATCCTGTGGTTTGGCTCCTCACTGAGCTTGAAAAGCTTTCATGGGAAGTTGATAAGCTCTACAGTATCAACATTGCAATGACCAAATCAAAGGAAGATGATGAATTGTATGGAAAGGTGGTTAATTATCATATTTGTGGGCTACTGTTAGACACAAAAGCGGAAACTCGCCGTAGAGATCATTGCCATCTTAAAGGAAAGTTCCTCAGTGCAGCTCAAACTGCATGAAATTTCAAGTGATACAGGACTTTTTCATAATTTGAGTGGGTATGATGCTCATTTTCTCGTTGAGCACTTGGCTAATTTCAGTGTGAAGAATGATCAGGTCAGTGTCCAGCCTGAAAGTGTTGAGAAGTACATTTCTTTCTCAAAACGAATGACGCCAAAAATTACGCTCCGCTTCCTTGACTTTTTATGCAGACTTCACTCCAGAAACTTGTTGAAACTTTACCTTCGAATGATATGAATATCACTCAATCTGCATTTCCTGATGAGGAAAAGTTCCAACTTGTGACTAGGACAGGAGTTTTCCCATACAAGTGTGTTGATAGTATGGTAAAAGTCAATGAAACCAGGCCTCCCAACATACTCCATTTACCAGTACTCTCACAGGCAATGCTGTAGCTACAGCAGATTGTGAGCATGCTGTGAATGTCTGGCAGGAATTCATCATCCTCAATTTGGGAGAATATGTAAAACTATACATGGACACTGGCGTGCACTTGCTTGCAGATGTTTTCAAAAAGTTCCGGAGTGTATGTATGGCTACGAACTCTCAAGATCCCGCCCTTTACTACACGACACCTGGGTTGCCCTGGGACGCTATGCTCAAAAAACAGGGTGCAGCATCGATGTTTTGACTGATGTGGCAATGCTTATATTTTTGGAGCATGGGATCCGTGGGGAACTTTGTCAATGCATTCACAGGCATGCCAAGGCAAATAACCCATAGATTTATGATTGGTTTAATGAATCCCTTGATTCGAGTTACATTATGTACTTAGATATGAACAGCTTATATGGGCATGCCATGATGCAGCCACTGCCAGTTGGTGGATTTTGATAGGTGCCCGAAAACGAATTGACAGGATTAGGTGGAAAAATAACAGGTCTTGCAGCTGATTCTG
Organism: Schistocerca nitens; assembly: GCF_023898315.1. Lineage (NCBI taxonomy): Eukaryota > Metazoa > Arthropoda > Insecta > Orthoptera > Acrididae > Schistocerca > Schistocerca nitens. The sequence goes on along the minus strand of NC_064614.1, from coordinate 292,574,753 downwards.
ATGTAAGGTATATGCTTGATGCAGACATCACATATCCTAATAATATTCATGGAGAGACAAGCGACTTGCTGTTATGTCCAGAGCAACAAATTTCGTGAGGAAGCACCATCCCTAAACTGTTGGCTACTGTTGGAGATAATCAGAGGAACATTACTCATTATCATAACCTCCAGCAGTGCCTCAGTTTAGGATTGAAGCTTGTTAGAATCACACGGGCTATCTCCTTCAAAAAATCCGCCTGGTTGAATGAGTATATTGAACTAAATATCGAAAAGAGGGAGGTCGCGAGTAATGATTCTGAAAAGGGTTTCTATAAATTAATGAACAATTCCATTTTCGTGAAAACTATGCAGAATCTAATAAATGAAAGCAATATTTTCATTAGAGCCGCATCGGAAGGGCGTTATGAGTTTAGAAAGTGTATCGCCAGGCCAAATTTTAAGTGTGCTATCATCTTCAAAGAAAACATTGTTGCTTTGGAGATGTCAAAGACTGCAGTAGAGTTTATGAAGGGGATGTTCATACTGGATACCTCCAAATTCTACATGTACCACTTCCATTCCGTATTTGCGAAACCTCATTTCGTAGATCCAAAGTTGCTTTATACAGATACAGACAACTGTATCTACTGGATCAAGAACTTTGATCCACATGAAGTAATTAGGTGGCATGGTAAAGAATTCGACACATCATCTTACGAGGTCGATCATCCTTACTGAGCCAGTGGGTTTCTGGCGCCAGGCGATATCGATTCTTACTTCCATCTTTGATCGTTGTCCCTGTGCCTTGTTCTCTCTGCGTCTTTGAGGCAGGAGATTTCTGGTGCATGCGCAAGTCGAGGAGTGTGGGTCTGTGCATGAGCCGAGTGAGACTGTGACGTGACATGCTTTCAACGTTGTCGGTGCGGGGAGTTGGTGACACCATGTCACATGGCACAGCTGTACGCCATGAGGACCACTTGAGTTGGAGCAACGAAGAAGCATGGGCTGCTGCCGGAAAGTATTAAAGTTGTAATGACACGGCTGGCCAGTGGCGACATGGATTTGCTAATACCATGAGAGCTATGTGGATTTCACATGAAGAAGAAAAAAATTAATCGCGAAGCTTTTGTGGTGCGTTCCTCCTTCTACATATAGTGAATATTATTGTGTGCTTAAGAACTGTTGACTGTTGAAGATGCTCCTGCTAGTGGCCAGCAAAACATTCACTGCAGTGGTGGCGAGGCGAGCTGTGTTGTGGCCATGAAATTATGTTACTACAGAGGCTAGAAAGAGCGCCTCACATTTGTAAGTTTGGATTTTGTGTTTAGTGGCACGCTGAAGGTAGCTGGTTCACTTGAACGTCATTTCTTAATTTAGTTATAGTTTTAAAATTTTCATGTTTTATGAATTAGTGGTAGTTGTTGTTTCTTAATAATTTCTTGTGGGTATAGAAGGCAAGTGGCCATGATAAATATAGGTCACATAGTGTTTTATGGTCGGATATAGGTCATGTGTATTTTCGTCTGTGGCCATAGGGGCCATGCTTATTGCATTAGTGACCTATTGCAATTTCAAATACCTATCTCAAGGTTGATTGTCACGTTAAGTACTGCACGTTTGATTTATGTGGTGTCAGCCATTCAGCAAAGACAGATTTTCTTGTAAGATGGACCTTAAGTTATTGGGTGTGGACTGACACATCTTTTCATGTAGTATCTAGATTATTATTATTTTTTTGGATCAATGGAAACTAAGCTCCTTAATTCTGTTCACTGGTTAATTTGTAATGCGTTAAATTAAGGGGTATATATATATATATATATATATATATATATATATATATATATATATATATTTGTGTAGCTTGTATATACTACTGTGTGTCTGCCACTCATGTTTTCCTGTTTTCAGAAACGTTTATAGTGGTCGACGTGAGCAAACCTCGACCTGCGAGCTTGCAGTGTGACAGAAATCTCAGCATTTGAACTCAGGGACGTCTGTACCCGATTAACGCACGATTTCTCTATTTCATTCAACGAGAGGCTTGTTTTAGGCCAAAAGTTGAGAATAAGTTCACCCTTTGGATCGTGTGTTTGTGAAATCGTAATAGATTGACATTTGTTCACGTCCATCACATGATCATCAAATTGATGTTTTGCCTTAAGCTTGCATAAAGTCTAGAATCTTTCAGATGTCGAGTGTAGTAAAATGCTATAGCCGACATTGAAAACATTTGGTTTTCTATTTCATCTACTATTTTGATTGTTGTTACCGGCACATAAAGGGGCCGTTGTCACAAGTGTAACGGTTAATATTGTAAATACTAATTGTGGATAGGGCCTTGATATGCAGATGTTGTTAATTGATTATTACTGCTGATGAAGTCATGTGTACATGTAATCAATAAAGAAGAGTTGCAACTACAAACTGGTTATATTACTTGTATACAACGTTAGAGTGTGCAACCGCCACCCCACTTACGGCATCGTTCCTAAGAAGAAGAAGGTTATCAGTCTCATGAAAGATGATGCGAATGGTTTACCAATTGTACAGTGTGTTGGATTGAGGTCCAAAATGTATGCATATTATACAATAGACGGGGCACCCAGAAGTGGGCAAAGGGTGTTAGACGTGAAGCACCTCGAGATCTCACGGTTGAGGACTATCTACAGTGCCTGTATGGTCGCGGTGTTTAAGGAACTCCTCCACACATCGTTCGGCAAACTAGTATTCAATCGTGAGGTCATGAAGTGTACACTGTACTGAAGTCTAATGTCGGATTGTCTCCTCTTGAGGATAAGTCACTTGTGAGAATGGGGTGGAAACCCTCCCACACTTACACTATTTACTTGAAGCGAAAGTAGGGGTGTCTGACTCTGATAGAGAATGAGTGTTTGTTTGGGGTGAGGGGGTTTATGCATCAAATAGTATGGCTATTTTATCATAGTGTAATTATTGGTTGTGTGTATGATGCGATGTGAGTGTGTGTGCGTATAAATGTGTGTTTTTCTGTGTGTGTGGGGGGTGGGGGTGGGAGGTGGGGGTGTAGGTGTAGGTGTAAGTGCACACACACACACACACACACACACACACACACACACACACACACACACATATATATATATATATATATATATATATATATATATATATATATATATATATATATATATTTGTTTATTTATTTATTTATTTAAAAGCACTATGTGCTGAAAAAATAATAAATAAATACAAAAATTAATTCCTTATGTGTATATGCACCAATTGATGAAAAATAAATAAAATTATTGCAAATTTATTTACACATATGCACCATATGCTGAAAAAAATTAATGTTATTGTCTCTTCTGTTACCCATGTGTGTGTGTGTGTGTGTGCGTGTCTGTGTAAATAGAGTAGTGTTTAAGCTTCACCTAGTGCTAGGCATTCAGTCACAGTTGTTTTATTTCCCTCCAAGTATTTTTTCCTTTAATACAGTTGTTTGCGTTGGACAATTTATAGCCACCCAATTAATTGTTGTTATTAAAATATTTCAGCTGTCTGTGGTGGAAAATGTCTAGAGCCACCCAGTTCAAAAAATATTTAGAGCTGCTCAGTTGGTACCACCCAATTAAACGTTGATGTTATTAAAGTACTTCAATGATAAGTGTGTATTTCAAATGTAAACATAACTTGTCTCGTTGAGTTGGAGCCACTCAAATAATTAATTATTTAATGGAAAATATTTAGAGCCATCTAGTTAAGTAGGAGAACGTTAATTCACAGAGCAGCTCTGTTCAATATAGTCTATTTGGATGGAATTTCTTTAGTAATAGTATTTAGTATGTAAATAAGTTAGTCAATACCTCTGGTTTACTTTAAAGTACGGATCTATAAGGGAAAAAAATTGTATACTAGGAATCTCCCCCATGTGTTGGATTCTAGTTATAATAATAATAAGTTAAGAGTATCACTGCATTGAACTGAAAATCAAGAACTATGTACATATTGCATATCATGCACAAAATTTTAAACTGAAGAACTGAACTGAAATGAATAAAGGATAAAAAATTCGTTACCCTACATCACTGTTCTTATTTTAAATACACTAATCATTATGTTTTTATTAAAAAATATATATGTTTGAATATTCTGGAGTTACATCTGCATTGCACCGCACAAGTTTACAAGACTTGGCACATTTAACACACACATTTTCAGAGACTTCCCTGCCGGTGAAGCGTGAGGAATCTGAAAGTGCACCTATTAATAGCACAGTTAGCTCTACTCCCACAGTAACAGTACGCAAAAGCCGTGGTAAATGGGTCAGACGGTTCCAGTGGAATGCATGTATAGATGGAGGCAGGTATAGTATCAAGGATAAACTTACTTGCTAAGGATGCGGGTGCCAAAAGAAAAATGTTTACAAGGATTGTTAGGGAAGACAAATTATTTATTTCTCATCCAACTTAAAAATAATTTTACATTTTCATAAGCAGATAAGTAGCACTTTTTTGCTACATGTCACTGAGTCGATGGATAGACAGCCGTAGAATTCTAGGTCTCGAATAGAATAAAATTTAAAGATTCGATGTATCCAGGAGATCTTGTCCTTCCCCTTCACGTAGACGATGGTGTCAATATGATCGAATAATTGAAGCGCAGTCACCATACCTTTATAGGGTATGCGATGTTCATCCCAGTGAATTCCATGATAAAAATGTGTTAACCACTTTGCGCTCTTCCTTGTCTTAGCACACCTCACTTGCTTGAAACATCTTGGTGATTCAATGTTTGTGGAGAATGTCTCTATTATTCCAGTATCCTCTGTGTACGCTACAAGCGCGACATCTTTAAATACGAACTGTCTACACTCACCATCATAGAAAACCTGAGCGTCCACAATGATGTTCACACCTTGACACGTCGTCGTGAAATGCTTTAGGTACAGAGCAGTACCTATACTTTTATACATCTCGCTGCACAACACCTGTGAGAGGAGAGTAGTTGATCACACGATCGTGTAGAACTAGAGCATTCGTGGCAGTGTGTTCTGGGAAATGTGTCGATGATTCATATTCCATTCGCACATCTATAGGTCCAGATTTAATTATTTTATTCTGTTTCTTGCAGTCTATTACAATGATTGGTGAAAGCTTTTTGAACTTACGTGGACCGAGTAGACACCCTCCTCCTTCTCCTTCAGTAATTTCGTAGTAAGAAGTGCGAAACCTTGCATACATGTCATACGCTAGACTGCATACATTTTAATTCCACTGCAGATGTAGACTGTCACATGGGTAGAATTCTGAATTGAGGTAGACTTTGGCATTAGTTAACTTGCAGTTGTCGAATACGGTGGAATCATTTGCTATACTGCCACTTCTATCAGTCTGAAAAGCAAGTATGATGTATCTAGGTGTCTCTAGATGGCTGGAGGTTTTAATAGCCCATGTTTGTCTGCTTGCAGTCGGATGTACTAGGTACCTGAAAATCTTCCACGAGCGAAATGTCAGTGACAGAAATGTAGCTGAATTCAGGACTTTTAAAAGCTTCAAACGCTCCTCATCTGATATACTGATGTGAGGCATTTTCCATATTATCCTGCTGATTGTGATCATATTCTCCTCTTGAGCTCCTTGAACGTATGAGTTACTGTCTGTCACACTCTGCACCAGAATGAGTTCCTGTTTAACGTTCATAATAACCGGTCTCATGTCCTCAAAGTACCCCATAAGCAGTTTTAGAGGTACTCATGCAGTAAATAACTTGTACTCTGCAACTGTTCTATACTCAGGATCGTCTATGAACCATTCTGCATTTCTAAACTATGCAAATCTGCTGGTGATGCCAAGATATATGTTTTTAGGGTTAATATTATGCCGACAATGCGTGTATGGCCGATCTCAGACCCGTTGAAATCATGGCGTATCTCTTGGAACAGGAATGCGAAAGCATTACGTGTCAGCTTGCATTCCACTGTATCGCTGCTGTCGGTTTTCTTGAATGACCCCTCTAGATTTGTGAAACTCTTGCATGGAAGCGTGGATGCGTCTTGGTGCTGGATGACAATCCTGATTTCATCGGTTTTGTTAAATGTGGTTGAAGCGTAATGTTTATGAGAGAAGTATTCCCGACGTTTAATTCTCTCGTCATACTCTGCTGGACTGGTTATATTGAGTGAGGACGTCATTGAGTAGTTTCAGGCCAACTGATTTAAGAAGCTCGTAGTTCGCACGTGTTACCACTTTGCTTTTCAGTAACGAAGTGGCATGACGCGGATTGTGTGCATTTGTTTTATAACGTACGGCCATGCTGCCATACATGTAATCGTACAACGATTTCCTCACAACGAAAGTCAATAAGATGATTATTCTGGTTCACAACACGCAGCTCCGAATAGTCCAATGTCTGAGCTGTCACTGGAAGGTATGTTGCATTGCCAGAGGTCTCAACAATCTTATACCCCGTTGCAACTGAGGAGAAGAATTCGTAAATAGTGTGAATCAAACTGTCGTTGAGATATGAGTTCGTTGCAATGTTACACTCAACACGGATTGTGCTGACGGGGAGGATTTACACAGTCTGATCTCACTTGTAAAATTTACTTGGATCCTTCTTCAAGATCTGTCCTTTTGTGAAACTAAGCCGGCGCCCAATTGAACCTTTCTGGTTAAAGTCAATCGTTGCATTTAAAGTCCTTATTTCAGAATCAAGTGTACTGATAGTCAAACAGTCCACAGGTATACTGCCGGTTTATAGTGTCCAACGGGCACAGTATTTCGGCGGTCAGACATGTCGCCATCGTCAGGTGCGCTGACGAACTGAGCTCCTGGGGGCGGGCGGCCGATTTATCCCCTCCCCCCCCGCGGGCCGCTCTCTTCGCCGTCCGCGCCCGGGCGACGGCGGTCGCGGAGACATGGGCGTCGGAGTCTGTCGTAGCGTCGATGTGCTTGCTACGTGCGCCCTGGTCGCCAGTTCGTTCCTCTTGCTGAGAGTCTTCTTCATTACATTCAATGCCGGGTCCCAAGCCTTGTTGAGGTTGTAGCCACAATCTCGGTTGATAAGATCTTCCCTGGTACGAATTTCGACAGCCTCCCTTATAACGCTGTCCCAGTATTTAGAGGTCTGAGCCAGGATCTTGGTACGCTCATAATCCATCTCGTGTTTCTCGGACAATCAGTGCTCTGCTACCGCCGACTTATTGGGATATTTCAGTTGAGTGTGCCTTTGATGTTCTCGGCAAAGATCTTCGACGGTGCGTACTGTTTGTCGGATATAATTCTTCCCACAGTCACAGGGAATTTGGTATATGCCGGCCTTCCTCTGACTGAGATCACCTTTCACATTTCCCAGTAATGCCCGTGTCTAACTATAAGGACAGCGTTATATTTATCAACCGAGATTGCGGCTACAGTCTCAGCCAGGCTTGGGACCCGGCACTGAATGTAATTAAGAAGACTCTCAGCAAGAAGAACGAACTGGCGACCAGCGCGGACGTAGCAAGCACATCGACGCTACGACAGACTCCGACGCCCATGTCTCCGCGACCGCCGGCGCGCGGGCGCGGACGGCGAAGAGAGCGGCCCGAGGGGGGAGGGGATCTAAATCGGCCGCCCGCCCCCAGGAGCTCAGTTGCACCACACGCAGTCGCTGAGATGTGCAGCCGCGAGAAGGACGTACCTGCGCTTGCTAGCGACGCGAAGAGTGTGGCAGATCGCCGCCCGACCGCGCTTGCGCCGTCGGCGGCCCCATCTGGCCCCCCACGTACGACGACCAGTACTATGGCTATGGATTTGATGGACACAGCTACGGAAACCTTGAAGACAGTGGTGTCTGCTCCGCTCCCCGATTCTGAAGATGAGAGCTCCACCGCCCCTCAACCACGTGGACGAAGCGGGAAAAAGAAGAGGAGGGCAACAGCCGCGACGTCCGCTGTTCGCAGCACGCCGATCGAGAAGAGGGCCAAGCAAGATTTCGCCCCTGACGCCGACGGTTTTATCCTGGGCCGGCGAACTGCAAGACACATGCAGTCATCGGCGACGCTTCCAACTGCCGTCGCCAACTCATTCGACGCGCTCGCTGACGCGCCGGAACAGCTGCCGCGCGATCCTGCGCCGAAGAAAGACTCCCATCTTCCGCCGGTGGTCCTCCTGTTTCGGCCGCCCTATGGGGAACTGCAGAAGTTGTTGCGCAGCTGGACAGCGGCCGTGTGCACCGTGAAGCCTGCCGGGTGTGACCTGTACAGGGTCACACTCCGCACTGCTGACGATTATCGCCGGGTGACTCAGGAGGCCTTTGAGCGTGGTATCCCATTCTATACCCACGCTTCCGTACCTCACAAGGTCTTGAAGATTGTAATCCGCGACCTCCCGTTCAACATGGAAGCCGATCACCTGCATCGTGAATTCGCTGACCTGGGCTTCTACATCCGGGCAGTCGTGAAGATGAAGTCGCCTAAATCACGCGATGATATACCGCTCTTCCTGGTCGTCTGCTCCGACACCGTGGAGAACCGCAAACTCTACCAACTGACGCGGGTCGCCGACGTTCCGGTTCGGACCGAAGATCTTCTCTCCCGGAGAGGCCCAGTGCAGTGCTTTCGCTGCCAGGGGATCAGTCACGTCGCGCGCCACTGCTCAATGCCGGACAGATGTGTTAAATGCGCCGGCGCCCACGCAGGCACTCTGTGGCGGTGCTCATGTGGCCAGTTATCGCGGGTGTGAGGTGTGGAAGCGTGCCATCGCTCGCCAACCTGGCCAAACACCAGCGCCACGTCCGAAGAAGCCAGCAACGAGACGGCCCGGCGTCTCTTTCGCGGCGGCAACGTCAGGGGCGCCCTTCGCCGTCCCGGCTGCGTCGGCTGCTCCTGCTCCTGCCGCATCCGCGGCCGTGCCGACACCTGAGGCTCCTGTGCCTCCACCACAGCTGCTAGTGGCGGAACTGGGTACTGCCTCTCCCAGGACGTCGGCCGGACCGCGCCCCTCCAACCGCCGGCGCGGGGGTCACCGCCCCGTGGGTACCCAGCGCTCAGCACCGTCAGTCGAGCAGCCCCAGGTGGACTCGCACAGCGAAGCAGCCACGCCTCCCCCTTCCATCGACGGGGCCGCGCCGGCTGCCTCCACCGCTGACCTGGCCAACCTCGTCGCACATCTCACTGCCCTGGTGACCAGTGCCACGAAGTTGATCGACGTCCTGTCGCAGCAACTCACCGCTGCAGTGCCGATGGCCGCTCCGGCCCCGACCGATGTCAACCCTCACCAGCTGCACCGTGGGCAGCATTAGAGGGCTCACGGTCGTCGCGTGGAATGCCAACGGCGTCCGCACTCAAGCTGGCGAACTTCGCCAATTTCTTCAGGATGAAGCCGTCGAGTCTGCCTTATCAACGAAACCTACCTGTAGCCTGGGGTCGATGTCAGGGCGGCAAACTACTCCAGCTATCGCACTGATCGACTGATGGCGGGTGGTGGGACAGCTGTTGACGTCCGCAATGGCATTCGTCATCATGTGCTACAACTTCCACCACTGGCATCGCTGGAGACCACTGGTGTCGTCGTTCACACCTCAGCGGGCGCCATCACGTTCGTCGCTGCCTATCGACCGCCGTCTCGTCCACTGGACCCTGCTGAAATCGATGCTCTGCTCTCCTTGAGGGGGCAGGTGTTCGTCGGGGACTTCAATAGTAAGCATGTCTCCTGGAACTCCTGGATCACCAATGCCGCTGGACGCTGCCTGCTCCGAGTAGCAGAACGTCACCATGTGCTTGTGGTGGGGCCGTACGACCCGACTATCTTCCCTGCCCGTGGCCTCCCGGATATAATCGACATTGCGGTCGTCAAGGGCATCCCTCATCAGATCACCGCCACGACGAGGACGGCACTGTCTTCTGATCATGTCCCAGTGGTTTTTGATATAGACCTAGACGCCCTACAACAGCACAGCACAGGCATCTCACTTGCTGGCATCGACTGGGACTGGTTTCAAACAGCCGTGACGGACTCACTCGCCGCCGCGCCGCCCCCTGCGGAAGCTGGAGCGGACTCAGCACTTCTGCACTTCGCGGCAACCACGATCGACGCTGCCAATATAGCAACGCCGACCCGACCACGCACTCCGCCTGACTACTCCCGACAGCTCCCGCCGGACATCCTTGCGGCCATCACTGAGAAGATGCCCTCGCAGACATCTTTCAGGCTGCGTTTACGCCGATAGAAGACCCGACCGACGCTGTCCACGACGACCTGGTTGCTGACCGGCTCCCACGCTACTTGGAGGCACGCGACGACGATGACGTCATTGAAGAGACGACGGCGGAAGAAGTGTCGTCCATCCTGCGTGCCCTGAACCCCAGGAAAGCTGCGGACCCAGACGAAGTTTCCAACGCCCTACTCCAGAAGTTGCCGCCGGTGGCTGTCACTCATCTCGCCGACGTCTTTAATGTAATCCTCCGGTCCTGCAGTTTTCCTCAGTCCTGGAAGCATGCAGAGATCGTGGCGACTCCGAAGATGGGGAAGGATCTGCGCCAGCCCTCGAACTACAGACCTATTAGTTTACTGCCGGCCGTCTCCAAGGTCTTTGAAAGGGTGTACATCAGGCGGCTGCAGCGCCACGTTGACGGGGAAGGCCTCCTGCCCGAAGAGAAGTTCGGCTTTCGCAGGGGCCACTCGGCAGTTCACCAACTCCTTCGGCTAGTGGAAGATGCGTTCGCCGCCCTCGAGCAGCGCGAGTTCTCCGGCGCGGTGTTCCTGGACGTGTCGCGTGCTTTCGACAGTGTGTGGCACCGCGGCCTCTTATTCAAACTTTTTGAACTTGGGGTCCCGGCGTCGCACGTCCGTTTCATCCGTTCCTATCTTGCCGATAGGACCTCCATGTGCGGGCCGCGCATGGCTTGTCCTCCGTCCGCCGCAGGGCTCGGTCCTGGGGCTGCTCTTGTACTCGCTGTACACTTCTGATGCGCCGAAGATCGACCGTGTGCGGCTCGCCCTGTACGCGGATGACACGGCTCTCTATACGAGGAGCCTCAATGCCGCCGTCATGCGCCGCCGTCTGCAGCTCGCCGTTGACACCCTGGCAGCCTGGGCCGTCAAGTGGCGTCTACAATTCAATGGGGCCAAGACGCAGTTCCTGATCGTCACCAGGCGACTCATTCCAGCAGGTCTGCAACCGCTCACTGTCGGTGGAAGCCCTGTCCCGTGGCGTCCAACGGCGCATTACCTCGGCGTCACCATCGACCGCCGACTCACGTGGGTTCCGCACATCCGCGAAGTGAAGAACAAAGTGCGGAACAGGCTCCGCATCCTGTACCCGGTGCTGAACCCTGGCACCCAACTACCACCGCGGCGCTCTCTACAAGGCGCTGCTCCACCCTGTACTCCAATACGCCACCGTCGTCTGGGGGAACGCCGCCGACACGAACCTGAAGAAGCTGGAGACACTGCAGAATCGCATACTTCGGCTGGCCATACACCTGCCTTACGATTTCCCCACCGCTCATTTTCACGACATCGCGGAAATACCTCTGCTCCGTGACCTCTTCCAGACAACCGCCCGCACCTTTTACGAACGTGCTGGCCGGTCGCACAACGCCCAAATCCGGACGCTGGGCCGCTAACTGCCGCGCAGCGTCACCACCCGCTGGACATACCTGTTCGCTGCATAGCTAGCACTGCAGAGTTGTGCTGAGGAGACACCCAAGAACGCAATCTACATGTGAAGACGCATTACATCGGCATGCATGGGAGGCAATGCAATAACTGCTGCGAACTCCATCACACATCGGAGGACAAGTTATCTCCGTGCAGATCCCCGCGAGGAGCTCAGTTCGTCAGCGCACCTGACGATGGCGATAAGTCTGATAGCCGAAATATTGTGCCCGTTGGACACTATGAACCGGCAGTATACCCGTGGACCGTTCGACCAACAAATACGTCGGGAGAAACTGAATAATCACAAGTGTACTGATGTTAGCACTTAGTTTACTTTTCCAGACTGTTTTTGTTTAAATCGTCGATATCGTATGCACCCGGTTCTGTTTCCACAATATCTTTTTCACCATTAATATCCAGATGGAGTTTATTGTTAATCTCAATGACATTTTGGGTGCTGTTGTACGTCTACAGCCCAGTCGATGCGGTACTCAATTCTCCAACGTTCAAATCAATTGGCGGAAAGTAATTTGCATTTAATACAGATGAATGAATGTTTAAACCTCCACCTTATATAGCATCCTTCTTCTTTTTCTTCTTCTTCTTTGTGAACGTCAAGAGAAACATGAGGCATAGATGTCCACAGAGGTGTGTATTAAAGTCCTGACAGCGTCGATAATTGTAGAGCACACGTCTATTGTGAGTAAAGTATCGTTGTAATTCATCTGGTGGTTGCAGGTAACCAAATGAGTCGAAATAGTAGATAGTATCCGCATTATTCATAACATATGTGCCTCTCGGGGCCTCCAGCAACATCTAAACTCACAATACCGCATTCACCAGCTTTCCACATAGTCTTCGGTAATGTAACCCGCATAAACAACTTAAGAAGATCTCTATTTGTGAGGGGTATATCTGGTATGACCGTTAATGGTTTATTTTTTATTTATGAATAGACAAAGTCCTTTCCTGTATGATTAAGTATAGTCCTTTTCTCATGGATGTGGCTTCCACCATGCGGTTATGTCTTCTTGCCTCTTCCAACCGTGCTTGGGAGGTTTGCCAATTCTTGACCGTTCGAGAAATAGCTGCAGCACCACCAACGAGAGACCTAACCCCGAGGGCGCGGAGAGGGCCGGGATAAATGGAATAAAACCGCCAGATGTCTTCGGTAATAGTAGAAATCTGGGTCCTTTAACCGAGTCTCTTCTTCATCTTCTTCCCGCATCTCTACGCTTCAGTGCGCTTTTAGCTGCATACATCGCGGTCAGAATACAGTTCTTTTAACAGCCCTTCTTGTTCTTCTTCTTGCTTGGTTCACAACCTGCAGCATTCATAACTCGTATACGAAGACAGTAACTTGTTCTCGAAAGAACAGTTACTGTTGATAACCGTGCATCTTTTCCCTGGAATGAGTGATGACTAACTGAAAACCTCAGCTGCTGACAGGTGTTGTTGATATATCTCGATGTGGACAGCTGAAAATGTGTGCCACGACCGGGCCTCGAACCCGGGATCTCCTGCTTACATGGCAGACGCTCTATCCATCTGAGCCACCGAGGACACAGATGAAGAGCGCGACTACAGGGACTTATCCTTTGCGCGCTTCCCGTGAGACTCACACTCCCAACTGTCCACAATTTTACATGTGTATTGTACCTTATAGACAATTGCCCACCCACACATTACTCGCGCACGCTTTGGCGATTCCCGTAAGAGTTTGGGCAACCTGTGCGCATTCGCACAGACGAAGGTCAATGGCTGGGTAGCCTTTAACTATACGTACGAAGACAGTAATTTGTTCTCGAAAGAACAGTTACTGTTGATGACGGTGCAGATTTTCCCTGGAATAAATGATGACTAACTGAAAACCTCAGCTGCTGACAGGTGTTGTTGATATGCCTCGATGTGGAAAGCTGAAAATGTGTGTCACGACCGGGAGTCGAACCCGGGATCTCCTGCTTGCATGGCAGATGCTCTATCCATCTGAGCCACCGAGGACACAGATGAATAGCGCGACTGCAGGGACTTATCCCTTGCACGCTTCCCGTGAGACTCACATTCCCAACTGTCCACAATTCTACATATGTGTTGTACCTTATAGACATTTGCCCACCCACTCATTACTCTAGTACGCTTTGGCGAGTCCCGTAAGGGTTTGGGCAACCTGTGCGCATTCGCACAGACGAAGGTCAATGGATGGGTAGCCTTTAACTATACATACGAAGACAGTAACTTGTTCTCGAAAGAACAGTTACTGTTGATGACGGTGCAGCTTTTCCCTGGAATAAGTGATGACTAACTGAAAACCTCAGCTGCTGAGAGCTGTTGTTGATATACCTCGATGTGGACAGCTGAAAATGTGTGCCACGACCGGGCCTCGAACCCGGGATCTCCTGCTTACATGGCAGACGCTCTATCCATCTGAGCCACCGAGGACACAGATAAAGAGCGCGACTACAGGGACATATCCTTTGCACACTTCCCGTTCAGGTTGTCTTGTTTCAAGGCTACAATGAGGTTTGCGTTATTCCTAACCTACTCTTTGGGGATTCTGGAGTATGTCTGACTTAGATAAAATACACCAGAACCCATATGACAGCCGAAACAGAAGTATTTTCGAATTTGGTCTTGGTTTTCCACAGCAACATCATCATATATGAAGACGGTGTTTGTCTTTGCTTTCTAAGGTGGAGAGATATCACCACTTTCACTTAATATCGTGTATGTAACACCATCTACACCACGAAATATCTCCAGCAATAACCGATACTTGGGTTGAAAGAGTGTTTCAGAGAATACACAAACATGTTCAAATTGGACCCCATCTATATGTGTTACCAGAGCCATGAGGACATTAGTCTTCCCACAATTCGAAGGACCTACAATAACTGCTCATATATTATCAGGAAGAAGAATTCTGTTCTTCTTGTTCTTCTTCTTCAGGTCTTCATTTGCATCTTCACAGGACCAGTCACGTACAACCAAGTCCTTGTGGTGAGGGTGCTTCACCCAGCCGGCCGTGATACCTAATCTGTTAGGTACTAACGTGCAATAGGCTTTCATATGATAAACAATATGTGTGTAGCCACTATAGCGCAGTCACCTTACCAACTGAGCTACAACTGCTACATGATAGAATGAACTCCAAGTGGTATATTTCAAGGGAATACCGCCACATACATTAACGTGCATAAACGTTTACTAACGTGCATTAACGTATATGGCATTTTGTCTGGAGAAATATAAACAAAAGCACAAATGTAAGACCGTAAACATATTAACTTATTAACCATCTACAATTATCATCAACAACGAAAAAGAATCACAGGATTCTTTTTTAATCGGCGCAGCAGCAGTACAGTATTTGGAAAGTAGCTGATTCCTGTCTCCCTCAAATTCAGTACGTATATCTCATAATGTTATCGGCTCATTGCAATAGTCTGGTATTCCATCAGTAAATGTGAGTTCAACATTTTCAACACCTATTCGAGGAATAGCACAAGACTTCGGCACTGCACTTATACCACTTATACAGGTACTAAACAACGATCTATATCCTCTATGTGAATGCTACATGGATGAAGCCAGTTAATGATGTCACTGTATACAGATTGAACATATGGGTGCCACCTATTTAGTCTCTCTATCGTACTAGTTACCACCATGTCTAGATTGAACAAGCTATCAACAGTCGAGTGCTGTATGAAAATACTCTGACCTTCACCACTTTTAATTCTTAGTGTAGCATCGTCATACATTGATAGAATACTCAGAGTTAGACTGCCAAAGTACATGCCCTTGTAGGAGTGGGATGGATCATATTCGGCAGTCATATTCTTCTTGATGTATGTTTTTACACGACAGAGTTCATCCCACTCGTAGTCTGAAAACCGCACTTTAATATTTTTCCGCACAGTTTCGAGCACTAACACAGTTGACAGGCTACTGTCTTGTGAAACGTCAAGTCTTACATGGAGACGTTTTGAGCCACTAACT
Source organism: Schistocerca nitens (assembly GCF_023898315.1). NCBI lineage: Eukaryota > Metazoa > Arthropoda > Insecta > Orthoptera > Acrididae > Schistocerca > Schistocerca nitens. The sequence continues at coordinate 292,559,149 of NC_064614.1, read as the reverse complement.
GTTAACACATAGCATGAGGCAAATGGTAATGGTTGCAGTGCGCTGGGGGTCGGTATCTCCTCATCCACAACAACCTCACCAGCGGTTAGCCACCTGTTCTTGCACTGATGTTTGTACATCTCTTGTGTGATGATCAGTGGACAGCATGTACAAAGGAGTCCAGTACTGTGAAGCCACCACAAGCGCAGTCTCTCACACTGAAATCAGCACCTCGCTATCCTGCTTCAGCATGATGAGAAGCTGCACTATAAGATACTGCGTGGAAGAGTCCGAGGCTGCCACGCGTGCGGACCCCGACAAGTTGGAGCCTGCTGATGCTGACATCACAGGTGCAGGTCCTGGAAGCCACTTCTGACGTCTCGGGTGCAGCTACCGGACAAAGGAGAATATTCATAAGCATCATATGCATCTGATACAGAAATAATAACAATAATAATAATATTGAGAAATAGATACTGACTTTTCTGCTGCTTCCTCCTCCTATTCTGCTGCTGCTGCTGGGATGACTGACGCTTCATCTTGACTGACTGACCAGAACAGATATCAAGCAGCTGCTGAGTCCACCTTATATACCATTCACCTACGTCATTATGACGCTATGTTCCTACTGGCTGAATTGCATGGTCAATGGACCTATCGAAGTGTCCTGTAGTGGCGAGACTGTGAACTAGTCCAGTTCTTTGGTCTGCTGGATTGGAGGCAGTCGTCTCTTGTGGGCTTCTCTTGTGGGCTGGGAGCTTATATGGTTGCTTTAGAAAAGGCAGACACATCCAAAGTTCCAACAGTTGCAGATGTTTCCATGAGTTGGGTAATGCACTTTAAAGCATCTCGATGCAAAGCATTTATTTGCAGGTCCGTATTCATCTCTTCATATGTTCGAGCATTAATGTCCCCTTCCATTCGACATGTAGGAGGCTATGAGTGCAGTCCTCGGCTGTATGCTTACAAACAACATAGCTGCTAAATTTGTCCGAGTCAAACACCAATAACTCATCAACTTAATGCATTTGGCACGACCATTAGGATGATTGCCATCATCTTTGGAAACGGTACTTGCGCCATCAGCTGACGTCACGGTAGCGCATTCTTTTGGTGGTGCTGCATACTAGGTCAGTTTAAGTCAAGACCTCGTGGCGAAAATACTGTTTCGCGACATTTCCCCGCACCATCTTGGATTACAACACAGATGAGAGCGCCCTCTGGTGGTGGTACCATGTGCTAAGTCATTTGGAGTCCAGACCTCATGGTCAGCACACAACTGGATGGCCATGCTGTATAAAATTGTTTAAATAAAGACTTATGTCCACCACTGGTTGAGTCCTTTCCCCACAAATCCCTAGTAGCAGGTGGCAGTCGGATGACTGAGGTTAGCCCATGTGACCTATCTGTCACACCATTTTCTTAGGTTAGTAGATGTAGCCCAATTAACCTTTCTTCACTACCAAAATTCAAACTTCCCGCCAGAGGGGTGTGGTACGGGGTGTGGCACTTGCGTCATCAGCTGATGTGGTGACTGCCATTTGGGGGTGTGACTGTGATCTCACAGGTCTAACAGTACTTGCATCATCATGTTGCATCATGGTCGCCATCTTGGCGGTGTGTCTGTGACGTCACAGGGCTAACGGTACTTGCGTCCTCATGTCACATCACGGTCGCCATCTTGGATGGGGTAGAACATACATAGCCCCAATACTAACTAAAAGTGACACTGTGTCTAATAAAGATATTTAACATGGATTGTTAGTATCAGGTATCCCACAAACATGTTCCTTACAGCCTGGGAGGAGGGGGGGGGCGATTGTAACCCATTTTATAAGCTTTAATAACACAATAAGCAAAAGTACGTGAGATGGAAAAATATTTTTTAAATTATTCCAACTATAAAAATTAAAACTCGAAGAGTTTTTGTAATGAAAGGTACAAAAATTAATGTTAAGAATAGTAAGAACAATCTTAATTACAAGGAATAATGATGTTTTTATGAAAGCTCTTAGTAGTATATAAGTCATAACTTAGAAGAATCTTGTTTCTTCTTGTCTCTTGACGTTCTTGCCTCTTGCCTTTCTTACCCCTCTTGTGTTGAAATGGTTCAAATGGCTCTGAGCACTATGGGACTTAACATCCGAGGTCATTAGTCCCCTAGAACTTAGAACTACTTAAACCTAGCTAACCTAAAGACATCACACACATCCATGCCCGAAGCAGGATTCCAACCTGCAACCGTAGCGGTCGCGCGGTTCCAGACTGTAGCGCCTAGAACCGTTCGGCCACACCGTGCGGCCCCTCTTGTGTGTCTTGTCGCGCTTGTACGTGTGAGTTCTCTTGAAAGTGTAAAATGTATATCTGAAAGGGGCTTCAGTTTTTTATTTCTTGAAAATTATTCGTCCACGTATGAGCCCGAGATGTTCATTTATCGTGATCATAACGCTGACTAGGCATATGTCCGCATATGGAATAGGACACTGAAATCAATACTACGTTTAAAGTGAAAGTTAATTACACTTTCCGTGTAGAAAGAGAGGATGAACTTTTAAAACATAAATATCAGTGATAGTGTGGGAGCCCTTTCATTAAAGCGTGGACTGTCATCAATGTGATACTTTTTGATCAGAGAATGTATTCTCGCAGCCAGTGCAGTGAGAATGTGTGTAGCCTCTAGTATGGCTCGCGTCGAATTTAAACGTTACATGTGACCATTAATTACATAGATGTGGATCAGTATTAATTAAATGTTGAGGACTTTCCTTAAGAAAGTGACTCATAGATTTATAATAGTGACAGATAAACACAGGCATCCTTGCAATTTTGTCATATGATGACATGTTGGAGACCGTGGCTGTTTTTGAAGACAAATGTTGATGGTGTTAAGACAGCAACCAGCCACAAATTTACTTTGAGTTCCTTTATTCAAAGGAAACCGTTACCGGTTTCGAATCGTTGCGATTCATCATCAGACGGTTTACACGCTTTCTTTCTACATTTGGTGTGTTTTTATAGATTAATTGTCCTAAAATATAAATAAAACATAATTACAAACACGCTACACACAGATGGTTGCGTTGCAGATTTTCGTTGTATGTGACTTACGTGAAACGTCGGTTTCGAGTGTTTGTTTCCATAACGTTCATCCAATCGATGTAAATGCATTCGCATTGCATCCTCGTTGTTGCACACGTAATAGTTCTCACTGTACACTTTAGATCTGTCCGCTGAGATCATTCCAACCACGCACCACATGTTTTGGTACATACAAAGAGCTTACAAACATATAGGTGTCACAGATGCTATAATGTATCGTAACATGTGACGATGATGTCCTATGTTTGGAAAGAATCATATATTCTTTTACAAAACTGTAATGTCTTTTACATTAGTACAGAGATTTTTTTTTTTTTTGCTAATTTAATTATAAAGGTTTTTATATATATTTAGAACTGTATTGGTAAAATAGTACATTATTTTATTACATTTGGCAGCATGAGAATTATAGTAACATATAAATTTTCCACTTGATCTGCAGATAGGTGTATTAATATTATTTGCTATGGAGGCTGGAAAGTAATTTTTGAAAATTTTTCAGGAAAGGGGTGTTAGCCAACTCTGTTTGTTCATTAAGGATATAGTCTGGGGTGCTGTTTTTGTGTGTGTGAATTTCTAATTCTTCTAATATATTCATAGTGGCCCCTTTTTCTGTTAGATGTAAAATCTTTAAATTGTCCTCAATGTTTGCTACTGAATGGTTTTCTTCAGCAATATGGGCTGCAAATGCTGATTTGTTCAAGTTACCAAGTCTTAGAGCGTCCATATGTTCTTTATATCTAATTTCAAAACTTCTGCCTGTCTGTCCAATGTAGAATTTTGGGCATGTATCACATTTGAGTTTGTATATTCCTGATTTACGGTAGGGACTCTTGGAGGTGTTTACATCATGGATCACTTTTTGTTGTAATTTATTATTTGTGGAAAAGCTGATTTTGATATTTTTCTTCTTTTTAAATAAGTTTGCTATTTGGTATGAAAGTGGGCCTATGTATGGGAGAGTAGCATATTTAGGTTTGGCTTCAGTGGCACACTGCTTTGGCTTGAAGTGACTGCTGTGAGGTGGATCTGTGGGTTTTGTCTGTATTTTCTTGTGGAGTTTTTCTATTATTGTGGGTTTATATTCATTATTATGAGCAACTGTTTTAATTATCTTGATTTCATTTTGCTGGTCTGTGTCACTCATTGGTACTTTTTTAATTCGGTGTAGCATTGTTCTGAAATATGCCATTTTTTGTTGGCGGGGGTGGCAAGATGAGTTGCTAATACTGACATCTGTTGTGGTAGGTTTTCTGTAAATACTGAATTGATGTTTATTGTTACTATTGCAAATTTTCAGGTCAAGAAAGTTAATGCTTTTATTAGTTTCATGTTCAACTGTGAATTTAATATTTTTGTGCATTTTGCTAAGATCTGCTGCTAATGTATCTATTTCATTGCTTGTACCATCAAAAAGCAGTATTGTATCATCAACATATCTTCTGTAGTATATTATTTTGTTTGAGATGTGCTGGTTGGCAGAAAAGAATTTTTGTTCTATATGGTTGATGTAAATGTCAGCCAATATCCCAGCTAAGCTACTTCCCATTGCCAAACCATCATGTTGTTGGTACAGTTTGTTGTTGAAGTTAAAGTAATTATGCTCTAGAATAAGTGAAAGTATTTCTATGAGTTCACAGATCTCTGCAACACTAATTTTCTTATATTTTAGCAGATTGTTTCTTATAATATTAATAGTCTCTTTTACAGGGATGTTCGTGTACAGGTTGACTATGTCTAGTGATGCTAATTTAGCTGTTGGTGGGATGTGGATGTCTTTAATTAAGCTTATGAGTTCGTGTGTGTTATGTATGGTGTAGTTATTTTCAAATGTATAGTATTTGGTAATGAAGTCTTTTAATTTACGGCTTATGAAGTATGCAGGGCTGTTTCTGGAGTTAACAATCGGGCGAATGGGACAATTTTCTTTATGAACCTTTGGCTGTGCCCGCAGTTTTGGTGCCGAGGGATTCATTGTTATGCAGTTACGTATTTCATATTTGTTTAGTAAAAAGTTACAGTTTTGTAGTAGCTTTCGGAGTTTAGTTTGGAATTTCACTGTAGGATCTGTCTTTATTTCAGTTATATTGTTGCTATGGAAAAATTGCAAGGTTTTCTCTACATATTCTCCTTCATGCATTATGATTAAAGAATTTCCTTTGTCAGCTTTTACTATGAGTGCTTTACTTTCAGACAGTAAAGCTAAATTAGCATCACTAGACATAGTCAACCTGTACACGAACATCCCTGTAAAAGAGACTATTAATATTATAAGAAACAATCTGCTAAAATATAAGAAAATTAGTGTTGCAGAGATCTGTGAACTCATAGAAATACTTTCACTTATTCTAGAGCATAATTACTTTAACTTCAACAACAAACTGTACCAACAACATGATGGTTTGGCAATGGGAAGTAGCTTAGCTGGGATATTGGCTGACATTTACATCAACCATATAGAACAAAAATTCTTTTCTGCCAACCAGCACATCTCAAACAAAATAATATACTACAGAAGATATGTTGATGATACAATACTGCTTTTTGATGGTACAAGCAATGAAATAGATACATTAGCAGCAGATCTTAGCAAAATGCACAAAAATATTAAATTCACAGTTGAACATGAAACTAATAAAAGCATTAACTTTCTTGACCTGAAAATTTGCAATAGTAACAATAAACATCAATTCAGTATTTACAGAAAACCTACCACAACAGATGTCAGTATTAGCAACTCATCTTGCCACCCCCGCCAACAAAAAATGGCATATTTCAGAACAATGCTACACCGAATTAAAAAAGTACCAATGAGTGACACAGACCAGCAAAATGAAATCAAGATAATTAAAACAGTTGCTCATAATAATGAATATAAACCCACAATAATAGAAAAACTCCACAAGAAAATACAGACAAAACCCACAGATCCACCTCACAGCAGTCACTTCAAGCCAAAGCAGTGTGCCACTGAAGCCAAACCTAAATATGCTACTCTCCCATACATAGGCCCACTTTCATACCAAATAGCAAACTTATTTAAAAAGAAGAAAAATATCAAAATCAGCTTTTCCACAAATAATAAATTACAACAAAAAGTGATCCATGATGTAAACACCTCCAAGAGTCCCTACCGTAAATCAGGAATATACAAACTCAAATGTGATACATGCCCAAAATTCTACATTGGACAGACAGGCAGAAGTTTTGAAATTAGATATAAAGAACATATGGACGCTCTAAGACTTGGTAACTTGAACAAATCAGCATTTGCAGCCCATATTGCTGAAGAAAACCATTCAGTAGCAAACATTGAGGACAATTTAAAGATTTTACATCTAACAGAAAAAGGGGCCACTATGAATATATTAGAAGAATTAGAAATTCACACACACAAAAACAGCACCCCAGACTATATCCTTAATGAACAAACAGAGTTGGCTAACACCCCTTTCCTGAAAAATTTTCAAAAATTACTTTCCAGCCTCCATAGCAAATAATATTAATACACCTATCTGCAGATCAAGTGGAAAATTTATATGTTACTATAATTCTCATGCTGCCAAATGTAATAAAATAATGTACTATTTTACCAATACAGTTCTAAATATATATAAAAACCTTTATAATTAAATTAGCAAAAAAAAAAAAAAATCTCTGTACTAATGTAAAAGACATTACAGTTTTGTAAAAGAATATATGATTCTTTCCAAACATAGGACATCATCGTCACATGTTACGATACATTATAGCATCTGTGACACCTATATGTTTGTAAGCTCTTTGTATGTACCAAAACATGTGGTGCGTGGTTGGAATGATCTCAGCGGACAGATCTAAAGTGTACAGTGAGAACTATTACGTGTGCAACAACGAGGATGCAATGCGAATGCATTTACATCGATTGGATGAACGTTATGGAAACAAACACTCGAAACCGACGTTTCACGTAAGTCACATACAACGAAAATCTGCAACGCAACCATCTGTGTGTAGCGTGTTTGTAATTATGTTTTATTTATATTTTAGGACAATTAATCTATAAAAACACACCAAATGTAGAAAGAAAGCGTGTAAACCGTCTGATGATGAATCGCAACGATTCGAAACCGGTAACGGTTTCCTTTGAATAAAGGAACTCAAAGTAAATTTGTGGCTGGTTGCTGTCTTAACACCATCAACAGGCATCCTTTCTTATTTTTATGAGGTCTCTCCATATGTGGCACTACTATATTACTCAGCAAACCAAGCCAGGTGTCAGCAGCGAGAAATAAGTTACAACAACACAAGGTAATATCATAAACCACAGATCAGTCTGACTTTTCCACGTGTTCACGCTTTTGTGGCTGCACCTGCTGTACGGCACGCAAGCCACCCCACCTCAGCGAAGAGCCCGGTTCATGGAGTTAAGGGGCGGGGGGGGGGGGGGGGGATGTCGGAATCTTGCATTTATGGGAAATTAATGTTAAGATACCATACTATCCAGTGCACACTTATACACGTGATTCTTAAAAATGTATTGTTTGTAGCAGCTGTATTCGCTCTTATTAACTATCGCAGCTGTGACCCAAATTCGAATTATAAACACAATAAACATCGACTAGGAACATGGACACTGTTAGAAAAGAACACCTGAGCACTTGACATATACGTGATTGCCTATGGACGTAGTCTGACACCTTGGTTTCAAGTTCAGCTCCGCAATACTGTTCGTTCTGTGTCACCACAAGAATGTTATTGCTTCCTGATTACTAAACGGAGTTCGTAATATCCATTTCTGTCATTCGTGCTAGCATTAATGTTGAACTCACGTTAAAAGTAATCAATACGTTCTGTCGCGTCGACCATCCGCATTCCGCGTAGCCATTAATTACGGGAACAGGTTTATAATTGGTACCATTTCCGCATCTATCTGACGTGAGAGCTTCGGTAATTGCTCAGTCTATGTCTATATTGCGATTGGGCAATGAACTGAAGCTTCGTATGAGCTAATGATACTCGACATATACATGTTTATTTTTATTTTTCAGAGACTTAGTTGTTATTACATCCATTTAGTTCTAATAAATGGCGTCGCCATCAAAAGCTGATCATTTTTTTATCAATAAGCGAGCCAATTAATTAGTAAAATGAAAGTACTAATCATTAACATACAAGCTACCTATTTTTACTGTTTCAGGTGCGTTTATTGAAAAGACATCCGGAATTATTCGTTTGTAAAGGAACTACGGAGACCCTTAATTGAATATCACGAATTTCGTCATCTAAAAATTTCGATACTACGATATTTCCACTACTTAGGAGTATATTTGTGCTAATGTTTGTAAAAATATTTTGGATTAACCAATCACTGCAACCAGCAGAGCGGTGTATAGATGTGTCAGGTGAATGATGGTACCTGGCTCCTGGCTGTGTGAGCAATGACAATGGAGTGACAATACCAGGACGTCACTGCTCCTGAACGAAAAAGATGTAAAAATCTATTGCGTACATTCTTCATATACTGACATGTTCTCCTTATTACGTGCCAGGCCAAGATTTTTTTCTTTTTAATTAATTGAATTTGAATAATTGAGGATTGGTGTAAAATTTATTTGAAGATATAATTCGGAGTGTTACAGCATTTATAAACTCTTGTGGTGCGTAAGACGAAGCGATAACACAATCCCAGCCCACTTATTGCCGCACCACACCACACATTTACAGAGAAGTGGAAATAGGTCTCCGCAAAGGGTTGTGGAATTTAATCAGACCACCGATGTCAGTTAAGGATGTTGAATCCGTCGTAAGTGATGAGGATACTGGTCGAACAAACACATGTAACGTCTGCCACAGTCTTGTATTAATGCTGCGTATTCTTGTTGACGGCCTAACTTCTTTTAACTAAGTAATCCCTTCCATTCCATCCACACCCTGTTCATGTGCAAGTTCAGATGAAACATTACTGCTGATCACTACGGTAACCAGAAACAGTTTAGCGGAAATATTAGAAAAAATAATTGAATCTTTTATTCTGCGGTAAAGGAATCACCATATTCTGTAGAAGCAAGACCAACGTTTCTGTTACGTAATTCATATACAAATTTCATGTCGTTATGGTTAGGATTTGTAATTACGGGCCGGCCGAAGTGGCCGTGCGGTTAAAGGCGCTGCAGTCTGGAACCGCAAGACCGCTACGGTCGCAGGTTCGAATCCTGCCTCGGGCATGGATGTTTGTGATGTCCTTAGGTTAGTTAGGTTTAACTAGTTCTAAGTTCTAGGGGACTAATGACCTTAGCAGTTGAGTCCCATAGTGCTCAGAGCCATTTGTAATTACGGGCAACATGCGTAAACGACGCTGTACAATTGGTGAAACAAATCGCAGTTGCAGTGGAAACATTCAGTTAACTTCACATATCGAAGACAAAGAACACAATCGATAAATAAACTTACGGCAACTGCAGTACCAATATGCTAAATGAAAACATATCTCTGGATCCAGCTGCAGCGCTCTAACGAGCATAGATTGGACACAAGCAAAAATATTTTAATCAGGCTATACCACCACCTCGTGGAACAACCGAAATAAAATGTTCAAACGTACCTAGGTTCTGTATTTTAATTTAAAAAACCTACCTGTTACCAACGGTTCGTCTAAAATTGTGAGCCACATGTTTATACAGGGTGGTCCATTGATAGTGACGGGGCCAAATATCTCACGAAATAAGCATCAAACGATAAAACTACAATGAACGAAACTCGTCTAGCTTCAAGGGGGAAATCAGATGGCGCTATGGTTGACCCGCTAAATGGTGCTGCCATAGGTCAAACGGATATCAACTGCGTTTTTTTAAATAGGAACCCCATTTTTTATTACATATTCGTGTAGTACGTAAAGAAATGTCAATGTTTTAGTTGGACCACTTTTTTCGCTTTGTGATAGATGGCTCTGTAATAGGCACAAACGTATAAGTACGTGGTATCGCGTAACATTCCGCCAGTGCGGATGGTATTTGCTTCGTGATACATTACCCGTGTTAAAATGGACCGTTTACCAATTGCGGAAAAGATCGATATCGTTTTGACGTAAGGCTATTGGGATCAAAATGCCCAACGTTCGTGTGCTATGTATGCTGCTCGGTATCCTGGACGACATCATCCAAGTGTCCGGACCGTTCGCCGGATAGTTACGTTATTTAAGGAAATAGGAAGTGTTCAGCCACATGTGAAACGTCAACCACGACCTGCAACAAATGATGATGCCCAAGTAGGTGTTTTAGCTGCTGTCGCGGCTAATCCACACATCAGTAGCAGACAAATTGCGGGAGAATCGGGAATCTAAAAAACGTCGCTGTTGAGAATGCTACATCAACATCGATTGCACCCGTACCATATTTCTACGCACCAGGAATTGCATGACGACGACTTTGAACGTTGTGTACAGTTCTGCCACTGGGCACAAGAGAAATTACGGGACGATGACAGATTTTCTGCACGCGTTCTATTTAGCGACGAAGCGTCATTCACCAATAGCGGTAACGTAAACCGGGATAATATGCACTATTGGGCAACGGAAAATCCACGATGGCTGCGACAAGTGGAACGTCAGCAACCTTGGCGAGTTAATGTATGGTGCGGCATTATGGGAGGAAGGATAATTGGCCCCCATTTTATCGATGGCATTCTAAATAGTGCAATGTATGCTGATTTCCTTCGTAATGTCCTACCGATGTTACTACAAGATGTTTCACTGCACGACAGAATGACGATGTACTTCCAACATGATGGATGTCCGGCACATAGCTCGCGTGCGGATGAAGCGGTACTGAATAGTATATTTCATGAAAGGCGGATTGGTCGTCGAAGCACCATGCCGTGGCCCGCACGATCACCGGATCTGACGTCTCCGGATTTCTTTATGTGGGGAAAGTTGAAGGATATTTGGTATCGTGATCCACTGACAACGCCTGACAACATGCGTCAGCGCATTGTCAATGCATGTGAAAACATTACGGAAGGCGAACTACTCGCTGTTGAGAGGAATGTAGAGGAAGGTCGTTACACGTATTCCTAAATGGATTGAGGTTGACGGACATCATTTTGAGCACTTATTGCATTAATTTGGGTATGTACAGATATCACGCTGTAACAGCATGCGTTCTCAGAAATGGTAAGTTCACAAAGGTACATGTATCACACTGGAACAACCGAAATAAAATGTTCAAACGTACCTAGGTTCTGTATTTTAATTTAAAAAACCTACATGTTACCAACTGTTCGTCTAAAATTGTGAGCCACATGTCTGCGACAATTACAGCGCCATCTGTCACAAAGAGAAAAAAGTGTCCAACTAAAACATTCATATTTCTTTACGTACTACACGAATATGTAGTAAAAAATGGAGGTTCCTATTTAAAAAAACGCAGTTGATATCCGTTTGACCTATGGCAGGGCGATCTAGCGGGCCAACCATAGCGCAATCTGGTTTGCCCCTTCAAACTAGACAAGTTTCGTTCTTTGTAGTTTTTTCGTTTGGCGCTTATTTCGTGAGATATTTGCTCCGGTCTCACTATATATATATATATATATATATATATATATATATATATATATATATATTCCACAACTAAGAATATATCCATATATGATTCGTTAAAAAAAATAACTAATTCAGCAATTCAGTATAAGACTATAAGCATAAACCTCAGCAACTTATTTTAGTTTTTCAGCTCTGATAGCTCTAGTGACTGAACTATTAACATTCTGTGAAAGTTAAATAAGAATTTTCATTCACAATTTTAGTATACTCCACGTGAAGTTGGTAGACCACTGCTGTTAACTTACATTCGAATGGTTCACTGTTAGTTCCAATTCTGAGGTTGGAATAAACTTCCATCACTTCTGGTTGGTAAGGCAAAGAGATAGTTTCGTAGGATTCCTGATTTCTGACCCGTGCGCGGTTTTGACATGCAATCGAAAGCACGATATAACTTCTTTGCCGATAGCTAAGCAATCGCCTCTTTCATCTCCTGACGGGAGTATGCTCTCTCTCTCTCTCTCTCTCTCTCTCTCTCTCTCTCTCTCTCTCTCTCCATGTTTCGCAGACTTAAAGGCGGACCGGAACAGCTCGCTCTCAGTCTTTGATGACCAATAGCTGGAGGATGGCAGTTCAGCATAAAGGGATGGCAGTTATGTGGGTAATGGACGCTATATGGAATTTCCGGAATTGAATATCACTTTGAGCGAGAGTGTGTATTGCGAGTCTATCAGTTTACATGTCTGAGAGACACTTCGCTCAGATTTGGTGGAAGAAAGCTTTGGTATTGCGTCTGCTGTTTTGTTTCCATAGAAATCACGGGGAAAGTGGGTAACTGAGCCGTAAATACGTAATGGGTAATACGTAGACTCTACGACCTGTTAACTGCCTGTTATGCCTTAGCATTCTTTATAGTGTGTGTTTTAGGCTTGAACTAACCGCAGAGTTATATAATAGGGAGTTTGCCAGTCGCACTAAAATCCATTTTAAATGTTTTATGTCACTGTTATTTCTGTCTACCGGCTTTCGGGACAGTTGATAATTTATGAATATTATATGGTTTGCTTCTGTACTCTATGTATACTAGCATAAAAGCAAATTCAATTTTCCTGTCATAGTTGAAGCCATCTGAGCGTTCTCGTTCAAATTTCGTTTATACATTCCTTTAGTAAACTAGCCTGAGTAATATCAACTTAAAATCAAGCTATGTACATTGCTGAAAATATTTGTCTGTCTATATTACAGATATTCGTGTCTTTTGGGCTCGCTCTCAGTGTGTAACCTTTTAGTATTACTTGTATTCGCTTTGGTACTGAAATAGGTCTATTGAGAGTTTGCTGTTTATTATTCACACTCAGGCTTTTGTCAGAGAAGACGTGTGGTTGGATGATGTATTTGTTTTTGTCATTACATCTTGAACTTTAGCTGTTTCGTTAAAGACTGAGCTATTTTTCATTGTTAGGTATTATTCGTGTTTATTAATAATCTGTCTAACATTTATGAGGGTAAGAGTTTGATATGAATGTTGCCCTTTGTCAGGGTTAATGAGTACCGTAACATGAATTACATACAAGTCATAATGTATCAGATAATATAAAAAACAGTTTATTAAAGAAATGTTTCACTTAAGAGCACTGTCCACATCCTCGGTCCAAGTCATTTTCATTTAAAACTTGTCTCACTCAATAATGGATATAAAGTAGTTTACTTGTTGTTTGGAGCATTGCACTGAGCCCTAAGAAACTTTAGTTCGATTCTAAAAGTCGGTCAAGGGGAAGGGGGGGGGGGGGGAGGAAGATAATGGGTGTGAGGAGATTTTGGGGAATGGAACATCGCTTAACAAAAGGAGAGCTGGGATCCTCCACCAACAAATTGGTAACATTTGGTTCTGTTCAATATAGTTTTTGCTAACTTTTTTGGAGTTAAGGTAAAAAATGTGTATTAAGATAAATTATATTTATGGTTTAGATAGTAAGCTATTTTCCGCTCTTATTCTTCTGTTAAAACGTGTTTGAAATACACTGCAATCTATACTGCTACATAATTATAAAAAATGATTGAATCTGTTGGAGAAATATATTCGCTGATTTCTGTAGTCATTTTATCCAATCTAATACGAAACTCCATCGGGGGTGGCTATAGCCCTCATAGCCCCCTGCCTTGCCACCATCCCTGAACTCACAAGGACCATTTCATGGTGAGCATTACTGGGCAGATCATTAACGCACTGCAACTACTTTGTTTAATAAAAGAGATTAATTGTAAAGTTCAGAATTTAATCCGTTTGCACATTTCTTTAGAAATATTATAAGACAGCGGCAAATTCATGTTGTATTCTGGCAAGCAGATTTATTTGGTTTCTCTCGAAGTTGGAAATGCACATAGTCACCCAAAGCGTAACTACAGCAAAGTCACAACCAACCATACCAGTACGAGTTCAAAATCAAACGAAAATAAATTTTGAAAGAAGCTTTCAGTCGGCGACAGCTCTCTCTGGTTCTGGCGTCGGGGAATCCTTCGCGAATTTTGCAGTCAGATATGTGCACTGTTCTGTGTAAAATTTCGTTGTTAGTTTTTGCGCAGGGCTTATAAATTAATCATTTGTGTTTTCTTTCCCATACAGGTCAACATACTTAATTTTGACAATTTATTTTCTTGTGAATATTGCTCTTTATTGCGATGCCGCTTAAGACGGCAAACAATACAAGTACTTATCAACCAGTAACTCTGTCCAATTCAACAGAAAATAATACCGTGATTTCGACGAATTATTGCATCCTAATTTAGTAAATCAGACATGCTCGGAAATGTGAGAGATCACGTTCCAACGAAGGTGGAAACGTTACTCAATTTGGAGAGCAATGTGTTTGGAAGCGTAAATATTTCTTTCCTAAATAATGCAGCTATTTCAGCTTTGCAAGTTTTAGATTCCAGACAGGCCGAATCCACTACAACATGGACTTTGTAAAGTCAGGTGACAATCGAAGTTTACAATAAGAATACTCATGAACATTCTTCTCATCACACAATGATTAACGCCAATTATTCACAGGCCAATGTTTTCAGGACTATGCTTCAGATATTAGTCGCAGAAAACAACAAAATTTTGGTGACAGATGTTGACAAAGAACAACAAGAATGTAATAAAATGTTAGATCCATACCTTGACACAAGAAAGAAAGAATGTAATAAAATTCTATCAAGTCATATTGACTAAAAATTACGAAAGCACTGTGAAACACTTAACAATCAGTTAATAAGCCACACTAACACGAAATTAAGTGACATGTTTGACCATTAGGAGGGTTCGCAGAAAATGAGTTGCTGAACTAGATAATCAGTTAAAAATATTAAAAAAACAATGCACAAAGAGAAACATTCGCTTGTCAAGAAAATAAATAAAGTAGTTCCCAGTGCCGTAGACACAAGACTACAATTTAAAATACAGTGTCATTCAGAACAGATTATTCATTTGAAATCGAAAAGTAATAAATTTGACAACAGCACTACGACCCAATTGCTACCTCTAATAGCACAAATGGGAAACATTTCTTAAAAAGTCGAACAATTAGAGCTCAACACAGGCTCAAATTCGGCAGATACATTTCCCACACCTTTTACACAAACAACAGAATTTCTTTCAAAATGCCCAGCAATCAGTGAACGACATCAACACACAGGAATTTTTTCTTTTATTCATCAGTTTTCCGACTAGTTTGATGCGTCCCGCCACGAATTCCTCTCCTGTGCTAAACCTCTTCATCTCAGAGTAGCACTTGCAACCCATGTCCTCAATTATTTCCTGGATGTATACCAGTCTCTGCCTTCCTCTATAGTTTTTGACCTCTAAGCACCCTCCAGTACGATGAAAGTGATTCACTGATGTCTTAACAGATGTCCTATCATTCTGTCCCTACTCCTTGTCAGTGTTTTCCACATATTCCATTCCTCACCGATTCTGCGCAGAACCTCCTAATTCCTTAACTTATAAGCCCACCTAATTTTCAACATTCACCTGTAGCACCACATCTCAAATGATTCTATTCTCTTCTGTTCCGGTTTTCCCACAGTGCGTTTGACTACCGTGCAATGCTGTGCTCCATACGTACATTCTCAGAAATGTCTTCCTCAAATTAAGGCCGATATTTGATACTAGTAGACTTATCTTGGCCAGGAATGCCCCTTCTGCCAGTGCTTTCATTCCATCCTTGTTGCGTCCGTCATTAGTTATCTTGGTGCCTAGGTAGCAGAATTTCTTAACTTCATTTGCTTCGTGACGATCAGTCGTGATGTTAAGTTTCTCGGTGTTGTCATTTCTGTAACTTCTCATTACTTTCGTCTTTCTTCGATTTACTCTCAGTTCATGCTCGGTACTCGTTATATTGTTCGTTCCATTCAACGCATCATGTAATTATTCTTCAATTTCACTCATGATAGCGATTTCATCAGCGAATCGGATCATTGATGTCTTTTTACCCTGAATTTAATTTCCACTCCTGAACCTTTCCTCTATTTCTATCATTGCTCCTTCGATCTGCAGATGGAATAGTAGGGGGAAAAGACTACATCCATATCTCAAAATCTCTTTAATCTGAGCACTTCGTTCTTGGGAGTCCACTCTTATTATTCCCTCTCGGTCATGAACATATAGTATATTACCCATCTCTCCTTATAGCTTACCCCTGTTTTTCTCCGAATTTCGAATTTCTTGCACCATTTTACATTGTCTAACGCTTTTTCCAGGCCTACAAATTTTATGAAAGTGTCTTGTTTTTTCTTTAGTCTTTCTTCCATTAACAACCGCAGCGTCAGAATTGTCTCTGTCATGCCTTTACCTTTCCAAAAGCCAAACTGATCGCCATCTGATACATTCTCAACTATCTTTTCCATTCTTCTGTGTATCACTCTTGCATGCATGAGCTGTTATGCTGGTTGTGCGATAATTCTAATCCCCTATCTCTTCTAAATCAACTCCTGTTTCTTTTTCTAGCATGTCAGACATATCTCCCTCCTCATAGAGGACTTCAATGTACTCTTTTCACTTATCCGCTCTCTCCTCTGCATTAAGTGGAAGTTCCGTTGCACTCTTAAAGCTACCAGCCACGCTTTGAACGTCACCTAAGGTTTTTTTTTTTTTTGACTTTCTTACATGCTGAGTCAGTCCTTCGGACAATCATTTCTTTTTCGATTTCTTCACATTTTCATGCAGCCATTTCGTCTGAGCTCCCTGCACTTTCCATTTATTTCATTATTCGGTGACTTACATATCTCTGTCTCTGAATTTCCCTCAGTATTTTTTGTACTTCCTTCTTTCATCGATCTGCTGAAGTATTTCTTCTGTTACCCATGGTTTCTTCTTCAGTTACATTCTTTGTATATTTTTTTTTCTTTCTGGAGATGTCCTTTCCCCTTCAACTGTACTGTCTACTGAGCTCTTCCTTATTGCTGTATCTTTAGCTTTAGAGAATTTCAAGCATGTCCCGTCTTCCTTTTGTACTTCTTTATCCCACTTCTTTGTGTACTTTTTCTTCTTGACTAATCTCTGGAACTTCAGCCTACTCTTCGTCACTTTTTGATCTGAGTCTATACAGGCTGCTGGGTATGCCTTACGATCCAGTATCTGATTTTGGAATCTCTGTCTGACCATGGAATAATCTAACTGAAGTCTTCCTATACCATCCAGTCTTTTCCAAATATGCAGCCTCCTCTTGTGTTTGCTGAACATAATATTCGGTAATAGTAGCTGAAATTTATTACAGAACTCAATTAGCCTTTCCCCTCTCTCATTCCTTGTCCCAAGCCCATATTCTCCCTTAACCTTTTCTTCTGTTCCTTCCCCTACAATTGAATTCCATTTCCCATGGCTATTAGATTTTCATCTCCCTTTATGTCCTGTATTACCTTTCAATATTCTCATATGCGTTCTCTATCTCTTTCTCTTCAGCATGCGACGTCGGCATGTATACCTGAACTATTGTTGTCGGTGTTGGTTAGTTGCCGATTCTGATAAGAACAACCCCATCACTGAACCGTTCACTGTAACACGCTTTTGACCTAATTTTCTGTTCATTACGAATCCTACTCAAGTTATACGCCGGACGCTGTGGCCGAGCGATTCTAGGCGCTTCAGTCTAGAGCTGCGCGACCGCTACGGTTAGAATCCTGCCTTGGGCATGGGTATGTGTGATGTCCTTAGGTTAGTTAGGTTCAAGTAGTTCTAAGTTCTAGGGGACTGATGACCTCAGATGTTAAGTTCCATACTGCTAAGAGCCATTTGAACTAATCAAGTTATACCATTTTCTGCTGCTGTTGATATTACCCTACACTCATCTCACCAGAAATTCTTGTCTTCTTTCTATTTCACTTCACTGACCCCTACTACATCTAGACTAAGCCTTTACATTTCTCTTTTCTTATTTTCTAGCTTCCCTACCACATTCAAACTTCTGACATTCCGTGCTCCGACTCGTAGAACGTTGTACTTTCGTCGGTTATTCAATCTCATTCGCATGGTCACCTTCCCGCGGAGATCCAAATGGGGAACTATTCCGAAATATTTTGCCAACGGAGAGATTAACAGATTAAAAAGTGATTTTGCCTACACAGTGAAAACTTTGTCACATCAACAAAACACTTATGATTCTCCGTATACTTTTCATGGTCAGTCAGATGGGTTTGCATGTGAACAAAAAATAGGCAGAATGACAAGAATCAGGACCTTTTAAACAGAAAGGCGACAGTCACAAACATTTTACAATAGAAAAGATCTACAGAACTCTCCAAGACACGATGGATTCGACTATAAACATTTTCTTTCTGTACGAAAATCCAAAGATTTGAAAAATGGTAATACCGACTTGCATGCTTTAGACTGGATCCAGCTATTCTCTTCATCTCTACCTCCAGATTGGCCCGTAACCCATAAATAAGAGTTCATTTGTGGTTTTTTAGAAGGCGAACCCGCCATGCGAATGCACCCAGTAGCTAGACAATGCTCATTGAGTACACCGTCGCAGGCGCTCCTGTCTATGACGCAGCGTCAAGGGTAAACGCAGCCATGGTCTCCGAGCTGATAGTTCATGCTGCTGCAAACGTCCTCAAACTGTTCGTGCAGATTGTTGTTGTCTTGAAAACGTCCCCATCTGTTGACTCAGGCATCGAGACGCGGCTGCACGATCCGTTGCAGCCATGCGGATAAGATGCATGTCATCTGGACTGCTAGTGATATGAGGCCGTTGGGATTCAGCACGGCGCTCCGTATTACCCTCCTGAACCCACCGATTCCATATTCTGCCAACAGTCAGTGGATCTCGACCAACGCGAGCAGCAATGTCGCGATACGATAAACCGCAATCGCGATAGGCTACAATCCGACCTTTATCAAAGTCGGAAACGTGATGGTACGCATTTCTCCTTCTTACACGAGGCATCACCTTAACATTTCACAAGGCAACGCCAGTCAACTGCTGCTTGTGCATGAGAAACCGGTTGGAAACTTTCCTCATGTCAGCACGTTGTAGGTGTCACCACCGGCACTAACCTTGTGTGAATGCTCTGTAAAACTAATCATTTCCGTATCACAGCATCTTCTTCCTGTCGGTTAAATTTCGCCTCTGTAGCACGTCATCTTCGGGGTGTAGCAATTTTAATGGCCAGTAGTGGACTTATTTTTTATTTACTCCATTCTGTTATAATGGGTTAGCTATCGTTTGGACATAGGCTACATTGATTTTTACACATATGGTGCAATATGTCTTTTTAAATTAATTTTATGCTACGCAATACTACCTCCCATCAGTGTAACTACTCCTACGATTAATAATGATAATCTTTTTAAAAAATTCTGTTTCTGCTATGAATAAAAACACCACCTACTACTGTTATAATAATTACAGTTCTTGTTTGTCACATTCTACAATGCACTGCATCGCTTCGTCGTCGGTAGGCATGCCCTGTAAGTCCCTTGGATGCTGTAGAGAGGGCAGTGCTTCCATCAGGATCTTCCATTGTTTCCAGGCTTGCTGGTTGCAGACAACAATTCCTCTGTTCCAAGGCAGCTTCGTTGTGCTGATAAGGAGCGCAGCCACAAGCCAATCCTAGTCATCACAGTTCTAGTTCCTTGTGTGCCACAGATGTATTTCTCTCTGGTGTTAATATGACGGCTGCTCATGCTGTGTGTGTTAATTTGATGGCTGCTCATGCAGTGTTGGGAGTTCTTCAGCCACAACTGTTGATCTCAGGTGCCTTTGAACAACATTATGTCAACTAAAATACACTCTAAGACAAACAAAAGTACATATATGAAGGAATTATCTGAATGGGTCAGAAATCGGTAGATGTGATGTACATGTGCAGACAAACAAGTGTTTGAATTTTCAGAAACATTGGATAATGGCTGTAAGGGAAAAAGTTTCACAAACTGAGCACAAGTTGAGCATTGGCGTACCTCTGGCCCTTATGCAACCGGTTATTCGGCTTTGCATTGATTGATAAAGTTGTCAGATCCCTCATGAAGGGTATCGCTACAAATCCTGTCCAATTCGGCCGTTATCTCCTCAAAATCCCGAGCTGGTATAAGGGTCCTGCCCTTAGTCTTCCAAAAGGTCTCATTAGGAATACTACCCAACTGGGGCGTTATCTCCTCGAAATCCCAAGTTAGTTCGAGGGTCCTGCCTCTAATACTCCAAAAGTTACCTCAGCGATGTATCAGCCTACAACTACGACATCCATAATCATATACTCCCCCCGCCACTTACTCTTTTACCCTGTAATCACTGTATCTTCCTGCTCTTCCATGCTTTCTACGTCCCAACAGCTCAGATGACTCCATCTGTCTTCCCATCCTCACACACTGCATCCTCAGATTTAACTAACGCCTCATTTGCAGATGCAGCTTGTACTGTAGCTCCATTGCCACCACCGCTGCCGCCACCACCACGACACCCATCACCAATATCACAACGGCACCAGGAAGCAGCTTAATCAGCCGCTACTGCCGCTCCCTTGTCACTTCCAACATCGTTACATCTGGATCACTAACAGAAGCACCTGCGAGACCTACTGCAGCAACAACCATACCAGCACCAGTAACATATGCTCAACCTGTGACTTCATCGGCCTATTGGAATCAGCTTCAACCCCACCAGCTCCAGGGATTAAGGGTAAGAGGAGTCACGCAGGATCCTGTCCCACTCTACAGTTAACATCCTCTGACACCCCATCCTCAAATGAACCCAGAAACCTACTTATTTCCGACACCCCACCTGGTACAGACACTCAGCTGCTGCCTCACCAGCTACCCACACCATAATCTATGGAGTCCACTCCCATAGCACCCCACACAAGTCCTTCAGCACTTTCCTCCATCCCAATATCAGATTCTTCAATCCTAAAACTCTTCCCCTAAAGTAAAAACCATCCAAACCTAAACGTGTCACAGCTCATACCCCACAAGGACACAGTAATCATCAAATCTTCTGATCCTTAATTTCCCACCTACTACAACATGTACATCACATCAACTTCGGTTCACATTCTATCCTACTCACACTCAGCATATCAGCACACCAACCCCTCACCCTCTGCTGACACTTACTGCTGCGATGAGACGGGTGGACCCCAAGATCACAGTGGGGGAAGCTGAGTGGAAGCTAAGTGCGTATCCTAACTCCCAAATCAGCAAAGCCATTCGATTTCACCATCATTCTGGTCCTACATTCCTCATTCGCATCTTGTCTGAAGCTCCCTCAGCTGTAGATCACATTCTTTAGAACGGAGCCCTCATCTATCAGCAAAAACACTTAACTGAACCTTCCTGCTCCCAAGCCCTCACCTACCATTGCCACAAATGATTGATCTACAATCATCGTTTAACTCCCGACTGCAAAATCCCTCCTGCCTGCCCCCACTGTAAAGCCAGCCACCTGTACCAACACTGTCGCAAACTCTGGTCCCCACCCACCTGCAACACTTGCAATCAATCCTGACCCACTTACTGCTGTAAGTTTACAGCCAAATGCACTCCCACTAACCTTAACTGAAAGTTCCAATTCGCCACATTGACACCACACTTTACCCAAGTAACTTCCTTTGTCCTACTGCTACTGCTGAAGACATAATACGGTACACCATTTCTGCAAAACATCCTCCCATTTCAGCACTTGCACATCCTCTATCAAGTCACTCCTGAAGTCTGTTCTGTTATTTCATTTAAATTCTACCACCACATATTTCCAAAACCACTCCCTCTTCTTCTCCAAAGGAGACTACCATCATTAAGACATCCCAACCCATCTTGGATCATCCCCTTCAAACCCAAAGCACTCTACATCACTTCTGTCACCACCACTCTCACAATCGCACCAATAATCTTTTCTCCTTCTCCGCAACTTCAATGCCAGCTCCTCAGCCTCATCTTTCGTTCCACTACTCACCATGCTTCCGCAATTTCTTCACCTACCCTTACTTGGAGTTGATCATCAAGCATACCTGACAGCAGCATGATGTCCTGTAACTTGTCACCTCTGAGCAGGTTACCCTGAAACATCAAGTTCACAGCATCAGCATCCCCTGGAAATATTCAATGCTCATATTCTGTTCACCATGTTCTATTCACCTTCCTATGTTTAAATACTCGTACGTTATGTTTCAAAACCGTAGGCTGAAGAGCGGCTACATCGCTACTGCCGATTGCCGCCACATTTTGCGATTGCCTCCACATTTGGGAGTGAAATAATAATAAAGAAAAAAGTACATTATATAGCTTAATATTTGTCACTCCACTTTTATCAGGTCAAC
The DNA here is from genome assembly GCF_023898315.1 of Schistocerca nitens. Classification (NCBI taxonomy): domain Eukaryota; kingdom Metazoa; phylum Arthropoda; class Insecta; order Orthoptera; family Acrididae; genus Schistocerca; species Schistocerca nitens. Next base: position 292,536,759 of record NC_064614.1, on the reverse strand, counting down.
TGAAGATTGGCAGAGACCGAAATGCGTATTGAGGAATAAAATAAAAGTGTGTAAAATCATATAGTACCTGTTTATTCTAGATCACCCGGATTTATTAAAAACCTTATAGTTTTTGTGATAATGATGCTCGCATACCTCTACTAAGACTTTCAGCCGAATTTACGACACCAGTTTCAAAAGACAAGTATTTGCACAAGGTGGGAATGAGCCATTGACCCACACATCACTTTCCAGAGCTTATATCCGCATGGACGCAGTTAATGAATTCGCTCAGGTATCGAACCATTTATGCCAATGGGTCTAAGTAGAGAGTACATTTTATTCAATGGTTTTATTAGGATTCTCCTACCGGAAACATTATCAGGGTATAGTACGTTTGAACTTCAGTGGCTACTATAGCAGAAGAGATACGATCGAAAGAGGAATTTGCTAACATATTTCAAAGCTCTTAGAGCCCTTCAAAGAATCAGAGAGACCGAAGCAAGATATTCAGAAAAGGGAAATAACCACAACAGCTAAAACTAGAAATCCATGTACTTTCTAAGGGTCTCAACACAATGTAGTTCGCTCACAAACGTTGAGGTTATATACACGTTTAGTCAACGCATACTATCAAAGTACTTCGATCCCACGCAACGACATATGCTTTCACGCTAGGGTGATTCTGTACTGCCATCACAGGTGAAGTGGATTCCAAACTACCAAATATGTATGCTGCAGTGGACGGGTCATGTGCTCAACTGCACATGCACTGCCCCTACATGAGCATAAGGCAGTAGCGATCAGTGGGACATTTATGTTTCAAACAGACATTGTATGTAAATATGGGTAAATGTGACAGGGTGGTTAAAAGTGGTAATCGTTTTAGGCCGTCCATACACGTGTGAAGTTACTGGATTTGTTGGTGTCTGTTGGTTTATCAAATAATCGATTTAAAAAATACAGCATATAACGTAAAAAAGATACATTTCGACATTATGGGCCAATCGGGCTCGACCGACCGCCGTGTCATCCTCTGCCAATGGCGTCATTTTGAGCAGTATGTGGTCAGAACACCACCCTCGCAGTCGTTATCTGGTTTCTTGTACTTGGAACCACCACTAAACGGTCGAGTAGTTCCTTAGCTGGCCTCACAATGCTCCGTGCGTTCCTTAACGAGTCCTCCCACCAACGAAAAATCCCTGGCTTCACCAGGAAACTAACTCGGGTCCTCTGTGTGACAGTCATCTGGGCTGACACTCAGCTATGCATGTGGACACAGCATTAAGGAAGATGATAAAATGTATGAAGTACGCCCTTACCCTACTGTGATTGAGAAGTCATGAAACATGGAAAAGAAGAGTGCCTCTCATTGATGGACAATATCAAAGTTCAAGACATGAAACCAACTGCCCCGCATTCCTCCACCCGATTACCGAGATGGGATGGGATGAGACTGATCATCTCTGTACATGCCACCGTCGTCTGTGTATTGGTTTCCTACTACAGTGACGGGAGCCATTTGTTGTGGCTGCTACGTACCCCTCTCTCGTATCAATCTCTTCATTTCAGACGAGAACTTACTTCCCTCGTCCTCAATTATTTGTTGCCTGTATTACAGTCTCTGTCTTTCTCCACAGTGTCTACACTGTACAGCCCCCTCTACTAATGGAAGCTATTCCCTATCACCCTATCACCTTGTCGGTTTTCTCATCTGTGGTCATTTCCTCGTCGATTCTGCAGAGAACCTCCTCATTCCATTTCTTATCCGTCCACATATTTTAAGTATTTTTCTCTTCTGAAATATTTCGGTTCTCTTCTTATTCGGTGTTCTCATAGCATAGGAAATAGTCCGTGATTTGCTCCTACACAACGCTGTGATCCAGTCTTACATTCCTAGAAATTCTTAGCAAATCAAGGCCTTTGTTAGTAGCAGACATCTCTTAGCCATGAATGCTTCTTCTGCCTGTCCTATTCTATTCTTATGTCCTAATAATATCGCCTTTAACGTGTTGTTATAGTTTCAAGGCAGCAAAGTCCTTACCTCATAGTCAGCAGTGTTGATTTAAAGTTTATTGCTAATATCACTTCTGTTTCTCCTCATTACTTTCGTCTTTCTTCATCTTACTCTCAATTCATAGCATGTGCTCATTACAATGTTCATTCCATTCAGCAAACCTTGCAGTTCTTCCACAATTTCACTGAGGCTAGCAATGTCATCAGGAAATTTTAATATTGTTGTCTTTCCACACTGAATTTTAAGCGAATTCCCGAAGGTTTCTATTATTTTCTTCAAAACTTCCCCAATATACAAACTGAGCATTGGCGGCTCATTACACGCTCCAACCATCGATAGTTTTCACCTGCCATCTCCATTGTGCAGTTATCGCTGCCCGTGCCTGGTTTCAAAAGTGACCGCTAGAGCGGCATCGATAGAGAGAGACATTGTAACAGCGCGGCGCAGACATTTTACGTGTAGCCTTCGCGCAGTGAGAACCTGAGGCTAGCGACGCTGTTTGGAGCAATGGACGTGCGGCGCAGATCGACAATACGTCTTCTCCGGACCGTCGTTCACTCTTCTTGGCCAGGACTGGGTAGAAGGCAACCGTTTGTTTCCCCTATGCCGTATATTTGTGAATGTTCAGCTATCTGCACCATTTTACCTCTACGCAAGCTGTTTGAGCAGATCTGACTCTAAGTGATTCTAGGACCGTTCATTGCCCTGCCTGTTCTGTGTGTCTTTTCAAAGTGAGTTGTGGTATTCTGCTGGCCAGCGTTCTCTCTAAAAATTTGCCACGGTTAATCTTGTTATGGCTAGGTAAAGTGCTCAGAATTCAGACGTAATTATAACGGGGCCCTGAGAATTTTTGTTTTCAATTTTATATTTGTTTTTAAATTGTTTTTTGCGAGAGAAAAAAATGTTTCAGAATTACAATATTTGTTTTTACTATGTTTTATAAGCTGGTGTTGCCTCTGATGCTACTATCTGGCCCTTAACCTTTGGTGTCCAATGACCTCCAGCTAATGGTAAGACCCTAGCGAGTTGTTATTTATGTGCCTTCTTGCAAGAATGTACAGCTCCATTTGATTAGTTCTCTTTTACACCTTACATTTTTAGCGAAGCTTATTTACTAGGGCGTGTGATCTTATTGGAATGGTTCTTTACGTGCAACAGTGGTTAAACAATAACTTTCATTTGTAGTGTCTGTAAACTGAACATGGCAAATTAACGTGCAATATTCCTACCTGCTTTTCTTGAAGGGGATCTGTTTTTGCGTTAAAAGAATAAAGGATTGTTGTCAGAATTGTGAATGATGTTATTTAAAGGAGTCTAGTCCTTTCATATCATTTCCCTGATAGTGGTAAATCCCAGTTTTATGATAGCTGAGCATGCCTGCCCTCCTGTTGGCTTATCCATGGGGGGGCGGGGGGGGGGGGGGTGGAATTACCAAATTGACAACCCCTATTAAGATCATTTGTCCTTATCAAGTTTAATATTTGTAACCGAATTCGATTTCCTTCAGGGAACCATAACCAGTGTTGAGGCAAGGAGTTTTGCAGGCATTGGCCGCCTCAAATGTGAACATCTCCACTAGGAACTTTGAAGTCATCGCATACCTATCACGGGTGGTTATTCAAAGCTGGCAACAGAGTTGGGTGTGGCATTGCTCCAGACTCTCCATATTTCAACAGAAGTAATCGGTGAGGTAGGTGCCAATATTTTCACCATTTCTTTAGTTTGGATGAATTATTTCAGAACATAAATTTTTAGACGTTAACGAACCCACCCGCACGGAAGTGTGTAGGGTCCAGGCCCAACTGTGGCACTTCAGTAATCATCTTGTTGTTCTAGCCCACCTTGAACTCAATGATCAGCAGAGGGGTGCTGTAACAAAGATAAGCGCGAGTATTAAAGAATTACAGATTGGCTTGGGCGCGTTAGTTTTAGAAAGTGAAGGGCCGAGTGGGGAAGTGGGAATTTTAGTTGATCAGTCCCAAGTTAGAAAAGCCACAGCCCAAGCTCCTTGGAGATCCTTCTCGAATTCTTTTGCTAAATTGCCGAATTCTATTTTGTGTTTATTAACACTGAACTAGTTGTTGACCTATTGAATAAAATTCGTACAATTTGAATTACATGCTAATGCCCTGAAAATCCTGCATTTGATCATTCTTCCTCTTCTTTATTCTTTATCTAAGGGTTTGTTAAACGAGTTGCAATAAGAGGAATTCCAAGAGAGTGGAAATCTGGGGCAGCTTATGGCCTTATAACTGAAATTACCAGCATATATTAGGAACGAACTTTAGCGCTTATACTATTAGCAAGTACATACTTCTCGTACATTTAACGTGTCTGTACTGTTGTCTCGGCTTAAGTATGAATCCCACCAAATAGCATCTTAGAGGGCGTGAGGTCTGAGGATTGGTCACGGCTTGTCTTCACTCGTAAGCCGGCTATCTTTGCTCAACTCAATGACTGCATAACCTCTGTCGAAGCTATTACATTTGATGATGAGGAGCGTAAACGAAGTGTGGATTAGCCACCTGTTTCTTCTTCTTATAGTGACAACTATCATGTGTTAGCTGTTACACTATCATCTAGTAAATCTTAGCTTTGGTGTGAGTTCCGGAATCACTTAGTGCGGGAATGTCGGTTGAGAACGTTCCTACACCCAACAGCTGACGCCATTGTAAGCGAATAATAGCTGGAGTGAAAACGCACGCCGGGCTTGAGTTTCAACGTTTGTGTAAGCTGGCCTCTGTTAGCTCTTCTCCCAGAGATGTCCCGTTGGAAATGGGCAGGAGTTGCCTCTGGTAGGTAATGTGCCAATGAGCCTGTCGATTCTTTGCTTCTACTTTCTCTCAAAATTATTAGTTGTGAAGGAATTAACTGTCAGCTTATTGCTCGGATGTGATTTTATCCAGCCTACTGAATTATCCCATGATTTTGCAAATCTTATGTTTTCCTTTAGGTTTCGATCTTCAAAGAAGCTAGCCTGTTCTGCTAGTAGCGTTATTACATTGCAGACTGTGTGGACGAAGGTGGATCTTGGCCATCTTAGTGAACCTGAGCCTAACCAGGTAAGATAACTTTTGAACAAGTTTCCAGAGGCACTAACTGATCGGTTGGGAGAGACTGACATCATTCGACATAAAATCGGCCTAGTGCATGGCATTCGCTAGGCTTCTTATAGTCTGTCACCACCTAAAATGAGAATTTTAAGGCAAAATACTGAGATCATGCTTCGCGATGGCGTAATTAGGCCTCCAGCTTCTCCATATGCCTCACCTAAAGTTTTTGTGCCTATGGGAGAGGACAAAGGTTTTAGATTGATTTTGGATTATAGGATCCTCAAATGAGGTCATATTAGGATCATTTCCTCTTCCAGATATCCATGAGTGCTTTACTTGGTTTGCTGCTATCTCCCATTTTTCTGTGTTTGATTTAAATCAGGTATATTATCAAATACCTTTGACTGAGGATCCCAAGTTCGTTACATCATTCTGTATGGACCGTAATTTGTGTGAATTCAACCATGTACCCTTTGGCCTAAACTGGAGTTGTTGTGCTTTCACGGATTGTAGATGATGATTTAGGGGATATACAGTTCGACGGTGTTTTAATTATCTTGATGATGTTGTTGTGTATAGTTGGTGTTTTATTGAGCATTTTTCGCATCTTCCACACGTCTTATTGAAGCTTCAGCCAGCTGTTTTGATGATAAGACCTCCCAAGATCACTCTTACCAAGCAGAAAATTTCGTTTCTGGGACACCTGGTTTATAAAGATGGAATCAAAATCGATAAAGAACGTACCTTCGATCTCAAGAACTGTCCCTAAGAATAAAAACGAAGTCGCCTGTATTGTCGGGATGGCCAACTATTAGCTGAAGTTTGTCCCTAATTTCACTCAGGTACCTGCCCTCTTAACGATCTTCGTAAGAAGGGAAGCAAATTGTTTGATGAGAGAGCCCACAGGCTGCATCTGAGGCGATTCAGGCAGCTCTAAGCAATCCGTCAGTATCAGCTATTCCTAATTTAAGGAAGGGATCAAATCTCCAGACGGACGCATGTAATGCCAGTGTGACCACAGGACCTTTACAAGAAGACACAGGTCAGAGGCGGCATGTTTCTTTCGCCCCACGAAGATTTTTGGCATCTGAGCTTAAGTATTCGATGTAGGAGAGTGAGACTGACAGCTTTGTTTGATCTTACAAGGTTTAAATTTTATCTTGAACACAGAGAACTTGAGCTAGAGTCACACAACTAGGCCTTCAGTATGGTTTTGGCCCACCCAAGAAAGAATGACAGGATTTCCAGATAGGCGATCCATATGTCATTCGTTTCACGGTTCGCCATATTAGGTGTTCAGATAACCAGACACCTGATGCAATCAGCTGCATGTTCGAGGAGGGTGCCCACGAATCCAGAGAGTGTTGTTCAGTCACCAACTCTTCCGTTTTTAACGTTTGAAGAGAGACAGGCAAATTATTTTCTGATCTCAACAATAAGTAGGACCAAGGTCCTTAATTAGAACTTATTAGAAGGCAGTTGTTTGATGGTGAGGATCTTCCTGGAAATTATCGGAGCCTAAAATTTGGTTAAAAGTTGAACTGGTGCCATCTGCATTTTGTTATTTACACAGTTCCTTATTAGGTGGGCACCTGTGCCTCTATAAAACCTCCTTGCTAAGGTCCGTTCTCATCTTACATGGCTATCGTTGTTAAAGGATAATCGCCTATTGGTTCAGGAGCGTGAATCTTGCAAAATGGCTAAGTCCGGTCCCAACTCAGGCAAAGGCTTATTGGATTTCGAACGGGAGCGTAGCCCTATGGGTAAACCATTAACCGTTTCTGTGGGTCCCCTGCATTGGAAAACGGCAGTAACCATTATATTTTACTTTTTCTTTATGCTTTTTCTCGTTTTATGTGGCTTTTGCCAAGTAGCGGAGTACTGCGTCGCTAACAACTCGTTTAACTAAAATATTTGCCTGATTCGGTCAGCCGAAGACGCTTGCATTGACTATACTCCTGCCTTTGTGTCACGAGAATTTAAGCAGTTTTGGTATTACATTAAGCGCATTGCGACCCCAAACTTCCATTTCCGAGAGCTTTAATCGTAATCTTAAGGCGCACTTAATTAATCATGCTAAGAATCACAAGGAACGGGACACTTCCATCCATTGGATCAGTGCTGCTTATAATTCAGCACAGGGTGAGGCTTGTAAAGCAATACCTGCTGCGTTGGTGTTTTCTTATTCGCTGAATTTTTCCGCGGCTAATTTGTAGAGTATTAACGATCTGTTGCCTGAGAGAATTACCCCTTACCTGATTAAAAAAACTGGAATAGAGCTAGGAAAAACATCGACCTAGACCATCGCCGTCAAGAGATGTGGTATAATCAGGGAAGGAGACTCTTTGCTGCCAAGTTCGGGACAAGCTTTTTGTTCTACGTATTGGCATAGGAGGCAATTCGGGTAATGGTATTACCAGAAAGCTTCCTTACAGACTTGTAAGACCCTGTGCAATTGTTAAGATCTTAAGTCTCATTAATCATTTTTCGTTGCGACGGGATCTTCTCATTAAATTTCAATCACCAGTTTTCCCCTCCGATTGCGATAACATTGTTGGCACCCACCTACATGGGGAGGAATGATCATCACGATAAAATAAGAGAAATCAGGGCTCGCACAGAAAAATTTAAGTGATCGCTTTTCCCGCGTGCCGTTCGAGAGTGGAACGGTAGAGAGACAGCTGGAAGGTGGTTCATTGAACCCTCTGCCAGGCCCTTTACTGTGAATAGCAGAGTAATCACGTAGATGTAGATGCAGAATCTGCTAGTTCGCAATCTTGTTACTGGAGAAACCTTGAAGTTAGATGTGAACTAAATAAAAAACTAGCTAAGAAATAAGTTTCTCTCCTATTCTCACTTGTAAAAAGAGGTTGCGATGTTTTCGGGTTGAGTGGCGGAGATTGAACTGTGGTGGCTCGTTTCACTTTGTCACCATCGAGAGTTTCTAGCTAGCGTCTCACCAGCTGGCGTGCCTTACTCACTTGCACAGTTCTCGCTGCCTGCGTAGGGAGCGAAAGCGATCACTGGAGCGGCGTCGAAACAGAACCCTTGGAACAGCGCAGTGGAAAAAATTAGCGTGTAGTCCTCACACAGTGTAGAGCCGGGGCCAGATTCATTGCTTGGGGCAACGGACACTTGTGCGGATCGGCACGACGCCTTCTCCTGACCGTCGTTCACTCTTCTTCACCAGGACTGAGTAGAAGGCAAAAATTTGCTTCGTCTATGCCTTGCGTATCTCCCTGTTCAGCTGTGTGCATCCATTTTCTATTCTGCAAGCTGTTTGAACAGATGTTCATCTTTATATTCTTTGAGTGGTCATTCACACCTTCCTTAGACGGCTGTGTTATCCTAGGGCCAATTTACAGCCCTGCGTGCCCTGTGTGTGATTTATAAGTGAGTTGTGTTAATCTGCTGGCCAGCGTTCTCTCTAAAATTTGCCGTGGTTAATGTTGACATGGCTGTGTAAGGTGCTCAACTTTCACGCGTATTTACACACTTAAAAAAAGTTTTGCACCACCTCGATTCTGATAATTCCGGAACCTGTACAGAAAATTGGAACAGAGATCAACATAAACATCATTTCCGCCCTTTTTATTGCTCATGAAAACCACACATTGCATGTTGTACCACCATGCAGTGAGACATTCAGAGGTGGTGGTACACACTGGTAATTGTAATACCCAGTAGCACATCCTGTTGCATTGATGGATGCCTGTATTCGCCGTCGAATAGTATCCACAAGTTTGTCAAGGCATTTTTGGTCCATATTGTCCCACTCCTCAACGGGGACTCAGCGTAGATCCCTCTGAGTGGTTGGTGGGTCACGTCGTCCATAAGCAGCCATTTTCAATCTATCCCAGGATTGTTTGATAGGGTCCATGTCTGGAGAACATGCTGGCTCCTCTAGACGAGCGATGTCGTTATCCTGAAGGAAGTCATGAACAGATGTGCAATGGTTACGGCGCCTTCCATGATCACCATCGGCGTACGTCGGCCCCACATAATGCCACCCCAAAACAGCAGGGAACCTCCACCTCGCTACACTCGCTGGACAATGTGTCTAAGCCATTCAGCCTGACCGGGTTGCCTCCAAACACGTCTCCGACTTTTTTCTGGTTGAAGACATATGCGACCCTCATCGGTGAAGAGAATGTTATGCCAATCCTGAGCGATCCATTCGGCATGTTGTTGGGCCCATCTGTACCGCGCTGCATGGTGTTGTGGTTGCAAAGACGAACTTCTGTTGTTGAGAGACCTATCTGGTACAAAGTAACAATGCCGACGCGATCGAACCGCGGTATTGACCTCCTAGGCATGGTTGAATTACAGACAACACGAGATATGTACCTCCTTCCTGGTGGAATGACTGGAATAGATCGGCTTTAGGACCCCCTCCATCTAATAGGCGCTGCTCATACATGGCTGTTTACATCTTTGGGCGGGTATAGTGACATCTCTGAACGGTCAAAGGGAGTGTGCCTGTGATACAATATCCACAGCCAACTTCTCTCTTCAGGAGTTCTGGCAACCGGGCTGATGCAAAATTTTTTTTGATGTGTGTATGTCAGAGGGCTATGAATCATCCAGCATTTTAAAACTTAGTTTTTTTAAAATTGTTTTATGCGAGACAGCAATCTGTTTCTTAATTTAGCATTGATTTTCACTGTTTTAGAAGCTGGTGTGCTCTCTGGTGTTACTATTATCTGGTCCTTTACCGTTTGTGTCTTATGACCTGCAGCTAATGGTTAGACGTTAGTAAATTGATATTTATGTTCGTTACTGGAAGATTTTAGAGCTCCTTTTCATTAGTTCTTTTACACCTTATGTTTTTAGCGAAGCTTATTTCCTCATGCGTGCGATCTTATTGGCTTAGATCTATAACTGCAAAAAAATGGTTCAAATGGCTCTGAGCACTATGTGACTTAGCATCTGAAGTCATCAGACCCCTAACTAACCTAAGGACATGAAACACATCCATGCCCGAGGCAGGATTCGAACCTGCGACCGTAGCAGTCGCGCGGTTCCGAACTGACGCGCATAGAACCATTGGGCCACAACGGCCGTCTCTATAACTGCAACCATGGTTAAACGATAACTTTCTCTTTTAGTGTAATTCACTGAGACATTCACGTTCGATGTTTATCAACAGCACCGGCTGAGTTGCCGGAAGATGGTTCCATGTTGGAGGCTTCTTGGTGAGTGGGTCTGGCTTGCTTGCGGCCATGTGAATTCTTTGGAGTCGCACGTCCTGACTGTCTGTGCTCAACTTGAGTACCTTATGTTCTCTGACTTGAACTGTAAATGAAATTTCGCTGTCAGCCAATAGGACTTTGACTAACTTTTTTCCCACAGGGAATATTCCCTTTAATGCTACTGTTCTGTTTAAAACATATTGTAACATTATTCTAAATTTTGTCGTAAATTATTTGGTCTAAGCGAATCGGGTAAACGAAAAGGGCGGATTGTCATGTCTTGTTAAACAGTTAATATTTGTCTTTCGGGGGGCTTGCCTAATGCCTTGGATTCAAGCTTTCTTGAAGAAATTTATCTAGAACTCAGTTTCAGTTATTTTTAGACTAGTTTATTTAAATTTATTTAACGCCCTATATTGTTAAAGTCTTATTTTCTTGCAACTTGAGGTCATTATTATTGTAATTCAGTGACTGTGTCATTCACAATTTTTAATGCCTTAAAGTCTTCTAGTTCAGCATGGCAAATTAAATTGAAATTCTCCTACCTGTTTTTCTTAAAGAGGACCTGTTGTTATTTTTAAATAATAGTGGTTTGTTGTCAAAAGAATAAATTATGTGAGCTAAACGACCCTAGTCCTTCCATGTCATTTCCCTTATCCTGGTAAATGCCGATGACATAAATTCTATACTAGGGGTGAAATATTGCATCATTGTCTTGCATCAGTTTCAGTGCGCGCTTTTCGTTCTTTGTCTTGTATTCTTAATGTTCCCTCTTGATTTTTTACTTCAGTTATCACATATTACCCGCCTTTTACAATAACGTACTCTTTCTTTCTTGGAATTTCGAAGGTCTTGCCCTATTTTACAATGTCCAATGCTTTTTCCACGTCGCAGAAAGCTATGGACGTGTCTTCGTTTTCTCAATCGTTGCTTCCATTAACAATCACTATGTCACTACTGCCCCCCTTGCGGCTTTCTCTCTCTTAATGCCAAACTAAGAGACCCTTAACTAACTGTTCCATTGTTATGCACATTTTTGTAATCAGAAACTTCGATGCATTAGTGGAAGAACTGATTATGCGGTAGTTGTCACACTTATCTGACCTTGTTACCTTCGGGATGGTGCGGATATTTTTCCGAAAATGTGATTACGCGCTCCAGTCTCATAGATTCTACAAACAATTTTCAATAGTCGTTTGCTTGCCACTTCCATCAACGAGTTTAGAAACTCCAAAGAAGTTTTATTCGTTCCCTCTACCTTACCTGTTCGCAGGTCTTCCAAAGCTCTCTTAAAGAACTCCGGGTCAACTAAGGCTTTCACATGAACTCCCATTTCGATTTCTTTCTCACCAACAGACAATTTCTCCCTCTCGTAGAAGCCTTCAGTTTAATCTTTCCACCTATCCACATGCTGCTCTATGTTTAACAGTGGGTGCCTCGTTGCCCTCTAAATGTTACCGCGCTTACTTTTAATATTATGGAACATTTCTTTTGTTTTCTGTATACTAAATCAGTCCTCCATACAACTATTCCCTTTTAATTTCTTGAGATTTTCCCTGTTGCCATTTTGCCTTGGGTTCATTGCACCTCCTACCTATTTCACTTCTATGTTACTTACTTAGTGCATTCGTGTCGATCCCTGAACATTTTTATACATTTCTCTTTTGTTTATCAGTTTAAATATTATTCTGTCACGCTAAGTTCCTTCGCTGTTATCTTCCTTGTATGTATATTTTCCTGTCCAACTTATGTGAGAGCAGCTTTTACAGATGTACAGCTCTCTTCACCTGAACTGCGTATTGTCGTATTCATTACTGTATTATCTACACCCTTTGAGAATTTCAAACAGATCTCATCGTACCTAAGAACTCCATTTTCCCTCTTGCCCCGTTGCTTCTTCATTGATTCTTTCGGATGATTCTCAACTTATCTGAACTCATCACTACTAAGTTTCAATCTGTGTCCAGTCTGTTTATGGATACATTGTACAATCCAACATCTGATTTAGGAGTCTCTGTCTGACCATGATATAACCCAGGTAGAACCTCTCCGTGTATCTGGGTCTTTTCAAGTACATCTCCTCTTCTGGTGAATCTGAACAGTGTATTCAAACAACGGAAACTCAGGAGGTAGGAGACGAGGTACTGGCAGAATTAAAGCTATGAGGACGGGCCGTGAGTCGTGCTTGGGTAGCCCAGATGGTAGAGCACTTGCCCGCGAAAGGCAAAAGTCCTGAGTTCGAGTCTTGGTCCGGCACACAGTTTTAATCTGCCAGGATGTTTCATATCAGCGCACACTCCACTGCAGAGTGAAAATCTCATTCTGGAATGGAAACTCAGGCTTTCCCGAGATGTTGGAGTTTGTGGTGATGCGTGCGTGATGTGTGCTTGCTTCTGTCTGTGAAAGGTGTGTGTCTCCTTTTTACTGGTGAAGGCTGTGGCCGAAAGCTTAATGTAAGTGTCTTTTAACTGTGACAGTTTTCAATTTGATGTGTCTTCTTTACGGTAAGTAGCAAAATGCCTTTTCCTACATTGTTGAACAGTGTATTCGCCATTACTAACTGCAGTTTATTGCTGAACTCAAATGATGATTCGTTCCTACTACCCATATTGTCCTGTAACTGTTTCTTCTACTCCTTCCATTACTACCGCTTTCTGGCCCCCATGACTGTTACATTATCGCAAATCTTTACAAACTTAGTTACCCATTCAATGTCTTCACATACTTCCTCTACCTGTTCCTCTACTGCTTGTGACGTCGGCATGCAGAGTTGGACTATTTTTGCTAGCTTTAACTTCATTTCGATTCTGATAAGAACAACTCTATCACTCAAGTGTTCACAGTAACACACTCGATGCTCTACCTTCCTGTTCATAACGTATCCTACTCCCGTTATAAGATTTTCTGCTGCTGTAGACGTTAAACTACATTCCTCTCACCAGATATAATTATCTTGTCTCCATTTCACTTCAGGTGACACCCACTATATCTAGACTGAAACTTTGTATTCACATTTTCAGTATTTCTGGCTTCTCCGTCACGCTGAAGCGTCTAATATCTCACATTCCAATTCATAGAGTGTTATACTTTTGATAGCAATTCAAACTTTTTCTTATGGTCGTCACCATATTGACGGTCCCTCCCGGGAGATCAAAACGGAGTCTAATCCGGTGTCTGTTGCCAACGGACATACCATCATGACGCATTGTCAGATACAAGCTACATGTTCTGTGGGTACGCATTTTATATTTGTAATTCAGTTGTTTCTATTGCCTTCTGCTTCCCCACGCTGTTAATGATTGCGAACTCCTCTGTCTTTTAGAGACTTTTCTTATTTCAAGGCTAGGAGGCTGCCCTGAAACTGCATCCGCTCCTTCGCCCTCTTTGACAAGAGCGTTGGCTGAGTGAAGGTAACTTTTTACACGGGAAATCTTCGGCTACCCTTGTTGACGATTTTCATTCAAAATCTAAGCATGGCAGGATCGACGTCGGGAACCAGGAATTTTTTATTATTAATAGACGCCGCCTCTGAATTCCGGGTCCAGTGCTTGTTTCCCATTTAAACATAGTGAACTTTACCTTTTAACGAGATGCAACAGCAAAGGCGGTATATCATAATTTAACTGAGAACAGTTTTAACATGTTACGCATTTTAATACTTCATACGTTTCTCTTACTCCAAGCTAAACTACTACATTGGAAATTTTGCTGTGTTACACACATACACTTTCAGTACAGTGACAGCCACCCAATTACATTGGCCGTAGTTTTATAGTCTTCTTGTCTGTCTTTTCCTGAGCTTATTATTATTTGAATTAATAACTGGATGAATCTTCGAGTTATTACTGTATATGAACGTGTGTGTGAAAGTTTGCATTGGCTCGCATATTACGAAATATTTTAGTTGCTTTATTTTTATTAACAATTTATTTATCCTGGCAAAATAGGAACTGTCAGGCCCTCCCGCAAAACTAATCGCTATGTTCATTACGGCACATATGACATACGAACTCTCATATAGAATATAGTATTCTACATATAGAAATAACAGAACGTAAATGATACTTTTGACCATGGTAATGGTTGGCTCACTGTAGCCATTGTACCTGGAGATACGGGAGTGACTAACGTACCTGGACTTGAAAGTTTCGTTGATAGAGACATTATCGCCTATCGTACCTACCATATCGCAGAACTTGCAAATAAAGACTTTGGTAAATCAGCTTATTAGGTTCAGAGAAGAAAGTGCTTAACCATTCTCTAAAACACAATACAGCATTGAAAAGTACTCAGTTTTGAGTAGTCTATTACAGAGGTAAAGAACACGAACAAAGTAGCGGTTACAAATATTTCTGTTTCATGGAAGCGAACTGCTTGGGAACCGTATGAGACATTATGTCGCTAATGTGATGCGATGACAATTACTTAATTACTGATAAAAGTTAGTGAGTTACATTTACACTCAGGAGCATAAGTCAAGTACACCTTCAGACCTCAATCTTTCCAGCTGACCGTATGAAGCACTGACAAGATCAAACAGACGTATGTTGCAGGTGTAACGAACACAGGTAAGAGTGATTCGTTCGAAGATTTTCACTACTCGTGCTGTAGTGGATTACAACACAATAGTGGACGTTCGGCAGATTCGTAAATCAGATGTTGGATTGTACAGTGTATCTACGAAGAGATTGGACTCAGGTCACGACTTGGTAGTGCTGAGTATAGAAAAGTTTAACAAAAAAATGGCTCTGAGCACTATGGGACTTAACATCTAGGGTCATCAGTCCCCTAGAACTTACAACTACTTAAACCTAACTAACCTAAGGACATCACACACATCCATGCCCGAGGCAGGATTCGAACCTGCGACCGTAGCAGTCGCTCGGCCCCGGACTGAGCGCCTAGAACCGCTAGACCACCGCGGCCGGCAAAAGTTTAACACTAGAAGTGCAAGACATTTCCGTATCCCTAGAAGTACCATGTGGATCATTTTTGACCCACAGTAGGAAACTATCATTTAATTGCTTTTTGGGTGGTATTTCGGGTTTTGGCATGTTGATATTACATTCAAGAAGACTCTAAGGTGCAAAAAGGTTATAATTTATTCTCTAAACAAAATACTACACGGTCAAAAGTAAATTTTTTAGGAATAAATTTTATTCTATTTAAAGTTTATAAAAGAAATTCCACTGTCTTTCATCAAACTTGATTAAAAGAAGCAAAAGAATTTAGCAATATTCATGTTTATATGAAAACTGAAACAGAGCAAAAACACACGGATTATATGACTATTCACAGTAATTTTGCTTTTACAGATGTGGAAGGTATGTATGGAGTATTTGTAAAAGATTCTAAAATGAAAAAAAGTTTTCTAGCTTATTGAAATCAAGGGACAAAACAAACAATTTCAGTCTATGGTTGTGTTTGGAAATATTTAGAAACAAATAGTTGACAGACATTGGACAAAAGTTTTGACTTGGCAGCTTTTGCACACGTAGTTGTTTCACTTGAAGAGTATGTTTCATGTTTTATTCACCTTTTGTTGCTTGAAGGCTGAATTTGACAACACTTTCTATTTCCATATTGGCCAGCGCTAGTGCATAGTGCCTGAAAGGGGAGACTGGCTCCGCTTTGCAGTTTGTGGGGGGAAGCAAGCTCACCTGCTACTCTGAGAATAAATTTTCGCCGTGAAATCTTCTTCGAGGTGCACATGCACAGGCCGTCGGTGGGTGTCAGCTCGGACACTGTATTATTCTTGCCATTTGGTCAACAACATTGACTGCACCCTTGGTTTCTTTGTAAAACTTCACAGTTTCTGTAAATTTCTGCTCAGTATTGTCATTTACCTGACGTCCAGTATGCACGTTACTCAGAATAAGGACGTTTTTTTCTTTTTCCCTTGGTGTATTGTGAGAAGATTGTCACCTGACTAATACAAGTGTGTTGCATACAATGTATCGCCTCCACTTCGTTCCACAGGAGGGACCTCTTTGACTGATCTCCGAAGAGTGTCAACTAAACTAGTTCCATATTGTTGCAGCCTATTCGCCAGTTTCACGGAAGTGAAGAAGCTGTCCGTCGTGATGTTACGACCACAGTTGAGGAGTGGCTGTGCCAGCTTCATAACGACGTGGTGACCAAGACCCTTGCTTGGATCACGGGTTTAATGTTTCCCGAGGAAAGGGAATCCTTTCAGGATGTAGCGCTTGTCAGCATCACACAAAAGCCAGTATTTTATGCCATATTTATCAGGTTTACTTGGCATGTACTGTATGAATGGGCACCTGTACTTGCAAGTATGCAGTTGCTCATCGACAGTCATGTTCTCGCCTGGCTTGTAGCACGCAATGCAGTGTCAATAAATAGATTCCATACTTCTGAAGCAAGGTGACATTTATAAGTTTCCTTGCGATTTCTCCTTGATGATATAGAATATAGAAGGTATATATAAGGTATATATAAGGTATAGAATATAGAATATAGAAGGTGATTGCGTATTTCTGAAAATATGTTCCTTGTCGTGGTGATTTGAAAAAAAGGAGGTCCCCACACATCGCTCCATATGTCTTTGTATGAAATACGCACAGCACCATATGGTCCACGAGCGTAGAGTAATCCAATGAAAGCATCTAGTTCTTCCTAATTTAGGGACCACTCATTGTTTCGAAGTGTGCTGTGAGCCTTTCCTTCAGTGTACTTTATCAGTTTCAGTATCGAGTCACTGAGCCGCAACGCAGAGTGGTGAGTCATCTGAAACATGTCGTTTGGCGTGTCCTGCCAAAGCCGGTATCTCTCGCAATACATTCTGGGCACTAGGCCTACCTGTTTTGTCGTCAGACTCAATTCGTGTCCACTTGGTGTCATCAGAACTCTTCACTTCCTCGTCAGGGCGTGGTGCCACACAACGCTTCCTCTTCTTTGTCCAAGATGAGCTGCTGAACCACGACTGGCACCCATT
Organism: Schistocerca nitens; assembly: GCF_023898315.1. NCBI lineage: Eukaryota > Metazoa > Arthropoda > Insecta > Orthoptera > Acrididae > Schistocerca > Schistocerca nitens. The sequence goes on along the minus strand of NC_064614.1, from coordinate 292,519,560 downwards.
GTACTACAACCGCGTCCAGATCTCACCGCTCTGCCAACTGCAATGCATGCCACGCCGCCGCCACCTTGCGAGTCGTCCACAACAACGTTGTCACCTGCAGATTGAATCGTCTGCCAAAATCTTTTGTAATTAGTAAGAGAGAGGTAATGACAGCAAAAACGGGCCACGGCGAAAATAGATTTACGCGCTTACGTCAAATGATGAGTGATATTGCATTTCGGTTTTGAAAAAAGATTTATTCAACAGTGACTTATCGATTACATCTGGGAGCTGACCAATAACACCTCCGCCCCGCCGTCCTCGTCCTTGTCACAGTCCACGTCCTATGTTCCATACACATTTGCCTCCTCACTGGGATGGACATCCACGCCCTTGGGTAAAATTCATAAACCCGACACCGAAAGAATAGAACAAAGAAGCCATACAGTGGACTGCGCGCTTGTTGGTTCAAAAACTTAAGTAGAATGGTTCATGCTTACATTCTGCAGAGGTAAACTGTGGTCAGGTGCTTCAGATTCTATTTGCCCTTCATTTGATGCCTCTGTGTGGTGTGCGTACTGTAAGACCTTCATTACACACACCATCAGATTACTTGACTTGTCGCTCCAACGAAGTAGGCGAGTGTCAGCAATGTGTCTCGTGGTCTTATCGTGGCGTGTTTATCTTCTGCCGTTAGGCCAGACGATAGAAACGCCACTTGCACGCTTATAACTTAACTTGGTTCGGGATGCTATTTACAATTGACAATCTGAAGTTCCTTTGGTCTTGGTACGTTAATCTTATTCTCACATATCTCCGATACTTGACAAAGTGTTTATTCATTTATCTTCATGGCTATGTACAGGAATATGATAATGTTATTAGGCGCAGACTGAAACTTGACTATAGACTGGTACAGACAAATGTAGACTAATGCAGACTGACTGATCGGAGGTCTGTACACTCGTTATAATACCTCGAGCGTTCAGGTATCACTGCGCGAGTGTGATCCGCGAGGAGAAAAGGTTCTACGTTAGCAGCAATCTCATTGGCTGCGTGACATATTAATACGCGGATCGGCGGAAGCAGAATTTGGTCCGTCTTTATGGCACCGCCGTCTCGTAAAGCGGAGACGGACGAGCGCTGCGCCTGCGCTGTTATCCTTAGCGGGGCGCGCTCTAGTGGGAAAGATGTGTACGCGCTGACTACGCGGAACTATGTACACAACACTCTGAATGACTTGACTCATCAGTTTCCACTGAAACAAAACCGTCGTCCTCCACTGCGCCTGTCTCGCTACCAGATTCGTCACTCGATTGCGTCGGTAAAACCCTCTCCAGATGGTAGAGAATCTCGGCATCCGTAAGACCGCGTCGTCTTGCCACCGTAACTTCAATGACGCGAACTTGTGAAAATAAACCACAAGTGCACGTCGCACCATTAACGCCTCAGCCCACTCGGCTTCACGAAAGACAAAGATATACAGACAGTAAACTTCTGTAACGGCGCCTGAGACAGAGATGTGAGTGTCCTATGCCTTCCCAGTGTAATTTCACACGTCTGCATGTCGGCAGTCCACAGAAAACCGAAAGTTGCGCTGATATAAGGTGTCGCCTGAACACCAGTTGTTTTATTTCAAGTTATTTTTAGCCTCAAGTGTCATAATATACTCCAACCTCTCGTGAGTAGCGTCGAAGTACGCCCACAAATTATTTCGTGTCTAAAAACTGGTGTTACTGATATCAAATTGTGTTAAACTTTGCATGGCTCAAAAATAACCCACATGGTACTACTGGTATAACAGATTAATTTTTCATACTTCTAGGTTTCCTAAGGAGATGAAATTTTCGTGAGTTGTAGAACTCCATAAATGATTAAAAGTCACGTGAGGGTTTGGTCCTGCGATGAATATGGAGGTGGCTACTGCAATCGAAACACCCACATAGGTCAGAAATGACCCACGCGATACTTCTAATGTTAGAACTTTCCGGAAGAATCAGTGAGAAAGCAAGGGGATAATGAAGTTCTTAGGTACGATCAGATGCGTTTGAAATTCTCTAAGGCTGTAGATGATGCAGTAATGAATACAACAATAGGCAATTGAGCTGAAGAGGACTGAACAGCTGTAAAAGCTGCTATCACAGAAGCTGGACAGGAAAATATGCGAGGGTTGGAACTTTAATAGGGATATTATTTATTTACAGCTCGTACAAAATAGATACGTGTTTCAAAGTTTTACTGACATTCAAAGTAGTAACCATCATTGTGTGTTACCCGTTGCCAGCGATGTGGAAGTCGTAGGATACTCTTAGCAGTGCCAGTTGTGTTGGCAGTTCGAGCGGTGCGGTCTGTTGCCCGATGAATTTGTAGCACTTTTATTAAGTTTAGAAATCGAGTTGAATTTACGAGGGCTTACGCCAGGGGAGTATAGCACTTAGCCGCCTCACCAGTCAAACAAATCAGTAACAGCTTGCACTGTACGTGCTTGAGCATTGTCCTGCAAAATGATGGTCAGGTACTGCGGAATGTGTCATCACTTCTGCCTCTAAGCTGCTCGTAGGTTGTGTTCCAAAAATGAACTTCCACATCGCTGGCAACGGGTCATACACAATGTTGGTGGCTACTCAGAAGCCCAGTAAAACTTTGAAACACGTATCTATTTTGTACGAACTATAAATAAACTATTAAAGTTCCAACCCTCGTACATACAAGGAAGAAAATTGTGAAGGTACCTAGCGTGACAGAATAATACTGAAACTCATCGACGAAAAAGGAAAATATAAAAATACGATTGCTCAGACTTAAGTTCCATATGTTGTGGAATTATGTTACGAAACTTCTGGGGAGTGTAGAAGTGGAAGTCTTCCTGTACGTGGTATTTTCCGTCTAGGTGAGACGCTCATGAATTTTTACTAATTACAAAGATTATCTTTAAACACCTTTGCTAATTCCAGAATGAGATTTTCACTCTGCAGTGGAGTGTGCATGGTATGAAACTTCCTGACCGATTACAACTGTGAGCCGGACCGAGATTCGAACTTGGGTTCGAGTCACGGTCCGGCATGCATTTTTTATCAGTCACTGAGTTTCACCTTTACTAATTATTGTGAAACTTCGACGGACAGTATGGCTCCACAAATCAAGTTAATAAGCCCAGTCATAGGTCAGAATAGAGCGGTCTAGGTTTATGTAGTTTTATGTTATAAATAGTCACTCATAAACAAGAATGGCACGTCCAACCTTATTTCCTGACCATGTTGTGGTAGAAAATATATGATTTACTTAATGTCAATGGATATCGCTCGTGCTCCCACTGCAAACAAAACTTACACGACTAGAGTGTACATTAACTTCAGTAAACTACTAGTGATTTGGAAGACGATGAAACAGCTAACAGGTAGGTGGTTCCCTCCATCATTCGCAAATACATTGATCGTATTTGACAGAGAAACTGTAATCAAACGGTTCCACCGTAATGAGCCATCATCTGAACTAAAATTATAGCAAATACGACAATGTGAAATTTTGTTAAAACCAAGGTAATAATATAGATCTATATCGATATCTGCTTCTATATGACTACTCTTCAATTCAGATGTAAGAGCGAGGCAAAGGATTCATCAAATCACCTTCAGACTACATCTGTATGGGATCGCTCTCGAAAAGCGCGCGAGAGAAACGAACTCTAAAATGTTTTCCGTGCGAGTTCTGATTTCCTTTATTTATGCCGATGATTATTTCTCCCTCCGCAAGTTGGTGTCAGTAAAATTTGTCCGCATTCGCAGGAGAAAGTTGGTGATTGAAATTTCATATAAAGATTTCGCCGCAATGAACATAAGCCTTCATTTAAATGATGCCATCTTTACTTGCTTATCATATCCGTGGCATTCTCTCTTTTGTTTCGTGCTGATACAAAACGATTTGGCCTTCTTTGAACTTTTTCGATGTCCTCCGTCAATCCAATCTGATACAGATCACATACCGCGTAGCAATGTTAAAGAAGAGGAAGGACAAACGTATTGTTGGCGGTCTCCTAAGTGGACCTTTTGCATCTTTTTTCTGCCAATAAAGATTGTGAAATTGCAATTTAAATTGTTCGTAATTGTAGCCGCTAGGTATTTATTTGAACTGTTAATCTTTAGATTTGTTTGATTCACCGTGTAACCGAAATTTAACTGATTCCTCTCTGTGTTCATGTTGATGACCCCTAACTTTTCGTTAATGAGTCTGTTGCCATTTTTCGCAACGTACAGATACCTTGTCTAAATCATTTAGTAATTGGTTTTATTTTCCGATGACTTTACTGGACTGTAAACGAGAGCATCATCTGCAAACAGTCTAAGAGGTCTACTCACATTACCACCTAAATCATATGTTTAAATAACTAACACTTGCTTGTGGAATGTCATATATGAATTTGGTTTTAGTCGATGATTTCCGGTGCATTGTTACCTTTCCTACTGGAAATCACGAATACAGTTGCACAACTGCGAGGATACTCCACAGGCACGGTGTTTGTTAAGAAGCTGCTGCGAAGAACGGTGACAACTGTCTTATGGAAATATAGAAAAGTGAAATACATTGTGGATACCCAGTCGATACTTTGTGTGAATGAAATTATAATGATATTGAAAAGAAACGGATAAAGAGAAAATTAAAAATCTACCGTGTCTTTTTACGGAGGTAGCGTCGTCATCGGTCACACATTGTAACCTGAAAAAATCAACTCTTTTTCTAGATAACTAGCTCTGATGAGGATTCGTTAAATGCAATGAACACGTTTGTACTTCAAATATATAGCGTGTTCCACTTTTCCAATGTCAGATTTCGTTTGAAGAGCGTCTACAGTTGTGATTGTGTGCAATGGCTCTCTTGTCTCTATTTGTAAAAAAAGCCGAAAATGGTTATGAGAGGCTACTGAAATGTGGATAGCTGAATTTGGGCGTGCTAAATGGCAACTTTCAAACTAAGTAGATTATTTCGCTGATGCACTGCTGTGCAATGGTCCCATATAGAGGATAGTAGGATAATACCCTTGTTATCATTTTCACAGCAGTTTTTACAACCCAAAATGCGTAATAATTCTAGTTGCGCTCTCCAGTTACGAGGTTTCAGACTTGCTGCTTTGTGGCCAGTAGGCTGTCCAAACGTTTTCCTTCAGCCTTTACACGTTGGTGCAGCAGTGTTATGTGTAAAGGATACCTCCTGTGATGTGCACATTTAATTCAGCATATATTGCAGAAAGGCGAGGCACTTAATAGGGCGGAAAGTCGCCACAGCTACATTCGGAAACACACGAGGAATTTCGCAGCGTAAAGAGCTGTACCCGTTACAAAGAGACTGTAATAATTTGAGAAACGCAGCTCAAAACAGAGAAAGCAAGTTTCCAGCACACTGAAAGAGCTTGACCGTACCACATGGTATGCACGAAGCCTGGGGAGTAAAAAAAAAATGGTTCAAATGGCTCTGAGCACTATGGGACTTAACATCTATGGTCATCAGTCCCCTAGAACTTATAACTACTTAAACCTAACTAACCTAAGGATACCACACAACACCCAGTCATCACGAGGCGGAGAAAATCCCTGATCCCGCCGGGAATCGAACCCGGGAACCCGGGCGCGGGAAGCGAGAACGCTACCGCACGACCACGAGCTGCGGAACCTGGGGAGTAAAATTTAAATATTTTGTCTGGCACACAAGTGTCAGATAGCGTGTGGATATTGGTTGTATTTCAAGCTAATGGTAATACTGCTTTCTCTGGCGCTGAATATATATTTGTCAGTTATGCATCTCTCAAGGCTGTATTATAATAACTTTCCTAAAAGCGTAAACGGCAAACACAGCATATTATAACATTCTTTCATTCGTTCAGGATTAAAATGGATCATATGGTTTCTAACTTCTGTGTTAACTACGTCTACGTCTGCAAGCCACCTTACGGCATTTTGAAATCGGTACTTCAAGTGTCACTTCCCACTTTTCCTGTTCCAAGCACGAATGGTTCTCAGGAGGGGCGATTGGTCGTAAGTCTCCATGAGGGCTCGAATCTACCTGTGGATAGAATCTCTAACGCTGGGATACATTTCACCCCTACACCAGGACGCCTTGTTTGAGCTATAGCCAGTCTAGAATCTGAATTTCGAGCAATGTGCGGTACTTACCTGTTATGCAGTTCACACTTCGATTGCTGTTTAAGTCTTGTAGAATTCCGAACTAAATTTTAGACATTTTGATTTTGTCGTCTCCATCGGCAAACTGAAGACTAATTTAAGGTTCAAATGGTTCAAATGGCTCTGAGCACTATGGGACTCAACATCTTAGGTCATAAGTCCCCTAGAACTTAGAACTACTTAAACCTAACTAACCTAAGGACATCACACACACCCATGCCCGAGGCAGGATTCGAACCTGCGACCGTAGCAGTCCCGCGGTTCCGGACTGCAGCGCCAGAACCGCTAGACCACCGCGGCCGGCAACTAATTTAAGGAATCCTGTGATTTTCATCTTAATGAAATGATCTTTCTATTTAAGTGACCCATTTATCATTAACGATGTGATGCTCTCTGTTCAACTAGTTCCTCATTTTGCCTAATTCTTGATCCTTCGTTTTCCATATCAAAGTTCATACCCTTCTCTAGGATCTCAGTACTTTCAATGACCGTTCCATGAACTGTCATTTGGGGACATTCTTAGATTTTTTTAAATTTAAGATACTGTAATTGATACTACGGCACTAGACACCCATTAACGCCCGCATCTCGTGGTCGTGCGGTAGCGTTCACGCTTCCCACGCCCGGGTTCGATTCCCGGCGGGGTCAGGGATTTTCTCTGCCTCGTGATGGCTGGGTGTTGTGTGATGTCCTTAGGTTAGTTAGGTTTAAGTAGTTCTAAGTTCTAGGGGACTGATGACCATAGATGTTAAGTCCCATAGTGCTCAGAGCCATTTGACCCATTTTTTAACACCAATTAACAATGCTTGCTTTAAAATTGAGACAGTTGCTGTATGGGATTTCTGGAGCCCGAAAATGATAGTGCTGTGGAGTGAAACAAATACTGTGTTATGCGGATGTCGAATGTTCTACCAATTCTTCTGATAAATCAGCCGCGGTCAGGTACACTCAGGTGACAAAAGTCATTGGATACCTCTTAACATCCTGCTGGACCTCCTTTCGCATGCTCTAGTGCGGTAACTCGACGTGTATGGACTCAAGTCGCGGGAAGTACCCTGCAGAAACATTGAGCTCTACAGACGTCCACAACTGCGAAAGTGCAGGAATTTTTGCACGAACGGAGCTCTCTATTACGTCCCACAGATGTTCAAATGCTGGATGATCTGGGTGGCCAAAGCATTCGCTCGAAGTGTCCGCAATGTTCTCCAAACCAGTCGCGAACAAATGTGGCCCAGTGACACCGCGTATAAAATTTCTGTAGTTGTTTGGGAACATGACTTACATGAGCGGCTGCAAATGATTTCCAAGTAGTTGAACATCCAGAGCACCCAGTCCATTCCATGTAAACACAGACCACACCAATATGGATACAGTACAAAGTGGCACAGCGCCTTTTCGACAGTTTGGGTCCATCGCTTTGTGGGAGCTGCATTACACTCGAACCTTACCATTAGCTCTCACCAACTGAAATATTGACTTACATGGCCAGGCCTCAGTTCTCCAGAACGCTAGTTTCAACCGATATGGTCACTGGCCCAGAAGAGACGCTGCAGGCCGTGCTGTTAGCAAAAGCACTAGCGTTGTTCATGAGTTGTCATAGCCCATTAACGCTAAATTTCGCCGCGATGTCCTAATGTATACGTTAGTCGTACGTCCCACACCAATTTCTGCGATTATTTCACGCAGTGTGGTTTGTCTCTTAGCACTGACAACTCTACAAAAAGGTAGCTGCTCTCGGTCGTTAAGTGAAGGCCGTCTGCCAGTACGTATTCCGTGCTGAGAGTTAATGCCTGACATGTGGTGTTCTCGTTTATCTTTTTTTACTGCTCAAAAGAAGAATTTAACATTTTTTAAGATGCTAATATTAAATTCGTTGTTACTGAACTAGTGTGTCTAGTGTCTCTGTATGTCTGTGAAGAACATTATCTCTATCGGCGTCGACCATCCCTACAGCGTACGTAATGTTGTACACGTAGACAAGTTACTGTCGTGGTGGAGAAGCAGCTGCCGACTCCGACGGTTGCCTGTAAAACTCTTGAAATGTAAGAGAGAGAAAAAAAAAAACATGTATAGGATCTTCTCGAATTGGAACGCTGCCATTCCCATTTGGTCATTCGGTGATTGTCTGTGAGAGAAAACTTTCTCTATGCTTTGACCGTGTGATAGAAGCAGGTTCCACTGCAAACATGGACCACTAAATGTTCGAAGTCCTATACAAGCTTATAGTGCATAATAGTTCCTCACAGATTCTTTTGATAAAAATTAAATACGCGCAATTACCTTCAAAATGTAACAGGCTGTATTCTGGCCGTTACTAAACATTAACATTACATAATGCTAGTGAATCTTAAACACACAAATTATATAATATGGCGGCTAACAATGACTGTTTCATTGTACAAACATCCTACACGTCCTCTCGTTATCGTGTCTCGTAACTAATTCCGATTTTCTTACTTTTCTTCGCTCGCCATGGAGCACCGTGATATCAAAGAGTAAATGTTTCGCTCGCGCAATCTAAACGCACCACCTCGCGGTATTTATTCACTTCAAACCAAAAACAAATGGCAGGTCGTCGGTTCTATCACTTCGTTCGGCAACATAGGTCAAGGGATATTACACGCGGAATACTGAATTCCCTATCAATTTGCGTCTATGTCCAACTACAATTTTGCGTTCAAAATCAGTTAATCCCAGTCGTTCGGCCATAATCACGTCGGAAACCTTTTCACATTAATCACCTGAGTACAAATGACATCTCGCCAATGCAGTGTCCCTTGATTCCCTGTGTATGAGATACTACCGCCATCTGTATGTGTACACATCACTGTCCCATGAACGTTTGTTACCTAAGAATGCGTTTCCATGATGACGAAAATTACTGTATTGTGTATGCGACTGTTACGGAATTTACACTCTTACATGTTTACACTCTGTTCCTACAGGAAACTAAAAAATTCTATTGACAAAAAATGTGAAAAGATTACGCAGAGATCTACATCTGCATCTACATGGATACTCTGCAAATCACATTGAAGTGCCTGGCAAAGGGGTTCATCGAACAATTCTGGCTGGAATATAAAAGCAGGTCTGTAGATGCGTACATGACGAGATGAAAAATAGATGCCGCAAAGGGGTTAATTAAAGGTATCTTTGGAGGAAAGAAACACATCTGTAAGAATAACAACAGCTCAGGTAGCAAGCCAGTACTTAGAAACGACAGCTCGGAGGTGGAAGGAATATATAAAACGACCATGCAACGGAAATGAGAAGAGAAAGTAAATGAACATGAGATGGGAAATACGATGCAGCAAGTAGAATTTGAACACTGAATGACCTAAGTCGGTTAAGTAGATGCTTACAAAGCTTCGTAGGTGCTTAGTAGAGGCAGCCCTGACAAAACTGTCCAATATGGTGCACAAGATATTTTAGCCACGCAAAATACACTCATAGTTCAAGGAGAATATAATAGGTCCAGTTCAAAGAAAGGCAGGTTGTGACATTGCTAAATATTACAGAACTATCAGTTGTTGCAACATATTGACGCGAAATGCTTACAGAAGAGTGGATGAACTGATAGAAGCTGGAGAAGATAATTTGGGTTCCGGAGAAAAGTAGGAAAACGCGACGCAGTTGAAAAGGGAACGAGACCACATTTTAGCCTGTCCACGATTTTATTCAAATGTAGATTGCTAAAAGCAGTAAAGGAACCAAGGAAAAATATGGCAATGGAACTAAAATTCAGGTAGAAGAAAAAAACCTTCAGTTTTGCCGATGATATTGTAATTCTTGTCACAGATGACAAGAGTTGTAAAAACAGTAGAACGGGGGGGAGGGGGGTATAGTGTCCAAAAAAGAGTAATAGAACATATTCAAGTTAAATTATGAGATGCTGCGGGAAATGGATGAGTAAGAGAGACATAAAAGTAGTAGATGAGTTTTGCTATTTTAGAAGAAAAATAACTATCGACGGCCTAAGTGGAGACGAAATAAAATGCATACAGAAATAAAAAGAAAAAATTTTTGAAAAACTTGTAAGCATTGAATTAATTTAAAAAATGGTTCAAATGGCTCTGAGCACTATGGGACTTAACTTCTGAGGTCATCAGCCCCTAGAACTTAGAACTACTTAAACCTAACTAACCTAAGGACATCACACACATCCATGCTCGAGGCAGGATTCGAACCTGCGACCGTAGCGGTCGCGCGATTCCAGACTGTCGCGCCTAGAACCGCTCGGCCACCCAGGCCGACAATTAATTAAAGTGTTTATAAATATATTGTGAAGTTATATGACCAGAATGTGGCCTTCTACGAAAGTAAATCGTGGGAGACAAATGGTTTAAACCGAACTGGAACATAAGTTAGTATTATATGGTGCTATAGATGAATGGCTAAGGTTAGATGAGCAGATCGAATAACTTTCTGTTGGTGAAGGCTGATCTCAGAAGCTGCTGTTGTGATTTTGAAACAGTTTTCGGTAATAAATAGACTGATTCATAAGGAAGGTTAGTATTTATAATTACAGTAATAATGATTGTGTAATATGTTTATTTTTATCTTTTTCATATTTCATCGGCGTTTCGAGTGACATCTCGTGGCAATGAATGGGACTTCGAAGAGGTCAGCTGTATTGGAGGCGGTACCTGGCAGAGAAAGCAGTGACGTGAACAGCCGCCATAACACCAGCGCCCGCATTTTTAAGTCTGTACGGGAGGGCTAATCTGAGGAACTACCGTCGGAACTACGATTTGATTTTCACAAAAATAGACTGATTCGCGAGGGAGGTTTATTTGCGTAATTCATTACTGCTACGTCAGACAAGTCGTCTGACCGTAGACACTCACAATTCAGTGCTATCGGGTGCGAAGACGTAGTGGTCGCTTGTTGGTACTAAACTGAAATGGATAAAAACATTTGTGGACACATGCTAACGCAGTAAGCAATCGTATGCTTACTAATGGAGAAAAGTGCGGCGGTAAAAATGGTAGAGGAAAACGAATGCTTGAACGCATCAAGAGGTATGGATAGGGTAGACTAGCGTATAGGGCTGCACTGAACCTAAATGAAGCGCCAAAGAAACTGGTTAGGCATGCGTATTCAAATACAGAAATATGTAAACAGGCAGAATACGGCACTGCGGTCGGCAACGCCTATATGAGACAACAAATGCCTGGCGCAGTTGTTAGGTCGGTTACTGGTGCTGCAAGGGTAGTTTATCAAGATTTAAGTGAGTTTGAACGTGATGTTACAGTCGGCCCACAAGCGATGGGACACAGAACCTCCGAGGTAGCCGTTAAGTGGGGATTTTCCCGTACGACCATTTCACTAGTCTACAGTGAATATCCGGTAGAACATCAAATCTCCGACATCGCTGCACCTGGAAAAAGATCCTGCAAGAACAGGACCAACGACGGCTGAAGAGAATCGTTCAACGTGGCAGAAGCGCAAATTGCTGCAGATTTCAATGCTGAGCCATCAATAAGTGGCAGCGTGCGAACCTTCAGCAAAACATCATCGATATAGGCTTTCGGAGCCGAAGGTTCACACGTGTACTCTTGATGACTGCACGATGCAAAGCATTACGCCCCGTCTGGGCCCGCCAACACCGACATTGGACTGTTGATGACTGGAAACACGTTGCCTGGTAGGACGAGTCTCGATGGAGCAGATGGACGTGTACGGGTGTGGTGACAACCTCATGAATCCATGGACCCTGCATGTCAGCAGGGGGCTGTGCAGACTAGCGGAGACTCTGTGGTGGTGTGGCGCGCTGGAGTGATATGCGACCCATGATACACGACTACCTCAAAGGTGGCACCTACGTAAGCATCCTGTCTGATCACCTGCAGCCATTCATGTCCGTTGTGCATTCGGACGGACTTGGGCAATTCCAGCAGGACAATGGGACATCCCACACGTCCATAATTGCTACAGAGTGGTTGCAGGAACACTCTCCTGTGTCTAAACAGTTCCACTGGCCACCAAACGCCCCGGACATGAACATTACAGAGCATAGCTGGGATGCTTTACAACGTGCTGTTCAGGAGACATCTCCATCCCCTCGTACTCTTACTGATTTATGGACAGCCCTGCAGGATTCATGGTGCCAGATCCCTCCAGCACTACTTTAATCCATGTCACATCATGTTGCGGTACTTTTGTATGCTCGTGGGGGCCTTACACAATTTTAGCCATGGTTAACAGTTTCTTTGGCTCTTTCGTGTATCTTCGGAATGAAGACAACAACAAAAACGGTACAGACACAAGATTACGATAGTAATATCAAGTTAATTATTTACACTATGGTAAATGCAACAAATATCGCTATAACTAGTGGAGAAACCCGGTGTTGCCCAGTTATTTATTTACAGCTACACGACCTCGGCCGTTCTAGACAGTCTGATCTTGCACTTAATGTTTATGACGTAATATTTCTTGAAATATGTGTCCCACAATGATATAATTCTACACTTACATTTAGTGGTATATGTACACATCTTTAAAATTTGTAGTAAATACAGTTAGTAGTAGAGAAGTAATAATTTATAATGTCGTGCCTCATGCAGTACTTTTACTGCACGAATGGAGGAAAAGTAGTAAGCGCTAAATATTTATGCTGTCATCATTTTGTGGGGGTTGTCAGAGAGAAAAAAATTCGTGAAGGTTTGAAATTATGTGTAAAGTTTGTTGCAACTCAGTAAGTGTTCCCAGTCTCAAATACTGGATGAATAAAGCCTGGGAATTCACACACTGTGGGCTACTTTACTTTTTCATCTACACCCCTACCCCTTTGATAGGTAGGTGGTTCTTACACCCACAGTGATACTTGGCTAACCGTAAGGTAAATGTGTACCAATTTTGGTTGAAATTGGTGTTGTGGTTTAGGGGGAGATGTTTAAAAGACACACATATACTTATAATATGTACTGAGATTAAACTTTCAGTACCTTCCTTTGGAAACAATCTGTTGATTTGTTTGTGTATCTTCTATAGCTGTTGCAATAATATCTGCATAAATCGCATGTCATATTATCTGTGTCGCCATCTTTCATTTGTATCCTGACGATCTGCGATCAAATAAATGGTGATTCTAAAAGTTCAGATTTCCTTTTTTTATACATTGTAATTTACTCAAAATGCGGCAAAAGGATACAAATTAACCAACTATTATCCTCTGCAACAAATATAATACATCCAAGATCAGCAGTTCTACTCTGCATAGTTGTGTCACTGCCGATCGGTTCGGTAGGAGAGAGCACCGAGCAGTAGCGTTACTGCAAACGAGCAATTCCGCAAGCCATTCGGTAGCGCGTGGGTGCGGGTGCCGAGATGTGCCCATGCTGTATTGCCGTATCTCCTCGCGCTACCCATCCAAAGGCAAGTGATCACAGCTGGGGCGCGCTCACCTGACCCCTGTGCACCCAGCAAGGGGCACCGCAGCACCTACCGTGCCCCACACCCGAATCCCCAGCGACACAACTACCAAATACGCTTTTCCCATTATTGTTTCCGACTGTAGTCACATTTTGCACTAACCATTCCGTCTTCAGGCCACAAGTTGTCCACCGGGACCATCCGACCGCCGTGTCATCCTCAGTGGAGGATGTGGGTAGGAGGGGTGTGTGGTCAGCACACCTGTCTCCCAGTCGTTAAGATGGTTTTCTTTGACCGAAACAGCTACTATTCGGTCGTGTAGCTCCTCAATTGGCATCACGAGACTGAGTGCACCCTGATAAATGGCAACAGCGTGTGGCAGCCCAGATGGTCTCCCACCCAAATGCTGACCGCACCCAACAGCGCTTAACTTCGGTGATCTGACGGGAACCGGGCAGTCACATTTAGAGCCCCCGTAATTTCGTCTCTGCACTTTGAAATGCTTGGCTGACTGATGTCAGCTGAATTGTTATCCTCTACTCCCTTTGATCAGACCCATGTCCCAAGAAGTTAAAAGTTATCAAAGCCTAGAAGAAAAAAGCAGCAATTTCATTTGAGGACTGATAATAATTGTTCAACTAATTTAATCATTGTAGGACTTTCTAAAAAAATGCACCTTTTCATTCAGTCATTTCAGGACTTTCTAAACAAATGTGGTGGGTGTAGCTCTTTGATGAGCTCTCATATACGGCCTCACTTCCTCAACCAAATTACAGTCTACCTTCCTGCTCAGTCAGTACCGCACCACAAAGTTGTTCTCATGCATTTCAGAAGGGATCGTCTCGTCCTACAGAGTACGTTGCCAAATCGCATTACGCCACATTTCCTTGCGCTGTTTGTCCGCGTTTGTTACTCTTGCTTCTTCTTAACAGTACTATGCGCACCCTGTTCACTCCAATGATTTGCGGCTATAACACTTGCATAACAACGTTTCTGAAGTCACTTTCCACTTGAATGTATCGCAGTGATTCTTCAATTACACCTAATCACTAAATACAAAAATACAAAAATCCCTCAGTATTTCTAATATGACAAATTACCTCTGCAGTCAATCACACCAGAGCGAACGAACGGCCTTACCGACACCTCACCAACTCTCGGTGCAGCAGACGAAAAATCGGCAGGCGGACCGATCGTTAACAAGCCGCATTAGTGTACGAAATACCAACTTCGGCTACCAAACGAAAATGGCTTCACTATCGAGGCTAACCTATGGAACCGAGTGGTATGGACGAAACAGAATAGGGCTACAGTACTTATTGAGACTCTCGCCCACTACTCTCACATTTCCTGAACTCTGAGCCATTTAATCAGACAGATTGAGAGTGTTTCGCTTTCCAACCTTAATTCAGCCAGATTGTGTCAAATGACACACTCTGTAGCTGTGTAATTAATGGCCGAGCTTGAAAAGTGAAACATCGATGGGACAAATATGAATTCTACGGAATAAAAGGGTGGTGACAGCTCAGGGGAATTACAGTTGATGTGAATAGTCTGTCATACATTTCTATGACTGCTGTTAATTTCGAATACTAGCAACATTTTGGGAATGCAATGGAACCGTTGCTGTTCAGAGTATCAAAATTCGGAACTCTATATAACACACTGTTGGTCTAATACGGCAGCTGATACAGTCTGTGAAAAGCGTTCATTTGCCTTTCATTACTGTTTATATTAAAGTAAGAATGATTCCGAAAGATGAATCCTTACTCTATGAGAGATGACTGGTGTATTGTATAGTGTTGTTGGTAATGGAGACACAGGCTACCTGCTTTATCGTTAGAGAATTCATGCACAAAGTATTACTCTTACACAATGGGTAGCATTGTGAATCGTTACTATCTCTAACAGAAAATCACCACCTGAATCTGGTAAGTCACTTTCTAATTCAACATACAAGCAAAAGTTGTTGGGTGTACCTTTTGTACTAACGAAAACTGCAGTATATCCTAAAAAAAAATAATTACGGTAGAGCTTTAATGAACTTTCCTCCTATTCTACGTTCATTTCACGAACATTTTGCTTAAGCGACGGTCAGCAGCATGTGCAAATTTTATAAAATGCATAACACTGTGCTGCCTGTGATAATGTTATTTATTCTGCTACCTGATTCGGTTCTAAACCATCAACAACGGCAGAAAAGTTTCACAGATGTCTCACGAGTCATACATGCTCTGACATATCACTGAAAACTATAATTTCCAATGTTACAATAATTGCCAATATTGTATTGCTGTACATCACATGCTGTCCTTTCGTTATTTTGCCATCATATTTTAATCTTGTCACAATTTTTGAATTTTATTGGCAACCGCGTTTCTCGATGGTAACATATGTCACAACATATATGCCACGATACATGTGTGATAATTATTCTGCCGTTGATGATGATTTAGAACCTAAACCGGTAGCATAATAAATAACAATATCCCAGACAGCACAGTGCTTTGCATTTTGTAAAGTTTATTTAATTAAATCGTGACAATTCAGTAAATTGCAGTACACCGTTGTCCAAAGCAGAAACAATAAAGAAAAATCACATGTCTGGTGAGAAAATGTTATAACCGGAGCTCTTTATTGCGTAAATAGAAGCTGAATCGCGCCTTTTGTCTCCTGTAGCTGTTCTGGTGTTACTCTCAAGAGGACTGATACAATACGAAATAACAAATACTAAAAAAGACGAGGGAAGGAATATAGAGTCTCACTAGATAAAAGGACTGATACGCGACATGTGCTACGGCACACAGGTATAGCGAATTTATCGATGGAAGAAGCAGCAGAGAGGAAAAACGGACACAGAAAAAAATGTGCAAGATAATGTCGGTGTAGCAGTGCGCAGGGATGAACGTATTAGCTCCAGATCATATTAGATTGAGATTATCATTAAAACCAATGAGAAGTCTGATCAAGTGAAAAAAGTTCTCCTATCAAGTAGTGATGTATAAACAATGGAAAAAGGCTAATATTCACCGGGGCTCCATGTACGAGGCTTGTCCAGAAAGTAACTACCATTTTGGAAAATAACTCATCAAAACTTTACTTTCAAACCTAAATTTATTTTTACAAGACAGGGCATTGTTGTCCTACGTGGTTGCCAGCATTGTTCAGACAGTTGTCATAGCAGGAAACCAACTTTTCTATGTCCTCTTCACAGAAAGATGCCGGCAGTGAAGGCAGCCATTGCTGAACACCGATTTTTTGCGGGTCATCGTTGTCAAAGTGCTTTCTCCAAAATGATGTTTAAAGTTCAAGAACAAGTGGTAGTCAGAAGGTGCGAGACCGGCGCTGCACCGCCGGTGATCGAACTGCTCTTAACCGAACTGTTGAATAAGGTTTCGAATGTCATCAGCAGAATTGGGACGCGCACTGTTGTGAAGCAATACAATGCCTTGACTAAGAATTCCACATCTTTTGATTTGAGCTACTTGCCGAAGATTTCTCAGTGTTTCACAGTCTCGTTCGGCGTTGACGGCTTCACCTCTGAGAGGGCGCTGAGCAAGCAGAACTCCCTGTCTGTTCCAGAACACAGTGCAGATGACTTTTGGTGCTGACGACGTTGTTTTGAATTTTTCATTTTGGGGGGAACGTGAGGACCTCCGTTCCATCGACTACTGTTTTGATTCTAGGGTGACGTGGCAAACCTTTTTCATCACCGGTCACAGTCCTGTTTAAGAATTCGTCTCTCTCATTGCTGTTTCCGTTAAGAAATATCAGAGTACTGCCAAGACGTTTTCTTTTGTGGACGTCGGTAAGCACTTTCGGAACTCAATGGATCACTATTTTCGGACGCCTAAGCAATTTATAGCACTCTGATACAAAACAGATTTTGATATTTGCGGAAACTCACCGTCTGTTTTCAGAAATTTTTCTGACTGACTTTCTCAACCAAATCATCATTGACAACAGAAATCCGCCAACTCCGTGATTCTTCATGAACTCTGGTTCGTCCATCATTGAACTGTCTCACCCACTTTCTCACTACTCCATCCGTCATTTACATTTTGACCAAAAATCATTACATGCTGACGATGAATTTCAGTTGACTTAATATTCATTGCGTTCAGAAATCGTATTACGGAACACACTTCACCGATGGCGGGCTCATAGATTGTCTTAAACATTTCGGACGATCGCTAAAAATGTAAACACATCACAATCTGACTGTAATGGCGTCACTGGAAATACAATGAACGAGATGGAAGAGTGTGAATCTGCGGAACTGCAAAACTAGTGCTGTGGTGGCGGTAGAAAGAAACGGTATTTACTTTCCGGAGACGCCTCGTAGTTTACTTACTAAATCCTCAATTCATATTATTTGTACCTGACAATAGTTACAAATGGCTGTACGATTTTTCCATCGCGAAGAGATGGTGACATCTAACCGTGATAGTAAGAGTTCTTACCCGTCCATGAGTACGGGCCGCGATTGTGCAATCGAATAAGCATGCCGAGAAGGCCCGTAACGCGAGATATTCTCTCTCTCCGGGCCGTTTCCACTACTGTAACGTCTGAGATGGACCGCCAATTAGGGAGCGCACTTTCAAAAATGGATGAAACTGCCGAGGGTGTTTGCCTAATTCGATGTTCGGACCGCGGCCTCCGGTGAGATTCGTGTGGGCCGTTTCAATTAGAGAGGCACTTAGCGGGGGCAGCCACTGGGTGGGGCCCTTACCACCGCGGCCAATCACCGCCGGCCGACCGGTAGAGGGAGCAGCCTGAACCAGAAGATAGCGGCATGGACTCTGCGAAGGCCAGGGAGAGCAGATCCCAGCACCTGCGGCCCGCTGCGCAGCCTGGGAATTGCCAGCCGCAATTATTTATGGGCACATTCTTCTCACCTTCTTTCTCTCTCTCTCCCTCCTCTCTCTCTCTCGTTACAACATCTCCCCCTTCCTTTTCCGCTCCACATCTTACAAGCGCCCTTCCTTGGCTCCTCTCACCACCTGACCGCCAACTGCTCCTTCTCTCTATCTCTGATTAAAAAGGAAAGAAATCGGTGCATCACGAATAAGTTATCAGTTTGGGATGGAAAGCAGTAGATGTGATGTGCATATACACACAAAAAATTATTACAAATTTAGAAAAACTGGATAATTTATTAAAGAGAAAGAGTATCATAAATTGGGGAAGTCACTAACGCGTTAATCTCTGGCCCGTATGCAAGCAGTAATTCGGCTTGACACTGATTAGCAGAGTTGTTGGATGTTCTCCTGAATTAATGGTGCCAAATTATGAGCAATTGGCGCGTTAAATTGTCTAACATAATGCTAGACATGTTCTCAATTTAGGAGAGACTCACCGAATATTCTGGCCAAGGTAGGGTTTGGCAGGCACGAAGACAACTCGTAGAAACTCTCGCCGTATGCGGGCGGGCATTGTCATGTTGAAATGTACGCCCAGGTTGGCTTACCACAAAGGGCAACAAAATGGGTCGTAAAAGATTTTCGACGTACCGCTGTGCTGTAAGGGTGACGCGTCTGACACATAAGAGGTCCTGCAATGAAAATAAATGGCACCTTAGACCATCATTCCAAGTTGTCAGGCATTACGGCGCGCGATAGTCAGACTGGTATGCCACCACTGTTTGCGGCATCCTCAAACTCTGGAATCTCTTTGGCCGAGATAGAACTGTCTTCAGTGATGGGTCTCGCTTCGAACTGAGCAGCAAAGGGTGTCTGCAGACACCCTCGAGAGCGTTCAGGTACCAACCTGACTGCACCTGTCATACCACCGGCATGCAACAATGATGGTCTGGGGTGTCGTTTCATTTCATAGCAGTACTCCTTTGGTTGTCATCCACGGAACCCTACAGTACAGGGGTAGCTCGATTATATTCGATGTCCCGTTCCGTTGCCATTCATGGCAAACTCACCTAGGCTTACGTTTCAGCACGATAATGCCCGCCTGTACACAGCGAAAGTCTCGGCTGCTTCTCTTCGTGCGTCCCAAATCCTACCTTGGCCAGTCAGGTAACCGAATGTCTTCCCAATTGAGAACTTCTGTAGCACTAGGGGAAACTACAGCCGTAATTTTTCCCCAGGGCTTGCAGCTTTACTGTAGTATTAAATGATGATGGCATCCTCTTGGGTAAAATATTCCGGAAGTAGTCCCAGATTCGGATCTCCGGGCGGCGACTACCGACGAGGACGTCGTTATCAGGAGAAAGAAAACTGGCGTTCTACGGATCGGAGTGTGGAATGTCTGATCCCTTAATCGGGCAGGTAGGTTAGAAAATTTAAAAAGGGAAATGATTAGGTTAAATTTAGATATAGTGGGAATTAGTGAAGTTCGGTGGCAGGAGGAACAAGACTTTTGGTCAGGTGAATAAAGGGTTATAAATACAAAATCAAATAGGGGTAATGCAGGAGTAGGTCTAATAATGAATAAAAAATAAGAGTGCGGGTAAGCTACTACAAACAGCATAGTGAACGCATTATTGTGGCCAAGATAGATACGCAGCCCACGCCTACTACAGTAGTACAAGTTCATATGCCAACTAGCTCTGCAGATGAAGAAATTGATGAAATGTGTGATGAGATAAAAGAAATTACTCAGGTAGTGAAGGGAGACGAAAATTTAATAGTCATGGTTGACTGGAATTCAACAGTAGGAAAAGAAAGAGAAGGAAACGTAGTAGGTGAATATGGATTAGGGCTAAGAAACGAAAGAGGAAGCCACCTGGTAGAATTTGGCACAGAGCACAACTAAATCATAGCTAACACTTGGATCAAGAATCATAAAAGAAGGTTGTATACATGGAGGAAGCCTGGAGATACTGACAGGTTTCAGATAGGTTGTATAATGGTAAGACAGAGATTTAGAAACCATGTTTTAAATTGTAAGACATTTCCAGGGGCAGATGTGGACTCTGACTACAATCTATTGGTTATGAACTGTAGACTAAAACTGAAGAAACTACAAAAAGTTGGGAATTTAAGGAGATGGGACCTGGATAAACTAAAAGAGTCTGAGGTTGTACAGAGTTTCAGGGAGAGCATAAGGGAACAATTGACAGGAATGGGGAAAGAAATACAGTAGAAGAAGAATGGGTAGCTTTGAGGGATGAAATAGTGAAGGCAGCAGAGGATCAAGTACGTAAAAAGACGAGGGCTAGTAGAACTCCTTGGGTAAAAGAAGAGATACTGCATTTAAATGATGAAAGGAGAAAATACAAAAATGCAGTAAGTGAGGCAGGCAAAAAGAAACACAAACTTCTCAAAAATGAGATCTACAGGAAGTGAAAAATGGTTAAGCAGGGATGGCTAGAGGACAAATGTAAGGATCTAGAGGCTTATCTCACGAGGCGTAAGATAGACACTGCCTACAGTAAAATTGAAGAGACCTTAGGAGAAAAGAAGACCACTTGTATGAATATCAAGAGCTCAGATGGAAACCCAGTTCTAAGTAAAGAAGGGAAAACAGAAAGGTGGAAGGAGTATATAGAGGGTCGATACAAGGGCGATGCTCTTGAGGACAATTTTATGGAAATAGAAGAATGGGAGAGTATGTAGATGAAGATGAAATGGGGGATATGATACTGCGTGAAGAGTTTGAGCCAGCCCTGACAAAATTCTACCATCTGGTGAGCAAGATGAACGAGACAGGCGATATTTCCTCAGACTTCAAGAAGAATATAATAATTCCAATCCCAAAGAAAGCAGGTGTTGACAGATGTGAAAATTACCGAACTATCAGTTAAATAAGTCACAGCTGCAAAATACTTACGGGAATTCTTTACAGACGAATGGAAAAACTGGTAGAAGCCGACCTCGTGGTGGATCAGTTTGGATTCCGTAGAAGTACTGGAACACGTGAGGCAATACTGACCCTACGACTTATCTTAGAAGAAAGATTCAGGAAAGGCAAACCTATGTTTCTAGCATTTGTAGACTTAGAGAATGCTTTTGACAATGTTGACTGGAATACTTTCTTTCAAATTCTGAAGGTGTCAGGGGTAAAATACAGGGAGCGAAAGGCTATTTACAATTGGTACGGAAACCAGATGGCAGTTATAAGAGTCCACGGACATGAAAGGGAAGCACGGTTGGGAAGGGATGGAGACAGAATTGTAGCCTCTCCCCGATGCTATTCAATGTGTATATTGAGCAAGCAGTAAAGGAAACAAAAGAAAAGTTCGCAGTAGGCATTAAAATCCATGGAGAAGAAATAAAAACTTTGAGGTTTGCCAGTGACATTGTAATTCTGTCAGAGACAGCAAAGGACTTGGAAGAGCAGTTGAATGGAATGGACAGTGTCTTGAAAGGAGGGTATAAGATGAACATCATCAAAAACAAAACGAGGATAATGGAATGTAGTCGAATTAAGTCGGGTGATGCTGAGGAAAATAGATTAGGAAATGAGACACTTAAAGTAGTAAAGGAGTTTTGCTATTTGGGGAGCAAAGTAACTGATGATGGTTGAAGTAGAGAGGATATAAAATGTAGACTGGCAATGGCAAGTATCGATATAAGTGTCAGGAAGTTATAACACTCCTAACTGCTACTCCTTTACCATAACCGTGAAGTTGGAGGCAGGTCGTAAAATATAACTATCTAGTTAGTACAATTATGGTATAAAGCAACAGAGCAGTGTTACCCTCTGAGAGGAATTTTGTTATGTTGACCGTGTTGTACCTAACGGATGTGGCTTATCGGAAGTGAAAGTCAGAATTACGTAAATATTTGAACAGTAACAAACAAAATTTTGCCTATCTGCACTGTTTAACGTATAAAGAAAACGGTCGCCAGCCTAACTGGGCAAGAGAATGATTAACATTCTCGTTCAAGAAAATAGTTATTAGTAATTTTAACGAATAAACACAACCTATACTTTGTCACACGTGAGTGCAATGAACTCTGACACATACATATGTTTAAGGTAAGATTGAAACTAACAGTTAGAGCAGTACAAACTATTTGCAAAAATATAACAGATACCTAAACACACTATTACTTTAATGGCTTGTTCAAACTGAACGGTCTTTATAACATTACTATTAACATTCAGTACAAGATCATAAATTGGATATAGGTTAAGTCCCTCTCAGTTAACTACTTTACTGTTTAAAATGAAAGTTAGTTCAAATTCACTGACAGGTTACTTATCACTGTCTTTCTAATAAATAGATTATGGTTTTCATAAATAGATATCTTTCCGTTACTTGTTACCTAGCATTAGCACAATAGACAGACTGTGTATCTTATTATACTATTAATATGCACTTCCAATACACAAGAGAGACAAACACTTAGCAATCATGAACATATAATTTTCTACTATGGTAGTTTCTCACTTTTGCTACAGTGAAACACAATGTTGACAAAATTGCAAGAAACTGACTTTCCTTTTAGAATTTACTACGGACAGCAATGTGATCATTTATTTTATAAGCCTCAGTGTTAAGAACTTTTAATTTTGAAGTTGGCAACAGCACTTTAATAAGCAGTTTTAATAGGAATATTTTCAGCAAACAACATTTACTTTAACTCACTCTCTCGCCACATTAACTTTAACTTTCTTTTTACTATGTTGAAGAGGCATTAATGAGCAAAATACTGGGCTTTAATGTTCTTTTAGTAAGGACACTCGGATATCACTTTAGCTCAAACGGAGAGGGACCTGAGAGGTGTTATGGTACGGAAAAAATCAAGGTAGGTACATAAATTCAGATATAAATTACCATATATTTGAGCACACTAACACATCCATTAAGCTGATCCTTCACTGTACATCATTGTAGTATTCCGATGTAATGATTTCGCAATGTGGTGGCAACTGCGTGTTGTTAGGTGGAATTGCAGGTAGAATTGCTGGACTCTGTCATTTCTTGGTGGCGATGATTGATACCAATCTCAGAATATTTCCAGCTATTTATCCATCCATCCGAGGCATTGGACAGTAGCAGAATAAGCCTCTCTCGGAACCAGCACAATAAGCATCTTTTACGTGTCAGTGCACAGTTTGGTAGCTCGTCCCCGACTCGTAGCTCGTCCCCGACTGACTATCAGCTCCACCTTTTCTACACAGGTCAGCCACACTTTGCGCGCGATACACAGTTCCGTTCCCGAGGGGAACCACAACAACTTTTACATACAGAATAACTAAGAGCCCTAAGTGAGGATCAGCAGTTTACATAACAGCAACCAAATGCATTAAATAAAACAAAACATTTACACTTATTGACATCTCTACAAAAAATTGTTCACACAAAATTACAATGATATACAGTAAGTTTTGTTCCCTCCAAATGGGACAAAGCATTTAAACGACAGATTACTACATCACATAGAATCAGACCATGACTCAAAGTTTGTACAAAGAAAGGAGTATACAATTTTGTGTTATCGATTCAACGAAACAATATCTACAGAAGACTAACGATGTAACATTGAATAAAACAAAAGCAAAATAAATCAGTAGAGTATTAGAGCTATGGTTTTACACATGCCCCATGTTTCGTTGAAGTTTCCCGTCAGGGTACATCAAGGAAACATCCATAACACATAAGTGGTGTTGGCTGCAAAAAAAATTATACCATCCAACTTCAGTTGGAAAAAAAAGATATTACAAATATACAGTGTATACACTAAGAAATTTCATGCCTTTCTTCCAAAAACATCCTCAGAAAAAAGCATTTACAATAAGTTTCATCCACAATCTGGTTTAAGGAAACTAATTTTCATCATTACACAAGATATTTTTAAACATGTTCATTTCATACACATACAGTTCAAGTAACAGACAAACAGTACACAAACTAATCTACACATTAGTAGAATAGGTATAGCCTTCAAAGAAGATAAAAAAAGTAAACACATATACATAGCACAGAACATTTTAACTTGGAAAAACAGAGGTTTGTCTCTCAATATTTTTAAAGGAATGTAAATTTTGACAGACACACAAGTATGTAATAGTCATAGTACATTTTACAAGGTTCAGCAATTAATGAGATATTGAAAATTCAGTTCGCATCCACATATGTACCAATATCTACACAAAACAGCTATGAGAACATTTTCCAACTGATTCCTTAAACAAAAAATTAACTTTTCAAGGTTTTCTCAAAACAATTAACTTTAAAGCTGCTCTTCATTAATAGTAGTCCAAAATGTTTGTTGCACATAAACACACTAACCTATTCAGACCCTATCTTTAATCATCACTGCTGTATTTTTGAAACAAGGCAGTCCAAAACAAACATCTACATCCATTTGAATAAGAACGCATATATATTTTATAATAACTTTTCACTGACTTCAATAAGAATAGTCAGTTCATAACACACTGATCACAAAACCTAACTTACTTCACTGCCTGCCTCAATGCTAGCAGTCCATGTTACACATTCTGCCCACTATTGGTTTGGCAGTCTTTATCTATAAACATTGAGGCACAAAAACACAATTTAGATCAAAAACACTAAAGAAAACACATTTTTAAATTAATTCACTGCCCCATCCTCTAGGTTTGGCAGTTCGTGACCACATATCAACTTCTTGCCCCACAATGGCAAATCCTTTGGCTACTTCTCAACACAGCATATTTGGTAGCCCTCAACTTCAGGACCACAGCATTTTTGTCGTTTTGTCTTGTTTTTCTGCCCAACAACATATTTTTGAGCAGTTTATTGTCATCATCTTTAAGTTTTCCATCATTATGTCACATCTTTGTTACCAATTGCATTAATGGTATAAAACATAAAACCTGCAAGTTTGAAACAGTAATTAGACACTGGTAACATTAAATCTTTCTTTACATCATGACAAAATCAGGCAATATACACATCAATAGCCGAGTAAATTTTAAATAACATTTTTGGTATAGTGACAATGTTCAAGAGTTATTTGAGAATCCCAAATTTGAGGTTTTCCCCCTTCTTTCTTACTCAATAATATTGCTTTTAAAGTCAATATTCAGTTTAACTACACAATTAGGGTATCAAATATGTCAAGATCAGAACAATAATTTTACATACAAGTGCAAGTGATTTCTGCCAACTTTTTGTGGCACTAGACACATGCCTCTCATGCCTATTTTCACATACATTAGTCAGGTTTATCTCCACAGTTTTTAACACACAAAGTTTTTCAACATCATATTTATCCCTATTTTCAAAAACATTTACATTTAGTTATATTATAGTATTCATTTACTTCATTTTCAGTATTCGTACCTTTTCTCAGCCATATTTCTCTTTCCAATTACTTTTCCATCACATTTTTCCTTTACAATACCCACTATGCATCCATTATTCTTGGTCATTTTCTAGTGTACCCAATTTAATTATTCATTTACTTGTCCACAAACAATACACAGTATCTTATATTATTTCCACACTTTTCAGTTTATTCTGAGAGAGAAGAAGGAAAGAAGATAGTAAAAGTTCTGAATGATGAAGAGGAAGGTTGGCAGCACGAAAAGAAACGGAAGTAGTGCTGGCAACGACTCGGGTCGCTGGTGCTCGTCAGGCACCTGACAATGCAAAGAGTGCATGTCCCCTGAGGGTTAACAACCCTCATCTGAGGACATGTATCTTTAAGTAAACCACATACTGCAAACATAAGCATTTTCTGATTTTTAAGTATATTAGAAATAAATTATTATCTTGTGGAGTTTTTTGCACTTCCATAAAGTAACCATAATCATCATTATTCACAAAGTTCTCAGGTTTGGTACACTACATGCCCCTATCCTCATAATTAGGCTGGCAACAATAAGTATCCAATTGAAAATGAAACAGTTCCTAAGCAAAGTCAAACAGTACACTACATTAAATAAGCAACAACCTGCCACAAGCCTCAAGATCAACAAAACAATAATTCATTTTCAGGTAACACTCAGATATAATAATAATAAAGTCATGCAGTAAATTAACAGTATATATACATACATCCTGCTCCTAGTCTCTTTATTAACAAGGCAGTCTTTTATTATTCATAAAACAGTTACTTAAGTCTGGCGGTTTTTTAGGCCTCCCATTTTCTACATCTTTCACTAACCTATCTAGATCTTGCCAACGTTTTGTTTCATCAGGTGGCTTTTTAGGTTTTGGAATTTCAAAGTCTTTAGCAAGGTACAACATCTCCTGTTCTGCTATCATTTTATCAGGTGGTTCTTTTTGTTCCTGTAATTCACACTCCTTCAAAACATTAGTTAAGGCTTACCCCAGTATAGTATCATCTGGAGGTTCCTGCAAATTATGCACCTGTGTTACATTACTGAATAATTCCTTCGGTTTTGGGGCAGTTCTACTTTCTGTATCTTGCTTTGGAAAAATGTCACTAATTTTCTCATACCCTCTTTCAGTAAAAGTATATTCACTTTCGTTTACACCTGAGAATTCATCTTCACTGGAGTCATTACTACTCCCTTCCTCACCACCAGATTCACTTAAGTACGTGACTTTTGAACAATAGGGAAAGTTAGTATATTCGTTCTTATCTGTATCCATATACCTTTCACCATCTGAACTATCACTGATTTCATTTTCGTCATCAGATTCGAGCAGGAAAGCAACTTTTAGACAGTGGAGCAGATTATCACTAGATGCCTCAGCCACTTCGTTTTTCGACTCATTCTCTGCACAATGCACACCGTTTGGACACTCAGGTACTTCTGCTGAATTACTTTGAACGATCTCAGCCTTAGTTTCGTACATACTATACTCATCATATACATTGATAACCTTCGTTTCACTGATTCCTTTACTATCAGTTTCAGATAATCGTGCGAAATTCCTACTAGACCCTTCTGCATTATAATCACAGAACACCTTCCATCAACAATAACTTCAACTGCGCTGCTTATAATGTCATGTTTACTAACGTCCTCCTTTACATCACTTTCACCTGTTATTAATTGTGCACACGTCTTTTGCGTGGCATATTCTACCTTCCTATCCTCTTTATTCATCATAACCTCCCCC
The DNA here is from genome assembly GCF_023898315.1 of Schistocerca nitens. Classification (NCBI taxonomy): domain Eukaryota; kingdom Metazoa; phylum Arthropoda; class Insecta; order Orthoptera; family Acrididae; genus Schistocerca; species Schistocerca nitens. Next base: position 292,492,044 of record NC_064614.1, on the reverse strand, counting down.
ACATCTACGTCTTTTACCTCATACACATCATTAGCAGTACAAATATTCCCCTTTTCACTCGCCTTTTCTGGCTCCCTTTCAATCTTTAATAATGCCTTTTCGCACGATTCCGATATTGAGTTATCCTTATCACATGACATACTAACTTTATTTCCATTTTTACATTCATCTATTACTGAAACCGGCCAACGGAAGTGTTCGATCCCTCCTCTTCTGTTTCTCTCTACGGCAGCCATCTTGTTCTGACGTCTGCCATTTGTGTGTGCTGCCAAGTGCAATGTACGGTGCTCCAGGAAGCGCTGCCCCGAGCACAAACAGCCACGTGACTTCGCACTGGGCTCGCCACTACGTATCACTCCGCGCAAGTCTTCCATAGGCGCGTCCTTAACCTTTCTGCCCTGTAGTTTACATCTTTCCTTCTCGAATTTATTATTTGACATCTTTTCTTTGGGCCCAAAACCGGTTTCCGCGTGAATCCGGCCCGTAACACACGCGGTTTTTAGTTTTCCATTTCGCCTCTAGTTTGGAAATTCCGTGCCATGTATCCTCTGCCGCGCGTCGTAAAATTTCCTCTACCTCTCGCACGACCTCTTTGAATCGTGTTTACACGAAATCTATCGTTTTCAGGTCGTTCGTTTTGGTCATTAATTTCTCGCGAATAATTGTTGTTATTATGGGGACGAGATTCGCGATTCCTTCGCCAGTGATCTTCATCCTCTACCCTTTCCAGAAACACAGAAAAATTTCTGTGTGTACTCCCAACATATTGTTTATAATCCTCAGGCAGTTTCTGCCAAAGAACCAAAACGATCTCGGCTTCAGTTCTCCTAGCCTTCAGATGTATCAGCTTTCTGTACCATGATTCGCAAAACTCTTTCATGGTTTGCCTACCTCTGATACAATACAGTCTGGCCGTTAGAAACTCACGCCACAACTGGTCTTGTTTTTGTTCTAACCAGTACTCGTCAATAAATTTTTGTTTAAAGCTTTCAAAAGACATATGGTTTGTATCCAGATTCACCCCCACCTTTTTGCTTCTCCCGTTAATGCACTGATCACAACACTGATTTTTTCCTGATCAGTCAAATATTAGGGGAAAATTTCTTTCGCAATTCTTTACAAAATCAAGGGGGTGCCAACCGTTATGCCTCTTTGCAGGGTCGAATTTTTCTTCGCCCCCCTAAGATTTTACTGAAAGGTATTCTTTCAGTAAAATGTGTAGGTCCTGATTGTATTTTTCTTTCCAAGTCATACATTTTGCCTTGGATTTGTCAAGTGTTATGTTCACACTTCTTTTCGCAAGTAACAATCTGTTTGGTTAATTCTCTACTTGTTTCTGTTACAGATTGTTTAATCTCCGCAAATTCCGCATTACATTCTGTTCGTATTTCGGATTTAATACCGAATACCTTTTCGTCCACTTTAGTGATGACTAAGGGTTCTATTTGATCTTGAATTTTAATTACTTCAGTGTCAAACCTTTCGTTAATGTCATCAATCTGTCCTTGTACGTTGGCAATATTGCCATTGATGACCGTAATTTCGCTTTTGAGGTTTTTAATTTCATTACTCACAATGTCTACTTTTCCGTCAACCTTCTCGATTTGTTCACTAAGATTCTTGCTTTGTGCTTGCATGTGCCGACTTATATCACTACCCTGTGCTGCTATTCGTGCATTAATATTGTCACTTTGTGATGCAATTTGTGCCTTAATATTGTCATTTTGTGCAGCACTTTGTAGTACCTGTGCTGCATCTAGCTGTCTTTGTTCTACATTTTGTTGCCCCAGTGCTGTAATTTGTGCAGACAACATTTTTAACAATTCTATCATATCTGAATTCTTTTCACTTTTAAGTTCTGCTACATTTTCGTGTTCAAGTTCTACTTTCCTTTCAGTTTTTGGTGATTCAAACATACCCCGGGATTCATTAACATAACCACTGTCTTCCACAACATCACTCATACTGTCTCGCTTAGTACGCGCGACACACATAGCTTTGATCTGTTTATTAACGTCTGCGTGATAACGTACGTAATTTAACTCACGCGCAATGCCATCTGTTGATGTGCTGCCTAAACTGCTCTCGATTGCATTCTGTTCTCGCGTGTCTAGATTTATTTCTAGTTTCCTGTCCATTTTAGCTATTATTAAGTACTGATACCTTTAATTTTCAATTTAAGCTGAACTTTCACTATCTGTTCTGTCAACTAATGTACAGGTTCGTGCTGCTGGACGTTTTATGTTCACTCTATGTTTGTAAAATGCTAACTACTTATAATTTTTTCCCGCTTGTAGGTGCAAATTGAACAAAGTCCTGTCACGCGGCGCCACGTATAACACTCCTAACTGCTACTGCTATACCATAACCTTAAAGTGGGAGGCAGGTCGTAAAATATAACTATCTAGTTAGTACAATTATGGTATAAAGCAACAGAGCAGTGTTACCCTCTGAGAGGAATTTTGTTATGTTGATCGTGTTGTAACTAACGGATGTGGCTTATCGGTAGTGAAAGTCAGAATTACGTAAATATTTGAACAGTAACAAACAAAATTTTGCCTATCTGCACTGTTTAACGTATAAAGAAAACGGTCGCCAGCCTAACTAGGCAAGAGAATGATTAACATTCTCGTTCAAGAAAATAGTTATTAGTAATTTTAACGAATAAACACAACCTATACTTTGTCACACGCGAGTACAATGAACTCTGACACATACATATGTTTACTGTAAGATTGAAACTAACAGTTAGAGCAGTACAAACTATTTGCAAAAATGTAACAGATACCTAAACACACTATTACTTTAATGGCTTGTTCAAACTGAACGGTCTTTATAACATTACTATTAACATTCAGTACAAGATCATAAATTGGATATAGGTTAAGTGTCTCTCAGTTAACTGCTTTACTATTTAAAATGAAAGTTAGTTGAAATTCACTGACAGGTTACTTATCACTGTCTTTCTAATAAATAGATTATGGTTTTCATAAATAGAGATCTTTCCATTACTTGTTACCTAGCACAATAGACAGACTGTGTATCTTGTTATACTATTAATATGCACTTCCAATACACAAGAGAGACAAACACTTAGCAGTCATGAACATATAATTTTCTACTATTGCAGTTTCTCACTTTCGCTACAGCGAAACACAATGTTGACAAAATTGCAGGAAACTGACTTTCCTTTTAGAATTTACTACAAACAGCAATATGATCATTTACTTTATAAGCCTCAGTCTTAAGAACTTTCAATTTTGAAGTTGGCAACAGCACTTTAATAAGCAGTTTTAATAGGAATATTTTCAGCAAAAAACATTTACTGCAACTCACTCTCTTGCCACATTAACTTTAACTTTCTTTTTACTATGTTGAAGAGGCATTAATGAGCAAAATACTGGGCTTTAATTTTCTTTTAGTAAGGACACTCGGATATCACTTTAGCTCAAACGGAGAGGGACCTGAGAGGTGTTATGATACGGAAAAAATCAAGGTAGGTACATAAATTCAGATATAAATTACCATATATTTGAGCACACTAACACATCCATTAAGCTGATCCTTCACTGTACATCATTGTAGTATTCCGATGTAATGATTTGGCAATATGGTGGCAACTGCGTGCTGTTAGGTGGAATTGCAGGTAGAATTGCTGGACTCTGTCATTTCTTGGTGGCGATGATTGATACCAATCTCAGAATATTTCCAGCTATTTATCCATCCATCCGAGGCATTGGACAGTAGCAGAATAAGCCTCTCTCGGAACCAGCACAATAAGCATCTTTTACGTGTCAGTGCACAGTTTGGTAGCTCGTCCCCGACTATCAGCTCCACCTTTTCTACACAGGTCAGCCACACTTTGCGCGCGCTACACAGTTCCGTTCCCGAGGGGAACCACAACAACTTTTACATACAGAATAACTAAGAGCCCTAAGTGAGGATCAGCAGTTTACATAACAGCAACCAAATGCATTAAATAAAACAAAACATTTACACACATTGACATCTCTACAAAAAATTATTCACACAAAATTACAATGATATACAGTAAGTTTTGTTCCCTCCAAATGGGACAAAGCCTTTAAACGGCAGATTACTACATCGCATAGAATCAGACCATGACTCAAAGTTTGTACAAAGAAAGGAGTATACAATTTTGTGTTATTGATTCAACGAAACAATATTCACAGAAGCTTAACTATGTAACATTGAATAAAACAAAAGCAAAATAAATCAGTAGAGAATTAGAGCTATGGTGTTACAAAGTCATTTCTGAAAGTATTTTTATGGAGTGTGGCCATGTATGGAAGTGAAACATGGACAATAAATAGTTTAGACAAGAAGAGAATAAAAGATTTCGAAATGTGGCGCTACAGAAGAATGCTGAAAATTAGATGGGTAGAACACATAACTAATGAGGAGGTATTGAATAGAATTGGGGAGAAGAGGAGTTCGTGGCACAACTTGACTAAAAGGAGGAATCGATTGGTAGAACATGTTCTGAGGCATCACGGGATCATCAATTTAGTAATTGAGGGCAGCGTGGAGGGTAAAAATCATAGAGGGAGACAAAGACATGAATACACTAAGCAGATTCAGAAGGATGTAAGCTGCAGTAGGTACTGGGAGATGAAGAAGCTTGCACAGGATTAGCATGGAGAGCTGCATCAAACCAGTCTCAGGACTGAAGACCATAACAACAACGTAGCACTAGGGGCAGGGTCGTCAAACCAGCTTGGGATTCCGAAGATCTAACCCGCAAACTCCATTGAAATTGGCACCATATTTCTGAAGAGGACATTCAAGAATTCTATCAATCAATGACAAACCGAATAACTGTTGGCTTAAGGGTCCCCGGGTGACCAGCGCGTTATTGACATGATCAATTTGTGAAGCCCTTTCTCTTTTATAAATAACCCAATTTTAACCCAATTTCTCTGAAACTGTAACTATTTGTTTGTCTGTGCATGTACAGCACATATATTTCTTTTCTCTGTTTGTTTGTCTTAGAGTGTGTAAGTAGGCTGTTTAGGTTTTTATATTGGTAACGCTACGTAGCGCTCTGTATGAAAATCACTGGCTGTGCTGTGTGCAGTCTGTGGCTGGTTGGCATTGTTAGAATGTTCGCCTTATGTAGTGTTGGGCAGATGGCTGTTAACAGCGCGTAGTGTTGCGCAGTTGGAGGTGAGCCGCCAGCAGTGGTGGATGTGGGGAAAGAAATGGCGGAGTTTTGAGAGCGGATGATCTGGACGTGTGTACATCAGAGAAAGTAAATTTGTAAGACTGGATGCCATGAAGTGCTATATGTATTATGACTTTTGAACACTATTAAGGTAAACACATTGATTGTTCTCTATCAAAATCTTTCATTTGCTAACTAAGCCTATCAGTAGTTAGTGCCTTCAGTAGTTTGAATCTTAAATTAGCTGGCAGTAGTGGCGCTCGCTGTATTGCAGTAGTTCGAGTAATGAAGACTTTTGTGAGGTAAGTGATCTGTGAAAGGTATAGGTTAATGTTAGTCAGGGCCATTCTTTTGTAGGGATTATTGAAAGTCCGATTGCGTTGCGCTAAAAAAATATTGTGTGTCAGTTTAGTGTTGATCAGAATAAGTAAAGAGAGTAATGTCTGAGTACGTTCAGTTTTGCTAAGATGTTTGAAAAGCAAATAATGTAAGAGGTTTATCAGCACAGTAATTCATAAATTTTTCTAAGGGGACGTTTCAAGTGTAATTCAGATCAAGGTCAATCTGTAAGATTCAGTTGTATAACAGTATTACTATACAGGGTGATTCAAAAACAATACCACAACTTTAAAAATGTGTATTTAATGAAAGAAACATAATATAAGCTTCTGTTATACATCATTACAAAGAGTATTTAAAAAGGTTTTTTTCACTCAAAAACAAGTTCAGAGATGTTCAATATGGCCCCCTCCAGACACTCGAGCAATATCAACCCGATACTCCAACTCGTTCCACACTCTCTGTAGCATATCAGGCGTAACAGATAGGATAGCTGCTGTTATTTCTCGTTTCAAATCATCAATGGTGACTGGGAGAGGTGGCCGAAACACCATATCCTTAACATACCCCCATAAGAAAAAATCGCAGGGGGTAAGATCAGGGCTTCTTGGAGGCCAGTGATGAAGTGCTCTGTCACGGGCTGCCTGGTGGCCGATCCATCGCCTCGGATAGTTGACGTTCAGGTAGTTACGGACAGATAAGTGCCAATGTGGTGGCGCTCCATCCTGCTGAAATATGAATTTGCAGCTCTCTGCTAGCTCTGCGAGTCGATTTTCCTGGGCTGCGAACAAATGCTTGCTGGATGCGTGCTACATTTCCATCACTCGTTCTCGGCCGTCCAGAACTTTTCCCTTTGCACAAACACCCATTCTCTGTAAACTGTTTATACCAACGTTTAATACACCAACTATCAGGAGATTTAACACCATACTTCGTTCGAAATGCACGCTGAACAACTGTCGTCGATTCACTTCTGCCGTACTCAATAACACAAAAAGCTTTCTGTTGAGCGGTCGCCATCTTAGCATCAACTGACGCTGACGCCTAGTCAACAGCGCCTCAAGCGAACAAATGTACAACTAAATGAAACTTTATAGCTCCCTTAATTCGCCGACAGATAGTGCTTAGCTCTGCCTTTTGTCGTTGCAGAGTTTTAAATTCCTAAAGTTGTGGTATTCTTTTTGAATCACCCTGTATTTTACACCCGGCCAATGAAACAATTACAGCAGTAATAGTCATAAAATATGGGCGCTGAATATCACACATATTATGAGAATTATTTTGTTGCCAATCTAAATGGAGAAGAGGCTACTAACTTAATATGCATTTGGATGGTAGCTAATTATGATCACATCATACACTTCATCAGTTGATCCACGATGGTTCGACAACTCCGCAGCTGGTTTCGTAAATATCACCGATGGAAAAACTGCAGCTAATCAGTCTTATGTATTAAAGATTTATTTCACCATAACTAGTATCGACTCTGGGTCCATCGTCAGAGTCTGGCAAGAAAATTTCGTATGTATTTCATATTTTTCTCCTATACGAGAACAGAATATTCGTGATTTCGTTGCTTACAAAAGCTCTCAGTTATATACAACGTCATTACAGTTTACTTACACGAAGAAAGTTTTTACTTTATAAGTTATAGCGTACGCGTCTGCATCATCGACACGTGACACACTGAACACGAGATAGATTAACGATGACGCCCACACGTGATAACATTTCACATTACATCAGCGAATTCTTTTGATTGGCTGCACTGAAGAAATCTTCTGGAATATTTCTACAGCCACAATGTATAGATCTTCCATAATCGATAAGCCGTACAGAACTGAAAACATATGCAGTAACAACAATAGCCCCACCTCTGGGAAAAACAGCATATTATCACACTTACTTCCCCACACCTCTGTGGAATATGTCTTCATACTGTCTATTGGTGTCATCTCAGACTGTAAAATTGTTCCATGCTAAAAATATCCAGAAACAATAAAATGAAAGTTAAACGAATTCATAATTTAAATTTAAAAAAAAACTGTGGTAACAAAGAGTCTTATATTTTTGTAAATTGAATTGTTTTGTGAGCCCAAAAGTTTATGCTGATCCAACTGAAACGAGTTTAAACATAAGATACTAATAACACATAATTGGTCCTGGTCTTGGAAAGTCACTGCAGACATGTGGGGGCAGTACGGTGGATAATTAAACAACTCCCAGTTCAAACGGCGAATAATCTTTGTCTGTGTGCAACAGCATGTCGACTAGTATTGCACAAAAACGACGGCAGAATTCAGTCTCCCAGGTCTTTTGTTCTTAAAGGCTCTACCGAGATACTTTGCACTATACTGCACTATCCCTGTACACAAAACCAACAAAGAACAGTTTCAGTCTCTTCCGAGGAAATGTTGTTATAAATTTTCACGCTGAAAATGTTTGGCGTCACTATAAAAGCTTACTTGGTGAGGTAGAGTAGCCCAATTCCATTAACTGTTTTTAAAAAAATTTTTACTCTCATTGAAGTACGTAAACCATGTGTTACAATGTCACCGAAGAATTCATCTCTTGCTGCATCGTACCGCATCAGATACTTCTATACATCTTCCAGATTCTTGAAAATAAGGCAGAAGCTTTACAACCAACACTGTGCACAAAATTTCTGAGAGCCACGCTTATTAATCACTCGTACGTAATATCTGAGAAAACTGACAGTTAAGTCTGCCAACGTGAACCAGCGATTTCCTTTGATTAATGTTTGCAGTAAGTTCACTTGTCACAATAGGTGGGCGACCATTTCTTTCTTCATCCGCCTTCCTGAAACAAACGGGGCCCTTTGCTTAGAGTTACATCACTCATAATGTCCTCTCCGCATAATTCATTATAAGTATCTTCGGCCTTCGAGTTTTTCGCAGCCAGAAAACGGATTATAGCACGGGATGCACAAGCAGCGGGATTTTCGATGACAGTGGCCATTTTATCTTCAGTCGTGACGCTAACCACAATGCAGTACCATTTCCGAGGCACTGCCAAACTCGTACTGAGCCGGACGACACTGCTATGCTGAAATCACATAGCTACCTCCTCTTCTCCCCTCACCAAGTGAAGATGACGTGGAGGCTTTGCAAAGGCAGTTTTGTGCGCCACACTGTGCAAACAGAGGTTACTGCTGGATGAAACCCACTCGTATATTTGAACTGTGTGGGAGGTCGAAATTTAATAAGAGAAAACTATATATAAGAATTCCTAAGTGTGTTGAGTAGACGCTGAAATAGGGGGTAGTGATAATTAAAGAGCAGCTACTCACAGAGGTCCATTGTGGGATGAATCATCGTACGGCAACGAAACTTGGTAGATAATCTAATGCGTCAATGCGTAACCGATTTACACAGGAAAAAAGTAAGCTCTAAATTTGGTTACCAGGTACAAATCTGCCACTGTGAACGCAAGAAAGACCTACAGAAATGTTTCCGTACGCAGTGGATTAGGAACGGGATGGGGACAGAAAAAAATCTAACAGAGAACTGCATAATGTTGATTTTATTATTAACCGCTGCTTTCAGAAGTTGTTCAATATAACACCGGAGAGGTTCAACGAGGAACTGCATCCGTAAAACGACCTGATCAACAGTTGTAAGAACGTAGGCTTCCGCGGCCGGTGTCATAGTGAGAAAAACTCTTCTGGGCATTATGCCGCGTCATTGCTAAAAACTAACTACATTATTGCATAATACCCAGAAGAGATTTAATCAGTATGATCAACAGTTGTTTGCAGCATTTCCGGTAAAATCTGAGCAACGTGTTCCTATATACTGGGCCTTCAGATCAGGTATAGACCAAACGTGTCCCTGGTAAACGGGTACTTTTAAATATCACCAGAGCCAAGAATCACATAGATTGAGATCAGGTAATCTTGCATGCCATGCATCTGGAAAACCTCTGGAGATAATACATTCATGGGAAATTGCATTAAGGTCAGGTTCTCATTCAAATGGACGAAAATTCGATTTTTATTGCATTTTTTAAATGTACATCTGTCTAGAATGTTGGCACGAAAAGGTTATTTAGTCAGTGCGTTGCTGGAGTTTCTACAGTCCATTGTTCGAACCAGTGTCACGGCCGACGTGAAAACGCTCTCAGCCGGAGACGACCGGCTTAAGTAGAAAACTTGTATGGTGGCGCACGTTCACAAAATCGTTTTATATTGCAGTATGCATGCAAAAATATTTACCGAGAAAGTCGACGAACAACACGTGCAGGTTACCGAACGCAGGCAGCATTTACAGCTCAGCTATATCGACTTTTCTCGCCAAGAAGAACAAATAGAATTAGAGGAAAGATAGATATACGGTCTCAGAATTGCAGACTAAACGTAAGTAACGGAAAAAGTGTTTTTTGCTCAAATTTTTGACAAAAATGGCTCAATTATAATTTTTGGTCCGTCGTATTGGATTAGTGATTTCAAAGTTTCAAAATCTAACTTCAGATCCACGTTCAGCGACATCAAAAATATATAATAGCGTGTAGTATTTATGCAAATTAGACTAATAATCTGTACAAAAGTTGTCCCTAAAGTTTAAACAAATTATCCTCGAGAAACGCTTTCTCAAAATGCGTGCAGCATGAAATAAAAACAGTTCAGCCTCTTAAATTCTACTTTTGACCCCGAAAAGTAAACCCTTTTCTTGGGAGCTTATACCAATAATATACGAAATTTGGTAATATTAACTATTTTTTGTTAAGCCATAAAAACAACCTCCAAAATCGTAAAGTCTAAGATTTCACTTTGGTTAGCTATAAGGTCCTATCAATTTAATGTATTATCGACTGATGTTATCCAATTTTGATTTCAGGTAAGTCCTGGGAGGTTACATTGAACGCAGTCTGCTTACTTCAAACTCGTACGGCCTTGATCAAACCATAATTAACGGCACCATTTTTTCTTTTGTATTGAAAATCTAAAATAAAATGTAAACTATGATCAATCATAATCCCCAAATATATACTTTGTATGTCTTTTCATTGTCTCAAAAATAATTTGCAGACTTCACCTATTTTTGGCTCATTTGACTTAGAAGCTGGTCTTAAGCAAATCTTTCGCTATTTCATCAATTTTGACCTGTGCCAGATGGTGAAGAGCAAATTCAGAAAGTTACTGTGGATCCTGAGGTTTTAGTTGCTGCACCGTCTGAGTCTTGAATTAGTACCACTGTAAAATAGACTGGAAAACTTTCCGTACTGTTGACCACAGGACGGAAAACTCTTGTGGCACTGCATGAACATTAGCACCCCACGGGACACTTGCTGCAAGGCGAGTTACAGAAAAAGCAGCCTCGTCAAGAACTTGCTCCGGGATAGGACGCCTTCCTCATCCAGGTGCCACAGCAAGCTAATCCGTAATTTCGAATTTCATTATCGTCTTCTTTAAACCACTGAATGACATCGGGCTTCTCATCAGACCTCTTAATCACCGATGCTCTCTGAGTACAGCACTGTACTTCACATTAAAGTTTCCCTAACGGTATACGGTCTTTCTTCTCATTACCCACATCGTTCACTCACGTTATGGTTTGTCAAATGACAGCGTGGGTGTCATACAATCGAACAAACAGTGTACAACGGCAGATATACACCTCACCGCCAAAACTGGAACCAAGGTTTTTCCGGCGTAAATCGGTTCCTTAATAACGCATATATCTACCAAGCTTCACTGTCATGCGATAATTACAGCCTACACTGGACGTCGGTGAATAGTTGCTCTTTAATTTTAACCGCCATTTATATCGACCTGTGACCTGTTCTTTAGGGCTGTATGAAGAAGAGAGTGAAGCATTAAGCATTCAGGTGCAGTTTAAACAGGCAGAAGCTTACTGATTGTATGTATGTGTTTATGTGTGTGCGGAATAAAATAAACGAGCACGGTCTGATAAAATAAACTTGGAATGGGGATGTACTGTTGATTGTATCAACTGTGTTTTACGCTAACTGCACATCAAAATCCTATCCTAGCAACAGTCCATGATTATTGAAACTATTGCCACATCACAAAAAAGGGCTTCCAGTGCAGCACACCAATAACTTAAAATTAAACCTCATATAAAACTTTGCAAGTACGAAGTACGCCTGTACTGAACACTGAAATGCTAAGGCTGAGTCTTGATATAGTGTTGCTCAGTGAAGTGAAATAGAAAGCACACAATAATTTATTGTCAGATGAGTACAGCGTAATAACAACGGCAAAAAATTGTATAGCGGGATTACGATTCATTATGAATAGGAAGGTAGAGCAACGAGTAAGTTACTGTGAACAGTTCAGTGATAGGATAGTTCTTATCAGAATCGACAGCCAACCAACACCGAATACGATTGTTGAGGTATACATTCCGACGTCGGAAGCCGAAGATATAGACAAAGTATAAAAGGATACTGAACCGGTTATTCACTTCGTAAAAGGAGAAGAAAATCTAATAGTCTTTGGACATTGGAATGCGGTTGTAGGGGAATAATTAGAAGAAATGGTTAAGGAAGAGTATGGGTTTGGTCTTAGTAATCAGAGAGGAAAAAGATTAACTGTTTCCTTCAATAAATTTCAGCTAGTAATAACGGATACTCTGCTCAACTAAGCATGGGCGGTAACATTAAGACTGCAATGGGACAGGCGCCATACTTTTCTTATAACTATTTCCATTGGTCATACAAGCCCAATAAACTACTAATAGCTGAAAATCGAGCTGAAAACTTATCAATTTTACAACGCATTTACTAAAAGTTTAATACAATTACAAAATGAAATGCGCACTCTTCATAATTCTTGTTAATGATCATGCAGATTTTTCAGTCTTTATCAGTACGTTCCAAGATAACTTGTGTCGCTAAGTAAACCAGAATGTAACTTGTTTTTTGGAAGCATTAGGGAGACATCAAACAACCCTGCCTTAGCCCTTATCAGCGACACTCTTTCTGCGCTGGAATAGGAATCCTGGCGTTAGTATGTTGTGTGCGTATCATTTTCGTTTCTAACATCAGAGAAGAACCACTTTGTTCCATTTCACTGATAACACAGCCTCCGAAGTTTCACCGTAAACATACAAGCTCACGTGTGACAACCTGCTCAAAGAATTAGTCACATTTAGCAACAGAACATATTTGATTTCTTTCGTATGTATTTTATGTCACAAACATTGTTGAGGATTAATATTTCAGCATTGTTTCTAGTTTCTGTGTATGTTTTAAATTTTCATTGTCAAATATCCTGTTCAAAGCCGACCGCAGGAGAAACCCAATGTGTGATATGGCAAAGAGAAAATTTATTGGTGTGAAACAGAAACAGCTTTTTCGATACGTTCCTATTGTACTGATAAGTGACAGTCAATCACGTAAATTTTCTGTCACCTTCATCCGTAAAATAATATTTTAGCAGATCTTCTAAAGTATTTGTTTTTCTTGTGTGACTTTTTTTTTTTTTGAAGCTTAAGTAGATTAACTAACCTTCGATCATCAAAGTATTATTTTCTGATGTTTTATAGGGAATATAATTTCATCTAACAATGTCGATAGCTAAGGGACGCCTTATTTTGGTACTGAAAGGCCGACCTAAACCGTAACAGTGTTTCGCTCGAAACTCAAGAAAGACGTGACAAAATTGAAACTACTACACGGAGCTGCGATGAACGAAGACGTACGGAACGTTTTAGTTGGAGAATAGCTCATGTGTGAGTTTTTTCAAGGTAAGTTCTTATTTCTTTTTTGAAAAAAAGGAAAGACGTACGTATAGTACAAGTAGTTTATTTACCATAGAGCTTCATGTTGAGAAAAGTACTGTAACAGTTACAGAAATATACGAATTTATTTTGAAGAAACGGTTGATAGTTTGTTGGGTTCCTTCCAAGTACAGACTGAAAGTTCTGTAGCTAATAACTTCACTTCTTGGTTCAGTGGTGAAATTGAAATCGATGATAAAAAGAGTGTTTCGTAAGCCGAACATTGGATTACTCCCTCGCTATCGATGCGCGACCTTTGAACCGTATAACAGATCGTAACTTTCACGACTTGAGGAGAATACACTTTTCAGTAGTAATCCTCGTTGACGGACAGTAGTGTCTGACAGCCTGCTTCGTCAAATAGCCTTTCATCTTCAAAACGCGGGAAGTATTGTAGGTCTAAGCATACTACAGTAATAGCGATACAGAAGGAAGCAGACGAACACCGTAGTTGCTTTCGTTCGGCATTTGGTTTGATATTTAATGTACGAAGCATTTGGCTGTATCTTATCGGTGAGGCTCAGGGAAGTAACTATTATCAAGATGAATTCTATTAACGAGGCAACTGACACGCCAAGAAGGAGTGAAGATTAAGATTTACACCCCGTGATCGATCTGGTCACCCCTGATCACCGGCTGGGATTAGAGAACGTGAGTGAAGGAATACTTCGGTTACCTTTCAAAAGAACAGACGTGGCAGTCGCAGAAAGTCTACATACAGATTGCGAAAAACGAATTTGAACTCAACTAGAATAGGAGTCCACTGCGTGAATCACTGCTTACCGTATTTGATGACTGGTTGAAAAGGCAATGTACTTTGGTACTACTTGATATCAATAATGTCCAAACCAGTACTGCATTTTGCACTTACTTAGTCATCGTTAGAACAGTGAGACAACTCGTAGACTGAATAAAATTGTTGAGAGTTGCGAGCTTGAGGGTGTGTTACATACCCTCATGATGACCACTTACAATAGAGACCGAAACGTTCGGCCAATTTTATACAGTACGACGCGGTCCAAAAGTGAGAAGAATGTAACAACATCTGGCTCTAGTCACGAACGCCAACGAAAATATGCGTACTAACGATCACTATTGCATTTCGCTGCAATTGGTTTGATTTATAGCAATCGAAAAGATATCTACTAGCTGATGGCATGTGGCGTGTGTTCAGTTGATGATTACCTCGTTTTGTTCACAGGTCTTGGGAAAAAGTATTTCCTTATTCGTATTTTACGCGTCATTCATATAAGTATTTACTGGTTTAGTGGTTTAATTATGGTTTTGTTGTACAATAATTGCAAATATGTACTTCGATAGCTTTCCAATTAGAGATTGTCCTGTTCACTTTTATGGTTACGTTGAGCACAATTATTTAAACACCCGGCGGATAATCGTGAGGGACTGGAGGTCAATAGGCCGTACTTGTGATCAGCAACCCACACCTTATCCCAAGACCGTCAAAGGTCACAAAAGTAAACAGATGAACAGGGCAGATTCCTCAGAGGATGAATCCCAATAAACCCGTGAGCGTAGCAATTCGCATGCGCCTATGTAGCTTACAGTTGCGCTCTGTAATAATATTGTATCGCCTTGTTTACGGATTTCCAGTTGATTCGATTTCGACTCTGTGTACTATGCTCGCGATGATTATGGCACTCGACTGCGGGTAATTTGGTTTGCAAATTTCCTCGTGAAGTAGGACGCCCCCATATTCGGGTTATACTAACTCAGAACAGCCGTCGTAAGGCGGCCAGCAATCATAAATTGCTGGAAAGCTACATAAGAGAATAAGCTGAACGGAGACGCATTTGACGAGTCGGAAAGAGAAGAATAATGACTTTGGCAAAGCGGAATACGTAAATTTACAGACACGGAATATCAGACAAATGTCCAAAAGGAAAAGGAAATTAAAAACATTGTAGAGAGAACGAAATATGATATAGTGTTCATTACACAAGCCAAACGGAAAACGAAAGGAATTAACGATCTAGTAAATTGTACTACAATGTATAATGGGGTAGGACACTTATAAGCGCACAAATATAAGTTTTTATAATAGTTTTAAAACATGGAAGATCTAACTGGTAAGCTGTAGATGGATAAACGATTGGATACGCAATATAAAATGTAAATTTCTAGATGCTGTTTCGCCTGCATGGTAGTGTACGCGCCAGCCAGCGGAAAGGATAAAGAAGGAAAATGAGATGTTTTATGAAACCTACAGAAGATTCCAGACAACATTAATAAGAATGTTTATATTGTTAGTATTGGTATTACATACAGTACAAGAATAGTAAGGGAGAGGATAGATAATATAATAGATTATGCTAGAGAGATAACGGTCAATACCAAAGACACCATGTTAAGAGATTTTGCATCATTTAATAACATCAGAGTCTTAAACTCTTTCTACGGAAATAAAGGTATTCTCCAACAAATACACTTCACCAGAGGATCTCGAACGATAATTGACCATTTCCTACCAAACCAAAAAACAGCTATTGTGTTTCACGAGGAGCTTGTACATATTGGGTATGACATAAACACGAAGCAGATCCTCCTCCAAGCAAAAGTTGCCTTAAAGTAGAGATGGTACAGAATAAATTCCTGGTTTCAACCAAGAGAGCAACAAAAAAATGTGCTTACTGCAACAGGAGTCTATCAAGAACACGAAATGCCGCGAGACAAACGTGTATAGTTTTAAAAGCAGACAATATTGTGCTAGAATGGGAAGAAAATAAGATCATAATTGGAACTGCAACCAGTGAGACATTGTGTTAAAACAAAACAAAGAGAAAAATTAGCGTAAAGTATAGGAGGAAATGGAACGAACACCTAGAAAGAATGGAGAGTTTCAAACTCCCCTTAAGGACTGTAAGTTATAAGTACCAAGGAAGAAGAGATAGAGGAACACATCGGCAACGATGTGCACTGTAACAGGCAATTTTGTCTAATAGCCGATGAGAAGAAAAAGAAGAAGAAGAGAACAAGGGAAAAAAGAATAGGACGTACACTTTTTGATCAAAAGTATCCGGGCACCTGGCTGAAAAATTACTTGCAAGTTCGTGACGCCCTCTATCGGTAATGCTGGAATTCAATATGATGTTTGCCCGCCTTTAGCCTTGATGACAGCTTCCACTCTCGCAGGCATACTTTTAATCAGGTGCTGGAAGATTTCTTGGGGAATGGCGGCCCATTCTTCACGGAGTGCTGCACTGAGGAGAGGTATCGATGTCAGTCGGTGAGGCCTGGCACGAAGCCGGCGTTCCAAAACACCCCAAAGGTGCTCTGCATGATTCAGGTCAGGACTCTGTGCAGGCCAGGAGTGTTATTGTCGTGTAACCATTCCGCCAGAGGCCGTGCACTATGAACAGCAGCTCGATCGTGTTGAAAGATGCAATCACCATCCCCGAATTGCTCTTCAACAGGAAAGCTAGAGGATGCTTAAAACATCAACGTAGGACTGTGGTGTGATAGTACCACGCAAAATAACAAGGGGTGCAAGCCCCCTCTACGAAAAACACGACCACACCATAACACCACAACCTCCTAATTTTATTTTTGGCATTACACCCCCTGGCAGATGACGTTCACCGAGCATTAGCTATACCCACACCCTGCCATCGGATTGCCACATTGTGTAACGTGATTTGTCACTCCACACAACATTATTCCACTGTTCAATCTTCCAATGTTTACGCTCCTTACACCAAGCGAAAGATCGCTTTTTACACCAAACGAGGCGTCATTTGGCATTTGCGGCGTGATGTGTGGCTTATGAGTAGTCGATCGACCATGAAGTAGAAGTTTTATCAACTCTCGCTTAACTGTCATAGTACTTGCGGTGAATCCTGATGCAGTTTGGATTTCCTGTGTGATGGTCTGGATAGATGTCTGCCCATTAAACATTACGACCCTCTTCAACTGTCGCCGGTCTCTGTCAGTCAACAGACGAGGATGGCCTGTACGTTTTTGTGCTGTACGTGTCCCTTCACGTTTCCTCTTCACTATCATATCGGAAATAGTGGACGTAGGGATGTTTAGGAGTGTGGAAATCTCTCGTACAGACGTAGCACACATGTGAAACCCAATCACCTGACCACGTTCGAAGGCTGTTGGTTCTGCGGAGGGCCCCATTCTGCTATCTCACGACGTCTAACGACTACTGGGGTCGCTGATATGGAGTGCCTGGCATTAGGTGGCAGCAGAATGCGCCTAATATGAAAAATGTATGTACTTTTGATTACACAGTGTATCTTTTGGACGAAAGAAATGGACTGCTTGAAATATGCTTTCAATGAGTTTTTTGAATATGGAGAAATGACAGCCCATTCTTCTTCAGATTTAGAATCCAGAAAAGGTAGTAATGTTTGAACTCTGGGGTCTTGAGGAAAGTCGACATTCTAACTCATCTCAAATGTGTTCCATTGCGTTCAGATCCAGGCTATGTACAGGCCAGACAACTTCAGGGATGTTATTCTGCCTGAGAGTTGCTGCGTTGTGACAGGTTGAACAAACAACGGTTCCCAACTTTAATGTACTTAGTGCAGAATGCTGTAAAATGTATTCATATCTTTTGAAAAGGGTATATATCTATACTTCTATTACTCATCTTAATTTCACGTCGTGGTTTAAGACTACCCGAGGTTGCAAACATTTCACTCATGGGCATAATAATCATGCCCGTTGGGTAAGTTACGTCCAAACAATGGAACTGGCCCATTAAGTAAGATAATTACCACCATATTTTATGAGCAATGGCTAACTGGGACGATGATTACTGTATTTTATGTGCAGTGGGTAATTAGGATGTGCAGCTCATAATACACATGTGTGGGTAAGGGAAGACGGCTTCTTGAGCAGTTCAGTGCTTTCAGATTCCTTTCCAAAAGCCTTGCTCAGAACCACCCTTTCATTAAATCAAGGTATTAGAATAATATTCATACCTGTACTTTGGTGTTTCATATACCATATATTCGGAGTTTCATATACCATGTATCTGTCAACGGCCTTGACGCAGTGGTAACACCGGTTCGCGTCAGATCACCGAATTCAAGCGATGTCGGGCTGGGCTAGCACTTGTATGGGTGACCACCCGGTCTGCCGAGCGCTGTTGGCAAGCTGGGTGCACTCAGCCCTTGTGAGGCAAACTGAGGAGCTTCTTGACTGAGAAGTAGAGGCTCCGGTCCCGTAAGCTGACATACGGCCGAGAGAGCGCTGTGCTGACCCATGCCTCCCCGCCCCTCCCCAATATCTGTATCCAGTGGCGCCTGTGGTCTGAGGATGACACGGCGGTCGGTCGGTACCGTTGGGCCTTCCAAGGCCTGCTCGGACGGAGTTTTATACCACGTATTCGGAAAGACAGATTGCGACCCGTGGGCTGCGCTAAATTACCCGGAGATTTTTTAACACGAGAGACGTTTATTCATCAATCATTACTCGTCATACGAGGATTGACCGAAAAGTAATGCCTTCACCTTTGTAACTCTTCAACAGTTGGCAGCATCGGTATTCGCCAGGTACTGTCTTGTTCCGTAGCCTCTTCTCTAGAGCTCCAGTTGGTGGGAAGCCTTAGCATTGAACGGTTGTGTTGTTACAATATAAAGTACGGAACCATGCGCAGGCGGTCGGTCAATGCGATTTAAACAACGTGCAGTCATTGAATTCTTGACAAAGTCTCAAAGGAGATACATCAGAGAATGAAAGCAGTTTATGGTGATTGTGTTGATGTGAGTAGTATGCGTCGTTGTGCGAGTATGTTTAAAGATGTTGAGGCGGTAACATCTGATATACGTGACAAACCAACAGTTGGACGTCCTGTGACAGCAACCACCGAGTTTCACAGCAAAATGTTGACAGATTGATTCAGGACGATCGTCGTGTCACTCAGAGATAAACTGCAAGTACTATCGGCCTTTCACAAGAACGTTTGGGTCACATTATTGCTGTACACAATGGGTACCCCGGATACTTCAGAGACTGACTCTCACCACCGTACGGCATCCTACATACAGTGCAGATTTAGCATCGTCGCGTCTGTTCCCGATAGTGAAAGACGATCTGTGGGGACATCATTATGCTTCTGATGAAGACGTTGAGAGAACGGTGAGACTGTGGTTGCGGAAACACAGAGTCGACTACTTCCGTGACGGATTCAGAAAAATTGTTCATTGCTGGCAGAAATGTATCAAACTGGCTGGTGATTATGTGGAAAAGAGAATATTAGTAATTAAAGATCACATTCTAAGGATTATTTCTGCTTTTAGTTTCTTAAAATATTCCCATCCAAACCCAATTAACGAAGATGGAAGCATTACTTTTCATTCAACCCTCATATAAGCGTCAGAATAATGACGCAATACAGTCTCACAATATAAACACACAAAAAACACTATTCTGCTGTGATCACTTAATAAAAGTTAGAAAATACTATGAGTAAGAGTACAGTAGTGAACTAAAGTTCAGGCAGGTACTCAAGAAAGATAAAAAAATGGGAAACTGGAGTGGGGAATATCCAACTTATTCGTGTAGTGACATGTCGAGCATCCTAGCAGCTTCCATTCTACAGTATACCTGCTTGCTTAGCCTCAGAGTGTGTCTGGGAACGCCACTGTTTTCACAGCCTTGGGGATCAAAACGTCCTTGCAACATTATGGCTTCCACACCACCAAAATGATCATGTCTGACGATATTCCCAGGCTCCGTCCGCGTTCCCATCTTTCGCCTAATGCGGGGTGTGTAATGCACCCAGGTGCGTTGTCGAGCGTGGTCGTTTTGGTGATCTTGATGTTATTGCATGGGAAGGTATAATGTCACATGGAAGCACAGTTCAAGTACAGTTCACTCACCGGTCAACGTTATTGTGACACTGTACTCTTCCCCATTTGCGTCTTTTCAGCGTTGCATTCGGCCCTTTCTTCATTTATGTGGATGACAATGCGCGACTGAATCGAACTTAGTGGAACGAGAGGATGTGTGTGTGTGTATTGAACCAGGGACCTGGAAAAAACGGAGAGGCTTCTTCCTGATTTAGCCCTCAGTGATTCACAACACCACAACAGGCCACAGCACTCCACCTACCCCACCGCCGCCCCACACCGAACCAAAACCCAGGGTTATTGGGCGGTTCGGCCTGCAGTGGACCAAGGAACGTCTCATACCAGACGAGTGTATCCCAAATGTTTGCTTGACAGAGTAGTTATAGTGTATGCATACGTGGAGAGAATGTTTGCACAGCAATCGCCGACATAATGTAACTGACGCGGAATAAAGGAAACCACCCCGCATTCGCCGAGGCAGATGGAAAACCACCTTAAAAACCATCCACAGGCTGACCGGCACACCAGACTTCGACACCAATCCACCGGGCAGGTTAATGCCAGGGACCGGCACGCCTTCCCATTCGGGAAGCAGCGCGTTAGACCGCACGGCTTGCCGGGCGGGCAACGAGAGGATACTCGGCGAATAAAACGGCCTGCCATTTCCCGTGACTTAAATACCACCGAGCATGTGTGGGATGCGCTGGAAAGAAGTATTGCAGCATGTCCACCTGCACCAACTACAGTTGGCAACTACAGTAATGAAGGGATGGAACACCGTACCACAAGGACTCCATAGCAACCTTGTGGCCAGCATGTAAACATGTTGCCAAACTTACTTTGCAGTCCGAGGTGATCACACACGTATTAAGATCCATGCCGTTTGTAATGCCAGGGAACCATAATAAATTGCGGTGACTTCAGTGTATTTATCGTCTATGCATAACTGTGTCATTTCTGTCCGCCTTATTCTGTATTTATTTTAGTTACCAGCTGAACTCCACCGCAGCAGCTCTTCCTATGTACATGCAACTATCATCGAGCTATGTTACGTGGGTAGTTACATAAATGCGAAAGTTACTTTCGGTCTTTAGTTTTGCATACAATTGTATATCGTATGTCTCGTCATCTAATGATCCAAATCACCAACAAGGCTTATATCTGACAAATATTGATTTTGGAATTGCAACCAGTACAGCGAGCAGCCGCAAGCATGATTTTAAAAAGTTTATTTAAATCGAACCATTACTGTACCCGCATTCCTTACAAGTCTTTCGTCAAGTAGTTCTTACAGAGTTTCTTCCTTTCCTCCTGGGACCTTGTTTTGTAGTCACTGATTTTGTACACTAAGACGATAAAATCCTGAGAAACTATGATAGTTTTCATTTTATCCGACATTCTCAGAAATACACTGACAAAAAAATTCTAATACGACGTTCTATTAATTGGCTAAGAGTTGTGTGAGAGGCAAACTTAAATTCTACAAACACGTATTATATATACAAGGAATCAAAGGAGTATATGTGTGAGCTATCTAATCAGATGCTAGCCGCGCGGGATTAGCCGAGCGGTCTTAGGCACTGCAGTCACGGACTGTGCGGCTGGTCCCGGCGGAGCTTCGAGTCCTCCCTCGGGCATTGGTGTGTGTGTGTTTGTGCTTAGGGTAATTTAGGTTAAGTAGTGTGTAAACTTAGGGACTGATGACCTTAGCAGATAAGTCCCATAAGATTAAAAAAAAAAAAAAAAAGATATTATGTGTCTTGCATTGTGATCAGCTACCGTATTTAGACAATGAAAAAAGTGATATTATGATTCAGTTGACTAATTTATAATTTGAGAAATAAGCTGTAATGTGTTTCATGTCTAACTAGGAACATAATTTTACAACCAAAGTATTTTTGATTTATTATGTATTCACATTTCGTAGGAAAAAAATTAAGTTAAGTACCAGTCAAGGTGCGTTATGGCTCCTTGTGTCTTGTAAGAAGCGTTGGTTTAGCAAAAATGCCTAAATCTGATGGAAAATTTCAGACTAATGTGTGCTCAGTCTGCCTACTTCATTTCCTTCGTAAGATTTATGTACTGACCATCTATTTTACTATGATTTATAGACATTCATTATCGCAGTTTTCAGTGAGTGGATTGTCTCTTACACATACTTTGCATACCAAGCCTGGACACATATTTGCTCTTTCGATCTGTTCTGCTCCTGTCTCTTATTATGTTCTGTTGACTGTCTTCAGTGTATGCAATGTATATCTGAAACTTCAGCAGTTGCAACGTCACTTCCGCTTCAAATTAAATTACTTTCATTTCTGTTTCAGTTTATTAAATTTATAAGGGTGCCATGTTATTTCTTTCGTATTTGGTACTTACTTTAGATCCAACTTTCATAAAAAAAATGAAGAGAAAAAGAGTTTATACGCTCAGTTTGGTGTGAGATACCACATCCATCAGTGACACGTTTCAGTTCTCTTCTGGGATATTTTAGACCGTTCCTTACAGTCTCATAGTTTGAAAGGCTACACAGCCAATACGACTGCGAAGTATTTCACGACCACCAACAAGTTGTCGGTGCACGGATGGTTTGAGCACAAATTTGAAACTCGAATCGAGATGATGTTCCCTCTGTGTAATTATGGCTAAATTCTTGTCTCAACTGCAGTTCGACGCGTTATCGAAGCGTAGAAACTCCACTATTTAATTAACATAATTAGTTATTAATTAGCGCTGTGTTCACTCTTTCTTATTTCTGTTCGCGCCTCACAGGGTACGATTTGTAGTTCAGTATCCGGCAGCATTATGGGAACGATAAAAACTAAAGAAATGGAACAGGGGAGAGACCGGAATGGGGGACGTAACTTCAGTCGTAATGTAAATGAAATTGAGAGGTCATAGAACATTCCTTACACGTTGAATTCAGAGAAATAAGAAAAGAAAGAGACGAAGGCATAGCGGGAAGAGGCTATACGACAACAAAAAAACATGGGTAGAAAGATGGATGAGCGCAGCTAGAGTCACTGAAGCATGAAAATTGTATAGCAGATCTTTATCCAGCAGCATAATTGAGTGGTTAATGATAATGATGAACCTACGCAAAACCACAAAATTGTCAAGGAGACGCATTTGCGTCTTGTACCTCTTTCTTTGTACGTGGTCACGTCTTTCTTGACGAGATAACGACTACTACATCTATCTCGTACTACCTTCGCCTTTTTACTCTGACGTCACATACGCGCTACAATGGGAGTTTTGCTAATTTTGTTACTGAAAGAATTTCACTGGCGTATTTCTCGTAGCTGATTACGATCTACTACAGTTTATTCCACACTCTATAACATTGTTTAGACTGCCATTGTGATGCAGATTTACAGAAAATGAGAGACTGCTGGTCATGCGAAAGGCTACGGCCTTCCCTATTTTCGTTCCTCATACCATCATTACTGGTCTCTCTTAACTGTCGACTGTTAGATTATTTCTACCTATGATCTGTAGGTATCCTATGATAGAGACTCTTTACGTATGTCATACACCACCTATTCATATGCACCATCAATCTATTTGCGTTCTTCACAAACTGAAATTAGCTGAAGAAATCATAAATGTTACAAAATTCCCTGCATTATTAGTCACTATTGAGCAACAAAGTCACAATATACTGTTCCTACTGGAAGGAAATCGCACAAATACTACATGTTGGAATCCTGCAACATTGTTTTACCATCGTTGCTAAAATAGCTTCTACGAATACACCGTGTCACCACTTTCATAGCAAAACTGGAGAACCTTAGGCTACCCAGAGCCCTTGAAGATGTCGCTTTCCCGCGCAATTCCGGAAACAGAAGAGGACAGAGAGCGACCGATTTTTTGTGCACAATTTTACATCAGCTATTGACTGACAGAGAACATCTGAGAAAGCGAATACTTTATAGCATTTAACACTGCTTGTGTTTCTTCTTGCAATAATTATCGAAAGTATGTTCCTTGTAAATGAATCCCCGATTTAGGTGGCAAAAATGGCATTATTTTCGCCTCAAAGGCAACCCGCCTCGTAAGGCCTGTGCTTGTGTCCTTTCTTTCTTGTTCTCCCGTAAACTGCAACATTACCTGTGTTAAAAGGTACGTAAAAGAAAACAGTAATTTTTGATCTCACTTCAGAAATTTATAAGTTGATAGTGAGAAGAGAGTCACGTAGAGCTTTCTTTAACTGAAAAGAGTTACAGTTCCATCCTTGAGGAAGTGTCTTATAATGCCTATGATGTGTTGTGCCATCTTAACGCCCTTTCATTCATTTTCGAAGTATGCTGCGATACGACGAACAGTCGCTGAAATGTGTGAAAATTTGAAAAATGTGATGAGCAACGAGAACACAACAAATGCCTTCCTTCCGATTAATGTCCTCTCAAATTCTCTGAAAAATTAAAGAATAAATTATTTCTCGATGTTGCGACACTCTCGTCAGGAATCTTTTCGTGTTCGTAATTGGGTCAGTGTTGAACCATCCGGTAACATTGGAAGACACTTGAGATAAATCCGGATTCAAAACGTATAGTACTGAAGAGGTCTGAAAACGAATTTGACATGTGCCAATCACTCGGAAGATTTTATCTTGAATATCAGCGATCAGAAACGCGTGCAGAGACAATCTCTTATATGTTTCTTGTCCTGGATATTTTGGCAGCAGCTTTATGTTAAGCACAATAGCTTAGAAGAGGAAGGCCTTTTGCAAACTTCACATAAAGTTCTTTTATTTGTCTTATACACCCAGAGCGTTTCGCGTTAGTTACAAGACATCTTCAATGGTGTCATGAAATATTACATTTGCACATACAGGTTATCGTTAGCACTTACAGTTTACAGACTGAAACCAGTTCGTTGATGTTTTTGTAATAAAATAAAACAGTGCTTCAGATCAGAGTCTAATTCATTACTTTTAAGCCAAACAGTTTTCTCTCAGGTGGCAAACTGGTTGCAAGTTTGCACTTTTCATTTTGGTTCCTGGTTTCAACATGTAGCGATTTAACTGCCACTTTCTGTATGTATAGTGTCATTTGTTTCTGTAAGTGTTGCCAACTTTCACAGGTTTCTCTTTCAACTGCTTTCTCTGTGAATACAAGTGCGCTGATGTAAGTGCTGTGTGTATGTGTGTGTGTGTGTGTGTGTGTGTGTGTGTGTGTGTGTGAGCGCGCGCACGCGCTTCTTCATTTATTTTCTGTTTCACGTACATTTGGATTATTGTGAAAGAACTGGGATTTATGATCATCTATTTAGGTTACTGTCTATTATATGATCAGTCAGTGTAATCAGTGAGTAGTCAATCATATTCGCTTGGTCATTTAGTGGTACTTCCTTTCAGCTTTTGTTTTGTGTATGTAGTAAGTTTCTTGTAGGATTAGGATGCGTCTTTCATTGTTTATTCTATCTTCTTCATGTCTGTATCCCTTGTGCACAAGATAAAAAATAATCTCTTGATAGTATACTTCCAGCACCGTGACCAAAAGGGGCTGCTTTTCGCATTCTTAACAACACTACACTGGAGGACATTCTTAGTCCCAAAAAATGGATAAAAATAGAATTTTCTTTTAATTATTCTGTTGTGTCGCGTCAGCATTTTTTTTTTTTTTTTTGGTGAGCAAGCGTTATATCTAAATTCAAATGTGATTATTACCGTTCCATGAAGTTTCACTATTGCAGTCTGGACTTTTCATACATATTAAACTGCACGTAGTTTCCGAGTTCCAAAGGGTCGACACAGAACTGTCTACACAATCAGCATAGCAAAAAATAACAATTCATCGTTAAAAAGCAGTTTTTACTTTTCTACACTTTCTTACAGTGCGCTGAAATTGTTCTTCACATTACTAAGTGTACATGTATCTTTAGACGGAGGTGACCACTTCGCGGTTCAAATCATGATTTGATTGGGAGAAAGTGCTTCAGGCCAGACATCGAAACTATGCACGAGCTGAAAACTCATTCATACTTTCGGGTGGGTAACTAATCGGACAAACAAACGGTAGGAGTCCGACGATCTGCAGGCAGACGCAGTGCACGCCATTGGCCAATCGGCAGTTCACAGCGGCTGCAAACCTCTCGTCTGCGAGCGGCCAGCGGGCACCGCTGTCCAATTACGCGGACCCTCCAGATTAATTGAAAGTAAACTGGACCCCCGCCCCGTGTCACCCGTGTAATGCGCTCGCAGAATTCGCCCTTCCGCGATGTCCAATTCTGCCGAGTTCCGCAATTTCTCTGTGCCTTTAATGGAGTTCGGTACAGCTCGAACAGAATAAAACGCTGGATGCTCTGAGCTGCTGGCGGTGGAACTGACTTACTACGTAAGTAAGTTTGTACATCTATCTCGCCAACATTTCTCTAATATTCTTAATGTGCATGAATAGCTACAGTGTTCACGACGCATGGTTGGGGAATGTAGGTCTGGATGGAGCTGCTAGCGAAGTAAGCTCCATAAACTCTGCATGAAAAACCACATGATTTATGTTACTGTATTTCAGAGAATCGGTGTTTCGTCAACAATAATAAAAGCTAGAGATTTTGTTTATATTACTGTACTTCAGGGAAACGCTATTTTCTAGTTGAGGAAAAAGTGGGGATTTTATGTCACTTCAGTAAAACTTTCGATGCTGTTGGTAAGTCGGAGCCTGTTAGATTGTTAGCCTGCACCATCACATGAGGGCTCTTATAGACTATAAGCCGCAAGACAAAAAATGTAAAGCATCATCAACAAGGTCGTTCTGAATATAAAAGTACTTCACTAAGCATGGTCCTTTCTGATGATACCTTTTTTGCCTACCTTCGAACCATGAACTGATTTACCCTATCAGTTATAAGAGGACCTACAGTTTATCGTGATCTCCGAACATGTATGTCGTAATTTTTCTGATTAAACATTGTTAGAAATGAAACAAATCAGGAGCGATACATGAAACTAGTAAGACTAATCGGCGATGAGTACCTGATTACATATGTGAATAGCTATAGTCAGGAATGAAGCGAAAACTGAAGTTTTGATTATCACCGCGAGAGGTATTTGGATTGCATGTCTAATATCTTACTGCAATTTTGTCATATGATGACATGGTTAGAGACCGTGGCTGTTATTTGAGGACAAATGTTGATGGTGTTGAGACAGCAACCAGCCACAAATTTATTTTATGTTTTTTTATTACCGGTTTCGAATCATAACAATGCATCGTCCTACGGCTTTCATTCCTTCATTAGAACAGGTGGTGTGTTTTTTTATTGATTATTTGTCGTACAATAAATTAAACACCTGTGTACAAGCCCCGGTGTATTAAATATTTAACCCTTCGTAAACATTCGTTGAAGCTTAAAACTTAAAACAAATCGTGCCAGCAATACCAATATTGTTCGTAAACAGCTGGTTTTTAATGCAGTACTCTCTTGTAGTTTCAATTACTTCATGGTCTTCAAAGAATTTATGATAAAGTTTCTGGTTTACCTACGAAATAGTAACGTAACCTGCAGGTATATTTTCTAAACTATTTAATCGTACAAGATTCTTCTTTTATTTCGAGACCATTTCTAGAACTCAAGTTCATATTCTAGTTTAAATTCCCCATTTTCCTAAAAAAACTGCATAGTATTTCCACATTCCTCAGATCCACTATATAACTATGCTGAAAGCTTAACTGTTACTACTAAATAAAACTAGTATACAGGGTGTTTATAAATGAATATCGGCGTGTAACGCTTTATAATATTTTTTATATCAAACTTACTGTTATAAATGATATGTGAAATGAATGAGCAACTGAAACAGTTTTACCAAGAACCTT
This sequence comes from Schistocerca nitens, assembly GCF_023898315.1. Taxonomy (NCBI): domain Eukaryota; kingdom Metazoa; phylum Arthropoda; class Insecta; order Orthoptera; family Acrididae; genus Schistocerca; species Schistocerca nitens. The sequence goes on along the minus strand of NC_064614.1, from coordinate 292,464,119 downwards.
ATAAATATTAAATGTGGGCACCATTTGTCACACTGTACACATCAAGTCTACAGCCCCGTTTTTCCCAAACGTTGGCCGGCCGGTGTGGCCGAGCGGTTCTAGGCGCTTCAGTCTGGAACCGCGCGACCGCTACGGTCGCAGGTTCGAATCCTGCCTCGGTCATGGATGTGTGTCATGTCCTTAGGTTAGTTAGGTTTAAGTAGTTCTAGGTTCTAGGGGACTGATGACCTTAGACGTTATGTCCCATAGTGCTCAGAGCCATTTGAACCTTCCCAAACGTTGATATGTGTGTCTTCAGTGATTGTAGCAACAGCTGCTTCAATCCGGTTCCTTAATTCAGGGTGGTCTGCTGGTAGCAGGGCAAGTACACACGATCCTTGGTGAAGGAAAAAATCGCATGGCGTTAGGTGGGGTGAACGTGGAGGCCATGCAAAGCAAGCCCTGTCATAGGGCCCCTTGTGGCCAATCCAGCGCTTGGGTACAGTGAAGTTCAACCAATTATTATTAAACATTTATAAGGTTATTGGTATAGCTGTTTGAGTTGCTCTTTTATTTGACATATCATTTATAACTGTAAGTTAAATATAATAAATATTATAAAGCTTTAAAACCCCGATATTCATTTATAAACACCTTGTACTATGTAATCATATAATGAACTGTGAAGAGTATTATTCGTTCACACTGTTCTGTAAATAACTGGTCCTTACGAACATATCATCAGTTTAGTGTCTTACATTTTTAGCAGAAATCTATTACATAAGCAGCGAGTTTTAATAGGTTTCAGAATAACTGCGCTCACGTGAGCTTCTGTCATTATTCAATAATCGTAACCAGAGCATAAAGCGACAGTCCAGTCTCATACAGCAAGGTAATAATGCCAGGTGGCATAGCGTGTAGCGAGAAAATGGATGCAAAGCAAAGTGAGGAACATACAGCCCTAACAGGATTTCCAGTTTAGTATAATGGAGGAAAGAAATAAGAATGGAAAACACGAACACACGTAAATAATTAACGGAAGTGAGAGTCTGGCAACGCAGTGTAAAACTTTTAGTACCCTTAAAGCTGAAGTAGGAGTCGAGCAGCATGTCCGTCTGCCTTCCGTGAGTGTGGGGTTCCTCCATAGTCGCATTTTCAAACAGGTTACTCCTATGTCGGCCATGTACCTGCTCCTGCAAAATGTCGGTATTTGTTTCGTTTTGTCAATTTGACCCCGACAGAATAATTAAATAATTGTCACCTGCATGCCGGCAGACAAGAGATACCCGTTTCCTGACGAATATCGCAGAGGGAGGTACATTTGCGTGACATTCAATGCCCGTGCCATCGTGGTAATCTACTTCTGCAGCTTCTCATGTTATACGCGAGAAATTAATGAACCTTTAAGATATCGCACACTCCATTGTAGATAATACGGCCAAGTATGGTAGTCTTTTACTGGCGTCATATTTAAGGTACTCCGTTCGAGTCTTAATTGTGACAATTAATTAATGTTACGTATCAGAGAGCGGTAAACGGCCAATTCTGAGGCGCATCTTCATGTTCCTACACTGTGTGCCCCGACTTCACAGATGCGTTATTGTGAGAGGGCTAGTGATTGTGATACGTCCGTGATATGCGATCGTTGCGTTGTTGAAGTGAAATTCCCCTCACCATCTCTCAGTCCTAAGTTATGTGTCACTAGCATTAGCCACACCATTTCATTTTTTCCAGTTTCATATTGATCAACAAAGATAACGTTTCAACTTAGATTTCTTTCTATGTAGTATCATATCTCAATAACATCTAAACTTCTCTACAGGTATTCATTTTATTCCTTCCGACCCCACTGTTCTTGCTTCGTTTTTTTATGTGCCTTGGGCTTACTCAAAGCTTTTTCATTCGGCAGAAAATTCTTCCTGCTATTTCCACTCATTTCGTTTCAGATATTTCTTGAGTTTATTTAAAAAGTCCATTGTTAATTTCTTCTTCCTAAACAACCATAATTTTCTTTTGGCTCTGATTCTTAGACAACTATTTCTAATTCTTTGACCATTTTCTGTACTTTTGCCTATAGTTGTTCCTCTTAGTACTTCCAATTTTTCAAGCTCATAATTAAATAATTAACGGTTAAGACTCCAAACGAGTAAAATTTGCTTGGGAAACTCTTTAAGATCGTCCTATTTTTTTAAGCTTTTGCCCATTGCCGGTGTTTTAATCCATCCATTATACAAAACGTACAGATTCATTTTCATTCTTTAGAAGAACAGTTTGGCCACTGAACTGCTCGTAATAACTAACTCTAACTCCGTCACTGCCAGAATCAACAGACAGGGTAAAATGTTTACCCCGTCACGGTAGGTCCCTCTATTAATCTGCAGATGACCAGAGCGCAAGAAGAACTCAGTTGCAAGCCGCCGTCTTTATTGAGGATGTTTAGGGGCAATTCAGTTTCAATTTCATATATTATTAGGCAAGGCCGTATGTACTCGAACACAGTAGCCTACATTACCTGTTTTACAGCAAAATTTTTCGCATTCCATATTACTCGCCGTCACATACACGTAGACATACACATTCCAATCGACGTTGCTTTGTTGTACTTACTGTCAGCCCTCAAAAGCATCGTGAGTACATTTGCAAATCAGCGTGTAGCTTCATTTAGCGTCTCTCAACAGCTGTGAGATTCTTGCTCTGTTCCTTTGTACTGGTGAGTGAGGGAAGGTGAGGGGTCTGAGATTTTATGAGAGATGATTTACCTAAAAATTATGAATCTCTTTGTTATTTTAAACCCGTTTCCAGTTTTTGATTTTTCGGTAGGAAATTGGTCTCTTAAGGGAAACTCTTTCACCTCAGTGTAATAGTTGAAGTGGAGTGCAATACACACAACCAACGCGAAAAATAAATACCGTCTTGATCGTGGCAGTTGTACTCAGATGTAAGTTTTCCTTACGGTAGTAGCAAAGTGCGACGTAATAAGCTTTGAACTAAGACGGGCCAGAGAATCAGAGACAATGCTGTGCGTCATTAGGCAAATCCGGGGCAGACGGCATGCAAAGTGGAGCCGCTTCGGGGACCTTTCTCCCGCAATATCACAGCCACGCCAAAGGCATTTCCCTACGGAGCATGACCATAGTGAATCTGCAACTAAGGAAGAGCGGACCTTAAGGCAGTGACGTCACTTTTGGTGTCTTGTGTCTCACTATCAAACAGTGCGAGCTGCGCAAACTGCTCCAACGGTAACTGCGACGGGGGGTAATAGAGGCTTTCCCGGCAGCTGATGTACATCTCTGCAGTACACTGTATCCTTAACTGCGGACTGTTTCTCTCCTCTTTGCCCACGGCTTACTCACAGCAACGGTCAGGCGAAATGTCACGTGTCTCCTAGGGATGCAAATTGTCAAAAACGATGCTACCAGCCTCGGAGGATTAATGCTCCATCATAAGGCAAATAAATGTTGAGAATTACAGCACCTTGGAAAAAGGTATACTACCAGCTTCCAAAGCGACTTAGGTGATAGCACACGAATCTTAATATTAAGAGCCACTACATCAGGCATACAGCAACAGAAAATTATTGCGTTATTGATAAAGAACATTGTAGCAGAGGTGTAGCTTAATTTCCTGCGTTTTATATTCGCCGCTGTAGACCTGCAACAATGATCAGCTTATATTTGCACTACATTTTTACGAATACTACCGACATTACTTCGCAGTTTCTCAGCCATACACGAACTGCTGCTGTTGTTACACCCCCCCCCCCTGCCCCCTCAACAACCCTATTATCTGTTCATCTGTTCAGAATGTCGCAGAGGTTGCTTTCCCATGGCGGTTGGCGTGGCACTTATTTCCATCTGATCTTAGAAACCGCTACCCTTCAATCACTTATATCTACTATCTCCTAGATCGGACCTTATTAGTGGGTGATCGCATCCAGAGGTACGGACAACTTACCAGACCCTCGATTTGACTCCTAGATTTAAATACTAACCACATTTCTTAAGTGACAGTACAAATTTTTGTGATGGTCAGCAAGTTAGTGTGGGCGTGAAGGGACTCCACTGCTTATCCTATGCTGTTATGATATCAGATTTTTATTTGAGCAGCTGTTATGCCTTTTTAAATAATACAGCGTGTCTATAAAGTCCCTTTACACCTTCAGAATTTTATTACAACTGCAGTTGTTGAGATATTTTAACAAATTTTCTTTTATTGTAATCACTATTTACTAAAGTTTTTATATATACTTAAACTGTGTGTTTCAGATACTCTGTTGATGGAAGGAACTGAACCTCTATAAAATGACAACTCCTCAAGAGAAGGCACAATGTATGTCTAGGTTTATTGAAATAAAATGGGATATTCAGACTCAACGAAACTTCAGAACGAAGTATGGAACAGATCCACCATCGCACCCTTCAATCCGTGCATGGAAAAAAATTATGGAGACAGGGAAAGTGTTGGATAAATGGAGGAGCGGATGATGAAGAACATCCGAGGAAAACATCGATCGCGTTTTAAACGTCTTCATTCGTTCACCTACCAAGTCCATCCGCACTGCTGCTAGACAGTTGCACCTACCACGTTCAACTGTGCATAGGGTCCTCCACAAGAACTTGCGGTTGTACGCTCACAAAGTGCAACTGTTACAGACACTTGAGCCAAATGACAAGCCAAAACGCACTGAGTTTGCACTTAACATGCTGGAACGCCTTTCGGAGGATAAAGCATTCCACAAGCGAGTGTGTTTCAGTTGCTAGGAAACTTTTCATGTTTCTGGGACATTAGAAAACACAGTGTGAGAACCTGGGGATCTAAACACCCCCATATGACTAGCGGGCTTCACCGGGATAGTCCAAAAGAGAATGTGTGGTGTGGAATCATGTACGACCGAATAATAGGTCCATTTTTCTTCAACGGGTCAACAATTACTGCAGATGTTTACCTCGACCTTCCAATCGAATATGTAGCACCACAACTGATTGACTTACAACCATCCATCATTTTCCAGCAAAATGGTGCACCACCACATTGGGGACTGCATGTTCGTCGGTTCCTCAATGAAACATTTCCAGGCAGATGGATTGGGAAGGATGAGCCAATTGCTTGGCCACCGTGTTCGCCAGATATCACGGCCTTGGACTTTTTTATGGTGGTATGTAAAAGATATCGTGTATCAAACACAGATACGGGACATTGCTGACTTGAAGCAAAGGATTAACAAAGCCATTGCCACCACTGATGACGCTCTGGTACAGCGAACATGGCCAGAAATCGAGTACCGTCTTGATGTGCTTCGTGCTACTAAAGGCGCCCATAAAGAGGTCTATTAAACACTGTCAAAAACTTTTGTAAACACTGATTACAATATAAGAAATGTTGTTAAAGTACTTCAATAACTGCCGTTGTCATAAAATTTTGAAGTTGTAAATGTTGTATATGCACCTCTGAGAACATTTGTTTGACCAAACGATGATGTTATGTCGTCAATGTATTTATTCTGAGCAGTTGGAACACAACTGTTTGCAGAATGTGATTGTTCTTGATTTGCATCCGTATCATAAAAGCACTCAGTCGGGATCAAAATAGCCATAACTTTGCCCAGTAACTGACCACTCTGTCACGAGCGCTGGTATTTATTTCTACTATTTCACTGAATTTTTTGACTTAGTTATCTCCATAAATATTTTTATCATTCTTGTGATCAAGATGCCCGATACTGTACCTTAGCGAAGGTTGCTGGTGTGTCAGCAGCAGACGAGTAATACAGACGGCAGAGCTTTTGGACAAATTTATAAGTACCCATACCTATTCTATTCTTTGATGTCCAGAATTACTAAATAACAACTTAGCAGAAAAATATTGAACTGGGTACTTGTCTCCTAGTAAAAGTATTGAGTATACAGACAACAGGTGGCAACACTAGCAGTGCAGTGTATACAGGGTGTTATAAAAAGGTACGGCCAAACTTTCAGGAAACATTCCTCACACACAAAGAAAGAAAATGTGTTATGTGGACATGTGTCCGGAAACGATTACTTTCCATGTTAGAGCTCATTTTATTACTTCTCCTCAAATCACATTAATCATGGAATGGAAACACACGGCAACAGAACGTACCAGCGTGACTTCAAACACTTTGTTACAGGAAATGTTGAAATTGTCCTCCGTTAGCGAGGATACATGCATCCACCCTCCGTCGCATGGAATCCCTGATGCGCTGATGCAGCTCTGGAGAATGGCGCACTGTATCACAGCCGTCCACAATACGAGCTCGAAGAGTCTCTACATTTGGTACCGGGGTTGCGTAGACAAGAGCTTTCAAATGCCCCCATAAATGAAAGTCAAGAGGGTTGAGGTCAGAAGAGCGTGGAGGCCATGTAATTGGTCCGCCTCTACCAATCCATCGGTCACCGAATCTGTTGTTGAGAAGCGTACGAACACTTCGACTGAAATGTGCAAGAGCCCCATCGTGCATGAACCACATGTTGTGTCGTACTTGTAAAGGCACATGTACTAGCAGCACAGGTAGAGTACCCCTTATGAAATTATGGCGGTGAATCGAGGAAGTACAGTACATTCTGACGAAACTAATATGAGCTCTAACATGGAAATTAAGCGTTTCCGCACACATGTCCACATAACATCTTTTCTTTCTTTGTGTGTGAGGAATGTTTCCTGAAAGTTTGGCCGTACCGTTTGTAACACCCTGTATAAACAGTCTTGGTAGGACGCGGAAGACAGGGTACTGTCTATCGTAATGTCGAAATGTAGCGATTTATCACAGGTTCAAAAGAGCACGATCGTTGGCTTTCGGGTCAAGGGTGATCTCATTTCAGAAACGCTAAGTCTGTTGACTGTTCGTGTGCCACCGTGATGAAGTATACCTTGCGTGGTAAAATGGAGCTATCAAATGAGGCGCCAAGGCAAACGTGGTGCACCACAGGCAATAGGTGACAGGGATGAACGACGGCTGCTCCAATGGAAAGATGGAAGTTGGTGTGTAAGGCGTGAAATGTCTAAAATCAACAAGCGCTGGATGGATCGAGGCCGGAGGAGGTGGCGTAATGATCTGGGGAAGTTTTTCTTGGCGTTCCCTCGCTGACCTCTTCATTCTGGAAGGTACAGTGGATCATTTATTCCTGGGGACCTTGTTCGCTCCTAAATGCAGTTTGTTTTTTCTCGGCACTGCCGCATCTACACCAGTAGGACAATGTAACATGTCGCAGTGGTTCGAAGAGCACCAGAATGGGTTTATCACACTCCTCTGGCCATGGAATTCTCCGGATTTAAACCCAGTCAAGAATATGTAGACCACATTGATCGGACTGTTCGCGCCATGGATCATCATCCGAGACCCCTAGCGAAGCAGCGCTCGGCACTGGAGTCGATATGGCTCTCCATCCCTGTCGGTACCTTTCAGAAACTCATAGATCTCTTCCTGCGTGTCTTGCAGGAGTCGCGTTACATAATATGATTGTCCAGTCTTTTAACAGGTAGCCACATTAAAAAGTGCACAACAATAAATGTGTATAGACACAAGTACGTATATATACGAGGCTGTGATGTGAGACAGAAGGGACGCCTGCCATCCAGGAACATGTGGAGGAAGACTTTTGCTCTATAACACCATCCAACAAGAGGCACCGTAGCCACTCAGAGCATCTGGAGTCTGGAGCCATAGCCAGAGAAAGCAGCCGCAGAAGGGGCCTCATAGTGCCATTGTCTGACTGTAACAGACGCTTGAGGCTACCCAGGCTCTGTTTTGATCTGCTACAGGAATGTAGATAGTTTAGTTCCAAATTTACTTTAACAAAACGGAGCTGGCAGATGAGAACGTTCACCAAACACGAAATTTTCAGATATCGAAAAAACTAAAATACTAACATTCAAATGAGTTCAAATGAAATCTTTCCGAGCCCATATCTGTGCTTTTTTTTAGAACTATTGGAAAACAGCTAGAAAAGTTGCTGTTAAAGAATTTGATTGGTGAGAAAGAGAACAGAGGATTGCGAATCAGATGTATGGACGTTCCTGTACTGCAGGACGAAGGTGGAGTGGGGTTTGTGTGGTTCGATGTGCAAGTGTAGAATTATTTTACAAAAGAATTTGTTGCATTTGTTAAGAAACGGATGCTATCACGTAAAGCTCAAATTACATCAATAGAAATGCTTGGCAGTTTACAACAAAGTAACCAGTATTCTGTACGGAAATACACTGAAGGAAAGAATGACAACACCAATGAGTAATTAATGCAGAGTAATGAAATTTCGGGAATTCATTTGTCTTGTAACACATTTAAGTGATTAACATTGTACAATTACAGGTTAATCTAACCACTAGATAAGCCTTTGTAAATGTTTAATGGTTCAAATGGCTCTGAGCACTATGGGACTTAACATCTATGGTCATCAGTCCCCTAGAACGTAGAATTACTTAAACCTAACTAACCTAAGGACATCACACAACACCCAGTCAGTAAATGTTTACTGCTAGTACTGTAGCAACCAGGGTAATTGAAAGAATGTTGAATGCAAGTCCGCAAAACGTGCGTGCATTGTTTTTCACAGGTTCCAGATCAGTTTGCGGGATGGTGTTCCGTTTCTGCTGCACTTGGTGTGACAATAGAGGACAGTTAATGCTGTTTGTGGGTAACGCTGAGTCGCCATCCGATGATGTCCAGTCGACTTCAGACAGATTTGGTGAGCGAACTGGCCAAAGCAACATGTCGACACCCTGTACAATATGTAGGTTTACAACAGCAGTGTGAGGGCAAGCTTTATCCCACTGGAAAACACCCCTTGGATGTTATTCCCGAAAGGCAGCAAAACAGGTCCATTCACCATACTGACGTACAAATTCGCAATCTGGGTGCGTGGGATAACCATTAGAGTGCTCCTGCTGCCATATGAAATGGCACCCCAGACCATAACTCCAGGTGTAGGCCCAGTGTCCAGCACGCAGACAGGTCCCTTAGAGGCCCTCAGATGGCCTGTTTAGAACCAACACACACGGCTGTCAGTGGCACCGAAACAGAACCATCTGTCACCAGAAAATAAGACCTCCGTCCCGCCCTCCAATGAGTTCTCGTTTAACATCAAAGAAGTTGAAAAGGGCTGTAGTTTGGGGTCAATAGGCTGCACGCTACAGAGCATCTGGCTCGGAACTCTCCTAGAAGTAACTGATTTTTATTAGTTCGTAGTGTCATTGTGGTGCTCAAATTTCAGCTTCAGACGCTAGAAATTTCCTAGAGCCATACACCGATGCTCTTTCGCTCGGCAGTGTCACCCGGCCGTCTGGAGCTCGGTCTTCTTGAGACCGTACGTTCTAGTGACCACTGCTGCCAGCAATTATATACAGTGGCTACATTGCTGCCCAGTCCTTCCGAAATAACATAGAGGGAACATCCTGCTTCTCGTCGCCCTATTACACTATATCGTTCAAACTCTGTGACGTGTTTATAATGACGTCTTTGTCACCTTAAATACATTCTTGACTAACATCAGCTCATCACGTCCAATCTCAAATGTAGCTAACGCTCATCACCGTTACATCACGTATTTAAAGCAAACATAATTTTCGTCTTCATAATGACACTACTAGTGCCACTCTGTTGCGACCTGCCTGAAATCTAAATAAACATAATTTTTCAGCTGTACAATCATGCCTATCAACTTTTGTTTATGTCGCACAATTCCTTCTTGGGGCCGTATTTTTTCCGTCTGCGCAATTCCTTCACAAAAATTGGCACAGCACAAATAACAGTGCAAAAGGTATTGTTGCCAGATACTGTATTTCCTAGAACTAATCTTATTCGTCCACGGTGACTTATCGGCGCGCACCCACAATCACAATTTCAGCCAGTAGTAACTCTGTAATGAGCAGGGATGATTGCTAACTACGGCCTGTAATCGAACTAAGCTGACAGCATCAGGAACCTTTAGTAGACCACCATGGCCAGGGTAGCAGTGGGACAACGAGTGGTAACCTGCTTGCATGCTGATAAGCCATCAAGGAAACGTCATTGATTCAACATAAATTCTATTACTGAACCAGCTACAACAAACTTGGCATCGCTCTGCATTGACAACGGCCACCAGAACGTATGCCGAAGACAGCGGGGTTCAAGGCGCTAATGCGAGCACGCCACCTGCGGCCTTTAGCGGCTCGGTGCCACGAGAAATAAAGAACTTGTGACGTCACACCAGTTGTCTTGTCTGCTACCTTCCGCGAATACATGGCTCCGATCACGGATCACGGGAAATCAATGAGTTAATGAAAAGATATGCACTAAACGTCTTAACTTGAGGTGTGTTATAGAGAACTTGCATAGAACTGAACGTGCAGTTAAGAATTACACTGAAGCGCCAAAGCAACTAATATAAGCATGCTTATTCAAATACAGATGTATGTAAACAAGCAGAACACGGCGCTGCGTCGACGACACCTATATAAGACAACATACGTTTGGCGCAGTTGTTAGATCGGTTACTGCTGCTAGAATGACAGGTTATCAAGATTTAAGTGAATTTAAACGTGGTGTTATAGTCTACTCACAAACGGTGGGACACAGCATGTCCGAGACAGCGATGAAGTGGAGATTTTCCCGTATAACAATTTCACGAGTATACCGTGAATATCAGGAATCCGGTAAAACATCAAATCTCTGACATCGCTGCAGACGGAAAAAGATCCTGCAAGAACGAGACCAACGACGACTGAAGAAAATCGTTCAATGTGACGGAAGTGCAACCGTTCCGCAAATTGCTGTAGGCTTCAATGCTGGGTCATCAACAAATGTCAGCTTGCAAACCATTCAACGAAACATCATCAATATGGGCTTTCGGATCCGAAGGTCCACTCGTTTACCCTTGACGACAACTGTATGACACAAAGCTTTACGCCACGCCTGGGCCTGTCGACACTGTCACTGGACTGTCGAATACAGGAAGCTTGTTGCCTGGTCGGACGAGTCTCGTTTGAAATTGTATCTAGTGGATGGACGTGTATGGGTATGGAGACAACCTCATGAATCAAGGACCCAGCATGTCAGCAGGGGACTATTCGAGCTGGTGCAGGCTCTGTAATGGTGTGGGCTGTGTGCAGTTGGAGCGATATTTTACCCCTGATACGTCTAGATATGGCTCTGACAGGTGACACTTACATAAGAATCCTGTCTCATCACTTGCATCCATTCATGCCCATTGTGCATTCTGTAGGACGGGCAATTACAGAAGGATAATGTGACACCTCACAAGTCCAGAACTGCTACAGAGTGGCTCCAGGAACACTCTTCTGAATATAAACAGTTTCACTGGCCACCTGATTCCCCCGACATCAACATTATTGAGCGTAACTTGGAAGCCTTGCAACGTGATGTTCAGAAGAGATCTCCATCCTCTCGTACTCTTACGGATTTATTGACAGCCCTGCAGGAATCGTGGTGTCAATTCCCTCCAGCACTACTTCAGACATTAGTCGAGTCCATGCCACGTCGTGTTGCAGCACTTCTCAGTGCTCGTGGCGGCCCTACACGAAGTTAGGCAGGTGTACCAATTTCTTTGGCTCTTCAGTGTATTAAAGTAGTCTGAAATAGTTACTCGCTCTCCCTTGGGAGTGGAGGCGACATCAACAGCACGCCCGCACAGGCGAAAGCATTTGTTGGTCGGTTGCACCACCCAAACTGCTGCCCCTCTCACTGCCCCTCTCAACCCGCCCCCCCCCCTCCCCCCGCTCGCCCGCTACAAGGGTTGGGCCCAGACAGCAACTGGAAGTATGCACTACAGTGCACAGAGGTGACACATGCGCTGGAAGGTATCGACCTGTGTGCGCTAACAAATACTGGGTACTGAATATAGGGTTAAAGCTCAATCCACCCAAACCTAAAGAAATACTGGTTGGTCATTCTAAGGTCATCAGTCAGAAATATCTGGAATCCCTACCATCTTTAATTCTAAATTGGACAAACATCAACTTCTCTGCCTCATCAAAGAGTCTAGGAGCAGTAACAGATGAAAATAGAAATTTGTTTGAGCTCAAAATTGCATTGTGCAAGAAGACATCAGAATTTCACCATGCTCTACATAAATATAAGAAGCTCTTCCTTTTTTACTTGAAAAAAAAAAGAAAGAATTGTACAAACACTTGTACTTGCTGCCATTGATGTTATCCTGTAAGGTGTTTCTCAGGATGTTTCTCATGAAAGCTCACGGCCCCTGGAACTGCTTACGGGTGCATTTTTCGTTATAATTGTGATGTTCAATTCTTTGATCATAATTCACCATCATATGCACAGATACCCTGGCTGCGTGCAGACAAGCGCAGAGATTTCCATACCCTCTGTCTTGTCTACTGCCGCTCATATGTCTCCTTCACCTTAACGGTCTTGTCTGAAGCCGGCCGAAGTGGCCGCGCAGTTCTGGCGCTGCAGTCTGGAACCGCGAGACCGCTACGGTCGCAGGTTCGAATCCTGCCTCGGGCATGGATGTGTGTGATGTCCTTAGGTTAGTTAGGTTTAAGTAGTTCTAAGTTCTAGGGGACTAATGACCTCAGCAGTTGAGTCCCATAGTGCTCAGAGCCATTTGAACCATTTTCTTGTCTGAAGAACAAGGCTAAGACACACGTTCCCACGAGAGCAAAATCTCTTCTGTCCAGCATTCAGCCAGCTTCTCGAGTAGCAGAAACCCTAATCTGGAGTAACCTCCCGCATTATATTAGGTCCGATTAAGATTTCCAGCTTCAGGAGACAGTTAATGATACATCTACTGAAGCAACAATGAAGACTACCATACCCCCTGTATGCACTTGTTACTCCTGTACATCCTTCTTTCCGATCCGATCAATCTCAGTTCCCTGTACTCTGTCAGCTGCAGCAGTCTCTCTATAGACACACAGCTCATTTCAGCAGTACTTGTTACATTAAAATTATCATTTTTTAAAGTAATTATGTTGTAAAAAAGCTACTGTATGCTTCAAACCATGGTCAGATGTAAGAGACCGCCGGGTGTCCTTATCAGATCTGGTTCAATAAATAAAAAACAAATAAAATTAAATTAAATTAAATTCACAGCTCGCCAGGAGCAGGCCTGCAGTCAGTGGAAGCTAAGTAGAACCGCGTTTACTCGTAAATCTTCGTTGATCTCTTCTCGTAAATGATGGTCGCCAGACTCCATACATCTATCTAAAAATATTATGTACAGTGGTTTGGTGCGTAGCTGATTTGCCTAAGCACCGTTTCCCCTCACAGCTTCCTGTCATGTATCCCCAACACAGCCTATGGCACGGACTTGAAGTAATCGGGACTCTGCGCCGCATTAGTTCTGTCTTGCCGCTGTGTTACCCTCATTAGAATACTGGGCCACTGCCTGGCCCGCGTTGTGGTGATTGCGCTGTGTCGTAGTGGCGGTTACTGCTATAACTGACGTAGCTGTGTTTTGTCCGCGCTGGGGAGGCTAGCTCCCATTACATCTTGCAGTTCAGTATCATCAAAATGTGTTGGTGTACTTTTTATAAGTGAGCAACCAGAATAACACAGTGTGCTACACACCGGCCGCGGTGGTCTAGCGGTTCTAGGCGCGCAGTCCGGAACCGCGCGACTGCTACGGTCGCAGGTTCGAATCCTGCCTCGGGCATGGATGTGTGTGATGTCCTTAGGTTAGTTAGGTTTAACTAGTTCTAAGTTCTAGGGGACTAATGACCTCAGCAGTTGAGTCCCATAGTGCTCAGAGCCATTTGAACCATTTGAACAGTGTGCTACAGTAAATGAATAAACGCTACAAGATGAGTTACACTCTACTATCAAGAACCTTCAACAGCTCTTGAGCTAGCACTACAGATATGGCGACTACTATACAGAGCTACCTAACATACTGACAACAGACAGCAGCATCACCCAGAAAAACTTACAGCTATGTGCAATGATTGAAACACGACCAGTGAGTGAATGCAAAACACAATACGGAAATCACTCTCTTACGCCCTCACAGCTGCGATGTGCATTACAGGTTTCAGAAATTGTAACAGTGTTGGCTGCCTCCAGTGCTTTCAGTACCCGCTGTATAATAGCTTCACACTGACATCTATCAATTGCACATCAGTAGATGTGGGTCATGAAACCACCTTACTTAGCGCTCTGTAGAATAAGGTAATAATTAGTCTCCTCCGCTCCTAGCCTCTGGCTGCGGCTGTCGCCCTTTCTGGACACCGGGAAAAGGCACCACATGCTCTCCAAGTAAGCAATGTCCACATGCAGCTTGACCACACCTCCTGTTGACCACAGTTACTCTCTGCGCACTGTGATGCCACCGCAGAGGCGTTAGTGTCGAAACCCACCCAATGCAAGAGCCCTCTCACGAAACGAAACACAAAAGCTCACCAGACTCTCGGCACCTGCATTGGGAAGTCCAAATGTGAATTCACATGGCACATGTCCAATAAAAACTTTGAATATGCGCCAGGACAGAGATCCTCCATAGGATGAATCCCTTGTTGTGAGATTTTGATGCACATCTACATGAGAGAAACTAACACAGCACTTAAGTTTCAAATACAATGACTGTCAGAGTCATAGCCAGTAAATGCTTTACATGTCCATCCCTGAGTCTCAGGTGAAAGATACGCAACACCAAGCGCATGCATGAAACAGCACAGGAAAATGCCAGCCAACTCCACATGTCGATTGTCACTTGGTAACAAAAGCGCTTGAGTCCCCACTACATAATCTCCTACCAATGTTCTGTTTCTCACACACTGAAAATAAAAAAAACTTTTGAAGTGATCATTAGAAATTTTAATTAACCGTCAGCGATGTCTGTTCTCCGGGCATAAAAGTAAATATTTTATTGTGATAAAAATAATGAAAAAAAAACAGATTTAAATAATTTTTGTTTGTAGTGGGTAACCGAAATCAATGTAGGCATAATCCAAACCAAACACTTTATGCAGATAAAACGATTCTAATACACTTTGAAAAACGCATGACACATTGCTGCCTTGTAATATATTCTAACAATAAGACAAATTACCCGAATGGTACCTAAATCGGTAGATAGAACATACTTGTACATACAACCAAATGTTTACAGTTTCAGAAAAATTGTATAATTTATTCAAGAAAAAGAGCTTCACAAACTGAGCAAGTCAATGACGCTCTGGTCCCGCTATAGCCCTTATGCAAGCAGTTAGTCGGTTTGGGTATTGATTGACAGAGTTGTTCGATGTTCTCCTGAGAGATGTGTCGTCTTCTGTCCAACTGGGTCCGCAGCTCGTGGTCGTGCGGTAGCGTTCTCGCTTCCCCCGCCCGAGTTCCCGGGTTAGATTCCCGGTGGGGTGAGGGATTTTCTCTGCCTCGTGATGACTGGATGTTGTGTGATGCCCTTAGGTTAGTTAGGTTTAAGTAGTTCAAAGTTCTAGGGGACTGATGACCATAGATGTTGAGTCCCATAGTGCTCAGAGCCATTTGAACCATTTGATTTGTCCAACTGGTGCGATAAATAGGCTAAATTCCGAGCTGGTTGATGGGTCCTACCCATAATGCTCAACGTTCTGAACTGGGGAACGATCCGGCAACCTTGCTGGCCAAGGTAGGGTTCTGCATCCACAAAGACAAGCGTTAGAAACTCTTGCCAGGTGCCAGAGAGCGTTATCTTGCTGAAATGTAAACCCAGGATGACTTGCCATGAGCGGCAACAAAGGCTGGCATAGAATATCGTCGAAGTAGGCTGTAATGTAAGGGTCCTGCTCTGAAAAGAAATGGCTCCATAGACCGCCACTCCCGGTTCTCGGACCGTATGGAGGGCAACAGTCAGCTTCGTATTCTACTGTCAGGGCGTCTCCAGACACGTCTTCGCTGGTCATCAAGACTTATTTCGATGCGAAACCCATCAATGAAGACAGTTATACTGCAGTCAATGAGATTCCAGACCTGAGGCGTCATACATGGCTTAACATACTTGGAGGATGGTCACTGACCGAAACAGGTAGTAGTAAATAGCGATTAACAGACACCATTCTGTCATGCATTTTTCCAAGCAAGTCCTGCTAACTGTCGGCTGAAAACAAGTTTTTCTAATACATTGTTATTACGTAAACTGGAGCTGGAGGAGGGAGAAAGGGAAACTGGAGAACGGGACCAGGATTCGAACCCAGAATCTCTTGCATACTAGGCAGTTGGATTCACCAATGCATCAAACGGACACAGAGTTGAGCGCACGCCTCTCGGTTGATCCACATTCTCACCTAGCACCACCCAAACACAGACCCCGGCTATGTCTTCCATGTTTGCCACTTTGAGATTCCCACAGGAGGTCGAAGGTAATTGTGTGCCCACACTGAATCTGGAGGATTCATTGCTCATCTAGGAGGAAAGCTATATAATGCGTGATGCCTGCTCTTTCAGACATGTCCGAAAGAACACCCATCACGCAGTTGTATAACTGATTCGCCTCGATGGGCCATAGGTCCACCATCTCCAGTGATGCACAAGTACATTCGACCTCCTGCTGCAATCTCGAAGTAGCGAACATGGAAGACAAGGGTGGAGTCTGTGGATGGGTAGTGCTAGGTGGGAATGTGGATCAACCGAGAGGCGTGCGCTCAACTTTGTGTCCGTTTGATGCATTGGTTAACGCAACAATCTAGCAAGCAGGAGTTCCAGGTTCGGCACACATTTTCACTCTTCGCCACATACAGTCCTGATGCAATTGACGTTAGTAGTTACTTCTCTTTCCTCTCCTTTCTCTCTGCGCCACCTTCATTTTACATAATGCTTGTCACAGCAGCGGAATGTGCGGGGTATTTGTTGTTCGGACATATCCGGAAGAACGGAAACCACACATTCATAAAGTACTAAAGTCTGTTAACGTATATACAGATGCTGCAGCTAATATCTTTATTTATTGAAACAATTGTAAATCCCATAGTTAGTTTAACAAAAGCTACTAAAATCTATTACTACATAACTTGGCGCACAGCGTGAGGGCGCGATATTTTATTCAGTATCTATATTATCTCGATTTATCTTAACACAACAATAACATATATCTTGGCGACATTGATTTTCTAGACTGCCAAAACTTTTGTTTAAAGTGCTTCATTTGGTTATCATTCTTGTGATTGGTTTGATGTGGCCCGCCATGCAACCCCACCCCGTGCCATCCTCTCCATCTCAGAGTGGGGCTTGCACAATACGTCCTCAATTATTTTTTGTATCTTTTCAAATCTCAGTCCTCGCCTACACATTTGCCCTCCACAGCTCCCTCTAGCCACGTAGAAGTCTTTCCCTGGAGTCCTATCACTCTCTCCCTTCTTCTTGCCAGTGTTTAAGTTACCCTCTACGCCGATTCTGCAAACAACCTAATCATTTCTTATAGTATTTGTCTACTTAAATTTCAACATCATTCTATGCCACCAGATCTCGAACTCTTCGTTTCTTTTTTGTTCCGATTTCCCATAGTTCAGGATTCACTACCATACAATACTGTACTCCAAACGTACATTCTCAGAAACGTTTTCTTCAAATTAACGCCTATGGTTAATACTAGAGCACTTGGTTTGGCAAGGAATTCCCCCTTTCATGTGCTACTCTGTTTTTTTATCCTCTTTGGTCGTTCGTCAGATGTTGTTTCCTCCCAAGGTAGCAGAATTCTTCCATTTTGAAGAAAATGGCTTCAGCACTTTTTCTGCCCAGGCTGTTGTTTAGTGGTATCTACATAGTGTCGCACAATGAATTTCAACAGAATTAGCCAATGGAGAAGAGCGTTGAAATAATTGCATTAGAATACATCATTCTGTAAAAAGCATTCAGGAAAATAATGTTTATAGGGTTTTTTCGTTACGATCATCATTTTTCTTGTGGCGATCGTGGTTGTATAAATTTTAGTTTCCTTCATACGGTTACCTTTCTATATTTTATGCAAAGCTGTAAGGTTGTTGGGAATATTAGTGACTATGTGTTTTTCCTGAAATTAAGTGAAAAGCAAATGTGAGTTTCTCTTCCGCACTTTTTCTTCCTACTTCTGTATACTTCGTCAATCTTTCATTTCGTCTGCTTTATGGTTGTCATTGTGGATGTTACGCATTTTGTTAATCTCATTTTTACTACTTCTCAAAACTATTATCTTTCTTCGGTTATTTCTGCTACTCCTCGTTATTTTCGTTTTTCCCGGCTTACTGCCAATCAAAATTATATAATCATTACACTGTTTATGTCATATAGCAGGTCCTGTAATGATTCTACACTTTCATTGACGATAACAATGTTGTCAACGAATCTTATCATTGTTATCCTTTCATTCTGAACTTTAATTCCAGTCATGAATATTTCCTTTGTTCTCGTCTTTCCTCTTCGAAGTAAGGGAGGGTTCATACTAAGGGTGGGTACATACTAGATCAGCAAATCTTATGATGTGTCTTGATTATTCTTAAATCGTGCTTCCATTGCATAGCTCAACGCTAAAACTGCCTCTCTGTTGCTCCTATATGGAGACTGTGTCCTTCCGACGACTGTAACTACCTCAGTTTCTTCCCCATGGCTTCCCCACACTCCTTATTTATTTCATTCCTGAGTGGCCGACATTCCTGTCTTTCCCTGAATAGATATTTTGTTGATCCGTTGAGATATTTCTTCTTTTACCTGCGGTTCCTCCCTTGTAACTATATTTGTCTGCTCAACTCCTTTGATTGCCCTTTTTAGAGACATTCATTCCTCTTCAACTGAATTACCTACTTACGTTCGCTACCGTAATATACAGGGTTTTCCGTAAGAGATTGCAAATATTTAACAGGACATAGAAGATGCTCCACTGAACTATTTGAGGTAGGAAACTTGGGATCGGAGAAGCCAGCTTAAGGAGATAATAGAAATAAAGTCACTTATCTGTGTACTTTTTCATTTACATTTGTTAACAGCAATTGCTGTCACTGACACAGTGAACGTACCATTTGTAGTATATCTTACAAAATGTGCTGAAACTGACAGCCATCAACCTCAGTGCAAGCATGTCATCGGCGAACAAGATTCTGACGCACCCTGACAAATATCCTTGGTGTGATTCCAAACACATCACCCGCAACTACGATTCTGGCAACTAATTCCATCTCCGTATCCACTGGAGTCCCATACACAAGTGAGTATAGATATCCACATAGGAAATAATCAAGGCGATTCATGTAAGTTGACCTCGCAGGCCATGTGATAGAACCTCCCCTTCCAATACAGCGACCAGGAAATACTGTAACGGTACTGCTCCATCGTATTGAACTGTACGTCTGTGAATAGCACTGATTAATGAATGGGTCTGTCATTGATTTTTACCATGTTCACTCATGGGACAATGTAAATACGGTTGCAGGTTCGAATCCTGCCTCGGGCATGGATGTGTGTGATGTCCTTAGGTTAGTTAGGTTTAAGTAGTTCTAAGTTCTAGGGGACTGATGACCTCCGAAGTTAAGCCCCATAGTGTTCAGAGCCATTTTTTTTCGAACAATCAACAGTCACCTTATGGACAAGTAAAGTAAACAAAACCTGCACCATCACTTCCTAGTAATCAGGCTCGTCCTCCTCTTTTCCTTGCAGGAAATAAACAGCATATTACGTGCAAACTAGTACTCACGTTATTTGCAAGTACGCTGGAAACCAGTAATGCTAGAGAAAGCGGTAGACAAATTTTTCAGTGGAGAATTCTCAGTGCCCTGTTACATTTTTGCGCGCTCTTACGGAAACATCCCGTACACAGCCTTATTGAATTTCATTATGCATCAGTGTTCCTTTGTCCCATTTTTTCCCCACATTGATTCTTCTGCACGCGTCTCAAACTTCAATTTAGTCTTCAACATTGCTGAATTATGATACGGACCCATATTTTCTCCAGGCGTACAACGAAAAATAGGATTTAGAAATATCTTTTTGACCGTGATATAATTCAGCTGAAATCATCCCTTGTCCTGGACCTTTTCCAGGTATTCATTTTCTCTTTTGGTCTTAAACAAGCAATTCGCTATTACTAGCTGAATTTTGTTGCAAAAATCGATTACTCTTTCTCCCCTCCCATTCTACTACATTGTTCATATGTTTCGGTAACTCCCTCTTCTATTTCTTCCCATACTACCGCTTTCCAGTTCCCAACGATAATTTGATTGATTATTAGATTATTGTCTTCCTTTACATGTTGAATGACACGGTCATTATTCTGATATACTTCCACTAACTTTTTATCTTCTGCTTGTAAAATCAGCAAGTATACCCGAACTGTTGCTGTTAGCGTTGGTTTGCTGTCGATTCGGGTAAGAACAACCTGAACACTGAACTATTCAGAGAAACTTTCTCTCTACACAGTCTCCCTTTAAAAGTACATATTGTAGTTCATGATTTTGCGGTTCGGAATGGGAAACATCAGTTAACACTAGGTGACGTTCGTTATGTGTGTGACAGTAGAGCATCACGTAGTAGGTAGCTTGACAGATAGTTTCAAAGAACATAGCGAGAGTATAGAGCCAGATATCGGTGACGCAATTCACCTCAGAGATCTAATAGAAAGTAATGAAGCTGTATTCCATGATCAAGTTGCAGATCATAGACAGCCACGTTTAGATGAGCACATGAATTTGACGTTTGGAGGTACGTGAAAATTTCTACAGATTTAAAGGAAACCCGATAAGATCCTAATCCAAAATGCGTCCAAGAATTTCTGTAACGAAAGATATGTTGAACCATACGCACTTCATTTTACACACGAAGTGACTGATAATAAGGAAGAGCAGTAACATATAAATGAATCGGATTTATGATAGCGTTCACGGACGAGCATTTTATGAGCTATACCGTATCTGTGAAGGAATCGCCGGCCGGGGTAGCCGAGCGGTTCTTGGCGCTACAATCTGGAACCGCGCGGCCGTTACGGTCGCAGGTTCGAATCCTGCCTTGGGCATGGATGTGTGTTATGTCCTTAGGTTAGTTAGGTTTAAGTAGTTCTAAGTTCTAGGGGCTGATGACGTCATAAGTTAAGTCCCATAGTGCTCAGAGCCATTTGAACCATTTTTTAAGGAATAGATGATTACATGGGTCAGATTGACGAGTGCTTGGTGAAAATTAATATTGTACAAAATCAAAGTGACATGCTACTGCAGGAAATAATTGTGGCTCAATGCGAAGTAGCAGCAGTGCTACAGTGAACAAATTTATCAGTGCTAGACAGTAGTTCGCCGTAGTAAGAGGACTGATCGTGGATGGTATGGCAAAACAACGTCGCGTATTTAGACAGAAATAAGCTTGTATTAGTTGGTGCATGATTGGATTTCTCGCGAACTATTGATCGGTGTAGATGGATGAGATAATAGATCAGATGTCACGCAATTATGAAGCGAGGAAATGTTAAAAGTGGAGATGCTCCCGTCACAGCAACCGCAGCCGCAAATTTTAAACTGGGGCTGGAGACATAAAATTAATGGGCAAGAAATCGATTGATTATATGCAAAGTAGACTGAGTCAGTGTGGAAATGAGCTATCTCCTTATCTAACTGTAGATATTATGTCGAAATTTTAAATTTATTTATGTCAGTGAAAATTAATGGAAACTAAAATGGCTGAAAGTAAGTCTTACGACAAGCAGTGGTGCCTCACGTTGATTGTGGGAATAACTTGAAGTACGAACACTGTTTCAGTTGAATGTCAGCTGTTCCATGTAAATGTAGCCATGCTTGTGGTCATTAGATGGTCATGGTATGTTTCTTTTGGCAGTATAATTTTATGTACAAACATACGTTGTGGTAACTTAGATACATAACAGTATCTGTAGTCTGTTTACAAACCTGAGGAAAACTACAGTGTCATAATAGTGGCACTGGAGCCCTTGCGATGAAGAGCAGAAATGTGGATTGAGACCGTAGTAAGAGATTCTACAATTCTGACAGGGCAAGGGGGCCCGGGTTCGATTCCCGGCAGGGGACTGGGTGTCCTTCATATTCGATTTCATCAACATTGACACCAAAGTTGCTGAAGTGGCGTCAACTAAAAAGAATTGCAATACGGAGGACGAATATCGAACGGGATATCCTGGCCAATAAATGCAATACGATAATTTCATTTAATTTTTTACTGGTTAAGTATGTAATGTAAGAAAAATATAGCTAAGAAACGGTAGTGATGTTTTTGAATAACAGTTGATTTTTTACTGAAGTGAGTTATTAAAGTGTACGAGGCTTCACCTGAGAAGGAGGGGGTAATAGAAACTGAGAAACAGCTGGTATTGCGGACAAGCGCCGAGGGACTATTTAGCAGTAAGAACGCACTGGATTAATTGGGTGTTGGAATATACTTCAAGGAGATCCACATAAATCATTCAGCGTAATGAAAGACTCATTATCTGAAACAATAGACCATTGCTGCAAAGTATGTTCAAGTGATGGCAGAGAAAAGTCTAAAGGCGGACCAGACGAAAACGTGAAATTTGCAGCAGCAAATTTTTATCACTCGATTACAATAATTTCAAGGAGTACATTTTCAAGGAGTAAATTTAAGAAGCCAGTGTTCAGTTCTTGGGAAAACCGATGGCAGATTATAAAGATTAGGATAAAAGTTAATGTTCAGAATGATGTTCATTAAAACCACTAACTTTTTAATGTACAGAGTTAAGAAGTTTCTAAATTATTCATTGATTCCTGATGTTAGAGGGTGTGAAAGTCGCGGAAGCTTGAAAGCGAGATATACTACAGATTCTTTGTATGAGATCCGTTTCTTTTTCTTTGTGAAAGCGAAATTAATTTCATGTAATAATAATTATATGCTGCAGGTGTTTGTAACAAAATCGTTATTTGAATAAATGAAGTATTTTTTTGTTTGTCTGAAACTGATCTAGGAATGGGGTCCGCTATGTCAAAGATTACAGAGTATTCTGAGGGCAAAAATCATTTATAAATAGTAAAAAGTATAAGTTTTCATTGTAGTGAGTTTTGATTAACGCTTAAAATTTTCTAAAGAAAAATTGAAATTAATTTACACGTAGTACTAGCGTAAAATTAATGAAACTAGAACTACTGTAATTTACTCTAGTTGCATTCCTGCCGCTAACGCATCGAATGCCTCCGTTCATTAACACGAATTTCAACAAGTGTAGTTATATTGTGATTACTAACTGTAACAAAAATCCAATACCAGAAGGTCACGCAGAAAACTGAACTGCAGTGTGTAACTTGTAAATTCTGAACTGTGCCACGAGGCATTACTGAGGGACATAGATTCATTATGAGCTAATGTGTATTCTCTTAGAGGAGTCATGGACAGACCGTAAGGTGCATCACACAGAAGGATTTACTCTAAGACTGTTTTGCGAAATACGATAGCGACATGAGAGATTCTGCACGGTCTCTGTAGACCAAAAATGGATATAATCAAAGTTATTATCGGATACTGCGATGTAAAATACATAGACCCAAAATGGATATAATCAATGTTACGAGTATAATCGGATACTGCGATAAAAAATACAGAACAATCTCAAAGAGAAAAGAATACAAAGCTTTTGTATATTTGTGTAACTGCGCCATCTGTATGTCAAATGGGTCAAAATCATCAAGCTCTTAGGTTTCCGAAAATACTTGGTTCGTTTCTGATAAGAGGAATCATTTGTCGTATGTCACTAAAATTCACAGAATTTTAAATATTTATATCGACGTGATAAAATGGAATTGTAGATCATTTACCTTACAGAACATGAATGTATTACATGAAAGTGAACAATATGAGTAAAGGAAATTTAAAGGCAATGTGACTAACAGCACAAGAAAGAGCAGGTGTTACAGGTATGTCAGCAACTGCACTCATATGCCTTTATGTGGTAATGTAAATGCTTTGGAAGAATTTCAAAATTACATTATGTAAAACAAAATGGTGTTAAATATCTGTAAAACTTATATCTGATTAACCACGGCGTATTCAAAGTGATCACTGGCAGTGGCAATAAACACTTCGAGTCTGGTATGGATCGTCTGCTGCATACGTGGTAGCATTTCAGCGGAGATGTCTGAGCAGGCTGCAGTAATACTTCGTTACACATCATTGGGTGTAGCTCGTATGTTTTCATAGACAGCTTGTTTCACCTTTCCCAAAACAAAACAGTCCAAAGCCGTCAAATCAGGAGAAAGGGTGGGTCAAGGTCCTCTTGCAGGTCCTCTGCGTCCAGTCTAACGATTTGGAAACAATTCGTGAAGAGATGCTTTAGGAAAGTGTGAACCTTGGGCTGGACAGCCATCATATTGGTACCATAGGAGAACGGATCTATGAGCTGATGGTTCACTATCCCACTCCACATGTTTACACTCCATGGACGCTGACGTACCCATATGCCAACACAATAATAACGTATAAAATCATTCGATGCTCAGTTGTCTCTTTACTGGTTAGAATCCACACATCTAATTTATGCATTTGAGTTGCTCTTTAGTGTGTACTGCCACAGGTGTTGTAGAAGTGTCGTGTGGGAGATTTTCAAAATACATCTCGTAAACGACTAGCACAAAAATCCTTCAACCAACACCTCTGACACACTAATTTACCTTACTTTTAGTCTGTTAATGTCAAAACTCATTGTTACAGTTAACGAAGTGTACATTTGCGCAAAAAAATAAGTTTCTAAGTATTATTATGATTGTTACCTAACAATACGAGTCCCTGACTACCAAGCCATCCTGTGAGAACCGCACATCAATAGTACTTTCCATTTCCACAGTATTTGGGGTGCAAGTATTAGGTGAGTCACACTGTATACTTTCCAAAAAAAAAAACTGTATAGACCTCGATTCGGTTTTCACTAAGACAGATTCCCTCACACAGAAAATATGTGTTAGAAATTTATAAATATTTCGAGGAAATTTCGAGAACTACGATGATGCTTGACAATTAAGGCGTGCTTCATCTGAACTTCCCAGGCGTGTGCGGCTAAAATATTTAAGTTACACTGGAATTTGAAGTTAATATTTAGCGGTACTAACATCGTTATCTGAATTTTAATCATAAATCTACGCAGTGGCCCGTAAGCAACATTACAGACTGTAAAGCTACTTTCTTGGCTGTAGATATCCTTCCTCGGCTGCACCGTACGTTTGTAGTTTCAGATACTAAAAATCTTTTTCGAGACAACAGCATAGACTATATTTTCACTTAATGCCATGTTTACTTTTTGTCATGAATTCAGTTGAGCGATAAGGAGTTCTCCATGCAGTCACTCAGACGATTATCAGGAGGTAATTCTAGAATAAGTTCATATCTAACATTTCCCAACACGTCACTTCCACACATCACCGATGGCGTGTCCATAAATTACACACATAACAATGTAGGCCTAATCACTTATTCATCGAAGTTTTTGAGCATAATTATTTCTCAATTAAAAGCCGCAACACATTAGATGGGACCCGCACATATCAATCAAAGCAAACAGAAATAAATCAGGGCTAATTTAGCATTGTAGCGAACACTTAATGTTACGATGTAATCTCTGAAGCGAGTCAAAATCTCGCTCCACTCTGAACGAACCCCAGTTACACCGTCAGCTTACATGATGCCCCGAAATAATAATATGCACGACGCCTAAATGAAGATCTCAAACTGTGACAAAGCCCATGATAAGAAATTATCTGAAAGTCACGAATCGCTTGTAGCATCACCTTCCTTACCCCTCCACATTTCTCTTGAAGAATAAGTCAGTTCGATGCCAGTTATCCGTTGCGTTTAATAACAACAGAATTACTTAAAACACTGGCCCGATTTTATGAATTTAATGTAATTAAATTCGATGGATTGGTATTATAAATGTGACATGCGAATGCGAATGGCATCCCAGACGCCGGAGGATGTCTGGGTAAAATCCGAGCAATAACGGCTATTTTTTTTTTACTTTATTGTTATTTTAACACCTGAACAAGCAGGTAGGCTGGCAGCGGCATGCTACGCCGCTCTTCAGCCATAGAGTTGACATTATCAGTACAATAATGGAGAATTAAAATGAACATAGTGACGGGCAAAAAATAGTGGTCAGAGATACACAAAAAACACGGAGCCGTTCACACGCGACGATAACGACAATGAAAACACGTTGACACGGCGCACATAACACTGATGAATCCGAAGGCACAAGTGAACGTAGAAGCGGGACGGCGGACACTAAAAACACAAAACGACGTCACACACACGAGACACAGATGGCGATGATCTCCGGCACGCGAAAGTCCACGTAGCGTGTGCGAGTCTGGGGACCTACCAAGAGGAGAAGAAGGGTGATGGCGGGTGGAGAGGGTGGAGAGGGGAGAACATAGATGCCAATGGCTGAGGAGATGGGAGGAGGAGTAGAAGGACAGGGGAGGGGAGGCCCGGGGCAGGAGTGGGTAGAAGGGGAGGAGGGATGGAGGGTGCCCAAAGGAACAGATACAGGAAGAGGGAGGGAGGATCTAAGTTGGTAGGAGGGGTAGATGGAGGGGAGGAGGACATCATCAGGGAGGGGGAGCTGGCTGAAGCCACCTTGGGAGATGGTAAGGAGGGTGGAGAGATGGAGACCAGGTGGGATGTGGGAATACAGGCGCGGCAGTGGGCGGGGGTGGGAGAGGATCGGGGAGACGAGCGGGTGAGGAAGATCGAGTTTACGGGAGGTGTACAGGATCCATATCCTTTCAAGAAAAAGGAGGAGGTGTGGGAAGGGGATGAGATCGTACAGGATCAGCGTAGGGGAGGGGAGACGGATGCAATAGGCGAGGCGGAGAGCATGGCGTTCAAGGATTTGGAGGGATTTGTAAAAAGTAGGGGGGGGGGCGGAGATCCAAGCCGGATGGGCATAGCAAAGATGGGGCGGATGAGGGATTTATAGGTGTGGGGAACGGTGGAGGGGTCCAGACCCCACGTACGGCCGGAGAGGAGCTTGAGGAGACTGAGTCGGGAGCGTGCCTTGGCTTCGATTGTCCGGAGGTGGGGAGTCCAGGAGAGGCGACGGTCGACGGTGACGCCAAGGTACTTAAGGGTGGGAGTGAGGGCGATAGGACGGCCATAGATGGTGATACGGAAATCAAGGAGGCGGAAGGAAGGGGTGGTTTTTCCTACAATGATCGCCTGGGTTTTGGAGGGATTGTCCTTGAGCAACCACTGGTTGCACCAAGCGGTGAACCGGTCAAGATGGGATTGGAGAAGGTGTTGGGAGCGCTGTAGGGTGGAGGCAAGGACAAGGAAGGCGGTGTCATCGGCAAACTGGAGAAGGTGGACGGGGGCTGACGGCGGCGGCATGTCCACCGTGTACAAAAGGTACAGAAGAGGGGAGAGGACGGAGCCTTGGGGCACACCGGCGGAGGGGAAAAAGGTGTAAGAATCTGTGTTATGGATGGTGACATAGGAAGGATGGCGGGAGAGAAAGGAGCCGATCAGACGGATGTAGTTAATGGGAAGGGCGAAGGTTTGGAGCTTGAAGAGGAGACCGGAATGCCATACGCGGTCATGAGCACGTTCGAGGTCCAGGGAGAGGAAGATTGCGGAGCGACGGGAATGAAGCTGTTCGGAAAGGAGATGAGTGAGGTGAAGGAGAAGGTCGTCGGAAGAGAAGGTCGGCCGAAAGCCACACTGGGTAACGGGAACGAGGCGGTGCTGGCGGAGATGCTGGTGGATGCGTCGGGTGAGGATAGATTCCAGGACCTTGCTGAAGACCGAGGTAAGGCTGATGGGACGGTAGGAAGAGACGGCGGACGGCGGTTTGCCAGGTTTAAGGAACATGAGGATACGGGAGGTTTTCCACAGGTCGGGGTAGTAACCGGTGGAGAGGACTGCATTGTAGAGCCTGGCCAGGGTGGAGAGGAAAGAGACAGGAGCTTCACGAAGGTTTCGGTAGGTGACACGATCGTGACCAGGAGCGGTGTTGCGTTTTGTGCGGAGTGTAGCAATGAGATCCTATGTAGTGATAGGAGCATTGAGTTCCGTGTGTGCAATGTTGTCCAAGTACTGGAAACCAGGAGCGAGGGGAGGGACAGAGGTGTCAGTTCGATCGCGGATATCCGGGAAGAGGGAGTAATCGAACTGGGGATCATCGGGGATGGAAAAGACATCGGAGAGGTAGGAGGCAAAGTGATTGGCCTTACTAAGGGTGTCAGGGAAAGGGTGATCATCATGGAGAAGAGGATAATAGGGGGAGGGAATAACGGCTATCAGCGAAAGCGTGTTTTGAACAATCTGATGTCACATAGAAGAACACTCCTCCTCCGGCAGTACGCTAGCTAGTCGTGAACTTTGGGACATATTAACCGAATGACTTCTGATCGCAGGCTTTTGCCACATGGATTTTAGTACGTTCTGGGTGGTTATAATTAAGTGGCAGCTTAACACGATGTTCCATTATGACAACGAAAATTGGTAGGCATGCTAATGCGTAAACGAGGAACCGTTTTACGCTGGAATACAGATTAGTTCCAACTGAGGCCACCAGTTGCAAATCTGTCGCTGTACACTGTCTGTACAACATCATCGCTGCCATTTGATAATATAAATATATATAAATGACCAAGCAGATAGTGTCGGAAGTTCCATGTGGCTTTTCGCGGATGATGCTGTAGTATACATAGAAGTTGCAACATTAGAAAATTGCAGCGAAGTGCAGGAAGATCTGCAGCGGATAGGCACTTGGTGCATGGAGTGGCAATTCACGCTTAACATAGACAAATGTAATGTATTGCGAATACATAGAAAGAAGGATCCTTTATTGTATGATTATATGATAGCGGAACAAACATGGTAGCAGTTACATCTGCAAAACATCTGGGAGTATGCGTACGGAACGATTTGAAGTGGAATGATCATTTAAATTAATTGTTGGTAAGGCGGGTGTCAGGTTGAGATTCATTGGAAGCGTCCTTAGAAAATGTAGTCCATCAACAAAGGAGGTGGCTTACAAAACACTTGTTCGGCCTATACTTGAGTATTGCACATCAGTGTGGTTGACAGAGGAGATAGAGAAGATTCAAAGAAGAGCGGCGCGTTTCGTCACAGGGTTATTTGGTAAGCGTGATAGCGTTACGGAGATATTTAGGAAACTCAAGTGGCAGACTCTGCAAGAGAGGCGCTCTGCATCGCGGTGTAGCTTGCTGTTCAGGTTTCAAGAGGGTGCGTTTCTGGATGAGGTATCGAATATATTGCTTCCCCCTACTTATATCTCCAGAAGAGATCACGAATGTAAAATAAGAGAGATTCTAGCGTGCACGGAGGCTTTCCGGCAGTCCTTCTTCCCGCGAACCACACGCGAGTGGAACAGGAAAGGGAGGTAATGACAGTGGTAAGTAAAGTGCCCACCGCCACACACCTTTGGGTGGCTTGCGGAGTATAAATGTAGATGTAGATGTAGATGATGACAAGCAACAACGTGAATGAATAGTATGGCCATCGAGAAAAATACCGTGCGCTGTTAGTGAAACTGTTTTATAAGAACGACAGCCATTACACTAATGTATTGAGAGAGTATTGCCGACTGAAAGGTCAGAGGGAGCCCCGATGTCATTAACAGTGTTAAAGAAGTTGATAATGGAATTCGGAAACACGGATGAGCTTGACGTGGCACCTGGAAGAAAAAGGCGTTCTATCCCGGTGGGAGATGTTGACGAGGATGACGTTATATTATGAGGTGACGAGAGTCACGGGATACCTCGTAATGTCGTGTCGGATCTCCTCTCGTCCGTCGGAGTGCAGCAATTTAACGTGGCATGGACCAATAAGTCGTTGGAAGTCCCGGCGGAAACAGTGAGCCATGCTGCCTCTATATCCATACATAATTCCAAAGTGTTGCCGGTGCACCAACTGTATCCCATAAATGTTCGACGGTAATTATATCGAACGATCGTAGCCAAATCATTAGTTAGAATGTCCAGAATGACCTTCAGACCAATCATTCACAGTTGTGGCCCGGTTACATGGCCATACATGGCCTCCAAGTAGCCGTACATAACCAGCTCTAGTCAATGATGGATTCAGTAGGATCAGAGGACGAAGTCCGTTCCATGTGAACACAGCACCTTGCATAGTGCACTGCCGACAACTTGTGTCTATGGATTATTGGGGTCTGCAACACACTCGAACTCTACCATCAACTCTTACCAACTGAAATCGGGCCTTATCTGACAAGGTCACGATATTAGTCACCTAGAGTCCAAAAGAAATGTTCACGAGACCAGGAGAGGCACTGCATGGTGATGCTAGCCGAGGCATCCGCTTCGGAAGTCTGCTGCCATAGTCCATTTACGCGAAATTTCGCTGCGCTATCCTGACGGACACGCTCGATGGATGTCCCACTTTGATTTCTATTCCGCTTTGATTTACACTGTCATTTCGTACAGTTACTTGTCTGTTAGCACAGACAATTTTACGCATACGCCGCTGCTCTCGATCGTTGAGTGAGGGCAGTCGGCCACTGTGTTGTCCATGCTGAGAGGTAAAATGCCTAAAATTTTATGTTCTCGGCACACTCTTGATACTATGGGTCTCGGAACATTGAATTCCCTGTCGATTTCCGAAACAGAATGTCCCTTACGTCTAGCTCCAACTACGATTCCGCGTTCAACGTCTGTTAATTCCGTGGCGCGGCCATAATCACATGAATTATCTATGTACAAATGATAGCTCTGCCAATGGTTGCCCTTTTATACTTGATGCACGCGATACTATCGCCGTCTGTATATATGTATGTACCAATCGCATTACCTTTGTCATCTTAGTGTATAATTTCTCTGATGTCTCGGCGATTCGTTCTCATCTCGTAGAACTGGATGTGCTACTGGTGGTCCGCATCTTCCCAACACGATATATCGATGACATAACTCGGCGTCAGGAAACACCCGATGAAGATGCCGAGTTACGACGTCTAAATATCGTGTTTGGAATACGCGTGTTTCCTGAGTCGCAGGAAACACCTGATGAAGAGGCTTTTGGGAAGACGCAGACCACCGGCAGTACACTTCATTCTAAGAGATGGCGAGGTTGATGCTGCTGTAACTGATCACGCAGCATGAGACCCGGGTCGTGTTAGTGCTCGTGCTGTGTCACGAAAGTTATCCGTCCCATGATCGGCGGTGCGGTACGTTTTACACTCTGTTTTGTACTGCTACCCGTACGACGTCCGCATCCCTAGCTGGGAAGCCTGAGTGCCATGCAGCGGTCCTGGGGTCAATTCCCGGTCGGGTTGAAGATATTCTCGGCACAGTGAGTGGGTACTATGTTGTTTTCGTCATTATCTTATCGTCATTGACACGCAAATCATCCAGAGTAGTGTCAACTGAAAAGACTTGCAAAGCGGGGGCCGAACACCTCAAGGTGGGACGCGCGCCCATCAATGTCATATGATCTTTTCAATTTCATTTCATTCACCCGCACTACTCAAAGACGGTGTATCAACTGTAACCTCATGGTCCGCAGCAACGTTCTGAATATGCTCTTCGGTTTTTGGCACGGATGGAAGCTGATGGCATGTGGCAAGGCAGTGTTCTACGGAGTGACGAAACACATTTTACACTACAGGGTGCAGTGAATATACAAAAGTGGTGAAGTTGGAGTACCGTTAATCGCAAGTTGTGCAGGAAGAGGCAGCACATTCGCCATATATTACTGTGTAGTGTGGACTCACAAGCTGCTTTATTCCTGGTTAAGGAGAAAATACAAAAATCTGGTAAATGAAGCAGGAAAAAAGGAATACAAACGTCTCAAAAATGAGATCTACAAGAAGTGCAAAATGGCTAAGCAGGGATGGCTAGAGGACTAATGTAAGGATGTAGAGGCTTATCTCACTAGGGGTAAGATAGATACTGCCTACAGGAAAATTAAAGAGACCTTTGGAGAAAAGAGAACCACTTGCATGAATATCAAGAGCTCAGATGGAAACCCAGTTCCAAGCAAAGACGGGAAAGCAGAAAGGTGGAAGGAGCATATAGAGGGTCTATACAAGGGCGATGTGCTTGAGGACAATATTATGGAAATGGAAGAGGGTATAGATGAAGATGAGATGGAGGTATGATACTGTGTGAAGAGTTTGACAGAGCACTGAAAGACAGTCGGAACAAGGCCCTGGCAGGAGACAACATTCCATTAGAACTACTGACGGCCTTGGGAGAGCCAGTCCTGACAAAACTCTACCATCTGGTGAGCAAGATTTATGAGACAGGCGACATATCCTCAGACTGCAAGAAGAATATAATAATTCCAATCCCAAAGAAATCAGGTGTTGACTGATGTGAAAATTACCGAACTATCAGTTTAAAAGTCACAACTGCAAAACACTTATACGAATTCTTTAAAGACGAATGGAAAAACTAGTAGAAGCCGTCCTCAGGAAAGATCAGTTTTGATTCCGTAGAAATGTTGGAACAAGTGAGGCAATACTGACCCCACGACTTATCTTAGAAGAAAGATTAAGGAAAGGCAAACCTAAGGTTTCTAGCGTTTGTAGACTTAGAGAAAGCTTTTGACAATGTTGACTGGAAAACTCTCTTTCAAATTCTGAAGGTGGCAGGGGTAAAATACCGGGAACGAAAGGCTATTTACAATTTGTACATAAAGCAGATGGCAATTATAAGAGTCGAGGGACATAAAAGGGAGGCAGTGGTTGGGAAGGGAGTGAGACAGGGTTGTAGCCTCTCCCCGATGGTATTCAATCTGTATATTGAGCAAGCAATAAAGGAAACAAAAGAAAAATTCGGAGCAGGTATTAAAATCCATGGAGAAGAAATAAAAATTCTGAGGGTCGCCGATGACATTGTAATTCTGTCAGAGACAGCAAAGGACCTGGAAGAGCAGTTAAATAGAATGGGCAGTGTCTTGAAAGTAGGATATAAGATGAACATCAACAAAAGCAAAACGAAGATAATGGAATGTAGTCGAATTAAATTGGGTGAATCTGAGGGAATTAGATTAGGAAATGAGACACTTACAGTATTAAAGGAATTTTGCTATTTGGGGGCCAAAATAACTGATGATGGTCGAGGCAGAGAGGATATAAAATGTAGACTGGCAGTGGCAAGGAAAGCGTTTCTGAAGAAGAGAAATTTGTTAACATCGGGTATAGATTTAAGTGTCACGAAGTCGTTTCTGAAAGTATTTGTAAGGAGTGTAGCCATGTATGGAAGTGAAACGTGGACGATAAATAGTTTAGACAAGAAGAGAATAGAAGCTTTCGAATTGTGGTGCTACAGAAGAATGCTGAAGATTAGATGGATAGAACGCATAACTAATGAGGAGGTACTGAACAGAATTGGAGAGAAGAGAAATTTGTGGCACAACTTGACTAGAAGTAGGGATCGATTGGTAGGGCATATTCTGAGGCATTAAGGGATCAGCAATTTGGTATTGGATTGCAGCGTGGAGCGGAAAAATCGTAGAGGGAGACCAGGAGATGAATACACTAAACATATTCAGAAGTATGTAGGTTTCAGTAGGTACTGGGAGATGGATAAGCTTGCACAGGATAGAGTAGCATGGAGAGCTGCATCAAACCAGTCTCTGGACTGAAGACCACAAGAACAGTTCTTTCTTTGAAGAGAATATCTGAAGAGGACCTGGCAGCTGTAACATAACGTCTGCACGATTTCGAGGCCTCTTTGTACAGCATGCGATTTCTGCCTTAGAAGAGCGGAAGTGTGTGGAAATCAGTATTATTTTTGCAAGATGCGACAACACATCACGTCACCCGTCCAGTGAAAGTTGTGCATAATGCAACCTTCCTTCGTTGAGGAATTCTTGAGAGTATTGGTGGCCTTGAAAGCATGGCCGTGAAAGCTTTGGTAGTCGTGACGTCATTACTTACTATACTTTTAATATTGGTGAAGTTTTCAATGATACATCTTATTTTTACTCTATGATTCCTTTCTGTGTTGGGATACATCGGCGTTTTAAGGTGGACGAAGATGAAATTGTTTATGCATGGTTTATGGGCCACGGTGTGTATGAAAATGTAAAGTTTGTTGGTGGTTTGACTGTGGA
Source organism: Schistocerca nitens (assembly GCF_023898315.1). Classification (NCBI taxonomy): domain Eukaryota; kingdom Metazoa; phylum Arthropoda; class Insecta; order Orthoptera; family Acrididae; genus Schistocerca; species Schistocerca nitens. Next base: position 292,430,167 of record NC_064614.1, on the reverse strand, counting down.
TCAGAGTTTGACCTGACTTTGTGTTAGAGATTATCCAGATGCACGGCCTACGAGCAACCGTTGATCACTTGGTTTTGCAGTTGCACTATCTCGTCGACGTCTGCTGTCCTCTTACTAAACAAGCTGTGTAGGTGATCAGTATTACGCCTACCTCACTTGTTTGACCTTTTCTGCCCACATTCCGTTCCTAAACCGTTACATACGGAAACATTTCTACACGTCTTTCTTGGATTCACAGCGCCAGATTTGCATCTGGTGGTTAATAGTGGAAATAATTTTTTTGAACGTAAATCGGTTCCTCATTAATGCACTGGCATATCTACCAAGTTCCGCTGCCCACACTGGAACTCTGTGAGTAACTATACTTTCATTATAACCAACACTTACTTTTATATAGATTTTAATCAAGTGCATGCTCGACCGTGAGTTACTACATCACGTAATCGTCATTACAGCCAAGCCCAGACTGATGCTTTTTGGGTGGAGTGGAGTATATAAAGGGCGACAAAATGACAATTTGTGATTTTGGTAATTATATATTAGTTTATAAATTTGCAACATGAATATTCTGTTGTGTTCATTCCAGTGATAATGTGGTTTATCTAAATTACAGCTGGTTAGGAAAACATTAACGTTCGAGTTACGACTTGATTAATACACCGTACGCTCCACAGTGGATTTCCTGATTTCATGTAAATTGATATGTTCGAATATATTGCTAATTTCAAATGCTCAGTTAGTGGCTTAATTAGATAAGCGAAGGTACTACCAGATGCTTAAAAATTAGGGAATCAAAAGCATAAATCCAAAACTGAAAAATTAACAAGCTGATTGGCTCAAATGACTATACCAATTTTGGATGTGGCTAAACTTTAATTACTTAAGTTAACTAAAATTTAAGTAAATGAAACTAGTTACTGGAAAGAGTGAAATTAGGGCTGTCTAACGAGATACAAAAGTAAATGACTAGCTCACACTAATTATAGCTGTGCACACTGTTGTAACACTTTCAATTACCACTCTCTCTTAGCTAGCAAGATTTCATTGTTTTCAAACTAAACTAGATACGGTACTAGCAGCAGCATACTGCAAACTACACTCCTGGAAATGGAAAGAACACATTGACACCGGTGTGTCAGACCCACCATACTTGCTCCGGACACTGCGAGAGGGCTGTACAAGCAATGATCACACGCACGGCACAGCGGACACACCAGGAACCGCGGTGTTGGCCGTCGAATGGCGCTAGCTGCGCAGCATTTGTGCACCGCCGCCATCAGTGTCAGCAAGTTTGCCGTGGCATACGGAGCTCCATCGCAGTCTTTAACACTGGTAGCATGCCGCGACAGCGTGGACGTGAACCGTATGTGCAGTTGACGGACTTTGAACGAGGGCGTATAGTGGGCATGCGGGAGGCCGGATGGACGTACCGCCGAATTGCTCAACACGTGGGGCGTGAGGTCTCCACAGTACATCGATGTTGTCGCCAGTGGTCGGCGGAAGGTGCATGTGCCCGTCGACCTGGGACCGGACCGCAGCGACGCACGGATGACGGATGCACGCCAAGACCGTAGGATCCTACGCAGTGCCGTAGGGGACCGCACCGCCACTTCCCAGCAAATTAGGGACACTGTTGCTCCTGGGGTATCGGCGAGGACCATTCGCAACCGTCTCCATGAAGCTGGGCTACGGTCCCGCACACCGTTAGGCCGTCTTCCGCTCACGCCCCAACATCGTGCAGCCCGCCTCCAGTGGTGTCGCGACAGGCGTGAATGGAGGGACGAATGGAGACGTGTCGTCTTCAGCGATGAGAGTCGCTTCTGCCTTGGTGCCAATGATGGTCGTATGCGTGTTTGGCGCCGTGCAGGTGAGCGCCACAATCAGGACTGCATACGACCGAGGCACACAGGGCCAACACCCGGCATCATGGTGTGGGGAGCGATCTCCTACACTGGCCGTACACCACTGGTGATCGTCGAGGGGACACTGAATAGTGCACGGTACATCCAAACCGTCATCGAACCCATCGTTCTACCATTCCTAGACCGGCAAGGGAACTTGCTGTTCCAACAGGACAATGCACGTCCGCATGTATCCCGTGCCACCCAACGTGCTCTAGAAGGTGTAAGTCAACTACCCTGGCCAGCAAGATCTCCGGATCTGTCCCCCATTGAGCATGTTTGGGACTGGATGAAGCGTCGTCTCACGCGGTCTGCACGTCCAGCACGAACGCTGGTCCAACTGAGGCTCCAGGTGGAAATGGCATGGCAAGCCGTTCCACAGGACTACATCCAGCATCTCTACGATCGTCTCCATGGGAGAATAGCAGCCTGCATTGCTGCGAAAGGTGGATATACACTGTACTAGTGCCGACATTGTGCATGCTCTGTTGCCTGTGTCTATGTGCCTGTGGTTCTGTCAGTGTGATCATGTGATGTATCTGACCCCAGGAATGTGTCAATAAAGTTTCCCCTTCCTGGGACAATGAATTCACGGTGTTCTTATTTCAGTTTCCAGGAGTGTATATCATGGAAATAACTTTATGTAAAATATCGCACAAATAGTATTTTGATAGTTTGAGTTATATGCAACATATACATTGCCAGCGTAGTCGGACACAGTTAAACAAGAGGCAGAAAAAGGTTATTTAAGAGGAGCAGAATAATAGCAGGTGGAGTAGTCCCCAATTCGTCAGGGTGTAGGTAGTTAGTGTTACCATTGCAAAACTGTGGGAAAAACTTGTAGAATATAACTTGACACAACGAAATAGATGCAGTAGAAAATACTTGCGAGAGTGTAGATTCACTTTAACAAGGTACATGTAATAACTGCAGTACATGTACTGATACAGCCACTCAGTATTAGTGTTCAAATGTTTCGTGAATACCATGTCGTAATTAAATGCAGTAGTGTTAGAAAATATATAGCCTTTAATAGCATTTACATATAACATCATACAACATTAAACAATCAGATCAACAATAGATGATACAAAAATAGCACGTCTAAACAGCACTAGACATTTTGAATGTGATAAGGCTCCTCTTCGTCACAGTTTCTGCCCCCCAAGATGTTCCATTTATTGCCACTGTCAACAATCCACTTACTGTCTCTTGTACTAGTCATGTGCTTACTCGTTTCTTTTTTTTTGCACTGTCTTCTTTTTACATAGCTTCATAACTCTGCCATTTCCATCCTGTGTTGTATAAAGAGATCCAACAGAGTTCTTCATGTCCAACTGATGTCTCACACCTGTCGCTGCAGCATACATCGAGTGTCTGCTGTAAGCTTTTCGTTAATTTGACTGTCAGCATTTCACAGACATTTCCATACTACAGCCGATGTCAGTGTTACGAATTCTCTCTCTCTTTTTGCGTTGTAATAAACTTTTATGATGTTTGTGCCTTCGTTATTAGAATGTTTGAATAATCGTTAAAAATTTCGAGTAATGTCGAGCGACGCCAAGCAAAATTAACTAGATTTTGGTTTACTTGACATAGTCAAATAATTCGTGGCTATTACTTCGATATTTTTATGGATTTATTGTGCTAGGGTGCATTTTGGTGACTCAGACGAAGTTGTCGAAAGACTCTAAGTACGAAAGAGACTGATGGGGAACTGATGGACAAAGATGGATCACGCTTGAAGCCAACAGTAATTTTCACAGTTGGATCGCGGCGAAGGGCTAACAGGAAGTCCTAGGAAGTTCTGGTAAACAGGTCCGTATCTTCCATTTGAATTCTAGTGGACCTGTGAAGTGAAATAGAAACTTTACATTCCGCATTCAAAATTTACTTGAGCGCTTGTATACTGCCATACTCATTCTTGGCGTCGCAAAGAGTCCTAACTTGGAGATATTAATATTAGGACTCTCGCTGTTAAAAACGAATTAAGACTACTTAAACTGAATATTGTGCTAGACCCTGACGGAATTCCAGCAGCATCGTTAAACCGAATACGCTGCGGAATTTGTTCATTCTTTTCTCCTGTTTATTGAGAATCTCTTGCGCAACGAATAATATCGCCTGAATGGAAATAGCGTAGACCACTCCTATTTACCAAAGGATAAAAGATCGGATGCACAGAATTACTTCTGTCCTTTGCAGCGTCCAGGAACACATCGAAAGTTCAAATATTGTGACAGTCCTGGAGCAGAACAAGGTTCTCTCCAATAATCAACTCGGTCGCCACAGAGGAAAGATCACTGTATGAAGCCCGGTTTGTTTACTTCACACAGAACATACTGCAAAAAGTAGATGCAGGTGAATAGGTAGATTACGTATTTCTAGATTTTCAGAAGGCGTTCCAGACTGTGCCACAACGCCGAATACCAGCCAGAATAGGATATTACGAACTATTTTCACAAATATGTGCGTGGCGCGAATATTTGTGTAACAGAATCTAGTACGTTAATTTCGACTAAAAATATCTTACAGGAAAGAACTTAAGACAGGGAGAGGCCTAAGAAAATATAGTAGGACCACTAATGTTTCCAATATACATAAACAATTTACCATATACGGTCAGCAACACTCTACGATTGTTGCTCTTGTAAATCATCGTCATTGGACGAATATTAGGAAATGCAGAAAAAGTTGCTGTAAAAAATGGCAGCTCTCTTTCATTAAAGCAACTAGACACGATAGTAACCGATTAAAGGACTAGTGCCGATCCTATCTCGCCGTATAAATATTTAGGGGTAATACCAAGAAACGATTTGAAGTGATAGATTTACGTGACAAAATTATTGGGGAAGGTGAATGGAAGATTTAAATTAATTGGTAAGATTCTGGGAAATTTCAATGCGTCTATAAAATAAAATACTTTAAAAAAGCTAGTGTATCTTATTATAGAGAGTTTTTCGAGATTTTTCAGTCCACATCAAGTATGAATGACAGTAGACTAGGGAAAAACTCAGAGGCACGCAACTGGGATAAAAGTTATTCCAGGAATTTAATACCATCTCCTCTGAGACGGTGCTCAGAAAATTGCCCATCAGAAATTTCAGATAGTGTGCTAAAGCGGACTGAAAGGTACACAAGTGTGTTGTCTATGGTAATGAGAAGTGTTCTCTCAGGAGTGCCGCAAGGATCACTCCTTGGTTCACACTATTGTTCTCCTTGTATGCCAGTCACGTGTGGACGTTTTTGTCTTCCTATAAATATCACTTCATGGGCAATGACCTCCGGATTTATTTGCGAGTCAGACCTGAAGATATATATAGTGTTGTCGTACAGACAACTGACGTTCTGTCTACTGTGTTCAAATGGATACAAACCTGGAACATTCAATAAATGCGGAGAAGTCGCAATACTTTCTAGTGTTAATAAGTAATCTGTTTTGAACTGCACGAACAGATGTCCCCTGTTCATCTAGACGTTATTGCAATGCAATATCATAATACCATGAAGAATTTGGGCGTCATTTTACTTGAGCACCAAACTTTGGTACAAAGTCGAAGGAAGCATGTACACTTGTCCAGTCATTTGTTCTGATGACAGACCACTATTTCGATGTGTTACAGCATGGCATAAGAAGTGACAACTCCAGCATGTCATGACTGAAGAAGAATCTTTGTGCGCACTACAGATGCAACATCCATCTATTTGACCATGTCAGGGTTTCTCACCCCCAGTTACTGAGTCGATGAAGTAGCATCGCGGTACCTTGCATCAGACACCAACTGCCATTCATCACAACATAACGCCTCACTTCTCTTGTACTCTAGATGTGATCGTTAAAACAAAAACTTTCTCAAACTTCTTCTCTGTTGCCTCTGTCAGTCTATGGAACAGGCTGACCAGCACTAAGCACACAATTCGGCGCCCTACTACTTTTAAAAAACAGATGAAGCACTTCTTTCGTCAGCCGCACAGCTTTCCTTTGGAAACGAAGGGACTTTATACGACCAATTCCTTCCTGTCAGTAGTAAAGCAAACGCTCCCATGGTGTTATCCTCACGCTTCTTTCTCTTTTCGTGGCTCAAACAGTCACTCCATATTTCTCCTACGCCCTTCATTACTTGTTTCTTTCTCTCATCCTCAAACCACTTGTCGCACGTACATTCCAGTCGGTGGTCTCAATTTAAAATTGTCTATCTGTAATTCATCTACGTTGTTCTACTTTCTATGTTCGAATACCATTTTCCTGTTATGGCTGCAACTGTTTCCATTATTTATGTTAGAGTTATTTCAAATTTTTGGATTTTATATTAAATATACCATTTCAAAATGGGCGTCGTATTGAAAGTAATGTAAAACATGTAGAATTCCTGGTTACACGTAAGAGAGGGCGTTATGGCACTGATTTCTCCACAACAAATCAATGTTCTGCATTAGTATTGAATATTTGTACAGTCAGGCATATATTACATTGTTGCTACGACTGGAACATGCATTTTGTATTTAAATGTAATTCCATCACGTTCCTTTGTTGACAGCTTGACGTTGACAGTTATGAGTAATTGACAAATTTATGAATTTTATTTTTGACTGCCATTTCTGACATTTAGTTACTCTTAGCAAATAACTGTTTATTAGCGGCCTGCCGCATGTCATTCCAATTGCGCCACTGGCTTTAGTATTACCAACAATATTGATTTATATCTTACATACTGAATTACGTGCAATTTTTGTTAATGTACATAGTACTTCCACACTATTCAAATTAAACTGACGAAACAAAATTTATTTCATTAATTACTACCTTATTGAAACAGTAAACCAGAAATATTTACCAACTGGCACTTCTGAGTATTTAAAAAAAAATGTTTTTTGTAAGTCAATTTTTCTCCTGATAATTTAAGAACATATGACATGCTGCAGCTTAAAATATTTAATACGTTATTGAATAATATCATTCACTGAGTAGGTGAGCACTATATTATTATTCATGAAAAATTTTGTATTTGCATCTGTAATATTTCATTTCATTTCCTTCTCACCGATAACATGTCAAAACTTTCCAGCTCTATAATCTCGTTGATTCTGAGGAACGTTTTCGTCTTTCTCAGTTTTCCTTTTTTTCTTTGTTATTCTGGCCTCCTTTGTCATGCTTTCCGCAGATTTTTCAGCTTAAGTGACACGTTTCCTGTCCATTTCTAGCGGACCACTTTGTATGTTGTCCCCTTGTCCCCAGGTTTGATGCCTAGACTGCTCTTGGTTTTTAATCTGTTTGTGACTCAATCACTAGAACATTTTATTCCGCCCATCAAACCAACCTGAAAAGCTGAATTTCCAACACAAACAGTTTTTGGCAAGCGTTCACAAATGCGACTGATGACATTTCCATTCGGATTCTGTGTTTTCTCGTGTAAAAATTTTGCTAGGAGTTTTGGGTCTGAAAGATCTCTATGTATTGGCTTTAGTTCTACCATAACAGTTTTTGGTATGGGATGTGCATGTGTATATTTTTGTCCATTTGCTTCAGCACTATTGTGCTTCCACCATGTGTTTCCATTTCAACAGAGGTCATGCGGTGGATGCCTATCAGTTGCTATTTTGAAACGGAGTTGGGCAAATTGCTTTTCTCATCTCACTGACGTTTTTTCTGCGTCTCCTGACGACTAGGCCATAATATTCTGTGAGGTTTTGTGTTACTGGTTTGATGAGTTTTTCTTGTCTACCAATTACTTCGACATCAGAGAATGTCCTTACGGAATTTCCCAAGTATTACCCCCATTCTCTTCTGCACATATATTATACAATCCACTTATTAAATTTCACTTTCACTATATGGTTTAGCAGCCGCAACACTATTGAATCCTTTAGAATCACCATCAACAAGGCAGTGAGTGTGTCACACACCATTTGTAGCATTTGACCTACTAAAACAGAGACTGCCTCTTCACTTTCCATACCACGACTGAATCCTTCGAATTTCTCTTATATTTGTGTTCATTTTCCTTACTGTCACAACCCTCGCAGTGTTTTGTCAGACGGTCGTAGTCCAGCACCTTGCCTGTATTTGTACAGGTAATTGTGACCACTCCATTCAGCAGTGTATGACCTCTGATCTTCCAGGAACCATCCTGTGTAGCAACAATATCAAAGACTGGCAAATATCTACAGTTTCTTTCGCTGTCCTCTGCGTATATGCTTCATTGACTTCATTTAGGACATTATGCAAACATTTATATCTCCCAAATTTGACAGGTGGCGGTAGTATGTACATCATAGCACAGAATATCAGGGCTGTTTCTTTCTTTCCTTACCGAAACAACTCACGGCATAAGCAAGACGAATATTCACTTCAGCGTATTTTGTGCGTATTGTAGATGTCATTGTACATTCCACTGCAGTGTTACCGGATAGGCCTCTTTTCTTACTTACGCCCCCACTAAACGCAAAAGATTTTTCAATATTACGGTATTTGCATTTAGTAACAGACAAAAGCAATTCGGAAAGCTTGCACTTACTACATAAATTGCAATCGTTATTTTCGCTAGCTACAACACCAACATCGTGTTCATTTTCGATAAGATGTTTCAACTTGTGTTTTTAAGCACTGTCTGGCGAAATTTTAGACCCAACCTCACTTCTTTGCGGCGTAACAGTTTCTTCATTTTTACGATTTCCAACAACACGCTTATGTTGATTACCGTAAAATTAACATCTGAAATTCAGCTTATTCGTTTTTGGCGTTTTACGGTGTAAAATGGTTGAAATACGCAGCTACATCAACAAGTTTAGAGCGCGAAAGCATGCGAAAGAGATAAGTAAATTCAAGTAATCTACTTGTAGCGACAGAAAGATCTATTTCAATAAGTCCCTGCTCTTAGTACAGTAGATAAGTTTTTTAAGATAATCACACGAACGAGTTGCTGTAGAAGTAGCAAAGTCAAAATTAAATACACACTATAGACAACTTTGTGTTTCACGGTAGTGTGACAGCTAGACGTTCACGCGCAGTATCTGCTATAGAAATGGATCTAAAAACAAAAATGATGATATACTATACATGATGATGAAGTCTCATACTCCGTAACAGAGCATAGGGGACGATGCTGGAGACCCGCACCGCCGTACTAGGCAAGGCCCTAGTGAAGGTGGTTTGCCATTGTCTTCCTCCGACCGTAGTGGGGATGAATGATGATGATGGTGAAGGTGACACAACAACACCCGGTCATCTCGAGGTCCGTCAAAATCCCTGACCCCGCCGGGAATCGAATCCGGGACCCAGTGCTCGGGAAGCGAGAACGCTACCGCGAGACCACGAACTGCGGACATACTACACATAAAGTACCTATTTTTAGAATCGGGAAGAATCAAAGTACTCTACTGGCCATTAAAATTGCTACACCAAGAAGAAATGCAAATGATAAAAGGGTATTCATGCAGATGATAAAAGGGTATTCATATATTACACTAGAACTGACATGTGATTACATTTCCCCGCAATTTGGGTGCATAGATCCTCAGAAATCAGTATCCAGAACAACCACCTCTAGCCATAATAATGGCCATGATACGCCTGGGCATTGAGTCAAACAGAGCTTGGATGGCATGTACAGGTACAGCTGCCCATGCAGCTTCAAAACGCTAGCACAGTTCATCAAGAGTAGTAATTGCCGAATTGTGACGAGCCAGTTGCTCGGCCACCATTGACCAGACGTTTTCAATTGGTGAGAGATCTGGAGAATGTGCTGGAAAGGGCAGCAGGTGAACATTTTCTGTATCCACAAAGGACCGTACAGGACCTGCAACATGCGGTCGCGCATTATCCTACTGGAATGTACGGTTTCGCTGGAATCGAATGAAAGGTAGAGCCACGGGTCTGAAATGTAACATCCACTGTTCAAAGTGCCGTCAATGCGAACAAGAGGTGACCGAGATGTGTAACCAATGGCACCCCATATCACCACGCCGGGTGATACGCCAGTATCGCGATGACAAATACACGCTTCCAATGTTCATTCACCGCGATGTCGTCAAACACGGATGCGATCATTATGATGCTGTAAACAAAACCTGGATCCATCGGAAAAAAATGACGTTTTGCCATTCATGCACCCAGGTTCGTCGTTGAGTACACCATCACAGGAGCTTCTGTCTGTGATGCAGCGTCAAGGGTAACCGCAGCCATGGTCTCCGAGCTGATAGTCCATGCTGCTGCAAACGTCGTTGAACTGTTCGTGCAGATGGTTGTTGTCTTGTAAACGTCCCCATCTGTTGACTCAGGGATCAAGACGTGGCTGCACGATCCGTTACAGCCATGCGGATAAGATGCCTGTCATCTCGACTGCTACTGATACGAGGCTGTTGCGATCCAGCACGGCGTTCCGTATTACCCTTCTGAACCCACCGATTCCATATTCGGCTAATAGTCATTGGATCTCGACCAACGCGAGCAGCAATGTCGCGATACGATAAACCGCAATCGCAATAGGCTACACTCCGACCTTTATCAAAGTCGGAAAATTGATGGTACGCATTTCTCCTCTTTACACGAGGCATCACAACAACGTTTCACGAGCCAAGGCCGGTCAACTGCTGTTTGTGTATGAGAAATCGGTTGGAAACTTCCCTCATGTCAGCACGTTGTAGGTGTCGCCCCCGGCGCCAACCTTGTGTGAATGCTCTGTAAAACTAATCATTTCCGTATCACAGCATCTTCTTCCTGTCGGTTAAATTTCGCCTCTGTAGCACGTCATCTTCGTCGTGTAGCAGTTTTAATGGCCAGTAGTGTATTTTCTTAAATAAAAAAAAATCAGTTTATTTGGTCCTCATGACTTGCACGTCCCCTTAACATCGTGCAGAATCTCACTTGTCCTCGCGACTAACGCCAGAGAGCACAGATATACAATACCTTAGAGTCAGGAGATGGGCTTGTTTACCAACAGTGCGATTTTGACTGGAGTAGATGACTACGACTGTCAGTATGGCGACCATTAGTGTCGGTACCCTCGACGCGACGAGAACACTGGACACAGCCGTGGCATCATGTCGTCTCTTCATATGAGTCTCAGATCTGTGTCCAGTATCACAGTATCACGACGGACGTATTCGTGTATCCACGCTCAGAGGTGAATGAATGAGTTAAATATCGTTTAATTGTAGTCGGAAGCAAAGTTATTTTTAGTCTCAAGTTATTTTACGACTGCGTGCGACTACGTTCCCAGCTACCGTCAATGACGGAAAGTTTACATGCAACCATACGGAACTTATGTATGTCTACAGGTAGGGAATTTCAGCTGCCAAATAATTTTTATAATTCATGGTGAAAACTTCAGCAGTCATTTATTTTGCGCGATTCCCTACTAGTTTCGGTCAATGACCATTATCAAGCTTAGCTGTCATAAACGGCGGGAAAGTTATACCATAATTTGAATTACTTTACTTTTGTTCAAATTATGGTATAACTTTCCTTTCGTTTATGCCAGATAAGCTTGATAATGGTCACTGACCGAAACTAGTAGAGAATTGTGCGAAATAAATGACAGGTGAGGGTTTTATAATGAATTTTAAGAAATACTGGAACTGTTTACAGGTATATCTGAAGGTCAGGCCAGTAGCCTCGAAATCGATCATGTTACAACGAAAGATTGAAGACCATTTAATTACAGTGTGAGGCAAGTTCATTCTCACTCCCAACTTCCCACCTTTCCATCAACGATGGAGAGTTTAAATATATTTCGTTATTTGATATACTCCCGGTGTTGCAGACTTAGTGGTGGCCAGCACTGTGGTCCCACAGACAGTAAGATGTGCTCTTACAAGCCTATCGCTTCAACTTTCTTCTTGGTCTAGCTTCATTCATCAGGCTTTCCATGACAGGCTGGTTCAAATGGCGCTATGTACTATGGGACTAAACATCTAAAGTCATCAGTCCCCTAGACTTACAACTGCTTAAACCTAACTAATCTAAGGACATCACACACAACCATGCCCGAGGCAGGATTCGAACCTGCGACCGTAGGAGCAGTGCGGTTCCAGACTGAAGTGCCTAGAACCGCTCGGCCACTGTGGCCGGCTCGTGTAAGGTTGCCATATGATCCTGGCCATGGTGATGTTCGCTCAATAATGTTCCCATTGATTCGATTGTTCTTTAAAGTGTGCTATTATAAAGCCCTAATCCGAAATGAATTATCATAACCTATGTTTCAACATTCCGTCTGTTGAGTTTAGAACTTTCGGTCCTTTAACCTTTTTTCAGTAATCTGTGGTAAATTACAATTTTAGTGTTGTGCAGAAGAATGAGACCCTGTACATTGTTTTTATTGTTTCATGAAATCAATAGAGATTCATGAGCAGCTGTATTTATAACCTATCAGTTTAATTTTTTAATTTCCGGCATATACATGAATGTGTAAATGACGAAACTGTTATCATTCTCAGGAAATTATACTAAGAATGATTCTGATATCAGCCGGCCGCGGTGGTCTCGCGGTTCTAGGCGCGCAGTCCGGAACCGCGCGACTGCTACGATCGCAGGTTCGAATCCTGCCTCGGGCATGGATGTGTGTGATGTCCTTAGGTTAGTTAGGTTTAACTAGTTCTAAGTTCTAGGGGACTGATGACCTAAGATGTTAAGTCCCATAGCGCTCAGAGCCATTTGAACCATTTTTGATTCTGATATCACAAGCAAAGTTTTCCATCGCAGGCTATTTCGTTATTCTATAGTCTCCTACAACGATCTTGTCGTGGGACTTTCTCAGTTCTTGTAGTTATTGCACACCCTTTTAGAATCTGGGTGCTCTGGTGCATGATCTTGAACGAATATTTTTAAAACAGGATTTCCTGTAATGAGATTACCTCAATTGTGGCGATATTTCACTTAATTGCATTGCGTGCAATAATACCCACACTTTAAGTTTTCGCCTACCCTGTTCTACTGCAATAAAATGCACTAAACGATTTTAATTCTATTTGATCTACGTTTTCCCTAAGACGTCGGAAAAAAGGATAAAGACCGCGTCACCGCTGAACGACACTCAGAAGGTCTTTCTGCGAAGAGAGCCTCTATGTTGATGGATTCTGTCATGTTGTTGGGCTTTCTTACTCCTAATAATGCTATAACGTTTTGGAAAGCAGTCATTTCAGACAACAATAGAAAGACGTCAATTGGAGCTTCTTATTTTAAGAGATAAATATCGCTCCTATGGGAGGAGGTGACCGAGCGGTCTGTAAGTCCTGTAGCCACAGCACACATGCAGCAGCATAGATCGAGGTGGCGGAGTGGTAATCGCACCGTATTCTGTTTTGAGAAGAGCGCGGGATCAACACTGTCTGGTGGCGCTTCTCAGGAGGATCTGACCTGCTTTCTATGAGAAGCTAAAGTCAGAATCCTGAGTGACTTGTTTTAGAAGACTATTTCTTCAAGCAACTTCTTGGTCCGCCTCATACCTGTGGTTTATCTGAAATGATATCCTTCTCGCGTACGATATTCTAGGTGCTAAGCTTTCTTCGTGCCTCCTGGCCTTCGTGAAGTGGCTCTGTATGTTCCTGAAAGCCGTAGTGCTAGAAGAGTGTGAAAGCGTGTACTGTCGTTTCGCATTACAGGCTCCTCTGCATTGTGCCTCTGTGAGGAAGAGGCGCGGAGGCAGTAGCCCTAACCGTTACCAGGGCCTCTCCTCGGGACTGCGTGCATTCAACACAATGCTCAAATGTGCACAGCGGCAACGTCGAGGAACTATTTGCAAGCCACCGGTACCACTCCATGACACTCAGCATCGCCAGATCTGTCCCCATTGCCCAATACATCGTGTGAAATTGTACGTGCTCTATAGCACGTAGTTCCACCAAGCAGTATCCTGGAAGTGTTATGTGACGCAAGAGACCTGGGCCCCATGTAACAGTCCACTGCGAGACAATGGTAGAGCTGTTTGCCAAGTGGATGGTTTACACGGACTTCTCGGAACAGTAAGTTGTATCTTCGTGCCACAGTGGACTACATACTACTGTGAAGTGCATACTACTGTATGTACTGAAAATTGAGTTATTTCAAATTATTGATGACTATATCACTAACCCTGTCAGCGCAATACGTGAACTGTCCCTAACCCAACGATATTTTAATGTATAACGTGTCAGGAAAGAATACTATAGTTGCCATAATCTCATAGTTCAGATAACTACCGAGACAATGTTAATATTGATTATACAGTAAATGTGCAAGCCTTACTCTCTCTCTAGGTGCTTTAACTGTGATGCCGACGTATTCATAATTCAACAAAAACGCTACATTAGCGGAAACGGGACTCCGTAATGATAATTATGATGCCGAATAACGTACGCTAGAACGAAACGCATCTCTTGTAATAAAACGGAACATCTACAGCCGTCCTTTTGATTTTTTTATTATATGATTACCAGTTTCGGTAATTCAGTACATAATGGTCAGGCCTTAACTTTCGCTATGGGAGTTAACTGCAATCGTATACACGATTCCATCAGTGGCCAACATCTATGAACTGTTTCCGTAGAAACTACAATGTTGTGTCTCCAACCAGAAACTACCAACATCATTCTTACAATCTACGGAAACCAGACCTTTGATGTTGGCCGCCGATGGAACCGTGTATACGATTGGAGTTAACCCGTCAGCGTCAGTTAATGCCTGAAAATGGTATATTCAATCATATTGTCAGCCATATAATAAAATACATGGAAAGGACGGCTGTAGATGCTCCACTTTATTGCGTGAGTGGCGGAAGTGCTTCAAACCTTCTGTCTGAACGTTGGACACACAAAAATTCATCTCATGTTGAGAGGATGGCTTTACGCTTGTTTTAGATCCTCATAGGTTACTGTGATATTGAAAAATGTGCAGTATATTTGCTGACTTAGGCCCACTATATACTCTCTCTCTCTCTCTCTCTCTCTATTCGTTTAGTCGGTTCCGACTCTTCGTGACCCCATGAACCAAATCACGTCAATTTTTCCTGTAGTTCCTTCAATCTTCCCCAGCGTTAATGTTTTTTTCCATCGAGGCATGCCTTCGCATTGTGTGTCCAAAGTAGGTCAGCTTTTGTTTTAACATTAGACCTTCCAGGGAGAAATCTGGTTTTATTTGCTCCAATATTGATCTGTTGGTTCTCTTTGCAGTCCATGGAACTCTAAGAAGTTTCCTCCAACACCACAATTCGAAGGAGTCAATTCTTCGCCGTTCAGACTTTCTAATGGTCCAGGTGTCACATCCATACATCACAACTGGGAAGACCATAGCCCTCACAATACGGATCTTTGTTGCTAGTGTTATATCTCTGAACCTTATAACTTTGTCAAGGTTCGACATCGCCTGTCTACCGAGCAACAGGCGTCTCCGGATTTCACGGCTGCAGTCGCCATCAGCAGAGATCTGGGAACCGAGATAACTGAATGTGGTCACTACCTCCATGGTTTCTCCTGCTATATCCCACGAATTGGTAGGTGTAGTTGCCATAATTTACGTTTTCTTCACATTCAGCATAAGACCGGCCTTTTCACTTTCGTCTTTCACCTTCAGTAAGACTGTTCTCAATTCTTCTTCACTTTCTGCCAACATGATCGCATCATCCGCGTACCTGAGGTTGTTTACATTTATTCCAGCTATTTTAATTCCTGTTTCTCCTTCATATAGCCTCGCATTCCTCATAACATGTTCTGCATACAAATTGAATAAGTACGGTGACAGTATGCAGCCTTGCCGGACCCCTTTCTGAATCTTTATCCATTTCGTTGTTCCATACATAGTTCTCACCATTATATACTACCCAAATGATATTAACTGAAAACGACAGGCGCTACAGTCTGGAACAGCGCGACCGCTTCGGTCGCAGGTTCGAATCCTGCCGTGGGCATGGATGTGTGTGATGTCCTTAGCTTAGTCAGGTTTAAGTAGTTCTAAGTTCTAGGGTACTGATGACCTTAGAAGTTAAGTCCCATAGTTCTCAGAGCCATTTGAACCATTTTTAAACGACACATTAAATATTACACTATAGGACAATTAGGCTATCTTAATTGTGTTAAACTGACGAATTGTTGCAGATCATAAGCATTAAAATATCATTTAAAATGCCCTTGGCCTCAAAGGTTCTCTTTCATAAACTAAAAGTCAGTTCCGTCTCCCATGTGCTCATACTGGACGGGACTTTAAACTCTAATCTCCTCCTCCTCTCCTCAACATGATAACTTGGAAATAAGGAAAGCCCTAAGAGACTGCAGTCAGTAACAACAAGTTTCTTAAGGTGGGAAGCCCTACCGTCTAACCTGGCTAACTGTAGTGAGATTTATAAAATGGCTTCAAAATAGTTCAAATGGCTCTGAGCACTATGGGACTTAACAGCTGAGGTCATCAGTCCCCTAGAACGTAGAACTACTTAAACATAACAAACCTAAGGACACCACACACATCCATGCCCGAGGCAGGATTCGAACCTGCGACCGTAGCGGTCGCGTGGTTCCAGACTGTAGCGCCTAGAAACGCTCGGCCACCACTGCCGGCTATAATGGCTTGAAAAATGACTCTGAGCACTACGGGACTTAACAGCTGAGGTCATCAGACCCCTAGAACGTAGAACTACTTAAACCTAACTAACCTAAGGACATCACACACATAAATGCCCGAGGCAGGATTCGAACCAGCGACCGTAGCGGTCGCGCGGTTCCAGACTGAAGGGCCTAGAACCGGTCGGCCACTGCGGCCGGCATTTATAAAACACACACACGCATTACAACTCTGATTTCCTCATTCAGTGCGGTCTTCCTGACTTTATGTCAGCAACTCCTAATGCAAATGATACCGCTCACTTCTAGGTTAAGCTAGACCAAACGAAAAGTTCTGTTTTGTGACATATTTATTTGCCTTTCCTCTTGTTTTCCATGTTATAACTGCCACAAGCCTAGAAGACTTCTATTCCCTCAACTTGTAGCCTGCAACCTTTTTATAAGATCTGGAATCCGATGTTTCTGGGACGAATAGAGCTACAAGAAATCATCCATACGTTATATTAAATTTTCCAGGGCATAGTTGAGGTAACTTTAGTAATTATGAAAGCCGTTAACTTTGAGATGTTATACCGACGATGTTTTGCATGAACTAACCAAAATAAGGCAGGTGTAACCAGTTGCTATCAGCCGCTTCAACTTGGAGACTGTCTTCTGACCATTAGAACTAGCCGTAAGAAACGATTATATATACTGCATTAATTTCAGTTGACAATATTTGGTCACTACATTCAGCGAAATCTCTCAAGTGGACGAATGTATGTACCTAGGAGAAACAGTTACACTGGCATATAAACTCACCTGAAAAAAAAAAGACAAACGGAAATTTATCTCACAAAAGGGAAAATTACACTGTAACACATTTATAAAACAGATTGTTAATGATAAGAAGTGTAGATCTCAAGTAAAAATCGTTGGAAGAAAATAAAGGAAAATTATGAGGAAAACCTTAGACCCAAAAGTTACAGAAAAAATCATATACTTAGTCAGCGAATGATTACATTTTTACAAAGAGAATTTGGAACTTACACTTAATAATCAAAAACTTCAACAACTTACGTTTTTACAGAGAGAATTTTGAACTTACCCTTAATAATCAAAAACTTCAACAACTGGCAACCAGAAGTTAATGAAAACGTGAAACAAAGTGGCATTCATGAAGAAATCACTTAAGATAAACTGAAATTTCGGACCCACTTCACAAACAAAAATTTGCTGAGAAGCACATGCGAAAAAATTCAGAACTCGCAGAACAATGTGAAAGGACACAAAATGAGTGAATGAAGAGATACTGGAAGCAACAGAAGAAAGTGAGTGTTCATTAAGTTCAAACACTTCTTTTCGTTGGAGACGAAGAATAAGAAATTAACTATTCCGTCACTTTTACTGAGTTTCTATTAAACGTTTACGAGGATTTATTTAATCCAGCGACACGGACGATTTTTATATGCAAATTTTCTGGGTAAAATGTGATGCTTTCTGGCATTAGAAGACAAAAACAAACTATTTTGAAAACCTCCCCCCCCCAAAAAAAAAAATGTTTTGATAACGTAGGTAAACAGCAAACGGCCGATCGTAGTAACTTCTTGTCTGGAGGCAGGATAAAAAATATATCGAATATACGTTGTTTAGAGACCAGCGTTGTTTTAAATTGCATGACTGCAAGGTATCGAATATAACTACAGCTTAAATGCCGAACAGAAGTCATCAGCAACAGCAGCCGAAGACTTAGCGTATAATGAGTCACCTAGTTTTGCAAATGGCCTTATGTAACAGGGCGGAGGAGATGACAGACATTCAGGGCAGTCTCTTGAACTTGGGATGGGAAACTGTCTCGTAAAGGCCGAAGAATCAGCAATGATCTAAAACATAACGATGCACACGGCAATGGAAACCGTAAATAAATATTTGGTACACCGACCTAGGTTTCGACACCTCTAAGGATGTCTTCATCTGAATGACATTTTAAGAAACCGTAAAAATGCAGTGCAAGAAAGAAATGGTCAAATTGTACACCAGATATACTCATGCCAAAAATGAAAAATAAACAAGGTGCAGCCTTTGGCACTTATGCCTTACTTCTTGGTAGCAGGCATAATGTTCTGACACAGTATATGTTCCAAAAACCTACCGCAAATGAACTTTAGCGGTATGGGTCTGCAATTCAACGAATTACTCGTATTTCATTTCTTGGGAGTTGGTGTGCCTTGTGCAACTTTCACTTTCTTTAGTAAAGGATCTTTCGACGATTGAGCGGTTGTACATGAGTCCTAAACATGGAACTAATGTATCAACATACTCTGAAAATAACCTGTCATACAATTTTGACCAGAAGCGTTACTTTTATAAAGTGATTTAAGCTGCTTTGATAAACCGAAACTATCTACTTCTAAGTTACTCATATTGACAGTTGTCCCTGATTCTAATTCTGGAATATTTTATTCTCCTTTTTTATTAAAGGAATTTCGGAAAACCGTATTTTGTAACTTTGCTTTAGTGGTACCTTCATAAGTAAATCACCGTTGCGATCGGACAGTGAAGGTATTGATTTTGTTTTTCCACTGGTGTACCTTACATATAACCAGAATCTCTTTGGATTTCTCCATGATTTAGAGACTTATGGAAGTTTCCGATCAATTTTAAGTTTCTGTAAAATTTCGCCAACGTTATAGGTTTTGTGATGCTTTAAATTTAGCTTCTTTTTTCGTTGTTAAGTTCGGTTGAAGAGGAATGGACATTTTGAAAAGGAATCTCACAGAACTTTGATAGAGAAATGTAGGTACAAGAAACATAACTGCGAAGAAACGAAAGGTAGCAGGATTAATATTTCATATGATCGACGAAAGATGGAAGTACAACGTATTGACGTAAATACAGTAATAAAACAACATAAGTCGCTTAAGAATGATATAAAAACGAAGTGCAAGGCAGCCATATCTAAATGGCAGCAGGAGAAATGCCTAGAAACCGAAGAAAAATTTTCTTTAGGACTGATTCAACATATAGGAGAGTGAAAACAAGGTTCGCTGAGCCGGCGCTGTGGTCGAGCGGCTCAAGGCGCTTCAGTCCGGAACCACGTGGCTGCTACGGCCGCAGGTTCGAATCCTGACCCGGGCATGGATGTGTGTGATGTCCTTAGGTTAGTTAGGTTTAAGTAGTTCTAAGTCTAGGACTGATGACCTAGATATTAAGTCCCATAGTGCTTAGAGCCATTTGAACCATTTTGAACCAAGGTTCGGTGAAAATAAAAGCAAAATTCTCGACATTAAAATTGCTGGTGGTATTCCTCTTTTAAACTCAAAGCAGAGGGCAGATAGATAAAAGAGTTCATTGATGGCATCTCCGAGGGTTGTAATTTTCCGATTACTTGACAGAAGAGGGAGCAGGAGTCAGTATGGAAGACATAGGATGTGCCCTATTTGAATCTGAGTTCAACAGAGCTGTCGAAGACTTGGAATAAAATAAGACGGAAGACTTGGATAGCATAGCTTCGTAATTTCTAAAATCATTGGAGGAAATGGCAACCAATCGACTATTTAAGTATGCGTCAGGGCACATATCATCAGACTGAAGAGAGATATAATCCACACAATTCCGAAGAGTGCAAAGCAGATAATTACAAGAACTATTGTACTATCAGAATACATCTGAATTTCTGATAACAATAATTTACAGAATAATGTAAAAGGAAACGGAGACTCTGTTAGATGACGATTAGTTTATCTTCAGAAACGGTAAAGCCACCGGAGAGAATTCTGGCGTTGCGCTGGATTATAGAAACAACACTTGCGCAAAATCGGGACCCGTTCTTCAGATTTATCGGGATTGTTTCTCCAGATTTATCGACCCAGAAAAAGTGATCCAGTATGTCGTAAATTCTCAGAAAAATGAATGTAAACCATAGGGATGGATGGGTATATACAACATGCACAAGGAGCAAGAAGTGAAATTATAAGAGTGCAAGACTAAGAACGGAGCTCTACGACTGGAAAGTTTATAGACAGGGCTGCAGTCTTTCGGCCTACTCTTCAATCTATACACCGAATAACTAATAACGGAACGTAAAGAATGTTCCAGGGGTGGCATTAAGATTATGGGTGAAGAAAATAAGTGATAAGAATCGCTAATGACATTCATCTCCTTTGTGAAAGTGACGAAGGCTTGCTGGACCTGTTGCATAGAGCAGTCCAATGTGAACATACTACGAACTGGGAGTAAACCGAAGAAACACGAATGTAAAGAGCGAGTAACACAAGTGATACTAGTAACAGATTTAACATTGAAACTGGGGACCATCAAGTAAACCAACCACGTAATCGAATTCCGTTACTTTAGAAAGAAAATCCCGAGAAGGGTGGAGTGCCCTACCTATTTCAATTAGAGAGAGATCCAAAACCTTTGCTGTCCAACATCGGGTTTGGCATGCACGAAGACAAGCAGTAGAAACTCCAGCCATCTGGAGTCGGGCATTGTCTTGCTGAAATATAAACCCAGGATGGGCTGCCATGAAGAGCAACAAAACGGGGTGTGGAACATCGCCGACGTATCGCTGTGCACTAAGGATGCCGCAGGTGACAACGAAAGGGTTCCTGCTATGAAATGAAATTGTACCCAAAACCCTGACTCCTGGTTGTCGGACCGTATGTCGGGTGACAGGCATGTTGATAACCCCCACCCTCTCTGGGGCGTCCCCAAATACGTCTTCGTGGGGCTGATTTCGAAGCGGGACTCATCAATGAAGACACTTCTATTCCAGTTGATGAGATTCCAGGCCGAATGTGCCCAATAGCACTGCAGACAAGCTTATTGGAGTACAGAGGTCAATGATAGTTGGAGCAAGGGGCGCCGTGGACTCAACTTCCTTTCTGTGAGCCTCCTATTAATGGTCCTTTGTAGTCACTGAAGCAACAGTTGTACGTCGGATCGGTGATAATGCTGAATCCAGGGCCCTGAGTGCTTCTCTGACAAGTGCTCGGTCCTCACGTTCTGTCGTTTCTCTAGCTCGACCGCTTCCTTCTCGGCGTTGTATTTGGCCATGGTCCACCCATTCCTGCCAACATCATCGAATGGTGGCTTCGCTCCTATTCAAATGTTGAGCGATTCGCCGATTACTCCAGCCGCCTTCTTCGATTCCAAGTACACGTCCTCTCGCAAATACGTACTATCGAACTGAGTACACGGGAAGCAATTCGCAAAAACTTTATGCCCCCGTATCGATATGTTTCCTCTTTACTATCTTTGCCACCTGCGTAGTGAAATTGTGTTGGAGGGTCACACAATCATCTTGAGGCCGCCAGAGTTTACAATTTTGCATTTCCCGTCAGTAATTACATGAATATCAATTGCTATCCATTTTCATAACTCCTCTGTTGTGCGTCGTTTACTTTTTCTCCTTGAGTGTACATTTGTTATTGCCTGAATCATAATACGTGTCAATCTGGAGAGTGAAAAAGAAAATTTTAATAAGTCCCATGGTGTATTCGTAAGTAAATGTCATGGTACTTCGGATCAAATTTTTTGTTTGTCTTAATACTTGTAAATTGAGTTCATGGTTCAGAGTAGTTTCAGGGGTAAGACAAGCTTGCAACCTGCCTCCACTGCTGTTCATATTATTTATGGATCATATGTTGAAAACTATATACTGGCTGGGTGAGATTAAGTTATGTGAACACAAAATAAGCAGTCTTGCATATGCGGATGACTTACTTGTGATGGCAGATTCGATTGAAAGTTTGCAAAGTACTATTTCAGAGCTAGATCAGAAATGTAAGGACTATGGTATGAAGATTAGCATCTCCAAAACGAAAGTAATGTCAGTGGGAAAGAAATATAAACGGATTGAGTGCCAAATAGGAGGAACGAAGTTAGAATAGGTGGACGGTTTCAAGTACTTAGGATGCATATTCTCACAGCATGGCAACATAGTGAAGGAACTGGAAGCGAGGTGTAGCAAAGCTAATGCAGTGAGCGCTCAGCTACGATCTACTCTCTTCTGCAAGATGGAATTCAGTACCAAGACTAAGTTATCTGTGCACCGTTCAATCTTTCGACTAACTTTGTTGTATGGGAGCGAAAGCTGGGTGGATTCAGGTTACCTTATCAACAAGGTTGAGGTTACGGATATGAAAGTAGCTAGGATGACTGCAGGTACTAGTAGATGGGAACAATGGTAGGAGGGTGTCCACAATGAGGAAATAAAAGAAGAACTGGGAATGAACTGTATAGACGTAGCAGTCATGACGAACAGTCTTAGATGGTGGGATCATGTTACACGCATGGGAGAAGCAAGGTTACCCAAGAGTCTCATGGGTTCAGCAGTAGAGGGTAGGAGAAGTCAGGGCAGACCAAGGAGAAGGTACCTGGATTCGGTTAAGAATGATTTTGAAGTAATAGGTTTAACATCAGAAGAGGCACCAATGTTAGCACTGAATAGGGGACCGTGGAGGAATTTTATAAGGGGGCTATGCTCCAGACTGAACGCTGAAAGGCATAATCAGTCTTAAAGGATGATGATGACTTAATACTTGTGAGTGAAGCATACACACTGTGGTTGTAATATATAGATCAACTGTGACCCATGAACGCTGTATATTTTTGAAAACAGAATGCGATGCATCAATTATAATTATGTGAAATCGATACGTTGTTTTTTTTTTTTGCTGTCTGAAATTATCGCAACGCTTCCTTGAACACCTGATTTAATCCGACAATATCTCATTATCTTTCTTTTCCATTAATTTATATTCCTTTTATAACTCCATCCTCTCCGTTCAACTGGTGTCCCGTTTGTGGGAAACACTACACTGGCGAAGGACATATGCGGAAATTTATTAACATTTGATGGCGCCCCTTCCATTTCGCTTAGAGCATGTGTTGCGTGAACAACGAGTATTGTGAGTGACAGCAAGTGACCATAATCACTGAGTCAGTGGTGTGTATTTATCAAACGACACCCATGTTGTAATTTTGTTTACTAGTGAATTACTGACATTGGAGGAATTTCTCATGGAGGCTGTGAACGGTTAACGTATCACTAGCCATTAGCATATGAAAATAAAGCTACTTTGCAACTTTCTTTCTGAATGACTAAGTCAATGTTTATGAATCACCAATGGGATTGCACTGCATCGGCGAGCTAACTACGAAAGCGTGGATTCAGAGAGCGTGCTAAATGTGCTGGTACTATGGACGCGCACGTATTGAAAGCTGTAAAAACAATCGAAAATGTGTGCCGCAGTTAGGAGGAACTGTTCAAACAAACAACCAGACGGTATCGGCCACAATAAACGAGTAAACACATCAAACAGACAATGTCCAATCAAGTGCGCTGTATGAGGCATCTAGTTTTATAGCTTGCAGCCAGCGCTGGCAGCGTGTATTCGTGCGATTTGCAACGAACGGGGCCTCCCTGTCATAGGAGCATAACGAAGATGAATGTCGAATCAGTAACCACCGCTGACCCTCGGCGAAACTTAACGGCACTCTTTCCAGAGTCAGCACAGTACTAAATAGTTCAAACAAAGGTACCGTGGCCACAGCTATAATGCCAACTGATTTCACAATACGTACCGGATTGAGTAGCTAAGAAACGTTAGAAAGTAAGCCGTGGGTTTAGTTTGCTGCGAATGACGTGACCCAGAAGCTTGGCTTCTGGAAGTAGCCGATAGGGAAACAAACAGCCGAACCCCCTTTCGAAAGAAACTTTTCTGTATATGTCTTAAGAGAATTAAAGAACCCACACCAAATTTGTATCTCAGTGGCCATTCGGGGAGTCGAGTCAGCGTACTCTAGAACGAGAGACCAGTGTCCCACCGCCGCGCTAAATCACTCGATTAAGGAATAGTACACCACAGAAAGACAATATTTTTAATTGAATTCCATTTTCGTGTTAGCCCAAATAGTACACGACTCACCAACTTTTCTGCCCCGATGGAGAGACATTCAGGGCAGAGCCCTTTGCACAGAAAACTAACTTAGGTGTTGATGAAACGCTCTAAGTTGACCATCTGGGTGACGGTGTTATTCCGCTACGTTTCGAGGATTGTCATACTCATCATATTCACTTCATCAGAGGCGATGAATATGACACTGTTCGAAACGTCGTCGTATTTTAACACTGGCACTCGGTAGTGACACACTCATGCATGATACACAAACGGAAGACGAGGGTAGAAAGCCTAAAACAGAAATATTGAACTCAGTTTTAAAGCGACCTTCGGAAATCGAGATACAGACCTTTTGCTCCTGTTTCGTTCTCTCAGCGCTGTAATTATTAATGATATATTAGTGTCGGTGGCATTGAGAAACTGCTAAAATTGTTCAGTTTAAACGCAGATCCTGGGCCTGATGGTATCCCTGTCAGATTCTATACAGAACTTGCAGCTCAGTGAGATCCTAGTTCAATCTTAAAAGACCGTTGATGCCTCGATGAGTAACATGTGTCGAGCAGATGTTATCCACAAAAGCATCTTTCAGTCTTTTGTAGAAACATACTCTGGGCTCGAACGAAATGAGATAAATCAGACAGAATGATCCGTTATATGCTAACCGACTTCGATTCTGAAATCATTGGTCATGTGAAACTCGATTATCGCTTTTCGCACATCATATTCAGAAATTCATGAGACAAGGCAATCAAATGGATATAGTACTTCTTGATTTCGGAACACTATTTGACCTTGCGTCTCACCAAAACTTATTAACAAAAATATTATTATATGGGGTGATGGAAGGTTTGTCGGTGAGGAGGATGCAGCTTGTGTGAGGTGTCTGTATGAGGTGAAGTGGCAGTAGTTTTGTAGTCTTTGCCACAGGGGCTTGGTTTCTGAGCGTACATGTGGAGGAGATCTCTTTGGGCAACCAGAGTTATTATTGTTCTGGGTAGATGACGTCAGTTTCTGGTTATCTTGCTTCTCGTCAGAAGCGAGCTTTACTTGGGCTTGTACTATTCTCAATGACAGTGTGGAGATTTAGTTTAGTTTTCTTCATCTCGGTGTAAGCTAAATGACGTAATATCGGCTAATGCGTTTGCATTTGCTGTGATTAGACATGTTTGAGCGATACGGTTGGGAAGGCTTCTTTCTGTCGTCAGTCAATGCAGAAATACGTGTCTTGGTAAAGAGAACTTTATCTGGGCCATTATTTCATGATTATCATACATCTATTCAGGAACAATTTTTATTTTCTGCCTATTTGCTCTACAGATATTAATGTTTGGCCTTTATACATTCTTCACTATGCTTTAATGTTACAGGCCACAAAACCTGCAGTATCTTAATAAAATTGGTTTAAACACAGCTGTTTGCGGACATCATGCTGCAAAATGTACTACCACAGCTGTGGATCTGCAGACCACAAGTCGTTTGTTCTTGCAACAGTTTGAGATTGTTGACACTCCACGGACACTTCAACCTGTCTCTAAAGACATCGTGGGCCAGGAACCCCAGTGAACATGGTCGCACACATTTCGAGTGCAGTTCAACCATTGGGGACCGTTCAAAATGATTCGACAACATCTGAACGCGATGCGAACTGCAAAGGAAGCATGTGCCTTTTCAGCCCTCATGTTTCGCTCCTTCTTGTGCTGTGATCATGGAGAGCTGTGACATTTACATAGGAGTGGATAAAACTGCAAACGGTACCTCAAGACCTACCAGTTCGGCAACAGCCACAGGGCCACACGCCCCTGTTTGTTGAGCACTTTAAAAATCGGCCTGTATATACACTACTGGCCATTGAAATTGCTACACCAAGAAGAAATGCAGATGATAAACGGGTATTCATTGAACAAATACATTATACTAGAACTGACATGTGATTACATTTTCGCGCGGTTTGGGAGCATAGATCCTGAGAAATGGTTCAAATGGCTCTGAGCACTATGGGACTCAACTGCTGTGGTCATTAGTCCCCTAGAACTTAGAACTAGTTAAACCTAACTAACCTAAGGACATCACACACATCCATGCCCGAGGCAGGATTCGAACCTGCGACCGTAGCAGTCGCACGGTTCCGGACTGCGCGCCTAGAACCGCGAGACCACCGCGGCCGGCGATCCTGAGAAATCAGTACCCAGAACAACCATCTCTGGCCGTAATAACGGCCTTGATACGCCTGGGCATTGAGTCAAACAGATCTTGGGTGGCGTGTACATGTACAGCTGCCCATGCAGCTTCAACACGGTACAACAGTACATCAAGAGTAGTGACTGGCGTATTGTGACGAGCAAGTTGCTCGGCCACCATTGACCAGACATTTTCAGTTGGTGAGAGATCTGGAGAATGTGCTGGCCAGGGCAGCAGTCGAACATTTTCTGTATCCAGAAAGACCCGTACAGGACCTACAACATGCGGTCGCGCATTATCCTGCTGAAATGTAGGGTTTCGCAGGGATCGAATGAAGGGTAGAGCCACGGGTCGTAACACATCTGAAATGTAGCCTCCACTGTTCGAAGGGCCGTCAATGCGAACAAGAGGAGACCGAGACGTGTAACCAATGGCACCCCATACCATCACGCCGGGCGATACGCCAGTATGGCGATCACGAATACACGCTTCCAACGTGCATTCACAGCGATGTCGCCAAACACGGATGCGACCATCATGATGCTGTAAACAGAACCTGGATTCATCCTAAAAAAAATGACGTTTTGCCATTCGTGCACCCAGGTTCGTCGTTGAGTACGCCATCGCAGGCGCCCCTGTCTGTGATGCAGCGTCAGGGTTGAAATGGTTCAAAAGGCTCTGAGCACTATGGGATTTAAATGTTGTGGTCATCAGTCCCCTAGAACTTAGAACTACTTAAACCTAACTAACCTAAGAACATCACACACATCCATGCCCGAGGCAGGATTCGAACCTGCGACCGTAGCGGTCACGCGGTTCCAGACTGTAGCGCCTAGAACCGCACGGCCACTACGGCCGGCAAGCGTCAAGGGTAACCGCAGCTATGATGTCCGAGCTCATAGCCCATACTGCTGCAAACGTCGCCGAACAGTTCGTGCAGATGGTTGTTGTCTTAGAAAAATCCCCATCTGTTGACTCAGGGATCGAGACGTGGCTGCACGATACGTTACAGCCATGCGGATAAGATGCCTGTCATGTCTACTGCTAGTGATACGAGGCCTTTGGGATCCAGCACGGCATTCCGTATTACCCTCCTGAACCCACAGATTCCATATTCTGCTGACAGTTATAGGATCTCGACCAACGCGAGCAGCAGTCTCGCGATACGATAAACCGCAATTGCGATAGGCTACAATCCGACCTTAAACAAAGTCGGAAACGTGATGGTACGCATTTCACCTCCTTACACCAGGCATCACAACAACGTTTCACCAGGAAACCTGGTCAACTGCGGTTTGTGTATGAGAAATCTGTTGGAAACATTCCTCATGTCAGTACGTTGTAGG
The DNA here is from genome assembly GCF_023898315.1 of Schistocerca nitens. NCBI lineage: Eukaryota > Metazoa > Arthropoda > Insecta > Orthoptera > Acrididae > Schistocerca > Schistocerca nitens. The sequence continues at coordinate 292,402,333 of NC_064614.1, read as the reverse complement.
TGTCGTCACCAGCGCCAACCTTGTGTGAATGCTCTAAAAAACTAATCATTTGCATATCACAGCATCTTCTTCCTGTCGGTTAAATTCCACGTCTGTAGCATGTCATCTTCGTGGTGTAGCAATTTTAATTGCCAGTAGTGCAGAAAACCTGTGACGGAAGTCCTAGGCTCCTGCAGGCGGGCAACCCCTCTGATCCTGCATTATTGCAGCAGGCGGCCAGGATTCTTGTCACAGGTTTTCTATGTACGGATGTATTTTATCTGTGCTCAACAAAAGCGGGTGGGTTGTACTGGGAGTACTGTGAGGCTCTGGAGGGATAGTTTACCCTTTTATTCACTCATGTGTCAATGTCACATACCTCCACAGTCACGACACAGGATGGTGCGAAAGGGGAGGGCTGAAAAAGCTTAATCGCCCTTTGCCGCCTCGGACCACGTGCAAATTTAATCGAGTGGTTTGTAATGGCACCTAGTGGTTCCACCCTGCGGTTGCACTGCACTCCTGAGGGATGCCGTATACAGTCAAAGAATCAAAGCGTGCCATCTACCTTACATACAATGGACACTATACAGCATGATTATAATTAAATTTAAACTTTCAAACGGCTGTAGAAATAAGACTACTGTTCAGAATGACGTCAAATTGCCACGGAATATTATCGGAAAAGTGGAGAAACGTATGGCAGAAGAAAAATAAGTAGTTACAAAATGTAGCAATAGATAGCGCTGTAAGCATCATGCTTTAACGGCGGTCGACTACAAATGACAAATGAATCATAAAACAACGTCTAAGATATACGTTTGACGTTAAACAAACTCTACCCCTCAGTGTGCCTGGGTGTGCAGGTGTGACACTGTTAGCTACGTTATTCCATCCACCACGGCAATGTCATATCACATCGGATGGCAAAAATCGGCTTTTAATTGTCCTGAGGCCAAAAACCGCATAAAACGCATCACTCACATCAGTTTTTAATTGTCATGAGGTCAAAAGAACATTAAAAGCATCAATCTCATGGGTTTTTAATTGTCCTGAGGCCAAAAACTGTGTAAAAAGCGTCAATCAAAATCAAATCGTGTGACTGGTGCAAAACATGTTCAGTATGCTGTGCACCGTTTTCTGCAACAAGTTGAAATCGAGAAACAGCATGTTCCACAACTTATCGAAGTGTTCCCAGGGTATGTTCAGAATGTGTAGAGCAGTGCGTGCCTTCGATGGAGCTACGTTTGCAGTCGGAACACTGAACACAACATCTTTCAGATAGCGCCACAGCCAGATGTCACTCTCATTAAGATCAGGTGGTCGGCACGTCCAGGCTGTAGGGATATGGCAGCTTATAATTCTAGCATTTCCGAAATGGTAATTCAGCAGCTGCTTAACTGGATTTGCAATGTGCGGAGGTGCGCCATCTTGCATAATAACGACCCTACCCACACATCCACGCTGTTAGAAAGCTAGAATGACGTGGTTGCGCAAAAGACACTCATAGCGCTTACTAGGGACGGTACAGGTAACAGGACCGGAAGCACCTGCCCATTGGAAAAAATATGGCCCTATGATAAATGATGCCGTAAACACGCACCACACAGTGACCTTTTCAGGACGATGTTGTACTGGTAGATTTGCGTGTGGATTTTCCGTTGCCCATATTCGACAATTCTGTGTAATGACATATCCTGTCAGATGGAAGTGGGATTGGTCTGTCCAAAAAATCTTCAACGGCCAATCATTGTCCAATTCCATGCGAGCAAGAAATTCAAAAGCTAAGGTTTCTCTTGGTGGCAGGTCAACAGTAAGCAACACGCGAACATGGGTAATTTTGAATGGATAGCAAAGAAGGATTATTGTAGGATTTTAAGCACCTTGCTCACGGGTATGTCCAATGTTCGGGCAATTCTCCTTGCCCTACACGTTTGCACACACCACTCTTCTCCTGCTGCATTGCTGTGGTCACTGCTTCACTGACATCGAATCAATTCGTTTCCTCCCTCTACCAGGTTGCACACCAAAAAAAACGTCTTTTTGAATTTCCGAATCATTTACTCCAGATCCACGGCCGTCATCGCCCCAACGGCTTTTTTCAAACCCCTCAGCGTCCGGAATTTCTGCAGAGCCACGTGTGCACAGTCATCATTCTTGTAATGCAGCTTTACAAGAAAAGCGCGATCCTTCGTTGAGACAGTCATGGCGAACGTCATAGACGCGAAAGGAGATAAAGCCGTGTAACCGGAGGGTTTATAGCAACTTCATTTGGTCTTGCGCATGATAGGTGTTTTCATTCACGTATTCTGAGACATACAGCGCCATCTATTGATCAATTTTCACACTATTTTTTTCTGCTATACGTTTTCTCTCTTCTCCGATAATATTCCGTTGCAATTTGACGACATTCTGACCAGTGGTGTTATTTCTACAGCGTTTTTAAAGTTTTAGCTTTAATTATAATCACCCTGTATAACTCGTTCATTGGGGTTGCTGGCCCACTATTTCCTTAGAGAAAGGTCAAAGCGTTCGCGGGATCTCAGCATTATCAAGGATTCTGAGGCAAGTCGTCCTGCTGCTCATCGCATTGCAAATTGTCTTTTCCGACTGTGAAATGTATGGGAACAGTACATCACGGGAAGGGGTTTCATCGACGCCATTTATGCCACCTCAGATCATTTCGTGTTGATTCTGAGTGGCAGGACGTCTGAAATATTTTCCTCGGCCACCCATAAGAAAACCACGTGATGTCAAAGTTAAGTGTCGCTTTATACCCTCCATCGCGGAAGTAGGGCTGAAGCTTGGGTAAGATGGAATGCAACGACCTGCACCACCGTGACATTGGGTAGAATTTTGCTGAAATTTGGTGCCAATGTGACGTTATTAACCCACTTTACATCTAACATGAACTTCAAAGCTGTGGTTTTATTTTAATTCTTTCTTAAGCGTCACCGAGCGCGAAGGTGATGTAACAGGACGCAAGGCTTTTGCAGCGTTACAGAGGAAGGTTTTAGGCTCCACTGAGCAAAAATTTCGAATGTATACGTCAGTATGGGAAACAATTAAGGGATTTCGGAAGTATAATCCCTTAAGTGTGTTGAGCAGTGTATGTTCCAAAGAAAAACGAAATGAATTATCTATGTAGATGTAATGTTTTGAGAATGTAAGCCAGTGATTCCTTTTTCTTCTCTAGAACGGTATGCTCTGTCTTGGCTGCCAATCTGTAAACAGTATATATTTCATTGTCGTAGTAGTTAGAGTTTTTTTTTCTTTTTTCTCTTTTCTGCACATTGTTTGCAGTAACTGGTACTTGTGAATAATATCATAAAGCTGACTACGTGCGGCAGTCTAAAGAAGCAATGAAAGTTTAAAAATTTATTAGGGGAAAGATTTGTTAATGCACGTCCCTAGAGAATGGAACTTACATTACCTTAAATGGGCTGTGAAACAATTTTGCAGCGACTAAAGCACTTTTAATCAAACATAGCAAATGAATAGTCCAGTTCCTACATTCGTACCTACCTAGGTAAAAGCTAAGTCTATAATCAGCAACAAAATTTCAGTGAGCCTAAACTCAGTAATAACACATCGGCTGTGGGGTACGATCCTTGGAATGTCTTCCGAGCAGCGAAATAAGAGACAATGGCTGCACGCTTCCGTAGGTACAAAAGAATACGTCAGAAACTTCCTCTCGCAACGTCCGTAGTTCGAGGAAGTATTTGCTCAGACTACCAACAAGCACTTAATGGTTTCTTTTTTTGTTTGGTAAGCTGGTGCATCCCAGTCACATTCAGTCAGTTATTCTAGAATCATATTCACATCTGGAAATATGACTAAACTTTGGCCTCAATATGGACTGGTGACAATGAAAATTTGCGTCGAGCCGTCTCCAGGCACCACTGACACGGTAAATCTGTAAATGATCACTGCAGGACCATATGAGAAGCACTAACCTAAACATCCGTCAACAGTTGTACATAATGATATAAGGTAACGTAAGTAAAGTTCTGCGTTCTAGCCATAGATGCTTCAATCAGGTCCGACCGACCGCCGTGTCATCCTCTCCCAATGGCACCATTGGATGAGTTATGGAGGGACATACACACCGCTCTTCCAGACGTTGACGTGTTTCCAGGCCTTGCAACCGCCACTAATCTCTCGAGTACCTCCTCAGTTGGCTTCACGAGGCCGAGTGCTTTACGCGACAGTCCTCCCACCAAGGAAAACTCCCTGGCAGTACCGGGAATAGTACACCAGTCTCCCCGCAAGGTCGCTGACCTCTCAGATACGGAAGCGGACACAATGCCAAATCATAATCAAATTATGGCTTACAAAAGTTTATTTATCTCCTGTTTCATTTTAATTATAGTTTTGTCTGGTAATGAATTGTTTGTGCATGCACCAAACCAATGTTTTACAGTTTTTTTTTCACTACACTGAAAACTGTATAATTTGTGTGCTGTTCAGGAGGAATCATTGCCTAATGAGGTGAACCGATATTTTATGTTGAAATAAGTATATCTACAATTACGATAACTGCGCTGTTCTGAAAGCAGGATCATAGGTGGTGGTACTCACATGCCGATACCCATTTGTTGAGACATTGTGAAGGTTTGGATTCCTTATTAAAAATAACATTCCTTCACACAGGTTTCAGAGATAAATAGATTTTCAGAACAACATCGCACTCCAGCTCTCGAATCGTCGCTTGATGAGTCTGAGTACAATGACCGGTAATTCTGGACGCGGCGTGAGTTGACAGTGACGAAGCGACACCTCATGCGCCGCGGTAATATACGAGAACCGTTAATGGGCCCTCCCTGTCTCGTCGTCATACATAATGCACGGTCCACGGCAGTGGCTGTGACACTGTGCTAAGATATTGCTTACCTTACGTTTCCCGCACGTCCCGCTGGCTGTAGCGACTCCGGACGGAAATCACGACGTAGCTTGGCCGGAGGCTTGCTGTTGTAAAGATACCTTGCGACGATATTTCCACAGACACGTTGAATTTATGTCAGACGTAATTGTGATGTCCCAAAGCTTCCAGAATTTTACACTGCTAGATGTGAAACGCTTAGATTAAGAGCTAGAATTTGATCTCGTCTGTAAAACGCTCGATATCCAAGTACTTCTATTCTTCTACGAGCTTAAACTCGGACAAAACGATGCTGCACATGCTGGAGTGAGAGGAAACGGGAAATAACAAAAAAAATTCGTAATTACTTGGTAGCGGCTATAGGTGATAGCTTGACCTGTAGAAACGGTGCAGTAGATTTACCTGATAACGTTCGGCTCTCTCAGTCTCTGCTTCACAGATGTCAGTGTTTTCAGTCACAGACATCCTGAGGAATGATATTCAGTGGAAAATTCTGAAATTGGTAGAAAACTGGAACTGACATTACGTATGAGGCCCACAAACATGCGTTTTAAATATTCTCTTCAAGCAGTTGATGATATTAAGATAAATCTTCTCCGATGAAGTTTACTACAGTTCCGGCAGTACATTTAATCTCCAGCACATAGCAGTGCTTGTTGTTAACTCACCGTGCAAACAACTTGCTCTGTAGTCATTAAATTCCTTGAGGATGAGTAGGGGAACTCAGTGATAGTGTCGACGAAGAAAGTGCCAGATGTAGCTTGAAAAATATTATTTTCAGAAATGTCAATACTGCACTGACAACAAGGAGAGACATAAACAGAGCTGAATCTAATTCAAAGAGGCAGTGTGTTCACAATTTCAGTTTGGTCCAAGGTATATTTTCCTATCTGACCTTCGGTCTCCTATTGCAGGAGACATCTTCAAAGACTTTAGAGATAACTAGTTGATATTTTGAAGTTAAATTGATTAAAGAGGGCGAATAGAATCCCTAGTAGGTCACGCAGCTAGGTTAAATATCTTAACAAGATCAGGTGTCTCTTTAGTCTTTGACCATGTCTCCAGCAACAGCAGACAAAACGTGACGGAAAAAAATGTGCTTTGGACAACCGTCAAAACTCCAGGACAATACTAACACATAGAATCTTTACATCAAGTGGCAAAAAAAGCTGTACTTCAGGCTTACGTCGCCACCACCAGGGACTATCGTTTACTGTTGTTAACACTCAAAAGGTAACTTTCGGTAGACCTGCCTGTTAAACAGCTGATATGCCGGTCTGACATGCCGGTTGGTGGACAATATATTAACGATCCAGCTCATCTTGCATCTACGGGGCGACCTCACATTCACCTCTCTGTTGGTCCATTATGGACAGGGGACATCGGCTGCTTAAGTAATTGTCAACGTCAATTAAATTCACCAATAGCCGTGTAACTTAAGATGTTCTTTTATTTTATTTTGAGTTGTCATCAAGTCTTCGAATGAAGCACCAGTGCAACGATAGAATTCACGATATCCAATGATTTATGGCGGTATATGACATTTCCGTTTATTTGAAGAGATGCACATGGGGCCTGAGGATGACACAATGAAATGCTGAAACTGGTAGCCTTCAAAATAAAGTAAAATAAAATTTTAAGTTACACGGCTGTTGGTGAATTTCATTGACATTGACACACTGCCTTATTCCGTCCCTGAGTCCAGATCGCAAGTCCCTGCAGCTATCTGAAAAATTTATTTGTACAGAACCTTAGGTTCGTAGCTAGATAATGGTCTGTGACAGACGATAACTTTCGACTTAATTTTTATTTATTAGAAATTACAGCTTACACTCCTTAACGGTCGGTGAAAATGGTAGACCGGAGGATGTGACTATACCTCCGTAGGACCGAGTAAAAATCATTACCAAACAACTCGATTGTACATACATATATACCATGAAGTCAAAGATCTGAATGTGTGCGAATATATTAAGGTTTACCGATGTTCTGTTAAAGTCATTATTTAACTCCACAATCGCTAATTATTTTTCCTTTTAAAGCGATCCTCACGAAAAATAGTTCAGTTTTCGCATTGAGTTGCTACTACTTAAAAGCTGACAACGGTTGCTGACCCTGAAATGATCTTCCAAATATTGGCAGAATTCTTATTAGTCACTTCATAGTGTCGCTACACTGGCACAGAGATGTTCTCCTAAACGATCACAAGTTTCGCGCAGTTTAGCGGCACAAATTGTACTACTTTAGATACTCCCTTTTAACGCCTGCCGTTATAGACTCATAGTAGAGTCAAGGACTTCTCAACCGAGAACCAGCGGGAGGGGGTGGATGGTAATAGTGGGGCGGAAGCAATGACAATTGTGAATATTTAGTAGCAGGGTTCCCATCCCGGGATTCGCCTTACAATGGAGCCAAACCTTTCGAAAACCTTCTTCAAAACTGGGGATAGGAACTGTTTTGAGTTCAGTGTTTGGATAGTATGTACCAGACAAAAGTCTTGTCGGTACTTAGAGAAAGCTTTTGACAATGTTGGCTGGAATACTCTGTTTCAAATTCTGAAGGTGGCAGGGGTAAAATACCGGGAGCGAAAGGCTATTTACAATTTGTACAGAAAGTAGATGGCAGTTATAAGAGTCGAGGGACATGAAAGGGAAGCAGTGGTTGAGAAGGGAGTGAGACAGGGTTGTAGCCTCTCCCCGATGCTATTCAATCTGTATATTAAGCAAGCAATAAAGGAAACAAAAGAAAAGTTCGGAGTAGGTATTAAAATCCATGGAGAATAAATTAAAACTTTGAGGTTCGCCGATGACATTGTAATTCTGTCAGAGACAGCAAAGGACTTGGAAGAGCAGTTCAACGGAATGGTCAGTGTCCCGAAAGGAGGGTATAAGATGAACATCAACAAAAGCAAAACGAGGATAATGGAATGTAGTCGAATTAAATCGGGTGATGCTGAGGGAATTAGATTAGGAAATGAGACACTTAAAGTAGTAAAGGAGTCTTGCTATTTGGGGAGCAAAATAACTGATGATGGTCGAAGTAGAGAGGATATAAAATGTAGACTGGCAATGGCAAGAAAAGCGTTTCTGAAGAAGAGAAATTTGTTAACATCGAGTATAGATTTAAGTGTCAAGAAGTCGTTTCTGAAGGTATTTGTATGGAGTGTATCCATGTATGGAAGTGAAACATAGACGATAAATAGTTTGGACAGGAAGAGAATAGAAGCTTTATAAATGTGGCGTTACAGAATAATGCTGAAGATTGGATGGGTAGATCACATAAATAATGAGGAGGTATTGAATAGAATTGGGGAGAAGAGGAGTTTGTTGCACAACTTGACTAGAAGAAGGGATCGGTTGGTAGGACATGTTCTGAGGCATCAAGGGATAACCAATTTAGTACTGGAGGGCAGCGTGGAGGGTAAAATCGTAGAGGGAGACCAAGAGATGAATACACTAAACAGATTCAGAAGGATGTAGGCTGCAGTAGGTACTGGGAGATGAAGAAGCTTGCACAGGATAGAGTAGCATGGAGAGCTGCATGAAACCAGTCTCAGGACTGAAAACCACAACAACAACAACAACTTGCTTTACGTCGCGAGCTCGCACTTTGAGCCTTAAACAGGACAGTTATAAAAACCATGAAACATTTCAAAATATCTGTACACGTAAATGGCCGAGAACAAGGTAACAAGTGATGAAACATACGAAAACCGAACTCTTATTTTTTTTGCAATGATTATGTGTCCGCTCTTCGCCACACAGCATACATCTAATCAGAAGGCCAATTCTGCCTTTCACACCCTGGAATATCCGGAGCGACGGAGAGAACTTTGGCTGTGATGTTTCGTTGCAAGTCATCGATCTCCTGTGGTAGACGTGGAACATATCCTTGGTGTAAACAAACAAGAAAAAATGTCAAGACATCAAATCCAGCGACCATGGTGTGTGACCACTCCAATAGTGCCTGGTCAGCGCTCGCTACTTGGGCTTTCCGACGACGTGACAACGTGTCATTCTGGTAAACGTACACAAGTGTGGAAATGTTTCCAGCTGTGGTGTGAGACACAATTGTAGCTTATCGGGATAGATGATAACATCGACTGTTATTTCAGTGAAGAAGAAAGACCAATGGACGTTGTTTTTGGACACAAATCAGAACAAGTTGCGTGTCGATTCTTTACCCCTCAAGTACGTGTGTTTTATCGGTCTACGTCTTCCGTAAGATGAGGCTTCGATAACGCAGATTAATTCGCTTGCGTAGTCGTAATTTTGAAGAGAGTTCTGTATATCGGTGCAGAACAGCAGACCACGAAGTTCGTTGTCATGGATTATGGCTTACACAGGCCGCAATTGGTATCGCTTTACTCTTAATCGCTACGAAGGATTTTTCACACTGATGGCTGAGGCTTGATCATTTCTGCACTAGCTAGATAGGCAGACTACGTGGTACATCGCAACATCATGACCCTCACACGGTCCACCGTCCGTTCTGAAACGCCCCGTCGGCCTGAACATTTTCCATTGCACACCCAATCATCTTGCTCGGATTTCTTGTACTACTTCAGTATACTGTTGTATCGTGTCTTCTCAACCTTCCCATGGAAAGCTCTTCGTAGAATCACTGCCAGTTACCAGCGGGCAAATGCCGAGGTTCAAAATTGTTTATCTATCTGGTTCGCTGCGATTTTCAGCAACTACGTTCGGTAGCGCCCCTTTCAGGTATGTTCCAAACCAACTAAGCGGCACCAAGTTAAAAAAAGAGAGAATTTATCTTTTACATGCTGTATCATATGTGACATTATGATTAGCCATTTACTGATACCGGGGTTTTAAGATATTCCATGGACTAGTCCCTGTATAGCTGCAAATTGTCAAAACGTAATAAAAGACTTAACACACCTAAAAACTGGTGTTTTACGGGCTAAAGTAGTCACGCGTATCTCACGTTCCGCGTAATTCAGCACCACTTAAAAATATGTTTGAATCTTAATTGTACACCTAATACAACCAGTAATACAGATATCGTATTTTGCGGTAAATGCAAATGACTCAATGAATGATAAGTAACTCTGCGGACTTTCGTGGTCGTGTCACCGAGGGTAAAATCTTCTGGTTTTTTAGGCCACGTCCTATTCGTTCTGAAACATCGCCATTTTGACCCCTTTGCTGGAATCTTCTTCCGGAACTTGTGGTGTCTACTGGACACCACAAACCTTAAAGAACATCCCAGCCGGGGGGTCGAAACGTCTGTATCTCAGAAGAAATTGTCGTGGCCTAATAACCCAGAATATTTTACCTTCACTGATATCTAAAGGTGATGTGTAATAGACCTGTAAGATACTGATACCATGGGATTTGTCATCCATTTCGTGTGTGCGAAGCGACGCTGTCTCACATCGCTTTATTTAGACTCGTGGCTCGTAATGCTGATTAAAAAACCAATATCTGATGAAACATCGTTATTTGAATCTATTACTTAACTAGGCAATTACTTAACTAATTCAGCGTTAATCTAATGCAAGGCGCTGCGTGTGCCAATGTGTTTAACCACTGACATTTATTACCCGTCCAGCACATCTGACGGCTAAGTGAATATGCTCATAGTACATAGAGATATGTGTTCAGGTATCTCATGAAATTCACTATACAATGACACTTCGACAAACCTTTTGTGTATTTTTTTAGACCCATGTTAATTTGACCAGTATTACCATATTTCTGCAACTTTATATTATCTCATCTTTAAGTTAAATGTACCGACGGGACATTGTTGACAGTAACTCAAGTGATAAAGTCCTCTTTCAGCTAAGCACATGGATTTCTTCTATCCGTACTTGTTCTATGAGTTTCCAGTCATTTAAGTAAACCGTCATCAGCTTTCTAACTGGATCGATGCGGCCAGGAATAGCTTCCTCCCCTGAACCAATCTCTTAATATCATAGTAGCACCTACACCGAATACCCTTGATTGTTTGTTGTATATATTCCATATAATATGAAATTAGGAAACATAACTGAGCTTTGTGTGGAACCTGAAGAGGATGGCGTCCTATCCCGGTGGAAGTTGCCGACACTGTCGCTGACAATGCACCACGTGTCCCACATAGTGCTAGTGCTCATGTAGTGTCATACGAACTGTCCACCTAAGAACAACAGTACGGAACGTTTTACGGTCATTATACACTGATATCCGGATAGTACCTCCAAGATTTTACACAGTAGGCTCAAAGAAGAACTAGATAAGGAACTGTGGAATACCAACGTAGTGTTCGTTTATCACACAGCGCTATAACTTTCTTACGATGTGTTTTATCCACACAGAAAAAACAGTTGACACAATGTTTGTAGATTTATTTTTATAATTTTCGTAGAATCTAAATGGATACATTCCTATCCTCGCTGAAACCAAAAAAGAATAAAACTGAACAGCATTAAGAAAGGAAATTAAACAGATCGTTTAGACATTTATTTGCTCGTTTGTTCAGTGGAACAGTACTACAAAAAAATTCACTACAATTACATTTAACACAATATCTTTTACAAAAGCTAATTACTTCAAATTCTTAGACACTTACTTAAAAGTTCCTTTGGTGTGAGAGAAATCGAAATTATGACGCCTATAGTAAAATATTCTAAACAACTGTATATTATATTTAGAAAGAAAATTATAACGGAAAATAAAAGTTTGTCTGTTTTATTAAACCATTCACAAATCACCATAATTTAAAATAAGAGACCTGTTTTTTACAATTTCTGTTGTCCTACTAGTATATGCAGGTACATGTGCAATCACAAACGTATCCTTATAATACACGGAAATAACGTTTTTCGGCCGGTCCCAGTGGCCAAGCGGTTCTAGGCGCTTCAGTCTGGAACCGTGCGACCGCTACGGTCGCAGGTGCGAATCCTGCTTCGGGCATGGATGTGTGTGATGTCCTTAGGTTAGTTAGGTTTAAGTAGTTCTAAGTTCTAGGGGACTGATGACCACAGATGTTAAGTCCCATAGTGCTCAGAGCCATTTGAACCATTTTGAACTAATGTCAGCACTGCGCAAGAAATTACTGCAGCATAGAAATATGTTGAATGATGCCCCCTAGTTACAGTATTTAAGAATAAATTGCTGGAGCGCGCTGTTGTCAGAAAGTACAACCTCAACCACAATGATCCATATGTATATATAGGGTGATCTATCTCCATAGTGTACAAACTCTACGGGTTGATCGATGAGAAGATAAGGAACAAAAAAGGTGCAACGAACTCATGTCCGGAAATACATGGTTTCCATGGTACACACAATTTATTCAATAACACACTGTTATAGAGACTTCGGTCTAATCAGCGCTGTACCATGCAGCCACGGTTACGGTATGCATTGTTTTCTCCTAGAGGCTCCATGCGGTCTTAACTTCTTGAAAGGTGGCGTGACTGATACCCTGAGGATATGGCTCAATCACCAACCACAAAAAGTCGCAAACGTAAAGCTCGGTGTCTAAATTAGCAGCTTGTGAACCAGAAGTAATCATACTTTGTGCCCAACGGCACCATCATGCTAGCTGCTGGACCCTTATTGTGATGGCGAATGCATTCCCCCATTCAGGGACACGCCCATCATCATGCACCCTTATCCGAAACTCGTATGCCACCCTTTTGTCCAAAGTTGACTTTGACCGCGCCACTGCCTGCGCATCACCCTCTGGTTGCTCGTCAAGGGAGATCGCAATAAGCCTCGATGCACCAGACTTTGTCACATTGCTGTAAACAAACCTATTTACTAATCCAGTTTCTGTATTACCCTACATCGGGCGAGGGATAACACTGTTTGCCATCTCGGAGTCTAGATGCTAGGGCCGCTCCACAGCGTTGGTGTCCAATCGATCGGTTGCATTTTCGTATTTCACCCGTGGTATCCTGATCAACACGAATGGCAGTATCCCTGAACGTTAAACTGCATTCTCGATGCGCCCCACCCCTAGTTATCCGATCGGTAATCTTTTCTTACATGCTGAGCGTAGTTGACATTACTTCTACTTACTTTGTGCGGTTACGCTGGAATACTAAGCATTTGCATATCCAAGTACATACTGCCCAGCAGTTTATCTGTATGGTGTCCCTTGGTGTCCCATAAGTCACTAAAGAGCAACAGGTTTCACTAATACGGGATTGTATTCTTTGACTTGAAGTCTAATTAACAACTTGAAGCCTGAGACCGAGACATTTCTTAGCAGAACTTATGAGTTCATCTACACATCGTAAATACCAAAAGGCTACTTCACAATATCCTGGTAATCTTGGACAAAACGCTACTGACATATGGTAGGATGGCTACTAGTTTCCAAGCAGCAGTCTATTTTCTCTGTTCTGCAGGTGCTGGGTGCAAATAACAACAGAATTTGCGTCGGTAGCATATATGTTGAACTGAAGTACAGCACTTCAGTTAGCAACAAATCTCTTACAATCATTGGTGATGCAGCAAACTATTTTTATTGCCTTACGTTAGACTCTTCTCGCTTTCCAATTTACATTTCCGCCTGGTCGTCTGTCCTACATACGATTCTCTTTCGGGTGCTGGCAGATATTTGATGCATTCAAATCATGGCATTAATAAAAAATATGTAAGTTAATTATAGCCATTTACATCGCTATTGATGCCAAATGTTTTCCGAGTGCATGCATTTCCCGGCTTTATTCATTCGTCAATGCACTTACTACGTTTCGGAAATAAAGTGAAGCGGTAATGAAATTAACATGGGTTACTGCGGGTGGAAGTGCACTCTTCATTATTAATCCATTCAGTTTCAATATATTATTTGATTTGGGAGCTGCTGGACGAACATGTTATCTGCCTAAGCATTCATCCTTTTTTAAGCATGTATCGTGAGTATGGAAAAAAGGAGAGCTTCAAGGGCGTATCATTGGCTAAGACGTACTACGTGATTCGAAATGTAGTAATTTCGTTTATACTTATAGCGACACGTCATTCTTTCAATTGAAAGAAAGCAGTTTAAAATTTATCATACCGTTGTCATTGAGATCATTGAAGTCAAAGTGCTAGCTCTGACAGGATGGACGTAGGAATCGGAAATTATAACTGCCTCTTGTAAGCTCCCACTGCTTTCTTGTGATACATTCCTCTCGCTCGAAGTAGACGAACACATTTAATCCAGTTAATATAGCCGGTCTGTGTGGCCGAGCGGTTCTAGGCGCTTCAGTCTGGAACCGCGCTACAGCTACGGTCGCAAGTTCGAATCCTGCCTCGGGCATGGATGTGTGTGATGTCCTTAGGTTACTTAGGTTTAAGTAATTCTAAGTTCTAGGGGACTGATGACGTCGATTGTTAAGACCCATAGTGCTGAGAGCCATTTAATAGTCAATAGTTAATATATCCCATCTCTGAAAGGGACGTTGTCATCAGATTACAACACGTACACCAGTCTCAGTACGGTACATCCGCACCTGATAAGACAAGTATGTTATGCAATAAATATGCTAATTCGCGCTGATCAGCCAGAACCTGGTGACCACTTACCTAACAGCCGGTTTGGGCCATCTTGGAGCCGATAACAGCAGCGATGCGTCGTGGTGTGGAAGCAATGAGGCCTTCGTAGGTCACTGGAGGAAGTTACTAACACATCTGCACACATAAGTCACCTAACTCCAGTAAATTCCTGGGAGTGGGAGGCGATGAACTCTGACGCTGCGTTCAGTCACATCCCAGATGTATTCTATCAGGTGCAGATCTGACGAGCTGTGAGCTGGCGAGCAATTGGAACTCGTCACTGTGTTCTTCGAACCTCCCCATCACACTCATGTCCTTGTGGAATGGCGCATTACCTTGTCGATAAATACCATAGCCATTGGGCTACATGGTCGTCTTGGAGGGTTGTATGTGGACTGCAACCAGTGCACGATACTGCCGTCGGGAAACGCGATCGGCATGAAGTGGTGTATGTGGTCTGCAATCAGTGTACGATACTCGTTGGCCGTCATGGTGTCTTGCACGAGCTCCAGAAGACCCATGGATGCCCACGTTATTCCCTGGGGTACAACAGAGCAGCCGCCAGATTGTCTCCGTCCTGCACTACCGGTGTCAAGGAGCTGTTCCCCTGGGTGACGAGGGATTCGCGCTCTCCCCTAGGCATGATGAAGAAGGTATTGGGATCATCAGATCATGCAACGCTCTGCTACTTGCTCCAACATCCAGTGCCGATGGTCGCGCGCCCATTTCAGTCGTAATTCCCAACGTCTTGGTGTTAACATTGGCGTCGTCGGCTGCGGAGTCCCATCGTTAGGAGCGTTCGCTGCTCTCTGTGTTCAGACACACTTTTACTCTACCCAGCATTGAAGTCTGATGTTAGTTCCACCACAGTTGGCTCCCTGTCCTGTTTTACCAGTCCAGTCTACAAAGCACCACATCTTTAGTGAGGGCTGGCCTGCAAGCCCGCGACGTCTGGACGTGGTTTCACCTTGGTTTCGCCACGTCTTGAAAACACTCACCACAGCACTCCTCGAATACCCGACATGTTGTGCATTTTTCGAAATGCTAATGCCGAGCTTCCGGGCCATCACAATCTGCCCTCGGTCAAACTCAGACAGATCGTGTGCCTTCCCCGTTGTACACACGGACAGCACACTCACTGATACTACATGCACCGTGCGTCTGACTGAGTAGCAGCATTCCTTGCGAGGTGATGCTGTTATTGACAGGACCGCTTTGTATCGACAGCATATCGGCGGTCATAATGTTATGGCTGATCAGTGTATTAACACGTAGCACTTAGTAACACAAACATACAGATTCCAATATTTAACAAAAAACACCCTGCGCAATGACAGTGATTGTAACTAATTATATTGTTGCCTCTGTCATTAACTTTTAACATAACTAATACAAGTAACGAGCGCATAGGCACGCATACGTCTTACCGACACGAAAGCGAGCTCGTCAGTCACCGCTGCATGAAGCTTAAACAAAACCACTTGCAAACCCTGTAACATTGCGTATTGTTACGTAACACTATGATAAGCCAAACAACCTGCCCCAAAATGAAACAAAAACTTTTGCGAATTCAAACCGTTTTAGTGAATGAACAACTTCGCCCGATAGTCGTTAATCGAAATTCCAGAAGGTAGTTTGTAAGCCAATGAAAACTTGTTTCAGATTTCGCAACGAAGACTCCTAATCAAGAATGATGTACGGACCTTTATAAGGGAGACGTGGGCTAGTTGCTACAATTTCTTTCAATAGTCTTTGTACGATGATATTTTAGAGCTATTTTTATGTAAAATACCCTATAAGTTAGCATCAGTATTATAGAGTCATCGTATTAATTTTTCCCCTTATGCTCAGCTGGAAGGAATGTCACTGACTTAAAACTGTTTCTAGCAACGCACATTTTAACAAATTTCTCCTCAATGGCAGATGTTGTTACCGTGTGTGTGGCTCTGACCACTATGGGACTTAACTACTGAGGTCATCAGTCCCCTAGAACTTAGAACTACTTAAACCTAACCAACATAAGGACATCACACACATCCATGCCCGAGGCAGGATTCGAACCTGCGACCGTAGAGGTCACGCGGCTCCAGACTGTAGCGCCTAGAACCGCACGGCCACTCCGTCCGGCGTGTGTGTGTGAAAGTGGGGGGGGGGGGGGGGTGAGTTATAACATGAAGTGTAGCCAATTAAGCGCTATTCCAAAATGTTTGTATTTTTCTTACATTGTTAGCATCATTATAGAAGCGCTAAATGTATTTTACAAACTACTGGTAATCTGTCGTTTTCAACAGTTTCTGATACATTCACTACAGTTTCACTATCAGAACTGCAGTTGCTGTAAATGTGATATTTATCAAAATTTGTGCAGTAATCATCAGCCCATTCTCCACATGTAGTGCAATGAAACCATTCTGTTGGTTTGACTGATTTAAAATACGGCTCAGCATATCAATACAGAATCAGTCATCATCTTCGTCAGATGAGCTCTCTCATTACACATTTTTGTTATGTTTCTTTGTCAGCGTGGTGCTAGATTTCTTACTGTTAGGTTCGATCAACACGTGAGTGTTACGGACATGTTTCGTCAACTCAAATGGAAATCCCAGGTGGGAAGACGACGTTTCTCGCGAAACACTACTGAGACAGCAGAGTAATTCTACGACCGCCAGTATATATTTCGTGTAATGACCACGTAGATAAGATAAGAGAAATTAGAGCTCCAAGGGAGACACGCAGACAGTTATTTTTCCCTCGCTCTATTTTCGAGAAGGATAGGAAGGGAAATGACTGGTGGTGGTACAAGGTTCGTCACACCTTGCACCTTATGGCGTCTTGTAGAATGTGTATGCAGATCCAGAAATAGATGTTGTCTTCTCCCTTCCTTGCGTCACGAGATTTATTCCGTAGTTATTGGCTGCCTTTCTCAGTGAAGCATCAGCGATCATCTCTTTTGCCACTTCGCTACATGTTCCTTTCGGCACTATGGCTCCGCTTGTCTCGTTTCTCTAACTTCTCATGCTGCCTTCACAGGGAACACACATAATAATAAACTGCACATGACGTGGGGTATTAAGTTACCTGACCTGTCGGTATAAATTTTTTAAGTTATTCATAACCATCCCAAATAATCAATAATAGCCGGCCGGTGTGGCCGTGCGGTTCTAGGCTCTTCAGTCTGGAACCGCGTGACCGCTACGGTCGCAGGTTCGAATCCTGCCTCGGGCATGGATGTGTGTGATGTCTTTAGGTTAGTTAGGTTTACGTAGTTCTAAGTTCTAGGGGACTGATGACCACAGATGTTAAGTCCCATAGTGCTCAGAGCCATTTGAACCATTCAATAATAAGGATTTAGGATTACAAATTTGGTAAATATTAATTTAAAAACGGCAGATCGTGACCGCTCACGGAGCTTTACGTCACTCAGTTGGCCCTGTCTCAAAATAAATTCCATAAATCACAGTATGAATTCAGGTACTACTCGAACAAAAAATTAAAAAAAATTCACCTAAAAAAAGTTCCAGAATAACAGACAAGCATGAATGAACATTTGGTTAACACATCAGTTAAGGCCAGCAAACACACCAGACCACAAAAAGCAATGAGTAACAATAAAAGCAATATAAAATTTAACATTTACGTAAATCATCAGATGTTTGAACTAGATAACGGCTGTCTTCTTAAAGAGGCCGACATTAGGAACAAATAACTAAACGTGGAATAAGCTAGAACGCAGATGTCAGCCTAGCGAGAATGCAGCAATGCACGTAGACTGGTTTTAAGTTATCATCATTGAGGCTAGTTGTATAAAAGAACGTGTATATAAAATTTAAACAGGAACGCCCATAGGTCTTAAACTAAAACAGCAGATAGCAAAACTGAAGTTACATAAATCCTGAATACCAAATACAATACATACACTGAAGCGCCAGAGAAACTAGTACAGACATGCGTATTCAAATACAGAGACAGGTAAACAGGCAGGATACAGCACTGCGGTCGGCAAACCTATGTAAGACAACAAGTGTGTGGTGCAGTTGTTAGATCGGTTACTGTTGCTACAAATGCAGGTTATCAAAATTTATGGGAGTTTGAACGCGATGTTATAGTCGGCGCACGAGCGATAGGACAGAGCATCTCCGAGGTAGCGATGAAGTGGGGATTTTTCTTTAAGACCATTTTAAGAGTGTACCGTGAATATCAGGAACCTGGTGAAACATCAAATCTCTGAGATCCTGCAAGAACGGGACCTACGTCGACTGAAGAGAATTGTTTAACGTGACAGATGTGCAACACTTCCGCAGATTGCTGCAGATTACAATGCTCGGCCATCAACAAGTAACAGCGTGCGAACCCTTCAACGAAACATCATCGATATGAGCTTTCGGAGGTGAAGGCTCACTCGTGTACCTTTGATGACTGCACGACACAAACTTTACCGGTTGACGACTAGAAACATGTTGCCTGGTCGGACGAGACTCGTTACAAATTGTTTCGAGCGGATGGAGATGTACGGGATGGAAACAACCTCAAGAATCCATGGACCCTGTATGTCAGCAGAAGAGTATTCAAGATGGTCGATGCTCTGTAATGGCGTGGGGCGTGTGCAGTTGGAGTGATGTAGGACCCCTGATCCGACTAGATACTACTCTGACAGGTGATACGTACGTAAGTAGCCTGTCTGATCACCTGCATCCATTTATGTCCACTGTGCATTCCGACGGGCTTGGGCAATTCCAGCAGAACAATACGACACTCCACAAGTCCAGAATTTCTACAGAGTGGCTCCAGGAATGCTCTTCTGAGTTTCAACACTACCACTGACCATCAAACTTCCGAGACATGAACATTATTGAGCGCATCTGGGATGCCTTGCAACGTGCTGTTCAGAAGACATCTCCATCCCACGTACTGTTATATATTTATGGACAAACCTGCAGTAATGATGGTGTCAATCCCCTCCAGCACAACTTCAGACTTTAGAGTTCATGCCACGTCATGTTGCTTCACTTCTGCGTGCTCTTGTGGGCCATACACGATATTAGGCAGGTGTACCAGTTTTTTTGGCTCTTTATAACAAGCACAAATAAGATTTATATTTTTTCCAGTTAAGGGATGGCCAATTAAGGTCATCCTTAGTCTTCATTATGGTATTACAAGAACCGAATTGACAGCCACACAAGGAGTAATGAAAGTACTCAAATACAGCCGGGATTAACATTTTGAGGAAACAAGTCTCTGACCTCCCATTGCAGCGGTACAGTAACATAGAAGACCTTTATTAAGACAATACCCAGTTATTTGCTTCCACAAAGGAGCTGATTCTCCGTACCCCTGGATGCTTGATTTCTACTCCAGCTGCTGCTTATAATTTCCATAAACTGATTTAATCTCTGTTAGTATATCTGCACGACATTGAAGATTACCACCTGACTGCATGATTTCAGCGGACTGCTGATCTCCACTAAACATACGATTGAGCACATCAGCCAACTTGTTCTCACTACAATTTAGTGTTTTACGGCAAATCAGGAAGCTGAATTTCGAACTGCCCATTATGCAGCCGTGAGGAGCATTACAGGTCCTAGCCACTATGTAGCTTAGTGTCAGGTTGTCTGTTTCTAATAAGAAACCTCTGTGAGCTCAGAAAAGAAATTTTGCGGGCTCAAATAAGACTTCCAACGCTTCCACTCGTATACGGGTTATTTACCTTCTATCGCTAAAAGAGACCTCAATTATATCGCGACCAGCTGACGATCTTCGAATTCTTGTAATAAGACTGCAACCACTCCAGAATTTAAGAATAAACTGACGCATAAATTCCGGAATGGTTAACGCGGAGTCATTACTATGAACCTGCTTTAACGCCTCAAAATCTGACTTCTGGGTATCCGAGCAGTGAAATGGTTCTCCATTACGCCGAAGTTGGTTTGAGGAGGTGGTCAGCTGGCAAATGGGTCAACTTCATGAAAAGGCACTCATATAAACTGTGCTATTCCCTTCTTATCCCAAGGAGTCTGAAAATTATAAACTACGTGTCCTCCTTACCTGTTTTAACCCCACTACCTGAAACTAGATGACCCAGGAAAGAAACTCGGCACGGACTAAATTAATCATAACAGCTTTCGCTGTTAATTCCGCCTCCACATAATTGAACAACACCTGATTAAGAGGCTGAAGATACTCACCATACGTCTAGCTTGCACAACCACATTATGGGGGTAATTATATACACAATTGAACTTCATTTCGTCCAAGACGTAATCAAGCAGGCGTTATAGGTTTTGTGTACCAGGTGACAGGCCAAAGGAAACTCTGTTGTGCTTAAACAAATTTCAGTCAGCGCAGAACGCAGAGGTTTAAATTATTCAACTAGAGGTATCTAGTGGTAGGTTTGATTATGACCCAAAACGTTGAAATAGCAATGGCACTGACTCCAAAACTAGTGGGTTGGTGCGTAAGTTCGTAAAGTTCTTCCACACGTTTAATTGGTAAACCGTCACACATAACAGAGGTCCTACTCGTCAATCAATTCTCATGCATTATTTACTACAGCCTGCCAACGCTGTGGTAACTTTTCGATTCCGTGACACGTTGTTTTGAGACGAAGAATTCGTGGAGCCATGTTCGGAGAGCATTTTAATCCGGAAGGAAGTTCCTTGAAGGTCGTACTACATAGAGCGGAAAAGGTGAAAATCTAGGGGTGCAAAGTCAGGTGAATAAGGTGGATGCGGAATGACTTCCCAACCAAAGTCCTGTATCTGTATGGTGTTTTTGTCAGTCTAGCAGATCCGGGCGGGTGTAATCGCGGAGTAGCATGAATTCCCTCAGTCTTGCAGGTCATAGTTCTTGACAGTAGACGTCAGTAGTGATGTTTACACCTCGGGGAAGTGATTCGTAGTACACCACAACAGATGCATAGCATTATCTTTTGTGGAAGTTTCTGCTTTGTTTGGGCTCAACCATCCCTTCTTTTCCTTACTTTAGTATCAAGACGCCATTTCTCGTGACCAGTAACGATATAATGCAGGAATGGTCGGTGTTGCTCACGAGGCAATCTATTACGAGCAGGCACAGATGGACATATGGCCACCTGCTGATATTTATGATTTTTGGCATAGAGCATTTTGTACCCATGCAGGAGATTTTTGAGCCTTCCCTATTGCATGCTAAATTTCGC
Organism: Schistocerca nitens; assembly: GCF_023898315.1. Taxonomy (NCBI): domain Eukaryota; kingdom Metazoa; phylum Arthropoda; class Insecta; order Orthoptera; family Acrididae; genus Schistocerca; species Schistocerca nitens. Next base: position 292,380,798 of record NC_064614.1, on the reverse strand, counting down.
ACGAAGGTGGAGTGATCACAGTTCGTCACAAAAACCCGAAAGTATTACCGAAAGTGGAGAGTCGCTGATGTTAAACGGATCCTCTTTAAAACGAGTAACCCATTTTCTTGACATAATCTGTCCAATGACATTACGCCCACACACGGCGTGAATGTTTCTGGCTGGCCCCGCTGCTGCCATCGCTCTACTGAACTCAGGCAGAAGGACATGCCGAAAATATTCCGACTTCTTTATTTGGCACTAAATTTTCTAGCGTACACACCTGCGCTTACTATCTTCAAATGACAAAATTACTATATGTAAACTCAAACAGCAACAGTGAACTAGACAAATAGCAACCGGAATACCAATATGCGAGACAAAAACACTACGAATTTGTGCACCAACCAAATACTTGCTGATTAAGCGCTCTGTAGTCCACGAGCGACCTCTAGATTTCACCATTGCGAAACTCCCTACCCCAAGCCCCCCGACTTACACTATTCAGTTGCCGGGCCGAGACTCGAACTTTCACCATTGCCTTTCGGAATCAGAAACATTGCCTCTGCATACGGAGAAGTAGAAGACCTCATGACCCTCTCAGTGAGCAACTAATTAGTAAACTTCCTTAACTTGTGCGTTTTTGGCGACGATAATCGTTGAGAAGCGCGACGCAACGGATTCTGGCTGGCGAGATGTAGTTGACTTTGTTGGTTATACCCAAGGGCTGAGTTAAAACTTCATGAAATTCAAGTAATAAGCTTAAAAACCGTTGATCTTCATCTACCCGAGATGTGGCACATCAAACTGGAAATTACACGTATCGGAGCTATTGACTGAAGGAAGTTGGCAATGGTACATAATTGAGAGTCCTTAGCCAGATGAAATTTAAAGTAGACTAGTTTCCGGAGTAGTTTAAGACACGACCTCTTTTGCCTATGAAATCGTCCCACAGTAATAACTAAGTAGGCTAATACTTGTCAACAAAGATTTTAATAGGCCATTAGACTTGTTGGATTTTTAAATTAACTCGCATCACCCCCAAAAAGGTAATGACTGTCCATTAATAATCTGAACCTGTTGATTCAGTTGTCTTGGAGTGAAAAATTTACAAACCTAACTCTTCGTAAGGTATCACTAATAATTAAACAAGTAAATAATGGTTCAAAAATGGCTCTGAGCACTATGGGATCTAACATCAGAGGTTATCAATCCCCTAGAACTCAGAACTACTTAAACCTAACTAACCTAAGGACATCACACACATCCATGCCCCAGGCACGATTCGAACCTGCGACCGTAGCGGTCGTGCGGTTCCAAACTGAAGCGCCTAGAACCGCTCGGCCACACCGGCCGGAGTAAATAATGGTACCGGAAGCCAATAACCTACAGGCCGGCTTATGATTAAGGGCGGCATACATGAAGACTAAGGAAGAGTTACCGATTCCACTTAAAAATTACTCTCATTGAGTGATCACCCTTTTCGCCCTCACCAACCAGTTTCCAAAAACTCTTCGATTTCTATACTCTGTTTTACATCAGTGTTAATTTTACACAAGTTCTTTACCTGGTTTATTAAGAGATCATAATGAGCTTGCACCGGAAATAAGTGGACCTGTGAAGGATAACTATCCTGAAGCGTAAACTCTATTCGCAAAATGCGAGTACTGTTATACATCACCAGTACCATTTATTAGAAACACATGAAAATTTGTGCTGGTTCGGGACTGGACCTTTAACCATTTTGGCTGACCGTGCACGCCTCCAGCACCGATCCAAACCTCCACATGGCCTACTGTTTCGTCCTATAGTGGTCGAACATTATGTGATTCCCGCGTGGGCAGACAGTGTTTTGCTCGGTAGTCTGCCTTTGCTTTGGCATGAAACATAGTTACTGCAGTGTGTGTAGTTCATCGCAAATGGCTTTCAGTCATTCATACAAGTATACTTGTACACTGTCATAGCTGGATTGGGAAAGAATCTGAGCTACAGCGCTAATAGAAAGCACTGAACATCAAATTCTTACAGAAACTTAAATCTGGCTAACGATGGAGATACGCTCACCCGAAATTTTCACAAAGGCCCTAACGGCGGTATTAAAATATAGTTGGTGGTGGAATGTTTATTGTTGTCAGTCGTAGTTTACCTTCTAGCGCAATTGAAGTTGATACCTTCTTTGAGTTATTATAGCTGGAGGTTGTATCTGACAACCGGAATAAATTAATAAGTGGTTGTTTTTTTCCGACCCCCTACCCCAAGTCCCCGACTTACACGATTCAGTTGCTCAACAGTTAAAATAAAATTTGAATATCATCTCAAATAAGTTACCCACTCATACAACTAGAGCGTGTGGTAACTTCAACCTACCTCGATACGTTGTGTTAAAACACATGTACAAAGCCAGTGGCACGAATAAAACATCGTCAGAAATTGTACTACACCCTTTCCCCGAAAATCATTTTGAGCATTTAGTTCAGGAGTCCATGCGAAGTGTAAATAGTTGCGAAAACATATTTGACCTCTAACCAAAGGTAATCCTGAGGAGATAAGGAGCACTGTGACGTATACCGGTACTAGTGACCAGAAGGTCATTGTCGTAAAATCTAGCTCCACCACAAATAAACGCAAGCGAAGTTGTTAGACACAGTTCTGAGAATTCATTCACCAGTGAAGAAGAAGTAAATATTCCACTATTCCAATCAATAACAGCTGTCAATATGAGTATCTCCGAAATAGATATCATCGTTGTAGGGAAGCAGTTTAAATTATTTAATAAAGGTGAGTCTTCCGTTCCAGATAGTACAACGATTAGGATCCCTTCAGAGTATGCTGAGATGGCAGCCTCATATTTAGCAATCATATACCACAGCTCAGTCGACGAAAGATCCGTAACAAACGACTGGAAAGTAGCACAGATCGCACCAATAGTATAAAGTAATGGTAGAAAGAATGTAGGAGTAATACGATGAATAACAGACCCATATCACTGACTTAGATTTGTTGCAAGATTGTGGAACATATATCGTTCTCGAACGTTATGAATTACCTTGAAGAAAAGGGTCTATGGACATATTCAGAATTAGTCGTTCTTGTGAAACGTAATTAGCTCTTAATTCGCACCAAGTAGAGAGTGCTATCGACAGAGAATCTCGAATTGGTTTCATATTTCGAAAGTTCCAGAAGGATTTTGATACCGTTTCCGGTAAGAGACTTCTAATCAGACTTCAGTTGTGCTTCTGGATTCATTATTTCCTGCCAGGAAGGCCATAGTAATCGACGGAAAATCATCGAGAAAAACAGAAATGATATCCAAGGTACCACAAGGAAGTTTTATAGGTCCTCTGCTGTTTCCAATTTACGTACACGATGGACACAGTCTGAGAAGCTCTGTTAGATTGTTTGCAGATGATGCTGCCGTTTATCGTCATTAGAACATCAAAGTTAATCGAAAAATTATTTAGACAAAATATCAGTATAGTACGAAAAATGCCAATTGATCCTGATTAGCGCAGCGAATAAGAGGTCATCCATATCGATATGAAAATAAGTTGTTAAATTTCGGTTACACGATGAACTAAAGAAATTTAAGGGCTGTCAGTTCAAGTAAATACCTAGAAATTACAATTACGGATGACTTAAATTGGATATACGAGTAGATAATGTTGTGGGGAAGACAAACAAAACATGGCGTTTTATTTCCAGAATACTCAGAAGATTCAACAGCTCTATTCAAGAGATTGCTAACAATTCGCTTGTCCGTCCTCTGCTAGAGTGTTACTGTGCGATGTGGGATCCTTAGGATTGACGGGGAACATCTAAGAAGTCCGAAGAAGAACAGCTCGTTTTCTATGAGCGCGAAATGAGGGAGAGAGTGTCACGGATATGACAACGAGAAAGGGTGTCAATTATTAAAACGAAATTTCGATCACCAACATTCTTTCCTGGATGCGAAAATATTTTATTATCGCCAACTTACATAGGAAGAAATTATTATCGTAAAAAATAAGAGAAATCAGATATCGGACAGAAAGAATCTTATGTTCATGTTTCCCACGCACTGCTGGAGACTGTAACGATAGAGAAATAGTCCGAAGGCGGTTCGAAGGCAGCTCTGGCTGGTACTGTAATATGAATTGCTGGGTAATCATGTAGATGTAGATTTAGATGTAATTACATTGGCATATTCAGCTGAAAAAGTTCGTTGACGTAAGGGACACATAAAAAGAAAATCTAACCAATACATGGCGCTGTAAGCTTCAGAATATACACACCAACAGACGCGCAGCTCACAACTTTCCCCCGGTACGCTTCCGAGACGCCTAAAATGACTGTTTCTGTGAAGGATGGAGCGCTGCTAGTAAAGCTCTTTTACAAGAACGGTGACACTCCAGCAGCCGTGCAGCTGTTCCAGACACTCACGGGTATAAAAAAAGGCATTTCTGTATTTTTCCTATGTCTGCTAAGTGACTGGAGAAAATGAGGGAGGAAAGCAGCTGACCCCACTTCTGTCGAAGATGTGGCCACAACATTGCTGAAGGGGTCGAACGGTGGTGTGCAAACATGTAATGGACGGGGAATTGTCCGAGATTTGTACATGCCTGCGAACACTGTCATAAAATCCTACGAAACGTATTCTATCTATACCGGAGTTGCTTCCTGCTGACCCGCCAGCAAGACGAACGTTTGCTGCGGAATTTGTTGCTCACATGAAGGGGACAATGAATACCCATGGAACATTCTGTCGACAGCCGAATCCCGTTTCCATCTCCAAGGACATGCCAGTACGCAGAATTACATAATAGGGGCAATGGAAAATCGTTACTCACGTCAACCGGTGCCACTTTATTCTGTAAATGTAACAATGTGGTGCACGTTGACGGCTTCGTTTATCGGAGGGCCATATATTTTTGAATAAATGAGTCCTGCGATTTCTGTTAGCCGTGCCGTCACTGCTAAACGCAATGGGATTCTTGTGTGCGCCAACATCTTTCCTTCAACAGCGGGGATGTGTGGGTAGGATGATTTATATGTTAGATGGCCCTCCTCCGCACATTGCACGGCCAGTGAAGAGGCTATGGCAGACGCATTTCAGAAATGCTACAATATAAACCGTCGTTTCTCTACAGCCTAGTGTTCCATATCACCTGGTCTTAATCCGCGTGACTTCTGGTTGTGGTGTTACCTGAAAGATGTTATATTCAGTGATTCAGTTACGAACGTAGCTGAATGGAGGCTCGAATTGCGCGATGCATTCTGGACGTGACCATTGATACACTCCGATCTGCTGTAGAACTTAGAGGTTCCTCGATTTCAGTTTGTGACAGAAAACGGTGGACAGCGTATTGAGCATGACTTGCGACAGTCCCGTGACAATTAGAAACTGATGTCATTTTGCTTTTTCATGCGGATTTGGCCCCAGAACAATTATAAACCGGTTTTTCCAATCAAGATGAGTTACGACTTTGCCGTGGTGGGACGGATGTGTAACTCAAACCACAAACGTCGTATTACGATTCATATGCCATTTGCAGACGATCCAAGGCACGAAAAACGCTAATAGCGCCATCTATTGGTAAAATTTTCTTTACTTCTTCTTCTTCCATTACATTTCCCTCTGCGTACTATTTTATTTCTTTTCAATCATCAGTCTTCTGGGCCAAACTTTCATCTCAGAGTAGCACTGGCAACCTACATCTCACGTATTTGCTGTGTGTATCCAAATCTCTGGCTTTTTCTACAGCTTTTACCCCCCACAGCTCCGGCTAGTACGACGAAAATTATTCTGTGATGCCTTAACAGATGATCTACCATCCTGTAGCTCCTTCTTGCCAGTGTTCTCCACAGATTCCTTTCCTCGATGATTCTCTGGAGAACCTCCTCATTGCGTAACTTGTCATTCCATCTAAATTTGAACAGTCTTCTGTAGCAACACATCTCAAACGCTTCGGTTTTCTTCTTGACCAGTTTTCCCACGGTCCTTATTTTACTACCATACAGAGTAGTACTCCAAATGCAGAGGTACGTCTTCCTCAATTTAGGGCTTATATACTTTGTAATCAGCAACAGTGACGCTACGTTACTCGCTGTTCTTGTTTCTCCTACTTCTCTTTACGTTCGTCTGTTTCCGATTTACTCTCAATCCATATTCTGTAGTCATTAGAGTGTTCATTCCACTCAACAGATCCTGTAATTCTTCTTCACTTCCACTGAGAACAGTAATGTCATCAGCGAACCTTAACATATATATCATTTTAACTTGAATTTTAATTCCTCTCTTGGACATTTCTTTCATTTCCGTCATTGCTTCGGCGGTGTATAGATTGAAGAGGAGGGGTGAAAGGCTACATTCCTCTCTTACACCTTTTTTAATACGAGAACTTCGGTCTTGGTCTTCCACTCTAATTGTTCTCTCTCTTGGATTTTGTACATTTTGCACATTACCCGTCTTTCCTTATAGCTTACCCCCATTTTTCTCAGAATTTCAAACATCTTGTCCATCTGACATTGCCGAAGGCTTCTCTTTTTCGAAAGTCGGATGCTATATCGCCAGACTCACACATACTACACACCAACGTGAACAGTCGTTTTGTTGCCATTTCTCCCAATGATTTTAGAAATTCTAATGGAATGTTACCTGTCCACTCAGCCTTCTATCATGTCTTGCAAAACTGTTTTCAATTCTGATTCCAATACTGGGTCCCCTGTTTCTTTGATATTGACTCGTATTTCTTCTTCTATCACGTCATCAGATACGTCTTCGCCCTCATACAGATCTTCAGTGTGCTCTTTCCGTATTTCCGCTCTCTGTTCTGTATTTAACAGTGTAATTACCACTGTATTCTTAATGTTGCTTTTAATTTCACCAAAGTTTGCTTTGGCTTTTCTATACGGTCAGTCAGTGCTTCCGACAATCTCTAATTCCATTTCTTCACGTTCTTTATGAAGCCATTACGACTTAACTTCACTGCACTTCCTATTTATTTCATTCAAAAGTGACTTGTACTTCTGTATTCCTGAATTTAGCTTAATATCTTATATTTCCCTCTTCCATTGTTCAACTGAAGTACTGCTTCTGTTATCCATGGTTTCTTCGTAGTCACCTTCTTTGTACCAATGGCTTTCTTTCCAACTTCTACGATTGCTCTTTTTAGAGATGTCCAGTCCTCTACAACTGAAATGCCTACCAGGCTAATTCTTATGACAGAGAGCTTAAAGCGTATGTGTACATTCCTTAGTACTTCCATATTCGACTTCTTTGCGCATTGATTCTTTCTGACTGGTCTCTTAAGTTTCAGCCTAATCTTCTTCACTGCAAAATTGTGATCTGGTCCTGGGTACACCTTACTATACTGTATGTGATTTCGGAATCTCTGGCTGACCTTGACGTTATCCAAATGAAATCTTCCCGTATCTTCCGGCCTTTTCAGAGTATACCTCCGCCTCTTGAGAGCATTGGCTATTACTAGCTGAAATTTATTGCAGAACTCCATTATCTTTCTCCTCTCTCATTCCTCGTATCAAGGCCATTTCCCCTATTCCTTCCCTTCCAACCGTATTTACAGTGCCTCATGTTCATCAGATTTTTATCTCCCTTCACATACTGAATTACCCGTTTAATATCCTTATGTATTTTCTCTATCTCTTCTTCTTCAGTTTGCGGCGTCAGCACATATACCTGAACTGTCATTGTCGGTGTTGTTTTTCTGTGATTCCGAGGTGAGCAGCCATATCACTGAACTGTCAATAGCGCATCAGTCACTGCCCTACCTTCCTATTCACTGCGAATCCTACTCCCGTTATATTATATTCTGTTGCTGTTGATAGTAACGTATACTCATCTGACCAGAAATACTTGCCTTCTTTCCATTTCACTTACTGACCGCCACTGTATCCAGACTGACTCTTAGCATTTCTTTTACCAGGTTTTCTATCTGCCTTATCACGTTCAAATATCTGATATTCCACGTTCAGACTGAAAGAACGTTATCCCTTCAATGGTTATTCAATCCGTTTTTCGTGATGACTGCCCCCTTGTTAGTCCCCTTCCAGATACCCGAATGGGGGACTAGCCCAGAATCTTTGGCACTTTTTCAGTTACAGGCCATATGTACTGTGGACACACGTTACGTCGTTCCCATCGCACTCTGCTCCTCATGCCGTTGAACATTGGTGATTTCAAGGGCCAGAGGGTGCCCTAATCCTCTGTCTGTTCCTTCATCCTCTTTGACAATGAGAATAACTTCTTATGCCGTAAGTCTTCAGCTGCCATTACTGATCATGTTTACTTATAATTTAAGGAGTGCAAGGCTTCAAACCAGGGACCGAGAACGTTTTCATTAGTATTCAAAGACGCTACTCCTAGACCACGGGTGCATATTCAATAATATGCTGCTCAATGAGCAACGATTCTCTTTCTACTTCGTTTTGATACCGAAAATTTGATTATGGACACACTGCACATATGGTTTCATTTGCAAAGTGTCACTTGTACTGGCTGTGTAGTATTATGTAAAGTGTTGCTCGCATCTTGGGGTCTGGATCTTGGATATTTCATGGGTATCCTCAGATTTTCCTGTTACTATCTGTTCTTACTTGTGTATCGTGATTGATGCCCCTTTTATTACAATGGTCAATGAATTCTAAGAGGCTTATTTATTGATACTGTGTTCTAATATATTAGACATTATTGTGTCGTTATTTGGTATTTTAGTCTGCCCGCCCCCTCCCCTTTATTCAAAAAGTGGCTCTAAGCTCTATGGGACTTAACATCTGAGGTCATCAGTCCCCTACACTTAGAACTACTTAAACGTAACTAACCTAAGGACATTACACACATCCATGCCCGAGGCACGATTCGAATCTGCGACCGTAGCAGCAGCGCAGTTCCGGACTGAACTGCCTAGAACCGCTCGGCCATCCCCTTTATTGTTAAGTTCACTGATTCCAACGAGGCAAGTTCTTTTAAGGTGTGATATCCCTTAATAGGTCTTCAGTGATTTTTTTTTGTTAATCTGAGTGCTGCGTTTATTATTTGTATCTTATTCCGTATGTATTCCTGGTTGTTAGTATTTAAATAACAAATTGAATTACATGTTGTTGAGAGTGTACGCCCACACAGCCAGTTTCCATTTCATTTTCTGCGCTACAAAACAAATACTTCTTATTTCCATATTTAAGTCAATATTCAATCCAAGTTTCTGTCTTCATTCATGTATAAGTCTGAGACTGATGAAATAGGTTGAATTCTTTCGGAAACTTCCTGCATTATATGGCAGTTGAATAATCCTCTGTGCTAGTTTCATAATGCAAGTAAAGGGGAGCCCACGACCTTTGCGTAGCAGTGCCAAGTGTCTGGGAGCCCACACGGGGATCTGGGCGGTGTGGGCGTCGCTCGGCCTATTTATGGTGCGACGCCCTCTGACTTGCGATGGGAGCGGCCGCCTCACGCTCCGCCACCCAAGCTCAATGGCCCAATCCCCCGATGGCCGCTTCCAGCGGCGGCCGAAGGCACCGTGAAAGGAGGGCGATACGCCACGGCTCAGCACGAGTGGATCCAGGCTTGAGCAGGCTGCTCCGTTAGACACTGTGATTTGTCTTCAGTTACCTCGTTGAAATCTGAACGGAGAAGGTGATAGATGTTCTCCGAAGACCAACCTAGAACAGCAAAGTATTAAAACTTCAGTATTCACCGTCGTGCGTTTCTCGTGGTCACTCCCCCCTTGGCAATCCCCTCTCAGAAATCCGATATTTGGCCTGGACCACTCCCCGCCCCGAAACTGAGTGGCGCCGCGTGACGTTGCGGAAATGTATCCCCCTGAGGAAAGTACGCGGAACAGAGATGAAAAGGAACGTAAGGACATCAATAAGTCAAGCATTCAAAGACTTTGGAAACAAAATTATCTCGACCGATCTGATTAAAAAACCGTAATAGGTTTTTATCTCAGATAAAATCACTGATCATTTCAAAATCTTCTATTCAGTCACTCAGTCACCATACTGGCGCCGTAATGGAAGGTAAAAGAGGGAAGGTTGAAATACTGAATTCACTCTTTCGAGCTAGTGTCACTGTCGATCTTCATAATACGTCTCTTTAAGTCCTACTTTATGCAAGATGGTTACGGGATCTCGAATTTTCAATATAAAATGTCAAATCAAAACACCTTCATCCGTCTCAGTGTCTAGTTTTATGTTATTCATACTACCAATTTCAGCGCCACTTTATATTATATTCAGGCCTCCTGAACGACAAGTAGAAAGAATCCCACCTCCTGTACAATCGAATTAGGGGCCAGCATAGAGTCACTTGTACCCACAGACATTTGTTCAAAACAAATAAGACCAGGCTGTATCGGAATGTGCGGATGGTCCCGGCGGAGGTTCGAGTCATCCCTCGGGCATGGGTGTGTGCGTTTGTCCTTAGGATAACTTAAGTTAAGTAGTATGTAAGCTTAGGGACTGATGACCTTAGCAGTTAAGTCCCATAAGATTTCACACACATTTTTGAACCAGGAAGTATCAAACAGCTTCCTACGTTTTGTTTTTTCTACTTCTCAGTACTTTCTTCGATTTACTCTCACTCCAGATTCTATACTCATTAGACGGTTTATGCCACTCAGGAGGTCAGCAATGTCATCAGCTAATCTTGTCATTGATATCCGTTCATCTTCAACTTTAATTGCACTCTTGAACCTTTCTTTTATTTCCGTCACTGCTTCTTCGGTGTATAGATTGAACACTAGCGACGAAAGACTACATTCCTGTATTACAACCATTTCATTCTGAGCACTTCGCTGTTCGTCTTGCAGTCTTATTGATCCCTCATGGTACTTGTACATACTGTGTATTACCCGGCTTCCCCCTGAGCTTACACCATTTTTCTCAGAATTTCGAACGTCCTGCGTCATTTTACATTGTCTAATGCTTTTTCCGGTTCAACAGATGCTACAAACGTGTCTGGATTTTTCTTCAGCCTCCATCTTAAGGCAGTACATTTCGTCCAAGAAGGAAGTGACTTGTAAAGAACGTTTAATTACGGTATTCTTTAGTCGGCGCGAGAACTTCACAGAGATATTCAACAAACTCACATATCGCACAGAGGTTTACTGTTGGTGTTTCGAGACAACACTTTCCAGAATGAATCGGCAACCGTATTGTTTCCTTACACACATATCTCGCGAAATGACCACGCGGAGGAAATTCGAGAGCAGGCCGCTGTGGCCGAGCGGTTCTAGGCGCTTTAGTTTGGAAACGCACTGCTGCTGCGGTCGCAGATTCGAATCCTTCCTTGGGCATCGATTTGTGTGATGTCATTAGGTTAATTAGGTTTAAGTAATTCTAAGTCTAGGGGACTGATGACCTCAGATGTTAAGTCCCATAGTGCTTGGAGCCATTTGAACCACTTGAAAATTCGAGAAACTACAGCTAATAAAGAGGCTTACCGACCATCATCCTTCCTACGCGCCATTCGTTAATGTAACAAGGTCGGGTGGATTAGTTACTGGTACCGTTAGACGACTTGTGTAAATGTTGTACATCATTTAATGGGTAATCATTTAAACGACGAAACAGGTCGAAAATGGGTAAAATCTTTTGAGATAAGCGTCTTTCACAACGAAAATGTTGTTTTCACCGGCGCTCAGCGGCTGTAAACATGCGTCATGGAAAGGCGAAGCATATCACCTACTTGCGTGCACCTGTCGTGAACAAGAATGGAAGGTGTTTGGATGATGGTGAGACCACGAATAGCCGAAAGGTGGTTAGATGACGGTGAAACCAAGAACAGGCCACAAGCTGCTCAAAGAAGAAGCTACGTTCTCTAAAGGAGAACCGGCGACTATCCCTGACAGATACGAAGACACAGTACAGTGATTGGGCAGCCCCATGTGTGTTCGGATCACACCTTTCGACGCACGACTTACGATTGCAGTCGCCACAGGATCATCGAGATTACACCGTGGATCAATGGGGACGCATTGCACGAATCACATTTATTACTCCAGGGCGACTGTCCTGCCTCGCCTCGCCATCACGCAGGGGAACAATTGGTCCAAACGAAAACCTCACCACGGCTACAGGCCAGTGGCGACAGTTCTAATCCTGGGGAGCAAGCATCAGGGCTTCAGTGGCACCCATGCTCTCCCTTTTTTTAAGCATTATTTTATGGCTGAATCGCCGAAGAACGGCTTCATTTGATACTCGGACAATCAACCTATTGTTAAACTGTCTAATGGCATATCACATTTCTAATTATTCTAGTGCTGCCTAATACACTGGCCGTATTTAAGTGCCCTAATACGGAGTTTTTCTTCAAACATAGCTTTTTTTGTACTTGTCTTCTAGTTTCAGCCTTTAGAGAGTTCGAAATTATTGTTTGTTGCTCTATAAAGAAAGGTATGTTTCCGAGTGAAATTCTTGCCATTACGTCTGTCTTGCATTTGTCTTCCAAATCTTATCCGCTCCCGAGACGGCAATATTCATCACGTCTTTAAGGCCCTCTCGACCAAGATAACGTTTACTCATCCTGCATGTCTACCTAAATCGCATACCACATTCTTAGTTTTTTGTTTTATGAATATTAGACCATGATTAAAGACATATTACTTCGTTGCATCAATTCGTAGCGTTTTTATTTTGCATGTTGGTATTCCGGTTGCTATGGGTTTATTTATCGATTGTCATCTTTTATATGTAGTTCACTTTTGCTATTTGAATTTATATATTGTCATTTTGTCCTTTGGCGATAATGAGTGGAAAAATGGACACTATAAATTGGAGTGCCAAGTGAAAAAATCGAAACATATTCGACGAAAAAAAGGGATGACAGCAGTGGAGATAGGCAGGACCATTTGCGCCTTTTATGGGGATACACTCCTGGAAATGGAAAAAAGAACACATTGACACCGGTGTGTCAGACCCACCATACTTGCTCCGGACACTGCGAGAGGGCTGTACAAGCAATGATCACACGCACGGCACAGCGGATACACCAGGAACCGCGGTGTTGGCCGTCGAATGGCGCTAGCTGCGCAGCATTTGTGCACCGCCGCCGTCAGTGTCAGCCAGTTTGCCGTGGCATACGGAGCTCCATCGCAGTCTTTAACACTGGTAGTAGCATGCCGCGACAGCGTGGACGTGAACCGTATGTGCAGTTGACGGACTTTGAGCGAGGGCGTATAGTGGGCATGCGGGAGGCCGGGTGGACGTACCGCCGAATTGCTCAACACGTGGGGCGTGAGGTCTCCACAGTACATCGATGTTGTCGCCAGTGGTCGGCGGAAGGTGCACGTGCCCGTCGACCTGGGACCGGACCGCAGCGACGCACGGATGCACGCCAAGACCGTAGGATCCTACGCAGTGCCGTAGGGGACCGCACCGCCACTTCCCAGCAAATTAGGGACACTGTTGCTCCTGGGGTATCGGCGAGGACCATTCGCAACCGTCTCCATGAAGCTGGGCTACGGTCCCGCACACCGTTAGGCCGTCTTCCGCTCACGCCCCAACATCGTGCAGCCCGCCTCCAGTGGTGTCGCGACAGGCGTGAATGGAGGGACGAATGGAGACGTGTCGTCTTCAACGATGAGAGTCGCTTCTGCCTTGGTGCCAATGATGGTCGTATGCGTGTTTGGCGCCGTGCAGGTGAGCGCCACAATCAGGACTGCATACGACCGAGGCACACAGGGCCAACACCCGGCATCATGGTGTGGGGAGCGATCTCCTACACTGGCCGTACACCACTGGTGATCGTCGAGGGGACACTGAATAGTGCACGGTACATCCAAACCGTCATCGAACCCATCGTTCTACCATTCCTAGACCGGCAAGGGAACTTGCTGTTCCAACAGGACAATGCACGTACGCATGTATCCCGTGCCACCCAACGTGCTCTAGAAGGTGTAAGTCAACTACCCTGGCCAGCAAGATCTCCGGATCTGTCCCCCATTGAGCATGTTTGGGACTGGATGAAGCGTCGTCTCACGCGGTCTGCACGTCCAGCACGAACGCTGGTCCAACTGAGGCGCCAGGTGGAAATGGCATGGCAAGCCGTTCCACAGGACTACATCCAGCATCTCTACGATCGTCTCCATGGGAGAATAGCAGCCTGCATTGCTGCGAAAGGTGGATATACACTGTACTAGTGCCGACATTGTGCATGCTCTGTTGCCTGTGTCTATGTGCCTGTGGTTGTGTCAGTGTGATCATGTGATGTATCTGACCACAGGAATGTGTCAATAAAGTTTCCCCTTCCTGGGACAATGAATTCACGGTGTTCTTATTTCAATTTCCAGGAGTGTACATCAAAAGCAGACTAGCAATGGCAAAAAGGGCGTTACTGCCCAGGAGAAGTCTACCAGGATCAAATATCAACCTTAAGTTGAGGAAGAAATTTTATAGAATGTACGTCTGGAGTACAGCATTGAACGGTAGTGAAACATGGACCGTAGGAAAAGTTAAACAGAAGAGAATCGAAGTATTTGAGTTGTCCAGTTACAGACGAATGTTGAAAATTAGGTGGACTGATAAGGTAAAGAAAGAGGAGGTTCTGCTCAGAATCTGAGAAGAAAGGAATATGTTGAAAACACTGATAAGGAGAAGGTACAGGATGATAGAACATCAGTTAAGACATCAGGGAATGACTATCGTTGTACTAGAGGGAGCTGTAGAGGGCAAAAACTGTACATGAAGGCTGAGATTTGGAATACATCTAGCAAATAATTGAGGATGTAGGTTGCAAGTGTTACTCTGAGATGGAGAGGTTAAGACGGGAGAGGAATTCGTGGCGGGCCGCATCAAACCAGTCAGAAGACTGACGACAAAGAAAAAAAAAGGATCATGTCATTGGACATATCACGGCAAGGAAATGGCTTTCTCGTGCTAAAGAAGATCGTTTTGACATTAGTCCCGCTACGCGTTCAGGAAGACCGTAGGGATTAGATGGACTTCTTTTAAACGCATTAATCCACAATGACCCAATGTACTAGAGAACCGGCAGTGTGATGAACTGCTATCATTCCACCATCGAGCGACATTTGTTGCTGTGCGGAACGTTGAAATATCTGTTGTATGGGTAGATTATGCTCTAAGACAAAATATAAAAAAAAATTGTTCAAATGGCTCGGAGCACTATGGGACTTGACATCTGTGCTCATCAGTCCCCTAGAACTTAGAGCTACTTAAAAATAACTAACCTAAGGACACCGCACACATTCATGCCCGAGGCAGGATTCGAACCTGCGACTGTAGCGGTCGCGCGGCTCCAGACTGTAGCGCCTAGAAACGCTCGGCCACTCGGCCGGCACAAAATAAAAGAAAATGGTGTACAAATATCTGCGCGCATCCACAAAACATGAAGTTAGGTTTATGGTGGAACAGCGTCCGTGTGGTGCACTATGAATTACTCCCCGAAGTGTAGCCATCACCGCTTACATTTATTGTCAACAACTGAGATGTCTTGCAGATGCAATCAAACGACCAGGAAGACAACGCGAAGTGATGCTACTCCACGATAAAGCCCGCCGTCACTCTGCTAGACTGACAGGAGATGGGTTGGGAAGTCATTCCGCCCCCACCCAATTCAGCTGATCTTGCGTCTTCACATTTCCACATTTCGCCGGCCGTTGTGGCCGAGACGTTCTAGGCGCTTCAGTCTGGAACCGCGCCTCGGGCGTATATGTGTGTGATGTCCTTAGGTTAGTTAGTTTTAAGTAGTTCTAAGTTCTAGGGGACTGATGACCTCAGATGTTAAGTCCCATGGTCCTCAGAGCCATTTGAACCATCGTCCTGTCCGGCTCTCAACATCTTAGGTCATAAGTCCCCTAGAACTTAGAACTACTTAAACCTAACTAACCTAAGGACATCACACACACCCATGCCCGAGGCAGGATTCGAACCTGCGACCGTAGCAGCCCGGCGGTTCCGGACTGCAGCGCCAGAACCGCACGGCCACCGCGGCCGGCCCGGACAGGACGGATCTGATCATATGCCCGGGTAGCCGTGGTCTAGTCAATGGCCGATAAGAAGAGTGTACTGTCCGAACAGTGAAAGTATGGCACGCTCCATGGTTTTTTCCATAGAGCAGTCTGTTTGTGGCTGTACCTGGAAGGTCATGGCCGGTATTGCCAGAACTATATACTTATATGAATATGGTGTCTGTTCTTTCGGACATGTTCCCAGGAGAGCTTCTAGGAGACGAGATACCAACAGAAGTAAAGCTGTGAGGATAGGGCGTGAGTCGTGCTTGGGTAGCTCCGATGATAGACCACTTGCACGCGAAAGGCAAAGATCCCGAGTTCGAATCTCGGTCCGGCACATAATTTTAATCTGCCATGAAGTTTCATATCAGCGCACACTCCGCTGCAGAGTGAAAATCTTAGTCTGGAAATGTTTTTCTTGCGTGTGTGGTGAAGAGAACCTACAAGCATGTGCTTGCTGCAGAATACTTATACGATAACTGGAACAATCTACACATCCCCTCTAAGAAACTTTAATAAACCCAGATACATTACTGAGTGAGGCGTCTGACAAGAGGAAACATGTAGTATTTCGTGGAGATGTCAATGTAGATTTCTTAAAAGATAGGGAGATGAATAAAGAACTATTATTTTTATTTGGGTGTTCCAATCAAGTTTCAGTAGCAAGTTTCCAACAATTGCGCAACTAAATAATAGGACATTGACTGATAACGTTTTCATAGACAGCGTTCAGGCCGAAATAATAAATGTGTACCCAGTTGCTAATGGACTATCTAATCATGGTGAACAATTGGTAGAAATAAACAGTGTGGCACCTTACAGCCCAGATGTAGTCTCACACAAAGCAGTGAGGCTCATGGATGAAAACAGGGTATAATGTATGTAAAACAATCTCGGTTTTCTTGTCACGTCAGTTCGGGATGAAATGTGAAGCTTTCGACGATAGCCTTCATCGTCATCGTCAGGAGCAACTAACTGTCTTCACTTCTGCTGTGGTGGTCTTTTATAGCCCGTGGACCGCTTTTGATTGGTTGGCTTGTGATTGGTCGTCGATTACGTAGTGCGGTCTCATGCGGTGTCAATGTATGCGCTGGTGGCGCCACCACTTCCGTTGGAACGTAAACCTTGGGAGGAATGTCTCTGCTGCTTCTCTGCATCGAATGCTCGTTTCCATGTACCGCTCAGATAATATCCGCTGTCACGGTTAAAGTTCTTCTCGCTTATTCTTATTTTAACAGCCTTCTTAATAACAGAATCCCAGTATGTAGGGGCATGGGACAGAATTTTTGTTTCATCTAACAGTATTTTATTGAGATGATGCGCCCTGTTAAGGACAGTCTCGGCCTCACCCTCCCTGGATTTTATAATATCCTCTGTGAGTGTCGAAGCAGTTATATAGGACAGAACATTCATACCGTTTCCGAGTGCTGTGCAGATCACCAACGCCATATTAAAAATAGAGGAAAGCGACTGGGGCAAGCACCGACATCCTTCACTGAAATTAATACAACTAAAAATATTCTAAAAAACGTTAAGGTCTTGTGGGGTTGATAGAATTTCAAACAGAATTCTGAAAAGGTGTTCCAACTTAATAAGTAATGTCCATAGTGTCATATGCAATGCATCACGGGCACAGGGAATTTTTCCAGACAGGTTAAAATATGCAGTTTACTAACCACTTCATAAGAAAGGTGACAAGACAGACTTAAAGAATTATCGTCCAGTTCACTTAGTGACATATTTTCCCAAAATATACGAAAAATTTGTGTACTCAAGAGTACTCGCACATTTTACTTAGCATATCACAGTTCGAATTCCCGAAATGTTGCTCGACTGAGAACACTACTTACACATTCATTCATCAAACAATACAAGCCTCAAATAATGATATATCGCCAGTTGATATTGTTTGTGATCTCTTGAAATGGTCCAAATGGCTCTGAGCACTATGGGACTTAACATCTGAGGTCATGAGTCCCCTAGAATGTAGAACTACTTAAACCAAACTGACCTAAGGACATCACACACATCCATGCCCAAGGCAGGAGTCCATCCTGCGACCATAGCGGTCGCGCGGTTCCAGATTGAAGCGCCTAGAACCGCTCGGTCACACCGGCCGGCTTATGATCTCTCCAAGGCGTTAGATTGTGTAGATCACGATAGTCCCTTAAACAAACTCAAGATTTATGGATATGATGACTTTACACACTTCTGGTTTGAATCAGGCGTGACGAACAGAATGCAAAAGGTTGTGCTGAATAATTTAAAAAATCCTAGAAGGACGGAAAATCTTAGTGACTGGGGTAGAATCACAAAGAAAGTGCCACAGGGTTCACTTCTGGGTCCACTCTGTTTTTTAAGTGTGTGGGTGACCTTCCACTTAGCATTAAAGAAGCAAAATTGGTACTTTTTTCAGACAATACTAGTATTATTTTACGGGCCGTTACAGAAAAAGCAACAGAAGAGCTAATAAACGATATTTTCCAAAGAATTGTTAAGTGGTTCTCTGAATATGAACCCTCCCTAAATTTTGAAAAAAAATAAAATAAAAACACGCTACATTCAGTTTTGTGCAACAAATAGAACGATCTCAACAATGATCAGGAGTCAGTAAGGATAAGCAAGCCAGAAAGCTCCAAATTTTTGGGTGTACATTTTGATGAAAATTTGAAATGGAAGAAGTATATCACAGTTTGCTCTTTGTACAATTGCTAGTCTTGGAAACAAACCTATTACATCCTAACGTATTTTGCATACTTACTCTCCGTAATGCTGTACGGAAAATTTTTCTGGGGTAACGCATCACTTGGGAAGTACTGATTGCACAAAAGCGAGCAGTTGGAATAATCTGTGGTGTTCACACGCAGACGTCATGTAGGTACCTCTTCAACGAGCTAGACCCTGCGCTGTCACAATACATATTTTCGCTAATTATATTCGTTGTAAATAATCCATCACGAACTGATAAGAACTGTGATGTTCATGCCTGCAACACCAGAGGGAAAAATGACCGTTATTACCCATTGTTAAAGCTGTCAGTGGCCCAGAGAGGACTTCAAAATGCTCCAATAAAATTATTGGATCATTTGCCCAATAAAACAAAAGCGAAGTAAGATTTTAATCTAACGTAAAATCATTTCTCCTTGACAACTCCTTCAATTTCACTCACGAATCTCTGCTTAACGATTGGTTGCCAGTAAGTACACCTCGTTTAAAGTGTAACTGCATGAGCAGGAATAAAATGATGATGTGTTCATTAATGTTAGCACTAATCATGTGCACATATACTTATACTGACTCGTTCCATATCGCTTGGGTAAAAGACTTGTCCAAATGATCTATGGAACATGTAACTAACGGTTCTAAGCGCTACAGTCTGGAACCGCGCGACCGCTACGGTTACAGGTTCGAATCCTGCCTCTGGCATGAATGTGTGTGATGTCCTTAGGTTAGTTAGGTTTAAGTAGTTCTAAGTTCTAGGGGACTGATGACCTCAGCAGTTAAGTCCCATAGTGCTCAGAGCCATTTGAACCATGTAACTAACGAACTGAGCAGTGGCATCACTTTCTTTACAAAGACGACACAAATTTCATATCAAAACAATTTCTACTCATTTCAAGTTTCCCACAGTACTGGAACAAAGGATGTAGAGGCAACAAATCGAATGATTTATTTTGTACGGAGAAGTTGTAGACCAAGTGTCTCCACTATTGACACAGAGTGCAAACAATCTTCATAGCCCTCTGACAATATGTGGTAGATTTAACGCTCTTCATCTATATGCAAATACTACTTTCGTTCCATTTATCTTTTCTGAATTAGTTTACTCCGGGCTCACTGAGCAGATAAGATTTACACTTTGCAGCGACGTTATTCACCAATGGAACACGTTAGAGTGTTAGGATACTCAAAGGGGAAAATTGCTAGAAACCATCATAAACGTCATACTAACGTGGCTAATTTATTGCATCTAACGCCAAATATTACATCTTAGACCATAAAGCATATGAATGTGAACCAGCAATATCAGGCGACTGAACGAAGTATTACGTTGTAGACCGTTAAGCATATGAATCTGAACCAGCAATATCAAGCAAGTGCAGGCTATGCTGAAATATTTGACATAGTGAGACACTCGAGACTACTTTGCGACAAAGCAATTTACGACCCAATTTCAAGAGCGTCGATTCTTTCGCTTTACAGGTGAGGGGAAAATGCCTTAACGATGGCATGGCATTCATATACTAAACCTTAACACCCAAAGTCTCCGGATCGAATCCATTTCATGTTCCGTGTTTCGTATCGAAATCTTTCTCCCATTGTTAGAGTCTCACGCCAGTGCAAGTGATGAATTATTTGGTTGAAGGATGATATAATACTGCAAAGTTTATAATGTTTATATCATCGTATAGGACTTAATTTATAAGAAACGAAGTCGTGTAGGAAAGGACGTGCTGAGTAAGGAAAGTTAAAATTTGGGGACATTATTTTTTTCAATTACCATGCATGTATTGACCGCTCTGTGTCATACAAGTGTTGCGTCGCTGGCGGTTACTACAGTGATGACTTAACTGCGATAAATAGTGAAGGTCGAACTCAGAAACCACAAATAGCTGATCAGTGATGAGTAATAGTATACAGCATACATAGCAGTTTGCGTGTATGACAAACCTTATTCGAATCCTTTTCTGCTGTTTATAGCATTGTAATACAGAGACGTCTAAATCTGCTGCACACAGAGCACTACCGAATTAAAAATTCTGTTAAACCGTCGGTATTGGCAACCGCCATATTAGTCTCCTCAATTTGCAGCATCTAAGCCAGAGTCAGCTACGACGGAATGTAGCTCTTCCGAACCTGAAATCATAAAAGGTTTGATCAACAATTACTCCAACAAGATGTCCCCAGTGGTGCAATCTACTTTTTGTAACCACCTATATGATGGTGTAGGTCCTATTGTATTGTACTGAATTGTATGTTAACCGGGGGCCTAGAAACGACGGAGAGGCTCCGTCCCCGCCGCAGCCGCAGTGGTCCACAACCCCACGACGACTACCGCAGTCCACTTCACCCCTCCGCCGCCCACACCGAACCAGTCTTTCAGGGTTATTGTGCATTTCGGTCCTTTGTGGATCCTCCCCCCCCCCCCCCCCCCGGTACAAAGCTCCCCCCCCCCTGCCACGCCCCAATCGGTATTATATTTTTTTCTTCTTTTCTCTTTTTTCATTTTTCTTCAGTTATTTGCTTCAAATGTAATATTTTTAAATTTTCTAAACCTTTGCCAAGTCGTTTTAACCATTGTATCATCTTTTTTACGTACTCACATTTCTCCCTAGGGCTCACAATCATTGGTGGATTTTCAGTTACAAATCACAAATCAGTTTTTTTGTTTATTTTTGGCATTTTCCTCTTCCATTTGTTTTGTGAGTGTGCGACATTTAAAATGTCCGACAACACAAATTCATCAACCAGAAAATGTCATGACGAAGAATGGAGGATTTTGGTGAAGAAATGAGAACTTTCAGGAATGCGTTACGCTATGTATTGTCTCTTTACGAGGAGAGATCTCTCCTTTCTGAAAATCCTTCCGATTCTATAAATGCAAATGCAATAGCGATGGGCGAACGAATCAATTCGACTCGTGATGGAGTGCGTTATTGTTCAGGAAGAATTAACTCATGTTTAACAGCGAGACCGCCTGCCGCGGTGGCCGTGCGGTTCTAGGCGCTGCAGTCCGGAACCGTGGGACTGCTACGGTCGCAGGTTCGAATCCTGCCTCGGGCACGGATGTGTGTGATGTCCTTAGGTTAGTTAGGTTTAAGTAGTTCTTAGTTCTAGGGGACTGATGACCTAAGATGTTAAGTCCCATAGTGCTCAGAGCCATTTGAACCATTTTAACAGCGAGACTGATAGAGAGAGTCAGAACATGTGACAAGGCTTACACTGCACCATTGGGCAATGGTTATCGCCTTTACGTATCTATCGGAAAACTTTTCATTCTTTGCAAGTAGGAAGTGGGCAAAGAATTTAAAAATGAAACACACAATACGCCAAAAAAACTTGACTAAATTTGTTAGTGCAAATGACGTCGCAGTACTTGAAAAAACTGCAGTAGTAGCAGAACGATTCAGAAAACAAATAGTGCTGATAATGGGAGATTACAATTCGAACCTTGTTATTAATACCCATCAAATGTGTTTCAATTAAAAATCAACGTATCATCAATCATGGGAGTTCCCGGGATCAAACGCAATATGCGTTGACATTCACCAGTGAATTACTACCACGCGTGTTCTTATGTATGCAGGAGTTGGGAAATAAATTCGGACCTAGGGTTGCTAAAGAAATTAAACGCTTGGAGTCAGAATATGGAATTGCTGTCGTCACCTGCTCAAAATCAGGAAAGTTAGCTAAAGAGCTGTGCAGACAATATTTGCAGTCTGTAATGAAACCATATGTTAAAGAAAATGATTCTTTGTTACTTGCTGATTTATCAAGTGGTCAGCTGGACGACACATTATACAACGAAATGTTTGTAAACAGTACTGGAAAAGCTACATGCACTGTGAAAATAATTCCTTCTAAGTATGTCCCCTGTGTCAGCTATGTGACATACTTTTATCGTCAGTTGAAAAATATTATCACAAAACTCCAGAGTGCACTTCCATTACTTAAAGACAAACGCAAAATTGCTACACGTGAAGACGTAATTAAAATTCATTCAGTTGCTCATTAGACTATGCCTGCACTAGCCTTTCGAAACGTGATAAGGTATGTCTGATACGGATCGAGGTTAGGTAATGAAAAGACAATACTTCATAACGTGAATGAAGTGTGCTTTCCGTGGAATTTGATGTACAAACATGTGAATGTCGAAATATAGTTTTTATAGTTTGTCCATTGTGCGAGAACAACTTGTGTTTCAAATGTTTGTGTGACGATTACCACCCAAAAAACTTTACCTCTCGCAACGAAAAATAAGTTTTTGTTACACAGTCACTATGAATACTAATAACTTTTTCGGCTGTTTTAGTCATTTGATCGGTGTTTTTAAATGATTAAGTATTAGAATATGTAAATAAAAAAGAAACCATATGGACAAGGGTTCCAGACGAAAAAGGACTGACAGGAAGTCAACATGAGAGAAAATGTAAAAGTTAATACAACGGTTAAAATGACTTGGCAAATAATTAGAAAAATTTAGATTTGCAGCAAATAACTGAAGAAAAATACAAATTAATAAGAAAAAAATTATAATGGGAACGTGACAGGAAACTAACCCACCGCCTTCAGTTATCCAGGCTTTCACGTTATCCATTGAGCTACTTAAAAAAAATAGAAAAAAGAAAAAGGTGGCGCAAGGGAGGACCGAAGACGACTCGCCGGCTTTGCAGTCCCCCACCGTAACCATTACCTTTTTTTATATCATTTTGTTCGTTATTGATCGTTGTGTTTGTTCGGGGCGGACGTGCCATGGCGCTTCTTCAAGTTCATCGTTGATCCCATCTTTCAGTTTTTTATTACCGAGGGCAGCTAACCCTCTGATCGAACACGCTGAGCTACCTTGCCGGTGCTCTGACGGCAATCGATAACCTCGCGTCATTTTTATGTTCTAGAGAAACAGGCTAATTTGTTTTCGGCTTTTAATCGTAAACGAGGACCCAACAGGGTGAATGGCTTGATGGTGTGATAACTTGGTTCTTAACCTACACCATCACATAGGTGGTTATAAAATGTCGATTGCTTCACTGGAGACCTCTCCTTGCAAGTGTTACAGATAAATTTCATACACACTGAGTTTAAACGAAAACTGAAATGTTTGCCACAACACCTGTTAATTTGGAGTGTCGTCATAAAGCCACATAAAATAGGGCCTATAATATCCGCTTGCTGTAATGGGTTCGAATCGGCTTACGTTATGTAATACTGTTTTAACCATACAATAACCGCTTTTCAAGACGATAGTGAAAGAGAAGACAAAATCGCTGTCAATACCGTTTTTCATGGCTTCAATTATTTAATAAGCCGCACATCACTTCCTAGTCTGTGGTTAATCAACAGGTATTGTACTCTATATGATCATATAATTTCTTTGTGCAGTTTGTTTTTCATATCCGCAAATTACAGTGTCTCTTTTTCACTGGCTTATTCGTTATTACCCTATCGCCTTCCTTACAAATGTTTCCACAAAGTTTCATTGTCCTACGATAAGTCGTTTTTCACGGGAATTTTCTTAAATAGCCAAAGTTTAATTATAGCCACCCTGTGTTTTAGAAGAGGAGACAGCGTCTGTGTATTACGTAAAGCGCTTTTTTCATGTACAGTCCGCTGGCCTGTGTGACCGAGCGGTTCTAGGCGCTTCAGTCTGGAACCGCGCGACCGCTACGGTCGCAGGTTCGTATCCTGCCTCGGGCATGGATGTGTGTGATGTCCTAAGGTTAGTTAGGTTTAGGTAGTTCTAAGTTTTGGGGGCTGATAACCTCAGATTTTAAGTCCCATAATGCTCAGATCCATTTGAACCATTTTATTATGAACAGTCCACGTCCTTTGTTGTAGGATTTTAAATATATCCAGATCAGCGAACCAACCAAATAACCGACAACGATGGCCCCCCTTTGCCCTGTTATACCTTCGGAGGGTGATTGTATGCTCTGGCGGAAATTTCGCTGACATCAATATCAACATTCTTAGAATCGATGACATGAACATCAGCTTTCCCGAAAACGCTGACACCGTGCCTCCCCTCTACCCTATGCCGAGAGATCCCGGAACACCAGAGGCATACATGCTCAACCCCACCCCCAGCACCCCTTCGAGCATAGTAATCTTTATAGTTCGATGTTGTATGCATTGTCATTTTACCGTCCGTACTTCCGTCCAGCGCGAAGAGCCACCAGAAGCAGCAGCGATCAACCGGACTCATGAAATCAGGCAGTAAGTATTTTTCCGATCTTTTTCTTATTAACAAAGTCAATTGTGCATGAGAGAAGTATGTAACTTGCTTGCGTAGAGAACTATTGAGGTGCAATATTTTAACAGACGCGCTGACCTGTTGTAATAATTTAATAATATTGTGACAATCTCTGTTCATATTTAGGTTTCATTGTTATTGTAATAGCCCTCGATAGGGTGCTGGAATTTAGAGGGCAATATCAGAGAAGTGGATTGTGGCCGGTATCCCATTAGAGGCGTGCTGTTTAATTTGAATGGTCACCCGTGCTCTGCAGCGCCATCAAAATATATGGGGTGAGAGGGTGCAGTTTGTGTGATATGTGGGAGACAGGGCCACCTGGCGAGCAGTTGCCGCGAATGTGTGTGGCTGTCTCTGCGGGGAAGAGATAAGCAAGGATTTTGCTTTGCATATACGTTTACATGAACGTGAAATTATATCCTAGCAATTTGTTTATAAGTTCATTTATTTATTTATTTATTTTGTTTTCAACCATGTAAACCAATAACAGCACCCACACACACATACACGCGCGTGCACACACACACACACACACACACACACACACACACACACACATTCACTCACTCACGCAAGCAACTGGAGTAACTGCAGTGTATATGCGTTTGTAGCGCCGGCGCTACCCTAGCGTGTATGGGACATAGATACCACACATATTCTGCATATTCGTCGTACATATGTTGCGGTAGTTACTTTGACAGTATAAAGTAATGACGACATCATAGCGTAGTCCGCAAGATGTAGTTGTCATAGGCGCCAAATGTGGAAACAAGTAAAAAATTGGTAGGACGTTTTTTCCTTAGTCTTCAGTATTCCAAGTGGTTTGATGCGTCCCGTCACGAATTCCTCTCCTGTGCCAATCTCTACATCTCAAAGCAGCACTTGCAACCAACTTCCTTAGTTAGTTGCAGAATGTATTCCAATTTCTGTCTTCCTCTATAGTTTCTGCCCTCTGCATCCCCCTCTAATGCCATGGAAGTTATTCTCCGATGTCTTAATAGATTCCAACCATCGTATCTCTCCTTCTTGTCAGTGTACTCGATATATTCCTTTCCTCACCGATTTTGCGGACGACGTCCTCATTCCATACTTTATCAGTATACCCAATTCTCAGCAATACGAAAAAAAGTCTTCACTGGTCTTCAGAAAGGACTGGGTAGATTCCAACCAACTTTAAACACTGCATCGGAGAGTGAACTTGAACCGTTAATTTACTTTCAAAATCTTTTCTTAATGAATTTACTTTCTTTACTAGCGATTCATCAAGAACATTAACACATTTAATCACATTATGTGAGTGTGGAAGTAGTTGCAAGGGAGTAACTGATGGAAACAAATTAAATTCAACAAATGAAAATTTTACTTCTAAAACCCCTATTAAAAAAACAGATTTAAAATTATAATCAGAAAGCGCCGTGTAAATATCAAGTTACAATTTATGCAGAGGCAGAAATAACATTTTTTTTATAGTATGAGCTTTCGGGCTGAGAATCTTGCCGCTCCCTTTTAACACGGCCGTAGTCACGACCGCTCACAACCACCTCTGAAAGACTACATTGGTGCAAATCTGCAACACACCAGATTACTTCAAACTAAAAATTTTAACAACTCAATCACACACATAAACTATGCACCCCGTGAGAGGGATGGAAATGGTACAAAAAGACTCACATTAAAAATTATTTGCCACCGAAAAGTGCAACTTGTTTTTAAAAGAAATCTTACGGTGGAAGGGTGGCAACATTATATACTAAAATGACCATTTAAATAAGATCCATTAAATGCATTTCTACATAAAATGTACCAACATGCTCTACATTACACATACCTCGCAAGATGATAGGCAAGATAAAAACATATTTCAGGAATTCGGCCTTTACATCTTAAGCTATAAATTCGTTAACACCGAATCCGACAGACATGACAGAGGCAGCAGCTATTAACGTACGGCAGACCGACAGACAGACAGACAGACGGGCACTAACTGCCTAACAAATGTGGACGAGAGACAGACGAGCAAGCTGGGGACGAGAGACTGACAATGAAAACAAGTAGATGGTGGTGGTGGTGGTGGTTAGTGTTTAACGTCCCGTCGACAACGAGGTCATTAGAGACGGAGCGTAAGCTCGGGTTAGGGAAGGATTGGGAAGGAAATCGGCCGTGCCCTTTCAAAGGAACCATCCCGGCATTTGCCTGAAACGATTTAGGGAAATCACGGAAAACCTAAATCAGGATGGCCGGAGACGGGATTGAACCGTCGTCCTCCCGAATACGAGTCCAGTGTGCTAACCACTGCGCCACCTCGCTCGGTGCGAAAACAAGTAGAATTTAACAAGTAAATGAACAGCATATCTCCAGTCACTTAAATTGCAATAAACAGCGATTTCTGGCGGAGACCTGGCGCAGCACCCCCATAACGCTCTCCCGAAGCGTCCGTTGCCAGCATCAACGGACGCAGGAAGGCGCGCTGATCTCCCGTCTCACGGCGTCGCAGTTCGCACCGGCCAGCCGATGTCGTGGGTTGACTCGTGTTGTTCTCGTGTCGACCGCGAAGCCACTACCCCTCGCTATACGGCGCGGCCTACTGGACACACGAGGCGGCCTCACATGCGCCGACGCTCAAGGCGGACAAGTCATCTTACTTCTCAGTGCGCGACCGACCAATCGATCGATCCAACAACCAATGACCATTGCCTGAACAAACTCGAGCAGACTGGCGGTCTAACAGATACTAGACTCCGGAAGACAGACAGTCACTGACTGCCCCACTCTGACCCGACTGACCAACTGACCAGACTCACCGAGACTGTCAGACTGATCCACTGCCGACCTTATAGCGCCCCTTAAATGCACGTGAAGAGGCAAATTTTCCCCTTTCCCACCAGAGGGAGACACCAAAGCTGCGATTGCCCCAGCGGCGCCACCGCCAGAAACGGAATGCGACTGCTTTACACTACGCGCTCCGGTGCGCTCTTCTAAAGCAAATTTTTAGCACGACTGAGATCTGTTAAAACAGCTGAAACTATTTCAGTCGTGCATGTTTGGTATGACTCTGAAGGGGTTTGAAAGTATCTAACCAAAATTGCTTCCTTTTTAATTAGTGAAAGTATCAATGATAAAATTGTTCCAAATTAATTATTCTACCAACCTGCATCTGACTGTGTCTGTGAACTTGTTTCTTGCACTCCTCAATTTTACCAGTAATGTAACAAGTATCTGACCCAGTAATCAAGTTTAAGAGACTAATGCCGTTTGTGTAATGGCATTAAGATGGTACTGAAAATTGAACTGGTGGTCATGATGTTTAATTAATGAAATTATATCTTGCCTTGAATAATGCCAGTTGTGCAGTGGCATAAAATTAGGTATTTGAAATATCTTTGCTCTGATAACTTTAGTTATACCAAAATCGATTTCAAACCATGAACTGCAGATATATATATTGCATAGAGGCCTCATTTTCTTTACGTTCTTTCATTGGTGGGTAACTTTATTTTACTACTCATTTCCATATTCAATACAAGCAAAGGATCTGGATTACGATTTAGGCTGTTAGATTCAAACGTTACAAAAAGGTACGGCCAAACTTTCAAGAAACATTCCTCACACACAATTAAAGAAAAGATGTTATGTGGACATGTGTCCGGAAACGCTTAATTTCCATGTTAGAGCTCATTTCGTCAGTATGTACTGTACTTCCTCGATTCACCGCCATGATTTCATACGGGATACTCTACCTGCGCTGCTAGAACATGTGCCTTTATAAGAACGACACAACATGTGGTTCATGCACGATGGAGCTCCTGCACATTTCAGTCGAAGTGTTCGTACCCTTCTCAACAACAGATTCGGTTGCCAATGGATTGGTAGAGGCGGACCAATTCCATGGCCTCCACGCTCTCCTGACCTCAACCTTTTTGACTTCCATTTATGGGGGCATTTGAAAGCTCTTGTCTACGCAACCCCGGTACCAAATATAGAGAGTCTTCGTGCTCGTATTGTGGACGGCTGTGATACAATACGCCATTCTCCAGGGCTGCATCAGGGATTCCATGTGACGGAGGGTGGATGCATGTATCCTCGCTAACGGAGGACATTCTGAACATTTCCTGTAACAAAGTGTTTGAAGTCACGCTGGTACGTTCTGTTGCTGTGTGTTTCCATTCTATGATTAATGTGATTTGAAGAGAAATAATAAAATACATGGAAAGTAAGCGTTTCCGGACACATGTCCACATAACATATTTTCTTTCTTTGTTTGTGAGGAATGTTTCCTGAAAGTTTGGCAGTACCTTTTTGTAACACCCTATATATACAATTAAAATTTTAAGTCATACACAAAACTAACATTTCAAACATTTTTGTAGCATGAATCACTCTTACAAAAAGTTTTACAAAACGCTTACTGCGTCAAACCTTGAACATACCCATCCTAACTCTGAACACTATCTAACAAAGCCCATTTTGAAATCATTATACATCTTCTCTCATTTACGTGCTAAAGTTCGCTCAGTGTAAATTCCGGAGCGCGAGTCCTACCTTAAAGCTGTCACCGCACGCCTGCTTCCTCCGGGCACCTCGCTGCAACTTCCGAGTCTTTTTACTGCTCGCGCCCGGCTCTCTTAAACATCAAAGATATTACACTCATTCCACCTTGCCGTTGGCAAATACCAACTTTATTTTCTGGATCTACCCTGATTAGAACTTAGCACATACCTTTCATAGGTCTCTTCCGTACACTGTTTCTTTTCCTAAACTATGTTTTCTCTTTACTTTTCTCAGCTATTTGGACTGCAGGTTGTCACACCTCCTTCAGAATCATACTAAACATGCGCGGCTGAAATAGTTTCAGCTGTTGTATTAGTTCACTCTCCAATGCAGTGTTTGAAGTTGGTAGGAACCTACCCAGTCCTTTCTGAAGACCACTGAAGATTTTTTTCGTATTCCTGGTTCGTCTTCGAAGCGTTGTCTGCGTAACTTCGGAAGCTGTGATATCTGTGGGCGTCGAAAGCTTTTGAAATTCCCCAGACTACGCTTCGAAGACGAACCAGGAATACGAAAAAAATCTACAGTGGTCTTGAGAAAGGAATGAGTAGATTCCAACAAACTTTAAACACTGCATCGGAGAGTGAACTGTTACAACAGCTGAAACTAGATTCAGTCGCGCGTGTTTAGTATGACTCTGTAAAAGGTTTGACAACCTGCGGTCCAAATATCCGAGAAAAGTAAAGAGAAAACATAGTTTAGGAAAAGAAATAGTGTACGAAAGAAACCTTTGGGCGACAAGAGTGATGCTTCCGAAGATTGTCACTGTTTGTACTGCTTGGAACAATATTTGCATTCAGAATCCAGAGAACACTGGTTATGGTGTCAGCAGTGTAATTTGTGGGGACACACTAAATGTGCTGGAGTAGGCCA
Organism: Schistocerca nitens; assembly: GCF_023898315.1. Classification (NCBI taxonomy): domain Eukaryota; kingdom Metazoa; phylum Arthropoda; class Insecta; order Orthoptera; family Acrididae; genus Schistocerca; species Schistocerca nitens. The sequence goes on along the minus strand of NC_064614.1, from coordinate 292,350,462 downwards.
CAGAACGAAAAACTTTATTTGTGATGTCTGCAAATAGGTAGGACTAGCGAGAATTTATTTTTCAGAAACGGAAATAATTTTGTTACTTCATGGAGTAACATTCGTAATTCTATTTTTAAGTACCTTCTGTACGACTGAACTAAGAATACTTCAATGACACTGTCGAAGAATTGTTTTGGGAATAGTCTTCGATTTGTTAAGCATAAATCTATTAAATGTATCAGATATCTATTTTTTGTCTGAATTTCTTACTTTCCTTTATTCCTATGTCATTTTCCCTTACATCGGTCTAAAATGACATATTACGTACTATTACAAGATTTTCAGAAGCGTACTGCTTATATTATTTTAAAGACATGGAACGAAGGTAGCGAAACATACAAGAGGAAGAGACACTGTCGGGATAGCAATTTTATTTAACATCATGGTTTACGAAGCAATAACAGCCTGAAAACAAAATGGTTTGTCATTTTAGCTGGATTTCCCCTACCTATTGTATATTACACGTATTTCACTAAAGCTTATCACTATTTTTCTCAGAATTTTGATCATCTTGCACTGTTTGACTTTCTCGACAGCACCACAGAATTCAAGGTACACATGCTGTGTGAATACCACAAAATTAGTAGGTATTCGAATCACAAGAAACAGTTCGGTAATATGTTAAAAATTATATTTGAATGAATGTTCATTGGTTAACACAAAAAAAGAAAATTGCGTTGACAGTGATGTATTGTAGTTACCTTGAGAATATTATTTAAATTTTTACTCTAAATTTTTGGTGTGTGCTTTTTTTACTTCAGAAAGTAGTTTTTGAAATTATATAAGCTAATGTACACAATTTATGTTACAGTCATATTTTGTGTCTAATAGTGTCGAAACACACAACATTAAAATTGAACTATTGGTTTATAGTATAAATATGAAAATTGACAGTTTTTATGGAAATTTCTTCCTCCATTGGTTAAAACCATAAGATTGTATATGATATAATGTAACATTCAATGGCTGGAAAATTGCTCTGTTCGTTTTGCACTGTGATGTGTAAGTCAGTCTTCCAGTGAAAGATCTATTATATAGGTCTGATCACTTCAGATAATGAACATTCCATTAATGTGCACAAAGTGAAGTTGGAAGGTTAGTCAACTTTATAACATCTCTTTTCCTCCATTCTCAGCTACTTAAGAGATTGGCTAATATGATTATTAAATTGTTTTTTGTGCGATGGGTATAAATCTTCCAAAAAAATAAAAAAAAGTGGTATGGGGGTAGCGTCTTTGATTCATAATCAAAACGTCTTCGGTCCCATATTCGAATCCCACCGCTGCTAAAATTTTGATAAACTACCAGCTTTGGCGGCTGAAGACTACCGGCGTAATAAGTCGCCCGTCATTCTGCCAACGGCCTTGTCAAAGAGGGCGGAGGATCGGACAGAAGTTCAGGGTACTCTCTTCTCCTAGGGGTGGGAAACTGCCCCTAAAGGCGGAAGAATCAGCAATGATCGACGGCATGAGGATGCAGAAGGCAATGGAAACCACTACATTAAAGACACGTAACGCGCATCCACAAAACGTGTGGACTGTAATAGAAAAAGTGTCATGACGATCTGTCCATTGGCAAAAGATTCCAGAATAGTCCCCTATTCGGATCTCAAAGAGGGGACTGCTAAGAGGGAGGTTACCATGAGAAAAAGATTGAATCGCCAACTGAAGGGTAATGTTCTACGAGTCGGAGCGTGGATGTTAGAAGCTTGAACATGGTAGGGAAACTAGAAAATCTGTAACGGGAAATACAGAGGCTAAATCTAGATATAGCAGGGGTCAGTGAAGTGAAGTGGAAAGAAGACAAGAATTTCTGGTCAGATGAGTATAGGGTAATATCAACAGCAGCAGTAAATGGTATATCGGGAATAGGATTCGTTATGAATAGGAAGATAGGACAAAGAGTGTGTTACTGTGAACAGTTCAGTGATAGGGTTGTTCTTACCAGAATCGACAGTAAACCAAGACCGACAACGAGAGTTCAGGTATACATGCAGACGTCGTATGATGAAGATGAAGATCGAACTGTTGCACTGCTGAGCCAGTCTCCATCGATTGTCATCCCGATAGTTACTAGTCGATTTTCTATGCCTGCTTGTTTACTTCACATCTTTGGAGGATGGCTATTTAACTGCGGCGCGTGCGCTCTGCAGGGGAGCGCGTTCGAGTATCAGGTGTGTGAGTGACAGTGACGTGTGGCGCTGGCGAGTGACCGAGTCGGTACGACGAAGGAGCGTGGGCAGCATCTGCGGCGTGTTTAGCCGTTTGAATGCAGATCACCTGCAGATGGTGATTGGGATTTCCTGGAGATCTGAAGGACAGATTTCCTTCGCGTCTGTTACATGTTACTCAAAGTGAACGAACTGGAGTCGTCGAATTGTTTCTTGGTGGGTTCTGTTCACGTTAATTGAATACCCGAGTGCACTTAAATCTATATATTTGTTTCAGTTATTTGTCACTGCACTTGGTCTGCGTGATTGATATTTTGATGTTATTTAAGGGAGTGCTAGTTACGCACAACAATAGACATGAAGCCGTGCTTAATGCATAGCTAGACGTCATGCCAAATAGTACGTAAATCTGTGCCTGACGTTCAATAGCGGGCCGAAATAATTTTCCTATTTCTTGTTCCCATGTTATTACTTCGTTTCTTTGTTCTAGGGAATTGGCTAATCAAATTTTAAGAGCAAGTGCTTATCTAGGTTAGTCACACTTGGGTTCATTGGTGCCGTGTATAATTAAAGGTTTATTTATAACCAGTGGGGCAGATATGCTAGTCTATCTGATGCGCCAGAATGTTGTCTGCCGCTGATGTGTTTACGTTTCAGATAATTGGTAGTGGTCGACGCGAGCAAACTCCGATCGGGGTATCACGGTGGAAGAGGCAAATCTAAGGACCTGGATCGGTGTCTGTGGTTACTTTGTTATTGTGCTGCAAGTCCATCTTTCCGGTGGAGCGTTGTCGTTTTCTGACAGCTTAATTGTAGCTCAAAGTTGAGTATAGCTCCATTTTCCCTTCTCGAAGATAAATCACCTCTATGTGGTGGCACTTATCGGTCTGCTCGCGTCCATCACAAATTTTCAACGTAAAAATAGTAATGGCTCCCTGTTATGACTATTTAATATCCTATTATTATATTCTGGCCATGAAATGGATGTGAACCTGGAACCTGTGAGTAATTCTAAAGAGGAGCTTAGTCGAGTGCATATATCTGGTAATACCTCTAATTTCTTAAAATCAGTCCACGGAAGCAGTTTTAGAATTTGATATGGGTTGTGTAAAAAGTAGTACCTATGTAAGTCATGAAGTATTGAGTTACGTCAGTTATATTTTATTAATGGAGTTTTATGGACATTGTTATAACTAGTGAAAATTCCTTGAGTAAACTTTGAAAGATTTGGGTCCGTCACATTTACATGTGTACTTCTGTGGGTTCTGTAGGCCAGGTGCCTCTTATTATAATCGTGTTAATCTTGGTTTCATTAACAGCATGTGTTTGTAATAAAGAAGTGTTTGGCAACTACAAACTGGTTATGTGCTTAATTTCGATGTGTCGAAAGGAATGACGCATCAAAGAGATAGAGAAAGTATATGAGGATACTGAAAGGATACAGAAATAAGCGTATGGCGTCAGTGGCTGGAGTTCCCAGTCGGGAAGTACGGCCGCCAAGCGTAAGTCTTATTGAATGCGACGCCACATTGGGCGACTTGCGCGTCGACAATGGGGTTGAAATGAAGATGTCAGAAGAACACCCATTCCCTGAGGAGAAAAAAATCTCCGTCCCTAGTCGGGAATCGGACACGGGCCCCCGTGAGTGGCTTTCCAATGCACTGACCATTCAGCTAATGGGGCGGATATTGAAAGGGTAGTACAGTATGTTAAGGGATATGAAAATCTAATAGTCGTGGGAGACTGGAATGCAGTTGTAGGAGAAGGAGTAGAAGGAAAAATTACAGGAGAACTTGGGCTTGGGACAAGGAATGAGGGAGGAGAAATACTAATTGAGTCGTGTACCAAGTTTCAGCTAGTAATAGCGAATACTCTGTTCAAGAATCACAAGAGGAGGCGGTATACTTGGAAAAGGCCGGGTGATACGGGAAGATTACAGTTAGATTACATCATGGTCAGACAGAGATTCCGGTGTCAGATACTGGATTGTAAGGCGTACCCAGGAGTAGACATAGACTCAGATCACAATATAGTTTGATGAAGAGTGGGCTGAAGTTTAAGACATTAGTCAGGAAGAATCAATTCGCAAAGAAGTGGGATATGGAAGTACTTAGGAATGACGAGATACGGTTGAAGTTCTCTAAGGCTATAGATACAACGATAAGGAATAGCATACTAGGCAGTACAGTTGAAGAGGAATGGGCACCTTTAAAGGGCCATCACAGAAGTTGGGAAGTAAAACATAGGTACAAAGAAAGTAACTGCGAAGAAACGATGGGTAACAGAAGAAATACTGCAACTAGTCAATGAAAGGAAGAAGTACAAAAATGTACCGGTAAACTCAGGAATAGAGAAATACAAGTCGCTGAGGAATGAAACAAATAGGAAGTACAGGGAAGCTCAAACGAAATGACTGCGGGAAAAATGTAACGGCATCGAAAACGAAATGATTCTCGGAATTACAGACTCTGCATACTGGAAAGTCGAAACAACCTTCGGTGACATTAAAAGCAAGAGTGATAACATTAATAGTGCAACGGGAATTCTACTGTTAAATGCAGAGGAGAGAGCGGATAGGTGGAAAGAATACATTGAAAGCCTCTATGAGGGGGAAGATTTGTCTGATGTGATAGAAGAAGAAACAGGAGTCGATTTAGAAGATAGAGGGGATCCAGTACTAGAATCAGAAATTAAAAAGAGCTTTGGAGGACTTAAGATCAAATTAGGGAGAAGGTATAGATAACATTGCATCACAATTTTTAAAATTATTTGGGGAAGTAACAACAAAACGACTATTCACGTTGGTGTGTAAAATGTATGAGTCTGGCGACATATCATCTGACTTTCGGAAAAGCATCATCCACACAATTCCGCAGACAGCAAGAGCTGACAAGTGCGAGAATTACCGCACAATGTCCTTAACAGCTCATGCATCGAAGCTGCTTACAAGAATAATATACAGAAGAATGGAAAAGAAAATTGAGAATGCGCTAGGTGACGATCAGTTGGGCTTTACGAAAGGTGAAGGCAAGATAGGCAATTCTAACGCTGTAGTTCACAATGGAAGCAAGACTAAAGAAAAATCAAGACACTTTCATAAGATTTGTCGACATGGAAAAAGCGTTCGACAGTGTAAAATGGTGACAGATGCTAGAAATTCTGAGAAAAGCAGGCGTATGCTATAGCGAGAGACGGGTCATATACAATACGTACAAGAGCCAAGAGGGAATAATAAGAGTCGACGACCAAGAACGAAGTGCTCGTATTAAAAAAGGTGTAAGACAAGTATGTAGCCTTTCGCCCCTACTGTTCAAACTGTACATCGAGGAAGCAATGATGGAAACAAAAGAAACATTCACTAGTGGAATTAAAATTCAAGGTGAAAGGATATCAGTGATACGATTCGCTGATGACATTGATATCCTGTGTGAAAGTGAAGGAGAATTACATGATCTTCTGAACGGAATGAACAGTCTAATGAGTACAGAGTATGGACTGAGAGGAAATCGAAGAAGGACGAAGGTAATAAGAAGTAGTACAAATGAGAACAGTGAGAAACTAAACATCAGGATTGATGGCCACGAAGTAGATGAAGTTAAGGAATTCAATTACGTAGGCAGCAAAATAACCGATGACGGACGGAGCAAGGAGGACATCAAAAGCAGACTAGCAATGGCAAATAGGGCTTTCCTGGCCAGCAGAAGTCTACTTATGTCAAATAATTGCCTTAATTTCAGGAAGAAATTTCTGAGAATGTATGTCTGGAATATAGCATTGTATGGTAGTGAAACATGGACTGTGAGAAAACCGTAACAGAAGTGAATTGAAGCACTTAAGATATGGTGGTATAGATGGATGCTGAAAATTAAGTCGAATAATAAGATAAGGAAGGAGGAGGTTCAGTGCAGAATCGGAGAGGAGAGGAATACGTGGGAAACACTGATAAGGAGAAGGGACAGGATGATAGAGCATCTGTTAAGTCATTAGGGAATGACTTCCATGGTACTAGAGGGAGCTGTAGAGGGCAAAAACTGTAGAGAAAGACACAGGCTGGAATACATCAAGCAAATAATTGAGGACGTAGGCTGCAATAGGTTAGCACAGGAGAGGAATTCATGCGGACCACGTAAAACCAGTCAGAAGACTGATGGAAAAAAAAACAGCGTTCTCATACAGTCTACATGCGAGCGTCTACCTGCTTATCTGAGTGGTAACCTGCTTACCAACCATGCAGAACGACCGGTTTCGATACCCGTCAGTGTTTGAGATTTTCTCCTCCCCTGTGGTGCTCGGTGTCGTGTTGTCCTCATCAACTCGTCACCACCGATGCTCAAATCGCCCAATGTGGCGACACTGGCAATAACACTTGAACCTGGCGGCTGAACTTCCCCGGGCGGGACCTACAGGGTAACAATTCCATACGACAATTTCATTTCATTTTTACACACCAACGTCAATAGTCGTTTAGCTGCCACTGCCTCCAATTATATTAGAAATTCTGATGGAAATATTATCTATCTCCTCTACCTTATTGATCTTATGTCTTCCTAAGCTCTTTCAAATTCTGATTCTAATACGGAATCCTTCGTATCTTATCTATCGACTCCTGTTTCATCCGTCACGTCATAAGACAGGTCGCCTAGCTAATAGAGGTGTTCAATGTAATCCTTGTACCTATATGCTTTGTCTTCTGCCTTTAACAAAGGGGTTACCATTGAACTCTTAATGTTACCACATCTGCTTTTGATTGAAACGAGTGTTGTTTTGATTTTTCTGTATGTTGAGTCAGTCTTTCCTACTATCATTTCTTTTAAGACTTCTTCAAATTTTACATGTAGCCATTTCGCCTTAGCTTACCTACACTTCCTATTTATTTCATTCCTAAATAACGTGTATTTCTGTATTGCTGAATTTCCCTGAATATTGTTGTATCTCCTTCTTTCATCGATCAACTGAATATTTCATCTGTTACTCTTGGTTTCTCCACAGTTACCTTCTTTGCACCAATGTTTTTCTTTCCAGCTTGTGTGATTGCCCTCTTTAGAGATTTCCATTGCTCTTCAACTGCCTACTGAGCTATTCCTTATTTCAATATCCATAGCCGTAGAGAACGTAAAGCGTATCTCTTTATTCCTTAGTACCACTGATAAACATCGTCCTTCTGTGTTTTGAGAGCAAATTCCCCATGAAGCTGGCTTGCGGCAAGCTGCTACTCAGCACGATCACTCTGCTCAGACGCCTCACATCTTGCATATACAGAGATGCCCTGTGCCCAAATCGCACAACCACCACAACCTAGTCTGTGGCCTCAACAACGTAGGAGAGCTAAAATTTTCTTTAATTTAGCAATATACAAACTACTAGCTGTAAGGTATTGGGTGTTTTCTATGGGCACCCCACCACCTATTGTAATTTAAAATAGTTTAAGCTTATTTCTAAAAAGACCCCCGTACAAAGTAAGGAACAGAGAATTACCACCACTGCTACAAAAACTTTCACTACGAGGAAGTTATTTTTTATTGGATACATATTTATTTACCGACATATATACATTCTAAATACTACTTGTTTCTTCTCCAAGAAGGCAACCACATGCATTGGCGGGAGTCACTCACCAGGTGACCCTGTCTCCCACATATTACTCAAAGCCCCCTCCCCCCCCACCCCCCATCTTTATACTGGTGGCACTGCGGGCCACAATGACAGTCCAAGCATCTTGCGTAGTACAGGGAACCGTCCACCAGTCTCATATTGGCCCTTAATTCCAGTACCGGATCAAGGCCTGTAATTATAACAAAAATACCTAAGTATAAACAGAGAATGTCATAACGTTATTAATTTATCGCAACAAGTCAGGGCGTCTCTAGGAAAGCATGGAAGCAATACAGCATTAGCTACTGGTCTCACGCAGAGTTCACTTTGTTAGTAACAGAAAGAACTGGCAGTTGTAGTATCTTACTGGAAAATATTACTGCTTTTTGTTAGTTAACTAGTGCCTACTGGAAGGAGAAATTATTATTGTTATGGATAAGAAATGTTTTTACAAGTTGTGTACGTGATAAATGTTTAAAGGTTGTACACTCTTTGAGATCAGAAAGTAAATACTTAGATTAAAAGCGTGAAAGTAATTGGATGGACTTTGTTGGTACGCTTTTGCATTATGCTTAGGCCACAGTGATAATATCTATCTACTTTTGAATTCAGTACTTTATACACTCCTGGAAATTGAAATAAGAACACCGTGAATTCATTGTCCCAGGAAGGGGAAACTTTATTGACACATTCCTGGGGTCAGATACATCACATGATCACACTGACAGAACCACAGGCACATAGACACAGGCAACAGAGCATGCACAATGTCGGCACTAGTACAGTGTATATCCACCTTTCGCAGCAATGCAGGCTGCTATTCTCCCATGGAGACGATCGTAGAGATGCTGGATGTAGTCCTGTGGAACGGCTTGCCATGCCATTTCCACCTGGCGCCTCAGTTGGACCAGCGTTCGTGCTGGACGTGCAGACCGCGTGAGACGACGCTTCATTCAGTCCCAAACATGCTCAATGGGGGACAGATCCGGAGATCTTGCTGGCCAGGGTAGTTGACTTACACCTTCTAGAGCACGTTGGGTGGCACGGGATACATGCGGACGTGCATTGTCCTGTTGGAACAGCAAGTTCCCTTGCCGGTCTAGGAATGGTAGAACGATGGGTTCGATGACGGTTTGGATGTACCGTGCACTATTCAGTGTCCCCTCGACGATCACCAGTGGTGTACGGCCAGTGTAGGAGATCGCTCCCCACACCATGATGCCGGGTGTTGGCCCTGTGTGCCTCGGTCGTATGCAGTCCTGATTGTGGCGCTCACCTGCACGGCGCCAAACGCGCATACGACCATCATTGGCACCAAGGCAGAAGCGACTCTCATCGCTGAAGACGACACGTCTCCATTCGTCCCTCCATTCACGCCTGTCGCGACACCACTGGAGGCGGGCTGCACGATGTTGGGGCGTGAGCGGAAGACGGCCTAACGGTGTGCGGGACCGTAGCCCAGCTTCATGGAGACGGTTGCGAATGGTTCTCGCCGATACCCCAGGAGCAACAGTGTCCCTAATTTGCTGGGAAGTGGCGGTGCGGTCCCCTACGGCACTGCGTAGGATCCTACGGTCTTGGCGTGCATCCGTGCGTCGCTGCGGTCCGGTCCCAGGTCGACGGGCACGTGCACCTTCCGCCGACCACTGGCGACAACATCGATGTACTGTGGAGACCTCACGCCCCACGTGTTGAGCAATTCGGCGGTACGTCCACCCGGCCTCCCGCATGCCCACTATACGCCCTCGCTCAAAGTCCGTGAACTGCACATACGGTTCACGTCCACGCTGTCGCGGCATGCTACCAGTGTTAAAGACTGCGATGGAGCTCCGTATGCCACGGCAAACTGGCTGACACTGACGGCGGCGGTGCACAAATGCTGCGCAGCTAGCGCCATTCGACGGCCAACACCGCGGTTCCTGGTGTGTCCGCTGTGCCGTGCGTGTGATCATTGCTTGTACAGCCCTCTCGCAGTGTCCGGAGCAAGTATGGTGGGTCTGACACACCGGTGTCAATGTGTTCTTTTTTCCATTTCCAGGAGTGTATATTGAAAGTAACTGGTGCTCAAGCCTTTAAAGAATTCTAGTAAAACTAAAAACAATTTAATCTGTCTATGTAAGAAAAACAATCTCGCGACGTTAAGCATGTATGTGCGCATAAAGTATGAATTAAACAGCACACCAAAACAGGTTCAGTAGTGCAAAATATCTCCCATAATTCAGTAGTGTTGTTAAGGTTTAATATCTTTCACATTTACACCAGCATAAACTGAGAATTAATTATTTTACCTTAAGCCTTGAGCCACGCCGATATCGATTCTGAACGTTTTACTTACTCCGGCTTTACACCTTAAACAGAAAAATATTTGCGGTAATCAGAGCTCAGAACTCATATGGTATGATAACATAACCGTTTGTGTGGTTTAGGTTGCACTGTTTTAAAAATAATTACAGAAAATTAAAATTTACGCGTAATGACAGACAGCAAGGTGACCGACGTTACATTCGTCGCAACAGCAGCGTGTGCTGAAAACTCTGAAAACACAAGAATGGGGGGAAATGGGGATTACATTTCTATAAATGAAAACATGTTACCACATTTATTGTTAAGTCTTTATTTCAGAATAAATAAAATTTAACAAAATAACAGACCTGAGTACGTGGAGAGTCTGTAAGAACAAATACAGAAGTTCTTTGCTGGTAAATTCCTCACCTCGACAGACTAATGAGGTCCGTACCAGCAAATATTATTGGAAAAATAATCTAGGAAGTATACTGAATTTATATTTTGCGGGCGGAGTTATCCGTTTCTAGTTTTGGCGTAGGGACTGTACGTAAGTGCCAGAGTCTTTATCACAGCACTTTATACAGTGCTTAGCCTGAACCTACTTAATAAAGTGACAGTTTACGTGAATGATATACTAATTGCCACATCCACTTGGGACGAACATCTTGAGGTCCTAGAAAACGCACTGCGAAATTTCACAGAACCAGGTGTAATGGCAAATCTTGAAAAATCAAAATTCGTCCGACACTGGACAAAGTGTCTAGGAGACATAATTTCAGCTACAGCTCTTGATCCTAAGAAGCTGAAAACGATATGAATTTCCAAGACCTCAGACAAAGAAAAAATTAAAGGTGTTCATCAGAATAGCGTCGCTGTACCGAAAGTTTTTTTCAGGTTAGATGTTAAACTGTGAACTTATGTTGAATGTACTAAAGGAGACCGGATCATGGGTATGGTCAGATGAGTGCCAACATGCATTTGTTGAGATTAAACAAGCGTTGTTGGGTGCTACATCATCCGAATATGGGAGACGATCTTGTACATAAAGGCACGATTACTTATCTCTCTGGCGTCCAAAACTAAACGTAACTTTCCACCAGCCTTCTTCCATGGCAACTAAAGGATTATTATACGGTGAAAGTGAAGGTTTAATGATATCCCACTCAACAATCATTCGGATTTCTTTAGTAACCTCCTCTTTCTTGGCCCACGGAACAGAATAATTAGAATGTATGTATCGTGTGGCACCATTTCAGTTTGGTTCTCATATCCTTTGATAATGCTGCGTTTGTCCGAAAACACATCAACATATTTATGCAGAAGGTGTTTCAGATCATCTATTTGGCTAGTGGACAGGTATTCTGATTAACGAGTCTTTAACTCGATAGCTTCCAGAATGTGGGGCACCTTTCTTTCCCTGTCGTCTAATTAGCAGAATTTTTTTTCTTAGTGTCAAAAAATGTGCAATACAGTAGACATCCTACATACAATAACATTTTGACAGCATCTGCCATAATTTTCTTTCGCCCTAACAAGCCAGTGACACTCTTTTGCCTCTGTTGATTATAGTTATCTGTCCTCGAGAGAGGTCAATGTTCGCCCCTCCCCCTTCTCTCTCTCTCTCTCTCCCTCTCTCTCTCTCTCTCTCTCTCTATATATATATATATATATATATATATATATATATATATATATATGTCTGTGAGAAAGCCACAGCTCAATACGCAAGCGCCTGAGAGTCCCCAGACTACGAGAAAGGTACGTTTTACAGATTCTTCTTCCACCTTAATTGCAAATTGTACCTGATATTTAGTCAACTGCGACTGGGCACCGATGGAAACCATTACATGGCAATTCTTAACTGGCAAAATCTGTAACTTTAGTACCTGGGACAACCTTTTGTAGAACTCCACACTCATCACATTTGTGGTAGCATCTGTATCTATGATCATATTAACTGGTATTCCGCAAATATCACCCTCCACCATGGCTTGAACTCATTCTTTCTCTGTCTTTTGAGAGGTTCGTTGTTCACCTAATAACTGTTGTTGTATGTCAAGGCCGTTATTCTACCTTAACATATGAACGTCATTGATAATTTCGTGAGGTTTTTTATTCTCAGTGTTCCGCTCGGCCTATAACGGAGAGCAAATTGCGGCCGATTCTTCTTTATCTGAGCAGATGTACTACGCTGGTACACATCTGCTACTCACAATTTACTCATTTCGGTTGTTGTTGTTCCACTGATGTACCTGCAGATTTAATCCATTTGCACTAAACGGACTACTGAAGTTTGAAGGGTGACTATTGCTCTGTATAGGCCGTGGATTACTACTCCACGGAGCAGAACAACCTCCTTGCTTCAAGTTTTTCCGTTTTGGATTCTTATTTTGACTTGAGTCATTCCTATCCTCATGTACTCTCTTCCTATTAAACGACTGATTGTGGCCTCTATTACTATATCCATTATTTGATTATTATTATTATTATTATTATCATTAGTGTAATCATTTTTTCGGTTACCATTGCCGTTGTTATGTGGTCAATGGTTCCTTTTGTCACGCTTAGATGGTGATAAGATGCCATTATTTTGCTCGCTACTATGCTTTAAATCCTATTGCATTAAGTCTATTGAGGCGAACACTGAGCTATTGGTGAGTGATTCATCCCAGTAGCGAGTCTAATTGATATACCGTTCAAAATATTTTCTGAGTGTCCCTTGTTAGGATTATAAAGTTCAGGCGGTTACACCTGTTTGCGTAAATGCTCCTGAATCCCGTTTGACCACAATTTAGCCAGAAATGACTGTCCAAAAGTTTCTTGCATTTCACAAGTTTCACAAATTTGTGTTGTCCACAGTGCGGGTACTCCGAGGACGAGAGATCGAATGAAATATATTCGTTGCCTCTCATTCCTTTTTTTGAGAAAGATATTTTTAAAATTTAGTATGAAAACTGCAGGGTATAAATACTTTTTTCATACGTAAACAGTTGAAACTGAGTCCTCTTTGTCAGATTTTATTCCAGTGTCAATTCTGACAATGAAGACACTGTCCAGACAACCGCAGTGTGTTGCATCGGACAGTGACTGTAACTGTTCGAATTGCATCTGCCCACACGGAAATTTCTGCTACGTTTGCCCGCGCTGGTAGTTGCATAGGTTTTGTTGTCTCCGTTCGCTCGGGAAAGTGCATGTGTTACCATATCTACCTGCGCATGCCGAACGAACGTTCGCGCTCTGCCTATTATCGTTATTCATAGCACAATTATCTGTGTCTACACACTCTGGGGCATTCCGCTGCCAAACTGTTGCGTTAATTTTCATTATCACCACTGTGTCATTCGACACAGGTGTTGCAGATTTCAGATTTCGTTTTCACCCGTTGGATCGTATTCTTGACTTGAGTTTCAATGTGATCAATTACTTCGTTGTCTTTAACTGAAACCATTGGTTAGTACTATCATCGTGTTTCTTAACTTTTTCCTCATATTTAAGTTGTACTCATTCATTGGCCTCAATAGATAAATTATACAAACCTTTCGGTGGCCTCTGACGCATTCTCCTTTACCATTAATTGCTCAGTCTGTAGTGCAGTTCCTTGTGCAGATAAAGTTTACACAAGCTATGGTAAGTCTTTGTATGCTTCTCTAATTCCTTTAATTTCCTCTAGGATTTTATGTCTCATTCTTATAGTTAATGATCACGTTCTTTGTCTCTTTCGGCTTGTAACCTTTCGCGCTCTTGGTCTGTCTCTTGTAATTTACGTGAGAGCTCAGAGAAAGGATTAGCTATGGGTGAACAAACAGCCACATTGCGTTATCTATCAGTCTCCCTATGTTCTCTTTGCTTTATACGTGTAGTATCGCTAGTGCTTTCCGTCGTAATGCCACTGGTAAATGCGGTGCACCTGTTTCCACTTATCATTTCGGATTCTGGCCTATTACCGGCATCTGTAAACTCTATTACAATTTCAGATTCATGCTCTGTTGGTAGCACAATTTCTATATCAGATAAGTCTTGGCTAGCTTGCTGTTCTACTCATTTTTTCAGTCTAACAATCTTAGTCACAATTAGTTTTCACAATATATACTCAAATCAAACATGCAATAAAGCCGTACAAAGAAAATGTCATACAAAAGAACACACATATAAGTGATTCGGTGATATTGAGTGAAATATGTCACTACTTACCGTAGCAGCTGTGCATCCGCAGTTAGCTATTTCTCGACAGTGGGATATTATACCCTGCCGCCCTTACCTTACCTTTAACATGAACTTTTTGTTTGTGGTGTGCAGTCATAAACTTCCAGCAAATATTTTCGTCAGATCAGGTATGATTCTCACTCAGGTGTAACCTGCGACAAATGCATACAAATACTGTATGTACGCTTTAGGTTGCGTTTTATCTGAAATAGTTACTGCAAAGTAAAATTTCCCCATAATGGCCGACAACAAGGAGACCAGCGATGTTACGTTCGTATCCGCTGCAGCGTGTATTAAGAATGCTGAAAACACAAGAATGTGGCAAAGGGGAATTACTTTTCTATAAATGAAAACAATTAACCACAATTATTGATAAGTCTCTATTTCAAGCGAATGAAACTACAAGACAATAGGAAGAGAGCAGAAAACGGAGAGAATCCCCAGCGATAATCTTATTGCGGGCTTACATACATATTAAATGATAGCATCCAGCGATTACATGTCGACCTTGTCATAGTCATTAGCAATCTTAAACGAAATGTTTACCAAACGTATATCATTACATATTTCATTTCTGATTCTAGTATCAGAATAATAGATCACTTTTAACAAAATTCCATATAATTTGTATATTTTATATATTGTTTCGAAAGTATTCACAGGGATGCTGTACAGACAGTTACTGTCAGACTTCATCTGTGCGGCACAGTGCTGCTACTGTAGATGCATTTCACACTGGACGGACTTTTTTTCCAGTCATCAGTCTTCTGTTTGGTTCGACTCGGCCCTCCTCGAATTCCTCTCCTGTATCAGCATCTTCATCTCAGAGTAGCACCTGCAACGTACGTCCTCAACAATTTGCTGGATGTATTCTCTGTCTTTTGCACTCTACAGCTCCGTATAGTACCATGAAATTCATTCCCTGACGTCTTAGCAGATGTCGTATCATTCCAACCCTTTTCCTTGTCAGTGTTTACCAGACATTCCTTTCCTCTCCGATTCTGCGCAGAACTTTCTCATTCACTTCGTTATCAGTTCAATTAATTTTCAAGATTCTTCTATAGCACCACATCTCAAATGCTTCTAATATTTCCGCCGTCCGCGGAGTGTCAGTTATAGCGTTTTTATTTAAACTAATGTCTTTCTTCAAAATTTACAAAACAATATTCGTGAGATAGGACTGATCCTCCAAGCCTACCAATAACTAAATCAGAGATTCTTCCAACCATAAACTGTTTGTAGTAACCATACAACTTCACCAAACCAAGCCCCGGGCGTCTCGTGAAGATCGGCGCGGAGTCCATGTTGCCGTCACCTGAGTCCGAGGACGAGTAGAGACACAGCGAGGATGGCTCCGGTACGCTGGCGGCGGTGGACGATGACGCGGCGGCTACGATGACACCAGTGGGTTCGCTCGGCGTGAACTGCCTCTCCAGGTTTTTTTTTTTCTTTAGTGAATTTTAATTCCCCCCGAAGGGGGCGGGCTGGCAGCAGCTTAGTATGCCGCTCTTCAGCCTACAGACTTTGTGAGAAAGATGAAGAGAATAAATAATAAAAACAGGCGATAAAATCGGAGACTTAAAGAGTAACATGGCGAAAAGAAATCGTGGAAATTAAAACAAAGAACAGAGGGATGATGATGCTAATAAAATACATACGAAGCAGACAGGTAAAACAATAGACAGACAAGTAAAAAACACGGCGACAGTCTGGATTCTGTTCGCAAAAGACATAAAATTCACACCTAGCGACAGCATGGTTTCTGTTCGCAACACGAGAAAGACAAACAACACTGAATAGTCACTGGAACACTGCACAAAATAGTTGGCAAACGTGACATACCACAGCCGAGAGCAGGTGGGGGGGGAAACTGGACAGATGATGGGAAAACAAAAAAGGGGGGAAAGGAGAGTAAAAGCGGAGGGGGGAACCGGGAAAGGAGCTGATGGAGGATGAGGACCCATAAGAGGGGTGGGGGGCAGACGCGACAGGGAGTGGGGTAGGCAGAGGAGGGGAATACAAAAGGACTTTGGGGGGGGGGGGGAGAAGGGATCTCTCCAGGCTCCTGCGCCAGCTTAAATACTGCTTGGCGCATGGATATGGCTGGCTCTATTTGCAGTCACGTGTCGAGCGGAAGGAAAGAGGTCTGCGGCTGTAGCGACCTCTAGCGGCCCCGTGGACGCCTCCTGGTGGTGTCTGGGAAGCGTCTGTGTTTCCGGGACGACCGGCCAGGCTGACCCCTACTCGGTCCGGGGCCCGCTGTACAGGTCTGCTTCGCGGGAAGCGAGAGTTGCAGGCGCTTAGTCTGGACACACAAGCTTCGATTCTCTTCTGTTCCGGTTTTCCCACAGTCCATATGTCAGTAACATACAATGCTGTGCTCAAAACGTACATTCCAAGAAAATTCATCCTCAAATTAAGGCCTAAGTTTGATACCAGTAGACTTCTCTTGGTGAGGTAAGTCCTTTTTTCCAGTGCTAGTCTGCTTTGATTGTATTCCTTGAACCGTCCGTCATTAGTTCTTTGCTGCCTAGGTAGTAGAATTCCTTAACTTGGCCTACTTCGAGACCGTCGGTCCTCATTTCTGCTCCTTCACATTACTTCCGTCGTTATTCGATTTACTCTCGGTCCATATTCTTTAATCATAAGATTGTTCATCCCATTCAGCAGATCCAGCAATACTTCTTTACTTTCACTCAGGACAGAAATGTCATCAGCGAATCGTATCATTAATATCTTTTCACGCTGAATTTTAATGCCGCGCGGAGTGGCCGCGCCGTTTATGGCGCCATGTCACGGAATGCCTGGCCACTCCAGCCGGACAGCCGGAGGTTCGAGTCCTCCCTCGGGCATGGGGGTGGGTGTGTGGTGTTCTTAGCATAAGTTTGTTTAAGTAGTGTGTAACTCTAGGGACCGATGACGTCAGCAGTGTGGTCCCTTAGGAATTCACACACAATTGAAGATTTTGAATTTCAGTTTCACTCCTGAACCTTTCATTTCCATCATTGCTTGTTCGATGTACAGACTGGAAAGACTTGCCGAAAGACTACATCCTTGTCTAACACCCTTTTTGATACGAGCACTTCGTTTTAGTCGTTCACCCTTGTTATTCCCTCTTGGCTCTCGTACATATTGTGTATTACCAGTCTCTCCCTATAGCTTACCCCTATTTTTCTCAGAATGTCTAACATCTTGCACCATTTTACATTATCGAACGGTTTTTGCACGTCCACAAATCCTTCGAACGTATCTTGATTTTTCTTTAGTCTTGCTTACCATTATTAACTGCAACGTCAGAATGGCCTCCCTGGTGCCTCTACCGTTACTAAAGCCAAACTGATTGTCATTTACAACATCCTCATTTTTTCCTCTCTTCTGTATAATATTCTCGTCAGCATCTTGGATGCATGAGCTGTTAAGCTGATTGTGCGATAATTTTCGCACTTGTCAGCTTTTGAGGTCTTCGGGATTGTGTGGATGATATTTTTCTGAAGGAAAGATGGTATGTCGCCAGACTCATACGTTCTACGCGCCATCGTGAATAGCCCTTTTGCTGCCACTTCCCCCAATGGTTCTAGAAATTCTGATGGAATGTTATCTGTCCCTTCTGCTTTATTTGTTCTTAAGTCTTCCAAAGCTCTCTTGAATTCTGATTTTAATACTGCATCGCCTGTCTCCTCTAAATCGACTCCTGTTTCGTGTTCTATCACATCAGACAAATGTTTCCTCTCATTGAGGCCTTCAGTGCTCTCTTTCCATACATCTGCTCTTTCCCCTGCATTTTACAGCGGGATTACCGTTGCACTCTTAATGTTACCATCCTTGCTTTTAATTTCACCAAAGACTGTTTTGACCTTCCTATATGCTAAGTAAGTCCTTCTGACAATCATTTGTTTTTAGATTTCTTCACATTTTTCAAGGAGCCATTTCGTCATAGCTTCCCTGCACTTCCAATTTATTTCATTCCTCAGCGACTTGTATTTCTGTATTCCTGAATTATACTTCCTTCTTTCATTGACCAACTCAATTCTCTGTTACCCAATGTTTTTTCGCAGTTACCTTCTTTGTACATACGATTTTCTTTCCAACTTCTGTGCATGCCCTTTCGAGAGGTGTCCATTTGTCTTCAACTGTGCTACCTACTGAGCTATGCCTTATTCCTGTATCTATAGCCTTAGAGAACTTCAAAAGTAACTTCCGTATCTCACTTCTTTGAGTATTGATTCTTCCTGATTAATCTCTTAATCTTCAGCCTACTTTTCATCGTTAATACATTGTGATCTGAGTCCATATCTGCTCCTGGGTACGATTTACCATCCAGTGTCTTACATCCCTGTCTGTCCATGATGTAATCTGACTGAGATCTTCCCGTATCACGCTGCCTTTTCCAAGTATACCTCCTCCTCTTGTGTTTTTTCAGCAGAATATTCGCTGTTATTACAGATGTCAATAAGTCATTTCTATCTCTCTTACCTTGTTCCAAACCCATGTTCTCATGTAACCTATTCGTCTACGCTCTACGACTCCATTCCAGTTCTCCATGACTATTAGATTTTCAGCTCTGTTTACGTACTGTATTACCCTTCCTGTATCCTCATATACTTTCTTCATCTCTTCACACTCAGCTTGTGACGTCGGCATGTATACCTTAACTATCGTTGTCGATGTTGGTTCGCTGTGTATTCTGATAAGAACAATCCTATCACTGAACTGCTTAGCTACTACAATTATACTATTTTCTTCTGCTGCTGGCATTACCCTATGAGTATAGGTGACTAGAAATCCTTGTCTTCTTTCGATTTCACCTCAGTGATCCCTACTATATCTAGATCGGGCCTTTGCGTTTCTATTTTCATATTTTCTGGCTTCCATATCACGTTCAAGACTTTGACATTCCAGGAACCGACGTTGTTATTTCGTTGTTTATTCATTCGTTTTGTCACAGTCACCTACCCTTTAACAGTCCCCTCCAAGAGTACCCATAGATCCGACTGGGGGAGTATTCCGTAATCTTTTGCCAATGGAGAGGCCATCATATGTCTTTATTGCAGTGGATTCCATTGCCTTCTGCATCCTCATGCCGTTGATCACTGATGATTCCGCCGTTAGGGGCAGTGTCGCACCTCAAGGACAACAGAGTGCCCTGAACCTCTGTCCCCTCCTCCGCCCTATTTGACAAAGCCGTTGGCCGAATGAGGGTTACTTCTTACACCGCAAGTCATCAGCCAACAGTGCTGATTATTAATCAATATTTAAGTAGTGGCGGGTTCGAACCTGTCACCGAGGACGCTTTCATTAGTAATCATAGACGATACCCCTAGGCCACGGACTTAGAGATGGTAGAATGGCAACGAGCATCCAATTGAACTATAAAAATTACAATTGTTCCAAAGGTGGGCGGCTGGGCTTCTTCGCCAACGATGCCCCGGAGCCTTTTGGTGCAACGCCATAGGCCACGGGAAGACGGGGAGGCCATTGCACTTACCCCGGATGCTGGGGTCAGCGATAATGAAAAATATGATGTTGATGACATCAATACCAAGAACGTTGGTTTAATGTCAGCGAAATTCCCGCCAGAATATACACTGATCCTTAAGACCTGGAAACAGAGAATCTTCAACGTCGTGGTTGTATCACCTCATTAAACACCACACCAACTGAACACGCACATTCCTAGACGAACTACAACAGTCACCAAAACGAGATGATGAATGAAACACAACGGGATTACCAGAGCGTCAAGTCAATGTTTCTCACCAGTGAGGAGTCGACAGCTGAAGCCATACAGCTCCTACACAGAGAAATGGGTGAAGACGACAATAGGGAATTTGTAGCTGGATTTAGTGTGGATTAATGGTTCAAATGGCTCTGAGCACTATGGGACTTAATTTCTGAGGTCATCAGTCCCCTAGAACTTAGGACTGCTTAAACCTAACTAACCTAAGGACATCAGACACATCCATGCCCGAGGCAGGATTCGAACCTGCGACCGTATCGGTGGCGCGGTTCCAGACGGTAGCGCCTAGAGCCCCACGGCCACTCCAGCCGGCAGTGTGGATTAATTATTTAATTAACTGTTAAATCACGACCCAACAGAGCATCAGGACCGGACGGATGTCCCAAAGAGATTTATCACACTTTCTGGTACATCATCGGAATTACATTCTGTCAATTTTTAATGACATAATTAGTGAGACATTATGCCCAGCGAGATGAAAGAGGGAAAAATTGTTCTCGTACGAACAAAAAGCTGACTAAGAAACGTTGAAAATCTCTACCTATTACACTGTTGAACTTTGATTACGAAACAGTCCTTTAACTGCAGATAACCAGTTTCTTCAAAAAGTAGTAAAAGATCAGGTTTCCATCTCCAAAAGTGGATGAAATTTTGAAATGTCAATTCATTAGCTGCTGCTACCAAAATAAAACATGTCCTCTTTTTGATCGACTGCCATAAAACCTTCTCTCATGTCAGCCATCGATACACAATGAGAATGATTGAGAAAAAGAGTCTGGAAAAGAATGTAATAGAAATCATTCGGAATATGTTCACTGGCAAATCCACTATGGTACAAGTTAATGGAAAGCCAACAATATCCTTTAACATTCGTCGTGGTTTGCCACAGGACAATCCGTTCCCTAAACGTTTTTCGTGTTGTCGCTGGACATTGTCAGGTATTTCCTTGTCCGATCAAACGCTTGTTGTATGGGCATACTCTGATTACGTCGCTGTTCTAACAGATGTGAAGACGATATAGCACCCATAAAATGAAACACTGACAAAACTATAAAATCCTAATCAACATAGGGTTCGATAGCTTAGATATGTCATGGGCACGAGTTGTGGATAATCACAAAACCCCAGGAGCCATTCCATACAGGTGCCCTCTGAAGACTGCAGCAAAAAATTAGAGATATGTAATAAATACATTGCTAGGGGTGCTTGTTGAAACTAACCGGTGCGCGGTAAACTTAACTGAAAAAATTAGAAACGTAAACACGCATGTATTCTCCAAAAAATGCTATGTCCCGCACTTCTTCCTGATTCCAAAAATGATAAGCGATAGAAGATTAAAAGCGTAGAGGAGCATGTTCTAGCGTCGAATGATACGCTAGCCAAATCCAAGGAAACTCGTGGGCTGAAAATTTTAACCATCAAAGGAAAAGCATCGGCGTTGTTCCACCAGAGAATAATAAACTGCTAAGTGAAAGACCAAGCAATATAAAAATGAATCTATTTCAAGCCGTGCGCTTAACAAGTTAACATCCTCCGGCCGACCTAACCTCAGTTATCTACTGGATGTATTCCAATCTCTGTCTTCCACTACAGTTTTTGCCCTCTACAGCGCCCTCTAGTTCCGCGGAGGATATTCTCTGATGTCATAAAACATGTTCAATCATCCAGTCTATTCTTCTTGTTAGTGTTTTTCTTATGTCCCTTTCTTCGTCGATTCCGCATAGAACCTCCTCTGTGCTTACCGTAGCTGTCCAACTTTCTTCTGTAGCATAATATCTTAAACGGTTCGATTCTCTTCTTTTCCGAATCCTCCAACGGCCTTTGTTCATTACCATCGAATACAGCGCTCCAGACGGTTATTCTTTGAAATTTGTTGCCCAAATTAAGGCCTAGGTTCGGAGGCAATAGGCCAGGAGTGTCCTCTTTGCTTCTGCTAGTCTTTTTTTATATCCTGGTTGTTTCGTCAGTCATGGCTGATTTTGCTTACAAGGTAGTAGAATTCCTTTAACTTCGTCTACTCCATGATCACCAGTATTTATAAGAAGTTTCTCTCTATTCTATTTTTTGCTGTTTCTCATTACTCTTGACTTTTTCGGTTTACTCTCAATCCATGTGTACTTATCACAATGTTCATTTCACTCGGCACAGACTGTAACCTGTTCTTGACTTCCACTGAGGATAGTAATGTCCTTGGCGAATCTTATCTTTCATCTCCTTTTACCCTGAATTTTAACCTCACCTCTCGATTATTTCCATCATAGCTTCTTCCATATATATACTGTCAGTAGGAGCAAAAGAAGCTTGCTGTGAATACAGTACTGCAGGGTGTTTAAAATTGAAATCTTTTTTTGAATGTAAATCATTCAAAACCTTAACCTAAAGGCCCAAGGTAAAACATTCAGACAGCTACTCCTGCAGGAAGTGTTGTATAGAAGTTTATTGCTAAATGTAGAGCAAAGGCCCAACTTAACCGTGTAAAGAAAATTTGTTCGCCGGAAAATATTGAACGCGTTCACGAGACTATGGTAAGAAGTCTACGGAAATTAATCAGACGTCTATCCTCTCAACTAAACATCAAACAAACGTCATACCAGACCATGTTGAACCTGATACACACGGGAGCATACAAAGTAAGAGTTAGGCAAGTATTAAAACTTACGGATTACGAACAACGAATGGCTACTTATATATGTTGCTGATGGTTATCTGGACCCAAATCCTTACTTCACCTCAGGCGAAGCATGGTTTCACCTAGGCGGGTACGGGAACTCTCAAAACACACGCTATTGGTCGATAGACAACCCCAGGGAACGCTCTGAGGTGCCTCTGCGTGACTTGAAGGTTGGCGTTTGGTGTGCAGTTTCATGTCAGTGGACTATAGGACCCAATTTCTTTAACAATACCGTGAACTATGAAGTGTATGTAACGGAACTGTTGAAACCAATCATAGTGTAGATAACGGAGGAAGAACGAGAGTATGCATTTGTCCAGCAAGATGGCGCTACGTAGCATACTTCACGGTTTTCGATGTCATACGTCCATGAAGCATTTGGAGAAGAACATACAGTTTCCGGATGTTTAGGTCGTCCCACATGGCTCGATCTGTCTACATGTGATTTTTAGGAGTGGTGTAATTTGAAGGGTAAAGTCTACAGTGACAACCCACAAATGGTTGAAGAGCTGAAAAGAAATATTCGTACAGGGATTGGAGAAATCACAGCAAATGAATTGGCAAAAGTGTCCAGAAATATGTTGACACGATCTCAGTTGTGTAGAAGTTTATGGTGCACATTTTCAGCTCCTGTGAACTACTGAGCTATTGAATCTTCAGTATGTTGCTTTTCATAATAATAATTCACTACGCTGTTTTCTGTATTTACGATAAACGAATGAATTGTCTGTACGATGTTTATAAGATATGCGGCCTCTTTTATTCTGGCTCTCCTGCATTAATATTAATGGTACACAGGGTGTAACAAAAAGGTATGACCTAACTTTCATGAAACTTTCCTCATACACAGTGGAATACGATGTGTCATATGGACATGGGCCCGAAAACGCTTTATTTCCATGTTAAAGCTTACTTTTCACTTCTCGTCATAATCGCGTTAATAACGGGAAACATGAAATATTCAAAATATAATCTCTGTTACATTTGGTTTGATTGCACAATAATTTGTAATTCGTGGGTTCACCGCCGGTGTTTGTTGTTCCAGTCGAAAGAAGGTGATGTTTACATGTGACTCACTTTACTGCTTGTGTTGACATGTGACTAGCTTCATTGTTCTACTAGCATCAAGCACATAGAATCAATTATCTAGTGTTCCTTACGGAATCACGGACGTGGTTTCTAGGACAAAGAATTGGAAGTGTACTGAAATGCGGAGCTGGCAGATACCCATTTACTGTATGAATTAGCAGATGATAATGGTCGTGGCGCTCAACATTTGGATCGGATTTCCAGATCGACGGTGTCCCGATAGGAGGACGTCTGATGCAATTGATCGTCGACTTATGGAGAATGGAACATTTACTCGCGACTGGAGGGGGCCTGGGGGACGAGGACACCTCATCTGGAGGATGAACTTCCTCGTGCAGTACACGACTACCCTAGTGTGGACATAGGAAAATCGGCAGCAATAAGCAGAGATAAAAACGTGACTGCTTGGAGATTCTAGGACAGAAAAGTCAGCAGCGTTCGTAATACCATCTGACCTTTTTGCATTGCATTGAAGAAGTAGATTTTAAATGACAGTGCAGCTAACTTTAGTGCGTTGTTTGTAGAATTGTAGACTGAGCGTGGTAATAGTGACACATGTTCCAGTTGAACTCAGGTATGTGCAAGGAGTTGGACACATGCTTGTACTACATGCCTAAGTCAGGCTGAAATATGTGTCAATATGACTACGCTCAGTCTGCATGATACTTATAACGCACTGATGATAGCTGCACTGCCAGCTGAAATCTTGATCTGCAGTGCTATAAGAAAGACAGACGACATTACAAGAGATGCTGAGGTTCTTTCTGTAATGGATTATATCAAGGTCGTGAAAACAATTATTCCCATGAAATAGAACATAATGTCTGGAGATTGCTACATTAGGATGTGCTGTGTCCATACCATGCGTAGAAACTAAACTCTAACATGGAAATGAACCATTTCGAAACCCATGTACATATAACACATTTTCTTCCTCTACGTGTGAGGAATGTTTCCAGAATGTTTGTCCATATCTTTCTGTCACATTGTACTAAATAAATGCTATAAACATTTGCCTATAAAAGGCCATACATTAAAAAAGTTCTGCCACTGTAATATGTATCTTTGTACTAAAAGTATCGAAAATTCAGCGCCCAGTGGTCGTAGAAGTATAAAAAGGTGTACTCTGTGCATTTATATCATTGTGGATAGATTTTTCTTTCGTGAAGTAACGTAAAACTTTGGAAAACTTTACTTGACAGATATCTTTCCCTTCCAACACTACTACTATATTTACTAAGGGGTACGTCGGTGCCTGTTGAAGGTATATTTTAGCGAACCGCATCTTAAAAGAAGACTGTAGCTGTATATTACTGATAAGAGTCTATAACGAGATTTTCCCTCTGCAGCGGAGTGTGCGCTGATATTAAACTTCCTGGCAGATTAAAACTGTGTGCCAGACAGAGACTCGAACTCAGGACCTTTGCCTTCCGCGGGCAACTGCTCTACCATCTGAGCTACCCAAGCACGACTCATTACCAACACCCCTCACAGCTTCAATTCTTCCAGTACCTCGTCTCCTACCTTCTAAACGTTACAGAAGCTCTTCTGCGCAACTTGCAGAACTAGCACTCCTGGAAGAAAGGATATTGCGGAGACATGGCTTAGCCACAGCCTGGGGGATGGTTCCTGAATGAAGTTTTCACTCTGCACCGGAGTGTTCTGTGACATGAAACTTCCTGGCAGTTTCGCACACTGGCTTCAGCAAAATTTTGTGACTTTATAAGGAACTGAGTACCAGTAATTATTTTTCGGGTCTCATGTCATGCCTTTTCGAGGTGTGTGTTATCTGTGTAAGGATTGGAGCGATGAAAAATACATTATGTTGCATTAAATTTGTTTATTAGGTCATGCTGCTGTTGTATACTGCTACGGCTCAAGGTAAAGTCAGGTAACGTGCCTGACATGTGAGATCCAGAAGAATGAAATGTTTACCACCACGCTGTTGTTTTAAAACAGTAGGGAAAAGTCAAATAAGTTGACAAGGAATCTAAGATGAATTTTGTATTTCTTCGATAACTCTCCAGATGGTACTTCGCACACTATTTTATTGCTTCCTTAACGTGCTCTGCAGGCATGTCTGTTGAACTAGCCTCGTTTGGCCATTTTGTTTTGTTAAGAACAGAGGCTTCGAAATGGACACTGTTTTTGTAACAGTTATTCATACTGTTTAAATAAGTTCATCTGAATAATACTTTTATATTGATGAATGTTAGTTGATTCCTCTTAGGACTTATAGATTTATTGATGCTTTATAATGGTTTAATGAAAGTACTCTGCAAGATTTTCTTCATGTTTAAGTCTGTATCCAAAATGTCGATTGCTGTTAAGGTGCAGAATTACGCAGAACCTGAGATGGCGAATTCGTCATCTTATCCGCACCTCTCTGTTGTCACGCTTCTATTTCCTTTGGTATCATATAGTCGTGTATTTGGCGTAAAGGCTGCGTAATAAGCATGGAGAATGTGTATATAAGGAAGACAGATCGACAAAAATGGAGCGAGGAATCAATCAATGAAAGAGGCAATGCGGCATGTAAAAAATGGAAATCCTGAATTCTAACACTTCCCTGATCCTGCAATTTAAGCCGGTAAACTGAGCATGAGCCCGCTCTTGGCTTCGAGGCCACTGATACCACTTTCCGTCTTTCCAACCTCTTCACAAAGGATGCAGTCTCTTTCGTCGACATACTCGAAATCACTGTCGGCCTACTCAATTTGGATGGATGAGTTTAAAAATACTATCTATCTACTCACTTCACACATATGAGGAGGGTGGTGTTCCTATATAAAAATCAACATACACCAGACACTTTCCGTTTTTACCACAACAGCATTCGCCACAGATATAACTTCAAACTTCCAACACATCGTTTAAGTCATTATGCCAAAACACCATAGAACATAGAGTTAAAAATTTTCAATAAAATAAAATGCAGTAATATATTTAAGATGGAGCTTGGTTCACTGAAAAGATTGCTCTTTACTCTTATGGTGGAAAGTGTTATTAGTCTGTCGAAGAATACATTGAGGAGAGCTTCACAGCCTGAACACAGGGATTGTATTACATTTATTATTTTATGTACATGTGTAGCTGTAACTTAAATGTAAAATATAATGTAAACTTTTGTATTTCTCTTAAAAAAGAGAAAAAATTTTCTTTTGCAAACCTTGACATGTCTCCTGTATCTCAAATCAAATGATTTCTTTTATTTTCGAACTCAGAATACTCTCTAGAATTCTGCAACAAACCGATGTTAAGGATGTTGGTCTGTACTGAATAAACTGAATATATCATAACAACACATCCTCAGAGAAACACAATAATCATGCTTACGAGAATATACAGGAATGTGAAATGTTAATTGCATCAACAGAGCGACTATCTACGGCATATCTATTAAGAAGCATGTCCTTTGTAAGTGAAAACGTATTTCTATTGGCTAAATTCTTCTAACATTCTTATATATAAATCATTTGTCTAAAAATAGTTTGAAATTAAAGTCATTAGTTTACGAAGTTACTCGTACCACGTGAAAGGTAATTACGATTGAATATCACTTATTTGTTCGTACTACTTTGTACTTTAAATCAGACGCACAGAAGTTTGCGCTATTACGTCTTTCATGTTAAATTGTTAGTCTATCAACTATAGAAAACATTTGTGGTGATAGTTCTGCGTGCTAGTGAAGGTATTTCTAAGGTTAATTTCAAATGAGCGAACTACGACAATGTTATTATCGTGAAGGTGTGTACGTTTTTGCGCTGGCGGACAGAAAGTTGTTTTACGTGCATGAGCAGTTATATACACGGTAAATTTTACATACATTTCGCAACACAATCGTAAACACACACACACACGCATAAATAATAGATATACATCCATACACATACACGAGATATTTATCTTCCTATAGAGTAATGGACTGCACTGTTCAAGAAATAAAGTTGTTTCAATCACTCGCTTTTTGGAGGTTTTCCATGACTGTCAGGCAACCACCAGAGTTGGTAAGCCTCTCTGCAATGTTTGCAGTTGAGACTTCCTCCGTTACACTTCCTGCCTATACACATACTGTATATACATATACATACGTACATGCACAAATATACTTTTGTCATCAAGTACGCTTCCCATACTCCGTCTGGAAGATTTTATCCCAGAATTACAGTAAATAATTATTGAAATAAATAGTTTGTAATACAACACGATTTTAAAACGAACTGTTGATGTTGTTGTTGTTTTCTTCAGTCCTGAGACTGGTTTGATGCAGCTCTCCATGCTACCTTAACCTGAGCAAGCTGCTACATCTCCCAATACGTACTGCAGCCTAAATCCTTCTGAATCTGCTTAGTGTATTCATCTCTATGTCTCCCTCTATGATTTTTACCCTCCACCGTGCCCTACAATACTAAATTGGTGATCCCTTGAAGCCGCAGAATATGTCCTACCAACCGATCCCTTCTTCTAGCCAAGTTGTGCCACAAACTCCTCTTCTGCCCAATTGAATTCAATACCTACTCATTAGTTATGTGATCCACCCATCTAATCTTCAGCATTCTTCTGTAGCACTACATTTCGAAAGCTTCAAATTCTCTTCTTGTCCAAACTATTTATCGTCCATGTTTCACTTCCACTCCATACAAATACTTTCAGAAACGACTTCCTGACACTTAAATCGATACTCGATGTTAACAAATTTCTCTTCTTCGGAAACGCTTTCCTTGCCATTGCCATTCTACGTTTTATACCC
Source organism: Schistocerca nitens (assembly GCF_023898315.1). Lineage (NCBI taxonomy): Eukaryota > Metazoa > Arthropoda > Insecta > Orthoptera > Acrididae > Schistocerca > Schistocerca nitens. The sequence continues at coordinate 292,321,922 of NC_064614.1, read as the reverse complement.
TCTCTACTTCGACCATCATCAGTTATTTTGCTCACCAAATAGCAAAACTCCTTCACTACTTTAAGTGTCTCATTTCCTAATCTGATTCCTTCCACATCACCCAACTTAATTCCACTACATTCCATTATCCTCGTTTCGCTTTTGTTGATGTTCATCTTATATCCTCCTTGCAAGACACTGACCATTCCGTTCAACAGTTCTTCCAAGTCCTATTGTTGTCTCTGACAGAATTACAATGTCATCGGGGAACCTTAAAGTTTTTATTTCTTCCCCATGGATTTTAATACCTACTCCGAATTTTTCTTCTGTTTCCTTTACTGCTTGCTCAATTTACAGATTGAATAACATCGGGGAGAGGCTAAAAGTATAAAATAGCTTCTCGTAACCCCATACAGACTCTCAACCGTATGTTGATAATCCGGCAAATATGCTCTTGTGAATTTTTAACATCTATTTCAAAACATGAAAGATGTAAATCGAAAAAATTGGGGCACATGGAATATATAACTCATGCAAGACCAATCCACTTAAGTCGCGAACAATTTTATTGCACCGCAAATGATAGGAACTGTTGTGCGATTTTTATCAACGACAACTACTCTCTACACTTCTCACTGTTATCTGTCGATGCGCCCCACGTTTTTTTGTTTTGAATTGAAAAGTATAGTCATAGCTATTAAAAATTCACACGCACAAATTTTCAGCACTCTCTGAATCGGGTTAGGACCCTGTATGGGGCTGGGAGAAATTACTTTATACTTTATAGTTCGTTTCAAAAACGTGGTATACTAAGTAAATTTTTTATTTAAATAATTATTTACTGCTTTTTAGTGTTATGTGTGTGAATTTACAAAATTAAAACAGGGACATATGGTAAAGTTAAAGTTTGATTCAGTTTCTCTTCACCTAAGTGAAAGAATACCTTACCCTCTACTACGAATATCTCGCGATAAGACGGTGAAGGTAAAAAAATAATGAAATTCGACCTGGTACGGAAGCCTACCAGGAATCGTTTTTCCCGCGAATCATTTGCGACTGGTACAGGAAAAGCAGGAAATAGCAGTGGTACCCAAAGTACCATCGGGTAGACACCAGGCAAGAGACAGAGTTAATATTGCATTTCATCCAGTTGTGAAACAAGCTGAAACTTTCAGGTCTCTAGTTCATCGCCAAGTTAAAGATGAACTGCAAAATTTTTATCAAAGAGATAGACAAACAGATAAACAAAGTGCCCTCGGCCACATCATTCCATTGCCATCCACTTCTGAGATACGATGGAAGTTTAAAGACTTCAGTGTATCAGAAAGTTTACTGCAAAATTTGTACCGAAAACAGAAACAGACAAGTAAGCCAGCTAATAAAAAGGTGTTAAAAATAACTTCAACCGCAAAGAAATATTGAAATTAGACAAGTTGTGTAGGTTAGTGCTAAATCAAGAAAACAGGGTCCCAGCTTCCCCAGTACAAACACCGTAACAAACGTCGGTGCTAGCCTATATAGAGACTACAGGTATATAGAAAGTACACTTATGTTCAGAAAAAAACAGAACACCTTGAACGACTAGAGATAGGAGTTCATATACATAGGTTATGTACCTTAGCTTCTTTCGCAGAAATGATTAGCATTTCAGTCATCTCGGTTCAGCATGCGACCTGTTGCCCAGTGGGCACGGGGCCCTGTGTGGGCCTTGATAACTTGTTCCAACGCGTAAAGGCGGGAAGGGCGTCCTGTAGTATAGCCGTCCCAACGGCATTCGCCTGGTTTCAATGCTCACCTGTAGTGGTTGGCACTGGGTCACAGCGCTGCACACAGCGTTTCACCACATCACAAAAATTTTCGACGACGAAAAGTCTGGTGATCTGGCAGGCCAGGGAAAAAGGCTGACATCCTTTTTCTTACAGAAAAATGTCTGTCGTGCATTGTCTTGCTGAAAAATGGCGTCTAGGGTATTGTGCAGAAGGGATATGACTACCAGTCACAGGGTGTCATTCACGCAGGTCATACTGGTCACAGTGCACTGAACACGCTCCAACTGTGATTTCTGGTTGTATCCAATAGCACCACACGCCATAAGGTCCTGAATTACCGCTGTATGTCTTGTGCAAATGCCGTCACTGTGATTCTGCTCCCCCTCTCAGAGGCGAACCAAAATGGGGCCATCGTTTTCAAACAAATAGATCAAGGATTCGTCCGAAACACAATCTGATATTCCTGTCCCCAGTGAAGTCATTCCATACAATTTTCCTGTCTTAGAGTGTTTCTGCACAGTCGTCAAAGGAAGGCGGAGAAATGGACGACGTGCACGTTACCCACTCTATAATAAAAGGCGACGAATTGTCACCTCTGATACTGTATAAACGCTGTTCCACTGTTACCAGAGCTGAGGAGGACGCAGATCTGTGCTGAAATACCATTCGGATGAGACGTATAACTTCTCAGATGGGGGGGGGGGGGGGTCTGTGTGGTGCGATCTGACCCATCTCGTCGTCTTCTACAGCCTTCGGTGAACCATTTAGCACACATTTGTTGCACTGCCGAAAAACTTCTTCTCACACGTGTAGCAGTTTCCGAGATGGATGCAACACATTCTCTCACGCCAATAACGCTCCCTCTTTCAAACTCACAGACCTGACGGTAGGATTCGTGCACACGTCTGTGAGGCATCACGCACGTTTGCTGAAGCCACACTGCTCCATTACTTTCTGTTTGGAGCGATAACGAGAGCCACAGGTATATTTCACCGCTAGATGGTGTTGCGCCGCTATATCGATGTTGACCTTGAACCCGTGGGCTGACATGGTTCAAACACTAATCATTTCTTCAGAACATACAAATGTACATGTCACGTGAATATGAACGTCATTTCTCCAGTCGTGCAAGATCATCTGTCTTTTTCTGCACATGAATGTATGTGCAGGCTCTGTAGCCGACACGAGTCTGCGATTTTGGCATCAGGATGATGACGTCACGAAACGACCGTTGCGTGGATACGTATAAACAGTTCAGCTTGCTGAGCTCCTTTCAGCCTGTAACTGCTTTCTGAGGCATTACGGCCTCTGATCGCGCCTCCATCTACGAAGACGAAAAGGTAGGCAGAGAAATATGCTTTGGACCTCAGCCTAAAGCCTATAAAACAACAATTCAAAAGGACGACCTACATGAAGTTTCTGCGCGTTAGTACAAGGGCTGTATAAAAACTAATGAGAACTATTATTTGTCTCTGAAATTATTTTTTTGATAAGGGTACTTACCGTTACATACCTTCAATATAGTCGTTCCCTTTGTTTATGACTTCTTGCCAAATGTGCGGAAGGCGCTGTATACCATCTGCTAGTGTATTTCCGTTGATGTCCCGTACTGACCGCCGTACGGCATGGATAATGTCATCTCTGATGTTGTACCGGACCCGTCGCAGTGGTTCTTTCACTTTGGCAAAGAGACCGTAATCACACGGACTCATCTCGGTTGAGTACGGTGGATGATCCTGACTCTCTTATTGCCAGCGGCGCAAGAGGTAATGGAGAGCAGCAGCGGTGTGGCAACGTGCAGTGTCATGCAGATTGAAGGGGTGCTGTTCCACGAAATGAGAACTGGACACAGGTGGTGTTGCAGGAACGTGCAGTAGTAGACAGCGCCTACCGTCACCCTTGGTGGTACAGCGTGATGCAGTTTTACCCCATCAGTGTCTCACGGCACCATGAACATCACCTTCAAAGCGCTTGGCGTAGCAGGCACGTTATGTGGAAGAAAAGAACCAGGCTGCTTCCATTCATTGGAATGGCGTTTTAAGATCGGTTCGTACTAGCGGCCACAGATTTCGTCGATAGTAACGATGCGTCAAAGAAAGTCATTAAAGTCAAAAAAGTTACCTTCCCTTTGGTACCGGCCTAACAAATCCTGTGCGACGGCAGAGTGGTGGCATTGTTGCACCTCGGATATTTCATGTAATATCCAACGTGCTGCTATTTTTCGGTGCCACAGAATGTCATACAGAATGTGGAGCACAGTTTTGTAGCATACTCCGACATCCAACAAGGAAGTAGGGAGTTTAACTGTGTTCTCATCCACGAGGGGTCGTCCTGTACGGGGGTGATCCTTCACACCATCCCTACCTGATCCGAACGCTTTAGCCCATCGTGCGGCTCTGCTGTATGGCAATGCTGCGTCACCGCATGCATCAAGCAGTCCGGGGAAATATTCTTGCGCACTCCGACCTCGTGCCACATTATTTTGAGCCAAAAACGTTGCTCTGCCTTTATAAGCATGATATTAGGGCATTAGGGCGGTTCCACTATTGCTGTGACGTTCAACGGTCTTCACACTTCATTATATTGATAGAGTGCTGTCCTCAATCGCTGTACAAACTCGCCTTACAGACCTTCGTTGTGTCAACACGGATGGCAACTCGCCGATTCACCGGTTGGACGTTAAAGCAGTGTTATCGCTACTTTGTGTACCACACTCGTGTGTAAAAGTCTCTCTGCTATCATTAAGGATACACCGTCTGTTCAAACCTATAAGCAACGTCACAGCTATAACTACGGTGGCAGCTTGAACTAACCTGTGAACAACAGACGGGCATTCGACCTGCAGGTTGCGAGTCGGCAGCGTTCGGTAATTGACGTGCTGTCGTAGTGTGTCAACGTTGCTGTATCTCAAATCGGGTTGGAACAACGAACTGAATATCTATAAATCAAGTGTTCAACTGCCACAACTTGATTGAAATGCAAAACACGGATGATTAGTTTCGGAAAAAAATTCTCATGGTTGGCGAACACTTCGTGTTACCAATATGAATTTGCGACAAAACTTCGAAGTGCAGAATGGGTGTCTGATGGTCCGCCAAGACCGAAGGAGGTGCGAAGGTGACGCACGAGTTGGACAAAATTTCATAGAAGAACTCTGACACTTTCACATGGTTGTACGATCTTTCTATGCATTGTACGACGTGAAACGCTGGGGCCTATTTAGAACGACCGAATGATTAAAACTAATATCTTAAATTTTCTTTCTTTATTCATCCAGTCTCGCTCCTTCTTGAACTGGCCGGCATGTTGTCGAGCGCTGAAAGGAAACAGGGGGGATCTGGTACAAATTACTTTCTCCTCGTTGCTGTTATTTAATTACTCATCTTGCTTTTCAAGATTAGGGTCATCAGACCCTCACTTTCATACAAACAAACAGTATTCATTACACTTTATTTATTATACAAGAATTTAAAGACAAGTATTACATAAACAGAAGAAACAGTAGCTGTTCTAGAAAGAACGCAGTCACTTTCGTTCATGGAAATAAGAAAATGAAGGCAGCTTACAAGCAGACAGATTTAAACAGTGGTCTTTGGCAGAAACGGAAGTGAAGGAAGGGTGGGAGAAGGAGACAAGGTGAACGTGGTGGAAGGAAAGGAGAAACAGAGGGGTGGAAGTTATTGAGAGAGAGAGAGAGAGAGAGAGAGAGAGAGAGAGAGAGAGTGAGAGAACAGATGAATCCAACTTTTTAACGTCTCATATAAACGCAATGAGACTTGCGTAGTCATGAGAGATGGACATCCGAAATTCTCTGTACGCAATGTAAAACACACATTGAAATCAAAGAGTGAGAGGGGGGAAGGAGAGGAAAGCGACTGTACTAGGTAAGAGTCGATACAGTAAATGTCATATCAGTCTTACGCACGGCTTTCAGAAGAACGTTGAACATCTAGCACCGAAGTTCTTTTTGGAGTGTGTAAATGATAAGAAAGCATTGGCCTCCATGTATGACAGTAGATAAACGCACTACGCGTTGCACAAACCAACGCTTTTCGAGGGACAATATTTTCAAATACTCTGTTAGTTTCATTCCCGTCATACGGTGCGAAAATTCTGTCACAAGATCAACGTTTCAGCGAGGAATCGTCTTTCATTAGCCCTTCAAACGAGTCGAAGAAATGAATGGCACAGATAACACTCAGTATATAAATGTTAATGTAACTTGTAAAAAACAGAACCATTATCTGTGTGATATTTTTCAAATATATTTAAAATTTTTGGTTTGCTTTTCCTCCCTGCGAGAAAGTAAAAACTTCTCTTCCTACAGTGTGATGTAGACACGATGGGGAAGATCAGTGTACAGTAAATTACTATTTAAAATTATGACTATTAATTGGGCTTTCTATTCGATGTTAGTGTAGCCTATAGTATTAAAAATAGCCCTTTCCACAACGATTAATGATACCAGAAAGTACGGCGTGGTTAACATAAGGCTCACTGTATAAGTAACTGAACAATTTTTGGCATTCGTGGTTTGCTGGGAACTGATTAGTTTCATATAATTTGGTTACTCTAAAAGCTTTTGTTACAATTTTTGAATTTAATTTTGATTCCACACCAATCACGAATATAGCTCAGTCAGCAACTCTACCTTACATAATATAACTGTATTCAGTGTATACCGGTATTTGAGAATAACTATATCTTAATAAAGACGTTGTTCTCTGCTTTTCCTAATGCTGTACTCCGTACCGACCCTTGTGCTGTGACTTCAATCTTGTGCACGTCACTGCAGCGAGCAAAGTTGAAAATACATAAGCAAGCAGAACTGGAGAGACAGAAGTAAACATTGCATTTTGCAGATGGACATGCTTCTCCTTTTTCTTTAAAGAATCAGGGCATTAGATGGTGCACAGACCGTAGGGAAACTTATTATCACAGGCGGACAGCAACAACAGAGGAGTTTGGGAATGCTTTTATTTTACGAACGGACACAAGCTGGGACACTGTATAAATGACATATGGTCTTGTGATTATGATGAGAAACAGCTGGTACTTAATACACACATCAAAAAAAAGTTATACATCTCCCCAGTTCCCAGAACTCCTGAAGACAGACGTAGACTGTGGATACTGTATCACAGACGCAGTCCCTTTGACTTTTCAGAGATGTCACTAAACCCGCCCAAAGATGTAAATAACCATGCATGAGCTGCGCCTATTATATGGAGGGTCGCAGACAGCCCATCATTTCGAGTCATTCCGCCACGTAGAGGTACACGGCTCGCGTTGTTTGTAGCTCAACCATGCCTAGACGGTCAATACCGCGATTCGATCGCGTCCACATTGTTACTTTGTGCCAAGAAGGTCTCTCAACTAGGGAATTATCCAGGCGTCTGGGAGTGAACCAAAGTGATGTTCGGACATGGAGAAGAAACAGAGAGACAGGAATTGTCGATGACATGCCTCGTTCAGGCCGCCCAAGGGCTATTACTACAGTGGATGACCGCTACCTACGGATTATGGCTCTGAGGAACCCTGACAGCAACGCCACCAAGTTGAATAATGCTTTTCGTGCCGACACAGGACTTCCTCTTACTACTCAAACTGTGCGCAGTAGGCGACATGATGGGAAACTTCACTCCCGACTTCCATGGCGAGGTCCATCTCTGCAACGACGACACCATGCAGCGCGGAACAAATGTCGAATGGGCGGTTCAGAATTGGTATCACGTTCTCTTCACCGATAAGTGTCGCATTTGCCTTCAACCAGACAATCGTCGGAGACATGTCTGGAGGCAACCCGGTCAGGCTGAACGCCTTAGACACACTGTCCTGCGAGTGTAGCAAGGTGAAGGTTCCCTGCTGTTCTGCGGTGCCATTATGTGTGGCCGACCTACGCCGCTGGTGGTCACGGAAGCCACCGTAGCGGCTGTACGATACGTGAATGTCATCCTCCGACAGATAGTGCAACCATATGTGTAGGATATTGGCGAGGCATTCGACTTCATGGACGACAGTTCGCACGCCATGTGCACATCTTGTAAATGACTTCCTTCAGGATGTTCTCCAGACGTCAACCCTATCGAACATGCCTTGGCTAGATCGAAAAGGGCTGTTTATGGATGACGTGAGCCACCAACCACTCTACGCCGAATCACCGTTCAGGAGTGGGACAATATGGACCAACAGTGCCTTAAAGAACTTGTTGATAGTATGCCACGACGAATACAGGCCTGTATCAGTTCAAGAGGACGTGCTACTGGTTGCTAGAGCTACCAGTGTGTACAGAAATCTGGACCACCACCTCTAAAGTTCTCACTGTATGGTGGTACAACATGCAGTGTGTGGTATTCATGAGCAATAAAAAGGGCGGAAATGATGTTTATATTGATCCCTACTCCAGTTTTCTGTACAGGTTCCGGAACTTTAGAAACCGAGGTGATGCAAAATTATTTTTGATGTGTGTATATGGAGTGGGGTACCGAGGTGCCTGCACACTGTGGAGCTGATAATATAGTCGTAGAGTATGACAATCGCGTAGCTTGTCTGGCCGCAGCAAAGTAACTGGACGCTGAAGCCCTGACATGATTAAGCAGAAGGACGTTGCTGATGTAACGCTCTAAGGCACTAGGTGCTCATCCAGAGCTGGGCCCTAGTGAGTGTGTGTTTTATTCTCGAGAAGAATACTAAGGCAGTTGTTCGCAAAACAGAACTAGTTAGTTTTTGACGGGATACTAAAACTACTCGCGGCTTGTCCCTAGGTTTTACCCTCACATGGATACTGAAGACAAATCATCATTAGCCGGACGATGGCAGTATTGGTATCTTCAGGTCTGAGACGTAATTACATCTACATCTACGTCGGCTTGTCTGCAGTTCACACGTAAGTGTTTGGCAGAGGGTTCGTAGATGCACTTTCGGACTATTCCTCGAACGTCCCAGTCTCGAAAAGCGCGAAGGAAAAATGATAAGCTGAATCTTTCCGTGTGAACTCTCATTTCTCTTCTTTTATTACCACATTCGTTTCTCCCTGTGTTGGTGGGAACAGCAAAATATTTTCCCAGTGGGAAGAGAAATGGGATGACTGAAATTTAATGAAAATTAACTCGCCGCCACGAAAAACTCCTTTGAAAGAATGGCACTCCATCTAACGTATTACATGGTACGTGGTACCTCTTCTCCTATTCTGTGATTTTATATACCACATATTACTATTCCGCGGAATAGAAGAAGGGGTATCACTTACGTAATACGTGGTACATAAAATTAAAGAATAGGAGATATATATAATTTTTACCCGATGTATAGTTTTCGAGATAATCTCATCCGAAAACTATACTCCTGCAAGTAAAACTTATATATTCAGGTGGTATATATATATATATATATATATATATATATATATATATATATATATATATATATATATATATGGCAACGACCTTGCCGCAGAGGATACACCGGTTCCCGTGAGGTCACCAAAGTTAAGCGCTGTCGGGCGTGGTTCTTGCTTGTCTTGGATGGGTGACCATCCAGGCCGCCATGCGCTAGGGTGGTCCATCTGAAGTTTGGGATGAGATTATCTCGAAAACTATACATTGGGTAAAAATTGTGGGTAAGACTTGTTCGCAAGCTTAAAGGGAGACATCAAATGACACTACACGTGTCCTCCAGCCCCCGCCCAGTTGGATGGGGCAGGGTCCAACTTTTAAATTTTAAATGGAAACACCCATTTTCTATTGCGGATTCGGATTCTCCATAAAAAATTAATCAACTTTTGTCTGAAACATTTTTTAAACCATTGCCACATGGAGCTGAAATTGAGAAAAAAGTAAAATTGGGTAAGAACTCTGATTTATTTTGAATTATCCGAGAAAGACGCATCAAATCGAAAAAAAATGTGCACCAATTCTTTCGTTATGCCAAATTAAGCTATTTTTGCACAAAATGTACTGTATCCTAATTTTAGTGTTACCCAGGAACAACGATATGGACGTAGCAGAATGATGTTCGCATGGGATGCTTCATTAATGTCAGTCCTCTTGCCTCTCACATGTTGGGGTGCCGCACTAGTGTGAGTCCGCTTGCCTCTCACGTGTTGGGGTGCTTCATTAGTGTGAGTCCTCTTGCCTCACATAATCTGGGGTGCTTAATAAAACTAGCCACGAAGAAATTGTACAAAATTATCCCCATTTGCTTCAATCCATAAAGTCAATCATTTGCGAAAGTTGTCCACAGTTTTGAGCAGCACATCTCGTGGTATGGCTGCACACGCTGTTCGAATGTGTTGCTTCATATCGTTTTGGGTTGTGGGCTGTCTTTCATAAACAATTTTTTAAAATAACACCACAAGAAAAAATCAGGAGATGTTAGGTCTGGTGAACATGGAGGCCACTGAATTGGTCAGCCGCGTCCTATCCTCCGACCAGGGTACCGTAAGTTTAAAACGTTCCACACATTTTTTGCACAATGGGGAGGTGCCCCGCCCTGTTGGAACGATATTCGTTGCCTAGTTTCTAAGTCAACATCTTCCATTTGTGTCGATTGTCAACGGGTCTGTGCCAGTGTGGATTGACAGGGGACCTATAATGAGATTCATGATAATTTAATTCGCCATTGTTTTTGAATGTGGCTTCATCGGTGAACATAATGTATTTTAAAAAAATCATTGGCACTTCTTATCATTTACAAGGCCCATTGGCAAAAATGCACGCGCATTTGCATATCTGTCAGCGTAAATGCCTGTGTCAGTGTGATATGATAGGCATGATAATTATGTGCCTTCAAAACCCTCAAAACAGTTGATTTCGGTATTCCAGTTTGTCTCTGAATCGCAGGACTGCTAATTTCGGGATCCAGTTCAACACAGGCGACAACAGTAAGGGTACGAGCGCCATTTTCATTGTATTCGCGATGACGAGATGGACGGTGCATTTATCTACTTCGAGCTAGTTGAGTGCAATTTCGAATAATGTTTGGCTTGGATATCGTCTGTCTGGGGAACGATCAGCATACAATTGTGCCGCTGCAGCGTAATTGTTATGGCATTCGCCTAAAGTTAACGTTATATCAACAATCTCTGTAGGAGGACAGTGAACCATGTTTCGCTAAAGAATAATTGACTTTGGTCTGTTGATAATTACGGTTCACAATCTGAAAGTGAAGTGCGTCTCGTGGCATCGCACCGACCTTTATATTGATCCATAGTTCGCAGTTTGGCCACAGTAACGCCACAGTCGTGTGAGTAATGATGCAATTGTGAAGAGTTCCCAAACGGGATTTTAATACCATTCTGCCTCCCTCCATCAAAAACTGTGGCCGCTAGGATACAATTCGTAAAAAAATAGCTTAATTTGGCGTAATGAAAGAACTGGTGCACATTCTGTATCGATTAGATGCGTGCTTCTCGGATCATTCTAAATAAGTCGGAGTTCTTACCCAATTTTAATTTTTCTCGATTGCAACGCCATTTCTCAATGGTTTAAAAAACGCTTCTGACAAAACTTGTTTACTTTTTTATGGAGAATCAGAATCTGCAAAAAAAAAAAATTGGGACTTCCATTTAAGATTTAAAAGGTGCCTCCCGCCCCACCCAAAGGGGTGGGTGCTTGGGTTACGTGTAGTACCAACTGATGTCCCCCTTTGAGCTTACGAACTCGCATATATATATATGAGCTTTTCGTTTTCTTTGGTGGGTTTCGTAGCAGCCATTACAAGTGTATTAGTTTTCTACTTATCTTGGTGTAACCTCCTGCAATCTGTTAAAATTAAAATGTTTAGCACTGTAAAGTTCTGCAAGGAATGTGAAGTTGCAAAAAAATGGCTCTGAGCACTATGGGACTCAACTGCTGAGGTCATTAGTCCCCTAGAACTTAGAACTAGTTAAACCTAACTAACCTAAGGACATCACAAACATCCATGCCCGAGGCAGGATTCGAACCTGCGACCGTAGCGGCCTTGCGGTTCCAGACTGCAGCGCCTTTAACCGCACGGCCACTTCGGCCGGCAAGTTGCAAGTACATCTGAATTTGGCGAAGCTCCCGTTCTTCTTCGCTTTGTACTGAAACAATCTGTACTTTATAAAGTTCACGAGTTGGATATCGCTTGAATCTTCTACGTACAGTGTCTAGTTTAATCATCAACTGCCGTAGTCCTGTAGCCAGCCGTGGAGCAAGAGCCCTTCTTACTGCGACAGAATGTTTAGGGACCTGTTGGCCATGCAGTTCTGCGACTTCACCTCTAATATCGGTTCATTGCTTGATTTTCAGTATTTCATATAGCTCACAGGGCATGATCTGTGTGCAGGTGTTGTAGTACCAGGCATGATTTTATCTAGATCCAGTCAGAATTATGCTAGGATATCTACAGGGGTCATAGAAATTTAGAAGCACAAAATTATTTAAATAAAAATCTTTTTAATATAGCACGTTTTTAAAACGCATCACAATGTATAAAATAATTTCTCCCAGCCCCATACATATTCCTAAAACCGTACAGATACTAACCAGAAATTGTGTTTGGGGATTTTTAACAATTATAACAACGCTTGTAAGATTTTAAATGAAAAGGGTGGGGGCGCGTGCAACGTGTAACAGTAAGTAATGCGAAGAGTAGATATCGTTGGGAAAAAGGAGACAACAGTTCATGTGATTTGCAGTACAATAAAATTACTAATGACCTTCCCGCACACTGCAATAATTATATGTCAGCAAGTTCTGTTAATCGGTACAACGAAAAAAGAGCCAAAGTTGCAAATTTCACTTTTCTTATTCACACGATGACTAGTTTTGGGCCGGGATGATTTGAAAATAGGTCCCCGCCCAAAACTAGTCATCGGGGAAGTAAAAAAAGTTAAATAAGTTAAATTTATAGCTCTGGCTGGTTTTTCTTTGAAGTGAAAGTTGTTTGTAACTTTGAACAGTTTATGCATCAATTATAGGCCCTATATTGCATCCGACTCACGTTTTGTGTTTTAAATTTTACAAGTGCTTTGAAAGCTATTAAAAATTCACAGACAGTAATTTACAGGGTTACCTGTACGCGATTAGGAATCTGTATGAGTTTCTAATTTCAAGTAATTATTTTCTGCTAAAAGTCTTGTGTGGGTGAAATTTTTCAACCAACTTCAAACATTCTGATGAGATGACCATACACAATCAGATTCAACTCATTTTATCTTCGTCTGAGTAAACCAATATATGGCTTTCTCCGACATATTTCTCCCTCAAAGATCGTGAAGTTAAATGTTAGAGAGATTCAATCTCACAAGTAGGCTTACCAGGAAACATTCGCAAATGGATCAGGAAAATGATGAAACAGCAGTGGTACACTAAGTACCCCTGGCCACACATCAGACGAAAAAAGGGAGTTAACGTTACATTATCATCCAATTCTGAGCTATGACGAAAGTTTCATTTCTCTAGTTCACTGGGAAGTCAGTTTGAAATTTATTGCAAAATTTTTGCCGGTAAGACAAACAGAAGACAAAACGAAATACCCTCCGCCACGCAGTAGACACGAACGTGAGTTGATACTGCATTCTCAACCAGTTCTGAGCCAAGTTTCGACCCTCGAGCTTGTCGGAAAGTTATTTCAGTTCCAATACGTGCACCGAATAGACAAACAGACGAGAAACCGACTAAAATGGAACCTACTATCCTGTATTTCGCAAGAGTTTGGCCTGGTTGTTAAGATAATCGTGGAGCTGGAAATTCCCTCACAAATATTCCCGATTTACCCTCTACCAGCTCGCCTGGTATTTGCCTGAAAACTTCCTGATACTACTTTGAATCTACTCGAACAGGTTGCACTGCCCGTATATAAAACAATACATATTCTAGATCGTATCCGAGCTAAGTTTGCGAGACTAAATGTCAGCTTTGCTTTTTCACACACCCTGTCATATAAACACACACACACACACACACACACACATACACAGAGAGAGAGAGAGAGAGAGAGAAAGAGAGAGAGAGAGAGACTGGACGATCACCTTTGTGTATGGGACACATTCTCTGACAAAAGCTTCAGTTACCAAATCTTGAGGCAGCGGCGTAAAACTTATTGAACATACAGCTTGGTGTGTTCACCAGTATCAAGCAAAAACGCCCTTTTCTCTCACATGGGGCTGTCATTTTTTATAGGCCTTTACAACTTTTATTCACGTGATGTTTTTTTACTTAAACCAGATAGCGTGCCAGCCGCAGTGGCCGAGCGGTTTTAGGCGCTTCAGTCCGGAACCGCGCGACTGCTACGTTCGCAGGTTCGAATTCTGCCTCGGGAATGGATGTGTGTGATGTACTTAGGTTAGTTAGGTTTAACTAGTTCTAAGTTCTAGGGGACTGACGACCTCCGATGTTAAGCCCCTTGGTGCTCAGAGCCATTTTTGAACCAGATAGCGTAGCGTCCGCCTTTAATTTTCTCACCTACTGAGCTATGCACAGTCAGTTTACAACATCAACATATGACGGTGTAGACTTTTTACGTGGTTAGCTCGAAGAAAGTACATTGTTTAGCACTCCGGGCTTTATTCGTCAGAAGGAGGTAGCAACTGGTAGCAATTGCAAATGCAATCGCCTGTAACTGGGATCCCAGGGGTAAAAGCTAATGGCGAATACTTATATATGAGAACAGATAATGTCTCTATGCACAGAGGATATTACGAACTGTGTGTCAATTAGTGACGACGTGAATTTATTATTATAGAGGTCGCTTTGTGTGGATGAAAATAATTAAGACATAAAATTATAGTGTCCAACATTGTCCGTAATGGACGCTGTGAGCAGCAAAACTATTGTTGTGGACGAACGTAAACATTCTGAATAATAATGAGAGTAAATTTCTGTGGGGCAGATAAATTTTGTGAAGTCGTGTGCTGCTTTTAGGCTAAAATTCGTGCTATAACATTCGTAATCTGGCAGCAAAATATATCATAGCTGAAAAACAGTTGAAAACTAAAGATCACTGTACATCGATTAAAGTCTGGAACTTTTTCCGTTTTGAACATTATTTGGCAGCGAGCTTTTCTCGGATCTTACGTAAGAGTAGGTTATACGCAGAAGAATAATTTATATAAAGCAGAACATATTTGTTTTAGTGGTTTTCAAGGAACTCAACTTTTCGATCATTTAGTTGACAGACGACTGATGTATTCGCCTTACAAGAAGATTCCAGAGTATCCGAGGTAGAACAAGGTAGGAATGATAATGTTGAATACAACTGACAGATCAGCGTCAGTGCGCTTCTTGGAAACGATAATAATTGCAGTCAACGAATCTGAGAAAGGAATCACTTACAAAAATGTATGTCAAGATAGTGAAACAATCCTCTGTCACACACATACTACTGTATTAGCAGCTGCCAATAAGTGTTACATAAATCAAATAGTTCCCGTTAATTCCCAAGTGTTTCTGCATTTCATAACATATTTTGTATGGGATATTTCTGCAAATAACTGTGTAGGCTGAAAACAGAGTTAAGGATCTATTTGATGTGTCAGTTCATTCAGATAGATAGTGTAACGTTCAAACATTCGCCACCCCTATGAGACATTACGTTAATGTCGAGTCATGTCGCAATTAGCCTTGTTAATGGTGTCGATCTGATGTGGAAGAGATGCCAAAAGCTTCTTCAGGTATGCCACATGCAGCAGAATGCAATTAATTGACGGTAACATCCAGAGATCTACCAGTTTGAGGGATTTTGATTGTTACATTTCACTGGCCGTTTCATGTAACCCCAGGCACACTCGTTGTTCCACATTGTCCCAGGCATTTTTATGTGATTGTTGTCAGGTTATTTAGTGCGCCGGTCGAGTTGCCAACGGGGATACTGATATAAAGTCATGCCTAGTGAGACCACATTACGAGGGCTGATGAACAAAGACAGACCGCCTTTTTTTCATAAATGTTTAGTACTCCATTTCAGTGGTTACATTATATTTTTCAAAGTACTCCCCTCCAACGAGAATAGGTTTTATAGAGTCCTAGGACACATGACGCAGGTCATTTATCAGTCAGATCCTTGAAAATCGACTCACTTTTCTTGAGCACTGCTTCAGATTCCTCAAATCGAATTTCCTGAAGCTTTGCGTTTAGTGATGGGTATAAAAAATCACAGAGTGCAAGGTCGGAGCTATAAGGCGGATGTGGTACGCAGATAATGTTGAACTCATCTAGAAACGGGATGACGTGATCTGCGACGTGACGCAGTGCATTGCCGTGATGACGTCGTCAACCAGTCTCTGAAAGATGTGATCGTTTGTTTGCAGTGTACTTCCTCAGTTTAGCCAATACTGCTGTGTAGTATGCTGCTATAGCAGTAGTGTGAGAGGGAACTATATGGTGATAAATCATTCCACGACAGTCAGAAAAAGTGATAACCATCGCTTTCCCTGCAGACCGAACAACTTTCTTTTCTTTTTTGTGGTGGTGAATATGGTGATTTCCACGCTGTGCTGGGTCTTTTTCCATCAGAATCATAAAGATGCAGCCAAGACTCATCACCGGTTATACACTCCTGGAAATTGAAATAAGAACACCGTGAATTCATTGTCCCAGGAAGGGGAAACTTTATTGACACATTCCTGGGGTCAGATACACCACATGATCACACTGACAGAACCACAGGCACATAGACACAGGCAACAGAGCATGCACAATGTCGGCACTAGTACAGTGTATATCCACCTTTCGCAGCAATGCAGGCTGCTATTCTCCCATGGAGACGATCGTAGAGATGCTGAATCTAGTCCTGTGGAACGGCTTGCCATGCCATTTCCACCTGGCGCCTCAGTTGGACCAGCGTTCGTGCTGGACGTGCAGACCGCGTGAGACGACGCTTCATCCAGTCCCAAACATGCTCAATGGGGGACACATCCGGAGATCTTGCTGGCCAGGGTAGTTGACTTACACCTTCTAGAGCACGTTGGGTGGCACGGGGTACATGCGGACGTGCATTGTCCTGTTGGAACAGCAAGTTCCCTTGCCGGTCTAGGAATGGTAGAACGAAGGGTTCGATGACGGTTTGGATGTACCGTGCACTATTCAGTGTCCCCTCGACGATCACCAGTGGTGTACGGCCAGTGTAGGAGATCGCCCCCCACACCATGATGCCGGGTGTTGGCCCTGTGTGCCTCGGTCGTATGCAGTCCTGATTGTGGCACTCACCTGCACGGCGTCAAACACGCATACGACCATCATTGGCACCAAGGCAGAAGCGACTCTCATCGCTGAAGATGACACGTCTCCATTCGTCCCTCCATTCACGCCTGTCGCGACACCACTGGAGGCGGGCTGCACGATGTTGGGGCGTGAGCGGAAGACGGCCTAACGGTGTGCGGGACCGTAGCCCAGCTTCATGGAGACGGTTGCGAATGGTCCTCGCCGATACCCCAGGAGCAACAGTGTCCCTAATTTGCTGGGAAGTGGCGGTGCAGTCCCCTACGGCACTGCGTAGGATCCTACGGTCTTGGCGTGCATCCGTGCGTCGCTGCGGTCCGGTCCCAGGTCGACGGGCACGTGCACCTTCCGCCGACCACTGGCGACAACATCGATGTACTGTGGAGACCTCACGCCCCACGTGTTGAGCAATTCGGCGGTACGTCCACCCGGCCTCCCGCATGCCCACTATACGCCCTCGCTCAAAGTCCGTCAACTGCACATACGGTTCACGTCCACGCTGTCGCGGCATGCTACCAGTGTTAAAGACTGCGATGGAGCTCCGTATGCCACGGCAAACTGGCTGACACTGACGGCGGCGGTGCACAAATGCTGCGCAGCTAGCGCCATTCGACAGTCAACACCGCGGGTCCTGGTGTGTCCGCTGTGCCGTGCGTGTGATCATTGCTTGTACAGCCCTCTCGCAGTGTCCGGAGCAAGTATGGTGGGTCTGACACGCCGGTGTCAATGTGTTCTTTTTTCCATTTCCAGGAGTGTAGCATTCATTGCAGATTCAGTCCGCGTTCATACACCAACAAATCGGGCAAGTTCACTCATGGTGTCATCATGACCACGTCCAAAAACACGTCTCCCCGTCGACTCACCTTATCGCGCTGATTTCATACAACTATTGGCACATACACACCATTTCACAGCCATAGCTGACATCTGCAGGAGGGTTGGGGTCACATGACCGGCCAGTACTTGACCTACACTATTCGCAATGCTCCATAGCAAGCAGATTACTCTTTTAATGGGGTGATTAATTTTATTAGGTGATCTTATTTCTACGTTGTGTGTGCCATGTCGGCCCTTATCGATTGTCACATCGAGGGGCAATGACCTTCAGTTTACGAAGTTCCGGAGGTTCTCCGGTGCGGTGATCGGCAGGCGAGAGACGTGGTCGTTGATTGCCGAGCTGGAAGCGTGTTGGGCGAGGCGTTGCTGGTGTGCCGAGAGAATTGGCCTGGAACAGGTGGTGTGCTATGCGTCCTGCTCAAGCAGTGTTACTGCAGAAGTATCAGGGCTTGATTAGAAAACGTGAAAATTGCATGTTGTGGCCATGTAAGCACGTACTAACCCCTATGTGCATGTGCATGTGCAGGTATGATTGTACTGTGCCTCTGATTAAGTTTACTGAAGAAGCTACTTGGAACGGGTCACCGCTTTTTGCCACGGTCTGTCTCTTGTGGAATACCGAGTACTGTTTGTGGTTCGGAGACAAGGCGCTGAAGTTAATAATGGACAGTCCTTTGCAATGAGTCAATTTTATTTTTAAAGAAACAATAGAAGCCTTCTTATAAGGCGCCAAAATAATAGACTGGTGTTTCTCTAACTGTTTTCGTAGCAGTCTGGCGCTACTGAAAAATGTTCAAATGTGTGTGAAATCTTATGGGACGTAACTGCTAAGGTCATCAGTCCCTAAGCTTACACACAACTTAACCTAAAATATCGTAAGGACAAACACACCCATTCATGCCCGAGGGAGACCTCGAACCTCCGCCGGGCCCAGGCGCATAGTCCATGACTGCAGCGCCTCAGACAGCTCGGCTAATCCCGCGCGGCGGCGCTACTGACATCGTTACGGTCGCTTACATATTATTTGTTCAGCTGATGATATTTTATTGTATCCTGTGTTACATGTAACTGTTGCAAGTTAATGAAACCATTGTCTAAGCGATACGGCCTGTGCGGATTAACTCCACGTAGAGTTGCTTCAGTAAACGGCAAACTTTCTATGTACACGTTCTGGGCTGCTGAATTACTGGACAGGATAGCGGTAGTTTTTGACGCTAGTTGCAACAGAAGGAAAGCATTATTTTGTATTCATTATAGACTTCTCCATTTCTGTAAAAGATGCTGTAATAGGGCGTTCATCTACTGGGTTCAAACGTGGATCGAAGAGCGACTGGGTTTCATGATTATGGTTTGTTCTATAAGAGGGATAAATCAAGGCGATCATTGTAAGAGTATGAATGCGTGATTTGTGTTCTTTCTGACATATCGGGAAGAAAGGTATCACACGGAATCCGCATCTGTGATACAAGTTATGTAACTTTAAGGTGGAGGCAGTAGAAAGGAAAGGAAGTAACTATTGATGTCACCTGCGTCGGAACCAGCGGCGACGAGTGAAAATGTGTGGAGGACCAGAACTCGAATCCGTGATCTCCTGCTTATTGGGCAGTTGCGTCAGCCACTGCGCCATCCGGACCCAATGTCGATCGCAGCTGCTCGGACTGTCTCGTGACGCCTCTCGACCGACCCACACTCCTACCTAGTGTCGATACTCAGGTACGTCTGATCTTCTGTGGGAATCTCAAAGTAGTGAGCATCGTGGACGGTGACAGGGGATGTGGATAGGTGGCTCTAGGTGGAAGTGCGGGTCGGCCGAGGGACGTGCCGAGGTGATACGAGAAACTGCGGTAAACATGGTGTCCTGGTGGCGCAGTGGTTAACGCAGCTGTCTAGTAAGCAAGATACGCCAGCTTCGAGTATTGGTCCACGTGACGTCCCCTCTCCCCTTTTGTTGTCGCTGAGCCGCTACTGCTCCAGCTCGGTCGGTGGAATGGAGACGCGACGCTCAGTCGGATAACATGGAACAGCACTTGAAAATCTCTAAAGAAAATTGTTCCTCGCTTAATGTATGAAAGTCCGTTTGCGAGTCCGCACAGTCTTCTCAGCGATGCGAGCTGCTGATTTTAATTGTCTGTTATGGTTTTATGATGATTTGCTGTGCCCGGTTAGTTAGTTATTGCAGTATTGAGTGAATCATTCACCACCGGCGTCGTTTCACACCACTGAAGCCAGGAAAGATTCATTTGCGGTTCAGTATCAGTAGTTGTTGTTACGTTGCTAGGCAGAATTGTTCACTACGGCACGACGCAAATCCAGAGATAATCTATAATGCTATCCTGCTTTCATGCGCCGTAATATTACATCAGCAAAGCACTCCTTTCAATGCTCAATGTTCATCAAGTCACTCTTTCAATTACCATGTTCACAGTTAATTAATTTTGTTCATCAACTATCACACAGTTCAATTAATGATGGAGCCAACACGCGAAACTTCCATTACTGACGATCAATTTTTATTGTTCCTTCTTATCAGTTAGTTTATAATCATCACACCACACGCACACCGTTGGATCAGATCAGTTACAATTCTTTTCCGTTCGGTGATCGCGACAATTACGACAAATTTTTACAATCGGCGTATTTGTATTATCTACATGTGGACATATTAATGTTTCCTACTCGAGGCTAATCAAGTATCGCAGTCTTCAATACTACGTCCATTCTTCTTTGTAACTGTTCACTTTGATGAAAGCGGAGTTCAACAATAATATCTCCAATAATTAAAGTTAATTAACTCGTCGTACACCATCAGAATATTACTTCAGTTCAAGTTCTCGAGCCAGAATACCTGAGAACAAAGTCCGCGCATCTCTATTACGCAGTAGTACTTTTTTTAATGCATACAATCTCGTAGCGTTCCGTCTGTAATACTATAACAAACGGTGCTCTCTCACGACTTGATAGCAAGCAAGCTAGCAAGCGACTAACATTTCCATGATCGAGCATTGTAGACGCATTGAATTTCCTTTTCGGCGCGTTTACAATTCTCTTTCACAATAAATGTTATCTCTGACCGACATATTACTTTGGACTTAACTTTTGTCGTACAGGTTTGCAGTTATTACTGAGATTTTTGATAGCTAATTAAAAATAACCTTTCTTTCTTTCTACCTTTATATCATGACATACTCAGTAATTAATGAAATTGGTCTTCATCAATACTTTAAGGTGTTATATTATTGTCAAAGTTGTTGTACCTGTCAGGATAACACTGTTCCCTACTTTAAATTATCATGACATTCTTATTTGGGTTTTCGGGTTTGTTGGGGTGGTACATCCACCACACATTTTCACTTGTTGGCACTGATTCCGCGTAGAGTCCCGATGCAGCTGACATCATTAGTTCCTTCCTTTTCCTTTTCTTTCTCCTCCCTCCACCTTCTATTTACATAGCAAGATGATTGTATTATGCTTTTATAAAAGTAATAATTTTGGATTTTACATTTGTTGCTTTTAGATAATCTTGTGTTAATCATGTCGTGTTAAGTCTTTGAAACTGTTTTTTCCCTTGTTTCCTTTTATAAGATTTTGCTGCAACAGGTCTAGGTCTGTAAGTGGCCATGATGGTAAATTAAATTTTATTAGCTTTATCATGTTAGTTATTCTTATATTAACTGGCAGGCATTACGTTGTACGAGTTACGCTATTTATACCTTGGGTCACTGATGTGGAATTTGATGATCAATAAATTTGACCTTGTATTGTACACCCAGTCAATCCACGGCACGAGTAATTATTTTGGGCCCAGTTCCCTGATTCCATAACATAGGTAAGTAAACGTTATCACTATTCACATGTTGTTTTCGCACTAGCAGGCTGTAAGAGGTCCATGACTAAGGAAATTATTTCTAGCGCACTCGAGCAGATGTAGCTTGGATGGATTGCTCACGTGCTGCCTGCGATATTTAAGCTACAATAGAATCGCAAGACCAGGGAGCGGTGTCGGCAGCAGCAGTAGTGGTAGTAGCTCGCAGTCGGGCGGTTGGGTCAGGTCGCTCTTAGAGAGCAGTTGTTTAGTTGTACAGCTCACAGAGAGCACTTGTGTCCTGTATGGAATTACGAAGGCCGGTCGTGGACAACGATGGCGGTGCCTGAGAGATGTAGTATAAGATAAAAGCAAAAATTATTATTTATTTATTGCCATGCGCATATGTAATTTGCAACAACTCATTTTGTACTATTCTTATATCAAAGTCACATGTCAATAATTTTCAATAATTTTTCAATAATAATCTTTCTTATAAAGATAACTTCTGACAGTCACTCCATCTGAATTTAAAGTTTTTAGTAATTTCTCCTATCCATAGTCATGCTAATCATCGTAAATAAAATCGGTTGTTTTTCATACATAACAAAATGTAGTGGCCAGCATTGTAATGGGCTGTGCCAGAAAAATTTCTTGTATGAGCAGATATACACGCGTTATCCGGCGACTTCATTGAGGTAAGAATCTTCAGTTTATTCAGAATGACTTTTCGGGGCCATGACGCAGCATTGCTGACGTGTAGAATTTCCAATTTAGATTCACAGTCAGTTAATTATTGAAAGGTTATATATATGAGTCACAATTTTATTGAGAGGTTAGTCACAATTTTATTGGGAGGTTACGGAAATAATCTGTTGGGAGGTTACAAGGCAAAGGGTCTGAAAATGGAATGGAGAATGGTAGTAAAACAACGTAGCTGTAACAGGAAATCTCATTTATTAAACTTATCAATATCATGAAAGAGCATCATTAGCTGTAGGCAAGTGGGGTCGCCAAGAGTTTGGGGGCGGGGCGAGTGGACTGGCAGCCCCTGGGGGGGCGGATGGGCTCAGTTACGCCATCCCCAAGGGCGATCGGCCCACGTCAGCTGAGGACGAGTATAATCAGACACACTTGTACTCCTCCAGGAGTTGCACACTCAATGTGTACATACTTAACAAACCGACAAAGATATCACGTTCATTTTAGGAACTAATGAGCTAATTTACTCTACTGTGGTGTAGGTGGGAGATTTTTCATAAGCTTCCACAAATAGTTTGTGGGCGTGTCTCGTTTAGAAAGCGGCAGATACATAGAGCGAATTACAGGATGTTCTTACACAGTTAACAGTTTTACAGACTGTGAGCAAAGACGTCATTGAGCGTTTTCCATTAAGACTGTAGTATGTCAACAGTATTCACAAGTCTACAGATTATGAAAAATCGATACTGAAATGTATAAGTTATTGACTAATAAAGTGATGGTCTTGCAAGACCACCAGAATGTACATATCTTACAGAAATTGCGGTTACTGTACATCTATGAACATATCCATTAGTGTCATGATATCGTATCAGAGAAACCAGATTACGGCGAAGGCCGTCACTCTTAAGTACAACTGTGAGAGATCTACTTATAACTTGTACTACAGCTCGTGACTAGGCCTTCCCATCATGTATATCAGGACCCTGAACTTGTGAAGTATATAGTTTACAATATACATAAAAATTTACATATTTTTACAAATAAAACTAGTAGTTATACTTTACAACAGTCAGTTTAGTATGTACAGAGGACTGAATGTCAGTCAGTCTCCCAATCTGCCTCATATCTACAATACGAAATACGCAGATATTTGTAATGAAAAATTAGTCTTAGTACAGTAGAAAAAATTACAAGACGCTATGGCATAATGAGATACTCCAAAAAGTTTTTTATGTACATAAATAATACGATCCTAATATATATTATTAAAATACATTTGAAATAAAAATCTACCTTTAAAAAAATCTGCGTTTATTACACGAATCTCTTCAATACCACAATGTAAATTTGGAGGTGGCAAGCTGAAACAATGGCAGGTAGGAATAAAGGAGCTTGAGCTACGAGAAATGTGTCTGTTCCCGTATATTCTGGAACTAAATTTATCATAAATTAATTATCTTTCCAGTTAGCTATGATATTCTGACATCAGACGCAGCCTCAGACATCGAGGTGAAGTTGTTAGAAAAATGCTTGTGAAGACTGTATTTTTATCTCTGTATTTAGTGAGAGAAACCCATGTGTTGGAGGAGAACTGCTGATGACAGTACGATCGCCGATGCTGAAAGCCTCTTTCGAGAGTGACTTCTGAGGCAAAACTTTTGAGAGTTGTTTCAGTTACCATTGCTGTTAAATGTTCTCTTTCAAGGAACGAAGCCAGTTTTCGTTAGGTGACTGCTGAGTTTGTCCTTCTTAGTTAAATGGTATGAGTGTCACACTAATACACGAAATACTGAAGTACGTATAACTTCATATCATCATGAAAGTCAAAGTGTTCCAGGATTAGTATCAATCATGAGCAGGCCGTACGCTTAACTTCACCACAATCAACGTTCCATAGGTACATCAGAATCCCAAAATGGAGTTTTTCTGATTTTCCAACATCTTTATAACGTACGTTTCGAAATTTGGAAAATACTACAGGTTTAGAACACAGCCATTGTGAAGTCAACGAGTACTTCACTTCACACGATTAACACACATCTATATATCATCATCACAGCAAAGCTTTTGAAACTGCACCAGTAATTCATGTCTTGAAATGGAGCAGTTTTTTGAAAGCGCGACGGAAGTCGAGGTTGAAGATGGTGTAGATTATAGGGTTGAGTGCAGAGTTGACGTAGCCGAGCCACGTTATGAAGTTGCCGAGCTTGGGCGAGGGCTTGCAGCTGGGGTTGCAGAAAGGGACGATGACGTACATGAGGAAGAAGGGCAGCCAGCAGACGACGAAGACGCCCATGATGATGCCCAGAGTGCGCGCGGCTCTGCGCTCCTTGGACAGCGAGATTCGCTGCTTCTCCTCGATGAACTGGTACACCGGCATCGACTTGGGCTGGACCGGCGTCGGCGGCGCCGTGCTGCCCTTCTGGCTGGCCGTGCGCGACCGCGGGGAGTCCGTTGCCGCCGTCGTGGTCGTCGTGGTCGTCGTGGTCGTCGTGCCTGCACACACACCACAGACGTTGATCTTGATAACGGAAACACGACACAATACAGCTTTTGTCGGCATATAAAAGCTTTCGACAAGGCAAAACGGTGCTAAATGCTCGAAATTCTGAGAAAAATATCTGAGTGAGCTGTAGGAAAAGAATAATAAACTATAGTGATATAATGAATCGCCAAAGAAACTGATACATGCAAGCGTATTCAAATACAGAGTCATGTAAACAGGCAGAATACGTCGCTGCGGTTGGCAACGCCTGTATGAGACAACAAGTGTTTGCTGCAGTTGTTTGATCGGTTACTGCTGCTACTTTGTGTCGTTATCAAGATTTAAGTGAGTTTGAACGTGGTGTTATAGTCGGTCCACGAGCGATGGGACACAGCATCTCCAAGGTAGGGATGAAGTGGGGATTTTCCCGAACGATCATTTTACGCTGTACCGTGAATATCAGGAACCCGGTAAAACATCAAATCTCCGGCATCGCAGCCGCTGGAAAAAGATCCTGCAAGAACGGAACCAACGACGATTGAAGAGAATCGCTCAACGTGACAGAAGTGCAATCCTTCCACAAAGTGCTGCAGATTTCAATGCTGGGGCATCAACAAGTGTCGGTGAGCTAACCGTTCAAGGAAACATCATCGATATGTGCTTTCGGAGCTGAAGGCCTTCTCGCGTACCCTTGATGACTGCACGACACAAAGCTTTACGCCTCGCCTGGCCCCGTCAACTCCGACACTGGACTGTTGATGACTGGAGAAATGTTGCCGGTTTTTGCGTGTTTTTATTTTTTATTTTTCATATTTTCTTGTTTGGCTGACTGTTGTTGCAAATTCTGTCGAGCGGACGGACGTGCACGGGTATGGAGACAACCTCATGACTACAAGGACCCTGCATGTCAGCAGGGGCTGTTCAAGCTGGTGGGGGCTCTGTAATGGTGTGGGGCGTCAGCAGTTGGAGTGATATGGGGCCCCTGATACGTCTAGATAGGACACTGACAAGTGAAACGTACGTAAGAATCCTGTCTGATCCCGTGCATCCATTCATCTCCATTGTACATTGCTACAGACTTGGGCAATTCCAGCAGGAAAATGCAACACCCCGCAGGTCCAGAATTGCTACAGAGCGGTTCCAGGAACACTCTTCTGAGTTTGAACACTTCAGCTGGGCACCAAAATCTCCAGACATGAACATGACTGAGCATGTCTGAAATGCCTTGCAGCGTGCTGTTCAGAAGAGATCTCCATCCCCTTGTACTCTTACGGATTTATGTGCAGCCTTGCAGGATTCATGGTGTTAACTCCCTCCAGCACTACTTCACACATTAGTCGAGTCCATGACACGTCATGATGCAGCACTTCTGCGTGCTCGTGGGGGACCTACACGATATTAGGCAGGTGAACCAGTTTCTGTGGCTTTTCAGTCTATTATAAATGCTTTAGTAACTCTTCTACGTTTTCACGAGTGAACGGCCGGACGATATCCATTAAATTTGGCATTACATTGCTTGAACCTTGATGAAAAAGATAAGCTACTTCACAAACTACATATTACAAGATATTTATCGGTTTGGAGAATATTACGCAAATTAAGGAAAAATATTTACTCTTACAAAAATGTTATATACTCTTTCACTCTTGAACTTTATCACACTTGTGAAAATGATGTTACCGGTTGATACTTTCTATGTAATATGATTCAACGTAATCAATATAATGATTAGTCAATTCTCAACGGGTTTAATCCATATATCCATACGAATACCGGTATTATTAATTCAGAAAGTACTCATTTTATTACGTTTTCACGACTCTGCCGCTTAACCGATTCGGATGGTATTTGGTATGGATATACTTGTAGCTTGATCTCCGAGGGAGACCATAGATTGCTGTAGAAAAAAGTATCTTTTTGCGCGTTGTTAACATTTTTAAGTATGGTACACGCGAGTGGCATGCGGGTGACGTTGGCGCCATGGTGTCTATAGATTATTCCGTGACAGTGCAAATCCAATGTTATATTGTGTGCGTCGTTTATGACACTGATATACTTGACGAGCTTTGGTGGAAATACAACAACAAAACTGGATGGTAAGCCCGAGAACCATATTTCATACAATTACTACAAGTCTCATTTTGCGCATAGTTGAAACAGACCTCAAGCTGCGAAGATGCTCGAATCCAACAAACCTCACAGCAATCTCATGTCCGCCTGAACTTGGATGCAGAACGTCTAGCGCCTTCAGAGCTACAGAGACATTAGAACTTACACAAGACCGTCGCATTTTAGACGCTGAGCGTCACACGTCTCTTACAGCTTCCAAAACGCTTAAAGGCTCACAACGTCGGCGTCATTTAAAGGCTGTACGGCTAATAGAGAGACCTGCCTGTACATGTGGTTCGTGGAAAGCTTTTGGTGAGACTGCATTTGATTATTCTGTTAACTATGTTCATCATAAATTAGTCATCATAGGGGGATAGGACAAAACTACAGGCACGATGAGGCACTGGCATGTGTTGCTCAGGTGGTAAATTCTCACATCCACTACTAGGTGAGCCAGAGAAACACCTAAAGACTCTACCTCTGCACGAATGTAATGAATCTAATCAGTTTTTAATATAACTAGAAAATATAATGCATGCTCTCAGATTCGACATACAGAAATAAAATAGAAATACATTCGTTATGTGCCTATGTACCGGCACTGCATACATTTTTTAATCATACGTCTCCTCACCACTACATACACAGACATCTCGTAAAGCTACTAACTAGCTTACTCAGCACCACGCATCATCAAAAAAATTCTGATATGCGAACGAAGCAGCAGGCAACAGCTACTAAACGATATACAGAAAATCAAGGCGACCAAGCACGACTTGCTTGGATTGAATAGGGTGTAAGAAAGGAATGCAGCCTCTCGTCCATACTGTTCAATCTATACATCAAAGAAGCAGTGATGGGAAGGAAGTTCCAGAGTGCGATTAAAATTCATGATGAAAAGATATCAATGATGAGATTGTAGCTAACATGATGACATTGTTTTCCACAGTGAAAAAGAACTACAGGACCGGTTGAGGAGAATCAACAGTCTAATCAGTAAAGGATGTGGATTTAGGGTAAACCGAAGGAAGTCGACAGTAATGAGCAGTAGCAAAAACGAGGTTAGCTATAAAATTGACATCAAAATTGGAAACCATGAATTAGACCAGGGGGGGGGGGGGGGGTAAGAAACGACTAGCACAGGCAAGAGGGTATTCATTACCAACAGAAGGTTCCTGAGTCATCAGTCACCTTACTTGTTTGATGCAGCCAGTTTGCCGGATGGAGTCAAAACTCTGTCTTCCTATATATTTTTTACCCTCTGCAGCTCCCTCTAGTACCATGGAAGCTATTCCCTGATGTTTCGACAGATGCCCATCACCCTGTCCATTCTTCTTGTCAGTGTTTTCTGTATGTTCCTTTCCTTGCACGTTCTGTGGAGAACCTCCTAATTCCTTACTTTTTCAGCACACCTCATTTTCAAGATTCTTCTGTAGCACCACATCTCAAAGGCTTTGATTCTCTTCTGTTCCGATTTTGCCACGGTCTGCGTCTCACTGACACATGACGCTGTCCTCTAAACGTACATTCTCAGAAATTTCTTCCTCAAATTAAGACCTATATGTGATACTAGAAGCCATGAATGCCCTTTTTGTCAGTGTCAGTCTGCGTTTTATATCCTCCTTGCTTTGTTCGTCTAGCATTATTTTGCTGCCTGGGTAACAGAATTCCTTAACTTCAAACACATTGTGATTACCGATTCTGACGTCAAGTTTCTCGTTCTTCTCAATCACTTCGTCTCTGTTCGATTTACTATCATTCCATACTCTGTAATCATTAGACTGTTGCCGGCCGCGGTGGCCGTGCGGTTCTAGGCGCTGCAGTTCGGAACAGCAGGACTGCTACGGTCGCAGGTTCGAATACTCCCTCTGGCATGGATGTGTGTGATGTCCTTAGGTTAGTTAAGTTTAAGTAATTCTAAGTTCTAGGGCACTGATGACCTAAGATGTTAAGTCCCATAGTGATCAGAGCCATTAGACTGTTAATTCCTTTCACCACATCCTGTGGATGTAAAATGTGAAGAAATCGAAAAAGAAATGATAGTTGGAAGGAGAGAATCATCTACAAAAGTCAAAATAACCTTCGGTGAAATTAAAGAAAATGGCGGTAACACTAAGAGTGCAATGGGAATACCACTGTTAAATACAGAGGAGCGAGCGGATAGGTGGAAAGTGTACGTTGAAGGCATCTACAAGATTAGAATCAGAATTTAAATGAGCTGTGGAAGGTCAAATAAGGCAGAAGGGATATATAACATACCATCTGAAATTATAAAGTCATTCGCGGGAAGTTGCAACAAATGTACAATTCATGCAAAATGAATGAGTCTGGCGATATAGAATCAGACTTTCGGGAAAACATCATCCACACAGTTTCGAAGATTACACGAGCCGACGAGTACGACAGGCAGTTCTGGCGTTGCGGTTGATAATGGATGCAAGAATAAAGAAAATGCAGATACGTAAACTGGATCTGTCGACCGGAAAAGAAAGATAAACATTGGACAGTGTCAAAGGGTGCAAGATGTTCGAAATTCTGAGAAAAATTCGGATTATCTGTAGTGAGAGACGGGTAATGTACAATATGTACAAGAACCAAGAGGGAATAATACGGCTGGAAGGCAAAGAACAAAGTGCTCGGATGAAAAATGGTGTAATGGAGGGATGTGGTCTTTCACCCTTACTGTCAGTCTGCATATAGAAGAAACAACGAGCGAAAAAGAGGAAGATTCAAAAGTGGGATTAGAATTCAGGCTGAAAGGATATTAGTGATATGATTCGCTGATGACGAATTGATATCCTCAGTGGAAGTGAAAGAAGTCTACTGGTGACAGACATTAACAATATGAGGCAGAAATTTGTGAAAGTATACTTTTGGGGCATAGCACCGTGTGAGGCCCTAGGAAAACCGGAAAAGAAGAGCATCCAAGTGTCTGAATTTTGATGCTATGAAAAGGTGTTGGAAATTAGATAGGCCAATGAGATAGTTCTTCGTGGAATAGACGAAGAAAGGATCATACGGTAAACACTGACGGAATGATAGTACATGTATTAGGACATCAGGCAACAGCAACCCGTTGTGTTAGAGGACGCTTGCAAACACAGTAGAGGAAGACATAAATTTGGAATTCATCAGACATATAACTGAGGAGGAAGGATGTAAGTGCTGCTCTGAGATGGTTGGCACAGAAGAAGAATTCGTGGCGCGCCGTATCAAACCAGTCAGAAGATTGCTGACGTAAATGCGGCACTCTACTTTCTCTCATTGTCACTGGTACCATAACGAGAGAGATACTGTGATAACCATGATGCAAGGAGATAGACTTATGTGGAACGATAGAATACCATATTTTCAAACAGAAATCAGTAGAGAAATTAATTGCAAGATATAGTAGTAAGAAAATAGCTGCGGTTTTTGGAAACAACAGGGACGTCATAGGATGATAGCAACTTCACTGATAAATATGCCTTATTTCGAATGGTTCCAAGATAAACACTCATGAATGTTTAGTATCGAAAGTATAGTTATCCTCAAGCTGAGAATTCGTTCAACACCACAGTCATTTGATATGTAGAGTAGTAGTAGTAGTAGTAGTAGTAGTAGTAGTGGTGGTGGTGGTAGTTTTATTTGTACGTGAATCACTTTTATAATGATATTACACAGCGTTGACTCAGCCCGCAACGAATTCCTCCGCCAAACTTTTCTCCTCAGGGTACCACTTGTACCCTATGTCCTTCTTATTGTCAGAGTTTTCCACAAAATCCTTTCCTTTCTGATCCAGCGGAGTAACGTCTCACTTACTGTCTTATAATTACACCTAGTTTTCAACATACTACGATATCGCTACGTCTCAACCCCTCCGATTCTATTCTTTTCCGCGTTTCGGAACTCTGTAAGCAATGGGCAGCGAATGTTGGATACAAGGTTCCGATACTTTAGCGATAATATTTTAGTTATATGTTCTCCTGAAGATGTGGCTCTTACTGGCATGAAACCGGTAGTAATCTAAAATTAAGGATTAATAACCAAAATGATTTTAGGTTGTCAGAAATGGTGGATACGTCAAACCTGTAGCGAAAAATCTGCGAACATGAAGTAGGAACTGTCGCAAATTTAATTAACAGAATGTATCTACAACTTTTTCGTTTGAAGTACACATTTATATCTCCTCTCAGAATATCAATGTAGTTTCTGGGGAACCAGTGTAGTTCACCTGTCGTGAAAATTGGAAATTTCTGCAAGACCCAATTTTGAAAACTGCGACCAGAGCTACTCCTTCTACATATGTGCGAGTTGTATCGGAATGGGATCGGATTTTGCGATACAATCTTGATCCTTCGGCGGTACTCACACGTGTAGCCATCCTCGGCCATGTGGTTCTTGGCGATAGGCCCCATGCTGACGCTGTTGTCGGTGACGGAATCCTCGGCCACCATTGAGGGTGCCAGGAAGCGTCCCTCCTCGGCGGCCTGGTCCTTTTTCTTGGACTTCTTCTTCGTCTTGCGCCTCTTCTCCTTCGACGAGGGCGCGGGCGCGGGCGGAGGCGGCGGCAGATCGTTGTGGTTGGTTTCGCTGCTCACCGACTCCTGGTCGTGCGACGGCACGGTCGCCGTCACTGCCTGTGCAGCCATCTGTAGAAAATACGAATAGGAAGGAGTCAGTGGTCATATACGTGATCTTGGCCTTCATTGGAAACTGATTATCGTTTGGACTACGACTGTGGTTTAGTTTTACAGTATTTAACAAGCAGTAACAAAAAATGTTGCGACGTAAAAATACATGGGTGCTCACATTTCAAGAACAGTGGCCGTGTGAGAGATTTCACTTTCTAAAGTCTTCTCAATAATAAGGTCAATATAGACGAAGCATAAGCTACGGGAGGAACAGAAAGGACGTCGACCGCGTCCTTTGGAAAAGAACAGTTCCGGTATTCGTTTTAGAAGAGCAAGAGAAAGCAGGGAAAAACTAAATTTTGGCTACAGTTCGGGATTTTAAATGTTGTTTTCTTCACTATGTGGCTGTTGTCTTCCCCACTGCCTTGGCGAGCAGTAGATAACATGAGGATAAGCCACAAACTGCGTAGTACTGTCTTCAAGAATAGAAACGTGTCTTCGATGTTTAGGCATCAGACAGTTTAGACTATCAATGAGCGATATTGATGAATGATTCAGTTGGTTGGCAAACATTGTAGCTGTTTTCCACATGAGCCACTTGACGTGCTGACCCTCTTTTGACGCTGCTCTCAAAGAGAATACAATGGTGCCGAAATAGTTCTGTTAACGCCTGTTTATCAGATATGCCAAACTATAGTACATCACATCTATCCAGTGGCACACTGCTTAAGCTGTTTTCCATATGTGTAAACCCTCGCGAGACAGTATCAAACAGGTGCTCCTCAACTTATAAATTGTTTCTTTATTCTGATATGAGCTTAGTACCCGGCGTTATCCGGGTATGCATTTATTTCAATCTTCTATTAGTCCTTCTCCTCCACCCTCCTCTCTCTGTATAACTCCTCCTCCCCTTTCTGTCCATCTTCTGCTGTCCTCTCTATCCTTCCTCTCCACTCCCCCCCCCCCCCCCTCCTCTGTCGGTCTTCATGAATAAGTGGTGAAAATTGTTGCTTCCTCACCGTGTGGCAACTATTTTAGGTACTGTATCCATATTGATTTCTTTTAATATGTTTAAGGGCGTTGACAACCTAATTGTTGAATGTCCTTTAAGTCCAGACACACACACACACACACACACACACACACACACACACGTGCGCGCGCATGCACGCACCTACCTGCGTCCATCTCCTCCTTGTCCCTCGCTGTCTATCTCCATCCCTCTCCATGTTATTTCGCTCATCCCAATAGGAGGATAGTTGTCCTTAACCCTATAGTATTCCTTTCCAGATTGTAACTACTATGTGTACCAAGTTTGGATGAGATCGTTCCAGGGATTTAGAAGTACATATATTTTTCACCTACATATCCAGCGAATTTCACCCTGCTAAATATTTATGACATCATATCTTCTGAACTATGTGTTGTACAATGATATAATTTCTCTGCTTCATTCAGTAGTACATATGAATAATGCCTAAAAATGTGTCGTTAACACTTTGATAGTTTAGACGAAATAAATTAAAAGTTCATGCTTCAAGCGAGAGTTTTACTGCATGGACAGCGAAAATGTAATAAATGATAAACTTTTTTCATATCACCATTTTATGGGTGTCGTCAGCGAAATTAAGTTTCGTTATTGTTTGATATTATGTGTAAAGTTTGAAGCAACTTTCTAAGCGGTCTCATTCTCAAATACTGGATGTTAAAGAATGGGTAACCTCTTTAATATCTAGGTGGTTCTTACCCTGAAAACGACGACTTACAGACGGTAAATGAGATGTATACCAAGGTTCGTTGAACTCAGCATAGTGGTTGAGGAGGAGACGTGGAACTTACACACATACATATAGAAATACGAGTACATACATACGTCCACTGAGGTTACAGAACTCATGGAATGCCTCCTAAGGTAGTGCGTGTACACACACACACACACACACACACACACATACGTGAAAATAAGTATGGATCCAGTCATTCGAGTTAGACAAAAATATTATGCACTCATCCATTCCTTAACTGTAGCTAACCTGACAGTCATTACCAAAATATGAAAGCTAAAACAGAGGTGAGAGCTTTTGAGAATCGTGAAGATAATGGAAGAATAAGTAACAGAGTCAACTTCGAATGTGGATCTGAGGCACGCTTTAATGAGTCAGATACTAGAATACCGATCTGGAACAGCGCATTAAAGTAAAAGTGGGTTCCACAGCTTTTGTTGCGCTATACACTGATGTCACAGAAGTCGTGAGATAGCGATATGCACGTATACTGTTGGCGGTAGTATCACGTAAACAAGGTACAAAAGGGCCGTGAATTGGCGGAACTGTCATTTTCACTCAGGTGATTTATGTGAACAGGTGTCCGACGTGATAATGGCTGCACAATGGTAAATAATAAACCCTGAACGCGGATTAGTAGTTGGAGCAAGACGCGTGGGAAATTACATTTCGAAAATCGTAGGGAATACACAGTGTCAAGAGTATGCCGAGAATACCAAATTTCAGGCATTACCTCTCACCACGACAACGCAGAGGCCGGCTACCTTCACTTAACGACCGAGAGCAACTACGTTCGAGTAGAGTTGTCAGTGCTAACAGACAAGCAACAGTGCGTGGAATAACAGCAGACATGAATGTGGGACGTACGACGAACGTATCCATTAGGACAGTGCAGCGAAATCTGGCGTAAATTATCTATGGCAGCAGAAGACCAACGCGAGTGCCTTTTCTGACAAAACGACATCGACTGCAGCGCCTCTCTTGGGTTCGTGACCATATTGATTGAGCGCTACACGACTGGTAAACCATGGAGTCTAGAGATGAGTCCCGATTTCGGTTGCCGAGAGCTGATAAGCTCGAGTGTGGCGCAGACCCCACGAAGCCATGGACTCACGAACGCAGAATGGCACTGTGCAAGCTGATGGTGGCTCGACAGTGGTGTGGGCCGTGTTTACATGGGATGGATTGGGTCCCTTGATCCAGCTGTAGCAACAATTGACTGGACATAGTTATATTCAGCTAAATGGAGAATATTTCTAATCATTCATGGTCTTCATGTTTCCAAAAAACGATGTAATTGTTATGGATGTCAATGCGCCATGTCACCGGGCCACAAATGTTCGCGATTGGCTTGAAGAAGATTCTGCGCAGTTCGAAAGAATGTTCTGGGCACCCAGATCGCGCGACATGAATTCCATCGAACATTTATTTGACACAATTGAGATCTCGGGTCGCGTACGAAATCCTGCACAGGTAACACTTTCGCAATTATGGACGGCTATAAAGACAGCATGGCTCAATACTTCTGCAGGGGACTTCCAGCGACTTGTTGAGTGCATGCCATGTCGAGTTCCTGTATTACGCTGGCGAAAAGGATACTTGATATGATGTTAAAAGGTATCCAATGAAGTAGGTCACTTGAGTCTATTGACGTGTTCACTGCCGTTAATATTTGCAAAGAAAAATACTAGGAAATTTCTTTAGCTACTACAGGAGGCATAAAATACGTGGCGAGCTGAAGCACTCAGTTGATCATAGGTAGAAGAACACTGAGAAGTGTGTAGGCAGTTGCTAGGTTAAGCAAATGGGATAGAACTTAAAAGTATCAGGAACGTTTTAGTCTGATACTCAGCTTTAGTTGTTAACATTATGGGAGTAAACTGTGTTCGTCGCATAAACGCGTTGAGAGATTCTAGTGCAAGCCTGTTTAAAATTGCACGATAACCTGTTGTCCCTTAAGTCACTACTGACAGGTGATAGATCAATTCCATGACCCCTCCAGCGCGATTAACACTCAGTGCGAAAAATTCAGTGTTAAACTCAGGGTCTATGACATTTAGGTGGCCACGAGAGGAAGGAATGTGTTTTCAAATGATGCTTGTAGCGCTCAATGTGACATGGAGTGCGCCTAAGGAAAGGATTCATGGGTATTAACAAATGTCAGGCAACGAACTGGCAACATTGTCACAAGAAAGAACACTGCTACATTTTTGAGAAAAACTGCAGTCAATGCACTAAGGCGAAGAAAACCCAAACATTGGTAAAAAGAGCATATTACCTAAATTCTTCTAGAGTCGTCTATTTCTCACTCCTCTGTGAAGTTGTTGCTACATGAGACTTTATCAAAATAACTTCGCAAATATTTTGATCATGTCGTTGTTTACTTATTTGAATAACACTGCGCCGCATCCTGCGTCAGTAAATGTCGGTAAGTATCGGGAAATCATTTTCAGTGTAATAGTTGAAATTAAAAAATTCGGTTTGTGATGAAGTTACGAAACAATCCCAAATTAAAGTCGAAAAGGAATGAGTTTGCATTATTACATACTTTTTAATCAATTGTTCCCATTAATGAGTAATTCATCATATTTGCCAGTTATTATGTGGCAACTCCTTCGCTCACAATCAGCAGTCCGCAGCTCGTGGTCGTGCGGTAGCGTTCTCGCTTCCCGCGCCCGGGTTTCCGGGTTCGATTCCCGGCGGGGTCAGGGATTATCTCTGCCTCGTGATGACTGGGTGTTGTGTGATGTCCTTAGGTTAGTTAGGTTTAAGTAGTTCTAAGTTCTAGGGGACTGATGACCATAGATGTTAAGTCCCATAGTGCTCAGAGCCATTTGAACCATTTGAACCACAATCAGCAGATACGCCAAATTACAGCAAACACTATAAATTTTCAAAGTTTTCAAGGAGATTTCAGAAATGTTCTTCATTGCTTTTATGGTTCTCCACTGCTAAGACTGAGTCACACTCAACGGAAATCTGTTCGTTGAATTAAAAGAATTAGGTGTTCGCTATCAGAAAACGTTTATAACATGTCAATCGCCGTGAAACACTTGCGTTACATTCGAACCATCCGGATACTTAGTGTCACTGGCTGGTTCAAATGGCTCTAAGCACTATGGGACTTAACATCTGAAATCATTAGTCCCCTAGAACTTAGAACTATTTAAACCTAACTAACCTAAGGACATCACACACATCCCTGCCCGAGGCAGGATTCGAACCTGCGACCGTAGCGGTCGCGCGGTTCCAGACTGAAACGCCTAGAACAGCTCGGGCACACCGTCCGGCACTTAGCACTATAACAAACTTTTGTTTTATACTTGTGGGCTAAATAGTATTTCATATTTCATAGTTTTCTTCATTACTACAAACTTTAGTTCACCGATCTGAAAGAACTGCATTAGAGCTACGGTGCAGTAGCTCCTGCAAATAGTTTATTAGTTACTATCTGATTATCAATCGGAATCAACCTTAATAAAGGTATCAGACTCATATTCAGTAGTGCTACATGGTTTTGAACGAGCAAGAATACTGTGTCATACTCTGTACCTCATCATCGAGAAAAACATTCGATAAAGTCTCAGGTAGGTGAATTAAAAAAAATTCTAAATAAAAAAACTTACCAGCTGCAATTCATCGTAAAGCTGCTGTTCACGATATTCCACGAATGAGGTAAAATAGAAATGAGCGTATGGCATCGTTGGCCAAGTGGTCCCATTCGGGGAAGTTCGTCCGCCAAATGCAAGTCTTATTTCATTCGACGCCACACTGGGCGACTAGCGCGCCGGTGATGACGATGAAATGATGATGAGGACAACACGACACCCAGTCCACGAGCGGAGACAATTTCCAATCCGGCCGGGAAACGCACCCGGACCCGCTTGCGTGGGAGGCGAGCACGTTTCCACCCAGCTAAGCAGGCGGACCATGAATGAGTTATCATACTAAGAGCGGAAAAGTTGAAATGTCTCTATCAGGCATCAGTTAAAACAGAAATACAGTGTGTCGGAGCAGAGAGGAAAAATGAAACCGGAAATGAATTAATATGAGAAACCTCTGTAACTTCACAACAAAAATAATAGGAATCCACAACACCACTAGGAGACGTAGGAAGGTGGAGAAAAGTCGCCATTATTTCCTCTTCTCTGGCGACCTCTTCATCTCGGCACAACCCTTACATTTGTTGAATATATTCCAATTTCCATCTCACTCTCCAATTTCAACCCCTTAGGATCCCCTGTCGGGCAGTGGTATTTATTCCCTGACAACTGAAACATGTACTGTCACCATATGCTTATTCCTAGTTAGTGTTTTCCACAATACATTTATCGCGTTTAACATTGCGTGGTAAACCTTATCGTTTCTTGTAATGTTAGTCCACTTAGCTCAATGGTCATAAAAGAGTCAGTGAAATGAAAACGGGACAGGCTATATAATGAGTATGGCACGGACGTTGGTATAAAAGTGCCCTCTTTTGGAAATAAGGAAAGACCTGCGCTATCGTTCACCGTTGTGCCACTTCTCTTAGACATGTTCGGCCTGAGGCTAACGTGTCGTGTGTGCGTCCGACTTCACTATGGAGGCCTGGGAAGACGAGCAGTGCTGTTTTAGACAGTGGAAGGAGTGTCAGAAAGTGAATATCACGCCGAATGTCTGGTGCGTATGGCGAATATAATGTATCATATGCGCATGTGTCTGCTTGGAAAAAACGATTCCGGGTAGGTCGGGTGTCACTGAATGTCATTGAAAGAGCAGTGTGCCAGGACACGCTTCTCGTGTCAGTACATTTTCTGTCACTGCTGCGGTAGATGCTGCCGTTAGAAATAACGACGGTGGACGGTGGAAGACTTCCGGCTCGTGTTTGGTGTCAGTCGCGGTACAGTTCACGTCGTCATGACAGAGCATCTGAAGTTCCGGAAAATTTGTGTACATTGGGTACCCGGCAACCTGATGGAGGAGCAGTAGTTGAACAAAACAGCGACATCACTCCAGGACCTATTATGGTATCAGATTGTCGCTGGAAATGAAAGAAGGTCTCATCACTTTGATAAAGCGTGAGAGTCTGCAGCGGAATCACACGGATTTACCCCGCCCCCCACCCCCCACCCCCCCACCCCACCTATGGGAAAGTCATGACGACGTTTTTATTTGACTGCAAGGGCTCGCTGCTCCTTAAATTTCTCACGCACTGATTCACAATTAACGTACGGCAGTTACTAAAACTGAGACGCACCACGCAGTCAAAGTGCTAAGGAATGTTGACGGACGGCGTCATTCCGTTGCAGAGTAATGCCCGCCGATATATTGCAAGACTGTTTCGATTACTCCGCAGATGTTTCACAGGGAAGCCAGTACACGTCCTCCATACGGTCCCGATGGCTACAAATGCGATTTCAGTATTTTTGGAGCCCTGAAGAAAGATATTCGTCGCCGTTTATTTACTCCGGACGAAGAGGTACATGTCTGGACACCATCACCGCTCCATAGGCCACAAAAATAATTTTACCATGAAGGCTTTTGAAATAATAAAAATTTTATTTATTTTTTTCCCATCTTCTCGTTATCATTTGATTGCCCCTTAGATATTAATGTAAGCAATGTACGACTGCATCAAACATTAAAATGGCTCCAAGCGCTATGGGACTTAAC
This sequence comes from Schistocerca nitens, assembly GCF_023898315.1. Taxonomy (NCBI): domain Eukaryota; kingdom Metazoa; phylum Arthropoda; class Insecta; order Orthoptera; family Acrididae; genus Schistocerca; species Schistocerca nitens. Next base: position 292,283,005 of record NC_064614.1, on the reverse strand, counting down.
ATCGGAGGTCATCAGTACCCTAGACTTAGAACTATTTAAACCTAACTAACCTAAGAACAGCACACACATCCATGCCCGAGGCAGGATTCTAATCTGCGACCGTAGCAGCATCGCGGTTCCGGACTGAAGCGCGTCAAACATCATACGCTGCGCAGTGTTACTAAAGCTAATGGTTTAGGGGAAGAAGAGGTATTCGTCTGATATTCCTCCTCATAATAGATAGATTCAGATACCAGGAAAACGCTACTAGGTACGAGTATCTTAATCGGTTTATCCTGCTTGAATCTCTTAGCGAGATCTTGTAATCAAATTGACTGGCACAATTGAGTTAACACGTCCTTGGTTGTCTGCAGAGCTCGTATGTGCAACTATTCAATTTGACCGTTATAGGAGGAGGAGGAGATTAGTGTTTAACGTCCAATCAACAACGAGTTGACCGTTATATTTCCCTACATTATCCAGAACAAAACAAGTAACACCATGTATCGTCACCCATCTCTGTCACTTTCCCTAGAAGACTTTTGCACGCTTTCAAGTGTTCTACACACGCTGTAGATTCTGAAGCACATGTGGAGTCACCGACTCGAACCGCATTATTAATGAGTTCTGCAATTGTTCTTGTCAAAGATGGCATACGCAAGGCTGTTCCCCTAACCCCATAAAAGGAAATCCTTGAGTAAACGGCCCGGATATCTAGGTAGCGAAGAGCAGGGCACAGCATCGTCACGTCATGTTTAGTACGATTGATCCAACGATTTGGAACACAATCTCTGTATCCCAATATGGGTGAGCTCCTTCTCGCTGATTGTATCGCTGAAGAATTCTTCTGTGCATTGGGATGAAGTAACGACAACTCTTGACTTGTAACACGCCGAATGCTTTTTAAAGGGATATGCCAGTTTTATTTATGACGCAAAACTTAGCTTCTCCTTGTGCATCACCTCGCATGAGTCATCTTCGGTTTCAACGCTTTTGCGTAATGATTGAAATTTTGAATTGTCTTCTACATCCTATCTGATTATCGTCTCTCTATCGCTATGCATTAAACTGTTAGTTTTTTGTAAATGCTATATTCATTCTGAATTATCCTGTTTTCAACATTTACTCTTTTCTCCCTACATCCGTCCGGATGTTTCGATCGATACTTGACGGACGAAACATGTTTGTTTCCTGAAGTTGTTCGACCACAATTATGTTCAGTAGAATTAGCGTGTTGCTGAAAGAGAGATGTACTGCAGGGTAAACGAACTGTGTGAAAAGTGGGCTTCTCTTAAACGCTGTAACTGAGAACGGATCGCCCCGGTTCGCTGTGTCTTGTGAGTTTACGTAATGATATGTCGCCACTCTTTAAGAGAGAGAGAGAGAGCGTTGACGTCATTAGAGTCCTTGTTAGTGAGTTGATTCATTTTATCATTAGTGCGATAACAGCTCTTGGTACATGGTGGGCGTTAATTAAAATGCATGAAATACATTCAGTTTTCGACGAGTAATATTAAGGTGAACAACGGTTGCGCGGAGGAGCAATAAAGCGACGCGCTCAGGGAATTACAGCGACGTAATATCTCACGCAACGGTCTTCACGCGCTGTCGACTTTTTCTCTTGTCTTGTGCTGGTGGAAGATGTTACGTCACGTGCTGATGGCGTGAGATATCATGTGCATGAAGAATTGTAACGCGGGTTGCAGTCTTCAGAATATGATGATGTTTAGACAATTATTTTGTTTCAAGATTGCAAGACACCAAAATGAAAGCAATAAAAAGAACCAAAACGGTAGATAACGCTTAACAGTTTTAAAACGAAGGTCATTACGTGAAGAGTCTCTATTCATCACTGAAACGATGCAAAGGTTGCAAACAAAGAAAAATACTTGGTCCGAAGGGCAGTGAAGGAAATGAAGACAGCTGAGATGCTTAAATGAAGCATTTGAGTTGAATCTGCTGAGACCAAAGGAATGGGCGACGTTGACGAAATCAACGAATATGCAGTGTTATCAGCCAGAAACAGTAAGACATTGTGAACACACGACAAAATGAAAATCTGAGGCTAAGAAAAAGTTGTTCAAGACAGGAATTGAGCCCAGATTTTGGGTTTCGTGTTTTTCGCGGTTATAGGTTGATGCATAACTGAGAGCAAAGCTAGAGGAAGCATGCTCTGATAGCCTGGTGGTTAAGCCAGAGGAAGGAAAAGCAGGAAACTGAACTCAAATCCATGTGTGTCACAAATTTTTATCAGTAATAAAACATTCATCAGTAATGAAACATTCATTTCTTACACAAGACTTTATATTCCTGGGAGTAAAAATAGAGACCCTTACAAGTGATTAGAAAACTGGACATGAAGCAAAATATATGTACATTCTGAGTTACAGTCAAGTTGTTAATATCTTACTTCACCAATAGCTGAATACATGATAAAAATCGTGTAGGGGTAAACAGAAATAAAGAGGGTACAAAGACAATCAAATACATTTGGAAACTTGGTTCCATTCCATGCTTGCAGCCTGGTACAGCAATCGGTTATGAATTTCTTAAAATAAGACAATCTCGTTACTAAATCTGTTTTTATTTACAAAAATGACGCGTTTCACCCTTTCGGGGCATAATTGGATTGGCCTAGGGATGAAAGATGACAATAGTCAGGCATATACAGATAAAAATGAGAAAATGGAGTTAATATAAAAACACAAAAGAGGCAATGTTCAAGGCTGTGCAGCCGTCTCTACAATGAAATGTAACTGTGATTTTCAGTATTAATGAATGTGGAAAACCAACAGACGTCCATTAATGCCCACAACTGGCACTAACATAAAATTTCATGAAGGACCATGATCTTATCGTCATGGGACGAATAAAAGCATTACGGATACTTATAAAAATAACAGATTACACAGCACAATAGCAACATACATATTACCATTAAACAAGTGTTTAATACATTTGGCCTGTTTGTGAAAGTTACAAAACATAAAAACGAATGAAACGTACGTATCCAGTTCACAGACATTCATTTCGCATCACATTAGCTGAGTTTTGTTATGAATGTAAAACTTCGCATCAGTAATCGAGCGTGTATAAATACTAAATATTGGCTCCAAACAATGAAAAATATAGTGCAAGTAAATTATTTTCAAAGTGCAATCCCCTGTATATGTGGTTAGGGGCTATTGTCCAGTGAATGTAAATTGGATTCTGCATTAGCTGGTTTCGAGACACACTCCCTCCAATTTCCTCCTTGTCGTTATAGTAAAGGTGCAGCGTGATATCTTACCATCCTGTGGACTAAGAAAATTACACCATACTCTGCTGATGCCTCGGATATTTTTTGTGGAACTCATTTCTTTAGGGACACTGGACCACAATTTATACAGCGCCATTAGAAAGGCTTATGCACGTGGTAAAAGGCGAATTGTGTTACCTCCACCTAGAGTCCGTATTGCCACTGATAATACGGCATGAATCGTGGGAGAATACTACAGATAGCTACTACTGAACAACTTGTTCAACTGCTGAATCCTTTCCCTGAAGTAACCTGTAAGTGCGTTAGTCAATGCTGACCTACCGTACAGTAACAGCTGCACAGAAACCGAAAATATATTTGACTTACACCTTAAATTCCCAAACTGACTCGGCTACATTAATGTGAGCACCGCCTATATTCCACGTAAACGTCAACAACCAGTCACCAATGGCAGGTTGAAACACTAGCAGTGGAGGGTACGTAAAGCGTGCCGGGGGAGGAGGGCAGAAGGTGGGAGGGAGTGCAGAAAACATTGCCATCATGACGTCGAATAGGGTACGATCATGGCTTTTAGGCCAATGGTGAAAGCATTTCCGAAGCGACTAAAATTGTAAACTGTTTGCTTGCCGCCGTGGTTCAACAGTGTCCCCTCAACGACCGTTCAGCGAATGTTACTGCGTCTGGGCTGCCGCAGCGAGGTCCTGGTTCAAGCACCCATGTTGACTGATGTTCATCGATGATGAAGCTAGGATTTGCTCGCCAACACCGAACTGAACGTCCACTGAGTAGTGACATGCAGCCTCTTTAGATGAATCACGTTTTGTACGCCATCGGACAGGTGGTCGTTGGCGTGTACGGCATGAAACTCTGAAAGCAAACAACCTGCATCAATCATCGGAAGGATCCGATCCGGAGGAGGGAGCGTTATGGTCAGGAAATTGTTTTCGTGCTAATCCCTCGATTATCTCGTCATTGGGAAAGGTAGAATGGATTAACCCAAGTATGCACCTACCGCTAGCGATCCTGTCCACCCCGGCTGCAGTTTGTTTTATTCTCAGCACGGTAGCATCAACCAGTAGGACAATGCAACGTGTCACACTTCTCGCAGAGTGCATGCGTGGTTCGAAGAGCACCAGAATGGATTTACCGTACTACCTGAGCCACCAAACTTCCAGGATTAAAACCAATCGAGAATCGCGCCACGGATCCTCTGCCGAGAAAGCTTGCGGATCTGGCCAGGGCACTGCAATCGGCATGGCTCCATATCCCGGTCGGTAACCTCCAGAACCTTACTAAGTCTGCTCCTGCACTCCTCGCAATGGTCCGCGGTGCAATAGGTAATTTTCATGCTTGCGACAGATGCTCATATTAATGGGACTGGACAGTACATATTATACTACACTATACTTCACGAAGTGGCATAGTTGTGGAAAACTGAACCTTCATAAAGAAGGTCGTTGTTAAAGTTCTCATCCAACCATCATTAAGTTTCCCCTGCGGTTTCTCCTGATTATTCACGGCAAGCGTCAGGGCGGTTTCTGTGGAAACGATGTGGCCACTTTCCTGCCCGATCCTTTCGCAGTAAGAATCTGTACTTCGTCTCTGACGACGCTGTAGTCGACGATATACTATATCCAAGTCTCTCTTTTCTTTTATAGGAGAGTAGCCCATAACCATCGAAATAAACGATTAATTAACGAAGAAAATTATGTCTCATTATAATTCAAAAGATCCATATCATGAATATTACGACAATGAAATATCCTAATCTTTATCACACATTGCTACAGAACAATACTAATGGAAAACTTAAGGAAACTAAACTGAAAGAGACTAAAGAACAAATAAGTGAGACGAAGAATGGAATGATCACGGTGTAGTTTCTGGGAGTGAGGGTGACAACATTCCGAATGACTCATTGCTCCTGATAACCCTTTCGGGGTATGAGGTCGTGGTCCACGAAACTCTCCTGTTGCCAACGTTTCGTCCAGAACTGAGCTGAACATCCTCTGAGGCATTGTTCCTCCGTTCGGTCTTGCCGACTGACGAGCCGGACGTCTGAGAGTGACATAGGCTATGTAGGAAAAGGGGTGAGGCCGGAGTTACACGTGATAAGCAGAGATGATCCTTGTCAAAGATAAAAATTAAATTATCGCTTGTCGTGTTGCGAAAGGTAAAAAACTGTTTAGCGATTCTGCATAGCTACTGTCCCTATTTCAGACATTGCCTTACTTCTAGTGTGTTTCAGTGGGAGGATGAATTTCATGAGCAACTTGATGGTGTAGCAATGGATAACCCATTACGTCCTGCAATTGCTAATTTCGTTGTGGAGAAATTCGAATAGTTAGGTTTAGAAAAAGCAAATAAGAAACTATCTGACTGCTATTGGTATGCGGATGACACGTTTGTGATCTGACCACACGATAAAAAATCTCTGGACAAATTCTTTGGTTTTCTAAATAAAATTAATCCGAAATTCCAGTTCACGATGGAAATAGAAAATGACAGCAAAATAGCTTTCGTCATTGTTTTAGTTATGAGACAGACTGATGGAAGTTCAGAACATAAAGTTTTTCGAAAAGTAACGCACAAGGACAGATACTTACATAAGAACTCTAATCACCATCCACAACAAAAGAGAAGTGTCATTAAAAGTCTTGTCGATAGAGCCAAAAGGGTTTGCACGCTGGAAAACCTGGACGTCGAATTAAAACACATAAAGCAGGCTTTCGAGAAAAATGGCTACTCGGAGAAAGAAGAAAACAGAATTCCATGACCAAATAACGGAAGCCCAAAGGACAGAGATGAAAAACAACAATGGATGAAAACAGTCTCTCTCTCTCTTCCTTTTATTAAAAAAGTAACAGATCGTATCTGAAAGATTTTACAGAAACACGGCATTAGACCAATTTTAGACAAAAAAGAGAATAGGTCAAGCGTTCCGGTCTGTAAAAGATAAATGCCCTCCTCTGTCAGCATGTGATGTTTATAAAACTGTTTGTACGTGTTGTAAGGTTTATGTTGGAATAACCAGGAGAAGTGAGAATACACGGCTAAAGGAACATAAAAACCTTTATCGACTAGGGAAAATGGAAACATCGGCCATGGCAGAGCATGCTCTTCAGTCAGGATGTCACGAAGTGAAATTTTCTGAAACAAAATTTTATCTACGACAACGAACTATAATCCACGGCTATACAGGGAAGCCAGTGAACCATATACACATAGGGATAGTTTTAATAGGAAATACGACACCACGAAAAATAGCGAAATATGGACAGTAGCTCTGCAGAAGCGCTAAACAGTTTTTTTTTTATCTTTGACAAGACGACAATCGATAGTTAAGTTTTATCTTTGACATGGATCATCTCTGCTTATCACTATAGAGTATAAATGTTTATGGAGTGAGCATTCCGACTCGCAGAACGGGAAATCTGTCCGTAACATTTCCTGCTGCTCAAGTCACTTGGTACAGGGACGGGGCATGTTATTCCGTATAGCGCTTAGCGTATTTTGAGTGTTATTACTTCGCTAGAGGAGATAGATCACCTTCAGAAGTATCCTGAGACTTTGTATATGCGTCTTATAGACATCTTAAACATTTCATAACTGGAACTGAAATAGTTTTAAAGCTGTGAAGAGCAAGGGAATTGGGCTTTTTCGCCACAATATCATAGCTCAGTTCCACTTTACTTACGTTTTTTCGGGTGCGGGAAAAGAAGTCACAGCCAACAATACCTTTTCAGCTTTTCTGTTGCACCACTTCCTATCAAATCATTCTTCAGCGAAGTTTTTAGGGCACTTTTGAATATTTTGTAGGAACGAAATTCTTTATTTTTATTTTGTGGAAATATATTTTCACTCTCTGTCCATCCTTTCGGAAACTGGAAAACAAAATTTATATAATGTAGAAAGCTGTATCATGTAGAAGTACTTAGATACACACAAGAGTTTGAGGACCTGAATAAACTGGAGGAAATTAATGCCACTGTCTCATACAAATTTTATCTGCAGTTGAACATAGCACGAATACGTAAACACTGACAGCGTAAACTCACTTGCAAATTTATCTAGCATTTCTCTCGTAAATACGTGGGTAAAAAAAACTTGGTCTACAATACAAGACATTATAATACCGCACTCGATATTTTTAAACATATAAGGGCTTCACATCAATATGATACTATAAGAGATTTGTTGTACATACCTATGAAAAGTAACTGGGCCTCCTTTCACGTACTTCTCTTTACATCCGTAGTAACAACAACACTGCACCATGGCTGTTATTACTACTAAAACGTGTAGAAACGTATGTAAAAACAGGTGAATACGTGTAATAAGAAAGTTTCGCTGTTACCAGAAATTGCAGAAAAGCAGCGACGTCCAATTACCACGTGACTAGCCCGGTTTGATGTCGAGAACATGTGCAGTAGGCAATGCTCACTTCACACATATTTATACTCTATGCTTATCATGTGTAACTCCGGCTACGTCCCTTATTCTGCAGTATATATGTCACTCTTAGACGTCCAACCCGTCAGTCAGAAAGATTCAGCGGAGGAACAACGCTTCAGAAGATATTCAGCGCAGTTCTGGACGAAACGTTAGGGACCGAAGAGTTTCGTGGACCACGATCTCATATCCTGAAAGGTTAATTAGTAGCAACATCCCGAATAATGACATGAACAAACACTCCATTTGGCCTTCTTTGCTTCATTCTTATATTCCAGTTACGGCATTTGTAAACGCGGAAAAGCCACAACCGGAGCTTTCATTCCCACAGGAGAGCCACTGCACTCCCGCACTCCTTCAGAATACCAACCTGCTGCTTCATGGCAGAGTTCAGCTTGGAAGCCTTCGCACGTTCGCGCAGGCGCCGCTTCGTCGCGATGAATATCTCGACGTAGACGATAGTCATAATGAAGAGAGGGATGAAGAAGGAGCCCAGAGACGAGTAGATCACATAGCCCTGCTCTTCAGTCAGCTGGCAGGGCGTAGTGTCGTTGAACTCCTGTAAAAAAAGACAGGTTGGTAAAAAGAGTTGTTACTGATTTGTAGGCTACAAGACACTGACATTTTTCAGAAAATAGTTTGGTTGTACCTTGTATCGTTTCATTACGTTCCTGACAGCAAAGAAAATTTTTGCGAGTACGTATAATCTTATACACAATAAAGCTTAAATGTGTTAAGAAAATGGCTCTGAGCACTATGCGACTTAACTTCTGAGGTCATCAGTCGCCTAGAACTTAGAACTAATTAAACCTAACTAACCTAAGGACATCACACACATCCATGCCCGAGGCAGGATTCGAACCTGCGACCGTAGCGGTCGCTCGGCTCCAGACTATAGCGCCTAGAACCGCACGGCCACCCCGGGCGGCAAATGTGTTAAGATATCTGATAAATTTCCTATAATTTGCAGCACTGTCATGGCGTTTTTCATATTAGTAAGAAAATCCAGTCTGTCCTCTAAAACATGTTGCCCACCCCGCATAAAAGGAGGACTCATCCAGCTTCGAAAAAATTGCATGAAAATGTGATAAAAAGAAACGTTTGCTACTTTGCTATTTCCACAGAAATTTCGTAGCACGGCAACGAATGTGAAAGATTAAAAATAGGACTGGAAAAGAAGGAACCACTCTCCTTCCCTCCCCCCCCCCTTTCCTTTCCATCCCTTATAAGAAGCTTAAGTGCAGGCTATAAACACACAAAAAAAGCTTTATTTCAGAGCCAAAAGCGAAATCACTACATAAATAAGCATTACACGTTAGTCTGTGGTGAATAACACTTCCATCCACGACGAAAATTAATTGCTGGCGTGCCTCTTGATCTAAAGATCGATTACTGACAATGCTAATTAATGAGGACATTATTCAGCGGAAGGGTCTTACGGAGATGCCCGTCGAACTCCAACGATAGATGCTACAAGAGACACATTGTGCATTAAGAAAACATTTTCAAGTCAAAAGTCTGGTAACACACGTTACATGAAGATTAGGGCAACATATTACACACTCGCATACGTATCGTGCGAAATAGCTCTGACAGTAAGACAATTGAAATTTTAACTTATAGAAATGAATAGCAGCAATCGTGGTTCCGAAGTACGTTTCTCTACTGGATAATTATTTCATTACGCTTGTGGCGCACTTCGAATGATGTTATCCATGGAAACAGGACAAGTGGAACTCATGGAGTAGTCAGTTGTCATGTACCTCATGTGCGTCTACTATTCAACTTCACTTCCCCCCCCCCCTCCCCCCCCCCATTAAACTTTGTGTTTCAGAATATGTCTTGGTTTCAGCCTCTCACTGTAAGGATTACAATTGATTCCTATGACATCGCATACACTATAATTTCATTGTAACCTAACAACCCTAACAAGTTTTGCTTTCTAGTAACACTTTGGCCCATACCCAGAAACAGCGATTGTGTTAATGCTTCCTATTTTAACTCTTTTATTGTGAAAAGCAATGTAAATATCAATACGTACCACTAAGCAGGCGGATTACTTCATGAAAAAGTTTTTCACTCCGCCCAACCGTTCACGCTATGGCAGCCAACTGGAGGTACTAAACTTGCTTCTTCTGTTTTTCGTCGTGCTGACCTCGCTATTGACCGTACCGTTTTTGAACTGCATGATTCTTGTTAACCACCTGTGCAATTACCCTCAATTCTCAGTCTGTCGTTTGTAGTCAGTACGGTTCAGATAAAGAAACACTTTTATTGAATTCCTTGTATTCTACTAAAGAAAAATATCTATGAACGTCATTCACATATTTCTTTCATTTGCTGTTAAGGCTTCGGGAGATGATATGCATCAACTCACTCAGGATACAAAACTTCCGACTTCTTCTTCTTCTTTTAGTCACGTTACAGTTTGACGCGACCCGCCACAAATTACTCCCCTGTGCCAACCACTTCATTTCAGAGTAGCACTTTTAACTTACGTCGCCAATTATTTGCTGAATGTATTCCAGTCTCTGTCTTCCTCTACAGTTTTTACCCTCTATAGCTCCCTCTAGCATCATGGAAATTATTCCATGACGTCTTAACACATGTTCCATCACCCACATCCTTCTTCTTGTCATTGTTTTCCATATATTCCTTCCCTCGCTGATTCTGCGGATAGCCTCTTCGTCCCTTACCTTATCTATCCACCTAATGTTCAATATTCGCCTGTGACACCACATCTCAGATGCTTCGACCCTTTTCCGTTCCGGTTTCCCCACAGCCCATGCTTCATCTGTGCAACAAAGCGCATATTTTCAGAAATTTCTTTCTAAAATTAAGATCTATGTTCCATACTAGCAGACTTCTGTTAGTCATAAATGCCCCTTTTTACTGGGCTTGACTGCTTTTTATGCCCTCCTTGCTCCGTTATCATGGATTATTTTGCTGCATAGACAGCAGAATTCCTTAACTTCAACCACACCATTATCACCATTTGTGATGTTAAGCTTCTCGCTGCTCTCATTTCTGCTACTTCTCATTATTTTCGTCTTACTTCGATTTACTCTCACATCTGCACTCATTAGACCGTTTGCTCCATTCAACAGTTCCCGTAATTCGTTTTCACTTTCTTTGACGGTAGCAATGTCAGCAGTATAACTATACATTGATATCCTTTAACCTTGAATTTAGTCCCACACTTGAACCTTTCTTTTATTTTCGTCATTGCTTCTTCGATGTATAAATTGAACAGTAGGGGGCGAAAGGCGCAGCGAGTAGCACACTGGGCTCGCATTCGGGAGGGCGACGGTTCAATACCGCGTCCAGTCACCTTGATTTAGGCTTTCCATAGTTTCCCTAAATCGCTTCAGGTAAATCACGGGATGGTTCCTTTGAAAGCCTACGGCCGATTTATTTCCCCATCTTTCCATAATCCGATGGGACCGATGACCTTGCTGTTTCGTTTCCTCTCTTGAATCAACCAACCAATCTGTCTTACACACTTTTTATTCCTAGCACTGTTATTGTAACCTCTTGGTTTTTGTAGATATTGAATGTAACGCGTCTTTCCCTATGGTTTACCCTTTTTTTCTCCGAAATTCGAATGTCTTTACATTCCTTCAGGTTGACAAATGCTATATGAGTGTCTCGATTTTTCTCCAGTTCTAAGTCTTATCAAACTCAACGTCAGAGCTGCGTTTCTGGTGCCTTTCCCTTTCCCAAAGCCAAACTGATCGTCATCTAACGGATCCTCAGTTGTATTTTCCATTCTCCTGTGTATTAATCTTGTCAGAAACTTGGATTCATGAGCTGCAAAGCTGACTGTGCGATAATCATCGAACTTGTCGGCTCTTGCAATCTTCAGAAGTGCGTGAATGATGTACGGTGGTATATCACCAATCTCATACATTATACAATCCGGCACGAATAGTCGATTTGTTGCCACTCCCCCCCCCCCCATGATTTTAGAAATTTCGATGGAATGTTATGTATCTGTTCTGCCATTTTTGAACTTAAGTCTTCCAAAGTTCTTTAAATTCTGGTTTTAATACAGGATCCCTATCCGTTCCCTATAGACTCCTGTTTCTTCTTGTACCACGTCATCAGACAAGTCCTCTCCATCAAAGAAGACTTCTGTGTAGTACCTCCATCTATTCGCTCTCTCCTCTGCATTTAACAATGGAATTACCACTGCACACTTAATGTTACCGCCCTTTGCTTTTAATTTCACGGAAAGCTGTTTCGACTTTTCTATATGTCAACCCAGACCTTCTGAGACTGATTTCTTTCTCTATTCTTCACATTTTTCGTGCAGACGTTTCGTCTTAGCTTCCCTGCACTTCCTATATACTTCATACCATGTGACTTGTGTTTCCGTATTCCTGAATTTCTCTGTATATTTTTCTGATTCCTTCATTCGTCTACCAACTAGTATTTCCTCGGTTATCCATGGTTTATTCGCAGATGCCTTGTACGTATGATTATCTTTCCAACTTGTATTGATTTCCCTTTTTAGAGATGTTCATTCCTACTCAACTGAACTGTCTATAGAGCTATTCACCATCACAGTATCTATAGCCTCAGAGAACTTCAAGTGTACCTCTTCATTCCTTCATGCTTCTGTATCCCACTGACTTGTTCATTGATTCTACCTGACTAATCATTTAAACTTCAACCTACTCATCAACATTTCTAAATTGTGATCTGAGGCTACATGTCCTCTGGGTACGCCTTTCAATCGAATATCTGATTTCGGAATCTCTGCCCGATCATGATTTAATTTAACTAAAATCTTCCCGTATCTCCCAGCCTTTTCCAAGTATACCTCCTCCTCCTGTGATTCTTGAACCGAGTATTCGCTATTACAAGCTGAAATTTATTGCAGCACTCAATTTGTCTTTCTCCTTTCTCATTTCTATTAGCAAGCTCATATCCTCCAATTCTTCTGCTCCTTACCCTACATCTAGGATTCCAATCCGCAATGACTGTCAGATTTTCATTTCCCTTTACGTTCTGTACCACCCCTTCAATGTCCTCAAATGCTTTCTCTATCTCTTCATCTTCTGCTTGCGACGTCGGCAACTATATCTGAACTAATGTTGGCGGTGTTGTTTTCCTGTCGATTGTGATGAGGAATCCTCTCTTACTGAACTGTTCGCTGTAGTTCACTCTCTACCCTACCATCCTGTTCATATCTAATCCTGCTCCCGTTATGTCATTTTCTGCTGCTATTGACTTACCCTATTTTCATCTGACAATAAATCCTTGTCTTCTTTACACTATATCTACACTGAGCCACTGCATTTCCCTTTTCAGATTTTCTAGCCTTTCTGCTACGTTGAAACTCCTTACATGCCACACCCCAACTCGTAGAACACTACCCTTCCGTTGGTTACTGTACACGGGCACCTCCCCGTTGGAAGTCCTAGGTCGAAATCTTTTGCCCATGATGAAATCATTACGAACGTTTTTGAATTTGAGTTGAGACTAAAACAACAAACAGGAAATATTGAAGACCAAAAGCTTTGTAAGTTCCTGTATTCAGCGGAAGAAGTTTTAAAAAATTTTCGCTATGTATCAATGTGATCACCGTTTTTATGAATGGTTGTCGTAGACCTCCCTCTGGTAATTTCCAACACCGGAGCAACGTTCTCTGTGAGGCTTTAACTGTGATACTCTCTTGAAAAATTGATACTAAAACAACTAACAGGGACTCTGATCCGTGTACGACTTCATGTGTGTTTCCTGTTTCTCATAATGAATACTGCGATAGTAAAACAGATGCGCTGTAAAGTGTACCAAACGAAAATCATCGCTACTTATTCAACTGAAATTTAAATTCTCCTCCAAAACCTTCTCTAACGCACGTTGCTGCCAGTTCGCACAAGCTATATCTCCCTTTTTGTTATTTGTCTTTGTTATTCTACATTTCACTTTTCTTTTTCCAGCTATAGCTCCTACAGTGTCCGCTATCTACGAGTAAACTACTTCCTAGTGTTTAATTCCAAATAACATGTAATATATCGTGTAATATGTGTCGTAAATATGGTATATGAAATATGAACAAGACTTGGTTACATGTTTCAGAAATAAATAACACAATACAGAATATGTTTTAAAACAGAACGTATTTTGGGGACAGCCAGATTGGCAATATTTACTCTCACATCGCGCGGTATGTTTCCATTTGACATTGCAGTTTTCATGAAATGAGTACAGTCTTACGTCTCTACGAATTTAATCCCCCCCCCATGAACCATGGACCTTGCCGTTGGTGGGGAGGCTTGCGTGCTTCAGCGATACAGATAGCCGTACCGTAGGTACAACCACAACGGAGGGGTATCTGTTGAGAGGCCTGACAAACGTGTGGTTCCTGAAGAGGGGCAGCAGCCTTTTCAGTAGTTGCAGGGGCAACAGTCTGGATGATTGACTGATCTGGCCTTCTAACAATAACCAAAACGGCCTTGCTGTGCTGGTACTGCGAACGGCTGAAAGCAAGGGGAAACTACGGCCGTAATTTTTCCCGAGGGCATGCAGCTTTACTGTATGATTAAATGATGATGGCGTCCTATTGGGTAAAATATTCCGGAGGTAAAATAGTCCCCCATTCGGATCTCCGGGCGGGGACTACTCAAGAGGATGTCGTTATCAGGAGAAAGAAACCTGGCGTTCTACGGATCGGAGCGTGGAATGTCAGATCCCTTAATCGGGCAGGTAGGTTAGAAAATTTGAAAAGGGAAATGGATAGGTTAGAGTTAGATATAGTGGGAATTAGTGAAGTTCGGTGGCAGGAGGAACAAGACTTCTGGTCAGGTGACTACAGGGTTATAAACACAAAGTCAAATAGGGGTAATGCAGGAGTAGGCTTAATAATGAATAGGAAAATAGGGACGCGGGTAAGCTACTACAAACAGCATAGTGAACGCATTATTGTGGCCAAGATAGATACGAAGCCCACACCTACTACAGTAGTACAAGTTTATATGCCAACTAGTTCTGCAGATGACGAAGAAATTGAAGAAATGTATGATGAAATAAAAGAAATTATTCAGATAGTGAAGGGAGACGAAAATTTAATAGTCATGGGTGACTGGAATTCGAGTGTAGGAAAAGGGAGAGAAGGAAACGTAGTAGGTGAATATGGATTGGGGCTAAGAAATGAAAGAGGAAGCCGCCTGGTAGAATTTTGCACAGAGCACAAATTAATCATAGCTAACACTTGGTTTAAGAATCATGAAAGAAGGTTGTATACATGGAAGAACCCTGGAGATACTAAAAGGTATCAGATAGATTATATTATGGTAAGACAAAGATTTAGGAACCAGGTTCTAAATTGTAAGACATTTCCAGGGGCAGATGTGGACTCTGACCACAATCTATTGGTTATGACCTGTAGATTAAAACTGAAGAAACTGCAAAAAGGTGGGAATTTAAGGAGATGGGACCTGGATAAACTGAAAGAACCAGAGGTTGTACAGAGTTTCAGAGAGAGCATAAGGGAACAATTGACAGGAATGGGGGAAAGATATACAGTAGAAGAAGAATGGGTAGTTTTGAGGGATGAAGTAGTGAAGGCAGTAGAGGATCAAGTAGGTAAAAAGACGAGGGCTAGTAGAAATCCTTGGGTAACAGAAGAAATATTGAATTTAATTGATGAAAGGAGAAAATATAAAAATGCAGTAAATGAAGCAGGCAAAAAGGAATACAAACGTCTCAAAAATGAGATCGACAGGAAGTGCAAAATGGCTAAGCAGGGATGGATAGAGGACAAATGTAAGGATGTAGAGGCTTATCTCACTAGGGGTAAGATAGATACTGCCGACAGGAAAATTAAAGAGACCTTTGGAGATAAGAGAACCACTTGTATGAACATCAAGAGCTCAGATGGAAACCCAGTTCTAAGCAAAGAAGGGAAAGCAGAAAGGTGGAAGGAGTATATAGAGGGTCTATACAAGGGCGATGTACTTGAGGACAATATTATGGAAATGGAAGAGGATGTAGATGAAGATGAAATGGGAGATACGATACTGCGTGAAGAGTTTGACAGAGCACTGAAAGACCTGAGTCGAAACAAGGCCCCCGGAGTAGACAACATTCCATTGGAACTACTGACGGCCTTGGGAGAGCCAGTCCTGACAAAACTCTACCATTTGGTGAGCAAGATGTATGAAACAGGCGAAATACCCTCAGACTTCAAGAAGAATATAATAATTCCAATACCAAAGAAAGCAGGTGTTGACAGATGTGAGAATTACCGAACAATCAGCTGCAAAATACTAACACGAATTCTTTACAGACGAATGGAAAAACTAGTAGAAGCCGACCTCGGGGAAGATCAGTTTGGATTCCGTAGAAATACCGGAACACGTGAGGCAATACTGACCTTACGACTTATCTTAGAAGGAAGATTAAGGAAAGGCAAACCTACGTTTCTAGCATTTGTAGACTTAGAGAAAGCTTTTTGACAATGTTGACTGGAATACTCTCTTTCAAATTCTGAATGTGGCAGGGGTAAAATACAGGGAGCGAAAGGCTATTTACAATTTGTACAGAAACCAGATGGCAGTTATAAGAGTCGAGGGACATGAAAGGGAAGCAATGGTTGGGAAGGGAGTAAGACAGGGTTGTAGCCTCTCCCCGATGTTATTCAATCTGTATATTGAGCAAGCAGTAAAGGAAACAAAAGAAAAAATCGGAGTAGGTATTAAAATCCATGGAGAAGAAATAAAAACTTTGAGGTTCGCCGATGACATTGTAATTCTGTCAGAGACAGCAAAGGACTTGGAAGAGCAGTTGAACGGAATGGATGGTGTCTTGAAGGGAGGATATAAGATGAACATCAACAAAAGCAAAACGAAGATAATGGAATGTAGTCGAATTACGTCGGGTGATGCTGAGGGTATTAGATTAGGAAATGAGACACTTAAAGTAGTAAAGGAGTTTTGCTATTTGGGGAGCAAAATAACTGATGATGGTGGAAGTAGAGAGGATATAAAATGTAGACTGGCAATGGCAAGGAAAGCGTTTCTGAAGAAGAGAAATTTGTTAACATCGAGTATAGATTTAAATGTCAGGAAGTCATTTCTGAAAGTATTTGTATGGAGTGTAGCCATGTATGGAAGTGAAACATGGACGGTAAATAGTTTGTACAAGAAGAGAATAGAAGCTTTCGAAATGTGGTGCTACAGAAGAGTGCTGAAAATTAGATGGGTATATCACATAACTAATGAGGAGGTACTGAATAGGATTGGGGAGAAGAGGAGTTTGTGGTACAACTTGACCAGAAGAAGGGATCGGTTGGTAGGAAATGTTCTGAGGCATCAAGGGATCACCAATTTAGTATTGGAGGGCAGCGTGGAGGGTAAAAATCGTAGGGGGAGACCAAGAGACGAATACACTAAGCAGATTCAGAAGGATGTAGGTTGCAGTAGGTACTGGGAGATGAAGAAGCTTGCACAGGATAGAGTAGCATGGAGAGCTGCATCAAACCAGTCTCAGGACCGAAGACCACAACAACACCAACGAATTTAATTGCATGTACTCACGAAATCTGAATGAAGTGGCTCAAAGGTAAGTCAATGGACCCTCATTCGGGAATACAGTGATTCAGATCCCCCTCTGGTCACTGGTTTTTGGTTATTTTTTTTAAACTACTTAGACGAATGGCAGGGTATTTCGTCTGAAACTTGATCCTTGCGCTATTTCCCTCTACCCTTTCCATGTAGCGTTACGGCACGGGGCATGCGCGCTCTTGCTCGGGCCGACCAAACGGCGGCTGGGATGAGCTCGCTGTCAGTCGTTGACCGCCGACAACTGGAGGATGGCCTTCTGGTGACGAGAGCTGCCAGCTATGACGGACAGGGACGCTATAACCAACAGCTACAATTGAATCACTTTGAGCATGAGCGCGTATTGCTGATCTGTTAATTTATATGTTTGAGGAACACCTCGCTCGGATTTGGTGGAAGATATCTCTGATATTCTGTCTGTTGCTTGTTATCTGCAGAAATCAAGGGAAAAGTGGAATGACTGAGCCGTATGAACTTGTTTGGTGAACATCTTAATGTGTTCGCTGTACGATGCTGCAATTCACACCTATTCGTTCATTATATTTATACACAGCTAGAGTTCATTATACTGTGTGTTTTAAGCTTGAGTTAACCCGGTGGTATTTAAAAGGAGTGAACTGTTAACGCTAACGTACACTGGTATACTGTTCTATGTCACTATCATTTCTTTGTATTGGCTTTGAGCCCCAATCATAATTTGTGAATATTATATGAGCTGCATCTGAAATCTATTGTGTACTCATCGTAAATGAAAGTTCAATTTTCTGGTTTAGTTGACGCCAATGTGGGCGTTCTCTTAAAAAAATGTTATGTATACACTCTTTTATGGAACTAGCCACGATAATTTCAATTTTAAGTTAAGCTTTGTAAACTGATAAGGCTTTCTGTCCCTCCACGATTTAGGTATTTCTGTTTATTGGACCGGTTCGTGATTTATAAGCATTGTTGTGCAGGCTTTGGCACTCAGGGCTAATTTTACTACCTGTAGTTGAAGCCGCTTGGGCCGTGTTCCTTACATTTTAATTTCATATATTTTATGGCAGGCCATTTATTTCAGTTTTGGGGCACACACCTCCGACATTTCTGTCGGTGTTTGAAGCTGAAGGTCTCCCGGAACATTTGTTCGTCTTCAGTGTGTTCTCAGCCTTCTAAAAATAATTTGTGCCAGCGAATGACTTGTGCTCACGATCAGGAATGTTCCCCATAGGTCTGTTCCTACTTCCCTCGCGCATTTCCTAAGTTTAACATAAAACTTGGTGGTATAATGTGACTCTAAATTACGCTGT
Source organism: Schistocerca nitens (assembly GCF_023898315.1). Taxonomy (NCBI): domain Eukaryota; kingdom Metazoa; phylum Arthropoda; class Insecta; order Orthoptera; family Acrididae; genus Schistocerca; species Schistocerca nitens. The sequence continues at coordinate 292,264,460 of NC_064614.1, read as the reverse complement.
TCCGTTTTCGTAACACACAAAAAAAGCATAGCTTCACTGATTCAGCCATCAAAAATCACGTGATGGCTGTATGGAGCTGAAACTCGCCCTGAGCATCTGTAAGGCCCGTCTCACACGGAGCAAGATTAGTTTCCTTGCTGGCTCGCGCGACGGCTGCCTTGCGACCTCCGTCGTCTGCTAGCGGGGTACCTTGCTGGGAACCTTGTGAGATTTTCATGATATGTCCGGTGCTATTTTTCTTGTAAGGATCCCTGCGTGCTACCTGCGTTGGCCAATCATGAGACGTTTCGATTGTGACGTCTGACGCGGACAGCTTGGGCGGGAGGCCTTTGTTGATAGTCGATTTTCTGCTGTTGTGAGGCGCGGAAGGAAGTTCTTATAATTACTAAATAAAGGCACCGCAGTGGTCGAAAGAAGCGGTTGAAGCATTGATATGTACTTTTAGGGAAGAACAGTGTCTGTACGTCGTGAAAAGCGCAAACTATTATAATAAACACTTGCGTGCAGAAGCACTCGAATGAGTTGCAAGTGCCGTGTGTCTTGTTCGACCATATACGACGAGCAAGGAGTGCTACAGCAAAATGTACAATTTACGTACTCACTTTAAAGTGGATTACGCCAAAGTAAAATCATCGAAAAGCAGTGGCGCTGGGTTTCACGACGTAAGAAACCATACAAAGCAGTTCTACAAATACCAATACATCCATTCGTATAAAATTTGCAAAGGATGTACTACCTTCTATTCTATAAAATAAAGTCGTATATAACAGTCATTATTGGTATATTTATAAAGTCAAACAGTAACGAAAGGGTGATACTTTTCAAACAAAAGTAGATGTTATGCGAACTAACCTCAACACTTTATGAAGCATGGAGAGAGCACCTTTTCAGGGTTTCTCCTCTTAATACAGTTTTTCGTCCATTCTTTCTTTCTTCTTCTCTGATTAGCATGCATTTGTGCATCGTTTAGCACCAAAACAGCTAATAACGCCAGTTTGCTCTGAACATCTGTACCTGAAGCAGCCATCTCCGTTCGATACAACATGCAGCCGATCACATCACAAGTGGCTGCCGATCTTGCACCGTGGGAGAGCTTCGGCATGGAAGATAGCCGGCTCCTTTCCCTGCAAGCCGGCAGGCACGCACGGCATCTCGCAAACTTGTGGCGGACCTTGCTCCGTGTGAGACGGGCTTATGGGATGAACAGACCGGTATACACGAGTATAACAACTCAGCGTTGACAGATCGCTCGCTGTGTTATCGGTCTCATTACTTTTCTCAAGCACCTCGTAATTCCTAAATCACCACCAGTTATGACCGTCAGGAGCAGAAATTAGCTATTATGTAATACGTGGGTGTCACGTTTCGCTGGCGCTGTTGTGACCTAACGGCCGCGTCGTGAGGTACAGTGCCTGCTGCCTCCAGCAGCGCATATAGCAGTAGAAGCGGTGTGGGGCAGGGTAACGTATGGTAGCTACCTACCATTGGCCAGTCGTTCCAGCCGATGAGCGGCGGGGAGCTGATGACGCCGGACAGCAGCCAGACACCAGCGATCATGGCGAGCACGCGGCGCAGCGTGCGCTTCTGCGCGTAGTTGATGGGGTCGGTGATGGCCCAGTAGCGGTCGAGCGCGATGGCGCACAGGTTCAGGATGGACGCCGTGCAGCACAGCACGTCGCACGTCAGCCACATCTTGCACACCACGATGCCGAACACCCACCGCTGGATCAGCGAGTACGCCACGTTGAACGGCATCACCAGCACCGCCACCTGCAGCGGTGAAGACCAGTAAAGAGCGCCATCACCACTAGCACTCGACACGAAAGTGTACGTTTTATATCAGACAGCTGGGGAGATTACTCTAATTGGACAGATGTCACTTACGGGGCTCTGCACAGCTCAGTCACAGATCCATTCCTGTGCCTCGTACATGGAAACAATCTTCCGTCCCAGATTCAATGCGCTAAATAAGTCCCTTTGAGAGGTTAAATTATATTTAAAATCAACCCAAACTTATATGTAAAGACAGAAGACTTGGTATATAGTTTCTGTAAGGAATTACTGAGTGGATTTTAGTAAATGATATCACCCTTCATTTCAAACAAACACTACATACGCATTAAACGCACTAAATCGTAATAATGTAACACATGATGAGGAAATGAGAATTGCGTAAGAAATTCAAAACGTTTAGGAGACAATCCGAAAATTCATTTTTGAACTCGTGAAACAACTCAGCACAACCACATTTAGACTTCGAATTATTACTGCACTACTAGCCCTTAAAACTGCTACACCACGAAGATGACGTGCTATAGACGCGAAATTTAACCGACAGGAACAAGATGCTGTGATATGCAAATGATTAGCTTTTCAGAGCATTCACACAAGGTTGGCGCCGGTGGTGACACCTACAGCGTGCTGACATGAGGAAAGTTTCCAACCGATTTTTCATACACAAACACCAGTTGACCGGCGTTGCATGGTGAAACGTTATTGTGATGCATCGTGTAAGGAGGAGAAATGCGTACCATCACGTTTCCGACTTTGATAAAGGTCGGGTTGTAGCCTATCGCGATTGCGGTTTATCGTATCGTGACATTGCTGCTAGTGTTGGTCGAGATCCAATGACTGTTAACAGAATATGGAATCGGTGGGTTCAGGAGGGTAATAGGGAACGCCTTGCTGGATCCAAAGGCCTCGTATCACTAGCAGTCGAGATGACAGGCATCTTATCCGCATGGCTGTAAAGGATCGTGCAGCCAGGTCTCGATCCTCGAGTCAACAGATGGGCATGTTTGGAAGACAACAACCATCTGCACGAACAGTTCGACGATGTTTGCAGCAGTTTGAACTATCAGCTCCGAGACCATGGCTGCGGATACCCTTGACGCTACATCACAGACAGGAGCGCCTGCGATAGTGTACTCAACGACGAACCTGGGTGCAAGAATGGCAAAACGTCATTTTTTCGGATGAATCCAGGTTCTGTTTACAGTATCATGATGGTAGCATCCGGGTTTGGCGACATCGCGGTGAATGCACATTGGAAGCGTGTATTCTTCATCGCCATACTGGCGTATCACCCGGCGTGATGGTATGGGGAACCATTGGTTACACGTCTCGGTCACCTCTTATTCGCATTGACGGCACTTTGAACAGTGGACGTTACATTTGAGATGTGTTACTACCCGCGACCACCCTTCATTCGATACCTGCGAAACCCTACATTTCAGCAGGATAATAAACGAAGGCATGTTGCAGGTCCTGTACGGGCCTTTCTAGATACATAAAATGTTCGACTGGTGCCCTGGCCAGCACATTCTCCAGATCTCTAACCAACCGAAAACGTCTGGTCAATGGTGGCCGAGCAACTGACTCGTCACAATACGCTAGTCACTACTTCTGATGAACTGCAGTATCGTGTTGAAGCTGCATGGGCAGCTGTACCTGTACACGCCGTCCAAGCTCTGTTCAACTCAATGCCCAGGCGTATCAAGGCCGTTATTACGGCCAGAGGTGGTTGTTCTGTGTACTGATTTCTCAGCATCTATGAACCCAAATTGCGTGAAAATGTAATCACATGTCAGTTGTAGTATAATATGTTTGTCCAATGAATACCATTGTATCATCTGGATTTCTTCTTGGTGTAGCAATGTTAATGGCCAGTAGTGTACACTGTACACTGTAGTGCACATTAGTGTACAGGGAGCGAAAGGCTATTTACAATTTGTACAGAAACCAGATGGCAGTTATAAGAGTCGAGGGGCATGAAAGGGAAGCAGTGGTTGGGAAAGGAGTGAGACAGGGTTGTAGCCTCTCCCCGATGTTATTCAATCTGTATATTGAGCAAGCAGTAAAGGAAACAAGTGGGAATATCCAGACGCTCCGTTCAACGCTTTCTTAAAAGTGACCTCCATATGTACCCATACAAGAAAACCTGTGGACAAAAGCTCACTGAAGAACACAAGCAGCAGAGACTACTGTTTGCTCAGTGGGCGGAGGATAGGGAAGAAACTCTCAACAACGTTTGGTTTTCAGACGAGGCGCATTTTCATTTAGTCGGTGTGGTTAACAAACAAAATGTACGTTTTGGGCCACTGAAAACCCACAAGTGCTTCATGAACGAAAACATTATGCTTCGAGGATTACAGCGTGGGCAGCAATTTCCAGTCACGGACTTATTGGACCCTTTTTCTTTGAGGATACTGAACAGCGAGGATTATTTGAGCATGTTTCACAGTAGCTTCATTCCACAGCTTCTTGCTACAAATTGCCCTTCAACACGCAGTGGTTCATGCAAAATGGAGCAAGGTCACATACTGCAAACACTGTGTTGGAGTTTTTACACGAGCATTTCGACATGCGGATCATTTCACTCAGGTTTCCAGGTCGCTTCAGTGATGGAAAAAATTGGCCCCCCGATAGTCCAGACCTCAATCCATGTGACTTTTTTTTGGGGTACCTAAAGGAAAAAAATTTCCCGAAACGTCGACGTGATTTAATGGAGCTCAGAAGACTTATTCTTCAAGCTTGCAGTGAAATTACGGAAGACATGTGCCGTAGGGTAATCACTAACTTCAGTGTTCGTTTGAAGGAAGTTAGGAAACGAAATGGTGGACATACTGAGCATGTGCGGAGCTAGAACAAATCTCCATGGACGGCTCTTCATTGTAGTGTATGTTCCTTTCAGATTGTATTGACAATAAAGTTTATATTCAAAAACAAAATGTTAACACATTTCGTGCGCCACCCTGTATAAAATTGTCCGACGTTGCTTGTCTGTTAGCATTGACTCCTTAACGCAAACGACGATGCTCTTGGTCGTAAAGCGATGGCCATCGGCCACTGCGTTGTCCATGGCGAGAGGTAGTGCCTGAAATCTCGTAGTCTTGGCACACTCTTGACACTATAGATCGAAGAATATTGAATTTACTAGCTATTTCCGAAATTGAATGTTTCATGCCTCTACCTACAATTTCGCATTCAAAGTCTGTTGATTCCCGTCGTGCGGCCATGATCACGCCGGAAACCTTTCTACATGATTGACCTTAGAAAACTGACAGCCCTGCCAGTGAACTAGCCTTTTATATGTTGTGTACACAATACAACCGTCAACTGTGTATGTGCATATCGCTATATCACGATTTTTGTCACCCCAGTGTATAAAGAATAGTAAAATGAAAACTAGACAGGTGAAATAAAAGTGACTAACCCGTTTATTATGTGAAAAGTAAGCCCCATATTGGATAACAGATTTATCGCACTGTGAGACATGGCGGCCAATGCCTCCATGGAAAAATGTTTGCGGTTGCTTACGGAACAACGATACTACTCAGGTCTGCACCTCTTCATCCGACCAAATCGACAACTACGAATGTCTTTCATTAGGACTCCAAAGAGTTGAAGTCTCATGGGGAAGATCGTGATTATATGCAAGTTTTGGTAGGGCTACCCAACGAAATTTCTGCAGCGTAGTCGAACTGACCTTGTCAGCATTTGGGTGGTCATTTCGTTGGCAGAAGTTTCACTGGGAAGCCCTTTCACATCCTCCACGCAGTCTTAATCTTTCCCCACGCGATTTACCTTTCTCTGGAGCTCTGAAAAAAGATATTTGTGAGATAAATGTATTAACAGTGGGGTAAATGTATTAACAGATATGGTGATTACTTTTGAAATAATAAGAATTTCACTTATTTTATCCTGTCTGTCGTGTTTTTATTTGAATGTCTCTTACATAAAGTGACTAATAGAAAGCAAAATGATATGTGAAAATAAATTGAAAAAGTTGATCCATGACATCTCCTTCAGTTCCACATTAGAGTTCCTATTGATTAATACATGAAAGGAGGTGGAAAGGGATGAAAAATTCACATCAGTATTGAATGGTCAACTTGTAGCCATATTTATGTATGTAATATGAGTGTAAATGACTCTTCCTCATCCTTACTATTAATCATCCCAAGCACTTAAAAAGAACTGACGAGAACTCTGTACATGAAGAAGGGCACAAGGGTACAGATACTCCATATCTGATGGGGTTTATCTTTCGTAGTTCGTTACGCAGATTGTCAGTTTAGTAAGTATGCACTTATTTCACCTGGCAAGAGTGGGGCATTCAGGAGCTTTTTCCTATCCAATCAGAGATCCACAAAGAGTTAATATCACAATGTGAATAGTATATTAGCACTTGATCAGCAGAAAATAAGATTAACAAAATAATATTAATAATAATAATAATAAGCATGTGACAACCTTACAATCAGAACATGTTTGGCAATTATGTTATCATCTTCTTACTTCATGTAGTTGTTAAGAATTGTCCTTATATATTCACTTCATATGTTCTTATTTCCATTAAGAATACTGAATTATTCAAATTTAAAGTTAGTAATCGAGTGTTTATGAGTCTCGGAAGGTTTATCCTAGGAAAAACTAAAACTAATCTCATCTTTTACGTTTCGAATTACCCGTTTTATCAATCACTAGGGCAATCTGAGAGAGAGGGGTGCTACAAAGATTTTGATGGAGAGGATAAGGTACTTATAGTAGAGACAGCAGGAAACAGCGTGGCTGAAAATTTAGAATATAACATTAAGGTGAGTTGGAGGAAATAGGTGCAGCAACAGCACACACTAGTGTGGGACTTTTGGAGCTTTTGGATGACGTGAGCAGCCCTGGGTTAACACGGCTGTTAGCCATTTGAACAAAGAGCTGAGTCAACTGTTTTTGACAGAAACAAAGTCTCATATCTGCGTGTTGCTACGACTGGGAGAAAGGGATGTGCTAATCTTGGTCTGTGCCTGAGCAGGAGGGGTAAGAAAAGATTAATTGAGAATCTTGCAGAAAGTGTAAGGGGGGTACAAGGAAGACAAGACGAAATCTTTGTGATTACTGGAGCCAAAGGGGCGCAGTTATTAAGGAAATTGGAGTGGAACAGGATCATAATACCTGCAACAGTCTCAAGAAAAATAAAATTAATTTGTTTCATCAGAACATTAAAGGACTGAAAAACAAGATATACGAGTTTCTTGTATGCTTAGAACATGCGGACGATTCTAAAGTGATGTGTGTTCTGTGTCACTCTGAACGCAGCATATAAATGCTGGCCCAATGTCAAAAACATTCAACAAATAGTCTTTGTGTCGATCAGAACATAGCAGCATATGTCTGTGGGCTGTTATTGTAAAATAAGTCTCTGACAATTGTAAAAGTTTACAGATCTCTGGAAAACTTCCAGTTATTAAGGAGAACTCTAGGTACATTAATGATCAACCTGTCAGACATGAAGAAACAGAAATTTCTGATGAGTTCAATGTAGGGTTCTTAAAAGATACAGACACGAAAAATAAAGTAGCATAATTATTTGGGCGCTTCCATCTAATATCAGTAATCCGTTTTCCGACTCGTGTGCAGCAAGGGAGTGGGAAACTGATTGATAACCTTTTTCATAGACAGTGTTCAGACCAAAACAAAGTGTACCCAACTGCTAATGGACTATCTAATCATGAGGTACAATTAATGGAAAAGATCAATATGACACCTTACAACACTAAGATACAAAGCCGTGAGGCTTATCAGTGAGGAGAGATGAGAGTAAGAGATGAAGTTTATACATAAGGAGATGTTAATGTCAAATTCAGTTTATTCCATAGTAAATTTTTGTCAATATTTGGAAGCTGCTCTCCTAAAGAATCAACCAGAAGTTCCACAAACAAACAAGTAGACTGTCTATAACTAAGTGAATTAAAATCTGATGTAAGAGGAAGGGAGAAATATGTATAAAGATCAGAATAGGTCAAGACTGACATTGCTTGCATACTACAAAAAATACTGTAGCACTTTAAGGAAAGCCATTATAATGTTCAGAAGTATGCATGTCCTGACAGAAATAAATAGTGCAGATAATAAGAGTAAACCTATATGGGATACTGTCAAATGGAAGATAAAACAGCCAGCCAGTGTAAAAAATACTGTAACAAACTAAATGATATGGTTGTAGCTGATAATTCGCAATTAATTAACAATTAATCTCTAAATGCAGCAGCAAAAACAGAATTAAATGGTTCAGTTGAAGAAGCAAGAGAATATATAAAAATGTCATTCCATGAAAGATTCAGCAGTTAGAAGTAACACCGACATCCTTCACTGAAATTAATACAGTTATAAAATTTGTAAAGAACGGAAACCCATGTGGTGTTGATGGACATTCCAAAAGGGCTCTGAAAAGTTGTGACTTAACATGTAATACCCTTAGTGATATATGCACTGCATCACTGGCTGAGGGAATTTTACCAGACAAGTTAAAATATGCAACTCTTAAACCTCTTCATAAAAAAGGTGAGAAGACAGACTTCAACAAATATCGTCCAGTTTCCTAACTGACATCCTTCCAAAATATTTCAAAAGGTAATTTACTCAAGAGTGGTCTCATAGTGGAAACAATTTACTTAACATAACACAAATTTGTTTTCAGAAGCGTTTCTCAGCTGTAAAAGCAATCTATAAATTCAATCAGCAAACAGTACAAGTCTTAAATAGTAAAATATCGCTAGCTGGTATTTTTTATGAGATTTACAAAATGTTTGATTGTGTAGATCACTTTACTCTCTCACAAAAACTCAAGTTTCATTCAACTGATCACTTCATGCACAGGTGATTTAAATTATGCTTAACAAACAAATAGGAAAAGTTGTGCTGAATAATTCAAACAATGTTGGAAGGGTAGAAAATTTAGTGACTAGAGATAAATCACAAAAGGAGTCGCACAGGGTTCAACTTTTGGTCCGCTCCTAGTCCTTATATATGTCAATGACCTTCCACTTAACATTCCATAAGCAGGATTGGTGATTTGAGCGATATTTTCCAAAGAATTATTTAGTGGTTCTCATAAAATGGAGACTTCCTAAATTTTGAAGAAACACAGTATGTTTAGTTTTGTACAACAAACAGATTTATACCGTTACTTGATGTAGTACATGAGAGGAGTCAATAAGTAGGGTAGCAAGCTCCAAATTTTTGAGTATACGTATTGATGAAAACTTGTCCTAAATTAAGCATATTTCTGAGCTTCTCAAACAGTTACGTTCAGCTACTTCTGATCATTATATAATTACTAACATTTGAACCAAACGTATCAGACTGCTGTGATATTTTCCACATTTCCACTGAACAATGTGTTATTGAATAATTCTCTGACATAACTTATCACTTGGAAATTAAGTACTAATTGCACAAAAGCGAGAGCTAAGGGTAATACGTGGTGTTTACCCATGGACACCATGTACTCGTAGTGACCACTTGAAAGAGCTAGGCATTTTAACTGCTCTGTCGCAGTACATATATTTGCTAATTAAATTCGTCATAAATAATCCATCGTGATTTGAGAAGAACAGTGATGTCCGTACGTACAACACTAGAGGGTAAAATGACCTGTTTCCTGTTATGATAGCTGTCCATGGCTCGGAAAGACGTCCAATATGTAGCATCAAATATTTCTGATAATTTGACAAATCTAACTTAACATGAATTCTCCTGTACTGCTCCTATTCCGGTGACGCGTCTCTATTAAGAAAATAGCCTGGCGAAACCGTTTTTAGTATAGTTTTCGTGAGAAGTACTAAAATAACAACTTATTCATTTATGTTAACACTGATCATATATACATATCCCGTAAACCGATTCATTACGATAAAAGAACCGATCAAATTATCTACGGAACACGCAAGTAACTGATTAAACAGCTAGCAGTGGTTCTATAGACAGGGTATGTGGATGTTGTGTTGCATTTTGGTTTGAATCTCGTTAGAGAAAACTTTTAAGTCTCTTTATGTCCATCTTTTTAGCGATGGATGCCAGACTCGGCTGTTCGATAGAGGATGTCAAATTTAACGCCTTTCAGCCATCAAGTTTCAACCTTATTTTATTGGGCAACCAGCTTCAGCGTCCTACTACACGACATTTAGGCCCCTGACCGACGTGTAGGAATGATCTATCGCGCTTGTGATCAAAACAGGTGCCAGCAATACTGGTATTAGTAGATATCTACTTGTTGCAGTGACCACTTCAACCATCACCTGCCGAAGATTTTTACTTGTTCTTTGACACAGTTACATGCAGTCGGATCGAAAATCGGCAAGGAAATCTTTAGAAAAATCTCGCTACATGTATCTTGCGTTCTCTAGATCTAAAGTTGAACACTTATTATGTAGAAGAATTACAAGCTTGATTAGGCCCGTATTTATCTGCTTCTGGCTTGATAATTTTTGTTCTTTGAGGAGAGACAACCTTATTTATGGCATTGTGGCACAATAATTTGCTAACTAGGTCCTGTAATGTTCTACTAACGCTGACAGATTTTCATACGTTTATGGAAGTGCTGTGTTCCTACAGGAATATGACTCATGACTGCATATAGCACATAGCACTTTTAGGGCAGAACTATACAGTGTATTACTAATTTATGATGGTTTCGCCAAGCTCATGTTACGAATATTTCAAGTTCTATTAAAATAAAATTTTGTTGTAATCTTATAATAGTAAGATGTAATTCTTTTGTATCAATGAAGTGCTTATTGTGTAGTGTACTTCGTTTGTTTATAGTCCTCAATAGATAACATTAACAGATACATTAATCCATACAATATATTCTGTCATACTGTCTGACAATGCTCGTATAGTTTATAGATGCCACATCTATTTTAATCTATTGATTCAGAGTTATACACGTTCTTAACCCCTGTCTGAAGAGCATTTTCACCCAACAAGGGATTTTCTTGTTAGTTGTTCGATAGGAATCGTAAAAGGTAAACATTAAGGTGTGCTTGAAATTACTGCAACCAGTCGCTGTGGCGGTACCCCATATAACGTGAAAAAAAATAATATTGAAGAATTTCGCAAATTTAACAAACCTGACGTCGTAAGGAAGTAAATATTATCGAAAAAAATTCGAAAAGACTGTGTAATCAACTAATATGATCTGTGATTGTTATTGTAATCTCTGTTCCTTTTGATAAAGAGTCCCAACCACTTCCCTTTTTTTTTCTTGGTAGTGTACGAAGCCATCTTGTGACGAGGCACGAAAACGTGCAAGTGTCATGTAATATTTAGTCTAAATAAAGTCAAATACTACTTTAAAGTGTCGCTTATGTGTTTTACTGCAACAACTCCTGTATTCATGAAGTGATATATATTAACGAAGTATGCAAATTTTATAGGGGAACACTGGCGCAGAGGTCAACGCCTTTGTTCTAGACGATATCGGCCTAGAGTCGTTATAAATATTTTAACATTTGCTAATTGTGACAAATAATGAAAATAAATGGGATTAATGGTTCTTCTTTTGAAACAGTAATACCAGTCGGTTTTTCTAATGTTGAACCATATTCATCTAAGGTGACTTCAATAAATTTTTCAGATCTCTTAAGCGTTGCAATCCAACAACAGCAATACGTAGTATACCTGGAATATTGTGTGTTGTTGGTGTATTTTGATGCCGGCCGAAGTGGCCGTGCGGTTAAAGGCGCTGCAGTCTGGAACCGCAAGACCGCTACGGCCGCAGGTTCGAATCCTGCCTCGGGCATGGATGTTTGTGATGTCCTTAGGTTAGTTAGGTTTAACTAGTTCTAAGTTCTAGGGGACTAATGACCTCGGCAGTTGAGTCCCATAGTGCCCAGAGCCATTTGAATTTTGTATTTTGATGTAAAAACAGCTTGTCGGGCAAAGTAGCTGCGAGAGGTACCATATCAGAGTCAATAACAAATAATTTCTCAGTAGTGAAGCAGGCAGAATAATTATAACTTAGAACCACCACATCGCCTTTTGCTTTTGTTCTTTAGTTTTACTATCCCACAAAACAAAATGCGAGTGTTTGCAGTAATTTCAAGAAACCTTTATTCATCACAGTCTCAGTGATCCTCATTCATAATGGATAAAGGTTTAAAATGTAAACATTTTTATTCGTTAAGATCAGATGAATACTGCTGGTGAGGGGTTATATCCCAACCAAGTCGAAGGATAGCTTCTTTCGCGAAATTAGCAGACCATAACCGGTGTTGTCATACAATTATCGCAATGCTCCATTCTTGTCTTTTACTTTCCTTACACAGAAATCGAATAAAGCCAATAAATACCAGCAACCATGCACAAACTCTTATAAACAGTCTGTAGTATACAACGTATTTGTGCTATTAGATACGTAACAATACCTTCTGAGGATTTACACAAACCTTTTCTTCAGAAGTATTTTTGTTAGGGTTAAACAATAAATTCATTTATTGTGAAGGCCTCATATCTCGTCACCACTAAAAACGTTCGATAAGTACAATCGATAAGGCAACTGATTACGTTCCAGAAAAATGCATACAAGCAGTACCCCTACAACAGTTTTTTTTTTTTTTCATTTGGGTGTACAGAGGTTCAGATCCACTTCTGGTAATTCCCATATCCCAAAACGACGTTAGGTAAGTGGTGTCTTGTCGGGTGGATTGGTTCTAGTTTACCCTGCAAAGGTTTAGTGCTCGATTCAAACTCGAGGTAAATATTTTAATTCACACCAGAAGACCTTTTTCATCTCTATAAATGCTAAATGTGAAAAGCTTGGCACCACAGTTGTCCAGGAATCACGTTAAGGTGAAGATGTGGTGCCACTATCTACTAGGATAAAGTCGGTTTCGATAGGACCATGACAGAGGCACTTGTCGCATGAAATGGAATCTGTTTTACTTACTCACAAAATTTAGTTTTCGTCTCATTATTGAAAACCAACAGATGTGAAAATTACCGAACTATCAGTTTAATAAGTCACAGCTGCAAAATACTAACGCGAATTCTTTACAGACGAATGGAAAAACTCGTAGAAGCGGACCTCGGGGAAGATCAGTTTGGATTCCGTAGAAATGTTGGAACACGTGAGGCAATACTAACCTTACGACTTATCTTAGAAGAAAGATTAAGAAAAGGCAAACCTACGTTTCTAGCATTTGTAGACTTAGAGAAAGCTTTTGACAACGTTAACTGGAATACCCTCTTTCAAATTCTGAAGGTGGCAGGGGTAAAATACAAGGAGCGAAAGGCTATTTACAATTTGTACAGAAACCAGATGGCAGTTATAAGAGTCGAGGGGCATGAAAGGGAAGCAGTGGTTGGGAAAGGAGTGAGACAGGGTTGTAGCCTCTCCCCGATGTTATTCAATCTGTATATTGAGCAAGCAGTAAAGGAAACAAAAGAAAAATTCGGAGTAGGTATTAAAATTCATGGAGAAGAAGTAAAAACTTTGAGGTTCGCCGATGACATTGTAATTCTGTCAGAGACAGCAAAGGACTTGGAAGAGCAGTTGAACGGAATGGACAGTGTCTTGAAAGGAGGATATAAGATGAACATCAACAAAAGCAAATCGAGGATAATGGAATGTAGTCAAATTAAATCGGGTGACGCTGAGGGGATTAGATTAGGAAATGAGACACTTAAAGTAGTAAAGGAGTTTTGCTATTTAGGGAGTAAAATAACTGATGATGGTCGAAGTAGAGAGGATATAAAATGTAGACTGGCAATGGCAAGGAAATCATTTCTGAAGAAGAGAAATTTGTTAACATCGAGTATAGATTTAAGTGTCAGGAAGTCGTTTCTGAAAGTATTTGTATGGAGTGTAGCCATGTATGGAAGTGAAATATGGACGATAAATAGTTTGGACAAGTAGAGAATAGAAGCTTTCGAAATGTGGTGCTACAGAAGAATGATGAAGATAAGGTGGGTAGATCACGTAACTAATGAGGAGGTATTGAATAGGATTGGGGAGAAGAGAAGTTTGTGGCACAACTTGACTAGAAGAAGGGATCGGTTGGTAGGACATGTTTTGAGGCATCAAGGGATCACAAATTTAGCATTGTAGGGCAGCGTGGAGGGTAAAAATCGTAGAGGGAGACCAAGAGATCAATACACTAAGCAGATTCAGAAGGATGTGGGTTGCAGTAGGTACTGGGAGATGAAGAAGCTTGCACAGGATATAGTAGCATGGAGAGCTGCATCAAACCAGTCTCAGGACTGAAGACCACACCAACAAACAACACGTAAAGATTTGCTACAGAATGGCTCCAGGAACACTTTAGAGAGTTTTAACACTTCTGCTGGCCACCAAACTCCCCCGATTATTGAGCATATCTGGGATGCCTTACAACGTGCTGTTCAGAAGGGCTGTCCACCAACTCGTACTCGTGCGGATTTATGAATTGCCCTTCAGGATTCATGATGTCAGTTCCCTCCAGCATTACTTCAGACATCAGTCGAGTCCGTGCCACGTTGTGGTGCCTCACGTACGCATGCTCACAGTGGTAATACACGATATTAGGCAGTTGTACCAGTTTCTTTGGCTCTTCAGTGTTGTTCCCTGTTGGGTATATTTCTCTTCTTCTCACTTATATTTTTTCGGAGTCACGAAACAAGACGTCAACTTGGTCATAATGTTTTCGAACCTTCAGTATTATAAGAAATACATATTCGTATTTTTGTGATGATAAAAACATAGTAAGAAGCAGAGAGAAACACAAGATATGGGCACGACATGAACGTCCGATGTTTCTGTTCGTTGACCAGTTGCGTATCAGCCAGTCTAACATTCGACTCCCATTCTTTAAGAAAAAAACAATCTCGAATTTTCAGTGGTTTGGTATGGCTATGAAAGTTGACAATCGATTATCAGCATTGGTAGTTGTTTATAGTGATGTTACTTTTGTTGTTGGCCGGCCGATGTGGCCGAGCGGTTCTAGGTGCTTCAGTCCGGAACCGCGCTACTACTGCGATCGCAGGTTCGAATCCTACATCGGGCGTGGATGTGTATGATGTCCTTAGGTTAGTTAGGTTTACGTAGTTCTACGTCTAGGGGACTGATGACAGATGTTAAGTCCCATAGTGCGTAGAGCCATTTGAACCATTTGCTGTTGTTGTTGTGGTCTTCAGTCCGAAGTTTGGCTTCATGAATCTCTCCACCCTACTGTATCCTGTGCGAGCCTCTTCATCTCGGAATAGCTAGTGTGTGATGTCCTTAGGATCGATAGGTTTAAGTAATTCTAAGTCTAGGGGACTGATGACAGATGTTAAGTCCCATAGTGATTAGAGCCATTTGAATCATTTGTTGTTGTTGTTGTTGTTGTTGTGGCCTTCAGTCCGAAGGTGCTTGATGCAGCTCTCCACCCTAATGTATCCTGTGTGAACCTCTTCATCTCGGAATAGCTACTGAAACTTGCATCCTTTTGAATGCGAGTACTGTATTCATCTCTTGGCCTCACGTTACAATTTTTACTCCTCACACTTCCCTCCAATACAATTGGTAATCGCTTGATGTCTCAGAATGTGTCCCATCAACAGACCCCCTCTTGTAGTCAGGTTGCACCCCAAACTTCTTTTCTTCCCAATTCTATTCAGTTCCTCCTCAATTGTCACGTGGTCTACCCACCTAATCTTCCATAGTCTTCTGTAGTATCACATTTCAAAAGCTTCTATCTCATCTTGTCTAAATGTTTATCATCCATATTTCACTTCCATACATGGCTACTCCATGAAACTGCTTTTAGGAAAGACTTGCTAACACTTAAATCTGCATTCGATGTTGACAAATTTCGTTTATTCAGAAACACTTTTCTTGCAATTGCCAGTCTACATTTCCTATTCTCTCTATTTCGGCCATCGTCAGTTATTCTGCTACCGAAATAACAAAACTCATCTACCGCGTTAAGTGTCTTGCTTCTAATTCTACCAGCGTCGCCTAGTTTAATTCGACTACTTTACATTATCCTCGTTTTTCTTTTGTTGATGAGCATCTCAAACCTCCTTTCAAGACACTGCCGATTCTGTCCAACTGCTCTTCAAGTCCTTCGCTGTCTCTGACAGAATTACAATGTCATCGGCACACCTCTAAATTTTTTACCATGATGAATAAGACCGCTTCAGCTGTATCATAAATCTGATGCAGCCTTATTCATCGTGGTGCAATTCGATAGCAGTGCATGTCTGCAGTAAAAAAATTGCTTCACTTTTTTATTTATTCTCGCTGAACTTTAATTCCTACTCAAAATTATCCTTTTTTGTCCTTTACTGCTTGCTCAAGTTACCGATTGAATAACACTTGAGATACACTACAATCGTCTCTCACTCCCTTCTCAACCACTGCTTCCCTTTCATGTCCCTCAACCCTTATAACTGCTCTTTAGTTACTGCACAAGTTGTAAACAGCTTTTCGCTTCCTGTATTTACCCCTGATACCTTCAGAATTACAAAGAGAGTCTTCTAGTCAACATTTTCAAAGCTATCTCTAAATCTACAAATGCTATAAACGTATGGTTGCCTTTCAAAAATGGTTTAAGTGGCTCTAAGCACTAAGGGACTTAACATCTGAGGTCATCAATCCCTAAGATTTGAATTACTTAAACCTAACTAACCTAAGGACATCACACACATCCATGCCCGAGGCAGGGATCGAACATGCGTGGATCCGGATTGAAGTGCCTATAACCGCTCGGCCACAGCGGCCGGCGGCTGCTTTTCCTTAACCTTTCTTATAAGATAAGTCATAGGGTCAGTATTGCCTCTGGTGTTCCTACATTTATCTGGAATCCAAACTGATCTTGTCTCAGCTGCGTTTCTATCAGTTTTTCCATTATTCTATAAAGAATTCGTCTTAGTATTTTGCAACCGTGACTAATTAAATTGATAGTTTGTTAATATTCAGACATGTCAGCACCTGCTTTCTTTGGAATAGCAGTTCTTATAGTCGTCTAGAAATCAGGGTGTATTTGGGCAGTCTCATGCATCTTCCACACGATATGGAAGAGTTTTGTCGTCGCTGTCTCTCCGAAGGCTGTCGTTAGTTGTGACAGAATATCGCCAACTCTCAGAGCCTTGTCTCGACTTAGGTCTTGCAATGCTGTAACAACTTCGGATAGTGATGCGAGGGAATAATACAAAAGGAAAGGGCTAAAGTTTGACAGTCGAATTTCAGAAATTTCAAAATCATATCCCTATTACTTGTGTACACTAATGTCGCTATTAACAAGATTAATAATCACTGCACCCTGCAACTGAAGCGTTTACATCTACTTGGGCACAGTTGAAAGTATTGTTAATGTACGACGCCCGGTAGGCTATTAAATTAATTATGTATCTAGGGAATTGTCATCAATTATATATTTAGTTAAATTTGTCCTACATTTAATTTAATATTTAAATTGCAACGACTATTGCAAGTGTTAAATCTGGTGGAGCCGATAGTTAGAATGTAATCTTCACATTCGAGACAACATTAGGGACCAGCCACTCTAAACAGCTGTCGCTGTCCTAATGGCTGACAAAACTCCGTAAAATGTGGAATCCGTGGCCCCTAGTGATCTGTTACAGTGTAAAACAGGAGCACTGTTGTCTGTTCCGAAAACAAATAAGTGCTTCTGGTACGAGCCCAGCAAGCATACAGGTGCAGCACGTGTTGGCTCTTTTGTGGCAAGTGGGATCGACATAGAAACTTTCTCCAGCGGACAGCATGTGTTGCGGCCCTTCGAAATTGAGACCCGCGGCTTAAGTCATGCGCTGCAGTGGCCGAACGGTTTAATGTGCATGTGCGTACACCAAAATCGGCTAAAGCCGTCTCGGGTTGCGGGTCGAATCGACTATACCAGAAAGCCCGAGTGTGGATTCTGAGACGTGCCCTTAATCCAAGGGAATTTTAGTGGCTTTCGTTTTAGTCTATCTTTAGACGATTAGTAACGAAAATTAAAAATTATCGGGATCTTAGTACAGCTATGAGAATGACTGTTAGATGTAACTTCGTTCGCCTACAGATACAAACCATATTAATACCGAAAAAGGAATATATTATCACTGACTCTGGTACATGTAGATGTCTGTCGTCCTTCTACGTTTTATGATAGAAGAAAACTAACCTTTTTGTTAAACTGTTTTTGTTTTAAGTTTCTTTCTATTAACTCTTAACGTGGGTTTAAGTTAACATATCACTATTTGATTCGTGTAAGGTAAACTTGGGATACAGGTGGGATTAGAATATGTTGGTAGCACTGTCTCCCGTTGCCTGTTATGCTGTGTAAGATCCGAGTATATCGTCTTAGGTAAGTAAGCAATCAGTCGAACATCCGTATCCTACATATAGTATGATGAAGGTGACTTGTTGCATTAGCAACGGCCGACCGCATTCACAGAATCCCATGTGGTGTAAGCACTCTTTCGTTCTGATGTGTCAGAACTGTTTGACTACTGTGTTCGAAGTACAGCATCTCAGGTCTTATTGCTGTCTTCTTTCAATATATTGACAATTACAGGATTGTAGAAAAGGAAGCCTGAGTCGTCAAACGCTTTAAACTCTCTGGGAAAATTAAGTTGTAACGCAGCTGGAAACACGTTTACGAAGTCCACATCGTGTCACTAAAAACAGCGCCCATCGCGAAGAAATTTTTGTTAGTGCTCTGATACATGTAGATGACTATTGTTCCTCTACCTGTTGTGGTAGAACAAAACTGACATTTCTGTTAAACTGATGTTGTTATTAAGTTCTGACGTTGGTTACATTTAGCGTATTACTGTTTGATTCCAGGAAGGTAAACTTGGGGCGCATGTGCTTTGACTATATAATGGTAGCACTGTCTTCCCTTGGCTGTTATGCTATGTGCTTTGCATACCTGCAGAACAAAACGGTAAGAAGCCTCGCGAATTCACTCTGTGCGTGTACACGTAAGCGAGTATTACACACTGAATGGAGGTAGAGTGAATAAAAATGAAAAACATAGTCTAAATATCGGTTCTCGAAGACAAACCGAAAGCACATGACTCTAAAAGTGGCTCGGACTTACGATTCCAGCGATATGTTTCTTCATTCCTCAGATATCTTCCGCATGTCGAAATACGGAACACTGCAGCGATACACAAGGATTCTTTTCGTACGATACATTAGCGTCACGTATACTTTGCCAATGTACACTGAGATGACAAACGTCACATATGCAGGTGGTGGTAGTACCACGTACACAAGGTATAGAAAAGCAGTGCACTGGCGTTACTGTCATTTGTACTCAAATAATTCGTGTGAAAAGGTTTCAAACGTGATTAGGGACCCACGAGGAACGCTAACAGACTTCGAACGCGGAGTGGTAGTTGGAAATAAGACATATGCGAAAAATGGTTCAAATGGCTCTGAGCACTATGGGACTCAACTGCTGTGGTCATAAGTCCCCTAGAACTTAGAACTACTTAAACCTAACTAACCTAAGGACAGCACACAACACCCAGCCATCACGAGCAAGAGAAAATCCCTGACCCCGCCGGGAATCGAACCCGGGAACCCGGGCGTGGGAAGCGAGAACGCTACCGCACGACCACGAGATGCGGGCAGACATATGCGAATTTCATTTCGGAAATCGTTAGGAAATTCAGTATTTCGAGATGCAAAATGTCAGGAGAGTGCCAAGATTACCTAATTTCAGGCAGTACCTCTCACCACGAATAACGGTCTTAATGGCAGAGGGAGACGGCCTTTGCGTAGAGTTGTTAGTGCTAACAGATAATCAATACTGCATGAAATATCGGCAGAAATCAATGTGGGAGGTACGACGAACGTATCCGTTAGGACAGTGCAGTGAAATGTGGCGTTAATGGGCTATGGCAGCAGACGACAGACGCGAGTTACTTTGCTGACAACACGGTATTGCCTGCAGCGCCTCTCTTGGAGTCGTGACCATATCGATCGAACATTGGACGACTGGAAAGTAGTGGCCTCGTCAAATGAGTTCATATTTCGGTAGGTAAGAGTTGACAGTAGGGTTCGAATGTGCAGCACACCTTACAAACGCATGGACCCAAGTCATCAACAAGGCACTGTGCATGATGTGATGGCTCCATAACGGTGTTCAATCGATCTGGACCGATAACTGATTGGAAATGCTTATGTCCAGCTACTTGGAGACCATTTTCAGCTGTTCCCATAGAAACGCTGGAATTTTTATGGATGACAACGAGCCATGTCACCGGGCCACAATTGTACGTGATTTGTTTGAAGAACATTCTGGACAGTTCGAGAGATGATTATGCAACCCAGATTGCCTGATAAGAATCCCATCGAACATCTACATGTACATCTACATCCATTCTCCGCAAGCCACCTGACGGTGTGTGGCAGAGGGTACCTTTCGTACCTCTATCGGTTCTCCCTTCTATTATAGTCTTGTATTGTTCATGGAAAGAAAGATTGTCGGTATGCCTCTGTGTGGGCTCTGATCTCTCTGATTTTATCCTCATGGTCATTTCGCGAGATATGCGTAGGAGGGAGAAATATACATCTTGACTCCTTGGTGAAGGTATGTTCTCGACACTTCAACAAAAGCCCGTACCGAGCTACTGAGCGTCTCTCTTGCAGAGTCTTCCACTGGAGTTTATCTTATCTTGCCGTAACGCTTTCGCAACTACTAAATGATCCTGTAACGAAGCGCGCTGCTCTCCGTTTGATCTTCTCTATCTCTTTTATCAACCGTGTCTGCTACGGATCCCACACCGCTGAGCAGTATTCAAGCAGTGGGCGAACAAGTGTACTGTAACCTACTTCCTTTGTTTTCAGACTGCATTCCCTTAGGATTTTTCCAATGAATCTCAGTCTGGAATCTGCTTTACCGATGATTAATTTTATATGGTCATTCCAATTTAAATCACTCCTAATGCCCTACATTTACGGGACATAATGGCTCTGAGCACTATGGGACTTAACACATGTGGTCATCAGTCCCCTAGAACTTAGAACTACTTAAACCTAACCAACCTAAGGACATCACACACATCCATGCCCGAGGCAGGATTCGAACCTGCGACCGTAGCAGTCGCGCGGTTCCGGACTGCGCGCCTGGAACTTACGGGACATAATCAAGAGTTCAGTTCGTGTATAAACTCCTGCATCGGCAACACTTCCGCAATTGTGGACGACAGCATGGCTCAATATTTCTACATGCGACCTCCAACGACTTGAAAAGTCCATGCCATGACGCGTTACTGCACTGCGCCGGGCAGAAGGAGATGTGAAACTTGTTAGGAGGTATCACATGACTTTTGTCGCCCCAGTGTGTGTACTGAATGTAATGTCACAAGATATTTAAGTTACATTCAATTAATCAATACCTAAAAGTATGGATTTGTTTCACTTTAACGCAGACATCGTATTACTATACCCACAATTAAATGTTTAAGAATGAGTCGTCCACTCCCTCAAGTGAGATTTTCTTCTTACGTAGAACTCACAAACAAAATATTTTCTATTACTAAGATGTATTACTCCTAATAAATTTATTAAGTTCCACATGACCTTCGCTGCTGCAAACGTAAGAGTCTGTAAGTGACGCGCTGAAAGACTCTGGAAGGAACGGAGAGAGCTTAGGCCAACTACTCGTATTCACACTCCCACGCCTCAACAAACGGAATGTAGTCAGTTACGAAGTCTGTCAGAAAGTCAGTGTCACACTTAGCAACTCATAATTAAATGTCAAGTACAAAGCAAGCACTAACGATGGTAAAAAAAATAAAAAAATAATTAAAAAAACTTAAGAGAAATTCAGGAAATTTTACTTCTGACCATATTTTATTTAGTGTTTCATGATGAAGAAAAATCAATTTTGGCAGTTACAATGACAGTCATATTTTGCTAAGTTTGCAGCAGATTTCGAAATATGCGTTCACGGTATTGACCTTAGCCGCACAACAATTTAGTATTACTCTGGTATTCGTTAGTAGAGTCGATTTCTTCAATATACAACTGTCCATATTCCGTTAGACAGAGTTTCAACCAACTTTCATTTGTCGAATGGTTCAAATGTCTCCAAGCACTATGGGACTGATGGCATCTGAGGTCATCAGTCCCCTAGACTTGAACTACTTAAACCTAACTAACCTAAGGACATCACACACAGCCATGGCCGAGGCAGGATTCAAACCTGCGATCGTTGTAGCAGCACGGTTCCAGATTGAAGCACGTAGAACCGCTCGACCACAGCGGACGGCTTCATTTATCGGACTATATTTAATTCGCATCTATAAACTAATTTGGTTGGGCTGAATTAAAGATTTGCGCAGTTTAGATTCAGTGAGTCATCTGTATTACAAAGAATTTTCTGTTTGGTGACATTCTTTGTCTTCCGGTTTGATATTTTCAGTCATACGACCAGTCTGCAGCCCAAGATCCCTCAACTATTCCAATCGTCGATACGACGAAAAACGATGGTGTATTTCGTATGACAAACAGCTTTGTACGTAGAAATTCTATACGTAGTTCTATATCCATTTCTGACTCCTTCAATGTCTTTGCATCTTTCCCCTCGACAAAACTGCATATTTCTTATCTACGCCGTACAGAAATAGTATTAATGTGCAGAAAGTTTTCACGTTGGTACTTTCATCCCAGGCTCACCAAAAGTGGAAATAATGCGATATACAACCTCCGAGAACGCGTTCGCTAGTGGTCTGAGCACGAAAATGAAGGACTTACAATCTGAAACGGGTGCTGTGAGATGTTGCAACAAAACCGACTGCGGAATGGACATCCGAAACCTCTGGAATATTCAAAGGATGGCTAAAGCGCTAGCGGAAACGAGAGACTGGCAAACAGTGCAATGCAGTCGGGGAAAGGCTACTGCGACAAACTGAGAGCATCAAAGGCATGAAGCAGGAAATCTCGAAAATCCTTCCTGACCGGATACACATTTCACACCGTGAGCGATGACACAGAACAATTTCGACTTATTACATATTCGTTTTCACCCTGTAGGCAAACAGAAATTACACATATAATCAAGCCACGTTATGATACTATATGCACGGAAGATGATCTAAAAGTTTAAGATTGTTTTGGTTTATTGTTATTACTAGCATAAAACAGGGTATAGGGACTTCTTTACCCGTGTCGACAATAAAGAGTATTTGAAAATCGCCTAATTTGTCTGACAGAATGTATTTTCTTAAATTTTATTTCATTATTGGTATGTACTGTGAAACAGTATGCATATTGGACATGTTGGGTTACACAGCCGATCCCCATAACAAGAGTCACTAGATAATGTACAACGCCCCTAATTTTTGGATGAACATATAGATGAAACTTTGAGCTGGAACAAACAAGGTAAATACTGCTCTACTAGCTGAGTTCAGCAACTCTTGCTCTTCAGAATTGCCTTCTTTGGAAAACAGTATTGTAATAGATTTTCTGTATTCCACAACATTAATTTCTTACGGTATAACCTTGAGTTAGAAGAAAGCAAAGATTGCACAAAAAACACTGCCGCTTGAAGTACTCTGCTTTGTAAAATTTAAGGACGAAGTAGATAAAGTAAAATGATGTAGTAACAACTTCGTGGAAATTAATGAAAGTACGTGAGCATGTGACCAGAGGTCTCCCATTCACGCAAAGGAAGCTGGGCGTCACATGACGTCTCAGAGTGGCAATAGCACCAAATGGGCCTGGCCCCGAAACACGAAGTGCTTGAAGAAGGAGGAAAAGGCTGTGAGTCAATCACCGAGCCGTTAATCTGCGCTGTGGCAGTATTCTTCATGACAACTTTGCCCGGAGACAACATCTGGATAATTTCACTCTGACTAGAACCATCGGATGATGATGATGTTTGGTTTGTGGGGCGCTCAACTGCGCGGTTATCAGCGCCCATACAAATTCCCAACCGTTGCTGAGTCCCATCTCGCCACTTTCATGAATGATGATGAAATGATGAGGACAACACAAACACCCAGTCATCTCTAGGCAGGTTAAAATCCCTGACCCCGCCGGGAATCGAATCCGGGACCCCGTGCTCGGGAAGCGAGAACGCGACGGTGGGAGAACCATCATAAACTGGAAGAAGGACGAAATGTGCTACGCCAAACAGCTGGTGAAATCGCAGCGACATTTAACAGGACTGCAAGGCGAGTAATCATATGCTCCACAATGCAAAGGCGACTGCATCGGAATGGTCTCTCTGCCCGATTACCAGTGTTCCTCTGAAACCCATCCATCAGCGGCACCGTCTGCGATGGTGCGAAGAGCATAGGGGGTCACGTGTTCTTCCCGGATGAAACCAGATTCAGTCTGATTATAGACGTACCTTCATTTGGCGAGAGCTAGGAACATGCAATTCTCCAAAGAAGATTGCCAGACGTGAACATTTTAGTGGTCGAGATACTGTGAGGGAAGTCATGATGTTGTATGGGCGTGCTGACCGCCAAATCTTTGAACACGATAAACTCACTGGTCAACGTTATAGTGCGTCTTTTCAGGGATGCAATCGGGCCTGATTACATTTTTGTGGATGAGGGGTGGTGGTGGTAGCTTCCTATGGAACCAAACTGCTGACCTCATCGGTCCCTAGGTTTACACACTACTTAATCTAACGTCAACTAACTTACGCTAAGGACAACATACACACTCATGCCCGAGGGAGGACTCGAACCTCCGATTGGGGAGCTGCGCTTTAGGGACGAAGATGAGCGACTGCTTAGAACAGCGCAGGTGGAGCACCTCTTGGAAAGAGGATATTCAGCGATTGGACAGACCTCCCCGTCCCCCCGACTGAATGGCATAGAGCGCGTATGGTATTCGTTGGAGAGACGTGTTCCAGTCGTCCACGAAAGACCATCCAGCAGTTGTCCACTGCGTAGGTGTAGAAATGGAATGTTCTATCACCAGCACGGCCTGTCAACCTTCTGACGGCACGTTCCATAGCATACAGTGCCACTCTACTAAGAACCATAATCCGGACTTTGAAAGCCCTCCCGCCTTTTGTAATGTCCGGGAGGCCATCATAAATCACTCTGACTTCAATGTAATAACTATGTATGAATAAACATCATTTCTAACCATTGCCTATTTCTTTCTGTTACTTTCTCTAATACACTGTAGCAGTATGATCCAAGTTTCATCGAGCTGTGTTCCTTGGCAGTGACACATCATGCGTAAGTTAGTTTTGTCCTTAAGTTTTGTATACCAATGAGTTAGGACTTCTAACTGCAGCTTTACAATCTACTTATTCGCTGCCACAATTCGTTTTAATCTAGTCGGCTCTGACACGCAGATGTCCCTCCCGAATATTACATCGAAACATTACGCTCAAACTTTACCTGACAACCTTACGCCTGACCGCTATACCAAACGCTATGCCCAAACGTCTTACATTACGGCCAACTTTATGCCCCAGAGGGCAACGGCTTTGCCCATTGAACACACCGGCTCCCGTCAGATCACCGAAGTTAAGCGCTGTTGGGCGTGGCCGGCACTTGGATGGGTAACCATTCGGGCTGCCATGCGCTGTTGCCATCTTTCGGGGTGCACTCAGCCTCGTGATGCCAATTGAGGAGCTACTCGACAGAATAGTAGAGGCTCCGGTCAAAGAAAACCATCGTAGCGACCGGGAGACCAGTGTGCTGACCACATGCCCCTTCTACCCGCATCCTTTGTGCTTCCTTTGTGCTTATGCCCCAGACTTCAGCTAAAACCCCACGCCTTAAAATGATTGTATTTCCACAGCTGCAGCATTAGAAGGAAAACATGACTTTCGGCTGCCAGTGGCTCAGTAAAGAGCTCACTACACAGATAAAAATACCGTTTTATTTTATATGAATTCTTAAACACTGGATCGTTGCAATCTTCGAGGTGATCTGAATATTATTTTAAAAAATGGTTAAAATGGCTCTGAGAAGTACGGGTTCAAATGGCTCTGAGCACTATGGGACTTAACTTCTGTGGTCATCAGTCCCCTAGAACTTAGAAATAATTAAACCTAACTAACCTAAGGACATCACACACGTCCATGCCCGAGGAAGGATTCGAACCTGCCACCGTAGCGGTCACGCGGTTCCAGACTGTAGCGCCTAGAACCGCTCGGGCACTCCGGCCGGCAATATTATTTACTTTACTCTGTTGTCGCACTTTTATTTTTTCTACTGGCTACCGGTTCCGGTACGAAGTACCATCATCAGGCCTTACTATGACAAAAAAAAAAAAACACAGAACACAGCTAAAATAATGTTAAAAGAAACATTTATGAAATATTTTTCCTGTTTGGTAATGAGCAAACTCGTGGTATAAAGGCATCCTTTTACACGTGGCACGCAGTGGTTACAGCCCACTTCTCAAGTAGGTGTGTCATCTTGAGAAGTAAACTGCAGCCATAAATGATAAGAGTACTCGCTGTGAACAGTTTCTTTTTTCTTGTTAAAATATCAGTGTCTATATATATTTAACAAATAGAATTAAATATGACGTGTAACAAAATAAATAATAAAACAAATGCTTTAGAGCATTTGCATGATTCCTGACAGGTATCAAACTATATTTCACTAAATATTGTATGAGAGCATTTCTTTCGAACAACTCTGTGTATACCATAGACAAATATTCAATGAATCTTTGCTTGAATATGCGTTAAAGTAGAAGAATATGTTTAAATCTTTGTGAAAGATACATTTTAACTGCAACATGAGTAATGTCAAAGACTAACAGTTTTACTTGTATTATATTATAATCGTTTTGCTATTCAAAGTAAGTCTACGGACAGTAGCACATAAATACCCAGATCATACAATACTATACTCCGATTAACGAACGATGGCCGTTCGCACGTGTCGAGGCACAGACGAGGATTGCATTATTGACGGTTCCAAACGACAGTTGCGGTACGAGCATGCGCGTGCTTCCGCTTGAAGAAAGCTAATATCCTGAAAATTATGTCTTTCGCTTGCTTCTGCAGAATTTATCACTTACCAACAATATCAGCGATGAGAGCTCGCAACAAATGGAATAGAAATCACTAAACAACTCGCTACGGTCACGTTTAATGTTCGCATTAGCTGCGGCATTAACAGCAGAGCGCTCACAATGCTACTGTACGCTCATTGGCTTTCGGATAATGCGTGACGTAGGTGCGCAGAACAAGCCTAAACTTGATCGCCATCGTTCGTGACTCCATCTACAGTTGCTACCAAGTATAGTCCGGGATGTCTATGGATTCACTGTAGGGAGTAAGGACAGACAGTCGTGCGAACTACTTCTGAACACGTTTTCTGAAAAATAAATTGAGCAGCAAGATCGGCAGCCCATACGCAATGGAAGTATCTTCGACTTTGTAGCTGCAAATAGAGTGGACCTTATCGATAACGTCAGTACAGATACGGGGTTTAGCATTCTTGATGTCATTATAGCAAGTATAGTTAAGAAAATTAATAAATCAGTTAAACAGTCTAGGAGAGTGTTTCTGCTAGAAAGAGCAGACAAGCAATTGTTAGCATCTCACTCAGACAGTGAACTGACATCACTTGGTTTCAGTAAGATGTGCTTAGGGGAGTTGTGGACAAATTTAAGCACGCTGTAAATCGTGGTATGGAGAATTGTGTGTCTAGTAAGTGGAACAATGACGGAAAAAGATACACCATGATTTCATAACGGGACTTGGAAAATGCTGAGAAAGGACAGGCTGTTGCACTTTCGGTTCAAAAGAGAAGGCGCGAATGACGAGAAGCAAAGTTTGGCTCAAATGGCTCTGAGCACTATGGGACTCAACATCTTAGGTCATAAGTCCCCTAGAACTTAGAACTACTTAAACCTAATTAACCTAAGGACATCACACACACCCATGCCCGAGGCAGGATTCGAACCTGCGACCGTAGCAGCCCCGCGGTTCCGGACTGCAGCGCCAGAACCGCACGGCCACCGCGGCCGGCAAGCAAAGTTTAATAGAGATTCGCACGTCTGGCCGGCCGGTGTGGCCGTGCGGTTCTAGGCGCTTCAGTCTGAAACCGCGTGACCGCTACGGTCGCAGGTTCGAATCCTGCCACGGGCATGGATGTGTGTGATATCCTTAGCTTAGTTAGGTTTAAGTAGTTCTAAGTTCTAGGGGACTGATGACAACAGATGTTAAGTCCCATAGTGCTCAGAGCCATTTTCGTACGTCTGTGAACAGATTTATGCGCGAAGCGTACAACTACCGCTACCATCCTCCCGTCGCAAAAGATCTGGTAGAGAACGCGAGAAAATTCTGGTCCTATGTAGAATCACTAAGTGGGGCTAAGGATTGCACCCTTTTAATTGTTGACCAGTAAGACTAACGCAAAACTAACGCCGAAATTTATATTTCACGTTCAGAAAATCGCTCACGCAGGGTAATTGTGCAAACATACCATCGAACACATTTCCACATGGACGACATAGCAGTAAGCATCCTTGGCATAGAGATACAACTCAAAGTGTTGAAAACAAATAAGTCATCAGGTGCGGATGGAATCCTAATTCTGTTTTTCTAAGAGTACTGTACAGCAATGGCGCCTTACGAAGGCTGCATTTAAAGCGAATCTCTTGTCCAGGATAACATCCCAAGCGACTGGGGTAAGTCAAAAGAACGGACCATAAAAATTACAGACCAACATCCCTAACGTCGGTTTGCTGTACATTCCTTGAACACATCCTCAGTTCGAATGTAATAAATTTTGTTGAGAGCGAGCATCTTATGTCCACGAATCAGGATGGTTGTAGAAAGCATCGCTTGTGCAAAACTCAGCTTGATCTTTCCTCAAATAATATACTGTGAGCTGTGTACGAAGGACAACAGGCAGATTTCATATATCTAGATTTCCGTCATGGTTTTCGCACGGTGCCCCATTGCAGGCTGTCAAAGACGGTATGAGCATATGTAATAGGTTCGCAGATATGTGAGTGGCTCGAAGACTTCTTATGTTATAGAACCCTGTATGTTGTCCTCGACGGCGATTGTTCATCAGACACAAAAGTGTATCGTCACGAGTGCCTCAGGGAAGTGAGATAGGACCGCTGTTACTCTCCATATACATAAATGGTTTAGCAGAGAGGGTGGGCAGCAAGCAGTGGTTGTTTGCTGATGACGCTGTGAGTGACTGGAGGAGGATACAATATAAACTAGATAAAATTTCTAGTTAGTGTACTAAATGGCAGCTAGCTCTAAACGTAGAAAAATGGAGGTTAATACGGATTAGGAAAAACAAACCCGTAATGTTCGGACGTAGCATTCGTACTGTCCTGCACGACGCCGTCACATCGTTTAAATATCTGCGTGTAACGTTTCAGAGTTATATGAAATGGAACGAGTGTATGAACACTGTGGTAGGGAAGCCGAATGGTTGACTTTGATTTATTGGGAAAATTCTAGGAAAGTGTGGTTCATCCCTAAAGAAGATAGCACATAAGACGCTAGTGCGAAGCATTCGAGAGTACTGCTCGAGTATTTGAGATCCGTACCAGGTCGGATTAAAGGACACAGAAGAAGTTGAGGGGGCTGCTAAATTTGTTGCTGGTAGGTTCGAACAACACGCAAGTGTTGCGGACATGATTTGGGAACTCAAATGCAAATCCCTGGAGGGAATGCGATATTCTTTTCGAGGAAGACTACCGAGAATATTTGGAGAACCGGCATTTTAAGCTGACTGCAGGACCATTCTAAGGCCCTCAACATGCAGTGTGCGTAAGAAGCGCGAAGATACTCGTAAGATGTGAGGTGTCAGGCCTCATACGGAGGCATTAGGCAGTCGTTTTCCACCCTCTCTGTTTGAGAATGGATGGTTCAAATGGCTCTGAGCACTATGGGACTCAACTGCTGAGGTCATTAGTCCCCTAGAACTTAGAACTAGTTAAACCTAACGAACCTAAGGACATCACACACATCCATGCCCGAGGCAGGATTCGAACCTGCGACCGTAGCGGTCTCGCGGTTCCAGACTGCAGCGCCAGAACCGCGCGGCCACTTCGGCCGGCTTTGAGAATGGAACGGGAATGAAAATGACTAGAAATTGTACGGGGTACCCACCGCTACACGCCATTCCGTGGATTGCGTAGTGTCTATGTAGGTGTTGATGTAGTATTCCTTCGCAAACAAATCATGTTCACGTATCCTTTAACAAGTCTCAGTGCATATCATTTAAGTCGAAATCGTGCAAAGGAAATGTAATTGTGTAACAATGCAGTAAACTTAACAAATTCATTGAATTTTTCAAATAAGATTCCGTATTGGAGCATCCTTCAGTGTTCCTGACACTAAACATGGTCGCCGAATGGACACCCCACCACACGCCATACATTCCAACAAGTCTCGCCGGACGCAACAAACAAACCCGTGACGCTCATCTCTCACTGTTATCGATACGTCTGCCGAGCCAACAGCTTTGTAAATGACAGATGTGTCGGCATAAGGTTCGTACGCGTTGGTTCAGCTCTATACGCTGAAAGGGACCGTACTACAATCCTGCCTCCACCTCAGTGCGTCTTCGCCACGTCGCACAACTCATTTGTGAGCCTGTGGTGATTCCTGCAAATATTGTATGGAAGAAAGCACGTACCAGCAACGAGAAGGGAGCGGATAACCACCGGGTTATCTACGGGAAGGGAGACGATGAGATTCTCTATTACATATCTGCTTTAAGTCACGTTACAATTCTTACGTAATTAAACACTACGCTTTACTATGTAAACAGCTTCTAAATAACCTCAGTATTTGTGTAGACGCTTGCGATACGATGTGTCGTAGCTTTTGAAATTGTTTATTAGCGAACGTTCTTCTGTTGGTTTCTGTTAAAGATATGGTGACAAGCTTGTATATGAAAAGTACTCGTACATAAACGCAGGAACACAAGAACCTCGTGTTCCCACATACATTATTGAGATTTCTAAATTGTTGCAGTGTGATAGTTCTGTGGGTTCGAGGTCTAGCGTTGGATCTCAGCTACTCAAAAACTATCGAAATAGTCGCCCAGGACCTTCTACAACAGTCTCAGACTTCCCCCGAACTTATTTAATGAGAAGAATACAAGAATGAATGCTATCCGGTAGAAACTGATACTTGTCTTATTTGCTCAAGATCGGAAGACTGGATGAGATACCGACCATGACAGAGGAAGAAATGATAGACAATCGACACTTTAAGATGTGACGCCAAGATAATTGGCAATGGAAATGAGATAGCAATGATAAGGACCGAAGAGTTAGTACCTTATTCTCCAATATCAGAGAACGGTAAAGAGTGAGACATATCGACCTCAGTAGAGGTATGATCCACTTCCTAAATGGATGCGGTCATTATCCAGTTTATTTGCACCGCATGCAGCTCACAAGGAACACATTTGACTTCGAATGCTCGAAACTTCACGAAAACATGCTTAGGCTAACAGTAGATCATAAGCAACAGTGGCCCTTATCATTTCCGTGCAAACCTCCGCATTTGTCTGCTCGCGCCATAACATGCAGCATGTTGCAGCTGCACTAACAAACTCTCGAGTCGAGTGAATAGTATGGTTGCAGTACGAATGTGTCTCTTGGGTGTTCGCATGCGAGTTACTGTGCGAACCGTGTACTGCGATATCATGAAGACAATAAATACTACATACTTGTTCCAGTTATAGGGACAAAGCTGCGACGTGCTCAATATAGAAATGAAATTCGGTTGGAGAATAGAGTGTTCGCATGTATATTATATGATATGACAACTCATAAATATAATGGGAACGCCAAAGAGCCGGCCGCTGTGGCCGAGCGGTTCTAGGAGCTTCAGTCCGGAACCGCGCTGCTGCTACGGTCGCAGGTTCGAATCCTGTCTCGGGCATGGATGTGTGTGATGTCCTTAGGTTAGTTAGGTTTAAGTAGTTCTAAGTCTAGGGGACTGATGACCTCAGATGTTAAGCCCCATAGTGCTTAGAGCAAAGAGATGCATGACGCTACGTAGGGCAGATATACTTATTTTGAAGGACAGGAAGAACATGAACCTGAAGGCTTCTATTCAAGCGCTACACGACGTCCATCTCCATACCAACAGGAACAGTCCAGTCAGAGTACACACTATCACCATTCAAACAGTTGAAGTCCAGTGTATTTGAAAATATTGATGACAGTCTCTACAAAACATTTATGAAGACACTGGAAGTATGAATTAAAAAACGCCTTCAAATTTACGCGTTTTATGAAATACACGACGCATTTCGGACCCTTCGGCTCATCGTCAAGTGCAAATCGCCTTATTACATGACTTACTATTGATCTCGGTTGAGGTGAAACGAATGTTTCTGTCATGAGAATGTTTGATGTAATGTTATGAATTTCGTAAGTCCAATACAGAAAATATATATGAGACAGTGAAAAAATAAACAACGTAAACTAGCCAAACGACTCAAGAAAAGCGTATTTAACTTTTTAATGCCGTCAGGCATTGGTTTCTCCATCCTGTTCATGCATGTCACTTCACTCAAGAGGCACATCTGTACACATATTTTTGTAAACACTTCACAGATATTGGTCAGAATAGGTATTTAAAATTACTAAAATAACTGTTTCTTGTGAAACCTATCTGTTTATTTATTCTGGTTTTTTGATTTTACTGAGGTATATCTCCGGTTGCTGTAACAGATTTAGGGTCTTACCATTGGCTTCGTTCTGCAGTGCTGCCAAATTGTTTTCTGCACTGTTGACAATATGTTTCCTTTCCAACATATGATGATGTCCTCATGTTCTATTGTGAATTTTATGTTTTTGTGGAAAGGACTGAATAATGCTAGTAGCTCTTTAATCTTCTCTTCCGTTCCATCAGCTAGCAGCAAGCTATCATTAATATGTCTCCAGTAATTCTTTATTGTACTTTTGAGTCTGTTGTACGCTTCAAAGAACTTACTTGCGAGATGATTGTGAACTATATCTCCCAGGAAACTTGATATGTTACAGCTCATCTCGAAAACAAGTTGTTTGTAAAACAATATACTCAAAAGAAAAGTATCAATAGCATTAAGAGCATGGGAAGGTACCAAAAGGTCATGTATACAATTGGCAATGCGTGCGGCACGAGAAGAGATGGACTGATGAAAACAATGTGACAAGAAGGCTAGTTACTAGCCCTTCGCGTGGAAAATACCACAAGAAGATCGTAAAACTTTTCCACCGGCTGACGAACAGATGGTTCACATCAGCTGAAATCCGGACAGATGTTCCGACAGGAGGATTATCACAAAACATCGCGTGTAGATGATAAGAAGCTGGTTTCACATCTCCAGTTGGCATGCGTCATTTACCGCTAACATTATACCCGCATGTTGCAGCGTCAGTCAAATGGTATAGCGAGTGGCATTCCGTGGCGTTTATCCATGAGTCTCGCTTCTATTTGTGGCGATCTGGTCGATACCAACATGTTTCTTAAGACGACCTGGTGATACGGCACAGGAGTCATATCATGGAGAGTTACTGGTTATCATAACAAGACTCATTTTACCTGCTGAAGTTGAATTCTCGTCAAGTTTTGTGGCGATTATGGAAGATCGTGTTGTCAGACGTTTCGTGACCAGGGAAACGCAAGACCCCACAGTGCAATCCAAACCATAAACTGCTTGATATATGTACAGATCCTTGAGTGGCCTGTCTGATCCCTTGATTTGTCACTCGTTCGGCATGTCTGGGTTGAGATGGAAAACATCTATTTACATACCAGCTCACAGCCAGAATGTCTCATGGACTGGCATAGCAACTGTTTTAAGTATGGCCCGACTGTAAACAAGATGGCTTTCAGAGATTGTTTTTTCCGAGCCACAACGAATACAAGAGTTTATACGGGAGTTTGTGCAGGGGGGATTCATACCTTTCACCGACGATGACTATTGACATCAGTTCCGAGCAAAATGAATGTTTAAGCAATTAATATCCGTTATGTAATGCACATCTGCACACAGTTTGATAAATATAGGTGCAGTCCTTGAATGTGTAGCGCTTACGATTTGCGTCAGTAAATGTAGTGACTCTAGTCAGCTCACAATAAGGTGTACAAAATTCATAATTCTCTTTCTGATATTGCTTAATTGTTAGACCAGTTATTTGCGTCAGTTTCAGCCGTAAAACATAAACATCCTAATTTCGTTTGTCATTCCGTAACTATGTTATCCTGATCGAAATATGAAAGTGGTCGATAAGCTACGTAGGTACAGTAAATACCACCATTCTTTATTGTCTATATCGTTCTACTTTATGGTTACATATTATTGTTTATTTTGTTTGCAACCAAACTTGCAACAGTATACCCGTTAAGAACGTTTCTCCCCCTGCCATTATACTTTACGCCCATCAGGCAGTTCCCCATTTACAAAGTTTTCACATACCGTGGCTGTATGATCGTGCACAGCCGAGCGGACGAGTCTCTCTCCTCGCACACTAGTCACGTGAGACATTTGAGAGTACGCCATTGACTATAACCCACTGAATTCCATATTCGCATGACAGTCGAGGGATCCCGGCCAACATGAACAGCAACATCGCGGAGTGGTTAATTGCTGCCTCGACAGGCCACCGTCGAACTGCTGTCGAATTCCGACACGTGCTCGTACGCCTTACTCGTTCGTATATGAACTAGTCATAAAAAAGGGCATTTGAATACGGTTTCTAAATGGAATAATTGCTGCGTAAAATTTTGTTACAAGAACTATCAGATCAAAAGTATCCGGGCGCTATCATGTATTGCGGAATGGATCACCAGAAGTTACAAGAGGCAGACCCGCCAGTATAAAAGGACGTTGGGAGTATTGTGTTTTCAGACGTGAAGCAGTAGCAGCAATAGGGGTCGGAGATCTCAGTCACTTCGAACGTGCACTAGTCACTGGATGTCTCCTGAGTAACAAATTCACCAGACATATTTCAACCCATGTAAAACTCCCCAAATCGGCTAGTGGTGATGTTATTCTGGAGTGGAAACGTTAAGTAAGAACGAGAGCTAAACCAAGACCAATCACACCTCATGCACTGACAGACTGTGACCTCAAGCATTGCGGAGGGTGGCTGAAAATACGATTATCACATTAAATCAGTGGAAGAAATCACTGAAGAGTCCCAGAGTGAATCAGTAGTTCAGCCTGCACAGCAACGGTGCACAGGGAGTTAAAAAGAATGGGCTGCAATGTTCGAGCAACTTCTCACATTTCTATAAATACTAAGCGATACTTCGGGTGGTGTAAACAGCGACGCAACTGGACGCTGGATGACTCAGTAGGCGTGATGTGGTTTGATGAATCCCCCTGCGATAATCCGATGGAAAGGTTTGGGTTTTCCGAATGCCTGGAGAACGTTCCCTGC
This sequence comes from Schistocerca nitens, assembly GCF_023898315.1. Classification (NCBI taxonomy): domain Eukaryota; kingdom Metazoa; phylum Arthropoda; class Insecta; order Orthoptera; family Acrididae; genus Schistocerca; species Schistocerca nitens. The sequence goes on along the minus strand of NC_064614.1, from coordinate 292,229,341 downwards.
CATCATGTATCGTGTCAGCAGTAAACTACGGAGGAGGTGTGTTCCGGAGTGGAAGGGTCTTCTTAAGTGGAGTAGCCTTACTGCACTAAAGAACATTATTTCACAGCATTACGTACTGCGGACAGTACAAGAACATGAAGCTACACATTCCCACCTGAAATACAACTGCGAAGTATCTCGTGTCAATTTGGTGTTGCAGGTGACGTATGTACCTCAAAGATAGTGCTAGCAAGCAACCGTCTCACCGTAATCCCGGAAGATGTTCACTCAATGTCCAGTTCCTTTTATCGCAAGACGAAGCGTCTGCACTAAACACATGTGCAAGTCCATACACCTGAAGGCAGCAGATCACTGTGTATCCCTTTATCCACCAGATATGCAGGACTTGCTGTTTCTCGGCGCCAAACTGTACGATTGGCTGGCTAAAGCCGTGGTTTAAGCAACTTGCTTAAGAAATATCTTTGCTGGTCCTAAGAAAAGATGGAGCTACCTTCGCAGATGGAAAATTTATTCTAGGATCTTTGAGACGTACAAGTGCTCATCCATACACCGAGTCATTATGTAGCAGACAACTCTCAGTATCAATACCGAGAAAATCCACAAGGACGAAGGTCAAAAGCAAAAGAGATGAGCTAATGTCCCTAAGACTGATCCTAATTGAAACTGTCCTCATTGCAAGTGAAATAACCAAACAAAAACAAAACATTCGCATTTAATTTGTAATAAAAACCTTTTCCCAAACGTATAAATGTACAGAGTGCTTCAAAAAGTATACCACTACTATGAGAATCGAGAACTCTGCAAAGAAGAAAGGGAAGGGCTACGCGCTTTTTGTCGTCGATTGAAGTGAGCTCTGAAGTTTCATTTGGTTGCTCATTTGATCGCTATGGACGCTGCTGGCCACTTGACAGTCATTACTGTTGTCAGTGCAAACATGGCGACTGCACAACAAAAAGGTTTTTGTGTTATCGAATACAGCAGAAGTGAATCGACGACAGTTGTTCAGCGTGCTTTTTGAACCAGGTATGGTTTTCATCCTCCTGATAGGTGGTGTATAGTACGTTGGTATAATCAATTCGCAATGAAAGGGTGTTTGTGCAAAGGCAAAAGTTCCGGATGGCCGCACACGAGTGAAGAAAATGTTGTCGCATTCAGGAAGCATTTCTCCTCAGCCCAGGAAAATCAACCCGCCGAGGTCGCAGAGAGCTGCAAGTTCCGCAACCGACTCTTTGGAGAGCCCTAAGGAAAAGGTTAGTAATGGAACCTTACCGTCTACAATTGGTTCAAGAAGTCCTTTACAAATCTGATGAGGTGAAAGGAATCGATCTCTGCGTCCTTGATCAAATGGAAACAGATGACCGGTTCATTTCTAAGCTAGTGTTTAACGATGGAGCAACATTTCACACAACAGGAAAAGCCAACTTACACAATGTTTCGTATATGAGGCACTGAGAGTCCGCGGGAAACAATGCAGCATGAATGTGATTCATCTAAGGTGAAAATTTTCTGTGCCATTTTAGTCACAGTCATTTAGTCTGTGTACTTTTTCCTTAGAGGGTGTGTAAGGTGACAGAATAAATGCAGATCAATTTCGGACCTTACATAAGAGTTTTATACATCGCAACGGGAAGGTGAATATGACACCTAACATACTTCAGTGGCAATGAGCCGATTTGACTATATGTATGTAATGCAAAAGGGATGACACTCAGTCGACGGTAGTAACACACCACTCCTATACGATGCATGTCAATGAGCAGGTGATACAAGCAGTGAGAGTATACGTTTTGTATGGAGGCAGGCCAGGGCAGAAGCACAGGCCACACTATGGGAGGCACCACGAAAAGTCATTAGGGGGCGTCCCACAGCGGTGTCAGCGACCGGACAGATGACGCATACTAGAGAGCAAGTAACAGGCCACCAGAAGTAGGACAGAAAGAAGCTTTGGAAAACTGCGTGTCGGAATTCCAAATGGATACGTACAAAACCAGTGATGCAGTTGATCACGTGAACAGTGAATATTACACATGTCATGTACGCATGTAACTTTTAGGCGTCTGGAAGCGGCACAAAACATCCAACTGGCGGAAACGAACTAGGAAGGAGCAAAGTGCCGAGATTTCGATGCAATTCAATGGTAGGGCCATTGCGATTGGTGGAGAGTGTTTTCACTAACAAGGGAACCTCCCCATCGCACCCCCCTCAGATTTAGTTATAAGTTGGCACAGTGGATAGGCCTTGAAAAACTGAACACAGATCAATCGAGAAAACAGGAAGAAGTTGTGTAGAACTATGAAAAAAATAAGCAAAATATACAAACTGAGTAGCACATTGGTAACATATGCAACATCACAGGGAATCGCGACCTCAGAAGCGCCGTGGTCCCGTGGATAGCGTGAGCAACTGCCGTATGGGAGGTCCTTGGTTCAAGTCTTTCCTTGCCTCAAAAATTTTTCTTTGTTTATTTTCGCAAAGTTATGATCTGTCCGTTCGTTCATTGACGTCTCTGTTCACTGTAATAAGTTTAGTGTCTGTGTTTTGGGACCGCACCGCAAAACCGTGCGATTAGTAGACGAAAGGACGTGCCTCTCCAATGGGAACCGAAAACATTTGATCGCAAGGTCATAGGTCAACCGATTCCTCCATGGGACAACACGTCTGATATATTCTATACGACACTGGTGACGGCATGACAGTAATATGTTGTCGACCCACCTAACTTGTACACTTGGCGAATGGGTAAAAAGATTCTTCTACCTTGCCCGATTTAGGTTTTCTTGTGGATGTGATAATCACTCCCAAAAAGTGATGAAAACATAAGAGTTTGTCACATAAACTGCAACAAATGAATGCAACAGTTTCACAGTCGCACAGTTTTCCCTGTGTTCTGTAAAAACATATGTTTTTAACGTTTTCAAATTTTTCCGTGCGTAGACCGTCAAATCCTGCATATGTCCGAGCAAATCTTAACATGTCCTGGAATTTTGGAGAGCAAAGTTGATTATCTATGAGTGCCTGAACTTTGATAATTGTCTGAAAATAAAAAATTAAAATCTTCACGCGAGGGAAGACTTGAATCAAGGACCTCTCGTTCCGCAGGTGCTCACGCTAACCACGGGACCAGGGCGTTCCTTGGGTTACAACCTCCTGTGATGTCACCTATCTTTCGCATGGACTATTCAGTTTGTACTTTTTGCTTATTTTTTTCATAGTTACACACAACTTCTTCCTGTTTTCTCGATTGATCTGTGTTCAGTTTTTCAAGACCTATCCCCTGTGCCAACTTACAACTAAATCTGAGGGGGGTGCGATGGGGAGGTTCCCTTGTAAGTAAGAGGAACACTCAAATTGGTCGAAAAAAGCCGTGACGTGGAGAACGAAAGAACCCAGGTGGGGAGACAGTTCGGCTACAAGGAAGACTAGAGCGAAATTTTCGAGGACTCTTCTCTGAACTGGTGTCAAGTGCAGAAGGGGCGCATAACGCTCTATACGACGCTGAGGCGAAAATTGGGTGAACACTGCTTTCACTGCAGCGGACATTCAGCTAGATATTAGCTGTAACGTCGTTGAGCTCTAACTGGGGAGAAATGAACCAGCCAGTTAGTTAGTTGTTCTTGCGAGGACTGAGAGGGCATTTTAATATGCACGCTGCTCCAGCCATGCGCATGCATATTGCCATATTCCAAGACTACTGATGAGTCCTTCTTTTCTCACATAACGAGAAACATAGGGAGAGCTTCTGCTGAAAAAATCGGCAAAGGTTTAATTAGCTTTTATAGGATTTTCAGAGGACGAGAGCAGCCATGCAGATGACAGCTCATCGCAGTTAAGGTAAATACCGTGAGCAGAGTCATAAACGTGTTGGTTCATCAGCTTGTGTCCGCTGTAAACTCGGGCGACCTTGGGTAATCATTTGCTCAACTTGTCACAAAACTAACCATCCTCCGTAGACTTGATTCTCATCCTATATAGTACTGAACAGATGATTTATTGTAGTGCTGGCCAACATCATGACGTAGTCTTAAGAATAATTTTGTAAAGAAACTTCTATTTAAAATTTACCTTTGTTGTGTTCAGGATTATTTCAATTTCTGAGGAAGAGATGCATTCGTTTGACAACTGTCGTAAAATTATCACATTTTAAACTGTGTGAATGTGTGTATTTCTGTGATAAGATTTCAACATTAAACCAAAAAAATCTTTACAGCTTACACAGTTGTTCTTACCTCTAAACCTTACAGGGGCAACTGTAACTGGACAAACATAACCAGAAATGTTGCAGAACTGACTGTTTCCTCAACTGGAAGAAGAAGCACGTCATTTCATAATCGAGCAGGATGGGGCACCACCATATTGGCATATATCTGACCGTAAATATTTGAACGAAAGGTACCCACAGCTATGGATCGGCAGCCAGGCAGCTCGTGACAGAGCACTTCATTTGGACTCCAAGAAGCCCTGACCTCCGCCCATTTGATCTTTTTCTCTTTGGGTATCTTAAAGATAAGGTGTTTTGACCACCTCTACTGGCCAACATTGAGGAATAACTGCAACTATCCAAACTGCCGAAGATGCTACAGAGATTGTGGAACGAGTTAGAATATCGAGTTGATGTCACTCGAGTGTCTGGAGGGGATCATATTAAACACTTATGAACTTGTATTCTACTTCAGAAAACTGTGTTAAGTAATCTTCACATTAATTAATTACCCAAAGTTCCATCATGTTTCTTTGATTAAATACAGATTTTTCAGAGTTATGTATTATTTTTTAATCACCCTGTATTAAACACATCAAAAAAAGTTTTTGCATCATCCCGGTTCCCAGACCTCCTGAACATAGACGTTGACTGTGGGTATTGTGTCACACACACAGTCCCTTTGACTGTTCAGAGATGTCAGTAAACCCGCCCAAAGATGTAACCAACCATGCATGAGCAGCGCCTATTAGACGGAGGAGGTCCGACAGCCGATAAGTACCAGTCATTCCACCAGGAAGGAGGTACACGGCTAGCGAGGCCTGCAGTTCAACCACGCGTAGACGGTCATTACCGCGGTTCGATTGCGTCCGCATTGTTACTTTGCGCCAGGAAGCGCTCTCAACAAGAGAAATGGCTCTAAGCAATATGAGACTTAACATCTGAGGTCATCAGTCCCCTAGACTTAGAACTGCTTTAACCTAACTAACCTAAGGACATCACACACAGCCATGCCCGAGGCAGGATTCGAACCTGCGACGTAGCAGCAGCGCGGTTCCGGACTGAAGTCGGAGTGAACAAAAGCGATGTTGTTCGGACATGGAGGAGATACAGAGAGACAGGAACCTCTGACATGCCTCGCTCAGGCCGCCCAAGGGCTACTGCTGCAGTGGATAACCGCTACATATGGATTGCGGTTCGGAGAAACCCTGACAGCAAAGCCACTATGTTGAATAATGCTTTTCGTGCAGCCATAGGACGTCGTTTTATTACTCAAAGTGTGCGCAATAGGCTGCATGATGACGATGAGCTTCGCATATGCCTTCAACCAGACAATCGTCGGAAACGTGTTTGCAGGCCTTAGACACACTGTCCAGCGAGGGCAGCAGGGTGGAGGTTCCCTGCTGTTTTGCGGTGGAATTATGTGGGGCCGACGTACGCCATTGGTGGTCAAGGAAGCTGCCATAACGGCTGTACGATACGTGAATGCCATCCTCCAACAGATAGTGCAACCATATCGGCAGCATATTGGCGAAGCATTCGTCTTCATGGACGACATTCCGCGCCCCCATCGTGCACATCTTGTGAATGACTTCGTTCATGATAATGAAATCCTCGACGAGAGTGCCCAGCATGTTCTCCAGACATGGACCCCATCGAAAATGCCCGTGATAAACTGAAAAGAGCTGCTTATGGACGACGTGACCCACCAACCATTCTGACGGATCTATGCCGAATCGCCGTTGAGGTACAGGCATGCATCAATGCAAGAGGACATTCTACTGCGTATTATAGGTACCAGTGTGTACAGTAATCTGGATCACCACCTCTGAAAGATCTCGCTGTATGGTGGTCCAACATACAATGTGTGGTTTTCATGAGCAATAAAAAGGCCGGAAAAGATGTTTATATTGATCTCTATTCCTACTTTCTGTACAGGTTCCGGAACTCTCAGAACCGAGGTGATGCAAAACCTTTTTTGATGCTTGTACTTTCCTTCGGGCAGGTACCACAGTCGTTGAAAATCTCTGGAATTTATTTTAAACTGTTGACCAGTTTAAGCTATTATCGCTCTGTCAAGCGGTTAGTTGACGTGCGTGAGGACACCGTACAGGACGGTCATCATACATTTCTTCTGCCGCTTGAAAATTGAATGATAACCAAAATTTAGCAACTAGTTTCGACGGCGGAAACGTCGCCATTTCAAATATAAATGTGTACACACAGAAATGTATACTTCTTAGGCCACTGCCAACCAAAACAACCAAACAAAGAAATTTACATTACCAATTTACGTTGGTCACGTTATGCACGTGTACGGATTTTATGTGAGACGTTATTTGATACTATTAATACACTGCTGTACATTGGAAATGCAACACATAGGCAGCATTCAGAAAATATTTGCAAGCAGTGTACTACATGGCTAGAAAGACAGATGATTAGCACTGCTCAAGACAGGAGTACACTATCTGATCAAAAGTATCCGGACTCCTACTAGTGACCATTAATGTATGGTGTTTTCAGCCTTTAAGACGGCTTGAACTCCGCTGGAGACATTTTCTATTTATGAATGTCTGTGGAGGAGAGGCTCTTTCGGAAGTGCTGAAACCATAGAAGGCAGTGCTTGGACGCTGGAGTCTGGACCAAAGTTGGCTTAACCAAGATATTCCATTGATCAAAGTCGAGACTCTTGGCAGCCAATCCATTTTAGGAATTTCTAAATGATGAAAATATTTTAAAAAACCACCGTAGGCTGAAGAAAATTTTTTGTCCAAAAACCAATTTGCATTCAGTCATACAGGTATGTAAGTTTCTTATCTTGTATTGTATTGTATTGTATTGATCTGGCGACCTAGAAACGACGGAGAGCCTTCGTCTCCGCCGGAGCCCATAGTGGTACACAACCCCACAACAGGCTACTTCAGTCCACTTACCCCACCGCCGCCCCACACCGAACCTTGCTTAACTTACTACCTTCCTACTCATTAAATAATATCATTGGCCTTAACATGAACATAGGGCTATTTTTATTGCCTATTGTAAATGTATAGCGATGTATAGTTACGTGGTCCTTTGAAGAGCACGTGTATATAAGTCATGAAATTTTGTGTTCATTTTCTATAATCATATTCAGTGTTCATACAACTGGGGATTCATACAAAGCAGATTTTCACTCCTCTTATCTTTATTCAAATCTTCACATGTGTTCATCTAAAAACTTCAGTTTCGTTACATTTAAATACGAGACATAATAAACTGTCTTCGACGGTCATGATACATTCTCATTTTAAATGAAATTTTCAGCTATCATGGTAAGCAGGTGTTGCAATGGAGTTTTTGGCACTTGGTTGCATCGACGAAAACTCTGATATTTTGCAATCAAAGGAGCTCTTTTCATCTTATTAAGTGTTGTAGGATACAGTGTGCAAGTTCATTTGTATTGCACGAATCACACCTATGAGGAGCGATTCATTAATACAAAGGGTTTAGATACATGGAATCTGTTGTAAAGATGACAGCTTCAGTTATCTTCGTTTGGATTATCTTAAATCCCTATTAATTATTTCGTTGTGCTATGAGAAACTTGCTGATCGCAACGGCATATAAGGTGATTCAGCTGCCCCTACCGATGTTTTATGCAACGCAAAATGCTTTTCTGGCCTTCGAGAACCATGCGCGAGATATTCGTATCCTCTCGCTCGCTACATACAAAATATTAATTCCAAGGAAAAATGAACGGGACCTTTTGGTAGGAAATTTAATGTACTTAAATTTTGTACTGAATACGTTTCGGTACGGGCCGTAGTTTCCGGTCTACTCCATAAAATCAAGCAAAAGTGAGTTGGAAACACTTCCCAACTCTCACATTCATCTCCCATCGGCCAGGATTTCTAGTATGTTGTCCATGGCGCTCTCTCCTACCACTGTTCAAAAATTTGGGATTGCATGGTTTATTTCTTTTGGTCTTTACTGACTGGCTTTATTATTCTAAAATGGACGTTTGTGCAAATTTTACCTAAGAGATTTTTGAATTTTAACAGCATGAAATAAACAGTTACATCTTTGCAGTCTTCAGGCATTCCGACTAGGAAACTACTGTGCTTGTAAGCGTTAAGATTGGATCGAAATCTCAGCGTAATTAGTTTTAGCATAACGTTTACAAAAGTCATTTTTCTTTCATTAGCCTCACGGTCAAATTTAAATTAATAATGTTAACAACATATCCGACTATTCTGGTAGCGTAATAGCCCTATCAATAGAGACGAAAAGAAGTCGCACGTCGAGAACAGATAGTGTAGTAGGCAATGTTTGCACAGTGGTAGGAGGGAGTACCATGAACAACATATGGGAAAGCCTGACTGGTGAGGGATGAGTGTGAGGGTGGAGGTGAGTTTGAAGGTAACTTCTGTATATTTTTCTTGAATAACTCGAAAATCAGGTGTCCAGCGAAACTGTATTCCAGTACATTAAATTTCCTACATAATGTCTCATTCATTTCTTCTGTAGATTTAACAGTTCGCGCGTAGCGAACGAGAGAGCATGAAAAATCTCGCGCTTGGATTTTCAAAGCCAGGTATAACATTGCTGGTTGCGTGGAACGACATCGGAAGGAGTAGCTGAATCACCCTCTACGTTGGATTCGTCTCCTAAGTTCTGTCGGCTCTTTTTACGTGAAGATTTTGCGTGAAAGATAAAACGTTTTCACAACACGTTTTGTGTTAATCGATAAACAATTTGCCTACGTGCTTTACAACATAGTGTCTGTAGCTTCTAATGTTGATACCTTCTGTATTTTTTTAATCATTAAAATGGAGTGTAAAGTCAATACAAAAAAGCATTTCGACACTTTTCGCTTTAAACCAGGTTCGAAAGCGACAGAAGATGCTCCATAGATTTGTGAAGTATGTGGAGAAGAAACAGTGCCTCTTTGGACGACGGCTCTGAAGAGGTTTAAGTGATGACGGCAATTTCGACTTCAAGGACATACATGATTCACCACGAATTTTGTGGGCTCAGGGGTTAAACCAAATTATGAGCGTAACGCACGTAGCAGGGCCACAGCATCCCTCCAGACCAGTCCTCGCCACAAAGGAACAGGAGTAACAATACTAGTCCTCCAATTCTGATCACAGATGAGAACAGGAAATAAAATTCCGAGTAAACTGATGCCTATCTCAAACCAATCGATTAATTATTTAATAATACACCAAGCTTAATCACTGAATTGATAATACTAAATAAATTTCCCCAAGTCCACAGACACTACCGCGGTAATGTCCATTGGTTGGAGTGGGGGGGGGGGTGATATTCGCTATTTTTGACTTCATTAATACAGCAAATACGAGTAGTTAATACTTTCAGCCAGAAGGCAAATACTTGTTTATAAATAATGATTAATATATTATGAGGCGTCGCATGGCGACGGTGGAATTTTCTAAATAATGTAATTCGTCGTCTTTGTGCGGCAATATAAACAGAAAAATACGGATAGATATGCGATCCTTCACTATTTTGTTCGCTGGAGAACAAATCAAGCCTTGAGCGCTGAAGAGACTTGTACTGTTTTTCTCAAGTAAGACGGACGCAGATTTGTGGCAGTCTGATCTAATTTTTACTAAATGTATAAAAACGTGTTATGTCTAAGTTTGAGTGAAGTGTAAAGAACTGTTATAACTTACCGTGACGACGCACGAGCGACTCAAGGAAGACAATGGCTATATAAAAGAGCGCTCAATGGACATGATACGGACATAAAAATCTACCGTCATTGTAGTACTAAGCTTAAGGTACGATATATGTTTTAGTTATAATAAATATTTGTTCTGGGAATACTGAATCATTTAGCAGTGCTCATTCCTATTATCTCCTCAGTATTATTTTCATTTTAATTATGCATTTTGATAATATTACAGACACCAAGATCAGCAGTCCAATGTGCGTGTTATATTGATAAAAAGAAAACTGTTTTATCGTCTTCTTGCATCAGCTTTAATATTGAATTTCCCTTTTGTGTGATGTTACAGTTGTTTTTGCGCCCTTAAGAACTTTCTGGTCCCTTAGGAATTTGTTTTGTCATAACAATAACTTCACAACCGGGTATGATCGTATCTACGGTCATGAAGTAATTAGAAAGACGATAACGCAATTTCTTAATCAATAGCACGCTAGTTGTGACTGCCTCAAGCCACGCGAAACTGCAAGTAAAAACTATTCACATCTCATAATGCAATATTTTATGACAATGGTCAATCCATGATTCTTACGCCAATTGTGACTGATAAAACAGTAAGCTAAATCTCAATTTCCAACTTTCCATTGAATAACAACATCACTTTTATTTTGTAACATCACGGGGGGGGGGGGGGGGGGCGGGAAAGGACAAATTTAAGATTCTCTGTTTACTTAGTAAACGAAACGTCTAAGATTGCTAAGAAGGCTATGATGGCGAAACACAGTTATTTCGAGTCGGCGTTGCAGTCACCCGTTGGTGGAGGCACAGACAGTTCTCCCACGTTCTGGCGAAGGCGAAAACAATTGTTTCGAGTCGTCGTTGATGCCACGCGTTGGTGAAAACACACTCAACTCTTCCACGCCCTGAGAATTCGCGCCAGTTGAGGTCACCCAATTTGAGAGCCTGAGCTCGGCGACTCCATGCGGCCAAGACAGCAGGAGCAGTTCCACCTCTCACCCCTTCTAGGTTGATTACAAGGACCTTTCCGTGTAGCGCGGAGGTGCACCGTAGCTCATCGACCGAGCCTTTGAATAACCTGGAGAGCTGCTGTCCAGCTCATTCTGCTGCAGTTCCTAGAGACGTCAACACCGCGAGGTTCAGTCTATAACAATTACCGCCATTTAGTGGCTAGTGCTTCCCATTACCTTGGAAACAGCCTAGTTTAGTTATCCGTGAACCACTCGTGATGTTTAGAGTTACTAAGAACATAAAAATTACAATGCTTGCGACTGTTCAACAGCTACTACTGCGAGGTGAGATAACTGCGCTGCATATAACATGCAGCGCGGTAAGGCCGACCCGTTTTATTGTTATCATAAGCGTGACGCACAGTAGTTTTATCTGTTACAGTGCTTACCGATATTTCATTTCTGTGCCGTCTTTGGGACTGGTCTTTATTCCTAAGACGTCTTGTTGTGTGAACTTGTGCACTTGCAACCTGTTCTACAGCAAGTCTACAGCCCAAGTACTGTGAGTGGTAATTAAAGAAACTTGTAGCAGGTCCACCTGTCACTTAAGCGTTCACATTTGAGTACAGGATTATCCTGATTATCCCAACTTCCATTTTCTGTAGCCTCTCTACTGTACTCTTCCTAAATCAGTTCCTCACCAAGCTATGAAGCACCTGCTGTAATAAACCTAGTCCGACGGTTGGCAGAGAAGATTCGCAAGTAAGTGATCTGCTGTGTAACAATGCTGGTCGGTGCGTCTTTGCTAATCTGCTACAGATACATCCACCAACAACTAGAGGCTACATTACATCAAGCTGCAGAGAATCGTCCAAGTTGCAATATTCCTTTCCTTTATTACTTGATGACTAGCTTCGAGCCTAAGCTCATTACCAAATCGTCCAGTAAACTGTTTAACAACATCAATTACGAACGTGACATTCCTATACATCTCAGTTAAACACTTCTTGTATATTAGTGCAGGGCTGAACTTCATTTGCACGTTAAACTCCAAAGTATTTACAGGCTTTCAAGATACGGCAAAAAGGACATCCGATCTCATCTAACGTACAACCTGCATAATATTATGCTTAAGGTCAGGTTCTCGGTCACAATGGTCGACAATTCGATATTTGTTGCAAGGTTTTGAAAGGTATGTGTATTTAGAGTGATGGGACGAAAAGGCTTTTTAATCAGTGCGATACAAAAGTTTCTACGGATCATTGTCAGAAGCAGTGTCGCGGCCGCTGTTGAACGCTCTCAGCAGGAGATGCCCGGCTCACGTAGAAAACTTATGGTGCTGTGAGACAAGTTCACAAAATTACTTATATTGCAATATGCATGCACAATGTGTACAGGCTGCCGAGCTCAACGTATCTAGCTCAGCCTGATCGACTATTGTCGCCGAGAAGGACAAGGACATAGGAACTGCTGATACACGGTTCTGGAATTGCAGACTAAACGTAAGCAACGAAAACCCTTTTATGTCAATTCTTGGCCAAAATTGGTCAAAACATAATTTTTGGTCCGCCATATTCGATTAGCCATTATGAATTTAGAAAATCCAACTATATATTTGTGTTTAGCGACATCAAAAATATACTATAACTTATAGATTTTATGCAAATTGAACTAATAATACGTATAAAAGTTGTCCCTAAACTTTAAACAGGTTTTTCTCGAGAAACTATTTTCCAAAATTGCATGGAGCATACAACAAAAATGGTTAAACCTATTAACTTTTACCTCTGACCCACGAAGATTAAACACTTTCCTTGGGAGCTTATATCTTTGACAATTGTTAATATTAACCATTTTTTGTAAGGCCATTAAGAGGAAAAAACCAAAAATGGAACTCACAGTGCGACTACCACCGGATCGTTAAATTAAAGTTTATTTCACTGTGGTTAGATAAAAGCTCCCATAAATTTAATGCCGTATCGACACATAATTTTATAAAGCAGTGAAAGAGTTAAGTCAAAACAAGGCCCTAAGAGTAGACAATATTCCGTTAGTGCTACTGACAGTCTTGGAAGAGACAGCCTTGACAAAACTCAACATCTGGTGAGCAAAAATGCACGAGACAGGAGAAATACCCTCTGACTTCAAGCAGAATATAACAATCCCAATTGAAAAGAAAGCAGGTGCTGACGGGTGTGATAATTACCGAACTGTCATTTTAATAAACCACGGCTGTAAAATACTAACAGGAATCCTTTATACAAGAATGAAAAAACTGGTAGAGGCCGACCTTGGGGAAGATCAGTTTGGATTCCGGAGAAATGTAGGAACACATGAGACAAAACTGACCCTACGACTTCTCATAGAAGGTACGTTAAGGAAAGTCAAACCTACGTTTATAGATATTTGTAGACTTAGAGAAAGCTTTGGGCAATGTTACGTGGAACACTTTCTTTCAAATTCTAAAGGTGGCAGGGATAAAATACAGAGAGCGAAAGGCTATTTACAATTTGTACAGAAACCAGGTGGCAGTCCTAAGAGTCGAGCAACAGGAAAGGAAAGTAGTGGTTGAGAAGGGGGAGGGGGGGGGGGGGGAGATAGGGTGGTAGTCTATCCCCGATGCTACTCAATCTGTATATCGAGCGTGCAAAAACGAAACAAAAGATTAATTTGGAGTAGGAATCAGAATCGAGGCAGAAGAGCTATAAACTTTGAGGTTTGCCGATTACAATGCAATTCTGTCAGAGACAGCGAAGGACAAGGAAGAGCATGTGAACGGAATGGACAGTGTCTTGAATAGACGATATATAATAAACATCAAGAAAAGCAAAACGAGAATAATGGGATGTAGTCTACTTAAATGGGGTGGTGCTGAGGGAATTAGATTAGGAAATAAGACACTTGCAGTAGTAGAAGAGTTTTGCTAGTTGGCAACAAAACACCGGATGATGGACGAAGTATGGAGGGTATATAATGCAGACTGACAATGGCGAGAAAGGCATTACTGAAGGAGAGAAATTTGCGAACAACAAGTATACATTTAAGTGTCAGGAAGCAAATTTTGAAAGTATTTGTATGGTATGTAGCCATGTATGGAAGCGAAATATGGACGTTAAACGGTTTAGAGAAGAAGAGAATAGAAGCTTCTGAAATGAGGTTCTAAGAAGAATGATGGAGATTAGATGGGCAGATCACGTAACTAATGACGAGGCACTGAACAGAACTGGGGACAAGAGAAGTTTGTGATACAACCTCACTAAAAGAAGGAATCGGTTGGTAGGACACATTCTGAGGCATCGAGGTTTCAGCAATTTGGTACTGGAGGGAAGCGTGGGGTGTAAAAATCGTAGGCGGAGAGCAAAGGACGAATACAACAATCAGACTGAGGGATGTATGCTGCAGTAGTTACTCGGACATGAAGAGGCTTGTTCAGGACGGGTAGGAAGGAGAGCTGCATAAAACGAGTCTCCAGACTGAAGACCACAACAACAACATCTACAGATGTAATCCATTTTCGATTTCAGATAACTCCTGAGGGCCTACACAGCACGCAGTGTGCATACTTCAAACTCGCAGGCCCTTGATCAAACCATAATTATGGGTGCCAATTTCTTGTATTGAAAATAGTGTTCTAAGTATCGAAATCCCCTAACAGATCCTTTATATGTCTTTTGATTGTCTCAAAAGTATTCGAACCTCTTCCCACGTTTCGCTCATCTGAATGAGCCTTAAGGTCCGAGACTCCTTGTAAACGCCTTGTACATTGGAATAAGCAGTGAGCTTGACTCACCGTGAGATCGGCGACGGCTAGCGAGACGATGAAGAAGTTCTGGACGATGCGCAGCGGCTTGTAGGTGAAGACGCTGAGGATGACGAGCACGTTGCCGACGATGGTGATGAGGATGATGAGCGAGAGCGTGATGGCGGTGAGCGCCGCCTCCCACTCGGGCACGACGAGGCGCACGCCCAGCACGCTGGGGTAGTCGCGGCGGCCGCCGCACGCGTCGCCGGCCGACAGCGCATCCTGCGGCTCCTCTCCCGCCGCCGCCGACGCGTTCAGAAGCGACGCCGTCTGCAGCTCGACGCGCACCATGGCGCCCACTGCTCAGGTCCACAGCTACACCACGGGACTCACTAGCCTGTCGGCACTACCTCTCTCACGCACGTCATCGCCGACGAATCGCTGCTGTCCCCCTCACAGATAGCACCAATCAGCAGCTCGGACTTCACTGCTGTGTTATTTACCACGCCACAAAACACTGTGTGCCTGAGTGTCACTCCCACACGGTGCACCACGCACGAATATACATTTTCTTCTTCGCGGCAACAGAAGAGGTTCGAAATTTTTTTGGTTTGCAAGAGATCAAAGTGACCTACGAACAAGACCACTCTTGCTGAAAATTGTCGGAATGTAGTCTAGTGTACACACTAAATTGAGGACTCAAGTACATTCAAGTTTGAATTTCGTTTCATTGATACTAAGGAACTAAAAAAAAACACGTCAAAGAAATAAGTGATTGAGCAATGCAAAAGGAAGAATCAGTATAGTATATGGCACTGACAGTAAGCTGTCCTGCGGATACCCATCACGTGTAATTAAATCCGATAACGTGGAGCATCCTAATATCTACGTTTCATTTGTGCAGGGAACTAATCTGATGCACAATCGCCCAGCAGTCTTCCACGGTGACAGTCCCACCTCCGGAGCTGTGCAGAGGGGTTGACGTTATCAGCGGCCAGCGCAGGGGCGGGGCGGGGGCCCTCAGATATTAGGCGCGATGTGCGCAGTTCGACCCGCGGAAGCCGGCGAGGCGTGGGCGTGGAGCCCCGCTGGCTGCTGCGGCGCTCGTGATTTATCGCTGACGGTGCGGCGCCGAAGAGGACGAGGGCCCAGGGCCGAGGGGCGAGGGCGACGCCGCGCCGCGCACGGCTGCGCTGCGCTCGGCTCGGCTGGGCTAGGCCGGGCCGCCGCCGGCCGGCGCTGGGCAGGGCCGGGCCGGGTTGAGGCTCAGATAGAGCTGCAGTCAGCAGCGGCCGCCGAACCCCTCTGGAGGGCCTTCGATCTGCAACAGCCAAGAACGTCCTCCTCAAAGCCCGCCTCTCCTCTGACTTTTCGAGGGCCTCCAAACCGCCGCCGCTGATGGCCGCCCCGCATAGCGGCGGGTTATTTACTGCTCCATTGTTAAAGTACATGTATTAAAGAGGATACACAGCGTGATCCGCAACTCAGAGTCGGCGTCAGTCGCGGTAATTAATGCTAGAGTGTTGCTTTAACAAAGCATCATAGTTTCACGTAGAGATTAAGGATATGTTTAAAAAAAGGGGAAGTGCGTATCTGAAATGTAAAACACTTATAACACAAGAGTCTTACGAGGATTACAATGTTGTTGTTGTGGTCTTCAGTCCTGAGACTGGTTTGATGCAGCTCTCCATGCTAATCTATCCTGTGCAAGCTCCTTCATCTCCCAGTACCTACTGCAACCTACATCCTTATGAATCTGCTTAGTGTATTCATCTCTTCGTCTCCCTCTACGATTTGTACCCTCCACACTGCCCTCCAATGCTAAATTTGTGATCCCTTGATGCCTCAGGATATGTCCTACCAACCGATCCCTTCTTCTAGTCAAGTTGTGCCACAAAATTCTCTTCGCCCCAATCCTATTCAATACCTCCTCATTAGTTATGTGATCTACCCACCTTATCTCCAGCATTCTTCTGTAGCACCACATTTCGAAAGCTTCTATTCTCTTCTTGTCCAAACTATTTATTGTCCATGTTTCACTTTCACACATGGCTACACTCCATACAAATACTTTCAGAAACGACTTCCTGACACTTAAATCTATACTCGATGTTAACAAATTTGTTTTTTTTTTCAGAAATGCTTTCCTTGTCATTGCCAGTCTACATTTTATATCCTCTCTACTTCGACTATCATCAGTTATTTTGCTCCCCAAATACCAAAACTCCCTTACTACTTTAAGTGTCTCATTTCCTAATCTAATTCCCTCAGCATCACCCGACTTAATTCGACTACATTCCATTATCCTCGTTTTGCCTTTGTTGATGTTCATCTTATATCCTCCTTTCAAGGCAGTGTCCATTCCGTTCAACTGCTCTTCCAAGTGCTTTGCTGTCTCTGACAGAATTACAATGTCATCCTGGCGAACCTCAAAGTTTTTATTTCTTCTCCCTGGACTTTAATACCTACTCCGAATTTTTCTTTTGTTTCCTTTACTGCTTGCTCAATATAGAGATTGAATAACATCGGGGAGAGGCTACAACTCTGTCTCACTCCCTTCCCAACCACTGCTTCCCTTTCATGCCCCTCGACTCTTATAACTGCCATCTGGTTTCTGTACAAATTGTAAATAGCCTTTCGCTCCCTGTATTTTACCCCTGCCACCTTTAGAATTTGAAAGAGAGTATTCCAGTCAACATTATCAAAAGCTTTCTCTAAGTCTACAAATGCTAGAAACGTAGGTTTGCCTTTCCTTAATCTTCCTTCTAAGATAAGTCGTAAGGTCAGTATTGCCTCACGTGTTCCAACATTTCTACGGAATCCAAAGTGATCTTCCTCGAGGTCGGCTTCTACCAGTTTTTCCATTCGTCTGCAAATAATTCGCGTTAGTATTTTGCAGCTGTGACTTATTAAACTGATAGTTCGGTAATTTTCACATCTGTCAACACCTGCTTTCTTTGGGATTGGAATTATTATATTCTTCTTGAAGTCTGAGGGAATTTCGCATGTCTCGTACATCTTGCTCACCAGATGGTAGAGTTTTGTCAGGACTGGCTCTCCCAAGGCTGTCAGTAGTTCCAATCGGAATGTTGTCTACTCCCGGGGCCTTGTTTCGACTCAGGTCTTTCAGTGCTCTGACAAACTCTTCACGCAGTATCGTATCTCCCATTTCATCTACATCTTCTTCCATTCCCATAATATTGTCCTCAAGTACATCGCCCTTGTATAAACCCTCTATATACTCCTTCCACCTTTCTGCTTTCCCCTCTTTGCTTAGAACTGGGTTTCCATCTGAGCTCTTGATATTAATACAAGTGGCTCTCTTTTCTCCAAAGGTCTCTTTAATTTTCCTGTAGGCAGTATCTATCTTACCCCTAGTGAGAGGAGCCTCTACAACCTTACATTTGTCCTCTTTCCATGCCTGCTTAGCCATTTTCCACTTCCTGTCGAACTCATTTTTGAGACGTTTGTTTTCTTTTTTGCCTGCTTCATTTACTGCATTTTTATATTTTCTCCTTTCATCAATTAAATTCAATATTTCTTCTGTTACCAAAGGATTTCTACTAGCCCCCGTCTTTTTACCTACTTGATCCTCTGCTGCCTTCACTACTTCATCCCTCAGAGCTACCCATTCGTCTTCTACTGTATTTCTTTCCCCCATTCCTGTCAATCGTTCCCTAATGCTCTCCCTGAAACTCTCTACCACCTCTGGTTCTGTCAGTTTATCCACGTCCCATCTCCTTTAGTTTTAGTCTACAGTTCATAACCAATAGATTGTGGTCAGAGGCCACATCTGCCCCTGGAAATGTTTTACAATTTAAAACCTGGTTCCTAAATCTTTGCCTTACCATTACATAATCTATCTGATACCTTTTAGCATCTCCAGGATTCTTCCATGTATACAACCTTCTTTTATGATTCTTGAACCAAGAGTTAGCTATGATTAATTTATGCTGTGTGCAAAATTCTACCAGACGGCTTCCTCTTTCATTTCTTAGCCCCAATTATTCTTAGATACAAGAGAGCTCGTAATTAGACAAAATCACTAGTGAATCGTTTTAAACAGGAAATTCTAAAAATTTTGAACTGACTTCTATGGGCTGCAGAAACAAATTTGGAGAATATGTGACACCAGAATAAACAGTTGAATGAATTGTAGAAAGTGAGCGACACAAATGACGAATCATAAATTAAATAATTTAACAGAGTAATACACAAGTAAGAAATCACCAGAATACGAAGAGAGATCAGAGATCAGAATACAAATAAGTGATGGAAATGTTTCACATGCATTGGTAGAAGACGCTGTTTAGCCTGTTAAAAAATAGAAACTTTTCAGGGAAAGATATGATACCTAAAGAATTACTGAAGTGTGGAGAATATCCACTAACGGAACAATAATCCTAGCTGGTTAACAACGCCATAATTGGTAAGAGCGTTGCAGACGAGCCAAAAACTGCTATTACAAATGGTACAAATGGCTCTAAGCAATATGGGACTTAACTTCTGAGATCATAAGTCCCCTAGACTTAGAACTACTTAAACCTAACTAACCTAAAGGCAGCACACACATCCATGCCCGAGGCAGGACTCGATCCTGCGACCGTAGCAGCAGCACGGTTCCAGACTGAAGCGCTTAGAACCGCTCGTCCACAACGGCCGGTAACTACTATTACAATTCTCACTCAAAGAAAGGAGATAAAAGAGGCCCATCCATGCACAAAGGGAAAATGTAATTAGTTCCCTACTTAAACTCAACACAAAAATAATAGGAAATAAAATGAAAAGCATTAAAAGCCTTCCACAGAACGAGTGAAGTTTCAGACCTAGTGAGTCATGCTGTGACGCTGTATTCATTCTTAGACAGGCTTACAGAAGGCTTTCGATAGGATTCAGTTAACAGATGTGGTTAACTAAAACTTTGTGTTCTGTCTTACGGCAGGTCTTGTCATGGCGGAAGCCTCGTCAGAGAGATCCACCGCATGAGCGTCTAGGGAAGCGATTCCAGTGGTGGTGTCCCGTTGCCTTCCATTGATGATGATGAAATGATAATGAAGACAACACAACACCCAGTCCCTGAGCGGAGAATATATCCGATATGTGGTAAACCTGCTCTATAAACGAGAATTACCTACAATTTAATAGAAACAGTTGAAGACATTTGTTCCAACAGGAGAAAACCGGTTCCAGGTTAACTAGCTGCATAGCAATTAACAGTGGTCTTACACAACGTGACTCTTTGAGCCCACTACTGTCTAATATAGCCATGGACGAGATGATAAAAAAAAGTATTGGCTGGTAGAATGGGGCACGAAGAAATAAATATCACTTGTTATGCTGACAATGCGCTTCTGCTGGCAATTAGTGAAGATAACATGTGGAAACTTATACATATATTTAACGCGACCGCCGCGACCGCCTAAACCCTAACTATTGTCATATCCACTCAAAAAACAGATTTATGACCTCATCCATGAAACCAATTAGATGCAAACATGGAAAAATTATTAAACAGGTAATGACATTTAAGTATCCTGGTATTGACCTGTCCATCAGTGTAAATGTCGAAACCTAAGTCAGAGAACAAGTAGCAAAAGCAAATAAACTGGTAGAGTTTTAGAATAATACTATTTGGTAAAACCAGCACATAGGAAAAGATGCAAAGGCACGAACATGTAAAACAATAGTGAGATCAGTCACGACATGACTGGGACAAGACTGGTAATATCAAAAACGAGAAGCCTTTTCGAAACGACAGAAATGAAAATTTCGCGAAGGATTACATCGAAGTCACTGCGAGGTCGAGAGAGAAATTAAAACACTAAAAAATTAAATAAAGTGAACTCCACTAATGAGAGGGTAGATAAGAGAAACATGAATGAAACGAATACATAGACAGGATGGATGAACGGAAGATTATGAAAGTCATAAGCCATAAATAATCAGCTGGTAAAACAAATACTGTCCGTCCAAGGAAAAGATGAAACGAAAACCTCAGAGTAGACTGATTGGTACTGAAGGAAACAAGCTTTATTCTAAGAAAGTCCGCAGCTCGTGGCCGTGCGGTAGCGTTCTCGCTTCCCACGCCCGGGTTCCCGGGTTCGATTCCCGGTGGGGTCAGGGATTTTCTCTGCCTCGTGATGACTGGGTGTTGTGTGCTGTCCTTAGGTTAGTTAGGTTTAAGTAGTTCTAAGTTCTAGGGGACTGATGACCATAGATGTTAAGTCCTATAGTGCTCAGAGCCATTTGAAACATTTTAGCCTAGGAAGAAAGGAAGAAGCAGAAGAAGAAGAAGAAGAAGACGAAGAAGAAGTGCTACTGTAATGTCTTAAGCAAGGAACCCGTCGCATGATGCAAGATACTATCCAGTACAGTTGTAAATGGCAAATCTTTTCTTATTTATAAATACTCTCAGGAACTTTGAAAATAGGGCACCCAGAGTGAAGAAAGGTAAAAAGGCGAAACTTTTTAAAATAAGTATAGCGAGATACTGTAAGCAAATGATCCATGTTTGATGCCATTCTCATGCCCATAGATCCTGTGGTGGCGCTGCAACCGGAGAGGTGTCCCTGTTTATACGGCGCAAAGTGGACGAGTCCTAGACAAGATGATCACATCTCGACCCAAGGAGGAATTCAAGCACAATGTCAGGCAGACGTAATGCATGACATTTCTCACAGTTAAGCCAGTTTGAGAGGCACCTAACGATTTGCACAGAAGCCACAGGCTGGTCGACTCGTCGTGTGGCTCGCCAGGTCGATCGTTCGGAGTGTTCCGTCAGACGACTTTAAAATCGCTCAGAAGAGGAAAGGCCGCTGGACCTGATGGGATACCAGTTCGTTTTTACACATAGTAAGCGAAGGAACTTGCCCCCTTCTTGCAGCGGTGTACCGTAGGTCTCTAGAAGAGCGTAGCGTTCCAAAGGATTGGGAAAGGGCACAGGTCATCCCCGTTTTCAAGAAGGGACGTCGAACAAATGTGCAGATCTATAGACCTAAATCTCTATCGCCGATCAGTTGTAGAATTTTAGAACACGTATTATGTTCGAGTATAATGACTTCTCTGGAGACTAGAAATCTACTCTGTAGGAATCATTATGGCTTTCGAAAAAGACGATCGTGTGAAACCCAGCTCGCGCTATTCGTCCACGAGACTCAGAGGGCTATAGACACGGGTCCCCAGGTAGATGCCGCGTTTCTTGACTTCCGCAAGGGGTCCGATACAGTTCCCCACAGTCACTTAATGAACAAAGTAAGCGCATATGGACTTTCAGATCAATTGTGTGATTGGATTGAAGAGTTCCTAGACAACAGAACGCAGCATGTAATTCTCAATGGAGGGAAGTCTTCCGAAGTAAGAGTGAATTCAGGTGTGCCGCAGGGGAGTGTCGTAGGACCGTTGCTATTCACAATATACATAAATGACCTTGTGGATTACATCGGAAGTTTACTGAGTCTTTTTGCGGATGATGCTGTAGTATATCGAGAGGTTGTAACAATGGAAAATTGTACTGAAATGCAGGAGGATCAGCAACGAATTGACGCATGGTGCAGGGAATGGCAATTGAATCTCAATGTAGACAAGTGTAATGTGCTGCGAATACATAGAAAGAAAGATCCTTTATCATTTAGCCACAATATAGGTCAGCAACTGGAAGCAGTTAATTCCATAAATTATCTGGGAGTAGGCATTAGGAGTGATTTAAAATGGAATGATCATGTAAAGTTGATCGTCGGTAAAGCAGATGCCAGACTGAGATTAATTGGAAGAATCCTAAGGATGTGCAATCCGAAAACAAAGGAAGTAGGTTACAGTACAATTTTTCGCCCACTTCTTGAATACTGCTCACCGGTGTGGGAACCGTAGCAGATAGGGTTGATAGAAGAGATAGAGAAGATCAAACGGAGAGCAGCGCGCTTCGTTACAAGATTATTTAGTAATCGCGAAAGCGTTACGGAGATGATAGATAAACTCCAGCGGAAGACTCTGCAGGAGAGACGCTCAGTAGCTAGGTACGGGCTTTTGTTGAATTTTCGAGAACATGCCTTCACCGAGGAGTCAAGCAGTATATTGCTCCCTCCTACGTATATCTCGCGAAGAGACCATGAGGATAAAATCAGAGAGATTAGAACCCACACAGAGGCGTACCAACAATCTTTCTTTCCACGAACAATAGGAGACTGTAATAGAAGGGAGAACCGATAGAGGTACTCAAAGCACCCTTTGCCACACACCGTCAGGTGGATAGCGGAGTATGGATGCAGATGTAGATGTAGACGACTTTGGGAGCACTGGACAGTAGATGGTACCACGGGCGACGCATCCAAGTGCGGCGTACCGCGACTGGAGCGATCGGGAAGAACACGAGGCGGGAGGATCGAAGGATCGTGCAGCAAGCGATCAGGTACACTCCGTGATACGAGCAGATGTAGCAGTGCCAGTAGTTATACAATCCATTTCCAGACGTCTTGCGGCTGCAAATTTGCAACCCATGCGCCGTCGTTCTCTGCTGCCATTAACGCAGAGACATTAGCGCCTCCGTCTACATTGGCGCCAAGACAGACCAACGTGGACTGTGACAGATCGAAAAAACGTGGTGTTTAATGATGAATCCGGATTCGTTTTGGTGATGGATGATATCCCCATACAGGTGTGGAGGCAGTATCGTGAACATTACAGTTTCACACACTTTGTCGCCCGCCACACCTTTCGCACAGCCGACGCAATATGTCACTGCCTACGATGGCCTTCTCTAATTGTGGTACGTGGAACCTTAAAGGGACAACGTTATGTTCATGACGTTCTTCAACCCCATGTGGGACCGTTCCTACATGGTCTACCTGGGGCACTTTCCCAGCAATATAGTACTCGTCCGCATACAGCTAGAGTTGCTCAAGAGTTCCTGTGTCATGTTCCGACACATGGACGGACTGCTCCCCAGACTTTACCTGTATAGATCACGTGTGGGACCAGCTGAAACGCCATATGCCGCCGTGTCACTTTGCTATGATCTGGTGGTAGCTGTTCAAGATTGCTGGGCCAGTCTGCCTTAGGACAGAATCAGACGTCTAATCAACAAGTCGATACCGAACCAAGTTGCGGCATGTATTTCAGCAAATGCTGGTCCAACATGTTTTTGTTTTTGCACTGTATTAGCCCACCTGTACTCATTGTATTTGTTTCCATGTCTTGATTTTGGGATCAATCGAATCTCTACTCCTTACCATTATATCTAAAAAATTTCATTTCGATCCAATGCTCCCCTCTTGGTGCCCTATTTTCAGTGTTTCTGAGTGTTTGTTCCAAAACGCCGCGCATAAAAACGAGATTTTCATACGATGAAATGCTTTGCATTGCTCTTGGACAAGAGACCATTTGTATACCCAACACAAGGATCGTCTTATCGTCACTATCGTTCAGTACAGGGCCAACGTTTGAAAATTACGCTCTTGCAGGTTGGGCAAATGGAACAAATCGTTTGGCTCTTTTTCCATTAGATGTGGCGTACGGCATGCTTTAAGAGGGTTATGGAGGCACCATTTAATTCATGGGCATGTTGTTTTTGGGCACCAGAACCGAGCCACGGGTTCCAGGACGGCTGTGCACAGCAAACGGTTCAAATTTTTAAGATATGTTCCTAAGATCTCGTTCACGAACTTCCTCGAGAACTTTCCTGATACGTTTATCCTTTTTCGAGACACACATATTGAAAGTTACCTTACTTGTACGCGTAAAATACTGAGTTAAAATTGGGCGTGACGCGAAAATGCAGTATATGAAGTGACGTAACACGAAGAAAATCCTGTGAAATGTCTCCTTTATCATTAAAAGATTTCTGCGAATCTCTTGCTGTAGTGCTGAAGCACATGCAAAATTTTTCTGCATATAAAATCTAGCTGATGTGTAGAAGTATGTAGCTTTGTGTTATTTACATAAAAACAAAGCTACAACGAAGGCAATCATGCTGATGGATGTCCCTCTGACGGCTAAAAATAATTTGCTTGAAGCGTTTTGTAATTTGCATCTGAACAAACAGTTATTTAGGGTTGTCGAGATAAATGGAACACTATATATGAGACACAAATGAGAGATATGGCACCTCGCGAATCTGTACTGAAGGGAGATGGCGTGTATGTGACGTAGGTCGTGTTCTGCTATCGCACTGGTCAACGTTCAAGCACACGTTCAGAGTACCTGACATGCTAGATATTACTCTACTGGCCCATAAAGTTCTTATCATATGAGTGACATGCCCTGCTGTAGCAGGGAAAAGAAGGGAACCAGCGGAAAAATGATCCTGTCGAATTACAGAAATGGCGAATATGCTCCTGATCATCAAAAGACTCTGACTGAAAAGTGGGTTATCTGGTGCCTCATTTACCTTCCTCAGTACCATTAAAAATGTTCCCAAAAATTTTGGCATGCGAGCATATTGGCTCTCTTTTATGCTGTAGCTAAGGAGACAGTGACAGTGTGAAAGAGTCGGAAAAGTAATACATACTGGATGATAGTAGACAGTCGATATGGTACAGAAAGAGCGAAGGAGACAATGGTAGTGTGAGAGAAAGAGAGGGACACAGTCGTAGTGGAACGAGTTGATAGCAATTAAACAATTCTAGAAAAGGGTGCACTAGCGTGCAAAGAACAAAGAAAAGGAGGAAGCGGAAATGATACTGAGAGACGGAGCTTATGACAATTACAACGAAGAGGAGAGTGTGAGAGCCGCTGTGGGGATGTATGAATGAAATAATAACAGTAAGAGAGAGCAAGAGCGGCACAGTGACAGACAAAGGCGACAGTAGTAGAACGACAGAACGACGGAGACTATGGCTGTGAGACATAAGACTGCAACGTGCAGATCTCTTTTCATGCCCACAGGCTACCACAACTGTTACTTCCTCACACCCTCCAGTCCATCACTGTGCGTCACTCATACCCATCCACTCCGACTTGCACATTCTTACTCATTCATTCATTCCAACTCATCGTCACTATCTCTATGTGCCTCTCTGTCACTCTCTCCTGTCTCGTAGCAGCAGTCTCCTGCGTTCTGTCGTACTACTACTGTCGCCTCTCCTGTCAATATCTCCCTCTTGCTCTCTGTCTCTTACTGCTACTATCTCATTGATTCCATCCCACTGCTCCTGTAAAGCCCCTCTTTTCCTTATTATCAGTGCTCTCATTATCACTGACTCTCACCCACTTTATACCTGTGCCACTGGCACTGTCACCATTAGCGAGCTGATTAGAGACGGAGCACACAACGCCACCTCGAAAGGTACAAAAACAGGAAGCAATCCCCCAAAGGATAAGGAGCAAAACGGGTCGTATGGATATTATGCGTTCCAAATGAGGAGATGAAAGATCTTCGAAAGTAACTCCGATCTCAGCACCAGGCTGGTGGCCCGTGAATATGGGGTGAGCCAGACGACCGCATGCAACATTTTGCACTACAAATGGCATTCACAGTCCACATCACCTACAATGTGTGCGTGCCTTGTTAACTACGGACTTGCCTCTCTACAGCGACGTTTTTGTCGCAGGTTCGTTGCCTAGATCGGTACAATGTTGGGCAGACTGTCAGCCATCATATTTACAAATTAGGTTACGTTTAGGCGCCAACGGCCTTGTCGCAGTGGTAACACCGGTTCCCGTCAGATCACGGAAGTTAAGCACCGTCGGGCTGGGCTAGTACTTGGATGGGTGACCATCCGGTCTGCCGAGCGCTGTTGGCCAGCGGGGTATACTCAGCCCTTGTGAGGCAAACTGAGGAGCTACTTGATTGAGAAGTAGTGGCTCCGGTCTCGGAGACTGACATGCGGCCTGGAGGGTGGTGCGCTGACCACATGCACCTCCCTATCTGCATCCAGTGACGCCTGTGGGCCGGTGGCCGGTATCGTCAACCACTATACCGTCCACCTTTGGGCTGTACAGAATCTCCATGGTATGGTGGGCAGCGAAATATGAGCAACGGCTCAGCCCACAATGTGTGGACGGGGATTGTTGGCGATCGTCTTGTGGGGCCAGTCATCCTACGACAACGCCTCACAGGCAATGCGTGTCTGTAGTCCGTGTGTGTGACCCTGCTTGCCCCGCTGGACGACCTATGTCTTGTGGTACGAAGGGTAAATTACCTACCACATGATGAAGCTCCAGCTCACTGCCGTCTAGTGTGTGGAGCTAAAAGACCAGCACAGCAGAAAATTAACGGATGATTGCTGAAGCAGGGAGGATATAAAACACAGACCAGAATTAGCAGCAAAATCCCTAGGGAAAATAGAAGTTTCATAAGACAGAATATAGAAAAGAAGAGAGAAGAGAAAAGAAGAGAAAAGAAGAGAAGAGATTTTGAAATGTGGTGCTATAGAAGAATGTCGAAGATCAGACCAGCATAGGAAGAAAATTAGAGAAGCTCGGCTACCTATTGAAGGATACTAAATCGGCCTAGGAAATGAACTACTTTCAATTATTTTGTGTTTGTTTGAAGCATAGCGACGAAATGTTTTGAAAGCTACAGAAAGAGTCAGTTGAATGATGTCACTCATGCGCATACCGTACATTTGTTTCTTTTTTTAATATATTGTGTTTATCAAATATACACATGTAAGAATAATCACCATCATTATATCGTATATTGAAAGCAGATACCTTAACTTAAATCCTTGTTACCGACCGTAATTCTGTATGCTGAAATACATATTCCTCATTTTCGTGTTCACAACGTTTTATCTTGGATTCAGTTTTTAGTTGTCTACAGCAGGAGCTTGCAGCCTTTGACAATTCCAGTTTTCACACACGACAGTCTCTCATGAAGGCTGTCTTTTATAAAACACGCAGCTCTCGCACACATGAAAGTATCTTTGATGTCCATTCTCAGTGTTTTGTGAGAGACTGCTAGAGCCCTGAAGCTTGTTGCGCCTCTCCCCAACCTCGTTATTATCAAAACCACTTGCTACGTTAACGAGTAACCCCCTCTGTTCCCTGTGTTACCTCTTTTCCTCTGATTCTAAAATATTACCACAAAGTTCACTTACTCAGGGTCAGTAACCACGAGTATGTAATGTCAGTTGTAAATCAGTATTCACTCAGTTGCTAATCACAAAGAAAAAAGTTTTCGTATATAAATTACGAGTATAATTCTACTCACCATAAATAAAATACAGAATTTTCTACTAAATCGGCCACTACATAGCACTTATGTCACTAAAGAAAAGGATAAGTAGCATACGCGTTCGTTACTAGGAGAAAACGTTCCTGGAATGAGCAGGAAGTAAGGAGTAATATACAATATTTATTAGTGCTGAGGCTCAATTATTGATTACAACCGGACATAAGTAACGAAACACCATCAGCAGTCAACAGAATATCGGTACGATATAATGCATGTCACTGAAGCTGAATTCACTGTTGTTAAAATTTCCAGTATTTATCGCTTATGTCCGTCTCTTGTTCATACCACAGTAATATTAATTCGGACTTATTTAGTTGAAATATGCATGCATATGGAACGGAGTCACTTGGAAAGTCTAGTTTTTGTTCAAACAACTTACGGGAATGCAGCCAGGTATCGTCGTCGGTAACCGCCAGTAAGCGCTGTGTGTGTGTGTGTGTGTGTGTGTGTGTGTGTGTGTGTGTGTGTTTTAAGTTCCCTAGGTTTTAAATTCCCGTGGACAGCTCTTACGTGCTGCAGTTTTTCCTTGAAAATGACAGAGTCGGAACATAGGCCACTGTCGACGACGTCATTCCCGTAAGTTATTTGTACAGTGTATATGCCAGGAGACACACACTAAGGCAATAATAAAATATTTTCATTTTCCTGTACAAATTATCATGCCACCAATACACAACCAGTAATTAAACACACGTACACACCAACAGTTTCTCTATGTTTGATTAGGCCTATCATGTTGTTGTTGTTATTGTGGTCATGAGTCAGGTTGATATGATACATCTTTGCACATGTAGTCTGTCCAGCACAAGCCTCCTCATCTCTGCATAACTAGACCCATTTCAGACTGCTTACTGCAGAGAAGGCCTTCGACTCCCTTTGCAGTATTTGCCCCAACTTGTCTGGATATATCTCATCAACAGATCACTAATTTTAGTCATGTTAAGCCAAAAATTTCCCAATTTCGATTTTGTATCCCTCATTACTTTCTCTGTCCACCCATCTAATCATTATCATTCTTCTGCAGCAATACATTTAGAAAATTTTAATGTTTTCTTGTCTGGACAGTTTATCGACCACATTTAACCAACCTACAAAGCTACATTACGCATATCTGTAAGTAAGAGATACTAACAATTTAATTTATATCAGATGTTAATAAATTCCTCTTTAGCAAAAATGCTTTTCTAGCTGTAGCTTGTCTTCATCTTATATCGTCTATACTTCGGCCGTCATGAGTTATTTTGATCCCGAAACAGCATAACTGATTTACTACTCTTAATTTCTCGTTTCAATCTAATTCCTGCAGTATCAGCTGGTCGACTAATTAGACTACATTCCATTACACTTGTTTTACTTTTGTTGACGTCCACCTTTAACCTCTTTTCAAGGTACCATTCGTTCCGTTCAGTTGTTCTTCGAAACCCTTTGCTATCCCTGACAGAATTCTTTGTCATTTGCAAACCTCAAAGTTTTATTTCTTTTCCGTGAACTTTAATTCATTTTTCAGATTTCTCCTTGGTGTCCTTATTGCCTGTTCAATGAATTGATTGAATAACGTCATGCATAGGCTACAACACTTTTCCTTTTTCGACCAACGCATCCCTTTCATTTCTTTCCACTCGTAACTGCAGTCAGGAGTAAATACTGTTTCACTCCCGGTATTTTATACTCGCTTCCTGCCATACAATTCTATATCTTTTGATTCATTTACTCATATAACCACTACTTAACTCTATTAGTATACCTGTCATTCTTATTCTTTATGTTTTGTGATGTTCTGATTGCACAAAGAAACCATCACTTCATGCGCACATCTACAGTATCCCTTGACTAATCCCTTTCATTTCTTTCCACTCGTAACTGCAGTCAGGAGTAAATAATGTTTCACTCCCGGTATTTTATACTCGCTTCCTGCCATACAATTCTATATCTTTTGATTCATTTACTCATATAACCACTACTTAACTCTATTAGTATACCTGTCACTCTTATTCTTTATGTTTTGTGATGTTCTGATTGCACAAAGAAACCATCACTTCATGCGCACATCTACAGTATCCCTTGACTATCTGTGCCTGTAGCATTTGCTACTAACTCATTCACTCTTTTCTTTCGTCAGCAGCTCGTGGTCGTGCGGTAGCGTTCTCGCTTCCCGCGCCCGGGTTCCCGGGTTAGATTCTCGTCGGGGTGAGGGATTTTCTCTGCCTCGTGATGACTGGGTGTTGTGTCCTGTCCTTAGGTTAGTTAGATTTAAGTAGTTCTAAGTTCTAGGGGACTGATGACCATAGATGTTAAGTCCCATAGTGCTCAGAGCCATTTTCATTCACTCTTTAACTGTGTAGTAACTATCCCACTCCATTTGTTTGATTGCAGTGTCTTACGTTATATGTACATTTCACCGTATGAAACCAACTGCATCATGCAATGTTCATTTGTGCTCATTATCTATGCTTTTTTTTTCTTTTAGAGTCATCAGTCGTCTGACTGGTTTGATGCGGCGCGCCATGGATACTTTCCATCATCTCAGAGTAGCACTTACACACTATGTCCTCAATTATTTGTTTCCAATCTCTGTCTTCCTCTCCAGCTCTCTCTAGTACCACAGAAATTATCCCCGATGTCCAAACACATGTCCTGTCGTCCTGTGCTTTCTCCATGTATGTGTTTTCCATGTGTACCTCCTCATTCTTTACCTTTCCAGTCCACCTAATTTTCAACATTCTTCTGCAGCGCCACATCTCAAATGCTTTTATTCTCTTCTGTTTCGGTTTTACCGCTTTCCATGATTCACTGTGTTCCAGACGTACATCTTCAGAAATTTCTTCCTAAAATTAAGGCCTATTTTTGACACAAATAGCTTCCTCTTGACAAGGAATGCCCTCTTTCCTTGTTCTAGGGTGCTATTTATATCCTCCTTGCTTCGTCCGTTATGGATAATTTTTCTTGCAAGCTAGCAAAATTCATTATCTCCATGCTCACTAATTTTGATGTTACGTTTTTTGCTATTCTCATTTATACACATCTCATCATCTTTGTCTTTTTCTGATTTACTCTCAAACCATTTCCGTACTCATTAGACTGTTTATCCCATCAAACAGACCCTGTAATCCTTCATATTCACAAGATGTTATTGATGTTCTTTCAGCGCAAATTTTATTCCCAGTCTTGAATCTTTCTTTTATTTTCTTTGTTGCTTCTTCGATGTATGGATTGAACAGTTTGCACGAAACGCGGCATTCCAGTGTTACAACATTTTAATTCCGTGCCCCTCGTTCTTGGCCTTCCACGATTTTTCAAGATCGACGAGTCCTATGAACTTGTCTTTGTTTTCCTTCTGCCTTGCTTCCATTACCAAGCACAGCGCGAGAGAACTGCCTCTCTGGCGTCTTTACCTTCCCTAAAGCCAAACTGATTGTCATTTAACAGATCCTTAATTTTTCCCATTCTTCTATATATTATTCTTGTCAGCAGCTTGGATGCAAGAGCTATTAAGCTCATTGTGACATAGTTTTCACATCTGCGGTATGTGAGCTTTTAAGTCTCTTATTTTGTAATTTAATGCATCTTAATCAAAGACAAAAAAGTGGCAGAGAGTGATATCTAGCATCTTCATACTTTTTATACTTACCTTTAGAGTTTGTTTACTGTGAAACCAAGCGCTCCTAAATACTGTAATCGGTGTGTGTGTGTGTGTGTGTGTGTGTGTGTGTGTGCGTGTGTGTGTGTGTGTGTGTGTGTGTGTGTGTGTGTGTGTGTGTGTAACCTGGCTAACAGTACAGTATCGGATTTAATTCTTCATGAATTCCACGAGACAGTACGATCTACGTATCCAAAAACTACAGACTGTTTCTTTTCGTAAGGATTTAGGTAGCGTACAACTAAATTTCTGTTAGTTCCGCCATCACCACGACTTCAGCTATTGCCAGCACAAGGCCAGAGGATAATGTTCCTAGTATATTTGATGATAAGCCTGCAGTGGCTCGAAAAGTGCTTAATGGTACAATAAACCACACCAAATTTCATTATGTCACTGTTTTTACACTACATCTACATAAATCACCAGAGAAAGAGGATACGTCTTGGTGTTTACATACAAGTATATGGCACGATGACGTAGAATGGACTGAATTAACTCATAGGTATACTTTCACGGCCACGATTAGTGTTGCTCGTCAAAGTCGTTCTGTACATTCACGAATGAGAGCCGTGTAGTGTTCCCATAAGCTATTCCTAATGTTTCTTCATTTCCATTAACGGATGGTACAAATTTTAGACCAACAGAATGGATACAACTCGCGATGAAACAGTTGCGACATGTACATGAATGATGAGATGAAGGAAATGGAAAGGAAACGGGATGGGAAAGAGATAGGAAGGAAATAAATACCTCCAGCAGCACAGGGTACTGCGGCAATGCGACGGCGTGAGCTGAAAATCTGTGCCAGACTGGGGCTCGAAACCGGATGCTTCACTTCTCTAGTAGGTTGCCTTAACCACCTC
Organism: Schistocerca nitens; assembly: GCF_023898315.1. Classification (NCBI taxonomy): domain Eukaryota; kingdom Metazoa; phylum Arthropoda; class Insecta; order Orthoptera; family Acrididae; genus Schistocerca; species Schistocerca nitens. The sequence continues at coordinate 292,197,088 of NC_064614.1, read as the reverse complement.
GGCGATGCTTTGGGCGGGAAGTTGGGAATTTGGGTGTGATAGAAATGGTGTCGGATGGCCGACGTGGTTAAGGCAACAGTTCTAAAGAAGTAGAGAACCCGGGTTCGAGTCCCGCTCTCGCCGTTGCATTACCGCAGTGCCCTATGCAGTTGGAAGTCATTATTTCTTTCCTATTTCTTTCCTATCTCTTTCCCATCTCTTTTCCTTTTCATTATTTCCATCCTACTTATGTATGTAGATAGCTCGTAGTGTGATATATCAATGGAAAGAGGAAAGGTCGCTTCTTTACGCTATTCGTACATCATTCGAGTCCTTCAAGTAGTTCAGTTGTAAGATAGAAATAAATTTCAGGGAGTTACCGTCTATTTTCTGACTTTACAGTAGTCAAAATCAAAATGTCGTCGTGTGAACGAAAGTTTTCGCTGCGCTACCTTACGGACAAGGGAGTCTGTGACGTCCTAAGTGAAAGTGAATCTTCAGAATTCTAGTCGTAATTCCATTTCGATTTAGTAACAAGAGTGATAATGAAATGTGGACTGCGGAATCTGACTGTCCAGATGAATTTGACCTATGCATCAACATTTCATTTTCATGGAAACACAGGTATTATTCCTTTGGTACATAGGCAGCTTCTACCCGATCTTTGACTTCTTGATACCTGCTTCGAAATTCATGTAAGATGATTTGTGAAACCACATACCAATAGAAACAAATAAATATGCAAGACCGTTTTACAGTAGCAAACCAAATTCTAAATCTAATAATAAATAGTTTGAAACAACTGCAGATGAATTGGAAGGACTTTTTTGTGCATCCTAATTGACGAGGTTCGAAAACCATCTCTTCAGTCCTACTAGTCCATAAGAAAAGCGCCATCCACACTACATTCTTTTCATCCATCATGACTTATAAATTATTTATATCCTATCCAATTTCCTTCACTTTACTGGTAATGTGAATAATGATTCTAATAACAAACTCTTCAAAATAAAACCTGTCATTTAACATCTCCAGACAAGTTTCAGACCAAGCTACTATCCACAAGAAGATGCTTCAGTAGATGAGAGCATTATAAAATTCAGAGAAAAGTTGTGCTGCATACAATATTATCCACAAAAGAGTGCACGGTTTGTTACAAAGATGAGCAAAGTTAGTGAATGCTCCAACGGTTATTGTTTAGGTTTTCAAATCTACACAGGAAAGCAAGATGATACCTCTCGGGGAATACCTTCTAGAGGACCTCTGGCGATGGATTTAGTGGACCCTTAGCTTGACAAGGCTCCTCCAGTTTTCGCAGATAACTCTTATACTTCCGCTTCTCTGTTCATCCGACTAGTAGGAAGGCACACTAATGCAGTGGGCACAAAGAGAGTGAATAGAAACATTTCTTAATATTTCAGGAAAACAAAATCAAAGAAGAGCGAAACATTGGTATCTTTTGCACAGAAACTTATGGCGCTACAGTGGTTGGACAGGAAGGCTGTCAGTGCTTTCTCTGCTTACCATTGTAATAGTAACATACAACATAATTGTGAAATTGACACAAAACAAAACAGATGATAATGAAACCACATACAGTTATTGATTATAACAATGCAATGAATGGCATTGATAAAGAAGATTAGCAACTGTCTTCTTTCCCTATCATGAGGAACTATGCTAAGGGATACAAATAATTTTTTTATAGAGTTGCAGTTTTCAACAGCTATGCATTTCTACAAAAAGTGATAGGGAAGAATTTCACTTCACTGATTTCAGAATAAAATTAGTTGAAGGCCTTATTGAATCCCCCACCTTACCCGATTACCATAGGAAAGGTAGGCTTTCTCAAGGTGTGTCACCCGTCAGACTTCAAGCTTCACAGTGGGGACATTAAACCTAAGACTTATCCCTCCTAATCTAAAAACCGATCTAGAGAACGTGTCGTGTATAAGCCAAGTATAAAAAAAGGAAAGTAAATATAAATGTGACAAATGCCTAGTTGTCTTATACATTCCAGATTGCTTCAAAGAGTTCCATAGTTCCCAAAATGTTGCTAAAGTACAGCAGTTCCACCCACTTCTCAACCCTCAATCATCATGCTACATAAGGTGGTATTTTCGTAGTTACAGTTTTCAAAATAACTTTAAATAACTTACAAAATAAGCCAATTTTCATTAAAAACTGTATTTTTACGAAGGGTGTAAAAGTTGTTAAGGCAATGGGTTAAGACCGAAATATTTTTATTAGTAGCTGGCGACAATTTTCTTTAATTCCTCTTAAGTTCCTCCTTAGGGGTTGTTTGGGGAAGGAGACCAGACAGCGAGGTCATCGGGCTCATCGGATTGGGGACGGAAGTCGGTCGTGCCCTTTCAAAGGAACCATCCCGGCATTTGCCTGGAGCGATTTAGGGAAATCACTAAGTTCCTCCTTACATCAGCGCTTTCCGCAATAGGTTTTCAAATAAAAGCAGTCGTAGCTTCCCCTCAGTGATTCCATCGTTTCGACCAGTCTGCGAAAATTTGATTATTGTACACGAGAACTAATTTTATTTCTAACGCCAACTAGTCTTATCTGTGGCTTCTAAGTTCGGCTTTGTTTCCTTACCAAATTAGTCACATTATTTTATATCGACATTCTCCTCAGTCATCTGTTCATACGTTCATTGGTTGTCTGTGATAACGTATTACTTGATATCTTCCATGGTTTTTTTTCCAACTAATTTCGTTATAGAGACTAGTTTTATCTTTTCGCTATTCTCCTTCACATTCCCAAGATTCACGATATTTTTAGAATATAGGATTATACTTCTGATAGCAATAAGGTTAAAGACTTTGCATGTGTAATATAGCTACAGGGAAAAAAATCGCAGAATCAAGGAGGAGTTGCACGACATAAACGAAAGATGGTACACGTGTATTTACGTCTGAAAGATGACGTCCATTCAGATTCCATGACAGTCGCATAAGCGTGGCGCTAGTAGCAGCTTTCCTTTAATTACACACGATAACGGCCGTGAGCGTTAGTTTCGTTTTAGGTTGGACATGGTAATTTGATGTCACTCAAGAATACCTTTATGGCGACAAAGACACCATTATCAAGATGTCACATGGTTTGAACGAGGTCTTGTAGTAGGGCTATGAGAAGCTGGGTGTTCCTTCCGCAGTACTGCAGAAAGGCTTGGCTAGAATGTGACCACTGTGAATGATTGTTGGCATCGCTGGTCACGAGAACGTACCGTTGTAAGAAGACAGAAGACCATCGTGTTCAGCCTACAGCTCTGGCGCTTCATATTGCATGTGCAGCAGAAATTTGAGAATCCATTGGAATCACAGTGACACAACGAACTGTTTTAAATTGGTTACTTGAGGGAGAATTCCGTATATTCCCCTGAGCTCAAACCATCGTCACTTGCGACTTCAGTGGTGTCAAGCGAGGGGTCGTTGCAGGCAAGGGTGGAGGCCTGATATGTTTTCTATGAAAGCTGGTTCCACCTCGGTGGCAGCAATGGACGTGTGTTGATTAGAAGAAGGCCATCTGAGTATCTGCAACCAACCAGTCTGCGTGAGAGACACACTGGTCCTGGACTTAGAGTTACGGACTGGGATGCGATTTCCTATGACGGCAGAAGCACGCATGTGGTTATCCCACGCAAAATGACTGCAAATTTGTACGTCAGTCTGGTGATTCGGCCTGTTATGCTACCATTCATCAACAGCACTCCAGGGGTGTCTTCCAACAGGCTAACACTCACCCACGTACCTCCTTTTTTACTCAACGTTCTGTACAGGTCTTGGCCTGCTTATTCACCAGATCTGTCTGCAGTCGAGCACATATGGGATCTGATCCGACGAATACACCAGTGCCACCCACAAAAGGTATTAACCGTCTCTATATTGACCGACCACGTGCCACGGTTATGAACCCCATCACACAAACTGACATCCGGCACCTGGACAACACGATGCATGCGCGTTTGCATGCTTGAATTCTATATTCTGGTTGTTACGCCGGTTATTAATATACCAGCATTTCACATTTTCTTTGTCTTAACTCGTGCTTACATTAATCTGTGATTTTGCAATGTTAATCACTTACATATGAAGGGCTTATTTCAATAGTGGTACAAGTCCATTACCTCCACTTTTCTGTCTATACTGCTTCTGAAATTAATGAGCCAAACACGCAGAAAGTAAGGTTCATCTCTACAAAGAAACCATATGCCTGAATATTTCTGGTATCTAAAAAGCAGATTTTTCAGCTCTCATTTAACTTTAGGACTCTGTATCACAATATGAACAAAAATGGACTTGTACCACTATTGCAATAAGCCCTTGTGAATAACATCGGAAGTTCACTGAGGCTTTTTGTGGATGAAATGGCTCTGAGCACTATGGGAGTTAACGTCTATGGTCATCAATCCCCTAGAACTTAGAACTACTTAAACCTAACTAACCTAAGGACATCACACTACACCCAGTCATCACGAGGCAGAGAAAATCCCTGACCCCGCCGGGAATCGAACTCGGGAACCCGGGCGCGGGAAGCGAGAACGCTACCGCACGACCACGAGCTGCGGGCTTTTGTGGATGATGCTGTAGTATATCGAGAGGTTGTAACAATGGAAAATTGTACTGGAGCACAGGAGGATCTGCAACGAATTAACGCATGGTGCAGGGAATGGCAATTGAATCTCCGTTAGACAAGTGTAATGTGCTGCGAATACATAGAAAGAAAGATTCTGTATCATGTAGCTACAATATAGCAGGTTAGCAAATGGAAGCAGTTAATTCCATAAATTATCTGGGAGTAGGCATTAGGAGTGATTTAAAATGGAATGACCATATAAAATTAATCGTCGGCTCTACGCGCTACAGTCTGGAACCGCGCGACCGCTACGGTCGCAGGTTCGAATCCTGCCTCGGGCATGGATGTGTGTGATGTCCTTAGGTTAATTAGGTTCAAGTAGTTCTAAGTTCTAGGGGACTGATAACCTCAGAAGTTAAGTCCCATAGTGCTCTGAGCCATTTGAACCATTTAATCGTCGGTAAAGCAGATGCCAGACTGAGATTCATTGGAAGAATTCTAAGGAAATGCAGTCCAAAAACAAAGTAACTAGGTTACAGGACACTTGTTCGCCCATTGCTTGAATACTGCTCACCGTTGAGGGATCCGTATCAGATAGGGTTGATAGAAGAGATAGAGAAGATCCAACGGAGAGCAGCGCGCTTCGTTACAGGATCATTTAGTAATCGCGAAAGTGTTACGGACGTGATAGATAAACTCCAGTGGAAGACTCTGGGAGAGAGACGCTCAGCATCTCGGTACGGGCTTGTGTTGAAGTTCCGAGAACATACCTCCACCGAGGAATCAGTCAGTATATAGCTCCCTCCTACGTATATCTCGCGAAGAGACCATGAGGATAAAATCAGAGAGATCATAGCGCACACAGAGGCATATCGACTGTCTTTCTTTCCACGAACAATACGAGACTGGAATAGAAGGGAGAACCGACAGAGGTACTCAAGGTACGCTCCGCCGCACACCGTCAGGTGGCTTGGGGAGTGAGGATGTCTATGTAGATGTAGATATGTTACCTAGATAAATGGATTAACGAAATTTCATTACTCTACTTAATTAATTTTGGTTTAGCGATTATTTTATTCGTCAGTGTAGTATGAGCTGTTTCCTTTTTATCATATTTTGGAACATCATTCTCAGTGCTGTTGCAACGTCAGAAGTACTTCTCTAAGCTTTTAATGTACCATTTATTTTCGTCCCCTTTACAAAGTGGTATATTCTCTTCTTACATAGCGGGAACAGTGCTTAGATGAAGCATCAGTTTTAATTAACAGCATTTAGTTTTAAACTTATAGTTTTAAGACTTACTTGAATTCCGCTCTTACAGGCCTGTTCTGTAAGTTTCGTTGTAGTTCGGTTGTATTTTATGAATCTGTTGCTGCTTCTGATCGATTTTCTTGTATGGTTAATGCACGATCACGTGATTTGCGACAATAAAAGTAGACGTAACTTGAGTACGGTTAATAAAATACCACGAACATGAGCAAAAGCTATTAAGATCCAGCCGATGATAGATCATTTGTATCTTTAAACCAGTATTTTCTGACAAGGGTGCGTCAATAGTGCGTAGTGTTATGAGTTTTTGAGATCATAATTGTAATAAGTGCAAAAATAGCATGTCCACTATGTAGAGACAGTTTGGAAGTCGGTTTGGCCAATCCTCTGGGAGTACCGCAATTTGCGTCGGCCAGAGTACTGTTATTATTGGCAGTTGCCGCGGTAGCGTAGCGAAGCAATTTCTGCCGAGCCTCGGGCGTCGCTAATAGCGACGACGAAATTGCGTGTTTAAGCTTTAACATTTTGTGCGTCGCGGCGAATTATGTTGACGAAGCAATTCACCAGCCAAAACGAGTACCGCGCGTCACTTTATCTTTTGTAGCCATAGTTGCTAAAGTGGTAACTTGCACTGGAAAGTTAGTTTCGCCAGTACTACACTAAATAGCAATTAATAACCAATACATAACAAACATTTCGGGTTATCTCCATATAGAGCAATTGATTACATCAGAACTTTTTTGACAATAACGTTATCATCCCATCGTTTTCTATACGCGATGTTGTCAGTATGGTATACCGGCTGTATGAGCCTTTAATACAAACAAGTTCCCGTAGATTCTGAAATAATGCTAAACTTAACTGCGAATGATTTCTGTGTGGTTTTATTTGGACTAAACATTATTATCTAAGAAATAATCCCAATACTACATCTATTTCTGTAAAGTAATGCCAATTGACACGTAAGTTCCTGGCAGAGGATTTATGAAATTTAATGAAACATCAGACTATTTCTCTCCACTCTGGAATAGTGATCGGAAAAAGTAACACATAAAACTTCCCGTGCCATCTTTGATTTCTCTTATTTTATTACGTTGATCATCTCTACCTATGTAGGTGACCGTCAACAAAATATTTTCGCAATCAACGGAGGAATTTTATGACTGGAATTTAGTGAAAAGATCTCTTCGCAATGAAAAACGCCTTTGTTTTAATGATATGCCATCCCAACTCGAGTAGCATATCCATGACACTCTATCCCATATTTCATGATAATACAAGATGAACCTCTCTTATTTGAATTTTTTCGATGTCTTCCGTCAATTGTATTTGGTGAGCAATACTCTAGAAGTCTATGTAGTAGAACTGCCAATAAAATACACTTCGTTTTCAACATAACATTATCTGTGTAATAGCTCCAATTTAAGTTGTTTTTAATTGTAATCCCTGGGTATTTAATTGAATTGGCAGACTTTAACTTTGTGTGACTTATCGTGTTACCGAAATTTAACGGACTTTTTTTTTAGTGCTCGTGCAGATGATACACACTTTTAGCTATTTTGGGTCAATTCCCACCTTTCGTGCTACACAGATATCTTGTCTACATTATTTAGGAATTTATTTTGATCTTCTGATGACTTAATAGCTGGTGCATGACTGAATCATCCGGAAACAGTCTAACAGGGCTTCTGAGACTGTCTGCTAAATTGTCAGCAGAAGGTCTATGACGCTGCCTTGGGGGACACCAGGTACCAGTTTTGCTAGCTAGTTGTGTTTCACAATAAGGATATTTTCTGAATAGGTGCTGTGTGCCAATATACCGTTTTCTTGAAGGTAATTCATAATGTTCGAATACAGTATATATTCGTTATACTACCGCTAATCGACTTCAGTAATACGGGTCTGTAATTCAGCAGATTACTCCTTTTTCGTTTATTTGGCATTGGTGTGATCTGTGCAACTTTCCGGTCTTTAGGTATGGATCTTTCGTCGAGTGAGCGTTTGTCTACGATTCCTAAGTACGCCACTATTTCATCAGCGCGCGGTGGAAGAGACCTGGTTGGTAAACAATCTGGCCGGAAGATTCGCCTTCATTAAGTAATTTAAGTTTCTCAGCTGCACCGAAGATATCTACTAACTTACTCGTGTTGGCTCTGTTCTTATTTCGTGTTCCGGATTATTTATTTCGTCTTCTTTGGTGAACGAATCTCGGAAAACCGAGATATTGTATCTTCGGTATAGTGTCTCAATCATTGTTAAATGCCATTGCTAACACGCAGGAAGTTATCAATTATGTATCGCTGCTGGTGTACATTAGATACTACCAGATTCCTAGACGGGGTTTCCTTGTGGTTACTATTAAAAGCATGTAGCGACGCTGCCGCGCGCTAATTCAAGCTCGCCAGTGTGTGTGTGTGTGCTGTGCGCGTGTGTCAGTACAGTGATGTAGCGACGCTGTGTAGTTCCGCGCCCAGCCTCTAGAGGCGCTGTGTTTTATAACTTTTATATACGTTCTGTTTCTTATGATTATTATTCCTTGTTTTTTAGAGTTAGTGAGTAGTTCCTTGTCTCCTGACTTGTGTGGACGGATACTATTTTCTCTCCTAACTACAGAAGTTCCCGAGGATTGAGGATCCTCTGTATAGATCGGAAGCAAAATTTTATAGCCTCGAACTGTCCACGCATGCCGGGCGTCGTCAGATACGCGCCGCAATAAAGTTATTATTACTCAACTGAAGGTTTTCATTCTACCGAATCACGTCAAGCAAAAGTCGGACAGCCACCAGTTTAGCTGTACCCGACAAGTGGTGACCCCGACGTGATTCAAGCAGAGACCGACGTGATTCAAGCAGAGACCGACGTGATTCAAGCAGAGACCGACGTGATTCAAGCAGAGACCGACGTGATTAAGAAGAAGCAGTCGTGAGCTACGCAAGTAACGAGCACATAATGACCGAACAGCAGGCCGTCTCCAGGATTGCAGTCCGTTTGCCGCCGTTCTGGCCCGACAACCCAGTACTCTGGTTCGCGCAGGCAGAGGCAAGTTTTAGCTGCGCTGGAATAACGGTCGAAGCAACTAAATTTGCGCTGATTGTGAGCCAACTCGACCAACGTTATGCAGCCGAGGTGCAGGACATAATCACAGCACCGCCCGAGGCTGGAGCTTATGCCAGGCTAAAATCAGAGTTGATTCGACGGGTTGCCGCGTCACAAGAGGACCGGATACGTCAGGTTCTGACACAGGAAGAAATTGGCGACAGGAAGCCTTCCCAATATCTGCGACATCTACGCAGCAAGGTTGACACCGTTACTGTGCCAGACAGTCTGCTCAGAACGCTGTGGAGCAGTAGGTTGCCGCCGCAAATAAAAGCCATAATCGCCTCACAAACGGACATGCCGCTGGATGACGTGGCGCAGCTAGCAGACCGGATTCAGGACGCGATCACACCGGCTCCGGTCAGCGCAGTCGCGGCGTTGGACAACAGTGCAAACAGTACCGCGTCTGTGGCACGAGCCGACCATGATTCTCTCGCTGCCAAGGTTGAGCTTTTGTGCGCCCAGGTCAGTGCGCTGCTGGCACGTGACGACGACAATAATAGAAGAAGTCGATACAGACGGCGGCGTTCGAGAAGCAGATCTTCCGGCAGTACTACCACTCCGCAAGGCGAGGTACCGTTGTGCTGGTACCACCGACGATTCGGCGATCAGGCAAGGAAGTGCACATCGCCATGCTCGCACCCAAACGCCACCGGCGGTCGACAATAGGCGCAACCGACTGCCAGTTATCCTCCAAGCGCCTGTTCGTTACCGATAGGAGTTCCGGCGTTAAGTTTTTAATTGACACTGGATCGGACCTGAGTATCATACCACGAACAGCCATACATCGTTGCCGGCCGCCAACTGCCTTCCGTCTGACGGCTGCCAACAATTCTTCCATCGCAACATATGGCACACAGAGGATGGAGCTTAATCTCGGCCTACGTCGCGCGTACGAGTGGAATTTTACAGTTGCTGACGTCACGGAGGCGATCGTCGGGGCTGATCTCCTCGCGCACTACCACCTGCTGCCGGACGTCGCGAACGCACGCTTGGTAGACAGCGTCACTGGCTTAGCTGTCACGGGTTTCCGTCGCAACACCGCAACGCACAGTGCCAAGTTGGTCCATGCTACGGAGGGTGAGTACACTGAATTACTGCTTGACTATCCGAACTTGACCAGGCCGCCCGGCGCTCCCAGGTTCATACCACATGACACGGTGCATCACATTCAAACGACTGATGGTCCCCCAGTAGCATGCCGACCTAGGCGTCTCGCTCCGGACAGATTGAAGATAGCGAAGGCAGAATTCGACGCCATGATTCGCGAGGGCATAATGCGGCCATCTAAGAGCCCGTGGTCCTCCGCATTACATCTTGTTCCGAAGAAGGGTGGAGCTTGGCGCCCATGCGGTGACTACCGTGCGCTTAACGCGCGAACGGTGCCGGACAGATATCCCGTTCCGTTACTGAGGGATTATAATCACGCTTTACATGGTGCCACGGTGTTCACAGTCCTGGACTGCGCTAAAGCGTATACACAGATTCCGGTGGCCAATGACGACATTCCAAAGACTGCAATAGTAACGCCTTTCGGTTTATTTGAAAGTAAATTTATGACTTTCGGTTTACGCAATGCCGCTCAGACCTGGCAAAGGTTTATAGACTCGGTTCTCCAGGGGCTGCCGTTCTGTTTCGCCTACCTGGACGATGTGTTAGTGTTCTCTGCTGACCACGATCAACACCGACAACATCTGCGAGAGATTTTCGAGCGATTGGAGCGTTACGGTGTCGTCTTGAACGTGGACAAGTGTGTTTTTGGGCAGTCAGAGGTGACATTTCTTGGCCATAAGATTTCTGCTGAAGGCTCTCTTCCTCTGTCCGAGAAGGTGGACGCTATCTTGCAGCTACCCCGACCAACTACAATCAAAGAAGTACGTCGTTTTTTGGGGATGCTCAATTTTTATCGACGACACCTTCCTCACGCTGCGGAGCTGCAGGAACCTTTGACGGCGGCATTATCAGGCCCTAAAGTAAATAGCAAGTCTCTGATACAGTGGACAGAGGACATGTGTTCTGCGTTCGAGGCAACAAAGAGGAGTATGGCCGACGCGGCGCTTCTCGCACACCCACGACTCGACGCGCCATTAGCAATTGTCGTAGATGCGAGCCAGACGGCGATCGGTGCCGCGTTACAACAATGGTCCGACAACGCATGGCAGCCACTGGCGTATTATTCCCACAAGCTTTCGCCTGCACAGAGAAAATGGAGCACATACGACCGTGAACTCCTGGCAGTATACCAAGCAGTGAAATATTTTCGCCCTCAAGTGGAAGCGCGAACTTTCACGGTATATACAGACCACAAACCACTCACTTTCGCCTTCCGTCGGAATAGTGTCAACTGCTCTCCCCGTCAATTTCATCACCTTGAGTTCGTGGCCCAGTTTACTACCGACATTAGACATATTTCTGGGATCGACAACATTGTTGCGGATTGCCTTTCACGGATCAGCAGTGTTTCCAGTAACATAGACTTTCCTGCACTGGCACAGGCACAGAGAGGCGACGAAGAACTCCTTGCCTATGTTAAAGACACGGCTTCAACATTGCAACTGAAACCTGTTGATGTTCCGGGGGAGGACACACAGCTATACTGCGACGTTTCTCGCGGCCGACCTCGTCCCTTTCTGACGCCGGCTTTTAGAAGGCAAGCCTTTGATACGGTACATGGATTGTCCCATCCAGGGGTACGCCCGACATTCCGCCTCGTATCGCAACGTTTCGTGTGGCCAGGCATGCAAAAAGACTGCCGCGAGTGGGTCCAATCTTGTCTTCAGTGCCAACGCTGCAAGATTAACCGCCATGTACACGCACCGATCGGCGATTTTCCGGATACCACCGCCCGCTTTGCCCACGTTCATTTGGATGTAGTCGGACCACTTCCACCTTCGAACGGGCAAAGATATCTGTTTACAATGATCGACCGTTTTACGCGTTGGCCGGAGGCAGTGCCGGTGGATAATATCACAGCAGACACATTAGCTTCCGCTTTTGCAATGACTTGGTTGGCAAGATTTGGATGCCCACTACATATTACCACTGACCGCGGACGGCAATTTGAATCAGACCTGTTCTCACAGCTGGCCAAGTTTTGTGGTTACACCCACCATAAGACCACAAGTTATCACCCAGCAAGCAACGGCATGATCGAACGCTGGCACCGTTGTTTGAAGGCCGCGCTAATGTGCCACGAAGAAACCTGGACAACCGCACTACCAGTGGTCTTGTTAGGCTTACGGACGACTTTCAAACCAGACCTGGGGTCGTCAGCGGCAGAACTGGTTTACGGAGAAACACTGCGCCTTCCTGTTGACTTTGTAGACGCTGATGCCACGGAGACAGTTGCTACTGGCCAGCCGGATTTCTTGCGACGATTGAGGGACCATGTATCAAAGATTCGCCCTCCGAAAGCCACACGTCATGGCAAGCCGCCCACTTTCGTGCACCAGGACCTGGAACAATGTCGTCACGTCATGCTCCGCACTGAGGGCGTTAAACCGCCTCTACAAGCTCCTTATTCTGGTCCATATGAAGTGCTACGGTGCAGTGCCCACACCATGGATATCCTAGTGAACGGCAAAACGACGACTGTCGCGTTGAATCGGGTTAAACCTGCATATGTTTTTCCTGACACCCCACTAGCGGCACCTCGTCGTAGGCGTCCACCTACCGCTGTTCCAGACACTGACGCCACATCTCCGGCGCCGGCTCTTCAACATTCGCCGCCCAACGCAGCACAACATCCGCCTCCTGACGTTGTTCCTCCTCCTCCGACGAGGACGACCCGTTCTGGACGTCGGGTGCACTTTCCGGCGCGGTATCTCGACGCCGACGCTCCGCTTCCGCCCGGGGGGCTGATGTAGCGACGCTGCCGCGCGCTAATTCAAGCTCGCCAGTGTGTGTGTGTGTGCTGTGCGCGTGTGTCAGTACAGTGATGTAGCGACGCTGTGTAGTTCCGCGCCCAGCCTCTAGAGGCGCTGTGTTTTATAACTTTTATATACGTTCTGTTTCTTATGATTATTATTCCTTGTTTTTTAGAGTTAGTGAGTAGTTCCTTGTCTCCTGACTTGTGTGGACGGATACTATTTTCTCTCCTAACTACAGAAGTTCCCGAGGATTGAGGATCCTCTGTATAGATCGGAAGCAAAATTTTATAGCCCCGAACTGTCCACGCATGCCGGGCGTCGTCAGATACGCGCCGCAATAAAGTTATTATTACTCAACTGAAGGTTTTCATTCTACCGAATCACGTCAAGCAAAAGTCGGACAGCCACCAGTTTAGCTGTACCCGACAAGCATATTGCATTTAAGTTCACATACAGTTTAGAGGTACTGTAAAAGATTGACAGTCTTGAGGATTTTGTGTTTTTCTAATTTTGGCTTGTGTTTTCATTGTTTCTGCAACATTGCTCTGGCCATGGGGAATCAGTCCCGTCTCCTGTTAATTTATTTGGTATAAATCTCGCAGTTGCCATTGTTACTACTTATTTGAGTTTAAGACACCCCCTTGTATAATCTTTTAAATACATTTATTTTACGTTTATTTTTTGGTGGATTTGGATGTTACAGTATTCAGTGTCGCTAAAACGACTTTGTGGTTACTAATCCCAGTATTCGTCATGATGCCCCCTATTTGCCCAGGATTACTATCTTTTCAAGAGGTCTGGTATGTTTCCGCAAACATTTAGTCTTTGAGTGTGTTCCTGAATTAACTGTTCAATTCAGTTTTGGAGAAAGCGTTTAACACAATTTCGCACGATGTTTATGTCTACCAAAGACTTTAAACTGGTATTTTCGCCAACGTATCGAGAGCGGGTCGAAGTCACCACCAGATGTGGTTTTGTGAGGTGGGGGTGCGGGGGGGGGGGGGGGGGGTACCTATATTCGTAATGAGACACGTTTTCTTTGAAGCTTTCAGCAACTGCATCTTCTGAGTCAATCGGTCGGTAACATGAACCAATTATTAATTTATTCTGGTTGCCAAGTATAACCTCTTTATCTTCTTCAATTTCACTAAAAGGCAAATTACTTCTAACAGCAACAAACACGCCACCACCAGCTATATTTTATCTGTTCTTTCTGAGCACTGTTAGCTCCTTTGTAAAATTTTTAGCTTATGTTATATCCGACATTAGCCAGTTTTCAGTACCAATAACAACTTGAGCTTTGGTGGCTTCTACAGGTATTAAAACCTAGAGTCCCGGTTCCTTCGCAACGCAGCTACTTCAGTTTCCTAGGTGTATCCCCGTCCTGTGTTTGTCCTGCACCTTTTGCGACCAAAGCGGTGATTCTACTTTCCCGAGATCCTCTAACACCCCCCCCCCCCCAAAAAAAAAAAAAGAACAGTCCATTCCACACGGCCACCGCTACCCTCGTACACGCCTCCTGTGTGTAGTGGATCACTGACGTATTAGGTGGAACACGGAACGTCACCGCTCTATGGCGCAAGTCAAGGAATATGCAGCCTAGACAAAAAAAAGCGTACAGAAAACGTAAATATGACGTCTACTGTGCATAAGAAGTGCTGACATACTTCCACATTAGCTGAGAAATAGTCAAGTTTTCTACCCTTCTAAATAGTGCATTCAATGAACTAGCTCATGCCGACGTCAGTGATTTCAAAAGACAAAGCATCTCAGGTAACTACATTTGTGAAGCAACATAGATACCTTCTTTCTTCAGCAATCAAGTTTCTGTGCCCTGTCAAAAGCCGTTACTTCCTTCCCTATGCATGTGGATAACGTAGTTTACAATGCCGGAAAAGAAATTAGTACACCTTGTAGTTGTTGTTGTGGTCTTCAGTCGTGAGACTGGTTTGATGCAGCTCTCCATGATACTCTATCCTTTGCGAGCTTCTTCATCTCCCAGTACTTACTACGACCTACATACTTCTGAATCTGCTTAGTGTATTCATCTCTTGGTCTCCCTCTACGATTTTTACCCTCCACGCTGCCCTCCAGTACTAACTTGGTGATCCCTTGATGCCTCAGAACATGTCCTACCAACCGATCCCTTCTTCTTGTCAAGTAGTGCCACAAACTCCTCTTCTCCCTAATTCTATTCAATACCTCCTCATTACACATTCTTAGAGGTTTCAAATTCAATCAAGATTTATTGTTACAACAGGCCATATGGATTACATGAAATGATTACATTTTCAGGCCAATACCGCATGCGGTTCATGCTGGAACACCCATATTAATATGTCATTGCGTTATGCCACGCCTGCTCGACCTGTTCACGTAAATTTTTAAGAGGTGTTGCTTGACGAGTCGAACGAGTCACGTCTCGTCCCATCATATCCTACACGTGCTCAGTTGAAGACAACTTCGGAGATCGCGCTGTTTAGGGAAATCGTTGAGGGAACGTTGAGTTTCAGAATGGTGTTTTGTCAAGCATTACGCTTTTGGAACAACAAAGCACCTTACTGTTGCAATAACATCAAAATAACGAGTCTAATAACATTCTGCCGGCACCGAGCGCTGGTCAGTGTCCCCTGAAGAAACACCGAAGGTGAATGATTGGTGTAGCTTATCGCGTCCTAGACTATAAGGCCTGAGGTGGGGCCAGTGTTCTTTAACGAATGCTCTCTACTAGACAGCGCTGACTAGGTTTATGTTGTACGTGCAAACGACCATCACTTGCGTGCAGGCTGAATCTGCTTTCATCGCTGAAGACCACGGTGGGCCATTCCCTCTCCCTGATGATCCTCTGACGGTACCAGTCAAGCGGTTCACGTCGGTGCTGCGGCGTGAGTGGAAGACGGTCAACAGGAGTGCGTGTCCATAGTCCCACTGCTAATGACCGGTTCGCAACGGTTCGTGTTGCTCCTGCTGCCCTTACAATACGACAATCCCGGCGGGTGTCTGTGCTGCGTGGAGGTCCAGAACCTCGTCTATGCGTGTGAGAGTGTTCGCGTGACTACTGATACTAGCATCGTCGAACAATTGACGCTGCACGTCCAGCTTGTGTGGTAGTCCTCAGATAGGACCATTCCGCCACTCCAAAGGCCACAATTTGACCCCTTTCAAACTCGGTCATTTGGCTGTAGGTAGTACGAGTTCATCTCCATGGCAGGGTTGCCTCCCTGCTTCACACCTTAGCACCACACTAAACCTTCTGGCTGTGAGCATTCTCTATTAAAGAGTAGACACAGATGACGAACTGGTAGCTATGCCACTACGCCGTCTGCTGGTGGACGACGTTGAAAGCAATGTCAGTACGCCTAATGTACCCCAGGTGACGTCTGCTATCATCGGATGAAAATCGACGTTGTCTTTCCAGGGTGTACTAACTTTTTTCCAGCGGTGTGCGTAAGCAGGTAGCTGCAATACGCGTACTTCGACAAGGCAACAGTAAGCACTTCGGCTTAAATGTGAAGGAATGTAAATAAATGCGAAAATCTGAAAAAGATTGATGACATACAAAAATTAAAAAGGTTAACTGACGTATCAGAGAAGTATTATTGACTTGCTGCTGCTTCAGAGTTCTTTTTACATAAAATTGCATGAAATTATCAGATTACGTCGGTTCTGAAAATGAAAGTGCGATAAGAAGAAAGTGAATAAACTCGAAGGAGAAATAAATTATTCAAGAAGTATTTGTCATGCTATTGGAATAAATGCATGCAATGAAACATGTTTCTTTCAAAATGCACGTATTCTGAGCTCCGCCAATTCTACGTCAGAATTTTTCGTCATTTTAGTATAATCTGTAAGCCAATCAGGTAGTTTTACAGAAAACTGAACATATAATTTTCCAGTAATGATGCTGTTTCAATCTTATGGCTATGAGAAAATAGCGTTTATTATTATAATCATATTTCCATTAATCTGATTGCTGCTTCGGCGCTGTTGTGTGGCAATTAATCACACCTCCAGTTGAAATCACAAGTCAGCTTATAATGGAAAATGATGTCTACCTGTAGCGAATTGACACTCGATTTCTCATTACCAACGTCACAAATCATACGTTGACCGATAACGTATTTGTTCTGAGGTGTTATAGGCGTTAATTTGAAAAGTACACATGCGTTGTTATTTCAAGAGACGCAAGAAAGAGGACTGTAACCTGCATTATATCTCTGTTCACTTCAACTTCCTTATACCCATCACATTTCTCACAGTATACTGAAATCTGATATACCATTAACAAAGTTTTGGAAAACATACCGTAAAAAATATTCACGAACACAGTATTCTACGTCAAAATATCTTTCATAGACATTTATAGTTACATTTACGGGTACTCTTCTTGTACCAATATAGATACTTTATGTCTCAGTAATGTTAAATAACATTGCTTTCGATGGATGTGTAGTTATTGAAATTTACCTTTACAAATACTCATTTATCTACAATTATGTAGCTACAATTATGGAGCAATTATGTAGCTATTAAAATTTGGGTTAATGTTAGCTAGTAGCAAGACTCCTTAAAATTATTCTTGCTTGTAGTGTGCAACTATCAAGAAACCAGAAGAATTTTATGGAAATGTTGGCTTTATATCGAAGGAATTCTGCCCATGCGAAAGCGTGACAGGATACACTTGGGATGTTAAGAAAATCTTTGAAAGAAATATTACGTCGTTCCCGAGAAACCCTCTTAGGATAATTTAGAGAAGGTCTATTCGAGGAAACTTGTGTAGCAGTTCTGCCACCACACTGTTTACAGCGCAGGGATCACTTGGATAAGTTAAGAGAGCCTGTGGTGCGCACAGAAGAATACATGCACATTTTTTCCCTCACTACGTTGTTAAGAGAACCTCAAAGGGATAACAACACCACAAAATATCGCTGGAAAAAGACTAGGTTACGTTTTACCTTGAGGTCAAATATCATTCTGAGGTGCAACAGTAATTACTAATTTATTATCAGCAATTCCATTCTTGCGCAGCATATAGTATACGAGGGTTGGAACTTTAATAGTGGCAACTATTACATTACAGCTCGTAGAAAATAGATACGTGTGTAAATGTTTTACTGATCTTCAACGTAGTCACCAGCATTGAGTATAACACGTTACCAGCGATGTGGAAGTTGTAGGATACTCTAAGCAGTGCCGGTTGTGTTGACACTTCGAGCGGCGCGGTCTATTGCCCGACGAATTTGTAGCCGTTCTGAAGCGAATGCCGTGAAGTGTTTCCTTCAGTTTAGAAATCGAGTTGAAATTACGAGGGCGTAAGTCAGGGGAGTGCAGTAGGTGGTATAGCACTTAGCAGCCCCATCATTCAAACAAATCAGTAACAGCTTGCACCGTACGTGCTTGAGCACTGTCCTGCAAAATGATGGTCAGGTCCTGCAGAAAGTGTCATCACTTCTGTCTCTAAGCTGATCGTAGGTTGTATTCCAAAAATGAACAGCGTAGAGACAGAAGTGACGACACTTTCTGCAGGACCTGACCATCATTTTGCAGGACAATGCTCAAGCACGTACAGAGCAAGCTGTTACTGATTTTTTTTGAATGATGGGACTGCTAAGAGCTATACCACCGACTGCACTCCTCTGACTTAAGCCCTCGTGAGTTCAACTGGATTTCTAAACTGAAGGAAACACTTTACGGCATTCGCTTCAGAACTGCTGCAAATTCGTCGGGCAATAGACCGGGCCGCTCGAACTGTCAACACAGCTGGTACTGCTAAGAGTATCCTACGACGTCCATATCGCTGTCAAAGGGTTATACACAATACTGGTGACTACTTTGAAGGTCAGTAGAACTTTGGGAATGGCTCTGAGCACTATGGGACTTAACTTCTGAGGTCATCAGTCCCCTACAACTTAGAACTACTTAAACCTAACTAACCTAAGGACATCACACACATCCATGCCCGAGGCAGGATTCGAACCTGCGACCGTAGCGGTCCCGCGGTTCTAGACTGTAGCGCCTAGAACCGCACGGCCACCCCGGCCGGCCAGTAAAACTTTGGAAAACGTATCTATTTTGTACGAGCTGCAAATAAATAGTTGCCACTATTAAAGTTCCAACCCTCGTATATACTACCCCTGTGTCTGCGCAAAAAAATGTACTGGCTTCGAGAAAATATAAAACTGCAGGACTCAGTTTCACTAGAAATTAAGTGAGTATTACGAGCGTCTTAGAACGAAATATTATTTTCAAATTAAAGTTATTGCATTTGTGTAGTGCTGTTACTGCACTGGTTCTAGAAGGAAAAAGAAATCAGGGTAATGTCATAATACATAGATGAAGATCTTTCAGAAAGGGCCCTTAAATATACTGCAGTATAGTAGCCTGCTGTCGCGTGTCAGGCGATAAGAAACACTCGATTTTTAAGATTAAGGCTGAATTAGGTATATCCTGACTATGTGAACGAGAGTCACGCGACGAGAAGCACAGGTTAAAAGATGGAAACTGTAGTATACAGCATCCATTCCTCTGAAAAAGATATAGTCAATATGCATAGATGGAAAGGGAAACCATCACTAAGCGACTGATGAAAGCTACGAAAAGAACATAGTGAGATTTACACACTCCTCTCATTTTCTGCAGTTTCCATTAAGAAAAAAGAATTAAAATTAGATTGGTGGTAACAAATCATAAGGAAAATTGTTAAATTATTTATCTAGCACAGCAACGGGCCTTTCAGTTCGGTAAAGTTCTAAAGAACAAAAGGGAAGTCAGATTTTTTGGGCATCTCGTTGTTGAAACGAAAGAACTTTTTGCACCTTGGTTTTCTTCCAATTGACGAGATCCGTGAATGTCGTATTTCCCGTTCATCCGGTTCCTTCCAACTGCGCTTGTTTGTTCGTGCACACATGTGCGCGTATCTTCGTGAATGTGTGTGTGTGTGTGTGTGTGTGTGTGTGTGTGTGTGTCTGTGTGTGTGTCAGAGAGAGAGAGAGGGGGGAGGGGGAAAGAAAGAGAGAGAGAGAGAGAGAGAGAGAGAGAGAGAGAGATGAGGTAGGTGGGGGAGGAGTGAGAGGACGGTGGGGCGACATGAAGTAGTAAGAGGAAACGGATAAAGAAAGAGAGAGAGAGAAAATCCAGACTGACAGAGCACTGTTTCCGGCTCTGGTGCTCTTCCGCTGCCAACCCTAGCTCAGCGGAAGCAGAGCGACACGGGCACGCATCGGCTGCACAGTGCCGTGTTTTGCGAGTTGCCGTGCAATCAGGCGCACCGTGACCGCGCCCGCCGGCTTGCTGGCTAATTAGCTCTCCACAGCGCGGGGTCACCGGAGAGTGATTTTGCGAGCGGTCGCTGTCCTGTCTCTAACTCTGCCACCTCCACCCACCCCCAATTCCCTTCACCCCGGCCCCCAGGCCCAGCCACCCGAATGCGACCAATACGACTGTCAGTGACGCACTGAGCAGCAGAATTACACACAAACGATAGGGACTGTCATGCTGACTCATGAATGACTGCCATTGTACGCGCATCTGTTCCCATCTCTAAGTATATTGGCATACTGTACTAACCGCTATTCTCTTAGAACTCCTACTTCTTACTGGCGGAGTGAGTTACGACTTGGTGTTAATTTTAATAGACAATAATTATCATTGTTTTCCGCATTTTATTACAGGTAACACAGTATTTACCATAACATCAGTCACGCAGGACAGTTACCCTGCTGAACTAAATAGCTGGGTATGTCAAGCCGAAGATAAAGCGCAAAGCAAGCAAAGTTTCAGGTGTGGGATTAATGTTCAGGATCCACTTGGTACCTGGAATAATCATTCTGACGCAACAATTACAACAACAAGGAATGCTCCCATCTCCTAGTAAATCCAAGTATTTAGCTGGTTTGCCGGCCGGCGTGGCCCTGCGGTTCTAGGCGCTTCAGTCTGGAACCGCGTGACCGCTACGATCGCAGGTTCGAATCCTGCCTCGGGCATGGATGTGTGTGATGTCCTTAGGTTAGTTAGGTTTAAATAGTTCTAAGTTCTAGTCGTAGTCGTATTACGTGAAACAAAAAAGTAATTCCGGAGAACAGCAGATCAGTAAGCGTATACATAGTGGAGTGGACAAAACATAAGAGCTCAAACAGGAATTGCACATTGGTATACCAGAAATGAGAAAAAAAAGAATAGCGGCACACACCTTTCATAATGAGAGACTTATGTCAGCTTGTTTTAAAATACATCACATACATTGATAAAAAAATATACTATACCTCTGTGGAGGCTGGAATGTCCGAATTGGGACTATTCCTTTCAAGGACATCCCAGGAAAGCCTGAATTAAGACTAATGGTGAGAAGATGCGAGAATTCTGTACACTTAATGCCTCGAAAGCATGTAACACATTCTATAGGGAGAAGAATATTCATAAGTAAACTTGGAACGATAGAGGTTCTAGATCAATCATAGACTATGTAACAGTTAACATAAATGAACATCTCTAGTGAAAGACGTAACGGCTTACAGACGATGTGCAGTATACAGCAATAAGAATCTGATGATGGCGAAAATGTTTCAAGGAACTAGATGG
Organism: Schistocerca nitens; assembly: GCF_023898315.1. Taxonomy (NCBI): domain Eukaryota; kingdom Metazoa; phylum Arthropoda; class Insecta; order Orthoptera; family Acrididae; genus Schistocerca; species Schistocerca nitens. The sequence goes on along the minus strand of NC_064614.1, from coordinate 292,175,711 downwards.
TAAAAACCTATGAAACATATTTTTACTGAAAAATAAACTGAAGGAAAATTACAGAATTACATTTTTGAATGAAAAATCAGTCACAGATATCTATCAGCAAAGGTTATACAGATATTTGATAGAAAATTAAACAAAGAAAGATATTAAGAGTGGCAAGGGACGTAGAGCTGTATGAAAAGGACAGCAGATGTAGTATTGGGCAAACGAAACACCTGGAAACGAAAGAAAGTTTAGAGACCCAAAAAACTGAATTAGGAAATAGAAAAGATCCTCAGGAATAAACAAATACCGCTAAAAACAGATCAAGCTAGACAATATCGTATAACCGGTAGAACTATTGGTAAACCTCTAACAAGAAGAGCACATAGACACAACCGGGAAAAATTCAAGAGTGATGTGGAACGCGATGTATGCGGGAGACAAGACTTTGGCTATAGATTATTAAGGAACTGAAATATATACAAAGACAAAACACAAAAATAGACGTGATAACGCACGATGAACGACTGAATATTTTACAAGTATTTGGTTTAAACCTGAGGCAAACATTTCTATTAACCCTGAAAACAGGACAGGAGCATTAATGAAAATTTTGTCTTACTTACTTTAGAAACGTTAAAGTACTAACAAGAAAATAAAGGAATAAAAAATCACATGATCAAAGAGCCTGAATATGGAACCCGTAAGGAATGGATGACTCGTGCTCAAATTCCGCCTTCTTCATCTATTAAGCAACTGCTGGCTTACGATGAAGATTCCTGACAGACGGTTGACGGAAAACGTCTATTCTACTTTTAGGAAAGGGGAAATAAATAAATTCAAAAACTACAGAGGTATAAGTATATAAAACTGAACCTATAGAGTACACGCTCGTGTTTGAATAACCGATTAAGCCAATAAAAGATCACTCTTGCAAGAAGAACAGAATGGTTTTCGAAAAAGGAGAGTCAGTATTGGCAATGTATTTTCTGCGAAACAAATAACAGAGAAAAGAAGGGAATACAATTTTCCTACCTGTATGGCGTTTGTGGATCTAGAGGAGGCTCTCTATAAGGTGTACAGGCCTGAACTATGAAATGTAACCGCTAAATTGGGCTACTTTCTGCATGTAATAATGTGTACTGAAAGTTTATATAACGTCATCTGCTTCAGACTGTTTATTTAAATACAATAGGGGAAATTTAGTTCTTAACCAGGGAGTAAGGCAAAAGTGTTTATTAACACCCTTCGTTTTCTAGCAAGGAATATATGCTACTCAGATGGAAGGATCAAACACCACCTGGAATTAAATTAGAAAGGATCATTTTAAATGTTGTAGCGTCTGCTATTGACTTAGTGATAATGCAAAACACTGCAGATAATCTTCAAACAGCTGTTTATTTATTACTTAAGGTTTGTGAAGGATATGACTTTAACACTTCTACCGGAAAATTAGTAAACATGGCATTCCAGGTTAAACACTCAGTCAGAGAAAATATCGTTTCGGGTACAGAATGTAGCATAGGTTCAGTATTTTAATCATTTAGGCTATGGTATCTCGTATGATGATGATAGGGAGATAAATAATAAATTAGAAAGATACCAAAAAATAGTTCAAATGGCTCTGAACAGTATGGGACTAAACTTCTGAGGTCTTCAGTCCCCTAGAACTTAGAACTGCTTAAACCTAACTAACCTAAGGACATCACACACATCCATGCCCGAGGGAGGATTCGAACCAGAGACCGTAGCGGTCGCGCGGTTGCAGACTGTTGCACCTAGAACTGCTCGGCTACCGCAGCTGGCTGTAACAACTTTCTGCACTAGCTTTGACACAAAATAAATTTCTGTAATGTTGTATCCATCGATATTCTATTAGTACATTAATGTTTCCATGATCGTTTCCTGTCTTACTGATATGTGTCATGAGATTCAATCCTTTGTTCTGTCTTCTGTGAATGGCATGTTCTACATTAGCAATGAATCTTTCCCAACATAGACTACGGCATCTTTGTATTAAATTTCGTGCGCTATTTCTTTTCTGTTTATAAATTTACAGGGCTTTATTCCTCCATATTTGTAAATAGCTGTAAGCGTTTTACTTTTCCTTAATATTGTTGGGTGTTTCTGTAGTCACTATTATCAAACCCCTTTTCAGGTTTGACACTTAATTTTTTTCTAGCACCTCATTATATGTTTTCAACATCCATTTTCAATACTATCTATAGCTTCAACCATTTGCTTTCCGCATGTTATTGTTGATATAAATTCCTTATGCTGTGGGAAACTGTCCACGAAGGGCGAAAGAATCTATATTGATCAACGGCAAGAGGATGCAGAAGGTAGTGAAAGCCACTGCATTAAAGAAACGCACTGTGTATTCACAGCCTGCAACTGGAAAATGTTGTGATGATCTTTCCATTGTCAAAAGATTCCGGATTAGAGCTCCGCGAGGGTACTGCAATGGAGCAGGTAACCATGAGAAAAAGATTAAGTAATTGACGAAAAGGTAAGTCGGAGTGTGGAATGTCAGAAGTTTGGACATGGTAAGGAATCTAGGAAATATTAAAAGGCAAATTCCAAGGCTCAGTCTACAGACGTGTTCCAGTTAGACTAAACGATTATTTTTGATACTCTTAAGATTTCTGATGTAAGAATAGGAGAGAAAAGTGGAATAATAGATTTGTTTTAATAGTTTGATTGATACCACGAAATTTCTCTTCCAAGCAACTCACAGATCACAATTGGTAACATTTGTCACTTTCCCTCCAAATCGTTGTCCGTGTACATGCTTTGAAATCGTGTTTAAGTAATGTTTTACGTTTCTGTGATGTACTTCAGCTTGTTATTTATTCTATCAACTTCTTGCTACATTAACAAGACATTATATAGATTGCGAACTTGCATGTTTTTAGCTGTAGGAACAAATTGTGGAGTTTCCAAAGGAAGTGAAGTTATGGGGAAGACAAAAGATGTTTCACCGCAGAAAGTTTCGGCTGTGGTAGTATTTCTCGCTGAAAATTGTTATACACATCAATAAATTGCCAGGAAAATGATTATATCACAGAAAACTGTCAGCCGAATCAAACTTTCAGTGCAGAAAGGTGGTGAATATAAAACGGACAGGAAAATCAGTTCCAGAACAATGAGAAAACTTAGAAACATGGCAACAATGAACCGTAAACTTACTTCTACAGACATGAGCCTTCAGCTGAAAGGTTTGAGTGTTGAAATTTCACCTGTGACAGTGAGGAGGAGGCTGTTTGAATGTGGTTTAAAGGTATGCCGACCAAGGAAATAACAGAAAATCACACTAGCCATGAAAACCAAATGACTGCAGTGGGCTAAACAACTTCAGGAGTGGACAAGTGGAGACTGGGCTAAGGTATGTGCAATGATATGGTAAATTAAGTGGGTCTAATCTCTAAAGTTAGGAGTTTTGGCTTCAAATTGTGATGTTTTATTGATACTTAAGAAATGCACATTTGAATTTTGGGACTGTTGACGTCTCCTATGCTACTATTCCCAACTTTTCCAACTTTCAATTTTGTACACATGCTTCAGGCATGATTCAGTGATGAATCTCTTTTCACTGTGATGGAAGAAAGCAACCAGTATGTTCGCCGCAGACCTGGAGAACTGTTCAAAGCTGAGTGTGTGCAGCAACGTGTGAAGCATCCAACTTTCATTATGGTCTGGAGTGTGACGTCTGTGAAGGGTGCTCATAGATTACACGTTGACGAAGGGACAATGAGGCAAGAACAATATAAATAAATCCTTGAATGGGAACTTTTCCACCAAAGAAATGAGTGGTTTCCTAATAAAGATGCCACTATTATGCATGATGGGGCACCTTGTCACGAAGCCAAAAGTGTTTCCAAGTAATTGCAAGAAAAGCAACTGAAAGTGTTGCCCTGGTCAGGGAATAGCCCTGATATGAACCCAATTGAAAATTTATATGCTATTGTGAAACAGAGGGTAATGAAATTTACCATATCCACCAAACAAGATCTTGTGGAGGAGCTAGAGGAAATCTGGTACCATGACAATGACATTGAAATGTCATTTGGAGGTTAATAAAAACGAAGCCAAACAGGAAAAAATGTTGATTAGAAACTACGGCATGCATACAAAGTATAGAATGTACAAATATAATCTGTTTGTGGATGTAAATGTGTAATAAATCTAAAGTTTTGGAAAAACTGTATTTAGTATAATAATTTGAACACTCTGTACATACGGTGGGGGCCAGAGATATGCAATAATATTAGCAACAGCAAAATTGGTATAGCGGAAGTAGGATTCGTTTTGAATCGGAAAGTAGGGCAGAGAGTGAGTTACTATGAACATTTCAAGTGATACAGTTGTTCTCATTAGAATGGAAAATGGTTCAAATGGCTCCGAGCACTATGGGACTTAACACCTGAGGTCATTAGTCCCCTACAACGTAGAACTATTTAAACCCAACTAACCTAAGGACATCAAACACATCCATACCCGAGGTAGGATTCGAACCTGTGACCGTAGCAGTCGCGCGGTTCCGGACTGAAGCGCCTAGAAACGCTCGGCCACTTCGGCCAGCATTAGAATGGACACCACACCAACGTCAACAACGTTAGTGCAGGCACAAAAGTTGACTTCACAAGCAGAGGATGAAGGGACAGAGAAAGTACACTCCTCAAATGGAAAAAAGAACACATTGACACCGGTGTGTCAGACCCACCATACTTGCTCCGGACACTGCGAGAGGGCTGTACAAGCAATGATCACACGCACGGCACAGCGGACACACCAGGAACCGCGGTGTTGGCCGTCGAATGGCGCTAGCTGCGCAGCATTTGTGCACCGCCGCCGTCGGTGTCAGCCAGTTTGCCGTGGCATACGGGGCTCCATCGCAGTCTTTAACACTGGTAGCATGCCGCGACAGCGTGGACGTGAACCGTATGTGCAGTTGACGGACTTTGAGCGAGGGCGTATAGTGGGCATGCGGGAGGCCGGGTGGACGTACCGCCGAATTGCTCAACACGTGGGGCGTGAGGTCTCCACAGTACATCAATGTTGTCGCCAGTGGTCGGCGGAAGGTGCACGTGCCCGTCGACCTGGGACCGGACCGCAGCGACGCACGGATGCACGCCAAGACCGTAGGGTCCTACGCAGTGCCGTAGGGGACCGCACCGCCACTTCCCAGCAAATTAGGGACACTGTTGCTCCTGGGGTATCGGCGAGGACCATTCGCAACCGTCTCCATGAAGCTGGGCTATGGTCCCGCACACCGTTAGGCCGTCTTCCGCTCACGCCCCAACATCGTGCAGCCCGCCTCCAGTGGTGTCGCGACAGGCGTGAATGGAGGGACGAATGGAGACGTGTCGTCTTCAGCGATGAGAGTCGCTTCTGCCTTGGTGCCAGTGATGGTCGTATGCGTGTTTGGCGCCGTGCAGGTGAGCGCCACAATCAGGACTGCATACGACCGAGGCACACAGGGCCAACACCCGGCATCATGGTGTGGGGAACGATCTCCTACACTGGCCGTACACCACTGGTGATCGTCGAGGGGACACTGAATAGTGCACGGTACATCCAAACCGTCATCGAACCCATCGTTCTACCATTCCTGGACCGGCAAGGGAACTTGCTGTTCCAACAGGACAATGCACGTCCGCATGTATCCCGTGCCACCCAACGTGCTCTAGAAGGTGTAAGTCAACTACCCTGGCCAGCAAGATCTCCGGATCTGTCCCCCATTGAGCATGTTTGGGACTGGATGAAGCGTCGTCTCACGCGGTCTGCACGTCCAGCACTAACGCTGGTCCAACTGAGGCGCCAGGTGGAAATGGCATGGCAAGCCGTTCCACAGGACTACATCCAGCATCTCTACGATCGTCTCCATGGGAGAATAGCAGCCTGCATTGCTGCGAAAGGTGGATATACACTGTACTAGTGCCGACATTGTGCATGCTCTGTTGCCTGTGTCTATGTGCCTGTGGTTCTGTCAGTGTGATCATGTGATGTATCTGACCCCAGGAATGTGTCAATAAAGTTTCCCCTTCCTGGGACAATGAATTCACGGTGTTCTTATTTCAATTTCCAGGAGTGTATATGTGGATATTGAATGGATAATGTAGTATGTGAAAAGAGATGATATTCTAACAGTCATTTCCAAGAGAAGCCTGCTCATATCAAACATCGGCTTTAAATTGAGGAATAAATTTCTGGGATTGTACCTTCGGATCACAACGTTGCATAATGGTGATTCATGAACTGTGCGAAAATCGAAAAAAAAATCGAAGCATTTGAGATGTGGTGCTGCAGAAAAATGTTAAAAATTTGGTGGTCTGACGAAATAAGAAACGAGGAAAAGAATCGGCAAAGAGAGAAACATGTGGAAAACAAGAAAGGACATCTGTTAAAGGATCAGGAAATAACAAGGAGCTGAAGAGGTTAAAGTGTGTAGGAAAGGCCGAGATTGAAAAAAATCCAGCAAATAACAGGATATAGGACGGAAATGCTACTCTGAGATGAAGAGACTGGCATAAAAAATGGTTCGTGGCGGGCCACATCAAAACAGTGATGAAGAGTGCTAACAAAAGAAAAATCAATGGATGGTAAGGGTAAGACACATGGTTAGTTGAAATGGATCTGCATATCTGTAATACATTTTCCTGTATTCAATTACCGAAGATTATACTGTACATGAACGTAATTTGTGATTCTTTAGATTTTGTGATTTTCGTTTCTTATTATCCTTGTTCAAGTTAGCCTCCCATGTGTTCTGTATGTGTTCGCTTGAGAATTACGTACTCGAGGGCATATAAGATTCCTTAAGAGGTGATAAGAAATTTATTACATTATGCTTTTAGTTATACAGGTATATTTGTGACGGTCTTCAATTTTGAGACACGAGCCAGGTGAGATGGAGATTAATGGTTCAAATGGCTCTGAGCACTATGGGGTTCAACATCTGAGGTCATCAGTCCCCTAGAACTTACAACTACTTAAAGTTAACTAACCTAAGGACATTACAAAAATGGCTCTGAGCACTATGGGACTAAACAGCTATGGTCATCAGTCCCCTAGAACTTAGAACTACTTAAACCTAACTAACCTAAGGACATCACACAACACCCAGTCATCACGAGGCAGAGAAAATCCCTGACCCAAGGACATCACACACATCCATGCCCGCGGCAGGATTCGAACCTGCGACCGTAGCACTCGCGTTTCCAGACTGAAGCGCCTAGAACCGTTCGGCCACAGTGGCCGGCAAATGGAGACATAATGATCCTAACTCATCTCTTTTTTTGTATGTACTAGGTGGCAACAAAAAGTCGGAGAGCCAAAAAATTTGGACCACACTAATTGACACTATATGGTATTTCACACGCACGTATAGTTTACTAGTTGTTTGTGAGCTGGCTAGTGCAGGCATGACTTCCGCTTTCTCTGGGACAACTCTTGTTTAAAACCCCACTTTAATTTTTCCACTGCGCTTAGAGAAAGTTCTTCCTACTACACATTTGTACTACACATTTGATATAGAGGGATAATGTTGTCTGGCTTGAAACCTCTTATGAACTCACAGATTAAAGTATGTAGTAATGGAAATCTTTAAAGATTAAATGCCAAAACAATTACCTGCGTAACTGTCATTCATTATAAACAGTGTGAAGGGTAAACTATATAGCAGATAAAGGTCAAATACGTATTCGTTTTAGCATTTGTGCTGTCACGTTAATCGAAAACACCTTTTGTTTTGTGTAACGCTGCTTGTTCCATGATTACAACGGTGGAATGGGGTATACTTAGACTCGTGAGGACAATTTGAGGAGTTGCCAATGTAGGAATGTGAATCACAGTAGTAGTTGCTGGGTCCTGGGCAAACTTGGATTATGGTGTTTGAGGACCAATGTGCAGCATATGTGCTGCTCCCAACATAAACGTCGAAGAGGGATCGTAACAATAAGATGAGAAGCATTAGTGTCCATACAAGGCACATAAACATATTACCGTCGCTCAGGTTTTCACTGGAGTAGGACAAAAATCGCTATTACTAACACGAACTAGCACCCCCCCCCCCCACCCCACCCCACCCCAACCGTCCCTGTCGCCACGAACTATACAGTGTGTGTTTTTGTAGGTGTAGGAGAGAGAGAGACAGAGAGAGAGAGAGAGAGAGAGAGATAGAGAGAAAGACACGACAGCCAGTCTGTACAAAATTAATTTTTTTCACCTCAAATTGCGGAGTCATTTTGGTTAACATTCTAGACGTGTAAAGCTGTTACACGTCTCCCTAGCTTCGGAGAACTTGAGAATGCGAAGCTAGCTCGTTTTACATTCTTGACCTAGATTGTTTACTATGTGTCTGCCAAGCCTCGAAGAACTTGAGATTTTCTGATGAATGACGCTGACTGCTGACAGGTAGCGAACACGTGAGTTAGACAGTGTTCACAGACACGTGCTCTGCCTTAAGGGAGTGCACCACAGAGAGAGACACACACACACACACACACACACACACACACACACACACACACACACACACAGAGAGAGAGAGAGAGAGAGAGAGAGAGAGAGAGAAATAAATGCTAATGAAAGGAATGCGCACCAGAGGAATGCAGTGAGTGGAGATTCCATTTGTGACATGCTCTATAGCACAATAATACAAGCCATTCTAAAAGCGAATTTTTCCGTTTGTATGTAGATGGTTACAGCAGACGCAGGATCCACAATTTATAAATAATGATACTGTGTATGCATCTAATGGAATGCAAATTTTCGTCACGATAGTTGCTGAGATTTTCTCACTTGAAACATCGCCCAAAGGAGGTATCCTCGTCCGTTTCTTGCTTATTGTTGGATTTGGTGCCTGCACGAACGTTTCGTTAGAAAATTCAGTCCTTAAAATGTATATACAAACACAATGAAGTCTACTGGTTAGGCCCGCATCTCGTGGTCGTGCGGTAGCGTTCTCGCTTCCCACGCCCGGGTTCCCGGGTTCGATTCCCGGCGGGGTCAGGGATTTTCTCTGCCTCGTGATGGCTGGGTGTTGTGTGCTGTCCTTAGGTTAGTTAGGTTTAAGTAGTTCTAAGTTCTAGGGGACTGATGACCACAGATGTTAAGTCCCATAGTGCTCAGAGCCATTTTTTTCTACTGGTTAGGCAAAATTTTTCGGTCATCCAATAACATAGACCACTGTTAACTTCTCGGTAGAAGAGAGCGAGTGGGGCACTTTCCTGCTTCGCACCTGTCCCTTCGAAAGCACTCTTCTGATCTGGGTAATGCACACAACTCATCTGGTTGCCACCGACGCATACACCAATAACTTATTCTTAATTTACCCATAATTCGTTCCTAACGTTTATAATAAAACTCCCGCATTGACCACAAATATTTATTAAATTTTTTTCGTCCTTACGCGTTTCTGCATTAGGTCACTGTCATTGGACGAAATTCTGTCGACACCAAGTATCACGTCCAGATTGACTCGTACTAAGCGTAAATGCAAATTTGCGTTGCGCCACTGTCAAAGGAACAGAATCCTGTGGGCAGAATGTATAGCGTTCATCTTCCACGAACTAAGCTTAAGTGCAACTTCGTATCAAAAGGATCCTATTCATTTGATAATGGCCTAAAGCCTAAACGCGTATGGAAGGAATAAAGTAAATATTTGTGGTCAAGACGAGAGCTACATTTGAAGTGCAGAATGTGACCGGCACGAGTCATAAAGCTGACTTATCGGTAACTAATGGTTACTAAGCGCCATCTTTACTCGCTTTTCGTTCGTGGAGCGACAGGAAGGTTATCGAGAGCATTTCTAACACTCCGGTCGGCGATTTCAGAATGGCTACTACTGGTGCTGCTGCTGCCACCGCCACACACTATTATATGTCAAACATGTAGAAAATTCGTTAGAAATAATGTAGCAATTTCACAAGAAATTTTTCTCTCTATAGTGCGAACAGTACGCTAACTTAACCTTAATGTAATATGAATATCTGCAACGTGCAGGTCAACATTGCTGATTTTTTTTCAGGTATTATCTAGGTCAGTGCCTCACAATACGGAAAGTCGCGCGCATGCAAAGCGGGGGGCAGGGAAAGCTTGCGCGGTGCTTCGGTCCAATTCGGTTCAGTTCAACTCAACTCGGCTTGCGTGATGAAGCAGCTTTGGTGCGCTGCCGAGTGTGTTAATAGACGGCTTATTCAACACTGAAATAGATAAGCCCAAGACAGTACCTAAAATAGTGAAACAATATTCTCCCAAGAAAACAACGATCTCCGAAAGTTCACTTAAACCGGAATTGGGAACTTCCATTTTTTTTATAGTTGTTACAATAAAGCTGAACGTCTAATCTGAGGTACGGAATTACGTATGTTGTAAAATAATCTACTGAAAGACACTGCAGCAAACTACATTAATAAAAAACGTAGTGAAATCGCAAGTGACTCGAGAGTGGAAGAACTAAGAAAGTTGCAAACTCTTGCAGAAGAAAATTTTGTATCCAAAAATGAGGTTTTTACTAGTTCTTTGGCATGTTTACTTTGGTTTAAAAGTCCTGCGAACCGAAATGAAATTTGTTTACATTTATCTCAAATGTGTTTTCGTTTTCGTTTCACTTGTGTTATTCCTAACACACTTTTTTTCTCTCTAATTTATGGCGCAGGAGTTGAAGGGTGCTGCGAAAGGACTCTCAGAGCTAGTTATAAAGTTGCTCTAAGTTTAGCCATTTATGGAAGGGCCAGTAATAAATAATATTTTGTTAGATGCAGTAGGCACAGTGACTATCACATTAGCTCCCGCATACAACACAATACTACTTTCCAGTATGACAATATTTCGGCGAATCAGCGAAATTGCCGGGAATTTACATGAACAATTGGCAAGGAAAACTGAAAATCTCCTAGTATACTCCAAGGTACTTGATCGTACTTGATTAGTCCACGGAGATTAGTGACACGGCTCGCTAAGGCCCCTTTTTTTCCCCTGGCTTGGACGACGACCTCGGAAGAGCCGCTGGATTTGATTTTGATGAATCACATTGCTATAAGGGCGGATATCTTAGAAGTTGTCGAAATGGCAAATGAGGGAACATGATTCACTTGAGAAAAACTGTTTTCCTTAAGGAGAGACGGGGTACCAGCAATGTGCGATTAAGTAGCCACATTTATTGGCCTACTGCGACGAAAGCTTAACGTGCCGAGTTCACCTTCAGTTCATCGTTTTGCACACCAAGACGACGTTTGTGCAAACATTATCGGTCATCAAGATGTGATGAACGTAGCGATGCGTACCCTGAACTACATTCGTTTTCACTAGCTCGTTCATCGTCAGTTCAATGCATATTTTATTTCTTTTGATGGGGAGTGTCCAGATATCCCCTATCATGCCGACGTATGCTGAGTGGGCAAAGGAAAAGTGATTTCCCTAGTTTTTCGGCTATGCCACATCGTGACTCAGTTTTTTGGGGACAAAGGACGTTCGCAGCCACTTTTTCATGATCCTGAATGGGTAGTTGACATAAGATTTTTAGCGGACATTATGGCTCACCTAAGCGATTTAAGTGTGAAACACCATAAAGAAAATAATCTCATCATTGGTATGGTAGGCAAAATAAAAGCTTTCAACGTAAACTTCAGCTCCTCAAATCAAGATTTCAGAGAAAAGTTTGCAGAACTTTCCTGAGCCACCTTAGCGATGTATACATTTTACCTTTAATAATATATCTATATTTTTAAAGGTGCTTTATTCCAAACGGTACAATAGTTTTTTTAACAGCATCTGTGCGGTAAAGAACGCGCTTTAAAAATATGTAGAGGTGCTAAAATCCCTTGAAAATGATCGCGAACGATTCCAGGTCATGTTCCGGAATAGCACTAATAGCAAAACAAAGTCGATTTGTTAAATGTACAGGTGTAACATTACATTAAAAACAATAGTCCACAATCATTATTTATTAAAGCTATTGCACTTTATTACTTCAGTGCAGCTTCATACTTTACTTTCATTTATTGCTAATTTTAACATGTTTGTAAAGCCCTTTTCGACAGCAGTTGAAAGCACGCCTTCCGATTTACAAACTGATTTGCAAATCGATGATCACTGAAAGGATTTAGTTTACATTACCAAAGGTTCACTCGAATTCTACCAAAATTTGTCGAAGAAAGAATTTCCTAAGGTGCACAGAGAAGCTGCGAAGATTATTTCTATGCATGGTTCCATATATACTCGTGAAAAGTTTCTTTTCTATCTTGTCTTTTACCAAATACTAAATTGCGATCAAATGTTTCTCGCCAGTGTCCTTGCCGCAGTGGTAACGCCAGTTCCCGTCATATCAGCGAAGTTAAGCGCATTCGAGATGGGCTAGTACTTCGATGGGTGACCATCCGGTCTGCCGAGAGCCGTTGGTGAGGTGAACTCACACCATGTGAGGCAAACTGAGGAGATACCTGATTGAGAAGCAGCGGTTCTGATCTCGTAAACTGACATACGGCCAGGAGAGAGGTGTGCTGACCATTTGCCCCTCCGTATCCGCATCCAGTGACGCTTGTGGCCTGAAGATGACACGGCTGCCAGTGAACCTTCATGGTCTGTTTTTTTTCTGACTGTAATGCTCTAACAATTGCTGTCAGCCTATCCCTTATTCCAGATCTTAGTAGTATAACTGCAAATAATAAAAGGAGAGAACAGAAGAGGTAACTTTATGTTGAAATCAAATTTGTGGTGGTGGTGGTGGTGGTGGTGGTGGTGGTGGTGGTGGTGGTGGTGGTGGTGGTGGTGGTAGTAGTAGTATTTTTTGTTGTTGTTGTTATTATTTAATTCACTTTTAGACCAGAAATCCTGTCCCGCCAAACTAACAAGTGGAGGCCACCTATTGTGAAATTCAGATTCGATTCATATTGCGCATAATAAAAGCTCATAGCCAGAGGTGTAATGTGGCAAAGCACCAAGATGCACTTCTCAGCCGTTGTCGAGAAAATCGACAGTTAAAAGAAACCGTTGAGGTGAAATACTCTCTACGATTTGTAACTTCCTACAGCGTCGTGGCGCAGCGGTAGGCGCTCGGACAACGACTGAGAAGTGCATCTTGGTGCTTTGCCACATTACACCTCTGGCCATGAGCTTTTATTATGCGCAGTATGAATCGAATCTGAATTTCACAATTGGCGGCCTCCCCTTGTAAGCTCTCTACCCACTTCATATGAACGTTTCACAATGTGGAACAAAACAGAGGCGAAGTTTTGGAAAAGTTAGATGAGCCATGAGGGCTCCGTGTCGATTCCTGGATAGTACTTTCGGTCGCTTATCTTTGGTTCGGCGTTATGGTGGCATTCTCTGCGGTCGGTAACGGACCTGTCGAACGTGACTGAAGTGAGTTGGTTTTGGCCAGCAGATGAATACAGAGGAGAGCCCAGCGGGAACACGTCAGCGTGCGTGCAGCCGAGAGGGGGTTCTCAGGAACACCTTTCTGGGACCTGATGGCTGTTTGGGTGCGATGGCTGGACTCGGTGTTTCGAAGGGCGGAGACTGTCAGCAATGTGCTGCGAGAGAGTTTAATGTATCTGTCACTAAACTTTCATGTGTTGGTTGAGAGTCGGTAGGGGCAGACTGATCCAATCGGTTCGAATTAGCTCTGCATGGAAGCTGGCCTTCTCTGCCGTCGCGGACCGCTGTTTATCAGTGCGTCTGTTTTGAAGTCTCATGCATGTGGTGTTCCAGACTGGGCCACGCCGCCTCCTCTCCGCCTGCCCCCCTCTCTCCCGCCCCTCTCCCGCCCAATCCCCCTCTGTTCGCTATGTAAGGTAAGTTCCTTTGGCTTTCTTGCAGTGCTTCACGTACCGAAGTTCTCATTCAGTTTTAGTGACCCAGCAAACGTAACCTACGATCCGTTACTGTTTTCTATTGGTATTTAGGTTTTGTTTTGAGCCTTGATGATCGGCCTTGGGTAAATTTACGGACTGTAGATGCCGTGTCTTGCCATAAATTTAAGGTCTTTGAGATTATTTGTTCTCATCTTTTAACTGTTGTTTAAATTGCATTTTTCTTGGAGCCGTGGTGCTGGGTTTTATTGTAAATTTTATTTAGTAGATATCAAGTCTGGATATAAGTTTAAAGGATGTAATGTTAATTAGTTTGGTCATTTAACTGCTGGTTAATATTGAATCTTCAAGCGCCCGTTGTGCTCTGGCCTTAGTTGTGCTGTGAGGTTGTATATGATAGAGAAATTAACTGAGTATTTCTTAATTCATATTCTCAAACGTATTATTATTGAAATACATGTAAATAAAAGAGCTTGTAGGAACTGTAAACAGTGAATGATGGCTTCCAATTCCTCAGGTCGTCAACTTCCGTTAACTTCCCTTGGGTATTCGTAAGAGAACCTTTATCAAAATCTTAAACAGTAACTGTGTAAATCTGAACTGAAAAAATCAGCCAACCAGTTGCTAATAAGAGTTTACTAGCCCATGACCGTGCTTCCAATATTTGTAAAAGTATCTTCTTCAGAAGTAGTAGTCTTATTGCATCACATGATGGCACAATCTAATCTGTTGTGCCATCATGTGCTGCAATAAGACCCATACTTCTGAAGAAGATATTTTTATATATATCGAAACCATGGTCAAGGGCTAGTAAACCTTTATTCGCAACTGGTTGGCTGATTTTTTAACCTCTCACATCACAGTAGAGACAGGTGGAGCTAGCGAGACAACCATGGTCAAAGGCTAGTAAACCTTTACTCGCAATTGGTTGGCTGATTTTTTAACCTCTTCGAATACGTATATCACACCACAGTAGAAACAGGTGGAACTAGCGAGACAAGCGTATGGAAAGAGAAAGGTAACGCTATTGCACTAAGTCGAAGAGTGGGGATTTGCACCGTCGCCAACATAACGAAGCCGTCTCCTGCAGCCTGTATTGGACAATGCGCTAGTGCAAACATCCTGAGAGGCCCTGGTCTACATCAACACATTTGCAGCGAAGGCATGCATTGTGTTAGTCAACAACGAAAATAAACTGAGCTGATCACAACGATAAGACGAGCAACAGTTAAGACGTCGGTCAACTGACGGACCATTAGAAGAATCTGATGTACGTGCAAACATGAACGACGTACGCACTGCCTCTGGCATCTCGCACGGCTAAAGGAGCCGATAGCAGCACATACTCCGAACGGTTCCTCGGACACTGACAAGTAGCGTATCGCTTTTAGCTGAATTAGACGATTTATAAGTGGCCTTGGATGAAGTCCGAGAAAATCTTTGACCAAGCAGTACATCACCCTGGTATGTTCCTAGTACTTGCTCACAAAGCTGCGTACAAACTCAAGCTGAAATCATACAAAGTAACTGGTCAGATCAAATACTGTCCGTCGACATCAGGACTGCAACCGGCTGTTTCAGTCTCTCCGATGATGGAGAGGATGTTCCTGGAATGCATCTTTTTTTCCTGTTGGCTACATACAAGGGAGTTGCTGATCAAGCGGAACAATTGAAGTTACAGATCTGAAAAATCGTATCAGTTGATCAGAGGCCTTCGGCGATCATGTGAAAACAATAGCCTGATATGCGAAAAGTGGAATACGGTCTATCGACTTCAGATGTGAACATTTCAGGTTACTGAGATTGTGGTCACTAAAAGAGCCCTAATTTGTAGCACTGCTCGTCTGCGCAGTCAAAAGCTCAATATAACTCCGAATCTTATATTAAATTGAGCTTTCACTTTTTTTTCTACTAACTGACTGTGCTATAGAAGTCGTACGTGCAATATAAACATGCTTTACTAACTGACATAAACTTACAAGGTGATCGAGGCTTAACCCGCGTAGTGCAAATAAAAATAAACTTTCACTAGTTACAGTTATTGGCGGTTTCATCAAATAACTGAATCAATTTTGTAGCCACAGAACTCCTGATAGCTTTTTAGATGATAGGAACTAGCCTCGTAATGCAGACGCTTTGGGGTTGGGGTGAGGAGTGTTATTGCGGTGTCATGCAGGATATAATCGTTCGTCTATTCGTTAGTTCGTTATCTGAAACAGGCTGCAGTACATTATCCACATACCCAGCAAACCAGCAATTCTGTGTTATTATTGACTCTCTTTCTGCTTTACCCTTACTCTGCGAGCCGTAGACAGAGCTGGAGCGGAATACACACCCGTGTTCAGCGGACCTGGCACCAACCACAGCAACTCGTTTCGAGGACTGAAAGAGCGTCAGAGCCCACAGAGGGCTTTTCACAGGTCTTCATGGGTGCTGCATTCAAAGCCAAGTCTACTCGCGTGTGCGGTCGTGTCACTCGTGTGTGGTGCATAATTAGTTCTAGCATATTTCAGCACGTGCATCAGAAGTTTCAGTGACCGGAAAATGTTCCAAGCACAACCTTCAGATAAAGTTGCGTTAAAGCCTTTTATCCGGCACTCTCAGTACAAGAATTGTAATTCTGCTCACGATGACATAGCTCGTCACAAAAATGTTCGAACTCTTACTCGTAAAACACTTTCGTACATGCACTGGGTATCACATTAACAATGAAAAGAATATTTATTCAAGTCACTTTTGTTTAATTTCATTTATACTTTCTTCTGAATATGTATAGCCTCTCTCTATATATGTACTCACTGACCATTTACTCGTTTCAGAATTAATGTAAGCTAATTACTCTTAGATTATTGCCATTCAGCGACAGTAAGCGGTAATATTATTATTTACGTCTTTACATTTTCATGCAAGTTTGAAGCCTTCAGGTTCAAATGGTTCTGAGCACTATGGGAATTAACATCTGAGGTCATCAGTCCCCTAGAACTTAGAGCTACTTAAACCTAACTAACCTAAGGACATCACACACATCCATACCCGAGGTAGGATTCGAACCTGTGACCGTAGCAGTCGCGCGGTTCCGGACTGAAGCGCCTAGAACCGCTCTGAAGCCTTCAGGACCTAACTTATACGTATACTGGTACACTTTCTGTAACCTATATGGCGGTTTAATTTTACTGACATCTCGCTACAGTAGTTTCTACAAAGCGCGTTTTCTGGTTTCTTAAGTTCTCCTTTCGTGATGCTTCCTAGCAGAACCACACCAGAGCACGAACCCTGCTTTCCGTAAAGTAGTCACTGTACAATAAAAAGGATATGTGTTAATGGCGAGAAAACTGTTACTTAGTTGTTTCATCACTGATCTTTGGTAGTATTTAGTGTCCGTAGTTTCTTTTCAGAGACGCCATTGCACATTCCACAACGAAAACGTTTGTCTCATCGCATGTGACATCCCGAGAAAGCGAACAGAAGTCTACTTGCTTCAACATCTTCGTTACCACTTACGAGAAAGAATGTCACAATATCGTTTAGAAGCGACATGTTTCCAAAATGAATACACTATGTGTTGTTCAAAGGGGCTCTGTTCCAAAATAAAAATTACTCATACTACAACGCAGCTGTCGTAAAATCCCTCCAGTGAGTTTGAAATTGTTTCCCCTCAAGGCAAAATATGCTTATTTGCAATTACGCAAACTAAGCATTGCCCTGGTAATTTCTTCTTGTAGGGACTATTTACTATCCGAATGCCAATTCTTCATATGAAGAAAAAGAGATTGTTCAGTTTAAAAAATCAGAAAAATAAAGGTAAATGTGGAACTTATTGCAATCCCTGTATCTCGTCTTTTATCATGTTAATACCTGATTCTGGGGCTACACCGTTCCTCTCGTGAAAGAGAACTTCCCCGTCTGTCAGCGCTCGTTGTTTTACAGTCAGTTCCAGTTTCAAACCATCCACTAACCATAAAAATTTGAGAATTACAGCCTGGGATACCAATGACGATCGTGCCCATCAGCTACGCAGCCGACAAAGTAGACCAACTGAATCTTCGATACACTCTCATTAACGTTTTCCAATTTATTTAAACTCTTTAAACAAGAACCAAATATCAATCAAGAACAGTCAGAATGAATCAGGATGATGCTAATGGGGATACATCGGTACAGCACAGAACGTTACATTGCAGTGCCCTGTGAAAGAGTTAATGGCAACAACGTGGTAGATATGGACCTACAGCATTAGTAAGGCTACTTTGGTTACAGCGCAGCCACTGATAATATAGACATACAAATGCCACACAGGTATTAATGAGTACAACGAGTCAACATCCAGTTCGTAGTACACAATATTGTGCTCTGTATAACAAGGAGCATAACACGTGTCATCATCTGTTACGATTCGTGAGTCGAGCTCTCGAAAGTTATAACTCTCGAGAAACGCACAAACTAAAGTGTTTCATTAATCAAATGAAGGAGCCTAAAGACAAATCAATTAACTTTAGGTTTTGCGTCCTATGTTAATACGTTAATTTCAATCTTGATAAAAATGCGATCCGAAGACAATAAGGCGTTTGAGGTACTATACTTTGAAAAGAGAAGACTGAAGCAGGAACAGGCGAATCGATTTGTATTTGAGAAAAAGAGAATGAACGAAAGTGTCGACTTTTTGAGCTGCGAAAAGCAAAAAGAATGTCTAGAAGTAAGATTAATCACTTTGATAGAATTTCCTCCCACATCTTTGTTCGCAAGGTGTGCCTGTCCGCGGACGTTTGCCAAACTTGTGCCCTAAGCTTTGGTGCGGCGGGCACGAGTTGGAAACAAATGCTGGCAGTAGAGGGAGAGAGCGGCCCGGCGCTGCTAGGGCGAAACTCAATTTCTCACGGGCAGGTGCGGCGCTTGTTCCGTCACAGAACCGATCACGAAACGATGTGAGGGGAAATAATGGAAGGCGGGATGGAGAGGGGGAGGAAAGGGATTAGTTCTTTTTTACGGTAGGAAACAAAACGGAGGTCGTCCTCGTAGCTACGGCCTTCGCATCGACAACCGTACAACTACAAACGGGAGCACGAGAAATTTTATAGCCCATTTCATTCAAAGTGTTAGCTGGAACCCACCGATTTATACCAAAAGGTCGACATTTGCTTCGGGTTTGCCTTCAACATGTATGTAAGGAACGGAACTATAGCCATTGGCTACACCCTTTCGTTATATTTCGTACTCTAGTGTGAGAGCACATGTTGCGTCCAGGACAAATGATTGTAAGCTGCAAGTAACGATGAGTCTGTATGGATTACATACAATTCCTACGCTGAGAATAAGCTGACCAAGAAACATCTTCTCCGAAGAAGAAGAAAGAAACGAAAACGGGTAGACAACATTCTGCGAAATGTCCCTGTCATCCCCAGGAAAATCAGGAAAATACAAAAAGAAGTTGCAGCAATCCGAGCTCATTTCAAGTAATTAATGACTATGTTTCGCTTACACAATTTACAATGTATAATGATAACCTAGAATAATGAAATTGGCAACCATATGACGTCTCTAAACTGGAGAAAACGTAAGATTTCTCGTTTTTTTTATTTTGGACAAAAAGATGAAATTAAAAATAGGTTTATCTATTTCCAGAAATGTAGAAGATATATATGAAAAACCACTCAGAAAAAATAAATGAAGGAAACGCCTCATCCATTGTACATCAACGATTCGGAAATAAACTCCAAAGAGGCTGTCCCGTAACATACACTTCATTATAATCTGCGTATAATTCCATAACTCAAACCAAACGCAGCGTTCCACAGTTTTATACTTTTGTAAAGTAGCATGAGCCATAAACTAGCGCAGTAACAGTATTTTTTGCATTGTAGCGTAAAATTTCTTCCTGTAATTAGAAATGTTAAAGGAATGCATTAGGTAATGAAGTTTGGGCTGATAGTACCTCTACTTTGACCCGTTCAAGAAACCCATCTTGAGTGCCATAATCTCCATGAAAAAGAATTCTCCGCTTGATATCGTTCAAGATAACTATTCTCCGAGATATTGGCTAAGACATCGTTGATCTCTGAAATTCTCGATTGCGGTTCTGATCTCGCAACTGACAATTCTCCTCAGACGGCGAAGGAAAGAAGAAATTCATCGGATAAATTGTAATTATTGAGGAAAATAAAAGGAGAAATACACATCTGTTTTCCAAATCTTTCACTGAAGTACTCACAGAAATTATGTCGTGCACGTTTGTATCCGTTTGCCGCGCGGGATTATCAAAGCGGTCTCGGGCGCTCCAGTCATGGACTGTGCGGCTGGTCACGGCCGAGGTTCGAGTCCTCCCTCGGGCATGGGCGTGTGGATAATTTAGGTTAAGTAGTGTGTAAGCTTATGGGCTGATGACATTAGCAGTTAAGTCCCATAAAATTTCACACACCTTTGAACCTTTTATTTGCATCCGTTTATCAAACTAGGTAGATAATGGAGGTGACAGCATGAAAATTCAGCAAAGTATAATGAAAATAGCACTTCAGGGAAGAAAATTATTTTTATATGTAAACATAGGCTTCCGCGGCCGTTGTCACAGTAAAATTCTTCTGGGTTTGAGGCCGCATTGTTAACTAAAAAACTATATAATATTTATATGTAAATATTTGTGCAGTTGCACAATAAGCTCTTATAGGAATCTGCGATATGCCGCGAGTAATGTGACTAATGAGCACGGACAGTACATAAGTAGTGTGTGGAATAAGTTGGTATAATTTGGGTCCGACAGGAGGCGTGCTAGGGTGGTCAGTCCAGTTGAGGTGAGCACTGTGTCCGGAAGGCGTAGTGGTCAGCGCATCCGCCTAGAAAGTGGGAGACCACGATTCGAATCCCGGTCCAGCAGAAATTTTCACCTTGCCTCATTGATGTAAATCAGTGCCCACTACCAGCTAATGTTTTTAATCCCATTGTGTCTTGTAAATTATTTTTGTTTATGAAATGTGGAATACATCGGTAAAACTACTGTTCATCTTATTCCTGATGTATAAGAAACTACGCGCAACGATTTACAGCAGCAAATACACTAATACGTGGTGATGGATTTCGTTTGTACTGCATTTATAAACAAACAGATGGTAAAACTGAATTTTAAATATCTGAAACCGGCGCAGCGTTACGTAGAAAAGATGTATTAAAAGCCATTTACATGAACTCCACCAGAATTTTATGTCTGCAAAACAATCGATAAATATTGAGGTGTTTGTGTTTGGGTGATCAGTAAAATTTACTAGCTGCGTCCTATGAGAAAATAGTGGTTTGGTGGAATCCGCGATATTGATACACTCTGCAAGGCAACTGCCTACTGATGGCGTCTGGTACCTTTGTCATAAACGAATGAAAAGTACGTAACCGCAATGAATTAGTAATGATTTTTGTTTGTCTGTTGATAACAATGTTCATGTTAACAATTTAGTAAAAGTTTGTGGTTTGACAAGGGTGAAATAAGTTATAAAAACGTCACATAAGCGTTTGATTTGGATGGCAGACGGCATCACCATCTGCTGTGTTACTTCAGGCCCTGCTTCTTCGCGGCGTGCACCATTTACGTGGTTTGCTAATCGCCAACGTGGACAGAGTCGCGCCTATCCTGTCCTGTGGCTTTGAACATAAATTTTATTGGTAAGTTGGACGGGTTGCTCCCGTACCAGTTACAGTCAGATCTGAGGACGGTCCATGTTGATCCGAAACCGGTCATACCAAGGACAGTATTTTTGCTCAGAGGACATTGTGTCAGTTTTAGTAAATGGTGTTTGAATTCCACATAGAACATATAAGCATAGAAATGTATCGTTGACTATCGATAGTCGCCTCTCTGCCGAGCGCAGAGCAACAGTGGAGCAGTAGAGAGTCGTAGCGTAACTTTCGTGGAGCGTGGGCGGAGTGTTGTGTTGATGTCGTGGCTGCAGCTGCCTTACAAGTTACGGTGAAATGATTGAAGATGTTTACCACACAAGTTTTGCTTTTAATTTCAGTGTTCACGACGCAACATCAATGTTTATCCAAAAGGTGATGTTTCTTGGTTTCGTGTGTCGTGTCGGCAGAACAACAATCAACTGCGTCGCGACGGTTGCGGGAAAATAATGTGGACTGTTATGATCTTAACTGCACGTTCTAAGTGAAGGAGACACATATCGCTTTGACTGGATGAATATCACGAGCGCAGCTACATTCTTGTTTGTGAATCGTACCCGAAATTTTATGGAGCATCCGCGACGCGATTCCGTCACCCGCACGCTCGTTTTATAAGCTATTGAACTGTTTAGTACTGTAGTAAGAACTGTGACAATCGTCGGTTGATGTAACATCCATTGAACAGTGATTATTTTATGTTCTATGCATCGTGTTTTTGCATTGGATGTCATCATCTAGACAGCAACCTTGTACGTCATAACGGACACGTACTTTGAGTACAAATACTTGGAGTACATCGTGGAACAATGTTAATTGTGAACAGTGCAACCTCACCCTGTGCGAGTGTTTAACAGAACACAGTAAATTCTACCGGTTCAAGTTGGTATTTTTTGTGTGAGTGGCTCGTCTCCCTGCTATACAATAGCTACTAAGGACACACATAGCAGGCAGTGCAGAGTTTAGGCACACGGTCGTTAAATGTCCAGACCCATTCCTGTGTCTAGGAAGTGTTGTACCGTCTCGAGAGCTAAAGGCTAGCTTTTATTAGTACTGCATATCCACACCCTTTCCTCCCGGACGTGTTTCAAACATTATACTGTTAATACCTGTATAATTAACGTGCTTTTCATGAGAGTAATGTAGACATTTTGAAATACCTATGCAGTATCTTGAACGAGACAAATTGAAACGTTATGTGGAAAAATACCCGTTGTCAATGAGCGCCTTTGAGAATCGTAAATATTAATTGTAAATTACACGTCCTGAGACGAGTGGCGAACAAATAACTTCAATGAATTCGCTTCCTAAGACTTGAGCATATTTGTAATATTTGTTAGGATATCTCTATAAGGGCATTCGTTTACATTAATGGCCGTGTACTTTTATACCAACGAACTTGCAGAACCCAGTAACAAAAACCGACGTCTGTAAAGTTTACAAAAGTGCACATTACGTGAGTGGACTAATTAAGCCCTTATTTTTGCCTTATATTTACGATACTTTTCGCTACAGCGTTTCAGATTAATGGACAGTGTTTGCTGCAAATTGCGGAGATGTGTTTCTAACGCTTTGAAAACGACAGTATCCAGTACCACCATCTTCTCAACCACCGTAATAATTAATATTAAGTTCGAAACACTTTCCTCATGTTCTGCAAAATATTATGCAGAACGTCGGGAAACTGTTTCCTTTTTAATATTATTCTTGTATTCCGTCATGCACTTTCGAAAAATGCAGTTAATCTTATAACATTTTACGTCCAGAGAGATCATAAACTTTAATTACGTTGATAGTGAGGCCCGGGAAATGATTTTCGGGTTCGAACGGGCTCAAGATTTTACGGTACGCCATAGAGCTGGAACAAACAAGTGCGAGTTGAATTGCATTGCGTTGGCTGAATCAAACTACAAACTAGCCAAAAGAAGAAGCTACATCTTGGCTTCAAATCTGGCGATTTCGTGAAACATAGGAGAAAATAGAATCAAAAGCTGCAGCCATAGAGATGCCTGTAGAATTTAAAGAAATTTGCAATAAATTTATCATACACTATGGACAGATATATAAACATTTATGGGGATTTTCCTTTGGTAATGCTAAATACTAAAAGGCGAATATGTTGACCTTCTAAACATAGTAGTTGACTCTGAACAGAGTAACACCTCGTTATTAGAGACATTCCACCCCCTCATACTCTTACGGATTTATGGACAGCCCTGCAGGATTATGGGTTCAGTTCCCTCCAGCACTACTTCAGACATTAGTCGAGTCCGTGCCACGTAGTGTTGCTGCATTTCTACGTGCTCGCGGAGGCCCTAGACGAAGTTAAGGGATGCGTACCAGTTTCTTTGGCTCTTCAGTGCATTTAGTGGAGAAAATCCACCAAGATCGTCAGCAGAAAATCCACCAAGATGGTAATAGTAAACAACAAGAGACTGCCCCTGGCAACCTGTGTAATAACGAGTAGATGCAGAGACTCATAATCGTAATTTTTCCATAGTTACGTAGCTTTCCAGATGATTAACATAGTGCCTGAAACTAGTATTTAAGTATTTTTCATTCAGTACCTATCTTGACGGAAGAATGAGAATCTTTAGTCACTCTCTTCACAACGTAACGAACAATGAAACAGATATATGGCGCTTAACGATAATTGTCAAAAATTTAATCTATTGCAACGCTTTTAAAACTTCAGAAGTAGACCGACTGAAGCTTGAAATACACACCATCGATTACAGTAACGATATAATTAATTGGCACTTCCACTGATGTAAAGTAAACATAGGTACATATATTTGACGTTAATAATATAGCTTTGCAGCTGACGTTACGGACTGAGTGAGATTAGTGAACACAGTACAGTACTGACAGGTTACTGCAATTGGTGTGGAAACGTGAAACACAACAAAGCCACGACCTAGGTCAGAAGAAAACAAAGATAGTGCATTTTTCTGCATCCTTGTGAGTTGCGTCGAAAGTGAGGCACTAGGATCAGGAGTGGACAACGGGTAAATATAACACAGGCGAATACGCGTGAATTTAAAATGGCAGAAGGAAGGAAAAGAATATAAAATAATGTTGCTTTTTATTGCACAAATATACTGCGAGGACTTTGCTTTGCTGTGATTCTAAAATGTAAAGAGCGCAAACTTCGTTTCATTTACATTTCCTTTACTATTGAAACAAACGCAATGACAAGCCATTGCAAACTCATTACTTGTTTAATTTTACATCATTTAAAGAAATTTTGAATAAAATCGCCAGCTAATAAAAACTGTGTTTCACAAAATAACTGCTAGAAATAATACGGTCCAATTAATTCGATAAATAAAATTAAGTTATGCTACAAAACTCGACTAAATTGATGACTCAATTATTGAACTTCAGCGTTCTCTTTCGCTATCCTCTTCGTTAGTTACATCAATTTACGTTTGTAGCCACTTGTTACTTTGTCTTTCTGGATACAAAGATGTGTGAAGATGCATAATTTCGTTTCATATCCCTTGCAGGAGGCTGAAAGCTGTCAACTAAATCTGTGCTTGAGGACGGTTCCAAGATGTTACGTCACAGCTCGGTTCCCAGCTGGGTTGGGGATTTTCTCCGCCCGGGTAATGGGTGCTTGTGTTGTTCTCGTCATTTCATTATCATCATCATCATCATCACCATTCGTAATAGTGATTAGATTGGACTATGTAAAAACTGGGACTTCCTGCGGGCGCTGATGACCGCGCTGGTGAGCGCCCCCCACAAGTCAAACTTCATCATCGTCACAGCCCGGAATAGCTGACACTTGTTGATGGCCTAGCACTGAAATCTGGAGCAATTTGCGGAAGGGTTGCACTTCTGTCAAATGGTTCAAATGGCTCTGAGGACTATGGGACTTAACTTCAAAGGTCATCAGTCCCCTAGAACTTAGAACTACTTAAACCTAACTAACCTAAGGACGTCACACATATCCATGCCCGAGGCAGGATTTGAACCTGCGACCGTAGCGGTCGCTCGGTTCCAGACTGTATCGCCTAGAACCGCTCGGCCACCCCGGCCGGCTGCACTTCTGTCACGGTGAACGATTCTCTTCAGTCGTCGTTGGTCCCGTTCTTGCATGATCTTTTTCCGGCAGTAGCGATGTCGAAGATTTGATGTTTTACCGATTTCCTGATATTCACGATTCACTCATGAAATAGTCGTAGGGGAAAATCCCCTCTTCACCGCTACCTCGCAGATGGCTGTGTCCCATCGCTCGTGCTCCGACTATAAAACCATATTCAAACTCACTTAAATTTTGATAACCTGTAGAAGTAACCGATCTAACAACTGCGCTAGACACTAGTTGTCTTATATAGGCGTTGCCGACCGCAGCGCCGTGTTCTGCCCTTCTTTGGCGCCGCAGTGTGTCCTATAACTGAAAGACAGTCTCAAAGATCTTGGGTCCACGAGTGCTTCTAACCATATTAAGAGCCTATATGAACTAGTAATTAAGATTCGTATTGTAGCATCTGTCTCTTACCCGTGCGGCGCGTCTTTCAGTCTAATAGTTGTAACGACGGCTCCGGATAGCCTGGTCTTCCATCCACTGTTAATTGGTTTGCACATCAATTTCGCTACTTGGTGGCTTGTTTCCAGAACACTGTGCACTTTGAGACTGTCTCTCACTCTATCATTCCGTAAATGGACTTTTACCACCTACCCAAGAAATAACATTTCACAGTTTCGTTAGATGCCAAGGTACTCGCTAAGTTACAGTAACCTCAGTAGATTTTTAAAGTTTTTTGTAAAGCTTAATATGGCTCTTCTTTATATTTTCCGGTATCCTAATTGTTCGGCAAATTTAAATGAATCTTAGCATTTTGTGATTAATATTTTCTTCATTGCGCTGTGGAATATGGCGCGATAAGAAGTTAGCAGTTGGATTATATACCTGGTGAATAACTTTTCCCTAATGTAGCTTTGAGCTTAAGTGATCATTTTTTCCGTAAAGGACAACTTAGTTTTATCTTTTCAGATAATCAAATTAAATGTATTAGGTGGCTCATAAAGTTAAGTACACCCGCTTCAAATCCACAATATTGTCAATATACCTTAGCCAAAAGCCTTAGCCAAAAGCTTGTTTGGGTCTCCAGAATATCGGTTCTTCCATTAACTCCTAAATGTTAAATTTTTCCAGTAAATATTTCCACTGTTTGATAGCTTCGGCGAGGTAGAAATTAGAGTTGCTACATATTGCGGCCGTGTTATAGTCCCATATTTCTGAAGACAGAAAGGGCTTCCCTGACTAGTTCGGAAAACAGCCTGTGGCGTTTTAGTAAGTAATCTGAACACACGCTTGAAAAGTAGATTATTTCTGCACATAATCTATATGCATTTAGAGACGATATCTTCGTATAATGATGGCTATCGGGTCAGACAAGTTCCATGAATTAGAGCAAAAATAGACATATGGAACACATCCGTCATGCCATCGTATACCAACTTCGAAATCAAAGACAACTTCATTGTATACTAAACTCCGTGCATACACCCCTATTGCCATGTCTTCGCCAATGAGTAAACGACTTGTATAGTCCATATAAGGAACAGTAGTTGCGCAACTTTTTCCTGTTATGGTCTGTGCGCGTATCTTCGTTGTCTAAAATTTGTATACATTAGCATGCTCGAATTATTTAGTACGTGCAACGTCCAGTTCTGATTGTGACCTACAGAATTTCCCTGTCACAACATATATCACGCCTCTGCAAAAGCCAACATTGTGTGTTGGCAACGAGACGACAGCAACATACGCACGGAGGTCAGGGTTGAACTGAACAAGAATTTGGATTGAGTTCACGTTACCAGAGTAGAAACAAAAATTTTGCTGGCCAACGTGGATCAGAACCCAGGTCCTACAGAATGCAAATCCTCCATATTGTCCATAGCGCCACTCCATTCGTCACTGACGATTAGACTTTATATTTCCACAGTCCGAAAATAGTGTCGCCTGCACTGCCAATCGTGCATGAATACAGTAACAATATGTCATATCATATTTTCAAAAGCAGCATTTTGTTGAGCGCTGTTTACTGTAATTCAGTAGGCGCTTTAACTCTTTACATTTTGTGATGTCTCCGTTCACTTCGTGATACCCAAAATTAAATTCTCTATTTATCTTTTATTAATACATTAAATATAATCTATTTCAGATTGCTCAGCGGCAGTTTTCATAGATTAGACGGAAATAACGATCCTGTAGTTTGCTATAGGAGTCATTCGCTTTTATTTTCGGCCCTACCACACTCGATACTGTAACAAACCTAAAATTAGATGATAAATTAAAATTGTCCTCATTAGAATTCTTTGCCATATGTGTGATAGATGAGCAAACTTCTGGATTCTTTTTATTTTGTGTGTGAGTGTGTGTGTGTGTGTGTGTGTGTGTGTGTGTGTGTGTGTGTGTGTCGCCAGTCTTCTGGATGGTTTTACGCTATCCGTCACGGTTTCCTGTCCTGTGCCAATCTCTTCATCCAAGAGCAACACTTTCACACAACAACCTAAATTATGTTCGATATATTCACTCTTATCCTACAGCTTTTACCTTCTACAGCTGGCTCTGGTAACATTAAAGTTATTCTGCGGAAAGGGCCTCGAACTTATCTTATTAGTCAACCTAATTTTCAACACCCTGTAATTGTACTTTGACTACCGCGCCTCCGCCAATACAAAGATATAATTCACGATCGCGCACGCAGAAGAGCGCTGCGACAGCGACCGATTTTTATAAATAATTTTGTTCCTTTTCTTTTACTTTTGCGTAGGTGTTTGTTTTTTTAACAACTATTTGATTACTCTCTCTCTCTTGTCTTCATACGAAAGACGTGTATTTTTCAGCGCTGTGTTGAATGTGCTTTTGGGTGGAAATAAAAATTACATTACAAAGCGAGGTTGTTTCAATAGTGATTCGAGATGTTTATCGCCAAATTTGTAAATTGATCATGACAGTGACAACTTGAAGAAGTTTTCAACAGATGGAGAAAAGTGAAAGACGGGTCGTCCTACAAGAGAAATTAGGAGGACAGCCATGAAGACTATATTGTAATTAGTACTGCGTTTCTAACAAGATTATAAGGTAAATTTCAATTAGTTTCTGATGGTATTTCCGTACTGTAGAGCATATTATAACGTTCCTTGGTCAAAGAAACCCGCAGTTTTGAAAGAGATTGAAAGAATGCAAGCTTGTGGTATCATTGAAAGGTCACATTCACCATATTGCAGTCCGATCCTAGCAGTTAATAAAAAGGATGGTAGTGTAAGGTTAGTGATGGACGCACGAGAAATTAACAAAGTTATAATCCCAATCAACACACGACCTATAAATTTCGAAGAACAACTTTTAGAATTTCATAATGTACAGTATTTAACCAATATCGACCCCCGCTTATCGTTTTGGCAGGTGAACCTCCATAAAAACAGCCGTAAATACACCACATTTCTATGTGAGGGACGTAGTTATCAATTTTGTGTTCTACCCTTTGGTCTACGAGTGAGTGCTGGAGTATTTATTGAAGCCATAGATGCTGTTCATGGACCACAATTGTTATCGCAAATCACAGTTTATGTTGATAACATTGTCATTGCCACCACTACTTGGGAAGAACATGTTAATCTTTTGAAGCAACTTCTGACAAAATTTTCTGACGCAGGTGTCACTATCAATTTATCGAAGACGAAATTAGGGAGGAGAGAAATCAAATTCCTTGGTCACATCATATCAACTGAAGGCATTTATCCAGACTCAAGAAAAATTGATGCAATTAAGAATTTTCCATCCCCACAGAATCGTAAACAACTCAAAGCCTTTCTTGGTCTATCTTCATTCTTCAGGAAATTTGTACCCTACCACCTTCTTAATAGTCCACATCTTCTATCTTTACTCAAAAGAAATATTTGGAAATGGACAGAGTTCTGTCAGACAGATTTTGAAGCGATTAAGAATGCTTTAATAAATGCACCGTTGTTATGTCATCCTGACATGGTGTCAGAATTTTGCCTAGTAACAGATGCAAGTTCCTATGGGCTCAGAGCATTTTTATTCCAAATTCATGTAGATAATGAACAAACAGTCATCAAACCTATCAGTTTTGCTAGCCAAACGCTCACTGAATGTGAAAAGTCATATTCAGTGACCGAGCGCGATACACTTGCCATAGTATGGGCATTTCACAAGTTTCGCTACTTTCTATAGGGAAAACGTACTAAGCTTTATACTGATGATCAAGTTCTTTCTTTCTTGCTATCACGCAAGTTACTACATTCACGTCTCGCATGCTGGTGTGCATCACTACAAGAGTATGATTTTGATATTATATACATAAAAGGAGAATCCAACATTACAGCCGATGCTCTATCTCGTTTGCCACAAGGCCTACAAGAATTTTGAGATGTGACAGAACAAACATCAGATTTAAAAATTTTACTCATGTATGACGGTACATTGGCACCTTACTACCAAAACACGTGCAGGAAGTTAGCCATATTGCAGGACAATGATCCCAGGAGGATCCAGATTGTGGTGTCACCGCCAGACACCACACTTGCTAGGTGGTAGCCTTTAAATCGGCCGCGGTCCGTTAGTATACGTCGGACCCGCGTGTCGCCACTGTCAGTGATTGCAGACCGAGCGCCGCCACACGGTAGGTCTAGAGAGCCTTTCTAGCACTCGTCCCAGATGTAAAGCCGACTTTGCTAGCGATGGTTCACTGACAAATTACGCTCTCAATTGCCGAGACGATAGTTAGCATAGCCTTCAGCTACGTCATTTGCTACGACCTAGCAAGGCGCCATTACCAGTCAATATTGATTCTGTAAAACATGTATCATCAAGAGCGATGTTCACCAATTATGGATTAAAGTTAAGTATTCCAGAAGCTACGTACCTTCTTTGCTAGTCTCAAGACCTTGTCCTGTTCCAGACCTCACGCCATACTGCATGAGCTTAAACACGTGCCTTTCGGATTCACGTCATAGTGGATTGGCTGTCTTGCCAGTCCACAACAGTTGGCGACGAGAATTTTGCGTTCGTAACTATATTGCCCTGATTTACTTGTGTAATGGCTTCGCCACAATCTCCAGATGTATTGTCCGAATTTTAACGCTTGCAGAATCAGCAGACGCAGGGCTTATTGGATGCCCTTGGAAGGCTCGTCCAGGGTCAACGTGCAATGCAAAACGATGCGGCAACCTCCGCTCCACCGCTACCGCAGCCACAACACGCTGTTGCACCTACTTTTTGTCCTTTTGATGCTGCACTGGAAAGCTGGACGGAGTGGTCACGCCAATTTGGATTCCATCTCGCCGCCTACAGAATTCAAGGTAATGAGCGGCAGCCTTTTCTCCTTTCCGCCGTAGGCGTCCAGACGTACCATGTGATAGTGAAATTATTTCCCCGATGTGACATAGCAACTCTGTCCTACGGCGAAATTTTGTCTGCATTAGATGCATATTTCAAAGAATCAGTCAATGTAGTTGCAAAACGGTATACTTTCTTTCGTACAAAACGTACGGCAGGTCAGACTAATAGGGAGTGGGTTGCAACCTTGCAAGGCCTTACTAGGGATTGTGCTTTTGAGTGTCAATGTGGCCTCCCTTATTGAGATACTATGGTACGTGATGCAATTGCACAGAACAGATTTTGAAACTAGTCAATCCCTCCCTTCAACAAGTGATAGACATACTGGATCGACAGGACACACTTGACTTTGCTCAGAAATCATTTGAAAATTCACCCGCCATTGGTCACATTAACTGGCCCGCCGGGCGAGCTGCGCGGAACAGTAAACAGCCCTCACGCCCGTCCGCGCAGCTGCCGCCAAGCTCTCAGCCACGTGTGCCACGCAAGCAAGCAAATGAAGTGATAAAATCATGCCCGCCATGTGCTATTAGACATTCGCGTGAGAATTGCCTGTCACGCCAAGCTATTTGCTTTTTCTGTAATAAAAAAGGCCATGTTCAAAGTGTTTGCCAGAAAAAGCTCAGATCGGACACTCACAACCATTCCAGGCCCTTTGCTTCGCGCCGGAATCGAACCAACAATACTCAGGCTCGTGAACCTTCGCCCATGGAAATTCATGTAGTTCAGTCCACTCTGCCCAATGCCACTCTCTCTAACAGTGACAGTGTTCGTCCCACAAATTGTGTGTGTCGACATCGCCGGAAATCGCGTCAAGTCGCAAGTGATTTTGTACCAGTGTCAGTTCACGTTGCATGAGACAGTTGCTCTTGTCGTCAGCAGGACAATAAACTTTTTGTAGACTTGGACATTAACGGCAAAGTGATACCTTTCCAGGTCGATACCGGAGCTGCAGTTTCACTGATCAATCACGACATGTACAAACAGCTGGGCACACCTACATTACGTGCCGCAAATGTTAAGTAGTTAATCAGGACAAGCTACCCCTTTGTTAGGACAGTGCAGCCTTCTTGCAACATACAAGGGACAAACAAAACTTGTGTCCTTTTACGTCCTTCATTCTTCTTCTTCTGCAGTGAACTTGTTTGGTTTAGATTTATTTCAGTTGTTTAACTTTTCTATAGTCAATCAGGTCCTATCAGTGAACCAGACTGTGCCTTCAGACAGTGTTACTCATCTATGTGAAGAATTTGCAGACATTTTTGCACCGGGCCTTGGTTGCGCTAAGAATTATAAAGCGCATTTGGAACTGAAAGTAAACGTGCTACCGAAATTTTTCAGAGCGCGCAATGTTCCCCACGCATTGCGTGATGAGGTCGCAAGAACATTATACGATTTGGAATCACAAGGTGTGATTGAACGTGTGCAGGCTTCTCTCTGGGCTTCACCCTTAGTAATTTTGCCAAAACCTTCCGGAAACTTGAGACTTTGTGTGGACTTCAAGGCAAAAGTGAATCCACAACTAGTGATTGCAACTTTTCCTTTACCCTGCCAGGCAGATCGTTTTGACAAACTGTGCCTGGGTAAATATTTTTCGAAGTTGGACCTAGCAGATGCGTACTTGCAAATACCGGTGGACGAAGAATCCCAGCGCGTTTTGGTGGTTAACACGCATCTTGATTTGTATCGATTCAAAAGACTGCCATTCGGGTGTGCATCCGCCCCTGCATTGTTTCAGCAATATCTGCAAACTGTTTGTGCGTCGGTCCCTACTGCAGCAAACTATCTGGACGATATTGTGATCTCAGGAAAGACGGAAGAAGAACATTTAGCCAATCTCAGAACATTATTTCAGGTCTTGCGACAAAATGGTCTTCGCTTGCGGAAGGACAAATGTGTGTTTTTTGCTCGTGACTTACCCTACCTGGGACATGTATTCAATGCACCTCCGTGCCATACAAGACTTGCCTTCGCCGCAGAATTTGAAGCAGCTACAGAGTGTGCTGGGAAAAATCAATTATTATCATCGCTATGTGCGCCACGCCTATTCCACTTCAGCTCCGCTTCATCGCTTACGCCGTAAAGGTGTTCCGTTCGTCTGGACGACGGAATGCGAACGCGCCTTTCGCCAGCTGAAATCGGCGTTGCTTTCCAATACGTGCCTTACGCCATTCGATCCCCAGAAACCCCTTTTGTTGATGGTGGATGCATCGGATTTCGGGATCGGTGCTGTGCTTGCGCACAAAGATGAATCGCATGATCGCCCTATTGCCTTTGCGTCCAAATTGCTCTCGTCTGCGCAAAGAAATTATTCACAGATCGAGAAAGAAGCTTTGGTTCTCGTATTTGGTGTTACTAAGTTTCATGATTTCTTGTATGGTCGTCACTTTACCATCATCACAGACCACAAACCTTTGACATCGCTTTTTCATCCGAACAAGCCTGTACCTCCACGTACAGTGTAGAAATTCATTCGCTGGTCAATTTTCCTCTCGCAGTACCGCTACGATATCTTGTATCGGTCCACTGCTAAGCACGGAAACGCCGATGCGTTGTCCCGTTTGCCTGTTGCTGAGGATAGAGCATTCGATTCTTCCGAACTTGCTTGCATGTTCATTGATGCGGAAACCGATGACGTGGTCGAATCGTTTCCGACTGATTTTCATCGTGTGGCTACAGCCACAGCTGCTGACCCTGTCCTTGGTACCGTTCTGCGTTTAGTTGCCACGCAATGGCCCTTGTCAAAGTCACGGATCGAGGATCCGTTGGTTCGGCGATTTTTTGCTCACAAGGAGAGACCTTTTGTACGAAGTGGTGTTTTGCTGTTGCGTTCTGATAATGATCAGTCCAGGGTCGTGGTCCCACGTTCGTTACAGTCCTCTGTCTTACAGCTTCTCCACCAAGGACATTGGGGTATAGTGCGAACGAAACAACTTGCTCGTCAGCACTGTACTTGGTTCAGAATCGATGCTGCGATTACGCATATGTGCTCCTCTTGCATGGCGTGTGCCGAACAACAATCCGCACCGCCGCGGAAATTCTTTGCATGGCCGGAGGCCACTTCCCCTTGGCAACGCTTACACATCGATTTTGCTGGTCCATTCTGGAATGCTCGATGGTTGGTCCTGGTAGATTCATTCAGTAATTTTCCTTTCGTTGTCCGGATGTCTTCCACGACGTCATCTGCCACCATCCAAGCGTTATCTGCTACCTTTTGCAATGAAGGTCTTCCACAGACCATGGTTTCCGACAATGGCCCACAATTCATGTCCGCAGAATTTCAGTCATTCTGCAAGGCCAATGGTATTCAACATCTGACATCCGCGCCGTTTTCGCCTCAGTCAAACGGTGCCGCTGAACGATTGGTCCGGACTTTCAAGTCACAGATGTTGAAGTTAAAACAGTCGCATTCTCGGGAGGACGCGTTACTGCTCTTTTTGTCTTCGTATCGCTCTCAGCCTCGAGATGGTCGCTCGCCGGCTGAGTTGCTTCACGGTCGCCCTCATCGCACCTTGATGTCTTTGCCACATCCGCCGCATCAGGTTCCTGTGCAGCGGCAGACACCTGCTTTTGCTCCGGGCGACGTTGTCTACTACCGCAGCTATCGAGGTTCACGGCGTTGACTCGAAGGGCGCACTCTTCGCTGCCTCGGCCGCGCTATGTATCTGGTTTTGGGGGCCTCTGGTGAGGTGCGCTGGCATCTCAATCAGCTGCGCCTCTGTCGTCGCACGGGTTCTGCCGCTCCCCGTCTGCTTTCAGCGACGGTGCCGTCCGGTCAGCGCCCTGGGGACCCATCTACTGGCTCGCCTCAGCCCCAGGTGTTACCGACGCTGCCTTCCATTTTGCCCCATGGCGACGCGCCGCCGTCGCCGCCTCTTCTCCCGCCGGCGACGCCCGCAGTGGACGCGTCGCTGCAACCGCCGGGCGCCTCCCTGGGTCACGCGCCGCCGATTGCTTCCCGTGACCAGTTGTCCTCAGACATGGAACTATTGCCCGCGCCGGACCATATGTCGTCTTCGCCCGTCGGGTGCCCCGGCCCGATGGAGGTCGACCCTTCGGCCCCTCCTGTCTCTCTACGGGCGGATACACCGCGTGTTGGCGTGCACCCTGGAGTAGGTTTTCAGGCGTTTCCTAGCTCCCCTCGGACCGAATGGCAGGGTGCGGGTGGCACAGCCTCGCCCGTTGTTAGGCTCCCCACCTCGTCGCATACGTCAACATGGGGTCCTCCCCACGGCGGGCGGAAGCCTTATAACACAACCGTACGCCGATTTGCGGGGGAGGAATGTGTTGTCACCCCCAGACACCACACTTGCTAGGTGGTAGCCTTTAAATCGGCCGCGGTCCGTTAGTATACGTCGGACCCGCGTGTCGCCACTGTCAGTGATTGCAGACCGAGCGCCGCCACACGGCAGGTCTAGAGAGCCTTCCTAGCACTCGTCCCAGATGTAAAGCCGACTTTGCTAGCGATGGTCCACTGACAAATTACGCTCTCAATTGCCGAGACGATAGTTAGCATAGCCTTCAGCTACGTCATTTGCTACGACCTAGCAAGGCGCCATTACCAGTCAATATTGATTCTGTAAAACATGTACCGTCAAGTGCGATGTTCACCAATTATGGATTAAAGTTAAGTATTCCAGAAGCTACGTACCTTTTTTGCTAGTCTCAAGACCTTGTCCTGTTCCAGACCTCACGCCATCCTGCGTGAGATTAAACGCGTGCCTTTCAGCTTCCCGTCATAGTGGATTGGCTGTCTTGCCAGTCCACAACACAGATAAAGAATAAATTACGTGCAGGAACAGACCCACATCTTGAAAAATATTACACATTACACAAAGAAGTACTATTTCACCGACGAAACCCTGAATCACAGCATTGGTGTGTTTGCTTACCTGAAGCTCATGTAGATGATTTTATTTTATTTACACACAGAACTTGGGGACACTATGGTGTAACCAAATGTACAGATAAGATTATACAATATTGCTATTTTCCAATTTTAAGGCGAAGATTATTGAAGGATATTAGGAAATGCATCATATGTCAGAAAGCCACATATTCTAATCGCACAAGCATGAATGAATTGCATCCAATCTTACCTAATAGGCCATTACAGTTAATTTCTTTAGATATTGCAGGACCCTATCCACAAGCACGTGGAGGAATGAAATACATCCTTGCTGTGTTAGATGTTTTCACAAAGTATTAAAATTATATGCTTTACGTTCAGTTTCTACCACTGCTATTACCAGAAGTCTATTAACAGATTATTTTGTAATAATAGGAAAACCTGAAGTTATGATCACGGATAATGCAGCATATTTTACCAGTTTAAAATGGAAGACTTTTATTGAAGAACAGAATGTTAAACATATTTAATTTCAAGATTTCATGCGGAAGGAAACACAGTAGAAAGAACATTTCGAGAATTTGGACAGTTTATGAGAACACACACACACGAGAGAAGCACACAAAATGGCTAGAATACCTAGCACCATTTGAACAAATAGTGAACAATTTAATTCACGTTTCTACTGGATACACAACAACCGAATTAATTATGGATAAAACAGAAAGAAATGAATGGGCAGACCCTCTACCTAAATTTACAGCAACAACAAATCATGTTAGTTTAGAAGAAAAGGTAAGACAAGCTTACACAACATTATGTGACAAAGCTAAGGAAAGAAAGCAGAAATATGGCAGAGATGTCAGGAAAGCACAAACATTTCAAGTTGATGAGTTAGTTTTACTAAGAACACATCCTAAACCCACGTAACTGAAACATTTAAACAGGAAATGGCCGGTCTTATACTCTGGACCATACCGAATTGCTAATATTTCACACCCTGGAAGCTATTCATTAGAATATCCATTAACACATAAACCTAGAGGTCTACATCCACACAGACATTTGAAAAAATACATACAGTAAAATGTTAGCTAATGAGAAGAAAATAATTAATATGATATACAGTTATGATGAGCCTACATTGAAGTTACACAGATACTTACAATCTAATGAATTCAGGTAAGTGTAGAAAGCAATGTGAACCATCCAATAGCTAATTAGATATTTGGTTATAAGAGGAGTTGCTATTGAGGCACACACACATTAGATGAGGCAGAGAACTGAACAGAATTATTTTCTTTAGGAGGCATGTGATATTAGTAATGTTGATATTAGTGATGTGAGTGACTGAATGAGATGAGTGAATGTAATTTTAGTTTAATAAGAGGATAAAGAGTAATATGGAGAGAGGTAAATGGAATATGAGAAAAGAGTATTATTATTATTATTATTGTTGAAGTAAAAAGGTAAATGATGATGAATAGGAGGAAAATATATATATATATACAAAATAATGAGGAACAAGTATGTTATTTCGTTAAGAATGAATAATGGATAGGTGAGAATGTTCTTAGTAATTGAGAATAAGTTGAGAGGAGAGAAACTAGATTTGAACGCTATATCACATGTACTCGTGGAATACAGAATGAAAGTAGTGGAAAGAATATTATTTATTGAAAGATTGGTATACCTGAGATAATAACTTATGTGATGTCTTATATATTCTTATAACTAAAGGTGAAAGTATAGATTTATGTGGAAAGAATTATTTATGGCAGCCTCTGTTGAAAATATACCAGAAGATTTAAATCTATAACACTTTAACACTAATCTAATGGGAACTTGTAATGAAATTTTTGGAGTTATGTAGGCTTGACACTTCAGATTGGAAGAATTATTTAAGAGAACATATTTAACAGTCAGCTAATGGCATAATTAAAGCTCATCTACTGTACTGAACTAATGCACTATTAAATAAAAAGGAGAATAAGGAGAAAACAAAACGTCTGTCCTCTGTTGCAGCGCACACTCTAATCCCTCCCTTAGAAAAATTTATACATGTTGATGAAATATTTGTCATTATTTAATTTGTGATTATCTGACGGTATGGAGAGACATACACACACATTTATTTATGAATAGAATTTTACAGGTACCACAAGGTAAATACAGAATGGATATACAGCATGGAATGCAGCAGCAATTATCTAAGAAGATTTATTTATTTATTAAGTAAAACATTTATTTATATTGCTTGATACTCATTAAAGGAAGGAGATGAACTACACAAACTTTATAGAACATGATTGACTAGAAGTAGATACACTTACCACACCGATGTACATACTTGGAGGATCCTAAGATATTTAGAGGGGCACCGCTCTTAGAAACGGTAATAGAGGGGTACCACTCTTAGAAACAGCAATAGTGGGGACACCATACTCAGAAACGGTATTAGGTATAGGAACTTTTACATTATATTAAGTTAACATGTATTTTGGTTATCATATTTTATTTTGTGTAGTCCACTGTAGGAGATGACTTTACTAGTATTTATGAAGTAGTTAGCAACCATCCAATGAACCTATCCTCCTACAGAGGGCTGTCTTGAAGCTTGAAATATGTGTAAATTTTATTCCACGAGGCAAGATGAATTTTAAGTTGAATATTCTAGTGAGTTTCCACAATTATCTTAAAATGTTGCATGTGTAACGAAAGGGAAAGGAACAAAAAAAGGAAAGAAAGGAAAAAGAATGAGCTAACAAATAAAATCAATAAAATGTATATTTCAATCTGAATGTAATGTAATTCACATGTCAGCACAATGATATTGAATGTAACGTAAAAATTTACTATATTTTTCATTTAATTCTGTATATATACCATACGACAACAATGTAAATATCTCATGTAATGATTCATTGTAAATATTTGTATATTCATGTACTTATTATATCAAGAAATGTATTTTAACGAGATGTTAATGAACTGCAAAGGACTTGTGCACGTAGCACATGATTCATATAAATGGAACTGAAAATACAAAAAAGAAACCAACGTCATGGAACACTGGTCAAGAAATATTTACGTAGGGTCAATATGCCTTGAAGTGTATGGTGTAGTGGAAGCCGGCAGGTCTTCAGGTTGGTGTAAAGGACAAGCTCATCACCTGTCGTAGGCAGTGAGGTGTTTCCTGTGCCCTCATTGACCATTTATACCCCGGTGGACGCCATCAAAATTCGACTGCTGGAGATCACAATTTCGTTTTGACACATTGAACAAACTTTAGATTTTTTCAAGTCACACGCAAGAGATCCAGGCAGTACACACACACACTCAGAAGCCGATACTACGTTTAAAGACATTGGAGTAATATAATAGAAACATTTATTGTTCGAATTAATTCAATTGTAAACACGAATAATGTGAACTGAATTCAAACGCTGTGCTAAGCAACGACAATACGCCGCAATTCAAAGACATTAATGTTACGACTCCTAAAGAAGATACACACCAAAAAGACTGTATACAAAGACTGATATGCACAGAGCATTGTGCTCAGAAATATTTTTTATAATATGTAAATTTCTTATTTTCTCATATATATATGTATGTATGTAAATTTTCTATACTGCCACGCTCGCTTGCGGAGCGTGTCAGTAGAGGAGGCATTGTAATTGTACTTTGACTACCGCGCCTCCGCCTATACAAAGATATAATTCACGATCGCGCACGCAGAAGAGCGCTGCGACAGCGACCGATTTTTATAAATAATTTTGTTCCTTTTTTTACTTTTGCGCAGGTGGTTGTTTTTTCAACAACTATTTGATTACTCTCTCTCTCTTGTCTTCATACGAAAGACGTGTATTTTTCGGCGCTGTGTTGAATGTGCTTTTGGGTGGAAATTAAAATTATATTACAAAGCGAGGTTGTTTCAATACTGATTCGAGATGGTTATCGCTAAATTTGAAAATTGATCATGACAGTGACAACTTGAAGAGGTTTTCAACAGACGGAGAAAAGTGAAAGACGGGTCGTCCTACAAGAGAAATTAGGAGGACAGCCATGAAGACTATATTGTAATTAGTACTGCGTTTCTAACAAGATTATAAGGTAAATTTCAATTAATTACTGATACTATTTCCGTACAGTCGCTTTTTGTAGTGTTGCCGACCAGGTCTGCCATGCACGGTCAAATTACA
This sequence comes from Schistocerca nitens, assembly GCF_023898315.1. NCBI lineage: Eukaryota > Metazoa > Arthropoda > Insecta > Orthoptera > Acrididae > Schistocerca > Schistocerca nitens. The sequence goes on along the minus strand of NC_064614.1, from coordinate 292,135,835 downwards.
GCACGGTCTCAATCAGTAATACGAAGTCCGTCTTATCCGTAACCTATTCCACCAAAATTCAAAACCCAATCAGATTTTCTATTTTATATTTTCACGGCAGAACACCGAGGAAAGGAAACACTACAATCCTTCTGTAGCATGAAATCTCAAACTTCCTTTTTTCCAGTTTTCCCAGTCCAGATTTCACTTCCTAACAACGCAGTGCTCCAGACGTACATTGTCAGAAATGTCTTCTTCAAATTGTGGGAAATATATGATACGGGTAGATAGCTTTGGGACAGGAGCTTCCTCTTTCACTGTGCTTGTCTGTTTTTACGTTCTCCTTTCTTCATGTGTCATACGTAATTTTGTTAACGACGTAGGTGAATTTAGCATCTTCGTCCTCTTAGTGGTTCTCAAATGGATGGAAAGATTCTCACTAACTTCACACCCTCATTACCTCGGTCTTTCTTCGGTTTACACTCTGCTTTTAGCGTGCTTTTAACTGTCCTTTCTGTAGGCTATGTACTATAATTCTTCGTTTTCACTGTGGATAACAATGTAACCAGCAAATCATATTATTAATATTCTTTCAACTTTAATTTCAATCCTAATCCAGAACCTACCTTTCATGTCCATTATTGCCTATTCGATTAATATTTTGAACGGCCTGGGAGAAAGAGTGCATCCTTGCCTTACACCCTTTTAAATCCGATCACTACGTTCTTGGCCTTCCACTCTTATATCTCCTAACCTTATCCTCCTTTCTCCATAACTTACATTTTATTTCTCTGATAATTTCGAAAATATTGCACTATTTTACATTCTTGACCGCTTTTTCTAGGTCTATAAATCCCATAAACGTGTCCTGAAATATCTTCAGTGTGTCTTCATAGTTATCAAGTGCAACGTCAGAACTGCCTGTCATGCAGTTACCTTCCAGAAAGCCAAACTGATGACCATTTTTTTCCATTTTTCTGTATATTATTCTTGTCAGCAACCTGGATTCATGAGCTGTTACCATGACTGTGCGGTTAGGTCTCGCACTTCTCTGCCATTAAATACTTCGACATTACGTAGATGATATTTTTCAGAACGTCAGATGGCGCTTCATCGCCTTCATACCTACCACAAACCACCAACAATCGTCGAGTGGTACTACTTCTTTCAGTGGTTTTAGAAATTCCGAAGGACTTACGCATCCCTTCTACCATATTTGATTGCAATACCTCCTAAACTCTATCAAACTTTTGCTATAATACTGGATCATTTATGTCTTCCAAATTCTTCCAAATTGTTCTGTATCGCCACAAGAGACTTTCTCCACTTTGTTGAGTCCTTCAGTGGTTCTTCCCACCTACTCTCTGTTTTCTCAACGCTCAACAACTTTTAATTGTACAGAAGGTTGCTCTGACGGTCTTATGTACCCAATTACTTCTTCCGAAGAACATTTTTTTCAATATCTTCACTTTTTTCTGTGGCCATTTCTCCTTAGGTTCGCGGTACTTCATTTTATTTATTTTCCTAAACATTTTTGTACTTACTTCTTTCGTCGATCAACTGCGGTATTTATCACCCAAGGTTTCTCGTCAGTTGCCTTCGTTGTAAATTCATTACAAATGTCGAGTCCTCTTCAGCAAAACTGCCTGCTGTAGTATTCATTATTCCAGTATCTTTTATCTTTTCCTTTAGAGCCATTACTTTTCACGAATTCGTCTCCTGCGCTAACCATCTCAGAGTGGCATTTGCAACCCACTTCATGGTTGTATTCCACTCTCTGTCTTCCCCTACAATTTTTACCATCGAGAATTTCCTCTAATTCCATGAAGGTTATTCCCCAATGTCTTAACACAAGTACCATCACACTGCCTCATTTTCAGTGTTTCCCACATATTTCTTTCTTCACTGATTCTGTGGAGAACCTTCTTATTACTAATCTTACCAGTCCACCTGATTTCGAACGTACTTCTGTAGTAAACCTCTCAAACACTTCGATTCTCTTCTTTTATCTTTTTCCCCATTGTCCAGGACTCGCTACCACACAATGCTATGGTAAAAACGTTCATTTTCAGATACAGCTTCCTCAAATTAAAGTGTTTGTTTGATACCAGTGGACTTCTCTTGCCCAGGAATTCTCTCTTCGCCTATGCTAATCTATTTTTATGTCTTCCGTCCTTCGTCCATCATGGGTTATTATGACACCAAGGTAGAACAACTCGTTAACTTTGTCTTTTTCGTAACATTCTTCTTTTGATATTAAGTTTCTAGTTATACTCGTTTCTCATTACTTTTGTCTTTTACCGGTTTACTCTCAGTCCTTATTCCCATTCAGTAGATTCAGTAATTCTTCTTCACTTTCACTGCAGATAGCAATGTCTTATGACTGACATCCTTTCACTCTGAACATTAATACTGCTCTTGAACCTGTGTTTTTAAATCCGAGAACCCAGTTTTTGGTCTTCCAAAGATAGTGTTCCCTCTTGATTCTTATACGTATTGTATAACACTTTTCTTTCCCTATAGTTTGCACCTATTCTACTCAGAATCGCGAACATCTTGCACCATTTTACATTGTCTAACGCTTTTTGTAGCGTATAACCTATAGCTTTAGAGACTTCCAAACGCGCATAGTCTTTCCTCAGTACTTGACCATCCCACTTATTTTCCTGTTATTCTTCCTGGCAGTTCTCTTAGATTTCAGCATACTTTCTTCAGTAATAATTTGTCGTCTGGGTCTATATCTGCACCTGCATAAGCCATATAATTCAATATCTGATTTCGGAATGTTTGCCACGCCATGATTTAATGTAGTTGACACCTCCCATTTTCCACACAGATTTTTTCAACATCGTGTTTGATATTACCAGCTGCAATTTACTGCAGAACTCTTTTCGTCTTCCTCATTTCTCATTTGTACTAACACATCAATATGTTGCTGTGGATTTTTTGTTGTTGTTACTTCGGTCCGAAGACTATTCTGATTCAGCTCTCCATGGTACTCTATTCTCCGAAAGCCTCTTTATCTCCGAATAACTACTGCAACCTACATCCTTCGGAATCTGCTAGCTATATTTATCCCTGGGTTTTCCTCCACAATTTTTACACCTCATTCTTCTCTCAAATATTAAACATACATTTCCTTGACACTTCTTAACGTGTCCTGTCAACCGAATCCTTCTTCTAGTCAATTTCACATGTAAAAACTTTTATTCTCATCTTGTCTGAAATACTTACCGTCAAGTTTTACTTCCGTGCAAGGCTTCACCCCAGACAAATATGTTGATGAAAGACTTGCCTAACCTTAAATTTATGTTCGATGTTGAAAAATTCCTATTTTTCTTGCTATACCCAGTTTGCATTTTGTCCTCTCTACTTTGGCCACCATCATCTATTTTTCTGCCCAAATGGGGAAACTACTTTCACTGTTTCATTTTAAATCCTTTTCCTTCAACATCTTCCTTTAGCATCTCCTGGTTTAATGCGACCACATTCCACTGGTGTATTTTACTTTTGTCGATATTCGTCTTGTAATCTCATTCCAAGGCACTATCTACTCCGTTCTACAGCTGTTCAAAGTGCATTGCCGTCTATGACAGAATTACAATGTAATTGGCAAACCCCATAGTTTTTATTTCTTGTCTCTTAACTACAATTTCCTTTCGAAATATCTGTTTGGATTTATTTACTGCTTGCTCAAGGTACAAATTGAATAACATCGGAGGCAATTTACATCCCTGTCTCACTCCTTTCTCAGTCATTGCTTCTCCTTAGTGTCTGAGAATATTTTGCCACTCCCAAATACACTCCTGGAAATGGAAAAAAGAACACATTGACACCGGTGTGTCAGACCCACCATACTTGCTCCGGACACTGCGAGAGGGCTGTACAAGCAATGATCACACGCACGGCACAGCGGACACACCAGGAACCGCGGTGTTGGCCGTCGAATGGCGCTAGCTGCGCAGCATTTGTGCACCGCCGCCGTCAGTGTCAGCCAGTTTGCCGTGGCATACGGAGCTCCATCGCAGTCTTTAACACTGGTAGCATGCCTCGACAGCGTGGACGTGAACCGTATGTGCAGTTGACGGACTTTGAGCGAGGGCGTATAGTGGGCATGCGGGAGGCCGGGTGGACGTACCGCCGAATTGCTCAACACGTGGGGCGTGAGGTCTCCACAGTACATCGATGTTGTCGCCAGTGGTCGGCGGAAGGTGCACGTGCCCGTCGACCTGGGACCGGACCGCAGCGACGCACGGATGCACGCCAAGACCGTAGGATCCTACGCAGTGCCGTAGGGGACCGCACCGCCACTTCCCAGCAAATTAGGGACACTGTTGCTCCTGGGGTATCGGCGAGGACCATTCGCAACCGTCTCCATGAAGCTGGGCTACGGTCCCGCACACCGTTAGGCCGTCTTCCGCTCACGCCCCAACATCGTGCAGCCTGCCTCCAGTGGTGTCGCGACAGGCGTGAATGGAGGGACGAATGGAGACGTGTCGTCGTCAGCGATGAGAGTCGCTTCTGCCTTGGTGCCAATGATGGTCGTATGCGTGTTTGGCGCCGTGCAGGTGAGCGCCACAATCAGGACTGCATACGACCGAGGCACACAGGGCCAACACCCGGCATCATGGTGTGGGGAGCGATCTCCTACACTGGCCGTACACTACTTGTGATCGTCGAGGGGACACTGAATAGTGCACGGTACATCCAAACCGTCATCGAACCCATCGTTCTACCATTCCTAGACCGGCAAGGGAACTTGCTGTTCCAACAGGACAATGCACGTCCGCATGTATCCCGTGCCACCCAACGTGCTCTAGAAGGTGTAAGTCAACTACCCTGGCCAGCAAGATCTCCGGATCTGTCCCCCATTGAGCATGTTTGGGACTGGATGAAGCGTCGTCTCACGCGGTCTGCACGTCCAGCACGAACGCTGGTCCAACTGAGGCGCCAGGTGGAAATGGCATGGCAAGCCGTTCCACAGGACTACATCCAGCACCTCTACGATCGTCTCCATGGGAGAATAGCAGCCTGCATTGCTGCGAAAGGTGGATATACACTGTACTAGTGCCGACATTGTGCATGCTCTGTTGCCTGTGTCTATGTGCCTGTGGTTCTGTCAGTGTGATCATGTGATGTATCTGACCCCAGGAATGTGTCAATAAAGTTTCCCCTTCCTGGGACAATGAATTCACGGTGTTCTTATTTCAATTTCCAGTAGTGTATCTTGCACTTAAGTAGTGGTGTCATGGCTGACTGTCCCACGGATCTTAATAATTCTGATGGAAGGTCGTTTACTCCAGCGGTCTTGTTCTAAATTCCATCTTTGAGTACTTAAATTCTTCTCGCAGAATCGCATCTCCTTGCTCATCTCTTTTTATAATACTGTCCTCAAGATAAATTCACATGTAGAGCCATTTAGCCCATATTCTCCTGTAATATCGTCTTTGATTCAATGCCCCATGATTATTTCATTATCATATCAGTTTACATATTGAGTTGCCTATTTCTTGGACTCACTTACATTTTGCATATCTTCATCTCGTCTTTGAGATGTCGGCATGTATATCTGAAATAATGATTTGGGCATTGTTTTGTTCTCAAGCGTGATATAACAATCACTTACTTGTTCAGAGTGACTCACTCTCTGGCACAGGTTCCTATTTACAACAAATCCTACAACAGTTATACTACTTTCTGCTGCTGATGATGACGACGCTATAATCGTCTGGCCTCATACCTTCTTCACATTTCACCTCACTGACTGCCGCTGTATCTAGATTGAATATTTTCTGCTCTCGTTTGAAATTTTGTAGCTTCCCTGCCACGTTCAAGCTTGGCGTTCTACGTTCCGTCTCGTACAATGTTTCCCTTTCGTTGGTAGTCCACTCACGGAGATTCCAGTGGGGGCACTAATCCGGAATCTTTTGTCAATAGAGAGATCACAAAAAATAAAAAAATAAAAAAAAATCTGTTACAGATCGCACATTTCGTCTTCTAAATGCAGTGGTTTCCAATTCCTTCTGCATCCTTATGTCGGTGATTAAAGCCGATTCATCCCCCTCTTAGTGGCAGTTTTTCCATGCCAGGGGCAAGATGGTGCTCAGAATCTGACTCTGCTCTTCTACACATTATAACCGTTGGCAGGACAAGATTGGTCCTTATGCCGGAAGTCTTCGCTCGCCGAAGTTGACGATTTTTATTCAGAGTTTTTGCTGTGGCTGGAGTCGAATCTGGGTCACAGGAAGTATTAACTACTAAGGCAGCAAACCTTTGAAATATTGCTTCTATGGATGAGTTTCCCATTACTTAGTAAGTTTATTCTTATTTCCGTGTACAGGTACTACACAAATGATATATTTTAGTGCATCCGAAGAGGGGCAAATGACTTCGAATGCTTACGATCTGCATGTGATACAAATTGTTTAATTGAAGTCAGACAATAGCTTCTTACCGCCAATGATGCCACGTTTACAAGTCCCTTTGTGCTAGAATCTCGGGCAGTTTATACACTTTGAAAGTTGATTGGTATGATATTCAAACATAGCAATATAAAGATTTTATCGTAGTAATAATTGTACTCTTAACAAGAATTTAATGAGATCTTTTTCGCACCAATATTCACCATCCTATTAAGAGTATGTTGTGTGCTTCATGAGTAATAATTAAGACTTATGACTGGATGTAAGGAAGACTTAAAAAAAGAACTGAATAGTATTTAATACGGAATACGACTGAAAAGTGAAAAATACACGAAAGTAGCTGATACAGAATATTGGAAAGGAGAAAAAAGTGTTGTTTAGCATCAAAAGACACAGCAGTGGAAGAAGTGGGAGAATTCTTTTACCTAGGTAGTAGAAATACACAGGATGGCAGAATCAAGGACAATACAAGAAGACCAGACCTGGTATCAGATAATGCTATGGAAATGAGGAATAAGTTCTGAAAGCCTGATGACAACCACTGTATGGAAGTAAAGTGAGGACCATCAGAAATCTTGACGTGCGAAAACTCGAGAGATTTGAAATGTGGTGTGAATGAAGAATGTTAAAAAGATAGATGTATAGACAAAGTACGGTAATAACAGTCGGGGAAAGAAAATTACAAAACTTCCTCCCGCAAGAAAAGAGAAAGCAAATATACGGCTCCAAAACTCGTTAACTAAGGAAGCGCCAGCAGAGGCGAGAAAAGTAGGAATAGAGCACACCAAGACTATAATGCCCGAGACATATCATCGACTATGTGAAGTCTAGTACCTAGACAGATGTAAGCGGATGAGCAGGGGATAGGAAAGTATAGAGCACAGCAGTAAACCAGTCTAAAAACCAAAGGAAGGCAAATACGCCACTTTTGGGCTCCAGGCCTCTCAGCACATGACGTAATATTCATGGCCTTCTCCGGGCAGCCCCCAATGCTCAAATGGCGTTACAAAACTTTCAGGAACACAGCAATATATAGATCTTCTCTAACACCTGATTGCTCAGATACTTAGAGCCCACAATTGACAATATATTCTATGAACTTGTCTATAAATTCATTGGTCCCTAACCAGGAAGCTGCTCCATTACTCAAAATCTGTGTAAGGAAACCTCTGACTCCGTGGCTGACAACTGAATTACGTCTAATCATGAACAACAGAGGTTTCGAGGAAATTATGAACCCCGAATATTATGAATACTACAGAGAGCTACGAAATACGGTAAAACAATGGGTTTTCAACGCTAAAATCAGATACACTCGTTCCTTCGTTTGAAGCAATACGACACCCGCGAATCTGTGGAAGAAGCCTGGGCGTTAGAAGTGCAAAATCATAATTTCTTTTGAGATCTCAGCGGAAGAACTGAATGAATTTTTTTTCTGTTCCAGCCAATCACTTCGCAGCAAAGCAGTGTCGCCCACAAGAATCTCAACTACGCAACTAACCACGACATTTTCCACATAAAACACGTAACAACAAATAAAACAGTAAATAAAACAAGAAAAACAATAACGAGAATCGCTTCACAAGCGATAGGCAACGTCTGTACTTTTTATAACCATGATGCTACCGATACCTTAGTACCTGTCTCAACTGATGTATTTAATTTTTTTCTCGTGTATGGAACATATCCCTCTCTCCGGAAAAGAAGCATCGAAACCCCGTTTTCTCCTTTTGATAATCGACCAGTCAGCATACTAACTTCTGTTTCCATAGTGCTACAGTATCTCGTTCACCACCAAATTACTGAACACATGTGTGAATCCAGCTTACCTGGCAAATATTCCAACTTTAGAAGACGCCGTAGCTCTAACGCTGCATTAATTAAGGTAAATGATAACCTAATAATATCCCGTGGACAACCGCGCCGCCACAATATAGACACTACTAGACTTCAGCAAAGCTTTCAATAGTGCCAACTTCGATTTACTGCTCAGAAAAATGCAGCATCCCAATTTCTCAGATAGTTGGCTGATGTGGTTTGAAAGCTGCTTGAAAAGCTGACTGCAGTGTATTGTCTTTGGCAAGGAAACATCGTCGTGGAAACATGTTCTCTTTTGAGAGCCACGGGGGTCACTCTTAGTTCCGCCTTTGTTGTGTCAATGATATTTCGTCGATTTTGGCCTTCTGTGAACATCATTTCTACACCGAAGACCTCCAGCCTTACCCTAGTGCCGGACCTGAAGATATAAATAATGCGACTAAAACTGCGGCTTGAACTAAATGCAGAAAAGTCGCAAATAATCTTAGTATTCCGTCAGAAATTAATAAGTTCAGAATTACGTGAACAACTGCCTCCCATTCATCTTAATGGTGTTCCAATGCCATATCAGCAAACAATGAAGAACGAGGGGGTAACTTTGGATGAGCGTTTAAATTAGGCGAGGAATACTGTCCGCCATGTGCCGGAAGACTTTCGCTTGCCTCTATACCCTCAAAAAATTTCGGAATATATTTCCACAGAATGTGACACCTCCATATTGTGATGTAATTCAGCACGGTTCGAGTAGTGAAGACACAAGACGATAAACACTGAGAGTGAGGGATTGTGATGTCTACAACTGTGGTCGATATAGCCACGGTAGTGCTTCGTACGCCCTGTTAGTATGATTGCGGTCAGACAAGTAACGCGACTAACACACGCTACGACTACTTCATTGGCTCCTCTTTGCGCACGTACCCCAATACCTCGAATCAGAGATTAAACACCTTTCATGCCATCGTAATCGAAACACAAGATCTCACTTATCTAGTTTCTTATCTGTTTCCGTGTACAAAACAAAAACATTTGCAGATTACTTCTCTTTCGCTGCTGTCCGCCTCTGTAACAAATTGCCCTGCAGTATTCGCACAATTCAGTTCCAAAAAAAAAAAAAAAAAAAAAAAGAAGTTGTAGCATTTCCTTCCGTCGCCCTCACAGTGTCTCCACAAAAGTTAACGTATGGCCAGATTTCCCTCTGTTCAACGGTCAAGCCACTGTTGCTGTCTTCACCCAGTTACGCTTCTTTCTGTTTTCCTTTCTCCACAGCCGGCCGCGGCGGCAGAGCGGTTCTAGGCGGTTCAGCCTGGAACCGCGCGACTGCTACGGTATCAGGTTCGAATCCTGCCTAGGGCATGGATGTGTGTGATGTCCTTAGGTAAGTTAAGTAGTTCTAAGTTCTAGGGGACTCATGTCCTCAGATGTTAAGTCCCATTGTGCTCAGAGCCATTTGAACCATTTCAGCCTTTCTCTACGGGGTCACTCCAGTTGCTCTTCCCACGTATTTATGAACTGTGTATTGTCACATTCCACTTTTCTTCCCTCCTCCACACACTTTCCCCACACCCGCTGCTGCTAGAATTTATTTAAAAATCTATCTCTAATTATTTTCATACTTAACACATACGAATATAAACAGCTTTTTTCCTCTGTACTATTGCAATTTTTATTTTCTTAATGTAATATAACATTCTTAACTAAATATGTGGAATGTAAAATACGCAGAACGACTGGTTAGATGTAAGACACGGTCTGAAGGTCGTAATCTTGCCATGTTAAGCAAATAAATATAATAATTGCATTAACCTCAGCTCGGACGAACAAAATTGCAAAACTTGTATACCGACGGCGTAGAACTCAGCACTGATTCTTGAGACTCGTACTAGAATCTTCGTAAAATAAACTGTGTTAAAATTTTATATTCTTTATGTGCCCTTCAGCCAACATGCTGTTCTAATTTAGTAACAGAAACGAATAACGAATATGACACACGACTGCGGTTCTGCCAACGTGCACAACGTTAGCAAAATTTGAAATGAAATTCGGCAAGAGCTTGATATACACAGACTGGTCAGATCTGCAAATTTTGTTGAAGAACTGAACTCCTATGAAGAAAATGTAGGACAATAATAAATAGGAAATATTACTGTATGTAACGAGGAATTCTAGGAGGAAAAGAACGAAGTTGTGCGAGCATTTTCTTTAATGTGTGCTTCCAAGCACTCTCTCTTGCTTAACTTTCTGCTATCAGCTGGTGGTCCATAAATTATTCATGAGGCAGCCTCTTCGTTCCTTTACCCGAGAAAAAATATGGAACGCGTGCACGTGCCTGCGTAACGTGAGTATTACTGATGCATTCCTTGCGCTGATGAGCTGCAGCGTTTAAAAGGAACGTGCGCTTCATTTGTCCGTTGCTGATATTATGGGACATTCTATGGGTCTGTGAAAACATTTGAGGTTGGACCGGAAAGGGGCACAAAGCTCTAAGCAACATTTTCTTTTCATACAGTACCCATAACTTACTTTGAAGGAAAGAGATACATGACAGTTTTGTGGTGGCTGTCTACCACGCCGGTTAAAGCATTGGACACATAATGAGCGCCTTGACAATTAGCTGTTCCCAATACTGCTTTATCGGTTTCGTCCTACAAAATGCTTTATAATACGGGATGCAGTACGAGCTGTGATCTGAAAGTGATTGTCCGACATCTGAAACCGATTATACTATTGGTTCTTTTTCTTGCAAACAAGACAAATACATTTACAGAAAGTTACGAATTGTAATTTAATCATTTAGTTGAGATACATGACAGTTTTGTATTACAATTTGTAAATTAATTATTTTGTTGCCATTCTACTATTTCTCATCTCGATAAAATTAATGCCGTAAGTAGACTACTAGGGCTCACTTCTGTTGACAGCTACCAAACTATCACCTAAGAGCCGAAAGCGTGCATGAGGTACGAAATGATGTAAATGTTTAACGCAGGTGCAAAATCGTGTTGGTCTATACCATAGCTAATTATTGATATGGTAATCACAAACAGATCGTTCAGAGGCAAAGAAATTGAAAAATGAGTATACGATTCTGATGTCAAAAATCTCACCGTTGGTAATATGATAGTATGATAGCACATGTGCTTGCTAATTGTTTATACCACACACACACACACACACACACACACACACACACACACACACAAAGAAAGAGAGAGAGAGAACAGCCTCACTATATTCAGATACAGGTATCGAAAGGCGAAGGGAGTTCGTAAAATGGGGAATGAAGTGGAACAGGCTTGTTTGCAACTGAAAATAGGAGCTGTTGCTCCACAAAATTATAAGATAAACTGAAATAATGTGGATATAGACAAAAATACTAGGTCAGACAAAGGAGTTAAATAGTATAAACCTCATTTACTGAAAAGAGCAGGGTATGCTCTGGAAAAGGCGCTCTGTTATTTCGGAGGAGAGAATGACAAATTCATCAAAATAAATACGGTCAGTCCTGATCAAGGGTCAGAATGTACCCTTTATGACAACAACGTGCACTATAGCATCTTATAATGAGAATCGTACAGACTTCACTCACTTCATATAACCGGCAGTCCATATTAGAAGAAATAATTGTGGGCTGGAACCATGCTATCGACATTTCTAACAGATTTATTTCATAACTAACGTGTAGGATTTTTTTGTATGATACCTCTGCGATGATGAAACGGGTTTTCAGGGCTGATGCAGAACAGCAAATGTTGTCACTCTTACACAAAAAAGTGAGCCGAATGTTAACAACTACAAAAGCATTGTGTCCTACCCCTACAGCTGCAACAGGAAAACCTACGAATTATTGGTAGTAGCACACTGTAACCTGACTTAATATTTACAATAAAGGCAAGCACATCCGACTAATGTCTAGTTGAACGTGGAAGAGGGGAGAATATGATAATCAGCGCGTGATGTATTATTCCTGGCCTGCTCCTTGCAGCTGAAAGAGCTCAAATAGAGTTACATAACTCGTAGCAATACAAAATATTTGCAGTCAGCGTGGTGTATGTGTAGGCGCTACAATCCGTGTTCACTCGCGGAAGAGTGAAGTAAATCAGTCAAATTGAAGTTGCATTGCACAAAGACAAGGTAGGGAACCATGAGGTAGTTGACAGATTGTATCGGATAGTTTCCAGAAACTAGACGCACATTATTGCTAGGACTATTGCAATGGTTATATGAAACTATGTACATGGTTACGAAATACAATGACCGGACATGAAAACGAACTGTATAGTTTCCTTAAAACATTCTTTACCACACTCACAGTGAGGTGCGATACGAGAGACAAATTGTACGGCGCATTTTTACAAAAACAACCTCGGAAACTGTTTTGGCGGATGTGGATTATGCTACTGCACTGCTACACAGTTAGTCTGGGAGGGGTCACTAGCTTCATTTTGAACCGCCAGGCAAGGCTAAAACTTACGTATAGGATTCTACATACTTGAGCAAATCCGACCACTGTATTGGACATCATACCTCACGAACGGGTACGACATTGCCTTCAGCCAGTTTTCAGCAGCTCTCGCCAATAATCAACTCCAGAAAGAAAACAGTATAACAGTTCAATGTCTAAATGCCAGTGCGTGATGCGGAAAGAACCACCAAATTCTGACTCTTTCCCAATCAGGCATTAGCAAATTCGTCACACTTACACTACGTCCACCAACCAACGGTTGCATGTTCTGGGAGGACGCCTCTGCTCACCGACAAGTTTTCACTCACTAAGCAGCAACATTTGCCCAGAATACGGAAAAATAAACTGAACTCCACACACTAGAACGCACTTGCTGTACGTTTCTGTAGTATCAGGCGAACTTTATCGACCATGATGGTCACTCACAATCGACTTCATGCAGGTGTGCTATAATTCTAGTCAACTCACCGCACTCTTGGTGCGAGGTCGATTGAGAGTGATCGATCTACTGCAAAACGATTGCATCATATGAAAACCGCGTTGTTCGTCATAATACTTGGTAATGAAAGCTGGTTCTAACACAACATAAGCATACAGTTTCTGTCCCTACAAAAAAATCCTTTTTCATATTGGTCCTTCTAGTTATATTTATTTTGTCAGTTTTCCTCTTTTCAGAGTTTTCGTATTTGGTTTGGCTTTTAGAAATTATACCCAGCTTTATTTACATGTATTTTAAGTCACATCAACTTCTTAGTTCCAGTGACATAATAGCTTTGTGGCGGATACCTCCAATAAACTAATCCTGCAAATCCTTTTATGAGAACGCATATCCTCTTAATTTTGTCACCTTTTTAGAAAAGCCTTGTGAGGCAGTAGAGGCAGAAGGTCAAATCACCTCTCTCCTTACAACTATTTTCACTTAAAAGATGATCTATTAATTACTATTTACCAATTATAATATCGATAAAGACATGTCAATAACGTTCGTAATACTTTGAGTAGAAGAAATCCAAATAGTGTTTTGTAATCGTCTGGTCAAAAGGAATCGTTTGATGTGCATCATTATAACATTCTGTTTTCTAGTGATTTTTGTTTTTTTCTCATTTTTGAGCCTTTTCCACCCTTTCCACCCCTTCACTGAAGACACTGCAATCATAATTTGCATACGACCAGAACCGGAACTTTAATTATCTATTACTAGTCATCAACACAACTAAAATATATTCAGAGATGTGGTTCGTCTAAAGCATCTTAAGGTTATAGATGACTTATGCTGAGTCATAAGACACATCGTAAATCTGACGATAATGGAAAGACGTTATTAGCCACTAAAATAAAATCAGCAGCTGCAGCTGGAGGGGGATCTTTTTAGGCGATAGCACTTGTGTGGGTGGTTGTTGTAGGGCCTTGGCAGACGCTTTAGCATGTTTCGAAGACGTCAAGCTGTAATGCAGAAAACTAACATTTAAAGCAGAGAAAACTACTTACAAAGTTTACTACAAATATTTGTGTAATTTTTAACACGTCTATAGTAATTCTGAGAAACTTAAATAACTGCAACTAAATTAACAGTACAATTTTAGAATTAGGAATTGAAAAATTTAACTGAATATAAAGTACCAAGCGACACCTCACTCTAGCAGTTCTGTTTCAACATATTAATAATCACAGTATTAACTAAAAAAGAGAAACGTTTCCGTTAGCGGATGTTGCATACCGGTAAACTAACCCGAATGGCCGTTTAGATATTTAGTTATCATCTGAGAGAAGGCAATAAGCCACTACTAGAGAACACTATAAACAAGTGGGCAACGATGAAAGATGTACAAATAAATTTATGAAACAGTTCCCAGCTTGCTTCAACTAACAATAACATATTTGAAGCTTCGTACTCATGGCACTGAAATAATACTCCTAAATTACAAATCGGGCGAGAACTCAGAAAACAGGTATATTTGTAAGACAGACAGAAAGCCGCAGCAATGCAGATAACGTCTTCATATAAAAGTGTATAAATACAGTTGGTATCCTCCACGTGTCCTATTTGAATGGGACAGGAAAGTCAAACTCGCCTTTGCGCTGAGTACACATTACGGGCACAACTCGAAACATTCGTGAATAGACAATCATAAACGTAAAGCAAAACATGAATGTAGCTACCGGTACCCGCCTCTTAGCAACATCGGGGTTAACTGAAGCATACAACAAACAGTATAAGCAGCACTACACAGCAGATAACTCCAAGTAACTTCTCGTGCTGTCTGCACATCAGGATGCTGACAAAAAAGGTCAATATGTCTCAGCCATTCCACGCTGCCTGCCATTTCCGAAGACACTAAACAGCATACGTAATACAAAGGCCATCTATCACCAGATTCGAGCGCCGTGTTTCTCAGGCATGTAAACTGGCAGATTGGTAGAGCAGCCCCTCTTAAGCTGCTGTTGATTTTCCGGCCGAACTGGCCGTGCGGTTCTAGGCGCTACAGTCTGGAGCTGCGAGACTGCTACGGTCGCAGGTTCGAATCCTGCCTCGGGCATGGATGTGTGTGATGTCCCTAGGTTAGTTAGGGTTAAGTAGTTCTAAGTTTTAGGGGACTGATGACCTCAGAAGTTGAGTCCCACAGTGCTCAGAGCCATCTGAACGATTTTTTGCTGTTGATTTGCGGTAGTTTCTTGTAACGCCCTGTAAGGCCCATGCCCCACATAGCCACCAGCTGCTGCCGCTGTATGGCCATCATCCTGTTGTCAGTCGGCAACAAATGAGACCGAACCCATCCTAGGTGGCATGTAAGTCGACGCGGCAGAACGCGCATGTGCCGGTAACCCAGGTTATAAGTGGGGGCTCGAATTGATACCATTTACAATAAACAGTATGTGGCTCTCACAGCATACTATATGACCCATATGGCACACAATTTGATCCCTACAACTCCAAGGGCTGCTACGTGTCTTCCTCAGTTTCGCCATCATCAAGTAACTACGTACACGAAATTGTTTCATCGCGCTGCTCTCGTTAACAGCATTTTTCCGCAACTTGCTGTTTCTCTCAATAACTCTTAAAAAGCTCCATAAGGTGCTCTTAAACGCCTACCGTCATGGGGAAAGTCACCAGTCCTTAAGCCAGGAGATTCTGATCGAATAGATCATTATCACCACCTTCCCAATATCCGGTATGTCCACCTTTGGTATGGAAAACAAAGGCGACGCTTTGCGGAATGGAAGCAGGGAGACCTAAGTAGTTTGCTGGAGGTATCTGGCATTACATCTGCACACACACACACAAATACACCCACTTCTCGTAAATTCCGGGGAGAAGGCGATGAGCTCTGACGCAACGTTCAATCACATGCCAGACATGTTCGATGTGGTTCAGATCTGACGAGTTGGGGCCCTTGTAACTCACCGCTCTGTTCCTCGAACGACTCTGTCACACTCCTGACCTTGTGACATTGCGCATTATCTTGTTGAAAAATGCCACTGCCGTCGGCAAACTTGATCGCCATGAAGGGGTGTACGTGGTCTGCAACCAGTGTACGATACTCGGTGGCCGTCATGATACCTTGCACGAGCTTGACTGGACTCATCCATATCCATGAGAATGTTCCCCAAGAGCAAAAAGACGACGGATTCAAAAAAATGGTTCAAATGGCTCTGAGCACTATGGGACTCAACTGCTGAGGTCATTAGTCCCCTAGAACTTAGAACTAGTTAAACCTAACTAACCTAAGGACATCACAAACATCCATGCCCGAGGCAGGATTCGAACCTGCGACCGTAGCGGTCTCGCGGTTCCAGACTGCAGCGCCTTTAACCGCACGGCCACTTCGGCCGGCTACGACGGATTCGCTCAAATCCATCGGCAAGATGAAGAAGGTATCGGGATTCATCAGAACATGTAGTTCTCTGCAATTACGCCAAAGTCCTGTGCCAATGTTTATGCGCCCATTTCAATCGTTGTTGCTGATGTCGTTGTGTTAACATTGCACATGCATGGGTCGTCGGCGGATCAGGTTCGTCATTAGCAGTGTTCGGTGGGCTGTGTGTTCAGACATACTTGTACTCTGCCCAGCATTAAAGTCTGATGTTAGTTCCGCCACGCCTTCGCCGCCAGCACTATTTTGCATTGCAGTCTGCCCAGCCTACGACGTCCGATGTCTGGACGTTGTTCCACCTCGGTTCAGCCAGGTGCTGAAACACTGACTACAGCACTCCTCGAATATTCGACGTGTCGTTCAGTATCCGCAGTGCTCGTGCCTAGCCTCCGGACCATCGCAATTTGCCCTCGGTCAAGCTCAGACAGATCACGCGCCTTCCCCATCCTACACGTGCACAGCACGTTGAGTGTGTCTCACTAACAGTCATTTCTTGCCAGGTGACGCTGATATCGCCTGGACGGGTTTATGTCGATAGTAGGTCGGTGGTCATTGTGTCCTAGCTGATCAGCGATAAAGTCTCAGCTGCAGTCCATTTATAACGTCTCGTAGCTTCATTACCGCCGAATATCAGATGTGGCTTATTTTATTATGGATCACAAAGACTGCTCTCTTGGAGCGAGCAGTCTGTGATAATATTGAAATAAGATCGGACGGACTTCACAGAAATTAGTTCGACCGTATCATTGTAAGCAGGCTGTTTTTTATATTGGTAACGCCACGTATCGCTCTGTATGAAAATCACTGGCTGTGCTGTGTGCAGTCTGTGGCTGGTTGGCATTGTTGAAATATTCTCTATTGTAGTTGGCTGTTCTGTTAACAGCGCGCAGCGTTGCGCAGTTGGAGGTGAGCCGCCAGCAGTGGTGGATGTGGGGAGAGAGGTGGCGGAGTTTTGAGAGCGGATGATCTGGACGTTCACTATCAAAATCTTTCATTTGCTAATTATGCCTATCAGTAGTTAGTGACTTCAGTAGTTAGAATCTTTTATTTAGCTGGCAGTATTGGCGCTCCCTGTATTGCAGTAGTTCGAGTAATGAAGATTTTTGTGAGGTAAGTGATTCATGAAAGGTATAGCTTATTGTTAGTCAGGGCCATTCTTTTGTAGGGATTATTAAAAAACAGAGTGCGCTGTGCTAAAAATATTGTGTGTCAGTGTAGTGATGATCAGAATAAGTAAAGAGAGAAATGTCTGAGTACGTTCAGTTTTGCTCAGCTGTTTGAAAATCAAATAACGTAAGGGGTTTACCAGCACAGTAATTCACTAATTTTTCTATAGGGACGTTTCATCATGCCTGTAAAAGACCTGGTGAACGCCACTGTTGCTAATGCAATTGTGTAGCTAAATAAAATTAATATCAAAATCTGTCTTATAGGATCTTTATCGTACAGAGTACGCCAAAATTACATTTTAAATTTCCTTTCTTTAATATACACTTCTGTAATTCCGAACCGACCAGTATATTTAAAATTTCAGTATGCCCTTCTGTACGATCTTTGAGAATTGCTATTTTGATCACAGAATCATCAAGTAGAGTTTTGGCTTACCCTAAGGTCTGATGCTGTAGACTATCCATAGTCACAACCTACGGAACGTGTGGCTAAATTTGAGCCTTTCAACTGCTTGCCGTTGGTCTCTTTCTGTTTCTGAAATGTTGCCGTAAACTGGCTGCGACTGTCAAGCGCGTATGTTTTGGTGTCGACGATGAGAGGTCTGTATCCAGTATGGAACGTAACCTTTTCCTTTCAACAGCGAGGACACAGAACTTTATCCGAAGGCCGCGTTAACTTTGACGATTTTTTTAATCAGTCTAAAAGAGACACTGCATGGTGTGTGAAATACAACTTGCTACACTTGCTCACACTGAGTCTATCACGGAATCTCATGGTATCCTGATAATGATAGCCTGGTGCTGAAAGTTCCTTCAAAACTTTTGTATCGAGCGCATACTCGAAAGCGAGCGTTTGCATACCCGGAAGCGGTTTCGGAATGTCAGTGAGACCAGTACACGACGCAGCCAGCCGGCGGGTAATCCTACGGACTCTGGTGTGAGGCGAGATTACGAGAGCTGTGGCTGGGGGAATGGTGAGGGGAGCAGCACCAGTGCCGATCCGGCAGCAGCAGCTGTGTAGGCGTAGTGTCTGCAGCGCGGCTCTCTCCCGCCTGATCCCACTCGCTGCACCTGCTGCTTATGTAAATAGCGATGGGCGTTGCTGCCCTACTGCGTGGCAAGAGCTCGGCCTGCAAAAGTGAACGTCCTCGCTCGACCGCTACTATCGTACAAGTATTGACTACCGACCAGTGGAAGATCTTACACTAACTGCCAGCGCTGCAGTTAATGGGAGACTACAGGAATTATAGCTAAAGGACAGACATATTTGCCGAGAGAGGTAGAAAACAGTTCCGACAGAATTAGCGAGCGTCTTTTTAGTTCGCGTTCCATTCGAAGGCTTTTCACACTCACTGTCAAAGGCCGTATTTTAACACAAGTAAATCAAGTGGTACTACATGATTCCAGAGATCTTTTCAAGTCTCAAACGTCTATGATATATAAGTGTAGACTGCAGCAACGAATGAAAATCTGGACCAAGGCCAGGATTCGAACCTTAGTCTCCTGCTCATTAGGCACATGAACTAACCAGTATGCCACCCTGTCACAGTGGCTTTGCACAACGGCACAGACTACCACGCCTCCCTCCTCAATCTAAATTCCCATTGCACTTGCCCTAACCACTACACCATCCTGGAACCGTGGCTTTGCTAATGAGCGCCGCGCGGGATTAGCCGAGCGGCCTTAGGCACTGCAGTCATGGACTGTGCGGCTGGTCCCGGCGGAGGCTCGAGTCCTCCCTCGAGCATGGGTGTGTGTGTGTGTTTGTTCTTAGGATAGTTTAGGTTAAGTAGTGTGTAAGCTTAGGGACTGAAGACCTTAGCAGTTAAGTCCCATAATATTTCATACACATTTGAACATTTTGCTAATGAGCAGGAGACCTCGATTTGAATCCCGGTCTCCGTACAAATTTTCATTCATCACTTCAGTCTGCATATGAACATCATAGATATTTAACACTTGAAAAGGCCACACGCTGCAATATGGTCGCGAATTGAACTGTGACCCGAAAATAGACTAAATTTCGTTTACTTCACGCGTATGGTCACAAATTTTTATGTCATCAGACTACCGGTTTCGGTCTATAACGATCATCTTCAGATCTGTTTTATAAAACCATCTGAAGATAGACACTATAGACAGAAAACGGTAATCTGATGACATAAAAATTTATGAGCGTAGACGTCAAGTAAATAAAATTTATACTTGAAAAGCTTTCTGGAACCAAGTATTATCATTTGATTAAAGCAATTATGCCTATATTTGAAGCAGAATCCCCATTTTTGTTCGATGCTGATGTGTTATTCGATTACAGTTGGAGAGCCTCTGCAATGCTGTTCAAATTTAGAGAGAATACAAAGAGGGATGAGGCGAGAATGGGAATTTGGACCGAAGGAGGAGGCGAGCTGTGAAAGCCCATGCGGCTGTGCGAAGCCACAGTGCGAGGGAGGCGTAGTGGTTGGAGCATCTTCCTAGTGACCAGGAGACCCACTTATGAAACCTGGCCTTGGTGTAAAACTTCATTCGTCGCTTTGGTCTGCATAATCGTAGATGTTTTAGACTTGAAAAGGTCTCTGGTGTCATACAGTTTCATTAGATTAAAGCACTAAGGCCTGTATCTCATGCAGGATCCCACATATCGTTTGATGCTGAGGTGCTATTCCCATACAGTTGAAGAGCCGCTGCAATGCCGCTGTTCCAGGCTGGCGTACTGGTTATCACCTCTGCCTAACAAATTACACATCGGGGTTATACTTCTGGACTTGGTAATAATTTTAATTCGTCGCTTCAGTCTCCGTATATACATCACAAATAAATCGTTTCCTAATTCTGACTTCCACGTCACCAACAAAGCAGAACACTATTTTCAAACTTACTAGGAGATTAAAACTGCTTATAGGACCGGGACTCGAACCAAGAGTCTCCACTTCCGTGTGAAACACTGTTGCGTACAGCCATCTCGGGGCAATTCATGATTTGCATCCTCAGGTTGAATTTTCTTGGATAGTTCAGTCCATAAGAACACAGCGCACGAAAGGATGGGTGCTACGTCCGAGTCGCGGTTCAGCACATAATTTTACTCTGCCAGGAAGATTCGAAAGTACATCCTGGTGCAGATTGAATATTATTGGTGAATCACTACCGAAGTTGGAAGTTATTTTTGATAATATTTTTGGGAAACAGCGATCTTGCAAGCTATATGGTTATTGTATTAAAAGGATCCGTTTCGACCTAGTCTCAGACCATCTCCAGACAGCATCATCAGCTGAAGTTGACAGTCAGTTAACCTCAGTCGCTCAAACTGCGAGCGTTCATACGGCTGGAATGTTCCCCGATGTTTCAGTACCGATTGGGAACCTTTCAGTTTGTGAAGTATGAGTAATGTGGTTTTTTCATTGTTGATAATGATTACCGAAAAAAACAGAAACAAACTGAAAGCAGACTGATGCAAATCCTTAATTAGAGCACAATGGACCCCATAACGCAAGGCCCCTATCAGCAGTGGCAGGCGTCTAGCGTTGTCACATGATCAAAAGTGCACCGCAATAAAAAAACCACGAAATGTGGGGGAGGAATTTTTTATTCAATCCAAGGCACGGGAATATAGTCTGTCACTCTGGAAATTGTGACATAATTCCTCTTCGATATGTCGACCACGTAATGGTGAAGAAAATTTCTTCTGTCGCTTATCTTTGGTCCCCGTGTAGCAGAGAAAAGCTCTCTCGCATTAGTAAGTGTCAGGCCATCAGATTTGGCTCAGTTAGTTATCTGCATGTTGCCTCCTTATCATTAGCGACAACATGCAGTGACGTGGTACTCGTCTGTAAGTGTACAAATAAGCTACACGTCACCTGTGAGAACATTGCTGCGTGTCGGCCATATTAGTAACTGATTATTTTGTTTAATCTTAACACAAAATAAAATTTAATATTATTATTGCTGCATACTTTCCTCTGTTTCGCTATTTTTGTTCTGTTATCCTCATGAGTTTTACAGTTACTTTCAAATCGTGGCTTGTTCTTCTCACAAAGCTTCATTACAAAGTACGTTGAGAGGCTGTTCTTAGTGTACGTTTTCAAATAGTCGCCAACGTGGTATTCGACAATGGAGGTTAGAGATAATCATTCGAGGCTGTTTCTGTATGCAATGGTGTTTCTGTGGACTTAACGCAGAAAATTATTCTACATTACAATGATCTAAAAAGTGCTTACCTGCTGTGTACACGGTTTTCGATTATATAAGTTTCGCATAGAATCTTAATTTGTGACATTTCTCGCTCCTGTCACAACGCGGGAATCGTCGCTCCTGACTTATTACAGACATCTACACACTTTATATGTAACAAGGGTCAGTGAACTTTATGAGTACATTAACCAAGTAGATTGCTACACTTTTTCTTGAGGTGTTATTTACTGATCCTCAACAAAACACAAAGAACACGTTTTGTAACTAGAAAACAGCTCCTTCAAAGAATAATAATTAAAATGTGTTCTTGCGTCATCCTAGTTTTCCAAACAACAGTGGTCTCGATAATCGACGATGCAGGTGTGTTTCGATTTTATGGCTGTGCATTGTATACTTTCATTAAATTGAACGCCGAGGTGCTGTTACTCCGTCCACCAGTTACGAACGTGGAGGCACACCTTATTTTATCTGCTTCAGTGATATTTTAGCAAATTAAAGGTCTATGTGTGCCTTTTTTTAATGATTGCTTAGTATATGTAAGCTAAGTGCTGTTGTAGCTCGTTCTGGTTCCGTTCGCATGTATAGTGGGCTCATCTGTTTAATTCAATTATTTGTAGCGCTCACACACACACACACACACACACACACACACACACACACACATGTAGGAAGGTTCAATGTGTTATGAAAATGGGGCGCGCATATAACACTTGCAAGTACTTTCATAATATTTACTAAATTTTTAATGATTCTGTGCTTCATGTAATGCTATCATCATGTGTTTTATCCTCTGTCTAGGTTGAACCTTTAATTGGTATCAGTTCGAAACCGATGGAGGGCCGAAACTAACAAGTCATGACCAACTGAGATGAACTGCTCATTGAAATATACCAAGAGCAGAAGTTCTTTTATCCTTGCACAGTTTTATTCAGCGTTTCGGTCACTTTACCGTATCATCAAAATATGAGCATTATGGATCATGTAACTGAATAACATGCATGAAATTTATCTTGTTAATTTTTAAAACAAGTCTTTCTATTCTGTTCACGAATGCTACCTGCAATTTTTTTATGTATAATAAATAAAACACTTGGTTGGGATCACTGCTTTTATCTTTTGAACTAGGCGTATTTCTTCTTTACTCTCATTTTATCCTGCACTTCCTTGAGTTATTTTTTCTCGCTAATAATTCAAATAGACGATTCTAGCCGAACGTCACGTAGAACTAAGCAGGCTCAGAAGGAGCAGGACGTGGCCCATGTTCAAAGTGATTGCCTCAGTTCACCGATATGAATTTGGGATGGAATACCGAAGATTGGCCCTGTTCTTTGGTAAGACAGTAAACCTAAACCCTTTTATTCGAAGGGATATGTCTAATTTCAGAAAGCAATACTACGAACCCGTGCTTAAAAGTAATGCTTTGAAACTTTTATTCTGTTCTCAATATCATTTGAGATATTACATGCCATGCATATTACTCCGTCGATTTCCCCGCAAGTTGCAACCTTGTGCTTCTAGAGGATTGTGAATTATAACGTATAACATGGCAGTGTGTAACGTAACTATGTCGGTTTGGGAAAAACAGCGTGCTGTAATCAAAAGCAAGAATACGATGATTCCGTCCACACGTGCGAGCACTGCAACGACCCAACGTCTTGGATTCACTGTCATCGATCATCCTTCACACAGTCCTGAACTGGCCCCATTTGGTTTTCATCTGTTAGCGAAAATCTAAGGAACTCCTTCGAGGGCTTCACTTTGTTAGTGAAGAATCGGTGAAAGCAGAGATGAGTCTGTGACTTTGTCAACAAAGTCAAACATTCTACAGTAATAGTATGAAATATAAAGAATTTCCTTGATAGTGAACACCTTCTGTCCACAGATCAGCACGGTTTTAGAAAGCATCGCTTGTGTGAAACTCATCCTTCACTTTTCGCGCATACATCCTGTGAACTATGGATGAAGGGCAACAGGCGGATTCCGTATTCCTGGATTTCCGTAAACCGTTTGAGACTGTGCCCACTGCAGGCTGTTGAAGAAGGTACGAGCATATGAAATAGGGTTCACAGATTTGTC
Source organism: Schistocerca nitens (assembly GCF_023898315.1). Lineage (NCBI taxonomy): Eukaryota > Metazoa > Arthropoda > Insecta > Orthoptera > Acrididae > Schistocerca > Schistocerca nitens. Next base: position 292,111,852 of record NC_064614.1, on the reverse strand, counting down.
AGTGGCTCAAAGACTTCTTAAGTAACGGACCCCAGGTGACTCGTCAGGAGAGACGCAGGAAAGTGTGATAAGACCGTTGTTATTTTGCATATACATAAAAGATCTGGCGGACGGGGTAAGCAGCAGCGTGCGGCTGTTTGCCGATGATACTGTGGTGTATGGGAAGCTTTTGTGGTTGATTGCCTGTGGGAAGATACAAGATGACTTACATAAAATGTCTAGTTGGTGTGATGAACGGTAGCTAGCTCTAAATACAGAAAAATACACGTTGTTGCAGATGATTAGATACAATATAAACAGTTTTGAACATGGCTGTTATTCATCAACTGTATACTAGTTTCAATATAAGATTAAACAGCCAATTGGTTGCACATAAATGTCTGGTACGTTGACCTAGGTTTAGAAACCTACTAGGGGTGTCTTCGTCACAATAAACGGTTGCTAAATCGTAAAATGACGCAGCTAAACTGCAATAGTCAGTGTATGGAGCAGCTATGCTCAAATCAAAAGTAAAACACAACGTTGTAGCCTCTGACACGTGTACCTATCTGGGAACAACAGACTAGGATACAGAATTATTAATGTCGTGCTTGATGGAGTCGCGTCGATTAAATATGTAGGCGTAACGTTGGAAACTAATATGAAATGGAATGAACGTGTGAAGATTGTAGTAGGGACGGCGAATGATCTACTTTGACTTACTGGGAGCATTTTAGGAAAGAGTGGTTCATCTGTGAAGCAGACCACATGTAGAGTGCTAGTGCGACTCATAGTTAAGTACTGTTCGAGTGTTTGAGATCCGCAATAGGTCGGATTAAAGGAAGACATCGCAGTAGTTCAGAGGCTTTCTGCTAGATTTCTTAGCGGTAGGTTCGGACAACACGCAAGTATTACCGAGATGCTTCGGGATCTCAAATTGGGCAAAAGGTAATCACTGGATGGAAGGTGTCCTTCTTTTGCGTCCTCCTTTTCAAGGAGCACTATTGAAAAAATTTAGATAACCGTTATTTGAGCCCGATTTAAGAACGATTCTACTGCCGCCAAGGCACATTTCGCGCAAGGACCACGAATACAAGATTAGAGAGATTAGGGCTCGTGCGGAAGAATATAGATATTTTTACGCTCTCTGTTTGCGTGTGGAACGGGGTACCCTCCGCCACGAACATAGAATGGCTTGCGCAGATGTGTGAAGATGTAGACGTTGGGAGAAATGAGTTAGTTGCCAGGATGACTGTGTTGAGAAATAAATATGTAGAATTGGAGGCTGTAGACGTAGAATGTTAATGAAGTCTGTTATCTTTAAAAAGCTTCACTGGTTTTCACGTAAAAATTCGGAGGCATTACTCCTCAGAACGCCCCCGTAATTTTAAAATTTACCCACTGAACTGTGTGTCCGAAATATTTCAGACTTGCAGCTTATTTCGACTGAGCATCTGCCAGTCCTCGGGTGAGCCTTCGAATTCTGCAAGTACCCAGACGAAATATTGTTGAGTGTAGTTGATGACGACCACGTGAAATCCCGAAATTTCTTCGGAAAAAAGCGGTACTAGTTTCAAACGCGTAGTTCACTCGTCTCTGGTGGTTACAGTGACATGCTCCTACAATTAAATCACGTACGAAAACAAGCGCACAGCGTACTTATACTCCGGAACGATTATTCTGTGCGCCCACATTTGTTGTTCTGAAATTATTTTTCACTTTCTTGGTTGCTGTTATGAGTTAAAGGGCAGTTATTCATAGCGCGTGATTAATTTTTATCTTGGTTTAACAAAAGGAAAGTAGTGCTCGGGTTTAGCTGTAAAATAATTTCGCTCCCCTCCCCCCGCCCGATTTTAGCTTTACTCGTTCGATATCTTAGATACTCTGAGGAATATAGTGGTTTACAAACAAGAAATGTGTCATGAATTCTTTGCCTACTTTATCACCATCGTATTGCAAGCAGAGACCAGAGGAACCAGCCTTCAGACCATAGACATAGGAGGCACCGCGCCGCCCGCAATCAACCGGAGAGTATCAGATGAGCCTCAAATTACCATTCAGCCGTGGCGCTGCTGGCGTCGTGGGCGATGTGATTATCTGCATCTGTAGTCAATGAAGACGAGGAGGGGCCCTGCGGTGTAATGACTGAAGTGGAACGGATGCCTGTGGCGAATGTAGGGCCGAAGTATGTGAATGAGCCTGGGCGACTAAAACCTGATAAACCTGCTGCTCCAAAGCGGGGTCCACCCGTAGACAGACGATGCTGCCGCTGATAAACGTAAAATCAAACTCATGAATAGAAGTGATATCCAGACAATTTTAAATTAGGGAAACAGGTGTGATTCACTCCCCAAGTGATCTAAAGGACATCGTGTGTAGGTCCACAACGGTTTAAAGAATACACAGGTATGAAGAAGGAGATAACATCTTTATAAAACTACGAAGCATGCACCTACACGGATGGAAAGGGTTGCAAACTTAAGTTTTCTGACCTCTTTTCTAGGGTCATCAGAGAAATATCACCAAGCTGTCGAGTAAATTTACTTGTTCCGGACTGTCGCGCTGATCTGCCGAAGATCGTCTGAGCAATGACTGATACTGATTCAATACTGAAATTTCTGAATGGTGGGCTCCATGTGGTTCCCAAGTTGTGCAGCGACCGCAAACCATAAAATTACCAAATAAGTAGCAACCAGTCGCAAAATCATGTTTTATTTATTTACTTTTGCAAATCTATTTCAACCGATTAACAGCCATCATTGGTGCTACAAATACAAGAATAAAAATAAACATAATTAATAACAGTGACCAAATGAATACATATACATAAAGCAACGTAAGACCAATTAAATGTATATAGACGCATTAAACCATTTAAAATGCACATACAAATTTACCTTTCAACGAATATCTGCCCTCAGTAGTAACACTGTCTTAAGCAGAGGTCAAACAAAGTGATACATCGAGAATTGACTGTGACAACGAGAAACCATAAGGGGTTGCTGCAAAGCAAACCCGCCCTCTATGTGAAAAGATACAGGTAAAATAAAAATGACAAGAAGAAATGACATACAAAAAGAGGTAAAATATAATGATAAAATACTAAAATATGTACAAAAAATCGATATATTGACAAAGATTTTGTCAACCGCATACACGCCAAAAAGCGATTGTACAAACCAGTAACAAGGAACAAACAGATTTTTTAAATTATTTATCATATTGTCGAAGAGCAAAAGTTAATCGTAATGCCAAAACGTAAAACGGTGTTGCCATCCATCTAGCGTACAGTTAATGATATTCAAGAAGATCGGATTTTTTTTCTTTTTTTCCGGCAGATGGCGCCACATTGCCGAATGCACATGTAAAGTAAACTAAGTTGAGATAAGAAAATTACGGGCACGAACGAAACAAACGTATTAAAGAAACAAGACCAAATTCAAAAATAAAGTGCCAGCACACTTCATACATGGGAAAATTAACACAGGCTCGATAGGATGGATTGAGAACTCGTAGGGGCTCTTACGGTGTGCTTGTATATCATGACACATGAATCCACACCATATGATGATTGGTACGGCCGACAAGACGGCAAAAGCCCCCTATTAAAGGGTGTCAACGCAAATTTAGTCACTTATGGCTGTTAATCAGTTTAAATCGATTTGCAAAAGTAAATAAATAAAAAATGATTTTGCGACTGGTTGCTGCTTATTTGGTAATTTTAATACTGAGATTTGTCAGATATCTCTCTAACCCCTACTACAGCAACAGAATTATGCTAACTGTTACAAAAGGAGGACAATGTTTTCCTTTAAGATTTAGTGGAACAACTGAGGGAGCTGTGTGACGCTTGTATGTGAGGTTATGAGTGCATCGCCCAACACATCTATGAAAGTCGTATGTAAATGGTAGTGTGATAAGTATTAGCACCAGAGTCCGAGTGGATGCAACTACGAGTAAAATAGAATCAATGAAAGTGAAGTGACAGTGTTTCAGAGATACTAATAAGATCTGGAAATCTTAAATCATTGCTACTTGTCAAACAAGTACACCTTAACAACGACTGGATCAGTTAAATCAGAAACTGTGTATGTTCAGCAGTCATCATCATAAAGTTACTTATTCCAGTTGAGACTTAGAACTGCGATGAGATTAACTGTCTGCAGTAATAACAATTAGAAGCTTTTGAACAATTACTAAATCTGTACGGTGACACGGAACTACGTAAGGCATGAAATAGTCGTATGAAACAGTTCTTAAATTAAAGAATCTCGTGGTTTTATCCACACCAGAATTGTGGACGTGATTTCCTTAGATGACACCACGACCTCTACAGCCTGACAGCCTATAACAAATCGTAGATGGAGAGGTGGCTATACGATTAAAAGTTGCAAATATTCCACCATCGACTACATAATTAAGCAGTAGTCAGTTGCGTTAACATTGCATCAGTTCGTCCAAACTTTCCTAGTGTTTAGTTGTAATGGGCGCTAGTAATTTCCTTGAACTTTGCTATGTGCTAAATTTTCTTTTATGAAGACCCATAAATCAGGAGCAGTACACACGGTACCAACGCCGTACATGTGGAGCAGATGGTAGTCAACATAATTAAGCAGTAGTCAGTTGCGTTAACATTGCATCAGTTCGTCCAAACTTTCCTAGTGTTTAGTTGTAATGGGCGCTAGTAATTTCCTTGAACTTTGCTATGTGCTAAATTTTCTTTTATGAAGACCAATAAATCAGGAGCAGTACACACGGTACCAACGCCGTACATGTGGAGCAGATGGTAGTCAACTACGGACAATGTAAAGGTACCTGTGGCATAAGCGTTCAGAGATAACGTGACCTGAATAACAATTATGTTTTCGAAAATAGTTTAAGTACGAGGCAAAGAATACGACTTTTCAATAGACTACCCGGGGCTAAAAACACAACTGCATAGATTATAGATTCAGATCATCGATCTGACATGCAACATACTGAAAAATGACAAGGATCCTGTTAATGTTGTTCTTTTGGGGGACAACGTCTATTAGTTTAATGGTTTGATGATTTCAGATTGGTTCCGTAGTGCCTAAATGTCTACTGAGTTCATAAAGCTGTTCCATCATGTAGCCCAGCGCCGATTGTTATGGTACTATAATCTAAATTCATTCAGTATTAGAGGACGAGACATTTTGTATTCACATCTCTCTTTCTCCTACCAGTAGACGGAGTTTAAAGACAGTGGCTGACAGTTTACATTAGAAACATAACAGCTCGCTTTTTTTGACTCGTACGATGGAAGCAAAATCAGAACCACTGCGAGGACGTCTGGCATTGTATGGCTATGATTTCCTTTTTGGAAGTTGATTAAATGCGGCCGCATTTCGCGTGTTGTACGGCAGTAGACTTTCTTTGTGAATAAGCGTTATGGCTGACCTAAATGGAATTCTGTCTGTCGCAGTGTAATTACATTCGCGCTGATGGCATGTTTCGTAGTGTATGTATGAAAAAAAAAGAACAGAGCACTTCAGTTTGCGTAAAATTATGGTAATTGTGTCTTCAAATTACTTAGCTCTTTTCACAATCACTGAAAAACCAATATAAAAGAAAAAGGAATAACTTCGCCACGGACAGAACTCCATTAATAATTTATCTTTTTATTTCCTCTAACAAATTATACACACAAATTGTGCACAGTAAACATAATGCACAGATTTTCGATCTATGTATATTGTAGAGGTGTTCTGCACTGAAAACCATGTTACGTTCTAACAAAATTTTAAAATGTAGCGATAAATAACTCTAAAGATTTCATCATTTTCATTAATAAATGAATGTTAGCGTCAATTATTTCCAGAACCTTTATTCATTATCGAAATATTCGTAAAATATCTGGTTGCAGGGGTAGTTGTGACAGCTTTAGAGTATTCGGGTGCCATCTCTCGTATCAGTACTACGCAGAAATATTCGACGTAAAAATAATAAAACTTGGCAAACCTTACTAACTGCCACAGTGACCTGGTTTTGCGCGATTTCTCGTCCGTGACTTGAGAAATAAACATAGCAGCTAAAACTAGAACTTTTCATTAATATTTTGAAGTACGTGGAATGATTTGTTCCCCATTCATTATTCAACTTGTTGCACAGTACGTATTTCCAGTGGTATAATACTGCCTCCGTAAAAGATTTCAGAGTTTCAGAATTTTATGTGAGTTATGAAATGTAACAGGCCATTCGTGACATATTTCCAAATTTTACTATCAATTGCTCTCGTATTATAAACTGCAACACCCTGGACCATCTGGGTTACACAATATTACTTCAAATCGTATATGATATGATTCACTTCGTCCCGACAAGAACACAATTCCAGAAACAATACATGTCACAGACATCGATCACATGGCAAACAAAAGTACCAAGTCCAAATTTCACTTACAACTTATTTTCAATTTTAATATTCATGACTGTTTAAATAATCAATATCAGTATACGTACAACATTCTGAAATTACATCATTCGAGAGAGAATAATTAATGTAAGTATTCATTTTATGTACCAATGATTCGTTAATACTTTCTGCATTGTATGTTACGTTAATGCTTTCAGCGTTATAATTATTGATATAAAATATTTTATTGTTCGAGAAGTTACAGTGGATCACAACGTGAATTAAATAAATGTATCGTATTTTTTACTAATAGCGAGGATGTGACACTGACCGTGCGGCTGGTCCCGGCGGAGGTTCGAGTCCTCCGTTGTGCATGGGTGTGTGTGTGTTTGTCCTTAGGATAATTTAGGTTAAGTAGTGTGTAAGCTTAGGGACTGATGACCTTAGCAGTTAAGTCCCTTAAGATTTCACACACATCTGAACATTTTTGACACTGACCAGTTTCACTGCAGTGTGTGTTTACGCTCCAAGTGTTATCAACCTATAATCCAGTTTAAGCGATTGTTGTTCATGTTTCAATTTTTATTTCGTTGGTGTTCGTGGTGATACTTGTTGTCATTGGAAGGAATAAGAAACAACAGTTTCGTTTCACAATTGCCCGTCTTGAGACCTTGAGCTACTGACATTATCACATAAAAATTATTTGCAGTTTCTTGATCATCCTGGAAGAGACCGTTCTGCGAGAATTAGCTACAGAATTTCTTATCAGATAGCTTTGCACTTGCAGCCATTTGCTGAAAATGAATTTGTTAAAGAATACCTTGCAATAGAGGCGGAACAGCGGTGTCCACAACTGTCCGTATCACTTTTTCAGCCACTGTAATGTGCTGAACTGAAGAATTAGCAGAAGATATGCAGACTCAGCTGACAATGAATTTTAAAGACAGTGTTGCATTTTCTTTGTCTTTTGATGACTCTCTTGACTTAACAGAAACAGGGCACTGGCAATTTCCATTACGGCAGTAAGCAAAACGGTTGAAGCCCGAGAGGAGGTGTTAGGTCTCATCCCATTGAAGGACACAACAACACGTCAACAAGTGCTAGATGCACTTGAAGCAGTTATGGAGAAGTTTGGTCTGCCATGGGAACTGCTTGAGACTCGCGACTGGCGTAAGTAGCGGCTTAGTAGGGCGCGACGTGAGGAAAATGAAGACTCGTGATATCCTAGTTATTTCTATAAGTTGCCTAAGTCATCAACAACATTTGTGTTCCAAAAGAGTAAAACAAAATAATGTAATGAGATTGGTTGTGAAAATCACTAATTCTATTCGAACAAAAGTATTCAGCAATCGCCTCTTCAAAACGTTTCTGGGTGTCGGTCGTGAATATGGAGATATACCTTACGACGGTGGAGTTCCCTGGCTCAGTCGTGGTAAAGTTCTACAGCGCTTCATTGAAATCCGCAAAAAATATCGTTATCCACGAAAATGAAGAGAGAAAGTGTCTCTGAACCGTCAGATGGTAGATGAATTTGCAATATAGCATCTTTATTTGATGTTACTCGTGTGTGTCACTGAAAGGGAAGGATATTGTCATTATCTATTTCTATGACAAAATAAGGGCATTCAAGATGAAACTGTCGCTCCTGGAAAGGTACCTGGAGGCAAGAATCGTCTCTTAGTTTTCGAAACTGTCAGCCATTGCTGCAGATTTTGGAAGGTATGCGGATGTTTTAAGAAATTGTGTACCGAATTTGAAACAATATTCACTTGTATTTCGCGCTTGGAAATAGATTTAGGAATTACTGCTACTCCGCACCCTGTGGTCGTTGACTCTGTAATCCACCCTCTCCGAATGGAAACCGTAGATCTTCAGTGCGATTCGGAAAATGATAGATAGCCATCAGAGTAGAGAGACTTTTACAAACACTTATCACAAAAGCGTTACTCGTAACTTCACATATATATGCAGCACGGACGCTTAGTTTGTTCGAATCAACGTACAACTGTGAGCAGTTCGTTTCCCTAATGAAACTGGGTAAAACACGACTGAAACGCTCCACGTCAGATTACCGCGTGAAAGGTATTTTGAGACTAAGTTGTGCTGAATTAGTCATTCTTAACATCGAAACTCTTACGCAAAGAAAATTAAATAAATGTAGAAAGCAGTAATAGATAAATACGGATTAATTTTGTGTATTTTCCTTGTTATTCAGTTTCCTAGTTTTCCATTGGTGTTTGCCACCATCCACTAAATTTCATATTTATTACACATTTATATTCTTTTTTTCCTTATTTATTTGCTGTAAATTTTTCTGGAATTCTAAAATCTGTTTTGCATTAAGACTATTGTAGTAAGCGTCTTCATTAAATTGTGACAAAAGCTGGCCGGTGTGGCCGAAAGGTTCTAGGCGCTTCAGTCTGGAACCGCGCGACCGCTACGGTCGCAGGTTCGAGTCCTGCCGGGCATGGATGTGTCTGATGTCCTTAGGTTAGTTAGGTTTAAATAGTTCTACGTTCTATGGGACTGATGACCTCAGATGTTAAGTCCCATAGTGCTCAGAGAAATTTGAACCATTTTCGAGTCCTGCCTCGGTCATGGATGTGTGTGATGTCCTTAGGTTAGTTAGGTTTAAGTAGTTCTACGTTCTATGGGACTGATGACCTCAGATGTTAAGTCCCATATTTCCCAAAGCCATTTGAACCATTTGAACAAAATAAAATACCTGCAGCCGTCCTTATGATATTATTTCATTTAGTTGCAGCCAGTTAAACGCTTCAATGCGCCATCTTCAGGCCGATGTTGATGCGGTACGGGTTGATATGATTCCTATATACAGGGTGAGTCACCTAACATTACCGCTGGATATATTTCGTAAACCACATCTAATGCTGACAAACCGATTCCACTGACCGAACGTGAGGAGAGGGGCTAGTGTACTTGGTTAATACAAACCATTAAAAAATGCACGGAAGTACGTTTTTTAACACAAACCTACGTTTTTTTAAATGGAACCCCGTTAGTTTTCTTAGCACATCTTAACATATAAACAAATACGTAATCGGTGCCGTTTGTTGCATTGTAAAATGTTAATTACATCCGGAGATATTGCAACCTAAATTTGACGCTTGAGTACCACTCCTCCGCTGTTCGATCGTGTGTATCGGAGAGCACCGAATTACGTAGGGATCTAAAGGGAACGGTGATGGACCTTAGGTACAGAAGAGACTGTAACAGCACATTACGTCCACGTGCTAACACCTTTTTATCGGTCTTTTTCACTGTCGCACATGTACATTACCATGAGGGGTGAGGTACCCGTACACACGTGGTTTCCGTTTTCAATTACGGAGTGGAATAGAGTGTCCCGACATGTCAGGCCAATAGATGTTTAATGTGGTGGCCATCATTTGCTGCACACAATTGCAATCTCTGGCGTAATGAATGTCGTATACGCCGCAGTACATCTGGTGTAATGTCGCCGCAGGCTGCCACAATACGTTGCTTCATATCCTCTGGGGTTGTAGGCACATCACGGTACACATTCTCCTTTAACGTACCCCACAGAAAGAAGTCCAGAGGTGTAAGATCAGGAGAACGGGCTGCCCAATTTATGCGTCATCCACGTCCTACGAAACGCCCGTCGAACATCTTGTCAAGGGTCAGCCTAGTGTTAATTGCGGAATGTGCAGGTGCACCACCATGCTGATACCACATACGTCGACGCGTTTCCAGTGGGACGTTTTCGAGCAACGTTGGCAGATTATTCTGTAGAAACGCGATGTATGTTGCAGCTGTTTGGGCCCCTGCAATGAAGTGAGGACCAATGAGGTGGTCGCCAATGATTCCGCACCATACATTTACAGTCCACGGTCGCTGTCGCTCTACCTGTCTGAGCCAGCGAGGATTGTCCACGGACAAGTAATGCATGTTCCGTAGATTCACTGCCCCGTGGTTTGTGAAACCCGCTTCATCAGTAAACAGGTAGAACTGCAACGCATTCTCTGTTAATGCCCATTGACAGAATTGCACTCGATGATTAAAGTCATCACCACGTAACTGCTGATGTAGAGACACATGAAACGGGAGAAAGCGGTGACGATGCAGTATGCGCATGACACTACTTTGACTCAGTCCACCGGCTCTCGCAATATCCCGTGCACTCATGTGTGGGTTCATGGCAACAGCAGCTAACACACCAACTGCACCCTCTTCTCCTGTGACGGGCCTGTTACGGACCCGTTTGCGTGCTACGACCATACCTGTTGCATACAGTTGGCGGTATATGTTTTGCAGTGTGCGGCACGTTGGATGCTCTCTGTCCGGGTACCGTTCTGCATACACCCTGCAGGCTTCAGCTGCATTTCGTCGACACTCGCCATAGATGAGTATCATCTCCACCTTTTCAGAGTTCGAATACACCATGGTCACAGTTCCTACAACACTACACTATCACAGACGTCTGGTAACACGGTGTACTACAGTTGGTCTGCGTGCGGAGACGAATGCAGAATAACAATAGCAGCAAGCGCTACATGCGGACACTGCGACAGCTAGACCAAACCACAACAGTGCAATACAGCCACACTCGTAAGCACCGTCATCATCGTAAACATGTCCCTGCAGATGCTGCTTGCCGACCGTGGCCCGTGTTTGTTACAACACTCAACTGAACGTCGGAGGTTTCAAGCGTCAACTTTAGGTTACAATATCTCCGGATCCAATTAACATTTTACAATGCAACAAACGGCACCGATTACGTATTTGTTTATATGTTCAGATGTGCTAACAAAACTAATTTGGTTCCATTTAAAAAAACGTAGGTTTGTGTTAAAAAACATACTTCCGTGCATTTTTGTATGGTTTGTATTAAACAATTACACTAGCCCCTCTCCTCACGCTCGGTCTGTGGAATCGGTTTGTCAGTATTTGATGTGGTTTGAGAAATATATCCAGCGGTAACGTTAGGTGACTCACCCTGTATATATCACATCAGTTGCCAGCATAACTGGATATGCAGATAATGTGTCAGTACTCCAATTATCAAATGTCAATCTTTAGAGTGCTGACACATTATCTACGTGTCCAGTTACGCTGGCAACTCATATGAGATACATGTAGGAAGCATATGAACCCGCACCGCATCAACAACAACCAGAAGGTGGCGCACTGAAGTGTTGAAACTAATTGCAACAAAATAAAATAAAATCATAAAGACGGCTGTAGGTGTTTTATTTTGTCACAATAGTAAAAGGCCGTCGTCCCAAATACTTCCTGCCAAAAGGACGGATATGTAAAAATCTTCATTAAATTTTCAACATGTTTGATTGAAATTGTGGTTACTTTTTACGGTTCCTTTAGTTGGCATATCCGCTACCGCTCTCCAGAGTATTGGTTTACTAGTGACTAAACAATTTTAAATGCTGACTTCTGTTTACAACATCACAGTCTTCCACAAAAAGTGAATAAGCCAGTTTTGGGCACAGCCACTTGGCTGTCAGTGTCAAGTGAGTAGTTAAGTACATCGCGCTCCCGCTCGCAAGCTCCGACGGTGCGGGAGCAAAGCGCGGTACCTTGAACGGACCTGAGCTACTCGCATACGTCATTCGATTTAGTAAATCGTTAGGAAATTCAATAGTCTAAGACCCACAGTGTTTTGGATGTGTCTGGAATACCAAATCTCAGACATTAGCTCTCACCATGGACACCGCAGTGGCCAATGGCCTTCGCTTAATGACCGAGGCCAGCGATGTCTGCGTAGAGCACCAGTGCTAACAGACAAGCAACACATCTTGAAATTACCGCAGAAATCAATGTGGGACATACGACAATCGTATCCGTCACAACAATGCGACAAAATCTGGCTTTAATGTGCTACGGTAGCAGACGACTGACGCGAATGCCTTTGCTAATAGCACTACATCGCGTGCAGCCACCTCTCGTGGGCTCGTGACCATATCGGTTGGGCCCTAGACGTCTGCAAAACCTTAGCTAGGTCAGATGAGTCGCCATTTCGGTTGGCAGACGCTACGAAGCCATGGACCCAAGTTGTTCACAAAAAATGGTTCAAATGGCTCTGAGCACTATGGGACTCAACTGCTGTGGTCATCAGTCCCCTAGAACTTAGAACTACTTAAACCTAACTAACCTAAGGACATCACACACATCCATGCCCGAGGCAGGATTCGAACCTGCGACCGTAGCAGTCGCACGTTCCGGACTGTGCGCCTAGAACCGCGAGACCACCGCGGCCGGCAGTTGTTCACAAGGCACTGTGCAAGCTAGTGGTGGCTATGTTATGGTGTGGGCTGTGTTTACATGAATGCACTAGGTCCTTTTGTTCGTTAACTGGACATGGTTATGAAATTAGAATGAAATCCAGACCATTAGCTGCTTACAGGCGTTAATATATATCAACGGGGAATAGTTGAAAATGTGTGCCCCGACTAGGACTGGAAACCGGGATCTCCTACTTACATGGCAGAAGCTCTGTCCGACTGAGCTATCGAGAACACAGGGGATAGTGCGACTTCAGGGACTTATCTCTGGCACGCTCCCCGTGAGACCCACATTTCCAACTTACTGTCCATACACTAAATTTGTAGTGCCCCTGCCCACTATACTCACTACTCGCGGAAGTTAATCTACCGATTCCAGTAAGAGTTTGAACAATGTGAGTGCATCCGCACTGAAGAGGATCATTGGCCGTTAAGCCATACCTATATGAAGATGGTATCTGTTCTTTGGAACATGTCCGAAAGAACAGATACCATCTTCATATGGAGATAGTTATGTTCAGCTACCTGGAGACCATTTGTTCCAAAACAACAATGGAATTTACATGAGTGACAATCCGCCATGTCACCGGGATATAATTGTTCGCGACTGATTTGAAGATCATTCCGAACAATTCGAGCGAATGATTTGTTACCCAGATCGCCCAGCATGAACTCCAAATGGTTCAAATGGCTCTGAGCACTATGCGCCTTAACTTCTGAGGTCATCAGTCGCCTAGAACTTAGAACTAATTAAACCTAACTAACCTAAGGACATCACACACAACCATGCCCGAGGCAGGATTCGAACCTGCGACCGTAGCGGTCGCCCGGCTCTAGACTGTAGCGCCTAGAACCGCACGGCCACTCCGGCCGGCGCATGACCTCCAACGAAAATTTAAGAGACATAATAGAGATGACAGTTAGTACACAAAATCCTGCACCAGCAACACTTTCGTAATTATAGACAGCATTGCTCAATATTTCTGTGGGGGACTTCTAACGACTTGTGAGCACATGCCGCTTCGAGTTCTTGCACCACTCTGACCAGAAGGATGTCTGACACGATATTGGGAGATATCCTACAACTGCTGTCACCTCAGTGTAGATAAATTTGATTCTTACAATTGATTGCAGGTTCGTTTACGAAGTGTGTGATCGTTATCGAGAGTGAGCCGTGGCTAGCTCGAGTCATGTTTGTCTTGGGTTAAACCTTGGTTGCAGTCCTGTGGTTTTACTTCTACTGCGGTTATCGCGATAATGTAGCTGTCCTCTCCGTGAGTGGCAGCAGCAGCGTATATCGATACTAGTACTGTTGTATACTTGAAAGGAGAGCATTGGTCGTATATTTTTGTTTATTATCGCAAAATCGATTTTCGGTCACTTAGTGACCATCTTCAGTGCTGTAATATATAACTTAAATTAGTAAGCACTGGTGTCAATAAGCTTACGGCCGTAAGCTTATTGACACCAGTGCTTACTAATTTAAGTTATATATTACAGCACTGAAGATGGTCACTAAGTGACCGAACATCGATTTTGCGATAATAAACAAAAATATACGACCAATGCTGTCTCTCCTTTCAAGTATACCCATTATCTGGTCGTAGTGCACAGGACACTATGGAGTCGCCAATCAATAGTACTGTTGTACTATCTTTGATGTGGCGGATAGAATTCCCTGCTGGGCGGTGTGTGACTAGTCGTTCGGCTGGCGTGGAGCAGCAAGGAAGTCCCCATTGCGCGTCCTCTAGCCGGGGCCGCTGGCGGTGGGCTCGAGTGGTTGGAGTGTGAGGAGCTGCTTGCGAGTGCTACGAAGTTCGTCGCCCACCGATCTTGGACATGAAAGTTGAGTCCTCACTTAACCTACCATCGAGCCTCAACTGTTTACATTTCTTAGTTTGATACTGGTTGTCACCTTTGGGAAATTCCCGCGAGCTACAACAGGTGTTTGTTCAAGTCGGCTATGATTCCAGTCGTCTACCTGTGAAGCTCTGTCCTGCTAGCTCAGGCAATTCAGAGACGCTAAACGAACACCAGTAGCAGACGCTCAAAGAGGGCGGTTGTGGGTCACGAAGACATTTATAGTTAAATCTCGGGGATATACATTCCCAGAGGAGTCATGGACACATATTCTCCTGTATAAAGGTCGAGCAACGAACGCGACGACAAAATACGAGAAATTATAGCGGATACTGAAGTTCACAAATATTCATGAGAGAAGCAAGAGGGAAAGGGTAAGGATACCATAGTCAGCTTTAGCTCTTCAGCTCAGTATATGTCCAACATATATTATGTCCTTGCCTTTACAACTTTGCCTCACTGGACGCTGCGTCATCTATTAAGTCCTACTTAACAGATTAACACGTATCCAAACTATAGTACATCAGCTGTCATCACCGGAGTCACAAAACACTAGCCGGCCGGTGTGGCCGGGCGGTTCTAGGCACTTCAGTCTGGAACCGCGCGACCGCTACGGTCGCAGGTTCGAATCCTGCCTCGGCCATGGATGTGTGTGATGTCCTTAGGTTAGTTAGGTTTAAGTAGCTCTAAGTTCTAGGGGACTGATGACCTTAGATGTTAAGTCCCATAGTGCTCAGGGCCATTTGAACCATTTGAACAAAACACTACCTCATCATCTGTACCACCAGTTAGTTATATCGATGTGCGGTTGATGACTGTATTAGTACTATCATTTGTGTGCTAGAGTCAACAGCCGAGGTCGCATTACGCTGTTTGTTCAGATGCTCTGTATGAGGCACAAAAAATCAGCCTGTGGTCCCGTGTTACGCTGTTGATCGTAAGACGCCTTTTGGATGATGATAGGCAGCTCGATTCACGCTATTCCGGAGATGTGTATGGTTGTTATGTGCCGACACCATGTTTAAATCTTCCTCGATATGAGGGGTGATCAAAAAACTCCCGTTCGAAGGCTGTACAGTCCACAATCGGCACGCCAATCAGGAAACGTCGCCGTGAACACTGAGGCAGTGGTCCTACCGATGCACTAGGTTGAAGGTACCTGTTTGGCAAAACACAGAGTCCTGCTGCGTAAAGAAGTCCATAAGGCCTGCTGCATATCCTCTTGCGACAGGCTTCTTTTAAGGAACCGAAGACTTGTTAATCGCGTGGCGAGAAAGCAGGACTACAGGGTTGTGTTCGAGTGTCTCCCACTTGAATTGGCGTAACTTCTGCGTTACGACTTTTGCGATTTGGGACGTGCGTTATCACGACGCAGCACACCTTGTCCGTGGTTTTCGACAGGCTTGTTGCCCCATACACATTGTACACATTCAGATGAATGTCTGCACGTGGTTGTCCTTCCGCATCCGAGACAAGAATAACTGCTCGTTGGTCCTGTTTGGACACATTTGGTAATATAACGTCGCCATAGTTCGCATTCGCACATTTACCACACGCACGTCGGAAAGACACGAATGCCACACTAATACCTTGCCTACGTGTCGGTGCTTAACACACCTCTACATCTACATCTACATACATACTCCGCAATCCACCATAAGGTGCGTGGCGGAGGGTACCTCGTACCACAAGGAAGACCATAAGGCACGCATCGGAGTCATCCTACGTTGCATATACACTGCAGCAATATCATCTAACTGAAACCTCTTGATCGCACCTTATATTTCATGCTACTTCACAACAATACGAACGGAAGTATACGTTGCAGAAACGTTATACATAAAGAACCTCATAGAATCTATGAACTTGTCACTGTGTTCTCAGCTGTTACTGGAGAGTATTGGACTGAGTCCGTTAACTGACCTGTGAGAACACCCACGTACAAAAAGTCTATTTGACAACTGACAGAGAAATTACAGTTAAAGTGAGTTGTTATGTGTACGTCCCCTCGTTCTGCTTTGGCAGCTTCTATTTAGCACAGTACTTGTACTGCAAATGACGGCTGCGTGCACACTCATTAGTCTGTAAAAATAACTTTCCACAATTTTCACGTTTTTTATACTAGCTTTAAATAACTGGTGTATGTCAGTTCGTAAACAAACAAGTTCGCTCAAATGTGAAAATATTTTACGTTCAAAGTACGAAAAATGTATTGTGGAGTGGCGTGTCAGTATACTGGACCATGGGCCATCTAATGATGCATTCAGTGCACACCCAATCAGCGGACTCGCTACTCCGCACTCCGCCCCCCCCCTCCTCCTCCTCCTCCTCCTCCGGCCCACTCCCCCTTCACCCGTATGTTCGTCACACCTAATTGAACACAACGTTCGCGAATTGGAGGCAGCTTCTATGTAAGCTGGGCGCTCTAAGTGCATATTTTTCATTTGAGGTTCTCCTTTCCATAACCACACATCAAAAGGAACAACATCAATAAAACGATGTTCAGATAACTGCGAGACAATATGAAGATTATTTTACATTTCCTGTCCCACAGAGCCAGAGAGAGGATAAGCTGAGGAGACTGGATAGATCAAGTTTCAAGTCAGGCTAGACATTCCGAAACGATCAGTTATCGTGATACAACATATTCATATTAAAATGCATAGTTTTCCTGTATGCTGCCCATATGAAGGACGCACACGTTCATTTAAATATCATTGAAAATTAGTAAAAATTCTGAAGGACTTGCACGTGTCATGTGCACGCCCCATTTTCTAACACACTAAACAATCCTACATGTGTGTGTGTGTGTGTGTGTGTGTGTGTGTGTGTATGTATGTGAGTGGTGTGCTAAGTAATGTGACGCACACGTTCATTTAAATATCATTGAAAATTAGTAAAAATTCTGAAGGTCTTGCACGTGTCATGTGCACGCCCCATTTTCTAACACACTAAACAATCTTACATGTGTGTGTGTGTGTGTGTGTGTGTGTGTGTGTGTGTGTGTGTGTGTTTGTGTGGTGTGCTAAGTAATGTGACGCACACGTTCATTTAAATATCATTGAAAATTAGTAAAAATTCTGAAGGTCTTGCACGTGTCATGTGCACGCCCCCCATTTTCTAACACACTAAACAATCTTACATGCGTGTGTGTGTGTGTGTGTGTGTGTGTGTGTGTGTGTGTGTGTGTGTGGGTGTGTGGGTGGGTGGGTGGGTATGGGTGTGTATGTATGTATGTATATATGTGAGTGGTGTGCTAAGTAATGTGACGCACACGTTCATTTAAATATCATTGAAAATTAGTAAAAATTCTGAAGGACTTGCACGTGTCATGTGCACGCCCGATTTTCTGACACACTAAACAATCCTACATGTGTGTGTGTGTGTGTGTGTGTGTGTGTGTGTGTGTGTGTGTGTGTGGTGTGTTCGTACACGCTAGAAATGGCTGAATTAAGCAGATGAGGCCACTGTACATACGAACGGAACGAGCTGTGGAAGCCCTTAACTAATATACACTCCACCGGTGGAGCGGGCAGTTAGAGATCCAGCCCATTAAAGGGTCGCGGTTCTAATCAGCCAAATATCAGACAAATTGATAGTGGAGCAGATGACGTTCCTCAATTGGACTTACCATTTCCGGAAAACCCCTCACAATCAAGGGAAACGTCCCGAAAATCTTGGTCGGAACCAGGGAATTGGAACTTCGTTAATCAATTTCTCTGGTCCTTCGTTGAGGACATTATCTCTACCAAAATAATTCAGATTTCGTGTATATGTATGTATATGTAACTTGTGTATCATGTAAAGCGTGTGTATGTTGTATGCGTGTATGTACACTGATGTGACTAAAGTCATGGGATACCAATATGCACACATACAGATGACGGTAGTATCGCGTACACAAGTTATAAATGGGCACTGAAGAGGCATAGTTGTCATTTGTACTCATGCAATTCATGTGAAAAGTTTGCCGAAGTGATTGTGGGCTCACGACTGGAATAAGACTTTGAATGTAACGTAGTTGGAGCTAGACGCATGGGACGTTCCATCTCGGAAATCCGTAGGGAATTCAATATTCCGAGATGCTCTGTATCAAGAGTGTGCCGAAAATACCAAATCTGATACATTACCTCTCACCAGTGGCCGACGGCCGTTACTTAACGACCGAGAGCAGCAGAGTTTGCCTGTAGTTCTCAGTGTTAACAGACAACCAATACTGCGTGAAATAACCGCGGAAATCAATGTGGGACGTATGTCGAACCGCGGACTGGACAGAGGAGTAGCGGCTGTAGTTGATAGGAGTTGCGGAAGGGTTTTAGCGAGGCGCAGAACGGTACAAATGGCTCTGAGCACTACTGGGTTTAACATCTGACGTTATCAGTCCCCTACAACTTAGAACTACTTAAACCTAAGTAACATCACACACATCCATGCCCGAGGCAGGATTCGAACATGCGACCGTAGTGGTTGCGCGGTTCCAGACTGAAGCGCCTAGAACCGCTCGGTCACACAGGCCTTCCGAGGCGCAGAACCAATGAATAATCCGCGGACCCAAGTGTTCAACAAGACACTGTGGAAGCTGGTGGTGGCGCCATAACGGTGTGGGCTTTGTTTACATGGGTTTGATCAGAGGATCCAGTCAATTCTAACTACATGGAGACCATTTGCAGCCATTCATTGTGTCCCTTTCCCAAACAACGATGGAATGTTTATGGAAGACAGTGCGCCACGGGCCACAATTTTTAGCGATTGCGTTGAAGAGCATTCCGGACAGTTCGAGCGAATAATCTGACCACTCAGATCACCAGACAGGCAGCATATTTCTGCAAACGAACACAGTTAGACCGCAATAGACCGGTGATGCTGCATTGTATCATATCACAATAAAAAATTATATAATGGTTGAATAAATATAGTTAAATATACATAGAATTGGTGACAGCTTGCGAGTTTGGATCGTTGATTGGGTCGTGCATGTCATATTAACGAACGCAGTGTAAAATTTGCATGTCAGTTCAGGACGAGAAGTACAACATTCAAACTAATAAAACTATAATGCACAAGTTGGCAAAGAAATAAAATTTAAATCAGTAGTTGGAGATTATCCAGCACATGCAAAAACCAACAGAAATGGGGAAAGACTCATAAATTTTTGTAGACAGTTTAATCTAAAATTAATGTCGACATGTTTCAGTTTAATCTAAAATTAATGTCGACATGTTTCAGGAAACTTGCAAGAAAGAAAAAAACGTGGGTATCACCTAATCCAAATCAAGGTGAATATCAGTTGGACCATGTGGCAATAACGACTCGCAACTACAAGGAAATCTTGGATGTCAGAGTGAGGAAGGGCGTAAACATAGACTCAGATCATTATCTGACAGAAATAAAGACCATGTTCCAACCAAACAAATTTAAAGAAGAAAGGAAAAAGACAGCAAAAATCATCAGATCAGTGAAAAGAAAATATGACAAAGACAGATTAGAAGAAATGGATTCTGACTTCAAAAGGAACAACACTAGAGAATTCTATAAGACTTTCAGAAAAGTTTTAACAGGATTCCAGTCACCAAGTTTACATTTTAAAGATAAAAATGGAAAAACGGTTTTAAGCAATAAAGAGAACTGCCAAATCTTAGCTGAATACTTTGAAAATCTATTAAATTGTGACGAGCCTAATGACAGGTTACAGTTTCAAAAACCACAACATGAAAATCCACCGTCGGAAGCACCTACAGTAGAAGAAATAGAAAAGATTATCAAAGCATTGAAGAATAACAAAGCACCAGGTGAAGATGGGATAGTGGCAGAAATGTGGAAACTAGGGGGCTTATCCGCATGTCAGAAAATTCACAAAGTAATTAAAGACATTTGGACAAAAGGAATCATACCCAGTGACTGGAAACAAGCATTGATCCACCCTCTCCATAAAAAAGGAGATAAAACAGACACCAACAACTACAGGAGCATATCCTTGTTACCAGTGACATACAAAATACCTTCTACAGCACTTTTAAATGGAATAGAGGAACAAGCAGGACCTAATATAGATTATCAAGTAGGATTTAGAAAAGGTAGATCACGTGCAGAACAGATTCTTAATTTAAAAACAATTTTGAGAGTGAGAGCTATACAAAATAAAAATACAGTAGTTACTTTCGTAGACTTCAAGAAGGCCTACGACTCAGTTGACAGACAAACACTATTCCAGATACTTTATGAATCAGGGCTAGATGAAAACACCAGAAGACTTGTTGAACAAACGCTCACAGATACAACATCAAGAATTAAGTTTCAAGGCGAAATTTCTGAACCATTCAAAATCAAAACAGGAGTTCGACAAGGTGACGGACTGTCCCCAATTCTCTTTAACTTGGCTTTAGATAAAGTAGTAAAAACATGGGAAAACACATTAAAAACAGAGGCACAAAGGGTATAAGCATGGGCCAAGGAAAGAACAAATTTGAAGTAAAATGTTTAGCCTTTGCGGATGATATGGCATTGATTACTGAAAACCGAACAGACGCAACAGTTATGCTTGATATGTTACACGAGATTGCTGAAAAGACTGGGCTAAAAATATCCTACGAAAAAGCGAGAATATAGAACACAAACATAATACAGAAAAGTTTATGAAAACAAAGTATGGAAAAATTAAAAGAGTTGATAGATTCAAATACCTGGGGGAGTGGATCCAAGCCAATGGACTGGAAAACACAACAAATAAAGAAAGAATAAAAAAGTTGGAATTTGCATATAAATTAACACAAAACTACTACAATAAGAAATCAATATCCATACAAGCAACGATTAAACATTATAATTCAGTTATTAGGACACAAGCAACATATGGATCAGAGTGCCTAACATTGAATAAGAAAGGCGAATTAAGAGAACTAGAAAAATGAGAGAGAAAAATATTAAGAAAGATTCTAGGTCCTGAGAAAAACAAGGAAAATAGGTGGATTAAAAGGAGAAATGAAGACCTATACAAAAATACAGAAAAGATCACAGATACAATGAGGAAGAGACGGCTAAAATTTTATGGACATTTAAAAAGAATGGAAGAAACACGTATTACAAAGAAAATTTTTAATTACGTTAGTAAGCTGAAAAACACTATAGGATGGATAGAAGCAGTAAAGAAAGACGCCAACAAAATAGGTGTTACAGAAGAAATAATACGTGACAGATATAACTTTAGGCTACTTATAGAAAACGCAAACTATGAAGAAGATGCGCCAAAACTTCGACCCAAGAGAGTGTGGTCAGATGAGCAGAGACGAGCAGTTGGCGAGAAAATGAAGAAGTACTGGGAAGAACGGAAGAAAAAGAAACACCGTAAGTCTTAAGTTGTATGCGGTTTATAGCTGGCCAAATTCATAATAAAAAAAACTATAAGTCAAGATTGTGTTTGAATAAATATAGTTAAATATACATAGAATTGGTGACAGCTTGCGAGTTTGGATCGTCTATTGGGTCGTGCATGTCATATTAACGAATGCAGTGTAAAATTTGCATGTCAGTTCAGGACGAGAAGTACAACATTCAAACTAATAAAACTATAAGTCAAGAGTGTGTTTAACATCCTTTCTTTTTACTGACTATTACGAGGACATATCGAGAGTAATTTTTTTCTTGACTCAGAAATTTTTTTATTGTTAACCAACGTAACGCATTGCATTGCGCGGCAGCGGCTTGTGAAGTATGCAGTTTGAATCATACCCGAGGAGAAATACACCGTGGACAGCATGCTGCCGTGCACAACTCAAAAGTCTTTTTTGTTCTTTCGGACTAGCTGTTCAAAAAGTAAAAGGAAGAAAAGTTAGCCGTTAAACGAGACACTGAAGAACTTCAAGATCTGGACACGAAAGTCCTGATGTGTGTGTGTCAGTCAGTGCTGGGAAGACACGTGAAAAATGTCATCTTACAAGACAAGAAATAGTGTAAGAACTTCTGATCCACAACTTGCTTACAAAGATGGGGTGTATAGTCTCATTCCACCTGAATTCAGAGCTCTAATATGAGATACCGACTGATTGCGTAAGAAGAATGCTATTTGCAACGCGTTCAAATTGTGCATTCTTGTGTAATTTTTATCCTGCCTTATGTAGATGCACATTATGTTATATCCTAGCCAGTAATGCCAACCGAGCCCGCTGCCAAAAAGGTTGGCAGCATCAAAGTCCGGACGCCGTCCGCATAAGCAGCGCCAGCGATACAGGAAATCGCCGCAAGTCTGCGCGCGCCACCGCTGGCTTCTGGCTTCTCAAGCGCTGGAGTCGCGAGCGCTAGGACAGTTCTGGATTCGCCGCTCAGTTGTATACTCGCCACCGAATTGTGTACTTGCTAGTCCGTTGTGTGTTCATCGCAGCAAAGTTGTTGTTTGTCGTCAGCCGACGCTGACCAAGCCGCTCCGACTCGAACTAGACAGATTTCTGTAGACCATGTTCACCACTGTGTTCTGTATCGTCGTTAATAAAGATAAGTACCGACTTTCATTTAATCCGAGTGTTTGGGTTTTCATCTTTCTGTTCACTGTTCCAGCGGACCGGTCGGCCCGCTATTAAAAGTGTGGCGGTGACTTCGTAGGCCGTTTCTACAGCGAAGTGTTGTTGCTACGAAGGCCGTCACAAAACTGGCGACGAGGACTTCCGAACTCGTGTGCAGGGCTGGTTCAACTTGTTTCTTGAGATAGAATTTTGGGGGCTGGTTTAATTTGTGTTCACTATGTTTGCCGAATTACAACAGTTGATCTTGTTACAGAGTCAGCAAATACAAAGTCTGGTGGAAGCAATCGCCAAACAAGCGGCTAATCCACCACCACACAAGGAACAAGCACAGGCAGCACCGCCTTTTCGTGCTTTTGAGGCATCACGAGAAGAATGGCAAGAATATTTCGCGCAGTTGCAGGCGCACTTGTCAGTCTACAAAATCACAGGTAATGAGCGGCAGCTTTATTTAATTTCCACTGCAGGCGTGGAAGTCTATAGACTACTTTGTAAGTTGTTCCCGGAATCCAAGCCAGAAGCTTAAGACTATGTCGTTGTTGTTACCAAGCTTGCTGAGTATTTCGAGACGCGAGTTCATGTGGCAGCGGCCAGATTCAAGTTCTTCAGATTAAAGAAACTGCCACATCAATCTAATAAACAGTGGTTAACAGATTTACGGGGCCTCACCCGTCAGTGCCGATTTAATTGTGTGTGTGGAGCTTCCTACAGTGATGTCATGTTACGAGACGCTATTACTCAAAACATTGCAGATTCTCGTATTCGTGCTGCTATCTTAAAGTTGCCTGACCCGTCATTGGAGACTGTGATGAACATTATTGAAGCCCAAGATACTTTTGACTATGCTGAGTGTGAGTTAGATCAGCCATGTATTTCTCAAATTGCCTGTTATAAGCAAGTTATGTCACGCCCGCGGCCCCACCGGCAGAGTCAGACTGTAAACACTAGCCGGCCGCGTCATGTTAAACACATTCGTCAGCCGCGTGTGCAAAATGATAGACTTAAGTCTTGCCCTAAGTGTGTTCTTGCTCATCCTCGTGAACATTGCCCGTTACGAAACGCGGTTTGTCACTTTTGTCAAAGGAAAGGACACATCCAGACTGTTTGTTTGCGTAAACGCAAGAACAATTCTAGTGCTGCCCAGCCCATGGATATTCATGTTCTTCAAAGCCAGCCCGCCCAGAAGGTCGCGTTTAAAGACTCTTCCACGGTTCGTGTGGGTAATAAACTTGTTCGCAATAAGCCACACACCCGGCCCTCTGCTATGCGACCCAAGCGTAATTCAAACGCTGTAACACGTAATGTACAGACTGCAAGTGAAGCGGGAGTTGTTGTTCCACCCGCCCAACCCACGAGTTGTCGTAAGCAGCGAACACGCGCTAAACGCGCTGATTTTGTGTCTTCCGCCTCCGCTGCACCGATCCAGAGACAGTGTAATAAACTATTTGTGAAGCTACGCATCCAGGATAAGACCTTCAATTTTCAATTAGACACTGGTGCGTCTGTGACTCATAAATAGTGCTACGTATGCGGCTATCGGCCGCCCTAAACTTTCAGCGGCAAAACATTCTTTGGCTACTTATAGTGGCGAACACATTCCTGTGTTAGGTGTATGTAGCGTGCCGGCCACATTCCGGGGCAACACAAAAACAGTTTCATTCACAGTGCTCCGCGCTACAGACAGTGTCAACATTTTCGGATTAGACTGTTTTGACTTGTTTGGCCTGTCTATCCAAGACAATGTGTTGCAACTTAATTCTGTTGTTGTTCCTCAAGACAGCATAACCGATTTGTGTAAACGATACAGTGACATATTTAACGACGAACTCGGTTGTGCTGCGAACTTTGCCGCTCATATTACGTTAAAAGATAATGCTCAGCCTCGATTTTTTCGTGCTCGTCCAGTGCCTCACGCCCTCCGGGCACCTGTAGAAGATGAACTTCGTCGTTGGCAAAACGACGGTGTTATTCAACCCGTTTCAGCGAGCCAGTGGGCTTCTCCCTTAGTTATTACAAAGAACCCGTCTGGCAAGTTACGTTTGTGTGCTAATTTTAAGTCGACAGTTAATCCTCAGACTGTCATTGATTCTTTTCCTTTACCTAGACCGGACGAGCTGATGGATAAGTTAGGGGAAGCTCGTTTCTTTTCCAAAATTGATCTCCGTGAAGCATATTTGCAATTGCCCCTCGACGAGCAATCACAACAGTATTTTGTCATAAACACGTCGTTGGGGTTGTTCCGTTTTCTGCGTTTGCCTTTTGGTTGTGCGTCAGCTCCAGCTGTTTTTCAGCGTTTTTTGTCACAACTTCTGGCTAATGTGCCATCGTGTTGCAACTATTTAGACGATATTGTTGTGTCCGGTCGGACGCCTGCTGAACATTTCCGTAATTTGGAGTGTTTGTTTACAGTGTTGTCTCAGGCAGGCCTACGTTGCAACATCGATAAATGTTCATTTTTCCTTACGGAGTTGGAGTATCTGGGACATGTTATTAATGCTCAAGGCATTCATCCCTCCCAGTCACATTTAGCAGCTATTCGTGATTTGCCCGCCCCTCGCAATCTGCATGAATTACAAGCAGTTCTTGGCAAATTGACATATTATATTGGGTTTATACCTAATGCATCACAGATTGCTGCACCGTTGCATCGTCTCCGCCGTAAGAATGTTCCGTTTGTGTGGTCAGCTGATTGCCAATCAGCCTTTCAGCAGCTAAAAGAGGCTTTATTGAATGATCATTGTCTGGTCCATTACGACCCTAACAAGCCTCTGGTGTTAGCTTGTGATGCTTCTTCTTTCGGTCTCGGTGCTGTGTTGTTTCACCGAGTCGGTAACACCGAACGTCCTATTGCGTTCGCATCTAAATTGCTAAACAAAGCTCAGTGTAATTATAGCCAATTGGACAAGGAAGCGTTGGCTATTGTGTTCGGTGTCACAAAATTCCATCACTACCTCTATGGTAGACCATTCTATTTAGTAACAGATCACAAGCCCCTGACGTCACTGTTTCATCCGTCTAAACCAGTTCCTCAGCAGACAGCTCAGAGACTACAACGTTGGGCTCTTTTGTTATCACAATACCAGTATGAGATACTGTATCGCCCTACAGCTCAGCATGCAAACGCTGACGCGCTTTCTCGATTGCCGATTGCTGCGGATGAGGTCTTCGATTCCTCTGGCGACTCTTGCCATCAGATTGACGCCGATGAGCATCAATCCCTCCGGGATTTTCCGATTGATTATCGTCAGGTGGCACGTGAGACAGCTACGGATCCTCATCTGAGTTTACTATTACGTTTTGTTCACCGTGGTTGGCCGTCCAAGGCAAAGGACATATCGGATCCTGTGGTTCGTCGCTATTATCCGCAACGTCATCTGTTGTCTGTTTCGCACGGAGTTTTGCTGTTACGCACCGAGAATGACCAGCTTCGTGTAGTGGTTCCCCAAGTGCTCCAATCCAAGGTCCTCGACTTGTTGCATCAAGGTCATTGGGGAGTGGTCCGCACCAAGCAGCTAGCCCGCCGTCATTGTACATGGATCGGCATTGATAAGCAGATTACGCAGATGTCTACAGATTGTTCGACGTGTGCCGAACACCAAGCTGCTCCGCCTCAACGCTATTTTGAGTGTGCACGCCCTGCCGGTCCCTGGCAGCGAGTACATATTGATTTCGCTGGCCCATATTGGCATTCTCGTTGGCTCATCGTGATAGATGCATTTAGTCATTTTCCGTTTGTTGTGCCCATGCAGTCTACAACGTCTGCACAAACTATACAGGCGTTGACTTCAATTTTTTGTATTGAGGGTCTTCCAGAAGTTTTAGTGTCTGACAATGGTCCACAATTTACCTCTGCTGAATTTGAAAGTTTTTGTTCTGCCAATGGCATTCGCCATGTTCTTACTCCACCGTTCCACCCTCAATCGAATGGTGCAGCGGAACGTTTTGTACGCACATTCAAGGATCATATGGACCGCCTTCGTGCTACGCACTCTCGTCAGCAGGCCCTCATCACGTTCCTGTCGTCGTACCGGACGACGCCACGCGACGGCCCTTCGCCTGCGGAGCTTCTCCACGGCCGTCGTCATCGCACCCTACTACGGTTGTTGCACCCCCCGGATCGACCCGCCGCTTCTGAGCATCGCACGCGTTTTCAGCGCAACGACGCCGTTTTTTTCAGAGTTTATCACGTTCGCCGTCGTTGGGAACGTGGTACCGTGATAAGTGTCGAGGGTCGCGGTTTTTATACTGTTCAAGGTGCTACTAGGGTGCACAGGAGGCATCAGAACCAGTTGCGCCGCGCTGGCCGCCCAGATTCTGCCGCTCGTTCTTTGTCCACAGATTTGGTCCGCGGCGGGTTCCAGCCGCGCCTTCCGACTTCGCTGCCGCCCCCAGGGCAGCAGCAGCAGCCGTCGCCGCTACCACGCCGACAGCCCGTCCCGTTGATGCCTCCCGCGCAGCTTCATGTGGGAGCGCCCCGGGTGGTCGCTCCGGCGCCTGCGGTCCCTCTTCAGTCGCCACCGCCTTCGGAGCTGATGGACGTCGACCCCTCAGCCGGGCCGCCTTCCCAAGCGGTGGCTGTGCAGCCTGTACTGCAGCCGCTTTCCTTGGGCACCCCCAAGGAGTCTGACACCGCAGCGCCTTGTCCGGCGCCCACTCAGCAGCCGTCGACGCAGCGTCAGGAGACGCTGCCTCTCTTCGTGGGTCCCGACGCCCGTCGCGTCCAGTACCAGAAGCTGCGCCCGTGGTCACAGGCGTGCACCCTGACCTCGGTTTTCAGTCGGTGTTTCCCGAGGCCCCGCGCAGCCAATGCTGGGGTGCGGACCGGGGACTGCCACCGACAACAGTCTCCGCCCCGGTCTCTTCTGCTACGTCTGCGGCCAGACCCCTCCCCCGCCGTCGACGCTCGCCACGTCATTATTCAACGACGGTGCGGCGATTTGGGGGGGGGAGGAGTGTTATATCCTAGCCAGTAATGCCAACCGAGCCCGCTGCCAAAAAGGTTGGCAGCATCAAAGTCCGGACGCCGTCCGCATAAGCAGCGCCAGCGATACAGGAAATCGCCGCAAGTCTGCGCGCGCCACCGCTGGCTTCTGGCTTCTTAAGCGCTGGAGTCGCGAGCGCTAGGACAGTTCTGGATTCGCCGCTCAGTTGTATACTCGCCACCGAATTGTGTACTTGCTAGTCCGTTGTGTGTTCATCGCAGCAGAGTTGTTGTTTGTCGTCAGCCGACGCTGACCAAGCCGCTCCGACTCGAACTAGACAGATTTCTGTATCCCATGTTCACCACTGTGTTCTGTATCGTCGTTAATAAAGATAAGTACCGACTTTCATTTAATCTGAGTGTTTGGGTTTTCATCTTTCTGTTCACTGTTCCAGGGGACCGGTCGGCCCGCTATTAAAAGTGTGGCGGTGACTTCGTAGGCCGTTTCTACAGCGAAGTGTTGTTGCTATGAAGGCCGTCACAAAACATTAACAGTCAGAAATTCATAACTCATTTCTCGATTATATGAAATTCTACAACATTGCCATTGTCATACACAAGGACACTGGGAAAAAAGATCTTCGTTAGTGTAGCTCAATTCGAGTCACTATACACGATTTACTTTTCCTCATTTATGACCCTGCCTGTACACGTGGATGTAGAAATATCTAAAGATGAGATAATAAACATCGATGTGACACGGAGGTCGTTTCTGCAGGTGTGTTCAGTACTGCGGTATTGGATGGGCTGCTGATTCACCACCGGGTCAGAGCTGATAACGTTGACGACCATTACGCGCTGTCATCTGCGAATGCTGAGTGGTGGTATATTGCCATCAGTATCACGCAAACCTACATTGCACATCATCTAATTGAGCGGTGTTTTCTTGATTTCTGTGGAGACATGCACGCCGCTGTCAGTCAAATAAATTTTGTTGCATTAGGAAACACAGGGGCGAAACGCACTGTTTTAGCCTTGCACTGCAGTTAAGTATAAAACGCGTTGTTTCTGAGGCATTTGCGTAATCCTCCTAAGTTTGTTTTACCTGAACAGCTCACTTTAAGGAACCAAATTGATTTGTGTACCTCTAACATCATATGTTTTTACTGGTTGGATTTGAATTGATATTTGCTATAATCCTACTCCTGTACTTATTTAATGTATCATATCACTGTTAGGGGTGCAATGAAATGTTGACATTGGATCCACTCGTTTCTGTTAGCTCTATGATAACTGGTACATTTTATCAATGTACGTACATACGTAAAAGCGCAAATAGAAAATTCCACGTGCGTAGTATTAATATTGACTTACCTTGTTGAGTGTTAAAGTTAAAAAACGAGTCAGTCGGTTTCGTTTATGAGTTTATAAAGTAGCTGTACCATTGATATTTTAGTTTTAAAATGGATAAACTAGAACATTTTGCCGTACTAGTACTATTATTGCTTGTTATGGACAGTTTATCAGTAATGGAGTGCCTCAAGAAGTTGGGTAAAGTTTACAGAGGCTTCGCCCTTTCATTTTCAAGTCATAAAAAATTGCTAAACTCGAAAGTTGCTCTCCTTGCGTTCGTGATAATCTAAGTGAAAGATCTCAATAGTTTAATAACAAATTAAGCTGTGTACTAATAAATTGCACAATATGGTATCTGAAAATCAGTGATGAATAGTGTACGAAATAAGTGACATCTCAGGCACAGCATGAAAACCAGTACGGTACATACAGTTGGAGAAATATGATAATGTTCTATGTGTAATGAGTGCATTTGTATAGATTTAACCGAAAAGATTCAAAGTAATTATTTATCAAATAATGCTTTCTGGGGGAGGAGGAGAAGTTGCAAGACCACTTCTTATCAGAAACAAAACAAATTAATGGCTGGATACAGAAAAATCTAAATCAGTATTATCTGCCAGTAACTTAAACGTAATTTTTTTTTTTTTGAGGATCCAAAGAAATTCGTCTCGTTGATTTCTTTTGGTACTCGTAGTTGACATAAATCAGAACAAAGAAGCCAAGGGAACGAAACAGAGTCTTAACAGTTAAAACTTTGAACCAGAAATGGAATAGTGAAGCAAACGGTAACAACAGGGCAGGGGAAAATGAGTGATATTCGATGAAAACTGTTGTGATCAGTGGCGATGTGATCTGCATGCAGCAAGTGTTGTAAGACAATACAGCAGTAAACTGAGTGACCAAAGCAATAGCAAAAGCTGTTGCTATTACTATACAGGATTAACGCACTGGATTATACAGCCGGACTACAGCCGGGCGCAGGTTTCAAGTCCGTTATACATTGCCGGCTCTGAGAAGGACCGAGCAGCTACGCATCTTCTTGTCTTTCTTCTTCTGTTACTAGATTGCATCACATGTTATATACAGTTGTAAAGCTGAGAAATCGATCTATTTACTGGTGCATAACACACTTCATTTCTTCTGATGTTTTGGGAGTTACAAGCAATCGTTTTCAGGTTGTTTGTTTTATCCCCCGGCAATCCGATCAAAAAAGCACCCACCAGCAATTGTGAGTTGTGCAAATTAGAGAAGAACAAAAGTAATACATGGTATGAGTGTGTTGCATATGCCTCTATTTTTTCTGGTATTCCACACAAACAGAAACTTCTAAAACAGTATTATCTGCACTCCTCATCACTTCAGTAATTAGGGAGGGTAGATCTACAAAGCATTCCTATGAAAAAGCTCATATGCTTTTGAGAAAAATGTGTAAGACAACATACGCTAATTTTCATAAATTTAAATAGTAAAGAAAGGGTCGGCTATGGGGAAAAAATTAGTACGTCCATGGGTTAGTTACCATAAATATCAATTCATAACGACATTTTGCTGTATTCCTGTTCTCCCAAGCCTATCTACTCAATTCATCCACCTTGCATACATATTGGACCTACTGATAACAAACAGACCCGAACTTTTCGACTCTGCAAGTGCAGAACAGGGAATCAGTGATCATAAGGCCGTTGCAGCATCCCTGAATATGAAAGTTAATAGGAATATAAAAAAAGGGAGGAAGGTTTATCTGTTTAGCAAGAGTAATAGAAGGCAGATTTCAGACTACATAACAGATCAAAACGAAAATTTCTGTTCCGAGACTGACAATGTTGAGTGTTTATGGAAAAAGTTTAAGGCAATTGTAAAATGCGTTTTAGACAGGTACGTGCCGAGTAAAACTGTAAGGGACGGGAAAAACCCACCGTGGTTCAACAGAAAGTTAGATAACTACTGCGAAAGCAAAGAGAGCTTCACTCCAAGTTTAAACGCAGCCAAAACCTCTGAGACCAAAAGAACCTAAACGATGTCAAAGTTAGCGTAAGGAGGGCTATGCGAGAAGCGTTCAGTGAATTCGAAAGTAAAATTCTATGTACAGACTTGACAGAAAATCCTAGGAAGTTCTGGTCTTACGTTAAATCAGTAAGTGGCTCGAAACAGCATATCCAGACACTCCGGGATGATGATGGCATTGAAACAGAGGATGACACGCGTAAAGCTGAAATACTAAACACCTTTTTCCAAAGCTGTTTCACAGAGGAAGACCGCACTGTAGTTCCTTCTCTAAATCCTCGCACAAACGAGAAAATGGCTGAAATCGAAATAAGTGTCCAAGGAATAAAAAAGCAACTGGAATCACTCAACAGAGGAAAGTCCACTGGACCTGACGTGATACCAATTCGATTCTACACAGAGTACGCGAAAGAACTTGCCCCCCTTCTAACAGCTCTAGAGGAACGGAAGGTTCCAAATGATTGGAAAAGAGCACAGGTAGTCCCAGTCTTCAAGAAGGGTCGTCGAGCAGATGCGCAAAACTATAGACCTATATCTCTGACGTCGATCTGTTGTAGAATTTTAGAACATGTTTTTTGCTCGAGTATCATGTCGTTTTTAGAAACCCAGAATCTACTCTGTAGGAATCAACATGGATTCCGGAAACAGCGATCGTGTGAGACCCAACACGCTTTATTTGTTCATGAGACCCAGAAAATATTAGATACAGGCTCCCAGGTAGATGCTATTTTCCATGACTTCCGGAAGGCGTTCGATACAGTTCCGCACTGTCGCCTGATAAACAAAGTAAGAGCCTACGGAATATCAGACCAGCTGAGTGGCTGGATTGAAGAGTTTTTAGCAAACAGAACACAGCATGTTGTTATCAATGGAGAGACGTCTACAGACGTTAAAGTAACTTCTGGCGTGCCACAGAGGAATGTTATGGGACCATTGCTTTTCACAATATATATAAATGACCTAGTAGATAGTGTCGGAAGTTCCATGCGGCTTTTCACGAATGATGCTGTAGTATACAGAGAAGTTGCAGCATTAGAAAATTGTAGCGAAATGCAGGAAGATCTAAAGCGGATAGGCACTTGGTGCAGGGAGTGTCAACTGACCCTTAACATAGACAAATGTAATGTATTGCGAATACATAGAAAGAAGGATCCTTTATTGTATGATTATATGATAGCGGAACAAACACTGGTAGCCGTTACTTCTGTAAACTATCTGGGAGTGTGCGTGCGGAACGATTTGAAGTGGAATGATTATATAAAATTAATTGTTGGTAAGGCGGGTACCAGGTTGAGATTCATTGGGAGAGTCCTTGAAAATGTAGTCCATCAACAAAGGAGGTGGCTTACAAAAAACTCGTTCGACCTATACTTGAGTATTGCTCATCAGTGTGGGATCCGTACCAGATCGGGTTGACGGAGGAGATAGAGAAGATCCAAAGAAGAGCGGCGCGATTCGTCACAGAGTTATTTGGTAACCGTGATAGCGTTACGGAGATGTTTAGCAAACTCAAGTGGCAGACCCTGCAAGAGAGGCGCTCTGCATCGCGGTGTAGCTTGCTCCCCAGGTTTCGAGAGGGTGCGTTTCTAGATGAGGTATCGAATATATTGCTTCCCCCTACTTATACCTCCCGAGGAGATCACGAATGTAAAATTAGAGAGATTCGAGGGCGCACGGAGGCTTTCAGACAGTCGTTCTTCCCGCGAACCATACGCGACTGGAACAGAAAAGAGAGGCAGTGACAGTGGCACGTAAAGTGCCCTCCGCCACACACCATTGGGTGGCTTGCGGAGTATAAATGTAGATGTAGATGCTCTATTATTTCGTGATATGGTCCTTCCGAAAAGGTCATGGTCCGACGCGTTTCAGTCTGTAGTTTGGTATCCATTGCTCAGTGATGACCTTGGATTCTCAACAAATATGCATACCCCTTCATTGATTTTCTTTCAATCCTGACTAACATTGTTTCACATGTCCCAATTGCAGCTCTGATTTCATCATTAGTTTTTCTTTCGATTCTTGATATTTTGGCTTTCCTTCGTACATAACGAATTTCTGCAGTTATCAGGTCTTTTTTGGGGTCATAATCTAGAATTCATAGTTGTGATCCGTAGCATAAGAGTACTCAAATATTAGTCTACTCACTTTTTTCTTATTATTGTTGGAAATCTTCTTGTCCAGTTCAAAAGAATTCATGCTCTCTGTAACTTTTATGCTTTCTTGTAGTATTCTGTGTTTTACTACAGTATTACCCACCACAGTGCTTTTAACATATGCCTCTACATATTTAAATGTTTCTACCTGCATCATAACAGATACGTCATTGATGTATACTGCAAATCTAATGTCACTATTCACTACGAAATAGTCAGTTTTGTTAGACTCATCTGTAGTCTCCATTTGTCATAGGGGTGTATTTCTGAGTAAGCGTCGTCTCAGAATCCAGAGATCGTATTCTTCTTCTGCTTGAATGGCTTGATCAGTAGCAAAACTTAATAAAAGTATCTATACATCATTAACAAGGATTCCCATTCAGCCACAGCTATTCTTCCATTCTCCGAGAGCCACTTCTACGTGCAACTGGAAAGGATGGGTGACATAGTGAGTAAAACTGTCTCAGTCCTATTGTGACATTATCACGTGCTGCTAACGACGATCCTCCTATCTTCACAGTAACTGGTAAATACTATTGACTATTTCTGTATCTTCCATAGAGTGCCATAATATTTAACTAAATATGCAGAAGTAATGTTACCTCTCTCCTTAAAGTCATTTATTTCTCTATCAACTGTTGTAAATTAAAGAGATTATTTGTACAGGCTCTGATCTATCTAAACACATCCTCCTCTTCCTTTTTAAATGAGGACAACATACTGCCTTCCTCTCTCAAACAATTTTATCAAACAAGTTCGTCATTGTGCACTTCACATCAATGCCCCTGTAGCAACTAGGTTCTGTTCTACTCCTCTTCTTGAAAGTAGGAAACATCTGATCTTTTCCATTCTGATAATAATCCATTCCGCTGACAACCGTTGTCCAAATTGTGCGTCATTTTGTTGTTCAGATGGTGTCCTCTAGCTTTCAATAATTCCACAGGACTGCGATAAGTTTAATTAACGTTAGTAATGTACGCGGGATGGAACTTTAATAGTGCCAACTATTTATCTACTGCTCGTACAAAATGTTGTGTGCTTCAAAGTTTTACTGGCCTTCAAGCAGTCACCAGCATTGTGTATAACCTGTTGCCAGCGATGTGGAAGTTGTAGGACACTCTTAGGAGTGCCAGTTGTGTTGTCAACACAACTGGCACTGCTAAGAAGAGTATCTTACAGCTCTCCTAGATGCCTGCACACTTCCCTTGTTGAGAGCCCTTCCTGGCACAAAGAAACAATGCGGACGCGATCGAACCGCGGTATTGACTGTCTAAGCATGGTTGAACTACAGACAACACGTGCTGTGTACCTCCTTTCTGGTGGAATGACTGGAACTGATCGACTAGTCCTAATAGTCGCTGCTCATGCTTGGTTATTTACATCTTTGGGTGGGTTTAGTGACATCTCTGAATATAGTCAAAAGGACTGTGTCTGTGATACAATATCCACAGTCAATGTCTACCTTCAGGATTTCTTTTGAATCTCTGCCTGACCATGATGCCATGATGTACACTAACTGAAATCTTTCCGTATCACCCGACCTTTCCCGAGTACACCTCTTCATCTTGAACAGAGCATACGCTATTACTAGCTGAAATTCATTACAAAACTCAGTTAATCTTTCCTCTCTCTCGTTCCGTGTCCAAAGTTTATATTCTCCTGTAACCTTTTGTACTACTACGTCCCCTGCAACTGCATTGCAGTCCCCCATGACTATTACATTTTCACCTCCTTTTACGTACTGTATTACCTTTCCAGTATCCATACACACATTCCCTATTTCTTCACCTTCAGCTTCTGACGTTGCCATGTATAGTTGTACTATCATTGTCGCTGTTGGTTTGCTGTCGATTTTATTCAGAACAACCTTATCACTGAACTGTTCACAGTAACTCACTCCGTCCTACCTTCCTATTCATGACCGATCTTACTCCCGTTATATCATTTTCTACTGTTGTTGATATTACCCT
Organism: Schistocerca nitens; assembly: GCF_023898315.1. Taxonomy (NCBI): domain Eukaryota; kingdom Metazoa; phylum Arthropoda; class Insecta; order Orthoptera; family Acrididae; genus Schistocerca; species Schistocerca nitens. The sequence goes on along the minus strand of NC_064614.1, from coordinate 292,076,445 downwards.
ACACTCATCTCACCATAAATTCTCGTCATGTTTCCATTTGACTTCACCGACCCCCGCTACATGTAGATTGAGCCCTTGCATTTCCCTTTTCAGATTTTCTAGCCTCCCTACAAGAAAGTAGCTTCTGACGAATCACGCCCCGACTCGTAGAACATTATTTTATTGATTGTTCAATCTTTTTCTCATGGTCACCTCCCACATTGCAGTCCACTCCCGGAGATTCGAACGGGGGACTATTCCGGAATCTTTTGTCAATGGAAAGATCATAATGACGCTTTTTCAATTACGGGCCACGTAATGCTTTCTGCATCCTCTTGCCGTTGATCAATTCTGATTCTTCCGTCTTTAATGGCAGTTTCCCGCGCCAAGCAGAAGATAGTGCCCCCGATCCTCTGTCCGCTCCTCTGCCCTCTCTGACAAGGATATTGGCAGACTGAACGTGACTTGTTATGCCGGAAGTCTTCGGCCGCCAAGGCCATTAACCAATTTTAAGTTGTGGTGGATTTCAAACCAGGGACTGATGACGTTTTGATTACCAGTCATTGATGCTTCTCCTAGAGGCAGAACTAGCTTTCATCAAACAATACAACAGCCCTCCAACCTGCCCTCTAATGAGCTCTATCTCGACACCAATGAAGTGGCAAAAGGTGGTGGTTTGGGCTCATATAAATGCAGGCCACAGGGCGTCTGGTTCGGAGCTGACCCTAAAGTAACCTATGTGTAACAGTTCGTTGTGTCATTGTGGTGCCAACTGCTCCTCAAATTGCTGCTGCAGGTACAGTACGATGAGCCAGAACCATACGCTGAACACAATAGTCTTACCTCTCGGTAGAGCCACGTGGCCATCCGGAGGCAGGTCGTCTTGGGATTGTACATTCTCTGGACCCCCGCTGCCAGCAGTCATGCACAGTCTCAACATTCCTGTCAGTCTTTCTGCAATATCGCAGGAGGAAGATCGTGCCTGTCGTAGACCTATTAAACGACCTCGTTGGAACTCAGTGAGGTGTTGATAATGGCTTCTTTGACGCCTTCAGGGCATTCTTGGTTAACGTCAACTCACCGCGTCCAGTCTCAAAAGTAACTAACACTCGAGACCGTTCCAGCGCGTATTTAAAGCAACCCTGATTTTCACCCTCATTGTGGCCCTACTAGCGCCTCTCTTATGCAACTGCTGCGAAATCTGACTAGAGTCATCTTTCAAATGTAGGAACACGTCTACCAACTTTTGTTTATGACCCATAGCTTCTTCTAGGTGTAGTAAGTTTTTCCGTCATCGACATTATTTTCATGTGCAGAATTTGACATGGATTAGAGAAAAAATGTTTTAAGATTATTTCATTTAAATTATTTTCAAAAAGAAAAATTGTTTGTTTCTGTAATTTTTCATATCTGCATAACTGCGTGTACGCAGTCACATTTACCAGTGCCTTGTTACAGCCAATTCCAAGCAGCAAGCCAGCAGAGAAAATCGATTTCGAACTCTGCTTTGCAGATGTGCACTGCAATACGAGTAGAGCGTTAAGACGGTGCTGGTACACGGGACTATCTCGTCTCTGAGAGTTTGGCCCTCCTCTGGTCTCGGGGAGGGGCAGAAGTCTGGCTGACTGTGGAGGCCGTTAAGCGCTGGCGGCCTTGTCTGGTGTGGTCCAGCAGGACCCACCAGCAGCAGCGACGGCGGCGGCGGCAGCGGCAGCAGCTTGTAATGAAGGGCCATTGATCGGCGCCGCTGGCCGGCTTAATTTGCGCAGCCGCCCCGGGTGACGGCGTTTACCCTCGCTCTGCGCTCTGCTGATCCCTTGTGCAGCCTCATTCTGCCCTCCACAACCCAACTAGCGCGTGGCCTGACTCGAGTGCGATCCCACTCACAAGAGTTTTAAAATCCCTCTTTTTTAGCGTACGTTGTACATTGAGGTGATAAAAATCATGAGATACCTCCTAATATCGTGTCGTACTTCCTTTTCCCCGGCGTAGTGCAGCCACTTGACGTGGAATGGGCTCAACTAGTCGCTGAAAGTCCCCCGCTGACATATTGAGTCATACTGCCTCTAAAGTTGTCCATAATTTCGAAAGCGTTGCTGGTGCAGGAGTTTGTTCAAGAGCTGACCTCTCTATTGTGCCCCATAAATGTTCGATGCGATCCATGTTGGGCGATATGGGTGGCTGGAATTGCCCAGAATACTATTCAAACTAATCACGAACAACTGTGCTACGGATAAATGGTTCACTGTCATCCATAAAAATGAAGTCCATGAATGGCTGCAAATGTTCTCCAAATCGCCGAACATTACCATCTGAAGTCAATGATGGGGTCAGTTGGATCAGAGAATTATGTCAATTCCGTATCAACATAGTCCACACCTTTATGGAGACACCAGCACCTCGGAGTGCATTGTTGACAACTTGGATCCATAGCTTCATGGGGGGTCTGCGTCATACTTGAACCCTTCGTCAATACACTGCCCTTTTATACCTTGTGTACGTGATACTACCGCCATCTCTTTACGTATATATCACTATCGCATGACTTCTTTCATCTTATTGTATTCTGCACACACTTATTGACGAGATACAGTCCATGTGAGCTTTCATGTTTCCTCGTTATACTGTGCATTCATCATCTTACGACTCATGTTCTGATTTGTCACCTCATTTGTGTTCATAATTTGTACGGATGATTTGGAATTCTCATCTGGCAATATTTCTCTCTCTATAGGTAGCAACATAATCGTAGTTGCGACTTGCTTCAGTATTGTTTTCCAGCACTGATCATATGGAATAACTGCATAAGAATTTCGGAAAATATTAGAAAGAACATAGCTTTCATCAATTCGTGTATTTAACTTATTACAATTTCACATAACGTAAATACCTTCAACGCAATAGAACAACTAAGATATGTAAGATTGGTCTTCCTTAAGGGAGTCATGCTTCATGACAAAAAAGTAGATCAGAGCTTTCACTTGTATCGTCAACGAAAATACTCTGCCGCTCACGGTAAGTGAGGGAAAGAGAAAAATAAATAAAACTTCACAAGTCTAGAGGGACCATCATATTATTTCACTGCTAACTGCGGTGGCACCTAACGGTTACTGCTGAGTAATTGCTCTTCTAAACAGAAGTCCATACGAGCAAACCGGTTGCGACTTTGGCTGGTACTGCTCGTACCTTAGGTGGTTGGGCTACGCACGGCTCTATTTATAAAGAATTGCTCGATGCAGTCATATGGTCCAGCTGCGCTCACCTGCTTTTATGTCCCCCAACTAACTAGCTGCAAATCTATATCAGTGATCCTACAACCAAACAGTCTTTGCATAGGTTAGAATTGTGAGTTACTAAAATGCAAAGAAATATAAAATAAAAGCTAAATGAATAATTTAATAAAAGGGTTTCTACACTCAAGAGCCGAAGAAAATGGTATACCTACGTTGCCTAATATCGTGTACCGGTCACCCATCAGAGACGTATCTAGACGCACTAGGGGTCCCACACCAGGGTCCCATATCACTAAAACTGCACACGCCCCACACTATTACAGAGCCTCCACCAGCTTGAACAGTACTCTGCTATGCAGGGTTCATGGATTCATGAGGTTGTTTCCATACCCGTACACGTCCGTCCGCTCGATACAATTTGAAACGAGACTCGTCCGACCAGGCAACATGTTTCCAGTCATCAATAGTCTAATGTCGGTGTTGACGGGCCCAGGAGAGGCGTGAAGCCTTGTGTCGTGCAGCCATGGGCTTTGTGTCGGCTCCGAAAGCCCATATAGATGAGGTTTCGTTGAATAGTTCGCACGCTGACACTTGTCGATGGTCCAGCATTGAAACCTGCAGAAGTTTGCGGAAGGGTTGCACTTCTGACACGTTGAACGATTCTCTTCAGTCGTCGTTTGTCCCGTTCTTGCAGTATCTTTTTCCGGCCTTAGCGATGTCGGAGACTTGGTGTTTTACCGGACTGCTGATATTCACGGTACACTCGTACACTCTTGAAATGATCGTACGGGAAAATCTCCCTTCATCGCTACCTCGTAGATGCTGTGTTTCATCGCTCGTGCACCGACTGTAACACCTAGATCAAACTCACTTAAATCTCGAAAACATGCCATTGTAGCAGCAGTAACCGAACCAACAAGTGTGCCAGACACTTGTCTTATATAGGCGTTGCCGGCCGCATCACCTTATTTTGCCTGCTTACATATCTCTATATTTGAATACGGATGCCTATGCCAGTTTCTTCGGCGCTTCAGTGTATTATATCGTCTGTAAATTGATGTAGACGACAGTTAATTATGTTGAATAACATTTATTTAAGAAAGGGTCCTCAAATAAACTGAAAGAGGTCCTACAGTCATCAAGTGTAATGCAGACAGAAATACTTTTCCAGAATTCAGTAAAGTTACATTGAGAGCATTATGAGAACGGTAGCAAAGTACCGAAACTAAACTGTAATGAAGGATACGTGTAAATTAAGTCCATTTCGTAATCAGAATACACGAAATATTCGCCAGCTCAAAACAGTTCAGAGTTCAACATGATGATTCGCTAAGGATAGTAACTCATACTCTGTTCAAAAAGATTTCAGAATTACAGCCGGTCGTCGTAAACTTTATTGCACGATATTTCGGCTGGACAACTGCCAGCCATCTTTAGATGAGCCGAACGAGGACTCACGAAGAAGCTCTCCGCTCCGTCTTATATAGTGCGCTGATGGTACTTCCGCGCATGCGTTGCAGTCGCGGAGACAGAAGGACCACACAGCCCTGCGACAGCGCCCTCGCTGGTGGAACTGCAAGACTCAGATACCGTCGGTATTGTCGCTGGCCGCAGCTATCGAAGTGTTCTAGCGTCTTGAGCAAATTTCGGAGATGACAGGATTCCACGCGTTATTCAATTGGTAACCACTGTCACGGTTCATGGGATTTCCCGAGATGCTTATTTCAACGGATTCTTTGATAATGGAGTCCCAAAAAGTTGTTGATGTGGCCAAAATCTAAGTTTTATCGTACTCCATTGAATGTCCGTCGGAAATACAATGTTCCGCAACTGCAGACTTACTGGGTTGCAGTAGGCGAGTGCAACGTTGATGTTCCGTACAACGCTCTTCCACTGTACGCGTTGTCTGTCCTATATAGGCCATACCACATTGGCACGGTATTTCGTAAATTCTCGCCTTCCGCAATAACAAATCGTCCTTCACCGATCCCAGCAAATCCGAAATCTTAGAAGGTGGACGAAAAACCACTTTCACATGAAAATTATTAAGAATCCTCGCTATTTTGAAGGAGATGTTTCCAACGAAGGGAAGAAAAGCTTGGGACTTTACTGGCGCGTTCTCCTCTTTATCCACTTCCCGGTTCCTGGCTCTATTTGAGAAGGCCCTGTCAATTTGCCGGGTCGAGTATCCATTGCGTCTGAACACCGTCCTTGAATGTGCAGCCGGCCGGAGTGGCCAAGCGGTTCTAGGCGCTACAGTGTAGAACCGCGCGACGCTACGGTCGCAGGTTCTAATCCTGCCTCGGGCATGGATGTGTGTGATGTCCTTAGGTTAGTTAGGTTTAAGTGGTTCTAAGTTCTAGGGGACTGATGACCTCAGCAGTTAAATCCAATAGTGCTGAGAGCCATTTTTTTTTAAATGTCCAAGTTCCTTAGGCACATTCTCTGCATCCGACACCGTATGTGCCGTGTGCACAAGGGTTTTAAATACACTCATGGTTTGGGATGCGTGATGGCAACTTGAAGAATGCAAGTACAAATCAGTGTGAGTGGGCTTACGATAAACAGAATGTCCCACTGAGCCGTCACTCTTCCGTTTAACCAAAACATCCAGGAATGGAAGGCAACCATCTTTGTCTAGTTCCATAGCAAATCGAATATTCGCATGGATGGAGTTAAGATGATGAAAAACTCCGTTAACTTTTCTTTTCCGTGGTGCCACACTATGGAAGTATCATTGACGTATCTCCAAAAAACAGTTCCTTTACAAACCGCTGATTCAAGTGCCCTCTCCTCAAAATCCTCCATGAGAAGGTTAGCCACCAGAGGAGACAGAGGGCTGCCATGGCGACACTGTCAGACTGTTCAAAATATTCCTGGTTAAACATAAAATAAGTTGAGGAAAGGGCACGTCGAAACAAAGCAGTGACGTCCGATTCAAACTGTTCACCAATTAGCGTCAAGGAATCCGCAAGAGGTACTTTTGTGAAAAGGGAAACTACATCAAAACTCACTAGAAGATCCTAACTACTTAAGTGGAGAGCCCCCAATCTGTTGATAAAATCAGCACAGTTCCGTATGTGATGTGAACATTTGCCAACAAATGGTCTCAGCGAAGAAGCTAGATGTTTGGCTATATCATATGTGGGTGCGTCAATACTACTCACTATAGGCCGTAAAGGCAGACGTTCTTTATGTGCTTTAGGAAGACCATACAGTCTCGGTGATACGCTGTCATGTGGTCCTAACCGCTTGACGGTCTCTGGAGCTAACGAGGAAGAGTTCATAAGTGTACACGTCTTACATTGCACAGTTACTGTTGGGTCTTGATCAATCCTCCTATACAAAGTATCACTAAGTAGACTATACATTTTCTTCAAATACAATACGAGGTAACAAAACGGTAGAATTACCTTTATCAGCCTTCAGCACCACTATTTCCGAATCCTCTCAAAGGTTCCGTAGTGCAGCCCTTTCTTCAGCGGTTATATTGCTGCGTTGGGGAGGAGCTTTCAGGAGAACCCGACCAGTTTCCCTTCTTATTTCTTCAGCAGCGTCCATAGGAAGGCGACGTTAAGCTAGTTCATCATCACTTACGAAACTTATAAGAGTTACTGCACTTGGTGTAGGTGCAAATTAAGACCTTTGCCCAAAACGGACAGCGTCGCATCGTCTAAAATCTTCTCCGTGAAATTAAGAACGGAACGTAGTGCAGTTATTTGCTGTGGCGTCCGCAGTTGTGGCACCAAGCGATCAAATTTCGACATCTGCCAGTAACTAGCAGCCTTATATACCCAATCGAACTTGGATGAAGTCACTTCATCCAACCATCCCATGATATAGGAGAAAGAAGTGCTGCAATCTTCGAGTGAAGATGGAACAATTCTTCTGAGATGGCATCCAACCTTCGTCTCGTATAACAAATTCTCTCCTTCACAATAGCACGGCTCGCCTTCTCCATTATTTTCCGTGCAGTGGTCGTCTTAATAAAATGTGTCACTCTGGCAAATTTGGGTATTATGGCATCGTCCCGATATCTCACTAAAAAACTTAAAGAACTTACAAGTTTTGCTCTCGTACCACATAGCTTGTCGAACCTTCTTACATTTGAGGCCATCTCCTCCCCGTAAAGGCGTTTGATGTAAGATTTGAAACTTTCCCGCCGAATCAAATGTACTAAAAGTTTTAGGGGTTGCAGCCGGTCGTCGTAAACTTAATTGCACGATATTTGGGCTGACAATTGCCAGCCATCTTCAGGTGTGCCGAACGAGGACTTCCCAGACTAAAGTGTCACAGCAATATTTAAATAAATAAATGTTAGAAACGATCGGTCAGAGACGGATCATTACAATAAATATAAATAGAGGTTTGTTCATAAATAGATAAGCCAGCATTCTTGCGCAAGTCCGCTCATGATAAATATAAATAACAAGTTGTCGTTAAAAACTGTTTAAACAGTTATTTAGGCCTGCTTATCAGAAACATCTTTTGCCACTCTTTCGCAAGGTCGGTGTCAGCTAACATCTGCGATTGACCACATATTAAATTACCATGATTTTGTATTATCAGTTGTTGTTAATATTTAAATAAAGTGTTTAAAAGTTGTTAATTCAGAGGTTCATTGTGAAAATGTTTCTTTTCTGTGGAATATTAACTTATGTAGTTTTAAAGGTATTGGCGCACCTTATTTTTCTGAGATAGCAGATTATTATCATTTGCTTTAATATGTGACTGAATTGTAATAGATTCTTTAAGAGTTGTAAGATCTTTCAGCTTGTCTGACACACTGCCATTTTTGGTGCATCTCCTGCGCAAAGGCCACGCGATATGCTCCGGTCCAGATTCCTGACTATGGCATTTACCCATGTCCGGCACCACTGCTCGTCTTCGTACCTGGAACCACCCTTGCCGGTCGGCTAGCCGGAGCTGCTGCAGCGCGCCCTGAACCCTGGACCTGCCAGAGTTCAGCCGTAGAACACTTCCACCTCCCGTCATATTACTTCGAGGCAGCCAGATCGCACACCTACATGCACAGGACGTTACATACTACAGTTAAATTAAATATGCAAAGGACTTGGCATTACGTGACCACTTATCAGTATGACATTGCACCCCCTCTGACATGGAAATATGCACTTATTCCGTTGGAGAAGATATCATAAAGCCGTTGTATTCTGAGGGAAGCTGGCCCACAACTGTTCTAAACGGTCCTTTATGTCCTGGATAGTGCTACTGGGACAGAGTTTCCGCAGTTGTTCTTAACGTCTGCACTGGTCCCGCAAACGTCCCATCGGGGACAGATTTGGGGATCAATGGTAGTGGCTAAAGTATGCTTGGTGCACTGAAAGACGATCTTTCTTTGTGGCAGTCAACGTGGTCGACCGGTACACTGACGACGAATATGCTTGAAGTTCACTAAGTCTATAGATACAGCAATAAGGAATAACTCTGTAGGCAGTAGAGCTGAAGAGGAATGGACACCTCTAAAATGGACAATCACGGAAGTTGGGTACAAAGGAGGTAGCTGCGAAGAACCTATGGGTAACAGAAGACATACTTCAGTTGATCGACAAAACATCTACATCTACATCTACATTTATACTCCGCAAGCCACCAAACGGTGTGTGGCGGAGGGCACTTTAGGTACCACTGTCATTATCTCCCTTTCCTGTTCCAGTCGCGTATGGTTCGCGGGAAGAACGACTGCCGGAAAGCCTCCGTACGCGCTCGAATCTCTCTAATTTTACATTCGTGATCTCCTCGGGAGGTATAAGTAGGAGGAAGCAAAGAGGGAAATACAAATACATACAGTGAAATCCAGCAATGCAGAAATACAAGTTGCTGAGGAATGAAATATATAGGAAGAGCGGGGAAGCTAAGATGAAATGGTTGCATGAAAAATGTGAAGAAATCGAGAAAGAAATGATTTTCGTAAGGACTGAGTCAGCATATAGGAAAGTCAAAATGACCTTCGTTGAAATTAAAAGCAATGGTGGTAACATTAAGAGTACATCGGGAATTTCACTGTTAAATGCAGAGGAGGGAGCAGATAAGTAAAAAGAGTACAGTGAAGGCCTCAATGAGGGCGAAATTTTGTCTCATGTGATAGGAGGAGTGTCAGGAGTCGATCTACAAGAGATAGAGGATCCAGTACTACAATGACAATTTACGAGACCTCATGACGACTTCAAATATAATAAGGCAGAAGGGATAGGTGACATTCCATCAGAATTTCTAAAATCGTTGGGGAAAGTGGCAAGAAAACAACTGTTCATCTTCGTGTCTAGAATGTATGAGACTGGCGACATACAATGTGACTTCCGGATAAATATCATCCACACAATTAAGAAGACTGTAAAAACTGGAAAGTGCGAGAATTGTCGCACGATCAGCTTAACACATCATACATCCACGTTGCAGACAACTATAATGTGCAGAAGAATGGAGAAGAAAATTTGGGATGTGTTAGATGAAGTCAGTTTGGCTTTACAAAACCTAAAGGCACCAGAGCGGCAATTCTGACGCTGCGATTGATAATGGAAGCAAGGCTAAAGAAAAATCAAGACACGTCCATAGGATTTGTCGACCCGGAAAAAGCGTTCAACAATGTACAATGAAGTAAGATATTTGAAATTCTGAGCAAATTCGGGGTATGCTATAGGGAGAGACGGGTACTATGCAATATGTACAAGATGGTATAATAAGAGTGGACGATCAAGAACGAAGAGCTTGGATTAGAAAGTGTTAAGACAGGGATATAGTCTTTCGCCACTACGATTCATATATCGAAGAAGGAGTGACGGAAATAAAAGGAAGATTCAGGAGTGTAATTAAAATTCAAGGCGAATGGATATCAACGATACGATTCGCTGATGACATTTCTATCCCGAGTGAAAGTGAAGAAGAATTACGTAATCTGCTGAATGGAATAAGCAGTCTATTGAGTACAAAATACAGACTAAGAGTAAATCAATGAAGACTAAAGTAATGGGAAGTAACAGAAATGTGAACAGCGAGAAACTTAACATCGGGATTGATGGTCAAGAAGAGGAATTCTGCTACGTAGGTATCAAATGAACCAATAACGGAAGGAGCAAGGACATCAAAAGCAGACTACCACTGGCAAAAAAGGGCATTCCTGGTCATCAGAAATCTACTGGTAGCCTATAAAAATAAAAACCTTAATTTGAGGAAGAAATTTCTGAGAATATACGTTTGGAGCTCAGGATTGTGTGGTAGTGGAAAATGGACTGTGGGAAAACCGGAACAGAAGAGACTCAAAGCATTTGAGATTTGGTGTTACAGACAAATGTTTAAAGTCAGGTGGACTCTTAATAAATGAGGAGATTCTGAGCAGAATCGGAGAGGAACGGAATATGTGGAAAAGACTGACAAGACGAAGGAAAAGGATGACAGGGCATCTGTTAAGACATCAGGAAATGAGTTCCGTGATACTAGATAGAGCTGTAGAGGTCTAAAACTGTGGAAGGAGACAGAGGTTAGAATACATCCAGCAAGTAACTGAGGACGTATGTTTTTGAAGTGCTGCTCTGAGATGAAGAGGTTGGCACAGGAGAGGAATTTGTGGCAGGTCGCATCAAACCAGTGAGAAGACTGATGAGTCAGAAAAATTAGCTGAGAACGTCAGTGGGCAAAGTAATTTTCACCATGTCGTTTATTTTAGTCAGTGTTCAGCTAAATTGTTTAGTGGCTGTATCGGTTTCACTATTTGCTTTATTGTCGTTGGTTCCATCAAATCAGGCTTCGAGGTAACATTTTGTAAACGACCGTATTGCACGACTCAATGTCAGTTGAGTAGTGTCAATACGAGCGTTATATTTTCCTGTTGGTGTAATTGCAGAAAAGCAGATGGAGGAAACAAAAAAAATGACCTTTTCGAAGGAAATTTGCCATCAATGTACATGATCACCTGCTCCCTGAAATCTCAGCAGCCTTGTTATCACTAGGAGAGCAAAGGCATTTATGACTGCAGAGAAGAAAATTTCGATAGTCGTAGCCATAACAGAAAGGTACTAACTGAAGACGAACGCTCTGGAAACACAAATGCAATTTTCTTTTGAGGAACAGGATGGCAAACAGTAGTTTAAATTATTCCTGCGATTGTAAAACATCGGTGATAGTTAAAATTCAGAAACGTTGTCATTTCACTGGTCTGCACCTTGCCTACTACGTAGAATGGTCTGAACACGAAGCTGAAAGTGCATGCCTGAAATCATGTAGTGCACAAATTGACAGGGACAATTTCGGGAGCAGAAACTTTGAGGACCACCTCAATAATTCTTTGCGTCTTTGCTGCTGAATACTCCTATGGTGGTATGTGGTATGCTACCTGATCGCACAGTTCTAAATCATTTTAAGTGTCTGTTAATGAATCATGCTACATAATTGAAATATGGTGCATCGCTCTGGAGGAGGTATATTATCTCTCTGTAATCGCTCCTCTTGACATTCAGTGGGGCGTTGCAGCCAGCAGAAAGAAGACTAAAGCAACATGATAAAAAGTCAGTCTATGTAATTTCACGAATATATTTAAGAAAAAGTTCCCCTAACGAAACTTTAAACGTGGAGAGGTTGAATCAAGCATGTTGAATAATGAATGATACCTGTACGGACGGTTCGAAATCATTGTCCCTGATACGCTTTAGCCCGTGTACTTTTTCGCTACCAATTGTGATATGCACTGTATACGTACCTTGCACTTGAACGATCCAGTCAGTTCGGCACTCCAAGCGTCCCTCTCACAATCAGCTTGGTGCACCAGTAAGTGGCTAAGTGTCTTTTGTCGCTTGTGCCTTAAACGTACCTGGATACATGAAGGCGGACACCTCCGTTTTCAGAAAAGAAATGGACTTCCTCCAACTCAGTCAACTGCATGCGTTCTATTGGCATAAGTAGCGAAACTAAATTCCACAGATGGTGACTCAGCGAGATTTTGGTAGTTATGGGCTATAGCACACCTGCATCCTCTTCTTACACTATCATCTACGCTCAGTCTCATGAACAACGCAATATTTAGCGGAAGCTACGACAATGCATATGACGTTTGATAAGGCTTCTGACAGAATAAATAAATAAACTTCCCAAGAAAAAGGACCATAAAGTGTACATGTCGCTATTTTCGCGATACTACGTAAGTGATTTATAGATTGTCTCCACATCCTTATAACTTATACGGTTTGAAACGCAGAACGGGGAAACGCGATAATCAACAGTAATTGAAAGCAATCCCCTTCCAACCATTATAGCAGTGCTAAACGTAAAGCTGATTTTGAAAACAAAGTCCTTTACTATTACTGACATAACTACTCAAGTGCACAACGTGCCCGTGGTCTTGTGGTAGCGTCTTTGATTCATAATGGAAACTTCACGGGTTCGAATCCTGCTGCTGCTGCTTTATATTTTGATTAATAATCACATTGGCGGCCGAAGACTTACGGCATAGGAAGTCACCCTCATCCTGCCAACGGCCTTGTCAAAGAGGGCGGAGGAGCGGACAGAGGTTCAGGGCACTCTCTTGTCCTAGGGGTGGGAAACTGCCCCTGAAGGCAGAAGAATCAACAAAGATGAACGAAATGAGGATGCAGAAGGCAATGGAAACCACAGCATTAAAAACACGTAACGTCTATCTACAGGACGTGTGGCCTGTAATTGAAGAAGTGTCATAATGATCTCTCCTTTAGCAAAAGGTTCCGGAATAGTCCCCCATTCGGATCTCCGAGAGGTAACTGTCAAGGGGGAGGCTACCATGAGAAAAAGATTCAATAACCAACGAAATAATAACACTGTACGAGTCCGGGCGTGGAATGTCAGAAGCTTGAACACGTTAGGAAAACTAGAAAATCTGAAAAGTGAAATGCAAAGGCTCAATCTAGCTATAGTAGAGGTCAGTGAAATGAAGTGGAAAGAAGATCAGCATTTCTGATCAGATGAGTATAGGGTAATATCAAAAGCAGCAGAAATTGGTATACCGGGAGTGGGATTCGTTATGAATAGGAAGGTAGGGCAGAGGGTGTGTTACCGTGAACAGTTCAGTGATAATGTTATTCTTATCAGAATCCATAGTAAACCAACACCAACAACGATGTTTCAGGTATACATGCAGACGTCACAAGCTGAATACGAAGAAATAGTGAATGACGATATTGAAAGGGTAATACAGTATGCAAAGGGAGATGAAAATGTAATAGTCATGGGGGATTGGAATGCAGTTGTAGGGGAAGGAGTAGAAGAAAGTGTTACAGGAGAATACGGGCCTGAGGCAAGGAATGAGAGAGGAGTAATAGCGAATACACTGTTCAGAAATCACAAGAGGAGAAGGTGTACTTGGAAAAGGCCGGGTGATACAGGAATATTTCAGTTATATTACATCATGGTTAGACAGAGATTCCGAAATCAGATATTGGATTGTAAGGCGTACCCAGGAGCAGATATAGACTCAGATCACAATGTAGTAGTGATGATGAGCAGGCTGAAGTTTAAGACATTAGTCAGGAAGAATCAATACGCAAATGAGTGGGATACGGAGGTAATAAGGAATGAAGAGACACGCTTGAAGTTCTGTAAGGCTGTAGATACAGCAATAAGGAATAGCTCAGTAGGCGGTACAGTTGAAGAGGAATGTACATATCTAAAAAGCGCAATTAGAGAAGCTGAAAAGAAAAACATAGGTGCAAAGAAGGTAACCACGAAGAAACCATGGGTAACAGAAGAAATACTTCAATTGATCGATGAGAGCAGGAAGTAGAAAAACGTTCTGGGAAACTCAGGAATACAGAAATACAAGGCGCTGAGGAAGGAAATAAATAGGAAGTGCAGGGAAGCTAAGACAAAATGGCTAAATGAAAAATGTGAAGAATTCGAAAAAGAAATGATTGTCGGTAGGACTGAATCAGCAGACAGGAAAGTCAAAACAACCTTTGGTGGCATTAAAAGCAAGGACGATAACATTAAGAGTGCAACGGGGTTTTCACTGTGAAATGCAGACAAGAGAGCGGATAGGTGGAAACAATACATTGAAAGCCTCTACGAGGGGAGAAAATTTGTCTGATGTGATAGAAGAAGAAACAGGAGTCGATTTAAAAGAGAGAGAGGACCCGGGATTAGAATCAGAATTGAAGAGAGTGTGGAGGACTTAAAGATCAAATAAGGCAGAAGGGATACGTAACGCTCCACCAGAATTTCTAAAATCGTAGGGGGAATTGACATCAAAACGACTATTCACGTTGGTGTATAGAGTTTATGAGTCTGGAGACATACCAGCTGACTTTCGGAAAATCATCATCCACACAATTCTGAAGACGGCAAGACCTGATAGGTGCGAGAATTAGCGCCCAATCAGCTCAACAGCTCATGCATCCAAGTTGATGACAAGAATAATACCAAGAAGAATGGAAAAGAAAATTAAGGATGCACTAGATGACGGTCAGTTTGGCTTTAGGAAAGGGAAAGGCACGAGAGAGGCAATTCTGACGTTGCGGTTAATAATGGAAACAAGACTAAAGAAAAATCAAGACTACTTCATTGGATCTGTCGACCTGAAAGGAAGTTCCACAATGTGTAAGCAACTAAGATTGAGAGGCAAATAGTGTAAGCTATAGGGAGAGACGGGTCATATACAATATATACAACAGCCAAGAGGGAATAATAAGAATGGACGACGAAGAGCGAAGTGCTCATATCAAAAAGGGTGTAAGATAAGGGTGTAGTGTTTCGCCCCTACTGTTCAATCTGCACATCGAGGAAGCAATGATGAAAATAAAAGAAAGGCTCAGGAGCGGAATTAAAATTCAAGGTGAAAGGATATCAATGATACGATCCACTGATGACATTGCTATCCTGAGTGAAAGTGAAGAAGAGTTAGTTGATCTGCTGAATGGAATGAACAATCTAATGAGTACAGAGTATGGATTGAGACTTAATCGAAGAAGGATGAAGGTAATGAGAAGTAGTAGAAATGGGAACAGTGAGAAACTCAACATCAGTATCGATGGTCACGAAGTAGATGAAGTTAAGGAATACTGCTACTTAGGCAGTGAAATAACGAGTGACGGACGGAGCAAAGAGGACATCAAAAGCTGACTAGCGACAGCAAAAAGGGCATTCCTGGCCAAGAGAAGTCTACTAATATCAAATATCGGCCTTAATTTGAGGAATAAATTTCTGAGGATGTACGTCTGGAGTACAGCATTGTATGGTAGTGAAACATGGACTGTGGGAAAACTGGAACAGAAGAGAATCGAATCATTTGACGTGTGGTGCTACGGACGAATGTTGAAAATTAGGTGGACTGATAAGGTAAGGAATGAGGAGGTTCTGCGCAGAATCGGTGAGGAAAGGAATATGGGGGAAACACTGATAAGGAGGAGAGGCAGGATGATTGGACATCTGTTAAGACATCAGGGAATTATTTCCATGGTACTAGAGGGAGCGGTAGAAGGCAAAAACTGTAGGGGAAGACCGTGATTGGAATACATCCAGCAAATAATAGGGGTCATAGGTTGCAAGAAGTGCTACTATGAGATGAAGACGTTGGCACAGGAGAGGAGTTCGTGGCGGGCCGCATCAAACGCTCCCCACCCCCCAACCCCCTATCCCCCCCCCCAAAAAAAACTACTGAAGTAAAGAAAAACTGTAGGAGACGGTAGTACCTTAAACACACACACTTTTGTGTGTGTGTGTGTGTGTGTGTGTGTGAGAGAGAGAGAGAGAGAGAGAGAGAGAGAGAGAGAGAGAGAGACAGAGAGAGAGAAACGTCATACAAAACAGTGTGTAGAAAAACAGATTTGTTTGTGGTGTACATGTGGAGGTGTCAGTTTGGCCGGTAATGGACTCAACGTGTGACGCGTTGTAATGAACTGTGAACGGTCGACTGCTGTCTACTCTTTACTACAAATCTGCATACTAATTTGCCCTTGTAACGCAGCAAGCGAGACCCCACAACTCATTTGCGTACGGTGCATTAGCGTACACGTTGACTTATGCAACTGAAGCCCAATTTAGTGTTTTGAAAGATTTAATGAGCTGAACATGAATATATCACTAGACGGCTTCGTAATCACGATGATACGCAGGCGACGGAAGAACATTTACTCGTTGTTGGATTGGTACGTCGTATCACACAAAAGATATCTGCTGAGGCTACGAAGAGGGCCCCAAATTATCTCAGATATCAGCGGATTGTCTCTATATAGAGAGTAATCTAAGCATGGTCAACAGGTGGGGGAGGATAACATGGCTCAGTGGAAATCTGCTTGAGAGCAGGGACGCTTCTACACAAGTTTGCGTAAGAATGATGCCAAACGATCAAGTTTGAAAAACAGAAGGTGCAGACTTCTTGATGAAGAAATGTTTGTGCACCACAGTGGCTGAGTACACAGCCAAATCACGCTAATGGTATTGAAGAGCGTCCCTCCAGGGCAGACGATTGATGAAAGAGCTCATACACGCGATTACATCTTGTCCTTAGAATTTTCTCCATCCATCACTACAGATACTTGCAACTAATTGGGTAGAAGTTGTGTTTTTACATCCGTCCACGTCCGGTATTTGCTCATTTCTGTCAACCGTGTCTGTCTGTCTTGGTACCTGAGACTGGTTCAGAGGAATGGAGACATCTGATAAGTTTTTACGATCGGAAGTATGATTCTGTATGAGAACAGGACTCAGTTCGGACATTGGTACCAAAGAACGTAAAATATTTCTTCCCATGAACTAGAATTTGTTTCCCATGTCTATGTACGTTCTTTCAAATAAACCTCTATTTGTCACTGACTCAAAATTAGCGTCATTTGAATTTGTCGCCTTTGCAAGAAAGAAATTTCGAGTATGTATCTGGCTATGGCAATTTTTTTCCAATACGAGAACCGTCACTGAGCTTCAATAAATCTCTCATATTCTGGCAATGAGCTTGAAAATTTTCCTAATTCCTAAAACCTTTTGCCACATAGTGGAATAATGAAGGAGAGCAGGAAAGCTGAGACGAAATTCTTTTCGTATTTCATAAAAAGATATTGTAAAGATTTTGACTTCGGCTGTTGCTTAGAAGTACCCACTTTGTTAAAGCTCGCGCGATTGGTAAATTTATATTGTAATATTGGGACCTACTGCACTTTAAAATGCCTTGTAAGCCCGAAGTTAGCCTGCCGTGCGAGCTTCAATACTGTGAATACTTTTCAGCAACAGCTGAAGTGAAAACATTTAAAACGTCTTTTAACTAATATACGGAAGTAACAATGCACATTTCGTAGTTAGACAACGTGGATCAGGTTGGATCCACCAATTATTGGAGTATACAAAAAACTATTAAAAGAATAGATACAAAAAAGGCTCTGAGCTCTATGTGACTTAACATCTGAGGTTATCAGTCCCCTTGAACTTAGAACTACTTAAACCTAACTAACCTAAGGACATCACACAACACCCAGTCATCACGAGGCAGAGAAAATCCCTGACCCCGCCGGGAATCGAACGAGTTATTCACGTTAGTGACAAATTTTTATGTTTTATTACAATATTTTACTGTACTTTTTAGCCATGTGTCAACTGAAGATGTCGAAAACCACAGTACAAGAGTTTATTTACGATCACTGAGTTCTAGTTTTACAGTATGCCTAATCTGCGCTGCGTGTGTTACATTTTTAAGAAGTTTTTATCAGCTAAATACAACCTACATGAGTCAATAGCAGCTTGGAATTCCATGCAGTTACGTAGCGGTAAGATAAATGTGTAATCTGTTTTACCGAGTGCAGTACGAATAATCTGCATCTGTACAGTAATTAAGCGCAGATGTATTCGCTGAGATTGTTATGGGATCTAAAACATCCGTAAAAGAAAGGTACTAACAGACAAATTCTACACTATTTAAATAAAAATTCGATCATTTGCGGTTGTCGGACTCTAATTAGACACGTAGCATCGAGCGTGGTTTCTGTAGTTAATAGTCCGCAGCTCGTGGTCGTGCGGTAGCTTTCTCGCTTCCCGCGCCCGGGTTCCCGGGTTCGATTCCCGGCGGGGTCAGGGATTTTCTCTGCCTCGTGATGACTGGGTGTTGTGTGATGTCCTTAGGTTAGTTAGGTTTAAGTAGTTCTGAGTTCTAGGGGACTGATGACCGTCGATGTTAAGTCCCATAGTGGTCAGAGCCATTTGAACCATTTTTTTGTAGTTAATAACAGCTACAGCGTTGAAGAACACGCTCTTTCAAAGCTGCCCATGACTAGCGGAAAGCTACAGCCTGTGGAATCTGGTGGGACTGTATTTAAAATAATGGCACCGGAAAGATAATTAGTTCGCACAGTGAATCAGCAGCGGAAAATCGGGTATTTCGAAAGAGAACGGTTACCATCACGCGGAATGGATAAAGCGTTCGCTCGTTTCTGCTTTTTACTGAGTTTAATGAGCAGTCGCTCAGGCGTTTTCAAAAGAATCACGTTCAAGTCAATCTCAGATTCTTCTGATTAAAAGGGCTGGGTTGCATTCTTCGTTCCCGAGTGGAGTAATACTGTTTCCACTACGCACTATTTTAACTTATTTTAACCTATTTTAACGTTAGGTACGCATTCTTTAGGGACTCACATTTCAATATGCATCTGAAGATGGGCCATACCCTGTATATCCTGAAAACGGGTATTGCTTTCCTTTTTAGAAATAAATAATTTTTACAACGTATTTTATTATTGACAGTGAATCGAAATGATTATTGTGTAACAAACAGAATAACATTTTGCCGAAGGCATTCAAAATGAGAGGAACGTAACCGTTTATTATTTATACGATCATCCCACCTTTATGTGCAAATATGCAAGCTATGAAATTTTTTAGTTGTGTATATACGTAGATTCGTTAAGTAGGCTCTAAAAGAGAACAGAAATGAATCTGTAAACTGATATTTGAACAGGGAAGTGGTACTGACCGTATACTGGGATCAGGGCAGGGCCAGGAGATTTTCGACAGTAATCGTTAAAAATGTTTGGTGGAATACAAGGAGAAATACAAAAGATAACAGGACCATTCAGTTACACATTCCACATTTACGAAAGTGCACCACCAGAAAAAGGGGTGTCCATCACAGAGTAGTCCTCAGAACGGAAATTGGACCACTGGTATGGAGTATGGTAGAATGCTCAGACCAAAGGCTTGGACGATTCTGCGACGATCTAGGATGCGGATTTCTAGACCTCTGCTTTTGGGTTGAGTGCGATATAACCCGCCCCTCCCCGCTCCCACTGTACAGGTTCGGCGTGCACTACACGCAAAAAGTGGCTACTAGGGGAACGGAGTAGGTAACGGGTACAAGTGGGTTGTTTAGTATACCGAAATCTCTCCGCAGGCCCGATACGTTACGTCGTAATTTGAGACAGGAAAGGTTACTATTCCAATCAATTAAAAATTATTAACATTTTCCACGGTAGGTCGAAGAAATAAAATCCTAACATAGTATTAGTCACATGCATAAGCTTCTATGGTAAGGTCCCATAGCTAGGCAAGCTGATAAACGGTAACAATGTCCTCACAGTATCTTATTATTTCACATTGTTAAATTTTGAGTTAAGCGATCTGTTGTGTTAAGGCTGTGAATTAAGAGATTCCCGAAATAGTCAAGGTCGCATTTGTAATTTTATTTGATTACTAGTTCCGGCTGTCTACAATCATCTTTAGATTTTTAATGCACAGTGCGTTCGAACACTCTCGTTACAAACTTCTACGGCTTGTACAGGGGTGCGTGTAGGTAATATTTTGAACTGGAACACATTTCCTGGAACGTTCCCTTTCCATGCTACAAACATTTGAACACATGTAGGAATTACGATCACTTTCACAAGTAATTGGTTATGCGTGGCCCAGTACACCACTTATTTTACAGTTTACGGTGAAGGTACGCTTTCTCGAAGCCGTAGCGTAATTGTGGCTAAAAGAGTATGCTATGGAGTCGGACGTTGTGGAAGATGATCTGGATAAAGGCGTCGAGCAACTCTTCCATTACCGTGAGCTTCGTCATCAAGAAGGATCGTGTCAATGAATTCTGCAAGTGCGTACCCCACCGGGTTACTATAACACAGACACGTGAATGACGCTCTAATCAGCACGGAGACGTAGGATGGACGTCAAATGACATCAGCCTATCCGACATAAACACCCCTTACCATGACTACACTGTTGCATACGTACCTAGTGAACATGTTTTCAAAAGGCTGGTGCACGGAAATGGTAAATATCCGGACATGAGTTCCTATTCAAAGTATTTTCTATCAGTCTCCTCGACAGGTCTTAGGAATTTGTAACGGGAATTTACGAATACCTCTAGGAAATTGCACCCAATAAGTACATAAGTTTAACGTGTTAATGTAAAATTTCCATCACAAGACACGTACCATAAAAAATGCACTGATTATTCTACAACTGCCAAACGCCGGAGCAGATCGCCTTGATCTGCGCAAGCAGTGTCCTTTATTATACAACCCTATAAAACAATGATGTAATTATCCTAAAAACATATTCAAATCGTGAAAATACTATTACAGTACAAAAATACATAACGTGGAAGTACAAGTTGAGACATCTTACCCACAATAACAGGTCGCCAAAAGTAATGCACACAAGAAGACTCAGTTTACATATGCGGACACAACGATCATATTTGCCATATTATATTAATCTAAAATTTCGACAAAAGATGTGACTGTTGCAGAATCTGTAGAACGAAATTCCTGTTCTACACTTGAAAACAGCAGTACATAATTTGCACATGTGAATATTATCATCATGTGCCATGAGCGACACATAAACAAGACTGAGGCTCTGTTAGAGGACGATCAGTTTGGCTTTAGCAAAGGCAAAGGCACCAGAGTGGCAGTCTTCACATTGCGCTTGATAATGGAAGCAAGACTGAAGAAAAATCAAGACATATCGATTGGAATTGTTGATCTCGAAGAGTATTTGACAATGTAAAATGGTGCCAGAAGTTGAAAATTCTGAGAAAATAATCAGAAGTTATATGGAAATATGAGTTACATACAATGTGTACAATAACCCAGAGGGAACAATAACACTGAAAGATCAAGAACGAAGTTCTCGGACTAAAATGGGAGGAAGATATGGATACATTCTTTCTCCTCTACTGTGTCTAGAAAAAAGGTTCCAACATTCACAGAGGATGTAGTATGAATCAAGCGAAGAAAAAGTTCCTATAAATATTAGCCGTAAGGCTGGTATCTTCGGAGTTCTGGTCCATTTTTAACTTGTGGTGGGGCGAGTCTTACAGAAGCAATGGATTCGTCGGGGAGAGCAAATACCTTCGACTGCCTGTTCTCCTGAACTTAACCCTGTGGAATTTTGGCTTTCAGTACATGTGAAAGACCTTGGTTTATGCGTTTCTCATAAATGGTTTGGATACACTTTGAGAATGCGTATTGAATGCCTGCGACACAATCCAGCTGCAACCAGGGGTGTTCTAACGAATGCGTGATTCCATGGGACTTAGAATCAAAAATGGTTCAAATGGCTCTGAGCACTATGGGACTTAACTGCTCAGGTCATCAGTCCCCTAGAACTCAGAACTACTTAACCCTAACTAACCTAAGGACATCACACACATCCATGCCCGGGACAGGATTCGAACCTGCGACCGTAGCGGTCACGTGGTTCCAGGCTGTAGCGCCTAGAACCGCTTGGCCACTTCGGCCAGCGGGACGTAGGTGGAAGGCAGCATTACAATGGGTGGAGGTCACATCGAGCTCATGTAAAGAGTAGCACAGAGAGATTGATCATTAACAACAGTAACAGAATTAATAAACTATTCCGGGCTATTATGCCGTGGTCGGAGGGATTTCACTTTAAAACCCGACGTCAATAGTGAGCCAGCTTGTGAATCGGACATTCAACAAAGCTACGATCCCCCTTGAAAATGTCCTCCGCAAATGGCGACGAAACATCGGGTTTTAAAGTGAAATCCCTTCCACCACCGCGTAATAGCCCGGAATATTTTATTAATTGTGACAATTCTAGCCATGAATATTTACATTTTACAGCAGTGGTAGACTGTAACTCTGAAGATATGCTTGTAGGAATTTTTTTGTTCCCTTGTTGCATAATGTATCCTCTGTAAATAATAGAACACTTAGAATCTTTTTTTGGGACACGTTGTATACATCGAAGAAGGAATGACAGAAAGAAAAGAAAGGTTTAGATTCAATAGTGGGATTAAAATTCACTGTCCTCACTGGTGAGGATGTATAAATACAACGAACATAAAATACGGATTGAGAATAAACCGGAAAAGAGAAAAGTAATGAGAAGTAGCAGAAATGAGAATGGCACGAAGGTTAACATCAAACTTGGCAATCACGAAGTAGACGAAGTTAAGCAATTCTGGTTCCTTGGAAGCAAAATAACCCATGACGGACGAACCAAGGACATAGACAGCAGGATGGAACAACAACGAGGGCATTCCTGACCAAAGGAAGTCTCCTAATTTCAAATACAGGGGTTAATCTGAGGAAGAAGTTTGTGATAATGTGCTCGCGCATTTGGAGAACATCATTCTTTGTGAGTGGAACGTAGGCAGTGGGAGGAGAGCTATAGAAGAGTGTTGGAATTCAGGTAGACTGATAACGTCAGGAATGAAGAAGTTCTCCTAAAAAATTTACTGAACTAGTGAAGAAAGAAGCATATGGAAAAATGTGACAAAGAAGAACGAACTGTGATAGGACATCGGTTAAGACAACAAGAAATAACCATCGTGGCACTAGAGGGAGGTGTAGAGTGTAAGAATGGCTGAGGAAAACACAGACTGGAATATATTCAACAAATAACTGAGGACGTAGGGTACGATGTCGGCATAGGAGAGAAGTTCGTGGTGGGCGACATCAAATGAATCAGAAGAATGACAACTAAAATAGTAGGTAGAGCCGTGGAGACAGCAAGAAAATCGCGCGCTACCTTTTTGGAAGCAGTATAGAAGAGGGGTACTTCGTCCCAAAAGTGCGAAATTGGCTCTGCGCAATCAATTTGTCATCAAATGGTTCAGATGGCTCTGAGCACTATGGGACTTAACATCTAAGGTCATCAGTCCCCTAGAACTCAGAACTACTGAAACCTAACTAACCTAAGGACATCACACACATCCATGCCCGAGGCAGGATTCGAATCTGCGACCGTAGCAGTCATGGGGTTCCGGACTGACGCGCCTAGAACCGCACGGCCACCGCGGCCGGTAATTTGTCATCTTGGCGTCCATAATGAACAGTACAATTTCCCCAGCACGGTGGATAGCGTATAAGGTTGAAGGAGAACTACATACCAGGAAAGTTTCTGCGTCACCTTTAAGCGTTCCGAGTAGTCTACATGGGTCTGTTGTGAGGTTAACGCCGAAAATTTATGTGGCTGTGTGTGCTGTGGTAGGGACAGCTTAATTGGCCAATCTTCGGAAAATGCTAAGTTTCGAGGAACCCACACTGCAGTAGTTATTTATTACCTGTCTTTGAACATTTGCAATAGGCCCGTAGGTGGAAGATGGAGCTGCACAATTAACTGAAGTAAGATGAGAGGTGTAGCGCACCGGACTTATAGAGAAGCTCTCGTCGGAAACTAACCGTCACAGGTCCGGATCAGGTATGATTGGTACCGAGCGATCTGTTTCAAAAGGTGGTTTTTTTTTATAGGCTAAGATGTCGCTTCTCTACCATCTCCTTAGAGTGGGACAGGCGGCGAATTCCACGTGACGCATTTCCGAGAATAACACGGAATTTTTCGAAATGAGCTCGTCTCCCCTCATATGTCGCCGCAAAGGATAGTTTTTCGTCGTTTTTGCATAAATAATATTAATGACTATCGCCTGTACGGCGTTCCGTGGAGGCAGGGCTGACTATTGTGGTTGCTATAGTTGAAACCCTTTCCTTATACTTTTACTCGACGTTCCCAAGGATATACAACTGTTGGGTTTTGAGTTAGAGCAAGTGGGCGTTAGCGATCACGAGTCTACAGCAGACCCTGGACATTAGTGTCTCTGGTAACGTCGGCCTGACCAACAGAAGCCCTGGTCTAAGATACCACCTCCCTTGAGCAACTCTGCCCGGGCGACCCAGCCTGGCAATTCCAGGGATAAAACGGTACACGATAGGACCCACAGAAAACGCGTTTGCGTTTCTACTTTTTGTTCTCACATATTAGTTTCGCTTCTGGTTTTGCCTCTCGGTTTCTCCCACGTTAACACTGGTGGCTGTTGTCAGAACACTTGGAGTGGGGACTGGATCATTAGCGTCGGTTTGTCGTCACACGTTGCCACAAGAAATGGGCGTTTGTTGCCATTTAAGATGTCTTTCGCTTGATGGTTTATCTGCGAAACGTGTAGTGGAAAAATACAAACTTTTTTGATAATTGAATTAATAGTCGCAGATCTCTAGACAATAATAGATGAAATTATTATATTGATCTCTGCAGTGTAAACACGTTTAACTAAATATTATCAACTGCAGGGACTAAACAATAAATTTCGGTGACTACTATTACTTGTCGAAGTGAGGGTAGGCGCGTCAGATTGAGACGTGAAGACCGCCACACAACCGCTTAAGCAGATGTAAGTGAAGATGGGAGCTATTTTTAGAAATTATGTCCAGTAAAAGGAGATTGCAAGCTCCTAGGGAAATCATGGTTAGTAAGTGGATAGCGGGCAATATGCTCGTCAGCATACAAGTACGTATTGATTGTATTTGTGATCCTGTGAAAGTGTATCGTTTGAACACTGCTCCGACCAATTTGACGCCTATCAGCTGTCATGAAACTACATGACTACCGAATACTTTCTCTGGTTTTGGAAAGCCATTTTTTGACATATCATCGAGATGCTGTGACAGGCGCCATTTGTTTAAATAGTTCACTAGCCTTTATTTTGAGTTGACCTATAGCATTAACTTGAATGGAATTGAAAACACATGAGACCCGTGCATCATTTTTTTGAAAGCTAGTACTTTATCATTTGATCAGATAATAACATACATATACACAACAGCGAACCACATATTGAAAGTATACAGTTATTCCCTCAAATGCATCAATCGTTTGAACTGCAAACGATGTTCCATGTCTACTGTAATGGAGTGCGAGCAGATAATTTTTTCCGCTTATTAACTCACAATGCTCTGAAAAGCAACACATTGCTTTATACATGTCTTATCGCCCTAAATATTCCATCCAGGCAGAATGACGTGAGCTGCAGTTGGAATTAGAGACTTCGGAGTGAGGAAGGATTAATTTTATTTTTCTGCTGCGGGCACACTGCGCCGTAGACTGTGTGCTGATAAGTAAATTGCAGCAGACATTTCGCAGAGAAGATTCATTGCAAAATAAAATTGCGGAGCCCAGAAAAAACCTCGTGTTGCTACACAACCGAAAAACGCCTTCCGGGCGAAATTGTGTCACCCGCAAAATTGTAACTTATTCCGCGGGCAAAGTGTTTTACAGCGCTGGTATTGCTATATTGCGAAAACCACAAACGCGAGGCCCGCCGTGATTTTTTTTTACCTTATGCAGAGATGAAAACCAGCCCTCTCAGCTTCTGTTGACATAAGGCGGCCTTCCTGCTAATTAAAGTCTGCTGTCCAAATTTGATATAAGAATGGGAAAAATTTACGTTGTCAACAAATGAAAACCACAAGAGTGAATATGGTAATATTACGACTGTAGCCCACGAAGAGAAGACAAACAGCATGGCAGCTTGATTTACGTCATACGCAGGTATTTTCCGTGTTCTAAAGGAAATTAGCTTTATAAATGTACTAGACGAAGATAAAACACACACTATAAGAGAAAAACAACGATGCACCACGAAAGAATCATCCGAATGGGAAGGAAATCGGTGGATGTGATGTACATGTACAGACAAACAATTGATTACAGTCTGGAGATGCCCAAGACAACGGTCGGATACCTACCTGACCACCGCTCGCCCCACGTCCTGACGACCAAGAATGATGAGGTAGGGTGCCATTTATTTTCATATCAGGAATCCTTTGGTTCTCATCCATGGCACCCTTACATTTTTTGATATTCTACGCCCGTTTTGTTTCCCTTAATGACAAGCCATTCTGGCCTGCATTTCAGCAAGGTAATGCCCACCCGTACAAGCCTAGAGTTTCTACTGCTTGTCTTCATGACTGTCAAACCCTACCATGGCCAGTAAGATAGCCGGATCTCTCCCCAAATGACAACGTTTGGAGCATTATGGGTTCTTTAACCATGTCGGGATTCTGACGATCTAACGCAGCAGTTGGGCAGATTTTGGAACAATATCCCTCAGGACGTCATCCAACAACTCTTTCAATCAGTACCAACCAGAGTAACTATTTGCTGAAGGATCAGAAGAAGACCAACGTGTTACTGCTAGCTCAATTCGTAAAGCTCTTTCTCTTGAATAAATCATCCAATTTTTATGATTTCTTGATCAGTTGTTTGTGTCTACATGTACATCATTTCAATTAAGTATATACAAGGTCTAGTTAATTGGGTGAATCTGTAAATCGTCTTCATATCCATGTCCGGAGATTCATGGTTTGGTTCCCGTGGGACCTTCAGGTTCTGATATGATGATCTGCATATATGTCGTAATTCATTACGAATCCTAAAAACAATGAAACAAGGCGAAACCGCTCAGAAATTCTTCCCTTAGAAAGCTGTTCACTCAGTTTCATTTCATTGTTACGTCCCATTACAGGAAATTAATCCTTTTTCGGACGTCTTTTGCCGTGCAACACCATTAAGCCAACGGTTTTCACTAAAAAAAAAACCTGCCCACATGCCAACTAAGCTAAGTGTTGTTTTAAACTGGAACAGCCGACTCACGACATATCTGTCAAGTCGAAACCTGTATCGGTTACATTTTTTCTCAATATGTGGCATTAGTCTGTTAAGCATTAGTCTGTTAATGCCTGCAAACGGTTTTTACTTTTTGCTAGGAAGTAACCTGTATTTCTACACAGTTGAAATCTCAACAACTCAATTTTGGAGAATTGCATTTTGTTACTGCATAAATGTATACCTTCACATAGGGTTCTTGTCAATTCCTTAGTTCACCCGCAAAAGAGTCATACTCTCATGCGCTATCCCACCCAAAGTAAAGGAGAGGCAAACGTGTGTCTGGGAATAAAACATGGCACATGCACTAATGGCTCGTTTCCTAATGTTGAAACAGTTAAAGAGCTCTCCGCAGTTGAGTATAAAACTAATCCCAGACTTCAACAATACAGTCAAGCCGCGTCTAAACACGCTGTCACACGGAGCATAACGCTGCTCATGCTATCCGCAGACAAGAAACGACTCCCTGCCACGGTGTGCCCCCCGTTATTATGCAGTCCGCCGAACGTTACGGTCCGCACGAAATTTCGGGCCAAAATCTGCCATAAATTCCGTTTGTGCCTCGTGGACCGATAAGGCACCGTTGGATCTGACGTCTGCCTCGTACAAATAACATTTCAGCATGGTTTATGGTAACACGAAAAACCCTGGAATGGTAATGACTTTGCCTCGCAGTTATATCGTTGCTAGATCAGGAAATGTATTTCAATTGCTAAGGAACGTAATAAAAACACAAAAAAATGGCTCTGAGCACTATGGGACTCAACTGCTGAGGTCATTAGTCCCCTAGAACTTAGAACTAGTTAAACCTAACTAACCTAAGGACATCACAAACATCCATGCCCGAGGCAGGATTCGAACCTGCGACCGTAGCGGTCTTGCGGTTCCAGACTGCAGCGCCTTTAACCGCACGGCCACTTCGGCTGGCCTAATAAAAACACAAGAAAAAGTATCACATTATATTTACAAAGTACTGTAACATTTTTGCACATCTCTTATTCTGGTGATTACTATCCTAACCAGCAAATAAGTCACTGGCTGTGAAAGTTAAGACACGATGAATGAAACCTTATTCTTCAGTCTTACTAGTCTATCAAGCATTTTATGACACCTAAATTATCAGAAACGTAGTGCAATAGCTTCTCGTACCTGAGTGGTCGTGTCATGTTAATGCATATCGTTGCGTAGAAAAAAGTGACGAGTGATAACTATGCTACATCGGCCCTACGACGTAATCATATAAGGAACTACACACATCAAAAAATGTTTTGCATCACTCAGGTTCCGAGAAGTCCTGAATATAGACACAGTTCCTTTGACTGTTCGTAGATGTCACTAAACCCGCCTATTTGACGAAGTGGGTCCGACAGCCAAACAGTTCCAGTCATTCCACCAGAAAGGAGGTAAACGGCTCGTGTTGTCTGTAGTTCAACCATGCCTAGACGGTCAATACCGGGGTTCGATCACGTCTGCATTGTTACTTTGTGCCAGAAAGGGCTCTCAACAAGGGAAGAGTCTAGGCGTCTTGGAGTGAACCAAGGAGATACAGAGAGACAGGGACTGTCGATGACGTCCCTTGCTGATGCCGCTCAAGGGCTACTACTGCAGTGGATGACCGCTACCTACGGATTATGGCTCGGAGGAACCCTGACAGCAACGCCACCATGTTGAATAATGCTTTTCGTGCAGCCACAGGACGTCGTGTTACGACTGAAACTGTGCGCAATAGGCTGCCTAATGCGCAACTTCACTCCCGACGTCCATGGCTGGGTCCATCTTTGCAACCACGACACCAGTCAGCGTGGCACAGATTCAAATGGTTCAAATGGCTCTGAGCGCTATGGGACTCAACATCTGAAGTCATCAGTCCCCTAGAACTTAGAACTACTTAAACCTAACTAACCTAAGGACATCACACACATCCATGCCCGAGGCAGGATTCGAACCTGCGACCGTAGCAGTCGCGCGGTTCCGGACTGAAGCGCCTAGAACCGCTCGGCCACCTCGGTCAGCGTGGCACAGATGATCCCAACAGCATGCCGAATGGACTGCTGAGGACTGGTACCACGTTCTCTTCAACGATGAGTGCCGCATATGCCTTAAACCAAACGTGTTTGGGGCAACGCGATCTGGCTGAATGTCTTCCACACACTGTCGATCTAGTGCAGCACGGTGGAGGTTCCCTGCTGTTTTGGGGTGGCATTGTGTGGGGGCGACGTACGCCGCTGGTGGTCGTGAAAGGCGCCGTAACGGCTGTAGGATACGTGAATACCATCCTCCGACCGATAGTGCAACCATATCGGCAGCATATTGGCGAGGCATTCCTCTTCATGAATGACAATTTGCGTCCCCATCGTGCACGTCTTGTGAATGACTTCTTTCAGGATAACAACATCATTCGAGTAGAGTGGCGAGCATGTTCTCCAGAGATGAACCCTGTCGAACATGCCTGGCACAGATTGAAAAGGGCTGTTTATGGACGACGTGATCAACCAACCACTCTGAGGGATCTACGACGAATTTCCGTTCAGGAGTGGGACAATCTGGTCCAACAATGCCTTGATGGACTTATGGATATTGTGTCATGACGAATACAGGCATGCATCAATGCAAGAGGACGTGAAACTGGGTATTAGAGGTACCGGTGTGTACAGCAATCTGGACCACCTCTTCTGAAGGTCTCACAACATGCAATGTGTTATTTTTATGAGCAATAAAAATGGCGGAAATGATATTTATGTTGATCTGTATTCCAATTTCCCGTACAGGTTCTGGAACTCTAGGAACCGAGATGATGAGTAACTTTTTTTATGTGTGTATGAATGGCGTTTTTATGAAAGAAGTCTGCTGAATAGTCATACAGCATTGATACAACGTGGAATTCTGCTACACTGATTATCTGTGGGTACAATACGATGTAGAAAGGTAAAAATCCTCTCTCAGCTATTGTGTGTAGCTGGTAACTTTTTTCAATTGTTTTCCTGAATGAGATAAAACTAAAATATTACGGGAATCCTTGTAGAATTTTTTTTTCTTTTCTAAGCAGTAATACTATATTCTGTTCATTCAGTTGGCACAATTTGGAACACTGCTTTGCATGCATTCTCAGTTCAAAGGCGCCTGTGTGTATTAGCAATACTTGAGTATCAGATCTATCATGTAAAACCTCCAGTTCGTACTAGTTATCAACAAGAGCAATGTACTGGTAACTACTAGTGCGTCTTTGTTCTAGCCGAGCCTGGTTTCCACTTCGACTTGAGATACTTTGGAGGATGTCAGCTTCATCTTCCACTCAGTGGTCAGTTTCATCTTCGACAATCCCCTCATTACGCAAACACATGGGTTGGAGCCCCTCCCAGTCCCATCGGCGTACAGACAGATTCAAACTGGGAATGGCAGAGCCCGAAATTTTGGAGAACGTACGTCTCGAGCACAGCGTTATATTGAAGTGAATCGTGGTCTGTGAAAAAATAGGAAAAGTAAAGAATCGAAGACGGATATTGAAAACTAGGCGACCTGATAAGAACTGAAAGGGTTTTCCGCGCAGTCGACAAAGGCAAGACTATATGTAAAACATTGGCAGGGGGAAGGGATAGGATAACAGAATATGTATTAAAAAATCAAGTAATAACTTCAGTGGATGTGAGGAAGCTGTGGAGAGGAAAAGAACTGCGGGGCACGACGGAGAGTTAAATACTGGTGCACATAGATACAACAATAACTGAGGGCGCTGTGTGCAAATGCTACTCTTAGATGAAAAGGTAATCACAGGACATGAATTCGTAACAGGTTTCATCGTACCCGTCGTAAGACGGTTGAAAAAAAAAATTAAAAAAAATAAGATCGTAAATGTATTTCTTATCACAGGAATAATAAAGCACTATGGACTCCACATATAATAAGAGAAAAGATATTTCAGTGTAACTAGAGTCATAACACGCAGAGATGGGGATCTGCTTTCATAAGGGTTGCGCAGGATATCGTCACGACAGTTTTGTTGGAATATAGAACTTTGTAATGCGGGCAGTCACAGCCGTTACACTTCATAATGAATAGAAGTAAAACGATCCGTAAGACAGCTGTAATTGATGATTTCCTTATTGTCAATAGCGGTTTCGCTGCATTAAAACAGCATTCTCAGTTACATGACAGAAGAAGGATAAATTATAATATAATCGTATGTATTACATGGAGTCTTTTCCTTTTTATGTAGTTCACCGAAGGATACCGTTTTAATGCAGCGAAACTGGCTGTGACGTTAAAGGAACCACAAATTTTGGAGAACGGACACCTCGAGCGCAGCCTTATATGGAAGTGAATCGTGGTCTATGGATAACCAGGAGAAGTAAAAAATCGAAGAGGATGTTGTTGGAATAATTTCAGCTTAAGAGACATGTGTAAACTACCTAAGCTTCGACGTCTGGACGAAAGTTTGAAATATAATTCATGAACAATTAAATCGTTGATCGATGTTCAACTGGGGCCTCTTCTCCCATGACGTATAGGTTGTATTTGTAGCTTCGTTGTCCAGGTCAATATACTAGAAATCAGTATCATTCGATACTACAGCTAGTACAGTTTCTTATTACAAATGCAGAATTAATTATAGCTTTAATATGTTTACTACAGCTGGTGACACATAGACTAGTAAAGTTACATATTATCCGATATTTACTTTCATTAATTTTCTTAAATATTGGTGTCTTCAAAAATGGCTCTGAGCACTGTGGGACTTAACATCTGAGGTCATCAGTTCCCTAGAACTTAGAAGTACTTAAACCTAACTAACCTAAGGATTTCACACACATCCATGCCCGAGGCAGGATTCGAACCTGCGACCGTAGCGGTCGCGCAGTTCCACACTGAAGCGTCTAGAACCGCTCGGCCACACCGGCCGGCATTTGTGTCTTCCACTCAGACGTAAGACAAAAAACAACCATTTACAGAACAGTGAGAAGAAATACGCGAAAAATCTTTTACTGACACAACACATCAAGAAATTGTTTCAAGAGTACTCTTCTCTATTCGTATATAAAGATAACAAATAGAATGCTAAAACTTTGTTACCAGTGAAGTTACGTAATGTGGATCAGGGTAAGCTGCTGCTTCTTTTTAAATCGATATACATCGCTTTCTGTGAACCAGAAACGAAAATTAGTATCACGAAAGCAGTGTTACATGTAGATGTGGGCCTAGGCCAGTTCTCCGACAATGGCGGACATCATTCTCTTATGTGAACAAACAGGCCACTTGTGCTAACATTCTTACGTAAACAAACCGCTTATGGGAGACCATGTTTCGTTTATTTAGGAGGTAATTAATGGGCAGTAACTGTCATTATAATTAGAGTATTTTTATAGTAGATAATTTTCGTGATAATTAATCTAATTTGTTGTCAAGATGGCCTTCGAATACCGCATTTGCGTTCGTGTTTACTGTGGTGTCCAAATACTTTTAGCCTAAAGTGGTAATTGTCATCACGAAGGCCGCAGTAAGTGACAAAAACGCAAGTGCACTACTTGGCCGTCACCTTGCCTATACATTATAGTTATTCCCTTGACAGTTCATCATCATCATCATCATCATCATCATCATCATCATCATCATCATCATCATCATCATCAGCCAATTCAATCATTAGATGATGTGGCCTCTTCGAGTTGTGGATTCAAGTAGGCTTTCAGAAGTCTTCTCCAAGTGGGACGGTCTTGGGCAGTTCTCTGCCAGTTGTTACCAGCGATCTTCTTCATGTCTTTGTCCCATCTGTCTGGTGGTCTTCCTCTAGGCCTCCTGTGCTCACTCGGACTCCACTCCAGGACTAGCTTCGTCCATCTGTTGTCTTTCCTTGTTGCAACGTGGCCAGCCCACTGCCATTTCAAGGAACCTACTCTCTCTAAGATGTCATTAACCTTCGTCACAGGCCGGATGTCATCTGCCCTTTTCCTGTCCTTTCTTGTATAGCCCAGCATTGATCTCTCCATGGCTCTCTGTGCTGTTCTAAGTTTCCCTTTTGTGAATGAGTTCACTGTCGATGTCTCGCAGCCATACGTCATCACAGGAAGAATGCATTGATCAAATACTGCTTTCTTCAGATTTACTGGCATTTTTGATCTGAATACTTTTGAATTCTCCCCAAATGCTTGCCAGCCAAGCTTGATGCGTCGATAGATTTCTGGCCTTATGTCTCCCTTCATATTTATAATCTGGCCAAGGTAGACATATTCACTGACCTCTTCTAGTAGACTGTCCTTGACTTTCACATCTCCAGCTGGGACACATTTGTTGGATATTACTTTTGTTTTGGAAAGGTTCATGTTCAAGCCAACCAGCTGACATTCCGATGGAAGATCTGTAACTAAGTTTTGGAGCTCTGCGAAGTCTTTGGCCAGTAAGGCAATATCATCAGCTAATCTCAAGTTGGTAAGCCTTCTTCCATTAATTCTAATTCCCTTACCTTCCCAGCTGAGCTTTGACATAGCCATTTCCAATACAGCAGAGAACAGTTTTGGGGAGATGGGATCGCCTTGCTTGACACCCCTCATGATGCGGAATTCTTGAGTTGATTCGCCGATGTTAACATAAGCTGAAGAATTCTCGTAGATTTTCCTGAGCACTTCAACGTACGCTGCTCCCACTCCTTGCTCGGTTACTGACCGTTAATTGTAATTGTAATGGCAGTTATTAACTATTAATTACATAGTAAATAAACAAAACAAACTGGACCCAAATGAGCGGTTTGTTTACATAATAACGGAAGGGCAAGTGGCCGGCTTGTTTAAAAAGAGCACAATGCCCACATTGTCGCTGAACGTGCCCTACCCTCAATATCCATCTATAAATTACAACCAAGTAGCCTGGCTGTTCACCTTGAGAACGAACTTCATTCGAATCTTGATTATTTATGAGAATACTGTATTATCCATCTTGAATGCATCGAAGTACACACAAATTATCGGGTTAGCTAAGACCATATCGTTTCATGAATGAAGGACGGAAATAGTGCCGCCGATTATTAATACAAACCACAACACATCAGAACTCCCCTCTTGCATAGTTTGTTCCGTTCAAGAAGAACGAAGTAGTAAACCCAGCAATCACTGTAGTCTCCAAATTGACTACAACTTTCTTTACCGGAAGAAATATATATATTTCCAATGTTGTGTTATTCCGTTTTATCGTAACGGAGATAAAACGGAGGAACATAAAGCGGAGACATTGGTAGGTAGGAAAGACCTGTAGTAAAGATACGGTGATGTGATGTCTTCTGAGACTAGGAAAAGAGGGAGGAGGGGAGGGGTGAGTGGAATTGGAAACTGACGAGTTGCTGGCAGTCGAAGTGGCGTTCGGCTATGATAATTTCCAAGAAGTCCGGTTACCATCAGCCTTGAATTCAGCAGTGTAAAATAAGAGAGTCTGCTGAAACAATTAAATGCCAGAAGAGGACTGAAGAGGAAGTGGCTGCAACTTGCAAAGGCCTGACAGCCAACGATCCCATTCTAGCGGACCGAATGTATACTTCATCCAGCAGCTAATCAGCGTTCAACCCAAACAAGTGGCCGCAAGACAACTGCCGTGTGGCATCGACGTCTTGATGCACTTAGAAAGAGCAACAAGTCTGTTAAAGAGACTGCTGACGTCACACTTGTCTGCCCTCTTCTATAGTACTGTTGTGCGGTGTGAGATCCACCGCAGATAGGACTAACAGAGGACGTGGAAAAAATTCGGAGAAAGGCAGCTGGTTTTGTACTATGACGAAACCGGGTAGCGAGTGCCACGAACATGACATGTGAATTGCGGCGTCAGTCATTAAAACAAAGGCATTTTTCAATGCGGGAGGATCTTCTCATGAAATTCAAAATTTCTCCTCCGATTGCTTAAATACTCTGTTGGTGCCCACGTGTTCGTCGCTGTTAGTAGTAGTTTATCCTGTAGTGAAGTAGAAGTGGATAGTTCCTGTGAATTATTATGGGTGGAGGTTACACTCAACAACCGAGCTAGGTTAATAATTGGCTCCTTTTACCGACCTCCCGACTCAGCAGCATTAGTGGCAGAACAACTGAGAGAAAATTTGGAATACATTTCACATAAATTTTCTCAGCATGTTATAGTCTTAGGTGGAGATTTCAATTTACCAGATATAGACTGGGACACTCAGATATTTAGGACGGGTGGTAGGGACAGAGCATCGAGTGACATTATACTGAGTGCACTATCCGGAAATTACCTCGAGCAATTAAACAGAGAACCGACTCGTGGAGATAACATCTTGGACCTACTGATAACAAACAGACCCGAACTTTTCGACTCTGCAAGTGCAGAACTGGGAATCAGTAATCATAAGGCTGTTGCAGCATCCCTGAATTCTGAAAGTTAATAGGAATATAAAAAAACGGAGGAAGGTTTATCTGTTTAGCAAGAGTAATAGAAGGCAGATTTCAGACTACCTAACAGATCAAAACGAAAATTTCTGTTCCGACACTGACAATGTTGAGTGTTTATGGAAAAAGTTTAAGGCAATTGTAAAATGCGTTTTAGACAGGTACGTGCCGAGTAAAACTGTAAGGGACGGGAAAAACCCACCGTGGTTCAACAAAAAGTTAGAAAACTACTGCGAAAGCAAAGAGAGCTTCACTCCAAGGTTAAACGCAGCCAAAACCTCTGAGACCAAAAGAACCTAAACGATGTCAAAGTTAGCGTAAGGAGGGCTATGCGTGAAGCGTTCAGTGAATTCGTGAGTAAAATTCTATGTACCGACTTGACAGAAAATCCTAGGAAGTTCTGGTCTTACGTTAAATCAGTAAGTGGCTCGAAACAGCATATCCAGACACTCCGGGATGATGATGGCATTGAAACAGAGGATGACACGCGTAAAGATGAAATACTGAACACCTTTTTCCAAAGCTGTTTCACAGAGGAAGACCGCACTGCAGTGCCTTCTCTAAATCCTCGCACAAACTAAAAAATGGCTGACATCGAAATAAGTGTCCAAGGAATAGAAAAGCAAGCTAAATCCTCGCACAAACTAAAAAATGGCTGACATCGAAATAAGTGTCCAAGGAATAGAAAAGCAACAGGAATCACTCAACAGAGGAAAGTCCACTGGACCTGACGGGATACCAATTCGATTCTACACAGAGTACGCGAAAGAACTTGCCCCCCTTCTAACAGCCGTGTACCGCAGGTCTCTAGAGGAACGGACGGTTCCAAATGATTGGAAAAGAGCACAGGTAGTCCAAGTCTTCAAGAAGGGTCGTCGAGCAGATGCGCAAAATTATAGACCTATATCTCTGACGTCGATCTGTTGTAGAATTTTAGAACATGTTTTTTGCTCGAGTATCATGTCGTTTTTGGAAACCCAGAATCTACTCTGTAGGAATCAACATGGATTCCGGAAACAGCGATCGTGTGAGACCCAACTCGCTTTATTTGTTCATGAGACCCAGAAAATATTAGATACAGGCTCCCAGGTAGATGGCCGGCCGCGGTGGTCTCGCGGTTCTAGGCGCGCGGTCCGGAACCGTGCGACTGCTACGGTCGCAGGTTCGAATCCTGCCTCGGGCATGGATGTGTGTAATGTCCTTAGGTTAGTTAGGTTTAAGTAGTTCTAAGTTCTAGGGGACTGATGACCACAGCAGTTGAGTCCCATAGTGCACAGAGCCATTTTTTCCCAGGTAGATGCTATTTTTCTTGACTTCCGGAAGGCGTTCGATACAGTTCCGCACTGTCGCCTGATAAACAAAGTAAGAGCCTACGGAATATCAGACCAGCTGTGTGGCTGGATTGAAGAGTTTTTAGCAAACAGAACACAGCATGTTGTTATCAATGGAGAGACGTCTACAGACGTTAAAGTAATCTCTGGCGTGCCACAGGGGAGTGTTATGGGACCATTGCATTTCACAATATATATAAATGACCTAGTAGATAGTGTCGGAAGTTCCATGCGGCTTTTCGCGGATGATGCTGTAGTATACGGAGAAGTTGCAGCATTAGAAAATTGTGGCGAAATGCAGGAAGATCTGCAGCGGATAGGCACTTGGTGCAGGGAGTGGCAACTGTCCCTTAACATAGACAAATGTAATGTATTGCGAATACACAGAAAGAAGGATCCTTTATTGTATGATTATATGATAGCGGAACAAACACTGGTAGCAGTTACTTCTGTAAAATATCTGGGAGTAATGCGTGCGGAACGATTTGAAGTGGAATGATCATATAAAATTAATTGTTGGTAAGGCGGGTACCAGGTTGAGATTCATTGGGGGAGTGCTTAGAAAATGTAGTCCATCAACAAAGGAGGTGGCTTACAAAACACTCGTTCGACCTATACTTGAGTATTGCTCATCAGTGTGGGATCCGTACCAGATCGGGTTGACGGAGGAGGTAGAGAAGATCCAAAGAAGAGTGGCGCGTTTCGTCACAGGGTTATTTGGTAACCGTGATAGCGTTACGGAGATGTTTAATAAACTCAAGTGGCAGACTCTGCAAGAGAGGCGCTCTGCATCGCGGTGTAGCTTGCTCGCCAGGTTTCGAGAGGGTGCGTTTCTGGATGAGGTATCGAATATATTGCTTCCCCCTACTTATACCTCCTGAGGAGATCACGAATGTAAAATTAGAGAGATTCGAGCGCGCACGGAGGCTTTCAGACAGTCGTTCTTCCCGCGAACCATTCGCGACTGGAACAGGAAAGGGAGGTAATGACAGTGGCAAGTAAAGTGCCCTCCGCCACACACCGTTGGGTGGCTTGCGGAGTATAAATGTAAATGTAGATGTAGATGTACATAGGGAGAAATAATGATCATAAAAAGTGAGATAGATCAGAGGTCTCAAAGAAAGATTCAATTGTTCGCCTTTCACGCGCTCCGTTAGGGAGTGATTCGGTAGAGAAATAGCTTGAAGGTGATTTCGGTGAACCCTCTGCTTGACACTTAATTGTGAATTGCAGGGTAATCATGTAGATGTAGGGAACGCTGCCCTTAGGTGCAGCCCTACTATTAAATGTTGTCTGCCTGTCACCTTCTACAATATGGCAGCCACCCCTCCGCAGTCATCTGGAAATTGATTGATCCAATCGCATTCAGGAGAGGGACGTCGTTTGTCAGCTGAAAAGCGTAACAGGAGAATAGGGAAGACCATCCCCAAGAAGGTGCAATTCAGTCGTCCTACAGATTACTGCTGCAAAGAGGTCGAACAATCAGTTTTTATAGTGGCTTTAGTTTCAAAAATACGCTGCCCGCCGCCGAAAAGGATGTTATTAGGATTAGCACTGGATGTTGAGTTCGCACAGAAAGAGAAATGTACTGATAAATCATTTCGGCGCTATATTTGAATACTCTGAGGCTTTAGTTGGACAATGGTGTTTATTCGTTAATTTTTGCAGGAAAATTTTTACGGTTCATTCCAATCAACAATACCTGCAGATTTGAATTGCCAGTCGGCGAGTCCAGCGCGGTGAGTGCGCGCTTCTTGAGTAATACACACGGCGGCAGTAGGTGCCGGGAGGGCGCTTCGCGGACTGGAGCAGCAGCGCCACCCAGCCGGCGCCCTAACATGCCTGTGGAGAGATCAACGTGGCCAGCTCGCTTCGAACGAGGGCGTCGATGCGAGCGCACCTGCCTGTGAGCCGGGTTCGAATGGAGAGTGGGCCTGCATATTGAGTGCACAGGGCACATGTTATTCAAAATCAAATGCAACAGTCAGCCTCTGGTTCTATTCTTAGCCCGGTCAGATATATTTTCCCCTCGGGGACTGGGTACTGTACGGTCCTTATGTTCGTATCGTCATAATTGACATTCCACAGTTGAGATGGCTGCATGGGCAAGTCCAGGTTCAAATGGCTCTGAGCACTATGCGACTTAACTTCTGAGGTCATCAGTGGCCTAGAACTTAGAACGAATGAAACCTAACTAACCTAAGGCCATCACACACATCCATGCCCAGGCAGGATTCGAACCTGCGATCGTAGCGGTCTCTCGGTTCCAGACTGTAGCGCCTAGAACCGCACGGCCACTCCAGCCGCCGGGCAAGTCCAAAAGACAATTGAAAAAAAAAAAGAAAAAAAGAACCTGCACCGTGTATTGAGAGAAAGTCCTCCTTGCATCGTTTGAATGCAGATTCACTCTAACGTACTCACCTGAGGACGCCGTATTGAATCAGAAGGTGAATGTACTATGTTTTGTGATCTATGAGCAAGTGATTTTTTTCTTTGCGGTAAGTTCCTATGGGACCAAACTGTTGAGGTCATCGTTGTCTGATTTACACACTACTTAATCCAATTTAAACTAACTTACTCTAAGAACCGTTTCTGATGAAGAGAAATTTGTTAACATCGAGTATTGATTTAAGTAACAGGAAGTCGTTTCTGAAAGTATTTGTGTGGAGTATAGCCATGTATGGAAGTGAAACATGGACGATAAATAGTTTGGACAAGAAGAGAATAGAAGCTTTCGAAATGTGGTGCTACAGAAGAATGCTGAAGATTAGATGGGTAGATCACATAACTAATGAGGAGGTATTGAATAGAATTGGGGAGAAGAGGAGTTTGTGGCACAACTTGACTAGAAGAAGGGATCGGTTGGTAGAAGATGTTCTGAGGCATCAAGGGATCACGAATTTATTACTGGAGGGCAGCGTGGAGGGTAAAAATCGTAGAGGGAGACCAAGATATGAATACACTTAGCAGATTGAAAAGGATGTAGGCTGCAGTAGGTACTGGGAGATGAAGAAGCTTGCACAGGGTAGAGTAGCATGGAGAGCTGCATCAAACCAGTCTCAGAACTGAAGACCACAGCAACAACAACTCTAAGAACGACGCACTCACCCTTTCCTGAGGGAGTACTCGAACCTCCTACGGGACGTGGCAAGGCGCCCTAGAAAGCGCAGCTACCCCGCGCCGCCGAGCAAGTGAAGGTAGGGCATTTTGTAATCCAACTGGTGAGGCATAATTGAGTGTATAGTTTTAGAACCCTTTATCTGTTGTTCAAAGGATTATCATCTGCTCTCTCAGTTGCTAAGGGATATTACTTACTGAGTTTATTCCTTGTACGACCGCGTTCAATCAGTATTCGACAGGCAAAGTTCTGGCTGAAGGTTATTAACATTTTAATAAAATTCATTGGTACAAAACTTTTGTGTTAATTGTTAGAAAGTTTTTTAAATTTCCGTGCCAACTTTTAAGAGAGGTCTTTGATACTGTGTTAACGATTGTGGCTTCTTGGTTTCTTAATTAATGATGAACTACACAGCTAATCTGGTACTCACACCTCGTGAAAGAGAACGGTGTTTACGATTGTTTTAGGAAATTATGATCATACTGATACGCGCACCTCTCGGTACCACTACTACCACTCCTAAAATAGTTACATAAATAATATTTCGTCCAGAATTGGGGGGAGCTATAATACTGTGGCAGGGTGTCTTCATAGAAGAGCCACGGGCCATCAGCATGGAGGCAGAAAAATGGCGATCGACATGGGAGTCGGACACTCAATTCGGCGCCAGCTTGGCACGGATCGAAGTTCTTGGCGGCGAGTGCGGCGGCCATCCATCCCCGTCGGCGCCGGCAAGTGGTAGGCAGGGGGGGGGGGGTGACAACCACCACACCAGCCCCCGCCCAGCAGCCCTGATGAATTCCGCCGGCCGCGCTCTCTTATTAAGCCGCCCCCGCGCGAGTAATCTCTCGGTCGTTTTCTGCTTTAGCCGTGACCTGGCCGCTATAAATTCGCTGACTTTTTCTCCTCTGCCAGCCAGTTTCCTTTCTCCTATGATCTGGTAGAGACTTGGTAATCTTTTGTACAAAAAATGTGCGCGATTGTTCTGAGGTAATGGCTTTATAAAAAAGAGTTTTGCGTTTGCTCAAGGTGTAACCTGCAGTGATTACCATCTTACAAGTATTATGGGCGCCTGCTGCCCCTAATCCATATAGGCCTAAGGATTTAGAAAACATTCTGAGGTCCCTCTTACATTGTTTGCAGATGAGTCTAACGTTTATCGTCCAGTAAAGTCATCAGGAGATCAAAATGAGTTGCAAAATGATTTAGGTAAGCTACCTGTACGGTACGAAAAGTTGCAGTTGAGATTAAACACTAAAGAATGTGAGGTCTTTCAAACGAGTACAAAAAAATGTGTTAAACTTCGATGCACAGTAAACGTCACAAATTAAACCTTGTGGATTTAACAATTGTAGGTTACCATTCCGAACAACTTAAATCTGAACCTTCTTATAGAAAATGTTGGGTGGAAGGCCAACCAAAGACTGGGTTCTATTGGAAAAATCCTTAAAATATGCAACAAAACTACAAAAGGGGCTGCCTACGCTAATCTTATCCATCCTTTTCCGGAGTAGCACTGCGCGTTATAGGGTCCTCATTAGATGGGATTGATGCAGGAAATCAAAAAGATCCAAAAAGGAGTGGCTCGTTTGGTAATACAGCAGAATAAGGATGTTTGTGTGTCACGGATGTGCAGTCATTAGAAAAAAAGGCGTTTTTCGTTGTGGTGAGATCTTTTTCAAGAAATTAATACGTACTTTCTGTTCCGAGTACGAAAATATTTTGTTGATTTCCAATTACTTAGCGAGAAACGGCCGTCGTAATAAAATAAATCAAAAGTTGCGCTGAACGACTTAGATGTTAATTTTTCCCATGCCCTATTCGAGAGTGGAACAGTCGAGAAATGGTCTGAAAATGGTTCTACGAATACTCTCTCAGGCACTTAAGTGTGACTTGCACTATAGTGAAGTAGATGTAGAATTACGAACTTACTCGTAAAAGAAGTCCTTAACATGAACATCTCAGTTCATACTCACCAGGGTGTAACGGAACTTTTACTTCTAAATTTTCCGACGATTACATCACCTGTAGCATGACAGTTAACTGTATAACTATGTATGCCTCCCGCCAAGTGTATTATTACTACAGCCTCGTATTCCCATACGGCACGACCTTTAGCGCGTTTCGTTTTATACCCATTCCACTGCCCATACAATCTATGATGCAGACACACTGACATTGTTAAAGATGAGAAAGCTTGAAGGTTTTTTGTTTTCAATGGGAATTGAAGGAAGCCTAGATTTACATCGTCGAACTATGGTCCCTTCTCCAAAATGTAAATATTACTAAGTTTTTAACGTCTTACGATGTATCTATCCATGGGGAACTTGTCCGCGCTATTTACAAACGTCCTCGTACATGTGACCGGTGTCAAATAGTGCCAAGGACCCAAATATTTGAAATAGAAGTTAAGCTACAGCTCCTCACGA
Organism: Schistocerca nitens; assembly: GCF_023898315.1. NCBI lineage: Eukaryota > Metazoa > Arthropoda > Insecta > Orthoptera > Acrididae > Schistocerca > Schistocerca nitens. The sequence goes on along the minus strand of NC_064614.1, from coordinate 292,034,115 downwards.
AGTAATTATTCGTACTATTAACTACATTAATGAAGCTCACAGACGGCATAAGAAGCTTTATTTGTTGTCTTTCGCTTTTTTTGCGGAATTACCGTGTAGTGGTGTATTATAAAACAGTTTGAAGATATGCTTACTACGGGCAGTGATAATAAGGACTAATTAATTTTCCAGATAAAGATACTCTGTTGTTGATGGTGATCTTTAAGCATCTCGGAGCCGCCATAGATGTCGTTTACGTCTTGTGTGCTCGTCTTCCGCGAGAGAAACTAATGATGACGACTATACGATAATGACGACCAAGAGTTCACTTCTTGGGACATTTTTCAGTGTCAGGGAACGAGCAGAAATTTCCAGCACAGCATCACGCCGCACACACACAGAACGCAGAGATGGCGCCAACTGACAACTGAAGGGTTCGGCACTGCGTCATCTCGCTGGTTTTTATTCCTTGAATCGTATGTCATCATTTGAAAGTGAATTTTCAATGGAGGCGGTCAAGCAGGCTTCACCGAGTGGTCAAGATCTAATCCTTCTAAATGAACTCTACGTGAAACAACGGACCGATTATACAGACATGACATGTGTAATACGCATCTACATTGGTTACAAGCATCCAGTTTACTTTGTAAGAAGCCTAAATTTTCTGTTTGATAAAATAACCTCCGATGACTATAAATGGAAAACACAACGTTGTTTACTTCCTACAGGATTAAAGTATTGCCGGCCGCGGTGGTCTCGCGGTTCTAGGCGCGCAGTCCGGAACCGTGCGACTGCTACGGTCGCAGGTTCGAATCCTGCCTCGGGCATGGGTGTGTGTGATGACCTTAGGTTAGTTAGGTTTAAGTAGTTCTAAGTTCTAGGGGACTAATGACCACAACAGTTGAGTCCCATAGTGCTCAGAGCCATTAAAGTATTTAGCTAAATAGCATTTGGCTTAAAAGGCCATCATCAGACATCCTCTGACAGCTGTCAAAATTTTTGTTTTATTGATACATAACCTGTTTCCCGGCCGAAAGCAGCATCAGCAGTTGCAACAATGAAAAAGTCATAGGTACACACATCGTTCATAGGCAAGACATGTTATGCACTGAATATTGTCTACTTTGTTGGCGAACGAAGGGTGACTAAGACGTAATCCATAAATTTCGTAGAAATTGCTAGTGTGTGGATCATGAAATTACTGAACTTTGTTTCATAATTTGTTTGCACCAGTGCGACGGCAGGGCAATCCGGCGTTTGGAAAGGTAGATACGGCCCACTTCATCCCTTTCAACAGCTGCGGATGCTCAGAATGTAAGGTACATTGTGACTGGAAAAGATGTTATCTAGATTGTGGCACATCTGTAGAATTATGATTCCACATTTACTGAGCATCTACTCGTACAGAGTGAGGGCCACCTGTACCAGCCACAGACATGTGTCCACCACTTGACGAAAGAACCGCAAAAAACTCAGGTTTGCGGAAGCCTTGGAAACATCGGGTTCACAGTCCTGATTTAATATCAAATGATCACCGATCACAGTACTTTCCCTCTTCTAAACTACTCTTAATCCGCACAGTTTTCCAAATATGTCCTACCCTGTCTATTATTTCAGTAACTCCGTTTACCTGTATTTATTTATTTTGTTCTGTATGCCTATGTACTTCATATAATCTGTAATTATAACTCTCAACTCTGTTTACGTGGATTAGATTAGATTTACTTTCATTCCAATTGATCCATAGTGAGGATGTCCTCCGGGATATAGAAAATGTCAGGAAAACAATAATACATGACAAATACTTACAACTAAAACTAAGCTGATTTACCTTCCACAGATTCCAAGTGGAATGATCGTCATTATTTTTATTGCCCCCCGTATGTAAAAACTTGTTCAAGTCATTCATCAGTACTCTTGCCAAGTATTAATTCTACATTACAGGGATTATTAATTTGATTTCTGTTATTATATAGACAGTGTTTAGTATTAACACGTATTTATCCTGGTTTGCTCCCTTTAAACAGGATGTTCCAAGAGGAATCGTCATCATTCAGTGATATGACAGGAACAATCATTCTAAGCAATAAGTCTAATAAAAATGGGCTCTAGAATGCATACCGTAGTAGCTAGGAGCGCTTGTCCATCTTTGCTATTGTGAAAAATGTCTCTGCTACTGAACAATTGCTTATGGCTCTCGAAGTAGACATCTTACAGGCCACGTTCACTAGATAATTTTGCTTCGAATTATCGTTCCTTCCATATCCCTGAATACTAACTATTGCCCCTGGTACACGCTGTATTTATTCACTCTTCAATTTTTTACCTTTTAATTCAGTTACCGCGTGTTCCTGTCGCAGACTAGATGAGTAACATCCTTTACAATGTTGTTTACAGATATTGGAGCCTCTTTGACAACGAGAGTCAGTTAAAGTCTCATGATGTAGGCCGAATGACAATTAACTAAATAAATACTGAGATTTTATTTTTATAACTATGTTCTACCAATTGATGGATGGATGGATTTAAAATTGTTAGGTGGTAATCTCCTTGATCACAAGCGCCCTTTAACAAGATCTCGGTACTGGTAAATGAGGAGTACTTTTGTTAAAACGAAAAGCAAATGAAATACAACGATAGCCACAACAACAGAATATGTCGCATGCAGGTACCAGTAGATCACACAGTTACCACATTTTAAAAGAACTCATAGAATCGTGGAAGTCAGTGAGAAAGCTGACTGATCACGGAACTAAAAGAATGACACAGCCACTAAAAACGACATTTAACTGGGCGAGAGTCCTGTCAACACACAAAATGTAAATAACTGCCGCGTCATTGCCGAAAATTTAAGATCCTAGGCTTCCCTTCTATCAGCATACAACACACAGGACATTAAAACATGGCGTATCGCGAGTGTCTTCTTATCACAAGATATAATCATTGATCAATGAGCAGTTTCCAATGCGAAGGCGACTGAAGACCACTTCGTGCCTTCGTTCAGTTTCAAAGGAAGTGCGCCACGGACGAATAGTCGGTTTTACCGACCGCAGCTTGCTGTTACTCACTTCCAGGCACTGCCTTCCAGACTCAGCCAACACTCGTATTGCACCCCACCACAAGACAGCCTGTAAGGGGGCCGGGATGTTGAAGTGTGGTGTTTTCCTGGCAGGTGGTTTTCTATACTCTGACAGCTTTCTCGTTCCCCTGGATTTCCAGAGAACCAACAGAAGGTCATCTCTTTCTTATGTCTATGCTGGTAGTGGGTAGTGTCCTGGACCATCCTAACTATTATATCGCCGGCCGGAGTGGCCGAGCGGTTCTAGGCGCTACAGTCTGGAACCGCGCGACCACTACGGTCGCAGGTTCGAATCCTGCCTCGGGTATGGATATGTGTGATGTCCTTAGGTTGGTTAGGTTTAAGTCGTTCTAAGTTGTAGGGGACTGATGACCTCAGAAGTTGAGTCCCATAGTGCTCAGAGCTATTCGAACCATTTTTGAACTATTCTATCTGCTGGGAAAGTTTGCTGCATAGCTTGCAGAGCGTTGGGAGAGTCAGTGCAAATAAGAAACTTCCCTCCACAAGAAGTTTCATGAGCTCCAGTGCGTTCTTGAGTTCCCACGTTCCTGTGTAGTACAATGAGAGGTGGAGTCGTAGGCGGCGTTTAATGGCAAAATGTCGGAAGACAACAGTACACCCAAAAATGTCTCATTGCCTCGATCCACCATGCTCTAAGGGAAATTCCGACAAAAGTGCCGGTAAAAATCCGCTTTAAAGGCAAAGGCAGAGCTGTGAGTTTGTTACACCCCGTCAAGTCCAAGTTAAGAGTGGTCCTATCAATCACAAAGATGTATGTCAAAAAGGTTAGTAGCCCGGTAACCGTTGAACCTGCGTTGTATTTCGTTCTACCAAGAAGCGACGGAAGAATAAGTTAACATATGATGAGACCTGACACTGCTTTTGCACGATGTAAGCCGCATCGTTTAGGAAATAAACTGCAGCAGAACATTTACACTCATGTCATTCTGAGGTACAGAACTGCTGTTCTAATAAGCAACGAAGGGAGCATCCATTATCGCGATGCACAGCAACACCATTACTCACCGGCAGCTTACGACAGGATGGCTGATGGTTCCTTTCCCACTGATTAATTGCAACTCGTGTCGTATCCGAGGAACACGCTTCGCGAAAAGTATGGCGGACAGTACGTGTGGCGGCTGTAGGGTGCGACCCGTTTCTTGCGGCCACTCAGCACGGCGCAGCGCAGCGCTCCGACGTCAGACTGGACGAGCGACAGCGGCAGCGGCCGGCGACGTGCAATATGTCGGGCGCGGATGTCGCGCCAGGCAGGAAGCGGTCGACCGCCGCCACTGCGGTTCTCGGGGCCGGCCCGACACTGCGAAGCGAGGCGCCTCTTCCTCTCCCGTCATCTAACTATGCCATCTGCGTGTGGCACTGTAAAACCAATTATCTAATATTTTGCGCAGGACTCCGGTTTCAGCTGCGACAAGCACAGAGTCTCTTCCTGCGATATCATGTGTATACAGTGTGACAGATGTGAAAATTAACGAAATATAAGTTTAATAAGTCACGGATGCAAAATACTAACGCGAATTCTTTACAGACGAATGGAAAACTGGTAGAAGCCGACCTCGGAGAAGACCACTTTGGATTCCGTGGAAATATTGGAACACGTGAGGCAATACTGACCCTACGACTTATCTTAGAAGCTAGGTTAAGAAAAGGTAAACCTACGTTTATAGCATTTTTAGACTTAGAGAAAGCTTTTGACAATGTTGACTGGAATACTCTCTTTCAAATTCTGAAGGTGGAAGGGGTAAAATACAGGGAGCGAAAGGCTATTTACAATTTGTACAGAAACCAGATGGCATTTATAAGAGTCGAGGGGCACGAAAGGGAATCAGTAGTTGGGAAGGAGTCAGACAGGGTTGTAGCCTCTCCCCAATGTTATTCAATCTGTATATTGAGCAAGCAGTAAAGGAAACAAGAGAAAAATTCGGAGCAGGTATTAAAATCCATGGAGAAGAAATTAAAACTTTGAGGTTCGCCGATGACATTGTAATTCTGTCAGAGACAGCAAAGGACTTGGAAGAGCAGTTGAACGGAATGGACAGTGTCTTGAAAGGAGGATATAAGGTGAACATCAACAAAAGCAAAACGAGTATAATGGAATGTAGTCGAATTAAATCGGGTGATGCTGAGGGAATTAGATTAGGAAATGAGACACTAAAAGTAGTAAAGGAGTTTTGCTATTTGAGGAGCAAAGTAACATGATGGTCGAAGTAGAGAGGATATAAAATGTAGACTGGCAATGGCAAGGAAAGCGTTTCTGAAGAGGAGAAATTTGTTAACGTCGGGTATAGATTTAAGTGTCAGCATGTCGTTTCTGAAATATTTGTATGGAGTGCAGCCATGTATGGAAGTGAAACATGGACGATAAGTAGTTTGGACAAGAAGAGAATAGAAGCTTTCGAAATGTTGTGCTACAGAAGAATGCTGAAAATTAGATGGGTATATCACATAACTAATGAGAAGGTATTGAACAGAATTGGGGAGAAGAGGAGTTTGTGGCACAACTTGACTAGATGAAGGGATCGGTTGGTAGGACATGTTCTGAGGCATCAAGGGATCACCAATTTAGTATTGGAGGGCAGTGTGGAGGGTAAAAATCGTAGAGGGAGACCTAGAGATGAATACGCTAAGCAGATTCAGAAGGATGTAGGTGGCAGTACATACTGGGAGATGAAGCATCTTGCACAGGATAGAGTAGCATGGAGAGCTGCAACAAACTAGTCTCAGGACTGAAGACCACAACAACAAAAACCATTCAGTCTGTTTATATCATTGTGCGAAGGATGTTCAGTAAGTAAAGCAATACATTTTTTCTCAGGAAATTTCGATTGCAAAAATGTGGAATTTATTATGGGACATCATTAAACGTTCCCGACTCAAGCTGTGTGATTTCATAAACTTCTGACAGGCGGTAGCGCGAAACGTTGCCTTCAAAATGGTGTCTACAACGGACGTGTGTTCAAAGCAGAAAGCTGTCATTTAGTTCCTTCTGGCGAAAAATCAGACGATCGCAGATATTCATAGGCGCTTACAGAATGTCTACGGAGACCTGTCAGTGATCACAGCATGGTGAATCGTTGGACGTGGCGTCAGTCATCGTCACAAGGTCGCGGAAATCTGCTAGATCTCCCGCGTGCTGCCTGTCCGCATACAGCTGTGACTCCTGCAATTTTCGAGCGTGCGGACACTCTCATTCGATGTGATGGACCGATCACAATCAAACACCGCTCTGTTAAGTTGGACATCTCTGTTGGTGTTGCTGCCACACTCTTCCACCATTTGGGGTATTCGAAGGTGGGTTCCTCACCGCCGCAGAAGGCCATAAAGAGTAAGAAAGGATCGTCTGTGTGGAACTGCTTGCGCTTTACGAGGATGATCGTGACAATTTTTGTCAAACATCGTCGCAGGCTATAAAACAAAGGTTCATCTCTTCGAAGCGGAAACCAAACGGCAATCCATGCAGTGGTGCCACACCACCTGTTCTCCGAAGAAAAATTTCAATGCCACGCCATCAGCTGGGACTCTAAAGGGATTATTTTGTTTGACGTTCTCCCTCATGGTGCAACGATCACCTCTGAAGTGTATTATGCTACCCTTAGCAAATTTATGAAATGCCCTCGGCGTGTTCGTCGTCACAAAAATGCAAACGAACTTCTCATTCTCCATGACAACGCAAGGCCTCACAGAACTCTTCGCTCAACCACCGCAGAGAAGAGAACCCTCACCTTCCAACTTCCATCTATTTTGCTGAATGAAGGTTGCACTCCGATTTTGGCTCAATGAAGGTAGCACTCCTCTGTAATCGGTACGAGGTTGACGGGAAGGTTGATGCAGCGACACGTTGCCTACGACATCGATCAATAGAGTGTAGAATGTGAGCATACACGACCTACCATTAGGGCGGCGTAAGGCCGTCGCGTTTAATGGAGATTATAATGAAAGGTGCTGTTTTGTAGCCGAAAGAGTGGGGCATATTGTAGTGTACTGGAATACTGAATGAAACCAACCTGCTTTAAAAACGTATTTCTTGTATTACTTATTCAATGACCCTCCTACATCTACATAAGAAGTGTTCCAGATAAAGTTTCTCTTTTTAATTCAAAAATAATGAGTTAAAGAAATATTTATTTAGTACTGTAATGGTAAGAAACGTAAGTCTTTCTGTGGACTTAGGATCATAGAACTACTTATTTTCCAGAGAGTTGTAACAACGAGTTATAATATTTAATTATAAGATTATCTTTTCCTATAGTGTTGCTGATTTATTTAATAAGTCTGCACACAAATCCTACTTTATCATTTTTAGTTAGGGAGCTGGAAACGTTCAAAGTCTTGGGGGTGGATAGAGAACGCTGTACATACGTTGCTGGACGTGGACGGTAAGTTCATTTAAGTGAGATTTTGAAACGCATGCTTAGTTTCCTGAGTAAACAAATCCATACGCTTTCAGTACGATCTACAGACTAGATGTAAAGTTGCTGGTGTCACACAGCGGCAAGCTTCCCCGATGACTTGTTTCAAATCAATCTGGGATTGTGAGTTGTGTATCATGAATACTGATTCTTCAGCTATTCCCACAAAAAAATCTACTAGCGCCAAAACGTCGACAGTAGGGCCATTCCTGATTACCAAGGTATCTTAACCATCTTCCAAACAATAACCTGATAAGTTCCTGCATAACATCACACGAAAAAAATTTTCAAAAATGGCTCTGAGCACTATGGGACTCAACATCTTAGGTCATAAGTCCCCTAGAACTTAGAACTACTTAAACCTAACTAACCTAAGGACATCACACACACCCATGCCCGAGGCAGGATTCGAACCCGCGACCGTAGCAATCCCGCGTTTCCGGACTGCAGCGCCAGAACCGCTAGACCACCGCGGCCGGCAAAAATTTTCAAGGAGAACACCTAATTAGTACACAATAAAAGCTCTATACATCTCAATTGTCAGTGTACCTGATAAGTAGTGTAGATCGGTGGCCCTCTCAAACTTCTTATTTCTCGAAACCGTCAGTGCAAGGATACATCCTAGATTATAACGGTATAGGACTTCGATCACAGCATCGAGCAAGTTTGTCGCTCCGGACACCAGCAACTTTACATTTAGTCCGCAGGTCGCTTGGAAGGCCTACTGATTCAGGAAAGAGTGCACTAGTTTGAACTCGTCACTTCAATGAATATTCCGCTACAAGAACAACCTTTTGAACGCAGTCAATTATTTTCAGAATGTTGTAGGCACCCCTAAAAACTTGAAAGTTTCGGGCTCCATAACTAAAATTGGATTACAATTGACATGTACACAGTTGGTTGAAGAACCTCAACTGCGCAATGAAATAACTTGTTTCCTACATCAAAAATTATAACTCGTTGTTGGAACTCTCTGAAGTAATTAAATAAATTGTGACCATATCTCCACACAAGGAGTTACGTTTCTTACGTCCACCTACCTTAATAAACATTCCTTTAGCTTATTATTTTGTAAGTCACGGGCAAAAACGATTTATCTTAAACATCTACGCAAACTACTGTACATCGCATTTTGAATGTACTATCGTACCAATACAGTTGCTTTTCTTTCCTATTACATTCATCTATTAGGCGACGAAAAAATGGCTGTCTATTTGCCTCTGTATGCGCCCTAGTCTGTCTGCCTTTTTCCCATTATCCTTATGCGATATCCACATCGGTGTAAATGAAAGTCAAGTATGGTAATCCAGCTTTATTACGGCAACAAGCATGCGATAGGAGACAGAAATGCTCTTCATTCGTACCAGGCACCTCACGTCACTGCAGATTATAACACAGCTGTTAAAAATCATCATTATGAAAACCCAGCAACCTGCAATGGATAACAATACAGTAATTGTAAACATCAATAATGGACTAAAACATTATGTGGTGCACACAAATATCTAAGTTTCACAAAAAGGTTACAGGGAAGGTGCACAGAAACTGAATACTCTATGGAGGAAGAGGAGATTAGTGTTCATCGTCCCGTCGACGACGAGGTCATTAGATACGGAGCACAAGCTCGGATTAGGGAAGGACGGGGAAGGAAATCGGCCGTGCCCTTTCGAAGGAACCATCCATGCATTTGCCTGAAGTGATCTAGGGAAATCACGGAAAATCTAAATCAGGATGGCCGGACGCGGGATTGAACCGTCGTCCTCCCGAATGCGAGTCCAGTGTGCTTACCACTGCGTACTCTATGGAAACTACGAGAACGACTATATGGTGCCATGACAGCGTCTTACTTGCATTAAACTTGGATGCACTACTATTGACCTGAAATGAAAAAAAAGTGTAAGAAATGACGTCATTCATCATCACACAAAGCACAGAAGTGTCGAACTCTGACCTCAGCAGTGACTCTTATGTTGACCTCCTTTTGGCATAACAAATGTGCTATCAAAGAGCACTATGTGCCTCGGCGAACACAATCAGTTGTCTATCATATTCAAACCTCCTAGAAATTATCTTCGTCTTGCAATCTACGCGAAACGACACGGCCTGACGTCTGCAGTATTGTAACTACTGCAAGAAGCAATAGGCGGCAAAAAGTCCGCTGCGATGAAGAGGTATATAAGAGACTCTCGAGTGGCTGCGAAGATTCACAAACGAATTATTATCCACGAGAATTCAAGCAATCTGAAGCCGTTGGCGAACTTGCTGGGAGAAGGTTATGTCCTGCTACTTGTGTCCTTTAGGTAATATTAAAAAATGTTTACAGTTATTACTTGACTCAGCTTCGCAACTTCTGTTTTTCATGCAAGTTCAAAAATAGTTCAAATGGCTCTGAGCACTATACGACTTAACTTCTGAGATCATCAGTCGCCTAGAATTTAGAACTAATTAAACCTTACTAACCTAAGGACATCACACACATCCATGCCCGAGGCAGGATTCGAACCCACGACCGTAGCGGTCTCTCGGTTCCAGACTGTAGTGCCTAGAACCGCACGGCCACTGCAGCCGGCCTCATGCAAGTAACTGTATATAATAGTGAATGGAATATGTCTGTGACCCTCATATTTTTTTGTGTTTTACGCTGTAGCCGTGTGCAAAATTTTTCAACATGAAAATATCGGAACATTTATTTTTCGTCGTGTAGAGTTGCCTATAAACCGACAAAACAGTTTATTTGCTACTTGGATTGTTCCAGCTGGCCAACGCGTGGAGAACCCACAGTGTGGTGAGGCATTCCATTCACATAAATGTTGCATGATTCACTACGATCTCATCCATAGTCTTTTTGCGTGTGCGTCCACCTTCGAATTGAGTGCTACAGGTACAAAAGTTGTAGAATTTGTTTTCCTAGAAGTCAGGGGGAAGGTCGTGTCCTGTGTGTTGCTAAGGCACTCTGTATTGATTCAGTCTGACTTACTTGATATGGAAATCCAATTTCTCTGCGTCGCTTACTCAGTCTCTTCGAGTTTAGATTCGCCCGGCAGATCTTCCTTCAGGAACCCGCAGAAACTTTATCGACTGCATCTGGAAAAAGAAGACATTTCAGTATTGCAGCGCGTTTGCTTATGTGTCAGAATATTTTCGGCACTCAAATAATACCTCTCAACTTCGTCGCATACGGTTGCTGGACCGGCACAAATACAGCATAATCCATAATACGCAATAGAAATACAGGCCTATGGGGCAAGAGATGAAAGTACATACAAAATACTGATATAGGCTGCGATAACTGCTGCCCTGGAAAACTATAGCATACAGCATACAGTTATAAAGTACAGCGAAGAAAGTCTGGGTAATAGAACAGGAAAATTACTGTGCCATACGACAGTAGTTCTTTTTACGTCGGCGTGCTGAAATGTAAAACATCCGAACGTTTTATGTGAAAACTCTTAAAGCTTTTAAAATAAAACAAATTTTGTTAAAATTCTGCATCTTCATTCTTCGTGTTTAAATATTTATTTCTCATCATAGTCATCCTGGCGAGGAATATGTTTGTCCCAATGAGAGACTAGGTGGTTGATACCGTCACTGAAGAATTTTTAACTTCTATACGGGGCCACAACCTCACTTTTACTATCACCGCATCATCACCATTAAAGTGAGGTCCTCGAAGGTGTTCTTTAAATCGGATGGGCCCAAACTGAGGGCGTATGGAGGATAATCAATGAGTGTGAACCCAAGGCGTCCGGATGTTGCAGATGTCGAAGCGTTTGTCATGCTGAAGGTGCGGGTGCTGCATACCTAGGTATTACAGTTACGAACATTTTAAACTGGAAGGAACACACAGAAAATGTTGTGGGGAAAGCTAACCAAAGACTGCGTTTTATTGGCAGGACACTTATAAAATGTAACAGACCTACTAAAGGAAACTGCCTACACTAAGCTTGTCAGTCCACTTTCAGAATACTGTTGCGCGGTGTGGGATCCTCACCAGATAGGACAGACTGAGTACGTAGGAAAAGTACAAAGAAAGGCAGCACGTTTTGTATTATCGCGAAATATGGGAGAGAGTGTCACAGAAATGATACAGGATTTGGGATGGGCATCATTAAAAGAAAGACGTTTTTCGTTGCGACGGTATCTTCTCACGAAATTCCAATCACCAACTTTCTCCTCCGAATGCGAAAATATTTTGTTGACGCAGAATTACATTCGGAGGAACGATCACCAAGATAAAATAAGGGAAATCAGAGCTCATACGGAAAGATATAGGTGTTCATTCTTCCCAAGCGCTGTACGAGATTGGAATAATAGAGAATTGTGAAGGTGGTTCGATAAACCCTCTTACAGGCACTTAAATGTGATTTGCAGAGTGTCCATGTAGATATAAATGTAGATGTGTGAATAATCTCTTCGAATTTGTGCATTTAGTTTCCTGAGGGGCCGGCCGGAGTGGTCAAGCGGTTCTAAGCGCGTCAGTCTGGAACCGCGCGACCGCTACGGTCGCTGGTTCGAATCCTGCCTCGGGCATGGATGTTTGCGATGTCCTTAGGTTAGTTAGGCTTAAGTTGTTCTAAGTTTTAGGGGACTGATGACCTCTGAAGTTAAGTCCAATAGTGCTCAGAGCCATTTTTTGTTCCTGAGGATCTCTCACGCAACGACACAGTTACGTTACACACCGCCACGTTACATGCTACAACTCGGACTCATCTGGAAATTGAGTCAGCGAAGCGGAGAAGTCGATTGATTAGTATGCGAGACGTGCAATACCTCAACCGACATTAATAACAGAATAAAAAATCCAGAGGCATCACTTTTCAGTACACCCTCGTACACAGAACTTGAAGTTGTTCAAATAAATATGTCCACGAATAAATCACCTGTATAAATTACTACAAAATTTCAGGTCTCTTGACTGGTTTGATGCAGACCACCACGAATCCCTCTCCTGAGCCAAACTCTTCATCTCAGAGCAAGGCTTACACCGGTTGGCATCCATTATCTGTTGGACACTTTCCGTTCTCAGTCTTCCTCTGCATATTTACCTTCTACCGCTCCCTCAAGTACTATTCATTTCACTTGTTGCATATCTAAAGACAAGTTACCTAGAATGTACATCTTACGGTTTTCTTCGGGTAACATAATTTTTTTACATTACGCAGTCAAATATTGCTTCCAGTAAAGAAAAAATCTAAGCAGTAATAGTAATCTACGAAGAAAATTAACCAAAACAGAAGCTGCAAATCAGTTAAAGGGAATTGAGTGTTCAAGTGAAAATGTTAGTACCTTAGAAGAGACTAAATGAAGGATAGGAAAGCACAGAGAAAATGGTTGCCGCCAACATCAATGTTCTGAAGGGAAAGCGTCGGAACTGCATCGAACTTTTTCCTTTCTGTTTGGAATTAAGAGTTCGATATGTAATTTGACTGTATATTAAGGATTCTTTTCCTTAATTAGTAACAATTTTTAAGTGACCCATATGGAAAAATAGCCAGTCACTGTTAACACACTACTATGAACTACATTTCAAAAGCGATCATTATACCCGTTATTACTGTCGATATTTTACGTGGATTGGCAAGAACGCAGATCTCGCAATGGGACCACCGATTTATATTTTTCTCACCAGAATTTTCTTTATGTTTGTTCCTATGTAGCTATGTTAGTATGTATTTCTATGTCTTATGTTATTCTAAGTATTTATGAAGTTTTTGGTTATGACTGTTATTTGCTTATTCGTCTTTGTGAGTGTCTTTTCATCTTTCGTGCCTGCATCATGATTCTTTATTTTCTCTGTCACGATTGCTGTCATTGTCATCGTTATGTTTGGCCTTGGAGCGGGTCTAAAGGCCTTTCTCTTGTGTATTCTTATTATAATATTCTTGAAATATTTTCCACTGTTCTTTCTAGGTCTTCCACTGCTTTAGATTCCTTGGGGAGCTGTATATGCTTTCGTGTGTCTTTCTTTGTAGTGTGCCCCCTGTATGAGCAGCGCAACGTACGAGTATCGTTACATGTTGGAGGGAGCCGATTTCTCCACATACGTATTCATGGCTCGGACAGATGTTCATACAATGTAAGTGCATATATACAAAATATTTATACGTCATATGACTGAGGACTGGACAAGAATTTTCCAACGCATGTATTTTACACGGCTTTCCATAAAATGAAACATCCAGAGGTTACGTATGCCCTCAATACACACTCATTCAAGCAAAAAAACGGAATTGAATAATAATTATCTAGTGATACTTCTACGTCAGCAGGCTATTGTAACGAAAGCAAAGAAAATTCTACAGAAACATTTTCTGTGCACTAAGCCTTGTTGATTAAAGTTTCTTATGAGATTATATGTGAATAAATTACAGTCGTACCTCTGTTTTTGTAGTACCAGAGGAGTTATTTTGTGTATTACGTCGCATTTTGTATACCCGACAGTACTGATGATAATGAAATGAATTTTTTTATCGTACAGCTATGTCACCAGTACATTTCCTTATATGGAGTATGAAAATGATAAAATAAAATTTCTGTAGATTCATAAGGAGTGTGTGTGACGAATCGACCGCATCCTAGGCCAGTTCACTGCCCTATTTCTCAGCGTCAGCTGCGCGGATGTGAGAACAAGAAAAGAGCTGCTCTCCTCCCCGGGTTCATGGAAAGACACACTCTAAGATAGCTTAGCCTACATCGCTGCAAGGAGCAAAGATTCGAAATATTCTGCCACGTTACAGAAAAGAGAAGACTGCTGCGTATATTTTTAAGCTCCTATTTTTTTAACGTACGTACACCGTATCAGTGACCGCTAGTACTCTGATTTCATTACCTCGAACACTACAAGCATAATGACTCGAGAGATTGAATAGACGCGAGAGACAACACTGCTGGAAAGACCAGCTTCTCTACTTAGAAGGCAATAGAGCTTTCGTTTGGTCAACGAGAAAAGCGTAGGGAAAGGTTTCCAGTGACTCATGTGTTTGTATTGCTCTCGTGTGTCCCGCCTTCTACAGGTGTCACACGGAGGTGACGACAAGCTATGCTGTCAAAATACGGTGTTACGCGAACGACAACACCTGGCTGGACACCGGAGAGCCGCACCGACAGCGTAGAGTGTCTGCATACCTGCCGTGGCAGCCGTTTTCATTACGGCTAATAGAGACGGAGGTTCACAATGCTTGTAGGAATGTCGCCACGTTCCTTGCAAGCACGTTGTTCGCAGCTGCGGATAGCGCGCGTTGTGCAGTAAATGACCTACCGTGCCTGGAATAGCTTCCCACAAAATGCAGGCGGGATAATGCGTCTCACAAACATTCAGATGCATGGTGCAGATATGTGTACATTCAGTTTCATAGTGGAGACATTTGCCTCCAGTAGTTACTTCAGAAACAAAAGTGAATTAAATTCAGCTATCAATAAACTAGAATGAAAATTGCCCCTATCATAGTACGAAAAAAGGAGAATATGTCCTGGGAAAATTAGGGACGTAAAAGAAGGGAAATCGATTTTCAATTTAACTGGCAGCTTCAAAGACATTGAAATGAAAAAAAACTTGACATATTCTCGCTTTTTTACTTGTTAGTAAGCCTGCCATTTAATATATTGGATCGTGTCAAGTAAAGTAACAGGATACATGATGCCACCTTGTGTAACATGTCACAGGCCATTATGTCATCAAAATGCATCTGTAATGTCATGCAATATGACAACACGTTTGTAAAATTCCATATGATATCCGTTTTTACTATGGCTGGCGCATCTTCTGGATTTTGGCCACAAGATCAAGAACTTTCGACCTATAAATTCCAAGAACCAGCTGTGCCAAAATACTGCAGTTAAAGGAGAGCACTGCGCTGGGGAAGTATGATTGATTCGTGAGAAAGCTCGAATCCGCCAAGATGTTTTGATTTAAATGTCTTTGAAGCTCGCAGATCAGTCGAAATCTGGTTACCTTCTTTTACATCCCTAACTCTTCCTAGGAAAAATTCGACTTTTTTATGCTACTTTTTTACTCTACCATAATTTTGACATTTGACAGCCGTAGCTTGTCAACCGATGCAGATTTTTGTTGACCCGTGCGACGACTGATCCGGTATAGTTTTTGTTATTGCCTTTCGGATCATGTTGCTTGTATCGTGACAACGGATAAGGCTTTTATAAAACAACAGGACGACCGTTAATTACATATATTTGTCTACCTTCTTACAAAATTCGAACCGATTCACACAGATGTAAAACACGGAAGTGGCACACATATAAGGACAAACAAAACACGTGTTTCGGCACTAAAACCAGAATAAAGCTAGAGTTTTGAAAGCGAGTTTTCAGTTTTATCGTAAGAAGGCATTTTTTATTTATTTGATTCAGTTTAAACCGTTTCCGCGCATACAGTTCACATAAGAACGAATTTTACATTTTGCTCGACATTAAACCATGTATCTCGACAACGGATGAAGATTGTGGGATAAGACGAGCGTTGACTTCACGCAAAGTTTAAACCGTCTCGTACAAATGCAAATACAGAAGTGATGCGCTTCAAAACCCTCCCATAAAATAGTGTTTCTTGTACGTAAAGTCCAAACGATGCTTGATTTTTTTCCAACGGTTAAAATGTATCTTATACCAAGGTCTGATACTCCGAGGGACCAAATCTGAAAAATCTGAATGAGGATGTTTTTGCACGAATAATTCGAGTGTTGCATACGAATCGTGCCGTTAGCTTAACATTAATTTCATCCCAATTAATAGCGTTTGTTAAAGGAATTAATCGATTCGCACAAACTGCCTGGGCGGCAGCTCCGGTTCGTCGTTCAAACCTTGCTTAATGTACTGCAAAATAGCCACAGTAAGACCTATGTTCGAATGGCCATACAAGTGCATACATTGTATTTGTTGCTACAGCGATTCCTCGCAGCAACGATAACGCATGGTGGTGAAGTTTATTCCATTATTGTTAAATGAAGATTATATATATATTTAATGTATAAATATAAAAAGAAGATCAAGTAGCTCTTTTCAGACATAACTCTGTTTATACTAATGTATCGAAGAATAAATCTTTACAACAGGAAAAAGTAGGATTCATGCATAAAACTCCCACGATGACCTTCCAACAATCCCTGATTTTCCGCTCGATTTAATTTCAGCTGCTTTCACAGCCCCGGCCAGCCACAAATAGAAGTGGAAGTATAATTTCACGCTCGATGATTGCCACAAGCATTAATTCCATGATGCAGAAAATTACACCCTTGATTTCCATTACGCTGAAGTGCTAGAACACCCTATAATTATGTCTGAACATTTCAGCTTTTACTGCTGCCACATGCCTCATTGCCATTTCGTAATGGTGCAAACGCGGCTCTTTCAAAGAGCAGTATGCATTTCGTCAGGAAGGGGAGGGCTCCGTAGCTTAACGCTGCACAGGGTAGTTATCTGCTCAGGGGCAAATGGTGGCCGCCATCCTAAAATTTTAGTAATTTTCTCTTTCATCAACGTCAGGTGCAAAAACTTCTGGTCAGCTAATTTGAAACTAATGGATATCTTGGAAAAACCGTGTACATGCACAGAAATTTAGGAAATTAAAGAAAATACCTGATTTATTACTCTGTTAGAGGTGGCGAGGTCCTGAAAAGCATTGGAGAATGTAAACTGGAGCAAGACGTTCAGATTTCACACGAAAATAGGCGTACGCTATAGGCTAAGACGGGTAGTATACAATATGTACAAGAATCAAGACGAAACAATAAGATTAGATTACCTAGAACAATGTGCTCTGGTTAGAAAGTGTATAAGACCATGATATAGTCACTCACCCCTACTGTTCAGCCTATACATCGATGGAGAAATGTCAGAAACAATCGAAGGTCTCAGGAGTGGACCTAAAGCTCAGGATGAAAGGATATCAGTGATAAGATTAGCAGATGACATTGCTATGCTCAGAGAGTGAGGGACTATTTCAGAAACTGTTCAGTGGAATTATCTAATGAACACACACCATAATTGAGGGTAAACCCAAGAAATGAGGAGTTTCAGGAATGAGACAAACAAAAAATTGTACATCAAAACAGGGAACCACAAAATAGATAAGTGAAGGAATAATGCAGCTTCAGAAGCAAAATCATGAATGTCGGAGCTCATTCCAGGCCAAAATAAGTCGTCTAGAGTCAAATATCGCCCTTAATTATGGTTGTCTGAGAATGTGCTTTTTCATTCTACAAAGGGGGGGGGGGTGGCGGAACTATAGGCTGCACAGCCAACAAGATGGTGCCACATGTTCTTCCAAGTCTGCAGAGGAATGTCTTCTAGCATCCGTGGAAGATTGTCTGTTAATAGACTGTGATACTTCTGTGCGTTCAGTGTTCCGCTAGTGAAAAACGGACTTATGAGCTGATGATTCACTAATTTTCCACCCTACGTTTACACTACGGGGGTTTTCAACAGATCTGTAGTGCGCATGTTTCGGCGGTTTATCTGACCATGATTGGTAAATATGGCTTCGCCGCTAAAGAGGATACATTATACATCTGGAGTATCCTGTTGTACTGCCGATGTACAGAAGTTAACAAGATTCTCATAATTGTTTCCATATAGCTCTTTATGGAGGATAGGGTGGAACCTATGTCGATGGAGAATGCGTACGACACCTGCATGAATGGTACAAACAAGTGCGGATGTAGGAACTTTCTAGTATACGATATCAAGTAAACGACTCGCACTGGAATCCTGCAACAACCACCACTGACATTCTAATTTACCCTCTTTAAGTCTGTTAATGTCAATAGGCAATGATCCTTTTAAAAATTGTACGTTTGCACAAAACATACACTTCCTAAGTATTATTACAGTCTTTGTATTGGCTAACAATACGACCCCCTGACTGCTAACTCGTTCTGTAAACACCACACATGAATAGCACTTTCCATTTCCGCATATTTGGGATGCAAGTTTTAGGTGATTCAGCCTGCATATGTCTGAGAAGTGAGATCGGCAAGAAATGCGAAACAGCTGAGCAGGAATGGCTCGAAGACAAATGCAAGGCTGTAGATGATGAGAAAAAGATAGGTATTGCATATAGGAAGTTTAAAGATTCTTGTGGAGAAAAGAGGAGTAACTAAATGGTTCAAATGGCTCTGAGCACTATGGGACTTAACATCTATGGTCATCAGTCCCCTAGAACTTAGAACTACTTAAACCTAACTAACCTAAGGACATCACACAACACCCAGTCATCACGAGGCAGAGAGAACTAAGAAAATCATGAGTTCAAGCCAATACTAAGCAAAGAAGGGGAAGCTGAAAGGTGGAAGGAGTATATAAAGGGCCTCTACAACAGATAAAGGCTTCAAGACTACAAAAGAGAGAGAGAGAGAGAGAGAGAGAGAGAGAGAGAGAGAGTAGATGAACGTGAGATGGCAGATATGATACTGCGAGAAGAACTTGACAGAGCACCGAAACATCTAAGTCAAAACAAGGCCCTTGGAGTAGGCGACATTCCCTTAGATTTATTGAGAAAGCCAGTCACGTCAAACATATTTCATCTGGTATGCAAGATACCTATATGAGAGAGGCTAAATACTCTGAGACCTCCAATTAAAAATAAGGCAGGTATTAACAGGCTTGAATATTACCGCCTATCAGTTTAATGCGTCATCTTTGCGGGATGTTGACACAAACTATTCATAGAAGAACGGAAAAACTTGTAGACCCGGGGAAGATAATTTTGAATTTAAGAGAAACGTATAATCCGCCGAGGTAGTACTATGCCTACAACTTAGAAAAATATAGGCAAGCCTCTGTTTATAGCATTTGTGGACTTAGATTTGATGTCGACTGGATAACGCTCTCTGACATTCTGAAGGCTACAGGGATAAATTACAGAGAGCGGGAGGTTATATTTAGCTGCTACAGAAACCAGACTGTAATTGTAGCAGACGAAGGACACGAAATGGAAACAGTAGTTGAGACCAGAGTGAGTCATGATTGTAGATCCCTTTAATTATACAGTCTGTACATGGAACAACCAGTAAAAATGTCAAAGAAAAATTGTAAGAAAAAATTATAGTTTAGGAAGAAGATAGAAAAACCTCGAATTGTGCCAACGACATTGCAGTTCTGTCAGGGACGGCAAAGCACTTCGATGAGCAGTATTGATATTGTCATCAAAGGAGGGTTACAAGATGAGCATCAGCAAAAGGAACACAATGGTAATGGGACGTAGTTTAAATCAGGCGTACAGAGAGAACTGGATTAGGAACTGAGACACTTAAAAGTAGTGGGTGAGTTCTGCTGTTTGGACTGTAGAAATATTGTTGATGACCGAAGTGCAGAGAAAATAAAATGGTGACTAGCAATAGCAAAGAACGTGTTTCTGAAAAAGAGAATTTTGTTAACATCAAACATTAATTTTGTTGTTAGCAGTTCTGTTCTGGAGGTATTTGTCTACAGCGTAGCGTTGCGCGGAAGTAAAACGTGGGCGATACGCAGTTCAGAAAAGAAGAGAATAACAGCTTTTGAAATGTGCTGCTACAGAAGAATACTAAATATTATATAGGTAGATCACGTAACTAAAGAGAAAGTACTGAATCGAACTTGCGAGAAATGAAATTTACGGCGTAACTTAAATAAAGTAAGTGATCGGCTGATAGATGACACGCTGGGACATTAGGGAATTATCAGTTTGGTAATGGGAGGAAGTGTGGGAGGTAAAAAATTGTATCAAAGACCAAGAGATTAAAGCGTAACCGTTTGAAATGGATGTATGTTGCAGTAATTATTCGGAGATGAAGAGGCTTGCTCAAGATAGACTAGGGTGGAGAGCTGCATTGAAGTCTTCGTACTGAAGACTGCAAGAACAACACGTTTAGTGCACAGTGTTGTATGGCAATGTAAGATGGACAGTGAGAAAACAGGAAAAGAAGAGAATAGAAGCGTTTCAGATGAGGTTCCACAGAAGGATAGTGAAAATTAGGTCGACTTGAGCGTACCCTTAGTTATCTTACCTTTTTTTCAATATTACTTTAAGGTGTATGAGGCACATTAGTTTTTGGTACAGTAAATGAGATGGTTCTCCGCAGAGTCGGTGATGAGAGGATATGAAAGAGAATGACAGGATACGTATTAAGACATCAAATAGTATATTCCAAGAAACAACAGGCAGCCCCAACTGGTCCGCTATACACTATGGCAAGTTAGAAGAAGACGTACGACTGCACACACTAGAAAACAAAGACAACTTCCTGACCCCAAAGGGGCTTTGGTTCTGTTAAATTATATAGAGGATGATAAAATTTGTAATCCTACAACTGAGCAAGCAGAGACCAAATTACTGCGGGAACTAAACCTACCAGCAGATGCGCGAGGACAATATAAACTAATGAGGAAGCGATGTACACGTCACTCTGTGGAACTAAACCTGGACAAAATATGTCGTTCTCTTACACCCCACAAACACAAGGCCTCACGGCTATGCTTTAAGAAAAAGCCCGTCATGAAAATAATGCAGCTTAATAATGCTAGAAGTAGGCTTGTACGCGCGAAATTCACAAAAGTGGCGGCGGAACTGGGTGCGGACATCATCTGCCTTTAAGAAACGTACTGCAAAGGTGGCTGATCCAAGTACCTTCCTCTAGAAATGATAACAGTTACAGGTAACCAAATATCAATCGCTGTCGTAACAGTACTGAATAAAAACGTTATAGCAACCAAAATAAGTAAGTATTGTGGCAAGTACTCACAGTAATGACACAACTTGCGTGGAGACATACCATCTCGGTTGTAGCCTTTGTCTATGCACAATATTCCGACAGTATGGAACTATAACTACTTTACATTAGGAGCGTAGCACAATATGCAAGACACGTACAAGCCTTTTAATAGGCGCGGACATTAACACAAAATCGATGTTCTTGCATTCCAGCAAACTGACGTTAGAGCAAGAATGGTAAGCGAACACTACATGAACAGAACCTATACATTATTAACAGTGACTGACAGCCAGCAACACTACATGAACAGTATCTATACAGTATTAACAACTATTGACAGACAGCAACACTCCAGATAAACAAAGGACGCAAAAGTAACATCTCTATTGTAAATAATAAAACCCTGATACAGTTATTAAGAGATTGGACCCCTCACAAAGGCTGCACACCATAACGCAATCTGAATGAAAACCCATACCGGCAAATCAGCAGATGGTGTAACTTACGAGAGACTCTTAATCTTGACTAGGTTGCGAGAAATCATATCAGATTATCCTTTGAAAACGTCACAGGAAGCTTGGACTACATAAATTAACTGGACTGATATGGACACCACAAAAGACAAAACTACTATACACAAACTATGAACGAAAACAAAACTCAAAAATCTCATGGTCACATGAACAACTTGAATAAAGTAAGGGATCGACCGGTAGGTCACATGCTGACCATGGAATTGGCAATTTGGTAATGGAAGGAATTAGAAAATACCCTACGAGCAAACAACGCCAGAATAAAGCAAGGAAGACTACAGATATAATATGCTTAACTGATGAAGATCACACACAGACCTACAGACAAACACTAACATGCGAACAGAAGCCCAACTTCGGTACGAAATCTTTCGCGACGGAGTCCATGGACTAAGAGTTCTCGGTAAACTTGCCACGTCAAATTTGAATAAAACACCAAGTTCTCGATGAGTACCTCCGTCATAACCGTCAGGGCTATGTCTGACACAGATCCTGAGATCCTGATGACGATGGTGGAGCTACTTAACGAGAGCTCGGTGTTTTATTCAAATTTGAGGAGGCAAGTTCACCGAGAACTTTTAGTCCAACAACAACAAACTAACTGCCTTACGCGAGAGGAGACCGCATGAGCGATAAGAAAAAAAAACATGGACCCAGTGGTGTCCCGAGGAACTCCTACAGCAGATCGTAGCTCACATTACGCACTTTATAACCGAGATTGTAAACGAGGCCCAGTTATGAAGTGAATACCAACAGCGTGGAAAATACAAAACAATGTAATCCTCAAGAAAGCTGCGGATAGAGACCCAACCGATCCAAAATCCTACTGGCCAATTTGATCACCCAACAAAGTTGCGAAGATCAAGTAACACTAGCTGTGTGACAGCCTACAGTCACACATGGCGCTAATGGAAATTGGCCCGTGTCAGCATGGGTCTCTGAAAAGAGAAGTCAATTGACGACGTGATAAACTGAGACTTGCACGTAGTAGGAGACACAAATCGGGAAATTAAAAAAAAGAAGAAAAAAAAAGTCGTGTGACGACGGCCTCCCGTCGGGTATACCGTTCGCCTTGTGCAAGTCTTTCGATTTGACGCCACTTCGGCGACTTGCGCGCCGATGGGGATGAGATGATGATGATTAGGACAACACAACACCCAGTCCCTGAGCGGAGAAAATCTCCGACCCAGCCGCGAATCGAACCCGGGTCCTTAAGATTGACAGTCCGTCGCGCTGACCGCTCAGCTACTGGGGGAGGACGTATCGGGAATTGTAAGAGACATAATAACAGACATCGCAGGCACATGTGCCAAGCTTAGGTGGTCTGTGATAGTCGCGCTTCTTAGGGAGCTGCGGGTACAGGCCACCTTGTACCAAAGCCTATGGGGTTATTGTGGGACAGATTTCCTGAGCGGCGAGCAGGGAATCTGAAAGTGGTCAAAAGACTCACTATGGGATGCCTACAAGGATCGAAATGTGGGGCTGTCTTTTGGGATCTTGGGATCTAGTAATAGAACCGATGTTACATCTCGGGGAGAGCCTTGACGGCACCGACGAAATCTTGGCATATGCTGACAGCTTGCACGTGGCAGAGTCGACAAACTCCCAGACAAAGCAGGAGGAGAAAACAAGTGGTATACTGCAACACATGAACAGCTGATGTGCACAGAATAAACACTTTACGTCCTACGTATAGGAGGACTTGTTAAAAAGTTATCGGTGAAACTTAGAAACTTAACGCGCAAAGACGACATGGTACCAGAGAATAACGATTGACGCACTGTCCTTCAAGACTCACACGCAAACTACAGTAGACGAGGATGTAAAACTGCAAAAAATTCTGGCACGAATAAACACTTCAAATTTCACACGTTCACAAACACAAATTGTGTATACCACTCCTTTATATGAGTTACGATATACCTGTGACCTAGAAATAGCATCTTTGACTACTAAAGAAAACGCCATGGGGCCTTTGTTTGAACTTCGCAACTGCTTCAATTCTGAATAAAAATCATCAGCAATAGCGCCCGAAGACATCCAGCATAAGAAGACACCCTCGTTGTGCCAATGGGCTTGTCAAAGGGGGCGGAGGAGCGGTTTAGGGCTCTCTCTAGCCCTTGGGGTGGGAAACTGCTTCTAAAGGACGGAACAATCAGTAACGATCAACGGGTTCTCCGGGAGAGGTTTGCCAAGGGGGAGGTGACCATGACAAAAATAATAAATAACTAAAGAAAGAGTAACATTCTGAGAATAGGGGCCTGGAGTATCAGAAGTTTGATCGTGGAGGGAAGCTAGAAAAGCTGTATAAAGGAATCCCCAGGTTCAGTCTAGACGTAGTAGGGGTCAGTGAAGTGAAATGGAAGGAAGACAAGAATTTCTGGTAGTATCAGCAGCAGCAAGACTAGTGGAACAAGACAAAAGGAAAATCAAGATACGTTTATACGATGGAATAAACGTTCGAAAACGTGCAAGATGTTCGGATTTCTGAGAAATATACAAGAACCAAGAGGGAAAATAAAACTAAAAGATCAAAACGGAAGTGCTCGGATTAAAAAAGGTGCAGGACGTGAGTGTATTCTCTCCTCCCTCCTGTTCAGCCTGTACATCGACAAAGCAACGACAGAAATAAAATAGAGGTTCAGATGTCGTGGTCAAGTGAGTGGGACACATGTTACAAGGACTGGAGAGTATGTGCGTTCTTCCCGAAGAAAAGGAAAAAATAAGGAAAAAAAAGACGCTACCGTGGAATGAAGAATTTTCTAACCAGGCATGGTCCAGATTCAACACACTTGTACTGTATGATCTGCCAAGCCGTGAATGCGTATGTGGAGAAATCGGCTCCTTCGAACATGTAACGACACTCTTACGGGAGTAAGATACATTATGAATCGGAGGATAGGGCAGAGAGCAAGTTACTTAGAACATACCCGTGACAGGGTTGTTCTCATCAGCAGCAACGTACGCCCCTGGTAGCTGAATGGTCAGCGCGACGGAATGTCATACCCAGCGGCCCTGGTTCGGTTCCCGGCTCGGTCGGAGATTTTCCCCGATCAGGGACTGTGTGTTGTGTTGTCCTTATCATCATCCTTTCATCCCCATCGAAACGCAAGTCGACGAAGTGGCGTCAACTTGCAAGACTTGTTGCACCAGGCGAGCAGTCTACCCGACGGGAGGCCCTGGCCACACGGCATTTCCGTTTTTATCAGCAGCAACAATAACGCCTCAGGTGGAGCCTGCACGCCCCGCCATTCACGAGAATTGTCAGTCTCCACGAGGAAGCGGATATCGCCCCCCTAAAGACGACCATACGCAACAACGCGCGGCGGCTCTATGAGAAAGTGGATGCCTAGCGGGACGCTGTCCATGGGTTACGCCACGTTAGAACCACACTTCCACGCCGCTGCCATCGACATCCGGTTCCCCCAACCATCCTAGAGGAATCGGATTCCGACCATGACTAACGATAGGTCTGGCACGCCCACCACGGACGCATCCTTTGGCGGGACTAGCCCCCATTCTACGTCCAATACTTTCCAATCATACCTGCCCATGTTAGGCTAAATTTTTCTGCCTGACTCATGTAGTACTGTCACCGTCAGAGGGTGGTACGGGTCTACAAGTCCCACCGCCACACGTCCAAAGTGAATTGCAGTGACGTGTGGCATTTCCATTTTTATCAGCAGCAACAATAATGCCGACGTCGCAAGCAGAAGATAAAAAGATAAATAAAATATATGAGGATGTGAAAGGGATATTTCAGTACTTAAAAGGAGATGAAAATCTAATTGCCAGGGGAGACTGGAAAGCAGTTATGGGGGAAGGAGTTGAAGAAATTACGGGGAAAAAAGGACTTGGTAGTAGGTACAAGAGAGGAGAAAGACTAATTGAGTTCTGCAGTTAATTTTAACTCGTAATAGCGAGTACTCTGTTCAAAAATCACAAGAGGGGGAGGTATATTAATAAAGAATCGGATGATACAGGAAGATTTTAGCCTGACTACATCAAGATCAGGGAGAGATTCCGAAAACAGATATTGGACAGTAAGGCGTATGGAGCAGCACAGAAAAAAATCAGGTGTCTATTCAGTAATGATGAAAAGTTGCCTGAAGTTTAAGAGATGGGATATGGCAGCCAAAATAAAAATTTATTATTAAATGAATAAGTAAATCATTTCCGGGGATAATTCGTATATTATATTATATATAATATATATTATATATATAATTATATATTATATAATTTACTTTCTGTAATTATGTTTGGGGAGTGAGAGATTTCAGTGAGTATTGGGGTGCTGGAGCTTTTCTAATAGGTTCCATAAATAGTCAGCCAATAGGAAATAATCATTTCCCGCCTTTGGTAGTAGCGCCTTGTCCGGTAGTTCAGTCTGGAAGAGTCGTTAGGGGACCGTCTTACTGCACACAGTATGAAGAACCGCAGTATACTAATTTCGGCTAAGATGACGAGAATCTAGCTTCCTTTCGGTTCGTTTATCGCAATTACACTGAGCGCCAAAGAAACTGGTAGAGGAATGCATATTCAAAAACAAAGTTTTTGAAACAGGCAGAATACGGCTCTGCGATCGGCAACGCCTGTATATGGAAACAAGTGTCTGGCGCAGTTGTTAGATCGGTTGCTGCTGCTACAATGGTAGATTATAAATATTTGTGTCAAAGGCGGCGCACGAGCGATGGGACACAGCATGTCCGAGGTAGCGACGAAGTTGGGATTTTCCTGTACGATCACTTGACGAGTGTACCGTGAATATCATGAATCCGGTAAAACATCAAATCTCCGATATCGCTGCGGCCTGCAAGAACGGGACCAACGACGACTGAAGAGAATCGTTCAATGTGACAGAAGTGCTACCCCTCCGCAGATTACAGCAGATTTCAGTACTGGGCCCTCAACAAGTGTCAACGTGCGAACCATTCAACGAAACGTCATCGATATGGGCTATCGGAGCTAAATGCTCAATCGTATATCCTTGATGACTGCGCGACACTAAGCTTTACCTCGCTGGGCCCGTCAACACCGACATTGGACTGTTGATGACTGGAAACACGTTGCCTGGTCAGACGAGTGTCTTTTCAAATTGTATAGAGCGGATGGACGTTTACGGATATAGAGACAACCTCATGAATCAGTGAAACCTGCATGTCAGCAGAGGACTCTTCAAGCTGGGGGAGGCTCTGTAACGTTGTAGGTCGTGTGAGTGATATGGGACCCATGATACGTCTAGATACGACTCCAACACGTGGCAGGTACGTAAGCATCCTCTCTGATCACCTCCACGCATTCATGTCCACTCTGAGTTCCGACGGACTTATGGAATTCCAGCAGGACAATGCGACATCCCGCACGTCCAGAAATGCTACAGAGTGGCTCCAGGAACACTCTTCTGAATTTAAACACTTCCGCTGGCCACCAAACTCCCCAGAGCATATGCTGAGCGTATCTGGGACGCCTTGAAACGTGCTGTTCAGAAGCGATCTCCACCTCCTCCTTCTCTTACGGGTTTATGGACAGCCCTGCAGGATTCATATTGTCAGTTCCCTCCAGCACTACTTCAGACATTATGGAGTCGATGCCAAGTCGTATTCCAGCACTTCTGCGTTCTCACTGAGTCCGTACACGATATTAGGCAGGTGTACCAGTTTCTTGGTTCGTCAGTGTATGAAGCGGCTACAGTTTCAAACGTTCCGGTCAAAGTTTTAGAATTTTGAGTAACTGAGTTTGGAAAAATTTTTCATGTGAAGCTCCGGTCGTACTTCAGCTCGGCGTGGCAAGTATCGTGAACGTCTCGGGACATTATGGGGAATATTTTTAAGAGGACAACTGAATAATTTGATGTAGTATCTCGCGAATAGCTGTTAGCCAGAGACTGCGTAGAATGTGAAAATTATTCGTGTTAAACTGTTATATTTCCTGCTGCTTTTCTGTCAAAACTTACAGTAAAAAACAATAAAACAACATGCAAAATTAAGGGTTTCGGCAGTTAATATGGGGTCCGCAGCTCGTGGTCTCGCGGTAGCGTTCTCGCTTCCCGAGCACGGGGTCCCGGGTTCGATTCCCGGCGGGGTCAGGGATTTTCTCTGCCTCGTGATGACTGGGTGTTGTGTGATGTCCTTAGGTTAGTTAGGTTTAAGTAGTTCTAAGTTCTAGGGGACTGATGACCATAGATGTTAAGTCCCATAGTGCT
Organism: Schistocerca nitens; assembly: GCF_023898315.1. Lineage (NCBI taxonomy): Eukaryota > Metazoa > Arthropoda > Insecta > Orthoptera > Acrididae > Schistocerca > Schistocerca nitens. The sequence goes on along the minus strand of NC_064614.1, from coordinate 292,006,189 downwards.
CAGAGCCATTTGAACCATTTGAGTTTATATGGGCTTGGAAGCCCTTTAAAACTAGTTTGAGTGGCAATAAATTAATTGAACTTCAAACTTTTTTACGCAAGTTATTTACTATCCCGGAAGCCCCATATTTTTAGTACCTTATAGATGCTGTCTGCAAGCTTGAGTTATGCAGTCTTTGGTTTTTAGGCTTTTAATCGGTATTTCTTCAGCGCTGCTTCTGTTGATTGAACTACTACCTATCAACAAGGACTGACGGGGAAGGTCAAAAGAAGCCTATCGAGGTAGTTGGACTCCACTGTCTGAGGAACGAAAAAAGAGCCCGCTCCGCCGAAGTGTGGTGGACGTCCTTACTTTTAACATCCAAGATTTTTTTTCGTTGTATTATTGTAGTATATAATTTCATTATTGTTACCTGCATTCTTTATAATGGGTAGCTAATGTTCTTTAATTTTCTTAGCATTAGGTCCCTTTTTTATTTTATTTTGTCATTAATGTCGCCCACCTGTTGAATATATTGCCATCTTGTCTGTTACTCTATTTATTAAAATCCTGAAGAAAATATTTATTGCTTTCAATGAATTCTTCTTCCATATTTTATAAATGTTTTAAATTTTGCAGTTAAACTTAACCTAAACATGTAAGTCTTAGTATAATTAAATTTCGCCACTGGATGTCATATTCTATTTTTTCAAGTTCTAGACCTTGTTTACATATCAATATATTTTTAAAAATTACGTTGTGACTAAGGGTCAACAAAATTTAACAAATTTTGGATTTTTTAATTTGCTTTGTAGTGGGCATAAAGTGTTCTCCACATGGCTAACACGCATTACTGAAAGTGCGCTTATATTACTGAGACTGTGCGATAAGTATTTTCTGGTTCTGGCCCCTACTTACATATCAGTAACTCTTCAAAATTATAAATGAATTAAGTTTTTCTTCAGTTTATTTTAGGGCAGGCGTAAAGTTCCCGTGTCCCCTTTGGCAATGCGCGTTATGGAGAATGCATCGGTATCGTTGGGTTAGTGTTCAATAGGTTAACCAATCTGTAATTTAGACTGTAACTTGTTGTTATCTCAGTTAACTGCTGTCATTTTAAATTTGCACTTCTGGATATACTGCACACAACGTATTTTTGAGATACGGTGTATCCAACCTTCCGTGTTTCTTCGTTATGGTATGTGTTCATCTTCTTACGATTCATATTTTAATCTGTCTTGCACATTACTATTGACTTTTTCCATGCGTGTAAAACCGGACTGTTTCATATTTTTTGCATGCGGTTAGTTTGTGCACAACTACTGCGGTAACGCTAAATCTTCTATTGCAGTCAATTTCGCTCGCGTTTTGCGAGTTACGGTTTTCTTGCAATGTATGACAATTGGTATCTTACTCATTTCCCATGTACGAGGGCAGTTCAATAAGTAATGCAACACATTTTTTTTCTGAAACAGAGGTTGTTTTATTCAGTATTGAAATACACTAGGCTATTCCCCAATCTTTTAGCTTCACAACACTATTTTTCAACGTAATCTCCATTCAATGCTACAGCCTTACGCCACCTTGAAATGAGGGCCTATATGCCTGCACGGTACCATTCCACTGGTCGATGTCGGAGCCAACGTCGTACTGCATCAATAACTTCTTCATCATCCGCGTAGTGCCTCCCACGGATTGCGTCCTTCATTGGGCCAAACATATGGAAATCCGACGGTGCGAGATTGGGGCTGTAGGGTGCACGAGGAAGAACAGTCCAGTGAAGTTTTGTGAGCTCCTCTCGGGTGCGAAGTCTTGTGTGAGGTCTTGCGTTGTCATGAAGAAGGAGAAGGAGAAGTTCGTTCTGATTTTTGTGCCTAAGATTGTGCCTACGAACACGCTGAAGTCGTTTCTTCAATTTCTGAAGAGTAGCACAATACACTTCAGAGTTGATCGTTTGACCATGGGGAAGGACATCGAACAGAACAACCCCTTCAGCGTCCCAGAAGACTGTAACCATGACTTTACCGGCTGAGGGCATGGCTTTAAACTTTTTCTTGGTAGGGGAGTGGGTGTGGCGCCACTCCATTGATTGCCGTTTTGTTTCAGGTTCGAAGTGATGAACCCATGTTTCAACCCCTGTAACAATCCTTGACAAGAAATTGTCACCCTCAGCCACATGACGAGCAAGCAATTCCGCACAGATGGTTCTCCTTTGCTCTTTATGGTGTTCGGTTAGACAACGAGGGACCCAGCGGGAACAAACCTTTGAATATCCCAACTGGTGAACAATTGTGACAGCACTACCAACAGAGATGTCAAGTTGAGCACTGAGTTGTTTGATGGTGATCCGTCGATCATCTCGAACGAGTGTGTTCGCACGCTCCGCCATTGCAGGAGTCACAGCTGTGCACGGCCGGCCCGCACGCGGGAGATCAGTCTTGCTTGACCTTGCGGCGCTGATGACACACGCTTTGTCCAACGACTCACTGTGCTTTTGTCCACTGCCAGATCACCGTAGACATTCTGCAAGCGCCTATGAATATCTGAGATGCCCTGGTTTTCCGCCAAAAGAAACTCGATCACTGCCCGTTGCTTGCAACGCACATCCGTTACAGACGTCATTTTAACAGCTCCGTACAGCGCTGCCACCTGTCGGAAGTCAATGAAACTATACGAGACGAAGCGGGAATGTTTGAAAATATTCCATAAGAAATTTCCGGTTTTTTCAACCAAAATTGGCCGAGAAAAAAAATGTGTTGCATTACTTATTGAACTGCCCTCGTAGTTTCGCGCATTGGGCAGCTACAACAAAGCGCAGGAACAGACAGACAGTTGGTTGCAACCGTTGAGTTCTCAGACACGTAGAGGCAACACTATTAGGATATCTGGGCCAGAATTCTATATTTGTAGGCGAGTGTTGATGTGTGTGATTCACAACGAATTCTTTGAACATTTAGACGACTATCCTGCATTGACAAGATACAGGCACTTTGTTTGAAAGGGCACCATTTGATAATCAAATGGCCCTGAGCACAATGGGACTTAACTTCTGAGGTCATCAGTCCCCTAGAACTTAGAACTACTTAAACTTAACAAACCTAAGGACATCACACACATCCATGCCCGAGGCAGGATTCGAACCTGCGACCGTAGTGGTCGCGCGGTTACAGACTGTAGCGCCTAGAACCGCTCGGCCACTCCGGCCGGCATTTGATAATCATCATGCCATTGTCTGCACTGACTATCGCTCAGCGGCCGCAGCTGTCGATGACACAGTAACTATCTTCTGCTTGACAAATGGTGCAGAATAAAGGGAGAAAGACTTTTCTCTCTGTACGAGGAATCAGATCCGATGTGGTTGCTAATTTCGAAAGATCCGTGTAACGAGTCTGATGGGACAGATTCTCGTTTAATTGCAAAACTCTAAAGTACAGCAGTCAATAGATTTGTAAGTACTGACAAAAGTAAATGTTAAGGGATTTACTGAAATCATTGAAACAAGCACATAATTAAGGCAAAAGTTGGCATGATAAAGAGCAAAAATGCAGCAAGCAAGAAAATCAATAGCTTTCTCAATTCACCCTGAACTGAAAACGCGGATTTAACCACTTTGTACTGTTGAAATACACGATTACATAGCTCTATAAAGATCATTTGCAAGCGTCATGGCTAATTGAAAAATAAAAACAATATTCATAGATTGATTGAAAACCGTTGGTGTGCAGTAGATGAAAAGCCACTTGTATTCAAGAAAACCGTATGATGTCTATGACTGATAATGGCCACGGTTAGCGTTGTTTTTAGAATATGCTATCACGTTAGGAGCTCTGAGCCACGGGTGGTACATGTGACGACCGTTTCATCTTGTAGACTCGTTGCTCGACACCTTCAGGTTTCTCACGTTGAAAAGACAGCATCTACACACATAAAACAATACTGCAATCAATATCTCTTGATGATAGACCTTGACTGTGGATATTGTACCACAGGCACAGCCCCTCTGACAGTTCACAGATGTCACTAAACCCGCCCGAAGATGTAAAGAACGATGAATGAGCAGCGCCTATTAGACGGTTGGGGTCCGACAGCAGAACATGGCTCTGAGTACTATGGGACTAAACATCTGTGGTCATCAGTTCCCTAGAACTTAGAACTACTTAAACCTAACTAACCTAAGGACACCACACACATCCATGCCCTAGGCAGGATTCGAACCTCCGACCGTAGCGGTCTCGCGGTTCCAGACTGTAGTGTCTAGAACCGCTCGACCACTTCGGCCGGCCACAGCAGAACAGTTATAGTCATTCCACCAGGAAGGAGGCATACGGCTCATGTTGTCTGTAGTTCTATCATGCCTAGACGGTCAATACCGCGGTTCGATCGTGTCCGCTCTGTTACTTTGTGCCAGGAAAGGCTCTCAACAAGGGAAGTGTCCACGCGTCTCGGAGTGAACCAAAGCGATGTTGTTCGGACATGGAGGAGACAGAGAGACAGGAACTGTCGATGACATTGTACTCGCTCAAGCCGCCCAAGGACTACTACTGCAGTGGATGTCCACTACCTACGGATTATGGCTCGGAAGAACCCTGAAAGCAACGCCAACATGCTGAATAATGATTTCGTACAGCCACAGGCCATCGTGTTACGACTCAAACCGTGCGCAACTTTGCTCTCGACGTCCATGGCGAGGTCCATCTTTGCAACCACGACACCAGGCAGCGGGGTACAGATGGGCCACACAACATGCAGAAAGGACCGCTCAGGATTGGCATCACGTTCTCTTCACTGATGAGTGCGGCACATGCCTTCAACCAGACAACCGTCGGAGACGTGTGTGGAGGCAACCCAATCAGGCTGAACGCCTTAGACATGCTGTCCAGTGAGTGCGGCAAGGTTGAGGTTTCCTGCCGTTTTTGGGTGGCATTGTGTAGGGCCGATGTTCGCCGCTGGTGGTCATGGAAGGCGCCGTAACGGCTGTACGGTACGTGACCGCCATCCTCCGACCAACAGTGCAACCATATCGGCAGCGTATTGGCGAGGAATTCTTCTTCATGGACGACAATTCGCGCCCCCATCGCGCACAATTTGTCAATGACGTCCTTCAGGATAACGACTAGAGTGGCCAGCATGTTCTCCAAACATGAACCCTATCGAAAATGTCTGGGATAGATTGAAAAGGGCTGTTTATGGACGACGTGATCCACCAACCACTCTGAGGGATCTACGCTGAATTACCGTTGAGGAGTGAGACAATCAGGATCAACAGTGCCTTTATGAACTTGTAGGTGGTATGCCAGACAAATAAAGGCAAGCATCAATGCAAGAGGACGTGCTACTTGGTATTAGAGGTACCAGTGTGTACAAAAATCTCGACCGCCACCTCTGAAGGTCTCACTGTATGGTGATTCAACATGCAATGTGCGGTTTTCATGAGCAATAAAAAGGGCGGAAATGATGTTTGTGTTGATCTATTTTCCAATTTTCTGCACAGGAAATCGGAACCGATGTGACGCAAAAATTTTATTGATGTGTGTTTAAAATGTCACCTTAGCTGCAAGTTATGTTACTTTATTGCTGCCGAACTATTTCTAGCTTTCCAAAATGACCTGATTGAGTTGTTGGGTAGTATCCGAATCCAGTTGACCATCAAGAAAACTGAAGTACATCTGCTGATTTTTTTCAAGCCATCGCACTTTATTTCTATATTCCACTAGATATTTGCATTTTTATTAGCCGTTTAGAAAATATACCGCCAAAATAGACAACATTATAAGTTCAACAGACCATACTAGTACAAGTATTACTCCACGAAAGTGAAACTGGTTTCTCTCAGTAATAAGATTGGTTGATAACACTAGCAGCTAACTTGACCGTCTTGAGAAACAGTTCATAATATTATAAAACAGTGACAGGTGGAAAGATCACGTCGTTAAAGGATGAGTTTGAATAAATCGAAGACTCTGACTGTTTTGAGCAACAACATAATATGTCCCATGTAGCCTTACTCTTGCAAGCTACAATAGCAAAAATCACTGATTAATCAGTGTCTTTGATTTTTTTTTGTTACGCTAATTGGGGGTCTTACGTAAATGTGTCAATTTTTGCATTGTGCCGTGTCCCGTACGTTTCGGAGTTCATGAGAGAGTAGAATCAGTTGGTTACTACCTTCCTTGCTGTTGCATTGCAATCATGTCAACTGTATGAGACCCAAGAACTGCTTGTGCAATAGCTGGAACATTTCGCATAAAATGTTTCTCACCATGTCTTATCTTCTCTGAATACGGTAGAACGTAACCTAAGGCTATTACAATGGAAATTTCTTGAAAACAGGAGTGTCCTATACTACTTAAAACCGAAATGAAGCTTATTCCTAATGCCGTTAGTCTAGATCGCGGGTAATAATAGTGTAATAAAGGTACGCTTGACGCCTGTGAGGTTTATGTTTCTGTAAGCACAGATGTACATTTTGAGCATTGCCGATTTAACGGAATATTGTAAAGAGAAAGACTACCTCTTTAACGATTTACCGTGTTGCACAGCCCCAGATATCTTATATACCGAGCGTAAAATCTCTCGTGGTTATCTTGGAGGAAAGAACTACGTGTGTTGTTCCCATTACGTCAAAAGCCATTTTAATTGATTTGCCTGTTTGCGGAAGTTATGGAGTCGTATTTTCCGGTTCAATGGTGTTCTGCGAAAACTTCTACAGTACCGCTTAACTTAGTCATCCAAATGGAATGTGCAAGAGGGCGTCACTAATGAGATTGCTCTAGTGATTTCAGTTCACTCGAGCAACCTCACAGAAAAGGCTTGATGCAGCTTCTAAACTCGTGCTTTGCCCCTCGGCATTGACGGGTTTTCTTTCACTGTAGCTCGAAGTCCGACTATGCCATTATCTTTCAACTCAACACAAAAATATTATCGTGTTACGCAAAACGCAATAAATGGAATACTAAAGAGAAGTTTTTGTAGCTGGCTCCACTACATATGCAACTCCATATGCATAAATATCTATCAGAGAATGACGTATTTATGATTTTCCTGTAAGATATTACGCAATGGCGCAGTCATTGTAGCTGACATTGTCCGTGCATTGGACTGGTAGAATGTGGCCAACTCGAGAAAACAAAAGTACTGTCGTTTGGACGTACAAAGGCCGTAGCTTGTGTCAGCCACGAAAAATTCCGTTTCGTGCCCATCTGACCGCAGGGATATTTCGTGTTTTTAGAAATGCAGTACATCGACGCGATGAACACCAATCCAGTTCAAATGTTCAAATGTGTGTGAAATCTTATGGGACTTAACTGCTAAGGTCATCGGTCCATAAGCTTACACACTACTTAACCTAAATTATCCTAAGTATTAACACACACACCCATGCCCCAGGGAGGACTCTAACCTCTGCCGGGACCAGGAACACCAGTCTTGCGTAGTCTTAAAGACCAAGTCACATATACGTAGATAATATGTCAATGTGTGTCATAGAGCACATTCTACCGTATAATATCATCTGTTGTTCATTATCTATCATTATGTCAATATGAGCACTCATCAGGGCATATTGTTTGATGATAATCGCTTTCGCCTGGAATTGGCAGACAAATTTAATTAGCAAACAATTACTAGGAAGAAAAAAGCAAAATTAAATCCAGAGCCGTAAACCAACAATCACATTACGATTAGAAATTATACAACCTCCCAGTTCGTATCAGTTACATGTGCTGTGACAACATGAAAAATTATGATAAGCCTCGAACTTTTCTCACATTTAGCACTAAAGCATTAAATGTAACTTACGTACTGGTTTGTCACTTGTCAACCCTTAGAAGATTTTAACAGAAACATTGTTCGACTGAATTCTTCGAAAGCTTTCCTTTTTTAAGCCATCACCGAGGTTTCGTTTTGCGTACCTAAATTAAACAGTTGTTAGAGTAAATGGAATGGCTAATTTCGACAGTAGACTGTACTACAGGCACAATTTTTCGATCTACCACTGAAGTAGTCAAAGCACAATCCTGAAAAGGACACGTTTTGAAAACCATGTGGTTGCAATGCATCTGATTTTGGTGTGGCTGGTTTTTCTATTGCAAAGGACCAAAAGAAAAACAAAACACTGCTTACATGTAAACTGTCTCTACCAACACGTCACTTGTGACAGAGCGGAGACATACACACCAGTCACGTGTGTTAACCAACCTGCCAAAATATATCCATCTAGTGGAGTTAGAAAGTATTTTTGTGTCTCATTAATTTCTTTATTTCACTGAATAGTATCTTCGCAAGAATTCTTAATAGTAAGACACTGTCCGGCAAAAAAAAAAAAAAAAGGAAAGAAAGAAAGTGAAACGCGCAGAAGACATGGCTGTATGTCAGTACAACTTCACACGTGTACACAACAACGACGGGTATGTAAACAGAAACAGAGTGCCAACTCTCTGTGACAGACAGAATGACAACAGGAGTGCTCTGGTATTGTACGTGTTCAGTGTTCATACCATGCCTGCCAGGAGCTTGAACAGCGTCATGTTTTTGAGTGATCATTGAGGAAAACATGGAGATGTCGCGTGCCCGTTTGATACAGCGTTACCACCACCTGACACGGCCTGAATGTGGCCTCACTGTGCGTCTCCATTCGGCAGGGTGGTTTAATCCATAATTAGAAAGCATTGAGATGCGACAGTAGTCCGACACGAGATTGCTTGGGGTCGTTAGAGGCAGACCACGCCAGACCACCACATGGCAGGATCGCACTATTGCGCACCAAGCGCATCGTCAGTTCTTAACCCCTTCATCTGCCATCCGACAAGTACCGGATAACCTGAAATATTCTGTATCGTTGCTCACCACTGGTCAGAGACTAACAGCAGTCTCGGACTACGGAATTACCTGTACGTGGGTCCTGTTCCCACGGGCGCGGAGGTCGAATAATCCTCTCAGAGCGGATGCAAAGCATACGCGACCTCTTACGAAAATCAACAATACTCTGCGAGCAATGAAGGTAATTAGCAGGGACACTATGTCAATAGTGTGTGGATAACTCAGAAATTTCAGTCGGTCAGGGACCCCCGTCCTGATCGCCGAGGCTATTAGGGCGACCAGTCGTGAGAAACGGAAAAATCGGGGTTCGAGTCCCCGTCCGGCATAAATTTTCATCTTTCCTCACTGAGGTATTTCAGTGCTCACTGGGAGCTAATACCTTCATTTCATTTCTGTGGTAGAGAATAACCATCCAATGCTTAGCCTGCCATTAACGCCGTAACACAAATACCTGCGTTTGGAATCGTGTCGACCAGGAAGCGCTGGCTGCTGATCAATGGTGTCGCACAGTGTTCAGCGACAAAACGCGGTTCTGCACTTCCGCCGATGATAATCGACGGCAAGTATTGCAGCGACTTGCGGAGAGGTCCAATTCTTCCAGTGTTTTGGAGAGGCACGGAAATATTACTCCTGGCATCATGATGTGGGGAGACGTTCAGTTATAACTTCAGGTCACGGCTGGTAATGTTCTAGGAGCTCTGACGGTACAGCGGCGCATCACAGACATTCTGTGTCTTTATGTCTTAAGTTTCACGCAACAGTATGGTGGTGCCATTTTTCAACAAAACAATGCTAGTCCACACATGGTCCATACAGACTTCTCCATATAGACTTTCTGCATGAGGTACTCCCATGTCCAGCAACGTCCCCAGATCTCTCCCAGACAGAAGACTTATGGGACCTAATCGAATTTCAACTCAGCCCCAATGCCAGTATCCACAAAAATCAATCATCAGTTACAACTGTGGGCCAACTTGCTCAGGGGAGGATAGAACAGCTTTATGAATCCTTTCCTAACCGAATCAATGCATGCATCTAGGCCAGACCGGGTGCAACGTCGAACTGGGAAGTGGACTCATACGGACAAATTCTTGATATGAATTTTTTAATCAGTGAAATAATGGCACGTACTCTTTCCGCGCGAAGATTTCGTTTATCTTCCTCTACTTCCGGATGCTTCACTTTTTTGTCCTGTACTGTATATTTCGCTACAGTTACTCTTTAATGTTATAATTTTTATAACTAATCATGAACCATGGACCTTGCCATCAGTGGGGTGTCTTGCGTGCTTTACGGATACGGATAGCCGCACCTTAGGTACAACCTCAACGGAGGGGTGTATGTTGAAAGGACAGACAAACGTGTAGTTTGTGAACAGGGGCAGCAAGTGTTTTCAGTAGTTACAGGGGCAACAGTTTGGATGATTGACTGATCTGGCCTTGTAACATCAACCAAAACTACGTTGCTGCGCTGGTATTGCGAACGGCTGAGAGCAATGGGAAACTAAAGGTGTAATTTTTCCCGAGAAAACGCATCTCTACTGTACGGTTAAAGGATGATGGCGCCCTCTTAGGTAAAATACTCCGGATGTAAAATAGTACCCAAATATGACTTCCGCACGGGGACTTCTCAAGAGGATGTCGTTATCAGGAAAAATAAGATTAGCATTCTACAGATCGGAGCATGCAATGTTAGATCCATTAAAATGGCAGGTAGGTTCAAAAATTTAGGTTAATGTTAGATATATTGAGAATTAGTGAAGTTTGGTGGCAGGAGGAACACGAGTTCCGGACAGCGGAAACAGGTTTATAAATACATGGTAAAATTGGAAATTTGTGGTAAGTACTATGGGACCAAACTGCTGAGGTCATCGGTCCCTAGGCTTACACACTACTTAATCTAACTTGAACTAACTTACACTAAGGACAGCACACACACACACACACACACACACACACACACACACACACACACACACACACACACACACAAGGGAGGACTCGAGCTTCCTACGGGGGAGCCGCGCGAACCGTGGCAAAGCGCCTTCAGACTGCATCGCTACCCCGCGCGGCCAAGTTCAAAATGGTTCAAATGGCTCTGAGCACTATGGGACTCAACTGCTGAGGTCATAAGTCCCCTAGAACTTAGAACTACTTAAACCTAACTAACCTAAGGACAACACACACATCCATGCCCGAGGCAGGATTCGAACCTGCGACCGTAGCGGTCGCGCGGTTCCAGACTGTAGCGCCAGAACCGCTCGGCCACCAGCGGCCGGCCGCGCGGCCGGCCGCGCGGCCAAGTACATGGTCAAATACGGGCAATGCAGTAGTGGGTTTGATAATGAATAAGAAAATAGGAATGCGCGTAAGCTACTATGAACAGCGTAGTGAAAGCGTTATCTCAGCCAAAATAGACCAAGTCCCACATGCACGAAAGTAGTACAAAATTAGAAACGAACTAGCTCTGCAGACGAAGAGATTGAAGCAATGTATGACAGAGCATAATTTATTCACAGCTAACATCTGTTTTAAGAATTCCGAAAGAATGTTGTTTACGTGTAAGAGACGTTGCGACACCGGAAGGTGTCAGACTGATTAGTTAATGATTAGACAGAGATATAGGAATCAGACTTTACATTGTAAGATACTTCCAGTGGCAGATGTGGACTCAGCCCACATTTTATTGATTATGAACTGTAGATTAGAACTGAAGAAATTAGAAAAATGTAGGAAATTAAGGAGATGGGACCTGGATAAGTTGACAGAACCAGAGGATGTTGACAGTTTCAGTTCAGAGGGAGCGAGGCAACGGTTTATAAGAACAAGGGGAAGGAATACAGCAGAAGACGAATCGGTATTTTAGAGGTGAAACAGTGAAGACTGTGAAACAGGTAAAAAGACAAGGTCTAGTGGGAATCCTTCGATAAAAGAAGGGTATTGAATCTAGCTGATGAAAGGTGGAAATCCAAAAATGCAGCAAATGAATCAGGCAAAAAAAGAGAAATGAAATTGACAGGAAGTGCAGATTTGCTAAGCAGGAATGGCTAGAGGACAAATGTAAGGATTTGGAACAGATTTCACTAGGGTGAAGATAAATACCGCCTACAAGAAGATTAGAGCATTTTGGGGAAAGGAGAAGCAGCTGTATGAATATCAAGAGCTCAGATGGAAAATCAATCCTAAGCAAAGAAGGGAAAGCTGAAAGGTGGAAGGAGTATATAGAGTGTATATAGAAGGAAGATGTACCTGAAAGCAGTATCATACAAAGGAAGTGGACGTTATGAAGATGAGATGCGAGATTCGATACTTAAGCTCTGAAACATCTAAGTCGAAACAAGGTCCCGGGAGTAGATGATATTTCATCGGAGCTATTGATACCCTTGCGAGAGCCAGCCATGGCAAAACTCATCTGGTGTACAAGATGTATAAACATTCAAAACGCCCTCGGACATTAAGAAGAACGTAGTAATTCCAATTCCAAAGAAATCCGTTGTTGATAGGTATGAAAATTACCGAATTACCAGTTTAACTAGTCATAGCTGCAAAACTAACAAATTCTTTACAGAATTATGGAAAAACTGATCGAAGTCGACCTCAGGGAAGATCATTTTGGATTCCAGAGTAATGTAGGAACATGCTAGGCAGTACTGACCCCACGAATTTTCCTAGAAGATAGGTTAAGGAAAGACAAACCTGTATTTATATCATTTGTAGACTTACATAAAGCTTTCGACAATGTTGACTGGAATATTCTCTTTGAGCTTCTGAAGGTGTCAGGGGTAAAATACTTGGGGGCGAAAGGCTATTTACAGCTTGTACAGAAACCGGACAGTAGTTATAAGAGTCAGGGGCATGAAAAGGATGCAGTGGTTGAGAGGGGAGTTACGCAGGATTATAGCCTATCCCAAATGTTATTCAATTGTACATTAAAGAAGGACTAAGAGAAACCAAAGAAAAATTTCGAATACGGATTAAAGTTCAGAGAGAAGAAATAAAAACGTTGGAGGCTTGCCGATGACACTGTAATTCTGTCAGAGACAGCACAAGACTTGGAAGAGCAGTAGAACGGAATGGAAGATACAAGATGAACATAAAAAAAGCAAAATAAGGATAATGGTATGTAATCTTGTTAAATCAGCTAATCAGTGTAGGAAAAGAGATACTGAAAGATATTGCCCGACGCACCTCTGTTATAGCTCCAAAGCGAATGCCATGAAATGCTTCCATCGTCTTACGAACCAAGTCGCAAGGGCTTAGTTATGGGGAGTGCGGTGGGTGTTACAGCACTTCCCACCCCCATCGATCGAACAAATCAGTTACAACTTGCACCAAATGCGTCTGTGCGTTGTCGTGCTACATGATAGGTTGGTCCTGGGTCCTGCAAAAAAGTTTCACCGCTTCTTTCCCTAACTTGATCGCAAGCTGAGTCCAAAAAATGAACGCCGGTCGCTGTGGCCGTGCGGTTCTAGGCTTTTCAGTCCGGAACCGAATGACTGCTACGGTAGCAGGTTCGAATCCATCCTCGGGCATGGATGTGTGTGATGTGCTTAGGGTAGTTAGGTTTAAGTAGTTCTGAGTTCTAGGGGACTGATGACCTAAGATGTTAAGACCCATAGTGCTCAGAGCATTTGAACCATTTTGAACCAAAAATGAACACACTGAGTGACATTCGCTTCAGAACTGTTACAGAGATGCGTTGTGCAGCAGACCGCTCCACTGAAACTATCAACACAACTGGCGCTTTTAAGGATAGCCTACGAATTCGACATGTGAGGCAAAGGGCTGTACACAACGCTGGTGAGTACTTTGAAGGACAGTTATACTTCGAAACATGTATGTATTCTGTAAAAGTTGTAAATAGGTAGTTGCCACTATTAAACTTCCACCCCTTGTAGTACGCAGACCCAGAAAGATGTAGGTGGCAGTAGTTACATGGAGATGAGAAGGCTTGCACAGGATAGAGTAGCACAGAGAGCTGTATCAAACCAATCTCTGGACTGAAGAGCACAATAATTATTCCATCTTAATTTTCCGTATCCGAAAGACTGCCTGTGAAACAAATGAAATATTATTTATGTAACATAATGTAGGATGTGTGTGATGTCCTTAGGTTAGTTAGGTTTACATAGTTCTAACTTCTAGGGGACTGATGGCCTCAGAAGTTGAGTCCCACAGTGCTTAGAGCCATTTGAACTTAATGTAGGCCGTATTGAGCCCGTATAGTGCTGCTATCTTTGTGGAATGTAACAGACAGCGTGCACACTTATAACTGGAGTCTTTATCGTTGTCGTTGACAATCGACTCCTAGGAAACAGACGTAAAGAGCAAAACAGCCGAAGAGTGCGGAAGTGAGCCATTTTTTAATTTTTTCAATCATACTAGGATCTTCGTAAACAGTAAAACAATGTCGGTCAGTCTAGATCGCTACTCTGCGAAATATTTTTTTTTTTTTACTTTGATAGCCATGTACCGTTTCCTCACGTCTTCAGGTAGTTAGTGGTCTGAAAGTGCTCATGTCTGACTGAAACCCGTTACCAAAAACACATGCCTATTGGTTGCCATCTCGACTGACTGTTTCTGCAATGAGGCATTTTAATTTCGATGTTCATCGTGTGAATAGGGCATATAGTAGTTGTTGTTGTTGTGGTCTTCAGTCCTGAGACTGGTTTGATGCAGCTCTCCATGCTACCCTATCCTGTGCAAGCTTCTTCATCTCCCGGTACTTACTGCAACCCACATCCTTCTGAATCTGCTTAATGTATTCGTCTCTTGGTCTCCCTCTATGATAATAGTATCTGATCAAAAGTATCTAAACAACAATTAGTGGACGATCAAATCCGATCTGTCCACCCTTATCCTTCATGCCGGCCTGGACTCTGATGGTAACACTTTCAACGAGCTGTCTGAATGTATGTGGAGGAGTGATAGCACATTGTTCCTCCATAGCTGAAACAGGAGAAAGTAGTGATATTGGACTTTGGGGGCCTGGAGCGAAGCTGGCGTTTTTACTCACCACAAGGTTGTTGCACTGGCTACAGGTCATGGTTTGTGCAAGCTAGACAGGGAATGTTATTGTCCATAAACAACTGCCTCACACCACTGTGACAGTCAGTTGGGTGAAAAGTTTCATAATAAAACAAGTCACGTGGACTTGTACAAAAATTTTCGTGAACATAAATTACCACGAAATTACAAGTTTGCATGTACGATTGTGCTGATATTTGGACCTACATACTTGTGAGAGTACTGTCTTCCGCGAATGACATCCAACCACGGAAGTTCACTGACTTCCACTTAAAATCGTCTTCGACTTAGTAGTGCCCACAAAATGGTACGAGACATTGATCCTTTAGTGATTGTACAAGTTTTTCTCAGTGTAAACTTCATCTGGAAACTACATTCATCGTAAGACTGCACCAGAAGTAAAAAGCAGCATGTTTTGTACTTAATTGTCCCATGTTCTTCGCTTCATCAAGTAAAAAAAAAGTAAATTTAAAATGAACACCCTTCGTATGTTACGATGACATTTTAGAGACTGTCATTGTTCCAAGAGGACCGGTTTCAACAGGTTTATGTCGTTATCATAAGATCTTATAGAATTAGATATAAAATCGACGTGTTACGTAAGATCAGATGATGACGGCATAAGACTGTTGAAACCGGTCACCTTGAACAAATGAAGTGTCTACACTGCGATCGCGGCGTACGGAGTGTGTTTATTTTCAACCATACTGATCGCCCCACAGAAAAAAGTTTCATTTTATTGTGACTTTTCAACAATGTAAGAGCCGTACATAATAAATTTGGCACGAAATTAATTTCCTGCCATGAAGCGTAAAAATAACATTATCGTCGGAAGAATAAACTCCACAGCAACAGATTCTCTTGCGGAGTTACCTCGTTCCGATATCTCCTCCCCCTCTATCCGCTTCCCACGTCGTTAGTCGCTGGGAGGCGGCCGACTGACCATTGTTGCAGAGTGAAAGCGATTCATTTCGCACGAGAACGTCGGTGAACAGGCCTTCTGAACGTGCAGTACTCAGTGCTGTAAAATTTTTTCATATCCTTCCGTACTTTGCATTTTATTAAGCGCAGGTAAGACGATCACACTCGTAAACGATCTCCTCCAACTAATAACACCGTCCACTACACATGATAGCAGGTATCGTTCCACAGACGTTCGCCAAAGCGAATCTGTGGCTTATGAGGGGAGGCTCGACCATTGTACCTGTTGTGATGGCTGCTATGGGAGTCAGCACTGACACAAACGAGGAAGAAGTGAAGCTGCGATGGCCGGTGGCGGGAATAAAAAATTATTTGCACAAAACGCTTCCTAATTAGTAGAAAACTTTATTTCTACTACAGGAAGAAACATAACTTACTTGATTCATGTGCCTCCTACATGCAACTACGTTACTCGCTATTACTACTCGCAGAAAGCAGGCTACATATCGTCTTCCCTTTACTAAGTACAGATGCTCTCGAAGACTGCGACCGAACTGCGCCGACCAGTGATGGGTTGCTGGTTAGATCAGCATTGACAGGAGGCGCTGAATTCCGTCTTTCGTGGGGGTATGGTGCTACCTGCTCTTTCCATTGGCTTTGCGTGTCAACGCCTTCTTGACGCCGTTTCGTGGAGCTCCGCTGGTCGGGGTGCAATCTATGCTTTAGGACTTCACAATGCCCCCTTTGTTTTTAATTGACTGCACACACTTATTGTGCTAGCTGGATGTCTACCGCTTTGGAACCCACGAGTGACTCCTTCCTCTGATTTCATGCGGGTTTTACAGTCACCCCCCGTGTGCCGTGCGGATACATCGTGGCGAAATTCAATATAAATTGATGCCTCTGGTTGGCAGCATCACTGGCGGTGTTGGTGTCACAGCGATTTTCACCGCCAGAGGAAAGCGGAGTGACGATTTAAGCGAGACCGCAGAGACGGTTGATGACCCAGAGATCGGGTGTCAAGCTGTTTGTTTGGCGACGGTGTGTAGCTAGTGCCGTGACGTTTTGACCGATAAGATCTTTAGCTCGCTGATACATTTAGAGCGTTAGTCAGAGGTAGTTGCGTGATGTCGTGTGTCGCCTGGATCAGTAGAGACCATTCGATGTCCAGGTTATTTTGGTGTGTTGCTTGTTCACCGACTTCGATTTGGATTGTTCCGGAGAAGCTATAAAGGCACATTTGCATGCCGTGCGTGAGTTCCCCCGGAAACGCGAGATCATAATTAAATAATTAATCTGTGACAAATAAATAAAGCCTACGGCACAGAACTTCAGCGCTGTGTCGCTGATAAAACAAAACACAATTACGATACTCTTATGTTTCATTAAGAAGGGGAGGTCGAGGACAACAGCTGAGGCTGGAAGCACGTATATTTTATTGACTGGCACACCGCCATATTTGATGTTATATAAGAACACTGCGAGTTGCAATCTTACTAGGCACTCGACTCTGTAAAGATTCTATATTTATGAAAGTAAGTTGAATTATTTAACTGTAGGCTTATTCGTTGAATATATCTGATTTAACTAACTGTGTAAACTTTTTATGTTTAGTAGACAGTCACCTCTGTACGACGTATTGACATAGCTGGCAAATTATAGTAATATTGAGATTTAGATTTGAGTCCGTACCTACCGCAGCAGTCTTTGGAAACGATTTAAATACGAAGTCCGATTATTTGAGTCTTATTTCACGGTCAACTACGAATAACATTACATTTACGAAAAAGCCATTGTCAAACGTCTGATACCGAATAATTAAACGTCCACGTTCCAGATAAGCAAATATTAATTACAACCAATCACTATTATACAATAATTAATATTTGTATATATTTTATTTATTTTATAAAGCCTGTGTCTACAGTGACGCCGCATTAGTTTCCTGTCAGCCAGTTCAGAAGGGTTGAACACGAGGGTATTCTCGAATGACTGCAACCACTGATCGGGCGCTTTTTGACTAATGTTCCTAATTCTAGGAAAATTTTGTGTGCATTCAAATGGTTCAGATGGCTCTGAGCACTATGTGACTTAACTTCTGAGGTCATCAGTCCCCTAGAACTTAGAACTACTTAAACCTAACTAACCTAAGGACGTCACACACATCCATGCCCGAGGCAGGATTCGAGCCTGCGACCGTAGAGGTCACGCGGTTCCAGACTGAAGCGCCTAGAACCGCTAGGTGTGCATTCAGCCATACACACAAATCGTTATAGTTTACCAGTGAAAAAGCTATTCCCTTACTTGCCAACCTGGTTATCCAAAGTCGCCTGCAGCTCAGTTTTTGAACTGTTGATGCGATCGCATTTTACTGTGTATTTTTTACTATTAAATTGGCGGTGTGGAAGCCTCTTGCCTGGGTTTTGCCGCGCTAACTGACGTTATTTAAGCAGCACGTAACATGATCTTAACGCAACGCTCGCTGTTTCAAATTTTCTCCAGTGTCCGTTGTGTTGTAATTTTTTTCTAACGCTGTTAACTAGGAACTTATGTTACAGGATAGCTTGAGTACACACGTGGTTTTTATTGTGAGTTCCGCAACAAGGGTCTTGACTAAAATGAATGGTTAATCCTAAAGTAGTCTCTTTCTCTCTGTTAACAGTACTAAAGGGAGAAACTAAAAATTCATCTGGAAAACCAGGGCGAGTGTTGTTCATAAACAAATGAGAAAAAGTATTTTGGTCAGCACGAGCACCTTGTCTGCACTACCAAGTTATTTTATTTTATGTCATCAGCCCATTTATTGCATTCCTTGTTTTTCCTAATTACATGCCATCTCCTTTTAATCATTTCTGTTGGTTTCTACAGCTTAAATTTAGAGTATGTTGTTAAACGCGAATTTGTTGATCTTATTAAGCAACTATGGTAAGGTTTGGATTTAGATTTCGGAAAACGTGTCTTGAGATTCTTTTCCTAATTTTTTTTTCTTAAATGTTATTTTAGGGGTTTTGTAAATTCTACCATCAAGTGCCTCGCTTCCAAAAGAAAATTTCACTAGTAATTTCAATTCTGGTGATAGCTGCTGAAAATTTTGGATCCGTTTGATGTGGCAACAAAGTAATCGATAGTCTGTGTCCATCAATACGTGTGGATTGCACGGTCTCTGTTTAGGTACGGCTTTTCTTTCGCGTTTCCGTCACAATTACATCAAGAACAGTCGACATGCGCAGCTTTAGAAGGGTTGAAATATGTCTCATGGATTATTTGTACATCCAATAGTCCACGTTCGAACTCACTGAGCTCTCTTGATCGACTCTTTCTTCTGTTACTGTTTCCCTACTGACAGCGCGATACTCCCCAACTCCTATTATGCTGGCAGTTTCACCTCTCGTGGCATCTAGTGATTAATTCCGCATTGTGTACGGGTGTCGGAATACTTTTGATAAGGCAGTGCAGATTCAGTTCGAGATATACAGACACGGGAGGTAGTTCACGCACCCAGCCATCGATGTACCCGGCCTCGTGGTGCGGCGCGGGAAATCGGAGCAGGCGGCAGGTGGGACGACGTTTCAACTCGTTCAATTAAACCCGGCAGGGCCCGAAGGCCGGGTCCGCAATCAGCCGCCATTTGCCGGACCATTAACTCCGGCCGGCGCGCGGGCGGCCACCCTTTTGTGGCGCACTCGCTCTTACCGGAGCTCCCTCGCCGGCGATGCCTTTAAAGGCTTCTAATGGACAGGCCGCCCCCTGAACTCCCGGCAGAGTGCAACTGCGGTTCAACAACTGGTGGTTTGCTTGGGAGTCACAGTGCGATGAGGGCATTTGCGTGCTTGTGCTACTTGCTAAACAAATGCACATCGCTGACCCACTTATTTTAAGACAACACAGAGGCCAATTCTCTCTCTCTCTCTCTCTCTCTCTCTCACCTCCCCCCCCACCCTCCACTCTCTCTTCCAGCCTGTAACCTCCCAACAGATAAAAAATATAATTATAACCTCCCAACAGTAAAATATATAATTATATCTTTCACAATCTGCGTAACAGATAAATTCCGTAACCTACCAATAGCCGGCCGAAGTGGCCATGCGGTTAAAGGCGCTGCAGTCTGGAACCGCAAGACCGCTACGGTCGCAGGTTCGAATCCTGCCTCGGGCATGGATATTTGTGATGTCCTTAGGTTAGTTAGGTTTAACTAGTTCTAAGTTCTAGGGGACTAATAACCACAGCAGTTGAGTCCCATAGTGCTCAGAGCCATTGAGCCTACCAATAATACGATATGACTAATCTCTCAATAAAATTGTGGCTCGCTTATAACCTTGTAAGTAGGCTGTTTAGGTTTTTTTATTGATAACGCCACCTCAGTATGAAAATCACCGGCTGTGCCGTGTGCAGTCTGTGGCTGCTTTGCATTGTTGTAATACTCAACCATTGTAGTGTTAGGCAGCTGGCTGTGAACAGCGCGTAGCGCTGGGCAGTTGGAGGTGAGCCGCCAGCAGTGGTGGATGTGGGGAGAGAGATGGCGGAGTTTTGTAATTTGTCATGATATCAAGGTAAATACATTGTTGGTTCTCTATTAATATCTTTTATTTGCTAACTATCCCTATGAGTAGTTAGTGCCTTCCATAGTTCGAATCTTTTATTTAGCTGGCAGTAGTGGCGCTCGCTGTATTGCAGTAGCTTGAGCAGCGAAGATTTTTGTGAGGTAAGTGATTTGTGAAAGAGATAGTTTAATGTTAGTCAGGGCCATTCTCTTGTAGAGAATTTTGAAAGTCAGATTGCGTTGCGCTAAAAAAATATTGTGTGTCAGTTTAAGCACAGTCATGTAAAATTATTCAAAGGGGAGGTTTCATATGTCGACCCTTAGCCTAGGATACCTCACTGGAATCTTCTGATTTTTTCTTGTAGTTTGTATAATTAGTGTAGATTTTGTTTATTGCTAGCGCGTAATTGTAGAGAGAATCTCCATTGTAGTTGTAGTTTTTCAGTGTTGTATAGTAAAATAGTTGTGGCATGCATGTAGATTTGCACCAAGTATTTCGCAGCTGCAATTAACTAGATATTATTTTCAGTGTTATGTTAATGTGTTCTCTTATTTTTGCTCTTCAAATTGTGTTTTTTCTGTGTTGTCGTGTGAAATACTGTGACAATAATGGCGTGTGAAAAGCGTAACACTAGGCTCCAAAGTAAATTGAGAAACGACAGCGAAGACGAAAGCAGTATGTTAGCGCCGCATAGTAATGAATTAACTAATGTTAAAAGTAGTAATTTGGTAATTGCGCATAGGGAGATGGAGCGGGTTGCAAACAATGGTGTAGACAGCGAAACAATTAGAGAACAGGGAAGCATTATCGATCGATCGGTCGGCAATAGCTCGGCTCAGGAATCCGAAATGACACGAGACGATCTCACAAATACTGTAGATTCAGGTTTTGGATCCTCACCGTTTTCTCAAATAAGTCAAGACACATTTTCTGCTTGTCAAAATGTGAATGTTGCCGGTGAAAATGCACTGCCAAAAAGCATAGAGAAACAGATTCCAGACACTAATACATTATTATTGCAATTAATGCAACAAATGGAACAAAATCAGAGAGAAATGAAACAAATGGGACAAAATCTTCAAAAGTTAGACACAATGGAACAAAATCTTCAAAAGTTAGACACAGTGGAACAAAATCTTAAAAAGTTAGATACCACACTTGAACAAACACGTGAGGATTTAACTAATGAGTTACATCACATTGAATCGAAATGTCAAAAAGTCTGTAATGACGTAAAAACACAAATTTGTGAACATTTCCAACCTATTTTTTCGCGGCATGAAAATGCACTACAGAATCACGAAGCAGCCATAAAAGAACTGCAAACTACTGTTCATGAAAATCATGAGACCTTGCAAGCTAAATTTGACTCAGTTGCATCTACCGATTCGGTTACGCAACTTGCAAAAACCCAGGAAAACTTAAAAGACACAGCAGAAAAACACACTGAGGAAATAAGTACATTATCGGATAAAGTAGCCGAACTTTCAGATCAGTTCACTAACTTATCTACGAAGGTAGATGATGATCTGAATGACACAACACCTGTAGCCTTCACTGACACTGAAGAGTATGAACAAATTAGAAAATTCAAACAAAATCAAAATCAAATCAATACACAGTACAAAAGAGAAATCCGGGAAGTGCAAGATCAGTTGGCACAAGTAGTACAAGAATTACGTATTTCAGAGGACACTCGCGCCCCAATACGGGAAGAGGGACTTAGAAATATGGAACAGCCACAAAATAATAACACAGGACACTTCGGAAATTATGAAAGAAATTGGCAAGGCACACCGAATTTTGAGATGGAACCGCCGAAACGACGTAATAATGACCGACATGCGACTCGCCGACATGATGATTTTGACTATAAGCTGTTCATTACTACACGTAAATTCAAAACATTTAAGAATTCTGCCAACGACATTCATCCACAAGCATGGCTCCATCAATTCTCTCATTGTTTTCCCCCCAACTGGTCATTAGAACACAGATTAGAATTTATGTGTGGCTATTTAGAGAATGAACCAGCCGTAAGAATGCGATCGGTCATTCACGATTGTCATAGTGAAAGAGAATTTTACCATGCCTTCCTCTCAGCATATTGGTCTCAAGCCACACAAGACCGAGTAAAACATGGCATCATAATGATGAAACATTTCGAACAATCTGAATTCTCCAGTCTTGTGAAATATTTTGAAGACATGTTCCACAAGAATCAGTACCTGTCAAACCCATACAGCCCCTCAGAACTCATCCGCATTTGCTTACTCAAACTGCCTGAACATTTACGACATATTATTTTGGCAGGACGTTGCAAAGACGACATTGAAGCTTTTCAAGGACTCTTACAAGAACTGGAAATTGACACAGACAGTCGCCGGATGCGAAAACAGGAAAACAATCACTACAGGTCACATACGTCACAGTTTCGTGATGAAAGAAACAATAAATGGACACGACAAGGCTACTCTCACAACACAAATCGTGACCAAAACAGACACCACCCTTATGACAACCGTTGGCAGAATAATAGTTACAGAGAAAGATCGCATTTCCGTAGTAATGACTATGACAGAGACAATCATAGAAACAGACAATATGGGAACCAAAACAATTATTATTATCAAGGGTGGCAGAATGACTTCAGACGCGACGGTTCGGCGCGCAGTTGCGATTCCGGGAGAGATTCTCCACCACATGACCGACAAACAAGAAACTATGTAAACTACCGACATAACGACAGACCTGAATTGCATCAGAACTGGCGGGATTCTAACAGAGCTGGGCCCTCTCGGCAAGGCGAATTTGTGGAGGTTCGGTCTCCTAATCCGAATAACGACGCGCGCCAGCAAAGAAAGAGACAATGACTCGCACAGCAGGCAGCCGCGTGCGCCCGCTGGCTCCGAGAAAAATAACACAGACGCTAACCTTGAGAAAAGATTTAGCATTCTTTACCGACGTATACCGCATGATAATTACGTTCAAGTTGAAACTCTGAGTACTAGGAAGAGTAAAGGTTTACACCACATTTCACATGTAAGACCGTTTATTGAAAGATAATCTGCTTTTTTTTTAATGCAACATTTTGGTTTACTTGAAAGTACATTCTAGAGTTTATGTGACAGCTACACGATTTTATCACGACGCTACTAATGTGTGACACAATTCACCTTGTTGCTTTTGCGGTGTATCTGTTTTATATCTGCACAGTTTTTCTGAATTCTTCTGGAAAGTAAAACATGTTTTAGTAGTAACTTTTGTGGTACAGCAACAATGAGACAGCCTTTTTCGTGGCACAACAATACGTTACAGTACAGTACTTTCTTCATCACAACAATAAGCGTAATAACTACGATATCTATACGCAAAGCATTTCACTTTTGTGTATCATGAGGTAAGTACATTGACTTCTGCAGAACTTAGCTTTCGGAGGACGATAACTACGACACTTCCACAGAATTATCTTACAACATGACGCACAGTTTAGCGCTACAGTACACGTATTTGAGTGATTAATTTCGCACTGAAAACATTTTTTTTTAGATATTTGAAGTGCAATGATACAAGGGTTTTCCGTGATACATTTCATTCCATTGCTATAATCTGTAACACCTGAGGGTATAATTACATTAATCCTCAGGGGGGTACACGCTTACTTTGTGTACCATGTGTGTGGCAACCACAAGGAACCCTAGCTAATATGGTATTTGCTTATACAACTTTACACATCGGTACCATATTTCTCCAACACAGTATTACACAGCTATCAGATCATTTAACTGAGAGAGACAAACATTTTTTTTACTACGTCAGTGACAGATGTTTACGTAATTACACAGTTGAATAACTTCATACGTATGAAATTGTATTTTGTCTGTACTTTGTAAACTGTTCATATTTTTTCGGAACCATTGTGATACAATGTGAGCTTTGAATGATGTGTTTGGTATGGAATCATGATTTTAAAGTACGTTTGAGGCAGATGACACTTTTGAAATGAGCAGAGAATTTTTTTTAGGATTTGAAATTATTGCAGAAAGCTACGACGTTTTTGAGAGTTGACTGAGGTGTTATGATGTTATATTTACGACGACGATGTGTATTATGTTGTTGAGGTATGTTTATGATTAATAAGCTAATGTTATATGAAGAATTTGATTATGCTATGTATCTAATGATGAAGTATTGAAGAAGCGTCGACGAATTTGTATATGTGTAATAAGGTAAGGAGTAATGAGTAGCGGTTAGGAACTCTGCCTTGTGAAGACGTATGTTGGAAACCGAGAATCGTACTTTTAGAATTATGAAATGTGTGTAAATGCGTGAATGTATCACAATGCCGACGAAAATTTTTTTTGGACACTGTTATATCAATAAGATTTTGTTTCTACAGATTTGCAACGCTAATTCTTGACCTGTGAAACATTTTTATATAAGACTGCCATTGTAGCAAACTGCTGTCGTAAATATTTCCCTACGAAAGTTAAGTGACCACCTGCACGTAATACGTCGGCGTGGGCACACAGCTGTGTCAGACACCTGGGCGACAGCCGCCCGGAAAAAAAAAAAAAAAAAAAAAAAGCCATTAGCCTTCCAGCGGCACAGAACGACACAGACGAACTTGAAAACGATGAGAAACATTTCAGGGCTATTGTCGTGTTAATTGAGAGAAATGCCATATGGCTAGTGAATGACGTTTCACGCCTTGCTTTGCCCATTTTGTTTAATATCTAGTTTCTAGCTGCACTGCAGCACTGGTTAAAATAAAATTTTATAGATGTACTAATATAAATATTTTCTGTCTGCAGATCTATTAAATAATAATTTTGTAATCCACATTCTTCGAAAAAGGAGCTCTTGGAATGGAAAGAACAATAAGAAGGGACTAATACCAGGAACTGCATACATAATTTTCTTTTCAACTACTGAGTAATTTTTTGTAGAATTAGTTTTTGTGGTGCACCACTTTAATTACTTAGACATTAAGATGTGATTATACATTTCCCTTATCTGCATTGTTGTCTTTACTGTAATATTTTTCTGCTTGAGCGTTGTCATGTTTAGATATAATTTATTGCTTTTGCTTCTGCTGTTTGCCAGGCATAATGTTACTGAATTTGACTTTGTATTACGCTGTTAAGCCAGTTTTACTAATGATTATTTTATTGTTTGCTGCGCATTGCCTCATATTAGTTGTAATGTTGAATTGCTTGGTAATTTAGATTTACTGTAGCTTGCTTTGCCAGTTTGAAATTTTTGTCATTGATGTTGATTGTTTTATGTGATGCTGCATTGCCTCGTCCCTTGGTATATATATCTGAGCTCAGTAGATTTAAGTTAGCTTAAGAGGGGGTAGACTATATAAGAAACTAACTATGATGAATTGGAAGCAATGCATTGACAAGGTATATAAAAAAAAGATTTGGGCCTAAATGAGTATTGTACAATGAGCCATATTTATTTTGAAAGACTTATGGTTGGAATACAGAAAAGAGGTACAGATAGGACTTTTTGGGAATAATGATGAACACAGGGAGATCTCCAAGAACAAAAAAGGTTTTGTTCGCACAATACTGCAGTACCAAAAGTTACACTGAAAACGAACCCTATCCATTCCTTTTATGTCAGCCCTCTATGTGTTTGTGTACCCTTGTGTATTTGTGTTTTTCCTGTCTTTATGTGTTTAGCTGATTAGAGCTATGTTGTAGAATTTTTCTAATACTATGTTATTTACTTGGTAAATTCTGTTTTGTTGCTCATATGTGGAGGTGATGTTTCAAAAGTTATTCTGATCTTTATGTAAGTACTTATGTCATTATTTTTGTAACACTGATGTATATGTTTATTTCTATTCTTTTGTAAAGCCCCTATTACTACGAATGTTATCTCTACTATTATGTTTTTAATGATGTTTTCTGTACCCTTGTAATTGTATTCTTATGTTATAAAATTGTAATTGACACCAGGTCATCAAATTAAGTAACTTGTAAGTTACATTTCACTGCACACGTTTCTGTTGGTCATAGTATATGGACAATATGTGAGAAGTAGGGAGTGATAGTGTTTGCATGTGATTTAATGATTCAGCAAGGGACTGGATAACGGCATTGCTGGTTCTGAGGACAATTCCAAAAACTTTGTGAGTGCACAAGTGGTGGTTATGGACTTGCTACATTATCCGCAAGACTCTTCGATGGTGATTGTGCACCTGCACAGTCACAACAGATGGTTGCTGGCCATCTCTACAAGGACTACAGTGGGTCTGCACCTCTGGTGGCCCACCAGTACCGTCATTTCTACAAGGACTACAGTGGGTCTGCACCTCTGGTGGCCCACCAATACCATTATTTCTACAAGGACTACAGTGGGTCTACATCTTTGATGATCCATCAATACCATTATTTCTACAAGGACTGCAGTGGGTCTGCGCCTCTGGTGGCCCACCAATACCATAATCTCTACCAGGACTACAGTGGGTCTGCTCTGTGATGACCTACCAAACGATATTCTTCAAAACTTCGATAGACTACGCTGTGGGTTTGCTCTGTTGTGGCCCATTACGTGTCAGCATGTCAAGAGTCAGCACTGTCTTTCCGTTGGAAGGACAACGATACTTCTTCAAGACTGCATGGAAATCCACTACGTCTATGTGCATTTTCTTTTACTGCTCAGACTTTGAGAAAAACACTGCAATGTGATGAATGATCAGGACTGTCTTTATGGACTGTGAGAAAATTTTAGCTTTTGACCAACATTGTATCAATAAGTGTGTGCATTTGATTTCTTAGTTATTGTAATTATGAAAAAATTTTTCAAATCTGTATTGGGCACTGCCCAACCCAATTTGTAAAATTTTTTTTGGGGAGCATGGGGGCTATGTAAGTAGGCTGTTTAGGTTTTTTTATTGATAACGCCACCTCAGTATGAAAATCACCGGCTGTGCCGTGTGCAGTCTGTGGCTGCTTTGCATTGTTGTAATACTCAACCATTGTAGTGTTAGGCAGCTGGCTGTGAACAGCGCGTAGCGCTGGGCAGTTGGAGGTGAGCCGCCAGCAGTGGTGGATGTGGGGAGAGAGATGGCGGAGTTTTGTAATTTGTCATGATATCAAGGTAAATACATTGTTGGTTCTCTATTAATATCTTTTATTTGCTAACTATCCCTATGAGTAGTTAGTGCCTTCCATAGTTCGAATCTTTTATTTAGCTGGCAGTAGTGGCGCTCGCTGTATTGCAGTAGCTTGAGCAGCGAAGATTTTTGTGAGGTAAGTGATTTGTGAAAGAGATAGTTTAATGTTAGTCAGGGCCATTCTCTTGTAGAGAATTTTGAAAGTCAGATTGCGTTGCGCTAAAAAAATATTGTGTGTCAGTTTAAGCACAGTCATGTAAAATTATTCAAAGGGGAAGTTTCATAACCTTTCAATAATTGACTGTGAATTTAAACTGGTAAATTAGACGTCAGCAGTGCTGCGTCATGGCCCTGAAAGATCATTCTGAATAAATTGAAATTCTTACCTCAAAAAGGTCGCCGGATAACGCATATATATATCTGCTCCTATAAGAAATTTTTCTGGCACAGCCCAGTGCAATGCTGGCCGATAGATTTGTCATGTATAAAAAGAAACAACCGCTTTTTCTTTACAATAACCGGGATGACCATGGATTGGAAAAATTAGTAAATTCTTTAAATTCAGATGAATGATTGTCAAAAGTTAATTTTTATAAGAAAGATTATTATTAAGAAATTTTTAAAAAAACATTTACATGGGACTTGATATTACAATAGTACATATGCGCGAGGCTGCTTTCACCTTATACTACAACACTCAGGCACGGCCACCGCTCTCCACGACCGGCCCAGCCGACTTCATACACACGACTGCTAGCTACTACTTACTCCTACTGAGTCAACGGATCCTATTGCTGACAACACTGCTCTCTGGCCTGAGATTCTCTTATAGGTTACATATCGCAGGAAGCGCGTGAGCAATACATCGAAATTACATCTGCTCGAGTAGGCTAGCATCAAATTCCTTAATCATGGACCTCTTACAAGCCTTTATCGAGTTGTAAGGTGTGCGCCATTTTCACTGTTTGCCTAATTTATTTTAATTTTTAACATATCCATCTTGTCACCACAATCGGCAGTAAGCCTAGAAGAGCAAAATCGTTAGCGCCGTCTATCTGTGGTTAAAATTAAAACTTAATACAGTCTTGATTGCAATCTTGTTAATTTTTTTTTTATTGGAGTAAGTAACAGGTTTCGACTCCATGAAAAAATCATCTTCAGACTCCGGAGCGGTGGATGGACACTGCTAGATAAGTTCCGTCGACCCTCGGCAGCTCGTGTAACTGCTCCAACTCATCCGGCAGTGTCCATCCACCACTCCGGAGTCTGAAGATGACTCTTTCATAGAGTCGAAACCGGTTACTCACTCCAATAAAAAATACTTTAACAAGATTGAGATCAAGACTGTTTTAAATTTTAATTTTAACTACTTTTAAGATCGCTGACTATGTTTTCTAAAACTTCAAAAATCTTATCTATCTGTGGATCATGTAAACATTATTTTGCCTGCTGTCGTATGTCTGTATGGAATTTTCTGGGGCAGAGCTCAGACCTGAAGATAGAAATCGCCTCTAGTCCAGACTCTGGCTCACCGTTGTGTCAGACGCACGATCGTTAGTATGCCGCCTAGATCCTCTCACCTCCCTGTCTCCAAGGTATCGGGTTGCGCTTCAAGCTATGCGAGCAGGCTAAAATTGGGCGATACTGTGAGATCGAATTCCTTATGTAAAATGAGAGGGATAAGTTGTGCTATAGTGAGTAGCCAAATTAGTACACTTAGAAATACTAGATAATCCATCACGCAGACATATGAGAGTGTTTCCAGTGGTTCTTGAAATGACCTGTTGCAAAGGTATGATGTATCACAGGCCAAAACTCACTACGGCGTTCCTGCCGATTTCATTGTTCAACTATGTTCTTTTGTAGCATGAAGAACCATTAAGTCCATGAAGTACAACCGATAGTCATTTAAACTGACATTTTGAGAAATGTGTACGTATGTTTATACAGATTGTATTCTTATTTTACATAAGAAACGCTATTTACAAGTATTCCTCATTATTTTAAGATAGTTTCGTGTATGTTCTGGCTGCGCATTATCTCGCTAACGATAATCAAATTAAGCATAAACGTAAATGTGCGTCCGCAGCTCGTGGTCGTGCGGTAGCGTTCTCGCTTCCCACGCTCGGGTTCCCGGGTTCGATTCCCGGCGGGGTCAGGGATTTTCTCTGCCTCGTGATGACTGGGTGTTGTCCTTAGGATAGTTAGGTTTAAGTAGTTCTAAGTTCTAGGGGACTGATGACCATAGATGTTAAGTCCCATAGTGCTCAGAGCCATTTGAACCATTTTCGTAAATGTGCCATTCTTTTCACCAGAGTGACTTATGATTGATCATTGTCATTCTGAATGCTGACCTAGACTTAGAAGTGTCTCAGTATCTGAAATTCAAAACTATTTAGAAATTGGAAGCTGTTACGCTAAAAACCAAGGAAAAACTTTCTTAGCAGCTAAGCAACAACCATCAGTTTTTGATTTCTTCTCGTGTCTAAAAACATTAGCGAAGACTCGCAGTAAAACGAGATGTCTTGCTATGTCACAGCAGTCCTTCAGACAAGATAGAGACAAGCCATTTCTTTGCTGTCAAGGATTACGGGCCAGAGAAATACACAATCAGCCTGTTGCATATGCTCCTCTAAATGACTAGGAAATGGATGGTTAAGAACACATTTGTTTCAAACCTACACCAAGGCATCGAAGCCATCACAGATACTTCTCATAACCGCAGTAGTTACTCAATGCATGTGAAGTGCCAACGCAGTTCACATGTGTTGCTCTTTACGGATGTGCTCAGGCGTTACAGAAACGTGCCATTTACATCACCAATCCCCAAACCACAACGCAATGTATAGAAGAGTGTGCATATCAGGAATTCGGGGGGTGGGGGGTCGGGGGGGGGGGAGGGTAGAGGGTGAGGGCAGGAACCATGCCGGTAATTGTGCTCAAAGTGATGTAGATCAGTCACAGAAAACCGATGTCTGGTTGAATAGACTACGAGCGCCGATCTTTTTAATACCAATGTAGTATGTTGCCACTTCACCACCTATCTCGTCGGTGAGGCGGACGAACAACTATACGCACGTCTCGGGTAATTTCGAATGTTTGCTTTGTTCTCGATTTCCTTGTTTCATCCGCTTTAGTTCCAAGAAATATCCGGCAGCATTCATTGTCGGCGCCTTGATGAAATAAAACAGAGATACTCAACTTCATTTCCAAACTTTCTTTACAAAGGAAGATTCTGTAGTACTGTCCCAGTTTGTCACACCCCTGCAAAAATGAGTGGTATAGATTTACTGATAGCGCAGTTCAGGAATGGCTGAAATTGCTGAACCTGAACAAGACCCAAGAGCTCAATGAAGTCCCAATAGATTACATACAGAATTTTCGACTTTTCCCTCTTATTCTAAACATAATATATCGTATATAATTCGAGCAAAGAATAGTGCCCGCTGGAGGACATCACCGGTCACACAAATTTATAAGAGGGGCATTAGAAGTGAACCACAAATATATTATCCAGCATCTTCGGTATCCTTCTGTTATAAAACCACTGTATACACATATAATATGACCTCAAGCACAATAATGTGTCTCAAACTGATTTCCTCTTCTATACCAATCAGCATGGCGTACGAAGGATTGGTAAACCCGACTGCGCTACCTATTTGATGTCCCGTTAGCCATGGATCGAAGCAATCGTGTAGACAAAGCATTTCTTCAAAAGCTCTCGAAAATTCTGCCAAAAAACAGTTTATTAGATATGTTTATGGAGTATCAAACTAAATACACACATAAAAAAAATGTTTTGCGTCACCTCTGCTCCGCGAGCTCCAGAATCTGTAGAGAAAATTGGAATAGAGATTAACATAAACATCATTTCCGCCCTTTTTATTGCCAATTTTTATGTTGTACCACCATACAGCGTGACCTTCAGAGGTGGTGGTCCAGAATGCCTTACACATCGGTACCTCGAATGCCCAGTAGCACGTTCTCTTCTATTGATGCATGCCTGTATTCGTCGTGGCGTACTATCCACAAATTAATCAAGGCACTTTTGGTCCAGATTGTCCTACTCCTCAACGGCGATTCGGCGTGGTTGCCTCAGAGTGGTTGGTGGGTCACTTCGTCCATAACCATTCCTTTTCAATCCATCCGAGGCATTTTTGACAGGGTTCAAGTATGGAGAAGCTGCAGGCCACTCTGGTCGAGCGATTTCGTTATCCTGAAGGAAGTCACTCACAAGATGTGCAAGATGGAGGCCGAATTGTCGTCAATGACAACGAATGCTTCGCCAATATACAGCCGATATGGTTGCACCATCATTCAAAGAATGGCATTCACGTATCGTACAGCCGTTAAGGCGCCTTCCATGACCACCAGCGGCGTACGTCAGCCTCACACAATGCACCCAAAAACATCAGGAAACGTCAACCTTACCGCACTCACTGGACAGTGTGTCTAAGGCGTTCAGTCTGACCGGGTTGCCTCCAAACTCGTCTCCGACGATTGTCTGGTTGAAAGCATATGCGACACTCATCGGTGAAGAGATCTTGATGCCAATCCTGAGCGGTCTATTCGGAATGTTGTGGGGCCCATCTGCACCGCGCTGCCTGGTGTCGTGGTTGCAAAGATGGATCTCGCCGTGGACGTCGGGGGTGAAGTTGCGCATCATGCAGCATATTGATCACAGCTTGAGTCGTAACAGGACGTCCTGTGTCTGCACTAAATGCATTATTCAATATGGTGACTTTGTTGTCAGGGTTTCTCCCAGCCATAGTCCGTAGGTAGCTGTCATCCATTGCAGTAGTAGCCCTTGGGGGGCCTGAGCGAGCCATGTTATCGACAGTTGCTGTCCCTCTTTATCTCCTCAATGTTCGAACAACATCGCTTTGGTTCGCTCCGAAACGCGTGGACACTTCCCTTTCTTGAGAGCCCTTCCTGGCACAAGGTAACAATGCGGTGCGATCGAACCTCGGTATTGACCGTCTAGGCATGGTTGAACTACAGACAACACGAGCACTGTAGCTCCTTCCTGGTGGAATGACTGTAACTGATCGACTGTCGCACCCCAACAATCTAATAGGGGCTTCTCATGCATGGTTGTTTACATCTTTGGGCGGGTTTAGTGACATCTGTGGACAGTCAAAGGGACTGTGTCTGTCATACAATATCCACAGTTAACGTCTATCTTCAGGAGTTCTAGGAGCTGGGTGATGCAAAACTTTTTTTTTATGTGTGTATGTGACTTGCATGAGTACTTCTTGGTAGGGATGAAGCAGCGTGCTATACTGGGTGGAGAATCATGGGCAACTGCGGAAGTAACTTCAGCAGTGCTCCAGGGGTGTGTGTCGGTACCTTTTCTGTTCATATTATATATTAACGACCTTGTAGGCAGTCTTAATAGTAAGTTCAAAGATTTTGCAGATGGCGTATAGTAATTATCTATAATGAACTACGAATATTATCTGAAAAAATGTGCAGAAATTTTCAGCCGGATCCTGATGAGATTGCAAAGCGCTGAAAATATACGAAAAATGTCATAAAATTTTTCGAGATGAAGAACAACGTACTGCACGAAATGCGAAAGCCTAATATCCTATAACTATAACCTCAGTGATTCACAACTGGAATTGGTCATCTCTTATCGGAATAACTGGCTGTAACAATCTGTGGGGATGTGAAATTGAAATAACGAATAGCGTCCATCGTAGCTACAGCAGCCAGTAGACTGATTCACTGATGGGAGAAACGCAACCAGGCAACAAAACAAATTGCTTACACAATACGATCACCTAGAATATCGTTTAAGTGTGTGGGACGAATACTAAATAGACAAACAAAGAAAGTCAGCATGAAGGATCAGGGGTTTGCCTGGTCCACGCAAGAGTGTCACGGAAACGCTGAGAAATTCCTGCTGGCAGAGGCCTGAAGGTAGACGCCAACTCTTCCGCGAAGGTCTACTTACAGAGTTTTAAAGACCAATATCAGGTTACGAATTTATACAAATACCTTCGCCTTCTACGTGTTACTTCCATAGATATCGCGAAAATAAGCTTCAGATAATGCAGACGCTCATAGAAGCAGTTACATGGTCATTTGACAGAACTGGAAGTTAATAGCAAACCAGTTTACCATTATTTCGACGTATATAAATTTGTCTCCTTCAGAAACGGAATGGACTCGTAAAATCACAATTTGACACGAACTGATGTTGAAGCCACAAGGCTCTTGTCAAATACAAAGTGCATGCCATCTACATTGTACTAGACAAGAGCCTTATGGCTTCGACATCCGTTTATGCTAATATGTGATTTTAGAAGTCCATTTACCTTCTGAAGAAGACATATTTATTTATGTCGATACTATGGTAAAGGATTAATATACTTTTAACTCTGCAACTGCTTGGCTCTTATTTTCCAGTCCAATCAAGTTTCTACGTCTACCGTTGCTTGAAGTGCAGCCAAGTATAAAATTTTAAGTAGTCCTCCTTCCTGCATTCCATGTGGAGTCAATACCTGGTAACTGTTCCGACAGAGCACTTGTGGGCGCCAACAGTAGTTCTCGATTTGAGTAACTAAATATCCTTGGTGGTCTCCCGGAATCGAAATCGATTTGGTCATTGCCATGTGAGACAGACGATTCACTTAGCTGCGAAGGCAGAGGTACTGAGCACTATGAGACTCAACATCTGTGGTCATCAGTACCCTAGAACTTAGAACTACTTAAACCTAACTAACCTAAGGACATCACACACATCCATGCCCGAGGCAGGATTCGAACCTGCGACCGTAGCGGTCACGCGGTTCCAGACTGTAGTGCCTAGAACCGCTCGGCTACACCAGCCAGCGAAGTACTGCAGTAACAATACCTGCGGCATAGCATGATACCTGGAACTCCTTTGATAAACCTGTGTAATATGTCCGGCGAATACCTGCGGTTTGCACATTTGCGGCACCTCTGGAAGGTCACACCCGGAGGCAGTGCTACTGGGGCTTCGTACGGCCAGACGGGCGTTGCGCTCACGGCGGCTGGAGGGTGTTGGCGTTGTCCGATGCCCCGAACTGATACGGCACGGTCCGCTCCGGTGACGTCGCGGTCTTGGCGAGCTGTCGCCGCCAAACGTGGCCCGGCTGCAGCCTCACTCATTACAGTACGGGGGGTAAGGTGTCTCCTCCCCATACCGTGGGTCCGCGAACAGGTCACTGTTCCGCCAGAACACTTGTGAGCTCCAGCAGCGGGTTTCGTGGAAATCAGACCGTTGTGTTGACACATCACTGCCATCTGTGCCTGCGGGAGACTTATCAGCTACAGTGTTTACGCATTAACGGTAGCAGCTGGCCGCAGTACCGAATATTAAATAACCACAGAGCAGCCAGTGAATCGACTATCAAGTTTTATCTGCCTGTAATCTCAGTTCAGTGAATATGAATGGGTCTTTACTTTCGCATATATGATTGAAATCTGACCAAGTTCGCAAGTGCTTAAATTAAAGCTATGGGGGGGGGGGGGGGGAGTTGCATATATTTTTCCGGCTCCTATGTTGCACCACTGCTATAAAATTAGTATCTCTTGTACTACCCGACGTAAAGAAAGTTCAGCAAAAACTATGTGTTTTTTGGAGCCGTACTTTCGCCTATCACTTAAGTACGGTAAGAAATTCATCGTCTGAAGACAACTATGATTTTCTTTAGTTTTCATCTTTTTTTGTATGTAACGAAAATAATCACTGCTATAGGGTAAGTTTTCCTTAAGGGTGAATATACATGAAATATTCTTACTTTTAACACATTCAAAAGTCAGTATTCGCTGACACTCGTTTGTAGAAAGTTGACAAAAAGGAGATGCCGACGTTGTCTGCGATGTAGTGATTTAACTTTACGGTACTGTACCGTTACAATTTAAGAAACTTGCTAGAACAGTGAGCTTAAAAAATTGAGTTTGGTATTATTCGTGCAACTCCATGTTTATAACGGAAATCGTGAATTTTGTGACGCGATTTTTATATAAAGTTATTCATTTAAGATTTATTTTGTGTTACAGTATGGCAACAGAAAGGCATTATGGCAAGTGAAGCACAGATAAACAGCATTTAGCTTAACAGTATATCTGAATGGAGATTATGGATTAAATGGCTGTGCAACAACGTAAAATTTCCTAAGCCAACAAATAACAGGCATGCCGAAAATTGGTTCAAATGGCTCTGAGCACCTCGGGACTTAACATCTGTGGTCATCAGTCCCCTAGAACGTAGAACTAGTTAAACCTAACTAACCTAAGGACATCACACACATCCATGCCCGGGGCAGGATTCGAACCTGCGACCGGAGCGGTCACGCGGTTCCAGACTGCAGCGCCTAGGCCGCACGGCCACACCGGCCGGCCATGCCGAAAATAAAGATAAAACAGCATACTTGGCCACAAAAATTTATGGCCACGCAAAAAGTGTTTCTAGCGAAGCTGAAAATAAATTTGAATAGCATATTCTTAAATTTTAAGAGATGATATTCGGTTTATGCAATTCAGACATCGAAAACTTGCTTTCGACACTGCAAAAAGAAACAGATTGCGCCATGGTTTCAATGCAGAAGAGGTCATGAGGCGAAAAGGAGGCTAAAGGTGTCCATTCAAGAAATGGATGCGAAATGATAAAAAAGGAAGTGTTCTGGAGATTACGTTGAAGCCACTACATAAACTCATTCGTAAAGCAGAGAAATGGTATTGCGAGATTCGCGAAAGGAGATCGAATGGGAAAAATGTATGATGTATCAAATGCAGAATGTAGATTCATGGAAAGCGTGCAAGGGTGGGACACTAGTGAAAAAGCTAAATTGTAGTGCCCCCAAATAGTGATGTACGAACTGAAGTAATGGGACATTTCATTAGACTAATACATGTCTTCGTGTTCAGGTACATAGTTAATAAGGGTTTGCTATTTAAGTGATGACTAGTACAAATTCATAATTTGTATCATTTGCAAATGTTTAGAAAATTAAGTATAGTGTGTGTATTTTTCACAGAATTTCCATTCCTTGAATCGATACAAAGAACTACATCATACATTTTATTACGTACTGTAATTGTTTCAGACTGAAAGAAAATATTTTATAATTTTTGTGATAAGCATTGACTCATGAACTGGAAGTAACCATTAAATAATTTTGATGAGGCTCAAATGTATTCATAACTGAATACAATTACGACAGTGTCTCAGTGGCTAAACAAACTTCCAACAGTTCTAAGTTGTTGAAGATCAGCGGCGGTATGAAGTTATCATGACGTACATGGCTGGTAAGAGAACATCATCAGCGTCTCGGGACCATAAAAGGGCAAACGAAGCAGGTAGGAATAATTATCTCAAAGAAGCGTAGGCATCAACCTTTTCTGCACACCGAAACTACAATTAATAAAATGTTTGAGGTTCTTATGCCGTGATCGAAAGGATTTCATATTAAAACCAACGTTCCGTTTCCATCTGCGGAGGACATTTACAAGGACGATAGTAGCTTCTCTGAATTTCCGAGTCACACACCGGCACGCTGTTGGCTGAAGCAAACTTCCGCCTCAGCGTGCTTCCGGACAATTGAGTGACGTCACATATTCTGAATACCCGAGCGAAATTGGCCGTTGTCGAATGCCATCGTCCGCTGTTGCGAAGAATGGTTCAATTGGCTCTGATCACTATGGGACTTAACATCTGAGGTCATCAGACCCCTAGAGCTACTTAAACCTAACTAACCTATGGACAGCACACACATGCAGGCCCGAGGCAGGATTCGAACCAGCGACCGTAGCGGTCGCGTGGTTCAGGGTTGAAACCCCTAGAACCTCTCGACCACAACGGCTGGCCCGCTGTTGTTATCATCCCATGGTAGAAGACTGGTACACATCTTCTTCAGCGCCGTAATCCAGATGTCACTCAATTTCACGTCCTCCTCCTTGTTATTAAAGTTCCTGGGGTGATTTACAATCTCAATACACTCTCTGTACAGTCTTTCATGGTATCCGCTTGTGGTTGACAGTACTTGAGTCCTATCACAATGAATGTGGTGGTCTCGTGCCTGCAAATAATGTTCCGCAACAGCTGATATATCAGTCACCCCTCTTCTTTAATTGCTCTCGTGGTTTGCAGCCGACTTTTGACCGATCTTTTTGTAGTATACATGTTCACTTTCCCACAACTACAAGGAATCCTGTAAATTCCTGCTTTTTCCAGTTGTTGGCGAGCATAAGTAGCTGATTTTAGCTGAACTTTTTTCTTCCCGGTGGGTTTGTGGATTACAACGATGTTTTGCTTTTTGAAGATTTCTTCCTACGCAGTCAGTAAAGTGCCTAATGAAAGGGAGGAAAACTTTCGATTTCACCAGCGCTTGAGCTCCGCTATGATTTCTAAGCGGTGATACTAACGCTCTTTTTACCTCAGCGAACGAATTGCCAATCTTGAGCAACACATTGGTGAGATGTTTTAATTATGCGTCAGGCAGCTCTGGGGCGCAGATGTTCCTTAATCCGCCAACGTTTTATAAGCCTCGCTTTGCAATCGAATGGGTGGGCGAACCATTAGCACTAACTACAAGCCTTACAGGTACATGTTCTTTGTGGTCCTTTACGATCCATAATGTCTTGGTTGTGCGCAACTGAATTGAACAGACATTTCTGAACGCTCTGTTCGACAGAGAAGTTTATGAACCGCGTAACAGTTACAAGAACTTTATGAGAGGGTTCTTTTCTACATGAAAGAGGAATTTTGTTGCATTCAGTAGCGAGCCAGGGTCTGAACCGGACTTCCAAAGAAGCTACGATCCTCCTTAAAAATTTCCTAAGCAGAGGGGAACGAAACGTTGGGTTTTAATGTGAAATCCATTCGACCACGGCTAAACAGCCAGGAACAATTTATTAATTGTGACATTTCCGGCCTTGAAAAAATGGCTCTGAGCACTATGGGACTTGACTTCTAAGGTCATCAGTCCCCTAGAACTTAGAACTACTTAAACCTAACTAACCTAAGGACATCACACACATCCAAGCCCGAGGCAGGATTCGAACCTGCGACCGTAGCGGTCGAGCGGTTCCAGACTGTAGCGCCCAGAACCGCTTGCCCACCCTGGCCGGCACCGGCCTTGAAAGCTTTCATTTTAGAGGTTGACTGCTCTACGGGGAGGAGAGGTCAAGAAATTTACTAAGAATTATTTAAAAGCAGTCTTGATAGCACAGCGATGGCGAAGCATTGAAGGTCTCCAGAAGAAGAGAATGCAGCCAGCTTTTGTGTTCTTTCAAATTTTTGTCTCGTTGCAGAGCGGCCTGCTTTATTCCGAAGTTTTTGAGGAGTAAGCGCCTATGCAGCTCGACAAAGGCACAGCGGTTTTCAAACGGACAGAAGAGCCCTTGCTACGAGTGCATATTCAGCAGATCCGCCGGGACCTCGCAAGCACACTCTAATAATGTCTCTCCATATTGTACTGCATTGCATTGTACTGAACTAGGGACCTAGAAACGACGGAGCGGCTTAGTCTCCGCCGTAGCCCTCAGTGGTACAAAACCCCACAACAAGCTACAGCAGTCCACTCACCACACCGCCGCCCCACACCGAACCCAGGGTTACTGTGCGGTTCGGCCCCCAGTGGACCCTCCAGGGAACCAGATGAGTGTAACCCTAATGTTTGCATGGTAGAGTAATTATGGTGTACGCGTACGTGGAGAAAGTGTTTGCGCAACAATCGCCTACATAGCGTAACTGAGGCGGAATAAGGCGAACCAGCCCGCATTCGCCGAGGCAGATGGAAAACCGCCTCAAAAACCATCCACAGACTGGCCGGCACACTGGACCTCGACACTAATCCGCCGGGCGAATTCGTGCGCACTCCTTACCGCCCGGAAAGCAGTGCGTTGGATTGCACGGCTAACCGGGTGGGCCCTCCCCATATTACTATTTGCAATAAATTTTGTTGTTATGGTTGGAATGGAATTGACAGACCATAGCGAGGTACTATTACGAAGCCTAATAGATAGAAGAAATTCGATTATTTCCAACCTAATCAGACGATTCACCATTTAGTTACTTCCCTCACGGTTACCAATTTATCCTGACATTCGTTATCTGTCGGTGAGAGATCTGTTCTTGCAAAGAGTGACAATTCTGCCATTAGCCCCCAAGTTGTGGCAGGGAAGAAATAATAGCAAATGTAGAAGCAAGGTTCGCAGGAGAGCTTCTGTAAAGTTTGGAAGGTAGGAGACGAGATACTGGCAGAAGTATAGCTGTGAGTACCGGGCGTGAGTCGTGCTTCGGTAGCTCAGATGGTAGAGCACTTGCCCGCGAAAG
Organism: Schistocerca nitens; assembly: GCF_023898315.1. NCBI lineage: Eukaryota > Metazoa > Arthropoda > Insecta > Orthoptera > Acrididae > Schistocerca > Schistocerca nitens. The sequence goes on along the minus strand of NC_064614.1, from coordinate 291,966,460 downwards.
GCAAAGGTCCCGAGTTCGAGTCTCGGTCGGGCACACAGTTTTAATCTGCCAGGAAGTTTCATATCAGCGCACAGTCCGCTGCAGAGTGAAAATCTCATTCTAGAAACATCCCCCAGGCTGTGGCTAAGCCATGTCTCCGCTATATCCTTTCTTTCAGGAGTGCTAGTTCTGCAAGGTTCGCAGGAGAGCTTCTGTAAAGTTTGGAAGGTAGGAGACGAGATACTGGCAGAAGTAAAGCTGTGAGTACCGGGCGTGAGTCGTGCTTCGGTAGCTCAGATGGTAGAGCACTTGCCCGCGAAAGGCAAAGGTCCCGGGTTCGAGTCTCGGTCGGGCACACAGTTTTATTCTGCCAGGAAGTTTCAAGTATTCGTAGTTTGGATACAATTACATCTGAAGAAATACCTACAGAAGCAGTAAGAGTATTTTCTGGCTCGAAGCCTCCAAAAAGTAATTTTAACAGTGGGTGAAAGGAATCCCGTAAAACGCCTGAAGGAGGACGGTGAAGTTTTCTCCACGCTGGCAAGGAAAATGCAGTGGTTATTTCGAATGTGACCGATTATCAGCATAAGATAAACGACTTAGTTGATCCGTGAACATAAAGCAAACTGTGTAAGGGCCCCACTAACAAATTTCTTAGAACTGTTACGCGTTCCATAAAGAAGTTCTCTATCGAACAGAGCGTTCATAAAATTTGGGTCAATTCAGCAGTGCTACCACTATGACTTGATGGATTGCCGAAAGTGTACAAATAACATGTTCCTCTAAGGTCTATAGTGAATACGATAGATCCGCCAACCTATTCGATTGGCAAGTTCTTGACTGCATTATTACGTCCGTATGTCCTCCGATCGGATTCACTTATCAAGGATTCGACACATTTTATCAGTAAATTAAACGGCAAGATGGTCCAATTGGTGGACATGTTATTTAGTTTTGACGTATTATCGTTCGCTATTCACTATGATTCCCAACAATGAAGTGTTGCAAAAGCTGAATCGGATTTTTCCTCCCGATACTGCAGAATTGTATAAATATTGTCATAGAGCTACGTATTTCAAATAGAACGATGATTTCTAATGAGATATGCATGGTGTCGCTATGGGGAGCCATTAAGCCCAGTTATAGCGAGCTTCTTTATGGAAAAATTCCAACTGATCATTTGGTTCCGCCGCGCGGGATTAGCCGAGCGGTCTGGGCGCTGCAGTCATGGACTGTGCGGCTGCTCCAGGCGGAGGTTCGAGTCCTCCCTCGGGCATGGGTGTGTGTTTGTCCTTAGGATAATTTAGGTTAAGTAGTGTGTAAGCTTAGGGACTGATGACCTTAGGACATAAGTCCCATAAGATTTCACACACATTTGAACATTTTGAACATTTGGTTCCGGGACGTGGATGATACATTTGTTTTCCGGTGGCATGACAGAGGAAATAGGTCATTTTCACAAATATCTCAACGTTAAGATTCAGGTTAGACAGACGAAAGATTAAATTTTCTTGATGAGCTGATTTTCAAGAAAGAAGATGGTAGCGCGGGCCACGCGGTTTACCGAAAACCCACGGACATAGACAGTTACCTGCACTGGGATTCGAACCACCACCCACAACAAAAGCGAGCCATCATAAAAACGTTGGCAGACAGAGTAAGGAACATCTGTGAACCAGAGATGCTTGATGCAGAATTAAAATATCTCAAGAAAACATTGCTCAAGAATGGTTATTCGTTCACTGAGGCAAAAAGAGCGTTAAGACTACCGTGCAGAAATCATAGAGATGCTCATCGCTGGTGAAACCGAAAGTTTCCCTGCCTTCCGTTAAGTTACTGACCGCAAAGGAAAATATTTTGAAAAAGCGGAGCATCGTGGTAATCTACAAAACCATCAGGTAGATAGATCACCTGAAATCGGCCAAGGATGCTCGACAAAAACTGAAAAAGGGGAATTTAGAGAATTCCTCGTAGTTGTGGGGAGGTGTACGTGGGTAGAGGTGCACGTTGGTACTACGAAAAGGACGGTCAAAAACCGACTAGAAGAGCTCAAGGCCAATTGCAGAAGAAAGAAAACTGATAGATCAGCTGTTGCGAAACTTTCTTTGCAGCCAGTAGACCACATTCCTTGTGATAGGACTCGAGTACTGTCAGTGACAAGCGGATACTATGAAAGGCTATACAGAGAGGCCATTGAGACTGTAACACACCCCAGGAATTTCAGTAGGAAGGAGGAGGGAGTGAAACTGAGTGTCATCAGTGCTGCAGAAGATGTGAACCAGTCTTGTACCATCGGATGACAACAACAGCGGACCATGGCAGTTAACAACGGCCAGTTGTGCTCAGGTGTTCAAAACGAGACCTACGAGAAAGTCAGGCCGCGGCGCGTACGTCACGAAGGTAGGCCTCGCTCGCTCAATTCAGCCGACGAACTACGTTTCTACACCTGTTAATTCGTAACTAGATGTGTACGTACAAACGAGAATTGCATCTTCTTCTGGAATCCGCTATTATGAAATCTTACTACTTTATGAGTCCTATAACGATCGGAAGGCCATAGGCCTACTTATAATTTGTTAAGGCTATACTGCGGTACAATAAATTTCAAATCATGACAAAATGATTTTCAGTTGAATAAGGCACCACATATTGTATGAAATGAGGACTGTTAAGCATGAGAGACTAAATGCCATAAACAATCCGTCATACCATTTATTATGAAATGAGGACTGTTAAGCATGAGAGACTAAATGCCATAAACAATCCGTCATACCATTTATATCGAGTATCGATCTGAAATTAAATTTTCTTGTAGTACTGTTAATCAGTAAGACTTCATAATGGCAGATTCCTGTAGAATGTGCAACTCTCGTTAGTACGTACCCGCCCAGTTGCAAGTTAACAGGTTTAGAAACGCATTTTGTCTGCTGAGCTGAGCGAGCGAGCGAGCGAGCGAGCGAGTTCAGGCCTACATTCGTGACATACGCGCCGCGGCCTGTCTTTCTCGTGGGCCTCGATTAAAAACATATGACGTCACGCAACTGCGCGGAATCACATGGAAGCGGAATTTTCCTTCAGCCAGTAGCGAGCCACGGTGTGACTCGGACATTTAAAGAAGCTACGAAGCTCCTTGTAAATGTCCTCTGCAAATGGAGACGGAACATTGGGTTTTAATGCGAATACCTTCGACGAAGGCACAATATCCCGCAACTTTTTATTAACCGTGACATTTCCGACTGTGGAAGTGACTTTTACAGACAGGAACCACATCCACGGCTGGGATTTAAGCCCAGACCCGTACATCTCGTTGAAAACTTTTTATAATCAATCCATCCACATTTGACAGCGCTCCTTACAGCGTCAGACTATCAAAAAGTAGCCCACATTTAACTTTCCAACCTTCAAAGGATTCTACAGTAGGGTGATTATTTGGCGTTATGGGGAAGTATTCCATACAGAAAAGAGCTTTGTGATAGATGACATGATACGATACAGGTCCATCCCGGCTTCCGTTCTCAGATGCCTGGTGTACTGAACTGACACCACGTTAAGCCCGCAGCGGAGGATAGGAGGCAGAGCGAAGCGGCGGATGCGGTCGTATTCGGCGGCGGACAGCAGAGAATTGCCCGCTTTCGCGGCCACGACTGTTCCCCCTCCTGCCTCCGCCTCCTCTGCCAGCATTCGCCGTTTTTCATTTCACTGTTAATTAAAAAACAGCTCGCGTTTCGTCCTTAGCGCCGTTTCTCCAGTTCCCGAGAAAGGACAATTTTCGCCCTCTCTCGAGGGTAATTACAACAATTCTGCCAACTTTAATCGCACGTATTAACTGTTACTGCCAGATACACTAGCGCTAGGCGGTGTTATAATTCAGGGCAGGAATGGAAATCAGTGGATAAGAAGAAAATAGACGGTGCGTACTTTAACCTCCTTATCACAGGGGAATTAGTACCGCGTTTACCTAAAATTGTGAGTGAATAGAATGTCCAACTGTACAACTACGCGAAACAAGATTTCTAACTCCAGTCCTATTTTCACTTCCGTTTTTTTTAAATTTTATATCTATAAATCATGTATGTCGGGATTAACACCATTGTAAACTTGCAAGAGAAATTAATTGATAGGGGATAATTAACGTGTTCGAACAATACGTGTGGTGAAATAACTGTTAACATTTCTACCGCTTTTAGTTCGACATTAGCCATGGTTAAAAACGCAGGTCGCGACTTTGTGGAATTACCACATGTTTCTTAACCTGTATGATTGTCCCATTCATTCCGAGAGAAACCTGATCGGATCGTAGCATCCACAGCAGTTCAACACCCAACTTAACAATTTCTTTTTAACTGTATTGTAGACAAACTGAACTTCTGACCAGAACACACTCGCACTATTTTCATTGCCTTTAGTGTTTTTGAGTACTGTACTTTTCGAAAGACAGTGATAGATCTTTGGTTAGTTGACGATCTGTAGTATAGATTGCACATGCAAGTTTCTAGAAGTTTACTTGCTTGTTCATGTGGCGCGTACCAACAATCACTTTTTTGTACTCATCTAGCGTCACTGAAAAGCAAACACACTGTACTGCCTTTGGCTCAGTGTGGTGTAACTAAGGTCGTATCCTATCAATGTGGAAGAGTACATCTGGCAGATCTGTGACAATTAGGTTGCCAGGACATGAGAGGCGCTGTGGACTATGGAAAATAGTGTCAATCTCTGTGGAACACATTTTAACGGAACACCATCCATATGACGTACACAGTGAATTTCTACATGACACTATTGGAAATACTTGAAATCAATAAACACATAATACACAATATGTGAGGTCACGGCCAGAAGCGGCAGGTAAAGCTACAGCCTGAGCCAGTAACGGCAGACTATAATCATGTTTCATGTGATGTCGGGGAGAGAGATTAGTGACCGAACAGTCGGAAAAAGGCGAGTCTTAGTGTAGCCAGAGGTGATTACTCGAATCTGAATTAAATATTTGTGTTCCAGGTTTTGCTTTCCGAAAGGATGTAGTAAAGTTTAGTATCAAAGTTCTGCAGCAAAAACAATCTGGTAACTACGACCTTGGTGGCTGAAGTTTATCAAAGGGATGGTCATTGTACGCGGCAAGATTCAAGTCGAGTATGATCCATTAAACGTACGAAGAAGCTGAACACAAATGATATTAGTATGAAAGAGAGGAGCATATGGAGACTCAGTTACATTCGCAGCCAAGGAACAGAAACTTAACTTTATCTGGTTATTATGCTTAAGCATCAGGTGAGTCACGACAACTTTGACTGGATCTATGATCTCGTAACAGCTCGTCTATTAATATAAATAATAATGTAGTTGAAATTATTCATTACGATACTCGATACTCTGAATTACAATACCTTAAGCGCCGTGACTAGACTGGAAACTTTATGCAGCTATACGAGACATCTTCTCTAGGTATTTGAGAATCAATTTGTGTAATCGGAGCTTGATACATTCCGAACAAGGTATAGTTTGAGGACAAGCAGCTACGTGGTACTCAAATCATTGACGTGACCAAGATTGTTTTCAACTGTTCAATAAACGACAAAAATTCCATTAGTCCTACTCTAGAAACTTGCGGGCAATTTTTTTGCAGAATAGGTCTCACGAACAAAGTCTTTTAATTTGCAGACCACATGGATCTACTGGTTAGAAGATATATCCGATCCTACGACATCAGTGACTAGACTACGACACTTAACTGAGGACCATGTTGGTCGAGCAGTATGCGTGAATAAATACTAGCTTAGTTTTAAATTAATAGACTCCGTTCCCTTTTTCTCCTCTGTTAAATTAAATTTTCGGTTATGCATATGTCAGAGAACCACATTACCATAGTAAAATCAACTTTATTATTCACGTTTAAGCCTCAATAATTTCCTTTGTTTCCTTTTTTTTAATGTAACTGCAACTACATCGCTAACATCTGTATTCTTGCACGTCATTTTATTTGAGATAAGAATTTCACGTGGTGAGGGCCAATTTTGAACAAGTAAGTAGTAGTTGCAGAATATAAATAAACAGTTTCCTGTTGTACACGACAGCTTTTCATTATACTAATACTTATTCATTAAAATCTGATTTTCAGCAGATTATACCGGGCTGACGTTCACAATATTACTAGCGTCCGCATCTGTTTCTAATAAATATCAGTACAAACCATTTTATACACACTTTCTGTACTTTATTTGTTGGGTTGGCAGCTATTTAAAATATCCTGACTAACCACCGCTTTCGTTCAACTTTTAGGTCTACATTGGCTCCAATATTTGTAGAGGTACATTTTCTCATAGCCGAAGCAAATAAAACTAGTAATACCTGTCAGAAGCGAATCAGGAAATACTTTTGATTCAAGGCGGGTTTAGAACACACAATATTATTTCGAGAAATTCTGAAAACTGTTCATGATCCGGGGCCTTTGAGGACTTGCGTAAATGGATGAGGGGAAAACGTGTGCGATTCGTCATGATTTCGTGGAATTCCAAAACTCTGTTGGCTGATTTAGATTAAGCAACACAAAAACATCATACACCTGTACAACATTACTCTACTGGGAGACAACGCAACAGAGTGACTCGCAGAGATTGTTGTACTCAGATTTACCACAGCGTAAACTAAAATGTGAATGAAAAACAATATTTGTTTTCAAGCAACACCAAACACATAAAGTGACGTGAAAAAATAAACGGATAACGTATTTCTATATAGGATACATACAGACACAAATGGAATGAATTTAATGATAATGAATTTCCGAAAAAATTGATGGGTTTAAAAAATAATATAATTAGAAGTAAATTTTAAAAATAAGAATGAATGGCAAAATCGTCGACAGAAGCTTATTATGTAACTGATTTATAAATAAGGCCTTGTTCCGGGTCTTCTTTTTAATGTCGCGCTGTTGACGAGTGCTTTCGACATACATCAACAGCTGCGCATTGACATGACACAATGAATGCTCTTTTCATCCAACGCAGCTGCACTTAATTGAAATGGAATTAAATTTTGCGCCCGAATTGTACTAATTAATTAGCCCGAATTCAAATAACGGAGGCGCAAAAAAATTCGATTCACTACGCGAATCAAAAGATCCACAATTAGTGCAGACGGGTAGCTGGATCAATAGTGTAACCCGAAAAGAACGTACTGATATAAAATTGAAGCTACATTTGAATATAAGAGGCGATACTTCTCTGTTGTTAGGAGAAACAATAAAAACAGATACGCCGTTCAAATGACGGCAACAGGAAAAAGGAAAGGAAAGGCAGTTGAGGATTTAACATGAAGGTTCTAACAATGGAAAAGGAAGTCAGGTGTATCTTTTTTCACAGGAACCATCCAGGTATTTTGGGAAACCATGAAGAACCTAGTATTCGACCGGTAAATATGTTAATGGATAGTTGTTCAGACAGATGCTTTTTTTAATTTAATTTAATTTTTTACTTCGGTACGTCGTATATTTAAAGATTATACTACACCATATTACGCCAGATACACACACACTATATATATATATATATATATATATATCTCGCGCGGGCCCACACACACACACACACACACATATATATATATATATATATATATATATATATATATATATATATATATATATATGTGTGTGTGTGTGTGTGTGTGTGTGTGTGTGTGTGTGTGGGCCCGCGCGAGATCGTACCCACGCATGCATGCATGCATGTGCGCGCTTTCTCGGTCAGGCTGCAGGCTGAGAGCGAAAGTAGTAGATAAAATTGAACGGAACAAAAATGTTAACATATCCAGATTTATTTCATTGTAGAATAATAATAGTATCCCAGAATGTGTATTATGGTACAGGTAGAGAGTTTAACTTACAGTCCTGACGAGACAGTCGAGGTTGTGATGCAAACTATGAACTTTACATGAACTCACATTTTGGTACTGCGCAGATGTTACGTATATAATGTGTGTTTGTTTGGAGCCTATGGGCGCTCGCTCAGCGGCGAGGTCATCAGCGCCCTCGAATGTTACGCGGGTCTGAATATCCAAATGTTTTCAGTTGTTTTCCTAGACTAAACGCATTGTTGCCAACAAAAGCTGAATGAAGACAAAGAGAGACCGTTCAAGAAATTCGAAAATAAAATTCCTTTATCAGTTGATGAAGTTTCCTAAGATTTGGTCTTATGTAAATTCTCAAAATGAACAACAGACTGGTTCAGTGACCCGACTGACACCGACGCATCGATGGCCGAATTATATAGCTTGATATTCCGGAACAGCACACCAGCAGATGCTCATACTGTAGTTTATAAACTATTGCCCTAACGGTGCAATGAAGAATGTTGAGAGAAGTGATGGCAAAATAGTCTTTTAATATATCTCTAGAGTGAAATATTTTTTTTTAATCTGACGCAGTACCAGTAGAGTATACACAGATTATGTGAAATGATTTGTCGTCCTTCTAGCATTAGTTTGTGGCACTACTAGCGACTATTAGCCAACAGCGGCAGCGGTTGTGGTGGTGGTGGTCGCCGCGGTACATTTAAAATTCTACACAGAGCCTAGTTTAGTTAGAGTTTGAGATGTTTATTTGTACAATGCCTGTGTTCAGTGGAGTTTTGTTTTTTTCATTTTACCGTTTGCAAATTTCTCGTACGTTACTGTTGCGTTGTCTCACTTTGTAGTGCAGTTTCAAACCTCCTAGCGCCATAGTCCCAGTGCTCAGTTTGAATTAGCAGCAGTTGCACTTAGCAGAACTACGGTCCTTGAAGCGTGAGCTGGAGTATTTTAGCAATGGCACTTAAATGTACATACCGACTCTACATACAAGGGAACAGTCTGATTCGAAAATTTTTATACCGGAAGAATACACCGAAAGTTACACAATGCCAAAATTTTAGCAGCTGGACGCAATGCAAGTCTTTACAAACTAATGTTGGAAATTGCCAAATTCGTAGCCCACCAGGCAGCTGAAGGAGTCTACATCCCTGTTGGAGTTGTAGCAGACAGCGCATGCGCGACCCTTGCTGATGGCACGTCAGTAAACAGATAACGCAGCAGAATGTAGTTGTGAAGGTGAAGCGAATTTCAGCCTCTACTGATAGTTTCTCTGACAAAAATGTTCACAATAACTAATAAACCGAATCTGCAACGCATTTAATATCCATAACAATTAGCAGTTCCCTACACGGTATCGCTAAGTGTTGACAATGATAAAACCCAATTAATTTTCTTTGCGTTTTCTTCGTATATGCTTTCTAATAGCATTTGTCTTTGTGAAGCTTCCAGACTGTCATAGTAACGTGGAATTTAGTTGATGTTTTCAACTTTGCAAACACGAATTATGAGGAACGTGGTATGTATTCGAAACCCCCTATTCGTCTTGAAATCCTACGTAAGTGTTATTTATTAGATAATTTCTTGGTCATCCACTCGAATCACGTTTAAATTTCGTTGAAGATCGTCTAAACATTAGAAGAAACGGAAATAACTCTGAAGATTCTGTGAATTGTAGTTCCATAACAAAAATACATTATCTTCCTACCCAAAAGAAAACATATACAGTAAGAGTATACAGTGAGAAAGAAAACGTTGTAAATTAATTGGTTAAACCTAAGCAGTATGCCAATGAGATTTCACAGGTTTTGTGTAAGAACTGCAGGCAGAGTGCACATTGTCATTTCGGGGGAAGAAAGGGCAAAGTCGTTTGTTCTGTCGACGAATGCTATGACTCATTCGTACATAGAAATGCCCGAGGTAAGTATCACCCTGGACTACCGTTACTGCAGCCTTATATCTGTCATCAGGAGTCTCAAAGCAAACTAGAATTTAATAAAAAAAGAATTATATCCTGGCCAAAATCTTGCAACCCACGTAGCAAAATCTGCAAAAGTGGGACAGAATAATTTTCAATATTACATCCATAACGTCTTCTTACCAGCAGCAGAAAATAATTCATTACTTTTCTTAGACCTTTGGCCTGTACATAAGGACACATTTGTCTTCAAGAAGACGACGAATTTGGGTTCCACCCGTATCTAATAACGTGATTCAGCTTTTCGTTAAAAAAACTGAAATTGTAAATTGTAAATTTTCGAACAATCTAGCTATTCTTCATGTCAGATATTTCAACGACAGCGTATTCTTGAAGTTCAGTCATTTGTGCAGAGCCAATTTGCCAATTTTACGAATTTGATCCGGTACTCTCATGCTGATACTCAGCACAACGTGGAAAACAACTGTCCTGACCATTTCTTAGTCTATTCCAATTTTACCTAATTTTATAATTGCTGTGTAAGGCGTGAATGCTTTAATTTCTCTGATCTGGGTAGAATATTTATTTTCCTCAGTCAGTATACACTTCGTATTTTTATTGGGCGTTAATGTGTATGGGATCCCACGTCCAATGCGAGTGCCTTTGCTAACAGCACGACATCGCCTGCAGAGTCTCTCCTAGGCTCGTGGATCCTAGACGACTGGAAAACAGTGAGCTGGTCAGATGATTCCCGATTTCAGATGATAAGAGGTAATGATAGGATTCGAGTGTGGCGCAGACAGTGGGAAGCCATGGACCTAAGTTGTCAGCAAGGCACTGTGCTAGCTGGTAGTGGCTCCATTATGGTGTTAACTCTGTTTACATGGAATGGACTGGGTCCTCTGATCGAATAGAACAGGTCATTGACTGGAAATCGTTACATTCGGCTGCTTGGAGAACATTTTCAACCATTCATGGACTTCATGTTCCCAAATAACGAAGGATTTTTTATGAATGACTTGCTTTGAAGAACATTTGGACAGTTGGAGAGAATGAACTTGCCACCCATATCGACCGACATGAATCTCATCGAATATTTATGAGACACAATCGAGAGGCAACACTTCTCGGGGTGGCAGAGTACTTGTGGCGTGCACATGGGGTTTTTTAGGCTAGGCAGTAGTGCGAGGTGACCTGATGAACATTGGCCAGTCGACGTGCAGGCAGGAAAATCAGGACGCGCTCAGTGTAAAGACACTTCAGCTATCAAGATATTAGCAGTAAATTTTCAGTGTTAGGAATAAAGTTCCTGAATTTACTGCCCTCCATGCGCGCAAATTATTCTCGGTACTGAGACCTGGCTGAACCCTGAGATAGGAAGTTCTGAAATATTTAGTGAGGGTTGGAACGTGTATCGGAAAGACAGATTAGACACCGTAGGAGGTGGTGTCTTCATTGCAGTTGACAAAAATATTGTGTCTACTGAGGTCGAAGTAGAGTGTGATTGTGAAGTTATCTGGACACGTTTAACAGGGCTAGGGGAAATAAAGTTAATTGTGGGGTGTTATTACCGGCCACCAGGTTCCACCGTGACAGTTCATTCAAAGGGAGTCTACATTCTGTATCGCAGAAGTACCCGGATCATGCTATATTAGTCGGAGGGGACTTCAACTTACCTACATTACAGGTGGTACAGACAAGCCGTCGTGTGAATTACTTTTGAACACATTGTCCGAAAACTGTCTGTCTTGAGCAGCTAAATCGACAGCCAGCGCGTAATGGAAATATTTTAGATCTGGTAGCCACGAACAGACCAGACCTCATCGACGGTGTCAGTGTTGAGACAGGGATTAGTGATCATGATGTTGTCATTACGACTATGGTTACGAAAGTTAAAAAGTCGGTCAAGAAGGCTAGGAGAGTATTCTTACTAGAAAGAGCAGATAAGCAGTTGTTAGCATCCCACTTAGTAAATGAATCGATTTCATTTACTTCCGGTACGATGGACGTGGAAGAATTATGGGCAAATTCTAAACACATTGTAAATCAAGCATTGGACAAGTATGTGCCGAAAAAGTGGGTTACGGACGGAAAAGACCCACCGTGGTTTAACAGCGCAATTCGGAGAATGCTCAGGGAGCAAAAGCAGTTACACTCGCGGTACAAGAAAGATCGGGAGAATGAGGACAGGCAAAAGTTAGTAGAGATTCGCGCTGCTATAAAGAAATCGATGCGCGAAGCATACAACCACTACCACCGCCATACCTTAGCAAAAGATCTTGCTGAAAACCGAAGGAAATTTTGGTCGTACGTAAAATCGGTAATCAGTCTGGCCTGGCAACGGAAGACAGCAAAACGAAAGCTGAAATTTTAAATTTAGCATTTGAGAAATCTTTCACACAGGAGGATTGTATAAACATACCGCCGTTTGAGTCTCGTACAGATTCCCGTATGGAGGACATAGTGATAGACATCCCTGGGGTTGTGAAGCAGCTGAATGGTTTGAAAATAAATAAATCGCCAGGTCCTAATGGGATTCCAATTCGGTTTTACAGAGAGTACTCTACTGCATTGGCTCCTTACTTAGCTTGCATTTATCGCGAATCCCTTACCCAACGTAAAGTCCCGAGCGACTGGAAAAAAGCGCAGGTGACGCCTGTATATAAGAAGGGTAGAAGGACGGATCCTCAAAATTACAGACCAATATCCTTAACATCGGTTTGTTGCAGGATTCCCGAACATATTCTCAGTTCGAATATAACGAATTTCCTTGAGACAGAAGTTGCTGTCCATTCATCAGCATGGGTTTAGAAGGCATCGCTCCTGCGAAACGCAACTCGCCCTTTTTTCACATGATATCTTGCGAACCATGGATGAAGGGTATCAGACGGATGCCATATTCCTTGACTTCCGGAAGGCGTATGAGTCGGTGCCCCACTGAAGACTCCTAACTAAGGTACGAGCATATGGGATTGGTTCCCAAGTGTGTGAGTGGCTCGAAGACTTCTTAAGTAATAGAACCCAGTACGTTGTCCTCGATGGTGAGTGTTCATCGGAGGTGAGGGCATCATCTGGAGTCCCCAGGGAAGTGTGTTAGGTCCGCTGTTGTTTTCTATCTACAAAATTAATCTTTTGGATAGGGTGGATAGCAATGTGCGGCTGTTTGCTGATGATGCTGTGGTGTACGGGAAGGTGTCGTCGTTGAGTGACTGTAGGAGGATACAAGATGACTTGGACAGGATTTGTGATTGGTGTAAAGAATGGCAGCTAACTCTAAATATAGATAAATGTAAATTAATGCAGATGAATAGGAAAAAGAATCCCGTAATGTTTGAATACTCCATTAGTAGTGTAGCGCTTGACACAGTCACATCGATTAAATATTTGGGCGTAACATTGCAGAGCGATGTGAAGTGGCACAAGCATGTAATGACAGTTGTGGGGAAGGCGGATAGTCGTCTTCGGTTCACTGGTAGAATTTTTGGAAGACGTGGTTCATCTGTAAAGGAGACCGCTTATAAAACACTAATACGACCTATTTGACATTTTCACGACCGTTTATCCTTGTAATTCTTCTACTGAGCGACTCCTTTGTCTCTGATGACCTCGACATCTCGAAGTTCTGTTACATTTCCTACTGTTTTTGGTGCAGGTCTGAATTCAACTAAAGAAAAAAAAGTGAACTGAAAAAATCCTAGTCAGTGCTACCGTGTTGAGGTCACGTGGATGCTCGATTTAGTTTTTCGCGCCGTTCAACACCAGAGTACAGAAGAGGATGTAACATTAAGTATGTCTCTGATTTTCGCTTCGATAATAAACTGATGCTTGCAATAAGGTATGTCAATAACCACCTATGTTTACAGGTACTGGAGATGTTGCACATCATCTACAGAAAAAACACACACAATGGAGTAACCGGAATCAATCAATCAGCATTTAATACCAACTTTTATGGCATTAATTGCATACAAAGTCAGTGTAGTAGAATCAATCCTTTCCCCTCAATGTACTTTAATCGCGTGCCTCTCATTTAAGAATCACAAGGGGGAGCGGATTATGCGGATTACACAATTATTCATTGCAGTGGCTATGAACAGTGCAGAATTTTGTGGCAAATTGGGCGTGTTCTAGCGTCATTGTCACAGTTGCGTTTCCAAGTAGACCTCCTACTCCCATGTATGAAACAGCTTCAAACGTTCTGTAACTTTACAAATGAATATGAAGCTACGCATGGGAGCGAGTAAAAGTTTTGAATAGTTTTAAAATTATGTTTAAAGTTTGTTGGAAGTCATTCAGTGCTCGCATTATCAAACACAGCGTGAGTACAGAGAGGGTAATATGCGCTCCGTTTTAAGGAAAAGCTCGTTGTTCACGCATCTCAGTGTTTATGACGTCATATCTTCTGAATTGTGTGTCGTACAATGATAAATAAATAAATGTCGTGTCACTAGGGCCTCCCGTCGGGTAGACGGATCGCCGGATGCATGTCTTTCAATTTGACGCCACTTCGGCGACTTGCGAGTCGATGGGGATGAAATGATGATAATTAGGACAACACAACACCGAGTCCCTGAGCGGAGAAAATCTCCGACACAGCCGGGAATCGAAAGTGGGCCCTTAGGACCGAAAATCTGTCGCGCTGACCACTCAGCTACCGGGGGGGGGGGGGGGGGGGGGCGGACCGTACAATGATAGAACACTGCAAGCACATTCAGTGACAACTTATACGTGTATAGGCCATACTGTTTGAAATGTGTTTCGAATAGCGATATTAGTAAAGAAGTAATAAAGTAATACGTCATATTTGGTGCTGAAGTTTTATCTTTATGAACAGCGAAAATTTAGTAATCGACCAACTTTTTTCGTTTAATCATTTCGTGGGGCGAGTCGCCGAAAAAACTTTAATAAAGGTTTGAAATTACGTGCAAAGTTTGTTGGAAGTCACTAAGTGCTCTCAAGCGCTGGATGATTATAGTCTGGGTAACCTGCGCGTCGTGAGTTATGCTGCATCAACAGATATAAATAGTAATACTTGTTTTACGGTGTTAAACCTTTAACATACGATTATACCTTTTATTGAGTAGATTACACAAGCACATTTAATTAATATATATTTTATCAACCACAAAATGAAATTTCTGAAAATCCATTTTTTTTTTTTTTTTTTTTTTTTTTTTTTTTTGCCACTGAAAGCCGTTAGACGAGCAACCTGCAACTGGATTCATGCACTATGAACCACGAACCAGAGCACACGTTTTGTAATAAAGATTCCTATATCATGACTGATCGACTCGAAGGACACCACTACGTCGCTAAACATAAGAAAAATCATCGGGTTTTAGTTTATCATTCACCTTGTTATGTTCAGATCTATTCCTGCGAGACCAACTGTTGGTCAGCACTACAAAGTCTCATATTAGACACATCGAAAGCTGTAGATCTGAATGTTACGGTTCTGTCTAGTGTCAAACGTAAGGAGAAAGAGGGGTTTTATTGCCCAGATTGATACTCTTGCAGCCAGCGGCAGTGGCCATGTGATTCTAGGCGCTTCAGTCTGGAACCGCGCGATCGCTACGGTCGCAGGTTCGAATCCTGCCTCGGGCATGGATGTGTGTGATGTCCTTAGGTTAGTTAGGTTTAATTAGTTCTAAGTTCTAGGGGACTGATGACCTCAGATGTTAAGTCCCATAGTGCTCAGAGCCATTTGAACAATTTGATACTCTTGCAAAGTAAGTTTACAACCACTCTTTATTGTCTAAGAAGTAGTAGAGAGTAGAGAACGATTTTCCCAGCCATAAATAGATAAGAGCTGAATATTTACGTATTCCAAAATAATAATAATAATACACTCTGCCGCAGGGGTTTCGGTGTTATGAAACTTCCTGGCCAGACTCTCTAGGCTGTAAGAAGCCGTATTTCCGTAATATCCTTCGTTCCCAGAATAATGGTCCCACGAGATATGAGATAGTAAAATAGGAGAGAGGTACCAACAGAATTGAAACTGTAAGAGTGTGTGGGGGGAGGGGGGGTATGTTTTGCCTGGATATTGTAATCACTCTCCTCCTTCCTTCTTCCATCTATTGTCTACATGAAACAATGTCCAGTACATTATTAAGAAAAGTATTTTATGAAGATTTGAGTGGAGCAAAGATAACAATAAACTTCCTATTTTACTTTGCTTCTTGTATAGTGGTCTGATTTTTGATGCTGAAAGTCTCACATCAGGTCCTCACAGTTGGTTTGAACTACATAAATGAGAAGATTGTTGTTGGAGAATTTTTTTTACATAAATACAGTTTCTCACATTTTAATATATCATACAGTGTTTCGATTTTTCACGTTAACAATGCCGAAACTGCATTGTTCGCACAAAAATACAGAAATACAAAAATACATCCGATCACATCAGAGGCAAGCTTACGACTCCCACTCTCTGCGGAAATACCCTTATTTCTAAGGGTTTACAATTTTTCTTAACGAATGAACTTCTACTACTTTCCGTTACATTATTAATTTCGATTATTATTTCATAAATCCACAAATAATCGTTGTAAACAGTACAGCATTGTGTAATTAAGAAAAGAAATTTAAACTTTGCGAGTAACTCGTAATTTCTATTGTTTCTAAAAATATAATTTTGACTGTACTTTCAGAAGAATAACTTAACGATTATACTTCGAAATTAAAATATTTTATAAAGCAATTCCTTTTCATAAATTTTAGCATGAAATATAACGTAATGTGTACAAAATTATATGAAAGTTTTCAAGAAAGCAACTGAATAATATTGACCTGTTCCAAATTCGAAAAATAATACTGGTATCGACAACTACTGTTGATGAAAAGTATTGCTGCAGGAGGACGCCCCGTTACAGTATCTCAGGAAGACCATTTCCGGCGGAAGCGAAAGTTCCTGGTTCGCGTCAATGTCCGGCAGATAATTTTACCCTGATACAAAGTGTCATTAAAGTATTGTATGCAAACGCCAGCTCGGCACTGCTCTAACGACATTTTTACTTGCACAAATAGGCTTGAAGGCTAAGATACTTCTATGCCTCGGTCACTGCTTTGCTCGCATATAAGGAGACTGGTACAGGGGAAGAGGCGAGGCTACACCTCATATTGTAAACTACCATAAAATAGAAATTTATTGTAGGAATATAACATCTAAGGCACGCAAAGCATTTATTTTTTGAGATAACAAATTGCTAAGAAACGAAAGTAATCCGCAATTCTTAGGCATACATCACCGAGACGTGGTGTTTCGATCTCCTACTAATACCAGGCAGTGGTATGTGGCTGGATACCAGTATCCTAATCCCACAACCTTGTGAGCTTCATGCAAATCTTTGAAGAGGTCAGCGATCATTCTGGTCACTCATACATAAGTTGCCTATATCGCATATATTTATTAATCCTACTAATGCCGGTCGCTGTGGCTGAGTGGTTCTGCTACGTTCGCAGGTTCGAATCCTGCCTCGGGCATGGATGTGTGTGATGTCCTTAGGTCAGATAGGTTTAAGTAGTTTTAAGTCTAGGATACTGATGACCTCAGATGTTAAGTCCCATAGTGCTCAGAGCCATTTGAGCCATCCACAAGGATAGAAGCATTCTTGTGTTGACCGACTGTGCGTTCCAGAATGACGAATTCACCCACACCCAGAGAATGCCACCGCTACGGTCGCAGGTTCGAATCCTGCCTCGGGCATGGATGTGTGTGTTGTCCTTAGGTTAGTTAGGTTTAAGTAGTTCTAAGTTCTAGGGGACTTATGACCTCAGCAGTTGAGTCCCATAGTGCTCAAGAGCCATTTGAGCCAGCCAGAGAATACCAGAAAATCTTCCGCAGAGCGCAACGCTCCCTCCTAACTGCAGGGTGGTTTGCTTTCACACGTTTCATGCCGTACACGCCACAGGTCACCTGTTCCACGGAGCATAAAACGGATTCATCGGAAAAGGTCTTCTGTCGCCACTCAGCGGACGTTCAGCTTCGGTAACAACGTGCAAATTCCAGACTTCGTCGCCAGTCAGCAGGCAGCATAGGTGCGTGAACCAAGTGCCTGCTGCGGAGGCTCGCAAGCAACAACGTCCGCTGAATGGTACCTCGGGAGGCACTGTCGATTGTCCCTTGATTCAGCTGTGCAGCAGTTGTTTGCAGATGCACGTCTATTCACCCCTATGCATCTCCGCAGCCATCGTTCACCCTCTCGCCTATGGCCCGTGGTGCATCACCGTTGCTTCGGCGCCGGTTTCAGATACTGCCATTTTGCGGCCGTGGTATGCTTTAACAACGGGGGCAAGCGAATAGTTTACAAACTCAGTCGTTTCGGAAATGCTTCCACACTTGGCCCCGAAGCCAATGGTCATGCCCCTTTGACGTCACATAAATCGCTTCATTTTCGCATATACGACCACGACTACATCGCTTTTTCGCGTGCCGGCGACACGCTTTATATGACCTCCACTGCTAGTTCAGTCATCTGCCGTCCGTGATTGGTTATTACATGTTGATTTTGAACGCGTGTGGAACACAGGTGGTGGTCACATAAATGTGACGTATCTATGCATTTTGACTTAGCACACCGCGTGATGAGTTTAGTGAAGTATGCGTGGCTTGTCTAATTTGCTGGAAGTGTGTGCTTGGACGGTTTCATTTTGTATCCTTGTGCATTCTAAGCTTTTGTTCTGTCTCTAATTGAATCGTTGGCGACAGGGTGTTAAATCTCGTACTTCCTTCCTTCACGAGCTGCGCCCTTTAGACTACATAGTCACACGAATTTTGTGCACAGTTACCTTTCACTCATTTCTATTGAAGTTACACGAGGAAAACAATGCAAAAAAATTTAGTGCGCACCTCTTGCAATAGACTGGTCAAGAACTACCGAGGTATTCGCACTATGTCAAATGAGTTTTCGACAGTTCATTCATAAGTCCTCTTCACTATTTTAAAGTGAATATTGAAAGAGAGTTTCCACGTTAAAAAGCGTTTATTTCACGTCGTTAGTGAAAATAAAAATCTGGTTTTAATTTGAACTCATCATCATAAAATAAGTAACTACCTAGTAAGAACAAGACATTCAGTATTATATTTCTGGAAACTACATACCAATCTAACCAGGCAGATGGACAAATTAGCACTGCCGAGGAATACTGGGTAACATGATCTCTCCGATTTTGTTCACAAAATCAAACTTAACATAAAAGTTCTTCTGCGGTGGGAGCCGCTAACTACTTGAGAAGGAAGCAATTTCCTTATTTACTTAATCGAATCCGTTTGGTTGCGGCTCTCATGCATAATGGAAAAGATTTTATTACGCATTCCACTTCCAGCCTCCCCAGCAACAAAGATTTTCTGTAGCTACGCAAAGAAGTTCATCGTATTAACTCCTACAAAGTAAATTTCCCTGTTAAAGCAAACGGAAATATGTTTTCGGATTAAGAAGTCCCAGAAAATTTAATCATCGGTTACCGTTTAAAACAGATCCCGATATCCATTTGCGTGATTTCAGTGTAACTTACGGACTCTCTAAAGGAGAATAAAAATCGGAAAATAAATACGATAAATATACTAAGTTTATTGATTCTAATACGGTCATTTCGAGTATAGTTGTTGACCTAGCAAATATTTTCTTTCCCGTAGAGACGAGAATTTCTAGAATACGGTTGTTTGAAGAGAAAAACACGTTTTTTAGATTGAAAATATACGGTTTCTGAAACAGAAGCGAGCATTTAGTACCTTCATCCCGAAATATGCTTTGTATGCTCAAATGGTTCAAATGGCTCTAAGCACATCTGAGGTCATCAATCCCCTAGACTTAGAACTACGTGAACGTAACTAACCTAAGGACATCACACACATCCATGCCCGAGGCAGGATTCGAACCTGCGACCGTAGCAGCTACGTGGTTCCGGACTGAAGCGCATAGAACCGCTCGGTCACAACGGCCGGCTTTGTATGCTCTTACTTAGTTGCAGAAAGCCCAAACGTAAATAACGTCCCAAGATGTTACTAAAAGGCAAGTATCTGATATACAATGTGTCGCAGGAGGAATGGTCAATATTCGACGATATTACAGGATCGATCATTTGAAACAAAAAATTCTAGTAAACATGGGCTCTAAAATGCGTATCTCAAGAGCTATGAGCACTAGTTCACCTTCGATATTGTGAAACAAATCTCTTCTAATGCATGCTCTTTGCTTTCAATATTTTGATTGGTGATATTATGGACCAACAACAAGAAAATGAGTCCAGTAAACATGGGCTGTAAAATGCATACCTTAAGATCTATAAGCAGTTCATCACCTTCGCTACTGTGAAGCAAATCTCTTGTACTGAACAAATGCTAGTAGCACTTAAGGTATGCAATTTAGAGCCCTTGTTTACTATATATTTTGCTTCGAACAATCGTTACTGTCTTGCGGCTGAATATTGACCATTTCTCCTGAGACTCACTCTGTAATCGACTGAAAACGCGTACAAATTTTTCATGATTTAAAGTTAAGAAAGTGATAGAAAACTGAATGTATTCGTGTGTGTGATTAAAATGTGAAGGATCTCTGATGCACTGAGTTTTTGCGCCTCATTTACTAACACAATTTTGTGCATTGACTTAAAATGTAAGTTTCAACACGTTACATGGTAACAAAGCTGTTAAGACAATCTGAATGTACTGTTGGACAGTACCAAAAAAGAAAATTTTAGTTCCCATCGACGGGTGTCACGAAGATCATGGCTGTTAGGAAATGCGGGCGTTCTGAACATTTCTGTGTGTTTTGTCGCACAGTACACAATGTGGTTCTTGTAAACAACAATCATTGTGACAGCTGTTAAACCCTGTTCTATAGCATCTTTAGCATGTATTACTAATTATATTTGCATCTGAGATTGTTTACAGACAGTGACCTATCTCAGGACTCCACCAGTCAATAATAATGATATATTGGCTTATAACATTTGATAAACATTAAATCAAAACGTTCAAATAAGGTCCATTGTGACGGCGTCAAGTAACGTTAATGAGGGATGATATTCGGTCACTTGTGCGAATTTCGTCACTGCAAGTAAATTCGATCAGGCATTTTCATTTACCATCGAACAGTAACAACACCTCGCCGTACCCTATTAGATGTAATTCATTGGATTAAGCTAATGCAATACAGATGTGTTTGACAACGCATGAAAATTTGTTCACTAAATGCCGCTCTTAGCATCTGGAGACGGCCAATGTGCTGATTACGAATATTACATACAACAGTGATTGGGTCAACAAATAAACGAAATTGACGCTAGAGAAGGTGAAAGCAAGGGTACGACAAATAATTTAGATATGTACCGAAGTTTCATTAACGAGGACTTTACGTTGTGTGACGAAATCCGTGAAATAAAATATAAAATGAGTTTGACCAACATTCGGTGCATGGTGAATTGAAGTGTCACAAGTATGTTTTTATAGCTCTTTTTCGAAACGGAAACTGCTTTTTTGTATGTTTTGTTATCCGGAAATGTGTTTTTCTCCTAAGTGAAACATTCTGTGACTTTGTTTATTTGAAAAAGACGAATATCTCTGCTCAGTATTTTAATATTTAAAGACTGAATCTGTAATATACACTGACTAACAAAATCTATGAAGCACCCAGAAGCGAAGATGGAGGCGAAATGAAAATTCACGTGTTAAAAGAGCATGTAATGACATTACAATGATTACAAAATGGATTCAAATTTACGAATAACTTTGCAGTACAAGTCCATTTAGCAGTATAAAGTTGAACCCTCTGTGGCCTGGACGGAGGCACTGATCAGGAAGGATGTCTTAAAACCCTTCTAACCTGTCCTGAGGCGAGCTAACCCACAAACGTTGTAATTTGGTATGCTGGACGCTGACAGTTGATTGGAGTTGACGTCCCAGTTGATTCCACACATGCTCTGTCGGTGACAGTTCATTGAGACGTGTGTCACGCGTACACGAGCATTTTTCTGTTAAAAAATAGCATCACAGTACTGTCGCATGAGAGGTGACACCTGAGGACGCAAGATATCCGTGACGTACTGTTGTGACGCCAGAGCTCTCTCAATCAAGCCAGCCATAATCTGAAGGCAAACCTGATGGCTCCCCACACCATGACGGCAGGAGTAACAACGCTGTGTCTCTCCAAAACACTGGAAGAATGGCACCACTCCCAAGATCGCCGCCACAGTCAAGGACTATGATCATGCGAGGTATGGCGGAAATGTTATTCATCGCTGAACACAATGCGGCGCTATTCGTCAGCAGTACATCCTTCCTGGTCGTCACGTGACTCCAAACGCTGCTGTCAGTGTTGTGGTATGACAGTCAGCCTACCCTGCCGCTTCTAGCCTTCGAGCAGTGGTGCGCGGGATGTCACAGAATGTCACAGGGAGCCCGTTACTTGTTCTCGAATGGCAGGCGCAAAGTGGTTGCCATGAGGTTGGTGCACACAGGGCGATCCTCCCTTGCGGCGGTCAGACGCGGTAGTGTATAGCTAAAAACTGTCCAGTCACGATTTGAATTATAAAACATAATCGTAATGGGGACCTAAAATTTCATAAAAATGCCCTTATGATCCCATTCAGTCCAGTATCGGGACACAGTAACACCCGAATGTTCCACGAATATCGATACTGCACAATTCGATTAGTTGGCGAAATGGAAATCCACAATGTTGCTCCTCCCACTGCCTGGCTTGGTAGTGCTGTCTCACACCATACGCGGTATGTTTATGTTTTCTCAGTAATCACTCAACTGATCAAGCCCTTTATACATCTTACCAGGCCTGGTAACAACACTAGACTAGACTAACACAAATGCACTCAGGTGTTCTATTACCTTTCACAGAGAACTGATACTCTAATCATTTACATGACCTTCGATGGTGTGTAGGCGTATGTAATTACATTAAAACCCTAGCTTGTGCTGCTTGCTTCTTCTTCTTCTCTTTTTGTCAGACAGTGTATGTTTCTACTTTGTTGTGATTGACCACATTCATTTAAATCTTTATTTAACTGTGAGGGATACCTTGATAAATTTTACTGTCTGATTACATGTCGTTTTCTAATAGGACATTCGGAGCAGTGCAAATTAGTACATCTCATACAACGAAGATCAAAAATTATCGGTGATTGTGAAGCAAAGAGCAACAAGAGAAACAGGGTCAAGACCGGTGCTCATATTTCAGTCTGATGATCACTGCTTTCGTGATGCAGGAGTTCAATACTTGGGTAAAATTGATGTTTCATTAAAGTGAAGAGCAAAACATTATTGAAAACGAAACCCTGAAGTGTGACATTTGGCCTCTAAATTCCTCTTGTGTCACTGCCTTTGTAAGATGTAACTATGTCTATAAATCCCCAACAGATTACGTACTCCATCTGCAAATGCTGGTTGGAACTGTGCTCGCTATAAATCAGAGAGTATGGAGAAATGGGTGACAGCAGCGGACTCAGCCAGAAATATTTGCGCCTTGTATGGGGATAACGCCTTTGGACAGAGAACGGAAAGAATATAGATTTCTCGTTCTTAGGAGGATCTGTTTCACATTAGACGCTCTCCACGTTCAGAAGACAGTCAGGGTTTGATGAAGATCGTTTAAACTCATTAACCCGCAATGATCGACGTCACTATACTCGAGAACTGGCAAATGTAATGAACTGTGATCATTCCACCATCGTATGGCATTTGCATGTAATAGAAAGGTTCAAAAATCGGGTGTGAGGGTACAGCACGCTCTAAGCCAAAATCATAAAAATCAACGAGTGGCCGTATGTACATCTCTGCTTGCTCGCCGTCAACTGGCTCGTGAACAACACCGACATTCCTATACTTTATCGTTATTTGTAACGAGGAATTATTTCTTTATGCTAACATAAGAAAGGAAAGGAATAGCTGAGCCCAAACGAAGCAGCAACTCCCTGTACTAAGACCTGCGCGCAATGTCACGTATGTTATGCGACGGTGTGGTGTATACGATTTGCTTCCCCGGGTTGTAACCCTCAGTGGTGACATTTATGGTCTTCAAGTGAGACGTCTTGCATACGCAATTCAAAAATAACGTTCAGGACGATTGGGTCCAGTGATGCTACTCCACGATAACGGCTGCCCGTATTCTGCTAGACCGACAAAAACACTATGCAGGAGTCAGATAACGTTCCGCATCCACGTTATTCATCTGATCTCGCGCCCTTAGGTTTTCACCGTTTCTATTCTCTATCGAATTCAGGGAACTTTCGCTCCGGATGAAGATGTGCTCCGAACATAGCTCGACGAGTTGTTTTCCTCAAAACTACGTGATTTCAAAATTCGCGGAATCGGGAAGTTACCCCAGCGTTGCCACACACTGCTAAATAGTGCAGGAGAATATGTTGTTGATTACTAAACTCTCTGTTATAAGAATCTGTTACGGAAAAACACTACGAACTTATGCACCAACCTAAAAGGTCTAGTTTCCTTATTGAAAATTAAATGTAGTTTCTTACTCTATTGCGTGATATTCGCGATAAACGCCCTTACGGACTCCTGAAACAGTGTGTATATTGTTGCAACGATTAAGAAAGAAGGTGCTACATCAACGCGAGAGATATAACTTTGCTAACAAGGAACTTACTGATGCGTCTACACGATATATTTTCTGTGCGCAAATTCGCGCATGCGCGTAATTTCCAAAACCGCAACTACGCAAGTGAATTTGCACTTGCGTATTTTCTTGGAAATGGTGGCCGTTCGTAAGGCGCATTGTTGGCTGGCTTCGGTGGGAATCTTTGCGCTTTTTAGAAGTCGATAGACAGCTGATACCCACGTGTGTTTGATTGTGTAGTGAGTTGAGAGTGAAGTGAATCACGCGCAACAATGTCTGTTGACTCCAAAGGAAGCACGCTTAAGTTTATAGATGATTACATAGAAGAAACTCGTATGGAGGGCTCGTTCTGAAGATTATCTGAATACAAATTCTAGATCTGTAGCCCTGATCGTCAAGTACTGTGTGAAAGGTCTCTGATCATAGTTTTGTAAAGAATAAGATAACATAAGGGTAGAAGCACAAAAACTGAGAAAAATAAGCCAAAAATTTATGAAAAGTGTAGGCCTATATGAAAACTGTGAACGAATAATCGTGCGATGGTGACTTAAAAGCACAACTTGGGAGCCTGACATCTGAACAAAAAAAGTGACGGGGTACGTTTAACTCATCAAAAAAATATTATAAATTTAATCGAAGTACTCTGATGACGCAAAAAATACAGAACTGAGAAATACGAACTTCGTTCTAGTTGATTCTTGCGTCTATGAAATTCCCAAATCTGTCGAGTGGTTCAAGTGGTTCAAGTGGCTCTGAGCACTATGGGACTCAACTGCTGAGGTCATTAGTCCCCTAGAACTTAGAACTAGTTAAACCTAACTAACCTAAGGACATCACAAACATCCATGCCCGAGGCAGGATTCGAACTTGCGACCGTAGCGGTCCTGCGGTTCCAGACTGCAGCGCCTTTAACCGCACGGCCACTTCGGCCGGCTCTCTGTCGAGTGAAACGGTATCTTACATCTTTCATGATTTAAGTTGTATAAGCAAATAAAATACAATTCACGCACTGAAATTTAACTAACTTTCACCTGATTGGACAATGAGGCAACGTGTGGACACGAGAACGTCCATCCGCACGTGCGTTCTTTTCACAAATTTCTGTGCATGCCCTTTTATAGCCGTGTGTCTTCGACTGCTGACACTAAGAATCTCCCTTCAATATCTCTCAGTATCACGGATAGTCACTGAAATGCGATGTTTTGGAATGAGGAATAAATAGTTCAAAGTGTTGTATATGTAGCCATTTACTAGCTAACGAAATTTTATTGCTAGCCTTATAACTACATTTTCCTAAGCACGAAATTTAATATCTGGCTGTGACCACCTTTGAAATCTGCAGACCAAGTGTTGTCATCACTTCGTACTTCTCGAACGTCTGTTATTTATAAACTTCTTTACCTACAGTCACTTCAGTGTTTTGTTTTTCTGTGGCCTTTTCATCACAATAAACGCAACAGATGCTGCAAAGCAAAGAACGGAATTCATAGCAAACTACTTGCACAATGAGGCAACGTATAAGAACGCTCATGCGTACATGCGTTTTTGTAACCAAGCGTCTGCGACTGCGGACGCTGGAAGAGGCATCGTGTGGATACCGGTTATGAATAAATAATTTGCATACTTGCAACGATGGCTCGTTGTTAATTCAAGAATTACTGGAAATTAATTAATGGAATTACGAATCATGTTCACTGTGACCTTACATTAAGTAGTAGGTTCCGAAGAGGTGAGAGAGAGATCTTCATTTCTATGAGGATAGGTTCTCTGCTTGTCACGCAGCCTCGACACCAGAAAACGCAGATTCCTCTATAACAAATGGCACGTATTCCTTCGCTAACGTATACGACTCTCGCCAGTTCTCGACATGGAGCACGGCTATGCCTCCTTCGTGCGGTGCTTTGAATCTGCCGGGAAACAAACGACATATATCAGCATTCGAACGAGGCGCGGCAGGAATACGTTTCAGGGCGCGCTTGACGCTCGCGTTGGAGACGAATGGCCCCCGTCTGTTCAGAGGCAGCTTTAAAGGGGAGCTGTCGGAGAGGCGCGGCTGGCGGGCCGATTCGTCTGCGGTTGTGCACCCTGCAGCCTGCTCCACAGAGCAATGGGCGGACACTTGGCCAAGTGTGCGCACCGGCGGGCCCTGACGGCAGCGCTCGGTGAAGGGCCAGCCAGCTGCGGCTGCTTCTAACCACGTATTACGGTAACCAAAGATCAATCAGTAACTTGCAACTGGCAAACTGCAGTCACGGGAAACACGTCAAAGAAAACACATCTACCACTTTCTCTCCAGCTTTATATACGAAAACAACTGCACTCTTGTTCATCACGAAATTTATTTCACTACGCTAGACTGTGTCGTGTTTTGGAGTAGTCTATTTCCAAACAATGTTCATGAGTGATGTTGCTCTTGGATGTGGTGAATGACAAGAAGTTGTCGTTGTTGTTGCTGCTGTTGTTGTTTTCAGTCCAAAGACTGGTTTTGTGCAGCTCTCCATGCTGCTCTGTCGTGTACAAGACACTTCATCTCCGTATAAGTACTACAACCTACACCCGTGAAAAAAGTTTTGCATCACCCCCGTTCACAGAACTCCTGAAGATAGACATTTGCTGTGGATATTGTATAACAGACACTGTCCCTTTGACTGTTCAGAGATGTCACTAAACCCGCCCAAAGGTGTATACAACCATGCGTGAGCAGCGCCTATTAGACGGAGGGTGTCCGACAGCCGATCAATTCCAGCCATTCCACCAAGAAGGAGGTACGCGGCTCGTCTTGTCTGTAGTTCAACCATGCCAGACGGTCGATACCGCGGCTCGATTACGTCCGCATTGTTACTTTGTACCAGGAAAGGTTCTCAACAAGGGTAGGGTCGAGACATCTTGTAGTGAACCAAAGCGATGTTGTTCGGACATGGAGGAGATACAGAGAGACAGGAACTGACGATGACATGGCTTGCTCAGGCACCCCAAGGGCTACTACTGCAGTGGATGACCGCTACCTACGGATTATGGCTCGGAGGAACACTGACAGCAGCGCCACGATGTTGAATAATGCTTTTCGTGCAGCCACAGGACGTCGTGCTACAAGTCAAACTGTGCGCAATAGGCTGCATGAAGCGCACTTTCACTCCTGATGTCCATGGCGAGGTCCTCCTTTGCAGGCACGACACCATGCAGACCGGTACAAATGGGCACAACAACATCCGGAATGGACCGCTCAGTATTGGCATCACGTTCTCTTCACCGATGCCATGCATCAGTGCAAGAGGACGTGCTACTGGGTGTTAGAGGTACCAGTGGGTACAGAAATCTGGACCACCACCTCTGAAGGTCTCGCTGTATGGTTTTACATGTTGCAATGTGCGGTTTTCATGAGCATAAAAAAGGCGGAAATGATGTTTATGTTGATCTATATTTCAATTTTCTGTATAGCTTCCTGATCTCTCGGAACCGAGGTGATGCAAAACTTTTTTTGATGTGTGTGAATCCTTTTGAATCTGCTTATTATATGCGTCTGTTGGTCTCTCTCTACAATTTAACCCCCCCTCCCGTGCCCTTCCCCTCACATACACGTTCTTACAGTACTGAACTAGTGGTCTATGAATGTGTCCTATCACCGATCTCTTGTGCCAAAAATTTGTCTCCCTAGTTCTGTTCACTTCCTCCTCATTAGTTACGTGATCTACCAGTCTAATCTTCAGCAGTGTTTTGTAGCACTACATTTCGAAAGCGTCTATTCACTTCTTGTCTCAACTGTTTACCGCCAATGTTTCACTTCCATACACGCTTACACTCCAGAAATACCTTCAGAGAAGACATCCTAAAACTTAAATCTCTATTCGACATCAACAAATTTCTCTTCTTCAGAAAAGCTTTTCTTGCCATTGCCAGTGTACTTTTTATATCCTCTCTACTTCCGACATCATCAGCTATCTTACTGCACAAATAGCAAAACGTATCTACTTCACTAAGTGTGTCGTTTCCTAATCTAAATCCCCCAGCATCACCTGATTTAATTCGACTACGTTTCATTATCTTTGTCTTATTTTTGTTAGAGATTAGATTAGATTAGATTAGTACTTGTTCCATAGATCATGAATACGACACTTCGTAATGATGTCTAACGTGTAAGGGTAATAAAAGGTGTCTATACAAGATATTACATTACACAAAATATCACATGACACTTAATAATTTTTTGTGGGTGTTTGGGAAATAACCACTTACTACATCCTAAAATTCATCTAATGAGTAGAATGAGTTGCCATTAAGAAATTCTTTTAATTTCCTTTTAAATGCTATATGGCTATCTGTCAGACTTTTGATGCTATTAGGTAAGTGACCGAAGACTTTTGTGGCAGCATAATTTACCCCCTTCTGAGCCAAAGTTTGATTTAACCTTGAGTAGTAAAGATCATCCTTTCTCCTAGTGTTGTAGCCATGTACACTGCTATTACTTTTGAATGCGTTCTGATTGTTAATAACAAATTTCATAAGTGAATATATATATTGTGAGGCTACAGTGAAGATTCCTAGCCCTTTAAATAAGTGTCTGCAGGATGATCTTGGATGAGCTCCAGCAATTATTCTGATTACACGCGTTTGTGCAATGAACACTCTTTTACTCAATGATGAGTTACCCCAGAATATGATGCCAGACGAAAGCAGAGAATGAAAATAGGCGTGGTAAGCTAATTTACTCAGATGTATATCGCCAAAATTTGCAATGACCCTAATAGCATAAGTAGCTGAACTCAAACGTTTCAGCAGATCCACAGTGTGTTTTTTTCCAGTTCAACCTCTCATCAATGCATACACCTAGAAATTTTGAATATTCTACTTTACCTACCGATTTCTGATCGACGTCTATATTTATTAGTGGGGTCATTCCATTTACTGTGTGGAACTGTATATACTGTGTTTTGTCAAAGTTTAATGAGAGCCCATTCGCAGAGAACCACTTAATGATTTTCTGAAAAACATCGTTTACAATTTCACCAGTTAGTTCTTGTCTGTCGGGTGTGATAGCTATACTTGTATCATCGGCAAAAAGTACCAGCTTTGCATCTTCGTGAATGTAGAATGTCAAGTCGTTAATATATATTAAGAACAGCAGAGGACCCAAGACCGAACCTTGCGGCACCTATTCTTGATTGTTCCCCAGTTTGAGAAATTACCAGTTTTTTGCATATTATGTGAACTGTTTATTTCAACGTTCTGCACCCTTCCAGTCAGGTATGATTTAAACCATTTGAGCACTGTCCCATTCATACCACAGTACTTGAGCTTATCTAGAAGTATTCCATGATTTACACAGTCAAAAGCCTTCGATAGATCACAAAAAATCCCAACGGGTGACTTCCGGTTACTCAGAGCATTTAATATTTCATTAGTGAAAGTATATATAGCATTTTCCGTTGAAAAACCCTTCTGGAAACCAAACTGACATTTTGTTAAAACTTTATTTTTACAAAGGTGTGAAGCTATTCTACAATACATTACTTTTTCAAGAATTTTGGATAAGGCAGTCAGAAGAGAGATTGGGCGGTAGTTGTTGACGTCAGACGTATCCCCTTTTTTATGCAGTGGTATAATAATGGCATACTTCAGTCTATCTGGGAAAATACCCTGCTTTAGAGAACTATTACATATGTGGCTAAGAATCCCACTTATTTCTTGGGAACAAGCTTTGATGTTCATATTATAACCTCCGTTCAAGACACTGTACGTACCGTTCAACTGCTCTTCCAATTCCTTTGCTGTCTTCGGCAGAATTCTTTTCCCTGAACTTTAATTCCTGCTCCAAATTTTTCTGTGGTTTCCGTTACTGTTTGCTCAATGTACAGATTGAATTCGTGTTAGTAGTTTGCAACCATGACTTCTTAAACTGAAAGTCTGGTATTTTCCACACATGTCAGCAACTGTCGTTGGTATTGGAATTATTACATTATGGTATTTCGCCTGTTTCATACACCTTGCGCCTCAGATGGAAGAGTTTTGTCATGGCTGGCTCTCCCAAGGCTATCAGCAGTTCTTATGGATTGTCTACTGCAGGGCTTTCTTTCGACTTAGGTCTTTCAGTGATCTCTCAAATTATTCTCGCAATACCCGGGTCTACACGTGGTTGCAAAAAATATTTTGTTGAGGCTACGGAAAGTAGATGCGGTGTTTGAACAGTGTACTCGCAATTAGTAAGTGAATTTACTGCAGAACTCAATTGTTGTTTATTTCCTCTCATTCATACTACCAAGCCCATATTTTTCTGTAAATTTGTCTTCTATTGTTTCCCGTATTACCTCATTCCATTCCCTCATAATTATTCATATTTGACATAATAACCGCTTCCAGCTGCATATGAATCTTTATTTATAGGAGCACGACTGATTCCGTGATATCAAATTGCATCCTCAGATGTACATCTCAGCAATATACGTGAGATACAATCGACTTATGATCTAAAAACGAACCCCCATCCTAATAACATAAACCGCATTACGAGCAATATGCCAATACTCACAAGTCGCTAAAAAATTAAGTCCATAAAATGGAAAGAAAGGGCACCCCACCTTCTCAAAATGATATACTCCAAGAAGCAGGGCGTCTGGATGAATTTCACCAGCTGAGAAGACTGAAATCCTAAAACCGTTTTAACCTACAGTGAAAGGAAACCGATAAGGTAGAGTCCCAGCTAACAGCGTCGGCAGCCCGATGGTTATAAAAACTCACATTACATCAGAAAGCGGTGGACAGCATCCGTCCTACCACCGCGCCGTACAACATTGTACGAGAGTTAACGCGATTTTAAATTTTTTTTTTTCAGGTATTTATTTCATTCGCGACGCCCCGCTTGTTGCGGGTAACAGCATTTCATTTTGAGAAAGATGAGTTCCCCCTCTTTCCCATCATATGGACTTAATGTTTGAATGACGTGTGAGTATCTGCATATGGCCTATATTATTAGGACTGGCGTTCGTTTTTGGATCACAGTGTCAACTGTATGTTTTGTATCTTTTTCAGATGTACCCTTGACGATGTAATTGTATATCACGAAACCGATCGTGCTCCTAAAAGACAAGGTTCATATACAGCTAGAAGCGGTTTATGTGTCAAATATGGATATGGCCGCACGCGACATAAAACTATTTGCTCATGGATATTATTACATAATGAATTATCCATGAACAATCCTCATGTACAGGGTGTTAATAATTAAAGTTCCAAAACGCTGTAGAAAGAGAAGCACTGTTCAGAATGTCGTCAGATTTGGACAACAGGAGGAAACGTCACGGAACAAAAAATAAATAAATAAATAAAATTGACGAAAATTTTACGGAAATTTTACCACTTAACGTCAATGTGGTCCGCTACAAATGACACATGAATGGCAGCATGATAGCTATGGTTTGAGTTGCACATTACACCGTGCATACGGTTCAATGTACGTGACTGCACAAGTTCGGCTTCCCGATTAGTCTGACAAACAGGTTCAAACTGCTGTCTGTGGTGACACTGTACCTGAGCCAGATGCAGTCGTTTGTCCTGTTTCAGGGGAAACCTCTCCGCCTGAAAGATCCGGGCAATCACAGAGGGTGTGAGTTGGGAGCTCCAATGTTAGATGCATTATGGGGCCCCTTAGGGTCATGGCTGCCAAGAAAGGGAATACGACCAATGTGCACTCTGTGTGCATGCTGGATGGAATCATTCGAGATGTGGACTGGGTTTTTCCGAATGCCATTAAGAGCACAGGGTGCAGCCAAGTGCAGGTGGTGGCTCACGTAGGTATCAATGATGTATGCTGCTTTGGACCGGAAAACATTCTCTGAGGATTCGAGCGGCTAACAGAAGTGCGAGATGAAGCAGAGCTCACCACTTGCAGCGTAGTCGATAGGACCGATTGCGGACCTCTGGTACAGAGCCGAGTGGAGGGTCTGAATCAGAGGCTCAGACGGTTCTGCGACCGTGTAGGCTGCAGATTCCTCGGTTTGTGCCATAGGGTGGTTGGAAGAGGGTTCCGCTCAACATCCAAGGAGTCCACGGGGAAGGCCGCTACATGGGTAGCAGGGGCTGTGTGGCGTGGACGGGACAGTTTTTTAGGGTAGAGTCTCGGGGAAACACAAAAAGGGCTTCAGTCTCAAAGGGCGCAGGTCGAACACAGGAAGAACGTAAATCCAGGAACCATCAGTATAACAGTTGTAAACTGTCGTATCTGTGTTAGTAAAGTACCAGAGCTCCAGGTGCTAACAGAAAGCAGTGAAGGTCAAATCGTTGTAGGCACTGAAGGATGGCTAAAACCGGAGATAAACCGAAATTTTTGCGAAGAACCTAACGGTGTTCAAAAAGGATAGTCCAAACACAGTTGGTGGTGGCGTGTTTGTTGGTGTTAGAAGTAGTTTATCTTGTAGAGAAGGTGAAGTAGACAGTTCCTGTGAGTTAGTATATACAGAGGTCATTCTTGGCAACCGGAATAAAATAACAATTACTTCCTTTTACCGAATTCCCAACCCATATAATACAAATGCTGAAAGGTTCAAAGAAAACTAGAGTTTCATTTCAAACAAGTAGCCGACGCAAACAATTGTAATTGATGGTGACTTAATTTTACCCTCGATATGTTGGCGAAAATACATGCTTAAATCCAGACGTACGCGTAAAACATCATTCCAAATTGTGCTAAACGCATTCTCTGAAAATTATTTCGAGCAGCTAGTTCATGAGCCCACGCAACTACTGAAAACACACTTGACCTCTTAGCAACAAATAATAATGAGCTACTAACGAGCATCAAAACGGATACAGGTATTTGTGAACACAGGGTTGTCGTAGCGAGACTGAATATTGCAGACCACCAACTCCGCCGAAAATAAACAAAAAATATACCTATTCCAACAAAAAAAAACAGATACAAATTCACTTGATGCTCTCCTAAGAAACAATCACCACGCCTTCAAATTTAACAATGTTAACTGTAGAGCTCATGTGGCTTGAATTCAAAGAAATAGTATCGATAGCAACTGAGGGATTCGTACCAAATAAATTAGCAAACGACGGAGCTGATCTTCCTTGGTACTCTAAACTGGTCAGAGCAGTGTTGCAGTAACAAAGAAGAAAAGCACGCCACATTCAAACGAGCCAGCCGGTGTGGCCGAGCGGTTCTAGGCGTTACAAGCTGGAACTGCGCGACCGATACGGTTGCAGGTTCGAATCCTGCCTCGGGCGTGGATGAGTGTGATGTCCGTAGGTTAGTTAGGTTTAAGTAGTTCTGAGTTCTAGGGGACTGATGACCTCAGAAGTTAAGTCCCATAGTGCTCAGAGCCATTTGAACCATTTAAACGAAAGCTGAATCTTCAAGATTGGCTATCTTTTACAGAAGCTCGAATGTTAGCGCAGACAACAATGAGTGATGCTTATAACAGTGTGCACAAAGAAACTTTGTCTCGAAACCTGGCAGAAAATCCAAAGAGATTCTGGTCGAATGTAAAGTACGTTAGCGGTAAGACACAGTCAATGCCTTTTTTGCGCGATAGCCTTTTTCTGTTTTGCAGTCATTAGTTTTCTTGTTGCAGTCTGACTTTCTCGTCTATCCCTTGTGTTGGAGTGCGCGCACGCCAAACCAGTCGTCAAAAAATTTACTGTCGTCATTTAGCGAACAGACGTGCTGTTTGTTGGGCGGTCCAATAGTGTGTACATTGCTTTCGTATCCAATACGCTGGGAAATAATGTGACCTCCATATGCAGCCTACTATCTGAGTACATGTGAGGAGTGGAGGCACCTGGTAAATCTTAGGTATAGAGGATGAAACTGAAGTTAACATGAAACTGATTAATTTACATATTAGCTGCACGTCGGATGTCGGAACTCACTCTGGCAACATAGAATATATTTCAGACCGTTGTAGATGTTTCATAATAAACAGAGGTGATTGAGTATCAGCTGAGCGTGTTCAGTAGCACATAGATGACCTTCAATAAATAAGCACTAGGTAATTTACTATAAACTGAGAACGCCGATGGAATTACAAATGTCGAACGTGATGAAAACTGCCCCTATTTTAAAAGGCATACGGAAAAAATCTAGGTTATCGACATTAGCGTTTAATAAGCCTACCAAAGAGCCGACAAAAGATTGTGAAAGATAATTTCGAAACAGTACTGTAGATACAGGCGTAACACATGAGCGTATTATGTTTATTGATACTATAACCTTTCCGGATGAAACTAGGAAGACTACCAAGTAATTCACCGAAATTTAAGTTTTGTTCTCGTCGTCTATAAAGGCAAAGAAGTGGCCAATCTCTTAACAACGTACAAGACGTTGTAGGGGACCATGGAAACTGAACTTTTCCCACCTCAGTGTTGAGGCCTGTAGCCGTGATACTGAGGATACTTGGCGCCGACGCCAACGAGTTTATAGTTCCTCATTGCTGTAGTGGATTAGTTGTGTCAAACCTGCAGGACATTTATCGACTATGGCGGAGGTAAGTCCGGCTGGCAACGGACGACTTCAGAATTTTATTAGATGACTTGAAAGGAACTGGAAATTCAACCGCTGTCACCATCAATTGGCCGTCCTACACATCAAAACCCGCCTGCGGAAAATACGTGCACTGGTGCGGCTCCACACGCTACGCAAGGTGAATGTGTTCCTCTGTGCACAGTACATTCATGTTTAGTCTACTTATTACCAAACCTAAACCATTTCGCACATGTGCTACCGATGCCCATTATGATTGCTATGAGACTACAAGGCTACAAGCTGCACTTGGACAGTTTGTGTGTGCTAAGCTACTTTTCTTTTAAATTCGTTACGACACCGTGACATTGCCTTCACATGAAGGTGGCATAGGTCCGGTCAGTGTCAGAAACAGAGCGTGGGCTTTGTTTCTTGGAACGATTCGCCGACTATGGCATTCTGAGCAAGTCTACCTGACAGGCATTTGCTGCACCCTCCAGCTCCACTTCGCCACCATTCTATCGCATTAGGACTTTCCTCGTGGACTGTAGTTATTTGCTGGATGATTCTACACGATCGCCCACGACGAAGAACTTTTATCGCCAATTGCGGAGACACCAACACGCCAACGTAGTTGAACGACACTACCCCCTCGCCTTACGATGGAAGAGAGCATACGTGTGATCCATCTATTCCTCGGGCTGCGTGGTGCGTGATAGTGAATGATAAATTCGCTGTTGCCCGCGATTACACTCCATTCGTCTGATCGACGCGCCTTTGTGTCCACTTTGCGCAATAACTGATTCTGATGCACATTGGTTGACATGTGGTAAAGCAGAAGCCTGTTGGCTGCTCATGCGACGAGTGTTAGCCCTACTTTTACGACAGCCACCCCCGTCGACTGATACTGAAGCTTTTGTCCACCCGGAGTCCTCCTGCTTCCCGGTCGACTGCACAAACGCTGTCAAATGGTTTAAAGGAAAGGCGCTGTTGAATTTCTTCCGCGACAGTACAGAGATGTGTGCGATTATTGGTCCTTCCTGCTGGACAAACTCACGGACTTACAATGCCGGGTGAAAGACAAGTCCAGTTTTGCCAGTAGTGTGGGTTTGTTGTTCATGAACCCTTCGGCTGGTTAGGGTGTTCGAGGTGTGAGAAGAGACAGATGACGAAGGTGCAAGATTCAAGATTGCTTTCAGCCTGTGTACACAGGGGACAGTACTCTTCACCATACGAGAAGACGACCTGGACGATCTCCGCGCACAGCTGTTGTAGGGTTTTCTTTACATAGTTACTATGGTACTTTCTTTGTAATTAAAACAAAACCAAATATAAAATGGAGAAACTGCACCACGTCATGGAATAAAAGTTCAATTTCACCAGCTGTGGATCTGGAGTATTGTGAGTTGAACGTAAGCTTGATCGTCGCCGGGCTTGGAATCGATCCAACTCACACAACTTGACAACGCCGCATCCAAGTAAACAACAGTCACTAGCGGAGCGCGGCTCGGAGCGCCACGCCCGTCCGCGCCTTCACACAGCCGAAGGCCAGCTGCTCCATTTGGCTACCCGAGCACGACTCACTGCCAGACCGAAACTTCCCTAAGGCTTAACCAAGTCTGAAGGAACACTGCACCGTAATTCACAATAGCACAGGCTCTGCAATATCTTATTTATCCGCCGTCAACGTGTAAACGATTTATATGTAAAATGTCTCTCCAGTACGGGAATATACGTAATGGATGTAGGAGTACAGGTTGTCGACACATGGTTGAAGACGTATAGTACTTTGTGTCAGGACGCGAGTCGTGGGTGCTCGGACAGTCAAATAGCAAGGCGATCGCTCGCGACGGAGAGAAATCCGAGTTAGAGTCTCGGTCCGGCACAAATTTTCGCTTTGTCGTTCCATCACAAAGCTGATGGTTGTCAACATTCGAAACTGTGAATGTAAAGAAATTGGTGTTTGAGTTTGACACTATATTTCAGTGTAACTATATGTAACCTCTGTTTATTTTTGGAAGCTTTGGCCCGGCGGGAAACACATTTTCTACGTAAAAAATCTGAGAATGCCGTACTGACAGTTAATAAGCGAATTGTTCACATCGGGACTCAGGTGTTTGCATGGTCGGGAGCAAGCACAGAGGAAATTTATGGAAAATGATACTTGAAGTTAAAAGCGTAAGTTCACCTGTATATAGCAGTTTCGAAAAAAAAAGTCGTCTGGTAAATACGCTGCTATTGTTCTTATACTTCGGATAAACGCTTCGTTGTGGACTCCTCTTGCGGTTTCCGTAGCTTATATGGCACATATGTGTGTGTAAAACATGCTTCAAAATACTCCTCGTTACCTTGTCCATTATTAAACATATGTTCTATGACTTTACTTGCACTTGGGGTTTTTATGATGAAAACAGCTTAAAATGTGCTTAAATATGGCGTAGACTTTAAATCTTTGATTAATCTGGTAAGACAGTGTCTTTTATTTTCCACTCAAATTCACTGGCTTCATCAGCTCTCAACTGAATTACCATTGTTTAACCAAAGCACGCTACACAGCCAAGACGTTTTTATTTTTGGGTTTGGGAGGGGAGGGGGAGGGGGTTCTTTAGCCAAACATATCAGTGCTGCTACCAGGTAAAATTCCAAGTGTAAAATTTTTATAAGAGCTAATTAATTTCTTTGTATAATTTCGTCTGCCTGTTGTAATTTATACATCCATACCATGAGACACACTGTTCTTAGAACGAAGTACTAACGTCCTACAACAAATGGTACACAGCTTCGAATGTTAATTGCAACTTTTAGTTGGTGCTTATGAATTCTACTTTTGACTGAAATTGTAGACGGATACTATAAAGTGTTTACTGTGGAAAACGCAGTTTCTCAACAACTGTGATTTGTAACAGAATCGCGATGCCTTGCCCATCCATATAGTGTACAAATCAGCGAAGAATAGATTATATTTA
Source organism: Schistocerca nitens (assembly GCF_023898315.1). NCBI lineage: Eukaryota > Metazoa > Arthropoda > Insecta > Orthoptera > Acrididae > Schistocerca > Schistocerca nitens. The sequence goes on along the minus strand of NC_064614.1, from coordinate 291,928,714 downwards.
TTGTGCAGTTAGTAATATGCATGAGAATGTTAATAAACAGCAATTAAAAGAAGCAAAATACAGTTCCACTTTAAAAGATGTTTAATACAGCACGACCGTTATCAGCCTTGGGATCTTACCAAGTGTTAGGCTTTACTCAACTCTGATAATCAGTCTGGTGAGGATAGCTGCTTCCAACTCTCCCGCCTGTAAGGCCTACCGCTTCATAACGGTCAACAGCAGCAATCGTAAATAATTGGAGTTGTACTTGTATTTCTTTTACACCATTAAATTATCAGTTTGCTCACCTGTTCGTGATGAGGGCAGTAGCAAACAGCAGTAAGTTCTGAACTGGCTTACTACTACACACAGGAATCTGGTTTTAAAGGGAAATATACTTCATAATATCAACTTTGATGTCTGTGGTTAACGGTGCACTGTGAAATATTGAAAAGGTCAGATTAAATTTCCTCCTCTGCCTATATTCTCCCAATACGTGCCTTAACATACCTGAGTTTGAAGTAGCAAAAAAATTGTATAATTAATATTTTCTGAAGTAGCTATTCTGTCAATAATTTTTACCATTACTGAGAAATGTCTTTAATCTTGTTAATTTCTGCAGAGAAATAAAAAACGAACTACTGTTGAAAACTTCCCCTGACTCTGAATCATCCCGTGTTTTGTCTGATTTCTTACTGTTGTCAACGTTAAAAACACTGGTGATTACTGTGCATCATCAGTGAAAGAGTAACTGCTCAGGAAAGCATTAACTGTGTTAAGAGAATTAATGAAGATCAGGCGCGGCAGCAATTATACTCGTACTTGTTTAGTCCTTAAAGAACTGGAAAAACCTTATTAAATTTATATGCAATAGCAATCGTTAACTCGAGGATGGGCACTGATAGTGGAGACACTTTACAAAAAATTGGTGTTGATGATCCCGTTGAACATACTTCGGGAGCTACAGGCTTGGATAGGACGGAAGCAATGACACCAGCGTAAATTTCTCAACGCCCTAGAGGCCTCTTAATCCAGTGCCCGGAACGTACAGCAATATGAAAGACGTGTAGAAATTGTTAGTCTCGCTTATCAGTTCTGTAGCACTTTTTTATTTGAAGGCGACGGTTCTTTTCCTCTTCTAAGGTTCTACACCACTTTCGCACTCACTTTTAATACCCTCTTTACGTGGCAGGGAGAGAGAGAGAGAGAGAGAGAGAGAGAGAGAGAGAGAGAGGGGGGGGGGGAGAATTTCATATTCAGATGAAGTTGTGTCTCTTTCCGCAGTTAAGTACTTATCTTCGCGAAACTGCTACGGGATTTACGACAAAACTTAAGTTCTCTCTTATCTCTTACCGCGGGTTAATACTGGTATGAGCTACGTAAGAAAATACTGCAGAAGATCGACAGGAACTTCAGACCTCTGACGTTGCCTTCATTTGTTGTGCCCTGAATGGCCCCTCACTAAAAAGACATCGAGATTCACAATGGAGTAGATAATATACTAAATCCAGTGCATATATGTATTATTAGCAAAGCTGCACTTTCAGTGAATGCGTGTTCTATGCTGACCTCATGACAGCGCTTTAATCTACAGGGTGAGTCACTGACTATTGCCACCAAGAATAGCTCAGAAAGTATGATAGGAGCCGAAACGTTTGTAGGACAAAAGTTCCATGGGACAACGTGGGGCATAATATGAAATTGGTTTTTTGTTGCTAGGTGGGGTCGCTTCAGAGATATGAAGGCCAGTTTTGCTTTTTTAAATGGGATGCTATAGTTTGGTACTTATTTTCTGATAGCGGCTATCGAGACGAATTCAATGATGTGTAACAGTAAGGTCTTTGAAGGTCAACGAAGGTCACAAAAGTGGGATGAACGTTCATTTACAGGTGTTCGAAGTGATGACCATTGGTTTCAATTCAGTGCTGCAATCTTCTTACCATAGATTGAGTAGTGTTCCTTACCACATCGGGACTTTCCGAAGCACATACTCTGAAAATTTTCTCTCGCATATCTTCAGGTGTAGTTGGAACGTTTTTATAAACAATGCCTTTTACGAGTCCCCACAAGAAAAAATCCAGAGGCGTCAAGTCTGGCGAACGAGCCGGCCGCGACACATCTCCTCCCGCATTCGGGAGGACGACGGTTCAATCCCGTCTCCGGCCAGCCTGATTTAGGTTTTCCGTGATTTCCCTAAATCGCTTCAGGCAAATGCCGGGATGGTTCCTTTGAAAGGGCACGGCCGATTTCTTTCCCCATCCTTCCCTCATCCGAGCTTGCGCTCCGTCTCTAATGACCTCGTTGTCGACGGGACGTTAAACACTAATATCCTCCTCCTCTTTTTTACATCTCCTCCGCGTCCAATCAAACGATCTGGGAATTGCCTCCGCAGTTCATTTCTAGCCATCAGCGAAAAATGTGCAGGTCACCCATCGTGTTGATACCACATTCTGTTCCTTGTTCCTAACGGTATTTCTTCCAATAACATATCTAATGTTTCTTGCAGGAACGTGGTGTACTTCCTACCATTAAGATTTCCTTCGGTAAAATAGGTGCCTATAATTCTGTCCTCCACAATCCCACACCATACATTCACCGACCACGGTTTTTGAAGAGTAACTTGCAGCAGCCAACATGGATTTTCAGCTGCCCAATAATGCATGGAATTCAAATTAACATTTCCGTGGTTCGTGAAAGCAGCCTCGTCAGTAAATAAAATCAAATTAATAAATGTGTCATCCCTCTGAATCTGAAGTTGAGCCCGTCGACAGAATTCAATGCGACGCATACAATCCATACCAGTTAATTCTTGGTGGAGACTGATATGGTGAGGATGATATTTATTGCGATGCAGAACAAGAACAACACTACTCTGGCTCATGCGAAATTCCCTTGCAATTTGACGCGAACTAACACAAGCATTTCCAACCACAGTGGCAAGAGTATTAATTTCCGTTTACACTTTAGTAACTTTCCTTTGCCGGATATGTTTCCGATGCGTTAAAGATCCAGTTCAAAATGGCTCTGAGCACTATGCGACTTAACTTCTGAGGTCATCAGTCGCCTAGAACTTAGAACTAATTAAACCTAACTAACCTAAGAACATCACACATATCCATGCCCGAGGCAGGATTCGAACCTGCGACCGCAGCGGTCGCTCGGTTCCAGACTGTAGCACCTAGAACCGCACGGCCACTCCGGCCGGCAAAGATCCAGTTGTTCTCAATTTATCATACACATTTTTAAATGTACGACGTGTAGGGTGAGCACGTTGAGGAAATCTTTAAGCGTATAAGTCTTTAGCTCTTACTGAATTTCGTTGATATTCTCCGTAAATGAGAAGCATATCGACTTGGTCTTCGAGGAATGCACCATTCACATTCCCTTGATTCGACGATACTAGTCTTACTGTTCCTATTAGTGTTGTATTGCAAAACTGTCGAATGGTGTTTACATGTCAATGACACGTTAGATGGATACTCCGTATTCGGCGAATATTTACTAATTGCACGATATACGAGAGAGAATTGTCAGAACATGTGCTTCGATAAGTGCCGAAGTGATAAGGAATACCACTCAATCCATGATAAGAAGACTGCAGCACTGCACTGATACCAACAGTCATCACTTCCAACACCTTCTGTAAATGTACGTTCATACCACCTTTTTGACCTTCGTTGACCTTCGAAGACCTTACTGTTACACATCATTGGATTCGTCTCGATAGCCGCTATCAGAAAATAAGTAAGAAACTATAGCATCCCATTGACAAAAACAAAGCTGACCTTCATAACTCAGACGCGACCCCAACTAGCAGCAAAAGCCCAATGTCATATTATGTCCCCCGTTGCCCCGTGCAACTTTTGTCCCACAAACTTTTCAACACCTATCATACCTTCGGTGTTATTCTAGGTGGCCATAATTAGTCACTCATCCTTTATAATGAGGTACCGGTGTGAAGCTTGTCTGATACATCTCTGTAACTTCCGGTCTCTTTCCAGATGGTCTACAGGGGTTAATAGAGTATTACACTAGAAGATGTGCTTCGATAAGTGCCGACTTGACAGAAAATCCTAGGAAGTTCTGGTCTTACGTTAAATCGGTAAGTGGCTCGAAACAGCATATCCAGACACTCCAGGATGATGATGGCGTTGAAACAGAGGATGACACGCGTAAAGCTGAAATACTAAACACCTTTTTCCAAAGCTGTTTCACAGAGGAAGACCGCACTGCAGTTCCTTCTCTAAATCCTCGCACAAACGAAAAAATGGCTGACATCGAAATAAGTGTCTAAGGAATAGAAAAACAACTGGAATCACTCAACAGAGGAAAGTCCATTTGACCTGACGGGATACCAATTCGATTCTACACAGAGTACGCGAAAGAACTTGCCCCCCTTCTAACAGCCGTGTACCGCAAGTCTCTAGAGGAACGGAGGGTTCCAAATGATTGGAAAAGGGCACAGGTAGTCCCAGTCTTCAAGAAGTGTCGTCGAGCAGATGCGCAAAACTATAGACCTATATCTCTGACGTCGATCTGTTGTAGAATTTTAGAACATGTTTTTTGCTCGAGTATCATGTCGTTTTTGCAAACCCAGAATCTGCTATGTAGGAATCAACATGGATTCCGGAAACAGCGATCGTGTGAGAGCCAACTCGCTTTATTTGTTCATGAGACCCAGAAAATATTAGATACAGGCTCCCAGGTAGATGCTATTTTTCTTGACTTCCGGAAGGCGTTCGATACAGTTCCGCACTGTCGCCTGACAAACAAAGTAAGAGCCTACGGAATATCAGACCAGCTGTGTGGCTGGATTGAAGAGTTTTTAGCAAACAGAACACAGCATGTTGTTATCAATGAAGAGACGTCTACAGACGTTAAAGTAACCTCTGGCGTGCCACAGGGGAGTGTTATGGCACCATTGCTTTTCACAATATACATAAATGACCTAGTAGACAGTGTCAGAAGTTCCATGCGGCTTTTCGCGGATGATGCTGTAGTATACAGAGAAGTTAAAGCATTAGAAAATTGTAGCGAAATGCAGGAAGATCTGCAGCGGATAGGCACTTCGTGCAGGGAGTGGCAACTGTCCCTTAACATAGACAAATGTAATGTATTGCGAATACATAGAAAGAAGGATCCTTTATTGTATGATTATATGATAGCGGAACAAACACTGGTAGCAGTTACTTCTGTAAAATATCTGGGAGTATGCGTGCGAAACGATTTGAAGTGGAATGATCATATAAAATTAATTGTTGGTAAGGCGGGTACCAGGTTGAGATTCATTGGGAGAGTGCTTAGAAAATGTAGTCCATCAACAAAGGAGGTGGCTTACAAAACACTCGTTCGACCTATACTTGAGTATTGCTCATCAGTGTGGGATCCGTACCAGATCGGGTTGACGGAGAAGATAGAGAAGATCCGAAGAAGAGCGGCGCGTTTCGTCCCAGGGTTATTTGGTAACCGTGATAGCGTTACGGAGATGTTTAATAAACTCAAGTGGCAGACTCTGCAAGAGAGGCGCTCTGCATCGCGGTGTAGCTTGCTCACCAGGTTTCGAGATGGTGCGTTTCTGGATGAGGTATCGAATATATTGATTCCCCCTGCTTATACCTCCCGAGAAGATCACGAATGTAAAATTAGAGAGATTACAGCGCGCACGGAGGCTTTCAGACAGTCGTTCTTCCCGCGAACCATACGCGACTGGAACAGAAAAGGGAGATAATGACAGTGGCACGTAAAGTGCCCTCCGCCACACACCGTTGGGAGGCTTGCGGAGTGTAAATGTAGATGTAGATGTAGAAGATCGGGAGAAAAGATCGTCAATATTCATTGCTCAAAAACGTGTAATCAGAATAATTGCTGGAGCCCACCCACGGTAATCCTGCAGACATCTATTTAAGGATCTAGGGATCCTCACAGTAACCCTACAGTATATATATTCACTTATGAAATTTGTTGTTAATAATCCAATCCAGTTCAAAAGTAATAGCACTGTGCATAGCTATAACACCAGGAGAAAGGATGATCTTCATTATGCAGCGTTAAATCTGACTTTGGCACAGAAAGGGGTAAATTATGCTGCCACAAACGCCTTTGGTCACCTACCAAACAGCATAAAAAGCCTGACAGAGAGCCAACTTACATTTAAAAATAAATTAAAAGAATTTCTAGATGGCAACTCCTTCTACTCATTGGCTGAATTTTGAGATATAAATTAAGAGAAAAAAAAACTTAAACATTAGTGTCATGCAATATTTTGTGTAATGTAATATCTTGTACAGACATCTTTTATTAATCTGACACGTTCCAGATTATTACGAAGTGTCGTATTCATGATCTATGGAACAAGTATTAATCTAATCAAATCTAATACTGTCCATAGAACTGAAGCCGTCTTTCAAGAGAAATGCCGCACCGGGAAGACAGAACGGTAACTCTGCCCACCTCTACCACAAACATCTATCGTCGCTGCTTATAATCGCAATTACTATCCTTACGAAAGACGAACAAAAACTGAAAAACCTGAAAACGGAATATACGTTTAATCGGAAACGAGTTAGTTTCTGTTTACATCACCATAGAAACTTTAATTTTTACTCTATGCGTAGATATGGATACCGAGTTTCTGAGGCCCAAAATGGATTATTAAAAACAGTAACAGTTGTACGATTTTCGGACAATATTTTGTTAAAGTGATTTTATAGTACAGCGTGCAAGAGCTAATGAACCACTGAGAGAAGCCCGCATCTCGTGGTCGTGCGGTAGCCTTCTCGCTTCCCACGCCCGGGTTCCCGGGCTCGATTCCCGGCGGGGTCAGGGATTTTCTCTGCCTCGTGATGGCTGGGTGTTGTGTGCTGTCCTTAGGTTAGTTAGGTTTAAGTAGTTCTAAGTTCTAGGGGACTTATGACCACAGCAGTTGAGTCCCATAGTGCTCAGAGCCATTTGAACCACTGAGAGAAGAATTACCACTCTCTGTAAGGTGTTTTGAGTCTAGCGCAAAACGACAGAACGAAAGCATATCTGCATCTACATCTTTACTACATAATTCGCAAGAAGGTGTGTGGCGGAGGATACGTCTGGTACGCCCCTTCCTGTTCCATTAGCGAACGATACTTTGGAAATTGATTAACGGTAGATATCCGTATTAGCTCTAATTTCTCCCATTTTCTCATTCTGGCCACTTCGCTACACTTCTCCCTTAATGTACTGGCTCGGGATACCAATAATAAACCTTTACACGATGCACAACTCCTCTCTTGTAGCATCTGCTACTGGAGTTCGTTGAGCAACTGCGTATCACTCTCGCGCCTACTAAAAGGTCACGTGAGGAACAGCAGGGCTCTTCATTCAGTCATAATTCAACCTGCTAAGAATCCGAGACTGATGATCAGTATTCAAAAATCGATCGAATAAGTGTTTTGTTAGTTACTTCTTTCCTAAATGAATTATGTTTTTTTAAGGATCTTCATATGAATCTAAGTCTGGTGTCCGCTTTACCCACTGTTTCTTTTTCGTGATAATTCAACTTTCGTCGCTCCTGAAGATTACTCCTGATTACTTTACTGTAATTACTATTTCCGGAAACGACTCCCTAATGGTGTAACTGTACTGAGGTATCTATTGTACGCGCAGTACGTTACATTTATTTACGTCCAGGGTCAACTGCCTATCCCTGCAGCATTTATCAACCCCCAACAGGTCCTACTGTAGCTCGGCACAGTCTTCAATGTTGCAACCTATTTATAGACAACGACATCATCTGAAAATAGATTAATGGAGTTTCTTACCTTATCCACTAGAACATTTATATACATTGCAAACAGTGACGGTGCTATCACACTTAGTTGGGGTACTCCTGAAATTACTTTTACAATGAAGAGCCAAAGAAATTACTACACCTGCCTAATACCGTGTAGAGCCCTCGCGAGCACGCAAAACTGCGGCAACACGACGCGGCATGGACTGGACTAACATCTTAAATAGTGCTGGAGGGAACTGAGACAACGAATCGTGCAGGGCTGTCCATAAATCCTTATGAGTACGAGTGGGCGGAGATCTCTTCTGAACAGCATGTTGCAAGGCATTACAGATATGCTTAGTAATGTTTATGTCTGGGGAGTTTGGTGGCCAGAGGAAGTGTTTAAACTCAGAAGGGTGCTCCTGGAGCCACTCTGTAGCAATTATGGACTGTTGATAACTTCTGGCATTCGACGTCTTTGGCTGCGTGGGGACGCTAATCGTATATGATGTGTGTGTAATCTTTTTGCTTATGGCGACGCAATTAGCGCAAAAATGTATGTTCGTGCAGGAGCAGATTTTTTCTTACATGAAGTGCGTCACTTTAATTTAAAATCAAACTTGTAGAATCGTTATTGACTACTAGTCATAATTCCACAAACTGCTACGCTGATACATTGGTGCCGGTTTTAATTCACTAACGCAAAAATAAGTCATTCAATTTTTCACAAATCACATGTATTGTCGAACCAACACACTCATTGTTCACTGGTGATCATCGCGAATTATTATGCAGCAATTAATAATAAGACCCGAGCCCCCACTGATGGATAGCAAAGCACCATAAATTTCATAAATATAAACAGCTAGAATTTACAAATAAAAGTCCTCTCGCAACGCTAACTAAGCGACGCGACGCTTAATTGTCCTGTATGTCGTTTAAACATGAAATTCAAATAACGTTCCCACTACCTCCTGTGGCACACACACAAAAAAAGAAATTGTCAGAGTCCACGCTGGGCCAGAATAATTCTATGCCCTGCGACTGTGCCAAATACTAGGTCCAAATAATGACAGACTCCGTTACACACGCCCAAACTCCGACAGAATGCTCGCCGAATACCGATCGAACAGACAGACAGACCATGAGGAACCTGGTTCAGAAATGGTTCAAATGGCTCTGAGCACTATGGGACTTAACATCGACGGTCATCAGTCCCCTAGAACTTAGAACTACTTAAACCTAACTAACTTAAGGACATCACACAACACCCAGTCATCACGAGGCAGAGAAAATCCCTGACCCCGCCGGGAATCGAACCCGGAACCCCGTGCTCGGGAAGCGAGAACGCTACCGCGAGACCACGAGCTGCAGACGAGGAACCTGGCGCAGACGTTTTAAAGCCTCGATCACCCTCTTCATAAACAATCCGCTGTCGTGTCTCCCACCCGCGAAAAGTGTATCCAGTGAGCACACAGGTCCACTGTGGGGGCTGAACCGCACAATAACTGTGTGTTCTGTGCGGGGCGGCGGTGTGGTGAGTGGACTGCTGTAGCCTGTTGTGGGGTTGTGAACCACTGAGGGCTACGGCGGGGACGAAGCCTCTCCGTCGTTTCTAGGTCCCTAGTTCCATACAACACAACTATTGGATGTGAAAGTAATTAAAATATTGAAAGAACATAATCTTTATTAATGAATAAGGCGCAGAATTTAAAATCAAGAAAGTCTTAATAACTGCTGGATACGCTGCTCAGACGATAAATGACGCTGATCATATCTGTGAATCTGGCAAAAATGTGTTTGGCAATTTTCTTACCACATCCATTTTGGCAGTTTTGGCAGAATACTTCTTTTTTCCCACAATGGTCTTTGTTCAGGTGGTACGTTTGTCCGGCCGGAGTGGCCGAGCGGTTCTAAGCGCTACAGTCTGGAACCGCGCGACCGCTACGGTCGCAGGTTCGAATCCTGTCTCGGGCATGGATGTGTGTGATCTCCTTAGGTTAGTTAGGTTCAAGTAGTTCTGAGTTCTAGGGGACTGATGACCACAGCAGTTAAGTCCCATAGTGCTCAGAGCCACTTGAACCATTTGGTACGTTGGAAAAGCGTAACATCAGATCCAGCATTTGGCTCACTTACTAAATTTCTGACGGAGTCTGGAGGCAAACGGGTCACCTCTGAAGTCTAAGCTCACCGGACAAAAAATTGGTCACTCCAGTCCACACGCGCGGATGAATTCTTAAGCCTTTTGCAGATGGCGCTGCAATCGATTCACGTGCTCAACGGCATACGCATTGCTTCTCCGTGATTATAAGGCAGTAGCGATCAGTGTTACATATATGTCACAAGCGGGCATTATAAAACATAGTGACTGTAAGGAAGTGACATTGTGGCAAACAGGGCCAATCGTGTTTAGCATCGCCCAAGGCTGTACGGAGTGTTGCTGGAGTGTTGGTGTTTCACGGCACACTGTTCAACGTGCTTGCAGGTAGTGGTGTAACACAAGCGGCAACGGAACACGACATCGGAATCGTGGTCGGAAAAAAAATCTCGACTGAGATTTTCTGCAGGCAGCGAATGAAGGTTCTATGAGCAAGAGAAAGTTGCGACGGGAACTGCATGCAGTGAACACTTGGAGATTCACCGGAATGGAAGAATATGTGACAGGTTTTCGGAACACTTCCCCACCCAATTACATCTCGAATGGCCAGCATAGAACATCCGTGGGACGTGTTGGAACAGGGTATAAAACGGCGACATCAGCATCCCCGCAAATTGGAATTTGGCGTTCAAATCCTCAGAGAATGTCTTCACCTGGATGCCACGAACATCCTAAATTTTGTGAACTCACTTCCTAGCCGAATCGAGGCGGTTATCAAGTTCAGGGGCGGAATACAAAAGTGTTGCTTAAAATGATTTCTCAAGGGATGACAAATTTTTTTGTCCGTTGAGCTTACAATATAAGAAGGAATACCTGTTGGCAATAACAGTTAAGGGTTTCCTAATGTTTATAATTTGTCATACATCTACATCTCCGTGATTACTCTGCTATTTACTATAAAGTGCCTAGCAGGAGTTTCAGTTAACCACCTTCAAGCTGTATCTCTACCGCTCCACTCTCGAAAGGCGCGCGGGAAAAACGAGCACTTAAGTTTTTCTGTGCGAACCCTGATTTCTCTTATTTTATCATGATGATCATTTCTCCGTATGTAGGTGGGTGTAGACAGAATGTTTTCGCAATCAGAGAAGAAAACTGGTGACTGAAATTTCACGAGAAGATCCCGTAGCAACGATAAACGCCTTTGTTTTAATATTGCCATTCCAATCCACGTATCATGTCTGTGGCACTATCTCTCCTATATCGCGATAGTACAAAACGAGCTGCCCTTTTTGACTGTAATATTAACAACACAGAAAACATGTAGGCATATCGTAAAATTAGGAGTCCTTCAAGTTGCTGAGGAAATCTTGCAGTACAAAATCGAAATTTCTTCCTGGAAGCTACAACTAGTAAATGCATTAAACACGTTGTTGATGGTATACGCCACTAACTTGCAGTGCTGCAAACTACATGAAACGAATTATTCTCATTTCTTTTATGGAAAAATGTTACTCATTGAGTCCAGATACCCCAGCTCACCTGCAACAGTTCTCATTTGTATTAATGCAACGAGAAGTACAACCACACAGTTAAAGATCGAAGTTTGCACTTCACATTGTACTCCTCTGAATATTTTGAAGTACTGTAACACACGTCATCCGTTAAGGGAAGTATAATTAGTGACAGTAATTAAAATATGGCTTAGAAAAGACGACCAATTAAAAAAAATTATTTTAACCATTAGCTGTTTATTCGTCCTATTAGTCATCTGCCGGTTAGGTTATTAACCATCATCCAGGATGTAGGGTACAACAGATTAATTAAAAGCATCACATATTCCTATGAAGCTGAACAATATCGAGATTGCCTAGTGAAATTTCGATATTGTTCAGTTTCATAGGAATATGGACTGTTTTTAACTAATCTGTTGTATCCTACATCCTGGATGGTGGTTAATAACCTCAAATGGTTCAAATGGCTCTGAGCACTATGGGACTTAACATCTGAGATCATCAGTCCCCTAGAACTTAGAACTACTTAAACCTAACTAAGGACGTCACACACTCATCTATGCCCGAGGCAGGATTCGAACCTGCGACCGTAGCAGTCGCACGGTTCCGGATTCAAGCACCTATAACCGCTCGACCACCGCGGCCGGCGGTTAATAACCGAAACAGATAAACAACTAATGGGACAAATAATCAGCAGGTGGTTAACATACAGATCAAAAATTAGTGTATACAGTGAATTCATACCCGCTACACCTTGACAGCACATAAAAGCAGGTCAGAGAAACACAATGTGTATAAGAACAAGCAAAGAGTTACATAGGCTAAAAATACATGATGATGTTTATAATATAATGGGTGAAAGAAGACTAATACTCTTTAATGACAGAAAATAGCAACAATACGTGAGTGATGAAAAATGATTCCGTTTCTAGTCATCAGAGCTAAAAAAAATTAGAGAAAGACTCTGAAAACAAATGTGCAGAGCTGACAGAGTATAAACATGGAGCAAGCAACGTTTTGTTCTCATAAATATAACATGTTTCAAATATGAAACACCGCTAAATATTATTGTTACCCGTTTTCGCCACCATTCCCACGGTCACTTGCTTCCGAAAATTCTCCGATCACTTGCTTCCGAAAATTCACCGCTTTCACTGACAGCAAACAGCTACTGAGATAGCCACAACATTTAAAATTTGCTAGTATGATGTAGAACTGACAATCGTTACGTTTAACTACGTAGCAGTACATCTAGGTATAAGTTATAATATGAACTTCTTTTATAGACATCCATTTTAGATTCACCATGCTCTCGTAAAGGTTGTGACGCCATAATTTCAAACTATAAACTCTTCTACGGGAGGTACAGCAAATTCGTGGTTTAATTTACTGAACTGCTCTCGGGGAATACATTTATATATGAAAATGTAATCAAGTAGTTCGTCTAACACGTCTTTCGTAGCTCCACAAATTGTCAGTGGGATTCCTCAGGGAACAGCACGTGGCTGCTATCAGCGGAGTGAGTTAGCTGTCGCATTAACTGGTGTCAGGTACAAGCACATTAGATAGTCTATCCAGGCATCAATGAGAATTCACAAGCTTGTAGAGAACATCCCCTTAAATCTACAGAGATCACTAACTATTGAACGAAGTATTAAGTCAACAACGTTGAAATTCGGGGGCGTAAATAATGCGACATGCGCGGAGGCGGACACGGCGACTGTCATAACCAGACCTTCCAGAAACTTCGTTCAGTGGAAGACGAGCCAAAATAAGCGTGCACGTGTCTCCACTTATCCCTAGACACTTGACTCTTTCTGAGAAAACGACAGTCAAATATGTTGACGTAATTTAGCAGCCTTTTAGCTCGCTGTAACTTTACCCGGAATGGCGGCACAGTGGCTAGCATCGCTACTTCTCACTTTTGCGCAAAGTGTTCAAAATCAGATTTTTTATCTATTTTATTTTAATTTTTGTTTATCGACTCGTGTCCGTAGAAGATTACTACACGAATTTTTCTTATCTGGTTACAGGATGCAACGGCTTTGTATTAATTATAAAATTACAACTGGGTTTCACAGTAAGTGTCATATATTTATTATAGTCGCGTAACATATTTTTGTATGGTATTTTCAGGGGTTACAATGTTCGTTTTCAATTCTAATATTCCTATATTTCATATTACATTAATTCTCGTATTTTATTCTTACGTTTATTCTTAAGGAAGATTTGTTGCATTGCCTTGGATGACACCGACCGCAGAATCATTCTAAAGATAGATATTCCGAATACGACAAGCATCGAGCAGAGGCAGGTTTGCGACAGTGACATTTCTTCGTATAAATCTCATTCGGGAAAGAAACTTCATTAACTCTGCTGAAGATTTCACTCATTGGCAATAATTTCGCGACAAACCATGCATAACGTATAACTTTACCAGACGTTTGCTGCTGATTAGAGTCAAGGTACACTACAGAAATTTCACAGAAATCAATTTGAAATAATATTTCGATTCATTTACATTTTACAGTTGATTTATCGGACATGCAGTTAGTATATGAATAAAAACAATCATGTAGTTATCTTCTACAGGTGTGCGTAGATAAATGAAAACCAAAACCAAAAATAATAATCGGGTTTCGAACACGGGGTGCGAAAGTGTGAAGCCGCTATGCTAGCCACTGTGCCAATGCATAAGTTGAATACTTCCCTCCCTAAGTGGCACACAAAATACGCTGAAAACTTCGAGCGTCGTTTCCACAGAAACGGTCGAGGTTCAAAATGGTTCAAATGGCTCTGAGCACTATGGGACTTAACATCGACGGTCATCAGTCCCCTAGAACTTGGAACTACTTAAACCTAACTAACCTAAGGATATCACACAACACCCAGTCATTACGAAGCAGAGAAAATCCCTGACCCCGCCGGGAATCGAACCCGGGAACCCGGGCGCGGGGAGCGAGAACGCTACCACACGACCACGAGCTGCGGACAAAAACGGTCGAGTTTCTATGGATAAGCCGACACATGTATTCGCGCATTTTCGCACCTTTTCCACCGAGAGAAATTTCTGGGAAATCGGTTTTTGGAACTTGCCATGTTCTCCTCATCAGCTAAAGTGAGGAGGGGGCGCAAAGCTGTATAGGGTGATCCACAATACCTATTACAAGCTTCTAAGTTCTCATAAGGAACTTATGATCGGAAATGTACCATTTGGACACAAAGTATGTATACATATAGCGGAGACAATGAACTACGACCTGTGTGTTCTACAGGTGGCGACCCTGGTATCCGCTGCGCAAGGTGTATTTGTCATGAGTGCTTTCATACACTCGGTCCTCAAACCCTGGCGTGTGCTGAACAATTTCTGCTGACACAACTCGTGTAAGGAAATCTTCTTCGACTGTGCAGAAGTCTTACACAAAACTCTCTCCGTATGGCCCCATAAGAAAGAGTCGAGAGGAGTTAACTATGACGACCGTTGTGGATAAGGTGTTGATCTACCTCGATCTACTCACCTTTCACCCTATCTTTGCTTGAAATGATCGCGGACGCCACGTGTAAAAATCTGCGGGTGTGTCGTAACGATGGAACCACGTTTGCCGGCCGTGCGGTTAAAGGCGCTGCAGTCTGGAACCGCAAGACCGCTACGGTCGCAGGTTCGAATCCTGCCTCGGGCATGGATGTTTGTGAAGTCCTTAGGTTAGTTTGGTTTAACTAGTTCTAAGTTCTAGGGGACTAATGACCTCAGCAGTTGAGTCCCATAGTGCTCAGAGCCATTTGAACCATTTGAAACCACGTTTGCCGGTGACAGAGACAAATTGTGCAGTACCCCAAGCAGCACCTCTTGCAGTAAGTCAACTATCTGTGAAGTGGTTCGGAAGAAAGTACGGGCGAATAAGAGACCATCATTGATCCCAGCTCTCACACTGACATCGAACCGTTGCCGACATTCACGTGAATCTGCGGCATGAATATTTTCACGAATCCAAATGTAGCTGTTTCCACAATTATAAACAGCCTCCCTGGTGAAGTGAGCATCCTAAGCAAGAACGCGGAATAGAAATTCGGATATTCCGCAATAGTGATGTAGAAACCACCTACGGAATTTGAAATGTGGCGGAAAATCCCCCTGGAACAAAGCACGCACGAGCTGTCGGTGGTAAGGGTGGAATTTCTGATCATGCAGAGCACAACAGACACTCGAATGGGGCACGTTAACGACACGGACAATGTTTGGAGTACTAGTCGTCGGGTTCTCTTCCATATTACGTGGGACGTCCTCTTCAAAGTCGAGAGCGCAGCGCGTCCGTAAAGCACCCCAGTCAACTTTCCCAGTTGCGAACATTCCAGTTTCTCGCAGCCATTGTCGTAGCGGGAGGAAAATTGTTACGTGACGGACTGAGGCGATATGGGAAACGTTCTGGAAACTGGCGTTGTGCATCTCTACCATGACGTCCAGCTTCACCGTAAATTGTCAATATCTGTGAGTACTCTTCAAACGCATATTGCGCCATCGTGTACCGTCGGCCTTGCATAGGGGTCCATGACGGACTGACAAGTGAGTAGAACGCTGAAGTAGTGATTGTGAGGACACAAAACACCAGGGGACTGTCGGCGGTGCCCTCTTCTCAGTTTATGCGCGCACCGTGAAGCGGAAGATTTGAATGTGATCCGATCGTCACACTAATTTTATATCCATACGGAACATTTATCGGGCTTGAGCTTCTTATCAAAAGCCTTATCTACTAAGTTCACTCTATAATCGCTAGAAGTCTGAAAAAGAAATGCACTAAAGATGATATGCAACTTGCTATATTTCAGGACAGGTACTAAGTGCAACACTATACGACTGAACTTGGGTACACTACTCAAAGTTGTCAGATATTGTTTTGTGTCATTCAGCTATGTACTTCCATCTCTGCTGATATATATTAAGCTACTGTCATTCTGCGATACAACCGTTTACAACCCCCCACCTGAAGCATGCATAACTACTGAACATTGTTCACTCAAATTCTCGTAGGAATTTTTCACCCCTTCCGTCTTCCAGTAGGAGTACTATAGTGACCTCAGCTATATATCTGAATGTGATAGGATGTAGCAGGTAAATTCAGTGTGGGAATTTCACACATCCAAATGATGCTTAGAGGTTTCATAGTGATTGAAACTAATAATAAATAGCATTAATACGGAATTAATTCTTGAATCACTTTCGAATGTTCATTCTGTGGAGTACAAGATATTAAAAACTTCCGTTTGCAGGTACTTAAGTTACTACGTTTAAATGTTATGTTGCTCTAATTGTTCTTATTCCGAAGATTGGTATGATGTAGCTCTTCCCGCTACTCTATCCTCTAACAGTCTTCCCGTTTATGCCGAACTACTGCATCCTCCATGCATTGAGCAGTTTACTATAATCAAGCCTTTGTCTCCTTCACAAATATATCTGACCCCGCCACCCTTCCCCTCGTTCAAAACTTCCGTTCAATACCAAATGGACGATTCCTCGAGTATTCAAGATGTGCCCTATCAAACGACCCCTTTATTTAATCAGTTTGTGCCATAAATTTCTGTTTGCCCCATTCGGTTCATTACCCCCCGCTAGTTACCGATCTACCAATCTAATCTGCAGCATTCTCTTGCAGCACCAGCGTTCTTTCTGTCTGAACTGTTGGTCGCCAACCTTTCACTTCCGTACAAGGCTACACACTGTGCGAGTACTTTCGGAAAAACCTTCCTAAAACTTAAATTTAGGTTTCACATTAACGAACCTCTCATTCTCATAAATGCTATTGGCACTCTGCATTTCAAATCTTCACTACTTCAGCCACTGTCATTTATCTACCAGGCCAAATAACAAGAAACATCTACCACTATTAATACTTTCCCAATGTTATTCAAATGGCTCTGAGCACTATGGGAGTCAACTGCTGAGGTCATTAGTCCCCTAGAACTTAGAACTAGTTAAACCTAACTAACCTAAGGACATCACAAACATCCATGCCCGAGGCAGGATTCGAACCTGCGACCGTAGCGGTCTTGCGGTTCCAGACTGCAGCGCCTTTAACCGCACGGCCACTTCGGCCGGCCCCAATGTTATTCCCCAGTATTTAATTCTACTAAAACCCATAATCCTTTTTTTGCCTTTGTTGGTGTTAATGGTGTAATGTCTTTTCACTACACTATTCATTCTGTTCAATTTGTATTCTAACAGAATTACAGTAGCATTGGCCATCGTCAATTTCTTTTTATTTCTTCTCCTTGAACTAACGCCATTTCCAAAACGCTCATTGGGTTCCTTCATAGCTTGCCAATGAACTCAGGCATCGAGAATAGACTACAATTGTGTCAGACTCCTTAACAACTGCTTCCCTTTTACATCTTTCGACTCTAACAACGGCACTTTGCTTTACGTCACGGTGCAGATAAGCTGTCGCTCCCTGTACTTTTTACCTGCTACCTTCGTTATTGAAAAAACTGTATTCAAATCTGCAGCACGCAAATAATAAACAGTTTTTGCTCTCCTTTTAAATAACTTAACTTCTGGGTGATTACAACTTCAGTATCCATTGTAAACACGAAAATATTTTATTCTGTGCTTGAAGGTATAAACAGGTTTTTGTCTGGCCAATAGTGACATCGAAACTTAGGTACACCGACTGTGTTTCTGTGATAACTATATACCCTTTCATGGAGACAAACAAGCGTAAATATACAAAATTCAGATACGGAATCCTGGTCTATAAATGACAGAATTCGGAGTTACAAGCAAAAACGTGAAAATATCAAATCTAACATTCGGTCTGATGACGAAAAGAATCACACCACTAACATTTTTATAACAGTTTTTTTTATCTGAATGACTTTCTCAAGGCTACACAGCAACTGATGAAAGTGACGCTATCCTAGTTACATGCAGGAATGACATTGTTTCGCAAAGGTGTGTTGTGTACGTCGCAACAACCGCAGTGTTGTTTGAAAAACCGCAGGAGTGGCAGGTCTCGAAGAATATCTCGCACAGAAGGGTTTTATGTAACACCTTCTTGTTACACGTGAATGATTGATGGACGTATGGTAGAAGAAAACTCCATTTGTCACACAGAAGCCTTGCTTACACTTAAAGACACAATTATTAAGATACGGGTGATTGTTTATTTACAGTCCCTGTGCGAATAAGAAATGGAGAACATTCTGAGTTCAATTCTGATGTAGAAATTCAGGAAACATGCTTGTGACAGGATATCAAGTCATAATTTGGTAATGTGAGTGAGCTATATATAAATAAAATAGATTTTCTTTGCAGTACTGTTTAAATGAAATTCCTTTTTTCTTACAACAGGCACATGAGGGGGTGTATAATATTTCGTTAATTTGTAGTCTCCAACAAAGGAACAACATACAAAACGCTATACTATCTGTGCTACACTGTATTCACTGCCAAATTTTGTGACCCTGTTGTAGGTGAGGGACGAAGGGGATGGTATACTTTTCATTATTTGTTGCTGTCTTCACAAAATAACGTAAAGTGAGAATCAGCATCGAACGCACATCAAATACTACAATAAACATTATGAAACCTTTACCAATCCGACATTGGCCGGCCGCGGTGGTCTCGCGGTTCTAGGCGCGCAGTCCGGAACCGTGCGACTGCTACGGTCGCAGGTTCGAATCCTGCCTCGGGCATGGCTGTGTGTGATGTCCTTAGGTTAGTTAGGTTTAAGTAGTTCTAAGTTCTAGGGGACTGATGACCACAGCAGTTGAGTCCCATAGTGCTCAGAGCCATTTGAACCATTTGAACCAATCCGACATTAATAAGGAATATTTCCTAATATAGCGTCCACCATAGACGTACGAACATCTGGGGAAAGCTATTGGTTCTCCTTATTACATATAGATTTAAACCAATTGTGGATACAATATAATTAAAGAAAATGTACGTGCGACAAGTGTCCTCCAAAGTAGATCGTTGTTGGAGACTTGCTGGAAGTTGAGCATCACTTCTTTCAGCGTACCCACGGGTACTGCCACAATATCGTTCAGAATATATAGAGTGAAAGATTAGACTGTTCTGGGTGCATCTGCCTATCGTTAGGTACACCCATTAAAAAAAGTCGTATGGAGTTAACTCGGCAGAGAAAGGGGTAACTGATACATCCGTTGCGAGACATAACTGATTCTTCTTCAGTTTCACACACATTAAATGCCTTCGGCATAATGTCTATTTGTGGGCGACTGTGTTCGCATCACTTCTATTCCAGTACTCTGCCACGTTGCCCTTCGGCGTACTTCTCGCATGAAACTGTCTGACGTGTGATCACATCACGTAGCTTGGGTAATACGACCTGCTAATGAATGTGAAGCTGCTAACCTACCCGACCGATAGAAAATAGCCGGAATGCTGCGATATATGAAATTACGTGACCGCAACCGGGCGTGGAGCTGTGCGTAAAATGCGCAAAGGATGCGTGCTGTCAGACGTACATTCCACGTCTAGCACGCTCGTCCCAGTATCCAATATCAACGCTGCCGCACGTACTCACCATTCGGCTAGATTATCGACATGTTGGCGGGGGGTTTCGTTTTCCTAGCACATCTGGTGAAATTTATTCTCAATTCTGTGAACGTACTTGGTGTGTTTTCCTATTTTATTCAGATATCATAGCTAGGGCTGAGTCACTGAAATTTTCAAAGTGATTATATGAAGTATTAAGTGTATGACATCGTATGGAGAAAAGTACCCTCAGGAAATTTGAAGCACCGACCTCACCCGCAGCGAGCAATTGGCCGATGGCGATCAATATACTGGACATCTACAAGTGGACGAAATGACCGCAATCAAGTCCTTTGTGGACAGATGTCTGAGGAAGAAAGGGGACGCTCATGGATGAATGACAACAAGTGTATGTCAACAAGCTACGCGCAGCAAACTATCACAAGCGCTGATTATAATAAGTTGTCCTGATGTTGAAACACTGCGCCTGTAAATGATGAAGACATAAAGTAAACACTCGTCATCATAATCTACATTCATGGATAAAGTTCGAAAAACCTGCTATATCGCTTCCTGGGCCGACATACATCCCGCTATCTAGTTGTTCCTTCCATTTCCGCTTGTATGTGTGGACTTTTTCTGTTAGAGCTAATATTTTATACTCATATCTAATGTCTTCGTTTCACATTGTATCCTCTAGTTTACATCCTGATATGAGGAACTTAATTTATGATGTCAGTATTCGATTTATATCTTCCTTGTCTGCTATGCAAGCCTCGATCCGTAAAGAAGCACTAGAGCAGCTAGTATTTTATAGAAAGCTTGCATGTGCGAAAGAAAATTGCATCGTACTTCTTACAAACACATGCATTGCAGTATCGTATTATCTGCCGACACTAGGCTTACGACTTTCGATTAAATATCTCCCCTGTAGGAAATTACAGGAAGTGTACGAGAGCACGTTAATAACACACGGACGACGACATACGGTAAGAGGTATGCGATGCATGCGCTGCCTGCAACAGGCAAGACTTAGGAGATTCTCTGACCAGAGAGCAGTATGTAGTTAGTTGTTGCTTGTCGCTAGTCGGCATCAGTCTGCAGGAGTCTGCGCTAGTGTATAGTAGTCTTCAGTAGTCTGCGTGAGTCGGCAGTAGTGTGCAGTAGTCGACAGTAGTCGGCGCGTGTCTGCGCTTGTGTGCAGTCTGCTCTGGTCGGGACTCTGGAGGATGAGTATTATTGTAGAAGGTAAAGAAGCAGCCTTGCGCATATCTAATAATGTATGTCAACTGTCATTCAATTTCTTTTAAAAAATGCCCCAATAATAATTTTTATAATATAAAGTATTTTTTTTAAAAAAAAACATTCATTTCAAATTAAAGATTTTATTCAATGGATTATCTTTCCTTTCATGAATCACAAAGCATAGGCCAGCACTGCACGGAGCTGTGCCGAAAATTTTTTATGTAAGAGCAGATATATTTGCAGTTTTTATTGAGGTAAGAATTTTTGCTTTTTTCATTCAGAATACAGGGCCGAGGCGCAGCGCTGCTGTCGTCATAAAATTTGCCAGGTTACTCAATTTTTTTATTATTTTGGTGTTTAGGAATTTTTTTTGTTTCGAACTTAACATTAAATGAGAAAAGAATTTTGTGGTTACATTAAATGTGAATGCATTTCTGCACAGAGATTATAAATGGGAGCCAATTTTGTTCAGAGGTTACAATATTTAAAATTCATTTTTTATTCTTATTTCCGTGGGGAGTTTACGTCTGGTTCATTTATTTTTTTTATATTTTTGTGGGGAGGTTACAACGGAAATTTATATGATATTGCAGTGCCTGTGTTATTCCAAATTACGACGCGAAGTTCCTTCGGGCATACTTGCGTGTCAGAAGGAACTTTGCGTCGTAATTAGGAATAACACAGGCACTACAATACAGTATTTAATCGAAAACATTGGACAGGCGACTTCCAAGTAAAATGAGTCCCCTATACGGGGGTAAGTATAATGGATGTATGAGTACAGGCTGTAGATGCAAGGTTGACGACCTATGGAAGTTTGGGTTTGGCCGTGAGTCGTGTACAGGCATTCGAAGTGTAAGGCTATCGCTAGCGATTTGCGGACTATCGTCATCCCGTTGTACAGCTGATGTAGTCCTTTTTCGCAGCTGCGAATACATTTCCTGCATGGAAGTTTCGGTCTGGCTGCCAAGCGTGGACGGATTGCTGAAATGGTTAAGGCAATCGCTCGCGACTAGTTGGAAATCCGGGTTCGAGTTCCGATCCGGCACAAATTTTCAACGCCGTCATTCCATTCTATAGTTGGAATTGGCCGGGATGTAACGTGATGTGATGTGATGTTAACCGGGGACCTAGAAACGACGGAGTGGCTCCGTCCCCGCCGCAGCCGCAATGGTCCGCAACACCACGACGACTACCGCAGTCCACTTCACCCGTCCGCCGCCCCACACCGAACCCAGGGTTATTGTGCGGTTCGGCCCCTGGAGGACCCCCCAGGGAACGTCTCACACCAGACGAGTGTAACCCCTATGTTTGCGTAGTAGAGTAATGGTGGTGTACGCGTACGAGGAGAACTTGTTTGCGCATCAATCGCCGGCATAGTGAAGCTGAGGCGGAATAAGGGGAAACAGCCAGCATTCGCCGAGGCAGATGGAAAACCGCCTAAAAACCATCCACAGACTGGCCGGCTCACCGGACCTCGACACAAATTCGCCGGGAGGATTCGTGCCAGGGACCAGCGCTCCTTCCCGCCCGGAAAGCCGTGCGTTAGACCGCACGGCCAACCGGTTGGGCAAGTTGCCCGTTTCGCAACTGTGAATACAATTCCGGTATTCTGTTCATATGATTCTGGTGTGGATGCCACATTATGGTAATTTAAGAGCCACGTGTGATCACTACCACAAAATATGAAAAGATCGTTACCGCACATCTGGACAAAGCGTGGCAAACGCTGTTGCCAACGGTTTCTAGTTGGTTGAAGCTTGTTGTGCTTCTACGTTACAGGCACGCGCACTGTGGGACAGCAGATTTGCTAGTGGTATAGAGCGTGCCTGGAAACCGAATGGTTATGGGAATGAATCCCGGTCAGAGCGTGGAATTTTCAGTCTGCCATTAACCTAGCCCTCAATTCTCATTTATGTGACAATTCGCCAGAAACGAACGTTTTTCGGATTCCACGTTAAACTGTAGCTTCCCTCTCCACGGTAGTACTACTGGGTAGGTCAGGTACATGCAAGTCACCGAAATGGCGTCCAATTGATAGGATTGCACCAGGCCGTTGAACAAATCAGAATTATCATTATTCAGTCGAGGTCGCCTGTTCCTAGCTTTCAAAGGGAAGTTGTTGACCTACGTGTTTTACATCTTGTCGATGTCGGTAAGTTGACTGAGCAGATTTCTATTCGTCACGGCCAGGTGTAGGGTTCGGGATTCGAAACGCAGTTGGTCGTGTCACTCCCAATGATCTCTCTCTTTATAGCTTCCAGCAGGCTGCCGAAAGCAAAACACGTCTGAACAGCACAACACTGAAATGTAAGTAATTCCAAGCGACGTACGGACAAGTACTTCTGTGTCAAGGTATCTGACTGTGCCTCAACACATGCAGAAACTTGTTTTGATATCGAACAAGTCTAGTTACAAAATGAACTGTTTGACAGAGTTGGCGACCAGTGCAATATCCATGCGCTCAGCTATTTTTCCCGGACTTGTCACGTTGATAAATATCATGCGGAATCCTGCCGATTAAAACCACTACCAGCTTCCGCAGCAAAGGTCGCTAATCAGAGTCTGAGCGGTCGCGCCTGACTCTGTTAAGTTCCTGTTTACAGACTTCACGTCAAAACCACGGATTAAATTACAAACCTCCGCATTGTTTCACTGTGTGTCTGTTGATTGTGATCCATTCGTTGGATGGCCTGAATGTTAGCGGTCCGTTCGAGCTATTTGAAAGGAGTAGCCAATGTGCCGGCTCCAGGATCAACCCCTACCTTTTCTCATCACCATTGACACCACATTATTGACACATCCGTTAGAATCTCCTGCACTCAACACAGCATAAAAAGGCACCGCAGTGTACAGAGGAAGAAACTCCTTCCCGAATATGGAGGGTGAACACCGCCTCGGGATCTCGCCGTCTATAATGTCTCACAGTTCTTTCTTTCATTACTTTACAGTTGACATGGCAAAGTGTTGTTGTCATATGTGTAGTTAAGGAATACCGCTGCAAACACACATCCCTATTCTTCCATATGGTTTATGTTATTGTATTATAATGGTACAAGAAAATATGTTTCATCCTTTACATATGTTACGTGGAGCCATTTTTAAGATCTTATATTATTTTCCCTATAAAATGTTCTAACTTTTCATGAACTAATTAGTATTTGTTTTTACTATGAGGATATAGACAGAGACAATGAGGCTTCGCAGGATAACATTGTAGTTCAGATCAAAAAATTCAGCGCTCGAGTTGCGCTACGTT
Source organism: Schistocerca nitens (assembly GCF_023898315.1). Classification (NCBI taxonomy): domain Eukaryota; kingdom Metazoa; phylum Arthropoda; class Insecta; order Orthoptera; family Acrididae; genus Schistocerca; species Schistocerca nitens. The sequence goes on along the minus strand of NC_064614.1, from coordinate 291,904,384 downwards.
CACACTTGATAGCGTAAAACTAGTTGCAACGATTATCGGATTCCGTTTTAAAAAGCATCTCTATTCAGGCCAAGAGACATACCAACTCCAATATGAAGCATTAGAATGTTGCATGGTTTCAGCAAAGATTAGATGCAATAAAATCTTCACCGGTTACGGCAGAGTATTCTGGACTTTATGGGAAATATATTGTCTCCTTTCTTAATCCACTGTCGCCCGAGAATATTTTAGTGCTGGTATTCTCTAGTTTTTAGATGAGTCTTTGGGTTAAAAACTGAATTCTCGCGTAGAACAGACGTACGTTGGTTATACCGAGATATAATCCGAGGCAACATCGGGAATTTCTGAAGCTGGCGAAGGTTCTTAAGAAATAATTATTTGATGTTATGTCGTCTCGGAAGGGTGGACAAACCTTTTCGCATCACTAGCACGGAGAAAAAATCTTACACTACGGATCGTAAGCTTAGTGGAAACCAAATACACTATCTGATTAAAAGTATCCGGCGTGGCGCCCTCCATCGGTAATGCTGGAATTTAATACGGTGTTGGCCCACCCTTAGCCTTGATGACAGTTTCCACTCTTGTAGGCATACGTTTAATCAGGTGCTGGAAGGTTCCTTGGGGAATGGCATCGCATTCTTCACGGAGTGCTGCACTGAGGAGCTGTATCGATGTCGGTCGGTGAGGCCTGGCTCGAAGTCGGCGTGCCAAAACTTCCCAAAGGGGTTCTGTAGGATTCAGGTCAGGACTCTGTGCAGGGCAGTCCATTACAGGGGTGTTATTGTCATGTAAACACTCCACCATAGGCTGTGCATTACGAACTGGTGCTCGATCTTGTTGAAAGATGCAGTCGCCATCCCTGAATTGCTCCTCAACAGTGGGAAGCAAGAGGGTGCTTAAAACATCAATGTAGACCTGTGCTGTGATAGTGCCACGCAAAACAACAAGAGATGCAAGCACCCTCCATGAGAAAGACGGCTACACCATAACACCAACGCCGCCGAATTTCAAAAATCAAACCTCTCTGAGCACTATGGGACTTAACATCTGAGGTCATCAGTCCCCTAGATCTTAGAACTACGTGAACCTAACTAACCTAAGGACATCACACACATCTATGCCCGAGGAAGGATTCGAACCTGCGACCGTAGCGCTCGCGCGGTTCCAGACTGAAGCGCCTAGAGCCGCTCGGCCACTTCGGCCGGCGCCTCCGAATTTTACTGTTGGCACTACACACACTGGCAGATGACGTTCGCCGGGCAATCGCCATACCCACACCCTGCCATTGCATCGCCACATTGTGTACCGTGATTCGTGACTCCACACAACGTTTTTCCACTGTTCAATCGTCCCATGTTTACGCTCATTACAACAAGCGAGGCGTCGTTTGGCATTTATCGACGAGATGTGTGGCTTATGAGCAGCGGCTCGACTATGAAATCCAAGTTTTCTCACCTCCCGCCTGACTGTCATAGTACTTGCAATGGATCCTGAAGCAATTTGGAATTCCTGTGTGATGGTCTGGATAGATGTCTGCCTATTACACATTACGACCCTCTTCAACTGTTGGTGGTCTCTGTCAGTCAACAGACGAGGTCGGCCTGTACACTTTTGTGCTGTACATGTCCCTTCACGTTTCCACGTCACTATCACATCGGAAACAGTGGACCTGGGGATGTTTAGGAGTGTGGAAATCTCGCGTACAGACGTATGACACAAGTTACACCTAATCACCTGGCAACTTTCGAAGTCCGTGAGTTCCACGGAGTGCCCCATTCTGCTCTCTCACGATGTCTCATGACTATTGAGATCGCTAATAAGAAGTACCTGACAGACGATGGCAGCACAATGCACCTAATACGAAAAACATATTTTTTGGGGAGTTCCCGGATAATTTTGATCGCATAGTGTACATTTAAATCGAAGATGGAATCGTAATTTGTATGATGAAGCCTCATTTGTTGCACCACATCCCTTTAATTTTCTGCTGTTATTACGTTCAACTGTAAAACCAGATTTTATCTCTGTCGCCTATGCAGCGCTTTTGTGGCCTCGGAGTAGCAGTGAAGTTCCATTTTTTTACAGACTCCTATGTCTACTTAGCTGAATTGAAAGACGATTACGTAATTACTAACCATTCTTCACAATTAACGGAGAATTCTGTCAAATTATCTATGATGAGTTCCTATAGATCTCGACCATGAAATCCAAGTTTTCTCACCTCCCGCCTAACAGTCATAGTACTTGCAATGGATCCTGAAGCAGTTTGTAATTCAACTGTAAAACCTGATTTTATCTCTGCCGCCCATGCAGCGCTTTTGTGGCATTGGAGTAGCAGTGAAGTTCCATTTTTTGACAGACAGAGAGTCGTTTCGTAGTTTTAGCATATTTCTTATAATGAAACATAGCGTTCCGCTGTTTCTGCAGTAAAGTGATTAATTATGGGGAAAAAATTCAGTAATTTACTCATTGTACTGGTACAACATTAGTAAAAATTTGTATCTTATTGCATGTTTTAAATGCCTCCTAACGACGTACGCAAGAATATTTTCAAATAAATCTTCATAAGTTTTCTTAAAGTCGTAATGGTAATGGGTTCAGAAAATTACTGCGGAAATGAAATATAATACCAACTGTAGCTCGGCAGGTTTGCCTGATATATTTTAAATGGCTTTCGACTACTTCTATTAATCTGCGTGCTGTACACCACGTTTATCCCAGATAATTTGAATACATTTGCATAGACCTCGCGCTCTGTCGTAATTTGAGACATTACAAATTTCCACTGGAACATCGCTATTCTGAAAACAAGGAACGTACAGCTGTACCACTGGTGCAACAAAATCCATGTTATGCGCAATAATACAACAGAGCTTTAACGTGTGTCCTATAGTTGCTTTCTTTCTTTTTTTTTCTTTCTTTTGTCAAACACGTTTCCCCATTGATAGGGTGGATTATCCGTGAATACAGTCTCAGAATTATCACATAGCCGAAAGTCACATTAATTCAGCACTTTCATGGACAGCGAGGCAGGAGTGGGAACCTGCTAGTAAATTTCTGAGCGGAGTTCTCGCATACTCGAGTACTGAGACATAATTGTACTCGCAAATCAACTAACGATAGATGCCCAATCAATATAGCAAACTTTGGCACTATTTTTTAATAACCTGATTATATGAACCACTGTAGCATTTGAAAACAGTTTCACACTAAAAGAAAAAGAGGAAACTGCTAACTATTGCATTGACTTTTCGCACTCTTTAACAAATTCAACACGTAAATCAGTCGCTAATCTGTCTACAATATTGACACTTCAGGTTTGTCATTATTAAACGTATCGTACTTCTTGGAATTCACCCACCTCATCTACAACTAATGTCCTGCTGTCCCAACACCTAGAAAAAAAGGATACGTGTTTCCAGGCTCTCTTATACACTGAATCGCCAAAGAAACTGGTATAGGCATCCGTATTCAAATACAGAGAGATGTTGACAGGCAGAATACGTCGCTGCTGTCGGCAACACCTTTCTAAGGCAACAAGTGTCTGGTGCAGTTATTAGGTCGGTTACAGCTGCTACAATGGCTGGTTACCAAGATTTAAATGCGTTTGGACGTGGTGTTATAGTCGGCGTACGAGCGATGGGACACAACAGTTCCGAGGTAGCAGTGAAGTGGGGATTTTTCCGTACGACCATTACATGAGTGTATCGTGAATATCAGGATTCCGGCAAAACATCAGATCTTCGACATCGCTGCTGCCGGAAAAAGATCCTGCAAGAACGGGACTGACGAAAAATTGAGGAGCATCGTTCAACGTGACAGAAGTGCAACCCTTCCGCAGATTGCTACAGATTTCAATACTGGGCCATCAAGTGTCAGCGTGCGAACCATTCAACGGAACATGGGCTTTCGGAGCCGAAGGCCCATTCGTGTGCCCTTGATGACTGCACGACACAAAGCTTTACTCCTCGCCCGGGCCCGCCAACACCGACATTTAAAAAATGGTTCGAATGGCTCTGGGCACTATGGAACTTAACTTCTGAGGTCATCAGTCCCATAGAACTTAGAACTACTTAAACCTAACTAACCTAAGGACATCACACACATCCATGCCCGAGGCAGGATTCGAACCAGCAACCGTAGCGGTCGCGCGGTTCCTGATTTCAGCGCCTAGAACCGCTCGGCCACCACGGCCGACCCGACATTAAACTGTTGACGACTGGAAACATGTTGCCTAGTCGGATGAGTCTCGTAATCCGAACGGATGGACGTGTGCGTGTGTGAAGACAATCTTATGAAGCCACGGACGTCGCATGTCAGCAGGGGACTTTTCAAGCTGGTGGAGGCTCCGTAATGGTATGGGGCGTGTGCAGTTCGAGTGATATGGGACCTCTGAAACATCTAGATGCGACTCTGAGAAACACGTACGTAAGCATTCAGTCTGACCACCTTCATCCGTTCACGCCTATTTTGCATTCCATTGGACTTGGGCAATTCCAGCAGGACAATGCGACAACCCACACGTTCAAAATTGCTACATTGTGGCTCCAGGAACGCTCTTCTGAGTAAAATCTCTCCCGCTGGCCTCAAACTCCCCAGACACGAACATTATTGAGCGTAAATGGGATGCCTTGCAACGTGCTGTTCAGAAGAGATCTCCAGGCCCTGGTACTCTTACGGATTTATGGACAGCCCTGCAGGATTAATGGTGTCATTTCTCACCAGTTCTACTTCAGACATTAGTCGACTCCGTGCCACATTGTGTTGCGGCAATTCTGAGTACTCGCAGATGCTATACACGTTATTAGGCAGGTGTACCAGTTTCTTTGGCTCTTCATCGTAAATACACTGACGAACGCTGCGTGGAATTTTATTTAATATTTTTACGTAAAAACGTTTTTCAGAAACTGTTATTGTTTGACTGGAAGCTACTAATTTAATTCTTCAGGAATAGAAAGGAGCTAGCGAAACAGTTGCAGCAGAGATTTTAATTTTCTTTTAACGTATCCACTGTGCGCTAATTTAATAACATTTTCAGCTAGTGCTGGAAAAATGCGTCTGTCAGTTTACAGTACAGTGCTACGTCCCGATGTGTTATCTCTCGTGTGGCAGTATCGTAGCGTCATTTTTCAACAGGACGATGTTCGTCCGCGCATGGCACTTGTCTCTATGAACTGTGTGCTTCATGTTGAGGTGAACCCTGTGCCTGTGCTATTATTCAGTGTATCAAGGACTCATTACAACGGTTGTGGAGAAGCATGCCCCAGAAGAGGGTACAATGACTTTGGACACACATGCATCCAGGCCAGAGGCGGTGGAACAATCAACAGATAAGCGGACTCATACTACCAAGCTCTTGCGAAATTTTAGTCGATATAGTAATCTCTAATCAACATCACATATCCTCGAAACTCCTGAAGTTTTGTACTCTCCTCCGCTTTTGGGTGTGTCAGATTTTTGTCAAGCAGTGTAATTATGAGAAAGGAAAGGTTTCAATCATGTCGGGCAAATTTTTACTTGAGCAGATATAAGGAAATTATTCGTTTAAAGCATTTGTGAGAATGATGTTAGTAACAGAGGCGTGTTTCACAAAAGGAGTAGAGGGAGTGATTAGAAGTGTAGCATAAACATAACACGAACGTATTGAACGATATAACGAGGAAATTCAATATTTCTCAGATAAGAGCAACTGTAAGATAATAGAACATCCTAAACAAAAGTGTACGTCACAAATATAAGTAGAGAAATGCACAGTTATAGCGAACACATACTATACATGTTACATAAAGGGATGGATAGGTGTTGGACAAAAATATGGAAACACCAAAACGACAACACATTACCACGTCCAATACCGTGTAGTTAACCCAATGGCAATCAAAACAGCTTCCAGTCGTCTCCATTTGGATAAATACTGGTCCGAAATGGTTTTCAAGGGCACTTTATATCACTCGACCTGTTAAATAGTGGAAAGTCCAGGTAAAGGTGACGGACGTGGACAGCGATCACGCCATTCTCTGCAAAGTATACCACAAATGCTCAATAGTAGTACGTTTTGGTGACTATGGTGGCCAGGGTAGATGCGATAGTTCATTGTCGTGCTCACAAAACCTGTCCTGAACGACGCAAACCTAGGGAAGCTGGTCTCTATTGTCTCGGAACTCAGAGTCACCGTTGGGTAATAAACATTGTACCGTGGGATGGTCACATAGTCCTCGTAGAGTAACCATGGGGTCCAAATCATCACGGAACGCTCGCCATCTTTCTCTCTTGGGACATAAAGTCGGACAGAAGCTGGATACGATGTGGAACAGCTGGCCATTGTGGCAGAGCGGTTCTAGGCGCTTCAGTCCGGAACCGCGCGACGGCTACGGTCGCAGGTTCGAATCCTGCCTCGGGCATGGATGTATGGGATGTCCTTAGGTTAGTTAGGTTTAAGTAGTTTAAGTTCTAGGGGACTGATGATCTCAGATGTTAAGTCCCATAGTGTTCAGAGACATTTGAACATTTTCTTATGTGGAACAAGATTCATCCAAGCAAATGACTTTCTTCCATTGTTCCATAGTCCAATTTTTATGGCCTCGGTACCATGTTTTCCTGTTAGTGGCATTTACATCATTGAAGAATGGTTTTGAAATTCTAACTCAACCTGCAATTCTCTGCTTATGGGGCTCCGTTCGTGTTATTTCAGAGCTCACGGAGTTCGCGAGGGTGACATTTAGTTCTGCAGTAACATTTGTAGCTTATTTTTCGTAACGGTCTTCTTGAACAACAATCCGTCACGATCACTCAACGCACTCTTTCGTCCACGTTGTGGCTTACCGGATGATGTTTCTCCGATTTCTCTTTTTGCGGTGCGGTATAAATTAAATCTTCGATACTATTTCTGTTGAAACATCTAACACTTCAGTTCCCTTGTCTGCTGAAGAATCCTCTTTTCGAACACCCACAATGTGGCCTCGTTCGAATTTACTTAGCTCGGATACTGTTCTGACCACGACTAACACGTGCCGTTCGTGGTCTTCAAAAACCACAAAATTAATTTCAGTCAAACTTGGTACACTTACTGTTTGCGTGAAACAAGGTGGGATCAGAGCGCTTACCTCACAAAGCGTAGGTATAGGGTGAAAAATATTGAGGTGTAGGCAGAGTACTTCCAACTGCGACCTGTCCATGTAGAGTTCCCGCAGGACTCACGTGTTGTGCAGGTAGTATCGGAATGCGATGCAGGCGATTTACGAACAGTCGGCGCTGCTGTGTATTGAGAGGAGAAACGAGGAGATCAATATTGAAGGGAAACGGGGAGATACATACTGGAGAGGGGCGATGCATAGATAGAGTGGAATAAGGTGATGGACTGAATGGGGGAGGAGGTGATAGACGAAGAGGAGGAAGGAAATGGTGGAGAATGGTGGAGAATGGTGGGAGTATGAAATGGAGAGAGAGATGGGGGAGGAAGAGATGTGTGCAGTACGTGTGTTTTGCGCACGTAACTTTATTGTCTGGAAAGAGATACTGTGGGGCAGAACCACCTAGCTCCGTTGGGAGCTACATATGAAGTGCCCTCGTTTAACCATTGAATCTTTGAAGTACCGAAACAAGTGCACTGGGTACAAGAGCTGGACTTTATGGTAAATGATCCAGTTGCTCTCGTCCAAAAGGTATGATTAGACCTCGGGTTTGTGCAGAAACATGTCGTGCATTGTCATGGAGTAACATCGCAAGAGAAGACAATCAAGAATCGAATTACAGGCCGTACCTCACAGTCGGCGGGCGGCACAGTTTTCTTAAACGTTGTAAACTTCTATAACTCAGCACACAGACAGGCAAATGGGGTCTAAACATGGGGAAAAAATTCTTGTAGCAGACGCGCAGAGGCACTGTGGTGATGGCACTTCATTCTCACGCTCTTCCACAATCAGAAACACCCATCGTACGCGGCAAAGCATGCAGCTAATTTAATCTACGGTCTGTCCGATAAATCGCTGTGGTTTAGCTGAAAATAATTGCAGCATTAGCTTAGTTTCCATTTACATCTCAGGGAAACATGATTCATCGAAGTTAATTTATGGTCAGTCGATGAACCACTAGCCGATAATACCATTATACACGAAATAAACGTTTGGACTTACGCCGTGATTATGGTCCATAAAGGATTGCCTACCAGCATTGAAGGGACAGAAAACGAAATATACAGGAATATAATCGCGTCATCATAGCAATGATTCGCAGCAGTTATCATATATGTCAATTTGAAATGTACGTCACAATTTATCTTGGTTACGTTGTAGTCACGCTGTGCTGTAGTGCTCGGAACTCACTTTTGTAGGTCTTCTTTGCGTGACTGCACCATCATTATGCCTAGCATGGACGACAGGGCGTGGCTGTCAGGAGCCTACTATTATTCCAAGTCTTTGGCTAGATCAAATGGCTTCTTTTTAAACCACTGCTTATCACTAGTAGACAACATTACACTTCAGTGAGACTCATCTAGAGTTGTTTTTATAGACTTTTAACACATACTATTTGTACGTCAATACCATTCACCTTGAACACCCAAAACACCATTTTGTTTAGAAGGAAACTGAAACATTTATGAAGCAAATGTTTTTCAGCCACCAGTGGGACATAAGCTAGTATGATTGTCTTTCTTGTATATTTGTTACGAAGATGAGAATACCAGTACGTCATCTTTAAATAGCATTCCATAGCTATCCTTTCTTTTCATAGAGAGCGGTTAAAAAACGTATCACAGTGTACAAAAAATGGTTCAAATGGCTCTGAGCACTATGGGACTTAACATCTGTGGTCACCAGTCCCCTAGAACTTAGAACTACTTAAACCTAACCAACCTAAGGACATCACACAAGTCCATGCCCGAGGCAGGATTCGAACCTGCGACCGTAGCGGTTGCGCGGCTCCGGACTGAGCGCCTAGAACAGCGAGACCACCGCGGCCGGCCACAGTGTACAATTCATGTAAACATGACGTTATTAAAAGTTAAAACGAAATTAAAACGTAACACAAAATTTATGAACTCGCAGCATGCTGCAGATGAGAAACAGTTCCCCAACTCTCAAAACTGAAAAAAAAAAAAATTGTTGTAGCTCCGTCATAAGTTGCATTTGTTGTGATTGGCAGGAGAGCCATCACCGTGTTACTAGAGGAGGCCGAAAGGCACGCGTTTTAGCTCACGCAGGCTGGCGTGGGGTCTGGAACAGGACAAGAAAATTAGAATTTAGAAAAACGGACGTAGCTGGTGGAATACTTAACTTTAATCAATTAATGATGAACGTCGGTCTTGACGGTACATGATTCACAATATCAATAGTAACTGATAATGGCGCCTTGCTAGGTCGGAGCAAATGACGTAGCTGAAGGCTATGCTAAACTATCGTCTCGCCAATGAGAACGTAAGTAGGCAGTGAACCATCGCTAGCAAAGTCGGCTGTACAACTGGGGCGAGTGCTAGGAAGTCTCTCTAGACCTGTCGTGTGGCGGCGCTCGGTCTGCAATCACTGATAGTGGCGACACGCGGGTCCGACGTATACTACCGGACCGCGGCCGATCAAGTGTGGTGTCTGGCGGTGACACCACAGCATTAACAAGAGACTTTTTTTTAAAATTATTTATGGGGACTGGAGAGTTGGCCATAGTGCCGCTTTGATCTTCACTGCATAGGCAAGTTTTGTACATAGGCTTTCTCCTGTATGGTGTCACTTACGGTACGGATGGTTTCAAAATAAGTTTCCGAAACTGGTCACCACCGAGAATTTTAAACAAAGGCTCTTGTTAATGCAACTTACGACGGAGCTACAAACACTTATTTCATTAATACAAAATGACTGGCTCCTTTGTGCTAGCGTACCGTGAGATACTCGCTTTGGCGTAACTCGTCCACTTGCCGTAGTTGCCAGTGAACAAATGAAAACGCACATTCGTATTCAGTCAACTGTTTGTTATTAAGAGTTTGTGTTAGTGGAGTAAGAAGAGAAGTAGAAATGCTACTCATCGACAGAAAATGTAAATAAGCAGAAGAGTAAGTGCAATACTGTTTTCTTATTTAAAATAAAGGTATATGTAGCACAGGAGTGTTAGATGGTGAGAAACCAAGACACTGTTGCTGCAAGAGAAACGGAGTAGGGTCTCGTGAGGTTAGGAGGACGCCCGCAGGAGGTCTCCCTCTCCCTCTCCCTCTCCGTCTCCCTCTTCCTCTTCCGTACGACAGCAGTGCTGATGACAGTCGTGTGACCGTGGCCCCGGCTGCGAGGCTCTCGGGCGATTGCTGGCCCCAGCATGCTGCTGCCGCCGGCAGAGTTGCGGAGCCCACTCCCGGCTGAAGGGCTGCCGGAAGAGCGCCGGTCTCGTGAGTGCACGCCGACGTAGCCTCGAGAGGTAATTGGCTGCCGGATGTCGACACAGTGGCCTGTGAACGCCATCAGCGACCGCCCTCTTTAAAACCGTGCTGCGGATGTTCTAGCTAACGTCTGTAGGGAACTACTGCAACATGTAATGGTACTTGAATTACGTAAACATTACGGCACCACGCCTCAACCTCTCGATACCAGCAATATTCTACTGTGTTTCTGTAAAGTAGTTAACATATTTCTGAGACAACATTCAGATTTGATTTCATTAATGTAGAGGTACTTTGATACATCGATATGTTTATATTGCAATGATATTATTCTTATGTGAAATCTTTCTTTTGTCACTAGGATCTTTGGCGTACTTGTAACTCTGATTTTTGGGCGCGGAAGTCTTGGTCGTCATGATGACGCAAATTGTAGTCAGTTTATAAAATGTGAACTTTAACAGTGAGGAAGATATTTTCAAGTATGTTTTATATTGTGATGTTTTGTGAGTTACGTTATATTGCAACAAAAGTAATAAAAAAGAAGTGTAACTTAAATTCGGAGTGCTGATTACTATTTTACATCACCATTGTCCTAACTTGCAAAATTTTAATCTTCAAGAATGGTTTATGAAACACATCTATAAATCTTTTGAATATCGCAGACTAACACCTAGGCTTCTTTGCATCCGAGCTTGGAATCATCACCACCTAGATTTTCGACGATTGAGCCATTAATTCACAACGAAACCAGCGTGGCAAACACCAAAAGATGAGTGCCTAGTTTATCCATTATTTCATGAAATGGCATTATTAACTGTGCTCTAATGACACCTGCCACATAATATAACTTTGTTGTTGCCCGAAAATGCAATATTTAGCAGCGTGAGCAACACTACAAAATCATAATTAATTTTTGACCTTTGTTGTGGTAGGGTTGTTAGAAACAGCAGACCCTTCCTAAAGTGGAGTATTTTAATTATATATTGTGACGTCCCCTCTCCCCTTTTTGTTGTCGTTGTTCATGTTGAGCCGCTACTGCTACAGCTCGGTAGGTGGAATGGAGACGCGACGCGCAGTGATTGTTGTCCCCGTCGAACAACATGGAACAGCACCTGAAAATCTCTAAAGAAAATTGTTCCTCGCTTAATGGTTCAAATGGCTCTGAGCACTATGGGACTCAACTGCTGAGGTTATTAGTCCCCTAGAACTTAGAAGTAGTTAAACCTAACTAACCTAAGGACATCACAAACATCCATGCCCGAGGCAGGATTCGAACCTGCGACCATAGCGGTCTTGCGGTTCCAGACTGCAGCGCCTTTAACCGCACGGCCACTTCGGCCGGCCCTCGCTTAATGTATGAAAGTCCGTTTGCGAGTCCGCACAGTCTTTTCAGCGATGCGAAGTACTGATTTTAATTGTCTGTTATGGTTTTATGATGCTTTGCTATGCGCGGTTAGTTAGTTATTGCAGTATTGAGTGAATCATTCATCACCGGCGTCGTTTCACACCACTAAAGCCAGGAAAGATTTCATTTGCGGTTCAGTATCAGTAGTTGTTGTTACGTTGCTAGGCAGAATTGTTCACTACGACACGACGCAAATCCAGAGATAATCTATAATGCGATCTTGCTTTCGTGCGTCGTGATATTATTTCGGTAAAACACTCCTTTCAATGCTCATTGATCATCAAGTCACTCTCTCAATTAAAATGTTCACAGTTAATAAATTTTGATTATCAACTATCACACAGTTCAATTAATGATGGAACCAACACGTGAGATTTCCATTACTGGCGAACAATTTTGTTGTTCCTTCTTAGCAATTAGTTTATAATCATTACACCACACGCACATCGATGGATCAGATCAATTACGATTCGTTTCAGTTCGGTGATCGTGACAATTACCGCTTTTACAATCGGCGTATCTGTATTATCTTCGAGTGGACGTATTAATGTTTCGTACTCCAGGTGAGCCGTGTGTCGGCTCTCAACATATATCGCGCTGTTAAGATTGTTCTGAGTCCTTCCATTCCATCGTTAATTGATTCTTTGATATTTATAGTTATGCTGCGTACGATTCTCTTGAGATTCCCTCCGGCGGCGTGTCTGGTCTTATCGATCTTCGAGTCGTTGCTTCTTGTTAGTCTTGTGTAAGCAAATAAGATCTTTGGGGGGATGGCCGGTTGGTTGCCTAGCGGTGACGAATCGGTCGGTCGGTTTTTAAAATCGGGAATTAGATAATGTCGTACGATGAGACCGCGGCGTGGCGTGGCAATCGAGAGTTGGCTGTTGTTCCGAGAAGCCGCGTGATCTATCGTGGCGGTGCGAGACGTGAACACCCGGGGGCCACGGCTGTGGTTCCGAGTCACTACTTGGTGGGAGCGGCTATGGATGTCTTTAAATTGTCCGTCTGGAGGCAGGAATGATGGTCTAGTAACTCGCCTAACCTGAGGAGTGGTATTTCGCCGCCGTGGGTGCAGAGATGACGAGGGCTCCGGTGACAGAGCGCGTGGCTGCGTGACTGTGCCCAGTTGGGTACGCTGGCGACGTGGGCACGGTCGGGTGTGAGGAACCTTTTCATCGGAGTTCACGTGCTGTTTCTCTGATAAACTGCAAGTTAAGTTGGTAAAAGTTTAGATGTTAATTGAAGAATTTTGGTTTGTGAAACCAGCGTCTTTTCTGCCTTGAGGCCTCCTGCGTTCGGGTTTCTTGTCCCTGTCGCCGGTGTGTTTATAGACAGTGATCTTTTGACTTCTTAGTAGTACTGTCTGGGAGGCATAATTACCAGTTGCAGTGGCGACTAGGAAACCGGATGTTGCACACGACTTTAAATTGTCGACGTTGTTCCGGTTGCCCGTTCATTTCGGATCTGCTACTGGTAGCACGGTCAGAGGGAAGCACGTACCGCGCCGTCGACCGAGGACTGACGGTACGCGCAGCCGCATATACAAAGCGGCATTTACATGCGGCTATGAGGTGTGTATGTCTAATGGGACCTGCGTAGTGTGCTGAAGAATGGAGACAGTGTTCATCTGTTGTGAAAAGAGACAGTTTTGCTGCAGACCACTATGAAACTTTGTTTTGATGGCAGCAACTGATACTTCGTGGGGCAGTAACCAAAGTTCGTAATGGAGAGGATAGGAGTGGCCAGTAAATGGAAAGAAGAACCTTTCGGTCATATTATATTGACTGGATGATTTACTGCATTCGGAGCAGGAGCAAGACATTGTGGAGGCCAGTAATTATTTTGGCGGTTGTCGTAAGGAGTGTTGGGTACTTAGTGTATTCTGTGGCTACAAATTATAGGGTACTTAACTGTTATTGTACTCTGCTTTCTTTAAGTGAGATCGATGTGTTGAACTCTACTCTGAATAACAGATGTTGAATGCAGTCGGTAGAAGTTAGAAATATCCGCACTACTGGCAATAAAATGTGTTACACACTTGGTGTGCGCTGCAACCTGCTGTTCGGAGGATTCTGGTTTCCTTTCGGCGACATATCTTACGACACGTGGGTGACTTGGGTATAGTTGTTCTATTGCATATCGTCTTCTGACCGGATGCTTATTTCGCCCTCTTTAGTTAACCGAATGCAATTGCCTTTGATCACATTGTGAGTAGTAAGGGGAGTGATGTGGCATTAACGATGCATGGGAGCATTCGTTATTGAATAACCTTTTTTATTATAAATACAAAGACCTCACCAGGAGAAATTTATGTACAGGTGCATTGTATTGTACTTTGTGAGCTACAATGTTAAGTGGGCTTTAGGAGGTAAGTTGTTAATGGTTCAAATGTTAGTGCCTACAGGATACATCAGCTGCGTAGCCTGCTGTGTAACTTTAGACGAATAACAAATTTATATTATCACTGCATGGTATTAAAGCTAGTTCATTTTCACGGTATAAAAGAACTTTCTACAGCCAAGATCGCATAAATTCTTCTTCGTTGCTGACAGCCAGTTTCGACAGATATAACTGTCATTTTCTAGCGTTCAGAATTTTTTTTGTTGAAACCTCGTGACATGTTTTCGTAATGGGGGAATAAAATATAGCACATTATACTAAGGTATGTTGCAAATAAAACATTTACTATTAAAAGGCATCTTGTGCACCTGGCCATGTCCGTATGATTGCTAAGTCTTAATAGTAACAATATACAGTAAAATTAACATTCGCACATCTGCTTTCGTTTGCGCGAGATGGTCGATACAGTGATGATCCACCGTCAGAAGATGTGCAAATACGTATTTCATCGTATGATGTGATATTTAAGACTTAGCAATCACCTGCAAGCGCTACATGTACGGACATGGCCAGGTTCACAAGGTGTTTTTATATGTAAATATTTTATTTCTGACAAACCATTCCATAATGTGCTACATTTTATGCCCATTAATGATAAGTCGTAACTCACAATGAAGACGTTTTGTAAAAAAAAAATTAGCACCAGGCGATAGTTATATCTACCGAAACCGGTTCAATTCAATGAAGTGGTTCATTTTCAGAATGTCATCTGGATGTTAACCATACTTGCCTGTGTTAGAGATGGATTACCGATGGAATCAGAATAAGGAAACTGAATGCAATTGAAGGTTTGATCAACGCCTTTGCCTCTACACCGTACATGACAGTGGTCAGAATTTGGTCATATTTGTTTACATGGAAGCAACATTGGACATGTTGCAGCAAGTCTGCAATTGTTTGAATTATTTGATGTCCGACACGAATATGACCTTTCAGAGATTTTAATAACTGCGTTTCACAACATATATTACAGAATTGTTGATTACTGTACTAAATGTCCAAACTATTACATGTTAATTGACATTATGTTTAAATTATCGGGTGTTTTGATAGCCCTTTCTTCACTGATATTTGACTGTAACTGAGCAGACGTTTAATATTCTGGGTACTGTTTACCATTTAAATGATTGTACTGCGATGTCAACTGAGTAAACGTGCATTCATCAATATTGTCATCAGATTAATGCAATTTATGTATTCGAAAATAAACTGCAATAAAAAGTGCAGTCTTTATGTAAATTAGTTCAGCCCACTGGGCGATTTCTCGGCTAACAAGTTCTCGGTATTTTGATACTGCGTTTTGCTGTTATCCCCCCCCCCCCCCCTGTCCCGTGGTCACCCACCCAAAGGTAGAGCGGATAGGTGGGACTCAATATGTAAAATATTTATAATTACCTTCCGCGCAGAGAAATCTCTATGAGCATGAGTAGATAGGAATATGAGCATGTGGTACGCCATATACCCAAGAGATCATTCACATTTCTTTTTTTAAATAAAATCTTCGCCTGTGCTGTGATAACCTTGCATACTAAATTAAGGATTATCTGATTTAGTCAAGTTATTTAAAGACGATTCGGTATTTCGATGTCATTTCGTTATCATCATGTGTATTTTGATCTATCTACATCATTGCGTTTGTGGTTTTCACATGCGCCATTCTTTTAGCAGACAACAACGAGATGAAAATATGACGTGTCCTCTTGCACTGGTGGTGAATCATTAACGATAATTACAGTATTTCAAGTGTGTTACACAATTTACGCGTATGTAGAAACTATAATAAACAGGAAAAAACTATGACTCTATGGCTCCGTACAGCATCACCTTTGATCTTACACATTTCGAGAACAGAATTTTGTTGCCCTTCTAATGCAAAGATGTTGTGTCACAACCAAGATATTGGCTGTTAACGAGTTTTATCAAACATATTGAGACATATAAAGGCCATTAAATTCTTAGTTTAACACACTATCTGAATGCAGTAACATATAGTTAATTATTTTTATCTGTAAAACACAACAAAATCAATTTTTGTGGTAAATGGACAGCTGTCTGCAATTATATAGTTTCTTAAAGAAGAAAGAAATAAGAAGAAGATAACAAGAAAAGTAAAAGCAAATCGACTTGCCTTTGATTGTATAATACAACTAGTCAATATTTTCCCAAAAATTGCTGGCAATTTTGAAGCTTGTAACGAATAAATGTATTGTATTCACTAACAGATTTCCTATGATCCTGTCCCTCCTTTTTGTCAGTGTTTTCCATACATCTCTTTCCTCACAGATTCTGCGAAGAATCAGCTCATTCCTTACCTTATCAGTCCACCTGATTTTCAACATTCCTCTGTAGCATAACATCTGAAATGCTTCCATTCTCTTCTGCCCCGGTTTCCCCACAGTCCATGTTTCACTACCACACAATGTTGTATTCCCAACGTATATTTTCAGAAACCTCTTCCTTACTTAAAACCTACGTTTGATACTAGTAGACTTCTCTTGGCCGGGAATACCCTTTTTGCCAGTGCAAAAGTCTCTTTTCGATATCCACATTGCTCCGTCCATCAAGGGTTATTTTGCAGCCAAGGTAGGAAAATTCGTTAACTTCATCTACTTCGTGACGATTAATCGTGATGTTAAGTTTCTCGCTGCCCTCATTTCGGCAAAGTCTCATTACTTTCGTCCTTCTTCAATTTACTCTTCATCCATATCGTATACTCTTTACACTGAGAAGATCTTGTAATTCTTCTTCATTTCTACTGAGAATAGCAATGTCATCAGCGAATCTTATCACTGCTATATTTTCACCTTGAAATTTAATTCCACTCCTGAAGCATTTCTTTTATTTCCATCATTGCTTCTTCCATATATAGACTGAACAGTAAGGATTGGTTCAAATGGCTCTGAGCACTATAGGACTTAACATCTATGGTCATCAGTCCCGTAGAACTTAGAACTACTTAAACCTAACTAACCTAAGGACATCACACAACACCCAGTCATCACGAGACAGAGAAAATCCCTGACCCCGCCGGGAATCGAACCCGGGAACCCGGGCGCGGGAAGCGAGAACGCTACCGCACCACCACGAGTTTCAGACAACAGTAAGGACGAAAGACTACATTCCTGTTATACACCCTTTGTAATCAGAGCACTTCGTTCTTGAACTTCCACTTTTAGTAGTCTTTCTTGGCTCTTGTGTATGTTACCTGTGTCTGCTTATAGATTATCCCTGTATTTTACAGAATTTCGAACATCTTACATCAATTGACATTATCGAATATTTTTTTCCAGATAGATAAAATCTCTGAAAGTGTCCTGATTTTTCTTTAGTCTTGCTGCCATTATCAACCACCACGTCACAGCTGCCTCTCTTTCCTACAGCCGAACTGATCGTCATCTAACACATTCTCAGTTTTCTTTTCCGTTCTTCTGTATACTATTCTAGACACGCAACTTAGATGCATGAGCTGTTAACTTAGTTTTGCGATAATTTTCGCACTTGTCAGCTCTTGCAGTCTCCAGAACTGTGTGGATGATATTTTTCCGAAAGCCAGATGATACATCACCAAACTCATACCTTCTGCGCACCGAAGTGAATAGTCGTTTTGATACCACTTTTCCCAATGGTTTTAGAAATTCTGATGAAATATTGACTGTCCATTCTGCCTTGCTTGATCCTAAGTCTTCCAAAGCTCTTTTAAATTCTGATTCTAACACTGAATCCCCTATCCCTTCAAATCGGCTCCTGTTTATCTGTTATATCATACAATTCTTACTCCTCCTTCTTTTGTCACCGGTATTCTGGTTGCTATGTGTTTATTTAACGACTTTCATTTTTTATTTGTCGTCCACTGTTGCTATTTGGGTTTACATATTGTCATTTTGTCGTTTGGACATAGTGAATGGAGCTGTGGACTCTAGAAGTAATGGGGTGCCAAGTGGAGAAATCGGAACATTTCCGACATATTCTCCTGTTTGTGTTCAGTAGGTGGGTGACAGCAACAGAGGCAGCCAGAAACATGTACGCCATATATGGGGTAATACCATTGGACAGAGCACTGGTTTGATGCGGCCCGCCACGAATTTCTCTCCTGTGCCAACCTCTTTATGTCAGAGTAGCACTTGCAAACCTACGTCCTCAATTATTTGTTGGATGTGTTACAATCTCTTGCTTCCTCTACAGGTTTTGCCCTCTATAGCTGCATCTAATATTATGGAAGTCATTTCCTGATGTCTTAACAGATGTCATAGAATCCTGTCCCTTCTCCTTGTCAATGTTTTCCACACATTCCTTTCCTCTTCGATTCTGTGCAGAACCTCCTCATTCACGAAAAACGGTTATAGGTATATGTGGTATTAGTTAGTATCCATTACTTGTCTGGGCTTTGTTCTAACTGATACTACATTAATCAGACTGTCAGACTGACGACTTCGATAACCGAATTTTTTTTTCTATATATGGGATAAATGCCCACCGTGAGTAAGCCAGCGGAAAGGAATCCAACCTAATGACGCGTTTTAACTTCATAGTATGTTCATACGAATTACTGATTAACTCAGCTTTCCCTAGAATATTAATTACTTCCTAATTCGTATATGGCTTCTATGTCGACATCATGTTGACGTCATATTACATAAAGAAACTACAATGACGATAAAATGCGTATTTCTTCAGCGACTCTACTGAAGTCATTGGGAGATTCCTATCCTCCGGTTTAATTTTAATCTTTTCATGCCCGATGTAGAGAGTTTATGTAGCAAGATGGTCATGTTGTTAAGACCTCCTTTCCTCCGACCGCTACCTGCGTGCTCATCCGCCTTGTAGCGCACCAATTTCTGTCTCTACCTAATGCTCCCTCTGTTATACACGTCGCTCAATCGATCGCGCTGCTAAGTACATCGGGTGTTAGGTGCTGCTACCGCGTCACCGGATTACCTACCAGCACCGACATACCAGCGCGGAACATAGTCCACGGTTCACTGTAGACTTTACCACTTATTAAGGATGAAATTGTTTTTTTTGTGTCTCAGTGACGCTTGTATGCGTTGTCAGGTTTTGTTTGCTAATTTTAGAAAATCCATTACTTTCCATGTGGTAGTGCTGAGGTAGTATGGGAATATCCAGAATGAATATTTCACTCTGAATCTGATTGTGTGCTGGTTTTGAATGTTACAATGGTGGTAGTTCAGTAATCTATGCTGTAGTACTTCTATTAAGCTTGTAAAGTGGGAGAGAGATAGTGGCACACATGAGGCTGTGAAAGCGGATCACAAGTCACATTGAATAACTCAGCTGTGAACAGCTTTGCCCGTGAAAGATAAGATTATATGTTAGCGACCCAACCCAGCACAACGTAAGTAAAGTTATTTTTTTTATCCTAGTCGTAGCTTTGGAAAGCCTACTTTTTGTTATTTCACTACTTAACATCGAGAAATATATGTCTTCCACAAGGTAAGCTTTAAACAATACGCACGTGACATTATTATAAGTCGTGCATGCTACAGAAACTCTTGGAGGGAGCAGATACTTAAGTACAGACCACGGAGAGTTAATAAGTCCATGATGATTGTCTACGTTTTTGCATTTTCAGGTGAGACGACGGTGATGATGCAAGTGGGAAATGTATCACTTTCTGAATCTCTTGCACAAATTGACTTGCTGTTTGCCATGCTGCACATCCGAAGGGAATACTGGCAGTAGGTGATTCAGATGGTCTTACGCTGAGTTGTACAAAAAAAACCAGAGGTATTTCTCACGCGGCTACGAAAACTTGGAGAAAAATATATCCAGAGTATTACAGTGAGAGGAGGAAGATGGTGTCAAGAACCTCCAGTTAAATTAATGATGAGCGAGGGGAGTAGGCAGCATATCAAAATGAGGACTTTTATTTCCTTTCAGCAGAGCTACCAACCTTAAGCACGGCTTTAGCCACAGTTTCTAAACATCGATAATTTATATGGAATAATATTCATATAATTAAGGCATTTTGTGGTATTAAGTATTTTAAAATTTGTGATATACACTCAAGCTCATAAATTAAGGATAATGTTGATACATGGTGAAAAAACGCTCTGGTGGGCGGTTTGTGGGCCTAAATCATTTCGTAGTATGACCATGGCGTGCATTCAACGTGCGGTCGTCGCACGGTGGCACTGGCAGCAGTCCACATACGCTGAGGGGTGTTGGTGCATGTCAGAGTATGCTGCAGCGAGTAAGTGTGCAGACGTTTTCAGACGTGCTAATGGTGATTGTGTGTTAAAAATGGCTCAAAGAACACTTATTGATGACTTTATGAGTGGTAGAATACTGGGCAGGCTGGAGGCTTTTCAAACACAGCAGGTCGTAGCACGGTCTCTCCGTGTGCCACAAAGTGTGATCTCAAGATTATGCCAACGATTCCAGCAGACAGGAAACGTGTCTAGGCGCTACAGTACGGGACGACCACAGTATACAACACCAGAAGAACACCTATATCTCACCATCAGTGCCCGCAGACGGTCACGGAGTACTGCAGGTAGCCTTGCTCGGGACCTTACAGCAGCCACTGGAACAGTTGTCTCCAGACACACAGACGACTGAACAGACATGATTTATTCGCCCGGAGGTGCATTCCACTGAACCCTGGTCGCAGGAGACCCAGTAAAGCCTGGTGTCAAGAACACAGTACATGGTCATTGGAACAGTGGTCCCAGGTTATGTTCACGGACGAGTCCAGGTATAGTCTGAACAGTGATTCCCGCCGGGTTTTCATCTGGCGTGAACCAGGAACAAGATACCAACCCCTTAATGTCCTTGAAATGGAACTGTATGAGGGTCGTGGTTTGATGGTGTGGGGTGGAATTGTGATTGGTGCACGTACACCCCTTCATGTCTTGACAGAGGAACTGTTACAGATCAGGTGGGTTCCACCTTCCTCCTGATGGATGATGACGCACGGCCCCACCGAGCTACCATCATAGAGGAGTACCTTGAAACAGAAGATATCAGGCGAATGGAGTGGCCTGCCTGTTCTCCAGACCTAAACCCCATCGACCACGCCTGGGATGCTCTCGGTCGACGTATTGCTGCAGGTCTTCAAACTCCTACGACACTAGGAGCTCTGACATGCACTGGTGCAAGAATGGGAGGCTATACCCCAGCAGCTGCTCGACCACCTGATCCAGGTACGCCAAACCGTTGTGCGGACTGTGTACGTGTGCATGATGATCATATCCCACATTGATGTCGGGGTACATGCGCAGGAAACAGTGACGTTTTGTAGCACATGCCTTCTGGACGGTTTTCTCAACTTATCACCAATACCGAGGACTTACAGATCTGTGTCGTGTGTTTTCCCTATGTGACTATGCTATTAGCGCCAATTTTGTGTAGTGCCACGTTGTGTGGCACCTCATTCTGCTATTATCCTTAATTTATGAGCAGGAGTGTATAAAGCTCAATAACATTCAATTTCCTTGCTAGGTTAAAACCCCTGAATTTATTGACATCTTATGAAATTCCTAGTATTTCCCGAGATTTCTATGATTTTTCGAAATAGGTAGTTCAAAACTTAAATTGTGAGATCTATAATTACAGTATGTAGCCCAGCGCAGTGATCGTCAATTTTTTTTAATAAACCAGAACGAAAAATTGACGTAGGCATAGGCTCTCTGACTATCAGTATTGACTAACAATGACTTATAATAAGTCACAAAAATATATATTCACGTGAATTTAACTTACTTGCAAGAGCGTAAAATTAATTGGGAAAGGACTCGTATAAAGATTTTCGCCTTTATTCATTGATTAATCCATCAAAGTTAAAGAGAGAAAGGTGCTACGAAATATTCTGTTCTACTACAAATCCTCTTGCAAGACAAATTTTGAAGTCAGTAAACTGTGACGTATTCTCGCAAAGAAAATTAACAATTACCATGCGTTGAGATCAGAAAGATTACATTAACGACGACCAACCACTACCAGCTAGTCAAGGAATATCATTATCACTAGAGACGTCACACACGGCGTGATAATGTTACACAAAGTATGGCCTGCAAACTGACATTTCGGCGGCGAACTTCAACAAACGACTTCCCCATAAAATAGTATTTTCTTACAATACATTAATACTCTTGTCTGTCTCCTCTTATGTAAGAAAAAGAGAAACATAGTTCTACAATAATACCTTGTTTCCGTACAGTAACAATCACGTGTCATACAAAACGATATCCACACGAAGAGGCTGCAGCGTCAGATTTACATTAATGGAAGAGTGACGCAAACAAGACTGCTTTATTCGCTTGGAACCAAAAAATGAAGAGTTACATGACTCTAAAAGGGAGTTGCTCAACAGTATGTCCAACAGTGCGTTACCTTTTCTAAAACCGAACGAGGTGGCGCAGTGATTAGCACACTGGATTCGCATTCGGTAGGACGACGGTTCAAACTCGCATCAGGCCATCCTGATTTAGGTTTCCATGATCTCCCCAAAATCGCTTCAGGCAAATGCCGAGATGGTTCCTCTGAAAGTGCACGACTGATTTCCTTCCCCATCCTTCCCTCATCGTCCGCAGCTCGTGGTCGTGCGGTAGCGTTCTCGCTTCCCACGCCCGGGTTCCCGGGTTCGATTCCCGGCGGAGTCAGGGATTTTCTCTGCCTCGTGATGACTGGGTGTTGTGTGAAGTCCTTAGCTTAGTTAGGTTTAAGTAGTTCTAAGTTCTAGGGGACTGATGACCATAGATGTTAAGTCCCATAGTGCTCAAATCCATTTGAACCATTTTTTCTTCCCTCATCCCATGGGACCGATGATATCGCTGTCTAGTCCCTTCACCCAAATAAACCAACCAACAGTCGTACCACTTCTAAAGACAGAGATTACAAGGACGTAGATAACACATCGTCATAAAAGATATATTAGTCACAAAAATTTGTACATACACTACCGACGCACAGCCAATAAGTTCCTCCACAACATAATAGGTAATTCACTGTGAAGACAGAGTTAGGATAATCGAAAAATGGATATCAAAACCTTTCATAAAACTACGATATTGCAGTACCTGTGTTGTTCCGAATTACGATGCCAAGATTCCTCCGAAATGCATAAATGACCGAAGGAACTTCGCATTGTACATCGGAACAACGCAGACTCTGCAAGGTCTTAAGTATCCGCCGACACCGGGCAAGCGACTTTCAATTAAAATGTCTCCCATGTAAGGGAATATACATAAAGAATGTAACAGCATAGTTACTGACATATGACTGACGATGTACGAAGTTTCGGTCTGACCGTGAGTCGTGCTCGGATAGCCTAATCATAAGGCAATCGCTCACGATATGCGGGAAACCCGTGTTCGAATCCCGGTTCGACACAGAGTTTCATTGACGTCATTCCATTACACAGTTGATGGTTCTCCATATTCAGAGCTGCGTATATATTTAATGGCTTTCATCAAAGAGTCAAGATACTAGCAGTTAAACTTCAACCAAAATTGGTTCTCTTCTAAAGAAAGGTAAGAATATTAGGAAATTGTCACGGACTAGAAATGTAGAGCTACAACTAAGTATTCTGTAGAGAAAAAACCCTCCCAGGAAATAACTCTTCAGTAAATAATTTTCCGTCGACATATTATAATCTATGTAGCAAGCAAAGAACGGGAAAGTAAAAGAAATGTACATAACTGCATCGATAGGGGCAAACATAAGAACGCAGTATGTCTGGATGAAATTTGCGGAAGGAATCCTCACAACTGGTCGAAGTAACTACGTAATCTCGAAGCAACATGTCAACAAGTTTCTTATTCACCTTCATCAGTTGAGGTCAGACTTCTACTTGTCTAAATATTGCTTCAGATCGACGCAGTTATTTGGCTGAAAACCTATCCGAATAAATAGGTACAGTAATCAGTGAAAGCTTATTATGAAACCTTCAGTGTATGTCGAAGAAGGGCAACTACAAGAAAGCTCAACTTCATATTAGTACAATGTGTGAATAAAACAGTGCTAGTGGTGCTTTAATCGCTAAGAACGTGATAATTCGATGTTCTCGTCATTCAGGATATAACACATATGCCTCAGAAAATCCTTGGAAACTGTATAATGGGACAAACAGTAGCGTCACTCGCACTGTAGACAGTAAACAGTTTGTATCTGTGAGTACGTTTCAACTATTCTCGGTTTAAATGGCTTTTAGCCTATATCTCTCAAGTTTTTCGACGCTGGTAGGGTCACATTTAATTTTAATAACATGAGAAAACACTTCCCCTATGAATAATAGTTTTCAATCGTTTCTTTCATTGAAAATGTGAACTTTAAGCGAAATTATAATTCACGTTATAAAAACCAAAGCAACTTCAAGTATAATCTGTTCGTAACAATTACAGTATAACTGCTGGTGATGTTTTTTAAATGAAAGGGAAAAGCACGTGATTAATGTTCTTTTCAATTTTCAGACATCTTAAGGCGGAGTGAAACCAAAGTATCAGGAAGAGGATAACCTAGTCCAGCATGGGACGGAGTTCTACGCAGCTCCTCGCAGTTTGCGCATTTTGCTCGTATTTGATTTGTCGGTTGTTTCACTTTACCAGCGCCTCAGAAACAAAATTTCTGTGTCAGAAACGCCATCAGAACAGTCAAGTGAAAATTGTCGAGGTGCAACTGTTAGAATAGTTACGTTGAATATTGCTATGCTTTCGACATAATCTGACTCAGTGGACAACGTTAATTGTACAGTAAATTTATCTCATCATGGAGACTACTGGAAAGATTTAATAACACTATCAGAATAGCACCTGCGTACATCAACGTATCTCCTGATACCACCGCTGTCTTGTTAACTAAAAATGTTGAGGAGGGATCACAAAATCAGGGCAATACCAGAATGACAAATGGACATGGAGATCTGACTTTCGATGTGAAATAATTTGCTAATTAAAGAATTGGTAATACAACAGGTCTAACTGATACGAGAGTGATGAAATACACATTTCGTGATCAGACTTTTTCTTTGATGCATTTCACCCATAGACGATACAAATGTTTCCAACATCCTCTCTTGCCTGCAACACTGTATTAAAAACACAGACAACAAAGTTTGACAAACGTGAAATATTAAGCTCGATTTTGTATCGCTTGAGCTACGATAGTCATAACCTGAAACTGAGAAACATTTAATAAGTCACTGCGGGAACATTTCTAGAACCTCTAACGCCTGATAAATACACTTACAGCAACCTGTGCGGTAGCATGCTATACAACATTAAGCAGCAACCTTTTTCTTTCAGATAAATTTTGCCCTGGTAGGTTATATATTTCAATATTCTTCACATCATACACTGCATGAAAAAGTCACAACGTCGTTGCCTACGTAGTTACATAAGACGAAATGTAGTTTAAAGAAATAGAGGAAAGTGTACTCGAAATCTTGCCTTTGTGGTCACACTGTGCCTGATTTATCACTAGACCATAAAAAACATACAACTGCGCACCAGTTCCTGCAGAAATTTACGCACCCTACTATGTTGTTCGTTCATGGTTATAGCCATTATGTAATTCCGGTATTTACAAAATCAAGTAGAAAGTACGCAACAGTTGAACAATGTAGGATTGCACCGTGATCCCAAATCCATTTAAACGTGACGTGCCTTCACCACTGGCTGGAGGAGAGTCAGTGTGTGTTGGGGCATGATAGAGGCGGAGATCTTGGCAATTAGAAGCTCAGGCACCAGTAGTAAGTAGGCTGTCTATGTGTTTGCATGTTGCCAGCGCTATGTAGCGCTCTGCTTTAATGACTGACAACTCTGTACGTACTCTGTAGGAGACTCTATGGCTGGTCGCACTAGCAGTTGGAAGTTAACAGTCAGTGGTGATGGAAGTTGGAGGTGAACAGCCAGCAGTGATGGAAGTTGGGAGTGAGTAGTCAGCAGTGATGGACGTTAATAATTAGCAGTGTTGGAGGTCTCCAGTATTAGCGCGAGCTGACGGTCTGAATGTATATCCGTCATTGAGATTTATTACTGATGATTATATATATTTTTTGAACTGGTTGTCACTTGATTAAAGTAAAATTTCGTAAATACATTGTTTGCTCTTTAACAAAATCTTTCCTTTGCTAACCACATGCCTATTAGTAGATAGAGCCTTCAATAGTTAGATTCTTTTATTTAGCTGGCAGTATTGGTGCTTGCGGCATTGCTGTAGTTAGTTTAATGAAGATTTTTGTGAGGTAAGTGACTTATGAAATGTATAGGTTATTGTTAGGATTTCTACTAATTCAGGGCAATCCTTTAGTATTAATTATCTGAAGTCAAGTTATCAATTTTAAAGCAATAAGATCGCGTTACCGTTGAATATTGTGACTAGTTAATGAATAGGAGAAGTTTGAGTTCTGTTTCTCAGGGCGTATTCTGTAAGACAGAAATGGAACGATAAAGAATAGCAAAGAGAAAAGTAGGTTCAGTTAAGTCAATTTCACTCAGTAATATAATCAGAAAATTTAAATTAAGAAGTTTCACCAAGCAGTTTAAGAAAAAAAAATTATTTTAGTAAAAAAGTTTCACAGTTAACTTTCTCACAGCAGAAATTTTACTTTATTAATGAACCAGTCGTCATGTAAGGTAACAGGGTACTTATTTGTTATTGACTTTGAACTTGTGATGTTGAAAGTGTTTGTTCAGGACTGGGACTTGAGCTCAGAACTGGCCTTCGTGTGACCAACCCCTTCGTTATTTTCCCAACATCCCCACGCCGCAAGAGCTCCACAAAAGGCTCGTGTCTGGCTTCGAGTTCCGGTCTGGGACGAAAATTATCAGCATCTCATTTCACGCTGCAACATCCACACGCTAGATTACAGCTGATAAATCATCATGTTTTCTAATGTCTCTCAATGTGTTGCCAGCAACAAAGATAGATTCGTGTTTCGACTCCCACTCAGATACAAAACTTTCCAACAGGTCATTTCAGCTTCAGACCTGCCGGTCCTAGCTATCGGGGAAACGAAAATGAATAGTTAACATCATTTAACGTGTACCCAACGACGATGTTACGTCACAATCAGTGCAGAACATTTAGACGTGTTACTTCCAGTTTAGACCTGTGCGCTTCTCATGCTGGTGAAATAAACCGATAGTTCACTGTTCATGGATAGAAGATTATCATCTTCTATTCACGATGACGCCATGTTAAAATATCCGTAAGGCGTAACTTTTTCATCTCGTCATTTCACTTTGAGTCATCTCAATACTGATGAAAACATTTCATATCTAACATTTGTTTGGGCTTAGCTGACAAATCCATCAGGTTCTTGGTTCGAATCTCAGTCCAGCACAAACTTTACATCACTCCAATTCAAGTGTAAACTTGGGCACAGTTTGTTACTTGCGGTAGTAACCAGATTTAAGATTTTTTATGGTTATTCAAAAGGGACCATAATTGCTCAATATAAGTCGCAGGTCCGGAACCAGTACAAAAATATTCGTCACGTAATTTGAAGTTGAAACTTTTTGAAATATCATTTACTGTAACAAATTTGAATTTACAAGAGTTAAAGACTGTGTGATGTCTAATAACGGGTATCCTGATACTAGCATTATGGTGCTGTTAATTCGAATCTGGACTGATATCCATACAGAGAAATGTTCTCTAGTGGTCTCTTGTAGTATCCATTTTGCTTATTCAAACAACTGTGCTGAAGAGAGATTGGATGGCTTGCAAGAAAGTTGAGATTTTCGGGTTGCATACAAATCAAGGGGAAACCAGTTCACGTCACTCAGTTACTTTTGTACGTTAATCCTCCTCCACCGATCACATCTGTGCACACGGTATCTTTGTCGATCGGAAACTATTGCTACCTTCCATAAATTTACGTGTGCCATAACGATAAAAATTATGTACGAAGAGATTTTCTGTACCTCTGAATGGCATGTTTCTTTTCTCGTGTAATGTTAAGGAAAGGTCAGTATTTTGTGGATCACCCTCATTACCCAAGACTGAAGTTACTGTGTTTGAAAAAAAAATATAGTTTTCTGTCCCCAGACATGTAACAATACTACTCTTCATACAGAAATTCATAACAGACGCTAGTACACAGGTGAGAAAATTATATTTCATCACATAGTGAAATGGTCTGAGTATATAAGCATGTAACTTTAACGGAATAAGATATGTGAATAATTCGAAAATGTATTTACGCTAAACAAAATAGATAATTGAAATGCATATAAATTCTTTGCTGTGCACTACTGGTCCTACGTTTTAAGCCACATAGCTTTCTGCTACTGCCTTCAGAATGCTGATTACTGGAAATAAAGTAGTACACAGGCAATGGTAGCTCTCCGAATATAATAGACAACAGCCGTCCAACTGAAGGAGCCGCCGAAGCCACGTTCGTTATTTCACCCTGCTGCTAGTCATTCCCGAGAGGAATGGAGTAGTTTCCCATTTCGTGCGCCAGTAAACTCCTCGTTAGTATGCAAATCTGAGAAACCCGACTCCACTTTGCATCCAGGAGCTCGTACATCAAAGTCAATGGCAAATGAGGTATTGCTCAGCAGTTTCTCTAGCAGTAGTATATTAGCAGCTCAGACAGGAGTGGCGGTACGAGGTGGTCTTGGCGAGCACGTTCTCTCGGGTAGTAAAGAGGCTTAAGATTGGAGTCTGATAAAAGCTGAATAAAGCGGAGGCTCCATTCCATTAATACGGATAACTCTTGGTTACAAGAAGAGACGTTATGAGGACTCGGGAGGGTGATTACGAGAACTCCGTGTACAGTGAGCACGGTGAGGTATGACCCTAAACAAGCGTGCAAGCTACTATCGCCGCTGAGCGATTTACAAGGAGAAAAATGTCTGAGAAGTACTACGCCAGGAACTTCACGACCACATTTTATAAACCATATTCAAAATTCTAGAAGTACAAGTAAACGTCAGTGTGCATATATGAGTATGTCAACTGCATACAGAGCAACACAGTGAACTATGTAGTGGGACCCAAAAGTCCGTTAACGTCTGAAAATTCAATACTTCACAGAATAACATACGTAGAAAGGTAAAAATTTAAGCACGTACTTGAAATGATATGGGAGCTTATTCAGACATAAAAAGGCCACAAAATGACTAACATATGATGCGTCGTATGACACAACAGCAAAATTTGGCATAACGATTGATTTTTTAGCACAGATGATGTTCTTTACAATAAATGCCTATCCCGTCAGCTGTCATTCGTCAACAATATCTGTAGTCGGAAGACTGTGCTATTTTGAACAGCGATGTACAGCATTTCAGTAGGTGTGGTGAGAAACTGCCGTCGGATATTGTCTTTTAGCATGCCTAATGAGTTCCGACGATCAGAGTAGAAGGGCGACTTCAGGTAACCCCTAAATTAATAATCACACGGATTGAGGTCTCGCGACCTTGGAGGCCCGAATGACGGAGGCGGCTCAGTACGCGATCCTCAACAAACGATGTGCGCAACACAGATATTACACACCCGTAGCAATATGGCGTGCAGCGACATCCTGCATGAAAGTCGTGCCTTCCGGCAGGTGTTTATGATGCGATTCTGTAACATATCGGCGTACCTCACATTCGCAACGCTGACAGTCTGGAAGGCAGCACCTCGCCTTTACTTGACGAAAGAGGGTCCGACCACTGCAACCTACATCCTTCTGAATCTGCTTAGTGTATTCATCTCTTGGTCTCCCTCTACGATTTTTACCCTCCACGCTGCCCTCCAATACTAAATTGGTGATCCCTTGATGCCTCAGAACATGTCCTACCAACCGATCCCTTCTTCTGATCAAGTTGTGCCACATACTTCTCTTCTCCCCAATCCTATTCAATACTTCCTCATTAGTTACGTGATCTACCCATCTAGTCTTCAGCATTCTTCTGTAGCACCACATTTCGAAAGCTTCTATTCTCTTCTTGTCTAAACTATTTATCGTCCATGTTTCACTTTCATACATGGCTACACTCCATACAAATACTTTCAGAAACGACTTCCTGACACTTAAATCTGTACTCGATGTTAACAAATTTCTCTTCTTCAGAAACGCTTTCCTTGCCATTGCCAATCTACATTTTATGTCCTCTCTACTTCGACCATCATCAGTTACTTTGCTCCCCAAATAGCAAAACTCCTTTACTACTTTAAGTGTCTCATTTCCTAATCTAATTCCCTCAGCATTACCAGACTTAACTCGACTACATTCCATTATCCTCGTTTTGCTTTTGTTGATGTTCATCTTATATCCTCCTTTCAAGACACTGTCCATTCCGTTCAACTGCTCTTCCAAGTCCTTTGCTGTCTCTGACAGAATTACAATGTCATCGGCGAACCTCAAAGTTTTTACTTCTTCTCCATGGATTTTAATACCTACTCCGAATTTTTCTTTTGTTTCCTTTACTGCTTGCTCAATATACAGATTGAATAACATCGGGGAGAGGCTACAACCCTGTCTTACTCCCTTCCCAACAGCTGCTTCCCTTTCGTGTCCCTCGACTCTTATAACTGCCATCTGGTTTCTGTACAGATTGTAAATAGCCTTTCGCTCCCTGTATTTTACCCCTGCCACCTTTAGAATTTGAAAGAGAGTATTCCAGTCAACATTCTCAAAAGCTTTCTCTAAGTCTACAAATGCTAGAAACGTAGTTTTGCCTTTCCTTAATCTTTCTCCTAAGATAAGTCGTAAGGTCAGTAATGCCTCACGTGTTCCAGTATTTCTGCGGAATCCTAAATGATCTTCCCCGAGGTCGGCTTCTACTAGTTTTTCCATTCGACTGTAAAGAATTCGTGTTAGTATTTTGCAGCTGTGGCTTATTAAACTGATTGTTCGGTAATTTTCACATCTGTCAGCACCTGCTTTCTTTGGGATTGGAATTATTATATTCTTCTTGAAGTCTGAGGGTATTTCGCCTGTTTCATACATCTTGCTCACCAGATGGTAGAGTTTTGTCAGGACTGACTCTCCCAAGGCCGTCAGTAGTTCCAATGGAATGTTATCTACTCCGGGGGCCTTGTTTCGACTCAGGTCTTTCAGTGCTCTGTCAAACTCTTCACGCAGTATCGTATCTCCCATTTCATCATCATCTACATCCTCTTCCATTTCCATAATATTGTCCTCAAGTACATCGCCCTTGTATAGACCCTCTATATACTCCTTCCACCTTTCTGCTTTCCCTTCTTTGCTTAGAACTGTGTTTCCATCTGAGCTCTTGATGTTCATACAAGTGGTTCTCTTATCTCCAAAGGTCTCTTTAATTTTCCTGTAGGCAGTATCTATCTTACCCCTAGTGAGATAAGCCTCTACATCCTTACATTTGTCCTCTAGCCATCCGTGCTTAGCCATTTTGCACTTCCTGTCGATCTCATTTTTGAGACGTTTGTATTCCTTTTTGCCTGCTTCATTTACTGCATTTTTATATTTTCTCCTTTCATCAATTAAATTCAATATTTCTTCTGTCACCCAAGGAATTCTACTAGCCCTCGTCTTTTTACCTACTTGATCCTATGCTGCCTTCACTACTTCATCCCTCAAAGCTACCCATTCTTCTTCTACTGTATTTCTTTCCCCAATTCCTGTCAATTGTTCCCTTATGCTCTCCCTGAAACTCTGTACAACCTCTGGTTCTTTCAGTTTATCCAGGTCCCATCTCCTTAAGTTCCCACCTTTTTGCAGTTTCTTCAGTTT
This sequence comes from Schistocerca nitens, assembly GCF_023898315.1. Classification (NCBI taxonomy): domain Eukaryota; kingdom Metazoa; phylum Arthropoda; class Insecta; order Orthoptera; family Acrididae; genus Schistocerca; species Schistocerca nitens. Next base: position 291,872,554 of record NC_064614.1, on the reverse strand, counting down.
TAATCTACAGGTCATAACCAATAGATTGTGGTCAGAGTCCACATCTGCCCCTGGAAATGTCTTACAATTTAAAACCTGGTTCCTAAATCTCTGTCTTACCATTATATAATCTATCTGATACCTTTTAGTATCTCCAGTGTTCTTCCATCTATACAACCTTCTTTCATGATTTTTAAACCAAGTGTTAGCTATGATTAAGTTGTGCTCTGTGCAAAATTCTACCAGGCGGCTTCCTCTTTCATTTCTTAGCCCCAATCCATATTCACCTACTACGTTTCCTTCTCTCCCTTTTCCTACTACCGAATTCCAGTCACCCATGACTATTAAATTTTCGTCACCCTTCACTATCTGAATAATTTCTTTTATTTCATCATACATTTCTTCAATTTCTTCGTCATCTGCAGAGCTAGTTGGCATATAAACTTGAACTACTGTAGTAGGTGTGGGCTTCGTATCTATCTTGGCCACAATAATGCGTTCACTATGCTGTTTGTAGTAGCTTACCCGCATTCCTATTTTCCTATTCATTATTAAACCTACTCCTGCATTACCCCTAATTGATTTTGTTTTTTTAACCCTGTAGTCACCTGACCAGAAGTCTTGTTCCTCCTGCACCGAACTTCACTAATTCCCACTATATCTAACTTTAACCTATCCATTTCCCTTTTTGAATTTTCTAACCTACCTGCCCGATTAAGTGATCTGACATTCCACGCTCCGATCCGTAGAACGCCAGTTTTCTTTCTCCCGATAACGACGTCCTCCTGACTAGTCCCCGCCCGGAGATCCGAATGGGGGACTATTTTACCTCCGGAATATTTTACCTAAGAGGACGCCATCATCATTTAATCATACAGTAAAGCTGCATGCCCTCGGGAAAAATTACGACCGTAGTTTCCCCTTGCTTTCAGTCGTTCGCAGTACCAGCACAGCAAGGCTGTTTTGGTTATTGTTACAAGGCCAGATCAGTCAATCATCCAGATTGTTGCCCTTGCAACTACTGAAAAGGCTGCTGCCCCTCTTCAGGAACCACACGTTTGTCTGGCCTCTCAACAGATACCCCTCCGTTGTGGTTGCACCTACGGTACGGCTATCTGTATCGCTGAGGCACGCAAGCCTCCCCACCAACGGCAACTATCCGCGTCAAAACAGCTCATGATGACGATGGATTTGGTATGGATAGCACTGGAGTGTATTTTACTTGAGGTCCTAACTAACGTATTCCCTGTAGAATGAAATTTTCACTCTGCAGCGGAGTGTGTGCTGATATGAAACTTCCTGGCAGATTAAAACAGTGTGCCGGACCGAGACTCGAACTCGGGACCTTTGCCTTTCGCTGGCAAGTGCTCCACCAACTAAGCTACCTAAGCACGACTAACTACCCGTCCACATAGCTTAATTCCGCCAGTACCTGGTCTCCTACCTTCCAAACTTCACAGAAGCTCTCCTGCGAACCTTTCAGAATAAGCTCTACTGGAAGAAAGGATATTGCTGAGACATGGCTTAGCCCGCGATAGCCAAAGGTTCCGAGTTAGACTCTCAGTCCGGCACACAGGTTTAATCTGCCAGGAAGTTTCTTATTCCGTGTAGCCTCTTTCTCTTATAGTCTTAAGGCTAGAGCACTGTAGTTTAAATTTTAGCCTTCTGTTGATGTTTCTCTGCCTCGTGATGACTGGGTGTTGTGTGATGTCCTTAGGTTAGTTAGCTTTAAGTAGTTCTAAGTTCTAGGGGACTGTATGACCATAGATGTTAAGTCCCATAGTGCTCAGAGCCTTCTGTTGATGTACCGCCCTACTAGCTTGGGCAACACGCCTTTCCTCTGCAGTCTAGTACCAATAGGGCCGTCTATTAGACCGTTTAGTCTCCTGAAATCCAAGTTATTCGATATACGTGTGGCTCTACGCTGCGCTTCACCTGGCAGCTATGAATATTTTACGATATTTTCCGTTAGTTTATTTGTCTGTGACCCTTCGTCCACTTTATATTAGCCCCAGTGTTTGTCGCCGGCCGCGGTGGTCTCGCGGTTCTAGGCGCTCAGTCCGGAACCGCGGGACTGCTACGGTCGCAGGTTCGAATCCTGCCTCGGGCATGGATGTGTGTGATGTCCTTAGGTTAGTTATGTTTAAGTAGTTCTAAGTTCTAGGGGACTGATGACCACAGATGTTAAGTCCCATAGTGCTCAGAGCCATTTTTGAACCCAGTGTTTGTCCTTTATAAGTTTTTTTTTTTGGTGTATTTTGTTCGACGATTTTTAACTTATTGCCATCGTTCTGACTAACCGCTCTACCAGTCGATGATATGTAATTCTTTGACAGCATTTTGTGAGTGTCAATCCGCTTTTTAAAAGTAATGACTGAAACTCAAGTGGATATTAGAACCATGCCCCTTAACTTGTAATTCTGTACAGCTACATCCTTGCTTTTGGTTTTCTTTTAGAAAATCTGAGGAAACCTTAACCAGGCAAAACGCGTTATTTGCAATAAAAATAACTCTGGAGCAGAGACAGGCTGTATAATCGTGGAATCCGGTTCTTTTACAAATCAGCCAATCAAGGAATCGAATAAGGTTAACAGAGATTAATAAGACAGCAGCTCTGTAGTTTGCCTCCGTCACAGCTATTAATTAAACGGAAGTACCCGCTGGGAAAGCGTACTTGTCAACTTGCACTCTGCGTTTTCCCTGTTCCAGGTTTGTTTGTGATCTACCGACTAGCAGGCCACGCTGTGGACTGCATAATGCGAGCGCTATCCGCCGCTCTAATTGGCGGAGCGCTAGAGCGCGCTGTATAGCCGCACCTACGCAAACAACCGATATCCGCCGCCGCTGCCGCCTTAAAGCCCTGTGGACACTGCAGCGCCGGTGGCTGATTGCCGACGATGTTTGCACAGGTCCGTGTCTGGGCGACCTGCCTGCTGCCGCTGAGCACACTGGCGGCGACAGACTGGCTCTGGGGCGGCCGCCGGGGAGTTGTTAGCGCAGCCACCTGCAGCGGCGGCGGCCGGGACCGGCTCTCCGCGTCTCCGCCGCTAACGGGCGGTGGCAGCTCGCGCGGAACACCACTTGCGTGCTGCCTCCCGCTGATGCGAACGGAGTGGAACAGCCGCTAAACTCCTGGGCTCGTCCTTAGAAATTTAAAGGTCCAAATTCACTCTAAAAGAAAAAAAGAAAATGCGACGGAATTCTGTATATGAGATGCAAGAGATGTACACGCACTGACAAATAAATTCCAGAGAGAGAGCTCACAATCTGAGCTACTCTGTAACGCGTTGCTCCACCTCTGGCCATTACGCAAGCAGTTATTCGACTTAGCGTAGATTCATAGAGTTGTTTGATTTCCTCCCTAGGGATATCCTGGCAGACTCTGTCCAATTGGCGTGTCAAATCGTCAGAATTCCAAATTCGTAGGAGAGCCCATCCCGTAGTTCTCCAAACGTTCTCAATTGAAGAGAGATCCGGCGATCAAGGTATTCAAGATACGGTTTGGCGAGCGTGAAGGCAAGCAGTATAACCTCCTGACGTTGTTGACGGGCTGTGGCGAAACAAGCGTTGTGTCATTGTGAGACGTACAGAGGCGAGCGAGTGTGCCGGGATTTACCCCATTTCACTGCTACTGGCGCCACGTCATCATAAAGCGCCTGTGCGTATCATACAGAGTATTGCTTCATAATCTAAGAATGAAATTAAAATTTGAAATAATTTTTCCAAAGTTTGTCAATGTGAGCTTCATTGTATTACTTTCAGCATAGTGAAGCCTCAGAATTATCACGTCAGTAAATTTTGATAAATACATTATTTTAATAAAAAATAAATGGCACTAAATAACGCAGCTAGAAAGACAAAAATCGTTGAGAATGTGTGAATGTATGTCACAATCAAAATTTACATGTCTCAACTTGGTCGTAGCAATATTTTGGCCAAAATCCGCGTTTTTACGAACATTTGAAGGCCCTAGATATTAGGCTGAGATAGACAAAAATTCGTATGTAGCCTCAGTTTCATATAAAACATTAACTACGTGACTTTATTATGCTTCCCCGGATAGTTTTCAAGTAATTTACTAAAAACTAAATTTGGGACAAAAACGTCATTGATTGTCATTTGTAATTGTTATTGGAAGTACTAATAATGGCGGTTGATGACATTAATTAAAAAATACCGTTTCAAGACTTTAGTAAATGACAGTTAATACAAGATCTCTTAAAGAGGTACTGTGAGAAAATGAAACACCAAAAGTGTTTTCGCTTTGTGCATGTGACCTTTTACTGAATATTTTAATCAGTTAGAAATCGAAAGTTCAGTTTGTAGCCATAGTTCCTGGTCCTGCTGAGTAGATATCAAGCAGGAACATTTTCTTATAGTGAGCACAAGACTAACATGGACTTGCAGATGGGAAATCATGGTCAGTATGTTCTCCGTCGCTTTTTGGCTAACCGCAAAAATAGTGTTCAGTCTTTTGTACATACGGTGACGATGAATTCAACCCGCCGCTCCACAGGACAACGAAAGGGGGCGTATATGATCGTCAACGTTCCGCTGAGCTGTAAGGGTGACATAGATGACAACCAAAGGGGACCTGCTGTAAAAAGAAATGGCATCTCAGGCCTTCAGTGCTGGTTGTCAGGACGTCTGGCAGGGGACAGTAGGGTCACAACGCTCTCCGGGCCATCTCCAGACACGTATTCGCTGGTCATCCGGTCTCAATTCGAAGCGGAACTCATCACTGGAGACTACTCCATTCACTGAGATTCTAGACCGAAGTAATGTCTGGAGACGAGTCCGACAGTGCTAGGATAGCACCGTGGCTTTTGCCCATCATACGACTCGAGAAACGAGAGTGATGTTCTGGGATGCCATTTCTCTTCATAGCAGGACCCCTTTGGTATTCATCCGCGGTACGTTGACGATATTCTGCTACCCATTTTGTTGTCCTTCATGGCAAGCCATCCCGGCCTTAATGTTTGAGTAAGGTTATACCCATCTGCACACAGCATAAGTTTGAACTGCTTGTTTTTGGACTAGCCAAACCCAACGTTGGCCAGGAAGGTGACTGGATCACTCCCCAATTGAGAAATGTTTCAGGGGTTGCGGACAGAACCTCCCAACCAGCTCGGGTTTTTAACTATCTAACGCGCCACCCTTGGACAGAATTTGGCATGATGTGCCTCAGGAAGACATCAGTCAATCCCAAGCCGAATAACTGCTTGCACAAGGACCAGTAGTGGACCTACGCTTTGACTTGCTCAATTTGTGAAGCTTTTAATCTTGAATAAATTAGACGATTTTTCCGAAATTGTAGTAATTTGTTCTTCTGTACATGCACATCACATCTACCGATTTCCTTCTCATTCAGACAATCCCTTTATGGTTGGTCTGTTTTGGTCCTACATTATTTGTTTCATTTAACGTTGTTATGGACTTCAGTCCTGAGCAGTTTTATCTCTGCACCAGTATCGCAACCTTCATCCATCTGAATTTACCGGAGTGCAGCCTTGGTCTCCCTTTACAGTTCTCACCCCCGCCCCAAACACCCCCCCTCCCTCCACCCACATACACACTCTTCCCACCATTACCAGTTTGACAGTCGCTAGATCCTTCAGGATGTGACCTGTTAACCAATCCCCTCTTTTACTCAAGGCATGTGATGAATTAATTTTCTGCCTACTTCGATTCATTGACCAATCTACCATCTAAACTTCAGAATTCTCCTGTAGAAATGCATTTCAGAATGTCTATTCTTGTCTGAACTTCCGTACAAGGCTACACTTCTAACACTTTCAGAACAGACTTACTGACATATATCTGTTTCAGAAAAGCTTCCTTTGCTAAAGTAAGTCTGCGTATTATATCCTCTCTGCTTCGAAAACCATGAGTTATTTTGCTTTCCAAATAGTGAAACTCATTAACTATTTTTAGTGTCTCATTTTCTGATGTAACTCCCTCAGCATCGTCTGATTTAATTCGACGACTTTCCAGTACCATTCTTTTACTTTGTTGACGTTCATCTTATTATTTCTTTTAAAGATTACTCATTGTGTTCAACTGCTCTTCCAAGTCCATTACCAACTGTGACAGGTTTGAAATGTCATCAGCAAGTTCGTAAAATTTTTATTACTTGTCTCGGACGTTAAATTCAGTTTCTAATTTTCTCTTTTGTTTTTGCGGCAACTCTTATCACGTTACCGTGTTACTAGGCGTCTCCATCTCCAGCTGCTGCTCGTCTAACAATGGCTACGGCCGTTCGTCCGGCCACCACTCGCAGTACGCGCGGTCGACATGTGACCACGCAAACAACGTGTTACTATTACCGCCTACCGTCACACCATCAGCGCTCATCCGCTAGCCTCTGGTGTCCGTTCCACAATCCACAGTTAGGATCAGCAGTTGCTACCCTATAGCGGGTTTGCGAAACAGATGCGCGCACCGATGCTCACAGGGCGCCAATTGGCGTCAATTTGAGCTACATCTGCTTACTTAGGCCTCGGCCCGCGTTCTAAGCCTTACTTCGCTACATGCTCCGCAACTACCGTATTCTTGTGCTCAGCACTACGGCTGGCTTTGAATTACTATTGGACTTGGAGGTATTACTGTCGTTATATCCATTGTTTGCCAGTTATGTATTTTTGGTATCACTAAATGCGCTGAAATGACAGAAGTCAAGGGATATCTCCTAATATCGTGTCGCCTCTCCTTTTCCCGGCGCAGTGCATCAATTTGACATAGCACAGAGCTACGGTCGCAGGTTCGAATCCTGCCTCGGGCATGGATGTGTGTGATGTCCTTAGGTTAGTTAGGTTTAAGTAGTTCTAAGTTCTAGGTGACTGATGACCTCAGATGTTAAGTCCCACAGTGCTCAGAGCCATTTGAACCATAGCACAGACTCAACATGTGGTTGGAAGTCCCCTGCAGAAATATTCAGCCATGCGGCGTCTGCAGTAGCCCGTAATTTCGAAAGTGTTGCCGGTGCAGGATTTTGTACACGAACTGAGCTCTCGATTACGTCCCATAAACGTTCGATGCAATTCGTGACGAGCGATAAGGCTGGCCAAATCATTCGCTGAAGTTGTCCACAATGTTGTTCAAACCAACCGCGAACAATTGTGGCACGATAACATAGGGTGTTGTCATCCATAAAGATTCAGCGTTGTTCAGGCTGAAAATGGGCTACAAGTAGTCGAACATAACGATTTCCCGCCAAAGATCGGTTCAGTTGGACCAGATGATCCACTCCATTCCATGTAAACACAGCCTATTGCATTATGGAGTCACCACCAGCTTGCACAGTGTACATGGTTTCGTGCGGTTCGCATCAAACTCGAACCCTACCATACCAACGGAAACCGGGACTCATCTAACCAGGCCATGGTTTCTAGTCATCTAGGGCCCAACTGATACGGTCACGACTTCATGAGAGGCTATGCATGCGATGTCGTACTGTTAGCAAAGGCACTAGCGTCGGTCGTCTGCTGTCACAGCTCAATAAGCCAAATGTCGCCCACTGCCCTAAGGGTTACGTTCAATGTACGTCCTACATCGATTTCTGCGATTATTTCACGCAGTGTTGTTGCCTGTTATCACTGACAACCCTACACAGATGCCGCTATTCTCAGTCATTAAGTGAAGGCCATCGGTCATTTCGTCGTATGAGGTGAGAGGTAACGCCTGAAATTTTGTTTCTCGGCACACTCTTGTCTCTGTGGGTGTCGGAGAACCGACTCTCCTTACGATATCCGTAATAGAATGTCCCATGCGGCTATATCCAAGCCCCATTCCGCGTTCAAAGCCTGTTAAATCCCATCGTCAGCCATAATTACGTCGGAAACCTTTTCACACGAATTACAGCTCTAACAACGCACTGTCTTCTTATACCTTGTGTAAGCAATACGACTGCTATCTGTATATGTGCAAATCGCTATCCCATGATTGTTTTCTCCTTAGTGTAACTTCGCAAGTACTGAATCCCTTCCACACACGAGTCGCAACTGTAGCCTGCTTTCTGGACTTTCACTCTTTGTATTTTATCCTTATTATCTTCAGAATTCCAAGAAGTGTATTCTAGTGAATATGGTCAAAAGCCTTCAACAAATAGGCAAATGGAATAACCTATCTTCTAAGTTACGTCTCAGGTTCGGTACTGCTTACGTGTTCCTACATTTATCCAGACCTCAGACTCTTCTTTCCCGACGTCGGATTCAATCTGACTTTCCATTCTTCTGTAAATAATTGCTGTCAATGATGTGCAACCGTGTTTTTATTAATATGATGGTTCTGTTGTATTCATACAATTCAGCACCTACCGCCATTATCATTAGGATTATCACATTCTTCCTGAACTCAAGGATATATCCTCATTCTCATACATCTTGCATAACCTGTGGAATAGTTTTAACATGGTGAATTCTCCCAAGGCTCTTAATCATTCTGAGGGAATGTCGTCTACTGCAAGTGCCTTGTTCCAACCTAGATTTTTAGTGCTCTTAAACTTTTCTCGCTGTATAATATCTCCTACTCCATCTTCATCAACTTCGCCTTCCGTCTCTATATCAATGTTTTCATTTCCTTTGTATAGCCCTTCTATATATACCTTCCACCATTTGGGGAACAAACGCACAAAATATGAACACAATTTTCAAACTCCAGAAAAGAGCCATAAGAATAATAACCAAAAATACCAGTCGAGCTCATTGTAAAGATCTGTTCAAAACACTGGGGATTTTAACTGTGCCATGTGAATACATTTACCTGTCAGTTGTACACATCAAAACTAACATTGGTAATTACTGCACAAACACCTCTGTCCATGACCATGCAACAAGAGATAGACTCAACTTACATTTACCAAGAAAAAATAAACATAAAACTCAAAATAGCATTTTCTACCAAGGAATAAAACTATACAATAAATTACCAAAACAGATTAAATAAATTGCAAAAATACACTTATTTAAAAAGGCAGCCAAAAAGTACCTGTTATGCAATACATTTTATACATTGAAGGATTACTTAGATAAAACAGAGTAGGGGGTTGGTAATGTTATACAAATAAATAATAATAATATAATAATGATTATAAAACATACAACATTCCACATAATACCTTCACTTTGTTTTTTTTTTCCTTCTTTTTTCCTTTCTACAAACACTCTCCCCTCAAGCTATGCATAGCACAATACTAACACGTCTTCCTCTTTCGGAGCTCAACATCTTACTCATTATGGAGGGATGCTAACTCAGTTTTTCAGGATAGCAAATGGGAAGTTGCGGTCAGGAAATGGCCCAGAGATCGTGTGACTGTGTGTGTGTGTGTGTGTGTGTGTGTGTGTGTGTGTGTGTGTGTGTGTGTGTGTGTGTGTAGAGTTATGAAACAATGTGTGTATAGTGTTTGCAGTGACTGATAGATATGAGTGAACAGTGTGGCATCACATTATTTAATAAGTTATTTGTAAAAAAAGTATTGTATACTAGGAGTAAAATCAAATGACTGTCTCTAACTATAAGTCTGTAAATACATGTGTATATGAATTAGCTTATTTTAAATTGGTCTAAACTTGTAAATACTTTGATATTTCCGATATCCTTGTAAAAAGAAATGTACGGATGAATAAAGCTGCTGCTACTACTACTACTACTACTACTACTACCACTACTACCACCCCCTTCCAGCCTTCCCTTCTTTGTTTCCTTCATCGACTTACTACCAAGTAATCTGCAAGAGTTACATTACAAACAGATTATTTCTTAAACTGATCTCTTATAATACTATTTGAGCTCATAATCTTATTTTCAAGCATAGCGTCATGCTCAGAATGTTTAAATAGTGGCTCATTATTGGTGGGATTCTCAACTCTTCCACGTGCCGAACAAAACTCTTGATACGTGAGATATTCCGATAAACCCCAACAGGCCTAAAGACTCAAGTGATACTGGAGCAGTTTCAGATTTGAAATAAAATTATAAATGAAATAGCAACAAAGAGGGAACAACAAATGGATAGCTACCGTTAGATGAAGAACTTGCAGTCATGGTAATTATGAGTTCAAAATATGAATATTATTAATTTATATATTACGTAATTAGTTACTTCCATAAAGCTGTACGGTTGTTAAAATGAGATTCAAACCCTTTTATATCGCCACTCCAACCATACGTAGCATAAACGATGAATCAGATAAATTGCGTCTACTAAATTATACCATTTCACCTCTAGCAGAACCACAGACTCATCAACTGTAGCTCTTTCCCTTAGGAATCCAAAGAGTGCAACAGAAACGTTTTCTTTTGTGTGTGTGTGGGGGGGGGGGGGGGGAGACAACTCGATGCGTTTTTATGCCGTTCTGGAATTCCATCTTTCTCAGTTACACATGCCAACGACGAATACAAAATAAATAACTGAATGTCCGTGTGATGTGTACAAATGACGAAAACACACAGCAAATGTAGATCAGACTTCAGTGCTCGGGATTGTTTTACGGAATTCACGATCTTAGATTACTTACTTGAAGGTGTTTTGTATGCAAATAAGATTTTTAAGCCACGATTGCTTACGTGCTAGTTACGAAATATGTTGTTGATCATGTTCAAAGAATTTGAAATGCTCATCCTATTGGAACTGAGGAAGATTAACGCACAATGTATATAGGATCTAACATTATGAAAAGATAAATGATTTTCAAATTATAACTTATTCTTACAGGTGCTTGATAGTGCATGGGGAACGTAAAGCTTTTAACAGACGATTGCAATCCAGGAGCGTCAGCGACATTCAAAAAAATAACAAGTACACACAGAATGCTGAGCTCGAAATAAACACGGATATCCTGGATTTAAAATTGTAAATTTCCGGAGCATGTTTACTGACCTAGCTCGCCGATTGCTGTTTACAGTAGCAAAAATTCGTATTAGTCATAGAATTCACTGCTAACGCCTTGTTTCTTCTTTCTTTATTGAATTTACATCCATTATAACACTCGATACTGCAAGTTGAACTGTTATGTGGAAGTCTCAACGACTCAAGCTGGAGTGGGGGATAGGACACATCCACTGCTACTTGGTTGAGGAACAGCAGCTAGCATAACAATTGAGAGCTAGTAGTCAAAATTATTTTATTATAATTGATTCGAACCAAGTTGTTATGGGTATCAGTTAATCTAGTTATCGCTAAAAGCAGTAATAGTCACACATGCATCGGGACACTGCAGTGTCTGTGCTTCAACGTTCGCCGCACATTAGGGAACAATTATCGGTACTTACTTTTGAAACACACACACACACACACACACGCGCGCGCGCACACACACACACACACACACACACACACACACACACACAGCCGGCCGGAGTGGCCGTGCGGTTCTAGGCGCTACAGTCTGGAGCCGAGCAACCGCTACGGTCGCAGGTTCGAAGCCTGCCTCAGGCATGGATGGGTGTGATGTGCTTAGGTTAGTTGGGTTTCATTAGTTCTAAGTTCTAGGCGACTGATGACCTCAGAAGTTAAGTCGTATAGTGTTCAGAGCCATTTGAACACACACACACACACACACACATATATATATATATATATATATATATATATATATATATATATATATATATATATATATATATTCGATACGTTAGGAGTAAATGACAACTTTTTCCTATATTCATCTGGATAGTCATTAATCTCCCCCAACCTGAGACATCTTATGGCAAGAAATACACGTCTAAGTTACAGAATACCCATGTCAACAAGGGACCTCAGAAGGAAACCACTCTGTTTATAATGAAATTGTGTAAGAGTTACATGAATAGCAAGAAGTTTAGTAATCAGTCAAATGAAGCGAAACTGGTAATATACAATTTTGGAATTGAAGCTTCCTGGAGGACTGACACACTGTGCCAGATTAGGCCTCGAACAAAGAACCTTCCGCAGGCAAACGCTCTGCCAACTGAGCTATCCTTCCACGACTCGCGACTTACCCTCATAGCTTCACGTCCGCCAGCTGCTCATCTTCCTCCCTCCAGATTTCACATAAGACCTCCAGCATATCTTGCGGGGCTACGACTCCTGGAAGAAAGGATACCACCTGGGGGGGGACTAGTTGTGAGTGGTGATTGAATAGCGTCGGTAGAACATCTGCCCACTGCAGACAGAGGTTCCTGGCTCTAGTCCCGGCGTAGCTCAGTTTTAATCAACCAGGAAGTTTCCAATCGGCGGACGCGCTCATACAGAGTGAAATTTAATTCCAGATACTTGGAATACTGCTCCTCTGTTACGTGTATCACTTTCCTGTGGAAACCTGTGACTAGAACACTCTATACCATTTTTACATGACAAATAGAAAACCGTTCGTGGTTCATCAGAACAGATAGTTATGTCCGCGGGACCTAACGAAAACAAAAAATGTCACATGCTTCCCAAATTTTATCTTCGTACCTGCGGAAGCAAACAAATGTCCAGATTCAGATTATACGCGCCAACGAAATGGTTTTTCCGTCATAATTTAATTAAAAAATTTTTCCCTCTGGCTGAATTTGTAAGCGAGATCCGGCACGAATTATGCCAGTATATTAAACATCGCGGATGACAACTCGCAGCTATCTTTTTGTGGACGTTTTGATCTGTTATCTGTCTAATGAAAACGCAATGAGGCCGGAAGCAGGCAATGGCGTCGTCTGACGAATTTCGACGCCGCGGCGACAGTGGGATGGCGTCTCTCCTGTCTGCGCTGCCGGTGACAAATGAACGTAGGCGCTCCACTGTAGCGGAGCACACTTGTACGGCGAGGGAGGCGAGAGGCAGCGGCAGCGGCAGCGGAATCAATGTGCGCGCTAGCGTTAATTGCGGATGGCTCGCTGCATGCAGGTATCGAGTTCGCCATAGTCTACTGGATTTGTTATCTAGTGCGCGAAGCATATATATATATATATATATATATATATATATATATATATATATATATATATAGGATGTTACAAAAAGGTACGGCCAAACTTTCAGGAAACATTCCTCACACACAAAGAAAGAAAGTATGTGATGTGGACATGTGTCCGGAAACGCTTACTTTCCATTTTAGAGCTCATTTTATTACTTCTCTGCAAATCACATTAATCGTGGAATGGAAACACACAGCAACAGAACGTAGCAGCGTGACTCCAAACACTTCGTTACAGGAAATGTTCAAAATGTCCTCCGTTAGCAAGGATACATGCATCCACCCTCCGTCGCATGGAATCTCTGATGCGCTGATGCAGCCCTGGAGAATGGCGCATTGTATCACAGCCGTCCACAATACGAGCACGAAGAGTTTCTACATTTGGTACCGGGGTTGCGTAGACAAGAGCTTTCAAATCCCCCCATAAATGAAAGTCAAGAGGGTTGAGGTCAGGAGAGCGTGGAGGCCATGGAATTGGTCCGCTCTACCAATTCATCGGTCACCGAATCTGTTGTTGAGAAGCGTACGAACACTTCGACTCAAATGTGCAGGAGCTCCATCTTGCATGATCCACATGTTGTGTCGTACTTGTAAAGGCACATGTTCTAGCAGCACAGGTAGAGTATCCCGTATGAAATCATGGCGGTGAATCGAGGAAGTACAGTACATACTGACTAAAATGAGCTCTAACATGGAAATTAAGCGTTTCCGGACACATGTCCACATAACTTATTTTCTTTATTTGTGTGTGAGGAATGTTTCCTGAAAGTAACGTATATATGTTTGCGTGTGTGTGTGTGTGTGTGTGTGTGTGTGTGTGTGTGGGTGGGTGGGTGGGTGGGTATGTTCCACTTTCGAGTCGTGCGTGATGGACTAACATATCCGTGACGAAATGTGTTTCTCTTCTTGGCATCTTCTCTATTTCTTCAATCCACATTTAATACGGGTCCTAGTCGACGAGTAGTATTTATGAAATAGCTGGAACGATGTATCTATAAGCTCCTTCCTTTCTGTGTGTACTACACTTTTTGAGGATTCTTCTATTGAATCTTAAGCAAGCATTTTAACATTCGCTTTATGTAGTTGTAACGCTTTAAATCGCTCCGTACCCACAATTCTAGGTAGGAGCAATGCAGCATTTTTTTTTTTTTCTGAAAGCCTGTTGATTTTATTCAGCAATCCAAAACACGACATTATTCCCCACCCTACAAAACTCTTAACATAATGTTCGTAAAATGTCACGGTCTATGCCACCTTACTGGGAGAGCTTGTATGACACTCTCCTAGTCGACGGTGGAACCAAGGACTTCCAGTATCGATAACCTTTTCATCATCCACGTACTACTTCCAACGGAGTGCGTCCTTCATTGGGCCAAATGGGTGGAAGTCGAAAAGTGTGAGGTCAGGGCTGTAGGGCGGATGAGGAAGAACAGTCCAGTAAAGTTTTGTGAATTCCTCTTGGGTGCGCGTACTTGTGCGAGGCTTTGCGTTGCCATGGAGAAGGACAAGTTCGTTTGCATTTTTGTGGCAATGAACACGCTGAAATTGTTTCTTCAATTTCTTGAGGACAGCACAGTGCAGTTCAGAGTCGCTCGTTGCACCATGATGGAGGACATGAAACAAAGTCCCAAAAGACCGGCTGAGGATGCGGCTTTGAACTTTTTCTTCGGAGGAGAGGTCGTGTAGCACCAATCCATGGACTGCCTTTACGGGACCATGTTCCATGTTACATCGCCTGTGACGATGTTCGACAAAAAATTGCCACGATTATCACAAAACGCGCAAGCAGTTCCGCACACATGGCCCTTCGTAGCTCTTTATAGTCTCCTGTTAGCGAGGAAGCCAGCGGGCGCACACCTTTGAGTACCACAGCTGGTTAACGAACGTGTCAGCACTGCCAAAATAGACGTCTCTTGAACACCGAGGGGTTTAATTGTAATCCGTAGATGACGTCGAATGAGAGTGTCAGCACGTTCCAATTTTGCAGGAGATACAGCTTCGTCTGCCGTTGTGGCCGAGTGGTTCTAGGTGCTTCAGTCCGTAACCACGCGGGTGCTACGGTCACAGGTTCGAATCCTGCCTCGGGCATGGATGTGGGTGATGTCCTTAGGTTAGTTAGGTTCAAATGGCTCTGAGCCATAGAACTACTTAAACCTAACTAACCTAAGGACATCACACACATCCATGCCCAAGGCTGGACTCGAACCTGCGACCGTAGCGGTCGCGCGGTTCTAGACTGAAGCGCCTAGAACCGCTCGGCCACAACGGGCGGCGTTCCACCTGTAACAACTCGAATTGTGAGCGGCGTAGTGAAATACGACGGGCTGTAGTTAGTCTCGTGCTTCATTCTCTTTTTTCCGGCGTATTTAATCTATCGATATGATAGGGCTAAGTAATAAATTATTATGTATAATAGCGATATTATTCGTGGGTGTAGGTGATGGTTCTAGAGGATTTCCTTAAATTTCTCTTAATTCTAAAGTGCATGCTGAACTCATTCTGGTAGTTAGCATGGAATGAAAATGTGGCCATTACAGTTTCCGCTCCCTTTGGCGTGCCCTCAGCTGACGAGATGGCTGGCTGGACGAGCACTAGGGAGTAGCGCCGGCCACCTGCGTCCTCTAAGCGACGCCCGCTGTCACATACACCTTGGCTAAGGGTGGCCTGCGTCTTTGACGAAATTAGCCACGCTCGGGAGAGAGAGTATTTTCGTGCTGAGTTCAGCCAACTCGCCCACTTCTGGCCGCTTGGCATATATACATTTAGAGGATTGCCCAAAGGAAAGACCACCCGCACAAATGGCATGTCCCGTGCAGTAACATAACAGTATTGTAAGTAACCCTGCGTGCCTCCACCGGCGAGACTCTTTTCTAGTGCCGACAGGTCACTGCCGCCTTCAACATAGACAATGAGAAGGGAAAATCACGAACAGATTTCGGCGGGACGCTGTTTAGTAGGTCGCAACTCGGAATATTTGGAGTGGCGATGTGCCATAGGGTGGCACCCGCAAGTTATAGAAATAGGAGTTCGGGTAGCTCGGCGTTCAGAATCGATACTGAATCTTCAAGAACAAAACTGTAAGGTTTGGATTGGTGCAATAAAGTAAGGTGTCACAAATTGGCCAAACTGACATTTTTGGCAGGTTCATACCGGGGAAGAGCAGGATAGTAAAATATCGGGCACTTCTACGCCAGGAGACACAGAAACGTCTTCTTCGTCAGGAGTCATGGTAAACGGATTTGGTCGTTGAGAGCCACAGACACTGGTCTTCTGCATCGCGAGAAGAGAATGTAACCCACGAGTAGACAGACCACGATATGCTAGCTTCCGACCCCACCTTCGGTCTCGCCACACCTTGTCTCCTGAAAATAATATGTCGCAGCTACTCACTCACTCACACACACTCACTCACTGGTCATACCGGAATCGAGAGTCCATTACCGCAGCAACGTATTTTAGCCTTCTGTCCCAGTCTTGGGCTATTTCCTTCCATTCACCTTCATAACCTAGGCTCCTCAAATCAGCCTTCACATTGTCCTACCATCTACTCCTCGGTCTCCGCACAGGACGTTTCCCCTCTAAGTGCCTTACCAGTACTCTGCGCGCTGCCCTGCCCTCATCCATTCGAGCTACGTGACCCGCCCATCGCAGCCTGCGAGATTTAATAATACTCTTCCTTATGCAGTTTTCGCCACTCTCCGCTAATGTCATCCCTTTTTGTACCGAAAATTTTTCTCAAAATTTTGTTTTCAAATGCTCGAAACGGCTTTTGATTTTGCACAGTGAGAGACCAAGTCTCACACCCATACAGCATAACTGGTAGAATAATAGTTCTGTATATTCTAATCTTTAAATTCCTAGACAATATCCGTGATGAAAGTAATCTATTCAGTGAGAAGCAGCACCCATTTCCCGCCCGTAATCTCTTCTTCAGTTCGGATTCAATCTCATTTCTCGAAGTGATTTCCACGCCTAGATACTTAAATTTGTTCACTTTTTCAAACTGCATGTCTCCAACTATTTAACATTTTCTGATCTACTGCTGTTGTCATTCTAGCAGTAACCAGGTAATTAGTTTTGTCTTCACTTATCCTTAGACCTACATCTTCACTAGCCTTGATTAACGCATTCGCATTTGCTGTTACAGATTCTTTCCTATCGCTAATGATGTTTAGATCATCTGCATACCCTAATATCTTAATATTTCCATTTAACTCCACACCCTCTGAATTATCTGCTGCCATTCGTACAATATATTCTAGGACTAAATTAAAAAGTAGCGGAGACAGGGCATCTCCCTGCTTAAGACCGTTCTTTATTACAAACGCAGTAAGAAATTCGCACGGGGTGATAGGCGCGTTGGTTCACACTGAGCAATCGGTCACTATATGGTGATCATTCGGATATGATTCAACTCTTTCTCTTTACTCACTAACCTTCCGATGCTGTCAAACCAACCGTTCAAATCTGCGACTGACGGCCAGTGAAGACGATTTCTTGTTCGTTCAGTCTGTTTTATGAGAACGTTTCCTGTCCTTTCCCTCTGAAGATCCACAATTATCACACGCTAATATGAGTATACGCTCTCACTCTCTGTGATGAGTATTTGATCCTTGTTTGCTGCGTGCAATCGTTGAATTCATAACAAGAAATATATGTACTTTGTAACCCTTGTTTCATTAGGGAAGCTGATAGACCTCGTAATTATTAATTAGGACAATCATCTACCATTCCATTATTAGGGCCAACCAATGCCGTGTGACTTGTTCCTATATATACACCTGGACATTCTTCCAAGCTGCGTTATAACTACTAGGGCCTGGCATCTTATTACTTTACGCAAGTCGTTGAGCTTCACACAGACCCCTTAGCCAGTGGTACCCGCGGCCACCACTGTGCAGCAAAACTGGGCTACGCACTTGAGGCCATGGGCACTGTTCCCTATGCAGCACAACGTGGAGGTGGGGCTTTATGGATTTCTTTTGTCCGCACTTTGGTGTTATCATTTATTTACTTGCACCAATTACACTTTTTTAAAAGAAAAACACAGGAATTTGGAAATAGGATATTATAAATTTATGGTATAATTTAAGAAGCTAAGAAAAGAATACAGAAAAGAGTAGATACAGATATGCCTTCACACGCACTACAATGACAAAGGGGCTTGAAGTCCAGCGTCACATGTGGTGCTACCCGTTTCTCTATCCACATGAACATCCCTCTTCCGGAAAACTCGATTTGTTCAGTCCATGCGGATCTGAGTTATATCGGTATGTTTGTTATGGTGCTGTGTGTATTGCTGTTTGTTAGGTTACAAAACAACTACAACGACTTGGTTAGTTAGTAAATTCTGCATGGATTTGAAACAATACCCTGCTTCAGCTGTGGGAGATATAACAAGCCATAACTAACATATTGTTAATCTCCTAAATACATTTATGTAGAATAAAACTAGACTTTCTTAAGTGGTGGACCCAGCAATTTCGTATAATTGCTTGATATTTATGATTTGTTTATGTTCTGTACTTACATCCTTTCGTTTTCCTTGATCACTTTATATGAAATTTATATAACATTAATATTATTACATTTACAATGATGTGTTCATTTATGTAACTACAAGACGACGTTGGCTATAGGTTTAACGTTGATTCTATAGCAATATCTATCCATGGACCTAATTAATACTACTTTTAATTAGGACTAAACTGTTAGTTCATCGTTTTACCGACCCCCCCGACTCAGAAGATATAGTTGCTGAATAGTTCAAAGAAAGCTTGAGTCTCATTTCAAATAGGTACCCCACTCATACAATTACAGTCGGTGCCGACTTCAATCTAGCCTCGATTTACTGGAAAAATTATACGTTTAAAGACGGCGGCAGGCATAAAACGTCATCCGAAATTGTACTGAATGCTTTCTCAGAAAATTAATTTGAGCAATTAGTTCATGAGCCCACTCGAAGCGTAAACGGTTGCGAAAGCATATCTGACCTCTTAGCAACAAATAATCCTGGACAAATAGGGAGTATCATGACGAATACAGGGATTAGCGACCACAAGGCATTTACTGCAAGGCTGAATACTGAACTACCACTATCATCAAAAAGAAACGGAAAGTACATCTAAAAAAGCTGATAAAATGCTGTTAACGCCTTTTTAAGAGACGGTCTCCACTCCTCCTGATTTGATCTCGTAAGCGTAGGAAAGATGTGGAATGATTTCAAAGAGATAGTATCTACGGAAAATGAGACATGCATACGACATAAATCAATAAGTGGTGGTGCTGATCCACCATGGTACATAAAACGGGTTAGATAGATGTTGCGGAAGCAACGAAAAAGGCTTGCAGAATTAAATGAACGCAAAATCCCCAAGATTGGCAAAGTGTTGCAGAAGTTCGAAATATAGCGCGTACTTCAATGCGAGATGCTTTTAATAATTTCCACAACGAAACTAAGTCTCGCAATCTGGCAGAAAACCCAGAGAAATTCAGGTCGTACATAAAGCACACCAGGGCAAGACGTAATCAATACCTTCACTGCGCGATAACAACGGTGAAGACACTGATGACAGTGCCTGTAAATCAGAGTTGTTAAACACTGTTTTCCGAAATTTCTTCGCCAAACAAGACGAAGTAAATATTCCTCGATTCCAATCAAGAACAACTGCGAAGATGAGAAACATAGACGTAGATATCCTCGGTGTAACAAAACAGCTTAAATGATTCAATAAATGCAAGGCCTCTGGTCCTGTCTCTATACCAGTGAGGTTCCTCTCAGAGTATGCTGATAAAATAGCTGTATATTTAGCAAGTATATACAACCACTCGTTCACAGAAAGTTCTGTACCTAAATACTTGAAACCTACTCAAGTCACACCAATACCCAAAACGGGAAATAGGAGAAATTCACTGAATTACAGGCCCATATTTCTAACGTCTATTTGCAGTTGGGTTTTGGAACATATACTGTATTTGAAAATTATGAAATACCTCGAAGAAAACTATTTATTGACACACACTAACAAGGGGAGGCCGCCAATTGCGAAATTCAGATTCGATTCATACTGCGCATAATAAAAGCTAATGGCCAGAGGTGTAATGTGGCAAAGCACCAAGATGCACTTCTCAGCCGTTGTCGAGAAAATCGACAGTTAAAAGAAACCGTTGCAGTGAAATACTCTCTACGATTAACAATTCTCTACAGCGTCGTGGCGCAGCGGTAAGCGCTCTGGTTCCTAATCCGAAGGTCGCCGGATCGAATCTCGTGCTATGCAACTTTTTTTTAGTATTTGTTTATATATATATATATATATATATATATATATATATATATATATATATATATATATATATAATTCCCGGCAATCAGTTGCAACAATCATGCATATAATAAGTTGTTGAAAGTCGTTTGTCGTGCAAAAACTGGCGACTTCGAACATCATTATGTTTTCCGCAAACAAAGTTGTATTTCACAAATGTTATTAATTGTCTTCATAACGTTAACCACGCATAGTTAACGGAAGACGTAGACACGATATTCCGAAACGAATACGTATAGCGTAAGTCAAACGTTCGAATTATAATAGAGACCCCACGAACACAAATTTGCTGTGGCAGGTATGAAATATAAACTCCGTTACTCGCTCGTTACACTTGAATGACAGATGTTGAATGGGCCGAAACGAGCCGCCGCATAACAGCGTAGTTGCCTGCTAACTTCGAAAGAAGGTAGATGCGGTCCCTAGCGCAACTTATAACATTGTCGAAAATCAGTGCGGACGGGAGAGCTTTGGTACACCCTGTTAAAAAAAAAAAACGGAAAAATGGAGGCGGTACAATTGGAGAGCGATCCGCCTTCACCAACATGCATAAGCAATTCATTAATATATATATATATATATATATATATATATATATATATATATATATATATTTGAATTACAAAAAACTAATAATAAAAAAAATTGCATGGCGCGAGATTCGATGCGGCGACCTTCGGATTACGAACCCGAGCGCTTACCGCTGCGCCACGACGCTGTAGAAAATTACTAATCGTCGAGAGTATTTCACCGCAACGGTTTCATTTAACTGTCGATTTTCTCGACAACGGCTGAGAAGTGCATCTTGGTGCTTTGCCACATTACACCTATGGCCATGAGCTTTTATTATGCGCAGTATGAATCGAATCTGAATTTCACAATTGGCGGCCTCCCCTTGTCAGTGCGGATTGAGGAAACATCGCTCTTTTGAAACACAACTAGCTCTTCATACTGATGATGTAATGAGTGCTATCAACAGGGGATGTCAAATTGAGTCCATATTTTTAGATTTCCAGAAGGCTTTCGACACCGTTCCTCACAAGCGTCTTCTAACCAAACTGCATGAATATGAAATATTGCCTCAGTTGTGCGACTGGATTCGTGATTTCCTGTCAGACAGGTCACAGTTCGTCGTAATAGACAGAAAGCCGTCGAGTAAAACGGAAGTAATACCCGGCGTTCCCCAAGGAAGTGTTATAGGCCCTCTATTGTTCCTCATCTATATAAACGACATAAGAGAATATCTGAGTCGCCCTCTTAGATTGCTTGCAGATGATTCTGTCATATACCATCTTGTAAAGTCATCAGTTGACCAAAATGAATTGCAAAATGATTAATTAGGTAAGATATCTGTATTGTGCGAAAAGTAGCAAATGACCCTGAATAAAGAAAAGTAGCAAATGACCCTGAATAAAGAAAAGTGTGAAGCTATTCACATGAGTACTAAGAGAAATCCTCTAAATTTTGATTACGCGATAAGTCACACAAATCTGAAGGCTGTAAATTCAACTAAATACTTAGGTATTACAATTACAAGTAACCTAAATTGGAACAATAACATAGATAACGTTGTGGGTAGAGCAAACCAAAGACAGCGATTCATTGGCAGAACACTTAGAAGGTGCAACAGATCTACTAAAGAGACTGCTTACACCACACTTGGCCGCCATATTCTGGAGTATTGCTGTGCGGTGTGCGATCCGCATCAGGTGGGACTGATGGGTGACATCGAAAATGTTCAAAGAAGGGCTGCTCGTTTTTTATTATTGCGAAATAGGGGATATAGTGCCACAGACGTGATACGTGAAATGGAGTGGAAACCATCAATAAAAGGTGTTTTTCGTTGCTACGGGATATTCTCACGAAATTCCAATCACCAGTTGTCTCCTCCGATTGCGAAAACATTATGTTGGCACCTACCTACATAGGGAGAAATGATCATCCCTATAAAATAAGAGAAATCAGGGCTC
Organism: Schistocerca nitens; assembly: GCF_023898315.1. Lineage (NCBI taxonomy): Eukaryota > Metazoa > Arthropoda > Insecta > Orthoptera > Acrididae > Schistocerca > Schistocerca nitens. The sequence continues at coordinate 291,850,351 of NC_064614.1, read as the reverse complement.
GCACGGAAAAATTAAATGCTCGTTTTTCCCGCTCGCCGTTCGAGGCTGGGACGGTACAGACAGCTGGAAGGTGGTTCATTGAACCCTCTGCCAGACATGTAATTGTGAATAGTAGAGTAATCACGTAGATGTAGATGTAGGTTCATTACACAACAACACAAAATTGCAATCTTCGATTAATGTTCACCTGAGTAGTTGTGCATGTCTCACGTGTTTTTTGTTGTGCATATTTTCTCTGTGTATGTTAAGTCAGTGTTCTTACTGTCATTCGTATCACCGTCAGTACTGGAGCTTCCTTTGTTTTTTGTCATCAATCTTCTGACTGGTTTGATTCGACCGCCACGAATTCCTCTCCTGTGCTAACCTCTTCATCTCAGAGTAGCACTCGCAACCTACGTTCTCGATTATTTGCTGGATGTATTCCAATCTCTGTTTTCCTCTACAGTTTTTGCCCTCTACAGCTCCCGCTAGTACCATGGAAGTCATTCCATCATGTCTTAACAGATTTCCTATCATCCTGTCCCTTCTCATTATCAGTGTTTTCCACATATTCCTTTCCTCTCCGATTCTGCGCAGAACCTCTTCAGTCCGCCTAATTTTTGAAGATTCGTCTGTAGCACCACATCTCAAATGCCTCGATCCTTTTCTGTTTCGTTTTTCCCACAGTCCGCGTTTCACTACCATACAGTGCTGTACTCCAGACGTACATTCTCAGAAATTTCTTCCTCAAATTTCGGCCAATATTTGATATTAGTAAACTTCGCTTTGCCAGGAATGCCATTTTTGCCATTGATAGTCTGCTTTTGATGTCCTCCTTGCTCCGTCCGTCATTGCTTATTTTACTGCCTAGTTAGCAGAATTCCTTCATACAATTAGTGACCAACAGTCCTGGTGTTACGTCTCTCGTTGTTCTCACTTTTACTACTTCTCATTACCTTCGTCTTTCTTCCATTTAGTCTTAATACGTACTCTGTTCTCATTAGACTGTTCATTCCGTTCAGCAGATCATGTAATTCTTCTTCACTTTCACTCAGGATAGCAATGTCATCAGCGAATCGTATCATCCTTTCACCTTGAATTTTAATTCCAGTCCTGAATCTTTCTTTTACTTCCATCACTGCTTCATCGATGTGCGAATTGTAGAGTACGGGCGAAAGGCTACATTCTCGTCTTACACCCTTTTTAATACGGGTTCTTGGTTCTTGGTCGTCCATTCCTATTATTCCCTCTTTGCCCTTGTACATATTGTACATGATACATCTCTCCCTACAGCTTACCCCCATTTTTCTCAAAATTCCGAACATCTTGAACCATTTTACACGGTCGAATGCTTTTTTCAGGTCGACAAATTCTATGAACGTGTCTTGATTTTTCTTTAGTCTTACTTCCATTATTAACCGCAACTTCAGAATTGCCTCTCTGGTGCCTTTACCTTTCCTAAAGCTAAACCGATCGTCATCTAGCGCATCCTCAGTTTTCTTTTCCATTCTTCTGTATATTATTCTTGTCAGCAACTTCGATGCATGAGCTGCTAAGCTGATTGTGTGATAATTCTCGCACTTGTCAGCGTTTACCATATTCGGAATTGTGTGGATGATGCTTTTCCGGAAGTCAGATGACATGTCGCCAGACTCATACATTCTACACACTAACATGTATAGCCGTTTTGTTGCCACTTCCCCTAATGATTTATAAATCCTGATGGAATTTGGTCTATCCCTTCTGCCTTATTTGATCTTAAGTCCTTCAAAGCTCTTTGAAATTCTGATTCTAATACTGGATCCCCTATCTCTTCTAAATCGATTCCTGTTTCTTCTTCTATCACATCAGACAATTCTTACCCCTCATAGATACTTTCAATGTATTCTTTCCATCTATCCGCTCTCATGTCTGCACTTAACAGTGGAATTCCCGTTGCACTCTTAATGTTATCACCCTTGCTTTTAATGTCACCGAAGGTTGTTTCCACTCTCCTGTATGCAGAGTCTGTTCTTCCGACAATCATTTATTTTTCGATGTCTTCAAATTTTTCCTGCAGCCATTTCGTACTTAGGTTCCAATCAGATCCTATTTATTTCTATTCTCAGCGACTTGTATTTCTGTATTCCTGAGTTCATCGGAACATTTTTGTACTTCCGCCTTTCATCGATCAACTGATGTATTTCTTCTGTTACCCATGGTTTCTTCGCCGTTACCTTCTTTGTACCTATGTTTTCTTTCCCAACTTCTGTGATGGCCCTTTTCAGAGAGGTCCATTCCTCTTCAACTGTACTGCCTACCTAGCTATTCCTTATTGCTGTATCTATAGTCTTAGAGAACTTCAAGCGTATCTCGTCATTCCTTAGTACTTCCGTATCCCACTTCTTTGTGTATTGATTCTTCCTGATTAATATCTTGAATTTCAACCTACTCATCACCACTACTATATTCGGATCTGAGTCTGTATCTGCTACTGGGTATGCCTTGCACTCCAGTATCTGATTTCGGCATGTCTTTCTGACCATGATATAATCTAACTGTAATCTTCCCATATTACCCGGCCTTTTCCAAGTATACTTCCTCCTCATGTGATTCTTGAACAGAGTATTCACTATTACTAGCTGAAACTTGTTACAGAACGCAATTAGTCATTTCTCCTCTCTCATTCCTTGTCCCAAGCCCATATTCTCATGTAACCTTTTCTTCTACTCCTTCCCTTACAACTGCATTCCAGTGTCCCATGATTACTAGATCTCAGATGTTCATATCCGTTTACATATTTTATTACCCATTCAGTATCCTCATACACTCTCTCTGTCTCTTCGTCTTGAGCTTGCGACGTTTGCATGTATACCTGAAGCATCGTTTTCGATGTTGGTTTGCTGTCGATTCTGATAAGAAAAACCCTGTCAGTGAGCAGTTCACAGTAACACACTCTCGACCCTACTTTCCTACTCATAACGAATCCCACTATCGTTATACCATTTTCTGCTGCTGTTGATATTACCCTATACTCATCTGACCTGAAATTCCTCTCCTTTTTCTACTGCATTGACGCCTATTGTATCTAGATTGAGCCTTTGCATTTCCCTTTTCAGGTACGTGTCATCTTCTGCTTTTGCTGCTGGCAATTTAGTTCAACCATGTCCATGTATCTGAGTTCCTCAGAGCATGAAGTAGTGTTGTTTCCGTAGTGTGTTTTACGTTATTACGTAAGTGTCTGTATGTAATACATTTCAAAAAGAAGTGCTCTGGGGAACCAATTTCCCCGCACGTGCAACGATTGCTTCCTGAAAGCGACGTGCGCTGCAGTTGTGTGGCGTAAGGGCCATGTCCAGTCACAAAATGAACCATGCTTCGGCTGGGATTAACATTGTGCAACTGTAGCCGATCACTGACATTGCGGAAAAATTAATGGATTTGACGGCCCTTACCACTCTCTTCCCAATCTTTTTGCCAGGTGTCTACCCACCAATTGTTTTGTTGGCGCCCATCTTATGTGTGCTGTCCATTGATCTGCAACGCCCTTTCAGGTCTATTCATCTTCAGCAAGTAAATTGCAGCTGGATATCTGATGGCTATATTGACTGGATTCATTCCAAGCCCCACATGCAGCGAATCTACTACACTAATCTGCCATATTAGAATCTTAGAAATTAATGGTAATTCTGAGTAGCTGTGTTCTGCGGGGGGTTATTTGGTAATCATTCTGTTCATCTGATGTGGAGTTGAACGAACCAGACAGTCTAAGCAACACACTCCTCTGTCTCCCGCCTAACAGTCATCCTGTTCATGACGAGGTCCCATGTACTGGCTGCGAAGCTCAATACCGACTCGAAAAGTGCAGAGTGGTACATTCTTGTATGTGTGAGTACTAGTATGTATAGTGTCGAGCTTAATGTCGCTAGTTTGTGAAGTATACTTTTGGTACGAAACTGCCTGGCAGATTAAAACTGTGTGCCCGACCGAGACTCGAACTCGGGACCTGGCAGAAGTAAAGCTGTGAGTACCGGGCCTGAGTCGTGCTTCGGTAGCTCAGATGATAGAGCAGTTGCCCGCGAAAGGCAAAGGTCCCGAGTTCGAGTCTCGACCGGGCACACAGTTTTAATCTGCCAGGAAGTTTCATATCAGCGCACACTCCGCTGCAGAGTGAAAATCTCATTCTATACTTTTGGTGTTTGTAATTAGTCAAAAATGGTTCAAATGGCTCTGAGCACTATGGGACTTAACATCTGTGGTCATCAGTCCCCTAGAACTTAGAACTACTTAAACCGACCTAACCTAAGGACATCACACACATCCATGCCCGAGGCAGGATTCGAACCTGCGACCGTAGCGGTCACGCGGTTCCAGACTGAAGCGCCTAGAACCGCACGGCCACACAGGCCGGCTTGTAATTAGTCGTATGTGTTCGTTGAAGCTATGTTGTTCGTCAATATGTACCCCAAGATATTTAGTTATTACTTCGAGTGTTATCTTTGGGTTGTTTATATTAATTGCCGTGTGTCTTTGTAGATCTTTTAAGCATTATGTACGCTGTTTGTCGCACTGCCATGCACAGTTTTGGTTGCTCAGTTGTTGTATTGTGTACAGCGTACCACTGGCCTTGTTTTCCGACATTATTGTGTTGACTGACATCAGAACTAACAGGTCGGCATCATACGCAACGATCCCGTCTGAACTTTCTTCTCCCTCAAATAAATGCAAGAGCCGTACAATTGTGAGATCGTGGACTGTTTTTAGAAGGTTGTACCTTGAGTGGAAATACTCAGTGCATGTCAGTGGTAAAAAAGATTGACTATAGCCTCACCCCAGTGGCGCCTTGTAATAAGCTCGTATCAGCTACCAGTGCGAAGTAGTTGGCCTGTGTAACAAATCTATTGAGGGTTGTTTCTGTCTTTTGTTTTGGGTATCTTTGTATAAATTGTCCTGAAGGCTCGCGATAGACTCAAGAGCAAAGTTATTGCTGTAGCACAGACTACTGTCGAACCACCGCCGAGTGACCTTTTACTGATCAAAATTACACTTATTGGATTTTGCTGCAATTTGGTGTCGTTATCAAAATATTAAATTCATTAGCTGAATAGAGCTGCGCGGGATTAGCCGAGCGGTCTAGGGCGCTGCAGTCATGGACTGTGCGGTTGCTCCCGGCGGAGGTTCGAGTCCTCCTTCGGGCATGTGTTGGTGTGTTTGTCCTTAGGATAATTTAGGTAAGTAGTGTGTAAGCTTAGGGACTGATGACCTTAGCAGTTAAGTCCCATAAGATTTCACACATACACAGCTGAATAGATGTATCATCATTTTTGTAACAAAATACTGCTAAGAGTATTTAGCTAAAGGCCGACGACTGAACTGGTGATTTGCTTTCGTTGTGTAACTGTCAGGTCTTCAGTGTTTCGTGCAGTAGTAAATTTCTTTTCTTTGCAAGCAGAGGTTAGGATTGCGCTACACTGGAGCTCGATTTCAGTATATGCACCAAAGTGATGTCACCACAAAACCTACGTGTTTTGTAGCATTAAAAGAAAATCCTGACCTTTTTTATTGAATAGCTCTGCTGTCTGTATATAAGTGGCCATCAAAAAGTTTCCGTTAGAAGGTCGTACAGTCGAGATCCGACATGCCAATCACACAAAATCGCTGTGAGCATTGAGACAACCATCGCACCGAGGCACCAAGTTGAAGATATGCGTTAAGTAAAACACCATGTCCTGCTGCCTGAAGAAAGTCCTAACTACTGCACATCCTCATCCGACAGGAACCGTCGACCCTGCAAGACCTTTTATGATACACGCAAGGCCTGATAATCGTGAGGGAAGACCTCGGGCCGAGAGGGCGGGTGCTAGAGTGCATCCCACGTGAGTTAGCGTAACTTCTGCGTTGCGGCATTTACGGTATGGGCTGTGCGTTATCATGAAGCTGAAGCTGCAGAAGCCCTTGGCGCTACGTTCCACAACAGTGGTTTCCGACCCACATGCTCCCCCACAAACATTCTTCATTCTCCAGCGGATTTCCACCAGTGTTCGTCCTTCGACAGCCAAGAGCCGAATAACAGCACATCGGTCTTGTTTAGACACATTTAGTAAAAACGTCGCCATATTTCATGTTTTCCCATTTACCACACGTACGTCGGAAAGACACGAATGCCATACTAATCCTTTGATTACGTGTCGGTGTTTATATAACCGAATCGGAGTTACGCCACTTTGCTGATACGCTGCAGCAACGTTCTCAAACGAAAAGTTTTTGATAACCAATTGTAATAACTAAATGCTGTCATTCGAAAAAAATTTGAAATCGTGTTAAAAAAATTAAAATTTCTTTAGTAAAAAACGAAATCAAAAGAAATGAAAGGAAGCATAAAGCTAAAATATATTTCACGGATAAAATTACCGTAGTTTTTAAAAGGCCTTGGATTAAAAGTAGTATAGAACTACATTCAAGTTCTACAATATACTCCAAAGAAACAAAGAGAAAATACTGAATAAGGTAAAACAAAACAGAAAGTTGACCATTTTGCCATTCATAGCATCCCTGCCAACAGTGTTAAATGATACTTTTACCTTACTTTGTGAAGCTACGAAGGAAAAAATCAATACTCGGAAAGTTCTAATTATACAGTGGAAAAGGTTTGACGTCACAATAAGGTACGCTGTAGTATGCGATAGTGTAAAGGTAAGCCCAAAACATAAATCAAATTTTATGGAGTTTTACCATAACCGAGTAAAAGATATTAGTTGTTGGGATTTCATTTGAAATTACCGCATAAAGTTAATTTTCTTTTGCATTCTATGCGAGCCTCTAATTGGCATAATGTAACAAAAAGGAGATTTTATTTCTGGTTAAAGGATCCGTTGACGTCCAAGTCACTTATGAATCATCTAAATAACGGTAGCAAGATACCCTCCATGCTTCTAGATTTTTAACCACTGCATCAACATGCTTGATTCGCGCATCTACTAAGAGCAGCCATATTACATGGCAGCACAAAGTTCATGTCAAACGCAGAATCGAAGGGTTCAGAAGGACCAACTGGTGACTGACCCACGCTGACAAATGCAGACAAGCACTCGTTCGAAATTGCCTCGATGTTCATCCATTTGACGTAGCTGGGAGTTCGATAAAACTGTATTAAGACAGAAATAAATCCCAATCTGGCGAATGTGTTCTGCCGCTTTGTTATGTGGTAATATGAAATCAACTGCTCAAACATAGCAGACAGAAAAAGCAGCTATTACAGCCGTCAAGATGTGATGCAGAAGAAAACTAAGGCCTGGAGACGAATATCAACCACCAAAATATGGAATGTGATTCCCTCTATAAGGAAACGGAATCTGATGATCTGAAGATTAAAATCTGAGAAAATGTAGTCATCAGGTTAGTTTTCGGCAGTTTTCTTACACATGCAGATATTTGGCTTACAAAATACTCGTTCGATCTGATTCGCAGCTCGTGGTCTAGTGGTTTACGTTGATGCTGCTGGATCACGGGGCCCTGGGTTCGATTCCCCGCCGGGTAGGGGATTTTCTCTGTCCGGGAACCGGGTGTTTGTTTTGTCCTCATCAGTTCCTCATCATCATTCGTGACAGTGTCTAGCTTGTACTGTGTAAAAAAAACTGGCCTGTGTAAAAATTGGGACTTTGTATGGGTGCTTATGACCGCGCAGTTGAGCGCCCCACAAACGCATCATCTTCATCATCATCATCATCACGGACTTGAGTATTGTTCGTCAGTATGGGAGCCTTATACTGTTACATTAATGGAAAATAGAGTAAGTCAAACTAAGAATGGTGTGTTGTGCCAAAAATTTGTTAAGTAAACGCGAGAGCGTTACGACATGCTCCAAATACTCTAGATGCTAGGAGAGGTGTGTTGTGTTGCTCGGAGACGTTTACTTTTGGAAATCCGAGATCGTAAGTTTCAGGGAGAGTTGTTCAACTTAGTCCCGTGAAATGAGTGCAACTAGAGAATTAGAGACATTAGAGCTCATGTGGAGACTTAATGAAAGCCGTTCTTCCCATGGACCATTCGCAAAAGGTATAGGCAAGGACATCATGTGTAATGTGGCTTGTCAATTATGGATACCTGTACGGAAATTAATTTTCTAACAAACCCTAATGTTCACTTACGATTTATGTATCTTTGGTATTTTGTATCTTTCTTCTACTTCGTACGAAAATTAGCTGTCGGTAGCTGTATCCTGTGCGGTGAGTAACTTTCGCTGTGACTCTAAGGTTGTCCAGACAAAGAAACAAATGTTCTTCACATAAATATTCTACGGCACGAAACATTTGTAAGGCGTACAGCACTTATGGTCCTAACCAAAATATAGGTTGTCACCTAACCTTTCATCTCAGAGTAGCACTTGCGACCTACGTCCTCAATTATTTGCTTGACGTATTCCAATCTCTGCCTTCCTCTACAGTTTTTGCCCTCTACAGCTCCCTCTAGTACCATGGAAGTCATTCCCTCATGTCTTAGCGGATGTCCTATCATCCTGTCATCCTGTCCCTTCTCCTTATCAGTGTTTTCCACATATTCCTTTCCGCTCCGATTCTGCGTAGAACCTCCTCATTCCTTACCTTATCAATCCACCTAATTTTCAACATTCGTCTATAGCACCACATCTCAAATGCTTCGATTCTCTTCTGTTCCGGTTTTCCCACAGTCCATGTTTCACTACCATACAATGCTGTACTCCAGACGTACATCCTCAGAAATTTCTTCCTCAAATTAAGGCCGGTATTTGATATTAGTAGACTTCTCTTGGCCAGAAATGCCTTTTTTGCCATAGCGACTCTGCTTTTGATGTCCTCCTTGCTCCGTCCGTCATTGGTTATTTTACTGCCTAGGTAGCAGAATTCCATAACTTCATTGACTTCGTGACCATCAATCCCGACGTTAAGTTTCTCGCTGTTCTTATTTCTACTACTTCTCATTACCTTCTTCTTCCAGCGGTTTACTCTCAAACCATACTGTGTACTCATTAGACTGTTCATTCCGTTCAGCAGATCATTTAATTCTTCTTCACTTTCACTCAGGATAGCAATGTCATCAGCGAATCGTATCTTTGATATCCTTTCACCTTGTATTTTAATTCCACTGCTGAACCTTTCTTTTATTTCCATCATTGCTTCCTCGATGTACAGATTGAAGAGTAGGGGCGAAAGGCTACAGCCTTGTCTTACACACTTCTTAATACGAGCACTTCGTCCTTGATCGTCCACTCTTATTATTCCCTCTTGGTTGTTGTACATACTGTATATGACCCGTCTCTCCTTATAGCTTACCCCTACTTTTTTCAGAATCTCGAACAGCTTGCACCATTTTATATTATCGAACGCTAACCTAGCAACATAAAACAATTTCGGAACCGTTTAAGATACGTAGTTGTAATAAAAATATTCTCGGGTATTCAGACGAGTGGTGACGACATCTTGTGGTGTCACCGCCAGACACCACACTTGCTAGGTGGTAGCCTTTAAAACGGCCGCGGTCCGTTAGTATACGTCGGACCCGCGTGTCGCCACTATCAGTGATTGCAGACCGAGCGCCGCCACACGGCAGGTCTAGAGAGATTTCCTAGCACTCGCCCCAGTTGTACAACCGACTTTGCTAGCGATGGTTCACTGACAAAATACGCTCTCATTTGCCGAGACGATAGTTTAGCATAGCCTTCAGCTACTTCATTTGCTACGACCTAGCAAGGCGCCATTATCAGCTACTATTGATATTGATTCATGTACCGTCAAGACCGACGTTCTTCATTAACGGATTAAAGTTAAGTATTCCACCAGCTACGTCCGTTTTTTCTAAATTCTAATTTCCTTGTCCTGTTCCAGACCTCACGCCAGCCTGCGTGAGCTAAAACGCGTGCCTTTCGGCCTCCTTCTAGTAACACGGTGTTGGCTCTCCTGCCAACCAAAACACATCTTGTCGCACACATTATGTTCTGGCTGTTGCTGTTGCTGTGTTTTTCATATATACATTGACGGAAAAATAATCGCAACATCAAAAAATAATTAAAGTAGAGTAACGAGTACATTGGTCCAGGTAACACATGTAACACTGAAAAATCACAGGATAATGTAAGCGCGCAACAAACTATTGCAAATGTGAAATTCTGGTGCGTTAACAACCGGTGTAACCGCCAGAATGCTGAATGCACGGATACAAAGATGCCTTGTATCGTGCAGGTGCCTGAAATTAGTTTGTGGGAAGGAGTTCCATGCTTGTTGCACTTGGTCGGTCAATATAGGGGCGGTTAATGCTGCTTGTGGATGACGCTGGAGGTTTCGTCCTATGTTCTCGAGGGAAACAGATCTGGTGATCTAGCAGCAGAACACAATATTTCGACACTCTGTAGAACATGATGGATTAAGACAGCGGTGTGCGGGCGAGCGCGTTACCACGTTGGAAAACATCACCTGGAATAGTGTTCATGAATGGCAGCACAACATGTCGAATCACAAAACTGACGCACAAATTTGCAGTCAGGGTGCGCGTGATAACCATGACAGTGCTGCTGCTGTCATGCGAAATGGCGCCCCAGACCAGAAAGCCACGTGTAGGTCCAGTCTGTCTAGCACTCTGACAGGTTGGTTGCACCCTCAACGAGCTTCCACCTAACCAACACACGAGATTCAATGGCACAGAGGCAGAACCAGGTCTCCTCAGAAAACACAACACACCCCCACTCTGCCCTCCAATGAACTCTCACTTGACAGCAGGCGGTAGTTTGGGGTCAGTAGAATGCACGCTATAGGACGTCTGGCTCGGAGCTGTCCTTGAAGTAACTGATTTGCAACAGTTAACTGTGTCATTGTGGTGCCAACTGTTGCTCTTTGCTACTGCAGACGTAGTACGATGCGCCACACCCATACGCCCAGGACGATGGTCTTCCCTCTCGGCTGTGCCTGTTTCCAGTCCCGGTCTTCTCACGACCGTACATTCGCCTGCCCACCGCTGCCAGCAGTCCTGCACATTGGCTACATTCGAACCAAGCCTTTCTGCAGTATCTCAGAAGGAACGTCCATCTACTCGTAGCCCTATTACATGACCTTGTTCAAATTCGATGAGGTATTGATGATCACATGTTGTCGCTTTAAAGACATTCTTTACTAACTCAACACTAGTGCTCATGATCGTTACACTGCGTGTTTAAAGCTAACTTGATTTGCATCCTTATAGTAGGGCTTCTAGCGCCTCTTTCATGCGACAGGCGCGAAATCTGAAAGACATCATCTTTCGTATGTAGAAACACGCCTGCCACTTTACGTCCTTCGAGATGCTGCGATCTTTTTTTCCGTCATTGTGTACCGGGTGTTACAAAAAGGTACGGCCAAACTTTCAGGAAACATTCCTCACACACAAATAAAGGAAAGATGTTATGTGGACATGTGTCCGGAAATGCTTAATTTCCATCTTAGAGCTCATTTTAGTTTCGTTAGAATGTACTGTACTTCCTCGATTCACCGCCAGTTGGCCCAATTGAAGGAAGGTAATGTAGACTCCGGTGCTTGCGTTGACATGCGCCTCATTGCTCTACAGTACTAGCATCAAGCACATCAGTACGTAGCATCAACAGGTTAGTGTTCATCACGAACGTGGTTTTGCAGTCACTGCAATGTTTACAAATGCGGAGTTGGCAGATGCCCATTAGATGTATGGATTAGCACGGGGCAATAGCCGTGGCGCGGTACGTTTGTATCGAGGCAGATTTCCAGAACGAAGGTGTCCCGACAGGAAGACGTTCGAAGCAATTGATCGGCGTCTTAGGGAGCACGGAACATTCCAGTCTATGACACAACATGTGGTTCATGCACGATGGAGCTCCTGCACATTTCAGTCGAAGTGTTCGTACGCTTCGCAACAATAGATTCGGTGACCGATGGATTGGTAGAGGCGGACCAATTCCATGGCCTCCACGCTCTCCTGACCTCAACCCTCTTGACTTAACATTTATGGGGGCATTTCAAAGCTCTTGTCTACGCAACCCCGGTACCAAATGTAGAGACTCTTCGTGTTCGTATTGTGGACGGCTGTGATTCTCCAGGGCTGCATCAGCGCATCAGGGATTCCATGCGACGGAGGGTGGATGCATGTATCCTCTCTAACGGAGGACATTTTGAACATTTCCTGTAACAAAGTGTTTGAAGTCACGCTGGTACGTTCTGTTGCTGTGTGTTTCCATTCCATGATTAATGTGATTTGAAGAGAAGTAATAAAATGGGCTCTAACATGGAAAGTAAGCGTTTCCGGACACATCTCCACATAACATATTTTCTTTCTTTGTGTGTGAGGAATGTGTCCTGAAAGTTTGGCCGTACTTTTTTGTAACACCCTATATAACCGCTGGACCACTGGTTCTTCTGTGTGCGGGCCAATCACACGCCTATGGAAGCGGGTGGCGTGCCAGTAGTGGGGAAACGCGGCGAGTCCCCGGTGTGAGCATCGGGTCCCGGTGTCCGTTCACCCCGTACGCATCTTCAGAAGGGATTGTTTCTGTTATATTTTCTCAACTGCGGAATCCCACGGTCTGCTATTTTGAAACCCGGTGGTTGTTATGCAGACTTATTTCTACCCCTTCTTTGACAGTCGAGTCTCGGAACCGATTGACGCTGTGTAGCCTCTTCATTTCTTTGGAATCGGTGTGTTCTTCGTTGACGCTATGCTCACCCGTCGCAGATTTGTCTACCTGCCCTCAAGGAACGTTTATCATGTGTTCCGTAAGGCGCCGTGAGATGCATCACTGTATCTGTCCGCGATGTACAGCATCGCACATTCGCGCTCAGTACTGTAAACGCCCGGTGCCTGCAGTCCTACCAGCTCTTTGGTCCAACCAAGCACATTCTTAATTTCCGTATTGCATGGAAAACTGTCTTTATTCGATCTTTCTCCATGGTTCTCGCGCTGCCTTGCCAGTCGTCGGTCTACACCGCATGCGACAGGAACGCCACACATTTGGCTTCTTTTTCTTCTTCTTCTTCTTCTGGTGTGTCCTCCTTCCTCTTACCTGGCCTTATGGCGTGTCTTACTAGCACCTAGTTGTAACCATCATTGAAACGTAGCGAGAAGATGGCGTCACCACTCAGTTGATACTCGAGAAAATTATTTGATTCGAAAACGCCGAGAGAGCCTGTTATGTTTTCAACGAGATGACTTTAAAGTAGCTCCTCACTGAAGTTAGTATACTCTTTTGTCGCAGCACAATTAAGTACAGGGGAGTGTGAGAGTGTGTGTGTGTGTGTGTGTGTGTGTGTGTGTGTGTGTGTGCGTGTGTAATTTTATGTTTCTATTGTTTTTTTACTTGGCTTTGTTGCTAGTATCGTAAATCCGAAAGAGATTAATTCAACTTCGGTAGTTGATGAGAAGTAGAAGTTGCCAATTATGATAATTATATTTACTGTTTTCTACCTCTAATAATCAGAAAGAGAGATTTCTCAATTCTAAGTTCCATCTAATTATACATACCGTTTTTATCATTTGTTCACTTACTATTGAGTCAGAATACCTAAAAAGACTCCTATTTGTGTGTTACAGTTCATTTGGTTGTAGAACTCACTGCAGGTCTGTCCATTCTCTGTTGTCTCGTACGTTCATTGTTCGCACAGTTTCTTTATTAACTCCTGGATCTGTGAATTAAGCCAGGTAAACGCGAATAGTATCAAATATAGTAGGGCATATTACGTGTTTCAAGTGGAAGTGCCCTCAGAATTTCATGCAGTAAGTATCCAGTTACCAGGCAAGCTCTCGTAAGTACATATGATAGAATCCAATGCCTTAAAGAAAGCCACTCCTGAACAATTTTGCGTGATCGAAACAATTGACGGCGTTGCGGAAACAGTTCAATGAAGGGACGTGCTTCAACGAGTTACGCTATAGCAAACATGACCTGAAGATGATCACATACACGGTCAAGAACGTGACTTTCCGGTCAAGGTTGCATTATGCGGTCATTCAATTACACATACAAATAATATTGTTTATAGTGTTTTCGACATTTTTCCGAATAGTAAACTCACTTTTGAGAGCAACGGAGGAATATTGGCTGACTTTAGTAGACTGAGAGTGCTACGCCCTGCAGAAGCGTCGGTGTTGGCTACGTGCAAGACACACCCTGGTAACCCTGCTGTCGGTACTGAGTTCAAGTTTCAAAGCGGGCAGGCAAACAGACAGCCTCTTGTTAGCAGACTACGAGGGACGTAGCCGCGTCTAATTAAGACAGGGGTAATGAGACCGCAACAAGTAGCTCAACAAAGTGCACGTGCAAGTCAGACTTGTGTGTTGTGCAACGAGTAATCGATGTTAATAGCAGATGAGAGTTCAGCGAAATATAAGGACAAAGCAGCAACGTCAGTAGAAAAGATGCGAAGTAATTGATTTGAGATGCAGGACTAGTAAGAATTCTCATAGTCTGTGTCTTTCCGGATGGCGTCTGCAAAAACGTTAACTTCTGACTGCAATGTTTCAACTGCTTTTTAACAATACAACATGCATTCATAACTAGTAGTCACAGCAACAATTTTCTCGTTTCTAATTTGGCAAGTTCCCAGCAATCGACAGAAGTTTATTTTAGTGGTAAAGCATTTGCTGCTTCAGTTCTTCGAAGAAAAATAATGTTGTCCTCGTTCGAAGTGGTAATGTTTCTCATATACCGTGTCTCATCAACATTTTGCCTGCTACGAAGTTTTCACTTACTTTTTTATACTGCGGTTGTGTAACTTAAGTCTCACAGTGGTCGTGCTATACTGAGGTCGTGTACTTCCAGATGAATGTTGCTCTTGTAATCCGGGTGTTCGTGTGTATTTGTATATTAGCAACATATTCCAGTTTATCTCACTATTTGCAGAGATGAGTGTGAAAACTGGATACAGATCACAGACTGGCCAGTGCATTGCGCAGAAGCTGGTATTTTTCATGTAACTTCTTTCTCTTTAATGCTCAGCAGTAGTCAGATGAGAATCTCTTATCTACTTGAAAAAGACACGTCGATATATACAGCTCTAGCTTATCTTCTGGTGTTTTCCGGCAGTTATCGAACTCTATCCTCTATTAGACGGGAAAAGAAATCAAATCTTTCTATAGGCTTGTATGTATGTACTGAACTGCGTACCTAGAAACGACGGAGATGCTCCGACCCGCCGTAGCCCTCAGAGGTACACAACTCCACTACAGGCTACAACAGTCCACTCACCCCACCACCGCCCCATACCGAACCCAGGGTTATTGTGCGGTTCGTTCCCCAGTGGACAACCCTGGGAACGTCTGATTCCAGACGACTGTAACCCCATGTTTGCGTGGTAGAATATTTATTGTGTACGCGTACGTGGAGACAGTGTTTGCGCAGCAATCGCCTACATAGTGTAACTGAGGCGAAATAAGGGGAACCAGCCCGCATTCGCCGAGGCAGATGGGAAACCGCTTTAAAAACCACCCACATGCTTGCCGGCACACCGAATCTCGACACTAATCCGCCGGGCGAATTCGTGCGCACTCCATATCGCCCGAAAAGCAACGGCTAACCGAGCGGGCTTTCCCCATATTACTTCTTCTGTAGGCTTACTTCAATGTAGGTTACGTGCATTTTTTAGGTGTAAGAGCAGCAGAAAAATTTGAAAAATAAAACGATTCTATTATTATTATTTATTATTATTATTATTATTATGTTAACATACCACAAGGTATGGTTGTAAGCAACGTTTTCAGTTTTTCCTGTAGGAGCAGCAATAAACAAATTCTTGAGTAAAACCGTTCTTGAGAAGGTGCCCAATCTTACACGTAGACGACACTCGGCAGTTGTAATTCACTTTGAAGCGCTTAGTTCTCTTCACAACTAAAACCAGACATAAATGAAAGTTTTACACCAATCAGTTTATCAGCCTTGTAAAGTCTTGGATTCCGTTAATATCAGTCGCTACCGATAATTTGTGTACATTATCCTCTCCTCGCTCCCAACCTAATACTTACCCGTAAGTATCAGTTTCGTCTAAACTGCTCCAGTCGCACCAGAGACTGTTTTAAAGTGCTTCAGTCGTGCCAGGGACTTAATTATCTTTCCAGGTTACCTCTTCGCACTCCATCCCACAATCCAAGTAGTGGCGTTTGTTGCACCTATCTTTTTTGACAGAATAACTTAGTTTCAAAGCTAATTACTACACCATGGCATTGAAACGTGGAAAAATAAATACTGTGAGGCAAGACACCAATAAAGGTGGAGGTGGAATAACTAGCGCATTTACAACCAATCTTGGTCACTGTTCTATATCTGGCTACAGCAGTGTTTTACTTAAAATATTGTAGTAATCGATTAAATACACCGTTCCCTTCTTTATTCTTCCAGAGTAGTATCCAGAGGTCTAGTGCCACAATTATGACGTTGAAATAGCGATCATTTGAGAAAGAAAAACATTTTCCAAGCCTTGTATCAGCAAGTGTTGTCATGTTAAAAAAATAATGCAGTAGAACAGTGAGTGCGACGTTCTAATGACTAGTGACAGTAGACTCATTCGAGAGGGACGGCCTACTGGTTGTCTGTTCTCCACCACCCACATTTTGGTTTGCCATTGTTTCTCGTCCACTCTGCATGTTTCTCATCCTCCTCAGTATATCTCTTTTTTTGTATACCTAATTCATTTAAAACTACTGTGGATCGTAAATATATTAAGAAGCTACGAGGAAGGGCCTAATTACGAAACGTGTAAGAATGTTACTTGAGATAGAGACATGCTAATCAAGAAACCGAACTATTGTCAGCAGAATCTCACAAAAGAAATTCTTTGGAAGGCCCACTAACAAGTTCCAGAACACATATGTTTTAACTAAGCCAAGAAAGATGAGAGAAAATTAAAACGGAGATTAGACTATGTATAAAAAGCATTGTTCATAAAACGGCGAGAAACATGCTGAGATTGTCATATAATTGAAAACCAATCGACCATTATAACATTTTAATGATTTTCTGTATTTAGTAGTCTCATGCGTTTTTCAATATATATTTGTGTGAGTAGTAGTGACGTTTAGTAATAAAGTTGTCGGGGGGGGGGGGGGGGGGGAGGGGGAGGGGGCACTGATTGAAATGCGTGGTTTGAGCGCTGCGATGTGCCAAACTTTGAGTGCGGCAACGTCAAAGTGTCCTCAGCTGCTGCTACATATGCTAATTAGTTAAGAAGCCCAATAGCCATTCCTTCGAAGTGGATGAACGGCTTGCGTTTAATGGGTTTCCTGTGCATAAATTAAATGTTCCCATACTCCATAGTTATAATCATAAATAGTTCGTGTCGCATAACAGTAGAACGACAAATACAAGCAACTGAAACAGAAATTCCTTTTATTTCAGACACAGTCACATATTATGACACAATCGTAACCGGTTACGGCTTTCTTCAAAAGCTATTGGTCATGGGTAGCACTTGGTGATCAAGACTTTTATCATAAGTGTATTGTAGCGAAACAAGCGCTGTATCGTTTGCGAGATACAGAGGCGAGCGAGTGTTCGGGACTTAACCTGGTTCACTGCTAGTAGCTCCACGTCATCATAAAGCATTGCACCATAATTAAGAGTAAAAGTTAAAATTGCTTTTTCAAACTTTGTCAACATATACTTTAATCTAATAATGTTTCAAATGTCAAGTCTTACAGTGATTATATCACTAGTTTTCCTAAATACATCGTTTAAAAAACAAGTGGTGCTAAATAATAAAGCTAGAAAGCCATAAATTGGTCATAATGTGCAGATGTATGTCAATATTAACTGGTGCAAGTCTCAACATGAGTAAAAATAATAAATGTGGCCAGAATCCACGTGTTTAAGAAAAAATTGATGGCGCTAATTATTAGACTTAGAAACGTAACAATTTGTATGATGCTTCAGTTGAAACAAAAATAATAACTAATTGACCCCATTACGCTACCTGTGATAGCTTTCGAGTAATTTAATGAAAACTAAAATTGGAACTAAAACTTGGTTATTTGTAGTCTATTATCTGTAATTTTAATGCTACAAAATTTTGGTTACAGCATACGATAAAACCTATTAATAACAGAGCTCTAACAAGTTTTAGGATCGTATTGTTAGTAACAACCAATACAAGGTCTCTTAAAGTTATAGTTCAGATGTAATGATCTACTGTCAGCTTCGTTCTAAAAAATCTAGATGGCAAACTTTTTATGCAAGCAAGCTGAAACTTTTTCTGTGATTTCAACCAACATATCTACATGCATGCAAAAATTAAGAAGATTCTAAATTAATTCATAACTTTGTTATTAAATATAGTGTGTATGAGAAAGTGGCCGTTTGGAGACTGCTGCCGTGTGCATCAGGCAGATGACAGCAGGTGGCCGTCCGCTGCGCCACATATAGGACTATACAGCCCGAGAGGCAAGACTAGGCTTCACTTCGCACCCAGCCACTGTAAGATCCGCGTCTGTCATACGCCGGAGTGCGCGCTACCTCGGATGACATCAGAGACAGGTTGTTTCAAAACGCTTATTTTCAGTAATAATAGATAATTAACTCGCGAGAACTGTACACTGTCCTGGATCGCTTAGATTTCGCAAAAGTATCTGTTAGTGTGCCGTCCGTTGTATTTACAAATCCGAGTGGCAAGTGGTGACAATTATCTTCCACTTTTGTGGCGAGCATTTATTTTGAGTATCAGTAGTCAGGGTAGGTAAGTTGGTTGAAATCACAGAAGGTCATTGGGATGCTTAACTCAGTCTTATAGAGCAGGAATGTAATGAGCAGAACTAAAAAATTTATATACAAATCCATATTAGAGAGTGTGGTTCTGTATGGAACGGAGACCTGGACAACTAACCTGAAGCCCATTAAAAAATTACAAGTTCTAGAGATGGACTTCTGGAGAAGGTTAGCAATAATCTCCAGGAAAGAAAAGATAAGGAAAACAGAAATAATAAGGAGAATGGAAATAAAAGAAAGAATATATGACGTAACGGAGAGGAAGAAATTACAGTGGTACGGGCATGTACGACGAATGGAGAAAGCCAGAATACCAAAATTGATACTAGAGTGGGAACCGGAGGGCAGAAGACGAAGAAGAATACGACCTATGACCACCTGGCTCCAAAATGTACAACGTACAGCACACAATGAATATAATGGGCGCAGAGGAAGAGGACACACAAGATCGAAACACCTGGATGAATATTTTGAAAATATAGTTTAAGAACGTTTATTCTTTGTATTGTAATTTCCGAGTAAACTATTGTGTTGTAGATAAGAACCGGAGTCAGGGTGAAAGACAATTTGGTAGGAACATACCGTAGAGGTCGCCTATGAACTGCTTATTGTGCTGTTTAGGACAGAGAGATTTCTGTCAGTATGAGCATAATGAATACTTCAGGTTGTTCGTGAGGAACTTTATTAAATATATATATATATATATATATATATATATATATATATATATATATATATATATATATATATATATATAAATTAGAATTCCAAATCTTCATTTGTTATCATAGCCCTGATTCCGCTAAACAAATAGAGAATAGAAACATTTATTTCAGTGGGCTGGACAAGAATGTGGACTTACAGACTGGGAACTATGTTAAGTATGTTCTCCATAGCTTTCTGGCTGACCACCAAAATGGTTGCCAGGCTCTCCCGTAAAAGACGGCGAATTACCACACTAATTGTACCCGCCGCCCCACAGTATGTAGTCATGACGGATAGCATGTAATGATGGTCAATGTACACCGGCCGGCCGCAGTGGCCGTGCGGTTAAAGGCGCTGCAGTCTGGAACCGCAAGACCGCTACGGTCGCAGGTTCGAATCCTGCCTCGGGCATGGATGTTTGTGATCTCCTTAGGTTAGTTAGGTTTAACTAGTTCTAAGTTCTAGAGGACTAATGACCTCAGCAGTTGAGTCCCATAGTGCTCAGAGCCATTTGAACCAATGTACACCGTAACCGGTTATTATTGTCTCATGGAATGAGTCTGTGTCTGAAATTAAAGGAAGTTCACAGTACGACTATAACTGATCTTACACAGAATGCCTTTTTCTCCAAAAACGGAAATAGGCATGCTGCTTCCGTAGGTTTGTCGAGAGAACTGCGCCGAATAATTCGAACTTGCCATCTGTTGACGGAAGACTAAGAGGTTTAGAAAACTTAAAATATGTGTTTTTAACTTTTCGATTCTTTGCAGTTTGCCTTGTACATTCAGCTATCACCTGTAAACCATGGATCCTGCCGAGGTTAGATGAGTTGTGAGTGTCAGCGAAACAGATAGACGTACCGTAGATGCAACTATAACCAAGGGATATCTGTGGAGGGACCAGGAAAACGTGTGGATTTTGAAGGTGGTCAGTAGCCTTTTCGGTAGTTGTACGGGCAACAGTCCGGATTACTGATCAGACCTGGCTATGGGGGTACTGTGAACTGCTGAAAGTTAGGGGAAACTACAGCCATTATATTTCCCAAAGGCATGCAGCTCCACTGTATGGTTAAATGATGATGGCATCCTCTAGGAGAAAATATTCCGAAGGTAAAACAGTGCCCCATTCGGACCTCCAGACGAGGATTACACAGGAGGACGACGTCAACGGAGCACATAAAATTGGCATTCTACTGGAGTAGGTAGAAAATGGAATTGAAGTTAGATATTGTGGCAATCAGTACAGTGTGGTGAGGAAGAATAGGACTTTTGTTCACGAGAGTATATGGTTACAAATACAAAATAAACTAGGTGTAATACATTAGAATGTCTAATAATGAATAAGAAAATAAGAATGCGGATAAACTACCAGGAACGGCATACTTAAAGTATTGTCGTAAGGAAGAGAGAGGAGAAACCAACACTAATCACAGTAGTATAATGATTATATGACAACTAGATCTACAGATGATGAAGAGGTTTGAAGTATGTATGATGAGTTAAAGGAAACTATTCAGATATTTGTGGGAGAGGAAAATTTAATTGTGATGGTGGTCTGGGATTCGGTAAGAGGAAAAGATAAATAAAGTAGTACGAGAGTTTGGAGTGGGAAAAAGGAATGAAAGGCAAAAAACCGCGTGGTAGAATTTTGCACACAGCGCAATTTTATCGTTGCTAAGCCTCGGTTGAAGAATCACATCAGAAAGTTTTGCACGTGGAAGGGACCTGTAGACACTGGAAGATACCAGATTGATTATATAACGGTAAGAAAGACATTTTGAAACCAGATTTTAAACTGTAAGAAATTTATAGAGCAGATGTGGACTCCGACCATAACGTCTCACCATAAGCTAAAACTCAAGAAAAGGCAAACAGGTAGGAAATTAGAGCGATAGGACCTGGATAAATTTTAAGAATCACAGATTACTGAGAATCTCAAAGGGGCATTAAGTGACGTCTGACTAAACGATGGGAAGGAAATACAGTAGACAACGAATAGATAGTGTTGTGAAATATAATACTGAAGAAATCAGAGCTTCATATAGGTGAAACAAGGCCTAGCAGAGATTCTTGAATAACAAAGAAGAAATTGAATTTAACTGACGAAATAAGAAAGTGAGGGAATGCAGTAAATTAAGCAGACGACATGGAACACAATCGTGTAAAAAATTGGAGTGACAGAAAGTGTAAAAATGGCTAAGCAGGGATGAATAGAGGTCAAATGCAAGCCTACAGAAGCACGTATCACAAGGAAAAATACAGGGTAATTTTTTCCACAGTGTACTAACTGTAGGGATTGATCGACGAGTGGATACGGAACAAAAATGGTCTGTTGAACCGAAATCCAAAATTCATGGTTCCATGCTAGAGACCATTTATTCAGTCATACATTGTTACAGAGACTGCTGTCTAACATCCACTGTACCATGCAGTCACAGTTAGCGTATGTGTTGAAAATGGTTTCCATTTGTCTCAACGCACGCGTGTACGCGCCGTAGCATGTTTTGTCTCTCACGTTCACATCGGCCAGGCTGCATACTAACAGTGTCAAAGGCAGCGTTAATACGTTACTCCAGTTCTCCACATCTGGAATGGGCTCTTCATACACAATACTTTTGAGGTGGCCCCATAATCAGATATCACACCGGTTGAGATCCGGTGAACGAGCAGGCCATGCAACTGCATCCCTATGTCCGATCCATCGACCAGGGAACACACGATTTAAATGCGTCCGAACGTTGACGGCGAAGTGGGCTGGAGCACACTCATGTAGCAACCATATAACCCTTCGAATCATCAATGGCACTTCTTCCAGAACGGGAGTCAAAGTCACCCGCAAGAAACGCAGACAGTCCCGGCCTGTTAGGCGACATGGAAGGAAGACTGGTCACAAAATACGGTCACCAATTATACCGGCCCACACATTCCGGCAGCACCGATACTGATGATTCGCTGTCACCATACCATGGGGGTTCTGCATACTACCTCACAGATGACTGTTATGAAAGTTGAAGATACCACTCCGCGTAAAGGTGGCCTCATCTGTGAACAGGATGGATGACAGAAATTCCAGAATCGTGGTTGCCTAGTGAAGAAACCAGCGATCAGACCGCCCCATATGAGGAAAGTCTATCGCTAGTAAGCACTGCACACGCCAAGGGCAGTAACAACAGTCATGAAGAATGTTCACACGGCTGTCTGGCTTACCCTGTACTGGTGGGTTAACTGCCTGGTATTGACACGGCGGTCGCCTTTCACAATGTTAATCACATTTTCCTCCAAGTCCTGTGTTCGAAAATTTCGGGTACGTCCTACATGATTCTCTGCTTCCTGAAATTACCCTGTCTGAGACAAACAAGCAAAGCCCTCGACACTGGCAAAGCTCGAAACTTAGCGCGATCTTCAATGCGAGATGCTTTTAACGACTACATTAAATGTATTCGAGATTACGAATATGGACAACCATCTGCATTAGAATGGAATGACGACCATGAAAATGTGTGCCGGACCGAGACTCGAACCCGGATTTACCGCTTATCTCGAGCGGTCGCCTTACCATTTGGCTACCCGTGCACGACTCGCAGCCAGACCCAAGCCCATGTCGTCACCCATGTCTCGACAACCTGTACTCCTACATCCATTATGTATCTTCCTGTACAGACGAGGCATTTTACTTGAAAATCGATTGCTCGGAGTCGGTGGATGTACGTCCAATGGAACTTTGCATCGTATTCGCGATAACACGGCAGTGAAATAACGCTTTCAATAGTTTTATCCTCGAAACTCTGTCAGAAGATCCAAAGAAATTTTGGTAATATATCAACTACACCAGCTGAAAGACAGAATTAGTACCCTCACTGCGCGAAAGTATTTGTGACGTTAAGGATGACCATGTAGAGTTACTAAACACGGTCTTCCGAAATTTGTTCACCAAAGAAGATGAAGTATATGTTCCTTAATTCTAATCAAGAACAACTGACAACTTAGAAGTAGATGTTCTCGGTGTAGCGAAGCAGCTTAGATTACTTAATAATACTGTCCCGATTGTATGCCAGTCATGTTTCTTTCAGATATGCTGATGCAACAGCCCCTCACGTAGCAATCACATGCAACCGCCCGCCCGTAGAAGGTTCCATGCCTAAAAACTGAAAAGTTGTTCAAGTTGCGTAAATAATGGAGAAAGGAAATTGGAATAATCCGTTGAATTACTGAACCTTATCGCTAGTGTCGATTTGCAGTAGGATTTTTGAACATATATTGTATTCGAACATTATGAGTTATCTCGAAGAGAACAACGTAGTGACAAACAGCGAACCGGATTAAGAAAATATCGTTCTTGCTAAACTCAACTAGGTCTTCATTCCCACGAATTAATCGACAGGGGATGTGAAATTGATTCCAAGTTTTCAGATTTCCAGATGGCTTTTAACACCGTTCCTCACAAGCGACTTCTAAACAGTTGTGTGTCTATGAAGTATCGTCTCAGTTGTGTGACAGGTGATCTCCTCTCAGAAAGGTCACCGTTCACAGAAAGTCATCCAGTAAAACATGTGTGATGTCTGGCATTCCACAAGGAAGTGTTATAGGCCCTCTGCCGTTCCCAATCGACATAAACAATTTAGAAGACAATCTGAGCAGCCCTGTTAGATTTTTTGCAGTTGATGCCATCATTTACCGTCTCATAAAGTCATCAGATGTTCAAAAGACATTGCAAAACGATTTAGACAATATATCTATATGGTGCGAAAATTGGTAATTGGCTCTAAATAACGAAAAGTGTAAAGTCATCCACATGAGTACTAAAAGGAATACGCTAAATTTCGTTTACAGGATAAAACACACAATCTAAAGGCTGTAAATTAAATAAAATAGTTAGTGATTAAAATTACGAATATCAACACTTGATCACATAGATATTGTTATGAGAAGCAATCAAAAACTGGGATTTACTGACATAACACTTAGAAAGCGCAACAGATCTGCTAAGGATACTTGGCTTGGTCGCACTCTTCTAGAGTACTGTTGCGTGGTGTGGGTCCCGCATCAGATAGGATTGACGGAGGACATTGAAAAAGTTCATAGAAGGACAGCTCGTTTGTATTATTGCGAAATAGTATAGAGAGTGCCGCTGTCCTCCGAATGGAGGACTATTGCGGAAGCTTTTGCCAATGGAGAATTCATCATGATACTTTTTCAATGACCGGCCAAATGTCCTTTGGATACACTTTATGTGCCTTTAATGGACTTGTTTTCATTGCCTTCGCCATCATCATGTCGTTGATCATTGCTGATTCTTCTGCCTTTAGGAGCAGATTCCCACCCCAAGGACAGGAGAGTGACTGAATCTCTGTCCGCTCCTCCGCCCCTTGACATGGCCGTTGGCAGGATGAGGGTGACTTCATATGCCTGACGTCTTAGGGGGGGGGGGGGGGGGCAATGTTGATTATTAATCAAAATTTAAGCGGTGGCAGGTTTCGAATCCGAGACATTTTGGTTACTAATCAAAGATGCAAACCCTAAACAACTTGTGCGTCTATTCCTTATACTCTGAAAAAGAAAGTTGTCGAAAATGAAGAAATAAGATTTTATTAACATTTATACATGAAACAAGTTCAATAATGGTGGCCATAACCAAACATTTGGTCTTTTCGGCCTTCATGTAGCTCTTTTCTTCTAGTCTGATTCTTCTGGCATGCCTATTAGGGAATGTCCTTCAATAACATTTCAGAACTAGCAATACGCGCATCATCCGTCTTCTATAATATGTTTTCAGCTAAGCAACCTGGATTACATGCTAGTCTCTATAAGGCTCCTAAGTCTTCCAGTATTACCATCACTGAACACCATACAAGCATCATATGAAGGAATTCTGATGATAGTAGATGAACAAACGTTGTCCTTAGGCATCTCTTCGAAATGAAATTATGAAAGCTTTCGCTCGATTTTTGTGACCCATCGTTTTTGCATTTCTTTAATAATCATACTTAATCGCATTGTTTGTAGACTCACAGCCTTGTATACTCTACTGATATCTTTTCTGATGACAGGAAATACCGCAAACTAGGAAAGAGTAGTGTAGAAAAGGGTATAAGGAACTGCGAATTGGTTGAAACAACATGTCTTGTACATGATTTGAGGGCCGCATTGAATTCTGAAAATTGGAGACGATATTTATAACATACTACAGAATTAGCTCGTGGAAAAAAATGGAAACAATCAGCATTTTTCTCCAATTTCACATACATTCCGCCTTAGAAAATGCTGTGTTCCCGCTTCGTTAGCGACCTCCGTCGGTAGTACGCTACAACCTTTACCCCAATAGCAGCCGGTTTAACACTGACATATGTCGGGCACTACTGTTGCGCTCATTACAAGTCTAGCTAGTCTCCCTGATTGACGTGGAAGCATAATCAGGAGCAGTTGTTATCCCAGCCGTAGTTATGCCGCACGAGCTGCAGCTGTCGCAACAGCTAATGAGGCCGACCACTGCGCAGAGTTCATATCCCCGAGCGTTCGCATTCACGCCACACTGCAAAATCGTACGCTGAAGGTTCATCTTCCCTCTATACCTCAGTTCTTGTGGTTATACGTGTTCACGTTAGTTTGTGCGCATGTGGACAACTGTTGTTTCTACTATCTATCGGATTCTTTCTTTTCGTTCATATTAATTATATGAATGTGTGTGTGTGTGTGTGTGTGTGTGTGTATCCTACTTGTAACACTGAGTATAGGTACAGACAGTCTAGTTCAGCTGCACTTCATGAATACATCTGCAATGAGAAATTGGTCTGCCTTTCTACGTGACTATGTATCACGTGCGCATTACATATGTGAACAGATTGGTGCCTAACCAAGCACTATTAGAATCGCTTTAACACGCCCAGCTTGAATAATGAACTTGCTAGTTTCAAAGCAGTCACTGTATAATAAAACACAATAGTGATGGAATTAAAATAAAAAATTTGTAATCTACACCGATGGTTACTGGCGCGGTTTGCAACAAACTATAACGCGAAAGAGAGACACGTGCTCCAAATGTCAAAGCGTCTTAAATATACTCTGAATATCGGAGTGAATGTTTTCCTTTTGCGAGATTGTCAGTTGATTTATGTCGGATTAACTTACTACGTTGGTGGAGGGCTACTACGAGCAGGGGGAGGAAGACGAGAAGGGTACAAAGGAAGATAAGGGTGTTAATGTGTCGTCAGCATCGAGGTCATTATGATGGAACATCGACTAATGATTTGAGATAAAGCCGTTTGTAACCGTCTTCTAGGAAGAGTCTGTAGATCCACTTGAGCTGATAATGTGAAAGAACAGGAAACCGACTTCAGTCTGCCCGCACGTGTATCTGATCTCTTCCCCTTGCCAACACGTGTCTGCTTTCGCTTCCGCTAGCTCGATCGGTAGCTGAAAAGGAAGTTGGAGAGGTGATTCTTACACTTTTTCGCATACTGTCAAGCGTATCCTGTCCTTACATCTCACAGACGACAAATGCTTCCCTCCGCGAGGAATAACTCAACTGGTATAGCGTTTTGAGCAAAACGCAAATTTCTGAAAGCTGCATCGCTTACGATATATAGTTTCGAAGGGAAAATTCTATATGGTGCAGTACAACAAGGCTACGAGCAATTCTATTGGAGAGATGGTTTCATGGAAGCCGTTCATGAAACCTCAGCCATTTTCAAGTGGAAACCATGTGTTACAGTGTGTGAGATTTTTAGTTTCTGCATGTGAATAAAAGAGAGAGAGAAGAGTCTAGCAAACACGAAATTCAGGGAAAAAGGTTTGAGAGGAAGGGAAATTTAAGTGCGTACTGCCGTGATCCTCTACAGCTTTTGGTAGGAGTTCGTTTCAGTAATTAGCACCTACTTTCACACACACATACACACCACACACACACACACACACACACCACACACACACACACACACACACACACACAGAGCTGCTTCTACGAAGTTCCGAGCAACGGCACAGAAAGCAGGGCAATGAATATTAAATTGGCTGAAACACGTTATGAGAAATGTTACGTGAAACATGGCACCCATTGTGCATTAATTTAGGAACGTATGCTTTGAGTGCAGCAGGTGTAGGTTTCTGTAAACCAAGTAAAAGATGTCGTAGTTAAATTAAGTAAATTGCAAGAAAAACTGTATGGGTCACGACGGGAAGAGACGAGAAGCCAAAAGTACAAGCTACGTACAGGCACGTTAACATAAATGTTCATGGAAAACATATTCGCCACAGTTATAAAATACTTTATTGACTGAAGTCTTGCAGACAGAAGTCGCTATGCACTACCACGGTTTCGATGTCTTAGTCACATCAGCAGGTGCATCTGAAACCGAACAGTAGCAGGACATCACTGCTAGATTTCAGATACACCTGACGATGAGGCTGAGACCCCGAAACCTTGATAATGCATAGAGTTCCGTCGTTATAGACTTATGTCAGTAGAGTATTTTACAAATTTGGCGAGTTTGTTTACCAAGACTTGTTGCAGAGCAGCTGTGATTGTCCATTTTACTGATGTGATATCACTCATCGCACACTGAAATCGTATACGCATGACTTCCACCTAATGTCCTAAGGTGTCTTTATTGTTATAGACTGTATGCATTCGCAGTGGCAATTTTAGGGCAAGAGGAATTATCGCAAGCCTCGACTGAAAGTTGGAGTTCTTCGCAGCCACAATTAGAGATGTTATTCGACGGTCCGCCACAATAGATGTTGTTAGGGCAAGGACATGACGTCCTACTACTGCTGGATAGCCCGAGTACATTCGCTACGGGCCTTGGAAATTCACGAAAGTGTGGAGATCATTAACACCCACATCCTAGCGAAGACCTGGTATTTGGCTCAAGTTCTGCCAATGCTCAAACAAATAGCACAAATATAGGGATTAAACACACCACATATTGGATGTTATGGAGGAGCCACATCTTCAAGGTCTCTTTGAAAACTTGCACCCTGACTCTTGAAGATGGTGGACTGCGGTTAACAGACTTCCATGCCAAATGTGCGGCGCTCTTCGTCAAACGCAGAAAAGCTGTGATTGAAAAACGTTCTTTCAGTCAACAGCAACATTATTTCATACATTATGCCACAGTCACTGGATGCCCCATCCAGATCGCCGGCATTCCCTACGCGCTGAACGTCGTGCGTCGGTTTTACCTCGACACCAGCCACCATCTACCTAGTGCCCTGTAACATCGCTACCGCACTTCGTGGATCTCTAGTCCGGAGTGTATGGTAATTGCGACTGCCACAACACAAGTGGAACACTGTGTGCCAAAAACTAGCCTCCAACGTTCGATCTGCGAGTGCGTGTAAAAGATCGTCAATCGCACTATTCCTACAAACTCCAAACTCTATTCAGTTCACCTACGCGATCAACTGACTGCGATATGTGTGCGGAAGAGGACACAAATGAACATAGCTTTGTATGCCGCTAATTTCGTATCGTCTGGGACACTGTACGAGACATGCTGCGATTAATGAAGTATGATTAACACTACAGTGTCAGACGCCGTCATACCACAATGGAAACCCTATCGCAAAATAAAGGAAAATTTTACGACTTGGATTGCGAGACACATGGTTCACGCAATATTCCCCAAAAAAGTCTGATGAATTGGATTTTCTGAAATATTAGTTGAATAAACTCGGTAAGGAACAAACACGGATGAAATATAGCGACACCTTTGCAAATTTCCTGACGATATCATTGCAAAAAACGTATGGTGATGTGGGGCCGTAATTTTTTTGTTTTACCTTTCTTTTTGTGTTCTCTTTGCTCTTCATTTAATGTGATTTCTTGATTTACTGTGCTATCAGAAGTCCTCATTTAGTTTTCTATGCTCCATGTGCTGTTATTTTTCGTTATGTAACACTTTATTAGGAGAGCACTAACAGAAAACATACGTAGACAATTTGTCTCAAGAGTGTTCTGGACTTGCTTGGTGCGGTGCACAGTTGCTTGTGTAATGGAGGTAAAAATTACAGTGGCGCCGAGACCTGTTCTGTGTTCCACTATGGATGAAGCCAGTGTTACGCTTCCCGAAGCTCCAGAACGTTGCTGTCAACTACAAAACATTTACATATGTTGCAGGAGCAGATACTATTCTCGTTAGTGCAGATCGCAGTTGTGTTGCGTCGGGGTCCGTCGGTTGACACATCGTTTAATGAGTTGGGAGATCTGTCTAAGGCATTTACAACAGCAGTTCCAAGATTTCCAGATAAAATTATCGGAGTAGGGACGTATATCGATTTGATTGATGTGTTGTTTTTTCCGGAATTTCAGTCTGTTAGGTGATCGCGGTACCTTGTCATTCTCTAGTTTAGCATGTATTTCGAAGACAAGACTTTTGGAAGTATATCTTGAGTTCCACCAGCGTTTAAAGCTGGGTTGCAGAAATAAGAATTGCTTTGTTTGTGTCTGTATTGTAAGCGTACAAGTTGCTGTCGAAATTTTTGCTGATTTCTCTCCGAGTCATGAGGTGGCTGCAGCAGTATTTTCATAATCAAGTCTGTCGCCAGATGTAGTTATCGCATTAACACAATCTTCGGAAATTTCATTAACAGCTGTGCAGAATATCAGTTAGCTCCGGTTAGCTGATGTCTCGCTGGTCTCTGACCACCTTGAGCGCAACAGCGCGCCGCTTCTAAACAGTCTTGTTTTGTAACCTTGGCAGTGGCCTCCACAGTCATATCAGAATTTGCGACTTGTCACAAGACACAGCACGGCTAACCCGACAGTCTATCAACGAAGTCCAACTTGGTACCAAGTAGTTAAAGTTCGCTTTGCCATAAACAGATTAAGTGAGTGACACTTCTTCGTACAGTCATTCACGCTTTCCTACAGACAATTGTTTTAAAATTATTGAGTTATAGCCAATAGCGAATAAGCTGTTGGCATCGGCTGGATCACAGTAGTACTTTCTGTCCCGATGTCGAAGCTGACAGACGATTCCTTCTGAGGACCAACAGTCAGTAAGGGTACAAGCAGGTGGTATTAAGCGCAGTTTTTTATATACAATTTATCGCCTGAAAACTCTGAGGATACCTCACCATGGACATCACCAGTCCATTTCTGCAGTTGGCGTGCCTCACTGGCACACACGCTCTCCATATGTCGGCGGCATGCAGTCTGTCACTGCCGAGGCCAAAGTTGCTGGTGTAACAGACATCGTCGGTATGTTATTGTTTTGAAATACTACTACTAAGCGTCCTCAGTTCACTGCACAGTTGTTTTCAGCTTTTGTGATTAGAATCACATTTTCAGTACTCTTAAATTATTGTTACATCGTATATAAAGTAGTGAGACGGAGGGAATGTTTCATAAAGTCGAGTGACTCACGATCAACAGATGTCTCAGCATCATCGTCGGGCAAACTGCGTTGACTCGTGTCTGGGTTCACACACAAGGATATTATGGATATCAGCGACAAGAAGGCCGGATGTCGCCCTGTTGTGTAACCCAGACGAGGTAAAAAGATTCACAGAATACACTTGTGGTCGTTGCTGAGTCACTGCAGAAGGTACGTTGATGACAATGGCACCTGTGGTATTCGCCATCTCTAAGCCACCGGCTGACAGCGGCGGACGTCAACACGCGCAAAGCGCGGACCGAGCATATACACTCCTGGAAATTGAAATAAGAACACCGTGAATTCATTGTCCCAGGAAGGGGAAACTTTATTGACACATTCCTGGGGTCAGATACATCACATGATCACACTGACAGAACCACAGGCACATAGACACAGGCAACAGAGCATGCACAATGTCGGCACTAGTACAGTGTATATCCACCTTTCGCAGCAATGCAGGCTCCTATTCTCCCATGGAGACGATCGTAGAGATGCTGGATGTAGTCCTGTGGAACGGCTTGCCATGCCATTTCCACCTGGCGCCTCAGTTGGACCAGCGTTCGTGCTGGACGTGCAGACCGCGTGAGACGACGCTTCATCCAGTCCCAAACATGCTCAATGGGGGACAGATCCGGAGATCTTGCTGGCCAGGGTAGTTGACTTACACCTTCTAGAGCACGTTGGGTGGCACGGGATACAGGCGGACGTGCATTGTCCTGTTGGAACAGCAAGTTCCCTTGCCGGTCTAGGAATGGTAGAACGATGGGTTCGATGACGGTTTGGATGTACCGTGCACTATTCAGTGTCCCCTCGACGATCACCAGTGGTGTACGGCCAGTGTAGGAGATCGCTCCCCACACCATGATGCCGGGTGTTGGACCTGTGTGCCTCAGTCGTATGCAGTCCTGATTGTGGCGCTCACCTGCACGGCGCCAAACACGCATACGACCATCATTGGCACCAAGGCAGAAGCGACTCTCATCGCTGAAGACGACACGTCTCCATTCGTCCCTCCATTCACGCCTGTCGCGACAGCACTGGAGGCGGGCTGCACGATGTTGGGGCGTGAGCGGAAGACGGCCTAACGGTGTGCGGGACCGTAGCCCAGCTTCATGGAGTCGGTTGCGAATGGTCCTCACCGATACCCCAGGAGCAACAGTGTCCCTAATTAGCTGGGAAGTGGCGGTGCGGTCCCCTACGGCACTGCGTAGGATCCTACTGTCTTGGCGTGCATCCGTGCGTCGCTGCGATCAGGTCCCAGGTCGACGGGCACGTGCACCTTCCGCCGACCACTGGCGACAACATCGATGTACTGTGGAGACCTCACGCCCCACGTGTTGAGCAATTCGGCGGTACGTCCACCCGGCCTCCCGCATGCCCACTATACGCCCTCGCTCAAAGTCCGTTAACTGCACATACGGTTCACGTCCACGCTGTCGCGGCATGCTACCAGTGTTAAAGACTGCGATGGAGCTCCGTATGCCACGGAAAACTGGCTGACACTGACGGCGGCGGTGCACAAATGCTGCGCAGCTAGCGCCATTCGACGGCCAACACCGCGGTTCCTGGTGTGTCCGCTGTGCCGTGCGTGTGATCATTGCTTGTACAGCCCTCTCGCAGTGTCCGGAGCAAGTATGGTGGGTCTGACACACCGGTGTCAATGTGTTCTTTTTTCCATTTCCAGGAATGTACATTCGCCGACTGGCAGCGTTGTCCATTTCGAGATGACCACTAGAGGGCCGGTGTCGTGAGATGGAAGCCAGGCTCCACTCGACCCCTGGCGCCACCACACGCCGTTTTCCCGGGCTACCAGGACTGTATATAGGCCACTGCAACAGAATCGTTCAGTCACTCCTATGCCTGCCTTCGCTCGTACTTGTGACAGCACGTACTAGGAACCCTGTGAAACTTAAGTTACTGTCTCAACGATCTCGAGCGTGAACTGGACTGCCCTGGACTTGTGTAATTGCTATGGATTGTGTAGTGCTATTATGAACCAGTATCGTTGTGAATAAATTATGTAAGTATTTGGATGTTATCGTGTTATACTGATATAACACAATGACACCGTGATAATGGACTGTGACGTAACTGAAACTATATCTGTTACATATATAGTGAAGGAGAAGTTAAATTTCTCTTCCATTCGTTATTCAGAGTGTGCAGTTCTCTTTCGCGACTGACGTAATGCTACCATATCGAAGACTGGTAGCCGCAAATGACGCAACGAGTATTGCGGAAGAACTGATAAGTCTTCCAGTACGGCGTGATATGTATGTCCGCCAACGTCCAGTCAGTTTCCTCCGGAGGATCAGGGAATCCTAAACTCGGGAAATGCACCATAACTTAAATATATTAATAACACTTTGTAATACTTCTTAATGGAAACCTCACGTGGAAAGTCAGCAGTCACAGAAAATAAATTCCAAAATTATGTTTTTCCTCCTCCAGGACAGGGAATACCAGAACAGTAACCCTAATATGGAATGTCAAGAGACGTGTGGTACACTGATTTAGAAGGGTAGTAATCTGCCTCTAATTCGTTTGTGTAAGAGAAGGGATTCATTTTAGTACTGTCATCTAGTGTTCATACGTGAAATACCTATAAAAGTAAACAGTAACTTTGTCACCAGTGTCACACGACACTGAAATTATTTAATTTATGCCATAAGGTTTAATTTCTTCTTTATTGCGGTAAACAATTCAGTAGAAAATGAAACAGGTCAAACGAAACTACACTGGGCTTCACCAATCTTATCCCGTTAGTACTCATATGAATATTTGTGCAGTAAATATGGAGCTTGAAGATGACCGGCATCTCACTCGTTGAAACAATGTAAGCTTCTGCATCTGCATACATACTCCACTAGCCTCCGTATGGGAGGGTACTTTGTACAAGTACTAGTCAATTCCTTTCCTGTTTCAATCGCAAACCGAGCGAGGAAAAAATGTCTACATGCCTCCGTACGGACCCTAATTTCTCTTATCTTGGTGCTTCTTACGTGGAAAGTTCGTCTTTGGTAGCAGCATCTTCTGCTGTCAGCTTCGAATGCCGTTCTCTGAATTTTGTCAATGGTGTTCCTCGAAAAGAGCGTGGCCTTCCCTCCAGGGATTCACGTTTGAGTTCCCGCAGCATCTCCTTAATACTTGTGTGTTGTTCGAACGTTCCGGTAACCGATCTAGCAGCTTTCCTATACACTGCTTCAGCGTCTTGATAATCCGATGCTGTGCACTCTAGTTGTACACAAGAATGGGTCGCACTTGTGCTCAACACGAGGTTTCTTTCATAGATGGACCATTTTCCTAAAATATTTTCATCGCCTTGCCTCCTACAGTCATAACATGCTCGTTCTAGTTCATATCGCTTTGCAACGTTGCGCCTATATATTTCATCAACGAGAATGTATCAAGCTGCTCACTACTAATGCTGTCTTCGGAAATTAAGAGTTTCTTTTCACTACCCATCTTCATTTCCTTACATCTTTCTACATTTAGAGATATCTGTCATTCCTTACACCAAGTAGAAAGTTTGTCAGAGTCACCTAGTATCCTCGCACAGTCACGTAACCACCATATCTTCCCGTACGCCATAGCATCTTCAGCAAACATGCGCAGATTGCTGCTCGTTCTGCCTACCAGATCATTTCTGTGCGGTATATAAAAAACAACAGTGAATCTGCCAAACTTCCCTAGGGCTCTCCTGACGATACCCTCCTCTATGATGAACACTCGCAGTCGAGGACAGTGTACTGTGTTATGTTACTTAAGAAGTCTTCGAGCCACTCACGTATCTGGGAACCAATTCCGTACGCTCTACTCTTCGTTAATAGTCATAAGTGGGGTACCGTGTCAAGTGCCTTTCGGAAATCTAGGAATATGGAATCTGCCTGTTGCCTGTCATCCAGAGTTCGCAGGATGTCATGCACCGTGAGAACAAACGACGTTATTTCCAAAAACATTTCAGGCAGATATTACCTACCGAAAACATAAAACAGTACAATAGATTCGTATTGTTCCTCAAATCTCTGATCATTGAACGCAAAACGTTTAATATGTAAAACATGTATAGTTTCTCATGAAAGTATCACCTGCTGGATATCACAGAGACGTACTCGGACCGGCCTTTACTCACAAAATCATTTTGGTGTCCAAATAGTTTCGTATCAATGAAACGTTCTGCAGATGTTAATGACCTAGGATTAATACAATACTCAATCCTGGAAATAATGGGTGAGTGTACTTTTAAGGTGTGATCTGGATAGCTGCTATGACCTAAAATAGTCGACTACACTTAAAAATATCTGGAACATTTGATTGTAATACCCAGGACTTTTTTTTTAACTCATTGGAACAAGTCGGCACTGTATATATCAAATAATACAAATGTATTTAAGCGTAACTTAACTATAATTTGCTGCTTTGTCCTGCGCCGGTGCCAATGAACGTGGCGTTGAGTGACCAACGTGATGCCACATTGCAACTTTTTGAACGTTGCGGTTGGCAGTAGTTGAAAACATGACATCATAGTCACGAAGACTACTGATGTGTGCCGATATTTATCGAGGAGAACTAGGGAGTAAAGCGACACTGCTACGGGGATGATAGCGTCTTTTTTATACTAAATTTTGATTGAATTTTCCCGTGTTGAGAAATCAGAAGGAGCGATCTGTTTTACTTAATAAAAACTTTCTAAAGCCAAGATCGCATAAAAATATCTTTATTTACAAACAACCGGTTTCGACAGACTGGTATATTTAGGTATTCATAAATTTTTAATAGAAAATGTGTTCATTTTACGTTGGACGTAACGCGAAACTGCATGTAGATGAAATTTAGTACATTATGTAGAGGATTGTCGTAAGTAAAACTTTCAAAATGATAAAGCAAATTGTTCACTTGCCATGTCCAAATACGTAGCGCTCGATAGATGGTTGTATTCTTCATGACGTAACAATAATCTGTTGAGTACTGCAGCCATGGACATAGCCCATGTGCATAAGGTGTTCTTTGATTTTAAATGTTGTATTTAAAATAAATATTTATATAATGAGCCCCATTTTACCTACATGACAACTTGGCGTGAGGTTCAACTCAAAATGAACACATTTTCTTATAAAAATTTTTGAAGACCTGAAGATGACAGCAAAATATGTCGAAACCGCTTGTAAGTAAATAAACAAATTTTTACGCGACCTTAGCTTTAGAAAATTTTTAGCAAATATTAAATCTTGTGGTTCTGTTGCCTTGATTATGAGACGTTTTGTTCTAAAAACCTGAATTTCAGAATAGGATATTGTGGAAAATGATCTCTCATTCTAAATTTCAGCGCACGTTTTCAAAAATCGAAACTCATGATTCATAGCTTGGTGGAGAGGATGTGGGGGATGTAGGGTTAAGGGGGATATAAAGCTGAAGAGGAGCGTTCGGGCCCCAAAAAATTTGGAAGTGAAGTACTTTTTAAAGTCTGTAAGTAAGTAATAATTCAATTTATTTACACTTTAAGCAACACCTTTTTCTGAAGCGTCATAAGTAATCTGAAATCGAAGCTTACTCGGCTCCTCAAAAGAATGCAGTAGTTTCCACGGAGTGCTATAGATACTGTAGAGCTAACATCGACCTGTCACGTGACCAGCACTGAAGACTTAAGTGACAGCACAGAAATGGTTCACACATGGCAATAGGTATTGTGGTATCAGAACAGTAAGCAGAAGAAGAGACGCGGTGTAGTGTCAGAAAGAAGCTAGCACGTTTGGACGTGTCCATGTCCACAACCTGTATGAAGTTAATCGACATGTTGATGTACGAATGCGGAGTGTCCAACTTTTCTACAAGGAATCACGTACCACTCGCACCACTTATCATCGTGTAAGAGCATTGGTGGTGATAAGATGCAGATAGGGACGGCAGTCCAGTATCACGCTTTGTCGATGACAATCAGTTTTAAACAGGAAAGAAACTGCTTTGAACATGAATATGACCCCATCTGAGTCAGCTTACGAATAAACATTGCGATGGGAAACTACAAGAAACGGAGTCTTGGGTTCGTGTACTTCGCAAATACAGCTGCAAGACTCGAATGGGCCAAAGAACATACTTGCTGGACAGTAATTGCTGACGTGTAGTTTGGTCTGACGAGTCGCTATTTCGACTTTTTTTTTTTCAAAATATATATGGAGTCGAATGCAATGAGACTATTAGCCCCCCTAGTGTGTGGAGGTTTTAGTTCAGGCCTGAGTAGGTTCTGTGACGTTTTGTGTTGATTGTCGTGCCATGACTTAGTCCCACATATTCCGGCTATCATAAACATGAACGCTGATGTGAATTAGAGATTTTTGGCCTTTTTTATACGTCTACATGGAGCATATTGTGGACACTCCCAATTCATCAAGGACTGGTATTCTCCGTACGCTAAACCCGTGGGGCTTCCGTGGCCGCATGCTCCATTTCTTTCAGGAATTTTTAAAAGACGTAGTTTTCAAGGTACGTGTGGGTTCTGCCTTGTCGGACACCTTCATCTAGGGAAACGGTGTGCCTCATGGCTCTGTCCTGAGCGTCGTCCTCTTTGCTATCGCTATTCACTCTCTGATGTCCTGTCTCCCTCAGGGCATCTCCGGCTCCTTTTTCGTTGACGTTTTTGCGATCTTTTGCAGTTTTCCATGGCATTGTCTCCTTTAGCGGCATCTTCAGTACTGTATCGATCGTCTTTACTCTGGAACATCGGCAATGGCTTTTATTTACCCGCTGATAAAACCGTTTGTATGAATTTCTGCCGGCGCAGTTGGTTTCTTCTACAGTCATTATATCTTGGACTTGTTGCTCTTCCATTCGTTGAAATTACGAAATTCCTGGAGCTCATGCTTGATAGGAGAGTTTTTGGTCCTCCCATGAGTCTTACCTAGCCGCCAGCTGTATGCTGTACCTCAATGTCCTACGTCTCTTCAGCGGTACTTCCTGGGGAGCGGATCGGACCACCGTCTTCTGTTTGTATCGGTTCATTATCAGATCGAAACTAGACTACGGGTGTTTCTTTTATGCATCTGCACATCCGTCCCTATTACGTCGCCTCAGTACTACCCACCATCGTGGCATCCGTTTGGCCATTGGCGTCTTTTACCCCAGCCCGGTTGAGAGTCTGTATGCAGAAGCTGACCAACTACCTCCATCATAAAGCCATCACCTCCTCCTCAGCAGATACGCATGCGTTTGTCTGTCATGCCTGGCCAACCATCCATGCCTCCTTTTTCGATGATTTCTTTTTATCACCAGAGTGAGACACGTCCCTCTTCTATTATGGAGTCAACTTTCGGCTCTTGCCCGGCAGTTTAATTTCACGTCACTTGCCACTTTCCCTATAGGTGTAAACCCATCACCACCTTGGCCTTCATTCGCTTCCTAAGGACACTACTCCAGCGTTGCTCTGTCGCCATAAGTTTCACGACCTTCGCACGGAAGTTCGCGATACTACTTTTGTGTACAGTGATGGCTCTCAGACTGACCGAGGTGTCGGGTGTGCCTTCTTCACTGGCACCGACGATTTTCGGTATAGGCTTCCGGAACACTGCTCAGTATTTACAGCAGAGCGCCCTATATCAGGCCACGCAGTACAGCCCGCGACTCAGGCTTCTTAATTCGTCATCTGCTCGGACTCTCTCAGTGTCCTACAGAGCCTCTGTCCCTTAGTACAAAGCGTCCAGGAAAGTTGTCACTTGCTCGACATTGATGGATCTACTGTGGTGTTTACCTGGATTCCTGATCACGTTGGTCTGCTGCTGCTGCTGCTGCTGCTGCTGCTGCCGCCAAGGCTGCAGTCCTCGTATCTTGGCGCTTTAACACTTCCATGCCCTCCGAAGATCTCTGTGTTTACGTTTGCCATCTGTCAGCAGGTAGTGTCCCTTTGGCATCACCACTGGTCCTCCCTTTATGGGAGCAAGCTCCGGGGAATTAAGCCTCTCCCAGCGGTTTGGACAACTTCCTCACTGCTATCTCGTCGTGAGGCGACCATTTTAGCAAGGTCGCCTATTGGGCACGTCTTTTTAGTGGTGATCCCCGACCACTTCGTGCTCATTGTCCTCAGCCCTTGACAATTTGCAATTTCCTGACGGAATGCTCCTTTTTTTAACCACTTACGTTCTCATTTATGTTTGCCATCTGAGTTATCATCCTTTTTAGCGAACTACGAGCGGGCTGTCGACCGCGTTTTAATTTTTATCTGTCGTAGCAATATGGCGAAGGACATTTAATCTTTAGCTCAGGACCTCCGTTTCTCTATGGCGTATTTTATAGATCTTTCTCAAAATCTCTTTTTTTAGCTCTCTTTCCTTCCGTCTTTTGGGCTTAACGTGAGCCGTTTTTAAATCCTTTTTTGTTTTCGTGTTCTACGGTTCTGACATTGGCGCATATGCCCTAGTAGTTTTTGTGCCCTAAATGAAAACAAAACAAAGCCACTAAATGAAGACCTGTGTGCACAGGACTGCACACACATTTTCCTGATTTGACAAACACTCAGGCATCCTGTCTATCTTAGGCTTGACAGCTCAGTCCTCGATCTCAATATCACAGAAAATGTTTGAGACATTTCTGAACAAAGACCGAAACGCTGAACTCTACATCTCCATAATCTTCTAGCTATATGGGATTTAGTCATCAATGCGAGACTTGCGTATGACATATCTGAATAAACCCTCTGAGTGTCTTTCTCACCTTGTTGACTCACTATGCTAGAGATGGTGTTACACGGCATCAGCACAATGTCTCCTGAAGGGGACTTATTATTTGTCCTGTTTGCTGGAATTCATTAAAAAGTTGTATATGTGGTTTGAAGATTGTAGCTTGGCAAGAGATATACATTGGTGAGCGAAAATATTCTTAGGACAATACGGGCGGCATATGAAGTAGTCTACTGACATCATCGACTTTGACAAACGGCAGATTGTTACGGCTTGGCGTCTTGGAAACGGTTAAGGCGTTGTGCTGCTCGCGTGAAGGATTGAAACCACGAATCGGCGACAAGGCGCAGGAGGTCCATACCTCATCACAGAATGCTCGGTAAATCATGACAGGTTGCGATCTGCGGCAGGTCTGACAGAGTACTGTGTTGGTGCAGGCGCGAGTGTTCCGAACGCATCGTTCAGTACATATTTCTGAAAATGGATCTCCGTAGGAGTCGACCTCGACTTGCTCCACGTTGACCAAACGACATCACCATTTAAGAGTTTGCGGTGGACTCTGGATCATTGGACTATGGGCCATAGTAACGTGTCGTTTGGTCGAATGAATCACGTTTCCATTTCCTATCCTTCCCTAAGGGGATGGGGCAGATGACCCTGCCGTTTGGCCGTTTGGTACACGGCTCCGGGCTCCAACCAGTCATAAATAGGCCTTCTACACACTACAATATAATGTTGAGAAATTTTTTTATGTAACCCTTGTCTACAGACAATCAACCAGTTTTGTATATAGAGAATTCAGTGACGTTGCTTATCTATAGACACACTTTTCCAACAAAATCGCAGAACTTTTGACTTCCGTCCGAAAAGGAAGACGTGATACAAGTTGCTCGATACGTGGAACAGAAGATCTGGGGTGTGCCAGCTTAAAATCTGCGGTGAAAAGTTATTCACTGAGAGCGGAACTGTCAAACTGATCCAATAAAGACTTTTTTTAAAAACTGTAGGAAATCAGAAAAATCTTTAAGTTTATAATTGTGATGAGACACGACTCAGTTATAGAAAGCTTCAAGTAAAACACTAGTAGCTAGAAATGAAGCTTCCCCTCCAGGTTATAACGAAGTTAAAGACAGATTAATGATCCTAGTTTGCAGCAATGCCTCTGGAGATCAAAAGTGCCGCCTCTGTTAATTAGAAAGTCTCCCAGACCAAGAGCGTTCAAAAGTATACAGTTGTCGGACTTACTAGTTGTGTATAAAGACAAGTTGAAACGAGTGGTGACACATTAAAGCTACAAAGAAAACAAAAATACTTAACAAGCAAAAAAGCTACGCGAGTTAATCCTTAGTCTAGACAACACAGGACGTCATCCCGAAACTAAATAGTGCAGACATTTTACACAATATCTTGTAAGGTGTATGCTTCGCCGGCGATGGGCGAAGCATGACAGAATCTCTGACCAGAGAGTAGTTTATTGTTAATTGCTGCTTGTCTCGAGTCTGCGCTAGTCTGCGCGAGTCTGCAGTAGTAGTCAGTCGGATACAGTAGTAGTCAGTCGGATACAGGGGTAGTCGGTCGGCTTTAGTAGCGAGTGGACGGTTGTAGTCTGCGGGAGTCGGCATGCGTCGGCTGTGTGCTCTGCTCGCGACTCTGGTCAGGACTCTGGAGGATGAGTATTGTTGTAGAAGGTCAAGAAGCAGCCTTGCGCATATTTAATAATGTATGTTAATTGTAATTAATTTGTTCAAAAAAATGCCCCAATAATAGTTTTTTTATAAAGTAACTCTTTTAAAGAAAAACATTCATTTCAATTTAAAGAACATCTCTAATGGATCATCACTCCTTTCAATAATCCAAAAAAAAAAAAAAATACGCCAGCATTGCACGAAGCTTTGTCGAAGAATGTATAATTAAGAGCAGATATAGTTGCAGTTTTATTGAGGTAAGAATTTTTGCTTTTCAGAATACAGGGCCGAAGGTCAGCGCTGCTGTCCTTATAAAATTTACCACAGATTATTATTTCTGTTGGGAGTTTACATTTCGTTCATGGTTCATTATTTAATCAATATTATTGTGGGTTTTTGGTCAATTTTCATTTATCAATTTTGCGGGGAGTTTACGCTTGGCTCCATTTTGCATTATTATTTAACTTAATTCGTGTGGGAAGGTTACACTTGGCGACATCCGGCCAGGATCGTATTTCTTTGTGAATATTCTGATAAGTAGTCATAAAAAAATGGTTCAAATGGCTCTGGGCACTATGGGACTCAACGGCTTAGGTCATTAGTCCCCTAGAACTTAGAACTAGTTAAACCTAACTAACCTAAGGACATCACAAACATCCATGCCCGAGGCAGGATTCGAACCTGCGACCGTAGCGGTCTTGCGGTTCCAGACTGCAGCGCCTTTAACCGCACGGCCACTTCGGCTGGCTAAGTAGTCATATATCTGCTCTTATTTACTTAAACGTAGTTTGCATCTGGCGCAACGCATTTACTAATTTGTCACTCTTTCTTTCACAGATCATCGGCAATTTTTTGCTCTTTGTTGTATCTGTGTTTTTTGCATTTTTCATTGTCTTTGTTACATTTGTGAATAATTTTGATTTGTGAAAAATGCCGCGAAAAACTGTTAACAGTACATCGCGATGTATAATGAGTGAAATAGCCGACTTAAATAACTTGACCGATAGTACTTGTGACACGCAGTGTAATGATGACAATCCTTCAATTACAGACAATCAGTGTGTACCGACCACTAATAATGATTTTTATCCTAATGATGAACAAACGAATTCAATTATGTCCTCTGTTAATTTAACGACAATTGATGACGAAGGACGTTCTGTTACAATGAACGCTGCCCAGCTTGACACACGCGGTTTGCAAAATTTACGTAATTAACAAATTTTTGTAACGAAAATGAACAGTGTAATCAGAGTACGACAGATATTTGATTCCGATTTAGTGACGCACAGTGCACATTCTATTGGCAAACCTTTTCAAGATTCACAGAATATCCAAATGGATACACAAAACGTGACAATTGCAGGTACGCCATTAAACAGCACAAAGAATACAGTAGCTAATTTTGACATGGATCGAGTCATAGCTTTAATGATACAACTTAACGAGAATCTTAAACAACAGATTAATGAAAGTTTCAAACAGCGGAATGAAATGCTAGATAACCATTTCAAACAACTTAATGAACCGTACAAACAACGTAATGAAAGTTTCGACAACCTTTTCAAACAGTCGAACGAAAAACACCACAACCTTAACGAACAAAACAAACAACATAGTGAACAGATTACAGCCGTTACCGTGCAACGTGATGATACTAAACAACAATTACGAGAGGATACTAAGACTTGTGCTACGAACAATAGTGAAGAAACTAGATCTGTTACACAAGAATTAAGTAATACACATGCAGCCACAACAGAATCACATAGAGATGAAATTAGTGCAGTCGCTGAACAATGTTGTGAAAATGCAACACAGATACGCGACGAGTTTAAATTAAAGTTACCAGAACTTTCACACACTCTGGATACGGAAGTCGATCAGAAATGTGAACAACAGAACAAGCAAATTGACTAACGTATTAAAGTGACAGAAATGAAAAATGTTTCAGTCACTAACACGTCACAGCATACGACACATTCCGATCATTTGTCATACTCACATAGTCAGTGTAACTTAAGTAATTTACAGAAAGTACGTGACTTACAATCCGAAAAGACACAGACAAACAGATTCT
The DNA here is from genome assembly GCF_023898315.1 of Schistocerca nitens. NCBI lineage: Eukaryota > Metazoa > Arthropoda > Insecta > Orthoptera > Acrididae > Schistocerca > Schistocerca nitens. Next base: position 291,807,165 of record NC_064614.1, on the reverse strand, counting down.
TATGTAATCGTGAACCTGTTCACACATTCAGTGACAATAACGTTGATTACGAGCAATTTTCATCCGTAAAAAAGTCTAAGGTATTTAAAAATGACAGAGCACAGGTACACGCATTGAACTGGATACGACAATTTGTTTTTGTGTTTTCAATAGCATTGCCTGTAATGCAGAAACTAGCATTGGACTGGATACAGCAATTTGCTTCTGAATTTTTACCGCCATTGCCTCTAACGCAAAAGCTGAAATTTATTTGTAGCGCGTAATAGACCTCAGGGGATTCATTACGCCTTAATGAATATGTGCCGTAGCGTGCACAGGGCCCCGAGCTGTAGTAGTGCTGTTTCATCTTTAGTTTTCTGCACTGCTGCCTTCTCTTCAACTATCCTTTATATCTATCAAAACGGCTCTTCAACTATTCCTCTACCTAGTATTAAGAAAAGTGTAAAGAAAACCCGATGTGACGAGTTTTTACCGAAAGTGACCATTTTTTCATTAGACACTCCAGAAATGATAACCACGAGAACTTTAATAACAGATAAAATTGTAATCATCAGTATGTGTAAAATTAGCAGCAAAAGCAAACGCATTTTTGTAACAATAGAGGTTTTTCTCCGCAATAGCAACCAAACCAGCCGGTTAGCATACCTAACCAACAATGTAATGTACAAGGGCAACCAGGCTTTAATGTTTCGCCGCGTACGCGTATAGCGTCAGCTCAAACAAATAGTAATGCACAGCAACAAGGAAATCAGTACGTACAGAAAACACACTATTTCAATTCCTATCGCAATGCACCGTATAGAAATGACTATCATGACAGACGTAAAAGTAATGAGCACAATTTTCAGCGTACATTTAATAACAGTAGGTCTTACCAGCAGCAGAATCATCCACAACGACAGACTATCATGAATGAACCAGACAGTAGGTATCATCCAGAACGTAAGACGTCAGGAAGAAATAACAGAGCAGTATAAATGGTGGAAATGCCACAGCATACTCCCGAAAATAATGACACGTCAGATACAGTACAGGTTGCATATTCCAGTAACGCAAGCAATACTTTTGACACGCGGAATGTTGTTCACGAGAATGTTATTTGAAACATGCTTTGTTGAATGCACCACTTTTATCGCACCCAGATCTTAGCAGAAATTTTTCCATTGCCACCGACAGTTCTAACACCGCTTTAGGCGTACATATTTTTCAGGAAATTGAAGAATATGGTTCAACAGTAATTCAAAACATCGCTTTTGCAAGTCGCATTCTGTCACCTGCTGAACGCAATTATTCTGTCACAGAACTTGAAACATTATGTGTTGTATGGTCTTTTACCAGATTTCGGCATTTTCTTTATGGAAGACATACCACCGTTTACACAGACCATAGAGCGATACAATTTTTACTTTCCGCTAAATTTACACACGACAGATTAAGCAGATGGAAACAGTACCTACAGGAATTTAATTTTACAATTGTTCACATTCCCGGCACACAAAATATTGTAGCAGATGCAATATCCCGTTCTCTCAGCAACAATCAGCAAGACATCGCAACCAACTTCTGCAAAGCAAATTTCAGCGTCATGTACATTCAACAAGTTGCATCTGAAAATTTAATTTCGTCGTCATTACAAGACATAGCACAAGAGCAGAGTAAAGATAACGTATGGAAAGAAATTAAACACCTTTGGCAAGATAGGAATAATGTTACCATCAGAAACCATTACACTGTACGCAATGACATTGTTTCGCCGCTCTCATCCTGACAGCAACAATTGGTTATTATGCATTCCTGACGAACTTGTTAACAAATTAATCTGGTATACTGATTTAAGTTATGCACGTTACGGAGCTAGAAAATGTTTTCTTATACTGAGACAGAACTGTTATTTTACCAACATGGAGAAACGTATACGACGAGTTTTAGCGTCATGTAAAATCTGCCAGAAGCTAAATCAGACACGACTTCACATATTCCTCCATTACATCCCATTGTACCTGTTAAATTGAGACATATGGCCGCTGTAGACATTTTTGGTCAGATTCCCAGAACTAATAGAGGTTTTTGCTACATCTTTGTCGCTGTTGAACTCACTTCAAAATTTGCTACATTCACTCCGTTACGCAAACCTACTGGTAAAACTGTTTCGAAAGCATTTGCAAAACATTTTCTATTTCATGTAGGGCATGTGTTGAAAGTAGTTTCCGACAATGGATCACAGTTTCGACCTGCTATATGGACACGTATGTTGCGAGCTAGAAACATTTCTCCGATCTATATATCCAGGTACCATGCTTCTTCGAACCCTTGTGAACGATTAATGAAAGAAATTGGTAAACTGTGTAGAATATACTGCCATAAAAAAACATATTGATTGGGACACACACATACTCTCATTCCAAGATGTAATTAATTCCTTACCAAATGAATCTACTATGCTATCTCCGTCTGTTATACTGAAAAATGTTGAACCACCTAACAAAATTAAGGAATTAGTAACCTTTCCTACATCTCGTCGACTACGACGCCATGAAATAATTGACATTGCGTTGAACAACATCAAACGTGCCGCAGAGCGCCGGAGAAGACGGCAAAAACAGGTTTTTACACGCCGTGACTTTCACACAGGACAGAAGATATTAGTACATACACACTATTTATCCAATAGAGGAAAAGGTAGGTGCAGTAAATTTGAACTTCTATACGCAGGTCCATATCGGATTCGCAGCATTCCTCACCCCAATGTAGTACACGTCGAAACTTTGAGAACGAGAAAAACCAAAGGGAACCACCACGTATCCAACATCAAACCTTTTATTGAATGAACATATTTCATGATTTATCACACTGTAATACCATTACCTAATTTTTTTTATGACCACTTATGCAATTATATTCACATGAACTCTTACTGATGATTATCGAATTTCTTCTTGGCAAGTGCCCGGCAAGGTAAGGTTAGCAGGTCGCTTTTCTTGTCGTTACACATCAGACCGTGCATATTTTCCATTTTTCATGTATGTATGATTATTTTCCTGTTTTGTTTGTATGCACTATGAAATAGTTAAGATATAACAAACACCAGTTGACTTTGACATTTTTGCCTTATGATATCTAAACATTGTGACTATTTTACATTTTTTTTTTGTTGCTACATTGTGATACACTGTGTACATTTTTGCTTCCGAACACTGTCAATGTTTTTGACATATTACGTTTTCTGTCATGCTATGCTGTATGCTCAATTATGTTACTATAAACCAGTTTTTATCTAATGGGTAAATGAATTAAATGCAACACAATAATCTTTGTTCATCATTTTCAGAAAGAAATAACGTGTAAACGAAATAAATTAAGCAGAAATGGGAATTTCACCTTCGGAATGAAGGAAAGAGGATGCAATACTTCGTGACGAAGAGTAAATGGATCAGAATTAACAAGCATTAACAAGAATATACTATACACATCGTAGAATAGCAGTCTTAACTAATTTTTTCTTTCAGAATACGAGGCGATTGATGCAGGCTGTCAGACAGAACTACACATCTTAGTTTTAGTGATGAAATATGCTAGAAATAAGGACTAGTTGTATAATGAATAATGAAGTGACTTTTTTGCAGATGATAATGAATGGTGATGAATAATGATGAAGAATATGCTACTATGGATAATGAAGTTTTTCTTTACAGGTGATGATAATAATGGACTTATGGTGATATGGAAAATGAAGTTTTTCTTTGCAGATGAAAATAATGATGAAGTTTATATATTTGCTGTTATTTAAGAGATGCTATGTAGTTATTTAAGTATTTGTTGCAGTTCGTTTTGACAGTATGGCTTATATCGCATGGTATGATGACTGAAGGTTTTGGAAGGGACAGCTAGAGAACATATATATTTTTTATACACATTTCACTACCTGTTAATTCGAAGTTCACTAATTTTCAGCATCATATGCGTTTCTTCTTTCCGTTTCATAATCCATTTTTGTTTATTTTGCAGGAGAATTTAGTCATGAAATTAATGTGCTATAAGCAGTTGTTTATTAAACCTATGTCGTTTATTAATGTGATCACATATTCTCTACTTGTTTCATAACCTTGCTACAGCTGACTCATTACGAATGAGCCCGCATCTCGTGGTCGTGCGGTAGCGTTCTCGCTTCCCACGCCCGGGTTCCCGGGTTCGATTCCCGGCGGAGTCAGGGATTTTCTCTGCCTCGTGATGGCTGGGTGTTGTGTGATGTCCTTAGGTTAGTTAGATTTAAGTAGTTCTAAGTTCTAGGGGACTGATGACCATAGATGTTAAGTCCCATAGCGCTCGGAGCCATTTGAACCATTTTTTTTTTTTTTTGACGAGTGACGTTACACATCTTCATTTGCAGCAATAACTCAAAAGCAAACAAAGGAATTTCCAGTCCCAAATAATGCTACTAGTTTAAGAGAGTTCTGAGTAATACTGATCAGCTCTGAATAGTATGTCACTTCAATAATGACTTCTGAATAATACAAAAAAAATGCTTTGTAACTGGCCAATGAATGCCACTGTTTACTGTAATAAGATGACCTATGATGCCAATGATTACTATAATTAGATTAATTATGTATAAATGGTACGCCAATAATTAACTCATTTTGAATAATGACTTCTGAATAACACAAAAAACATGCTTTGTAACTGCCCAATGAATGCCACTGATTATTGTAATAAGATGACCTATGATGCCAATGATTACTATAATTAGATTAATTATGTATAAATGCTATGCCAATAATTAACTCATTTTGAATAATGACTTCTCAAAAAATGCAAAAAAAATGCTTTGTAGCTGGCCAATGAATGCCACTGATTACTTTAATAAGATGACCTATGATGCCAATGATTACTATAATTAAGTGAATTATGTTAATACTATGCCATTCATTAGCTTCTGTTTTGAATGATGACTTCTGATGGTTTGTAACTGGGCAATGAGTGCCAATAATTACTATATTCAAATAATTTATGAACATTATTCTGTAATACTACATACATGGTACAGAAATGTTCAGTAACTGGGCGATGGGTGCCACCAATTACTCAAATCAGTTGTTAGACTAGTGTAATTCTCATGAAGACTAGTATGTGACTTAATGTCCTTCACCTTCTGACCTAATTACCAGAAATTACTGCAATATCCATTTGTCCTGTCTATCCTCATGATCATGGAGCACTATATTTGGTTTTTGCACTAATTCTACGTTGGTGTACTTCACAAGAACATGGTGTTGACACGACATGCTGTCCACCACCTTGAGTGATGGAGATGTTATTATGGTCCCACTGTTTGGTGTACCTAGTGTACTACCAAAATGATAGCATGGAATATTATTACGACATTTCAGTGTCTTGGCTACACTGATTAATACTTCAAGGAAAAGAACTTCAGATTGTCTCACTTGGTGTTGTGCTTCTGTACAAAGATATGAACTTTCAGTGCAGCTGCGTGCAAACTAAAGTGCTACAACCATGACGCAATCCTTCCCATTCCTTTCCTAATTCTTGTAAAATGATAAAGACATATACAGTGCTTGTGCACGTCATTTCATTTGTTAACAAGATCAGTTGTCCTAAAAATATTAAAGACTTCTATAGTGCGTATGCACTTCATTTCACTCCTTGATATCTTAATTTGTTGTAAAAAAATGCTAGAGAGTTTTACAGTGCGTGTGCACTCTATGCCATTTGTTAATATAATTTGTACTCATTGCAAATACATTTTGTGATTTCCTCATATGTTCTGTACTACAGTGCGTGTGCATTTTATGTCATTTGTCAATATGATTTGTACTCATTGCATATACATTTTGTGATTTGCTGATATATTCTGAACTACAGTGCGTGTGCACTTTTGTCATTTGTCAATATGGTTTGTACTCAAGGTGTATACATTTTGTCATTGTTTGATATGTCTCTACTCAGTGCATGTGCACTATATTTTATTTCATGTGTTGCACCTATATACACTCCTGGAAATGGAAAAAAGAACACATTGACACCGGTGTGTCAGACCCACCATACTTGCTCCGGACACTGCGAGAGGGCTGTACAAGCAATGATCACACGCACGGCACAGCGGACACACCAGGAACCGCGGTGTTGGCCGTCGAATGGCGCTAGCTGCGCAGCATTTGTGCACCGCCGCCGTCAGTGTCAGCCAGTTTGCCGTGGCATACGGAGCTCCATCGCAGTCTTTAACACTGGTAGCATGCCGCGACAGCGTGCACGTGAACCGTATGTGCAGTTGACGGACTTTGAGCGAGGGCGTATAGTGGGCATGCGGGAGGCCGGGTGGACGTACCGCATAAATTGCTCAACACGTGGGGCGTGAGGTCTCCACAGTACATCGATGTTGTCGCCAGTGGTCGGCGGAAGGTGCACGTGCCCGTCGACCTGGGACCGGACCGCAGCGACGCACGGATGCACGCCAAGACCGTAGGATCCTACGCAGTGCCGTAGGGGACCGCACCGCCACTTCCCAGCAAATTAGGGACACTGTTGCTCCTGGGGTATCGGCGAGGACCATTCGCAACCGTCTCCATGAAGCTGGGCTACGGTCCCGCACACCGTTAGGCCGTCTTCCGCTCACGCCCCCAACATCGTGCAGCCCGCCTCCAGTGGTGTCGCGACAGGCGTGAATGGAGGGACGAATGGAGACGTGTCGTCTTCAGCGATGAGAGTCGCTTCTGCCTTGGTGCCAATGATGGTCGTATGCGTGTTTGGCGCCGTGCAGGTGAGCGCCACAATCAGGACTGCATACGACCGAGGCACACAGGGCCAACACCCGGCATCATGGTGTGGGGAGCGATCTCCTACACTGGCCGTACACCACTGGTGATCGTCGAGGGGACACTGAATAGTGCACGGTACATCCAAACCGTCATCGAACCCATCGTTCTACCATTCCTAGACCGGCAAGGGAACTTGCTGTTCCAACAGGACAATGCACGTCCGCATGTATCCCGTGCCACCCAACGTGCTCTAGAAGGTGTAAGTCAACTACCCTGGCCAGCAAGATCTCCGGATCTGTCCCCCATTGAGCATGTTTGGGACTGGATGAAGCGTCGTCTCACGCGGTCCGCACGTCCAGCACGAACGCTGGTCCAACTGAGGCGCCAGGTGGAAATGGCATGGCAAACCGTTCCACAGGACTACATCCAGCATCTCTACGATCGTCTCCATGGGAGAATAGCAGCCTGCATTGCTGCGAAAGGTGGATATACACTGTACTAGTGCCGACATTGTGCATGCTCTGTTGCCTGTGTCTATGTGCCTGTGGTTCTGTCAGTGTGATCATGTGATGTATCTGACCCCAGGAATGTGTCAATAAAGTTTACCCTTCCTGGGACAATGAATTCACGGTGTTCTTATTTCAATTTCCAGGAGTGTATATGTATATATTCTGTGATTGTAAAGTTAGTTAATTAAGAAAATTTGTTGCTCATGGCAAGTCCAATTGACTCACCATCGCTGCCAAATTTTTGCCCCCCCTCCCCCCCCCCCCCCCACAGTGGTGGGTTATGTAAGGTGTATGCTTCGCCGGCGATGGGCGAAGCATGACAGAATCTCTGACCAGAGAGTAGTTTATTGTTAGTTGTTGCTTGTCGCGAGTCTGCGCTAGTCTGCGCGAGTCTGCAGTAGTAGTCAGTCGGATAGAGTAGTAGTCAGTCGGATATAGGGGTAGTCGGTCGGCTTTAGTAGCGAGTGGACAGTTGTAGTCTGCGGGAGTCGCCATGCGTCGGCTGTGTGCTCTGCTCGCGACTCTGGTCAGGACTCTGGAGGATGAGTATTGTTGTAGAAGGTAAAGAAGCAGCCTTGCGCATATTCAATAATGTATGTTAATTGTAATTAATTTGTTCAAAAAATGCCCCAATAATAATTTTTTTATAAAGTAACTCTTTTAAAGAAAAACATTCATTTCAATTTAAAGAACATTTCTAATGGATCATCACTCCTTTCAATAATAAAAAAAAAAAAAAATTATACGCCAGCATTGCACGAAGCTGTGTCGAAGAATGTATAATTAAGAACAGGTATAGTTGCAGTTTTATTGAGTTAAGAATTTTTGCTTGTTTTATTCAGAATACAGGGCCGAAGGTCAGCGCAGCTGTCCTTATAAAATTTACCACAGATTATTATTTCTGTTGGGAGGTTACATTTCGTTCATGGTTCATTATTTAATCAATATTATTGTTGGTTTTTGGTCAATTTTCATTTATCAATTTTGCGGGGAGTTTACGCTTGGCTCCATTTCAAATTTTCATTAATTAATTTCCGTGGGGAGGTTACAATCTTAACTCCCAATACTACTAGCCTCGTCCAAGCAATGAACCAAAGAACGCTCGCACGTTTGAAAAAAATCTATCGGCGTAACTTGTCGCAATCATTTCTGTGCCCACAGATAAGAGCTTCAAATAGAAGCTGTCATGGAAAAAAAATTAAATTTGGAGGATGTTGTCTATTGGGCTGCCGATACTGGGGATCATTTAAAATTAGAAACACTAAGAACCTCTTGCGAATTTCTCTTAGAGGAACATAACGAGAGAGAAGAAAAATGTAAGCACCAATGACACTCTATCAAAAGAAACTGAAAATGAACAGTTGTTACATCTAGTTCGACATCTTTCTGGCGTAGCTTTGCACACAACAATAAAGTGCAAATGTGATTGGGTCAAGACGATCAGTCTGAAGTGACTGACAGTTGTTGATATCAGCGAAATGAATTATGGTGATAAAACAGCAGACCTGTGCTACATGGAGCAACAGAAAGACACACTATCTGACGATATTCTTCTACGTAGATGGTGGGACTACGATGCTAAGAACATAAATTCCGCACAAAAACAATAGAACAAGCAAGAGAATCTTTTTTCCGAGAATAAAGCATGTGCATTTGTAACAGTTGTACACTAGCTTATGTAATTCATATATGTTTACAGGCTATTGTTTGAGTATCTACTAGAACATTATTTCTAAAACAAACCCTAAGTAATACATTAACTAATCAAATATATTTGTTTGTTTTAATAATATTGTGAACGTCAACTTCTGAATCTATTTTTAAGTGAAAGGTCCCGCGTAATTAGTGTTTTCCCAAATTCGAAATCTAATAGGTCCAAATCACCTCGAATTATGAGGTTATATTATAATCTGTAGCACACTGCTCGTAAAATCATCAATACAGAATTACTAGCTTATGGAGATCGTTAGGTCCACAGCATTGCAGGGTTAAGGTTTCTCACCAGTCCGACATGTGTTGAGTCACTTGATATAGCACCCAAATAAACCAAAACATATCGACACATAAGTTACACTTTACTAGCGGAGTGCTGGTTCGTAAAAGTTCTTAATCGAAGAATATCAGTCTGGAACCGCGCGAACGCTACGGTCGCAGGTTCGAATCCTGCCTCGGGCATGGATGTGTGTGATGTCCTTAGGTTAGTTAGGTTTAAGTAGTTCTAAGTTCTAGGGGACTGATGACCTCAGATGTTAAGTCCCATAGTGCTCAGAGCCATTTGAACCATTTGAAGAATATCAGGCACTGAAAAAATCGACAACGAAAGCAGGAATTGAAATTACTTTTTCTCTGTTCACTTTGAGATCACTTGAGCACCAGTGTTCGTTACGAAATCAACTACATTTTGGCTGCTGTTTACTTTTGTGGAGAGAACTTCGCGTTCAGTCTCCCACAGAAAACGCCGTCGTAAGATCGGTGTAACGGTGGGACACGGATAACCAATGATGGCGATCAACGTAACTTGTTCATCGCAGCGTTATAAGACAATTAGCAGGCCAACACTCATTACTAAGAAATGATGGATAAGACTGACGTCACGATTCCACAGTTTCATAAAGAGAGGATGTGTTGCTGTGTCCTGTAATGCGTCCTGTGCTTCAAAAAATAACTCTGTAGTCTCTCTCTCTCTCTCTCTCTCTCTCTCTCTCTCTATCTCTCTCTGTCTCTCTCTCTCTCTCTCTCTCTCTTACACACACACACACACACACACACACACAGAGAGAGAGAGAGAGAGAGAGAGAGAGAGAGAGAACAGAGAGTTTCACTATAGCGCTACGTTTATTTGAAATAAAAGTGGGTACAATGTTTGTTGACGCCACAATGGTAACACCTGTTCCCGTCAGGTAACGGTAGTTAAGTATAGCCCCTCTTTGATGGGTTACCGTCCGGGTCTGCCGAGTACTGTGGGCAAGCGGGTGGCACTCAGCCCTTGTGATGCAAATTCAGCAGCTAGTTGACTGATGAGGGATCGGCACCGGTTGCGAAAACCGACAACGGCCTGCAGAACGGAGCGCTGACCACATGCCCTAGCGTTTCCGCATGCGGTGACGCCTAAGGTTTGTGAGGCCCACGAGAAATACAGGCCTTGGCCTGAACGTCACAGCCTGTTGTACTACAGTCTTACAACTGCCAGCAGCCGCCTCTAGTGGCGAGTGAGTAACTAATTAAGACGAGTTTAACAGTTATTGACTGTTTTTTAAACACATGCAAGATCTTGATAGCACACGACAAAATTAGGACCTTTAGAGGGTATATTTCCAATTAAATATATATTTCCTGTGGGCTCTGCATGGATACGAGCGTTCGCGAAGTATGGTAGACAAGCTGACTAGTGTGACAAGTTCGTAGCACGGCCTGTATATCTCGCTGGCCCCTTGAGGGCTGAGGATGATACGGCGGCCGGTCCATACCATTGAGCCATTAAGGCCTGTTCATTTTAAATTATATGTCGAACAGTTACGTATTTGTGGCTGAGAAGAGAAAATCCCTATCGAACCCCACCGAAGAGAAACTCCCCATCGAGCCCCACTCAGATTTAGTGGTAAGAAGGCCCAGTGGACGGCCAGTCAGAAACTGCTCACAAATCAAGCTTGAAAACAGGAAAAAGGCGTACTGAACCGTTGAAAAAAGCAAAAGAGAAGCAGTGAACGGCCGAAGAAGAAGAAGTGGGATAAAGAGCAGCCTACAACATCAGCGGCATCGTGGATAAGTGGTCATGGTGTTGGAATGCCATGCGGGCGAGCCTTTTTGAAAACCCACTCCTGCCATTTACTTTTTTCCACAACATTATGAACTATTCGTCCTCTCGTTTAAATGTTTGTTCTCTTTCTGTAGTCTTGGCAGTTGTCATACTATACGTTGGTTGTAGAATATGAGTCACGTGGTAAGAATATGTTACTGTTGCAAGGAAATGTGAAGAATAGTGAGAGCTGACGAGATACCACACATACGTCTCACAGAAATGAAAACAAGAAATAAACAGTTGTGAACTATGTTACAACAAAAGAATTCAGGAGTCAAGAATTCCAAAATGGAAGGCAGCTTCGAATCCGTTAAAAACATATGCTTTGGCAGAGCACGGAGAAACTATGTGATTGGGAAACTGTTGCGTTCATTTGTTGCAATTTACGTGACAAACTATTATGTATTCATCATTTCCTTGGGAGTGATCACAATCATACGAACACCTATTTCGGGCAAGGAGGCATATCCCACTCACTTGCCAGTCGCAGAAATTTGGTGCGTCGATAAGAGATTCCTACCGAATGACACACGTACTGTCACTAATGGCATGTATGAACACTAGACAGCTTTTCCGATGAAGGATTCGGTTGACTTGTCAACAAACGCTAGCGGTTCCCATTCGAAAGCCCATTTCGTCTGTTAACAGGGTAGTTGTGCAGAATCAACATACACTTCGTTGTTGCAAACGGACGCTACACCACGATGAAGACACAAATTTGAATAAAGCGAACAGCCCAGAAAAAAAAAAAAAATTGGCACGAGGGAAATTCGAACACGGCTCACCCGCATGGCAGTCCTACACCGTAACCATTTTTTTTTCTTTTCTTATCTCCTTCTGTTCGTTATTTTTCATTGCCTTTGTTCGGTGCGGACGTTCCACGACTCCCCTTCAGGTTCATTGTTGAACGGTTTTTTTTATGACAGGGAGCAGTTAACTGTCTACTTAACCACAACGCCACTTGTATGCCCGGCTACTCTACATTACACTTCCTGTTCTTAGAGCGTTCACTGTTTCTATTTTGCTTTTTTTTCACAGTCCAGTACACTTCCTTCCTGTTTTCATGCTTGATCTGCATTCCGTTTCTGACGTGCTGTCCAGTGGGCCCTATCAACACTGCATTGGAGTTTCCCTTGTAAGTAAGGTAAAGTCGTAGGTGGAGGAAGACATTTTAATCACCAGTGCAGTTTCGTTCCATAAAGTTTTATGTTCACTAATTTTGAAATATTTAGCGTTGGTTTGGAATTGTTACCTCCTTAATTCCACATTGTCGTGAACCAAGAATTTATTTCTCGTGCTTCTCAGGATTTCGAGGTTTATCTCACACATTCTTGATACAATGATCACCGCAGCAGATACAGGACCAGCCTGGTTGATGGCCATATGACACCAACCAGCGCATAGCCGTCGTCACTAGGTTCTGCATCGCTGAAATTTTATTTATGCAGCCTAGCAAAATTAGAGGCACCCGGGAGAATGGAGACAGCCTATGATGGCAAAAGTGGTGGAGAAATGCCTGAAGTAAGTTATTAAACATTATAGACTTTTGACCGCCCAGCTGAGAACCTAATGGTACGGTGTTAGAGAGTATACTATTAGGAAGAGCGGCAGTTTAAAATCCAAGCAGACTATAGAAAAAGTATTATTCATTTATATGGGTATGCTATTCGGCAAGTTGTTGCTTGAGCCATCCAAGGGCCCTCTGTGATCTCACTTGGAGCAATTGCAGCTCATGTAGACATCTACACAGGTCCTGTGGAATGTACTGTAAATTTATATTTTGTTGTTCTCCTGCCATTTGGAAATTAAAGATATGTAAATGTCATGAATTTCATTGTGCTAGGTGACATACTCGGTTATTTCGTACAAGCACAGATCCAAAATAACTGTCCTGAAACTTATTTCGCTCCCTGTTACCAGCTTGTTAGTCGTACAATCTGGTCCTATCATCATGAATTCGTCCTTGCTGTATATGACTTTCTGTTGCTCATATTAAAAACAGCTATGTTGAGAAGCAACTATAATATGCAGGTGAAAACTTTATGCAAATGTTTGGTGGCAGGTAACCAATTATCTACTTAAATAGTGATTTACGGAATCTAAGTTTCAGTATCGATCTTTCTTGTTTAGTTTTTTACATACGTATCAAAAATTGAGGGAGGTAACAGCGTGCTTTGTTAACTTTACGACATAATTCTCTTGCTAGAGTTTCTGGATACAATGGAAATTTATTCTACTTCACATGAAATTTGGGGTTCAATCGTTAGCATGAAGGTTAAAGGTGTAGTCTGCAGGAAGCTCCGCAGGTAAGGTAGAGGTGTGTGTTGTAGAAGTAAAACTATCATGAAATAGGTAAGTGTTACGAACTAGAATAAAGTCAGTACCAATATGTTACGTACGCAGCCTTTAATTAAATTATTCTAATACTGCAAAAAAATGACTCTGAGCACTATGGCACTTAACATCTATGGTCATCAGTCCCCTAGAACCTAGAACTACTTAAACCTAACTAACCTAAGGACAGCACACAACAACCAATCATCACGAGGCAGAGAAAATCCCTGACCCCGCGGAGAATCGAACCCGGGAACCCGGGCGTGGGAAGCGAGAACGCTACCGCACAACCTAACACTGCAAATATAGCTGCTATCTAAATTAAAATCATCTGCGGAATTGTAGTTACATAATACCAAAATATTTTGACAATTGCAAATATGCTCAGGGAGGGACAGTGTCGGGATCGTGTAGCATAGTCTTTGAACTAAATTGCTGTATTATAAACAACGGACTGCCGGTTTCCAAAAGAAACTTAAAATTAATACAGTTTCGTTTCCGCTGCTGGCAGGATGTGTTATAAGCAGTGTTCCCACAAGCTAGCTGGCTAGGAAATTAAATTTTTGTTAACGTAAGAGAACAAGCTGAAACAGCATTCAGAGTTTCGGATGATAAAATGCAAATTGTATTTCTCTTATCCGTAAAGATCACTGTGCTATAACGTCGCAGGAGGTCGCGTGTTCTAATGAATAGGGAATGATAATTCCCCACGCAGTAACACTTTGCAAAGCTGTGTTCTCCATAACACAACTCACCACTTACCTCCGACTTTGATGAGACGAAGTGGTTTTCCTCGTTCAATCTGCAAACAAAAATTAATATTCGTTAGAAGAAGAGTTTTTCACAGTCGATGATTACGCAGACTATATTGGTTGCTATTAAATCATTTCATACAAAGTGAGATATTACTTATGAAATCATAACATGTTTCCTAAATCTACCAAAAATACTAGATGAGAGACCAGGTTGGTAGTGCTCTGAATCACTTTTAATGATCGATGCAAACTTTACTCTTTTAAAACTATTAGAAACAGTTCCGTGACATGTTATCTGAGCTACATATTAAGGTCATAGGTGGACGTAATTGAATGTTAAATTCTGCTGTTGAATAGGCTATGTCCTAGAATCATATTCCACTTTTGAAATTTCAGCTAATTTTTAACACCAATATACTACTGGTACTGATTATTACCTAATTCACCTCTGCAGTGGTACTAGAATAGAATAACAAAGCATTTCTCAAATTTCTCCTGAGTATAAACGCAATTAGAAGACGGCATTGGACATTTCCGTTTCCATTTACTTATAAACTATTTCTGCCCATACTATATACCACTTACTTGTGTATAACAACACTGGCATAATCCAAAGCCTCCTTTATACACTCTTAAATCAGCAGATGCAATTCTCAGTAATTGCAGTCTACACCTCATATATCCACGTCGTTGTGTATGTCGACATGTAAGGAAAATGTTTTGAGTTTAATTTTTTTTTTCGATGTAGTTACATGTAACCTGTTTTCTTTCTTTTTTTTTGCCCAATTCGAGACACATTAGCTACTTACTTATAAAAAAGTGAGTGTGGAAGTGACAGTTGGTGAACCTGTGGTTCATGGAGGGACTCGAAGTTGATTGGACGTTCGGGTGCAGAGTAACTTTGTGGAATATCAATTAGCTTATGTAAAGAACAACACTTTTGTCAGCGGTGGAAGGATGAGAGAATTGGAAGAACCAAAGCACAGTGACGGAGAAAGTGGTAATTTTAAAGATAAACGGAACAAAACATTCTGGAGACGATTACTTCACGATTTGTTGCAAAAATTTACTAGCATCTCGATAAGACGATTTCATTACGAATATCGACGCAGAAGAGGAAAGGAAAGTGAGGAAGACCAAAGAAGAAAAGATGGATTATAAAGTAGAAGACGCTGGGATTAAGAAAAAATTGAAGATACACCAAACAATCTACACACATCAAAAAAAGTTTTGCATCACTCCGGTTCCCAGAACTCCTGTAGATTGACGATAGACATTGACTGTGGATATTGTATCACATACACAGTCCCTTTGACTGTCCAGAGATGTCACTAAACCCGCCCAAAGCTGTTAACAATGATGCATGAGCAGCGCCCATTAGACGGAGGGTGTCCGACAGCCAATCAGTTCCAGTCATTCCTCCAGGAAGGAGGTACATTGCTTGTGTTGTCTGTAGTTCAACCATGCCCTGACGGTGAATACCTTAGTTCGATCGCGTCCGCAATGTTACTTTGCGCCAGGAAGGTCTCTCAAAAAGGGAAGTGTCAGGGCGTCTCGGAGTGAACCAAAGCGATGTTGTTCAGACATGGAGAAGATAGAGACAGGAACTGTAGATGACATGCCTCGCTCAGGCCGCCCAACGGCTACTACTGCAGTGGATGACCGCTACCTACGGATTATGGCTCGGAGGAATCCTGACAGCAACACCGCCATGTTGAATAATGCTTTCGTGCAGCCACAGGACGTCGTGTTAGGACTCAAACTGTGCGCAATAGGCTGCATGATGCGCAACTTCACTCCCGACGTCCATGGTGAGGTCAATCTTTGCGACCACGACACCATGCAGCACGGTACAGATGGGCCCAACAACAAGCGCAATAGACCTCTCAGGATTGGTATTAACGTTCTCTTCAACGATGAGTACTGCATATGCCTTCAACCATACAACTCGGTCAGGCTTAACGCCTTAGACACGCTGTGCAGCGAGTGCAGCAAGGTGGAGGTTCCCTGCTGTTTTGGGGTGGGGCCAACGTACGCCGCTGGTGGTCATGGTAGGCGTCGTAACAGCTGTACGAGACGTGAATGCCATCCTCCGTCCGATAGTGGAACCATATTGGCACTATACTGGCGAGGCATTCGTCTTCATGGATGACAATTCGCGTCACCACTTTGCACATCTTGTGAATGACTTCCTTCAGGATAACGATATTGCTCGACTAGAGCACTGGTGTGTACAGCAATCTGGACCACCACCACTGAAGGTCTCGCTGTATGGTGGTACAACATGCAATGTGTAGTTTTCGTGAGCAGTAAAAAGGGAGGAAAGGATGTTTATGTTGATCTCTATCCAATTTGCTGAACAGGTTCTGGAACACTCGGAACAGAGATGATGCAAAACGTTTTTGATGTGTCTCGAAGCGCGACCGCTACGGTCGCAGGGTCGAATCCTGCCTCGGGCATGGATGTGTGTGATGTCCTTAGGTTAGTTAGGTTTACGTGGTTCTAAGTTCTAGGGGACTGATGACCTCAGCTGTCAAGTCCCAGTCCGCAGCTCGTGGTCGTGCGGTAGCGTTCTCGCTTCCCGCGCCCGGGTTCCCGGGTTCGATTCCCGGCAGGGTCAGGGATTTTCTCTGCCTCGTGATGACTGGGTGTTGTGTGATGTCCTTAGGTTAGATAGGTTTAAGTAGTTCTACGTTTTAGGGGACTGATGACCATGGATGTTAAGTCCCATAGTTCTCAGAGCCATTTGAACCATTTGTAAAGTCCCATAGTACTCAGAGCCATTTGAACCATTTTTTTGTGTCCAGAACCAAAGATACGATTGCAAGAGAACGTAACTGCAACGTGATTTATGTGGTCGGCAAATACTCTGTTTTACTGTTCTGTGGACTGATCACGAATATGGACAACCGATATTGTTCTATACACTGAACTGTAAATTACCTCGAAAGGTTAAAGAGTGTGACAGCCTAAGCTTCTTGTCATTTAATTTGAGGGAATTTAATAGTTCCAAGATCCTTATCCGTTAAATTTATTGCGATGGTAATCCCAAAAGTAAGGTCTCATATTTTTTTATAAGTACGTAGACCTGTTTATTTCTACAATGGCTTACATCAGTTTACAGCTTGAACATTTAGCTATTTTTCGACATAATCACCATTTCTGTCTATGCATTTTTGTAGACGCTTCGGCAGTTTTTGTATGCCCATGTGATACCAGCTTGCCAGCATGCTGTTCAGAAAGTCGTCGTCGGAGTTCAATTGCTTTCCGGCTAAATGTTCTTTTAACCTAGGGAACAGGCGATAGTCACTGGGCGCCTAGTCACGACTGTAGGGTGGGTGGGTGATTATGTTCCACTGAAACTGTTGCAGCAGAGCAACAGTTTGCTGAGCGAAGTGTGGGCGAGCGTTGTCATGGAGAATGTGTACACCCTTGCTCTACATTCCTCTTCTCCGGTTCTGAATTGCTCGTTTGAGTTTTTTCAGAGTCTCACAGTACCTGTCAGCGTTAATTGTGGTCCCAGCGATTAAGCTCCGATGACGAGGTGAAAGAAAAGGTTCATAACTTCCTGAAGAGCATGGCGGCGAGCTGGTATGACATGGGCATACAAAAACTGCCACAGCGTCTACAAAAATGCATCGACAAAAATGATGAATATGTTGAAAAATAGCTAAATGTTCAAGCTGTAAACTGATGTAAACCATTGTAGAAATAAACAGGTCTACGTACTTATAAAAATATAGGAGACCATACTTTTGGGGTTACCCTCGTAACTCGAAATATATCATTCCGCATCCTACTTCGAAACAATTAAAAGTTTTACAGCGTACATTCGTTCCCGTAACACGTTCCGGAGCAATCACTGGAAGATTTTTTGGATTATTGGTAATTTGCTAATCACTAAGCCAGCCACCACCATTTTGCTGTGGTCTAGCGTTCAATAAATAGCAGCATCAAGAAGGCAACAAAGGAACTTCGTGCACTGCAGCTTATTTCGAGGTCAGCCATGTCTGTGATTCAACTGTTATCACTCACCCACCGTTTTCTTAGTCATATTGTGTGAAAAACAGAATTTAGAGAATGTGATTACATAGAGGTTTCCGGCGAAATGCTCTTCAAAGTCTTGCGGCCGGATTTCATAGTTGTGACGACACGATATTTCGAAGGTCCTACTGGCTGCCATGTTCAGGTGAAATTCCAGGTGCACATTCACACTGGAACTGCAGTAATATCAGATACGGTGGCTCCTTTATATTCCGGGAACAGGACGGTGCGCGCGAACAAGAAGGGAAAGGGCTGCCCGCTGCGAAGCGAAGTACTGTAGCGCCGCCAGCGATAGAAATGAACAAAAGCGATGAATCGTAAATTGAGTTGGAGCCGGACGAAAACCAGACCATTGTTGCTTTATATCTGATAACATAGGCTGCTTAAAGGAAAACCTTTATCTCTATTAATAATGTCGTTGCATAATCTTATGTCGATGGATTTCTTAAGTATACAATCACATTAAATGGAAGTCGGAGGTATAGTTAACTTCTCTTTAAATAATATATTACGCCATTCATTGAGACAATATTCAGCGACGGTAGATTTTACCGGGCTAGACTAAACGTGTTTGACGTTGATGTTCCACACATCGGTCAAGAACCGCACGAATTGTCTGTCGATTACTTGAATTTCAGTAATGGCATGCAGTTTTATATACCCCAGGCTTCCTCAATTCTAAGTTATGTTTAACGGATCCAAGAAGGTCCCTAGTTTTGGCCGGAGGCAAAAGGACACTTTTAATACCCCATTTTCTGAGGATTCTTGAAATTTTCGAAGAAATACTCCACGCAAAAGGTAAATAAGCAACTTATTTCCAAATGTCCGTTATTGGTTCATGTGGTGGACCAAATTGAAAAGCACGAACAATTTGATGTTCGGCATATCCATTTTCGCTGAAAACAGCCTTACGATAATCCAGTTCCAGCGTTAAATAATCGGAATCCGAAAAGGAACAAGCTCTTCTGACCGGTGTACGTGGATAAGAGAAATTTGTGAAAAAGCCTGAGTAGAAGAAGGGATCGGTTGATATGGCGTTTTCTGAGACGTCAAGAGATTAAAATTTAGCACTGGACGGAAGTGTGGGGTGGGGGTAAAAATCGAAGAGGGAGACCTACACAGCAAGCGGAGTCAGAAGGAAATAGGTTGCAGTAGTTACTCGAAGAGGCTTGCACAGGATAGAAGGATAGAATAGCACGGAGAGCCGCATCAAACCGATATTCGGACTGAAGTGCAGGTTAATGACGCATTGACAACGTACGTATCTTTTGGTCAAGCCGTAAAGGGAGCACAGGAGCCGAAACTGTTAAGGCATCTGCTCGGATGAGCGGTAAATCTGTGTTCGAGTCCCAGTCGGGCAAAAATTCTTGATGTCGTAATTCCATTCTACGGTTGGATGTTGCCAATATATTTCCTGTAAAAACTACATATGTTTATAATAATATGAGCCCCTTTCATTACTACAAAGGCAAGTACAGTAGGAATGTATGCAGTACAGCCAAATAAAAAAAAGTAATACAGTAAATATGCACAGAAGTAATGCTTAAAGTTCTTAATTTTGGCCTGACTAAGGAAGCCTACCCGCTTACGTGCAGTTAAGTCGCGCACTTTTCTCGGGGCAGATGATAATGGTCGCTTTCATCTTGAGGTTAAAACCGTCGCGAAGCAGTATCGAAACGTGTAAATCTTTCAGAGGTTGCCGGTGTATTTTCATCTTCATTTTCTGGAAGACTAGTTGATGACATGCCGGCGGCATCAGCTTTATCATTGAACACATTTATATTTTCGCTATCCTGCATGATTTGGTGCCTTGGATCTGCTCGACGACACTCTTCCATTCTTGAACGTCTTCTTCATTACAGTCGTGGCAACTGAGATCTTTTACCGTACTGAGCATTTAGGACATATTATTCTGTTCGTTGTTTTCAATTACATTTCAAGAATTTTCCGCTATAACAAAAATGTTATTCCAGGCTTTTTCCAAATTGGATTATTTTACACTGTACCATGCTGTTCCGATCAGGACTCATTTATCAAATCACAATTTTTATGATTTCTTAACAGACTGTATCCTCCCTCCTATTCTCTTCCTTACAAAAACTTGCCTATCACTTCTTTCTTGTAATGCCGTTTGAAAGTCTCAACACAGTCTTTATCTATGGGCTGTAGTAAGGAAGTGGAAGAACAATCACTTTTATAAACTCCTCGCTTAAGGTGTCACGTGATGGATGAGCTGGTGCGTTGTCAAGGAGGCAGTCCTTAACTGATGAAGCTTTTACAGAGGATACAAAGCTTCCATATACAATTCTCTTTTGTATACTGTGGACAATAGGCATATTAACACATTAACTTGGTTGAACCAACGCTGTTCCTTACATTTACCACTGGAGAGCACAGGACGTCGGGGCTACCAGTAGCTTTAGCACTATCTAAGACAGTACTTATTTTAGGAGCAGGTCCTTTATAGCTTTACAGTTGAGCACAGTTTGGTCAGCATTATAAACGTTTTCGAGAGTATGGTCTTCTTTCCTCAATACGTCCCTTCAAATGGTTCAAATGGCTCTGAGCACTATGGGAATTAACATCTATGGTCATCAGTCCCCTAGAACTTAGAACTACTTAAACCTAACTAACCTAAGGACATCACACAACACCCAGTCATCACGAGGCAGAGAAAATCCCTGACCCCGCCGGGAATCGAACCCGGGAACCCGGGCGTGGGAAGCGACTATACGTCCCTTAGTTTGATTAGAAAGAATAGGCCACTGAAAAATCAATAGATAGTTTTTCTCTCCGTATTTGAAGCTCGCGAACGCCATGCTTTGAGTTAAAGCCTTTTAACCAGCCCGTGCGTACTTTAAAATTAGAGGGCCTCAGAGAATTTCATTAAATTGAATGGCCTCCTCACATAGAATAGGACCTCCTTGTTACCTTTTTTGTGTAAACCAGTTGGAAACAGCATCGTCTAGATCCGTGTTCGTGGCCACATCCATAGTTTTATGACTTCTCGATCCATCATCAGAATTAAGCTAACATATAGAATGTGTCATGCTTCTCTGATTTTGTTGACTTGCCGACCATGCGCTCATTAGATAACTTGTTTGCGTATTCACCTTCCTCGGACCTTTTATTGAGCTGATATCATTTTATGTCTCAGAAAGGACAACAAGTTTTACGTTTAGGCATTTGATTTCGCAAGTTTACTTTATGAGGCAGAGTTAACACAGGTGATCCGCAACTGAACACAAACTATTACTATTGCCGCCAGCTCTGTATTTAGTTGTAAGTTCAACTCCCCTGCCTCGTTTTTCAGTCTGCAGGTGGAGGCTAATCCCAGGAACTATTGTAGGGATTCTGACACGGTTTTCACTGATAGTCTGATTCACGGTGAAGGTTAGTGTATGTAATTTATTACTGCTACGCCAGACAGGTCGTTCGGCCGTAAATACTGCTGCTCGTGCAAGGCCAGATCAGTACAACGTACATTTCTTCACAAAGGAGCGCACAATTCGAATAAAAATAACACACACACACACACACACACACACACACACACACACACAGAGAGAGAGAGAGAGAGAGAGGGGGGGGGGGTAGAAAGAAATCGACATCACAGAGGTAACGGAATAAGGGAAATGCCGGACTGAGTCGACTACATCACAGTGTATCTTTTTCCTTTCTTTTCTTTTCATTTCCTTTTTTTCACATAACTTTCTTTCGGCTGGTATGATTCCGTCCTATTTTTCTTTGTCTCTTTCTTTTTCTTCACGTCTGTCATACACACCATCCCCACTATCCTTCATCCTTCTGTAGCTCCGAATTAACAATTCCTGTATGCTGTTGCAAATTTTCGGCCAACCAAATCCCAGCTTTTAGCTATGTTTTCCAGCAGAATAATTTTATTCTTTCAAGAACTGTTTCTTTGCTTATATTATATGTCCTCCCCATTGTGTATCATTATTGCATTCCACTGGTTTCATGTGTCAGTTAAGTAATTTTCCTGGAATTAGCTATGTAACTGACCCAATACTTCAAATGATATGAAAGAAGTCTGTATGACATCGCCATGTTACTCTAGACAGAAGGTTCGCTCTGCTGTATTGGGGACAGTTAAACTGCCATTTGTTGAAATGTCATCTGTCACATTTTTATTAATTTTACTTTTTCACTGATTATGAAACCCTAAAGAGAGGCTTATCACTCTGTGTTAAAAGGGCAGCAATGTAATGATTGATGGTTAGTTTCAAAATACTGTTATTCCCCTCGTCTACTTTGTAAGGTCAAGTGTCCTGGACATCTTTTTAACAAAATATTACCTTGTTATTGGGTTGGCAATGTATTTTGGCCCCTACTAGTGAAGAGCACAACACTGCAATGTATTTGACAATACTGTGTATAAATTTTACTACTCCAAAGCACATTAACATCAGCAATAACGACACATTTCCATGAAATATAATAGCAAGTGTATGGGAAGGATGTTACTTTATGCCCAAGACAAAAAATTAGAAAGAAACACAAACTTCGTTCATTGTTGTTAACTTTTCTTAACAACATATTTTTAAATAGATATTGATGTATAAGTATGGTGGAGAATCTGAATATATTATTGGCACTATCTTAGCAAGATACATGCATTTTCGATACTGTGTATACTGAGGGAGCGATACTTTATTACTTATATTCACAACATACGTTTTAAGGAAATATAGATGTGTAAGAAGGGTCCTGAAACTGAAATTAGGATAATACCTGCGACAAAAAGGCTTTTCATTACAAAGATGTAAATTTTTTGTTTAGGTTTCACTAAAAAACTGAAAAGAATTATCAAGTTAGGCATAAGAAACCATTAAAGTGAATATTAATTTTTTTTTAATTTTAAAATATATATTTCATGGCTATGTTACAATATTTTCAAAAGGTGAGTGTAAAGTACACGCCCCATTGTTATTGCGAGGGCTAAGCACCACGGTTTCCTCAAAAGCAAAAAAGAAAATCAAACCACCAAAGCTACAATAGAAATATAACAAAGCTAGCAGGACTGAGAGGAGCATCTTATAGGAACTACTTTGAAAAGAATGTAAATAATAAGATAGTTGTTGGAGTATGCAGTTAATTTCATCTTTTTAAGTATTTTTGGACCTTAAATTAAATCAGTTTTACAAAAGAACAACTGTCTCCTTGCAAAAGTCATTCTAACAAAGGAATGAAACAATTCATTTTAGCGTAAGTTCATTACATCGCTCACTTTATGATTCCAATATCCCTGGCTACATGGTGGGACAGCTATTCATCATGATCTGGTCAAACATACCTTTAATGTAGGCCTAAGCCAGCATATTAAACTACCTAAAAACGATGCTGTCTTCCTGACAAAGTGTCCATAAAAAATGGAGAACCTTCACCAAATCATTCAGTATATGGAAGACAGCTGCAGAGAATTTTGTGTGGACACTCTGAAGGATGCTTTGGCCGAGAAAAATACCGAATTAGAGGACTAATACGAATCTCTAATGTGTATGTTACGTTATAATTTCACTTCGAAGGATAACAAAACTTGGGGTCATCTACACGCATTAAAAAACCAAGAACATAGCTATTTTTTAACTAATATGTTTGCTATTTTTTTGAAAATTTGACAAAAGGGCATGCCGAAGTTCCTTAAATGCTATAAACTTATCATTCTAAACAATATAAGAGGTTTCAGACCAACCATCCTCATTAAGAGTGGCAGTACTGTGTTGTGGAATGAAAATTCGGAGAAAACAGGTGAAAAGTAGTAACAATTTTTTTCTTCAAACACGAAAATTCATTGTGATAGACATCTGACCTTTTATCAAATGGCTAGTCCTTAACAGTATATCAACGATGGATAATAATGAAAGATTCACAAGGGCAGTGAACATTTGTTGCGTGTTTGGTATTCCGGATGTTTGAGGGGCGCGAGCTGATACACGGCCTTTGTAGGAGGTCGTAAGCTGGGATCGCTCGAACAGAGGGCCTGTGTCACGGGCCCGGTCGTAATCCGGGGCTGTCGCCGCTTGCACGACGCCTCAGCCAATGGCAGCGGTGCGTGACAGGGTGGAATTCCGTACGTGCCGCCAGCATAGGCTAGTAGAGCGGGGCCAAACGCGACAACGCGCGAAATGGCAGTAATTCATTTCGTGGCGTGTGCACTAAGCTCAAGCAGGCTGATATTGTTTTTGCTGCGCCATAAATCTATATACAAGAGAAATTTGATGGAGCCCACTTATCCACAACGAAGTAAAGTCTATCAATTCTGCGTAGTCTTCCAGAGAGATGGTTATACCGAAGGTAAACAACATTATTTTTTCGGGCAAAGATAAACCGATGGTTCGCCACTTCCCACACTTTTAGAAACACAGGGCACAAGACCATAATATTCTACACGAGGAAACTGGAGTATGTAGATAAAGAGCTAGTTGGGTTTTCATTGTAGGGGATAACACACGTTCGTTGTAGAATTGGATACAACTTGGGTTACATATCATATACTTACTTCATTACGAATTAACTTCGGAATGCTTTATGGAATGTAAAAGCTTTATTTTATACAGAATCATGCTCTTCTTGTCAACACAAAAGAACTAACCTGTAGTACCTCTCTTTATTAACATCCATGAGTTAAATGGACCCACCTTTGGTAAAAACATACTTATGATGAATCGTATTCTGATTGTAAGAGACAGCCGGCCGGAGTGGCCGAGTGGTTCTAGGCGCTAAAGTCTGGAACCGCGCGACCGCTACGGTCGCAGGTTCGAATCCTGCCTCGGGTATGGATGTGCGTGTGCGTTACCTAAGAAGTTAGGTTTAAGTAGTTCTAAGTTCTAGGGGACTGATGGCCTTAGCAGTTAAGTCCCATAGTGCTCACAGCCATTTGAACCATTTTTTGTAATAGATATTTTCTCGTAGCAGAAAACCATGTTATATCTGAAGGAATAATACTGCTTTGTGCACTTAAATTTTTATTGCACAAATAGATTTATAGCAGCTTTGCGCTTTTCACGAGAGTGAAACTCTTCACGTGAGTCTTCTCCAGAGCATTATGTGCTGTACAACACAATACGTACACAGAATTCATTAGCAACAAGAACGTAATCTACATGCTTTTGTAAACTAATGTTTCTAAGTAACTAAATAATATTGAAGCGCCAACAACACATACTGAAGCATTTGTCAATATTAAATTCGGCACGTATTTCAAACAATTAAACTGCTGACAAACAATTTCAACTATTTCGAATTTGCCTCTAACCTCAATGAAACCGAAAACATCAGGTGTCCATAGGTTCTACAAGTTTCCTGTAGTGTATCCTTCCAAACATCTACTACAATTTAAGTATAGAAAGTGTGTAGCTCAACTTTATCTATTTGTCTGAAAAATAATACGTACCCATCTGATACAAATTAGTCTCTCAGTGCGATAGATGGAGGCGACAGGTACCACCTAATTTTATATAAAAAAGTGCTTTAATCGATCCCCACAGCATTAATAGTTGAGCCACCTTGCTCAAATCTTGGGTGCAAACTAGATGGTTGTGTAATGTTCAATATTCTTCGCTCAAGTCAAAATCATCCATTCACCATGCGTCCGGCTCGTTCAACTAACTTAAAGTGTTACCTGTGGACGTAACTTCATTTAACCTTGGTTATTGAAGCACTAAATCGCTACGTCGTTTTCCACTTTTGGTTGAAAATTAGACACAAAAATCACTTAATTAAACAAACATAATGGATAGTTGCTGTATAATGTTTTACAACAAATAATTCTCACAAACCTATTTCATGATACTCAAATGTCAAATCCATAGATTAACACTCGTGCCAACACATGGAATCCAAGCACAGAACGCGCAATCTAATCGAAAACTTTATGTTCACCACCAAAAAGGGAGAAAAATTTACACAAGCAATATAAACGTAGGCTTCCGCGGCCACTGACACATTCAGTAAATTTTTTCTGCGTTTGTGGCCACATTGTCAATACATAAAAGTACCGACGTTTCGGTCCCTGTTGCACGTGATCTTCTGCAGAGTTTTTGTTTACAAATATATATTGACAATGCGGCTACAAAAACAGAAAAAATATATTGAATCTTTACAGATGCAGTTCACACATTTTCAATGTGAACCATCGGTAAGATAATCACTTCACGAGAAAAGAACAGAACATCGTAACTATGAGTGTTAGAGCAATGAGAAACAAACAGTAGAAGAACAAAATTTATATTCAGGTTCGTAATCACCTATCTGCAACCGGCAATACTGATATACTTAATTTTTAATTCAAGCAGTCAATGATATATGAAAAACGTGCGTTCTTTCCGGATACTTGTGTGACAATGTATAAATTTTAGATAACTGTTTTTAAGTAATGTTTCTTTTAGGCTATGAATTCTGTAATAGACTGTTTTTGAACAGACTTTCTTCTCTTTGTTAATGCTACCTATTCTGGTCGTTTAATCTTACATCATACCTCTTAGTGCGAACACGGTATCCATTATTTCATATTATTACCTGGGGGCCAAAGATATCTCTGTGTAGCTGTTACTATCTCTCAGCTTGATTTGATTTGGTGATTACGTTCAGCTGAAGCGGAAAAATGCGTTGATGTTTCGTCGGCTTACAATATTTTACACCGGTTTAGCATTATTTTACTATTTCCTGATGAGCGTTAATGCCTGTGCTACGCTATTAGTATTTTTATGAACCCTTGAGGATCATCGTGCTGTAACGTTCCCTGGCAGCACACACAATATTAATAAAATGAAATGACACACAGAATTGCTGAACTCGAGCGTGCACATTTGCAAATGCTTAACAACAACTGTGGCACGCCTGTTCGGAACGTGTACGGTAATGAGAACACTACGTACAGTTCATACCAACAAAAAAGCAATTCGTATATACTGTAATTGTTTAACAAGAAATATAATTTAATTTTGTATAAAGGACGTTGGTTATTATTGTAATAACTTGTGTAATAATATTCTCGATGTATTTATGATTGTAATAAAATTTTAAATTTCTATACTCATAATGTAATTACGAAATATGTTAATATCTGCGATGAAAAAATGTAAAATATAGCCATAGAGGAAAATAATGTTGTAAGATTACAAAGAGATATTCATTATCAGCAATACTATAAAAAGCACAACATAATGTGCATTCTTTGTCTTCTTCCTCGAGAGCTGAGAGAGAGAGAGGAACCTGTGACGTAGCATTATATGAATAAGTAGACTTCTTTTTGTCTGTATCTATCTTTAGCCGCCATTAGAGGAGAAATTATTAAGGTGTGTAATTTTAATTATTATTATGGTCAAAATATATTATAATTTATCAAAATTGTGTATTACTAATGTAAATTAGCTTGCCCATGTCATCTATAATATTTCTTTAAAGATTTTTCAGCACATTTAGCGATTATCGTTGGTGTTGCTGGGCTGTGCCGCGACCGAACGATTTGCAGCGGCGGCACATTTAAAAAATTGTTCCGCTATAAAATTAACCAAACCCGTAAATCGGGAGCAGGTAAAATTAGCAGTGAATTACGAAATACTTTTCTTTTACAGCGATTCTGAGGCTGACTGGATTTATTACTGGTTTTACATTTGTGCATTCATAGGCGGATAATTAACGTTGAAGTTGTTAGTCTGTTGGTTCTTTCAATTTCTAAAGCAAATAACTTAAACGTATAGTGAAGTGTGTTTTGTCAATGATTATTAAACGTTCAGGTCGGCTTGGCAATATTTAACCATTTTATTCTAACAGAGACAGTCTTGTGTTCCATAGCTAACGCCGGGAAAGAATTCAGTGAATATTTAAAAAACCACTGCATTTATAAAATGTGTGCCAAGGCCGAAATATGTAAAAAATTTAATTTAAATGATTTTCAAAGTCATAAATGTTATTAATCAGTTAGTTTGAATTTATCAGCAGGAGAGGGTTGCTAAGGTTCACGTAATTTTAAATGTGCTTAATTCTGTCTAAATGAATTTTTATTACCACATGTAAATAAGGGGTTCTACAACAAAGTTCGTACTGAAAGAGTAAATAACAAAAATATTTAAAGCCATTTCTTCCCCATTTTCATCCATTCTTTTTACATAATAAATATTTTTTTCTCATTAAACTGGCGCCCAATAACGCGGGGCCCGAATAAGCAGTGGCCACAAATACCTATAATTAGGTAATTATTGTTGTCGAACTTTGCTGGAGAACAATTAATTTTTTTCATGTATTGTATGTATTGCCAAACCAATATTGTGTGGTAATACCCGTATATGATTTTTTGCATGAGAACACTATATACCAGAGGCAAACTGAAGAAGAGAGCTCATTATATCAAAAAATTAATTACCTACCACAATAGCAGGGGGCAGCTGCACCCAAGATAGATCTCCAAAAGGTAAAGCTACAGTGTAGTTGTCCTGTGGGTAGTAAAGTAGCCTCAGTGCGGTGTTCTCTGATCATTATTCGTGTTTTTGTTGTTAGTGTTTTTTTAAATAACAGGACATTTGAGTAGTTAGTCATCGTAGTATATAATAAGTGTGTTTCAACAAATGACAATTTCTTGTGTGATTATGTCAGCGGAACCTGAGTGTTAGGATATTTAGTTCAGATTTTGTTTCTTTTGTTGCCTATGGTTAGATTGCGTAGTCAGTAAAATATAAACATGGAAAATGAACAACAGTTAGCAAGCAGTGATACCGAGTTAGAAAGTGGGGCACAAGGTAATGTTAGTGGCGTAGTTCAGGAAGTACAATGTGAGAATCTGGGGGCAGAAGGGCAAGAAATGTTGCCACTGCCAGCGAGTGATTCAGTTGAAAGTAGAAACACTGTGCCACCTACACGCACTAGACACGGACCAGAGAGCGGTGAGGTGTCAGAAGTGCAATCATTAAGAGTTATGTTCGAGCGCATGCTCAATTTCCAAGCTACGTTTATGCATGAACAAACAGCGCGTGATCGATGCCAGCGTGAGAGAGACTTGCAGTTAATGCAATCTTTAGAAGCTATGCAAAGTGAGATTGTTAGTTTGAGACAAAACTATGAAACCATACCCAAAGCGGTGCAAGAACTGAGCGAAAGAGTAGATAATATCCAGGTGGCTAACGCCAGTATCGTAGATGAAGTCAGTGTACTGGCTAACAGGATGGAAAAATTAGAAATTGACACACGTCAAGCAATAGAGCAGAAAATATCCGAACAGGCAAACAAAATTGAAAAGGAATTTACAAACTGGTTAGAGGCAAAAGACACCGACCTTAATCAAACAATAGACGAGAAGGTGCACGCCGCGATTGAGGCCAAAGACTTGGGCTCGAGTGCGGAAGTGCAGGACCGTGGCAGCGGAATGTCAACCGTCGTCTTGCGCAGCTGGAAAACAGCTTGCTGCACGGCGACGCACAGGCGTTTGTGACGCCAGCCAGGTCCAACAATGATAGGCATATAAGTACAGCAGTGAAAAATTGCGACTGCGTGACAGAACAGGCAACCAATGTTAGCGAAACAAACAAATGTCACTCCAAAATTTTGATTGAAGAAAGCCTGATTAAAAACCGACAGTTTCAGATCTTTACAACTGAGAAGAAATCTGTTCACCCTGTAGTATTTATCAAGGGATTTAGAAACATTTTGCCTAGTGTTTGGAGTCATACACAGAAAAGACAGCACGTTATGTCTTACATACAAGGAGATGTTGCATTATGGGCAACCGAAGCAGCTGACAGTTGCGACACATATGAGCAATTTGAAAAGGCATTCTTGGCCAAATATTGGTCAACATGCATTCAGGAGAGATTACGGAAAGAGGTATATATCTCCACGATTAGGCAATTTGCGAAAATATTTTGAGAAATACATCAATAAGACCCGTTACTGGGACGAGCAGATTTCATCCCGGGATTTGATCAGACTTTTGAAATCACTCTTGCCGATACACGTAAAGGAAAAACTTATACACGTACCGGAGACCGACAGGGAACATTTCTTGTCTGTTCTGGACTCAATTGACCTGATTCAGGAGGATGTTAAGGCAGCCTCTGAACAAGCAGGAAGTAACGGAAACAGTTACAGAAATGGTCGAAATAACACGCCTCCACCAAATAATGGAAACGGTAGAGGTAACAATAGAAGACAAGATTATGTACAAAACGGGAATAGAGGTAGAGACCGGAACGGCAATAGTCCGCCGGTGAACAATGACCGGAAAAGGAGGTTCGATGACCGATATGAAACAGGCCCACCAAGCCGTAGTAGATGCAAAAATGCCAGGGGGCCGTGGAACACCAATACCTATAACGATGCAAACCGGACTTGGCCACAGAACCAGAGGCCCAGTCCGGACCGGCAAAACAGTGAAAGATATGACAATAACCGACCGCCAGCACAAAATGCGCCAATTGCGCAACCGTGGCGGCCGACGCAACACAACTTACACATAGTGGAGGTCAGCGATACAGAGCAGCCACACCCATCCCCTGTAACAATCCAACAAACTAGATTCAGCCGAGATACGCTCTCCATCGTCGGCTGAGGTTTGGAGTGAGAACAGCCCGACACAGAACAAAACATCGGAAATCTGTATCCTCAGGTATAATGACGGGGTACATGAATTAATAACTGAACCACCCACGTGCATAAAGGAGCACAAAGACAAATTACAAGCGATAATAGAGATAAAAATTAACAATATTGATGTGCAAGCAATCGTAGATACAGGTGCTACTGTCAGTGTCATGAGTACGGACTTATTCAGAGTACTGGGGAAAGAAGAGCGTATGCTGACTTTCCCTGTGAACAATTGCAAAGTCACTGGAGCCATCAGTGCACAGCGACAAATAATTAAACTCCAAGTGCGGGTAGAGATGTATATAGGGGGAGAAGCCATAGCGTGCTCGTTCCTGGTAGTAAAGGGACGCAGTAATGGACCTTTCTCGGGGAAAATTAAGTTTGATGAACACGGGTAGGAGGATAGAATTGTCCATGCTCATATCTGAAGAGGTACCTGTGCCTAATTGTAATTCTATTAACATAAAATGTAGGAATCAGTGGATACTACATTTAGACAATCATTCTGTAGGACAAAATCTCTATTATGCAGACGTACATGGTGATCAATTAAAAGCAAATGTGGAAGCACTTGTGAACAAAGTATCATAGTCCGAAAATTAGAACTCAATGCAACAGCAGGATTTGGTACAGTTATTATCTAACTATGCAGATGTATTTTCAGAACGACCAGGAATTGTTAAGGGATATCAATACAATATAGAGGTGAAGCCTCACAAAACCTACTGTCGAGCCTCATACTCCATTCCTTGGTCCAAGAAGGAAATAGTAGCTGTCTCTTAGCAGATCCCCAATCAGGGAGAGTACGGGGACTGTATCCGAGTAAGGATGTGAAAATATTCCTACAGTAAATGGCTAATAGTCCTATGTGTTATGTGTAAAAAGGTACACCATTCTTTTGGAAATGAATGAACATTGATGATGTGTGATCTGTAGAGATAATGTACTAGTGTAGAAGTATTTAGTTATAAGAATATTAGTGACTTTCTCTTTTGTTTATGATTATTTGTGTTATGTCTTCTTTTTGATTAGTGTTAGCTTAAACATGCCCTAATTGTCCGCACAGGTATCCTGATTAGTGCAATTATTTTTAGTGTTAAATTGTGACAGAGATCAGTCAAGAGGAACATTTTAGTAGTGATTAGTTAGTGTACTGCATGATATAATATTATGAGACCCTGAGAACTTTATTTTCAAACCAGTATTATCAAAGAGAATAATGCACCCAGGAGTGACCCGAGGGCACCATGGGAGGCAAACGTATTGCAAATTTAAGTAACGCAAAGTTAAGCACAAAGAAGCTTCAATTGAAGCATGTTCAGATCGAATCAGTAAAAAGAGCTAGCCTGATACAGTCCAAGTCAATTTTAGCCTACAGAGACTACACTGTAGTTACGTAGAACCTTGCAAGTAAAGTGAGACATCGTTGCAAAGGAATTATTGAACAATATGCCTGAATCGCCTGGAATGCACAAATAAAATCTACTCGAACATAAATATAGATGATTTTTGGGCAAACTAATACGAAATTTTAATATTTGTTACCATGTACGCAATTATCACACACCTAGGTATAGAGCGAACAAAGAAGTACGAATGTGCTGTTACAAAAAATTACACAACGGACATTGTAACTAAAAAAACTTAAACGAAAGTGCAGTATTGTGTGGCAGAGACAGACAGTGACTGTTAAAACTGCAGCAATAAGTCACGAGGTTGTTTCGAACAAGCAATAAGAAACTGTATCATTGCCGTGTGTGCAAATGGACAAGGAACTAACAAGATACGAACAGTGAGCCGATAATAGACGGTGGACCAAGCTAGTGTCAAACTATAACTTGTACTGCGCGTGTGTACAAAAAACATATTCTTTGTGTGTCAAGGGACGCCAGGAAAACGCATTGACTACAGAGATACATTTTGTTCTAAGGTGAAAACTTGCGTGTGACTAATGCCAAGTCATGAAATGGTGAAAAAATATTGTGTACCCATAAAACGCGTTACTGTGACAACGAAACATTGTGCAAAACAAACTAGTGAAGGCCTACTGAATAATAACCGCCAATAACTGTGTACGTTCTTTCCCACAGCAGGAAAAATGCCCATAAGGATTGTACACTGTTTGTGAACTTGTTGCATGTTTGCTGGAGCACTGCAAGAAGATGTCACACGGACGAGCTGATATACAACGCGCATCCGGCTACTTCAGTTCATACGAACAAAAAAAGCAATTCGTATATACTGTAATTGTTTAACAAAAAATATAATTCAATTTTGTATAAAGGACGTTGGTTATTATTGTAATATTTTCTGTAATAATATTCTCGATGTATTTATGATTGTAATATTTCTATACTCATAATGTAATTACGAAATATGTTAATATCTGCGATGAAAAAATGTAAAACATAGCCACAGAGGAAAATAATGTTGTAAGATATCAGCAATACTATAAAAAGCCCTACATAACGTGTATTCTTTGTCGTCTTCCTCGGGAGCTGAGAGAGAGAGGAACCTGTGACGTAGCACTATATGAATGAGTAGACTTCTTTTGTCTGTATCTATCTTTAACCGCCATTAGAGGAGATATTATTATTATGTGTAATTTTAATTATTGTTATGGTCAAAATATATTATAATTTATCAAAATTGTGTATTACTAATGTAAATTAGTTTGACCATGTCATCTATAATATTTCTTTAAAGAATTTTCAGCACTTTTAGCGATTATCGTTGGTGTTGCTGGGCTGTGCCGCGACCGAACGATTTGCAGCGGCGGCACATTTAAAAAATTGTTCCGCTATAAAATTAACCAAACCCGTAAATCGGGAGCAGGTAAAATTAGCAGTGAATTACGAAATATTTTTCTTTTACAGCGATCCTGAGACAGACTGGGTTTATTACTGGTTTTACATTTGTGCATTCATAGGCGGATAATTAACGTTGAAGTTGTTAGTCTGTTGGTTCTTTCAATTTCTAAAGCAAATAACTTAAACGCATAGTGAAGTGTGTTTTGTCAATGATTATTAAACGTTCAGGTCGGCTTGGCAATATTTAACCATTTTATTCTAACAGAGACAGTCTTGTGTTCCATAGCTAACGCCGGGAAAGAATTCAGTAAATATTTAAAAAACCACTGCATTTATAAAATGTGTGCCAAGGCCGAAATACGTAAAAAATTTAATTTAAATGATTTTCAAAGTCATAAATGTTATTAATCAGTTAGTTTGAATTTATCAGCAGGAGAGGGTTGCTAAGGTTCACATAATTTTAAATGTGCTTAATTCTGTCTAAATGAATTTTTATTACCACACGTAAATAAGGGGTTCTACAACAAAGTTCGTACTGAAAGAGTAAATAACAAAAATATTTAAAGCCATTTCTTCCCCATTTTTCATCCATTCATTTTTACACAAAAAATATTATTTTTTATATTCATTAAAGTGCAAAGTAATAACTTCTCATCCACATTTATAACGCTGTTCTAAATGAGGTCTGAGGTCCGTTATACTACTATTTGTTGGCTGCAAACCATTTAATGCTACTCTGTGCAAATGATACGTATTTAATATATGTAAAATATATGAAAGTGTCAACACTCACAGGACAAACTGCTCAGATAATATATGGTGTGAAAAAGAAAAATTAAACGGTTTGAAGTTATTGAAACGGTAATCAGTTAATAAAGCTCATTTTGAATAAACATGGGAAAAAAATTCATTTTTTTCGGAAGACGAAATAATAGACGAAAACGTTACCACGTAACATGGAGTTTTTCTCTTTCGTGTGCGTTGCACAGTGATTCATTGTTACATTAACGTGTGGTATAAGAAAGGCTTTTGTTAAACGTAATAGATCAAGAAGACTGAATGCGAAATTAAAATCAGGCATTGTTAACGAAATCTTTTTAATATTCCATTGATGTAGCGTTCATTAGAAGTACAAGACTTTGAGAAGGACACAATCTGTATCATTAACTGATTATCTTATCCTTTGCTACAGTGTATGGAAAAGAATAGTGAAAAGTCTGACAAGCAGTGAGAGAGATGAAGATAAATCGGAGGTTTACTCCATCAAACCTTTCTGTATACCATATCCTCTTACGCAGTGTTATGAAAATACAAGATGTAGCCGCTTCCACAAGCAATTTGCGTCGTCCTAGCACCACTTTGGGGCGGCTATGAAGCAGAGTTTTCAAATAACAGATATTTCCTACCCAATTTCATTCAAAAGAGAAACGATCACGCTTCATAGCAGTATTAACATATGCAAATCTTATGCAAAGTATTCTCTCTCAGTTAAGAACGATGTAGTTAGAAAATTCCCACTTATTGTTTAAGAAATCATAGATCTTACAAAATTCATATATGGTCACCAAGAAAGTTTAAATCACTAAAAACACTCACCAAACGTTATAACAGCAGTTAATGTTGCAGCAAAACCTTGGGATGACGCCTGTGTAAATAGGAAAAATGAAAAACTAACAGTGTCTTTATCAAACGATATTGTAAA
Organism: Schistocerca nitens; assembly: GCF_023898315.1. Lineage (NCBI taxonomy): Eukaryota > Metazoa > Arthropoda > Insecta > Orthoptera > Acrididae > Schistocerca > Schistocerca nitens. The sequence continues at coordinate 291,771,842 of NC_064614.1, read as the reverse complement.
AGGGATTAATAATTACCTTAACAATCTACATCTATACTCCGCTAGTCACCAATCGGTGTGTAGCGGAGGGCAGTATTCGCGCCAAAGCCATATATCCCCCCCCCCCCCCATACACACAAGCACATCACCTCCATTGTTCCACTCGCGGATCGCGCGTGGAAAAAGACTGTCTGAAAACCTCAGTACGTGCTCTAATTTCCCTTATCTTTGAACGGTGATCACCGCGCGTTACGAAAGTTGGTGGTAATAATATATGCTGTACATCCTCGGCGAAGATCGGATTTTGGAATTTAGTGAGCTGCCCCTTCTGTTTAGCGCATCGTCTGTCTGCAAGTGTGTCCCACTTCAAGGTTTCTATGAGATTAGTAACGCTCTCGCAATGGCTAAATGTACCAGTCACGAATCTTGCCGCTCTTCTTTGGACCTTCTCAATCTCTTGAATCTGACTCAACTGGTAAGGGTCCCATGCAGACGAATAATACTCAAAGACTGGACGAACTAAAGTATTGTAAGCAATTTCCTTTGCTGAAAGATTGCATCGCTTCAGGATTCTACCAATAAACCGCAGTCTAGAGTTAGTCTTACCCGTTAATTGTATAATTTGATCGTTCCATTTGAGATCATTTCGAATAGTCACACCCAGATACTTGACGCATGTTACCGCTTCCAAAGACTGGGCATCTATTTTGTACTCGTACATTGATGGGGGTTTTCGCTTTGTTATACGCAGTAGGTTACACTTACTAATATCGAGAGATAACTGACAGTCATGACATCATGCATTTATTTTCTACGAATCCAGATCATTCATGAAAATCGTAAAAAGCAGCGTATGCATCACGCTGCCCTGAAGCACACCTGATGATACGCTTGTTTCTGTTTAAGTCTCACCATTCAGGACGACATACTGCTCTCTGTCTGTTAATAAACTTTCTATCCAACCGCATATGTCATCGGACAGACCATAAGCGCGCACTTTTTCGAGCAAGCGACAGTGCGGAACTGAGTCGAACGCCTTTCGAAAGTCGAGGAATATGGCATCAACCTGGGAGCCAGTATCTAGAGCCTGATGTATATCATGGACAAAGAGGACCAGCTATGTTTCGCTTGAACACTGTTTCCTAAAACCGTGCTGGTTTCTGCAGATGAGCTTCTCACAGTCTAGAAAGGTCATTATGTCTGAACACAAAATATGTTCCATGATTGTACAACAAATCGATGTCAGTGAAATTGGCCGGTAATTATGTGCATCCGATTTTCTACCCTGTTTATAGATTGCTATGACCTGGGATTTCTTACAGTCCGCTGTTCCAATGATCTCTGATTGATTATGGATAGGAAAGGTGCTATATTTGAGGCATAGTCAACATAAAATCGTACGGGGATACCGTCTGGGCCAGATGCCTTTGTGGCGTCTAAGGATCTTAACTGTTTCACAATCCCAGATACACTAAACACCATGTCAGGTGTCAGCCGTCCTTGCGTTTGTTCGATGATTGAAAGGGGAATGGTGCTGCAGTCCTCTAACGTAAACTAGTTTTTGAAAGCTAGGTTTCGAATTTCGGCCTTCTGTTTATCATCATCAGTTACATTACCCATACTGTCAGGAAGAGAAGGTACTGAATTATTTGCAGCGTTCATAGATTTTACGTACGACCAAAAATTTTTGTGGTCATTTTTGGAATCTGCAGATACAATATTGCTTTCAAATTCGTTAAAAGAATCTCTCATTGAGTTTGTGACAGCTGCTTTCATTTAGGCATAGTTTATGTCAGCGGAGCAGTGACTACGTTTAAAACTACTGTGCGAAATTCCCTGCTTTCTCAGCAACTTCCTAATCCGTTTGTTGAACCAAGGTGGATCCTTTTCCTCCTCTATATTTTTGCTAGGCATGTACTTCTTTAGCTCATGGTGGACAATACCCTTAAATTCGGACCAAATATGTTCAATACCTTTGTGTCCCGTGGTGAATGCTTGGAGCTGACTGAAAATATTCATCAATGACACTTTTATTTGCTTTCCCAAACAAGAAGACTCTACGTTGTTTCTTTGGTTTTTCTGCAACTTCCACTGGCATAGAAGCCACAACGACATTATGGTCGCTAATACCTTCTTCTAGATTAACTTCCTCAAAAATATCAGGTCTGTTTGTCGCCAAGGTATCTAATATGTCCTGATCTCTAGGTGGTTTTCTAACCAATTGCTCAAGGTTGTATGTTGACAGTGCTCCTAGAATAACTTCACACGAGTCTTTGCTTCTGCTCCCTGTGATTAACGTGTGATATTCCGAGTCAATGAATGCCGGATTAAGGTCTCCACCTATAACTAATGGATAATTTGGATATTTATTTCCTATGTAGTCAAGACTTACGCTGAAACGGTCTGAGACGTTTGTTGAGGATTCTGGTGGTCTATAAAAACATCGTAATACAATAGTCACTCATTGTCGGATTGACAGCTTTATTCTGAATATTTCACAGTATGATCCAGTATCGATCTTAACTTTGTTTAAACAACTTTTAACAGCAACGAACGCACCACCTCCCATAGCATCAGTCCTATCCTCCCTAAACATTGTCCAATCCGAGTTCAAAATTTCACTGCTATTTATGTCTGGTTTCAACCAGCTTTCGGTACGTAATACAATATTGGCATTACTACTATTTATTTTGGAGAGAAACACTTGCTACTGATACGGACAATTTACTAATATTAGAATTAGCATATTTAAATCGTTTGGAATGACATGTTTCGGCGAACTAACAATTTTTACAGTGGGCACACCAACATCAGTGTCATGAACTGGTAATTTTTCAGGCCAACGGTTTGTTTCCCGTGGGGAGGAACCTAATTTAAAAAACGCCATGTGCACGCCACAAGTACTGTTCTACCCATGTAGCTGCTTCCTTTGTGTAGTGCACCCCTGATCTACCAAAGGGCGTCCTACAACCTTCCTTCGAGGAATCTACAACCATTTGCATCACAGAGTCGACGTAGCCTCTGGTTTAGATTCTCCACTCGACTCCAAACCAGAGGACCCCTGTCCACCCTGAGTACGATGCTACAAATCGTCAGCTTGGCTTCCAATCCTCGAGAGATGGAGGCCGCCTTCGACAATTAAGTTAGCCGTCGAAAGGACCTAAGGATTTCCTCGGAATCCCGACGACTTGCTTCGTTGGTGCCAATATTTGCAACTATCCGCAGCTGGCTGTACCCCGCGCGTTCGATAGCTGCCGGAAGAGCCTTTTCCACACCCCGACAATCCCCTCTCCCCCACCCCGGGCAAGCACACCGAGTGAACGTTGGACTTCTTCGCCGCCCTAGCAGCTATGTTCCTGAGGGGCTCCCACCTAACATTGGAACTCCCAATAACTAAGACACCTATCCCACGGGCCTGTCCGGACCTTGCTAAAGGTGCGGCCACTGTCCTGGCAGAAGGTGCATTCTGATCCGGCGCTCTGCCTTCCCCCCCTCCCCCCCCCTCCCACAGCATCAGATGGCACACTGAAACTATTAGCAAAGCTCATGGGATTTGGCAGGAGCCTGCGTCCCCCATGCAGCCTTCACCTCTAAGCTCGAGACCTCTTCACAGTCCGCCACCCACACTAAGGTGAGACTGGGTTTACTGGCTCAGTCGCACCTGAGGTCGGCTCAGTGACAGAGAGCTGTGATATCTCCCCCCCCCCCCCCCCTGCACATGTAATACAGCAGAAGCTGCTCCAGGCACCCCATCCCCACCGCACCTCAAGGTGGAACTTTGGAGCCTGTTGACTGTGTCCAACAAAGCTTCCAGCTGCGTCTGGACTATTGCCAATTCCTCCTGCATCCGCATACAGCAGAAACAGTCCCTATCCATGTGGCTAGTATGTGATTTACTATAAGAAACTTAAGGAACCTACTGCCATACAATATTAACAGCTACATTCTAGAAAGAACACTCAATAATGAAAAAAATAAAAATGTATTTTCCTGCTAGGGGCTATCTAGTGAATACTAAAGAAAAAAATCACAAAAATTACGTTGATTGCATCATTTGCGACGTAAATAGAATGTGAATAATGTGGTCTAATTTCGTAGCTTTTGCTGGCTCTTAAAGGGAATGAGAGATAACGCTGGGGTAAGATTAAATGAAGATTTTTCGGAGGAAAATATACTGCTAATCCATCATTCATCATTCTTAGAGAACATAGAAATCGCTTTACTTACATGTTAGATCAGAAGATGGTCACAATGAAACTAAGCCGATAGTACCCCTGACAGAATTTCAGCTACACTTATGTCGTGATACAGAATAGATTCACCACATTACATTAGAGAATCAAACGCAATCTTAGGAAGTGATCATCATTATTTCCACTCTTGAAACCATATGATCCATTATATGAAGTCCTGTCAGTCTGCAAGACTGAAAGCTAAATGGCATTATTGTGTGAAAGAAAACATTCAAACATTTTCGGGTTTTCATGAACAACTAGGTCTTCATTTGCACTTTCAATGATTCGTTAAGTGTTGCTTGTTCAACCAGAAATGAAGCGTCTTGTGAGTACTATCTGCGTTTCGCTTAAAATTCGTAATTCATCAGAGACCAGAAATCACAATACGATGTTACTACAAATGATTGAAGCGATTTCACATATTTATTACAGTTACGTTATATACATTGAAAGACTTAAAAAAACTTTTTTTTTCATGTCGCAAGTGCTCCATACGTGTTCCCCCACTGATTGTAGAGATGTCAAGTCGGTAATCAAGTTCTACCTATGTTCGCCGCAGCATTTCTCGCTCAGACTGTTCAAAAGCACTGCTAGCTGGCAGTTATGGTTGGAATCGCATTCGGGAGGACGACGGTTCAATCCCGCGTCCGGCCATCCTGATTTAGATTTTCCGTGATTTCCCTAAATCACTCCACGCAAATGCCGGGATGGTTCCCTAATCCAATGAGACCGATGACCTAGCTATTTGGTCTCTTCCCCCAAACAACCCCAGCCCAATTTATGGTTGGTTGGCTTGTAGGTTGGTTGACTTGTTGGTTGGTATATAGAGGAAGTGTATATATATATACACTCCTGGAAATTGAAATAAGAACACCGTGAATTCATTGTCCCAGGAAGGGGAAACTTTATTGACACATTCCTGGGGTCAGATACATCACATGATCACACTGACAGAACCACAGGCACATAGACACAGGCAACAGAGCATGCACAATGTCGGCACTAGTACAGTGTATATCCACCTTTCGCAGCAATGCAGGCTGCTATCCTCCCATGGAGACGATCGTAGAGATGCTGGATGTAGTCCTGTGGAACGGCTTGCCATGCCATTTCCACCTGGCGCCTCAGTTGGACCAGCGTTCGTGCTGGACGTGCAGACCACGTGAGACGACGCTTCATCCAGTCCCAAACATGCTCAATGGGGGACAGATCCGGAGATCTTGCTGGCCAGGGTAGTTGACTTACACCTTCTAGAGCACGTTGGGTGGCACGGGATACATGCGGACGTGCATTGTCCTGTTGGAACAGCAAGTTCCCTTGCCGGTCGAGGAATGGTAGAACGATGGGTTCGATGACGGTTTGGATGTACCGTGCACTATTCAGTGTCCCCTAGACGATCACCAGTGGTGTACGGCCAGTGTAGGAGATCGCTCCCCACACCATGATGCCGGGTGTTGGCCCTGTGTGCCTCGGTCGTATGCAGTCCTGATTGTGGCGCTCACCTGCACGGCGCCAAACACGCATACGACCATCATTGGCACCAAGGCAGAAGCGACTCTCATCGCTGAAGACGACACGTCTCCATTCGTCCCTCCATTCACCCCTGTCGCGACACCACTGGAGGCGGGCTGCACGATGTTGGGGCGTGAGCGGAAGACGGCCTAACGGTGTGCGGGACCGTAGCCCAGCTTCATGGAGACGGTTGCGAATGGTCCTCGCCGATACCCCAGGAGCAACAGTGTCCCTAATTTGCTGGGAAGTGGTGGTGCGGTCCCCTACGGCACTGCGTAGGATCCTACGGTCTTGGCGTGCATCCGTGCGTCGGTGCGGTCCGGTCCCAGGTCGACGGGCACGTGCACCTTCCGCCGACCACTGGCGACAACATCGATGTACTGTGGAGACCTCACGCCCCACGTGTTGAGCAATTCGGCGGTACGTCCACCCGGCCTCCCGCATGCCCACTATACGCCCTCGCTCAAAGTCCGTCAACTGCACATACGGTTCACGTCCACGCTGTCGCGGCATGCTACCAGTGTTAAAGACTGTGATGGAGCTCCGTATGCCACGGAAAACTGGCTGACACTGACGGCGGCGGTGCACAAATGCTGCGCAGCTAGCGCCATTCGACGGCCAACACCGCGGTTCCTGGTGTGTCCGCTGTGCCGTGCGTGTGATCATTGCTTGTACAGCCCTCTCGCAGTGTCCGGAGCAAGTATGGTGGGTCTGACACACCGGTGTCAATGTGTTCTTTTTTCCATTTCCAGGAGTATATAGGGTGTTTCAAAAATGACCGGTATATTTGAAACGGCAATAAAAACTAAACGAGCAGCGATAGAAATACACCGTTTGTTGCAATATGCTTGGGACAACAGTTCATTTTCAGGCAGACAAACTTTCGAAATTACAGTAGTTACAATTTTCAACAACAGATGGCGCTGCGGTCTGGGAAACTCTATAGTACGATATTTTCCACATATCCACCATGCGTAGCAATAATATGGCGTAGTCTCTGAATGAAATTACCCGAAACCTTTGACAACGTGTCTGGCGGAATGGCTTCACATGCAGATGAGATGTACTGCTTCAGCTGTTCAATTGTTTCTGGATTCTGGCGGTACACCTGGTCTTTCAAGTGTCCCCACAGAAAGAAGTCACAGGGGTTCATATCCGGCGAATAGGGAGGCCAATCCACGCCGCCTCCTGTATGTTTCGGATAGCCCAAAGCAATCACAAGATCATCGAAATATTCATTCAGGAAATTAAAGACGTCGGCCGTGCGATGTGGCCGGGCACCATCTTGCATAAACCACGAGGTGTTCGCAGTGTCGTCTAAGGCAGTTTGTACCGCCACAAATTCACGAAGAATGTCCAGATAGCGTGATGCAGTAATCGTTTCGGATCTGAAAAATGGGCCAATGATTCCTTTGGACGAAATGGCGGCCCAGACCAGTACTTTTTGAGGATGCAGGGACGATGGGACTGCAACATGGGGCTTTTCGGTTCCCCATATGCGCCAGTTCTGTTTATTGACGAAGCCGTCCAGGTAAAAATAAGCTTCGTCAGGAAACCAAATGCTGCCCACATGCATATCGCCGTCATCAATCCTGTGCACTATATCCTTAGCGAATGTCTCTCGTGCAGCAATGGTAGCGGCGCTGAGGGGTTGCCGCGTTTGAATTTTGTATGGATAGAGGTGTAAACTCTGGCGCATGAGACGATACGTGGACGTTGGCGTCATTTGGACCGCAGCTGCAACACGGCGAACGGAAACCCGAGGCCGCTGTTGGATCACCTGCTGCACTAGCTGCGCGTTGCCCTCTGTGGTTGCCGTACGCGGTCGCCCTACCTTTCCAGCACGTTCATCCGTCACGTTCCCAGTCCGTTGAAATTTTTCAAACAGATCCTTTATTGTATCGCTTTTCGGTCCTTTGGTTACATTAATCCTCCGTTGAAAACTTCGTCTTGTTGCAACAACACTGTGTTCTAGGCGGTAGAATTCCAACACCAGAAAAATCCTCTGTTCTAAGGAATAAACCATGTTGTCTACAGCACACTTGCACGTTGTGAACAGCACACGCTTACAGCAGAAAGACGACGTACAGAATGGCGCACCCACAGACTGCGTTGTCTTCTATATCTTTCACATCACTTGCAGCGCCATCTGTTGTTCAAAATTGTAACTACTGTAATTTCGAAAGTTTGTCCGCCTGAAAATGTACTGTTGTCCCAAGCATATTGCAACAAACGGTGTATTTCTATCGCTGCTCGTTTAGTTTTTATTGCCGTTTCAAATATACCGGTCATTTTTGAAACACCATGTATATATATATTTCACATAACCACGCAGAAATAAATCGCATGTGGTTAGATCAGGAGAGCCTGGAGGCCACGTCATGAATTCCTGACCATCAACTCCACCACGACGTACCCATCGATTTCTCAATTTACTTTCTGAGAATTCACGAACATGATGGAAGTGGGGTGGAGCCCCGTCCTGTTGGTAGATGAAGTCCACACTTGTTTTCTGCAGTCGTAGCACGAGCTAATTTTGCACCATATCCAGATACATGGTCTTTTAGCAGAAGAAAAAAGGACCGCAAAATTTAAACTGTGAGACTACTATTGGTGACTCTTAAATGTGCTGCGATGATAGCGTGGGGACACTGTCCTCCAGATTCACACGTTGTGCCTGTTAATTGTGCCATTCATAAAAGAAAATGTCTCTTCATCACTGAAGATGAGTTTCTCACGAAACCCATTCTCTTCCATAAGCTGTTGCAACTGTGCCGGAACTTCAAAGCGTCTGACTTGGCAATCGCAAGTCGGGGTTTGTACCAACTGCAGGAGTTAAGGCTTCGGCCGTTTCCTTAACATGTTCAAAGCGGTCGACTGTGGAACGTTCAGTTATCTGCCTGCTCTGTTCGCCGACTTCTGTGGACTACGGGCGAAACTCGCCAACACGCGGTAAACCGTTTCCTCGCTCACTGCAAGCCTGCACGTTGATTTTCCCATTCAGAGGCATCCCGAAGCCGTGTCGTTGCACTGCTGCGGCAGACTGATGCGAATGCATTTGCAGCACAATATACCCTTCCTCGGCGCTTACCGCCGTCTTGCCTATCTGTTCACTGCTGTGCTCTCGTGTCAGAAATCTGAAGTGCGGCAGTGACAACACAAAACTTTTGAGTTTTTTTTATATGAATTTTGATACGGTATGTTAATTAATGTGGCTGCACTGAATTTATGAAATCACTTCAGTCATTTGTAATAACCTTGTGTAAATGTCATCCTGTTTCCTTTGCTAACCTCTACGAACTGCACTGTGTACATAAATTAGTTTTGGTATCACTGGAACAGTCAATTAATGTAGCTACACTGAATTTATGAAATCACTTCAGTCATTTATAATAACCTTTTATAAACGTCATCCTATTTCCTAGTTGTACGAACTGCACTGTGTGTATGAGTTACTCTCGGTATCACTGAAATAGTATGGCCGACAGTATACAGGACAGTCAGAGTCATCTGCACTAATGTGAACTTTTTTTGCTGGAAGAGTAGGCTTTTGGACGGGCGAGGGTAAGATAAGAGAAGGTTGGATAAGTGTGAAGGAGGAGTGAAATTACATGAAAAACAGTATGTTTTACGAAAAAAACAACATTGATAAAATTACAAGAGATCAGTTATTTCCTTAATTTGTCACAAACTGCAGCAAGGATTAATTTTTGATGTTTACCTGGTCTGAATATCGACACCGTGACAGCGAGTGTGGCTGTCTAACGTTGAGTTGTAGAAACCTTGGCATCAGCGTCACGTACTCTCCTACGCTCAGACCCACCGTATTGTGCTGGGATTCTCATATATCAGTTCGACGTATCAGTACTGGCTACCTACCAAATACGCGCAACATTGTAACGTGGCTAAGTTTCAAACTAGTCCAACGGTGTACACCACTCTGGTTTCGTAGCCAACAGGATGACCTTTGAAGCTGCCGTGTACGCTTATTTACATCAGATGACGGTTGCATGACTATACCGTAGTTATCTCCTACCGCGACTGCACGGGGTAGCCGCGCGGTCTAGGGCGTCTTGTAATTATTACTGGTGGTTCCCCCTGTTCCCCCTGTTCGAGTCCTCCCTCGGGCATGGGTGTGTGTGATGTCCTTAGCGTAAGTTAGTTTAAGTTAGATTAAGTTGTGCGTAAGCTTAGGGACCCATGACCTTAGCAGTTTGGTTCCCTAAGACCTTACCACAAATTTCCAATTTTATCGCGTTCGATTTTTTTATATCAGAGCAAAAACGTATAATTATTCAAATGAACAACTTCTCATTGCATAGAAATAATTACGGAAACAGGCCAACAAGAACCATTCATTCGACAACTGACTGAAAAGCTTTACTGAGAATACTCTCCAAAGTGCGTCTCTTTGATGCAGGACAGAATAATGATATAAATATAATTGAAGGAAATACTGCGGTAAGAATAGGAAATTGTCAGCTTTCAAAGGAAACGTCGTGACATTAACCTGAATTGATTTAGAAAATTCTAAATCTGTACCTGAAAACTCCCTCCGCAAATCCGACTCCAGTATTTTAATGACTATGACACCTCACCCACTTATTAGTTCAGACATTTAATCTATGCGACAGCTCACGTTAATTTTGCTTTTTCAATTTTACGTGTGTATACACAAACTTGTTTTAGTGAAGAAGGAGAAGACAATCTTCCTTTCTCCAAATAAGTGTGTATCTCCTACGGGCCATGTCTGTCGTTTGCTTACAGGGGGGCATTTAAAAAGAAAATTCCAAGTGACTTATTTCTTCATATCGTCGTGTGCTTCGGGGATGTCTTAGTCCTGAGCTGATTCTACATAATTGTGGAAAGCTTGCATAGCTATATGTTTGATAAAACACACTGACAGCACAAATAATGTTTCTTCGTGTGAGATACACTGGCTACGTTTGGTATTGAAATATTGTCAGCAACCTGTATTGTATTGCTGTGTGGCGTGAAAAGAACTGCTGCCACCCAGTCATACTTTACAGTCGCGACGGAGGGTGCACGACAAGACTGGGCATTGTGATTTATGGGAATTCAGTTACCATGTTGTAACCAAAATTCTGTTGTTGTAGCTTTCTAGTCTTGGGCCACATAAATTCTATCGTATCATCGGTTTCGACTCCTTAAAATGTCATCTTCAAGTGACCCATTGAGGAAGAAAAAAATAAGCCTGTGTGTCACTATTAAGATAAACATAAATAAAGTCGAACCAGCTTATATGCATGGCTAATACGCATATGAATACGTTTCATAATAAGAATGCATACAACACTTCCGTAAAAGTACAGCTTAATATATCAGGAGAGGCGCTAGCAATGTACATATATATGTGCTCTAATTGGCTGAACTGAGAGTCACAAACAACTGCAAGTCTTCAATCTCCAGTAAAAAACATTAAACAGGTTATATGATACATCCATCACATTTTCTTTTTTTTAAGTAAACACCACGTATACATCTGTTCAAATGGTTCAAATGGCTGTAAGCACTATGGGACTTAACATATGAGGTCATCAGTGCCCTATCCATCTGTGTAGTTGCGTTAGATTTCACTAGAATCGTTGCGAGACGATGACTCCCTATAGGGGTGATAAAGGCGATCCGTGAACGGCAAACTCGTCTACTGCGTTAGAAAATGTAAACCAAGGAGCTAATATGAGGCGTCAGTTAGTGCAAGTTGCTCCTGAACGGGAGTGAACAGGAAGAGAAAGGAATAGTGAAAGAATGTAAAAAACGGGAAGAACAGACATCACGACATATTACAAAATACTGCGGAAAATGCTTTGCTGTGGAGATCTCTTAGTTCATTTAATAACTTACGTGCTGATTCTTTCTTACTATTATTTCTTTTGTTAATTAGTAAAAATTTCAAAAGTTCGCACAGATTGAACCGTTTAGAGACATGTCCAAGAAGGAGTATGCATTTAATCAAACGAGAACCAAAATAATTTTGATTAGCACCTGTGTTACTATGTTCTCTACAGCAGGCCTGAAAAGATCTACCTGTCTGGCTCACGAAAAATTTCGGACACGGGCCACATTTTACACGCACAAATCTGATTTTGACTATTCATTACGAATTACTCCTCTTTATGCTGTACGCATTTCGAAAACATTAGAGCGTGTTCAGTCACATATCCTATGTAAGTCAATTCACCTTTCTTTTCTTTGTCGTTCATCATACACCACACAGTACTTAATCTCTTATGTGAGGTACTTATGTCTTTTGTCTTTGAACATTTAGTCACGTATACTTGTATAACCTTTCAGTATCATGATTTCTTCTTATACTGCAGGAACTACGTAGAGTCCTGAATATTGATAGCATCTGAATAGGCAGACAGGAAAAATATGTTTGTACCAAGTTTTCCTTCAGTAAGATCTAAGATATTAATGCTGTTATCTTCCTCTGTTTGTGACATGAATTCAGTACCAGAATGTACCGTAATACATTTTTTTTTCAATACCATCTGTTAGTGAAATAACCCATTCTTTCTTTGGAGGAGAGCAGCTTAAGCAGAGAATGGCTGATCACCGGGCACGTTTCGGATTTTGTCCGAAGTCCCCTGGTCTTCATTTCGCAAACCGAAGTGTCCTCCGCTGTGACTACATTGCCGCAGTCAATGCAGGCGACAGTGCTACGGTGCGTCTACGGAACGTCATCCCACCTCGGTGGCGGAGCACGACCGGACGCGCAACTTGAGTGGGGCCGCTTTCGAGCAGCGCCTCTTGAAGAAGAGATTCGCAATAAGCCTTCAGCAGCACAAGGCTGCGAAAAATCTTGTTAGCCGCCGTTTCCTGGTAGCTGGCTCTCGGCAGGCCTGACAACAGGCGTTGCCACTCGCTCCCAACCTAAAGGAGGCGGAAAATTTGGCGATACCCCGTCAACATCAGGCACGTGCCAGGAGGTGTATTTAAGTAAATTATGTGACACAAAAGCGAATATTGGAATAATGCTTAACACGAAAGTGTTCACGCTACTCTCATTTACTATCTTCAGTGATTCTCTCGGTCCTAGATCACTGTAAAGATTTTTGTTCACACGAAATTAAAAGCGGTCAGTACCATGTTTCACACAAATGTGTTGCTCATTAAGGAGCTCTTAGAGTTTTTACTTGGTTTCAAGATTTTAAACATGGCTGCAGCAGCAACTGTTAAAATTCTTCACATAAAAGGATGACAGCCAAAACAGTTGCAGGATAAAATTTTTTTATTAAAATTCTTGACCAAGGTTTCGGTACATATAAATATACCTTCATCAGAAGTAAAACTTCTGAAATTACATCATGCAATGGAGAATAATAAAACAATTATGCCAAAGGCGTCGTCAGTAATTAAGATATCATCTCCATTTGTACAACATGTGTAATGGGCGCAGGGTCAAAGCGAACAGTTTAGCACCATTACTTCGCCTATACTTTTTACTTGGGTTGGGTAGTAAGTCGCGTCTTCTATGCAGATGGAAATCAGTAGTATCATTGTATCCTTATCACATTGAGTGGAACAGATCATTTATTAGCATATTTCCAGAAAATAGATACGTGTGGCACAAAACTTGTACCATCACTCTGTCTGAAATCTTTTCTTCAATTTCATTTTATTTCCAATTACTATCGCAATATCGGTTAGTCATTTTCTTTCGAATCAGTGTTACATAACATTTAATCCCTTGCATCGGCATGTTGGAGTTCTACAACATATGCTACTTTGTCTAAAACTGACATGGTGAGACCGTGGCTGTGTACAATTAATGTAGATTAATTCTTACAGAGAAGAAAACAGCAACCAGCCACTATTAATTCTGCTATTTATTTAGGTAAATAGCGCCGTTACCGGTTTCGAAATGGAAGGTTCATCATCAGACGGCTGTTCACATGATTTTCAAGATACACTTTACATTATCGTCCGTTTTCGATTTTTATTATTCCACTGTGGAGAAGTATTTTTTGTGTGTTGTTGCCCTACGGTAAAAAAACAGTGTTAGAAGCGCCCTATGTGAAAAGAACTAACCTCCAAACGATGAAATACAGCGTAAATAAATATGTAAGGTTAAGTGGTTATGGTACTTACGTCGAAAATTCCGCGCAATTTTGTTCCGAATTTGCAGGATTGTATTTTTCGCATATTCCTAAATATATCCAGCACTTACGTACTTATGTAACATTGCGTAAACACGTCCCCCATGAAAGGACTATTTCACGCACGATGCTCAGTGTTATGAAAAGCTTTATTTCTCGTTTTCTCATTAACTTACACATATTGGGTATTTATTTTGCAGAAATGGCTAGAGCTTTAAAGCTCAACTAATTCAAGGATTTACTGAACAACTAGGAGAGAAGTGAAGGTGGTGTAGATTTATCAGACGGTAGCAGCATTGAAGACTGAACTTTCTTACCAGTCTATTTCAGAATATGGAATAATTCGTGAAACAGATGACGAAACTTTCGAACGTGGTTTGATCAATAATGAAAAATGAAAACAACAGTTATATAGGAGAAGATGAAAAAATTTGCTATGGTACCAGCCATGAGCAGCCTGGAAACTTTCAGCAAACGCAGTGCTAGTTTATGAATGTACATCTAAAAAGAAGGAAAGGTTAATTTTAAATAAACAACGGTCGTTTCTTGGTAGCATTCTCTGATCAATAATTGTTCTGCATTTAGACACTCTACATCTACATCTACATCTACATTTATACTCCGCAAGCCACCCAACGGTGTGTGGCGGAGGGCACTTTACGTGCCAGTGTCATTACCTCCCTTTTCTGTTCCAGTCGCGTATGCTTCGCGGGAAGAACGACTGTCTGAAAGCCTCCGTGCGCGCTCGAATCACTCTAATTTTACTTTCGTGATCTCCTCTGGAGGTATGAGTAGGGGGAAGCAATATATTCGATACCTCATCCAGAAACGCACCCTCTCTTGCAGAGTCTGCCACTTGAGTTTGCTAAACATCTCCGTAACGCTATCACGGTTACCAAATAACCCTGTGACGAAACGCGCCGCTCTTCTTTGGATCTTCTCTATCTCCTCCGTCAACCCGATCTGGTACGGATCCCACACCGATGAGCAATACTCAAGTATAGGTGAACGAGTGTTTTGTAAGCCACCTCCTTTGTTGCTGGACTACATTTTCCCAATGAATCTCAACCTGGTACCCGCCTTACCAACAATTAATTTTAAATGATCATTCCACTTCAAATCGTTCCGCACGCATACTCCCAGATATTTTACAGAAGTAACTGCTACCAGTGTTTGTTCCGCTATCATATTATCATACAATAAAGGATCCTTCTTCCTATGTATCCGCAATACATTACATTTCTCTATGTTAAGGGTCAGTTGCCACTCCCTGCACCAAGTGCCTATCCGCTGCACATCTTCCTGCATTTCGCTACAATTTTCTAATGCTGCAACTTCTCTGTATACTACAGCGTCATCCGCGAAAAGCCGCATGGAACTTCCGACACTATCTATTAGGTCATTTATATACACTCCTGGAAATGGAAAAAAGAACACATTGACACCGGTGTGTCAGACCCACCATACTTGCTCCGGACACTGCGAGAGGGCTGTACAAGCAATGATCACACGCACGGCACAGCGGACACACCAGGAACCGCGGTGTTGGCCGTCGAATGGCGCTAGATGCGCAGCATTTGTGCACCGCCGCCGTCAGTGTCAGCCAGTTTGCCGTGGCATACGGAGCTCCATCGCAGTCTTTAACACTGGTAGCATGCCGCGACAGCGTGGACGTGAACCGTATGTGCAGTTGACGGACTTTGAGCGAGGGCGTATAGTGGGCATGCGGGAGGCCGGGTGGACGTACCGCCGAATTGCTCAACACGTGGGGCGTGAGGTCTCCACAGTACATCGATGTTATCGCCAGTGGTCGGCGGAAGGTGCACGTGCCCGTCGACCTGGGACCGGACCGCAGCGACGCACGGATGCACGCCAAGACCGTAGGATCCTACGCAGTGCCGTAGGGGACCGCACCGCCACTTCCCAGCAAATTAGGGACACTGGTGCTCCTGGGGTATCGGCGAGGACCATTCGCAACCGTCTCCATGAAGCTGGGCTACGGTCCCGCACACCGTTAGGCCGTCTTCCGCTCACGCCCCAACATCGTGCAGCCCGCCTCCAGTGGTGTCGCGACAGGCGTGAATGGAGGGACGAATGGAGACGTGTCGTCTTCAGCGATGAGAGTCGCTTCTGCCTTGGTGCCAATGATGGTCGTATGCGTGTTTGGCGCCGTGCAGGTGAGCGCCACAATCAGGACTGCATACGACCGAGGCACACATGGCCAACACTCGGCATCATGGTGTGGGGAGCGATCTCCTAGACTGGCCGTACACCACTGGTGATCGTCGAGGGGACACTGAATAGTGCACGGTACATCCAAACCGTCATCGAACCCATCGTTCTACCATTCCTAGACCGGCAAAGGAACTTGCTGTTCCAACAGGACAATGCACGTCCGCATGTATCCCGTGCCACCCAACGTGCTCTAGAAGGTGTAAGTCAACTACCCTGGCCAGCAAGATCTCCGGATCTGTCCCCCATTGAGCATGTTTGGGACTGGATGAAGCGTCGTCTCACGCGGTCTGCACGTCCAGCACGAACGCTGGTCCAACTGAGGCGCCAGGTGGAAATGGCATGGCAAGCCGTTCTACAGGACTACATCCAGCATCTCTACGATCGTCTCCATGGGAGAATAGCAGCCTGCATTGCTGCGAAAGGTGGATATACACTGTACTAGTGCCGACATTGTGCATGCTCTGTTGCCTGTGTCTATGTGCCTGTGGTTCTGTCAGTGTGATCATGTGATGTATCTGACCCCAGGAATATGTCAATAAAGTTTCCCCTTCCTGGGACAATGAATTCACGGTGTTCTTATTTCAATTTCCAGGAGTGTATATTGTAAAAAGCAAAGGTTCCATAACACTCCCCTGTGGCACGCCAGAGGTTACTTTAACGTCTGTAGACGTCTCTCCATTGATAACAACATACTGTGTTCTGCTTGCTAAAAACTCTTCAATCCAGCCACACAGCTGGTCTGATATTCCGTAGGCTCTTACTTTGTTTATCGGGCGACAGTGCGGAATTGTATCGAACGCCTTCCGGAAGTCAAGGAAAATAGCATCTACCTGGGAGCCTGTATCTAACATTTTCTGGGTCTCATGAACAAATAAAGCAAGTTGGGTCTCACACGATCGCTGTTTCCGGAATCCATGTTGATTCCTACAGAGTAGATTCTGGGTTTCCAAAAACGACATGATACGCGAGCAAAAAACATGTTCTAAAATTCTACAACAGATCGACGTCAGAGATATAGGTCTATAGTTTTGAGCATCTGCTCGACGACCCTTCTTGAAGACTGGGACTACCAGTGCTCTTTTCCAATCATTTGGAACCTTCCGTTCCTCTAGAGACTTGCGGTACACGGCTGTTAGAAGGGGGCAAGTTCATTCGCGTACTCTGTGTAGAATCGAATTGGTATCCCGTCAGGTCCAGTGGACTTTCCTCTGTTGAGTGATTCCAGTTGCTTTTCTATTCCTTGGACACTTATTTCGATGTCAGCCATTTTTTCGTTTGTGCGAGGATTTAGAGAAGGAACTGCAGTGCGGTCTTCCTCTGTGAAACAGCTTTGGAAAAAGGTGTTTAGTATTTCAGCTTTACGCGTGTCATCCTCTGTTTCTACGCCATCATCATCAAATGGTTCAAATGGCTCTGAGCACTATGGGACTCAACATCTTAGGTCATAAGTCCCCTAGAACTTAGAACTACTTAAACCTAACTAACCTAAGGACATCACACACACCCATGCCCGAGGCAGGATTCGAACCTGCGACCGCAGCAGTCCCGCGGTTCCGGACTGCAGCGCCAGAACCGCTAGACCACCGCGGCCGGCGCCATCATCATCCCGGAGTGTCTGGATATGCTGTTTCGAGCCACTTACTGATTTAACGTAAGACCAGAACTTCCTAGGATTTACTGTCAAGTCGGTACATAGAATTTTACTTTCGAATTCACTGAACGCTTCACGCATAGCCCTCCTTACGCTAACTTTGACATCGTTTAGCTTCTGTTTATCTGAGAGGTTTTGGCTGCGTTTACAATTGGAGTGAAGCTCTCTTTGCTTTCGCAGGAGTTTCCCAACTCCAGTCCGGTTTTTCCAGTGCTTGTCTGTAGATGAAATAATAGAAATGATTGAGGATCAAACAGCTTTATAATATGCAGAATGCGCTTGCAGTTAGTTCGAGGGATAAAAGATTAGTAAATCTGGTATCAACACTTGCAGTTTAAATGCTTACAGCACAGGTACCATGCTATGACGGATCTAAGATAAATCATATTTTTATGATTGTTTATTGATTGTTATTAAATGTAACTGGTACATGGGTGAGGAGTAACTGATCGACAGTATTATAGGGAGACATAAAATACACTCGAGGAGCAAGATATGGCATGTACGTATGTTTTACAATCCTGTTGACATGACTGTAACAAATTCTGGTATGTAAAAAATTAAGGTTTTCAGGGAAAACAAAGATTTCAGCAGAATTCTGGCTTGATTCAAATATCTCATAACTAGAGATTAGAAGGAGTGATCTGTCTTTGCCTTGAAGAAATTTTTGATAGCCAAGATCGCATTCAGTACTACTTATTCCTGATGTTCGGTTTCGACAGTTAAGGCATCTTCTGATCTTAAAAATCCTGTATTACACGTGCCATGTTCACATTATTATGTAATCATAGCGCCAATGATACAGTCATAATGGAACAGGACGTACAACAACAAGTTATTTGACGAAAATACAGGAATAAACAGTACTGAATGCGATCTCAGCTATAAAAAGTTTATTCTAACTTGAGTTGGCACAATTACTGTGCCAACTAAGCACAAGAATACCCGAATGCCGGCCGTGGTGGCCGAGCGGTTCTAGGCGCTTCAGCCTGGTACCGCGCGACCGCTACGGTCGCAGGTTCGAATCCTGCCTCGGGTATGGATGTGTGTGATGTCCTTAGGTTTAAGTAGTCCTAAGTTCTAGGGGACTGATGACCTCAGATGTTTAGTCCCATAGTGCTCAGAGCCATTTGAACCAATACCCGAATGTAGAAAATGGAGGGGTTTACTGGAAGACAATGGGCAAACAAACAAATACAAAAGACCCACACTGCATGTGCCATCCACACCTACACATCAGTGCCAATTGGTCATAGCCCAGTAAGGACTAACAAGACGATTACATGCAAGTTCCCTAATGTACCGGTTACGCAAAGGCTACATGTGGAAAAAGTGACGCTGCTGTTTCAACGAAACCAATAACTGTATCAAAAGACATCACATCGACTAGCACGCCTGAAATGTTATACTCCGTACGTCAGAAGTATGCTTCGAAACAGCAATCTTGCAGAACTGCAGGAGACGCTTATTTCGATTAAAATTGTGTTCTTTGAAAGAAAAGAGCTTTTTAATTATTTTTTTACGTCATACAACGTCTACTGAACAATATAATATTACCTATGTTACTTAAATCATTGAGACACAAAGAGTGAAAATATTGTTAGATATCTTTATTAAGGATAAAATTGGGAAATACATTTTGCTTTACTATCAGCGTCAAACAACATTTGTGAATGCCTTACGCCCACATCTGGCATGTATCATTCTGAAAGTGTCTCGAATGGAACCATCTATCTAAGATGTACAGTATTATAAACATTAATAATTCTTAGAGTGTGCGGTGTGTTGTCACTGATGCCTTTGACAGGCACCAGTGGTGCTGACGTGCTATTGTTAGAGGAGAATGCGGCCGACGTTGGGAGATCTCGGAAGTGCGGGGAACGTCTGCCCCACAGTTAGTGCATAATAAATTTTGTTCTTGCTCATACTGAGTCAACATCACCCAAACAATTACAGTCGCCTAGATAGTGTGCTTGCTTGGTGTGACAAAGTATATTTCGATACGTGACAACATACACACTCCAGGCAGGACGCATCACTCATATTCATGTCAGCAAGTAGGATGCTCTGACTAAGCAAGTGTTCGTGTCTTACTGTTTTGATTTTGTTTCCGCTGAAACGTACTTTTTTGAGGCAGTGGGGTTGCTTTATTTTTGTGTCTTGGAGAATATCGTATTATTAGTTAGCAGGATATCTTTAGCTATCCTGGCGTTGCATTTGGTGGTCGGTGCGGCGAAGAGCATAAATCATATGCTGCATAGCATAGCAACTGAGAATTGTAAATTCTTTCGTATCAGTAACGTAGTGTCGAGACTAAGACGTTACAGCCGCACAGACTCAGTGAGTTTTGATATAAGCACTTGCAGCTTCATGGAACTGATGTAACTGCTGTACGGCTACAAAACTGGAGGACAGTATGTTAAGATGTTACTATATTTCTCTGGTATTCATTACGGGTGTACCAACCTCTCCCAGAGAGCCGCTCTCTTCATTTTTAGAGTGTATATAATGGCGTGCAGTTACTTCCAGCACCACTCCAGATAAGATCAGGTAAGGCTAACAGTTCAAGGACTGCTGTTGGACTTTAAAGACGCAGTGCCAATGGGTAGGTCTGCTATTCGATAGCGCCACGCACCCCTGTTAGACATCCGTTTCCTGATATTGTCAGATTGGTAATCTTCGGTTGTTGATTACTGTTTCGACATCAATCATTTTCTTTTGAAGGCAACCGATGCATTGTATTTCGACTGACGCAAACAAGTCATAATCAGATTAACTTTAAAATACTGGAGCAACGATCAGAGGAAGTTTCAACTGCTCACATGGTTCAAATGGCTCTAAGCACTATTAGTCTTAACATCTGAGGTCATCAGTCCCCTAGAACTACTTAAACCCAACTAACCTAATGACATCACACACATCCATGCCCGAAACAGGATTCGAACCTGCGACTGTCACAGCAGCGCAATTCCGGTCTGAAGCATCCGGCGTTTCGACTGTATTCAAAGATTCATACTGCAGTACACAGAGACGGGTAGCCGAGAGGGCACACGTACACACACGCCGACTGGCGCGAAGTCTGGAACAGGATTCGTAATGAATGTGATAAAGAAAAGAACGTAGCTACTAGAACACTTAACTTTTATATCGTCCTTTGGTATACAGCATTCTTGATGATACAAGTGAGACTATCTTGAGATACATGCAATGGTACAAATGGCGCCTTGCTAGGTCGTAGCCATTAACTTAGCTGAAGGCTATTCTAACTGTCTCTCGGCAATTGAGAGAAAGGCTTCGTCAGTGTAGTCACTAGCAACGTCGTCGTACAACTGGGACGAGTGCTAGTCCGTCTCTCGAGACCTGCCGTGTGGTGGCGCTCGGTCTGCGATCACTGCCAGTGGCGACACGCGGGTCCGACATGTACTAATGGACCGCGGCCGATTTAAAGCTACCACCTAGCAAGTGTGGTGTCTAGCGGTGACACCACAAAATGCACCGTGTGATCAAGAATTTGCGCACGCTCCTATGAAATGTGGAACTGATGTTGATGATGTTTTGTCTGTGGGTCGCTCAACTATACGATCATCAGCGTCCGTACAAAGTCGCACTTCTTGCAGTCCAATTTTTACACAATCCCATCCAGCCACTTTCATGGGATGATGATGACGATGAAATGATGGGGACAACAGTAACACCCAGTCCCCAGGCAGAGAAACTCCCCAATCCGGCCGGGAATCGAACCCGTGACCCCGCGATACAGAATCAGCAATGCTAGCATTAGACCATGAGTTGCGGACAAAAATGTGTAAGTGATCACTAAGTGTCACGAGAGGTGGACCCACCAGTATCAAGGTAGTGAGAAGTATTGTGTTGTCTCTAGAGAAGTACAAACAGCAGAATGGGTCGGTCACGAGAGCACAGTGTCTTCGGACGTGGACTTGTCTTTGGATATGAGTAACAAATCCATGAAAGAAATTTAAAACATCCAAACATGCCCAAGTCGAATGTTGGTGATGTGACTGTGATGTGGAAACGCGAAACAAGACCAGGCAGACTTCGTGTGCTGCCAGACAGGGACCGTCAAGCATTGTGGAGAATGCCTGCAAAAAATCACACGATATCAGAGGAGGGAATCACTTGTGAGTCCTACAAGTAGTCTATTTTGCACAATGACTAAGCGTAGGGAGTTCAGAGGGATTGGGTATAATGTTCCTTTGAGAAACAGATTTTTCTTGTTGCTAAGCAACGCTTGAGGGGGTCTGAAGTTCCACACCACTGGGGACTGGAAAAATGGAAACGAGTGATTTGGAGTGATGAATAACACTATGTGGCAATCTGACGGGAGTGTCTGGATTTGGCGAATGGTTAGAGAACGTTACCTACTATCATGTGTATTGCCAACAGGGAACTGTGGGGGTAGATGGTGGTGTTACAGTGTAAACGTGTTTCTCGTGGTTTGGGTACGCTCGCCTCAGTGGGCTTAAGAAAGCGCTAAATGCGGAACGTTATGAACAGACTTTGCAGCATTGTGCACTGCGAACAGTAGAGGAACAGTTCGGAGTCGACGACTGTATCAGCAGGACAATGCGCTGTGTCATAAAGCAGCATCTGTGTCGCAACGGGTTGTGGACGATAACAGTTCTGAAATGGAATGGGTTGTCCGGAATTCTGACCTGAAGCCAATTGAACACCTTTGGAATGTTCGACTGCCCTCGAGATACAAGTGACCAACATACACTATGTGATCAAAAGTATCCGGACACCCCCAAAAACATAAGTTTCTCATATTAGGGGCATTTTGCTGACACTTACTGCCAGGTACTCCATATCAGCGACCTCAGTAGTCATTAATCATCGCGAGGGAGCAAATGGGGCTTCCCACTTTCTACTGTTGAAGAGCAATTCGGGGACGGCGAATGCATCGTTAAACACGATTGAGCACCTGTTCATAATGCACGGCCTGTGGCGGAGTGGTTACACGACAATAACATCTCTGTAATGGACTGGACTGCACAGAGTACTGACCTGAATCCTACAGAACACCTATGGGATGTTTTGGAACGCCGACTTCGTGCCAGGCCTAACCGAACGACATCGATACCTCAACTCAGTGCAGCACTCCGTGAAGGATGGGCTGCCATTCCCTCGAGACCATCCAGCACCTGACTGAATGTATGGCTGCGAGAGTGGACGCTAAGGATAGGCCAACAGCATATTGACTTCCACCGTTAACGATGGAGAGCGCCACATACTTGTAAGTCATTTTCAACCAAGGGTCCGGATACTTTTGATCACATACTATAAGTACATTTTCTGGTTTCAGCTGTTTTGGAAGAATGGGCTGTCATTTCAGACATTTGTACACCTCACGCCGACAAAAAGGCGTAGATAGTCCACATAGTAATGTCCACAAAGTTGTGTCCAGGTTCTTTTGATCATATAGCGTGTCTGACTGTATCTGTTAATTTTTAACTGAGTCTACTCCGTAACAAAATGTTTACTTTTCCTTAAAGACATTAGCTGCTCTGCCTGATAATTTAACGAAAATTTAATCACACACCAACTATAGTACAAATATAGTTCTTCTGTTTAAAAACTACATGTTGGCGATATATATTACAACTGAGCTACCAATGGTACATAACTCATTGCGTATTTTTCACAATGGCACTCCTATAACATTTTTTCCCAATTAGTAACATGGGCTGACTAAATGGTTCATCCCTTGACTTAAAAAAACTCGACATATATACGGTGTTCGAAAGAACGGACACCATTTTGATCCAGCAGCCACATCGGACATGTCCGAAAGAACAGCCACCACATTATAGCCAGACGGCCACTTATCTCTTCAGTGCAAATGCAGACCAGGATCAAAATATTACGGGAATCGGCGAAATTACTTGAGTAATGACGATAATGGGCAAGGGGCAGTACATTAGTAATGTGTGGGTAACCAGAGAATTTGGATTTGACGGGAGACGTGCTCGGGTAGTCCGTGCTGTTGCGCTGCTCATTTTGTCCGGATAGCTTAGTGACCAGAGGGTCTGCCTAGTAATCCGGAGACCTGGGTTCGATTCCCGGTACGACTCGAATTTTAAATTGTCCCCATTGATTAAAATCAATGCCCGCTCGCAGCCAATGTCTGCAATTCCTTTATCTCTCAACAATATGAGTATTTGATGTGCATCTTCAGGTTTTGGCGGCGCAAAGACTGTTCCATTAAGTTTCGGGTGTGCAGCCGCAAGAAATCTCCTTCTTCTTCTAATATTTCGGCTGTATAACGTTCAGACATCTTCAGAGTGAGCCGCAAGACTGCCGCTCCAGTGCTCGCTCGAGTATAAATCATTTATTACAATTTGTTGTAATGTTTAAGGCGTAATCAACAAACTTTAAATAAAGAGTAAGGGAAGCAGAAAACTATACTTTCTGTGTGTTACCAAACCAGTCTAATCAGGAGCAGTGCTCGCACGAGTATAAAGGGACGAAGCGAGCACTGGAGCGGCAGTCTTGCGGCTCACTCTGAAGATGGCTGAACGTTATACAGCCGAAATATTAGAAGAAGAAGGAGATTTCTTGAGGCTGTACATCCGAAACTTAATGGAACAATATGAGTATTGTTTAAAGTCTTTGTTGGTCGCATAGCCTACGAAACATAGAGAAAGCATTTATTAAAATTTGTTGTAATGTTTAAGGAGTAATCATCAAACTTTAAATAAAGAGTAATGGAAGCAGAAAACTATACTTTTTGTGTGTTACCAAACCAGTCTAATCAGGAGCAGCCTTCAATCAAACATTTAACTGCTGAAGAAGTATTTTCCATTACTTATTACAGTCTTAGACTAGAAAATATAACGTATAATGTCAGTACCGGTACATATTTAATCCTTGTTCACCGAACACCATAGTACGCAGCTGAGACAGTACTGAGGATTAATTCGGTCTCTGTGTATTATTGTAGCTACAGTATTCATTGCTAGGCAGAGAAGACGATTTAGTCCAAAAAACAGTACGGTTTCAATGCGAAATCGCTCCACGACAGTATCAAGCAGCTTTGAACAAAATATCGATCCCTCTGCGGTGTAGGGCAACATATACCCATTTGATGACTCTTTGGTAGATCCTGATTCCCTACACGAACCGCTCTGGTCTTAATTTACTCTGAATGCGATAGAATGAATTGCAGAGTAGCACGCGATCCTAATGACTACCTCGTGGAAAACACAAAACGTGCTGTAAGGTCACACAAAAATTACAACTAGAAGCTTTAAAAGTTCTGCAAGAGAACCGCAAATTTTAACTGCATCATTATGGATGTATGATTGGCAGGTAATTTGCCTCATTTTAGTGTATCAAAGTAATATACCTCCATGCGGCTACTGCACAAAATTATGGTGTTGTCATTACAGTAAACGGAACGGAAACGGCGTTCAAATTAGTATCAACAAAGGTATTCCAAACAAGAAAGGTTTTCGAGACATAAAGAATTAGATACATAATTTTCCTTGGCATAGATGGGCGATCTAAATTTACCAGAATAAGCACGTACAGGGTGTTTCAAAAATGACCGGTATATTTGGAACGGCAATAAAAACTAAACGAGCAGCGATAGAAATACACCGTTTGTTGCAATATGCTTGGGACAACAGTACATTTTCAGGCAGACAAACTTTCGAAATTACAGTAGTTACAATTTTCAACAACAGATGGCGCTGCGGTCTGGGAAACTCTATAGTACGATATTTTCCACATATCCACCATGCGTAGCAATAATATGGCGTAGTCTCTGAATGAAATTACCCGAAACCTTTGACAACGTGTCTGGCGGAATGGCTTCACATGCAGATGAGATGTACTGCTTCAGCTGTTCAATTGTTTCTGGATTCTGGCGGTACACCTGGTCTTTCAAGTGTCCCCAGGGAGGCCAATCCACGCCGCCTCCTGTATGTTTCCGATAGCCCAAAGCAATCACACGATCATCGAAATATTCATTCAGGAAATTAAAGACGTCGGCCGTGCGATGTGGCCGGGCACCATCTTGCATAAACCACGAGGTGTTCGCAGTGTCGTCTAAAGCAGTTTGTACCACCAAAAATTCACGAAGAATGTCCAGATAGCGTGATGCAGTAATCGTTTCGGATCTGAAAAATGGGCCAATGATTCCTTTGGAAGAAATGGCGGCCCAGACCAGTACTTTTTGAGGATGCAGGGACGATGGGACTGCAACATGGGGCTTTTCGGTTCCCCATATGCGCCAGTTCTGTTTATTGACGAAGCCGTCCAGGTAAAAATAAGCTTCGTCAGTAAACCAAATGCTGCCCACATGCATATCGCCGTCATCAATCCTGTGCACTATATCGTTAGCGAATGTCTCTCGTGCAGCAATGGTAGCGGCGCTGAGGGGTTGCCGCGTTTGAATTTTGTATGGATAGAGGTGTAAACTCTGGCGCATGAGACGATACGTGGACGTTGGCGTCATTTGGACCGCAGCTGCAACACGGCGAACGGAAACCCGAGGCCGCTGTTGGATCACCTGCTGCACTAGCTGCGCGTTGCCCTCTGTGGTTGCCGTACGCGGTCGCCCTACCTTTCCAGCACGTTCATCCGTCACGTTCCCAGTCCGTTGAAATTTCTCAAACAGATCCTTTATTGTATCGCTTTTCGGTCCTTTGGTTACATTAAACCTCCGTTGAAAACTTCGTCTTGTTGCAACAACACTGTGTTCTATGCGGTGGAATTCCA
This sequence comes from Schistocerca nitens, assembly GCF_023898315.1. Classification (NCBI taxonomy): domain Eukaryota; kingdom Metazoa; phylum Arthropoda; class Insecta; order Orthoptera; family Acrididae; genus Schistocerca; species Schistocerca nitens. Next base: position 291,745,365 of record NC_064614.1, on the reverse strand, counting down.
ACACCAGAAAAATCCTCTGTTCCAAGGAATAAACCATGTTGTCTACAGCACACTTGCACGTTGTGAACAGCACGCTTACAGCAGAAAGACGACGTACAGAATGGCGCACCCACAGACTGCGTTGTCTTCTATATCTTTCACATCACTTGCAGCGCCATCGGTTGTTGAAAATTGTAACTACTGTAATTTCGAAAGTTTGTCTGCCTGAAAATGTACTGTTGTCCCAAGCATATTGCAACAAACGGTGTATTTCTATCGCTGCTCGTTTAGTTTTTATTGCCGTTTCAAATATACCGGTCATTTTTGAAACACTCTGTATATGAAAAATAAACAACCTAAACTACCCCCATCTTGGGTCCGATTAGGGAAGTTCATCAGAAAGAAGTATAGTCTCGATTGCGGAGGGACGCAATGTTTTGCGCATTCCGTAATGCACCGTTTTCCGAAATATCTCCTGATGTATCGTTGAATAGATAAACGCCAAGGGGATAGGTCAGTAATCAGTGCTTCCAAATATCTCGCCTAAGACAGTCCATCACAAAAAGATGGATAAAGAGCATAGAAAGCATGGATCTAGAAACTGCGCAATAAAATGGATTCGCTCTCTGATTATTGTAAGTGGAAAGAACAAGATAGCAAAATAGATGACAGTGAAATAGTGGAAGCAGTTAACTCCTTGTATATTGGTACAGAAGATGATGCAAACAGAAGCCACGACAAATGAGTGACATATAACAAATGTCATCAAATCGCAGATTCTGAAATAAAATAACGGTTATCACGAAAAAGGAATTGAATAAAAAATTATTGGGATATTAGCTGAAATAAATAACCTGAATTAAAGAAATAGATAAACTACGATGAGTCTAAAATGGAAGAAAGGCCAGAATAATGATTCGTTGGTAACAGCGACGAGAACGACAACTTTCTCAGTTAATGGTGATGGTGTCACGCGCTGCTGTCTTTTAGATAAACATTAATGTGAAACTACAGCTTTAGTTGTTATCGTAAAACGGCACGATTTCACTATTTTCTGCAAATAAAGACAAAGTCATTGTTCGTAAAATATTTCATTGCTGCTCATGAACGAAGAAAGAACAATTAATATATCGCTGAAGTCAGACGCGATTGGAACATTTGTGAAAATGACGTAATGGACAAATACCAAACCATATTTGGTAAATTAAAGGTAATTTGAAAGATACACTCATTGAAAAACGCTATCGAAATAAAAATGTTTCTATGAAGTAGTATAAAATTGACGAAAATTGGCTCGCCACTGTCAGTTAATAGTAAAGAAACGCTTTCCTATTAAGTAACCTTGTGAAGGCGACATATGATTTATCTTTTGAATGACAGCGTAGTTCCGCCAAGCCTGTAAAACTTAATGACGGCAATTGTAATTCGCATCTTACTATAGACCAATTTGGGCTAGAGGGTCGTAACGTCGTCCTACTATAAAATACGTCGATGACTTAAAAGTAATGTACAGAAATAGAATGATTTACTAACTTGCAGTACGATACATTGACATTTACTCGTGAAAAATCATAAATGTCCGTGATAAAACGTTCAATAGTGAAGTCATTTCTTCCACAAGTTATTTTAAATATACACTCATCGAAGCACTATTTGAACATAGATAAAATTCCACAAAGTATGAACCATGGCATTCATGGACGTATATAAACAACTACAATTCCGTTCCTTTTTTGTGTTTTCTCGTAGTGGACCAGCAGCCAAAAGTCCGCTCTTCCGCATTATAAACTGCAAATACAATAGCGACAAAACCAAAAACATTAAAATATGATAAACGTTCGAAAGTCATTAATTAAGACACGTGTTCTCCGGGTGACGAGTGTTTGAACCTGTTACTTCAGACTGTCTCTCCATCCGTATTAGTAAAAAGACTTGCTGTGCTCTGTCTGATGTGATCTTTTACTACTGAATGTCATATAATGTGAAGTTCCTTGGGGTCACGCACTCTACTTCTGAATTTTGTATAATATACCTTTATGATTCTACTCCTGAAAAAAAAAACCGACTCTATAAATAAAGAAAACTGCAACCAATCACTTGCGAAATCACTGTCTGCCTTTATTGTGACGGACATTGGCAACATTACTGACTTTTACAGAATATGCATGTGTATACAACAGTTGTACAACACATAATGTATGCTGACAAAGTTTTGGTTCCTGGTTGTATATACATGCATATTCTGTAAAGGTGAGTGATGTTGTACCCAAGGTTCTCGGGTGTCCAGCCGGATCCGATTGTCGAAGTTCCACAACCTTGGATACAGGACATTCGCCGGAAAGCCTCAGATCACATATGTGAGTGATGTTACCAATGTCCATTACAATAGAGGCAGACAGTGATTTCGAAAGTGACTGGTTGCAGTTTTCTTTATTTATAGAGTCAGTTTTCTTGCAGGAGTAGACTAATAAAGGTACATTATACAAAATTCCGAAGTATAGTGCGTGACCCCAAGGAACTTCACATTGTATGACATTCAGTAGTAAAAGGTCACATCAGACGTAGCACAGCAAGTCTTTTTACTACTATGGATGGAGAGACACACGTAAGTAACAGTTCATACATTCGTCACCCGGAGAACACGTGTCTTAATTAATGAATTTTGAACGTTTATCATATTTTAATGTTTTAATATTAACAAAAAAGCCTCCCATACTGTCGCAAGCTAGATCGCAGCATTATTCATTGAAAGCTCTATGTAACCACCTGAAACCCATCTTAAGACGAGCCTGAAAGGATTCGAAAACCGATTCATGGAATAATACTTCAAAAAAGTGACGGGTTGCGTTTTTCTGTATTTCTACTGAATAAACATTTGCGGGTTCTTAAACATCAGTAACGAATAAGCTTAATAAGCCGAATCTGTTTTGAAATTCTAGTAAGTCAATGTCGTGTCATTCGTCAGCCGTCCAGGTAGGCTTCTGAACCACTACACCCATACGCCACTTTCCATGCACCTTCACCGCTTAAACTCTCCCTTCGGAATTTCAACTAACTCCCGCTTTCAACCGTGAAATCCGTTCCGCACACTAATTTCCTACCAGCCGTTGCCAATAGCTCCCCATTCCAGCACCATCACAGCATGTTTCCTTTCTCTCTCCTCCTCCTTCCTTCCTCCTCCGTATACCTCTTGCCCTCTTCCACGGTACCATCACAGTAAAAACCTGTTCGTCTCCAAATGACATTTTAAATGTATTAAAAGAGTTGGAGTTCAAATGGTTCTGAGCACTATGGGACTTAACATCTACGGTCATCAGTCCCCTAGAACTTAGAACTACTTAAACCTAACTAACCTAAGGACATCACACAACACCCAGCCATCACGAGGCAGAGAAAATCCCTGACCCCGCCGGGAATCGAACCCGGGCGTGGGAAGCGAGAACGCTACCGCACGACCACGAGATGCGGCAGAGTTTGAGTACTTGGCAGCAAAACAGTTGGCGACAGTTAGATAGTAGGACATAAAGTACACGTTTATAAGAACAACGGACGTTCTTTTTCTGGAAACGAATAATATGTTGACATGGAATGGAATTTGAAATGTTAGGGAGTTTTTCCTGAAAGTTTTTGTTTCCAGTAAAACGTTGTTTGGGATTAGATAATCTAAAGTCAGAAAGAGAATAGAGGTGCTGAAGAAGAAACCAGAAGATTAGAAGGTCAGCTGCAATAACCAAATGAAGAGGCAGTGTATCGAATGGAGAAGAAAAGAGCTGTATGGTACAATTTCAGTAAAGGAAAGGACTTTTTGATAGTACACACCGCGAAGCGTGAAGGAATAGTTAATGTGGTAATGGACGGACGTGTTATGTGTAAGAACTGTAGAGGAAGACGAAGACATTAAAGCAGTATGCAGAGTGAAAAGCAGAGGTGAAGAGGAATACGCGTGGGATATACTAGCGTGGAGAGCTGTATCAAACAGCAACACAGATTCGCCTATCGATTTTACACATTTTTCAAGTCGGCATAATGTTTTATTTTGAAATCACAATAATAATCACATTTACATTATTTGTTACTAGCTGACAAACCCAGAACTGCCCAGGTATTCATTTTCCCAATTTACTATTAGAAATGAAAACAAAAAATGAACAGTACAGAAAAATTTTCATTTACGCGAATTCGTGATGATTTTATTTAATCGTGTCTGAGCTACATCTGTAATTAATTAATACGCTATATATGCTAGATTACAAATACAAGTAAATGATAGTTATTCATTCATATTTACATTCATGATCTTCACATATTGTAAGTCGTCATTATTGTCTAAAGCAAGGCTCATATCTCTCTCCAGTGTTCGGCACACTTCACTGCAGCGTCGTTGGCCAACCACAGGTCTTGGAAAGTGCATGGGGCCAGCAAAGATGGACAGGTCAGCAGGTGTGTCATGGTTTGTTTTCCTCCACATTGGCAGGGCTCTTCTTCGGCGTATCCCCACTTGATCAGGTTATCCTGTGATCTTCCCATTTGACATCTAAGTCTATTTAGGCTCTTCCAGACTCTCCATTCCAACTGTGATCCAGCAGGAAGTTTTTCTTTAATGTTCCAACTTTTCAGACTGCCTTTATCCAATTTCTGTTTCCACATTGATTCTCTAGTTGTAGACTGACTTTCGGTTAGTGGACGTTCAACTTTTATGAAGTCTTTCCTAGATTTAAGTCTTGCCTCCGCTGGCTGATGTGCGTACAGGGGATGTCTTCTATCTTCGCACTGCCTGCTTCGTTCGGCCATCGCCAACGTTTGCCGTCTGATCTGTGGGGGGGCTATTCCAGAACACATATAAAGGAGATCACGGTTTGTAGGCTTCAGGCATCCTGTGATTAATCGACATGAGGCATTCAGTGCTGCGTCTAGCTTCTGGGCATGTGTCGATCTTCTCCAGACGGGGCATGCATATTCAGCTGGAGCAAAGCACAATGCCAGGGATGATGCACGTAGAATTTCAGGGTTTGTTCCCCAGTGTGAGTTGGTAAGTTTACGGATTATGCCGTTCCGTGTGTTGACTTTCGCTCTAGTTTTCTCTACGTGTTTCTTGTAAGACAATGTTCGATCTAACGTGACTCCAAGATAAACTGGGTTTGGGCAGTGTTGAAGTTTAACTGAGTTCCATTCCAATTGTAACTCCCTGTTTGCTTCCTTGTTGTTTAGATGAAATAAACAAGTCTGCGTCTTTGCTGGATTAGGTCGAAGCTGGTTCCCGTTGTAATATTCAGTTAGTTCTTCTAAGGCATCTGTTAGGTTTCTCTCAATCTGTTTGATTAATCTAGATTGGCATGCAATGGCTACATCATCAGCATAGATAAAGCTTCTTGTCGTCGGTACAACTGGTTGGTCATTTGTATACAGATTAAAAAGTAGGGGGGACAAAACACTACCCTGTGGGAGCCCGTTCTTCTGGTTCCTCCAGCGACTTCTTTGTTCTTGAAATTCCACATAGTATCTTCTGTTGGAGATCAGTGATCTCACAACTTCAGTAAGGTGGTAGTTTCCCGTCATTTTGAAAATTTTTCCCAGGAGGATTTTGTGGTTTATCGTGTCGTAAGCTGCTGATAAGTCGACAAACACCACGCCAGTTTTTTCTCCCTTCTCAAAACCGTCCTCTATGTATTGTGTTAGGCAGAGGACCTGGGCAGTGCAAGATTTACCTGGTCTGAATCCTGCTTGTTGTGGAATGATTTGCCTTTCTAGTTGTGGTGATATTTTATTCAAGATAAGACGTTCATATAGCTTGAAAGGGCAGCACAGCAGCGATATTGGACGATAGTTCTTAGCATCATCTCTTGGTTTACCTGGCTTTGGTATAGCTACTACCTTGGCCTTCAACCATAGCTTAGGTATCGTCTTGTTTGACCAGCAGAGATTATAGAGTTCTAAAAGCCATTCCTTAGCTATGGGCCCTAGGTTCTGTATAAATTCATTAATGACGTCGTCGGGACCCGCGGCCTTCCTGGGTTTCAAGGAACTGATAGCAGCTTCCAGTTCTATTGAAGTGAAGTATGGCTCAGGTGGTATTTCAGTCACTTGTGGCCTCTTATATGAGGTGGCAGTCTTACTGTTCCTGGTTGGTTTACCATTCAAAAGGAGCTGATGTGCGATTTGGTTAGCTGTTACGGAAACCTGATCCTTGGGGGCTGCCGGGTCGCTGGACAATCGCTTTATGAGGTTCCAAGCTCGTCTGCTACTGTGCTTCATGTCAAGACTCTCCAACGTATGTTTCCAGGACTCTTGTCTGTCTTTGCTTATAGTTTCAATTAGCTGATCCCCAAGTTTTATGGTTTCTTCACTGAAAGGGTCCCTGCTGTACTGCTCCAGGTATTCGTTATATATTTGTTTCATGTCGTTGGAAACTCCAGGAATGTAGAGTGTTCTGCAGCCTCTAGGTATGCTGAGTCTTGCTGATCTTTTAACAGCTTGGACGAACTTTCCGTAGTTTTCAGTGTTTGATGGTAAATTTACGATTTCCATGTCTAAGGTGTCCGCAAATTTTTTCCAGTTGGCCCTTTTGAAGTTAAAACGTCTTTTAAAGGGTACTTTTTGTGGCAGTATTACTGGTCTAAACTTTAGCACGATTGGTCTGTGTTGGGTCTTTGGGATAGGGTTGAGAACGAATTTGTTGCATGACCCGGACAAGGTTTTGGAAACAAATATGAGGTCTGGGTTATACCCTCTCTTCCATCTTGCACTGTTAAATGACGCAGGCTGTTTCTGATCATGGATGAGATTCAGCTCGTGTTCTTCTGCCCAGCTTTCCAGTGATGATGATGATTAGTGTTTTAGGGCGCACAACAACGAGGTTATCAGTGTTCAAACAAATTCGTGAAAACACCTTTGAAATTATGAATGATCCGTACAAAGACATATGCATTAATTACAGATTATAAAACGACTTTTACTTAATAATATGAATATTTATATATGTGTTTGGAGAGAGAGATTGATTTTTGATTGAGACTTTTACTTTAAGTCGTAACTGGTACCTGAATTTTGGTTGTTGCCTCCTTGAATGATCAGCTTCTGCACCAGTTGGTGACGTATTATAATTTGGAGGAAGTTAATGTTCTTGAAAGTATAAAATACGACTCTGTTAGTTACTTGGCGTATCGCGGATACCTTTGAGCCCAAGTTTTCGTAGTTTCTCATACCCAAGGGACCACTGTCAAATAAGATCAAACAGCAATCTGCTTTTCGTGAGAAAAGGAGATTGCTTGGCACAAAAACTTCCTTCAAACTACAAGTCCAGCTACATCAAAATTGGACAGTGGTTCAAATTTAAATAGCTCTGAGCACTATGGGACTTAACTTCTGTTCATTGAACTTAAGGACATCACACACATCCATGCCCGAGGCAGGATTCGAACCTGCGACCGTAGCGGTCGCGCGGTTCCAGGCTGTAGCGTCTAGAACCGCTCGGCCACAAAGGCCGGCTTGGACAGTGGAGTTCAGCATCATACTATTGTACAAGAACGTAATCCATGTAAGAGGTATGCTTTGCCGGCGATGGGAGATGCATGACAGAACCTCTGGCCAGAGAGTAGTTTATCGTTAGTTGTTGCTTGTCGCTAGTCTGCGCTTGACTGCGCGACTCGACAATAGTAGTTTTTAGTAGCGAGTGAGTAGTACTCGGTCGTCTTTAGTAGCGAGTGGACGGTAGTAGTCTGGTGTAGTCTGCGGGAGTCGGCATGTGTCGGCTGTGTGCGCTGCTCGCGACTCTGGTCAGGACTCTGGAGGATGAGTATTGTTGTAGAAGGTAAAGAAGCAGCCTTGCGCATATTTAATAATGTATGTTTATTGTAATTTAATTTGTTAAAAAATGCCCCAATAATAATTTTTATAATATGAAGCAACTCTTTTAAAGAAAAGCATTCATTTCAATTTAAAGAATTTCCAATGCATTATCATTGCTTCCTAGAATCAAAATAAAATATACGCCAGCATTGCACGAAACTGTGTCGAAAAATGACTAATTAAGAGCAGATATAATTGCAGTTTTATTGAGGTAAGAATTTTTGATTTTTTTACTCAGAATACAGGGCCGAAGGTCAGCACCGCTGTCCTCATAAAATTCATCAGGTTACAAAACTTTTTTATTATTTTGGTGTTAGGAATTTTTCTGTTTCGAACATGACATTAAATGTGAATAAAATTTTGTGGGAACATTAAATGTGAATGCATTTCTGCACACAGACTATAAATGGGAGCCAATTTTGTTCAGAGGTTACAATATTAGAAAATTCATTTAATTATTAATTTTGTGGGGTTCGTGGTTTCTTAATTATTATAAAATTTTTGTAGGGAGGTTACGCTTGGCAGATTTCCATTTAACAATATTTTGTGGGGAGTTTACATTTGGCTCCATGTCAATTTTCATTTATTAATATTTCTGCGGGGAGGTTACATCCAATTAATGTAATTAATAAATTATGAGAGGTTGTTACTTACTGAATGAAAACTACAGGGAATGCATTTCTTTTCCTGTATTTTAGTGAACTTTGTACACTTAACAATTCTGTCGATTGATAGACGGCGACGACAATGAAGTTCACCTCCTTTTCCAAAAACAAGATATTTCTATTCTTCACTTCCACAAAATTTGTATACATAAATGTTTGGCAACTCTTACGCATATTTTACTGGGTTTTATCACTAAAATATCAATTTTCGTTTAATGTAACAATACGTTCTGAGCAACGGCCTAGCAACACGGCCTCTTTCCACAAGCTACAGATCAACAGTCCACTTTTTTTTAATAAATCAATTGGTATTATTTTTTTGAGTCCATACTCAAAGATTCACAACTACTATCGTTGCTGGGACTTCGCACTGAAGAGTTTCTTGCTGCCCAGCTGCGCTTCACTTCACTTGAAGTACTTTTTGAATCACATTTACATTTTCGGTATTTACATACATTACTCAGCTTCTCAGAATAAAAGCGGGCACAAATTAGTTAAGAAAAAGCAGTGATGCACACATAACATTACAAGATGTATACGTACCATATCCCTGACACTTTCTCTAGGCTGGGCACAGCCGTTCCGCTTGCCTACACTGCAATTTTTAAGACGTGTCTATTCCAGCTCCTCGTAATAGTTCTATAGACGGCTATTGTTTATTGCTTTCGCCTACACCTGTTTGAGCTTCGCTGTTGAATGCTGCGAAGTTTCAGGGATTTGATTAAGCTGAGACTCGACTGTAGTAATGTCTTAGCAGCAAAGAATATATGTATTAAAACTTCACGCTCGATACGGCATTTTTTCACGTTTCTCAGTGTTTATGGCGCCATACCTCTTGAAGCTCGTCTCGTACAATAATGTATTGGGAGATATATTCAGCGGCATATGTTCATACAGTCTGCGAAATCTGTCGCGGATAGAGCTAGTCGCAGAAAAGTAATAAATTTAAACGTCATGCATAATGGGGCAATTTTTCACTCATCTCAGTGCTTGCCGGGGGGTCTCGTCCGTAGTGTGGAGGAGGCCCTTCCGGCAGCTATTGAACGCACTGGGTGTGACCGGCTGCAGATAGTAGCACATGTCGGAACGAATGACGCCTGCCGCTTGGGTTCTGAGGCCATCCTTGGTTCCTTCCGGCGGCTGGCTGATTTGGTGAAGACAACCAGCATCGCACGCGGAGTGCAAGCTGAGCTTAATATCTGCAGCATAGTGCCCAGAGTCGATCGCGGTCCTCTGGTTTGGAGCCGTGTGGAGGGTCTAAACCAGAGGCTCAGACGACTCTGCGACTATAATGGTTGCAAATTCATCGACCTCCGTTATTGGGTGGAGAACTGTAGGGCCCCCCTAGACAGGTCAGGCGTGCACTACACACCGGAAGCAGCTACTAGGGTAGCAGAGTACGTGTGGCGTGCACACGGGGGTTTTTTAGGTTAGAGGGACCCCCCCTTGGGCGAAACGATAAAATACCTGACGGCTTACCAGAGAGAACATCAGCATCTTTGATAAAGAACGTCCGTCCTCAGAGACCAAAAACAGGAAAAGTTAACGTAATATTGGTAAACTGCAGGAGTATCCAGGGCAAGGTTCCTGAATTAGTATCGCTTATTGAAGGAAATAGTGCGCATATAGTATAAGGAACGGAAAGTTGGTTAAAACCGGAAGTGAACAGTAACGAAATCCTAGACACAGAATGGAATATATACCGCAAGGATAGGATAAACGCCAATGGTGGAGGAGTATTTATAGCAGTAAAGAATTCAATAATATCCAGTGAAGTTATTAGCGAATGCGAATGTGAAATAATCTGGGTTAAGTTAAGTATCAAAGGTGGGTCAGATATGATAGTCGGATGCTTCTATAGACCACCTGCATCAGCAACCGTAGTAGTTGAGCTCCTCAGAGAGAACCTGCAGAACGTCGTGAAGAAGTTTCGTGATCATACTATTGTAATAGGGGGAGACTTCAATCTACCAGGTATAGAATGGGATAGTCACACAATCAGAACTGGAGCCAGGGACAGAGACTCTTGTGACATTATCCTGACTGCCTTGTCCGAGAATTACTTCGAGCAGATAGTTAGAGAACCAACTCGTGAAGCTAACGTTTTAGACCTCATAGCAACAAATAGACCGGAACTTTTCGACTCCGTGAATGTAGAAGAGGGTATCAGTGATCATAAGTCAGTGGTTGCATCAATGACTACAAGTGTAATAAGAAATGCCAAGAAAGGAAGGAAAATATATTTGCTTAACAAGAGTGATAGGGCACAAATCGCAGAATATCTGAGTGACCACCATCAAACGTTCATTTCTGAGGAAGAGGATGTGGAACAAAAATGGAAAAAATTCAGAAACATCGTCCAGTACGCCTTAGATAAGTTCGTACCGACTAAGGTCCAAAGCGAGGGGAAAGATCCACCGTGGTATAACAATCATGTACGAAAGGTACTACGGAAACAAAGAAAGCATCATCATAGGTTTAAGAGTAGTCGAATCATAGCTGATAAGGAAAAGCTGAACGAAGCGAAAAAGAGCGTAAAGAGAGCAATGAGAGAAGCATTCAACGAATTCGAACATAAAACATTGGCAAACAATCTAAACAAGAACCCTAAAAAGTTTTGGTCATATGTAAAATCGGTAAGCGGATCTAAATCCCCTATTCAGTCACTCGTTGACCACGATGGCACCGAAACAGAGGACGACCGAAGAAAGGCAGAAATACTGAATTCAGTGTTCCGAAACTGTTTCACTGCGGAAAATCGTAACACGGTCCCTGACTTCAGCCGTCGCACGGACGCCAAAATGGAAAATATTGAAATAAACGATATCGGAATTGAAAAACAACTATCACTTAGTAGCGGAAAAGCATCCGGACCAGACGAGATACCCGTAAGATTCTACAGTGATTATGCTAAAGAACTTGCCCCCTTTCTATCAGCAATTTATCGTAGATCTCTGGAAGAACGTAAAGTACCTAGCGACTGGAAGAAAGCGCAGGTCGTTCCCATTTTCAAGAAGGGTCATAAATCAGATGCGAATAATTATAGGCCTATTTCGCTTACGTCAATCTGTTGTAGAATAATGGAACATGTTTTATGTTCTCGTATTATGACGTTCTTAGATAATACAAATCTCCTTCATCATAACCAACATGGATTCCGCAAACAGAGATCATGTGAAACTCAGCTCGCCCTATTTGTCCAAGAAATTCACAGTGCCGTAGACACTGGCGAGCAGATTGATGCCGTATTCCTGGACTTCAGGAAGGCATTTGATACGGTTCCGCACTTACGTTTAGTGAAAAAAATACGAGCTTACGGAATATCGGACCAGGTTTGTGATTGGATTCAGGATTTCCTAGAAGAAAGAACACAACATGTCATTCTTAACGGTTCAAAATCTGCAGATGTAGAGGTAATTTCGGGAGTACCGCAAGGAAGCGTGATAGGACCTTTATTGTTTACAATATACATAAATGACTTAGTTGACAACATCGGTAGCTCCGTGAGGCTATTTGCAGATGACACGGTTGTCTACAAGAAAGTAGCAACATCAGAAGACTCGTACGTACTCCAGGAAGACCTGCAGAGGATTAATGAATGGTGCGACAGCTGGCAGCTTTCCCTAAACGTAGATAAATGTAATATAATGCGCATACATAGGGGCAGAAATCCATTCCAGTACGATTATGCCATAGGTGGTAAATCATTGGAAGCGGTAACGACCGTAAAATACTTAGGAGTTACTATCCGGAGCGATCTGAAGTGGAATGATCACATAAAACAAATTGTGGGAAAAGCAGGCGCCAGGTTGAGATTCATAGGAAGAATTCTAAGAAAATGTGACTCATCGACGAAAGAAGTAGCTTACAAAACGCTTGTTCGTCCGATTCTTGAGTATTGCTCATCAGTATGGGACCCTTACCAGGTTGGATTAATAGAAGAGATAGACATGATCCAGCGAAAAGCAGCGCGATTCGTCATGGGGACATTTAGTCAGCGCGAGAGCGTTACGGAGATGCTGAACAAGCTCCAGTGGCGGACACTTCAAGAAAGGCGTTACGCAATACGGAGAGGTTTATTATCGAAATTACGAGAGAGCACATTCCGGGAAGAGATGGGCAACATATTACTACCGCCCACATATATCTCGCGTAATGATCACAACGAAAAGATCCGAGAAATTAGAGCAAATACGGAGACTTACAAGCAGTCGTTCTTCCCACGCACAATTCGTGAATGGAACAGGGAAGGGGGGATCAGATAGTGGTACAATAAGTACCCTCCGCCACACACCGTAAGGTGGCTCGCGGAGTATAGATGTAGATGTAGAATCTCCTGAGCTATGTGTGACACCATGACATAATTTTGTAGGCGTATTTAGTGGAGTACCCGTGGTCTAGGGGTAGCGTCTTTGATTCATAATCAAAAACGTCTTCGGTCCCGGGTTCGATCCCCGCCACTGCCTAAATTTTGATAAATAATCAGCATTGGCGGCCGAAGACTTCCGGCATAAGAAGTCAGCCTCATTCTGCCAACGACCTTGTTAAAGACGGCGGAGGAGCGGATAGAGGTTCAGGGCACTCTCTTGTCCTAGGGGTAGGAAATTGCCCATAAAGGTGGAAGAATCAGCAATGATCAACGACATGAGGATGCAGAAGGCAATGGAAACCACTGCATTAAAGACACGTAACGTTTATCCACAGGACATGTGGCCTGTAATTGAGGATTTCTGGTCAGATGAGTATTGGGTAATATCAACAGCAGCAGAAAATGGTATAACAGGTGTAGCATTCGTTATGAATAGGAAGGTAGGGCAGAGGGTGTGTTACTGTGAACAGTTCAGTGACCGGGTTGTTCTAATCAGATTCGACAGCAGACCAACACCGACAACGATAGTTCAGGAATACATGCCGACGTCGCAAGCTCAAGATGAACAGATAGAGAAAGTGTATGAGGATATTGAAAGAGTAATTCAGTATGTAAAGGGGGACGAAAATCTAATAGTCATGGGCGACTGGAATGCAGTTGTAGGGGAAGGAGTAGAGGAAAAGGTTACAGGAGAATATGGACTTGGGACAAGGAATGAAAGAGGAGAAAGACTAATTGAGTTCTGCAACAAGTTTCAGCTAGTAATAGCGAATACCCTGTTCAAGAATATCAAGAGGAGGAGGTATTCTTGGAAAAGGCCGGGAGATACGGGAAGATTTCAATTACATTACATCATGGTCAGACAGAGATTCCGAAAACAGATACTGGATTGTAAGGCGTACCCAGGAGCAGATATAGACTCACATCACAATATAGTAGGGATGAAGGGTAGGCTGAAGTTCAAGACATTAGTCAGGAAGAATCAATAAGCAAACAAGTGGGATACGCAAGTACTAAGGAATGACGAGATAAGTTTGAAGTTCTCTAACGCTATAGATACAGCAATAAGGAATAGCGCAGTAGGCCGTACAGTTGAAGAGGAATGGACATCTCTAAAAAGGGCCATCACAGAAGTTGGGAAGGAAAACATAGGTACAAAGAAGGTAGCTGCGAAGAAACCATGGGTAACAGAAGAAATACTTCAGTTGATTGATGAAAGGAGGAAGAGTACTAACATGTTCCGGGAAAATCAGGAATACAGAAATACAAATCGCTGAGAAATGAATTAAATAGGAAGTGCAGGGAAGCTAAGACGAAATGACTGCAGGAAAAATGTTAAGACATCGAAAAAGATATGATTGTCGGAAGGACTGACTCAGCATACAGGAAAGTCAAAACAACCTTTTGTGACATTAAAAGCCACGGTGGTAACATTAAGAGTGCAACGGGAATTCCACTGTTAAATGCAGAGGAGAGAGCAGATAGGTGGAAAGAATACATTGAAAGCCTCTATGAGGGTGAAGATTTGGCGGATGTGATAGAAGAAGAAACAGGAGTCGATTTAGAAGAGATAGGGGATCCAGTATTAGAATCGGAATTTAAAAGAGCTTTGGAGGACTTACGGTCAAATAAGGCAGAATGGATAGATAACATTCCATCAGAATTTCTAAAATCATTGGGGGAAGTGGCAACAAAACGACTATTTACGTTGGTGTGTAGAGTGTATGAGTCAGGCGACATACCATCTGACTTTTGGAAAAGCATCATCCACACAATTCCGAAGACGGCAAGAGCTGACAAGTGCGAGAATTATCGCACAATCAGCTTAACAGCTCATGCATTGAAGCTGCTTACAAGAATAATATGCAGAAGAATGGAAAAGAAAATTGAGAATGCGCTAGGTGAAGATCAGTTTGGCTTTAGGAAAAGGAAAGGGATGAGAGAGGCAATTCTGACGTTACGGCTAATAATGGAAGCAAGGCTAAAGAAAAATCAAGACACTTTCATAGGATTTGTCAACCTGGAAAAAGCGTTCGACAATATAAAATGGTGCAAGCTGTTCGAGATTCTGAAAAAGTAGGGGTAAGCTATAGGGAGAGACGGGTCATATACAATATGTACAACAACCAAGAGGGAATAATAAGAGTGGACGATCAAGAACGAAGTGCTCGTATTAAGAAGGGTGTAAGACAAGGCTGTAGCCTTTCGCCCCTACTCTTCAATCTGTACATCGAGGAAGCAATGATGGAAACAAAAGAAAGGTTCAGGAGTGGAATTAAAATACAAGGTGAAAGGATATCAATGATACGATTCGCTGATGACATTGCTATCCTGAGTGAAAGTGAAGAAGAATTAAATGATCTGCTGAACGGAATGAACAGTTTAATGAGTACACAGTATGGTTTGAGAGTAAATCGGAGAAAGACGAAGGTAATGAGAAGTAGTAGAAATGAGAACAGCGAGAAACTTAACATCAGGATTGATGGTCACGAAGTCAATGAAGTTAAGGAATGCTGCTACCTAGAAAGTAAAATAACCAATGACGAACGGAGCAAGGAGGACATCAAAAGCAGACTCGCTATGGCAAAAAAGGCATTTCTGGCCAAGAGAAGTCTACTAATATAAAATACCGGCCTTAATTTGAGGAAGAAATTCCTGAATATGTACGTCTCGAGTACAGCATTGTATGGTAGTGAAACATGGACTGTGGGAAAACCGGAACAGAAGAGAATCGAAGCATTTGAGATGTGGTGCTATAGACGAATGTTGAAAATTAGATGGACTGAGAAGGTAAGGATAGAGGAGGTTCTACGCAGAATCGGAGAGGAAAGGAATATGTGGAAAACACTGATAAGGAGAAGGGACAGGATGATAGGACATCTGCTAAGACATGAGGGAATGACTTCCATGGTACTAGAGGGAGCTGTAGAGGGCAAAAACTGCAGAGGAAGACAGAGATTGGAATACGTCAAGCAAATAATTGAGGACGTAGTTTGCAAGGGCTACTCTGAGATGAAGAGGTTAGCACAGGAAAGGAATTCGTGGCGGGCCGCATCAAACCAGTCAGTAGACTGATGACCAAAAAAAAAATTATGTGGACACCGGACACCGGATACGATATATATTGCGAATAGAGTTAGTAGCACAGAATAAACATGTATGACTTCAACTATTGTAAATCATATACTCTTTTGGCAGAAAAGCATACTTATCCGCTGATACTCGACCCGCCTTTTTAAAAAATACAATCAGAAATAGTGAATGAAAGTGGCATTCATATGCTTCGATTACATGATTAATGTTTCGTCATAGGGTCACGCGAAACGGATCCAGAGCCAATTTTGACCAACAGTGTGGTGTAAGTAAATGACATTGTGATAATGTATAACATTGCCTACATAACGTTGTCGCTGTTTGCACACATGTTTAAACACACTGACATTCAAAAACAATAGGTTTGGATATTAACGCTCAAAAGCTGTTGAGAACAAGTAATACAGAATTTGTGAGTTCAATCAGAAGACCGAGGACGATCATGCCGATTAACTACATCAAATGTTTGAAAATGATGAAATGAAATACCATTTCGTGTTACTAACGATTCTTTATCGCGTGTTCTCATATTTCAGATCGATGCGGAAATATGAACAGATGAATACTTGAAGAACGAACGTATGTAGAAGCGACCATCCGCTTTTGTAGTCGATTTCTGGTGACCTTCTGTCATTCGGCGTGTCACAGCGTGTGAATCCCTCTTTCAGACAGCGGTCGACGGGTCCCTTGGTACCTCATTTGGTTTTCTGTTTGCCGTCAGACTTTTGACCGTTTGGCCGTGTCACACTGTACACACCGCTGGTGGCCTTCCATCTCGACACTCGCGTTGTCATTCTGTTTGTCTGCAGCTACAGGACTCCCGTCACATTCCAACTGTCGACACAATTATCTCCTGCGCGCATTAATTTGAAACCGCAAATTCAATATTCCTCCGTACAGTGCATGGCTTACTGCCATCACTATACTCATCGTCGCCTATAGCATGTTGCTTTCGTTTTTGTAGCTGGTCAACATATATAAACTAAATTCTTGTCACTGACTACCTATATCGCAAAGTTACATCAGTTTATCTTTATCTATTTTGTATCTCAATGATTCACTGTGCTTCAGTACAGTCATGATGTGTAATGTCACTGTACCATAAAATATTTCACTGTTTAGTAAAAATACTCCATTCTCCAAAGGTAATGACCCCCAAGCCTCTGCAGTTCTTATTCGTTACTAAAATTATGTTTAATTAATTCAATTGGCTCTGAGCACTATGGGACTCAACATCTTAGGTCATAAGTCCCCTAGAACTTAGAACTACTTAAACCTAACTAACCTAAGGACATCACACACACCCATGCCCGAGGCAGGATTCGAACCTGCGACCGTAGTAGTCCCGCGGTTCCGGACTGCAGCGCCAGAACCGCACGGCCACCGCGGCCGGCTATGTTTAATTAGTTAGTGTAACTCAATGTAAAGCCCACTGTGGTCAGCTACATAATTCTCAATGTCGGAAACAAACACTTCGCAGATAGCCATAACATTCAGAACTTTTGCAGTAGGAAGCCGCACCTCTGAGCGTGTGCGTTTAGATTTACAATGAGCTTCTTTTCGTGGTTATAATGTACACATTCACCGCGAGTCTGCCAAGATGAGTGTTGAACTACAGGAATTTATTCACGAATTTTACATCAGTCCGCTATCTGTCTCACCGTGTTATTATTACAATAATACACTACAGTTACAGTTACCGCATAGAATATAAAATAAACACTGCGTATCATTACCGCTGAAGTCGGCTAAATACTGAATATAAAACTTACAGACAGAACGACTTTACGGATTATTTGAATTTATTTCTCTTCTTCAAACATCAGTAAAACAACAAAATTTGAAACTCAGTCACTAGCTACGTAGCAATTAATTTTAAATAAAACCATTTTTACGGTCGGAGAAGAGAAAATGATATCGTTTAAACAGTCAAAACTATAATTATTTCCATATTAAATTATTTTACTTATTGCCAGAAACCGAACCTTAGCATAACACGCTTTTTACTTTGATTCATCAGCCTGTACAGGCAGAGCGCTGGATCACGATTTTTGGAGGGGGTGGGGGCGAGAGGGGGAGGCGCTCGGTTGTTTAGCTCGGACCAGCCAGCGGTTATTTGTAAAGCCATTCGAATATCTGTCCTACTGTAGCTATGTATCAGTATAAGCAAGGTTTGAACGACGAATCGGATCTGGTGCCCACGCAAATTGCGCGAATGGATTAAGTTGTAACTGCAAAAACAATCATCCTTAAATAATTCAGGAGTGGAGCAAGACTGATACTTCATATTTGGTCCACCGTTGTATCGGACATAGGTCGAAGAAAAATTTTAACTTCTTGAAAAGATTTTGCTTCTTTTAGATTTTAGGTGAAAAAAAATTAACTAGGATATTTTGAGGCCCGCCACTTCTGAACTTTGTGAACTTCTACGAATCGGTTCAAATTTCACACGAAGGTAGATAATTGGATAAAGACAAATCGAATTTTTATTCATTAATGTTTATTCGTTGTCGAGGTACGATGGATTAAAGTAGAGCTAAATTTAACACGTAAGATACGTTCTTATGTAAACTGAATGAGCGTAAACGGTTTGCAGTCATCAAATACATATAAAATATTAATTCTTACGATGAAATTGAACATTTACTTTTAGGAATCTAGCTTCATTGTGATTTCTCGTGCAGAAAGACATGTTGTCTGTGAATTATTTTACGCGCGCCACTTCTGTGTTTCAAACTTACGTGAATCGTTTCAAATTTTTAAGAAGATAGACAGACACATGTAATTAGTGGTCGTCCCGCTGTTTTGTGAAAGCTTTAACCGTTGTCACTATATGTGCAACATTGTTCGAAAGGCAATAAAGAACTGTACCGGATCTGTCTTCACCCGGATTAACAAAAGTGTACATCTGTTGCTAAGCTATGGCTGTCTAATGCCAAAATTATGGTGGAGTAAATGCTGGAAAATCATGCTGGAAAATCAGACTGGAAAATGCTCCTGTCGCAGCACAAAACGGTGAAAAGGAGGACACTAGCTTTTCGAATTATCTTGCAGCTTTATAGAAATTTGAATCAACACGTCTTGACGTACTCGCGGTTTTTTACGAGTTAGCCCTAATTACCCAGCGTAGTGAGCTCTCTTAGAACCAAACCCTATTACATGTATGTTGATGGCTATAAGAACAAACAGACATAAATTTATGTGCTGCTAGAGACTGGGATGGATCTACAATAGGAAGTATCCGAGAGTAGGGATGCACCTATAATAACAAGTATCAAAGAGTGTGGATGCATGCATCCTAAAGGTTAATGACGCATTACGTGACAAGTGCCATGTTGGATGACATGATGGCATGTTAAACGACATGACATCGTGTTCCTACCGTGTTTTATTACATGACGTGGGTACTAATACAAACAAGTAAAAAGTGCGAATACGACAAGATGTCTTTGAACCTGCTAGATAAGTCAAAAAGATAGTTCCCTTACATTAAATCTCCAACTTTTACCAGTATATATTCGCCTTTTTGTGTTACGATAGGAGAATATTTAATTCTGGTAACAAATTATTTATTTTTCAGGCTTTAGCGCGGACCACTACAAACCTAAATCTTTCTCATTTTTCTTCGAAAGTGCACTACAAAAATTAAATTCTCACTGTAGGGTAGCTGAAGTTCCTAAGGAACGATCGCCCTCGGCTTATTTTTTCTTTCTCTTCACTAATTCATTTTTACTGATCTGCAATATAGTCTTAAAGCTTTTCAAGTCTGTCTCAAATTACAAGGCCTATTAGCTGCACTGTTAAGCACTCTTCGCTGAGATACTATCTTCATCAGCCAGCTCACAAAACACTGCTCCAACTATTATTCTTCCATAGTTAAGTTAAATTGTGATAGAAGTAATTTTAATGACTGTTCCTGGCAACTGTCACAAGTTAGCTCACATTGGCATAACGCTCGAACGAAACATGTTTTTCATGCACAGAGTGACGCTACACATCACTTTCATGACTTCCCTATTAAATAGTTTAAGTTTCATCATCATATGCATTTCACATGGCGACCTCAAAACGTTTTTGGTGAACGGGTGAAGTACGCATTTCTCAAACTGTACTGCAATTTGTAACTGCGGATGTATTAAATGTTTTGTATTTTCTAATTATCCGATGAGGTAAGTAATGGATAAAATGTATTTTTGGGGTAAGTTCTATGGGACCAAACTACCGAAGTCATCGGTCTCTAAGCTTACACACTACGTAATCTAACTTCAACTAACTTACGCTAAGGACAACACACACACACATACCCATGCACATGCCCGAGGGAGGACTCGAACCTCCGACGTGGGGAGCCGCACGAACCGTGACAAGGCACCTCAAACCGCGTGGCATAAAATGTATTCATCTAGTAATTACGGTGGTTGTACTATGTAGTATGTACACTGATTTCACATTATCTCTCTTTACTTTGGGAAAATGAATGAGACGATGGATTGGTGATCGGGATTAACATTGCTGGAGAGGAAAATGACGAGATCTCTTCTTAAAAACATTGTGGACGACTGAGATTCTTTTTCGCACCTAGCGACAACAACGATAATCGATACTGAAATCTGATGTACGTTTCTCCCCCATGATTTGGCTACCGAATGTTAGATACTAAGTTTCAGTACTTTTCGATGTTATGGTCATTAGATACGAAGTTGAAGTTCAGACGCACACGATATGGTAGACATCGATAATCATCATCCGTCGGACATTCTTTTGTCATTTCGTAATGTGGTTTCGGAAAACTGACAAGACTTTAATGAGAGGGATGGGGAATAGACTTGAACCCCATTAGTCTCCTGCAGGAGTCCATCTTCAGCATTGCGGCCATTCGAAAGCTCAAATCAGTGGGCGCACCTTTCAGTATGTCAGGGAAGGGTCTTCTAGTCCGCAATGGCAAATTTCTTAATCAGTACGATAGAACAGAGGAACACGGTATTTTGGAAATGAGGCCATGAAATTTGAAGAAATGAGCATAAATCGTGGGAAAATAAGGCTATAAGGCTAGGACCCCTGTAAACGATTGTGACCAACTTGAGACTACTTTGAAATAATTGTATGTCAGTCACATGAAATGAAATCTTATCAATACTGCAGAAAACGTAAGAAAGGAAGTCACCAAGGTCTCTAGAACTTCACTCTACATTCGTATCGCTGACAAACTACATTGACATATAACAACTGCAAATACCATTTATGTTTGACAGAAACTTGACAGGTGCACCAGTGTCCTGAAATCTTATGTTCACTTAGTACGCAGCAGTAGAGGTCATGGTGACATGATGCGTATTTTTTCAACACAAGCTTTCGCAACTTTTTCCGCTGATACGTTATTCACCATTGGTTAATCTGAAGTAAGCCCAAAATATCACTAATCTTCACTACCAGATGTCGATTACGTTGCTTCTTTCAGATAAATGTGCATCATTTTAGATTCATTTTCATCGCTGTCGCTGCAAATGATTTCTGCACGCTTCTGACAGGCCAGCGATAAGACTTCCGTAGGTATCTGAGAGAAACATGAACTCATTAACGGTGCGTTAGTGATTCTGTAAATCAAAATGGTGAGAGTGAATCCAGAAGACAAAGAACTATTGGATTCAGTGAAACCCTACTGTCTTTACAAATTAGACAACTTAATCCATAATAAAAGCGGAAACAACAACACAAGCAAAACCTAGATGGAATGCCGAATATTGCACGGTAAGTATCTCAAAAGTCCTGATGTTTTCACCGACTGTTCCTAAATACTTACGTTGACGAAAGGATCTTTACCTTGGTCACCCATTCGATGGATTTCATTCTCTTACATTTTTTTCTCTGGAGATAACTAAAAGACATTGTTTACAAGGGCATATCGACTATACCAGATGATGGGAAGCAACGTATTAATGCTGTCTGCGCTGAAATTTGTGATGAAATGCTAGAACCTGTGACTCAGTTTTTACGAATCAGTCCGTGAGCTTGTGTTGAAGCTGGTAGCCGGCATACTGAACACAATCTTTGAACGTTAACTCTCTGTACAACAGAAACAAAACCATATGTTTATTCACTTGTCAGTTTTATTAACTTCACGCTGACACGTGGAACAGCGAACTGCCTGTATTTAAATCTTCAAACTGCGATTGCTCGTGGGCAACTTGTCCTGAAAAAACATTGACATTCTCTCCTTCATTGTTTCAGTGTCAATAGGTATTCTTCGATTAACAAATGTGACTTTCTAAAATAAATACTTATTTTAGTGACTATTAAAATCTGTATATGGCGTGATGTATAAAGTTATACGGAACTGTGGAACGCTTGGATCAAAAACAGTCAGTCTTGGTACACATATGAGTTAATATCTGGAACAGAAGTTGTCGGTATAGTAAGCATTTTGCAAACCTAAACATGGTGACTGGTTGAGTGTACTCACTTACGACATTTAAAAATAACATACAATACAAAAAATTATCCAAAAATTATGAAAAATAATAGAAAACATTAGTGGCGAATCTGTGAATTAGGGGTCGTTAGAGTGCTAACATGTCGTGGAACAAAATTCTGGAAAACCTTTTGGAAATATTTGTAAACAAACAGAATTTTATAAAACGGTCTCAAACGACCCAAACATACAAAAAATGATTTCCTGTGTTCTGAAGTACTAAGCAATGGTTAATTCTCCAATACCTATGCACGGGTGAACGTGCATTCCTTTTCTGAGTTATTGAGTCAGTTTACAAATGTGTAAATAAAATTATTTTACATTATACTTTACAGGTACATTTGATATATTGTTCCATGGGTTAGATACTTGGGATCAATAAGTGAGCGACCACGGCAGGGTGATCAGCATGTACTTAATAATTATTTTGTACTGCCTATTTGATTCTCCTACTGTTGTAATGAAAGCTGTTTACGAAACTTTCACCTTGATAGTGGAGTCGAAGGCGATATGTTGTGCACCTAGAGGTACACGTACGTACACACACACACACACACACACACACACACACACACACACACGCACACACACACACACACACACGCACGCACACACACAGAGCACAAAATGCTAAAGATGAGTGATCTGATAGTTACTTGCGAGGATAATACTACTGTATCAGAGTGAAAATGAGTCATTCAGTTAAAAACGGATGTCCTGAAAATTTGGAGTTTTCAAGTACAGAAATTTTATGGTGAATAATGTGATTCCAGGGAAGAAGAGAAAAACGTAACAAATCAGATTAAAAGATTTGCTCTACGGGTAAAACGAGTAGTGTTCCTTTTAGCAGCACTATGACCAGAGGGAAAATGTAATTACCAGATATTGCGTTGCAAGCTGCTTATGCGTTTGTCCTATTCACTTCGAAAATATCCGTCAATCGCCTAATTTCCCAGAATTAGTAGGGATCGTTACCAAAGGGTAACCATTGCGTCAGCACAAAATTTTATCTCAGTTATTGATATCGTGTCCATTGCTGCATAATGAATACGTGGATTTGTCCAGTTTTGAAATAGAGCGCCTCTGTTACTGTATTTCCAGCAAAAATGGGTTATAATCGGCAGTGTCAGTTGGGATGACTTTCCCCCTTAGATCGATACACGGATTAACATGGTCATTGGTTTCCTTTTAATACCTGCATCTCTACGAGTCTTTCTGACACGGCGTACTACGACGAGTTACCGTACGTGTTTCATTTTTGCAGAGTATTTTGACAGATGTAGAAAGGAAAGATCGTGCGAAACCCAGCTCACTTTGTTCGTCCACGAGACACAGAAAGCAACGGGTAGAGGCGCGCAGATAGATATCGTGTTCCTCGACATCCGAAAAGCATTCGATACTTTTCCGCACTGCCACCTAATGAAAAAAATGCGAGCGTATTAAATATCAGACCAACTGGATAGAAGAGTTTCTAGCAAAGAGAACACGTCATTTCATTCTTACCAGAGGGCCGTCTTTAGACGTAAAAAAACCTTCAGAGGATCGATGCTTGGTGCAGTTGGTGACAACTGACCCTCAACATACACAGATGTAACGTACTGGGAATACATATATAAATGACGCTTTATTGTATGATTACTAAATTGCAGAACAATCACTGGGCACTTACTTCCATAAAATATCAAGTAGTATGCGTACAGAGCGCTTTGAAATGGAAGGACCACATAAAATTTATCGCAAGTAATGCAGATACGAAACTGTGTTTCATTGGAAGAAACCTCAGGAAAATTAGTCCCACAAAGAAAGTAACTTTTGAAACACTTGTCCGACATATACTTGAATACTGCTCGTCAGTATGGCGGCATACCAGACACGACAGGACTAACAGAGGTAATGACTTCAAAAGAACTGCAGCACTTTTCGCTACCGTTTCATTTAGTAAGTGCGAAAGCGTCACTGAGATACCGAGACAACTCCAGTGGCAGAAGTACCATCTACTGTTAAAATTCCGAGATTGTACGCTCCTGGAAGAGTCAACCAGTATATTGATTCCTCCTACGTATATCATGAAGACAAAATTAGAGAACTTCCATCCCACACTGATGCTTCCCAGCAAATTTTTTAGGGTGGGCATGTCATTTTGTTTTTTCGTAAGTTTCTGACGTGCACGTCAGAGAGAGGCAAGTTGTGTTACTGTTAAACGTTCATTGGTCTTGTTGTGGCACAACCTTTGCCTCTGCACAGTCTGATACACTTGTAGTTGATGTGTGGTAGGTGATGGACGTCTTCAATAATGATGTGCCGA
The DNA here is from genome assembly GCF_023898315.1 of Schistocerca nitens. Lineage (NCBI taxonomy): Eukaryota > Metazoa > Arthropoda > Insecta > Orthoptera > Acrididae > Schistocerca > Schistocerca nitens. The sequence continues at coordinate 291,720,640 of NC_064614.1, read as the reverse complement.
ATTGTGGTTGTATCTCTGAGATGATTTATTGCAAAGGTCAACAAGTATGAATATGATGTATATATTGAAAGGCGAAAAGAATGCAACTTTTTTTTTTTAAGAACAGAAGTTTAAGGTAAGGCTGCAGCACTACGCAGCTAGTTTGGTGGAACGGTTACTGTCAGCTAGTTTGTTTGCTCAGAGCTGGGAGAAAGAGCACCCCACTTACCTGAGTCATGCTTTAGGATATAAACTGATTAAGCAGACTGGTTTTTATAGAAATTCTCTGTCAACATCGTTTCCCTTTCAAATTACCGTTCACTCTATAAGCACAGTATTTTCAAACTAATGTTATGTGTCACGATCACGCGAAATTTTACTCTGTCTTTTTGAATACATTCTTCACTCAAAAATAGTTGTCTTAGAACATCACATAATAGGAATAGCTAGTCTCCCCATCCCACTATTTAAAGAAGTTTTATCATTAGGCATTACCATGCTGCATCGTATGGTAAGCAATATTTTGAAGACTGTTCAGAAATTTTATTTAATAAATAGAAATATATCTTAGATTCTGCCTGCTTGCTGTTTTCTGTTGTGCTTTCGAGAAATCTGCAACAATGTTAAGACGCAAGGTAAATGGAAATTTTGATTAGGGCCAGATAATTGTTTTACTTCAGTTAAGCATTTAATACATACAAAGACAAGTTGTATTCAGTCCTGTTACAGTTCAGTTAGGTTCTGTTTAGTCAAAAGTTAGCATACGAGTTTCAATTATATAACAGTTTGTGTGTACATTGTTTTAGTAATATGTAGATTTTTATACAGTGGGAGGTAAATCTGGACTAAGTTTCACACGGAAACATATAGTGGGGACCTTACACGTTTTAATCACGAACCATATGCGAGTGGAACAGGAAAAGGGAGATGTTACACTGCTACACGAAGTAACATCCGTAACACAATGTAAGGGGTCTTGCGGAGTACAGATGTAGATATAGCTTTCACCTACAGACGCTGGCAGCATTGATGTCGGTTGCGCTGTCATAATCGATCCCAGTATTCATCAGAAACTTTTCGTTTCGTCCCTTGTTTAAAATGCCCGATGGAATATATTCCTCGCCACCCTTCTCATCTCTTTTCGAATAGTGAATAATTAAATTCATGTGTATCTGCTATATGTATAGAATGTGATCGATTGTTCCTGATATCTTGAACGGTGCATAAAGATTTCTGTCTCATGTTTGCAACTAATTTCGAATGTGTCACGTGCGAGTCATGAGATCAGTGGCACAGTCTCTGAGCAGGTACAAAATGATGGGGTGCTGTGTTTATGATGAATAACATGAAAAGAAAATATGCTTCCTGGCTCATAAACGCATTTAAATAACAAGGGGTCATATCCTAATCAGTTGATTCTGCAGAACCCGAAGCGTTTTACGAAGCCTGCCTTCGAAAATTTTATATCCTTACATATTTCACTGAATGTATATAATTTTCCATGTCATTTTCTCACAGGGGATGCAGGGAACGGCTTGTGGCACAACCTCTACTACACGCTTCCGTAATGCATAAAATCCTTGTGGATTTATGATCAACTTTGAAACAGAGAAGTTTTATTACTTCACACAATGGGTAGCTCTCCAGACTAGTTGAATATGTCTGTTTTGGATGCGAAAATAGTTGACTGACTGTCTTTCTGGATTATATTTGATTTTCTGTAATACTTCACTACAGTTTTGATTTTACTGACGTGTCTTTCCTAATTCATAACTAAGTAAGTACGGCTTTATTGACTGCTGAAAATAGCGGCGTCATCTGCAGCGGGGTCAGAGTGTTTACTTGTTCTTTCTGCACCTGCTATCGGCGCACGTTCGAATCCTGCCCCAGGCATGGATGTGTGTGATGTTCTTAGGTTAGTAAGGTTTAAGTAGTTCTCTGTTTAGGGGACTCATGACCTCAGATGTTATGTCCCATAGTGCTTAGAGCCATTTTAACCATTTGCGCCTTGTTCTTATAGACATATGGCAACTGCCAGAATAAAACCCTATTGAAATACAAACTCTGTTACCTTAACCAAAGTCTTAGGCTTGTCACAAGGGATCCATTCACAGGCAGACCAGTTTGATGAATTGTCGCCCAGTCGATCGCCATAACATATCCCATTGTGCGCGACCGTTCCGACAGGTGTGACGAACCGTATTCAGCGAAAAACACACTTCGCAAGTGGTCCGTGGGTCTGCAGGCAGAAGGAGAAACCCCGATGGTGACAGACAGTCCACGAACTCAGCTCTACACACACACACACACACACACACACACACACACACACACACATACACAGACACGCTTGCTCATCAGTGAGTCTGACCATTTGAACCAATCATTTACGTTGATGATAACAACTCCTTTGGGCAATAAGCGTCCTGAACCTACAGCAATGTTCTTCCTTAAGATACTGAACCCTTAACTGTTAAGAACATGAGGTGGACAGTTATGTTGGTGACATTTGTAAAGCCGTTCGTCAAGTCGGAACCCATCAACCGTCTTTCGTATGTAAGCAGCACCCATGGCTATGGCCAACTACCCCCGCTCGACAGGTAGGTCACTCATGGGCGAGCTCCTTTTATAGTCGAATTCGGTCCCCTGAGAAGTCTACCAGTCCGCAGTTACTCGCAGCCCAAAAGTTACACAATCTGCATGAAGCGATTTCACATTGTCGTATAAACAAACGTTACGGCATTCTTGCAGGTAGCCCAAATGTTTGTCTATAGAAGTTTCACTGACTGTCTGATACACAGAATTTGTATAACAGTCCCATTTTTTTTATATCTGCTATTAACTAGCGCTAAATTATTACCCTTTACATAACTATACTTCGAGATCATGGTCCCATGTATCAGCTTAGATCAATTTCTTTCTCTACGAATTATCATAAAAGTTTTTACCGTGGTACGACACTATCACATGAATAATAACTTGACCCACATCTATTTTAGGAGCAATAATGGCCGATGTTGCCTTGTAGTCATTAACAATATGAGAAGTCAGACCATTCATTTTCACGCTTCATTAGCCCATTTCTCGCCAGAGTGGTTAGTTTAAACCAAGCGGTGTCCATACTGTTCACATACTTCTACTTCCTGCTGCGCATTTTCCACCACGCGTCAAAACTGTGGACCAACTTACAGGTCCTCACCTCAACTCTAGGGTAATCTGAGTTAGAGCTGTCACCGTAAAATCAAGCAGTACAATGAATACACTACCCTGGAAAGAGAAAAGTCGCACGGCCACTAAAATACAGAAGTCACCCGTTGAGCAGATTTCCTTGTTGGGGGTAGATTTTAAGAGACTGACATGTTGCAAGATGTATAGTTTTCACTCACTCCCTGCAATAACAGTTACCTTCTTTTCCGAATTTCCCGGTCCCCGTCTTGTTTTCTCTTGATGTTTTGGTCCTGCTACGCAGTGCAACGAGATTAACTTCTTTTCCTATTGCAGAAGAGAGAGGGATACAAGAGAGCTTCTACATTAAACTTGCACTACAGAATCACAAAACACGGTTTCCGTAATTCTTCTGTAATCAAATAAGTTCTAACTAACAACACCCGGTAACTAACAAAGCTTTCCAGGCAACAATCACGTACGATGCTTCAATTCTTGACCAAAACCATAAGTTCTTATTTAACACTAGATAGCACAGCGTCTATATAACAACATTCATTTTTCTTTAGTGCTCGACCATTGTCATCAGGTTTCTTTCTTCTTAGGAGTCCACAGCAGCCTGCAAAGTGCGAGTGACCCCTCACCAGACAGTTCAAATTACACATCCGTTCTCTCTTTCTGCGCAGTGCCCACATATTTCTTTTTTATATTTGCACATAAATTCCAAAACACCCGGGCACAGTAGATGCTCTTTACGTTACTACCAATTAAAGTCCAGCGCTTTCCACACACACATCTTTCATCGGTCTAGTAAAACTGAAGTCAGACGTGAAAACTTGCTGGCAGATTAAAACTGTGTGCCCGACCGAGACTCGAACTCGGGACCTTTGCCTTTCGCGGGCTAGTGCTCTACCAACTGAGCTACCAAAGCTCGACTCACGCCCCGTCCTCACAGCTTTACTTCTGTCAGTATCTCGTCTCCTACCTTCCAAACTTTACAGAAGCTGTCCTGCGAACCTTGCAGAACTTCAATTCAGATGTCATAACTGGCAAACAGACACTTCAAGAAGAAGTCCTCAAACAAAATTTCATCGATTCAAATGGACTGAGAAATGACATAGCTGCTGTAATTCACTCAGAACTTCCCTAGAATCTTTGTTACTTATGAGCTATGCAGGAAACACAACGAGGCAGAATATGTTGTTTCCCCTGTGGCTGTAGTTTAATGTTGACACAAAGAACCATGCTAACGCAGGAAAAGGAAATATAACCTTCGTCCGGTAAATTCCACTATTCGAGTCTGAAATTCCAAACACCGGTCACACTGATGAGATGTCGCTCTCTCTCTCTCACTTCAAGGCTAAACCTACCACTTCCACGCTTATGTAGCAATTGTAGGCACTGTTAATGTATTGTAAACGTAAATATTTTGTTGAGAGCGCACAGGTAACCTTAGGTGAAACGCTATATTCTATTTTAGCTGACGCTGAGTGTGTCTAATTTCATGCACTTCCAGGACTTCAGCAAGAAATCAAGAAATATCTATATCTTTTGGACCGGAGGTGCTAATATGTGCATCGCGACTGGCTCGTCACAATTGCCTACTGTATTATTTTATATCTTTTCTGTAGAATTTCGCATTGCTATCATGAGTTTCAGAGCTTGGAGATTACAGTTTCTGAGACCTTTTTCTGCATTCAAAATTGGACCCAAGTATGTCCAAACTAACACGTAATTATTATCAACAACATAAACAACAACAACAGTCTGAAGAACATCGGAACAAAGAAATTCCATTTCATAGCAATTTACTCTAATAAACACATTTGTATTTATACGATATGACATCACATCAGAAGATAAGACTGTCGTAACAAGTAACGTATGCATATAAAATTTTACGGCTGTGATTTTTGGGAAGTGCAGTCTATACAAGGTGATTCGTTTTCATTCTTTACAGCTCTATAAAACATGTACTTACGTGAAAGACTCAGTTAAGTGTATTCACTGTGCTTAGAAGTCACCAGGACCATGCTTTGCTATGCCATTAAAATTCAGGAAAGTGATGTGCAAAGTTATGTGAGCATCGACGCTGAATTCTTGTTTCGCAGCCGCAGACTGCCTGTCACGTGCAGTGACAGCCCTTAAGACACCCATTTCCTTCCATACGTCAGTTTCGTGTTCTCCCTCGCTACGCAGCTAACACGATACGCGCCGCTATTCATCTCAAGACATTTCATTCAAGGCACATTCAACGGCAACAGCAAAAGAGAAATTTCTTTCAGTTGCAGATTTTCTGCTCTGTATGAAGTAACGTTTCTATGCACAAAAGGCCGAATAGGTCGCCTGTACTGAAATGTATGGAGATGTACGTCAGTCCATCGTAACAGCAGCTGACCTATTCAGATGGTGATTCCTTTTATAAGAAAAAAAGCGTATGCCGCTGGACGCCACAATGCACGATGTGTGGAAAGAAAGACAAGAAGTTTCGGTTCTGCTGTCTACGACGAAGTCATAGACAGGCATCTCAAGCTTGGATTATCCGAATACTGAATAAGGAAACGGCCATGTCCGAACCCCAGCATTTTAGTCAAGCTATTTGAGTGTGGTAAAGACCCACAATGTTAGAGAGTTGCTCCGAAAGTAAAGAGAGCAGCATAACAGGTTTGAACATAGTCGGAACCTCGTAGAGAAATAGAAACTAAAGGAAGGCAAAATTAGCGAAATGGTTGCCATGCAGGAAAATAAAAATTCACTCTACAGATATGGTACAAAATCCTAAGAAATTCTGGTGTTGTAATAAATAGCAAACGAATTACGAGCAGTTGTCTAGACTTAATTGACCGAAATGGCATATAAACGGAGCATAACAGAGAATAGACCAAAGTACACACATCAAAAAAAGTTTTGCTTCAACCCGGTTTCCAGAACTCCTGAAGATAGACATTGTTTCACAGACACAGTCCCTTTGATGGTTCAGAGATGTAACTAAACCGGCCCAAAGATGTGATAAACCATGCATAAGCAGCGCATATTAGACGGAGGTGGTGAGACAGCCGATCAGTTTCAGTCATTCCACCAGGAAGCAGGTACATGGCTCTTGTTGCCTAGACGGTCGATACCGCGGTTCGATCGTGTCCATATTGTTACTTTGTGACAAGAAGGGCTCTTAACGACGAAAGTGTCCAGGCGTCTCGGAGTGAACCAAAACGATGTTGTTCGGGCATGGAGGAGATACAGAGAGACAGGAACTGTCGACGACATGCCTCGCTCAGTCCGCCCAAGGCCTACTACTGCAGTGGATGACCGCTACCTACAGATTATGGCTCGGAGGAACCCTCAGAGCAACGCCACCATGTTGAATAATGCTTTCTGTGCATACACAGGACGTCTTGTTACGATTCAAACTAAGCGCAAAAGGTTGCATGATGCGCAACCTCACTACCGACATCCATGGCGAGGTCCATCTTAGCAACCACGACACCATGCAGTGCGGTACAGATAGGCCCAACAAGAAGCCGAATGGACCGGCCAGGATTGGCATCACGTTCTCTTCAGCAATGAGTGTTGCATTCCCTTCAAACTGGAGGTAACGCCTTAGACACAATGTCCCGTAACTGCAGCAAGGTGGAGGTTCCCTGCTGTTTTGGGGTGGCATTATGTGGGGCCGAAGTACGCCGCTAGTGTTATTGAAAGGCGCCGTAACGGCTGTACTATACGTGAATGCCATCCTCCCACCGATAGTGCAACCATGTCGGCAGCATATTGGCGAGGCATTCGTCTTCATGGACGACAATTCGCGCCCCCATCGTGCATATCTTGTGAATGACTTCCTTTAGGAAAACGACATCACTCGACTAGCGTGACCAGCTTGCTCTCCAGACATCAGTGCTATCTAACATACCTGTGATAGATCGAAAAGAGCTGTTTATGGACGACGTGACCCACCAACAACGCTGAGGGATCTACGCCGAATCGTCGCTGAGGAGAGGGACAATCTGGACCAACAGTGGTCTTGATGAACTTGTAGATAGTATGCCACGACGAATACAGGTATGCATCAATGAAAGAGGACGTGCTACTGGGTATTATAGGTACCGGGGTGTACAGAAGTCTGGACCAGTACCTCTGAAGGTCTCACTGTATGGGGGTACAACATGTAATGTGTAGTTTTCATGAGCAATAAAAAGGGCGGAAATGGTGTGTATGTTGATGTCTATACAATTTTCTGGACAAGTTCCGGAATTCTCGGAACCGAGGCGATGCAAGACGTTTTTGATTTATTTATTTATTTATTTAAATGTCAAGTTCCGTAGGACCAAATTGAGGAGCAAATCTCCAAGGTCATGGAACGTGTCAGTACATGAACTTACAACATAAAAAGTAATAACAGATAAAAATAAATGTTCATGAACCTGAAAGAAAATCAGTCCATAAGTTTAAGCAAACGCTATCAGCAATACAATGAGAAACAGCTTAATTTTTCAAGGAACTCGTCGACAGAATAGAAGGAGTGACCCATGAGGAAACTCTTCAGTTTTGATTTGAAAGCGCGTGGATTACTGCTAAGATTTTTGAATTCGAGTGGCAGCTTACTGAAAATTGATGCAGCAGTGTACTGCCCACCATTTGGCACAAGAGTTAAGGAAGTCCGATCCAAATGGACGTTTGATTTCTGCCGAGTATTAACCGAGTGAAAGCTGCTTATTCTTGGAAATAAACTAATATTGGTAACAAGAAACGACAATAAGGAATATACATATTGAGAGGCCAATGTCAAGATACCCAGACTCGTGAAAAAGAGGTCGACAAGAGGTTCGTGAACTCACACCACTTATTGCCCGAACCGCCCGTTTCTGAGCCAAAAATATCCTTCTAGAATGGGAAGAGTTACCCCAAAACATAATACCATACGACATAAGTGAATGAAAATAAGCAAAGTAGACTAATTTACGTGTCGAAATACCACTCACTTTCGATACCGTTCGAATAGTGAAAATGGCAGTATTAAGTCTTTGAACAAGATCCTGAACGTGGGCTTTCCACGACAGCTTACTATCTATCTGAACACCTAGGAATTTGAACTGTTCAGTTTCACTAATCATATGCCCGTTCTGTGAGATTAAAACGTCAGGTTTTGTTGAATCGTGTGTTAGGAACTGTAAAAACTGAGTCTTACTGTGATTTAACGTTAGTTTATTTTCTACAAGCCATGAACTGAGGTCATGTACTGCTCTACTTGAAACCGAGTCAATGTTGCACACAACATCCTTTACTACCAAGCTAGTGCCATCAGCAAACAGAAATATTTTAGAGTTACCCATAATACTAGAGGGCATATCATTTATATAAATAAGGAACAGGAGCGGCCCCAACACTGATCCCTGATGTGTGTATTAAAATTATTTCTCCAAGAATATTTTACTGAGGAAGATCGTACTGCAGTTTCTCAATTCGATCGTCCACGGATGCCGTAATGAAATTCAGGGTGGTCAGAAACAGTCCGAAGAACTTGTAAGGATGTGCAGGGCAGGTTGATATATGAAAGAATTCGACTCACTTATCCGTTTTCGACTTAATTAGCGTTAAAGTTTGTCAGTCAGGCCACTGCGCGCGCTAATTTAAGTGGACCGCCAGAGACGGTGAAGCCGAACGTATTCTTCATTTGATCTCCTAAAGCTGAACAAGATAGCTATGCAGGAGCTGGACATGGAATGTTAGTAAGGATCGAACCCAAATCAAATACAAAGTAGTATCGTGTACTATCATCTATGCTATGAGAACATCTGACATTAAGGACTTTTTTCTTTTTCTGAATTTGCGCGCACAATAATCTCATTGACTAATTTCAATTAGAAGTAACTCGGAAAAGGCGTTTTTTCTTAACAAGAAGCAAGTGCCTGCAGGACAGAAATCAACTAACCGACGAAAAGCATTAGACCAGCTGGGATACCTACACGATTGTACAAATAATGTTCGAGAGAACTTGCTGTTTCTTAGCATCAGTGGACCATAGATCCCTCGAGGAACGAAGCTTTGTAAGTGGTTGGAAAAATGCGCATGTCATATCCATTTCGAAGAAGGGTCTTGGAATAAACGCACACAGCTACTGGCCCATGTGATGATGGCAATCTGCTGCAAAATTTTGAATCACATTTTACGCTCTCGTATTATGATATTCCTAATGAACAAAAATCTCTAAAAGGTAGGAAGTGTGGTTTCCTGTTAAAAGTCAGAGACCGTGCGTTTCAGAAGAGTCAACAAGATACTGCTTCCACCTACGAACTGACGCGGTCAACAGGTTTCGATGACCCAAGATAAACCTTCACACTCTATTTCCATTTACAAACACATCGTGCAAACTAAAAAGATCTACAAAATACAATTTTGGCATTCAGTACTATACAATATGGTTTAGAGTTTAGCGTCTTCAAAGTATCCACCCTTCATCCTCAGAACAGCAGCACAAACTCTTGTCATTCACGAGAGAACATTTCGTAGGGTTTTGCTGATATTGCAATCGAACACGTCTGTGGATTATTCCACACACCTTCAACACTAGATCACATCAGTTTTCTGACCTCACTGTCAAGTGCATCCCAAAAGACTTCGATGTGATTTACGTTAAGTACCTGATCTGGAAAATCATGTACTTCAGTTTCCCATGAATCTCTTTCATATTGACATACCCTCAGCACAATTTAGAAGCATGTTCGTCAATCAGTATCCTGTGATTCCCTTTCTTCTTTAACGTTCCATTAATTCTCACTAGATCAACAACCTCATCACCCACAAAAAATCCCCATACCAAAACAACCAAGCTTCAGCGTTGGCGTCACACACTGACTCTTTATACGTTCTGCACGATGTCGATGAACAAACATTCGACGATGGCTTCTATATACTTCAGATTTGTCCTTGAATACTCCTTGGACCATTGCTGCACACTTCTGTTATTTTGTTACTGTACCTATTGCGAACTTTTCATTTCTTTCTGGTTCGTGTAATGGAGGTTTTTTTGGCCATTATGTTCCCTTTTAATCCTTTTTCATGAAGGCAGCGTTGCACTATTGAGACAGAGATCGTATGTTCCACCATACTGTTTACTTCCTAGCGAATTTCAGGTGCTGACGTCTGCTCAGTACACGAATAAACTGACCTCCTTTGCGCGATGTTACTCGGTGTATTTCAGACTGCTAAATACTTCCATTGACACCAGATTGCTTGAACCACTGCAATGTATACACTATTGTAGAACGATCTACGCAATCTTTTATTACTATTGTCCTACTAGAATGGGTTTCCTGATTCAGAGCTACAATTACAGTGTGGTTTTTTCCAGGTCTCCTAATTCCGACCCATTAGGAGATAATATGAAATGAACCTGATCAGGTATACAAACAAAGTGATAGAGGCAGACAATCTACTGTAAAGTAATGCGAATTGTCCATAAAATTCTTCAGGGTGTTTTGCTTACTGGCAGCGCGGTCACATACCCTGAAGAATTTTATGGACGGTGACAGCGTCCGCGGAGACGTACGTTTACATTAAATGAGAACTGATTGCTATACAGAAAACTGAGGGAATGAGGCGTATTCCAATGGAACCATACTAAGTAAAGGCATGTCAGTGTTATTGTGGATACTCAACACTCTACGAGAAAAACTAGTCAAATATACAACACAATCGTTGCGTCTTACATGTTTATACTTGTTTTATTATCATAGCTATGATATGCTAGACTATTCAAAACGAAATCCCTGTTTTACCCACAGATCCATAATTATGATAAGTGACCGAAACTTCTGACCCGTAGTGAATATCTGTAAGAAGGACTGTGCAGGTAAAATCAGAGAGTGAAACTGATACGTATATTTACGATCAATCCCTACAGTTAAAACTTCCGGGATGAGAGGCCGCGGTCCTTGTATAAAACTGATTCCTGACGTTTCGTCTCCAAATGCGGGACACATCTTCCGTGGTTAAACGCCTACTGCGTCTCAGGTTTGAGGGACCGTCGCATTTACAGGGTTTATAGAGGGCACCTCCATACGTCATGTGATGCCGACTGTGTGACTATCTCTGGATGCCGTCATCATTCTCGACTGAAAATAATCGATTGTCATTCTGTCGGCGCAAAGTCGACATCCATATTATACAGGGTGTTACAAAAAGGTACGGCCAAAGTTTCAGGAAACATTCCTCACACACAAATAAAGAAAAGATGTTATGTGGACATGTGTCTGGAAACGCTTAATTTCCATGTTACAGCTCATTTTAGTTTCGGCAGTATGTACTGTACTTCCTCGATTCACCGCCAGTTGACCCAATTGAAGGAAGGTAATGTTGTCTTCGGTGCTTGTGTTGACACGCGACTCATTGCTCTACAGTACTAGCATCAAGCACATCAGTACGTAGCATCAACAGGTTAGTGTTCGTCACGAACGTGGTTTTGCAGTCAGTGCAATGTTTACAAATGCGGAGTTGGCAGATGCCCATTTGATGTATGGATTAGCACGGGGCAATAGCCGTGGCGCGGTACGTTTGTATCGAGACAGATTTCCTGAACGAAGGTGTCCCGACAGGAAGACGTTCGAAGCAATTGATCGGCGTTTTAGGGAGCACGGAACATTCCAGCCTATGACTCGCGAATGGGGAAGACCTAGAACGACGAGGAAACCTGCAATGGACGAGGCTATTCTTCGTGCAGTTGACGATAATCCGAAAGTCAGCGTCAGAGAAGTTGCTGCTGAACACATTTCAGTCTAAGTGTTCGTACGCTTCTCAACAACAGATTCGGTGACCGATGGATTGGTAGAGGCGGACCAATTTCATGGCCTCCACGCTCTCCTAACCTCAACCCTCTTGACTTTCATTTATGGGGGCATTTGAAGGCTCTTGTGTACGCAATCCCAGTACTAAATGTAGAGACTCTTCGTGCTCGTAATGTGGACGGCTGTGATACAATACGCCATTTTCAAGGGCTGCATCAGCGCATCAGGGATTCCATGCGACGGAGGGTGGATGCATGTATCCTCGCTAACGGAGGACATTTTGAACATTTCCTGTAACAAAGTGTTTGAAGTCACGCTGGTACGTTCTGTTGCTGTGTGTTTCCATTCCATGATTAATGTGATTTGAAGAGAAGTAATAAAATGAGCTCTAACATGGAAAGTAAGCGTTTCCGAACACTTGTCCACATAACATATTTTCTTTCTTTGTGTGTGAGGAATGTTTCCTGAAAGTTTGGCCGTACCTTTTTGTAATGCCCTGTTTATAACTACAAATCTTCGTTTCCATTAAAATTATTACGGTCTTTATGAATCTCAATTGCTTCTCTATACATACATGCATGATAATGCAATGTCCTTGCTAAAACGCGCGCCTCACAGAATTTTCTTTCGTGGTTCCCATACCAAAAACATCTTCGCGCCAAGGCCGATTTTTCAGTACATCCCACACAAATGTTCCTTTTGTGTTCGGCTATGCGGGAGCTGACACTTCTTTTCGTGGTTTCAATATGCACTTCTCGGCAACTGCTAGGAATTTTTTTTACACCAGGTGCTGCTAGGGGATGCCGTGAACTTCTGCTGCTCTTCAATGTTCACCAATCTTCTTGATGGGTCTAATGGTCGTTTCGACCACATACTTGGCCAAAATTTCCAAATGCTATCCGTAACATAATAATGAACGGGAGAGAAACTCTTCCAAACGGTGACCGTTGTTGCATAGTATTCCGGCTTCTCCTCTTCTTTGATGGAGAGTTCAGTCAATCCCCTTACTAGCATATCCGTTATTCTTGAAGGCTGACCATAAGTAATTTAATTCATCTTGCAAATAGACCGGCTTTCAGATTTTGTTGGCTCTGCCGCCCTCCCCCGCTACTCCCCGCCCCCACCAATATTTTAATGACACCGCTTTCTTGTCAATGTTGATGGTTTGATTCCTTGTGGAGGTATCGATCGGGGTGTGTATCGTATCTGTGTACCTTATGGCCCAGTGTTCCGTCCACTCCTTCGGTTACAGATACAACCAGAAAATTAAGTTGGCCATTGCTCTCTTTCTTCATCGTAACCTACATCTTTTGGTTACTAGTACTGAGATGCACCAAGAAGACCTGCAGTTCCTCTTCACCGTGAATACATACTACAAATGTTTCGTCCACATAGCGGTACCACTAAGCTGGTCTTTTAATGGCCGTTTGTAGCACCCGGTTTTCAAAGAACTCCTCAAATAAATTGACAACAGTTGAAATAAGTGGGCTGTCCATACCCACCCCGTCGATTGGTTCTTAAAATTAATTGTTTTACGGGAAACAAGTTTTGGTAAGACAGTGTTTAAAGAAAGCTACTGTTTCAGTCGGAAAAATGCCTGCTGTGTATCAAATAGCTTCTTTTGCAGGAACCATAGTAAACAGGAACACTACGTCAAAACTGCCACCATGTCACTTGAGGTGTCATTCATCTTCGGTTTTTCAATAAAATGCATGGAGTTTTTAATGTAACTGCCAGTTCTAGCAGTATACGGCTGCAGCATGGAGGTGAGATATCAGGCCACCTTATCAACAAGGACATCACATTATCTTGCAAACATGTATAGAGAAGTAGTAGTAATTCGTGAATACCACTACAATTTTAAAAGGAGGCGGCTTGAACTTAGATAAAATAATGACGTCGACTTTGCGCCAGCACAATGGCAATCGATTATGTTCAGCCGAGAATGATGACGCCTTACAGAGATAGTTACACAGTCGGTAGCACGTGACATATGGTCGTGCAGTCTATGCTCTCTACATATGCGAGAGTCGAAACAAATACACTACTGGCCATTAAAATTGCTACACCACGAAGATGACATGCTACAGACGCGAAATTTAACCGACAGGAAGAAGATGCAGAGATATGTAAATGATTAGCTTTTCAGAGCATTCACACAAGGTTGGCGCCGGTGGCGACACCTACAACGTGCTCAGATGAGGAAAGTTTCAACCGATTTCTCATATACAAACAGCAGTTGACCGGCGTTGCCTGGCGAAACGTTGTTGTGATTCCTCGTGTAAGGAGGAGAAATGCCTACCATCACGTTTCCGAATTTGATAAAGGTCGGGTTGTAGCCCATCGTAATTGCGGTTTATAGTATCGCGACATTGCTGCTCGTGTTGGTAGAGATCCAATGACTGTTAGCAGAATATGGAATCGGTGGGTTCAGGAGGATAGTACGGAACGCCGTGTTGGATCCCAACGGCCTCGTATCACTAGCAGTCGAGATGACAGGCATCTTATCCGCATAGCTGTAACGGATCGTGCAGCCACGTCTCCATCCCTGAGTCAACAGATGGGGACGTTTGCAAGACAACAACCATCTGCCCGAACAGTTCGACGACGTTTGCAGCGGCGTGGACTATCAGCTCGGAGACCATGGCTGCGGTTACCCTTGACGCTGCATCACAGACAGGAGCGCCTGCGATGGTGTACTCAACGACGAACATGGGTGCTCGAATAGCAAAACGTCATTTTATCGGATGAATCCAGGTTCTGTTTGCAGCATCATGATGGTCGCATCCGCGTTTGGCGACATCTCGGTGAACGCACATTGGAAGTGTGTATTCGTCATCGCCATACTGGCGTATCAGCTGGTGTGATGGATTGGGGTGCCATTGGTTACACGTCTCGGTCACCTCCTGTTCGCATTTACGGCACTTTGAACAGTGAACGTTACATTTCAAATGTGTTACGACCCGTGGCTCTACCCTTCATTCCATCCCTGCGAAAGCCTACATTTCAGCAGGATAATGCACGACCGCATATTGCAGGTCCTGTACGGGCCTTTCTGGATACAGAAAATGTTCGACTGCTGCCCTGGCCAGCATATTCTCCAGATCTCTCACCAATTGAAAATGTCTGGCCAATGGTGACCGAGCAACAGGTTCGTCATAATACGCCAGTCACTACTCCTGATGAACTGTGGTATCGTGTTGAAGCTGCATGGGCAGCTATACCTGTACACGCCATCCAAGCTCTGTTTGACTCAATGCCCAGGCGTATCAAGGCCGTTATTACGGCGAGAGGTGGCTGTTCTCGGTACTGATTTCTCAGGATCTATGCACCCAAATTACGTGAAAATGTAATCACATGTCAGTTCTAGTATAATATATTTGTCCAATGAATACCCGTTTATCATCTTCATTTCTTCTTGGTGTAGCAATTTTAATGGCCAGTAGTGTAGTTCAAATGGCTCTATGCACTATCGGACTTAACATCTGAGGTCATCAGTCCCCTAGACTTAGAATTACTTAAACCTAACCAACCTAAGGACATCACACACATCCATGCCCGAGACTGGATTCGAACCTGCAACCGTAGAAGCAGCGCGGTTCCGAACTGAAGAATCTAGAAACACTCGACCACAACGGCAGGCTATGCGAGAGTCCCTCAAGCCGTGGTGCAGTAGTCAGTCGTTTTGCGTCGGAAATGTCTCCCGACGTTGGAGACGAAACGTTAAGGAGCAGTTTTATACGTCTACCATGGTCTCCCAGCTTGGAAGTTTTAACTGAAGAAGACGCCCGCCGCCAAAGGTTACATTTCATGATCAACATCTTCTCGAGCACTATTCGCAATAGGAACAAGACAAGTAGGAAGTAGTAGTGCTACAAGAAGTATCTTCCATCACACACGACAAGATGGCTTGTGGGTGTAGACGAAGACATGGAGACGAAGGAAAACGAAAATCTGTATGGCCGGACTGCAATTTGGATCGCCACCTTCCCGAATACGGACCGATGGTCTTACTATGACGTCGTAGTTTGGTCGATATAACGTGAGCCTGAGAGCCGAGAGCGGAGGCAGCACAGTTTAGGGATCGAACGACTGCCTCGCAAGGAGGCAGCGAGGGGAGGCGCCCCGCGCTGAAAGTGGTGTGACGTCACAAGCCGCGGCGCTGCCACGTAATGAGGCCGCTGTCAACTCCGGCAGCTCCCTCTCGCCGCCACCGCCCCCTCCTCCTCCCGCTACCGTCCACCGAGCCAAGCAGGCGGAACCGCGATGACTGGAGGGTCGCGGTCGCCTGTCCTGTGGCGGACGGCCGGGCTAACGAGAAAGATCACGTGCCGGCAGAGGCGTGCGCGCTTCCGTTTGTCGACGGCATTAGAAGATCTCGACAGTCGTGACGGCGGAAGAAAAATAAGGACGACGGGCGGAGGAGCTATTTTATTTTGTAATATTCTCAACCAAGCATTCGGCACCATTCGCAGGTTCATATACATCAACAACTGACTTCGAAATTGTAGAAATTAATTATGTTCAGCTTATCGTAAATTTAGTAACGGGAAGGACACCAGCGTCAACTCTTAAAGGAGTATTAGCAACACGCAGCTTAGCTCAAGAAACGGCTTCGACTGTTTCAGAATAATTTTCAACAGTGACGGGACACAGATTTGGGAAAGAGGAAGGTACGGGAAGCTTACGATATGTCAAAAGAAACTTTTAAAAATATTTATTTGATATCAACATGTAACGCCGGAAATGCATATCCTCCTATTTCCATCTAGTGCACTGCAAATTTTTTTCCTTATTTTGTTACCTGAAGATATAACATTTCTGAGTCTTTGTATATTGTAATTATTTTACTATTTGTATATATATGCATTTATGTCGATGTATAATTGGTTTGTTTTGTGAATATTATTTGTATTTATACTCTGGGTCTGGCCTAGGGAAAACTATACTATCGAACGAATACATCGATAGGTCGTGTGGAGAACGAAAGTGTTTAGGATCTTTGGTGGTGTTAACTCTGTCGCGTGGAGCGCGGGCAGAGAGGGTCTGGCTGGAGTAGTGCGGTTGAGCAGGTGTGTTGTATGACGCTCCCGCGAGTTGCCGCGCTTTCGGGGTTGGGCAGCATGTAATTGCGCTCGACTTGCTATAATAGTTTCTAGCACGGTGTCGCGGACGGGAAGCATTAGCTGGCACACATCAAGAGCCCGTTTCGCCTGGTGACCGTGTCGAGAAGAAGGCGCGCCAACATCCAGCTTCTGCAACAGCGACGGCCGACAATGAGTGACTGTCGCCACCTCCTCGATCGACGGCTTCAAACCTTCAATCAACTAACAAGGAAGACTAAAAGCACGTAAAGTTTCAGAACTGTATGGCAGACCTCAGCTTTTAAAATTGTTGCATCACAAAATTACAGCAACTTAGCATGAACCTTTGTTGTTCATTGTCCCAATTGTATTGCCAAGCAGGGTCCCTTCCTTTTCCGAAATGAACCCGAGTGTCGTTGAAATTCAAACGCCAGCATTAAAGTAATATAATTCGATTACACTGCTTTAATTTCAAAGTTCAGTTAAAGTATTCATAGCTGGCTACAATATTTAGATTACACAAGCACAAATTAAGAGTGGGAGTTTTGTTAGCATATTTTAGCTTACCTGTGACTGCAGCTCAGCTTGGTACGTACTAAATTTTACTATTGTTAATTATTCAGAATCATTTAATTCAAGTTCAAAGTTAAATCTCTTATTTCTAAATTGCGTAGATTCAAGTAGCTTTTGAAATGATTGTTGAGGAAGCCCAAGACTAACCGTATTTTACTGAATTTCGATATGCTTCAGAAACAAAGCTCACTATTAATTTCAGTCACTAAATTAACTTTCAATTTTCCGGTTTTATTAATTCTTTTGCTAAATTAAGTCAGAGTGTAGCGAAATTTATTACTTCTGACAAACTTTCAGTTTTCACACTACACGTGTCAACCTTCAGTTGCCACGCTTCTAGTGCTAATTATATGTGTAATAACCTTTCTTTTTCAGTTACTATAGTAATTGTCCTTAGGACTGGCGACCGTAATTTCCCCCAAGTCTCAAATATCTAATTACCGCTAGTTAATTGTTAACGTAACGGCCGCACATTTACTTTCTTTATTAACTTTACCCCTTTTCAAAATTAATTTCCACTAGTTTCATTTGGGAAGGACGACATTTCAATCCCGCGTCCGGCCATCCTGATTTAGGTTTTCCGTGATTTCCCTAAATCACTCCAGGCTAATGCCGGGATGGTTCCTCTGAAAGGGCACGGCCGACTTCCTTCCCCATCCTTCCCTAATCCGATGAGACCGATGACCAAGCTGTCTGGTCTTCCCCAAACCAACCAACCAACCACTAGTTTCATTTGCATTTCTCCTTTCACTTAGATGTAACCCTTTCCTCCCTCTTTACCGACAGATTAACTTCGGTGACGATTGCTTTTCCCAAATTTCCTTTAGGTACACGCGGTTTAATTTTTCACTGTCATTAAGGTCGATAAGTGAGGGGGAGGTTACAAACAGCCCAATCAATAATTAAAAACTGCTGCACAGTTGTGCCGTTTTCTATGGTATTACTCAGTTCTGAGCAAAAAGTTTAATTTTCGAAATATTGGCTGCAAAAGTAAATTCCCTTTTCAGTCCTACGTAGAAAACTACCTAACAAAAATTACAACTGCATAAAATAAGAACTTTGTACTCAGTTAACTGTCTTACTAGGCTTTTACAAATCACACTGCGTTTTGACCAAGTACGCTCTAAAAACACTAGTTTTACAGTAAGGAAGGAAACTTATTAAGCGTCATTGTTTGGCGACTCCATAGAGTGCTGTGTGCACAACGACCATATATGTGAAATTAGAGGGAAGGTCAGCGTTGGCCGTAATTTTGGTTTATTGACATAAAAATCAATATTCAATCACATAATGATCGTCTTCAGTGTTGTGGTGTACAAATAACTGCAGTATTTCAGTTATTGTGATCGTTTCATAGCTTTGGTTACTGATAATAACTTGACACCAGTGCCTATTAGTATTAATTTGTACACCACAACACTGAAGACGATAATTATGTGATTGAAAATCGATTTTTCTGTCAATAAACCATAAAATTACGGCCAACGCTGACCTTCCTTCTAATTATTATGCTTCTCTTGCCATCGGCTAGAGTACATATACATTTAAAAACCATATAACATATTCACTCGAAAGTTAACTTAAACTTGATAGTTAAATGTAATTAACTTCTTTAGCACAACCCAACCCTCTTTCTCAAACTTTCAGACAACGTTTCTCTCTCTCTGACATTACACCAACAAGACATCAAAATTAAACATAGTTTATGAAATTGACAATCGTGAGCTACAGTGGAGCAGAGTCCTTCTTCCTTGACAGATTCTATCTATGTTGAGCAGAACTGAAATATGCTCAGTTATGATCGCGAGCATAACCACATGGTGCAAACGTCGCTTCACTGATTGTTATTAATGCCGATTCCCCAGATTCACGTACCAGCTGTGTTAGCATGTAGTCGAAGGCCAGCTACACGTTCCCCTCTCCTCGCTGATGCCTTGCCAATCGACGCACGGTGGTACAAAATGGTCGACTAGCAACTAACGGTTACAGCATCCGTATCTGCGGGCTGTCCACCTCGCCACCAGCAGCTAAATCCACCGTTCGCCTCGCTGCGTGTATCAGAGCCCAGCGAAAGCGTACTGCTCGGCCCGGTGCGGTGGCAGTTATTTGCAGACAGCCACGCCACGCCCCTGCTCGCCCCTCTGTCAGCAACTCGCTACTCCGCTCTCCAACTCAGTTCCTGCTGCTCCCCTTCTACAACGCTCAGATATCGATTACATGACCAGCTGCTTAGCTTGTTTCTCTGAAAAACACTCGAAAAATTACTGCAGAACACCGATCTAGCAAGGTCGATGCTTCCACATGGCTTAAATTTGGTATTTATTATGCCTTCAAATGAGAAACTGGTGGTACCAGAGAAAACCCACAAAAGGAATTTCAACAGAATTTTCGAAAAATGAAAAGCGGAGAACAGCTGTTTACAATTAGAAGTGTGTGTGTGTGGGGGGGGGGGGGGGGGGATCACGAAATTCTAAACTAATGCAACAGACCACGGCAGTGAAACTGGAATTACTCTGTACAAGTGAATGCTGACTGAACCACAAATTTCAAAAATTATGAGTACATTTCAGAGAAGAATCAGTTGGAAAATTTTACATACAATAAAAAGCAAAGAAGTTTTGAAGTTAGAAAGTAATTTTAAAATACAGTAAAAGAGCCAGAAAGAAAGTGTTAAGATTAGGAGGATGAAAAGGTAGAAGAATTAAGAGAATAAGTGAGATGTTCAGATGTGGTCTGAAAAGAGACAGAAGAGACACGCTGAAAAGGAACAACAGTGTTGTAGAGAATGCAAGAAAGATATGAGTGCTAATTGAAATTGTTGTGTGATTCCCCTAATCAGATGGGAAAAAAAGGAATATCCACACTGTACTTACGTAGTTTTGAGGCAGAGAAAGAGAAAGGGAAATGTAGCCTGGCGGAAAAAATTAATGTAGAGTAATGAAATTTCGGGAATACATTTGTCTCGGTAACATATTTAAGTGATCCACATTGCAGGAACACAGGTTAATGTAACTGCGAAATAAGGGATTGCAAATCTGAAATTTCGGTATATTAACAACCAGTGTAACCGCCAGAATGTTGAAAACAAACATGCAGATGCGCTAATTTTTGTTGTACAGGTTCGAATGGTTCAAATGGCTCTGAGCACTGTGGGACTTAACATCTGAGTTCATCAGTCCCCTAGAACTTAGAACTACTTAAACCTAACTAATCTAAGGACATCATACACATCCGTGCCCGAGGCAGGATTCGAACCTGCGACCGTAGCGGTCGCCCGGTTCCAGACTGACGCGCCTCGAACCGCTCGGCCACACCGGCGGGCTGTTGTACAGGTGTCAGATGTAACTTTTCCACGCCTGTTGCAATTCGTCGGTCAGTACAGAGACAGTTAATGCTGGTTGTCGATGACGCTGGCGTTTTCGTCCGATGATATCGCATATGTGCACGATTGGAGACAAATTTGGTAATCGAGCAGGCCAAGGAAACACATCGACACTCCGTACAGTATGTTGGATTACAACAGCGGTATGTTGTCGAGCGTTATCCTGTCGGAAAACAGCCCTGGAGTGCTGTTCAGAAATGGAAGCGTGACAGGTCGAATCACCACACTGCCGTACTGTTTTGCTCTCAGGGTGCGTGGGATAACCACGACTGTGCTCCTGCTGTCATTCGAAATCGGACCCTCGACCATAACTCCACGTGTAGGTCCGGTGTTTCTAGAAAGCAGACAGATTGGTTTCAGGCCACCAATTGGCCTCATCCTAACCAAAACACGTCCATCACCGGCACTGAGGCAGAACCGCCTTTCATAAGAAAACAAGAACCTCCACTCTGACCTCCAATTAGCTCTCGCTTGACACCACTGAAATCGCTATTGGAGGCGGCTTGGGGTCACTGGAATGAACGCTACAGGTCGTCTTGCTTGCGCTATCCTTGCAGTAACCACAATTCGTTGTGTCACTGTGGTGCCAGCTGCTGTTTAATTGCCGCTGCAGATGCTGTACGACGCGCAACAGCCTTACGCCCAACATTGTCTTCCCTCTCGGTAGTGCCACGTGCCGTCCGGAAACCGATTTTATTACGACCATGCATTCTTGTGACCACCGCTGCCCGCAATCACGTACAGTCCCTACATTACTGCCAAGCCTTTCTGCAGTATCATTATAGGAACATCCAGTTTCTCGCAGCCCTATTACACGACCTGACTCAAACCCAGTGGAGTACTGACAGTGGCGTCTTTGTCACCTTAAAAATACGACGTCCAACCTCGAAGGTACTAACACACACGACCGTTACATGGTGCATTTGAAGTAAACCTGATGTGCATCCTATTGTGCGAAATTTGAATACAGATTAATTTTTGAGATGTAAAATCGTGACTGCCAATTTTCGTTTATGTCGCACAACTCCCTCTTGGTGTTGCGATTCTTTGCTTCGGCAGTGTATTATTTACTTTCATGTCTGGATGAACAGACACTGGTGACGACAGAAAGTCGATCGAAATTATTTCGAAATAAATACGCTCAATGTGAATAACATGGCTTCAGCTGCATTAGGTGTCGTTGTACTGGGGCTCGAAGGTGAATTTACGGCTTATCACGTGTTGTTGCCTTACCATTAACCGATCCGTGCACGCCTCCTCAACCGATCCAGACTTCCATATGCCACAATGTCTACATTCCTGTACCACAGTCTCGTATATTCATCACTAAACGCTCTCAGCTATGCGCACTATTTCCGCACCAGTGAGAATGGGACCATGAGGAAACGAGATCTGTGATGTCGTCTATTGCTCACCTCGGCATATAGTATCTACTTGCGTATCTGAATGAGCAGACAATTTTGACGAAAGACAAGCAGTCGAAATTATTTCGAAATAAATTTGCTGAATTCGAATAATTGCGTTAGGTGTCGCTGTACAAAGACACCTAACATAGCCGAAGGCAACCTATTCGCATTCAGTAAATTTATTTCTAAAAAAAAATCAAATATTTTCCTATTACTAAACACAACTAAAGAGATTTCTATTCAGATGATCACGCTGTCGGCATAAATTTCTTCCATGTATGTGATTTCTCTTCAGTTTAGTGCTATTCTATTTAGTTCTTCTGATGTACGGGTTATTAGTAGTTTCATTTTATAGTCCTGTCGGTACTTTCACCCATTGTCTCATAACACGCAGTAGGCCCCTACACTAAGAACGAAGTGGATTAGTGCAATGTTAACCATTATTAAAGGAAGGATACCTATTAAAGTAGTCTTTATTAGCAGTTTGAAGGTGCTGATACATGTAAAGTAGTGCACCCAACAGACGCCGTACCAATGCCGGAAACTACATGGGAAAAGCCGTCTACCGCAAGAACCTGCGTGAATCAGGCCTCGGATATGTCGTCAGCTCTCGCGATAGTACTGATACGCGTCTCTACGTTAGCCGACTGACACAATTTTCTTACACACAGCTGAACCTGGTGGCGACATAGTGGGTGCTTTCACCTGGACGTCTTCCTTTCTCTGGGTTATTAGTCAAATACTGACAACAAAAGGTGAATACCCAGAGGGGAAAGAGGAAATTCAGTGGAAGTTCATGGATTCAGAGGGAATGTAAGCGAGTGTAATTTACAAATAACTGCGGCAGTATGAACGCACTTGTCATTACGACTTTCCACCCCATCTGGGTTGGATGCACGCAGTTATTCAGTTGGTGTCATGAAAGCCGTTGTATCTTGTCCTGATGCAAGCACGTCCGCAACACTAGCAACTGGTCCTTGATGTCCTATATACCGGCACTGGGGTGGAGTTGACGTCTTTGTTAGTCACACACATGTTCTCTCATAGACAGATATCGTGCCTTGCTGACCACGGAAGTTCATAGAGACGCTCGTCATGTGTGGACGATAATCATCTAGTTGAAAATTGGTGTGAGGTAACAGGATGCAAAACGTTCTTTGGCGTACTGTTGTGCTCTCTGAATTCCCTCAATCACCATAGTCATGACAAACATCTGGCCAAATGAAGCCTCACACTGAGGTCCGTTTCACATTCGTGATGTGCTGATAACGGTGTCTCATACGAGTACGTGGCATTTCCTTGTCCTCCACAGTGATCACTCAACATCTGACGCAGTTCGCGCTCCTTACGAACTCCACCAAACCTGGTACCACAACTAAACGCGAACAACACTAATGCACATTGACGGCCGTTCTGCCTGTCACAGAGTATTGCAACATTAATCATTTGGGCTACATATCCGCTGACGGTGGGTGTGTCCGTGTACGTAGCTTCATAGTCCTCCGACCACTGTCTTTGAGTGCATAACTTTTTTGTCACGCAATGTACGTATCGTGTAGATGACTGTGTCATTTGGGCACTCCTGTACTCTATGGGTGTTGCAATGAGTGAGTTTGGAATTGAGTGAAGGGAATCAGCACGTATAGTATTTCTTACAAATCGCACATGGCGATCGCTAACAATAGTGTCCAGCGATGGAACTTCGTCAACAGTGCGTAATGCCAATACTCGGAGAGATATTGCGGAATTACGCAGGGCTTACACCTGACAGTATGACGTACAGAAGTTAGTTTCGAAGACTTTTCCGCTTGTAAATCAGGTTCTTATGACGTTTATTTAAGCTGTGATTCGGTCCAACTGTCCAAGAGAAGAGAGTTAGCTCTTAAGCGGTTATCATTAAGTATAAGAAAATTACGTGTTTCACATATACCAAACGTCTCAGCTCAATTAAACACACAAATACTTCTTTATGCTAAAGTACTGCCCCCGTGTGAAATATGAGTAGCTTCTAAGAGGAATCCATAGTCTTGTGTTTCTCGAGGTACCCTCGCCGTAGCCGGCCGGAGTGGCCGAGTGGTTCTTGGCCCTACAGTCTGGAACCGCGCGACCGCTACGGTCTCAGGTTCTAATCCTGCCTCGGGCATGGATGAGTGTGATTTCCTTAGGTTAGTTAGGTTTAAGTAGTTCTAAGTTCTAGGGGACTGATGACCTCAGAAGTTAAGTCCCATAGTGCTCACAGCCATTTGAACTTTGTCGTAAAACATTCTAAGCGTAGCGTTATACACCTTTTAATCAGTTTTTATGTGTTACTGAGCAACAGTCACACAATAATTTTTAAATGAACACACCGCAATTTGATTGTACTGTTTTTTATTTAATTACGACCCAGGCTTCGGCCTTTTATGCCATTTTTAAGTGACTGAATTCATGTCATTTACATATATTCAGCTTATGCCCTGCAGTGTATGTTAATGACATACACCCAATCACTTCATTATGGTATAAAAGGCCCAAACCCGGGTCGTAATTAAATAAACAACAATACAGTCAAATGGCGGTGGATCATTTAAAAACCCTTTAGATATTTTGTAAATGATATGCCGCCGTAAAAACCATCCCATGCTGTTTTTTATGGTGGTCTTATTTTTGGATTAGCTTCGTTCCAAGTCTCCAAAACGCAATAATATATACTGAGAGAAGTCAGTCCTATTTTTACGTCACGGTCGTCAGTTGGTTGCTACCATGTGCACGGTAGTGTTCGCGTTGTATGTCGTACAGTTGGAAAGTTTCTTCCTTGTGGCAAGGTGAGGATATACAGGGTTTTTGTTTTAAACTGAGGTAACTAAATACCTCGAATACATCTCTTCGTACGAAAAATAAAAGAAGTATATATATATATAATGGCGGAAATTTTATTATTAGATAACGATGCTCTCTGTGCTACAAATGGCTGCCTATTTACCCCTCTTGCGTAGGTGTGAAAAACTTTGTATTTTCAGGTGGGAACACAAGCGCCCCCTCCACCCCCCCCCCACCGCCCCCATTTTTGTTGCATATTGGGACTCTACGCCAAAAATACGTACGATCTACTGAAACCATTGTTTCCCATTTGTGGTAGATGGCACTGTAAGCGAAAACGTATTGAGTGTGCCTGTTTTTCCGATTAAGAACATTCAAATTTGACTCAACATTTGATGTAAGAAGTAAATGTAAACCTTGGTGTCCTAGCGGTTGAGATTTATGTTGGAAATTTACCTAAGTGTTGCAAATTTGATTGCGTGGTACAATGTGGTTATCCGTTTCAATGTCTGGTTAGAAACAACGTTAAGCGTCATCCAGGAACAACGACGTGCATGTAATAGTTTTCTATTTGCATTGTGGTGCATGATATCGATGAGTCTCCTTGTATCTCAGGACGGTGTGCTTGATTCAGGTGAGTGCCCTTGCCTTTCACCATTGGAGTGCTTGATTTCGGAGAGTATCCATGGCAAGTGCACCTATCTCTATTAATTCACGTACATTTTACCTTATTTCAGTGGTTGTGGTTTGTATTCCGCCGATAGTCGCAATGCGACAGTTACGTCAGTTGATGGAAATACACACCGATATCAGTCATCCTAATCGCTGGGTTCGAGGACGGCGACCGAAATCAAGCATTCCGATGGTTTGCGGACTCACACAATCAACCACACAGGGAAAAGTACGTTAGCATACAAGGAAATGTCTAGCCTTATTGCTTGTACTGTACAGTTACGTTTGCAACACTCAATGTTCGAACATCAGTTAAACGGAACACGAACATTTATATTCACATAACAAGAGAAATTTAAAAACGTATGCGTCGGTTCTTAACTGCTGAGAGCGGCAGCCATGATATCCGTCGATTGCAGCGCCATCTGTAACTAATGGAAAACAATGGTTTGGGTAGACCGTACGTAGTTTTTGGCGTAGAATCCAAACATGCAATAAAAAGAGGGGGGAAATGGGGGTACCAGATTTGAAAATACATAGTTGACCCTGCTCATGCAGGAGCAGTGGTTAGGTGTTGGTCAGCTGTAACGTAGACAGATGTCTACTTTGCTAATTCTAACTTTCCACCTACAGCACTTTCTTCGTACAATGCGTCGTTTTCGAGGTATTTAGCTGTCTCAAAACACACAGCATGTACGAGGCCTGTTCAGAAAGTAAGCTCCGATTGATTGCCAAATTGAAACCACAGTGAACATCAGAAATGTTTTACTTGTAACAATTAGCTACACCTTTCAGCTACTTCTCTACGTAGTCGCCGTTCTGACTTAGACTTTTGTCATAGCGTTGTACCAACTTTTCAATAGCCTCATCATAGAAGGCAGCCGCCAGTGCTTTCCGCCAATTCTCCACGCTGGCCTACACCTCGTTGTCTGTGTCAAAATGTTGTCTTCAAAGACAGCGGCTCATGTGACCAGAGATGAAACTCAGGGGGAGACAATTGCGGACTGTATTGTGGGTAATCTCACATTTCCATTTGAAAACGATGCAGGAGCATCTTCATTGCCCCTGCAGAATGCGGCTGAGAATTGTCTTGAAGAAGAAACAGCACGACAGTTATGTAATGTTAGCTGCATAGCTTCAGACGAAATTTCTCACCAGGCCCTGGTACTTGGCGGCAGACACTATTTTCTAGACATCTTTACGCACTCACTGCGAGCTCAGAAATGAGAAGAGCGACGTGATGCTAACTGGGGTTATACTAGAGACACTACCCAACACATCTGTGCAAAGCTTTATCGGATTTCCATAGTCGTTTCCATTTCGCGACCGATCGGAGCTTACTTTCTGAGCGCCCCTCGTATAAAAGGCCGTCAAATGGAAACGAGACAGTCTATGTATGCGCGGACGTTGCTAAGGCATTTAGGTGTGCATAGAAAACCCCTCTCTTGGGAATCAGGAAAAAACGACAACGTTCGCCACCCAGTGTGCTATTTGCTTCTTAGATGTGCTCGACGTGAGGTCAGAAGTCCTGCGTGCATCCGACTTCACTATGAAGGTCGGGAAAGAGAAAAAGCGAGGCACCGTGCGGTTATTGAGTGTGGAAGGAGTGTTGGGGAGTGAAAGGTATGCTCGAATGTCTGTTGGGTGCGGCGAACACAGTATGTCACGTGTGCGTGACAAACGATTTCGAGAAGATCGGTCATGACAGGTTTATAGGGCTTTATTCCTTTTGTCACTACCACGGTGGGTGCTGTCGCCAGAAATCATCGACGGCCGACGGTGGAAGACATTCGGCTCACGATGGGCATCAGTTAAGGTACCGCTTAAGCCCTCAAGACAGAGCTTGGTTTCCCCACAACCTCATGGAACAGCAGAAATTGATTAAAATGGCGACATCACTGCAGCACCTGGAACGGTAACACGACGAAGAATACCGCTTCCTGTTTCGCATTGTCGCGGGAAAAACGCCGGAGCCAACAATGGAAACATGCTAATTCAGCCCTCCCGAAAAAAAAAAAAAAAAAAAAAAATCCATGCCGTGCACACCGTGCCGCGCGGTCTTAGGCGTCTCTTCACGGTTCGCGCAGTCCCCCCCCCCCCTCCCCTCCCCCCCCCATCCCGGAGGTTCGAGTCCTCCCTCGGGCATGGGTTTGTGTGTGTTGCCCTTAGCGTAAGTTAAAGTTAGATTAAGTAGTGCGTAAGCTAAGGGACCGACGACCTCACCAGTTTGATCCCATAAGATTTACCACAAATTTTCAGTGCACACCAGCTCCGGGAAAGTCTGATCAACGACTTTACGGAACACGGCTCCAAAATTCTTCTGATTCAAAAAGGGTATTTTTGGCTAAAAAACGGGTTGTTCGAGCTATATGTGGTGTAAGTTCGAGAACCTCTTGTCGACCCCTATTCAATAGCCTGGGAATTCTGACATTGCCCTCACAGTATATATCTTCTTTAATGTCGTTTGTTGTTAACAATATTAGCTTATTCCCAAGAGTTAGCAGCTTTCATTCAGTTAATACTATGCAGAAATCAAATCTGCATGTGGAATGCACTTCCTTGACTCTTGTGCAGAAAGGAGTGCACTATTCTGTTGCATCCATTTTCAATAAGCTACCACAAGAACTCAAAAATCTTAGCAGTAGCCCAAACGCTTTTAAGTCTAAACCGAAGAGTTTCCTCATGGCTCACTCCTTCTATTCTGTCGAGGAGCTCCTGGAAGAGCTGAAAAATTAAGTAAATTCCAGTGTTACATCGTTGATTTTCTTTATTTAAACTTAGGAACTGTCGCCTGAATACGGTTCTTGTATTTCATTTTATGTTTCTACCATCGTGTTATAATTTCATGTATTGACTCGTTCCATGACCATGGAGACTTCTCCTTAATTTGGTCCCGCGGAACAATAAATAAATAAAATAAATTAACACACAGCTGTATGTGGACGCTTAGAATAAACTAAACCGGGTCACATGTCCAAACACACAGCAATGTTGACAGAGTCATCATCCTGTTGCAGGATAACCCCCAGCCACATATTTCCAAAGTTGTTTAGACCATGCTGCAGAAGCTTCGCTGGGAAGCCCTTGCACATCCTTCATTTAAGTCCATTCCCACTGCAATATTTTTTGAGCAATGGAGGAAGATATTCGTGACCGTAGATTTGCTTTGGACGAAGCAGTGAACGCCAGGGTAGAATCATGGCTCCGTAGGCAGCATTGACCATCTGGTCTCGCACAGCGACAAATGTCTTAACAGTTACGGTGTTTACTTTTTGTACTAATAGGCAGGTTACTTACTTTCTTCCATATATCTCGTCTTCATTTTCCCCTTATAGTTCAGAAACTTGTAACTAATGACATTTTGTTTTAATACGATACAACGAGAGGCGACTGATCTGCTAAACTTTTTGCGATTTGCCTTCTTTTAAAGTCCGAACTCCTGACGAATACTCCATTAACGTTTTGCGAAAAGAATAAATGTTAGTCACCTATTTAAAAGAGCACACTGGTGGCTTTGAGAGCTGTAGATGCCGTGGAACTCTCTGGTACCGCGACAACTTGTAATCATCCATCTCCGACGCAGGTCATGGTATTGAAGTAGTACGTATGCGGCAGTCCGTTGCATGGAATCTGTACATTAAGATAAGTCAACGTTGGATGGGCGTTAAGGTGTGTGGACGGGCCCATGAGCACCCGTGAATGACGTCGCCCGGTCTACTGGTGTATCAATTTGGACTGTCCGTCTTGCCTAGAAGGAAGGCAACACATCGTAATAACAACGGTCGTAAAAAAACTTAGGCAACAGGGACCGCGGTGACTGTCAACCCTTATAAATGAATATCGGTCAAAACGGACAGAAACTGTAGTTGTGAATGCAGCTCAACGTCAAACTGTTTCCGAGCGTACTTTGCGAAGGGAATTTCATGGTAAGAACTACTGGAAGTGAGTATCTGGCAAAAGGTGATTGCTCACAGCTGCACATGAAGCTGCACGCCTCCAGTGGGCCATGCACGACCACAATTGGCCAAACAACACGGAAAAATGACAATAGCTGACTGGACGTGTGCAGTGTTATCCACCGAAGCGCGGTTTTGCCCCTTTTCAAACGAAGACGTCGAGAGAGGATGTGCCACTACACGATAACTTGTTTAACTCTAGGCGTGTGGATGGTGTAATTGAAGACACAGGTAATTCCGTGATATTTTGGAAGTGTTTCTCGTACAATGACTCGGGTCCACTAATATCGTGGATGTGAACGTGTTGCAGGCATGCATTCCTCATTTGAAGAACACTCGCTCATCGCATGAATCCGAGACTGCCTCGACCTCAGTCCAATAGACGAAGTCTAGCATCATTTGGAACAGGAGGAGAATCCTAGCAATCACCTGCCGCACAGTTCGGTAGGTCTGCAGTATCTAATCATCAGTTAGTGGGTTTAGTTGTATACTGCATACATGCAGAACGGCGTGAACACTCTTACTGACTGAATCATCGCCGCAGTGAAGGCTAGTTATGGCGTTATACAGTATTAGAGTGATGTCTCCTGGTGATTAACTTATTTTTATCCAGTGTGCTTATCTAGATGAGTTGCAGCGACCAGTGCTCGAGTGACTTCGGCACCTGGCCACGGACCCGCTGTTGCTAGACATCGTCTAAAAAACGTAAAAGTAGGCAATTTCAAAATTTTCAGGTTTAAGATTATGATTCTTACAACATGACAAATACAGGGTATATCAAAAAGAATCATCCACTTTGGCATATCTATATTTATGAAACTAATAAACATATACAATGAATATCGTTTTTTGATGAACGACAAACTCAATTTTTTTCTTTCCTTTTCATAGGTGATCAATACGCCCCTCTTCCGGTATTCAAATTGTTCCCACACTGCAGCGAGCGTGACGTGTTGAGTTACAGCTTCGACAGCTGCTGTTATGTAATGCCTCAGTTTATTTATTGTTTTCATTGTTGTTATTAACAGTCTTTTATAACCAACCCCCCCCCCCCCACAACAAATAATCTCATTCGGTCAGGTCCGGTGACCTTGGAGGTCTGTAATGCAAGGCTGAATCATTGGGTCCAGTGCGGCTGGCCCATCGTTCAGTAATCCTTTGATTTAATAATTCCAGCACTTCCAGATCCCAGTGTCGTGGTGCCCCATCCTGTTGGTAAAAGAAGTCGTTCGACTCAGTCTCCAGCTATGGGAAAAGAAAGTTCTCAACCATATTGCGATTTGTGCTTCCTGTAACAGTGTTCTCGGCAGAGAAAAAAGGACAGTACACCGTTTTCCCGTGAAACTTCAGAAACACATTAAATTCTGGATAGTCCCTTTCATGCTCTACAACTTCATGTGGTTGTTCACCACATTATGACGGTTCACCTTTACGTTTAAATGAAATGTTCCCTCGTCACTAAACACTAAGTGTCGGAGAAAACTGCCGTCCTTCATCTTGTAAAGAACTAAATTACGGAACTCCACACGTTGTTGTTTGTCACCTTCACGAAGAGCTTTCAGTAGCTGAATTTTGTATGGTTTCATGTGTAAACGCCGACGAAACACTCCAGATGAACATAGGGGGCATGTTGAGATGTCGAGCTGCACGGCGAACGGATTTCTACCGACTCCTTGTGCAACTATGGCAGATGCGTTCGACGTCTGTGTCAGACACTTGGGACCGCTGTGCTGTTGTAGGGTCCACACCATACCTAGTCTGAAAGTCACGCCGAACAGTTTCCACTGACCCGCACTGCGCAAAACGTAGAACACAAAACGCTTTCTGTTGCCTCGGCACCATTTTTTTACTAAAACCGAAGTGGGCGCAAACTGCTGCTACCTAGGAGGGAGCTATGTAAAGCTCGAGAGTTTGCTACTTCCAACAGTGCGCTGCTCACACAAGTATCTCAAATAACATAATAGTTACGATTCTTTTTGATACGCCCTGTACATTATAAAGTCACAACCCGGATGCTGTGATTTTTCGTTGTTGATGTTATGATGTAGTGCAGGCTGAGCGTGGTATTAGCTAAAGAGGAATGAAGCAAGACTTCATAACAACTTTTTTTTTTTTTTTTTTTTTTGTCATCAGTCTACTGACTGGTTTGATGCGGCCCGTCACGAACTCCTTTCCTGTGCTAACCTCTTCATCTCAGAGTAGCCCTTGCAACCTACGTCCTCAATTATTTGCTTGACGTATTCCAATCTCTGTCTTCCTCTGCAGTTTTTGCCCTTACAGCTCCCTCTAGTACCATGGAAGTCATTCCCTCATGTCTTATCAGATGTCCTATCATCCTGTCCTTTCTCCTTATCAGTGTTTTCCACATATTCCTTTCCTCTCCGATTCTGCGTAGAACCTCCTCATTCCTTACCTTCTCAGTCCATCTAATTTTCAACATTCGTCTATAGCACCACATCTCAAATGCTTCGATTCTCTTCTGTTCCGGTTTTCCCACAGTCCATGTTTCACTACCATACAATGCTGTACTCGAGACGTACATCCTCAGAAATTCTTCCTCAAATTAAGGCCGGTATTTTATATTAGTAGACTTCTCTTGGCCAGAAATGCCTTTTTTGCCATAGCGAGTCTGCTTTTGATGTCCTCCTTGATCTGTCCGTCATTGGTTATTTTACTGCCTAAGTAGCAGAATTCCTTAACTTCATTGACTTCGTGACCATCAATCCTGATGTTAAGTTTCTCGCTGTTCTCATTTCTACTACTTCTCATTACCTTCGTCTTTCTCCGATTTACTCTCAAACCATACTGTGTACTCATTAGACTGTTCATTCCGTTCAGCAGATCATTTAATTCTTCTTCACTTTCACTCAGGATAGCAATGTCATCAGCGAATCGTATCATTGATATCCTTTCACCTTGTATTTTAATTCCACTCCTGAACCTTTCTTTTGTTTCCATCATTGCTTCCTCGATGTAGAGATTGAAGAGTAAGGGCGAAAGGCTACAGCCTTGTCTTACACCCTTCTTAATATGAGCACTTCGTTCTTTATCGTCCATTCTTATTATTCCCTCTTGGTTGTTATACATATTGTATATGACCCGTCTCTCCCTATAGCTTACCCCTACTTTTTCAGAATCTCGAACAGCTTGCACCATTTTATATTGTCGAACGCTTTTTCCAGGTCGACAGATCCTATGAAAGTGTCTTGATTTTTCTTTAGCCTTGCTTCCATTCTTAGCCGTAACGTCAGAATTGCCTCTCTCGTCCCTTTACTTTTCCTAAAGCCAAACTGATCGTCACCTAGCGCATTCTCAATTTTCTTTTCCATTCTTCTGTATATTATTCTTGTAAGCAGCTTCGATGCATGAGCTGTTAAGCTGATTGTGCGATAATTCTCGCACTTGTCAGCTCTTGCCGTCTTCGGAATTGTGTGGATGATGCTTTTCCAAAAGTCTGATGGTATGTCGCCAGACTCATATATTCTACACACCAACGTGAATAGCCGTTTTGTTGCCACTTCCCCCAATGATTTTAGAAATTCTGGTGGAATGTTATCTATCCATTCTGCCTTATTTGACCGTAAGTCCTCCAAAGCTCTTTTAAATTCCGATTCTAATTCTGGATCCCCTATCTCTTCTAAATCGACTCCTGTTTCTTCTTCTATCACATCCGCCAAATCTTCACCCCCATAGAGGCTTTCAATGTATTCTTTCCACCTATCTGCTCTCTCCTCTGCATTTAACAGTGGAACTCCCGTTGCACTCTTAATGTTACCACCGTTGCTTTTAATGTCACCAAAGGTTGTTTTGACTTTCCTGTATGCTGAGTCTGTCCTTCCGACAATCGTATCTTTTTTTCTGCAGCCATTTCGTCTTAGCTTCCCTGCACTTCCTATTTATTTCATTCCTCAGCGACTTGTATTTCTGTATTCCTGACTTTCCCGGAACATGTTTGTACTTCTTCCTTTCATCAATCAAATGAAGTATTTCTTCTGTTACCCATGGGGCCAAGACCAAGCAGATCTCATGTAATGACGGACAGAGACCGTCTAGCATTAAGGGGGTTGGTTGTAAAAAATTGCTTGAAATCAGCGGAAGGAATCACTCGTGAGCTCCAGGTAGCAAATTGATTGTGCGTAGGAAGTTAAGAAGAATGGCGTTTAGTGGTCTTCTGACAGGCCGCAGTTCCCTGTAGTCAGTGCAAAGTGACGCTTGAGGTGGAGTTAAGAGCGTCGCTCTTCGACAGTGGACAACTGGTAACGAGTGTTTTGGTTTGATGAGTCATCCTATACCGCGTGACAGTCCGATGGCTTGGGATTGGCGAATGCCTGGAGATCGTTACCTGTCGGTGGGTTTAATGGCAACAGTGAAGTGCAGACGAAGAGGTATTACAGTACAGGAGTGTTTTTCGAGTTTATGATAAGATCCTCTTATTGAGCGTAAAATACTGTTAAATGAGGAAAGTTAGGAACTCATTTTATAGCATTGTGTACTGTGTGCAGCAGATAAACACTTCAGAGATGATGACTGTTTTTATCAGCATGACAAAGCACCCTGTCATAAACTAGTAGTTGCAAAGCAATAGTTTGTGGACAACAAAAATTTCCGAAATGGGCTCGGCTTGTCCAGTGTTCCGATCCGAAACCAGTGGAGCACCTGTTGGATGAGTTACAACTTTGACTTCGCCCGATAGCTCAGGGTCCAACATCACTATCTTTTCTGATTTCGGCCTTTGAAGAACACGAGCTGCCATTCCACCACATGCATCCGGACACTTTACTGAATGTGTATACAGCAGAGTTCAGGCTGTCATAAGGCGAAAAGTGCACACATCTCTTAACAATGTTCACTAACAGGTGTCGGCCGCGCTGGATTAGCCGGGCGGTGCAGGGCGCTCCAGTCACGGACTGTGAGGCTGGTCCCGGTGGAGGTTCGAGTCCTCCCTCGAACATGGGTGTGTGTGTTTGTCTTTAGGATAATTTAGGTTAAGTAGTGTGTAAGCTTAGGGACCGATTACCTTATCAGATAAGTCCCATACGATTTCACACACATTTGCACATTTGCACTAACAGGTGTTCGGATACTTTTCATCAAATACTATATCTTCCTCTGTGCACAGTGGTCGTTAATAGAATAGAATAGCGGTGGATAGTCCGTCATCAAATATACAAGAAGCTATCAGAAAATTCCCGTTCGAAGGCCGAACAGTTCAGAATCAGCATGCCAATCAGGCTAAATCGCCATGAGCATTGAGGCAATCATTCCACCGACGCACCGAAGTTCAAGATGCCCGTTCGGTAGAACACTGTGTCCTGCTGCATAAAGGAGTCCGCAAGTTCCTGCTGCACATCCTCGTCCGACAGGTATTATTGATCCCTAAATGCCTTTTTGACGGGACCGAAGGCGTGACACTCACATGGAGACAGATCATGACAATAGAGTGGGTAATCGACTATCTTCCATTTGAGTTGCCGTAACTTCTGATCTTTCCCAGATCGACCGGCATCCTGTGTGGAATCTGAACTTGCCACACCATTCCACAACGGTAGTTTTCAACAAATATGTTGCCCCATACACATTCTTCATTCTCCGTTGGATGTCTGCCGGTGTTCGTCCTTCGGGAACCAAGAAAAGAATGACATCACGTAGGACCTGTATGGACGCATTTGGTAATACAAACGTCGCCACAGTTTATGTTTCCGCATTTACCATACACAAGTTGGAAAGTTGCGAAAGCCGCACTAAACCCTTGCCTACATGTCGGTGCTTATATACCCGCATCCTAGTCATATCTCGTTGCATATACGCTACAAAAACGTCTTAAAACGAAAACTTTTTGATTGCCCTTATGTGATCGACAAGTTAGTAAAATAAAATGATGATTTCAAATGGTCCACATCGTAAAACAATGCGATGTTACGACAACGAAGCCGTTAATGACGACGCATAACGCAGGAAAGTTACAGGTATTTTCGGAAGAATGGGTTTTCATTGGCGTTACAATCGCGAGGAAGGCCTTATGACCGATATGTGGCAAGCGTAACTTGCCAGAAACTTACTCTACCACCTTTAAACGGTAAGTGATATACTGTACATTGAATAACTAAGCACGTCTTTATCATCGGTTTAGATCGCTGACAACAAGGGTACAGTGGTAGAACATTTCTCATTAATGCGTTTCCGATCCGACCATCATCAAAATATGAGAAAAAAGTACATAGTATCATGTCAAGTGGTACCTTGATACTCCGTTTTACGTTTGGCTCTCATATCCTGATGACGCTCCATACCCGAAACGTGTTAATAATGTTAATAAGTGTACACTTGTTATTAGCGACCAATAGCGTTGTTAGCATGTGTTCGGTAATGGTCACTGGCCTCTTGAGAGACTTGATATCGGACTTTAAATTAATATATTTTGATACAGTGATGAATAGCAGCTAAAATTTAGTGAATATGGCCCATAAAACACACTGCTTCTTAAAAACAAAAATACGGAAATTCTGAAGATGAATGTGCAAGTTACCAATTTCTGGAGTTTGTAGGTTCACGTTTCTCGTAGCAAAAATATCTTAAGTGATTCAAAATGAATTTTTCTCAAGGTGATAGTGATACACACAACACGGCGTAAAGAAAAACGCTTTCGAACAAGTCATTTCGTCTCACCGTCACAAAATGAGCTTTGCGGGAAGATGGAGGATTCAAGCTTCACCCTCCTTGACTGTCGGTGGTTATGTAGTTAGTCATTTACTTTTCTTCAACTTATGAAGAGCCAAATGGATGTCTCTATCGTCTGAATGTGATAAGAACTTGTACATGGAAGTTTTGGGTTTGTGTTGTAGTAAATTATTATGAGGTCAATGGATGGACGCGAGTAAAACCCAGTGCTGAAATTTATCTCATATGTCACAAAAATCAACAAACTTTATGTCTATAGCCGACCTATGGTCTGCTGTGGTATGACACCTCAGCCAGTAACAGACTATAGGGAGTTTTCTAATTTTACACAGAGTACAAACCTTGTTGATAAGGAAACTTTGACCAGAATTTCACATTTCCTTAACCGTTTGAAACTGAGGCTTCTACGAGGTTTCGAACCACCAATCTCCAAGTCAGACATTAAGGACTTCTGCTACAGAGGCGGATCTCCGAAGAACGGGAACGTTAAATATTTTGTCAATCGACAATATTAACAACTACAATCATTTCTTATCTTAGCCAATGATGGAAACCAGTCCCGATACAGCGAAACGTCAAGGAGCAAGCAATGCCTCCTGACAGTTTCAACAAGTCAGACGTCATCGCGGGCGCGGGGAAGAGGGGGGGGGGGGGGGTGAAGAGACGCTATTCCACTCCTTCCAGCAAAGAAAAATCATTGACAACATCAGACTGGCGTTCATGCGGTAGAAACGTCTACCGTGGAGGTCTGAACGAAGTTTTAGAAATTAAGAACACAGTTTGGAAATTGGCAGAAGACGCGAGAGTCAATTACTCTGAGCTGTAGACGAATCATGCGATACGAAATTTCACATATATTTTCAGAAGCCCAAAATTCGTTCAAAGTTTACTTGCCTGGTATCCTTTGATAATGAACCACGATTACAACAAAGTTCTAGCTGTAAGTGATTTTATGCGCTATCCTCTGTAACAGAAAAAATGTTCAACTGTGTGTGAAATCTTATGGGACTTAACTGCTAAGGTCATCAGTCCCTAAGCTTATACACTACTTAACCTAAATCATCATAAGGACTAACACGCACACCCATGCCCGATGGAGGACTCGAACCTCCGCCAGGACCAGCCGCACAGTCCATGACTGCAGCGCCTGAGACCGCACGGCTAAGCCCGCACGGCCTCTATAACAGAATTAAATAGTTAATTACCTGAGCAAAAGCCGCTCTCGTTGCTAATAACAACTGTACTGTCTCCGTGACCGATTTCGGCCTTTAAATCAGGCCATTTCCAAGTTGCGTACAGAAAGAATATACAGGGTGTTAAAAAGTGTCGAATATTTGAAAGGTCGTACTAGCCACTGAAAAAAAATAAAAAAGCCAATAAACATGGGTCCGGAATAGCTTATCTTGTGGGATCTGTACACATATTCATAGCGGCTGAAAGAAAAAGTATACAGTATTGTGAGTGGTGGTAGTACATATCACAAGACGAAATAAATAAATAAATAAAATAAAAAATAAAATTCAACATGGGTCCGAGAACACATACTTTCTGCGACCTGTACCCCTGTTCATATAAGAGGGTCAACCTGACATCCATTCATGACACTTGTTATAGGAGGTGCTCAATGTGCAGTGTGACGTATGTCCATGGCAACGCATCCCTCTGTCCTTCGGTGTAAGAAATCGAGCACTCTTTGCAATAGAATTGGTGTTGGTATGCACTGAAGACGCGATCCTGTAGTGTCTGATATTGTCGACTGGAGTGACGTAGACTATTGTGTCCCCAACAAGCAAAAATGTAGGGGACTGAAATGAAATGAAATGATCGTATGGAATTGTTGGCGGGGAGGCCCATTCTGTGGAGTTCGGCCGCCGTATTGCAAGTCATATTTAGAGAACGTCACATCGGCGACTTGGGAGCCAGTGATGATGAAAATGATGACGAAGGACACTCAACGCACATTCCCTTGTAGGGGATCGAACCAGCGTTCCCTGCGTGGTAGGCGGTAATGCTACCGCTACGCTACGGAGGCGGACGGCTGAAATGTGAGGAACGGAGAGGCCAAGGTGTCGGGCCTACCCGCCCTATCCAGCCCTCCTGATATGTCAGCGGCAGATGTTCACGTACATTGCGGGGGATATGTGCTGGTGCACCATCGTGCATAAAATCCCTTGTTGACAAGGCGCTTACTCCAAAAGATAGGTAGTAAGTTAAGAAGCAGTCGATGATAATCAGTCCCATTCAATTTGTTGTGGTACAATGTATGGGCCAAGTAATATGCCATCACGGAAGCCTGTCCATTTGTTGATGGAGAAATGATGTTGATGCACTTTTTCTGCAATTAATGGTCATAGAATTTCTCAACGCCGTCTATTGTGAATCCCACCTCATCGACAAATAAAATCTTCGACGAAAAGAATGGATCAGGGGCACACTTCTGCTACAGCCACTGAAAGAACTGCAATCTGCTACGGTGGTATTCTGGACCCATTGATGGTAGGCATAGAACAATTGTGCATGCGGTACCACCCCGACAAGAGGATGACTCACGCCATCTGCTGCTGCTGCCGCCAGGCACCCCACAATGGCATCAGGTCTTTCGTCCATTAAATATAGCACATGCTCCTCCATCTAAGGTGTGAGCACAGACAGAGGCCGTCCAATGTTCCATTTGTGGAAGCTAGAGAACATGCGTGCTTCAGACGCTGAAAAATTCGGCCGGACAGCTTATGGGAAAGCACATTGCGACGTGGATATTTTTCCGAGTAGAGGGCATGGGATCGCTGGCTACTTCAATTTGCTAACCCCGCCATATCACTTGTGGAGTAATAAGTTCTCGTTGCTAACACGTGGAAGAAGAACGGAACTAGTCATGCACAAGACAGTACAAACATCATAATAACAGTGAACAAACAATGAAACCATTTTTATCAGTAGATAAGACACAACGATGTATCATCATCGTTGCAAGTGATTTACTGCACAATAACACACTAAAAACAAGACTGAACCTTCAGTAACTGCAATACAACGCAAAGTACACAACCGTCTGTACTACCCGATACTCAGATTGATGTGTTCACTGGAGTACGTTGATACAGAATGACACGTACAGCAGTGAACCCTGTTTATTGACGAACCACCGAGACAACGATTGTGCCCTTATAGTGTCTGCTCACTCGATGTTTATTTTGGCTGTCACGTAAGCGGAATATCCACAACCAAACATCTTCAGTCACTATGGACAGATGTACAGATATCAGAAAATATGCGCCTCCATACCCACGTTTATTGAACATTTTTTCATATTCTCATCATTACACCCAACTGTCAAAACATTCGACACGTTTTTAAAGCCCGATTTAAGTTACACTGTGTTCAACTTAACTGGCTCCCCCTCTGCTTAAATTTAATTTATAGCCTGTAGGTCTTGTCTACGCTTATTTATCATCTTTTCCATAGTGTTCTTACGTAGCATCAGTTCACACGTCAGTGATATATCTAAGTGGTTGTGTGCTGTCGCTGGAGGGCTGAACCCCTTCCGTTTACTACGCTGGCAGTTCTTGAGAATCCACTTTCTCTATTGGTGCCCAACAGGATGTAGTTTGCTGCACTGCGGTATGAATATATATAATGCCGAATTCTTTTACAAATATGTGACTGTCATTTAAGATAGTCTGGTTTTACATTATAACATTGATGAAGACCATTCTTCGGTAATAATTCTTTACTGAGATTTGTCTGCTTTCCTAACTCTAAATACCTGTTTGTACAGTGTACATATATTACCAACATACTGTATACATATATTTGTAAGCTACCTTGCTCAGATAATTAAGTGTCAGATACTGACAAACTTAAATTGTAGGTCATAAATTTGATTTTTGTTTGCATTCACACATTTATCACTTCTTTATTGTGGTCATTTGTGAAACCAAAACCGATTCCTTCTTATCTGTATGCCTATTGGTTTACATTTGCCGGATACGTCACTTCATACACAATGAATAACGTTATTACTCTATGACAGACATTTTAGGCGGAATCAGAGAACAAATGTAATCAGTAGGCAGGAATCTTCTATGATGGATAGCATCCATAAATAAAGACGAATATCCAATACCACGGGTCTCAAGTCAGTTTTGTGTGCTATCATGATATACGTCTGCAGAAGGGTTCCACTCGACGGTCATTGTAAAGCACCGATAACGACAGCAGATATTTCGGAGAGATAATAGTTTTTTGATGGGTGACCACATCTGCCAGAGCCAATTTCAACCCACAGATTTGTAATTTAAATGTGATGGATGTGTAGCCTGAGCGAAGGTGGAACTTGTGGCTTCAGTATCCTTAGGTCTTACAGAGATTTAATAAGTCAGAAAACACAACGAATGAAGCCGTGGATTCAGAAAACCGTTAATAGTTAAGAACATAAAAGTAATTTTATTGATTATTAGTTTCGGATTGTCTGCAAGCCACCTTCATATCATAACAAAAGACGTTGATTAATGAACAGT
Source organism: Schistocerca nitens (assembly GCF_023898315.1). Taxonomy (NCBI): domain Eukaryota; kingdom Metazoa; phylum Arthropoda; class Insecta; order Orthoptera; family Acrididae; genus Schistocerca; species Schistocerca nitens. Next base: position 291,679,655 of record NC_064614.1, on the reverse strand, counting down.
TGCTAACAGCGGGACGCTTCGTCGTTATTTGTTTGAGCTGGTTCGGTTGTTCCACAATCCAATGGAACAATGACGTAAATAATTTAAGAATAAAAGATCGTCGTATGTAATGCACACTGACACAATCAGAGAGTTTACATTTGTGGACACTGACTTCATGCTTGCCACGTTACGTCATTCTAAAGTAACGACAGAGGCAGTGACTGTTATGGACTCTGTAGTACGAGATGCCTGTTCTACATTAGAAAATAGTAATACGTAACCTCCTTATGTGAACATAAACATCAAGTGTCGCTCTTGACACAAGCCTCGGCAAACAAGGAAGTGCTCGTGCTGCGACAGGCAGAGGACTGAGTCACGGCCTCTGACGTCACTTCAGAATAACATCATGTGGCAAGCATTATATCAGTGTTCACGTAAGTAAATTGTCTGGTTCTGTCAGTATGCATTACTTGAAACGACCTTTTATCCTGAGGTAATTTGTGTAAGTGATCCATCTGAATACAGCAAACGATCCTGCCCAAACAAATTATGACAATGCGTGAGGTCGTTGGCCGGTTTAATACTAGTCAATGAATTTTTATGATCTGAAAATGGCTTTAAGATAAGCGGAAACTAGTAATCAAGAAGTTATATTTGCGACCTTCACTATTAACGATTTGTTTGAATTCTCAGCTTCAACACAACAGGTCGCTTATACCGAAATTTGACCATGTCAATCAATAAGGCAACAGAAAGAACAGAAAAATATTCCGAATTAGACAGTATAAAGTTTATCCAACATTTTTTCGTTCTGAATCCAGTAAAAGGATTCATGAGTTTATTAAATTTGCCACTCGAAGCTAAATTAAGAGTTATGCGCTTTTGTATCAACCTACAAAGTAACATAAACTTCACCTTTGGAGAAAATTTATTCTTACAGACGTTCATGATTTGACAACATTCAGTTTCGGACAGGCTCCGTCGTTAAAGAAAATTACGTAGAATTTTGAATGAAAATACTAACGACGCTTCCTTGATAGTAATGGCAACATCATGTTTAAATTGCTATATTTTGGGATTGTAAATTTACTCATCTGTAGTAGACACAACAAGTATGTCAACGTATTTCACTCATTAACCCATAACGTAACTTCTTAAATTAGAACAACGTTTGCGGCACTGACGTATAACCATGCACACCGAATAGCAGATGCACTGTGCTCCTCTATTAAACTGTTCAGAGGGTGAGATAAATTGCGAGAAGTGGTTCGTCAATACTATGTGCAGCAAGCTGCTCACATTCCGGTAACGTTTATTTTTATATGGCGTATTCATTATACTCAAAGTCGCGAGGTATTAAATGATTTCTTCATCGCCCATTTTTCTTAGTACTCTGGGAATACTTAATTAACAGTTCCAGCGGGTCGTAGAATGCCACTGTCCCGAACATTTTGCTAATCTACTGATACATATTATGTTATAATTAAAAGTAATCCCGACTGTTATTCGACCGTGTGTGTTTGTTAAAATTTATTAACGGACATTCAACAGTCTCTGAAATATCTCTTCGTTTTATGATTCACGTTACAGGAACAGTCACTCTGCCAAATTCGAAGAGATTGAAGACACAGCATAATGAGGGTACTGATTAAGAAGATTACACGCTTCTACACTAAGTTGTAGACAACGTTTTTTTTTTAATCAATGAAATATTTAAGCTGTTGGTGCAGTAAAATTAAATGATGCAGTAAAATTAAATTGCACAATAAACAGTTGAAATGTATCTTACAATTACATTATATCTAATCATCTGAACAGTCTGCGGGAGAATAACATAAGTGCGCTATAGCTCATTAATATCTCGCGCAATCGTTTTTATACCGAAGCAAATTTAAACGAAGAACTCAAGGAGGCCGTAAAGTAAAGTAAAATCTCGTGCAGTACTTATCCATACCACTTAAACCATGATTCATTATGAAATGTTAATGAACTATATTACAAATTTCAACGCATCTGTGTTTACGTACATTGCCTCCAAAAAGTATTCGTTCGACCTTAGGGCATAGGATATAACAAGAACAATAACAGAAATATTGCTAAGAAACGAATAATAATTCCCTTACATTACTTAATATCTATATGTATTAACAGAACGCTATTAATGTTCTTATGTTGCTTAATTTATGAACAAATCCACGTTATTTTTAAACATCCCACAGATGATGTGAAACAAATGTTCGTATAGTAAACAAGATCCCAGGTATGATGCTGCCGTGACACACACCCCTCTCTCTACCCGTATGCAATTGTTTCATCCTCTGTAGTGGATAGTTCCCTACCTGTATTCAAATGCCTTGTGAATGATATTTATGGAATTGGGGCCGAAAACTGCAAAATAAGAAAGAGAAACCTTCATCAGGATGTTTCGAAAAGAAAAATCGTTTCAAAAAATCTTAGAGACCATTGGCAGACCTACCAGTACAGTGTAGACTGTCATATACAGGTTTAATCAGATCAAAAACAATCCGACACCTTGTGCTCTCTGTCATCTATTATCCTCCATACTGTTCCGACTTGGTTCCATCCGATTTCCACCTGTTTCCAAAGCTTAAAGAGCACGACCGATGATTTCACTGTGACAGTGATGATGCGGTGCATGCACAGGGTTGCGGCTGTGACTCCGTCAATAAAGTCATATATTCAACAGAAACGGTATCAACAGTGTGGTCTGTTCTTAGGAAAAATGTGTTCGTCGCCAGGGTGACTATGTAGAGAAATAAATACACTCTAAGACGAGAAAAACAACGAAGTAACTATTCTAATAGGACGGAAATCGGTAGATATTATGTGCGTGTACAGAAAAAAAATGATAAGAGATAAAAAAGAAGGGCGTCACAAATTGAGCACAGTGGTACGCTGACGATATTCTATGCTATGTTTTGTTGTCCTTCATGTCAAGTCGTCCTGGCCTTACATTTCAGCAAGATAATGCCCGCACGCACACGGTGAGAGTTTCTACTTCTTATCTTCGTGTTTTCCAAATCCTGCGTTAGCCAGCAAGGTCGCTGGATCTCTACTCAATTGCGAACGTTTGGAGCATTGTGGGAGGGCTCTCCAATCACCTCGAGCTATTAACGATGTAACGCGACAGTTGCACATAATTTGGAACGATATCCCTTAGGAGGACATGCAGCAATTCTGTCAATGAATTCCAAGTCGAATAACTGCTAGCATAAGGGTCAGAGGTGGATTAACGAGTTATTGACTTTCTCAACTTGTGACGCTCTTCCTGCTGAATAAATCTTCCATTTTTCTGAAATTGCAATCATTAATTTGTCTGTATATGTACGTGACATTTACTGATTTCTGTCCCATTCAGATAAATTCCTTCGTGGTGGGTCGCTGCTTTTATATTACAGTGTATGCAGTATGACGTTAATAACGTATGTTTTACACTGAAGAGTCAAAGAAGCTGGTACACCTTCCTAATATCGTATAGGTTTCCCACGAGCACGCAGAAGCGCCGCAACACGACATGGAATGGGCTCTACTAATGTCTGAAGTAGTGCTGGAGGGAACTGACAACATGGTCTTGCAGGGCTGTCCATAAATCAGTAAGAGTGCGAGGAGTGAATATCTCTTCTGAACAGCACGCTGCAAGGTATCTCAGATAGGGTCAATAGTGTTCATGTCTCGGGAGTTTGGTGGCCAGCAAAAGTGTTTAAACTCAGAAGAGTGTTCCTGAAGCCACCGTGTAAGAATTCTGGACGTTTGGGGTGTCGCAGTGTCCTGTTGTAATTGCCCAAGTCCGTCGGAATGCACAATGTACATTAATGGATGCAGGTGATCAGGCTGGATGCTTACGTACGTGTCACCTGCCAGAGTCGTATCTAGAGGTGTCAGGGGTCCCATGTCACGCCTCACACAATTACAGAGCCTCCAACAACTTGAACAGTCCCTGCTGGCATGCACTGTTCATAGATTCATGACGTTGTCTCCCGTACACGTCTATCCGTTCGATACAATTTTAAACAAGACTCATCCGACCAGGCAACATGTTTCTTGTCATCAACAGTCCAATATCGATTTTGACAGGCCAAGGCGAGATGTAAGATTATGTGTCGTGCAGTGATCAAGGGTACAAGAGTGGGCCTTCGGCTCCGAAATCCCATATAGATGATGTTTCGTTGAATGGTTCGCACTTGTTGATGGCCCAGCGCTGAAATCTGCAGCAATTTGCGGAAGGGTTACAGTTTTGTCACGTTGAACTATTCTCTTCAGTCGCCGTTAGTCCCGTTCTTGCAGGATCTTTCTCCGGACGCTGTGATTTCGGGGATTTTATGTTTTACCAGATTCCTGATATTCACGGTACACTCGTGAAATGGCCGTACGCAGCACTTCATCGCTAGCTCGGAGATGGTGTGTCCCATCGCTCGTGCGCCGACTACAACACCACGTTCAAACTCACTTAAATCCTGACTGCAATTGTAGCAGCAGTAACCGATCTAACAACTGCACCAGACACTTGTTGCCTTATATAGGCGTTGCAGACAGCAGCACCATATTCTGCTTGTTAGTATATGTGTATTTGACTACGGTCCGCCCCTGGTAGCTGAGTGGTCAGCGCGACGGAATGTCATAGCCGGGTTCGATTCCCGGCTGGGTTGGAGATTTTCTCCGCTCAGGGACTGGGTGTTGTGTTGTCCTTATCATTATCATTTCATCCCCATCGACACGCAAGTCGCCGAAGTGGCATCAACTCGAAAGACTTGCATCAGGTGAAGGGTCTACCCGACGGGAGGCCCATGCCACACGGCATTTCCATTTGAAAAAGCATGCCTATACCAGTTTCTTTCACGCTTCAATGTATTTAAAAAGCTTTAAGAGTTTTCACGTAAAAATTCGGAGGCATTTCTTTTCGGAACGTCCTTCGGTGGAGGGGGCGGGGGAGGGGGGATGGCCGTTGCCGTAGTATAATAATAAAGGGTGATACGTGCCCACCACATCCAGTGAGATGGTTGTCGGAGGAGTTCTGATTGTGTGTATTACGCCAATAGTATATACACAGTGGTGGTATAACATATGTAACATCCAAACCGTGTAGAACCAGCTGTTACAAAGGACGAAACAGCATCACAACCGTAGAATAGTGTTCTGAAGCCGAACAGAATACGTATAAATCTGTGAGACAACAGTTAAGTCTCGATTCCTGCTTCTCATGTGCACCAACAACAGAACAAACGCCGGCTGAAGTGGCCGTGCGGTTCTAGGCGCTGCATTCTGGAACCGCGAGACCGCTACGGTCGCAGGTTCGAATCTTGCCTCGGGCATGGATGTGTGTGATGTCCTTAGGTTAGTTAGGTTTAACTAGTTCTACGTTCTAGGGGACTAATGACCTCAGAAGTTGAGTCCCATAGTGCTCCGAGCCAATTTTTGAACAGAACAAACGAAATAAATCATTAACGCTCAGCTCGGGAACCATGTACGAGTAATATTTGAGCGTAGGTCACAACAAACTCATCAGATGGAAAATATGAACCACGATCTTAGCACTCATGGCACAGGAATGTGAACGACACTGCCTTTGAAGCTGATAGCACGTACCTTGCAGGACCTCCACTATTTCTTACGTGTGGACCGCGGCCGTCGTTAGCGTAACTGCACGGTTACCCACACTCAGCGGGTGGCTCCCAAGGGAACAGCTATACAGAGCAGTGAAGTGCGAGCTCTTCGCGAAGTCGTGGAAAACGCGGGAGACTGGCGGTGTTTCTTGCGAGCGCCCGCAGCGAGCACTGCGTCCGCCGGTGACGAAGGCGCAACCAGAGGCAGAAGCAGAGGATGGGCCCCCTTATCGGTCTGCGGCAGACCGCTTCCTCGTCCCAGAAGCGGCCGCTGACGACGGCGCGGCTGCCATCGCGTCCGTCTCAGCGGGACGCACGTAGGGCTCCGAGAGGGGGCAGCCGCACACACGCCGCGTGCTTCCTCCTTCACGTACAAGGCTTTGCAGCCTGCTACGACGTCTCGACGTAAGAAACTCTACATACTGGCTGACAGAAGGCCACGGAGCGAGAGGTTATCTGATGTTATTTCAGCCATTAAAACATCGAGTTAAATTTACAAAGAATTTGGCTGTATGAGCCCACTTATCTCTACGACATATGAAATAGAAGTAGGAACTTAAGCCAGCCGAGATCACTATAGTAAAGCATTTATTTTGATTACCAGTTTCAGCTACGTTGCCATCATCAGACTTAATGCAATATACTTTAATGAATCTCGTCAATAAAATGTGTGTATTGTAGTTTTGGCTGGAAGTCCCCTTTCGGGGAGTTCGGCCGTCTGGTGCAAGTCTTTTTGTCTGACCCCACATCAGCGACTTTTGTGTCAGTTATAATGAAATGATGATGAGGACAGCACAACACCCATCCCCGAGCGAAAGAAAAATCTTCGAGTCGATGAGGAAAGAGGAAATGAACCCGATCCCCTCACATGGGTCCGCAGCTCGTGGTAGCGTTCTCGCTGCCCACGCCCGGGTTCCCGGGTTCGATTCCCGGCGGGGTCAGGGATTTTCTTTGACTCGTGATGACTGGGTGTTGTGTGCTGTCCTTAGGTTGGTTAGGTTTAAGTAGTTCTAAGTTCTAGGGGACTGATGACCATAGATGTTAAGTCCCATAGTGCTCAGAGCCATTTGAACCATTTTGAACCCCTCACATGGCATTTAGCCGCCCTGAACATCCTTCATGATCATCATCATCATCATCTTTATGTTCTTCTTCTAGTTCTTTTCTTTCCTTTTTAGTCTGAAGCTGAAGGAATTTATAAATTCATTCGCAGACATGCGAATACGAATGTGCAACAGCTTTACTACTAATATATGAAAATTAGTGCTGAACAACACTCGAACCCATACTTTCCTCCTTTACACGAGTTGTCGCCTTAACCGCTTCTTTAAACCGCTCCTCCCCCCTTAACTTTGGGCCTTGCTGTTTTAATTTTTTTATTATTTTATCTGCAATTAAATTTTTCAATAAAGGTATTCCAGCATTACAAAATACAAAATCTCAGGAACGATGCTAATAAAATTTGTGTATACGAACGGAATAATCATAGTTACTACGTGAAACAGCACTTGCTCTGAAATTAACCACAAAAAATTACAGAATACAGGTAGCTAAGGAAACAGTTTGAGTGTATCTTTTTTTTAACTATACAGTGTAAAAAGAATAACATAGCGAAAAACTCAAAGATGCTACAGGTGGCTGAAAATGAATCCGCGACGGTCCGCTTTGTAGAAGTCGCTTGGGGACATGCCTTCGGAAAGCGAACGCCGAGCCTCTCATGGTCATGAGAATCTAGATTCACCTGTAAACTCCGCCACCGTGGAATCCAGCTTCTCATGACTGCCGTGGAGGTTCCATCTGCGAGGTGGGGTGGAAAGAATGTTCCCTAGATAGAAAAAGTAGACTGGTATTTAACGTGTCGTCTTTTTACGTGTTGTCGTGTTAGCAAAAACGCCCAAAAATCGATGACGTTCTTGGTCCGTTTCTGAAAAGATGAGGACGGCGATGACTTTATCCAGGTGACCGCAAGCATCTTTGATGGCGGAGCACACTGGGGACGATCACGTGCGTTGTTACCCAGAAATAAAGGGGCAGCATCTGCCGCCGCGCTGAAGAGGAGACAGTATTAGCCCTTGTCGTCCACATTACACCTCAGGCAGATTATCTCAGGCTTTTTCTTGTAGCAAATTTAAGAATGAAAAGCTTCAATAGTCATTAGTATGCTGTCATTTACCAACCGCCACCAAAATTTTGGCCGTTTATGGAAAAGGGCTGTTATTGCTTAAACGGTTGCTGACCACGCAGTCATGTTAAAAACTTTAGCGTTTACGGAAGAAATTATTGTAATAGGAAGTCTTGTATTCTGTACACAAGTTCGACTCTACAATACTTATCAGCGTTTGTGTCCATCCTGCAGATTTCTGATGTGATACGTATTCTGCCCGTGAACCATGGACCTTGCCAAGTAGGGTGATCCGTGTGCGTCTTCAACGCAGACAGACGTACCGTTGGTGCAACCTCATCGCGGGGGCATGTGTGGAAAAGTCGGTCTAAGAGGTACTTCCTGAAGGGGGCAGCAGCCTTTTCGGTAGCTGCACGGACGACAGTTAGGATGATTCACTGACCACTTCTCGAAAAACTAGTTCACGTGGACTTGCTGTGATGGTACCACGGACGGCTGAATGCAGGGCGAAAGTGAAGCCATTTTTCCGATAGCATGCAGCACTACTATATGGTTTAATAGTGATGGTACTCTCTTGGGTAAAATATTACAGAGGTAAAAAGTATCTCATTCGGATCTCCGAGGGATGAAAATTCAAAATGATGATGTCATCAGAAAAAACAAAACGACACACTACTGGTCGGAGCGTATAATATTTGATACTTAGGTAGGCAGATGAGGAAATTTTAGATGGAAACGGGAAGGTTGCTTCTAATTATAACGGGGATTAGTGAAATGCTCTGACAAGACGTACAGGTCTCCTAGCGAGGTCAGCAAACGGTTATAAAAGCGAAGACAAAGAGTGGTAATGCAGGAATACGTCTAATAATAAGATGAAAACAGGAATGCAGGTAAGCTACTATGAAGACCATAGTCATCATGACCTCAACAGAAACGAAGACAACACCCACCACAGTAGCACAAGTTTATATGCCCACTGGTCATGTTGATGACATTGACAAGTATAAAGAGGTCAAGGAAATTATTGAAACAGGAATACGGAGACGACAGAGTACCCGATATATGTTACTACGTACATTTCGATAGTAAAGAAAAGAAAAGAGAAGAAAAAACTGTCGGAGAATATGGACTGCAGGAAAGATTGTTTACGTGCAAGAGCGTGAAGAGAACTGAAGATACTGGAAGGATTAAGATTGATTATATAACGGTAAGACAGATTTCGAAACAAGATTTTAGTCTGTAACACATTTTCAAGGGCAGATGTTTATTGGTTATGCACCGCAGATTAAAAGTGAAGAAATAGCAAAAAGGTAGTAAATTAAAAAAGAACGTTCGTGAAATTGACCAAAAATGTCAATTTTCAATTTATTTTTTATTTATTAGTAGAACTCATGGACGTTACCTCCCCAAAGTATCAATGACGAATCGCGTCCAAATTCCCTGAAACATTAAAAGTGTGACACGACCTTCCTGCCATACTCCTTTTTGAAGCAACACATAACAAACTAGACCCTCCAACTTTCCAAGAAGTAGAAAAAATTCTTAAAGAACAAAAAAATTATAAGGCATGTGGAGAAGATCAGGTTTTTGTTGAAATGTGGAAATATGCAAGTGACACAGTCAAGACCTCCTTACACATGGCTCTAACAAAAATTTGGGTAACAGAACAATTTCCCGAACATTGGACCACAGCTATCATCCACCCACTACACAAAAAGGGAGATAAGAGCAACCCAGACAACTACAGAGGAATCTCTCTCCTAGATTGCACATACAAAATTCTATCCAAGATCCTATATAAAAGAATCAAGGAGCAATTAGAACAGGAGTTAGGGGAATATCATGGAGGTTTCAGACCATGGAGAAGCTGTGCAGAGCAGATAATTAGTTTAAAATTGATTATGGCATACTACAAGAAATGGAACAAACCTCTGGCAATAACATTTGTAGATTTTAGGAAGGCATATGACTGTCTCCACAGACCTTCAGTATTCAAAATATTAAGAAATCAAGGACTCCATCCAAAACTAATTAAAATAATACAACTCACTCTAACCAACACCAAATCAAAAGTGAAGTTTAGAGGAGAAATTTCGGAACCATTCCTCATAAAAACAGGCTTAAGACAAGGTGACTGCCTGTCACCATTACTGTTCAACTGTGCACTGGAATACATAATGAGAGAATGGTACAAGGACAATTCAAAGAGTATAAGAATTGGAAGTGCAAAAGATGATATTAGCTTAAAATGCTTGGGATTCGCTGATGATCTTGCTCTCCTAGCCAACACCGTTCAAGAAACCAGGCAACAAGTGAAATCACTACAAGAAATAGCAGAGAAAGTAGGCCTTAGAATATCATTTGAAAAAACGGATATTATGCTAACTGATCCACCACTTGCAAATAAAATTACAATAGGAGAACAGGAAATCAAAATTGTTGATAAATTTAAATATTTAGGCGAAATAATAACATACAATCTAAATGAGAAGCCATCATGGCAGAATAGAATAAAAAAACTGAGCTATGCAAATTACATTACCAAAACTACATACAACAAAAAAAGCCTATCTATAGATGCAAAATTAAAACACTATAAAACAGTTACACAACCAGAAATAACGTATGCAGCTGAAACTATCTTCAAAACAACTAATACAGCAGAAATTGACAGATTACTAAAAATAGAAAGAAGAGTAATTAGGACATGTATAAATAAACAGTATAAAATAAATGGACATTGGAGAATAGCATCAAATGAAACAGTATATAAGAAAATAGAACCAGTCATGAGCACAATCAGGAAGAAACGCATCTCATTCTTTGGACATATGATGAGAACTCCAGAAAACAGAATTAGTAAAAAAATAATACAAAAACTGTGGAATAGCAAGAGCGACATTAAATGGATCACAGAAATGAAGGAAGATATAAAAGAATTTCAAATTACAGTAGATGACCTAAAAAACAAGACAGAGAAAACCAGAATACTGCAAGACCCGCAAACCAGACTACAAATGAAAATCAATAAAAGGAGTACAGGAAGAGTTGTCTCAGATGAAGAAAGAAAGAAAATATCTGAAAGAATGAAGAAATATTGGGCAGACAGGAGATCAAAACACCTTTCATATAAGAATAGACTCTAATAATTATGTTACCTAAATATCATATTAAGTTATTGTTGAACCAAATTGTATACCTGTGTAACAACTTGTTTAGAACTTTGTATTTTTGACTAGAGTGGTCCAATGAAGGCCATAAAATGAAATAAATAAATAAAAAAAAAAGATGGGTGAAGTACGACTCGCTGGTTCATTTTGAAAGCTAGTTTGCCTGCTTAGCTGAGTACAGTCACCACTGTAGTGTTGTGGGTGACGAAAGTAGACGAGGTTAAGTTGCGTATGAGGAATTTTGCCGGCACGGTCGCTTAGCGTGTTCGGTCAGCGGGATAACTGCCCTGTGTAGTAAAAAAAAGTGAGTGAGTGGTTCAACGATGAACCGGAACGTGTGTCATAGGACCCACCCCGAACAAACGCAATGAACAATAACGTACAAAATTAATAAGAAAACAAAAATAATAAAACAAGTGGTAACGTACTTGCCTCCCATGCAGCAGACCTAGATTCAATTCCAGGCCGAGCTAAAAATTTTCTCCGCTCGTGGACTGGGTGTTGTGTTGCACTCATCACTTTTCCATTATCACCAACACGCAAGTCGTCCAATGTGGCGTCACTTGAAATATTTGGCTCTTGGCGGCCGAATTTCCCAGGATGGGGCTCCCGGCCATCAATGTCACGCCATCGTTTAATTTCATTTTTAAAAGCTAACTTGCACGGGATACATCTAGAAGACTGCAGTACATACTCTTTGATTTTACAGATCGTCTGTGACTCTGTTCTGTATCTTATAAACAACAAAAAACCAGATGCTCTGTTTATGAAGAAGACTGGTAAACGAAATTGGGCATAAGAAATTAAACAAGAAGAGAAGCATTGAAGGGAAAGCCCCTGAGTATAAATCTGGGGTTGGACTTTTTGAAAATTCCGTTTACTTAAAGTTACGTATTTTTTCTGAGAAGCTATGAGGGCTAGAATTACGAAATTTTGTACACACATTTCTATAAACCCAATTAATGTTTTCTCAAGAATAGATGTTGGTATTCTGAGTGCACTCAGAGATATGGGGCAAATTCCCTGGAATTATGCATGAATTTTATGTTATACTAACAGAATTATAATCAAAAAATTAATAAAATTCTCCTATTCGATATATTCAAAAACTCTCATTAGGGAAGCTTACTATATGCGAAGAGATTAAACAGAGATGTTTTGTAGAACTCTTTTGAATAGTTTCTGAGAATACTATTTTTTGAAACTAAAATTTTTGAATTCCGTATAAAAGTTAGATATGTATATTGAAGGATTTTATTTCCTGTAATGCATGGTACAAAATTTCATTGTGGTAATCTTCAAAATTGTGTATTTGGTCTATCTTTCAATTAGTGCATGTTTTTCATGAACGTCTCTCCTTAAGAAAATGCGACCTGGATCAGTTGTTGGAACGATTCTTGAGTGTTTCAGAGGAAGCATTAGGCAACGTTGGGCTGAAACAGGGAAAAGAATGCAGTAGAAAATGTATGGTTAGCTTAGAGGAAACAGAAAAATTGGGAAATTTGTGGTAAGATCTTTGGAACCAAACTGCTACGTAATCTAACTTAAATTAACTTACCCTAGGACAACACACATACCCATGCCCGAAGGAGGACTCGAACCTCCGACGGGGATAGCCGCACGAACCGTGACAAGGCGCCCTAGACTACGCGGCTACCCCGAGCGGCTATGAAACAGGGAACACAGCAAAGAGTCACACGAGTAAAATGACGAGACCTAGTAGAAATCCATAGATAACCAGAAGATAAACAATTTAGTAGGCAAAAGGAGAAAATATATAAATGCACCAAATGATGCAGATGAAAGGCAATAGAGACGTCTAAAAACTGAGACTTATAGACATTGCAAAATAACTAAAGAGGAATGGCTAGATGACAAATAAAAGGCCGTAGAAGCATTTATAATTGATGAATGGTGGGCTCCATGTGGTTCCCAAGTTGTGCAGCGACCGTAAACCATAAAATTACCAAATAAGCAGCAACCAGTTGCAAAATCCTGTTTTCTTTATTTACTTTTGCAAATCGATTTAATCTGTTTAACAGCCATCATCGGTGTTACAAATACAACAATAAAAATAAAAATAATTAATAACAGTGACCAAATGAATAAATTTACATAAAGGAACGTAAAATCAATTAAATTGTATATAGACGCATTAAACCATTTAAAATTCACATGCAAATTTACCTTTAAACGAATATGTGCCCTGAGTAGTAGCACTGTCTTAAGCAGAGGTCAAACATGAAGTAATACATCGAGAATTGACTATGACAACGAGAAACCATAAGGGGCCCTGCAATGCAAACCCGCCCTCTATGCGAAAAGATACAGCTAAAATAAAAATGAGAAGAAGAAATGACATACAAAGTGAGGTAAAATATAATGATAAAATAGTGAAATATTTACAAAAATGTATATATTGACAAAGATTTTGTCAAGCACATAGTACAGCTATATACGCCTAAAAGCGATTGTACAAATTAGTAAAGAAGGAACAAACGTAGATGAGAAGCCAAATTTATAATTGGACTAAGATTCCGCCTATATGGAAATTAAAGAGATCTTTGGAGGACTGAGAAGCAGCTGTACGAATTTAAAGTACTCAGATGGCGAAAGCAGTACTAAGCGAAGCAGGGAAAGCTGTAACTGGTGTAAGTGCAGATATTTGTGTGTGTAGTACCTTAGTATGTAAACACTTCAGAGTGTTTTAGTTGTTTTTCCACTGCATCGAACGGTCTTCCCACAAACACGTCACAACCTTTATGATGTGATGTTTCTGCGTGGTCTCAGCTGCACCACTGAAAGGAGTAAGACTGTCTATATACACTGACTGTTTTGCGTCGAAGCGTCCACAGTTCCATACTTCGACACCTGAAATGCTAATGCTACCCAGGAGAAAATTAGCGTTAAAGGCTTGCTGTTGTCACACTTACTTGTAGGTACTAACCAACCTAGAAACATACGACTTGTAATAGCTATAATTACTAGTCTGCGAATGACGTAAATACTGATGTAATGTTGTTCAGTACACCGTACTCAGTCACCACTAGAAATATCTGCACTTATACCCGTTACAGCCTGTATATAGACGTTCCAACAAAAGAAACATACTTCAGGTCAATATCAAGGGAAAAAAAGAGGAAATAGGTAAAGCTGAGAAGGGAGATGGGATAAGATGCTAGGCGAATCTGAAACAACACTGAAACGCCTAACTGGAAACAAAGCCCTTGGAATAGACGACTCTCCCTCCGAATTACTGACATCCTTGAGACATTCATTCAGCCGTGACTAAGTTATTCCAGGTGGTATGTAAGATATGTGTGGCAGGCGAAATGCCTTGAGACTTTAGAAAGAATGTAATAATTCCAATGTCAAAAAAGGTAGGTTCTGTCAGTTACGTATTCTACCGAAACATCAGTTCAGTAAGTCGTGGTTGCAAAACTTACAGGAAGATCATTTTGGGATCCGAAGAAATGTAGGAACACGCGAAGCAAAACTAGCCCTATTACTCTTCTCAGAAGATAGCATAGAGAAAGACAAACGCGATTTACAGCGCTTGTTAATGTAGAGTAGGCTTTCAACGATGTTTAGTGGACTGCACCCTTCAAAATTATGATGGTATCAGGCATAAAAGACCAGGAGCAAATTGTCATTCAAAACTTGTACGAAACTCAGACTGCATTTATAAACGTCGACTAGGTGATGCTTTAAAACATTTGTTGGTATATGGTGTCCTAACTTGTTGGCTCAGCTCCCAGGTGTCTATTGTCATAAAAGAGGACTTCATCATTTACCATTGCAACTGTTTACTTAAATGTTGTTGTTAGCCGGCCGCTGTGGCGAAGTGTTTTTGGCGCTTCAGTCCGCAAACGCGCTGCTGCTACGGTCACAGGCTCGAATCCTGCCTCGGGCATTGATGTGTGTGATGTTCTTAGGTTAGTTAGGTTTAAGTAGTTCTAAGTCTAGGGGACTGATGACCTCAGATGTTAAGTCCAATAGTGCTTAGAGCCATTTGAACTATTTTTTGTTCTTTTTAAAATATATGTTGTAGGTCAAAATGAACTAGCGCCGCTTCAAAATCGCGTATCGTTTACCTATTGCCCAACAGCAACTCGATCGGGAAAGACGTTACATCACGCAAGAGCTGGGTAGTAGAAGGTGAATTACCTTAAATCTTCAGGTGAATAATCTCAATAATATCAAAAGTCAAAAGTGATGGTAGTACTTCACATTTGTTTGCTTTAATGGTTCTAAAACTTATTAACGTGGGTATTTTTGGCAGGTGCAGTTGAGCTTTGGGTATCCAGGTGATCATACATGCATTTGTGAGAGTTCGGACATACTAAGGAGTTAGGTTTTTGGTGTAGTCAGCTATAGAGAGACTGACTACAAGGAAATTTTGTATTTATTCGAGTTTTCCACGTGTGAAATGAGGTGGAGCGTGTTACGATTATCATCGTCGGAACTGGTTTTAAATGCATACGAGGAGAACTTATGAAACAGTGCTATACAGGGCAGCTGTTTATACGACTGGCTAGGTTATCGCAATCTTGTGTTGGCAGATCTGTATCTTGACCAAATAATTACTATTGGTAGTTGGACTGAATTTTTTCATGTTGAGAAGGAGGGATTCTTTTAATTTCTAAAAACATTCAACAGCCTATTTCGCACAAACGTTCGTTTGTTTAAGACAACAGGTTTTCATAGACTTTGCTGTCATCTTACGGTCTCACAAAATCGTTTTGTTGTTCATTTTACTTTTGACCTCAGGCCAAGTTACCATTGGAAATGCACTTTACTGTGCCAACCTTCTCATCTCAGAGAAGCACTTGCAACTTGCGACATTAATTATACGCTGGATGTGTTCCAATTTCTGTCTTCCTCTACAATTGATACTCTTTGCAGCTTCCTACAATACCATGGAAGGTAATCCCTACTGACTTAACAGATGCCCTATCGTCCTGTCCCTTCCTTTCCTCAGTGTTTTCATATATTCCTTACCTCTCCAATTCTGCGTAGAAACTCTTCATTCCTAGCCTTAAGAGTCCACATAATTTTCAACATTCGTCTCTTGCACCACATCTCAGATGTTTCGATTCTCTTCTTTTCCGGTTTTCCCACAGACCATGTTTCACTACCATACAATGCTGTGCTCCAGACGTTAACTCTCAGAAATTTCTTCCTCAATTTAAGGCCAATTTTGGTTACTAGTAGAATTCTCTTGGCTGGGAATGCCCCTTTCTCCAGTACTAGGCTCCTTTTTACGTCCTTCCTGCTCCGTTCGTCATGGGTTACTTGGCTGCCTGGGTAGCAGAATTCCTGAACTTCGCCTACTTCCTGACCATCAATCCCTATTTCAAGTTTCTCTCTGTTCTCGTTACTGCTATTTCTCATTACGTTAGACTTTCTTTGATATACTTTCAATCCATATTCTTTACCAATTAGAATGTTCATTCCATTCAGCAGATCCTGTTATTCTTCTTCACTTTCACTGAGGATAGCAATGTCATCTGCGAATCTTGACATCCTTTCACCTACAATTTTAATTCCATTTGTGACTCTTTTTTTATTTATTTCTTGTTTCTTCCTTGTATAGACTGAACAGTATGGGCGAAAGACTACATCCCTGTCCTACACCCTCTTTAATGCAAGTACTTCGTTCTTGGTGTTCCACTCTCATTATTCTCTTCTGATTGTTGTACATGTTGTACTCGTCACTCCCTGAAGCTTTTCGTCAGAATTTCGAACATCTGGTACAATTTGACACTGTCGAACGCTTTTTTCAGGACGACAAAGTCTACGAACTTGATTTTTCTATAATCTTGCCTCCATTATCAACCGCAACGTCAGAATTGCATGTCTGGTGCCTTTACATTTACTAAAGCCAAGCTGATCATCAACAAACGGAGCCTCAGTCTTCTTTACGAGTCTTCTGGATAATTTTCTTGTCAACAACTTGGATTCTTCAGCTGTTAAGCCGATGTTGCGACAATTCTCACACTTGTCGGCTCTTACAGTATTAGGACCTGTGTAGATGATATTTTACCGAAAGTCGAGTAGTATACCGACAGATTCATACATCCTACACATCAACATGAACACTCCTTTTGTTTCCACTTTCACCAATGATTTTAGAAATTGTTATCCATCTCTTCTGCCTTATTTGATTTTAAGTCATTTCTTTTTCTACATCTTCAAATTTTTCGAGCGGCAGTTTTGTCTTAGCTTCCGTGCACTTCCTCTTTATTCCATACCTAAGCGACTTGTATTTCTCTATTTCTCAATTCCGCTGAACATTTTTGTACTTCCATGTTTCATGGATCAACTGAAGTATTTCTTCTGTTACCTATGGCTTCTTCGCAATTACCGTCTTTGTACCTACGTTTTTCTTTCCAACTTCTGTTACTGCCGTTTTTTAAGGAAGTCCATTCCTCTTCAACTGATCTGGCTGCTGAGCTATTCATTACTGCAGTATCTATAGCTTCAAGGAATTTCAAGCGTATCTCTTCATTCCTTAGTACTTCCAATTTCCACTTCTTTGCGTACGGATTCTTCCTGAATTAACCTCTTAAATTTCAGTCTACTCTTCATCACTATTAAATTGTGGTTTGAGTCTATGTCTGCTCCTTACGCGTTACAATGCCGTATCTTATTTCAGAATCTCTGCCTGACCTGATGAATCTGACTGAAATCTTCCCGTATTTCCAGGTCATTTGCCAAGTATACCTCCTTCTCTTGTAATTCTTGATTACAGTATTCCCTATTACCATATAAAATTTATTGAAGAACTCTACGAGACATTCTTCTCTCTCATTCCTTCTACCAAGTCCACTATTTCTTCTACTCCTTCACCTACAACCCCATTCCAATGTCCATAATTATTAGGTTTTCTTCTCCCTCTCTGTACTGAATTACCTGTTCAATATGCTCATATATTTCCCCTCTCTCTTCATCTTCAGCTTGTGACGTCAGCATGTATAACTCAGCTATCGTTGTCAGTGTTGCTTTCCTTTATTTTGTTTTGTTTTAAGGGGGCAAAAACTGCTAGGGTCATGTCAAAACTGTAGAACATGAAGACAAAGAGAGGAGTTAGAAACAGCTACACTTTAATCCCAATTCACGTAAGAGACGACAGCTAAAAACAAGGACACGGAGAAACGTTTATAAAATACGCCATAGAGAAACGGAGGTCCTGAACTAAAAATTATGTGTTATTCACCATATTGCTAAGATGGATAAAAAGTATAAACGCGGTCGAGAGCCCGCGCATCGTTCGGTAAAAAGGCCGGTAACTCACACGATAAAAACAAAAGAGAAAGTAAGTGGTTCAGAAAAGGGCATCCCGTCAAGAAATTGCGGACCCCAAAGTTCGGTGCAATTAGCACAAAGTGGTGAGGTAAAATTACTTAACAAATGGCGATGGCTAAAAAGACAGTGCCCGATACGCAACCTAGCTAAAATGATCTGCTCAAGGTGAGAGGGCTGATTTGAACGACTGTATCACTGACCAAGTTCAAACTTTTGACAGTCCAAGCCCCGACTCATAGAACGCTATCCTTTCGTTGTTTATTTTGTCCTTTTCTCATGGTCACCTCTCCCTTGTCAGTCCTCTCCCAGAGGCCCGAATGAGGGACTATTCCGATGGAGAGATCACCATGACATTTCTTCAATTACAGGTGACACATCCTGTGGACACACATTATGTGTCTTTAATGCTATGGTTTCCACTGCCTCTGCATCACCCCGTTGTTGATCATTGCTGATTATTCCTCCTTTGGTGATAGTTTCCCATCCCAGGGGAAAGAGAGTGCCCTGAAGCTATGTCGGCTCCTCCTCCCTCTTTGATAAGGCCGTTGGCAGTATGGGGGGACTTCGTAGGCCAGAAGTCCTCGGCTGCTAATGCTGATGACTTTTGTTAAAAATTTAAATGGTGGTGGGGTTTGAACACAGACCGAGGACGTTTTGATTACAAATGAAGGACGCTACCGCCGTTTTTTCCTCGTCGTAATGGATCGTGGCGGACATCACCACATGGCAACCAATCAAATTCGTCGTTGATCACTCCTCTCAGTTTTTTTTTTATTACAAAGGGCAGCCAGCCCTCTGAGTGAACCGATTAAAGTAGATTTTCAATGTTTAGAAAATAACCGGCTTATGTAAACAGATGTTCTTCTGTGTATTGTGTTTTTTTGATGGAACTGCCATCTGCGAGCGATATATATTTGTATGACAAAATAAGTATCCGAGAAATGCTGCTTTTTGTCATACAGTATTACATAAGGAAAGGATCCACGTTTGAGTGAGATTGTTATTGAAGCAAGCTGCAGAAAGACTTGAATAGCAAGTAAAAGAATAATACTGCTAGCTCATCATACGCTAGGTAAATGCGTGATAGCCACTTGAAATCGCTATTTAAGAATTAACAAATGGATACATTTTAGGTGATGCTGTGCCGTATGTCCATCATTCCGGTGATTCCAATTCGAACATCTTCTCACTGGCGTTGCACATGAGGAGTGCTGATCCGCAGCTAGCCGCTCAGTAGAATGAGCGCCCTCTCTTGCGGACGTGCGGCGAACGGTGGAGGCGTGGAGCAGTCAGTCGACCCTCTTACATGGTGTCTGTTAGAACTTCTGGTTTGATCGGTGAAGTAGTGCTGAGCGGCTCGGACTTAATAGGGCAAAGAGTTAATGGTTGGTGTCGTGGCCACACCGTTGACGAGGCTTTTCACGGACGTTTTGGGCAGTGTCTCTAGTATAACCATAGATCGCATCAAGATGCTCTTTTCAGTTGTGAGCGAGTAAAGGTGCCTTGAACAACAATGTCTCCCGCCAAGTAGGAGGGCTCGCTGAGAGGCTTCGCCTTAATGAATGCAGCACACCTAACACAACTGCCACGCACTTCCTTCTTCATGTCAATTCTCAGCCGCACTCTGCAGGGGCAGTGAAGACGCTCCTGCAGTCTTTTTGATGGGATGTGTTCGATCACCCACAACACAGCCGTAATTGGCTCGTCCTGAGTATAGTCTCTGTTTACACGAAACGCTGGATGCGAAGAAAACACTTGGGCGCAGGCTACAAGCTATAGACTAGCTAGAGAATTATCGGAAAGCACAGGCGGCTGCCTTATATGACGATGGCGTTGGAAATTTGGTATAGCGGTCAGACAAATGTCTAAGTCGGAGCGGCGACTAAGTAGAAAAGTACCTGGAAGGTGTAGCTTAATGTGCTAAGAAAACAGTTTTGATTTGCACCGTGGTTTCCATTTCGCAACCGAACGTTCCTTACTTTCCCAACAAACCCTCGTATTTAGTTTGATTGCTTTGTGTTATACCTTAGGTCTACTATTATTGGTTGACATGGTTGGTGGTCGTCGTGTGCTAGAACGCTCTTCTGAACGAAATTGTGAGTGGAGTGCAGATGGATTCTTTTCCATCGTTGCTGCTACCGCACCCTCATTATTTCTCTATTTTGATCGACCGCTCATTATCAACTCCAAGGAAGAATCACGTGGTGGAGAGAGATGCTACTGCGTGTGCAGTGATTAGGACAAGAATTCTGTGGTTACATTTGGACATCAGATGCCATGAACTAACTACGGAATTCATGTGGTAGGTGATGAGCACCGTCTATGGGCGCGGACCAAGGTCAGTGTTGCCTGAGTTGGTGAGAAGCGTTTACATCGAGTGCGGCCCATGTCAAATGTTCCAGCGTCGAAGCTAGTTTTTCTTTTATAGTTCTCTTTGTCCTGCTTGAGAGTATAGCAATTTGTGGATTGTTCATCCTCCCTCTGTGTTCTGGCTGCTGTTAGGGTGTTATGTAGTGACGTGTTGCACCCTTATGTGGAAAAGTGAATCCAGAACTTCCCATGTGCGCTAATCGTGAAAGACTTTATTGCAAGCTCGCCGAATACAACACAAACCCCAGTGCACAAGCACAGTTGGCGCAGCGTTAGAGTCATGTGTTCCACAACACGTGAGCTGTCTCTACGAGAGCGATCAGTGACACATCATTGTTTCAAGCTGACATTGTACATAAGCATGGGTAAACGTAAGGACGTGACAGAGCGGCAAAAAGGGGCAGCTGTATTTGGCTGTGCCCATTGCCACACGATCTGTGAAATTGCTGGATTCACTGGCGTTTCGCGGTGAATTGTTTAATGTGTCTACAAGCTGTGTTGCAACACAAGTGCCAACGAAACACAACGTCAGAATTGTGGTCGAAAATAATCCTCACTGAGAGGGACTTGAGACGTGTTTCACTATCTATTAATCAAAACCAGGTGATGAATGAAGGTCCATCCTCATCTGTTAGCGACAGAGCTTCGCGACGGGCTCTGCATGCAATGAACAATTGGAGTCTATTACACCCAAGAGGCCATTGCTCACAAAGGCAAATAAAAATGACAACAGAAAAGTTATTCAGGTTGGGTGAATATGTGATTGCCTTTCTTAGTATTTACTCATCCTATTACATCTCGAATGACCTTCTAAATTACCTGATAAGCACCCCACCGAAAGTCAAGAGGACGTATTAGAACAGTGGGAAAAATGCCGACATCAGCATTCCCACAATTTGGTGGAACTGTGCGATCAGATCCTCGGTCAGTAGCTTAATCTGGATGCTACGTATTTCCACACCTTTGTGGACACACGTTCTAACCGAATCCTGGAGATTACCACGTACAGGGGCGGAATTACGAACTTTTAAATGATGCTTGTAATGACTCGTTCGGCGAGCTTATTTGGAATTCTTGTTAAGATTTATTTCTCTGGCGCTACATGCACGATAAACCTGAGGAGTTTGGTCGTTAGCAGTAGTTCCCGTGAAATTATTATGCGACTTTATGCATTCTGGTGAAAAATGCCAGGAACTGCATTTACGCTTTTGCTACTTTATGTCTGAGTAGATAACTGATGATTTTGTAAGTTGTGCAGCCTTTTTATACTGATTTTCACTATTGTATTTAATTTAATTATAAGCACTAGTACAAGAAGCTTCCTGGCGCCTCAACAGCCCTGCCAATAAATATTTCAATAAAAGATATTCAGCTCAGCTTCCTCAGCTAACAAAAGCCCAGATTTTCAATCACAACCACTAAAATTTCGATTCAGTACTATATGTAATTATTCCAGAGGGCATGCAGCTCTAGTGTACGGTTAAATGATGATGGCACCCTCTTGGGTAAAATATCCCGGAGGTAAAATAGTCCCCCATTCGGATATGCAGGAGTTCATTAGTCAGGAAGATGTCGTCATCAGGGGGAAACAAAAACGGTGTTCTACTGATAGGAGCGTGGAATGTTAGATTTCGTAATCGAGCAGATGGGTTATAAAATGTAAAAATGATATTGGATACGTTGAATTAAGATATATTGAGCATTGGTGAAGTTCAGTGGCAAGTGGAACAGGAAGTCTGATCAGTTGAATAAAGGGGTATAAATACAAAATAAAATAAGGGTAATTCAGGACTAGGTTTAATAAAAAATAAGAAATAAGGATCTAGCTTCGCATACGACGAGGCGACTGATGATCTGTATGAAGAAGAAAAGAAATTATTCAGATAGTTAAGGGAGACGAAGGAAAAATAGAAGATGAATTTGGAATGGGGAAAATGACAGAAAGCGGAAGCCACCTGGTAGAATTTTGCTCAAAGCATACTTAATCACTGATAACACTTGGTTTAAGAATCATGGAAGAAGACTGTGTACGTGCAGAAGACCTGACGACATCGGAATGTTTCAGGTTGATTACCTAACATTTAGACAGAGATTTAGGAACAAGAGTTTAAGCTATAAGACATTTATAGGGACGTATTCGACTCTGACCAATATTTACAGGTTATGAACTGCATATTAAAACTGAGAAATTGCACAAAGGTAGGAAATTAAGGTGATGGGAACGGGATAAGTTGAAAGAAGCAGTGGTTGTTGAGAGTTTCAGAGGGAGCGTTGAGCAAAGAGTGAATAGAACAGGGGAAATGAATGCAGTAGAGGACGAACAGGTAGCAGCGAAAGAAGAAATAGTGGAAGCAGCAGAGGATCAAGTAGGTAAAAATACAATGCCTAGTAGAAACACTTGTATAAGACAAGAGATACTGAAATTAAATTATGAAAGAAGAAAATATAAAAATTCATCAAATGAAGCAGGCGAAAGAGAATACAAACATCGAAAAGATGATATTGAGATGAAGTGCAAAATGGCTAAACAAAAATGGCTATAGGACAATAGTAAGGATTTAGGAGCATATTTCACTAGGAGAAAGGTAGACAAATAGAAAAATAACGAGGCCTTCAGAGAAAAGGGGAGCAGCTGTATCAATATCAAGAGCTATGACGGTAAACTAGTCCTAATCAAAGAAGGGAACGCTGAAAGGTGGATGGAGTATGTAGAGGGGCTGTACGAAGGAGATGAAATTTAAGTCAGTATTACAGAATTGTAAGAAGTCTTAGATTAAAATGTAATGGGAGGTATACTAAGAAGTAGAATTTGACAGAGCGCTGAAAGACTTAAGTCGAAACAAGGCCCTCCGTCTAAACTACAGATAGCCTTGGGAGAGTCAGCCATGTCTAAACTCTTCCATCTGGCGTTCAAGATGTATGACACAGGCGAAATATCCTCAGACTTCAAGAAGAATGTAATAATAACAGTTCCAAAGAAAGCAGTTGCTGACAGATGTGAAAATTACCGAACTATCAGTTTAATAAGTCATTGCACCAAAATACTAACATGAATTCTATACAGACGAATGGAAGAGCTGGTAGCCGACCTTGGATAAGATATGTCTGGATTTCAGAGAAATATAGGAACAACAAGGCAATACTAACCTTATGACTTCTCTTAGAAGATAGGTTACTGAAAGGCAAAGCTACGTTTATAGCAATGGCAAACATAAACGAAGTTTTCCATGTTATTGGCTGGAATACTTTTGAAATTTTCAACGTGGCAGGAGTAAGACACAGAAAGAGAAAGGCTGTTTAGTGTTCACAACTAGTACAGAAACCAGGCGGCAGTTATAAGAGTCGAAGGAAACAATGGCTGAGAAGGGAGTGACATAGGGTTGTAGCCAATCCCTTATGTTATTCAATCTGCACATCGAGAAAGCTGTAAGGGAAACCAAAGAAAAATTAGGAGTAGGAAGTTCAGAAACAAGAAATAAAAACTTTGAGGATTGCCGGTGACACTGTAATTCTGTCAGAGACAATATAGGTCTTGGGACGTCAGTTGAACTGAATGGACAATGTCTTAAGAAGGAGGATATAAGATGAACATCAACAAAAGGAACACAAGGTTAATGAAATGTGGTCTAATGCAATCAGGTGATGTTGAGTGAATCAGATTTACAAACGGCAAACGTAAAGTGATTTGCAGGTTATATCTGTGCTATTATGGACACTAAAAAAGACAAATGGAAGTCACAGGTTGTGTGGTAACTACTTTTTTAATGACGCGTTTCGATTTGTACATCGTCAGATTAGTAATAGTTAAGGAAAGCTCTTCATGCATCGATATGGAGTCATGTGTCTTATGGTTAAGACAATGCTGAATACAAAGTAACTTCGAGTCACACCAATTACACTTAAAGTAGTACATGATTTTTGTTATTTGGGCAGGAAAATAACTGGCGAAATACAGAGGATATAAAATGTAGACTGGTAATGGCAAGAATAACGATTGAGAAGAAGAGAAATTTGTTAACAACGAAAATAGATTTATATATCAAAAATATTTCTGTAAATATTTGTATGGAGAGTGGCCACGTATGGAAATGGAACACAGACGATAAACAATTTAGACAAAAAAGGAATAGAAGCTTTTGAAATGCGGTGCTACAGAAAAATGCTGACAGTTAGATCGGTGGTTGCGGTAACAAGCGAGTAGGTAGTGAATAAAAATGGGGATAAAACAAACGTGTGGCACAACCTGACTAGAAAGAGGCATCAGTTGGTAGGACACATTCTGCCACATCAAGGGAAATGTGTGGGATAAACATCGTAGAGGGAGACCAGGAGATTAATACAGTAAGCAAATTTAGGCGGATGTAGGCTGCTGTTGTTATTCGGAGATGAAGAGGCTTGCACCTTCTACAGTAGCATGAGAAGCTCACCCAACCTGTCTTAAGACAGAAGATCACAACAACAACAACAACAACAACGACAACAACATGCTGTCACCCTTGAACTTTTCATTTACTTTCCTCATTGCTTCTTCAATGTAAGGACTGGACAGTAGATGAGAAAGGTTGCATTGTGTCAACCATTTCCAATCGGAGCATTTCGTTCTTGGTCTTCCAGTACTATTGTTCCCTTCTGGTTCTTGTACGTAGTGAATATCATCCATCATTCCCTATAGCTTCCTCTTATTTTTCTCAGAAATTCGAACATCTTGCACCATTTTACAATGTCGAACTGTTTTTCTAGGTTGACAAATCGTATGAGCGTGACTTGATTTTCTTCAGTCTTGCTCCTAGCACAAACTCATAAATGCCTCTCTGGTGCCTTTATATTTCATAAAGTCAAGCTGATCGTCGTCTAATATATAATCGATTTTCTTTTCCATCCTTCTGTACATTATTCTTGATCGTAGCTTGGACACATGAGTTGTTAAGCTGATTGTGTAATGTTTCTCGCTCTTACCGGCCCTTGTGTCTTCGGAATTGTGTGGACGATATTTTACCGAACGTCTGATGGACCTAGCCAGTCTCATATATATCACATACCAACTTAATAGTCGTTTGGTTGCCACTTCCTCCAATTATTTTGGGATTTCCATTGGAATGTTACGCAACCCTTCCGCCTTTTTTGATCTCAAGTCATCCAGAGCTCTGTTAAGTTCTGACTATCGTACTGGATTCCCTATATCTTCCTTATCGAGTTCATTTTGTTCTTCTGTCTCATCTCCAGCCAAGTCTTCCCGCTCATAGAGGCCTTCAATATGTAGTTTTCACATATCAGATCTCTCTTCAGCGTTTGACAGAGGAATTCCTGTTTCTCTATCAATATTACCACCTTTACTTTCAGTTTTTTAGTACTATTCCAAAATATCAATGTAGATTTTCTGAAATTATTAGAAGGGTTGTGATTATGTTGATACGTCCTCCAGAATTGCGAGAGTATTAGCAGGTAAACAAGCAACTCACAGAGGACATAAAACACGACTGTGTTTCCTTCGAAGCAATTATCTCACTCCTAATATTTATGTCTGGAGAATGACAGTCTTGTTTAAGAAGAAACGGTGTTTTGTTTATTTTCAGTAGATTAGAAACATATTTAGCACGGAAAGATACTTTGGGTTTTATACGGGGAATTAAGCTTCCTACCTGTCTTTCCCGCTTTGACCACAGGGAAATTATCAGTGGCCTCTGGCATCGTTGTTTCATTGTGCAGGAATCTTCCTTGTACAGCGTCACTCTGTCTTTTTTCAATGGGAAGCCTTTATCAACCTACATTCCGGTATGTCGGAGGGAACTGGAACTGCTGTTTCCTGTGCAACTACGCATACGACACTCTGAACAACGTGGGCGTCGTTCACAGAAGTTCACGCAGGATGTTGTTATTTATAGATATCAGAGTGGGAGTCTAACGGATCCTCGTTCTGCTGTTAACTCTGTTAACGTCAAACGCGGGAATCCTGGTCTACTATCGCTTCTGAGAAAAATAACGCTCTTTGGGAGGAAGATGTTCGGATCACGTGTCTTACGCATCCGTACACAATAGACGTCACCCTAATGCAGCGGAAATTCATGTTTGTGGGAAACACGTCGTATAACGGCGAAGTAAAAGACAGTATATTCCATTATGAGCGAGCAAATAGAAGCATACCTTCGAAAAATCTTCACAACGGTATTAGCTCTTAATATTGTGATATAGAGTTCGTTTTTTTCTCTGTTTAGAGGCGGGGGAGAGGGTGGGAGGGTTATGACTTTTCATCTCAAAATACTAACACATAACTTCCTTCGTTATATGTCAAATCTCTTTCCCTCTAGTGCCACGGAAGCTATTTCACGACATTATCATGGATCTTATGATCCTGATACAATATTATCATAAAAACCTGGGCTGATGTTTGTGATAACTACGCCTACATGCAAATGAGTTGCTTCGTATATTACAGATTAGGTACACATCAGTAAACCATAGAATTGTATATAATTTCTTTCTCTAAAAATTCAACTTGCCTGAAGTCGCTACGTGTTCCAAGAAAGCCTTTTAACATATTACTATGGAATCGAATGGTCCATGACATATACCCGGGTAATTCATTCATATATATATATATATATATATATATATATATATATATATATATATATATATATATATGTGTGTGTGTGTGTGTGTGTGTGTGTGTGTGTGTGAAAATTCATCGCTTGACATTGATGGAACACCATCAAAATCATGATGACGACCACATCACGGAATGATTCATTCATTGACATAGCAGACAAATATGTAGTCCAAGGAAAAAAATGGTACCCAACGTTGTTAGGAAAACATTGGTCCCTAGTTCATCCATGCTATGTGACACAAAGTGTTGGATGCTGAAATATGGATTTTGTAATTACTTGAAGCATACGCATTATTTCGGGCGATAAAATCTTTTTGATTTAGAGATTTTAGTGTATCATATCCTTAGTGTGAAGAAATCAAGTTCGGACGTTGTGCCCAATGGTGTTTAACAATCACACCTGACATATCGGCTTAAAATTGCAGGCAGCTACACTGGGGTCATCACGATGGCTTTAACAAGTACGTATGTCACTGTGATTCGGGATGAAGTGATACTCGTCAGAAAACGCTTGATTTTGCTGCTACACACCCCAGGGACGGTGTTCGTGACCTTATTGTATGTAATCCGTAGCTTTCGTAAATTCTGATTCAAACTTGGGATTGGTCCAACTCTGAGGGACTCCACTGAACCGTTGACGGGGACTGGTCCAAGTTTGTTGCCTGTGTTCGAACTCCAAGTCAACTGTGTGGACTATCTATATCGTGTAACTATAGCAATGACCATTGCCGTGGTGAACTGGAATTGGAATTTTGCAGTAATAAGGACTGTAGACTGGAAGTGGCTGGGTGTTGCGACAAAATAACTATAATGTAGCAGTAAAACCTTTTATTAAAAACACTATTGTCAAACACAGTCACTGAAATATGAAGCAAAATTATTCTACAATTTTTAAAAGAAAATAATAATTACATAAAAACCTTACTCGTTGTATTTCATCAATCATAATATCTCAGACAATAGTGACAAAAAACGTTCAGTGAGAGACTTAGCAGTATCGGTAGTTCGCGAAATTTTCACAGTTCATTATTGAATTCTGGCTGAACTGTACTAGAAACCCTCAGTCGGGGGATAACTGAAAAAATTAACACTAGTCTCCTAAGAGGCATAATATAATATCGCTCTTAAAACGTAAATTACATACAATAATACAATGTGGTGACGGTAGTGCGTCTGCAATCGACTGTCAGTAACTAGTGAAAAATATGGCGCACAGTTTCAAAATACAGCTAGACGAAGTCAGCGCGGGACGCCACGGAATTTACACTGCCGAAGAAAAAGAAAATTAAAAGACCCTTGTAGAGGTTTCCAATTCACTGAAGGTTTGTGGTTGCAACAGTGCATATGGAGTACATGAAATGATCGCATGTACAGACAACAGCACAAGCGACTCTTACGTGCCAGGTATCGACCCACACTGAAACACTCGTATTATTACGTGATATAGCCTCCACGAGCTTAAATGCAGGCGCTGACTCACTCTGGCATCCAGTCGACCGTACACATGGAAAATACTGTCCCGGGATACGTTACGCTATGGCTGCTCGACCTGTTCACGCAGTTGTTAAAGCGATGTTAGCTGACGAGTCACTTATCATCCCATCATATCCGACGTTTGTTCGAATGGAGACAAGTCCGGGGATCGTGCTGGCCAGGGAAGTTGCTGCCTGTCTTGCAGAGTACGTAGAGTTTTACAAGCAGCGTTTGGACGAGCGTTATCCTGTTGGAACAACACATCACCTTGCCTATTGGAAGAACATTTCTGCACGTACCGAGCGGTGGTTAGCGTCCCCCCCCCCCCGTGCCCGCCCCCCCAGATACAGTGTGTTTTGGACGAATACACTGTAAGAGACAGCACTCACCAAGTCTATGCCGCACGCGCAAACAACCATCACTTGCTTGCAGGCAGAATCTGCTTTTATAGCGGCGCGCCATTCCAAGTTATCTTCTGACGACACGAGTGGAGTCGTGCAAGTCCATGCTGTGGAGTGAGTGGGAGACAGGCTAGAGGTGTGTTTGCCCGTTGTCGCACTGTTAATTAACCGGTTCTCAAAAGTTCTTGTGGAAACGTGTGGTCTCGCAAGCCCTGTAGGCTTGTGAGAGCTGTACGATCTGTCATTGGTGTCCTTACAATGCGACAACCCTGGCGGGAGTCTGTGCTGCGTTAACGTCCAGAACCTCATCTGTAGGTGTGAGAATGTTCACGCGACCACTGAGATCAGCATCGCTGCACAACTGACGCTGCACGTCCGAAAGGCTCCTTTCAGAGTCGCTCAGTTGTAATAGGAAGGACGAGTGCGTCTCCTTGTGGTATGGCTGACTGTTTGCTTCACACGTTTGCACCACACTGATCCTTGTGGCTGTGAGAAGTCCCTATTCAAGGGTAGATACAAATGGCGCTGTGATAGCTATGCCACAACTCCATCTGTTGGCGGACAACGCTGAAACCATTATCAGTGCGTCTATTGCCCCTAACGCGCTTCTTCCTGGACTCGGGCAGGCACGCCGGCCCCGGATCGAATCCGCCCGGCGGATTAACGACGACGGCCGGTGTGCCAGCCAGCCTGGCTGTGGCTTTTAGGCGGTTTCCCACATCCTACTAGGTGAATACCGGGTGGGTCCCCACGTCCCGCTTCAGTTACGCGACTCGCAGACATCTGACACACTTTCACACTATTTCACGATTTACACTCGACGCAGACAGCGGGGGTACACAAATTCCGTCCCGGGGGGTGTGGGGTGGGGGCAGGAAGGGCATCCGGCCACCCCTTAACTTAACCACACCACATCTGTACTTAACCCTGCCGACCCTGCGCTCAATGCAGGATAAGGGCAGTAGCAGTCTTTAGTGATGTACAGTTTATTTTCCGCCATTGTATATCAAGTATCAAGAACTGTTAACTGAACAAAGCAAAGCCTGACAGCTTCCGTAAGTAGTGCTGTGTACAGTGCACACAGCATTAGTCGTGGCCACGTCCGACAACTCCAGGCACACTCTTCCCGGGATCCAGATGAACAATGTCCGAGCCACTCATCAGCTGTTTGGCGCCACTGTCTCGGTGTCGACGGCGTTTAGTTGTCACTCCTCTCTAAAGACACCAAGTTTAGAGTCTAGACTGTGCCACTGCTACCCGACTGCAGGACAGACTTCACGGAACCAAACAACACTATCGGCTCGTCCTCTTGTTCTCGACGCCGTTATCCATATGCTGTGCACCAGCAGCCACCAACGGCCCCTGTTACACGCTTCGGCAATTCCAGTGCCAGCAGCTGCTCATTTTCTTCTCAGGTACTGGTTTGAAGCTCCCATTCGTCCGCTGCCCGTTACAGAACTCCTCAACGCCGTCGCACTGGCCCACTTGTCAACTTCGGTGGCGCTTTACTCCGCTACTTCGATGCTACGATGTCATGGCAGGAAGGCCTCATCAGCCTAGCAGTCAACTGTCGGGCCGCGTGAGACTATAAATGTGCTTCTTAATCACAACAGAGTCGGAATCCATGGTCCTACCTCTATTCGTTTCAGTCGTGGATGCTTGTAGTTTGAACCCATGTATAGCAGTATTTAAGCAAGTATCTTTAGGCCTAGGAATTGGCTCACACTATAACGCAGATGAAACAAAGTGGCGATTGTTTCCTGCCTACTACTTAGTTTTATGACTCGTCTTCCACAGACGCAATTTTGACCTTTTGGATTACAGAAGAGAAGATGTTATTGGATCTACCTGTGCTTGGCCAGTGTGCAGTCTCAATCACTACTTACTACAAAGCGGTTCTACGGATTTACGGAGTTCATATTTGTTAAGACTTCTATTTGTCAGTATCGCGCAAAGTACTGTGTTATAAGGAACTGCTAATATGGATTACAGCAGCGTCTACGCATAAATTTTTAATACTCTTACATCGCATTATCGAACCAACAGTACGCATAAGAAGAACTGAGAAAAAATGGAAGCTACTTATTCCTGTTTTGAGCTGTCTATAGGACTGAGAGTAACCTGGAAAAAGGCAAAAATAATGAAAAGTAGCAAATGAGAATAGCAAGAAGCTTAACATCGAAATAGGCGATCAAGAAGTAGATGAATTCGAGGAATTCTGCTATCTTATAAGCTAAAGCCCATGACGGACGAATAAAGGAGCACATTAAAAGCAGACAAAGACAAAGAAGGCATCCTCCCAAGAGAAGGTTACTGATATCACATATAAGCCTTAATTTGAGGAAAAAATGTCTTAGAATGTACGTCTGGAGTATAGCATTGTAGTGAATTATAGACAGCGGAAGTAGAAGCGTTTGAGATGTAGTCGAAAACCAGGTCGACTGATTAGATCAGGAACGAGGCGGTTCTACGCAGAGTCGGCCAAGAAAGGAACATATGGAAAACACAGACAAGAAGAAGGACCGGGCGATAGGACATGTGTTTAGGCATCAGAGAATAACGTCCATGGTACCAGAGGCAGATGAAGAGGTTGGTGCAGAGGACGCTTTCGTGGCAAACTACATCAGACCAATAAGACAACTGGTGACTCAAAAAAACAAAGAAACAAATTTTTATGTGACTATTGTTGTAGTAGATGGTTACAGGTATTTCGGATGATTAGCAT
This sequence comes from Schistocerca nitens, assembly GCF_023898315.1. Lineage (NCBI taxonomy): Eukaryota > Metazoa > Arthropoda > Insecta > Orthoptera > Acrididae > Schistocerca > Schistocerca nitens. Next base: position 291,647,876 of record NC_064614.1, on the reverse strand, counting down.
GAAAAGGAAATGACAAGATTTGCAGCTGTCTCTTTTGCATTTAATCTATTTACGCAACAAGGAGCCTGTTATAACTGCACGTGAAATTAGATTTCTCCCAATTTACGTTTGTCAAGGGGCATGTAATGGAACACCGAAACTGGATGCGTAAATATATCAAATCCTATAGAGAGACGGCGGCAGGTGTTTTAATTTTTATTAAGAAGTGGTACACATGGGAATCAGAAGTAACGAACATTTGTGGATAGCCTCTGGTTTGAAATTTAATGTATCTGATAAGGTGTTACTCGGAACTACCTAGCATTCACCATAATGGTGAACTATGTACAATTAAGTCATCTTAGCTGGTATTACTGGTTGAAGCGCATCTACAATGTTTCAGTGAATTTCTTCTGCCTTTCCTATGCTTGATATAAGAGTTAACGCAAAGTGGCTGGATGGTGCAATACGCAGAGCATTACGCAGTAAACGAAAGTCATGGCACATGACTTCACGCAACATGAGAATTAGTTTACAGTTATCCGCATCTTGTAGAATATTATTATAATTTCATACCATTCACAATGAGATTTTCACCTATCATTCCACAAACTTTTTAACTATACATATATATAAACGGGAATTACTAAAACGTGGTCGCCTGTCACAAAGGACATACTCTGTAAAAATGTAAAGCCATAACAGTAAGATTTGGGTTAAAGGAGAGTGTTTTCAGTAAGAACACTTACTCTGTCCGGTGTGCACGATTTGTTGGTTTCTTCTTCCTTAAGTTGACCTGCGGGAAAATAAATTACGTCACTTAAAGAAGAAGGAATGCACAGAATATATTGATATGATAAGCAAGCATTTTAAATTACAGTTGCAGTTCATCATCCACTATGAAATAATGTAAAAAAAAGAAAGTATCATTAAATTCTATGGGACGGGAGGCTCATTGCATGGTGGACACAAGAACACAAAAGAGACCACGAAAAGATTAAAAGATGCAAATGGCCAGGTAACTAATTTTAACGATTCTAAGTCTTTCTTGACACCTTACATAATATCTTCATCGAAGGTGTAAACGAACACTTCACGAAAATATTAAAAGCGTCGTCAGAGGAGATAAAAGCATCTTCAGAGATAATCTTACACATTCATTAAACTGATAACGTGAGGACAATTATTAAATAGGAGTGGTTTATTAATGAAATATGAAATATGTCAGTTTATTGAAGAGCACACTTTCGGCCATTTCTGAATATACACACATCAAAAAACATTTTGCATCACTCCAGTTCCCGGAACTCATGAAGAGAGGCGTTGACTGTGAATACTGTATCACAGACACAGTCCCTTTGACTGTTCAGAGATGTCATTAAACCCGCCCAAAGATGTAAACAACCATGCATGAGCAGCGCGTTAGACGGAGGAGTCCGACAGCCGATCAGTTATAGTCATTTCACCAGGTAGGAGGTACACGGCTCCTGTTGTCTGCAGTTCAACCATGCGTAGATGGTCAATATCGCAGTTCGATAGCATCCGCATTGTTACTCTGTGCCAGGAAGGGCTATCAACAAGGTAAGTGTCCAGGCGTCTCGGAGTGAACCAAAGCGATGTTGTTCGGACATGGAGGAGATACGGACAAACAGGACCCGTCGCTGACATGCCGCGCTCAGGCCTCCCTAGGGCTACGACTGCAGTGGATGACCGCTACCTAAGGATTATGGATCGGAGGAACCCTGACAGCAAAGCCACCATGTTGAATAATGGTTTCTGTGCAGTCACAGGACGTTGTGTTACGTCTCAAACTGTGGGCAATAAGCTGCATGATGCGCAACTTCACTCACGACGTCGATCGCTAGGTCCATATTTGCAACCGCAACACCATGCAGCACGGTACAGATGGGCCCAACAACACGCGGAACGGACGGCTCAGGATTGGCATCGCGTTCTCTTCACCGATGAGTGTCGCATATGTCTTCAGCCATACAATTGTCAGAGACGTGATTGGAGGCAACCCGGTCAGGTTGAACGGCTTAGACACACTGTCCAGCGAGAGCAGCAGGGTGGAAGTTTCCTGCTGCTTTTGGGGTGGCATTATGTGGGGCCGACGTTCGCCGCTGGTGGTCATGGAAGGCGCCGTAACGGCTGTGCGATACATGAATGTCATCCTCCTACCAATAGTGCAGCCATATCGGCAGCATATTGGCGAGGCATTCGTCTTCATGGATGACAATTGAAGCCCCCATCATGCACATCTTGTGAATGACTTCCTTCAGGATAACGACATCGCTCAACTAGAGTGGCCAGCATGTTCTACAGACATAAACCCTATCGAACGTGCCTGGGATACATTGAAAAGGGCTGTTTATGCATGACGTGACCCATCAACCACTCTGAGTGATCCACGTCGAATCGCCGTTGAGGAGTGGGGCAATCTGGACCAACAGTGCCTTGATGAACTTGTGGACAGTACTCCACGACGAATACAGGCATGGACAATGCAAGAGGGCGTGCTACTCGGTTTAGAGGTACCGGTGTGTACAGAAACCTGGACCTCTGAAGGTCTCACTGTGTGGTGGTACAACACGCAGTGTGTGGTTTTCATGAGGAATAAAAAGGGCGGAAATGATGTTTGTGTTGAACCTGTACAGGTTCCGGAACTCTTGGAACCGAGGTAGTGCAAATCGTGTTTTGATGTGTGTATAGTGTGAACGTTTATAAAACTGACGAACTGCAGGGACGGGTTCCGGTGTGGAAATGTAGGAGAAAAGACCCTATGAACATGTGTCCGGAAATGGACGGTGTACAGGCAACGACAACAAATCGCCCTCAAACAGACTACAGAGGTGCATCGCACCCTCGTCACAACAGATATTTAGTAAGGGCTTGCATGGGATGAAATATGCACGGTTGTCGTGTAGGATACACAAAATCGCACTTTGGATTACACCATGTTGGCGGGCCACTTGCCTGGAGCTTATACTAGGCTTCGTTAGTGTCTGGTGTACCCACATTCCGCCGCCTGCCTGCACATTTGCCTGTCGGAAAGAACCTGTGATAGACACAAATGCCCCAAAAGGGACTGAAATGGTGAGTGATGTGGTTGGTGTCTGTGAGGGTACTCGCTTTAGCAAAGGCGTGGCACCTCTCGACCGTTTCCATCTCGGCTTGTTCCCGACATCAATACCTGACCATTCTGCTGCTTTATAGTGCTCTGCATCAATCACACAGCCTGCAACACACAAGGAAAACACGCCACGTGGTCAGAGAAACTTTCATACGTCAGCGTGTGTACCGCAGCAACGACGCATTTCCGTATATTTGTTCATAGGACATTTTCCTCCATTTCCTCAGGAATACCTCCCTGCAGTTTGTCTGTTTTATTTTCGTATACCAGCGAGAACTGCCACGACAAACTTTCCGAGGTGGTAGTACGGATCAAAAGAAAAAAAGTCTACTAAACGCAGGGTCTAAATTTAATAACTTAAGATCAATGAGCACTTCACTTAAAACTTCCGGGCTGATAGGCCGTGGTCGAAGTATAAAACTGTCTCCTAACGTTTCGTCTCCGACTGCGGCAGACATCATCGGAGGTAAAGCGGCGAACTGCAAAGAGGACTCGAGGAGGCGCTGATTATATAGGCAGTACAGAGGGCGCCACTGTCGATCACGTGGCGTCGGCTATGAGATTGTCTCTGGTAATGCCAACATTCTCGATTGAAAGTAATCGATCGTCACGCTTGCGGTGCAACGCTGACATCCAAATTTTATCCAGTTTAACACCTTCGTCTTTCCTGTTAAAATTATTACGATGTTTATCAATCTCGATAGCCTGTCTATACAAGCGTGCATAATAATGCGAGGTTTTTGATATGACGCTCGTCTCGCTGAATTTTATTTCATGATCACCTTCCTGGTAAACATGTTCCGCTACGGCCGATTTATCCGTGTGACCTAGGCGGCAATTCCTCTTATGTTCGACAAGACGGGTGTTCACACTTCTCTTTGTGGTACCAATGTAAACCTGTCCACAACTACAAGGAATTTTATATACCCCCGGTGTAGCCAAAGGGTGCCGTGCATCTTTTGCCGACCTTAAGAATTCTTTTATTTTCCTAGTAGGTCTGAAAATAGTTTCCACCCCATACTTGCCTAAAACTTTCCCAATGCGATCTGTGACCTTGCTAATGAATGGAAGAAAAACTTTGCCCATGGACGACTGTTGTTCGTCGTTACTCCTAATTCTCTGCCTAGAGTGAAGTGCTCGATCTATATCCTTGTTAGAAAAGCCATTCTTCACGAAAGCTGACCGTAGATGTTCAATCTCATCTTTTAAATAAACAGGTTCACAAAGTTTGTGCGCCCTGTCTACCAAAGTTTTCATTACACCTCTTTTTTGTCTAGGGTGGTGGTTTGAATCTTTGTGCAGATAACGATCAGTATGTGTGGGCTTTCTATACACCTTATGGCCCAACGTTCCGTCCGGTCGTTTAATCACAGACACATCCAGGAAGTTCAATTGCCCATTCCTTTCTGTCTCCATAGTGAACTGGATTTTCGGATTAATGCTGTTTAAATGTGTCAGGAAGGCATCCAAATCCTCTGCTCCGTGTGTCCATACTACGAACGTGTCATCGACATAGCGATACCATCTGGCTGGTCTCTTACTGGCCGTCTGCAGCGCCCGTTGTTCAAAAGTCTCCATAAATAAGTTAGCCACAGCAGGACTGAGAGGACTGCCCATAGCCACCCCGTCAATCTGTTCATAAAAGTCACTATTGTATTGAAAGTAGGTTGTGGTGAGGCAGTGTCGGAATAATGCCACAATATCGGTGGGAAAAATATCCGCTATGCATAAGATAGCTTCGTTTACCGGAATCATGGTAAATAACGACACAACGTCAAAACTGACGAGGATATCTTTTCTTCCGTTCATTAGCAAGGTCACAGATCGCATTGGGAAAGTTTTAGGCAAGTATGGGGTGGAAACTATTTTCAGACCTACTAGGAAAATAAAAGAATTCTTAAGGTCGGCAAAAGATGCACGGCACCCTTTGGCTACACCGGCGGTATATAAAATTCCTTGTAGTTGTGGACAGGTTTACATTGGTACCACAAAGAGAAGTGTGAACACCCGTCTTGTCGAACATAAGAGGAATTGCCGCCTAGGTCACACGGATAAATCGGCCGTAGCGGAACATGTTTACCAGGAAGGTGATCATGAAATAAAATTCAGCGAGACGAGCGTCATATCAAAAACCTCGCATTATTATGCACGCTTGTATAGACAGGCTATCGAGATTGATAAACATTGTAATAATTTTAACAGGAAAGACGAAGGTGTTAAACTGGATAAAATTTGGATGTCAGCGTTGCACCGCAAGCGTGACGATCGATTACTTTCAATCGAGAATGTTGGCATTACCAGAGACAATCTCATAGCCGACGCCACGTGATCGACAGTGGCGCCCTCTGTACTGCCTATATAATCAGCGCCTCCTCGAGTCCTCTTTGCAGTTCGCCGCTTTACCTCCGATGATGTCTCCCGCAGTCGGAGACGAAACGTTAGGAGACAGTTTTATACTTCGACCACGGCCTATCAGCCCGGAAGTTTTAAGTGAAGTCAATACCGGCCGTGAAAGTTTACATTGAATGAGCACTTGTTCACTAGAAATGATGTGGTTCACAGTAGCGAAGATGAACAAATGCTTATAGCTCTTAAGGTACACAGCTTAGGGCCCATGTATACTAGAAATTGTTCCTAGTTTTGATCCATACTACCAAACATGAAAGTTCGGTGGTAAAGTTTTGTTTCACCCTCGTGACTGTCAAGTATCCGTACGCACCAATGTTTCATTTTTATAACGCTATTTTCTGGTCATGTTATTGCGAGTGTTCGATGTGTGTACCTTGGGGGGAGGGGGAGCTACGTATTTTTTTCTCACTGGAAAAGTGCGTTTCTGGTGTGGTCTTAACTTCCTGTTTGTCGACAAGAGGTAGTCAGCGAGTCTCTTTAGGCGGGGCGAGCATCTTCAGAGAGTGTTGCTGTTTTCGCAGGAGTTGGATTGTCGCCAGCTCCGTACTTTCGTTGGCAGAGTCGATCCCTGTCTTCACTGAGGTAAGAGAATACCATGCCACCACTGCTATACCCAGAGTATAACAGCGCATCACTTTTTACCTTCTCTATGCGAGCATGAAAGGACGGGACTGGTAATGCCACCCGATCAATGTGGGGAAAGTCGGTTACTTTCACCCCAGATTTTTGGTATACCCAATCCCCTGTCACTGTGCTCGGTACAAAATGACCGCCCAATATAGGAGACACTTCTCGAGGCCAGTACCAGTCTCCCATTTGTTATGTGCATTTTGTACATTAAAAGTGAGACGTTTCTGCTGCGTTTACCCGTTTTTTCGTAAAATAAGCAATAATCTATTCCCTCACAATAGCAATATCGCTGTTTTTTACCGTCCATGGTGAGTTTCTTTTTTGGAAAGTAAGCAGTTGAGGGTGTTGAACTGAGTTCTTGGGTGATTCGTCTTCTGACCCCCGTCTGGTGCTGAATGGCGCTCGCTAGCTGATTTTGGACGAATGTAAGTGTCGCAATTGCAGTAGCTTGATATATATTCTCAGCAGCATCCTACTTACTTAGCCACGCAACTTAGGTCGCTCAGTTGGTTTAATTTGTGGCCACCTTTTGTCGAGTTAATTCTGAATGCACAAACTGCTGAGATGATCTTGTTGCGTTATAATCTTCCACACCACCATTTGGTAACTCCCCTCAGTGTCAGCATAATTTTGTGATTTTATTTTAATTTTTAGAGCACAATTATCTGTTAATTTTGTGTTAATTATGTCAGCCATTAAGAGCAAATAAGTATCTGTTACTCTTAGTTTTGTCTTAGATTTCAAATGCCAACTGTCCTGCAACTTTTCCCTAGTTAGGTGACTCACAAGGGAACCTCCCCATCGCACCCCCCTCAGATTTAGTTATAAGTTGGCACAGTGGATAGGCCTTGAAAAACTGAACACAGATCAATTGAGAAAACAGGAAGAAGTTGTGTGGAACTATGAAAAAAAAATTTGTAAAATATACAAACTGAGTAGTCCATGTGAAGATAGGCAACATCTAGGAGAATGGGAGTCAAGGAGCGCCGTGGTACCGTGGTTAGCGAGAGCAGCTACGGAACGAGAGGTCCTAGGTTCAAGTCTTCCCTCGAGTGAAAAGTTTAATTTTTTATTTTCAGTTTAAGTGACAAACTCTTATGTTTTCATCACTTTTTTGGGAGTGATTATCACATCCACAAGAAAACCTAAGTCGGGCAAGGTAGAAGAATCTTTTTACCCATTCGCTAAGTGTACAGGATAGGTGGGTCGACAACATATTCTCGACAACATATGCCTGTCATGTGACGCACATGCCGTCACCAGTGTCGTACAGAATATATCAGATGTGTTTTCCTGTGGAGGAATCGGTTGACCTATGACCTTGCGATCAAATGTTTTCGGTTCCCATTGGAGAGGCACGTCCTTTCGTCTACTAATCGCACGGTTTTCTGGCACGTTCGCAAAACACAGACACTAAACTTATTACAGTGAACAGAGACGTCAATGAACGAACGGACAGATCATAACTTTACGAAAATAAAGAAAGTAAAATTTTCGGTCGAGGGAAGACTTGAACCTAGGACCTCTCGCTCCGCAGCTACTCACGCTAACCACGGGACCACGGCGCTCGGGAGTTCACATTCTCCTTGAGGTTGCATATCTTGCGCATGGACTACTCAGTTTGTATATTTTACTAATTTTTTTCGTAGTTCCACACAACTTCTTCCTGTTTTCTCGATTGATCTGTGTTCAGTTTTTCAAGGCTTATCCACTGAGCCAACTTATAACTAAATCTGAGGGGGGTGCGATGGGGAGGTTCCCTTGTCAGAAGTGAGAAATAAATGAATTTTTCATTCTGCAGTAGAGTGTACATTGATATGAAACTTCCTGACAGATTAAAATTGTGTGCCAGACGAGCACTGGGACTGAGCTGCCAAAGCGAGACCACCCGTCCACACAAGATTTACTTTGGCCAGCACCTCACCTCCTACGTTCCGAACATCACAGAAATTCTCCTGCGAAACTTGCACCACCAGCACTCCCAGAAGACAAGATACTGCGGAAACATGGCTTAACCGCAGCCTGGAGGTGTTTCCAGAATGAATTTTTCACTCTACAGCGGCGTATGCGCAGACGTGAAATATTCTGAAAGATTAAAACTGTTTGTGGAGACTGGACTCGAGACCAGGATCTTTTCTTTTGGTGTCAAGTTCTCTACCAACTGAGCTACACAAACACGACTCAGGACCCATCCTCACAACCTAACCTCCGGCAGTACCTTATTTTTACCTTCCAAACTAAGCTATATTTCCGCAGTATCCTTTCTTCCAGGAGTTCTGGGCCCACAACTTTCGCAGGAGAATTTCTGTGCAGTTCCTATGGCAGGAGACAAGGTACTCGCGAAAGAAAAGCTGAGAGGGTGGGTCGAGAGTCGTGCTTGGATAGCTCAACTTGTAGAGCACTTGCCAGAGAAACGCAACATCCAGGACTCGAGTCCTGGACTGGTACTAGTACCTAGCTTGCGCTTGTGTGTGATGGAGACACTTAACATTTATTATGTCATCTCTCTTGGATGCCTATGTGCTAGGTATGACAATTTTGTAAGGCCTGCGTGTTATAGGCAACTATTAATATCACCATTGTCTGCCTTGATATTGTAACCTGTATGTGTCCTAAGATCCGATGATGGCGGCTTTAGTTTCGCCGAAGAATTACTGCGATCTCGGCTACCAGTTTATTGTGTTAGATTTGTTTATGGTCCAGAGAGACTTGCTTCGATTTCCCCTTGGACTATAACTTGTCTTTGTGTTCTTTCACTATATTACCGATGAAGAATTGGAGGAAACACAAGGAAAATACTATCCAGATGTATGCAGTGTAACTATGTTCCTCATGAGCCTTATGGAACAATAATACTTCATAAACATATTTCAAATTAATACCATCGCATACTTATAACTGCCTACAACTGAGCGGACAGGAGAGGAGGAGGACAATTAAGAAAAAGAAAATGAAACTAGGGATGAGAACGATGGGTAACAAAAGAATTAGAAGCAGGCAAAGCGTTCACTGTTTGGTGTATTCACAGAAAATCTTTGTATATCCAGCATATTTTCGTACAGAAGTAAGTTTTGGAAAACGAATACAGAGAAGATGATCACTTAATTAAATGTGGGCTCGAAGTATTTCACGTTTCTTTCAAGAATAACAACTAACGAAAAGACCACATATCAAAATGTTATGTAAACAGTTGTAGACATGATTTTAAATGTCACGAAAAGTGCTCTCTGTTCAGACAGCTTCTGAAGCAATGCTGACACAGCTCTTAGCTACATTTAATCTACAAGTGAATCCTACAAAAGAAATTGACAATTGGTGCCCCCATCGTGCACATCAGGTGAATGACTTCTTACAGGATCTCCAGAGATGAACCCTATCGAACATGCCTGGGATAAATTGAAAAGGGCTGTTAATGGACGACGTGACCCACCAACCACTGGGATCTATGCGGAATCGCCGTTTGGGTGTGAAGTAGGATGATTTTTGATACTGAAAATGAAATGTGTGAAATCTTATGGGATTTAACTGTTAAGGTCATCAGTCTGATACTAAACTCATACTTTCCCTTTTCTATTTCCAATGAGGTTAGCTATTAATTGTACTATTTCATTTGGCAAGTTGTATTTTAGCATTTTGTGAAGAAGTCCCGCGTGCCATAGCTTATCAGAGGTGCGTTCTATCTGTAGAATGAGGGCAGCAGTCGCATCTGTTAAGTTGCAGGATTCTGGAACTTTGCTAGTCTTAATAATGGATCAGCAGTAATATGACTGTTTCTGAAACCAGCTTGTTCACGTGGAATAATGCATTTGTCTCCTACAAATTGTTGTAGCCTATTGTTAATTATTGCCTCAAAGGCTTTGCCAATTATTGAAAGTAGTGTGGTAGATCTGTATGAGTTATGATGGTTTTTGGGTTTCCCAGGTTTCGGAATCATTGTAATTTGCGCATGTTTCCATGGGGATGGTACAGTTTTTTGAGTGAAGGCTGCATTAAATAAAAGTTTTAGTGTTTGAGCAAGTTGCTGTAGTAGAAGTAGTTTGAGATGAAATCGTCCAATGCCGTCATTTCCAGGAGCTATATTTTCGCTGGTTAGAACGGCAGAGGCTACCTAATATTCTGTTCATTCATTCGATAGTGGTTGATCAGCTGGTGTGGCATTTTTGTATAGAAATAGATGAAGTTCCCTATTAATAATTTCCTCGTGGCTGTAGTCAACTGTAGGGTATTGTGGATGATTGTGAAGCTTTTTGAGTAAATCGCGGAAGATTTCAACCTTCTCGCTTTCGTCCGCCTTCATACAGTCATCTGTTTGTAAAGCTGGTTCTGCGGTGACGGTTTTGCCCATAATTCTCTTAAACTCCTTCTAACTCACGCTTCCGTTTTTGCCCTTTCATTAAGTTGTCGTTTAATTTATCCATGGAACATTTTTCTCACTTTGTAACGCCGGAAATGCATATCCTCCTATTTCCATCTACTGTACTGTAAGTTTTTTCCTTATTTTGTTACCTGAATATATGACGTTTCTGTGCCTTTATATATTGTAATTGTTTTACTATTTGTATATATATATTTATGCATTTATGTCGATGTATAATTGGTTTGTTTCGTAAATATTATTTGTATTTTTACGCTGGGTCTTGCCTAGGGAAAACTGCTATCGAACGATTACATCGATAGGTCGTGTGAAGAATCAAAGTGTGTAGGATCTTTGGTAGTGTGAACTCTGCCGCGTGGAGCGCGGGCGGAGAGAGAGTCTGGCTGGAGTAGCGAGTGGAGCAGGTGTGTTGTGTGTAGCTCCCGCGAGTTGCCGCGCTTTCGGGGTTTGGCAGCATGTAATTGCGCTCGACTTGCGATGATAGTTTCTGACACGGTGTCGCGGACGGGAAGCATTAGCTGGCGCACATCAAGAGCCCGTTTCGCCTGGTGACCGTGTCGAGAAGAAGGCGCGCCAGCATCCAGCTTCTGCAACAGCGACGGCCGACAATGAGTGACTGTCGCCACCTCCTCGATCGACGGCTTCAAACCTTCAATCAACCAACAAGGAAGACTAAAAGCACGTAAAGTTTCAGAACTGTATGGCAGACCCTCAGCTTTTCAAATTGTTCCATTTGCCTCGCAAAATTACAGCAACTTAGCATGAACCTTTGTTGCTCATTGTCCCAATTGCATTACCAAGCAGGGTCCCTTCCTTTTCCGAAATGAACCCGAGTATCGTTGAAATTCAAACGCCAGCATTAAAATAATATAATTAGATTTCACTGCTTTAATTTCAAAGTTCAGTTAAAGTATTCATAGCTGGCTACAATATTTAGATTACACGAGCACAAATTAAGAGTGCGAGTTTTGTTAGCATATTTTAGCTTACCTGTGACTGCAGCTCAGCTTGGTACGTACTAAATTTTACTATTGTTAATTGTTCAGAATCATTTAATTCAAGTTCAAAGTTAAATCTCTTGTTTCTAATTTGCGTAGAGTCAAGTTGCTTTTGAAATGATTGTTGAGGTAGTCCAAGACAACCGTATTTTACTGGATTTCGATGTGCTTCAGAAAGAAAGCTCACTATTAACTTCAGTCACTAAATTAACTTTCGATTTTCCGGTTTTATTAATTCTTTTGCTAAATTAAGTCAGAGTGTAGCGAAATTTATTACTTCTGACAAACTTTCAGTTTTCACACTACACGTGTCAACCTTCAGTTGCCACGCTTCTAGTGCTAATTATATGTGTAATAACCTTTCTTTTTCAGTTACTATAGTAATTGTCCTTAGGACTGGCGACCGTGATTTTCCCCAAATCTCAAATATCTAATTACCGCTAGTTAATTGTTAACGTAACGGCCGCACATTTACTTTCTTTATTAACTTTACCCCTTTTCAAAACTAATTTCCACCAGTTTCATTTGCAATTTTCCTTTCATTTAGATGTAACCCTTTCCTCCCTCTTTACCGACAGATTAACTTCGGTGACGATTTCTTTCCCAATCTTCCATTAGGTACATGCGGTTTAATTTTTCACTGTCATTAAGGTCGATAAGTGAGGGTGAGGTTACAACTTTTATTGAACGTCTACGTGTAAGGTTTTCTTTCAAGCAGAGGTGGTGATAACATATGATATTAACGTCATAGTTGATAGCAGCACTTTATTTGTGGTGTATGTAAACCGGACTGCGAGAATGAGCAATGTATGGAGCGAATATTTTTGTGAATGTGTTTCAGGACCAAAGATCATGCCATACAGCTGTATACGATAAATAAATTTAACATCCACGTTACTGGCATCATATGGCGTAAAACAGCAGAGATTAAGACACATGTGTGCGCAATGTGTGTGACGTACGCATACGTGGGCGAAGCAGCGGCTAAAAATCACCAATTCCTCTCCGGTGCCAACATCTTCATCTTCATAGCCGATCTCAGAGTAACAAATGCTCCATATTCCGTCAAATAGATTTACTCCAGTTTGACTGTTCCGCTAAAGCTATTATATTCTACAGCTCCCTGATGCCGTAACACATATTCTGTCATCCAGTCACCACTTCTTCTTGTCGTTTTCCGAATGTTCTTTCTCTGACGACTCTAGGGAGAAACCCTTAATATCTAGTTTCATCAGTCCACGTTCTTCTGTGGCGCAACATCTCAGTCGCTTTGATTCTCTTCTTCTCCTGTTTTCCCACTGTCCAATAGCTACAAATTTCCTCCTCAGATTGTTAGTAGACTTTTTTTTGTTTTTCCTTGCCAGTGTTAGTCTGTTTTCTATATTCTACTTCCTTCGTCTGCCGTGTTTTATTTTCCTTCCAAGATAACAATATTCCTCAATTTCGACTACTTTTTGATCAACAATCTTGACATAAAGTTTCTCGCTAATGTCATGTCTGATACTCATCAACACTCCCGACTTTCGGTTCACGCTCATTTCATAACAAGTGCTCAGTAGACCATTCCATTAAATATGTACTGTAATTTCTCCTATTTTCCGTTGAGTATAGCCGTTTCATCAATGAATCTTATATTGATATCCTTTCAATCTGAACGTTTATCCAATTGTAGAAACGTTCTTTTATATCCGCCGTTGCTCCTTTGATGTACAGGTTGAACGGGAGAGTAGAGAGACTGCAACCTTGACTTAGAACCTTTTCAATCTGAGCAGTTATGTTCTTAGTGTTCCAGTCTTGTTGTTTTGTCTTTTTTCTTGTACATATTGTATATTAGCTTTCTTGTCCTATGGCGAACTCCTATTGTTCACAGAATTTCGAACTTCTTGTACCATTTGACATGGTTGAATGCTTCTTCTAGGTTGACAGGTCGTATGAACATTTCTTCATGTTTCTTAAGTCATGCTTCCGTCAGCAATGTCAGAATTGTCTCTTTCATGTCTTTACCTTTCCGAAAGCCATACTTCTTTATATTATTCTTGTCAACAATTAGAATACTTAGCTATTAAACTGATTGTGTGATAGTTCTTACGCTCTTGCTGTCTTCGAAATTGTGTGGACGATATATTTTTAAAAGGAGCTGAAGAAAAAATTGTGAAATGTGGGGCGAGCGTAGGTCATTACGTGGACATCTGGGAGAGTCGCTTTACCTGTACTGGATAAGAGCAAGATCTGGTAAGACTCGTTTATGCTTATTGTATCTTAAAGAGATATGAATGGCTCACCTAGGGAAACCTCCATCCACTTGGAGGTGACTGTTACGGTAAAAGTCCTGAATGGTAAATAGGAGTTCAGGACAGGGACCCGTTAGCGGATCGAAAGCTGTAGACAAGAAACCGAAGCGTCTCTGCCTCGGCCCACGGATACCCGAGTCCGACATCCCACTTGAGCATTTCCTACGTTTCTATTGGTCGAGAAATGTAAACGACGTTCTGCCAAGGCGAACGTACGTCAGCAATCCTTAGTGCGAATACCATGCTTAACCAAGCATCACGAGCTGGGGCTGTGGACAAGCTGTGATCGATGTTCTTCACAGTAGCAAACTTAAAGCATAGAAGTTAAGGCCAGAAAAAATTTAAATAATTAATTATTACTCCATAAAATTTGTGCCCCCTGCACAAAACACGTCGCTGGCCAAGTTCACTTTAAGTTACGTTATTGTGGAACTTGTATCATATTTCAAAACTTTTATGTCAAGCGCTCCACCAATAAATGTTCTCCTTGCACTAAGAGGCTTTTACATAAAGGCCGTAGAGAGGCAGGGACAGGAACTTCACGCAGGGTCGTCAAAGGAAACACTCCAGCTTCCTCTAGAACCACTTATTCAAAGTATTTTACAAAGTCACTTCGTTTTTCCAGACAGTGGCCGATTAAGATCCATGATAACCAATGTTCATTGACGGCGCAGTATTTGTTGTAGAGGGTGCTAATAATTTGTTTACTTATTTAATGTGGTGAAGATTAGTGCTACACTTACATTTAACCAGGCTTTCTTTATTTTTTATATTAAATTCAGTCTGATTAAGACAGTATTTTATATCTGAACCGCTGTCATGAATCCTTCAGTCTCTGACATCAAGCAGCCACCTTAATATTCAGGCTGCCGACATCATTGATTCTCGTCAACAACACAATATATAGTGTGACGTAATCACAATAGCCTGCAGTCTGTCTTTAAACTTGCGAGCGACATGGTTCCCGTGGTCCTCTGTTGTGGCCGTCGGTGAAGAGCATTGTGAGACATGGCAGTGATACATCTGTGTATTGGATACGCTCATCTCACTCTTCACCAATGAACTGGCAAAATATAATGATAAAGGAGACAAATAATACGGTGTAATCATATTAAGATGTACCGTATAGAAAATTTGATTAGAATAAATTTGGTGAAAACAGCATTGTGTTGCGAGTGGAGAAAAAGTGATTTGAATTTCGGTTCAGTTTCTGATCTGAATTCATGTAAGACAGAGGCAAGCATGGAGAGTCACGGTTGCATAGGATGGCGTTTTTGGCCGCAAAAACTCAAGTCCCCGGTAACATAAACTCAGCCCACGCCGTCAGGAAGTTTCGAATGGTGGCGAAGTTATACTGTATCCTAAGCAAAATGCTGTGTAGTAAGCAGAAGTGGACATCTCTGACGGAAGAGTCCGATGTAGCTTTGAAGGACGGAGGAAAGGTAGGGCAGGCTATAGTTACGCATTTTCATAGATAGGAAGTAACGCAAATGCAGTCGGATCTCATTTTTAGGGTATCTGCAGTGGAGAATTTATTATAATGTTGAAAAGATTAACATTTCTGAAAGTGGTAGGTATGACGTCACTGGCGCTCAGGACACGACTTGTGCTCTGGAAGCCATCTTGTTTGTTACATAGGCAGGGTACATCTGTAGTTCGTTAAGCCGGGTGCCTCGTGATGCGTTGCTGAGCATGTTGAACTTTGTATTGACTTGTTGATTAAGTACAGGCTGCTACAGTCTTCTGTTACAAAAGAAAAATTCCAGAATTTGCTGTTCTTTGAACACTTTTTTTTTTCTTCACTAGCTGCTTATATTTTATGACCCACCGTCTAATTTCTTATGGTGGGTCGTATGTTGCCACTTAGCCGCTGTGACTTGGTCCGGGGTCCGGAGTGACTGAAAGTAACACCACACCGGCTCCCGTCCCTACTCACACCGTTGCCCGTGTCCCGCCACGTGGAGGTGGGCTCTGTTTAGATCCATTTGATACCTTTTTTTGTGTAGCATTAGAAAAACTTATAACTAATACAAAATCAAGTAAGATATTAATAAACAAAACGAAATTAAATCTTTAGAAAGAAGGAAGGAAGAGAACTGAATAGAGGAGGGATAGGTATAATATTGCCTGTCACCTGGTTGTGGGCGGCGGCCCGGGTCTTGGAATGACCCTCAAGACGCAGGCAGTTGCTCACCATGTCTTTCTACCATCCTAAAAACTACCTTAACTAGAAGAGATTAGGGTACGTTAAAGCTAGAAACTAAGACTAAGAGCTCCATGTGCAGCCTGCTAAAAAACTATTTACGATATACAATAGAGATGTAACTGATTTTGTGCTTGGCTCAAAGTTGCTAATGAAAGGGTGCTTGTGGTAAAAGTAGTAATGTAATGACGCTAACGGTTTGTGTTCAGCCTACAAAGCTCCTAGTACAGTACATCAGGCGCAAGCACCTCCCGGCCCCGCCGACAACACGACCTGAACGGTGGTTTTCCCCGATCTACCATAGGTATCCGTCGGGTTGGGCTCAAAAGAGAGGGACCACAATTAAGATCCTTCCATCCAGACTGTGCGCTGCCTCTTAACGGAAGGCGTAGGTCCCTTGAAGAAGTACCTAGCTTTAAGCTCTTATTAGACATGGAGATGCTGTTAACTGTTTACATATAAGGTGCAATCTGTTTTTAGGATTGTGTGTGACCTGTGCACCCCGTTTCTCTCGACGTTGTTAAACGATGCATTAAGGCTGGGTCGTGTGCCTGCAGTGTGGAAGACCTGGAAGGCGGTTATCATCAAAAAGGCTCCAGACAAAGACCCATCAGACCTTAAGTCTTACAGACCAATTTGCCTTATCAATACACTCGGTAAAGTACAAGAAAAACTACTCTGCAAAAGACTACAAGCACACCGAACACTACGGGGACTGACACCACACCAATACGGCTTCAGGGAAGGGAAATCTATAGACGACGCAATTAACAGAGCACTCCAAATAGTACACGACACACCCTCCAAATACACACTTGCAATTATGATAGACATCTCAGGTGCCTTCGACAACCTCTGGTGGCCGGCCTTGTTCAAGAGGCACAGACACGTGCAGGTACCGGAGTCTCTGTATAATAGTTTCATGGACTACAGCAGAGACAGAACGGTCGTTTGGCAAATGGACAACCAGAAAGTGATTAAACGAATTACAAAAGGCTGTCCACAAGGGTCGATCTGCGTCCCCATCTTCTGGGACATAGTTATAGAATCGCTCCTACAGTTACTAGAGGAGCACATCTTGATAGATGGAGTTGTCGCTTATGCTGATGATCTACTCGTCGTAGTTTCAGCAAACAACCGTGCCCAGCTAGAAGAAAGAGCCAATGGAACACTTAGGACAATAACCCAATGGTGCACAGATAATAAATTAAAGATAGCAGGAAACAAAACAACTTATACATTGCTAAAGGGTATCCTGCGCAGGAACCCAACAGTCAAAATCGGGGACACAAACATAAAAAGAATAGCAGTAACACTCTATCTAGGAGTATACATTGATGAACGATTGAACTTCAACGAACACATGCGAATACGCACAAACAAAGCAGAAAAGATACTACACAAACTGGCTAGACTAAATTCGGAACAATTCAGACTACCCCTGTCAGTGACACGAACATACCATTGCGCTCTCTTCGAGTCAGTACTATGCTTTGCTGCCAGTACGTGGGCCCACAGGTTAAACCTCTCAACCAACAGAACCATTGTACGTCGAGGCCAAAGAAGTGTTCTACTTCGACTAACAGGGGCATTCAACACAACATCAAATGACGCACTATATGTCGTCATGGGAATCTTCTCCATAGATATCACCATCAGGTACCGCACAGCAATGTACTGGCTTAGGATGGGGAGAGTAGACCAGGTTCGGTAGATCACTGGTGTACCGATTGAGACAACACGCCAACTCAGAGCATGGCGAGTGGATACCTGGCAGAGCGAGTGGGCCAACAGCGATAAGGGCTGCCGTGTATACAACTTCTTCCCTGACATCCGGGAAAGACTAAAACTAAAACATATTGATCCCAGCCGCGGTATGGTACATTTCATCACAGGACATGGCCCTTATCCCACGCACCTGTACCGCGTGAGTCTGCAGCAGACTAATAGATGCACATGCGGGGACGAAGGTTCCCCTGAACATACTGTCTTCTTCTGCGGACAACGCACGAACATAAGACACACAGTACACATAAATCGCCTGAACACACAGAACGAACTACATGCCATAACACGCGACCCGGAAAGGTGGACTGAACTCAACAAACTAACGGACGAAATCTCGAAGATCCAACAAATAGAATACTTGCGCAACAGACCCTACCGAAGGACAGTCGGTCCAAACAGACGTCACGATGCCCAGGGGGACACAGATATGATTAGCACCACGAGTGAACTGTAAGTACTTCATACATGCTAACAAAATTACTGTTTGCGACTGCTTAATAAGCAGAGAAAACTTATGTTTGATTGAGAGGTTACGCCGAAAGCTGCATTGCAAACTAACTAAATGTGTACAAATACGTTCTGAAATGTTAACATCTACATTGCAGAAGCTACACTGAATTTCTGTTTTCAGATACCAGTACTGGAAATACCAAGGTGCTGAAGTGTGGCTGGCTGTAAAAGTAATTACAAATCTCAAAGCGAAGCTGCCAGCACATTTTCTTTACCAAGCTATGAGGAACTAAAGAAAAAGTGGCTAAGGAAATGTCTGACAGCACATTTACTTTACAAGCTATGAGGAAATAAAAAAAAGTGTCTAAGGGAAAGTCACACTAAATTCTCAAAGCTGAAGAATAAAGTAATATGCATAAAACGTTTTTCGGGAAAATTCATAATCAGAACAGAAAAGATTGTAATTGGTGGAGAAATAAAGACATTTGAAAGAAGATATCCCAAGCTGAAACCAAATGCAGTGCTTCCTTTTTTTCCGAATCTACCAGAATACTTGACAACAGATGGACCCTCGTGAACAAGGTTAAGTGACGTAGAACGTGACAATCTTGAGAAACCAGTGGAAAGAAGTTAGGAAGATTACAGGCGGTATTAAGAACAAACCGCTATTAAAAAATTGCGAGACATATGCAATTATTTTTGAAACGTAACCCATGTCAAGAAGAAACAGTCCTGCTGTCTCGAGTGTGAACAGAAGATATTGCTGAATTTTATTTATGTCAGTAATGAATTACCAGCTATTTTAGTTTCTGTAACTATTGATTAATACTGATTTAAGTGTCTTCTTTTTGTCAACAGATACAAAATTTCCCAGCTTAAAGAAGCCACAAAATATAAGCCAATAAAGGCAAGCATGTACAGGACATACTATTAAAATATGTTGAGTCAATAGTGTCAGAAGGCGACAATTTAGTGTTTGGTGGTTGAAAATGTAGTGATAGTGCTGGAAGATAAATTTTCGGATGATACATGTTCACAGCTGCAGCTGATAATTGAGCAGACTCAGTTCCTAACAAAAAATGACAACATTCGTAGATATTGTGGGAATACGTTATTACTGTCAACTTCTCTGTACGTTCATTCATTGTCAGCATACAGAGCTGTGCACAATAGTGGTTAACTATGTTTGCAACATCCATGCGCTCTTAGAAAGCTGAGAGGTAAGTTCAGTTGTAAATGTGCTCCTCGATGAAAATTACATCGAACCTTATTTGATCTTTTTATGGAGCCAGCAACACTGATCTTGCCAAAACAGCTCTGGTTTTCTTGATATATACTGTATTCTCAAAACTTAAAGATGTGACTATCATATTGGTTACAATTTAACTGCTCAGCATTTATGTATAATTACTAAAGTAGATAAAGTTGGGTTTCCTGTATTGCCTTCAATTTCAGATAATAAATCAGAGAGCTTCTGAATTACTTATCCCTAGTGGTGGTTATCAGCTTTGTATTCAATGTCCTAATGACAGTACTAGAAAGTTGTTCCTAATCTCTGACACAGAAAATATACTGAACTGTTTCCGTAATAAGTGAATTACTAAACCTGACAGAGTCTTGGAGTTTACATATTTTGATAATTTTCAAGTTGTAGCTATTTCAAACTTTCAGTATTAAGTATTGATGTACAAGAAGGGAAAAGGTTCGTTGGTGAAATACAGTGATTTATTGTCATTTAAGCTCTTATGTCCTTCCAGTATTCAGAAGCAAAATGTTAATATTGCACTCAAGATTTTTGATGATAGAAATGTTACTGCTTTGAAGGTCTTAGCTTCAAGAGAGGCAGATTTTGCAGTCTCTGAACACACTTCATCTTTCATACAAATAATTTGTAACTGGCGGCACATTGTTAACGTGAAACGTGCATATGAAGGTGAAAAGGCAGTGTATTAGGTTAACAGTTGTTTACAGTTAGTTTTTGTAAGAAAAATGTCTTTATGGTTAAAAAATTGAAGGTAGAGTGTTCGTAAATTCATGCTTCTAGTTCTTAAAGTTTACAAGCACTAATAAATACTGTTGATGGGTTTATACTACTGATTCAATATGCATTTGAACATTATAAGCCACATCATATATCACAGATTAAGTTTCAGAATGACAATCTTGAAAGTAGATTTAGTAGTTACTGTCAAATGAATGGGGCAAATTATTATGTAAATTACATTAAGATACTTGTAAGTGAAAAGAAAAGAAGATTCAAAGATGTGGTACTGTTAAATTCTTTGAATACAAATATTCATCTGCGTTCATTGCTTTCTTGCTCTTGGATATTCAGTAAATTCAAGAACGTTGACAAATATTCTGTAGTGTTACAGGAGAATTTTGAAGTGTCACAGACACCTGAAAATTTCCTGTAAGTGCTTATATACTTTAGTTATGCTGCAAAGAAGAAACTTTTCCTAAAAAAAAATTTGACATTTGCACCTTTGCTGAAATATCCATCCCAAATTACTTCACAACAGAATATGACTTTGGAAATATGACAATTCCCACTGAAACAGATGTTACAATGGATGACTTTGCTTGATTCAGGCTGAAAGCAATGGTAGATTTCTTCTGAGGTAGTTTCATCGGTGATTTACATCAACTTTCTGTCTTGCACAAAACACGTTGCTTAAAGGTGGAGACCTTGGCTGACTTAACTTATGTTTGCAGTTTCAGGGCACTTCGAAGGGCAACTGCAAATTATTAACCTCCGATCCTATAAAGTAATGATAAACCATCTCAATAAAAACGTCAATGATTCTGTATACATGTACATAAATGTGGCAGGCAATTAAAGAAACTCAGATCAATATAGAATATTTTTGGGTAAAATTTTTGTGTACTCACTCTGTCAGTGAAAAAGTGTCTACTATTAATTAATGTGTGACAAACTAAATATACATTTTCTAATAACAGTCCCCATACTTTGTCCACAAAATAAATTTTATACCTAGCAAGGTAATTCTGAACACACAAACTGGAAAAATTTCGAAGGCAGGCGTAAATAATATATTATACTTCTTTAAAAATCATGGAATGTTCAGTTTCCTGTGTAAATACTAAATACATTTCTTTAGAAAAATCATTCATTTTCCCTTGCCCTTTACGATAAAGTTTTGACAAAAATTTGATGAAGTGTCTGCTAAAGAAAGACAGTGATTCCCCTTTAAGGGTTGTATGTTTGGTCTGCACAGGTTTTGGAGGTAGTTCATATAAGCTTTGGAGCTGAACACTCCTTTTCCTCAGTGTATGAGTGAAATTTTATGGTGAGCCAGAATGTGAATTACCATGCTTCACAATAAATATCTTATAGGGTGATACAAAACGAAAAACGTTTATGAATATATGTAACAAACTTTTTGCACTGTTATTATGTTATCTAACACGCTCTCTCTCTCCTCTCTGCCTCTCTCTCTCTCTCTCTTTGAAACATCTGCTAAGGAAAGACAGAATATTTAGCTGCAGGTTTGTGTATAAGTTTGAGCTGTACAGTTTTTGGGAGTTGTTCAGTTAATGTTTTTGAGATGAACACTCTGTGAATTTTGTGGTATTTAGTGGTGATGCAAAATCTGAAGTACAATGTATAACGTAAATTTCGATGTAGTGAGGTGAGAACAAATGTTTATGAACACACACACATTATATATATATATATATATATATATATATATATATATATATATATATGTGTGTGTGTGTGTGTGTGTGTGTGTGTGTGTGTGTGTGTGTGTGTGTGTGTGAAAACATTGTATGCGAATAACTACGTGTGTCAGGAAATTTAACAGCGAAACTGAACGACAGTATTTCAGAACCGTAATGCAGTAGTGAAGTATGAAACAGTTATTTATGAGTATCATTTTGAGTGAGTGTTACGCCTTTTCTTTTTATAAAATGTCGAAACAGTACAGCGTGTTGTTTTGTTAAACTGTATTAATCAAACTTTTTTGAGGCCAAAGGTTTGAAGTAATTTAAAGATAACAGAATTACCGAGAGTAGTATTCTTTTAGTATCAAGAGTAAATAATAATCAACGAACAGCAACATCATTTGTAATTTTGCGAAACAGACACAGCAAGTACGCTTGAGTCGGTGCTTGCTGAGCTGGGTCACTAGAGGGCTCTGTTTCGGCCGTAACGCTGACAAGTTGTCGTCATCAATGCGCGCCCAGGACAGTATCTTCAACCGACCGCGCGCCCAGGAGGGCATAAGAGGAGGTGACGCTCCATTCTTGGAGAACGTGGCTGGTAGTTATTGAGATCGGACATGTGGTGAACGGCAGCTCCACGCTTAGTGCATAATGCGCTTTGCATTTGCGCTTATTAAGTCATTAACTTCTTAGCAAGTGAAGTCGCTTGGAAGAGCATTTGTTTGGTCTTCGCAGAGTATATTTTGATTTTTGGTAACTTAGGTAGACTTAGACAATGTCACATAATGCGTAAAGCTTGTGTAGGGGGGGGGGGGGGGGGGCGCCATCACAACTGTTGCACAGCAACCTTCTTTGTTGGTAAACTAATTAATTTAGAAAGCATTACACGACACAGAGGGTAAAAGAAGACGGTCCAACTCAGATTGTGTGTCACAGTCGTAATCCAGACCACGCGAAGAGTGCCAATATTGCAAAAGCTGGACAATGCCCTTATCTCAAAAAATGGCTCTGAGCAGGACATCACACACATCCATGCCCGAGGCAGGATTCGAACCTACGACCGCAGCGGTCGCGCGGTTCCCGACTGTAGCGCCTAGAACCGCTCGGCCACAACGGCCGGCCCCGTATCTCATTACTACACAGCGAGAAGGGCTGTGGCAGGGGGTGCAAACTCTGCAGTATGACGGCACAAACTCTTCAGCGCGGAAGCAACTTCCGAGCTGCAGCGCGGCCAGATTTGCTAGAACTGGGGAGAAATGCAGAGGCACAGAAAACCGTCCATAATTGAGACAACATGGTGCGAACAGGATCACTGACACCTCTGTTTAAACGGCATCAAGTGACCACCTAACCTGCTACAATGACGTGATATCAGGCCTTAAATACCTGTGATTTGAACAACTTCTCTCAGTGTGTTCATTTCGTCTGCGTTTTCGGTCCCGAGGGAATCACAGTTTCGCTAGTTACAGGTTAGCGACACTGCTGAACCATTAAATGCTGCTTGCCGTCTGTCTAAAGAGGTCAGCCTCGAGACCGCAACCTGCTGGCTATGACTGGACATGGTCACTCCACGCCATCGCTCTTAATTGGTCGTAGCCCTGACAAATAGAAGACGCAGACCTGCAGGCCGTTTCACCGGTGAAGCGACTAGCCGGTCGACTGAAAGCTGCCATCTTATACTTACTGGGTGGACACCATAGTGCCACTTCCCAGGCTGTAAATGTGCTTCCTTACTGGCTGTATTCAGTGAGTGCTGAGGAAGCCTTGGGATTCCGCCTTTACGGACGATGCTGTGGGTACAGCTCTAAGGGTCGCCACACGGAGTCTTGCTGCCCACCCCAAGCTGACCTGTTCCACATTACGCAAGCTGTTTGGATGCTGTGTCCAGCATTTCTCGCTGAGACCTGGACGAGCAGCCCAACCTGTTTCCTGAGGATTGGGGACGACCATATTCCTTGTAGAGAACACGTTAATAAAATGTAATTTCAGAAACTGCTATTGCTCTGGCACCTTCCGGCACAAGACTGTAACACTCACGAGACCTCGGAGCTCGTCCTTCGACGCGCTGTAGCTTCACAGTCTCACCTGTCCAACCTTGACTCTCTATGAACTCCTGATCAGAGGGGTTACAGTTACAATTGGTGGTTAGAAGATGTCTTGACGGCACTCGACACAGTGCGACTGGCGTCGGAAGTTGGTGAGCACGTCACGTCAACGCTGCACACTGTTACAGTGGTGTGTGGTGCTGGCTGGCATCTTCGCAACTGGTCGTTGCGTTGACGTCACAGCAGTCAGCCTCGCTCATATTGCCGTCTGCACTTCAGAATGAAGGGTGGTGAGTGAGAATTATTTTTCTACCTTGTAACTGCCCTTGCTGTTTCACTGTATAATTTGTTGTTCCTGGAAGATCACAGATATGCTCATTTCAATCTAAGAGTGACTCTGGTACAACATTGCTAATCTCAAGACCTGTTCGAGTTCAGAGGCAATTGTCGTAATACGTATTTGACGCTTGTCATGTGTGAGTCTCGTAATCTTTCTGGGCTCTACTTTGCATGCACCAAGACTATGCCAGTCAGATGTTTTACTTGCCAACTTTGGGGGTCATTTGCCACGTGATTGTAATGAAAGTAGATTTTCTATGATGTCTCGTAAGAATTGAAGTAACTCCTTTTGTGTTCTGTATCTTGCAATTGCAACAAAGTGTTCGCTTCCCTTGTACTGTTTATTTCAGTGACTAGGCAATAGTGGAGTACATAGTATGCCTATGGGAACACACTCCACTAATACCAACGATTCTCTTGTCACTATGGCGAAACAAATTGCTAGATTAAATGCTGTGTTTGACCAGAAAAATGGCGAATCAGAACATTACAGGAACTGGACAAACGCACTGCAGGCCGACAAGTAACAGATACTGCGATAATTTCATGAAGTTAAAGTCACTAAGATTGTACTCTCTTCTTCTTCGATCCTCCGATAGCAAATTTAATAACACCTTTTTCTGATAAGGCAACGAGACATAATGTAAATGTATTTCTGAATGACGTTTTAGCTTCATCCAAGATGGGTGGTTGGTCTGACGAAACAGGCCTGCATAAGGCTAATTTAAGACTGATTTGGAAAGCTAGAGCGTTTGTCAGCTACTATGAAACCTTGCTGTGTGCACAGACATTACAACAATTAGTTGAGGGGTTACGACAGAGGTATGGCAAAAAGGACAGTACTCACTTCTTCAGGGAAAAATTAAAAAAGTTTAAGTCAAAAGCACAAAGATTGAGTCGAGTCTTGGTCGGATGGGTTTCGAGTAATTTGTGTCCAGACATTATGAGCTGACGCAAAATGAAGAAGTGAATACGGTGTTAATTCTGGAAGCCGAAAGTAGGGCTCTCAATGTGTTTTAGTCCGACATTCCTGCTGATATGTCGCATAGGGTTACAATGGAGAATCTTTAGGAATTGGCAGCGGCTATTAGACCAAGGAGTGTGGTGACCACCATGTGTTTGTTTTGACAGTAAAGTGTCAAAGGTGTGTGGATGACAGGAATCTCTCGGAAAAACGTCGTCAGCTAAAGTGCTACGAATGCAGACAAGTGGACCACGAAATGCGGGAATGCAATGATAGTAAACAAGAGGCTGGGTCTCGGGAGAAGCGTTCGTTAAACAAGGACGTATTAGCCGTCGGAAGACACTCCCAATAAAATGTGATACTGCACAGTTAGGTACGGGGATGGACTGCTGCTTATGAGGTGTTATCAGTGGCAAGGGACATAGATTTTTAATAGATACAGGGGTGCATATATTGGTCGTGGCACTAGAGCTCCTGGGGTAGAAAGAGACTGGGAGCTCCTCTTTATAGATTACGTGGAGTGAGCAACAGTGATACAGATTCGTTGGGGACAACAGAGCGGATATTTAGCGCTGGCACTAAGACTTTTCCTGAGCATATGAAGGAGTTGCCACAACTGGCACAATGATTTCTGTGATTCTTGGGCTTGATTTCCTTACTAAACATCATGGTAAAATCAATCTTTCGTAGCTTACAGCTGATCTTGGAGGAACTTTGATTCGACTGGGTAATAACTCTGCAAGCAAAGGAAAGTCGCAGACACTCCAGTCATGGAGGTGTCACCGACTACACTGCTTACACACATGCTAAAGATGGGTTCTCACGATAACGCGACGTCAAGCAATGTGAAATTAACTTGGGTATCTATGGGTGTAGACATACCAAGGGAAATGTTGATGCATGGTTAAACAAGTGGAGAATAACCAAAAGTTGGGACACAGTGACCTGTTTTGCACACTGTAGCAAACCACGGATACGTAACGTAAATGGTGAATTTATGGTTCCGGTTAACTCGCCTACCAAAGGGCGTAATGATCACCAAAGTTCTTTTTTTTTTAGAGGAAGAGGATACCGACATGCCGCAATGACGACCACAGTTACAAGCATACCGTCAGTGATTCTACGTTAAAAGGTAAAGTGAGTCATCTGCAAGGCAATCAACCCAAGTCATGGGAACAGTAATTTTACTTACTAACTTCTGCACCATTTCAGTTAAGTAATGTGTTCACTGTAAATAACTATTGTAGTGGTTCTACTACATGTTTATTAACTTATAAATAAATAAAAAATTTGTTTCAAATTCATTGCATTAGTGTTTGTAAAATGATTCTTTCATATAGTGTTCATTAAAAAAATTTGATGATCATTCCACTTGGGATCTGTGGAAGGTACATTAGCTTATTTGTTTCAGTTGTAAATATTTGTCATGTATTATTGCTTTTTTGACATGTTCTACATCCTGGAGGACCTCCACACTTCGGATCAATTGGAATTAAAGTAAATCTAATCTAATCTAAACAGGCTACGGAGTTGTTCAATGCACAGGAACCAGTACTCGCCACTCCTTTGGCCGAAAGTCGCAGACTAAAAGAGGGTAATACCACCATATCGTATAACGCAACGTTTACAACCACTCACGGAAGAAGAAATTTGCTAAAGCAATACGTGAGGTGTGTGGCAAAAGTGTTCGACGAGCCAATGGAGAAGCACTGAAAAGACAAGAACATATGGGACAGCGAGCAAGTCAGCTCTCACGTTTCAGAGTCGAACAAAGGTAGTTGGGTACCAATCCTTAAATTTCAAAAGAAAGAACCAAGCAATTTTCAACGAAATATATTGGTCCATATCAGGTTATAGAGGTGACTTCAACAGCCAATGTGAAGATCGTTTCCGGCTGGTGTGGCCGAGTCGTTCTAGGCGCTTCAGTCTGGAACCACGCGACAGCTACGGTCGCTGGTTCGAATATTGCCTCGGGCATGGATGTGTGTGATGTCCTTAGGTTTGCCGGCCGAAGTGGCCGTGCGGTTAAAGGCGCTGCAGTCTGGAACCGCAAGACCGCTACGGTCGCAGGTTCGAATCCTGCCTCGGGCATGGATGTTTGTGATGTCCTTAGGTTAGTTAGGTTTAACTAGTTCTAAGTTCTAGGGGACTAATGACCTCAGCAGTTGAGTCCCATAGTGCTCAGAGCCAGCCATCCTTAGGTTTAAGTAGTTCTAAGTTCTAGGTGACTGATGACCTCAGATGTTAAGTCCCATAGTGCTCAGAGCCATTTGAACCATTTTGAAGATCGTTACCTCTCCAAACACCTATTATACATATTAGCAGACTGAAACCATTTGATGGTGCGATAGATACGATACCTCAAATTCCGGTAATGGTACCACAGCAAAGCAAGAAACTGAGGAAGGTTAAGAATAATGTGCTACCAGATACTCTTGCTACGCACAGGGCACTATACAACATCAGATTGACTAGTTAGTTTTACAGTGCACTCACGCATTTTTCTTTATATGGTAATATTATACGCTGAAGCGCCAAAGGAGCTGGTATAGGTTCAAAAACGGCTCTGAGCACTATGGGACTTATCTTCTGAGGTCATCAGTCCCTTATAACTACTTAAACATAACTAACCTAAGGGCATCACACACATCAATGCCCGAGGCAAGATTCGAACCTGCGACCGTAGCGAGCTGGTACAGGCATGCGTATTCAAACACAGAGATATGTAAAACAGGCAGAGTACGTCACTGCCATCGGCAGTGCCTATATAAGACAATAAGTGTCTGGCGCATTTGTTAGATCGGTTACTGTTGCTACAATAGCAGGTTATCAAGATTTGAGTGAGTTTGAATTTGATGTTGTAGTCGGCGCACGAGCGATGGGACACAGCATCTCCGAGGTAGCTATGAAGCGGGGATTTTACCGTACGTCCATTTCACGTGTGTACCGTGAGTATCAGAAATCCGGTAAAACATCAAATCTCCGGCATCGCAGCGACCCGAAAAAGATCCTGCTAGAACGGGACCAATGACGACTGAAGCGAATCGTTCAACGTGACAGGAGTGCAACCCTTTCACAAATTGCTGCAGATATCAACACGTGTCAGAGTGCGAAACGTTCGACGAAACATCATCGATATGAGCTTTCGGAGCCGAAAGCCCACTCGTGTACCCTTGATCAGTGCACGACACTAGGTCTTACCCCTCGCCTTGGCTCGCCAACACCGATATTGAACCCTGCAGGTCAGCAAGAGACTGTTCAAGCTGCTGGAGGCTCTGTAATGGCGTGGGGCGTGTGCAGTTTGAGTGATATTGGAACCGTGATACGTCTAGACACGACTCCGACAGGTGGCACATACGTAAGCATCCTTTCTGATCACCTGCATCCATTCATGTCCATTACGAATTTCAACGGACCTGGGCAATTCCAGCAGAACAATGCAACACCCCACACGTCCCGAATTTCTACAGAACGCCTCCAGGAACATTCTTCTGATTTTAAACACTTCCGCTGGCCACAAATCTTCCCAGACACAAACGTTATTGAGCATATTTGGATGCCTTGCAAGTGTTATTCAGAAGAGACCACCACACCCTAGTACTCTTATGGACAGCCCTGCAGGATTCGTGGTGTCAGTTCCCTCCAGCAGTAATTCAGACATTAATCGAATCCATGCCACGTCATGTCGCGGCACTTCTGCGTGCTCGCGGGGACCCTACACTATATTAGGCAGGTGTACCAGTTTCTTTGGCTCTTCAGTGTATTTTCATTGCATATTATTTGTTAATAAGATATTAGAGTGAGGCATTCGTTACTGTTGTTATGTATACACTCTTTCGAAGAAGCTAGGGAAACTGACAGGCATTCCTTCCCAGAACATGGTGTGACGAAGTACTATAGTTGTGATACCACTACACAACACGAAAGGTGTTGAAACCTGGGCCAGACCGACAAATAGGAACACCCTGGATTTACTCAGTCTATCCTACAGAAAGTGCAGTAATCAAGTGTTACGAGGATGGGAAACCTAGGAGCATAGAAAGGATGGAACTGCAGGACAGTGGCGTCGTGAGTAATGACCCGACTTCTGGTACAGCAGTCCGTAACTATCGTTTATCTGCAACCGTTATCGGCAGGACCATGATTAAATTGTCAACACCGATGTTGTACTGGCCAGACTAAACTTTGTGTATCCTAAGAACCCAGAAGCTTATTTTCGTAGACACCTCGAATCCGGAACGCCTACAATCGATCGAAAAATGTGTGTACCAGTGCTTCGACTACTACCATAGCCGTTTTTCTTTTACCAACTTGTATGCTCCACCTACGTTTGAGGTGTAAAGCTGCCAGTACATCAAATCGGCCATTGCATCACATCCATATGTAACTAGGCTCGTAAGGCTACATTGATCTAGCAGTTTAACTTAAAGGCCACAGTTGACTGTAAGTCTACACGCCCGTGACGTTAACTTGTAAGCCTTCCACGTGTTTACCTGTCCATGTGTCCGCTAAACTGATTCTGCCCCCTGACAGTTGTTCTGGTTGCTACTCTACACTGGAGATTAATACTTTTATTATAATCTTAAAGTTTGAATGTAGAAATAATTTAATGAAATGGTGGCTATGTAATTATTGTAGTTGATTGTTGATTGGTGATTAATATATCAACAGGGGATTACTCTTTTATAAGAAAATGGCAAAAGTTTATTCATCATAAAATATGACAAACAACACAAGTTAAGTAATCCGACAAATAGATCATGAAGTTTTGGTAACATAAATAGAAACCATAAATAATTAGCACTCCACTGGGTGGAATTTGGTTGGGAAAGACAAAAGTTTATCTGTTTAGTCTGGCTCAAAACATAGGTAACGTATTCTGAAACTATCTAACGCTGCATAGGCTTTGATGGACTTATTCTGCACAGAATTGTACTATGTTGGTGCATCTTAGAACAATTGGTGAGACTGTGATTCTGTGTGCTCTAACAAGCCGAAGCAGCAATACTGTACCCATTTCTCGATGTGTAGCGCTATCTCAGTTGATGGTTGTGATGCAGCCATCTGCAGAGTAGCGATGTGCAGCGCCTGTAATTCGCTATTGTGGGCACGAAATATATAAGGTCGTAGGCTGGCGATCCGTTCCATGTATAGCAGTTATTCTCCGATGGAGCCCTGAAATATCTTCAGATTCCAGTGTGATAGTCCCGTTCGTTGGTCACACCATGGACCATTTTGTCTTACTCATATTACAGTGTGCACAAGAAGATCAAGTGTCAGGGCAGCAGACATGATACGAATAAGATTTTTCTTTGCACAGTATGTTGTCCAAGATGATTGAGGTCTGAACTGTCGTTGCAGCTAAGTTGAGGTCTGAACTGTCGGTGCAGCTAAGATTTCACCATAGCCTCGCTAGTCAAGACCAATGCCAGTGCACAGTCATGCTCAGGATGAGTGTCCAACAGCGACATAATCATAACAAGAGTCAACAACAGACCGGAGTCTGAATCAAAGAACCACGTTTGTCCACTCCTCTCCTTCCACGAAACCTCGGTAAACTCGAAAAAATCACACACACAACTGCCACCACAACTGTTTTGTGCCAATCTCAAGACTCCACAAGCACCATGTCTTTCTTCTCGCTTGTCTGCTCTACCCTACAGCCAATCTTAACCAAAGTTAACATTATTCATTTCTCTGCTGGAGAAGTAGCCAATCCCTGACTTGCAAATTGCAGCACAGGGAGGAGAAGACGTTTTGCTCTTGAATTGTTTTTCCCATGGCTACTGTAGGCAGCTTGTTTCGAGTTTCCATTTAGGCAACTAAGAGAAGTGCTTTTGTGTCCCAACATAGACCATTTCAGAGCCATCACAAATGCTGCATTCCATTCTAAAATTCTTCTGAAGGCCTGGGCTTTCCAAAAAGCTCTGCAGGCGGAGAGACGACACCACCAGACGGCTCCATCGATTGCGTCTGATCCAAGGTGAACATTTTCATGACGACCATCCCTTTACACATGGGCATTTACAACAGTGGGCTAGCGACCCATTTCTATCCTGCCTTCCTGTCCCTGACGTGGCCAGAAACGCCTAATAGGTAGACCCACGTGGGCGTTTTTCGCCTATTCGGCAGAAAGCATTGTCTGCACACCTCTTGAAATTAGTACACTGGCCCTGGTATGTGCTTCGAAGTGTTCCTGACTCTAATAGCTGCTGTGGCTTTCAAGCCCCAAATGTCCACAGCAATATTTACTGTTTAATAACCAAACTGCCTACTTGTTGTCAACTCCAGAAAATACTATCTGAAGGACAGTATCATAGAGATCCCGCATGCATTAACAATGCCCAGTGGGCATTCAAGCACCCTTGAATATGAAAATAAGTGAGAAAGTGTCTTGTTCTCTCACAGGCTTACTTGTCGTAATGCTCGTTAACAGATTAAAGTAATTGAAGATTAAAACTAGGTGCCGGCCGAAGTGGCCGTGCGGTTAAAGGCGCTGCAGTCTGGAACCGCAAGACCGCTACGGTCGCAGGTTCGAATCCTGCCTCGGGCATGGATGTTTGTGATGCCCTTAGGTTAGTTAGGTTTAACTAGTTCTAAGTTCTAGGGGACTAATGACCTCAGCAGTTGAGTCCCATAGTGCTCAGAGCCATTTGAACCATTTAAAACTAGGTACTGAGGATCAGGGTGATCTTTTTTCTTTTTTTAGTGCGACTAAGGCCTCCCGTCGAGTAGACCGCTCGCCGGGTGCAAGTCTTTCGAGTTGACGCCACTTCGGCGACTTGCGCGTCAATGGGGATGAAATTATGATGATTAGGACAACACTAGACCCAGTCCCTGAGCGGAGAAAATCTCCGACCCACCCGGGAATCGAACCCGGGCCCTTGGGATTGATAGTCTGTCCCGCTGACCACTCAGCTACCAGGGGCAGACATCAGAGTGGTAGTGAGCAGTACTGACGTGAGTTGTTAAGCAATAACTGTTAAACGTAAACCTTTCCGAAATATTGTCTATGTATATGGTTGTCCTAGAATGACACGAACACAAAATTTAGGGCGAATTTCTTGAAGAAGGGTGGGTTGTTGCAGAGCAACATTGTCTTCGGGAGCACTAATAAATTTTGAAGCTCTTGCTCTACACAGATGGTAAAAGAACGGAAGCCAAATCACACCGTGAGTCACAACCGTAATCTAGAGTACCTCACTACTAGACAGCAAGCGGGAATACAGCAGCGAGTGCACACAGAGCAGTATGACGGCACATTGCACAATACGGCGTAATAATAGGCAACACACGAGGTCCACCGCTCAAAGGTGTGCTATTACCGATGAGAAATGCAGAGGCAGGGGAAAGCGTCGTTACCTGGGAGACCACAGTGCGGACAAAAGCGCTGACACCTCTGTTTAAACGAGAGCAAGTGGCCGCATAACCCACTACAATGAAATGATATCTGGCTCTAAATACCCCCGTTACAGTCAGTTCGTCCTCAGTGTTTCCATTCGTTCCATCTGCAGCACCGAAGCCGGTGGAATAACCGGTTAGAGCTGCTGGCGAACAATGATGTGCTGCCTTGCCGCCTGTCTGAAGACTTCGAGACTGCAGCGTGCCGGCTATGGGTGTTTTTCTCTCCACGTCATCGCTCCTTATAGGAGTTTCTCTAGTGAAGGCATAAGCCAGCCGACTGCAAGCTGCAATCTTCTACTTGCTGGGTGCGCGCGTTAAGTGCCGTTTCACAAGCTGTACTTGTGCCGCCTTCCTCGATGTACACTATGTGTGGCGAGGGAGCCCTAGGCCTCCACCTTCACGACAGCCGCCATCCGGACGATGCTGTGAGTACGAGTTTAAGCGCGAATTTCTGAACGTCTGCGTTGAGACCTTCAAGATCATCGTGGCGTGTAGGCGGACCGCGGCTGTCGCTCACGTACCATTCCCTGTAAGGTAGGGTGCCCGACCTGCCTCACACTGCGCAAGCTCTTTGGGTACTGTGTCCAGCATTTCTCGTCGATGCCCGGGCGAGCAGCCAGGCCTCTTTCCTGAGAACTGTGAGAGACAGTATTCACTATAGCAAACATGTTGACAAAATGTAATTTCCAGTTACTTCTCTGGATCCCTCAGGGTTAAGACTTTAACACTCATCAGCTGAGTCTGAGACATCGCCTCACCTGTCCAACCTCGACGCCTACTGACCTCCTGAACCGGGAGCTGATGGTTATACCGCAATACTTGTCGGTAAGTTGGATGTATTTACTATTCCAAAATTTACTGCCTCAGTGTTATCGTCGCTGATGACCCTTTGGTTGTGATAGGGAGATTATTATATGGTTTAGGTTTTGGGACAATATCGTATTATTACTTGCCAACAAGTCCTAAATTACCCCCTGTTGTGCTGAGAAGTCCCATCTTGCAGGTGGCAAAAGTGTAGTATAGTTGTGTCGGCATAGCAGTGCAAAATCTCATGCGAGTAACTTCTACTTAAGTGTCTGTGTTGTCGGGTCGAGAATAAGAAGTTACGGTCGCGTAAGCACCGTGAATTCTGATCAAATCATTGTAATTTTGTGCAGCTGCTGTAGAGGATGTACACACACACACACAATTAGAGGACACTGGGCCTCGACAGCACATCAAGCTTCTACCAGCTTTGAATGTTATTCATTTCCGAGTGTATCGACTTATTGTCGTCGTAGCACAATTCGTTATCGGAGTTCATATGGCGGAGCGTGAAGTACTGGCAGCTGCACTGCATTTAAGAACAGGTGGGTTTAAGAGGTTGATGATATGCCGTTGGATTTCTAAGATGCAAAACAGACAGGTATGCCTGCTATTCAATAGAGTCACACACCGCTGTTAGACTTCCACTTTCTGATACAGGAAGATCTTTCTGGTACAATGTTGGTTAGGTTTAGGACATCAGCTATTTTCTCTCGATGTCAACCGATGTGTTCTGTTTCGTTTGACATTACAAATTCCTTAGTAAAATTATGGTAAGTCACCAGAGCAAGTAGTGGTGCTGAAGCACAGAGTTTTCCAAAAAAAAATGGTTCAAATGGCTCTGAGAACTATGGGACTTAACATCTGAGGTCATCAGTCCCCTAGAACTTAGAACTAATTAAACCTAACTAACCTAAGGACATCACACACATCCATGCCCACGGAAGGATTCGAACCTGCGACCGTAGCGGTCGCGCGATTCCAGACTGAAGCGCCTAGAGTCGCTCGGCCACACCTGCCGGAAGAGTTTTCCGTGTTACCATCGTTGTACAGAGACAGATCAGACAAACTCATCTCTTCACATTCTTAACTAACATGCTGCCTCGCTCAGTAATTGTTTTAGTCCGTACGTCTCCAGCGATTACGAATAGGTTTTATTTAATATGTTCGTCAGGTATTTCATTGAACGTAATTAATCTAAAAGTTCGGGAAGGACTACACAGAGTTTAAGCCGAGTTACGGACTCAGTTAGTAGTAATCGTAGCAGCACTTGAAGAGAAATCCTTACCTTTCTACTATCATGTCGTTCGCACTACTAGTACGCAAGTAGGAACGAGGTTGATACTATTGCCTCGTTCTCTGAATTTACTGACTTTCCTAATAGCGAAAGTCTCCACCCAGCACCCCCTGTTATCTAATGGCCTCTCCTAAGCATCTGCTATGATTATGTCTGTTAGGAGTATAAATTAATAGTTAGCACTGAAGGGTAGACCCATTCGTTGGGCGCGAGGAAGCGAATTATCGAATTTGCTGACATATTCAGTGGCATTAGTGAGTTTGCCGTATTACTAAGAAAAGAGAAAACACCTGTTCCGGAAGAGGATAAATGTAGTGGATTCAGATCTAAGGGTTTTTTTTACAGCTTGAAAATAGGAGGTAGTGTCCGACAAACGATGAAACACTTCACCTGCGGCTCAGTTTGCTTATAAACTGTTTCGAAGGCGACGATACAGCAAAGCTGTATTTTAATTTACTTTTCAGTTGAGCCTACTTGTCACTCTAAGCTACGACAACATCTCCCGTTTCGTTTGTCAATAGAGCGATGTTCTTCTCGGAGGAATTTATTGGAGAATTACACGTGTACGTCATTATGAATTGTATAATTGCATGTTGTGCCTAGATCGACTGATCTAGGGAAAGAAATAATAGTTTTCGTGTCTCTGGAGTAGCAGCGTAAACTTGCTCGATGGTCATCGAAATCGACGAAAGGTCAGCAGAATTTCATATGTGTGTCCACCTCCTCTGTCATGTTGATGTATAGGGACCTTCTGCAGAGAGACATCGTATTAAGATGGTGGCCTGCAAGTGACAGTGCAAGATGGATCGCTCCAGAGCTGGCGGGAGACATTTCTCTACTTCATCAATAAAGCCTCAGACAAGCTATTATGTACTAAAGATTACAATGGTGTTTTTTGTGTGTTTGTTGGTAGGAGTTTGAGAAAGAAACCAACGCATTGCGAGGCAAGCACATCGACAGAATGAGAATTGAAAAACATAAATACTGGCGATCATAACATTTAATGTACCCTATGTGTGGTAGACACAAGGCCTTAAGCCAAATCACTCCTGCCAATAGATTTGCAAGTAAATGAAACAAATAGATACCTAATCACAGATTCATGTCCCAACGAGTATAAAACGAACTCTGATTTTTTTCTTATATCTCTTCTACATGGATGCTCTGCAAATCACATTCAATTGCCTGGCATTAGCAACAAAGGGGCTGTTAGTTTCCTTTTTAAAACAATTTGAAATTTAATAATAAAATGCTTTATTCGAACCTTATATTAAATGGATCAGAGCGGTATTTGATGTGATTTATTTGCCCACAAAATATCCTTCATTTGTTGAAGTAATAAATTTAAGGATGTTTTGCTTCTATGGAGATCCACAGCCGCTAACTATTTAATAAAAGAATACATTGTCCCTTGTAGGCTGTGTTATGCATGACACAGCCATTGTGCATGATAATGGTTCACGGCCGAAATTAGCTAATAGCACGATTTTAATAAAGCATAATACAGCCTCTAAAGGACAATGTATTCTTTTATTATTCAAGAAAGCGCTGCCTCAGGATTAGCGGCAGCATAGGCTGAGTAGTGGAAGTGATTGGAGGTTGTGGGGGTGCGTACGTTTTTTACCAGAATACACACACTATTAAGAGCACAATAAACAAGGCAAGTGTAAACAGGTGACAGCATCCTCCATTAAAATGTGCGTAGTAACCATAGGGCCTGAACAGATAGTCTTCTATAAGGGGCGATCAAGAAGTTTACTTTCGGAAGCTATACAGTCCAGAATCGGTATGCCGATCCGACCGTTCAAAACCGCCGTGAGCATTGAGGCAGTCATCCCATAAGTTCTGCGTTACGGCATTCGCGATATGGGGACGTGCGTTACCATGGCGCACCATTCCACAACGGTGACTTTTGACAGACGTACTGCCTCATACACATTCCTTATTCTCCGGTGGATGTCTATCGGCATTTGTCCTCCTGCAGCCGAGAAAAAAAAATAACAGCACGTTGGTCCAGTTTGGAAGTATTTCGTAATAACGTCGTCATAGTTCAAATTATTGCATTTACCGCAAGCTCGTTGGAAAGACATGAATGCTACACTAATCACTTGACTATATTTCCTTGTTTCTCTGGTCTGTCTCGCTCCAACGCGGGGTCAGCTTTCTTATTACGGATTTGGCAGTGTTAATTGCAGAGGGTGGCCAGATGCTCTTGCTGACGCCACCCCGAACCCCCGGGATGGAAGTAGTGTACCCCAGCTGTCTGCGTCTAGTGTGTCATGAAATAGTGAAAACGTTTTCAAATGTCTGTCAGTCGTGTAACTGAGGCGGAACGTGGGGATCAGTCTGGTATTCACCCAGCGGGATGTGGAAAACCGCCTAAAACCACATCCAGGCTGGCCGGCTTACCGGCCCTCGTCGTTAATCCGCCAGGCGGATTCATTCCGGGGCCGGCGCGCCTACCCGAGTCGAGGAAGTAGCGCACTAGCGCTCTCGGCTACTCTGGCGGGTCCATCCCTTGCCTATATGTCGGTGCTTGTATACCTTCTTCGGCGTCGCTGTACGTTGCATAAACGTAAAATGAAACTTTTCTCCGTGCGACTGCTACGGTCGCAGGTTCGAATCCTGCCTCGGGCATGGATGTGTGTGATGTCCTTAGGTTAGTTAGGTTTAAGTAGTTCTAAGTTCTAGGGGACTGATAACTACAGCAGTTGAGTCCCATAGTGCTCAGAGCCATTTGAACCATTTTTCTTTTTTGAAACTTTTCTATCTCCCCTTATAAATAATACAGAATCATTATTCAGAGAAAAGCCCAAGGTTGATAAAATTCAAGAACAGCATATAAAGTCCTTGAACACCTCGCACCATTTTACAATGTCGAAGGCTTTTCCGAGACCGACATATCCTTTGGACGTGCCTTGAGGTTTTTCTGCAGTCTTGTTTCCACTATCAAGGGCAGCGGAGCTTTTAGCTTTTCTAAAGCATAACTGATCGTCTTTTAACTTCTATATAATTCTTGTACTCTCTGCCGGACATCCATAACTGTTGCTAAAAATTTTCGTGATGAATTAGTTCGCTCCAGTTATACTTAACAAATTCTTTATCTGAATAAATCGTACATACGATCCGGGTTCCGGGATGTAAGTTCCATCTTCACGTGCTACAAAAAAATAAAAACAAGGAAAACTAAGAGGTATTCTTCATTAAATTAATTACCTTTAAAATGGCCCATATAAATGTGAGCATCTGGTATTCCTTGACTGTGTACGAAAAGTCGTGCCAGTCATGTAAAAAGTGAGATACCGTGTGAATGAGACATGAAAAGGTTCACTGAGTCAACCAGTACCACCATGGACAAATGAGGCCTAACCGAAAGACGTGAATTAGGCAGCAAATAAGCACACATAGTCAGGATAATACAAACAATGAAACAACTGCGAACAACGAGACATATGACATGTGTTAAGAAATTAAAATGAATGCATTAAAGCCGTAGAATGCCAACTTGTGAACCCAAAAACTAGCTTACTATATGTGCCCAGCCCGCCACTTATCGTGGAATCCCAGCAACACCAATCACCAGAACGCCGCGCGAACCGCAATGAGACTCCTGTGTACACATATACGTCAGAGAGTGGCCGCCACTGACTAATACCGAGGGCGAGGCGGACCACTGCCGAAATCATAGGCCGCACCCCCACGCTTCTTCCCCCCGTAACTAATGGGGCTAAAAAAACCTTACTTATGAATGGTATTAACTAAGATAGGCCTTTTTAAGGGCAAATATGAAAGCAACACATGCGATGTATAATGGAGTTGTCAGCATATAAAAATAATAGAAAGGTTTAATGAAATTGTTACGAAATAAAAGTAATGAAACCATACCACAAAATATGAAAGTAATAAAAACGAAGTATAAAATAAAAAAGGGGCCAAACCGCCATACCACAAATTAAACATAATAGTGGAAGATATTTCAGTATACAACGTACGTGATATTAAGACTCCAAGGCTATGGATGTAGATAGTGCAACACAACGAAAAGGGTAACCTACATAATCAGGGCGAATAAAATCTCCAGTAACGGGGAAGCCAGCGTGACTAGCACATTCCTAAAATACTAAATATATACATAGCTGCACAGTTACACATTAGAAACAAAGCTGAGGAGCGATATATTCCGTAAAAACCATTAAAAGGAAATCTAATCTTTGTAGTTGACTTAGAGCACCTTTTCATGCTTCACCCGCACGAGATCTCGCATGTTGCTTCATGAATTTGCTGGATTCTTTAAGTGACTGATACGACTTTCACTGCGCAATCATGGTACAACCTGATGTTCATATGTGTATGGGCCCTTTCAATGTTAATTAATTTTATGAAGAAATCCTCTAAGCTTTTCTTGTTTCTTGTAGCTTATGAAGATGGGATTTACATCCTGCAACCCGAGTCGTGTGAAGGATTTTAGACAAATAAAGGATCTGTCAAGTACAACTGGAGTGGATTTACACATCATGAAAAACTACTGTATATTAATCTTGTCAGTGGTTGGGAAGCATGAGCTGTCAGGTTTACGTGAGATCGTTCTCACACTAATCTTCCGTTGCTATCTTCGAAACAGTGTGGACGATATTTTATAATGGTACGTCCCCAGTCTCATACATACTACAAACCAACTTGAATAGTCATTTAGCTGCCAGTTCTCCCAAAGATTTTAGAAATTACGATGGAATTTTGTCTATCCCTTCTGATTTATTTGATCTCAAGGCTTCCAAGGCTTTTTAAAAAAATTCTGACCAAAATATTGGAAGGCCTATGTCTTCCATATCGAGTCCTCATTATTATTCTATCACGTCATTGGATATGTAGATAAGTCTTACCCCCGTAAAGCGGCCTTCAACGCTTTCTATCCACCTACCCGCTCTTTCCTCTGTTTTTAACAGTGTGATCCTCACTACACTCTTCATGTTACTACCCTTGCTCTTAATTTCACTGAAGGTTTTTTAGGCTTTTCTATATGAGAACTCAGTTCTCCAATTTCTTTTTTTTTATTTCTTCACGTGTTTCCTCCACCCATTTGTCGATGGCCGCCCTGCACTTCCTGTTTGTTTCATTCCTATGGGATATCTATTGATGTATTAGTGTCTCTCCCTGAACATATATGTATTTTCTTCATAATCGATCAACTTAAATATTTTCTCTGTTTACCAAGGTTTCTTCGCACTTACCTTTGTTGTAGGTACAAAAATAGGCTGGTCATAGATCCATCTTTAAAGATGTGGCTACATTTAGATGCAGCAATAAAGGCCGCTAGGTTAGTGGTTAGCTAACAGCACACCACTATGCTTGGAGACCGACAGGTAAACCCAACACCACAAAAGTTGCGTATGCCTTCATGCACTGTCAAGTCTAACATGAGAGATAAAATGGTTAAACATCGTTTCCGTTCCTTAGGTGCTAAATTACTGTGTCTTTACCTAGTAAGATCGGCCCTAAGAACTTCGAATTTGTAGTTTATATATTACCTGCAAATACATAACGCAATTTTGTTACACCCGATCCATGTCATTTAATCTAATTTACTACATTTTTCATCCTCAGTGTGGGACCCCTCATTCATTTGTGTACCTCAACATTTCTTATTACAAGACAATAAGTTAAGAATTTAGGAATGATAATTTATTGCCGGCCGCGGTGGCCGTGCGGTTCTGGCGCTGCAGTCCGGAACCGCGAGGCTGCTACGGTCGCAGGTTCGAATCCTGCCTCGGGCATGGGTGTGTGTGATGTCCTTAGGTTAGTTAGGTTTAAGTAGTTCTAAGTTCTAGGGGACTTATGACCTAAGATGTTGAGTCCCATAGTGCTCAGTGCCATTTGAGAATTTATTGAAGTTCTACCCTCATATGAAAAACCCAAAACACTTCCTACTAGGCGATAAGCGATTCGCAGCATGCAAATATTTAACACCTTCAGTATTCAAGGCCACTCAGGAAGTGGTCACACCGAATTGTCTACGAAGGGTACATACATAATACTTCTCACCTGTAGAAATAAAGGACAGCTAACCTGTTGCAAAAAAGTTGGTGGTTTCCAAATAACTTTGACCACTGTTTTGATGGATCTAAACCTGTCTACTTCAGAATGACAGAGTGCACACAATGCAATAACTTATAATAAAAACGGCATGGACCAACATTACGTGTCTAGCAGAAACTATTCTGTACAACAAGAAATTGTTAAAGCATCAGGAAATACATCTTACACTATGTGATCAAAAGTATCCGAACACATGGCTGAAAATGACCTTCAAGTACGTGGCGACCTTCATCGGTAATGCTGGAATTTAATATGGTGTTGGCCCACCCTTACCCTTGATGACAGCTTCCACTATCGCAGGCATACGTTAAATCAGGTATTGGAAGGTTTTTTTGGGGAATGCCAGCCCATTCTTCACGGAGTGTTGCACTGAGGAGAGGTATCGATGTCGGTCGGTGAGGCCTCGCACGAAGTCGGCGTTCCAAAACATCCCAAAGGTGTTCTACAGGATTCAGGTCAGGACTCTGTTCAGGCCAGTCCATTACACGGATGTTATTGTCGTGTAACCATTCCGCCACAGGCGGTGCATTATGAACAGGTGCTCGATCGTGTTGAAAGATGCAATCGCCATCCCCGAATTGCTCTTCAACAGTAGAAATCAAGAAGGTGCTGAAAACGTCAATGTAGGCCTGTGCTGTGATAGTGCCACGCAAAACAACAAGGGGTGCAAGCTCAATCTATGAAAAGCACGACTGCACCATAACACCACCACCTCCGAATTTTACTGTTGGCACTACACACGCTGGCAGATGACGTTCACCGGGCACGCGCCAACCCACACCCTGCCATCGGATCGCCACATTGTGTATCGTTATTCGTCACTCCACACAAACTTTTTCTACTGTCCACTGTTACGTTTCTTACATCAAGCGAGGCGTCGTTTTTTATTTATCGGCGTGATGTGTGGCTTATGAGCAGCCGCTCAACCATGAAATTCAAGTTTCCTCATCTGCCGCTTAAGTGTCATAGTACTTGCAATGGAACCTGATGCACTTTGGAATTCTTGTGTCGCGGTCTTGATAGATGTCTGCCTATTACACATCACGACCCTCTTCAACTGTCGGCGGTCTCTGTCAGTCAACAAACGAGGTCGGCCTGTACGCTTTTGTGCTGTACGTGTCCCTTCACGTTTCCACTTCACTATCACATCTGAATCAGTGGACCTAGGGATGTCTGAAGTGTGGAAATCTCGCATACAGACAAATGACACAAGTGACACCCCATCACCTGAGCACGTTCGAAGTCAGTGAATTCCGCGGAGCGCCCCATTCTGCTCTGTCACGATGTATAATGACTACTGAGGTCGCTGATATGGGGTACCTGGCAGTAGGTGGCAGCACAATGCAACTAATATGAAAAAAATCGTATGTTTTTGGGAGGTGTCCGGATACTTTTGATCACACAGTGTATATATCAACACAGGGAAATAAGTACTTGCCATCTTCGTACTAGCAATTCACTCAGTAAAAGCTGTCTACACATAAAGTTTATCGGCAGAGGTCTGTATGTTCGTATATAAAAATTAGGGCTCTAGAATCAAGGGCTTGTCACATCAGTAAAAACAATGACTTATAATAACGGGCCACGCTAGTAGCTACATGCTGGGGGAGAGTGTGGAGCGTTGGTACCAGAAAAGTAACTCCTGAGGCGCAAGCTCCCATAAACATGTACACTTGGAGGTCTAAACTGTCCATAAGCGTAAACACATCGAAATAACTAACAGAAATACACCTTGTAAATCTACGAGTATAGAATAAAATGTTGAAAAAGACAAATACATAAAATATATAATAGCATACATTAAGACCCTTATAGGATTGTCAGTACATCATCATACTGAAATAGTTATGTCTGTGCATAAATACGTTATTACAAACATAATGACACCAATGAAATTAATATCACCTCCTGTAGATCATCGTACCTGGAGTAAAACTGCCAATGCATAACCACACTACTAAACATAATGACAATAAAAAGTAAAAGTTCATAGGTCTTTGAATGGTGTGATTAGAGTCATGTTTTTCTTCAACATAATACATTTTATTTTTCATTCGTGTTGTAAAAAGTGGCAACAACATTAAAGAACTGCGTTTTACACTGCGTAACAAACATTATTCACGGGGATTAATATTTGAAAAAAAACAATAATGATGACAAGCTATAGATAAAACAAGTTTTGCGACAAAAAAAGAAATATATTGTCAAGACGGAGCAAAATATCTTATCTTGACACAAAAACTTCAAAACTGTGCGATGTCTGGTACGAAGATGAAGTAGTAAAAGTGATATTAGAAGGATGAAGAAAGTGGGATTAACACATGTCCTCTTTGTTTTACGACGAAGAGGTTATCAACTATCTGAGAACATATTTTGGTTGCTGGAGCAACAGTGAAAAACGAAAACTAATGCATGTCACG
Source organism: Schistocerca nitens (assembly GCF_023898315.1). Classification (NCBI taxonomy): domain Eukaryota; kingdom Metazoa; phylum Arthropoda; class Insecta; order Orthoptera; family Acrididae; genus Schistocerca; species Schistocerca nitens. The sequence continues at coordinate 291,604,564 of NC_064614.1, read as the reverse complement.
TGATAAAATAGAACAACAAAGCAAAATATTTTTACTTCGTGGTATCAAACATTGGTCTAGGAAGAAGTCTAGGATTTACTTGAGGTGTACTAAAAAAGTATGAAATAAAGATACGTAGACATTTACAGTTTGGGCCGATGTGAAAAGCTTTTAACAGAACAAATAAAATATCGAAGTAAATGTCATCAAACAGAACTGAAGGAATCTCAATTCCTTTAGTTACTTACTTAGGGCGATGCGTAAAGCAAATATGCTAACGTGTAGATATAGCTAATAGATGTATACTTGTAGAACATATCAGACGAATCACACGGTGATAAATTGTATTAATATTTACACTTTTTATCACACAGAGTTGGTCAATATAAAAATTATCTTATCCAGATCGCGCTATATGTCATTACTTACAGCATCAATTTACTACAGATAGAAAAGATGGTTGACGATGGACGTTGCTTTCCTTTTAACAACCGCAATAAATGGTTTCTGGATTAACGACGTTACTCATCTTTCTCTATGATCGACTGGCTGTTTACCCTCAGATGAAATATCTCAGCAGTACTACAGTAGGCCTATATTGCACACACTTTTCCAGAGACATGCCTGCGTTCTGTTCAGTTACCTACAGACGGACGTTCGATGTCTACGTTTCTGCCCATGTTTTATGGGTCAGTTTAATAATTTCAGACGTTCTAGTCATTACGAAAGGCTTATAATGGATATTATTATGCAAATCCTATTACAACAGCAAAATTCCATTTAAATCTAACAACATTACAGCTTTTGCGATAATCTGTTGGTTAGTTGTACTGTAATCAGCTGCCAAAGCTGTAAAGCATTGATGGAGCTGCTTATGGTTAATACTTGAAAAATTAGTAAATAAAAGTTTGAAGTGAAAATATCGCGAATGGTTAAGGTTTCCTCCAGTAATTATCATCTCTACGATATGTACTGCAAATTAGCAGTCCTCTAATTTCTCCCGGGCTATTCGGATTTCTTTTGACAAGGATAATGAAGAGTCCGAGATAATGTCAGGAAACTCCCACCGCTTTTCATGAACTTCGCTACTCCAGCGTGGGGTGAAATAAAATAGTCTTTCTTTCTTATGCAGCGTTGTATCGATAACAGAAAATTATGGAAATCCAGTCACTTTTTTCGAAGCGAATTAGGTTTCAACTGAGAAATTTTTTTAAGAATTGAACACAAGGAAAGGTGGAAGTTCATTGTCACCACCGAAAGTTAACTGTTCACTGAAAAGAGAGATAAGGGACTACTATTGTTTGTAAAGACCGGAAAATTAAAAAGTAGCACAATAGGATTCATTTATGATACAACAGTGGTAGCAGAAATTAACAAGTATTCCGTTCTGTGATGAATGTAATGGAACATCTGTGAGCTTTAGGTTAACCTCTGCACATAAACAAGAAGAAAACGTTACAGTTGGACATACTAGATTACTTTATGTTACATCCGGGAAAGTGAATCTAGAAGTGATACATAAATTTTGATGCCAGGGAAGCAGAATATAAAAGCAAGGTAGGTACACGCTAGACACAGAAGCAAGGACAAGGCCACAAGGTCTTTTAGATGAATAAATAGCGACTAATGTCCAAGAATATAAAAATATCGCCTAGTTTAGAATGTATTAAAATGAGTCTAACTCTAGGAAAGAAAAATCTCGCGAATCGAAGTACAATCGGTGGGAAACATCAGGAAATACGTGGTAAGCACCCGGATATACTCACTAAGAATTCTTTTTGAACTTAATTACATCAGGCCGCAATCGATTTCTCGTGTTAAAGGATTTTGGATGGTGCGATTGCGTCTCTGCTACTATGAGCAGTAAATATTACAGCGTACTCAGATATTATTAATATATGTTAACAACAGCAGGATGCAGAATATTAGTTTAATTACATTTTCCTGTTCGTACTGGAAAAATCACCGATCAGTTAAGGGACCGGAAAAATATGGCAATAACAGCATTAAAAGTAGGAATATCTCAGCTGATATCTTCTCTTACTCAATTCCAGCCGCTTGGTGCGCTAGTATCACTTCACCTGTCAGAAGATTGAATTCTTTTGCCGTATAGATTTCCGTAATTATTTGTCTTAGATCGAGGTTCTATCTTCTATATGCTTTGACATAAAGTTGTCTAAGAAGTTTTCACAAGAGCTTTTTCCACTGACTTTTCTTTGCCGTTTGTAATTTCTGTGATAATGCTGAATACACTGAAAATGCTGCAACCAAAAGGAGCAGTGGAGGAAAAGACGCCGGCCGGGGTGGCCGAGCGTTCTAGGCGCTACAGTATGGAACCGCGTGACCGCGACGGTCGCAGGTTCGAATCCTGCCTCGGGCATGGATGTGTGTGATGCTCTTTGGTTAGCTAGGTTTAAGTAGTTCTAAGTTCTAGGGGACTGATGACCTCAGAAGTTAAGTCCCATAGTGCTCAGAGCCATTTGAAACTTTTTTTTTTTTTGAGGAAATTAGGTTGGATAATAAAGCGTAATTGGAGACGTGCTGGCTAGATATTATACGAATGTTTCGTCCGAGTGGAAATACAATCTCACTACAAATGATAACGGCTCAAAAAACGTTCTGCACTAAAACGCATCTTCGAACGTGTGTGGATTTAGATTCTAGACACCCCGTCAATTGAACATTAACCTTTATTACGCTAAAAGCTACTGTACTGAGAACAAAAGTACATACCTTTGCACATAAGTTAAATCAAAATCTGCAGGTGGGAAATATTCAACTTCGTGTTGCTCCACAAGGTGCACTGTAACACGCCTGCACCGTTCATAGCATGTTGTGTACCAGAGATATCGGCGGTGAGGACGGTCCCTCTGCATTACGGCTTCCCTCCTGAAGTCGTCGGACGTTAGCGGATGATTCCTAAGACAACAAGCTGCATATTTCTATTGTTCCCTAGAATAGTGAAGTAGGATTAGTCAGAACATATGGCAGAGCACTGTATTCGATTAAGTCCTGCCTTCTGAGGAAGGTGTTCATATGGTTTGTGTATTACAGGTCCGTGGATTACTCTGTTCATGGACTAGCCCATAGCGGAAATGTCAAAAATGACAACAGATATTAGGATGAGGACATGCCCCCAAGAGCGAAGAATCAGAATGCGCTACGCGAAACAGAATACCAGATTTAGAATGATTTCGAATGAATCTCCATAACCTTAGACATTAAATCTTTAAGAAGAACTACAAGCATGTTGGCATTAACGGTTATGCACTTGTCTTGGTCGCCAAAAATTTTGTCTTTTGTTGATGCGTTTCGGGTTACTCCAACATCAGATCTTTAATATCGATACACATCGACAAGATACTATATGTCTATATTAAGGACCATATATGCCCTTGAAATGACGCTCATGGGGAAGGAGTACGTCTACGTCTACATATTTACCCTGCAGTTTACCGTTAAGTGCCTGCCAGAGGGTTCATCGATCCACCATCAAGCTATTTCTATACCGGTCCACTATGGAGCAGCGTGAGGGAAAAAACAAACTCCTAAATCTATCGTGCGAACTCCGATTTCTCTTATTTTATAATAACGATTTTTCCTCCCCATGTAGATGCGCCAATAAAATATTTTGACACTCTGAGGATAAAGTTAGTGACTGAAATTTCAGAAGAAGATCCTGCCGCAATAAAACACGCCTCTGTTGATACGTTGTCATCGCAATTCACGTATCATATCCGTGCCACTGTCTCCCCTATTTCGTGATACCACAAAACGAGCTCCACTTCTTTGAACTTTCTCGATGTCCTCGTCATTCCTATCTGATAAGGATCCCATACCACAGAACAGCATTCCAAAAGAGGTTGGACAATCATGGTGTAAGCAGCCTCTTTAGTAGATCTGTTGCATTTTCTAAGTGTTTGTCAATATAAGCTAGTCTTTGGTTTTGTTTATTTACGTGATCGTTCAAATTTAATTTATTCATGACTGTAATTCCTAAGTATTTAACTGAATTTACAGCCTTTAGATTTGAGTGATGTATGGTGTAACCTAGATTTAGTGGTGGTAAGTATGCCCCTGCAACATTATGCCTCCACATACCATAGAACCGTAAGCATCAAAACGATCATATTCGACAGTTCTGGATGTACCCTAATGTGGTAACAGGTGAGAAAACCTAATGCACCCAGATATAATGTCTAACATGATGGCTGTGGTGGTCAAGGTGTTATGGAGTGTAGTTGTGTGGTGTTGCATGGATGTACTGATCTCCAAATCTTTGAAATGGTACGCTCGTAGAATAACGTTTATGTGATGCTGTACTCCTTCCCCAAGTGCATTTTTCATGGGTGAATTCGAACACTATTATTGATGACAATGCGCGACTCTGTCGAGCAGCAGAGGTGTAGGAGCTCTTGGAACGAGAGGATCTTCGGCGAGTAGACTGGCCTGCCCATTCCCCAGATTTAAGTCACACCGGGTATGTCTGGGGTGCGTTTCAAAAATCTATTCCAGCACGTCGGTATGCACCAATGACTATACAGCAATTGTGAACAGTAGAAGTAGCTGAGGGATGGAGCGCCCTACCACAACGACATCTTACAAACCTTGTGGTCAGCGCGGAAGCACGTTGCAAAGCATCCATTACTGTCCGCGATGATCACACATCCTATTAAGAACTATGTCACGCTTTATTAATGTGCAGGGGACCATTATACATCGAAGTGACTTCAGTGTAATTATTGTCTGAACAGAAATGACATTTCTGTTTGTCTCGAAGTGTAGTTCTTTGCGTTACGACTGAATGCCAAGAAACTGGCATAGGCATGCGTACTCGAATACAGAGACATGTAAACAAGAAAAATACGGCGCTGCGGTCGGCAACGCCTGTATAAGACAACTGTCTGGCGCAGTTGTTAGCTCAGTTGCTGTTGCTACAATGGCAGGTTAGTTTGAACGTGGTGTTATAGTCGGCACACGTGCGATGGGTCACAACTAGCGATGAAGTAGTGATTTTCACGTACGACCGTTTCACGAGTGTACCGTGAATACCAGGAATCCAGTAAAACATCAAATCTTGGACATCGCTGCGGCCGGATAAAGATCCTGCAAGAACGGGACCAACGACGACTGAAGAGAATCTTTCAACGTGGTTGAAGTGTAACCCTTCCGGAAAATGCTGCAGATTTTAATGCTTGGCCATCAAAAAGTGTTAGCGTGGGATCCATTCCACGAAACATCATCGATATCGTCTTTCGGAGCCGAAGGACAACTCATCTACCCTTGACGACTGCACGACACAAGACTTTACGCCTCGCCTGCGGCCGTCAACACCGACATTGGGCTTTTGATGAGTGGAAACATGTTGCCTCGGCAGACAAGTCTCGTTTCACATTGTGTCGAGCTGATGAACGTGTACGGGTATGGAGAAAACCTCATGAATCCATGGAGCCTGCATGTCAGAAGAGGAGTGTTCAAGCTGGTGGAGGCTCTGCAATGGTGTGGAGCGTATGCAATTGGAGTGATGTGGGACACTGATACGTCTACATACGACTCTGACAGCTGATACGTACATAAGCGTCCTGTCTGATCACCTGCATCCTTTCATGTTCATTGTGCATTGCGACAGACTTGGGAAATTCCAGCAGAACACTGCGAAACCTCACACGTTCAGAACTGCAACAGAGTGGCTCCAGGAACACTCTTCCGAGTTTACACACTTCCACTGGCCACCAAACTCCTCGGATATGAACATCATTGAGCGTGCCTTTGAATGTGCTGTTCAGAAGACATCTCCACCCCTTCGTACTCTTACGTATTTATGGACAGCACTGCAGGAATCATGGTGTCAGTTCCCTCCAACACTACTTCAGACATTAGTCAAGTCCAAGCCACGTCGTGTTGCAGCACTTCTGCGTGTTCGTGGGGACCATACACGGTATTAGGCCGGTCTACCAGTTTCTTTGGCTCTGTAGCAGTTCTTACAATGTGTGGTCCAAGTTTCACTCGGCTGTCACACTAAGTTAGTTTCGTCCTTAAGGTTTGCACACCAGTGTATTTTGAGCAGATTTAGTAACGAAAGTAAAAGACGTGCTCATATCCGTGGAAGCACCTCCGCCCGCTGGTGCGATGAATAAATTGATAGAACAAGCTTCGTGTTAGTGTTACGAAAGAACCGGTCACTTAGTTTAAAATTAAAGCTAACATGATATTACCATCGCTGAACGTGCGACGTTAAACGTATATGTCCTGAACTGGGCTAATCCGTCTACGGAGTCTTCAAGTTAGGAAGCCATAGTCTAAAAAGTTTGCATTTCAGGTTTTCAGTGTAACTTTTAGATTATATTCTTTCCTCAGACGAAACTGTTGTTGTAATGAAGAACACTATTATGGCCCTCCAGCAACTTCGAAAAGACCACAGCGAGAGATTACGGAGCCCCAAAAGATACACGATGAAGCCGGAATGACTCCGGGCGTACGTCTGCTATTGAATTCATCAGCTAATCCCTGGGACGCTAGAGGAGCAGGAACTCATTTTTCAAGCTGACTGTGCCCTCAGCGCGGCCTGTCTATCACGGCTGGTCATTAATCTCTGCTGGTTAGCGACGGCCGCGAGCCATCTCTGCGTGGCGTGGCGCGGCCCGGCGCTGCGCGGCGGGTCCGCTCCGGACATCTGCCTACGCCTCGTTAAGCTGCGGACCGCCCGAGGTCTCGATTGTCGATGGCGGACCGACTATTGTTCGCACGTATGCAGCCGTATGTCCAACAGCGCAGCGGTGTACCTCTACATCAATCGTCTCTCATGGTGTTGTTGTCTTGCTTAGTGACATGCGCTAGCAAGTGATGGATCGATTTGGCTACTGTACAGATAGGTACGTCATTCTGTACTTCCGACGGCGAACATTTACTGTGTGTCGTGAAAATGGAGGTTCATTTCATACAAGCAAATGGAAAGGTCTATTTCTCATTTATTCGTATCTTTTGTTGCAAATGCTATAGAAAAAATTATAAAGGAATTCTTGGCACTACATCCATCACCCGTTGTCAATACATTTTTGTTGTTGTACAATAGAAATATCTGATCAGCAGAAATCAGATAAGCGATAAACTCATAAAAATTGCGGATAACGAAGTAGAGGCAGTGGCGGGAATCTGCTAGCTTAAAAGCTTGATTACGACTGACGGCTAAAAGAAGGAAAGTATAAGAAATAAACTAGCACAGACAATGGAAAAAAATGTATATAGCGTCATTTGTTGTTGTTGTTGTTGTGGTCTTCAGTCCAGAGACTGGTTTGATGCAGCTCTTCATGCTATTCTATCCTGTGCAAGCTTCTTCATCTCCCAGTACCTACTGCAATCTACATCCTTCTGAATGTGTCTCATGTATTCATCTCTTGGTCTCCGTCTACGATTTTTACCTTCCACGCTGCCCTCCAATACTGAATTGGTGATCCCTTGATGCCTCAGAATATGCCCTACCAACCGATCCCTCCTTCTAGTCAAGTTGTGCCATAAATTTCTCCTCTCTCCAATTCTATTCAATACCTCCTCATTAGTTATGTGATCTACCCATTTAATCCTCAGCATTCTTCTGTAGCACCACATTTCGAAAGCTTCTATTCTCTTCTTGTCCGAACTATTTATCGTCCACGTTTCACTTCCATACACGGCTACACTCCATACAAATACTTTCAGAAACGACTTCCTGACACATCTATACTCAATGTTAACAAATTTCTGCTGGACGGGGTGGCCTAGCGGTTCTAGGCGCTCCAGTCTGGAACCGCGCGACCGCTACGGTCGCGGGTTCGAATCATGCCTCGGGCATGGATATGTGTGATGTCCTTAGGTAAGTTAGGTTCAAGTAGTTCTAAGTTCTAGGGGACTGATCACCTCAGTAGTTAAGTCCCATAGTGCTCAGAGTCATTTGAATCATTTGAACAAACAAATTTCTCCTCTACAGAAACGCTTTCCTTGTCACTGCCAGTCTACATTTTTTATCCTCTCTACTTCGACCATCATCAGTTATTTTGCTCCCCAAATAGTAAAACTCCTTTACTACTTTTGCGTTTCATTTCCTAATCTAAATCAGCATCACCCGATTTAATTCGACTACATTCCATTAACCCCGTTTTGCTTTTGTTGATATTCATCTTATATCCTCCTTTCAAGACACTGTCTATTGCGTTCGGCTTCTCTTCCAGGTCCTTTGCTGTCTCTGACAGAATTACAATGTCATCGGCGAACCTCAAAGTTTTTATTTCTTCTCCATGGATTTTAATACCTGCTCCGAATTTTCTTTTGTTTCCTTTACTGCTTGCTCAATATACAGATTGAATAACATCGGGGAGAAGCTACAATCCTGTCTCACTCCCTTCCCCACCACTGCTTCCCTTTTATGCCCCTCGACTCTTATAATTGCTATCTGTTTTCTGTACAAATTGTAAATAGCCTTTCGCTCCCTGTATTTTCCCCTGCCAGGTTCAGAATTTGAAAGAGTGTATTCCAGTCAATATTGTCAAAGCCTTTGTCTAAGTCTACATATGCTAGAAACGTAGGTTTCCCTTTCCTTAATCTTTCTTCTAAGATAAGTCGTAAGGTCAGTATTGCCTCACGTGATCCAACATTTCTACGGAATTCAAACTGATCTTCCCCGAGGTCGGCTTCGTCATTTATCATTCAAAATCACTCGTTTCCAGCCATTCGCTGCCCAGTGACGGCGCTCTACAGTATACGATAAGTCAAGCGTCACTGAGAAATGTGTAGCTTATGAGGACCATTGGACCTCAATTCCTTTAAACTCCCTACGCTCAGTTATAGTGCTATGTGGACCACTGGTAGCACTTCGGAATCTCATTCTGGAAACATCCCCCAGGCTGTGGCTAAGCCATGTCTCCGCAGTATCTTTCAGGATTGCTAGTTCTGCAAGGTTCGCAGGAGAGCTTCTGTAAAGTTTGAAAGATAGGAGACGAGATACTGGCAGAAGTAAAGCTGTGAGGACCGGGCGTGAGTCGTGCTTCGGTAGCTCAGATGGTAGAGCACTTGTCCGCGAAAGACAAAGGTCCCGAGTTCGAGTTTCGGTCGGGCACACAGTTTTAATCTGCCAGGAAGTTTCATATCAGCGCACACTCCACTGCAGAGTGAAAATCTCATGCCTGGCATAAATTGAAAAAGGTTTTTTATGGACGACGTGACCTACCAACCACTCTTTAGGATCTACGCCGAATCTCCACTGAGGAGTGGGACAATTTGGACCAACAGTACCTTGATAAACTTTTGTACAGTATTCCACGACGAATACAGGCATGCACAATGCAAGAGGACGTGCTACTTGGTATTAGAGTTACCAGTGTGTACAGAAAACTGGACCACCACCTCTGAAGGTCTCGCTATCTGGTGGTACAACATGCAATGTGTGGTTTTCATGAGGAATAAAAATGGCAGAAATGATTTTTATGTTGATCTCTATTCCAATTATCTGTACAGATTCCGGAACACTCGGAACCGAGTTGATGCAAAACTTTTTTTCATGTGTGTACATAATTAATATCTTAATGTCTCATTGTGGCCATTTTAGTGCATCCTGGATTAAAACCCCTTGGATTTGTGGAAATACTGGAAGAAAGGGTTTCTCAGTTGCTTTACCGACAGATTAACTAATTTGCGTTCTGTCGAAACAGTTTTAGGGAATTAACTCACAAAATCTGAAGTGGTATCTTACTATCCTTAGTTAAAGTGAAGAATAGTTACAGGATCAGTTCAATGGAATCAACTGTCTGATGTATACCGAAAATGAATAGAGAGTAAATCGAAGAAAGAAGAAAGTAATGAGAAGCAGTAGAAATGAAATCAGCGAGAAACTTAAATTCAGGATTGGTGATCATGAAGTAGGCTAAGTTACGGAATTCTGCAACCTAGGCGGCAAAAAACCTATTACAGACGCAGCAAGGAGGACATAGAAAGCAGATTAGCACTAGCAAGTGTGACATTTCTGGCCATAGAATGAGATATGGGACTTAATTTGAGGAACTGATTTCTGAGAATGTATGTTTGTAGCACATCATTGTATGGTAGTGAGGCACGGACTGTGGGAAAACCGGAACAGAAGACAGCAGAACGAACTGAGAAGCTAGAGAAGGACTGATAGGATAACTAAGAGGACTGATAAGATAACGAATGATGAGGTTCTCCGCAGAATCGACGAAGAAAGGGATATATGGAAAACACTGACAAGAAGGGTGGACAGGATGATAAAACACCTGTTAATACATCAGGGAATAACCTCCATAGTACTAGAGACAGCTGTGGAGGATGAAAACTGTAGATGAACTCAGTAACTAGTGTACAGTCAACAAATAATCGAGGAAATTGTTGACATAGGAGACGAATTCGTGGCGGGCCGCAGGAAACCAGTCAATGGACTGATGACTATAAAAAACGAAAGTTACACTTTGCTCAGACATTAACTGCCGATAAAATTCTCGAATGCTCTAAATACTGTTTTAGTCTGCCGCTGACAGCTCAACAGGTTGTTTTCGTGTAATACTCAATCTAAGGTAGTTTTAGTAAGCCAAAATCTGCGAATATGAACTAACAAGTGAAGCGTGGGATTGACAGTGGGCTCTTCGTCTGGGTGCCGTCAGTCACGTTGACCTCACAGGTTACTTTCCGTTTGGACGACACCGGTGCCAGGGGAACGGCAGTATCCAGGTTAAACAACGAATATTTTATTGAAGTTCATCAAAACACACAATACAATGATTTACACATATTACAATAGCTAACCATCTGTTTAGTTACTTTGCCAGAACATTTCTGTATTTGTCTTGCAACATACAGTGAAATATCTTCGCACTTTATGCACCTTTTTTTCCTTTGTTCCCAATCAGTCTTTAGTTCTTCTTGTATGAGCATTGACTGGAGTTTCTTCATGTGAGTGCCATGTGAGCGCATCTCCCAACTGTTTTTGAAACGCATGTAACGCATTCACATCAGCGGTGTTGTAATAAAGACTGAATGTTAACTTTCAATACCATTTTCCTGTCTATCTCAGTCGACTGCTTTATGCACTCGTCTGATCAGAAATGTCGGTAGCAGTTTTTCCCTTATTATATTTAGCAACGATATTTCGTTTTCGATAAACCCCTCTTTTTGTTGGCACGTTTGCCGTTTCACTCGAAAGTTTGCTGGAAGAAAGAGAAACGTCAATTTTGTCATTCCGTTTCAGGCCGTTAATTCCTTAACTATTTTCTTTTAGAGACAGTTTCCGGCGTTTCAGTTTGGTCGTTACAATTTTTTTGGGGGATTCCTTCAGAATTTAGTCGAAGGGTATTCTTTGTTATGTGTTTGCTTGCCAAATCTGCACTGGTATGCCAGTTATCAGTGCTTAATGTAATGGCCTTTACTGAACCCATTCTTGACACTAGTTCATCAAAAAATTTGTTGCTGTGGTATCTTCTTCATCAAGTACTTAGCCAGCGTAAATTAGAAAACTGTAATGGTATCCATAATTGCAGTATAATTTCAACATTTTAATGCCACACATGTCTCTTTTGTCTCAAATATTTCCTGAGTATAATTCGCCCTGGGAATGGTATTAGAGACTCTTCGATACATAGTACTTCAGGAGGATCATTATGTTTTTTTAAAATAATTTTTCTTTGTTTCGTCAACGATGAGCGGAACTTTTGAGAGACGATTTAAGGTATCAACATCTGTATTTTCTGCAAAATTACGCGCTCTCAACATAATTACGAAACGATCACTACTCATTTCCTTGCGTGGGAATATTTGAATAAACAGTTGATCCTTGGACGAATATAAACTAATGTTTTACAAATCCTATCTACAGAATCAGTCCACACAACAGCTTTACTTCGTTCCTGTTTTCTGGTGCACAATTATTCAAACGTTTGGAAACCATTGCTGTTTGTGTAGCATACATAGTTGTTTGTCCACAGATGTATTCAAATTCCCATCTGTGACAGAAACTCCGCATAGATTTTCGATTTTGTTACATTTCCGCACATTTTTAGCAGTCACTTTCGCATCATGTGCACCAGTGATGGCCTGTTGCCCTGCCCTAACGTCATACAGCACACTGTAAATATCCCACTAAAATTAAGCCATTTCGCTTCGCATGCGAGCCGGAAATTACACTAAAATTACACCATTTATCTTCGAATGTAAATAAAACAGCCTAAAATATGTTTTTGGTGCTCTCTCGATGATAACTAGATACCAGTGTGGAGTGCTGAAATAGCGATCAACAGCGCTACGATCAACTCAAAGAAGCGGCACAGCTGTCTGTTTCCTACCGAGCATGCTGTGTTGTGCTGTCATCCTTTCTGGCACTACGAATGCTACGTTGCTCTTTGCAATTGCGTGTAGTATATTGTGCAAGCGTAGATTATCAGCGATATTAAAAGCAACAGTCTAAACTCCACCAGAGGAGAGTGTTGTAAAGCAAAGACTGATAATTTGCGGACCTGCGTTCCATTCTCGTAGGTACAACCTTCTTTACATTTTATTTTATTTCTCGCAGTGTTAATGTATTAATTATAAAAATTAATATATATTTTAACTGTTTAATTTATATGTGTTAAATTAATATATTCGGTTTATGTACGAATACTAGCACTGTAAGTCAAAAGCCTATAAGCCACCACATTGTAGCACGCTAGTGTCATTTCACACGAGCCGCCACTTGATGGACACTCGTAAAATGCAAATGTTCGGCTAGTCGGTTCGAGGATCAAACTACATACCGGTACTTCGATCAGTAACTACACCATCAGACGGATTCTCACTTTCAGAAGATGGCAGTCGCGTTACACGGCGGCGTTTAGGTGGTACGAATATCGCACTCGTTGTGTCACTGCCTTCTCCTTGCGACACTTTTTGCTACTACGAGCAACAAAGCTTTTTGAAAATAATTGCTGTGAACTAGTCCCTCCTCACACAACTGGGGCTTTCTCTAGCTATCTGTGTCTTGGTAGTTGTCTTCTTTACATACGATGCCAGTTAATACACCAACTCAATAGGCGTCAAGTGGTGAACATACATTCTGTTTACTCAGGCAGCTAGGCGATAACTGCCCGGAGTGTTTTATCAACGGTAACGCCTTTCTGCTAGGTGGCTTGTACTGCAGAGTTGTCGGATGCGTTGCTGGCCGGCAGGCGCATCCTTACGCGAACATCTGTACGCCAATTCTGCACGTCAGGCGGTCGCGCTCCAACGGAAAGCTCTGAAAAATCAGCTCCGCGTTCCACGTGTTAATAAATACAGCGCAGTATTCTAAGAAATTTTTTTTGGTTGTTTAAGTGAATTCTGATTCCACATGTTACAGTACTTATATTACAAATTTATTTCTTTTCTACGCTTAAGAGCAATGACAGCTATGCCTACCGTCGTCATTTATCACTGTTTGGTATGAACTGCAGTTGTACTGTCTACCTGTTGTGCTTGATTTCAGCTCGGAATGTCAGTTTGTGGTGATCAAAGTATTTAAGTCTTCAACTTCCCTATACTTTATACCCTTTTAAAACAAATCTTTCATTGCAGCTGCTACTGTTTCTGTTTGCGCCCTTTCTGAACGCGTCATACAGCCTATAATTCATTCCACCGTCAAAGTTTAATCACCTAGTGCACGTATTATCTCCAAGCTGCAGATACTTCCCTTCGTCTACAGAATTAATCTCCACGATCCTTCAGTTGCTGACAAAAATTTCCTTTTTCTCTCTTGCGATGAAACCAACCACGTTGTCGTGTTGGAGGTTTCTTCAGTCACGGAGATTTGAATAAGTTACACTAGAAAGATTACTTAACGTCGTTAACGTAAGACATATAGGTGCGTCCCTAGAGAAAAGCGTCTGCAATTTATACTCACAGTATTTAAAAGCCAAAGTTTACTTGAGACATGGATACACCCTATTAACAGAAACTATAATACGAGGGCTATTCCGAAAGTAAGGTCCGATCGGTCACGAAATGGAAACGACTATGAAAATCCGATAAAGCTTTGCACAGATGTGTTGGGTAGTGTCTCTAGTATAACCCCAGTTAGCATCACGTCGCTCTTCTCATTTCTGAGCTCGCAGTGAGTGCGTAAAGATGTCTAGAAAATAGTGTCTGCCGCCAAGTACGGGGGCCTGGTGAGAAATTTCCCCTGAAGCTATGCAGCTAACATTACATAACTGTCGTGCTGTTTCGTCTTCAAGACAATTCTCAGCCGCATTCTGCAGGGGCAATGAAGATGCTCCTGCATCGTTTTCAAATGGAAATGTGAGAGTACCCACAATACAGCCCGTAATTGTCTCCCTCTGAGTTTCAGCTCTGGTCACATGAACCGCTGGTTATGAAGACAACATTTCGGCACAAGACAACGAGCCGTAGGCCAGCGTAGAGAATTGGCGGAGAGCACTGGCGGCTGCCTTCTATAGCGAGGGTATGGGAAAGTTGGTACAACGCTACGATACACGTCTAAGTCGGGTCGGCGACTATGGAGATAAGTAGCTGCAAGGTGTATCTAACTGTTGCAAATAAAACATTTTTGATTTTTACCGTGGTTTCCATTTCGCGACCTATCGGACCTTACTTTCGGAATAGCCCTCGTAGTATGTAAGGACATGTCTTCCACTATTGGAGTTGTTAGAGGCAGGGTCAAAACTGATGTTTTGTGTACTGGTGGAACTTCTGTTGCATGAAAGAGACGTTTATCCTTTCGTAATCAGGCGTGTAAGGGGTTCATTATGTAAGAGGTTTACTGTTCACTACCATACTGGAGCAAATATAATTTCGATGTATTGCTCACGCGCTACCTGCGATATAAAACATTTCTACCGCAATAGAATCGCAGGTCAGAGCAGTGTCGGTAGCAGTAATAGTCGCTCGCTCCTGCAGAGCAGTCGCAACTGTTTTTTGTTATGGAGCAGTCGCAATAGCTCGCTGTTACAGAGAAGTCGTAGTAGCCCACTTCTACAGTACAGATGCTAGCCACGTAAGAGCAATAGCAGTCGCCGCTGGTGCAGCGCACTTCATTTTCCACGTAGTGTAAGGTAAAATATATTATCCTTCATCGCCATGCGCGTACTTAAATTTGTTGTCTGAGAAGTTAATATGAATTTCTTTCAATCTTTTTGTGATTTGTCAACATTAACTAAGTCAGACTTGTAATGTTAAATTTTTTATGTAATGGTTTGCCGGTCGGGGTGGCCGAGCGGTTCTAGGCGCTACATCTGGAACCGTGCGGCCGCTACGGTCGCAGGTTCGAATCCTGCCTCGGGCATGGATGTGTGTGATGTCCGTAGGTTAGTCAGGTTTAAGTAGTTCTAAGTTCTATGGGACTGATGACCTCAGACGTTAAGTCCCATAGTGCTCAGAGCCATGTGTGCGTAATGGTTTGCAGAAATGTTTTCAATAATAAGGTTTTTCGGAACATAATTTTTTACTTGAATTTAAATATTTTACTAATTTTCCCAGATCATAGTCATATGCTGTTTTACAATCAGAGGACCAGCTATGCAGCTCTGCCAACAAGCCAAGTCTGTTTTACTTCTAATAATGCAAATCTCTGACAAATGTTGTTCAGTATCAATAGATAGGCTAGCTTTGCACTAAGCTAAGCCATTTAGGAGCTGATGTATAAACAGCGTTATCTGGCGACACCATCACGAGGTAAGAATTTTTCAGGTTATTCAGATTGATTTCACAGGCCATGAAGTAGTACTGCTTACGTCCAAAATTTATCAGTTTCAATTCTCACTCAATTTGTACCGGAAATTTTTATACACAGGATGGTTACAGCCGTACATGTTTTAGGGTTTAATTTCCCTTTGACAGTTTGGTCATTCGAGCAACGGTGTTTCATGTTCGATTATTTAACCATGTAATATATAAAGGAATTTCTATACAAGGAATAATTACTACGTTTTTGACGAGCTGCGAAGATTACGAGTGTATGTGTGGAAAGGGAGGGGGTTAGTGGAGGGGGAGGGGGCTCTCAGCTTTGGGTTTTCAACCACTATGATCTTACATTAAATGAATACAGCTTCGTGAGTAAATGGGACAACTATTTCGGTAAAGTCGATTTCCGTTCCCAGTATTTTTAGGAGAGCCTACGTTTCAACTCTAATGAACCAGACGTGAACAGGATATCGAGCCTTAATGTTAGAACACTGATGTGTCTTGTAATTGTTATCGTGTACATTCATCAGTGTCACATTTCACTATTCATTATGTAGAATACATTTTTTTCATATCGGAGGCGACAGCCAAACATTTATCATAAGGCATTTCCATTTTTCACCCTGCGTATGTTACCGTCTTATTAGTTTTACGATCTTATTAGTTTCGCACGATCACCTTATTTCGGTGATCTATCATTTCGAAGCGCTAGCAATCTCGAGAAAGTACTCATTGTTTGTCGGCGTTTTAAATATATAGCTGCTATCGTAGTAGACTCGTTGTCGTTCGAGTCTGCATCGCAGCGGCTATATATACTATCCAATCACATTAATGTGACCACCAGTCAGAAGCCTGAATAACAACCTTTTGCAGTTCTGACCGCTGCTAGACGTGTAGGAAGAGAGTCAGTGAGATTCTGTAAGGTGCCGACAGGAATGTGGGGCCATTTCGACTCCACTGCCGTGACCGGCATCATCACATTTCTTCGTTGAGAATCCGTGGCGCGAACAGCCCGATCGAGGTGGTGCCAAGGATTCTCTATCAGGTTTAAGCCTGGAGTTCGGTGGCTAGAGGACTGCTGTAAATTCATCCTGATGCTCTTCGAACCACGCACGTACCCTGCGAACTGTGTGACGCACTGCATTTTCCTGCTGTAGATGCCATCGTGTCGAGATAAAACAAACTGCATTTACAAGTGGACTTTGCAGCCAGGGACATATCCATACTTGTGTAGATCCATTCTACCTTTCAGATTGAGTGGATCACCCAGGGAATGCCTCCTGTCTGGACCCTTCGGACAATTGGCGCAGGATGTTTGCTTTCAGATCTTTCACGACGTGTATGCCAGTGGCCTTATGTCCGGTGGAACATCAAACGTGATTCATCTGGGTATGTCATCCGTTGAAACTCAGTGGACGTCCAGGTGCTGTACTCGCGTGCAAAGTCCAACTTCCGTAACCAATGAAGGGCAGTCAACATGGATGAATGAACGAGGCGCCTGCTGCCGAGGCCCATACGCAGCAAAGCTTGCTGCATTGTCGTTGAGGAGACACTTGGTACATCTGGGTGGTTAGCGGCTCACCAATTGTACGTCTGTTCGCTCGTACACATCCCAGCTGCCGTCGTTCACTCTCGTTATCTATGGCAGCGCCGTTTCCTCGGCGCTGGTTTTGGTGGTGTACCACAGTTACGTAGGCGCCGATTTTGGATAGCACCATTTTTCCGTGTACAGTGTACTTTAAACACAGAGGCACGCGATTAGCTTTCAGAATTAGCCGTTTTGGATATATATCTACCCTTGACCCGAAAGCCAATGATCATACACTTTCGCACGTCAGATAAATCGCTCCGTTTCGACATTACAACGACTGGACTGTTTTCCGCGCCTATCGACATGTTTTATGTACCCTCCACAGATAGTGTTGCCATCTATTAGCGCCTACTGCACGTTGACGGTGAATGTAGTCGGTTGGCACTTTAATGTCACTGGACTGTATGTCTGTATGACAGACGCACTTCGTGTACATTTTCGACACTGCAAGCTCTTCGGAACGGCACGTTACCAACGTCAGGTGACCGTGTAAAATTAAATCATGTTTTCGTAATACAGGCCAGGTGGAAAATGGAACCGTCCTTTATCACAGAGACTGTTATTTCATCACAATGTACGAGGTTCGTGAGAAAAGTAATAAGACTGATAACACCACGAGTGATGTGGCGACGCTGCGTTGTTCCACTTGTGTAGACCGATGTGTTAATCCCTTACAGATGCTCAGTCACAGTTCCAACTCCGTAGAGTCATCACGTGAGTTTTGAGAGCACCATCACGTATGTCCTGTTTTGGTTGTGTTACGAAAACGGAACAATGAAACAGCGGAATTTGGAGCAACGTTATGCCATCTAATGGCTCTGAGCACCATGGGATTTAACTTCTGAGGTCATCAGTCCCCTACAACTTAGAACTACTTAAACCTAACTAACCTAAGGACATCACAGACATCCATGCCCGAGGCAGGATTCGAACCTGCGACCGTAGCGGTCGCGCGGCTCCAGACTGTAGCGCCTAGAACCGCTGGGCCGTTATTCCATCACCTTTTTTGTTGAGCTAGGGGAATCGGCGATTTTGACCAATGAAAAATTGAAACGGGGCTGTAGGGAACATTTCTTATCAAGAGGATAAGTTTTTCACTGGCACCAATCATTTTTCGAAGTCCAAGAAGACGCTGAAGATGAACCTCGCTGAAGGAGACAATCAACTTCAAAAACCGACGAAAATGTCTAACGTGTGCTCGCGCTTGTGAGATCAGACTGACGTTTAACAATAGCTATGATAGGTGACCTGTTAAACTGAAACAGATTCACTGCACATGAAATTGTGGACGACATTTTGCACTTGCGACAGGTCTGTACCAAAATCGTGACGAAAAACCTCACACCTGAGCAGCAGAACAATCTATGAATCATGTACGTTGATCTTCTTGAAGAAACTGCCTCTGTCCGCGAATGGTTCAGTCGTGTGATCGCAGGTGATAAATCCTGGATTTTTGGGTACGATCCTGAGACAAAGCAGCAAAGTGAGGAGCGGCACAGAAAGACATCGTCTCGACCAAAAAAGCTAGCTCGAATGAGCTAACCAATGTTAAAAACAATCCTGATTTGCTTTCTTGTCCGTAGGGGTATTGCGCATAAAGAATATGTTGCTCCAGAACAAAATGTCAACCAAATATTTTACACATAGTTCCTTGAAAGGCTGAGGAAAAGTGTGAATCGAGTCAGACCGGACATTGCAGACAAGTAGATGCTGAATCATGACAACGCCCCATATCACACGGTCACTTCTATCTCGGAATTTTTGACCTCAAAATGTATTCCAGTTGCTCCACAGCCCCATGAGGTGAGTCCCAGTGACTTTTTCTTTTCCCGAAATAGAAAAATGTCTTAAGGAAGTAATTTTTAGAGTCTGTAGAACATTTAAAAGAATATGACCTTCATATTAAAGGCCGTACCAGTAGAAGCCTTTCAGTGTTGCTGCCAAGACTTGGAGCATGTAGAGCTGTCGAAGGGAGCTTCTCTGAAGGAGGCAATATTGTTGTTTGAAAAACAAAACAAAATAAAAAAAATTTGGTGATAAAAAACAGTCTAATTCTTTTTCTCACACATTTCGGAACAGCGTTAGCCGACATGGCCAGAACAGTGACGGTTGCTGCAGCTCGCTGGGACTGGGTTTCGCGATCGACGGCGTCGCCCCCAGAGCAGATTCGTCGAGGCTGCGCCCAGCGCGGTCGTGGCGCGACTGGCGCTGGGATCGAGTGCTAATGAAATGCGGCGGCCGCCCACAATGGCAGCGCGAGACAGGCCGGCAAATTGGCCGCGAACGCGCCTGCCCCTGACAGCCCGCAACCCGACCTACTTGACCGCCGCTGCTGCCGCCGCCGCCGTCGTGGCAGGAGCCTCAGTCTGCCTATTCCTTTTGCTAGCGTTCAGAAGTTAGACCACTCGTCTTCACGTGTTCCTCCGCAAATAAGTTAACCATCAGCGTATCCTGAGGTCTGCGGGCGTATCTGAGGGAACTCAGCTGCTTGCAGCTAAGCAGTGTCTTTGTCTGGTTATCGTTGTACGGGATATGCTGGCATTAAAGTACCTTTTGTTATAATTTAGTAGTAATAGGGATTAAACTTTCTGGCCGATTAAACTGTGTGCCGGACCGAGACTCGAACTCGTGATCTTTCGTGGGCAAATTCTCTACCAACTGAGTTATCAAGGAACGACTCACGACCCGTCCTCACGGCTTCAGTTCTGCAAGTACCTCATCTCCTAGCTTCCAAACTTCACAGAAGCTCTTCTGCAAAAGTCCCGAGTTCGAGTCTCGGTCCGGCTGATAGTTTTAATTTGCCAGGAACTTTCATATGAGCGCACACTCCGTTGTCGAGTGAAAATCTTATTCTAGTAACAGGGATATTTGTACGAATTTGTAACTACACCAGTCAATGTAATTAGTCACCCCGAGCAGACGAAACGCTAATACATAATAGTTTCGCACCTAGGTTTCATACTATATATATATATATATATATATATATATATATATATATATATATATATATATATATATATATGGTCTATCGGTAGCGCCTTTGACTAGCAAGCTAGACATTATGGGAACCCAAACACTACTTCAATTTAAAAAAAAAATCATCAAAAATGGCTCCCGAAGACCTTGGTTGTAGTGAGTTACACTAATTCTGCCGACGAACGTGTCAAAGAGGATGGAGGAGTGCATAGTGACTCAGGGTACTCTTGTTCTTGAAGTGGGAAGCTGTCCCTACAAGGAGGAAGACACAGCAGTAATCAATGGCATGAGGATACAGAATGCAATGGAAGCCTCTGCGTCAAAGATACATAATCTGCATTTAAGAACTGAAAAAGTATCATGATAATCTCTCCTTTGAGAAAGTACCTCATTCCGATCTTGGAGAGAGGAGTGTCATGGAAGAGATGACTTTCAGAAAAAAATGTATAACAAACTTTCAACGAATCGGAGCGTGGAGTGTCAGAAGTTTCACCATAGTAGACCAGCTATAAAATCTGAAAAGCGAAATGCAAAGGCTCAGTCGAGATTTTGTTGGGTTCAATAAAGTAAAAGGCAGAGATGATAAGGTTTTCTGATCAGACCATGTATACGGTGATTTCAAGAACAGCTTAATATAGGGTAACAGGAGTAGGATTCGCTGTGAATAGGAAGGAGGGACTGAGAGTGAGTTACGATGAACATTACAGTCCTAGGGATATTATCAGAATCCACAGCTAACTAACGTCAGCTACAATAGTTCAGGTATACATGATGTACAAGCAGAAGATGGAGAGATAGAGAACGCGTGTGAGGATATCAAACGTCTTATTCAGTAGGAAAAGCGAGGTGGTAATCTAATAACCACTGGGGAACTGCAAAGCTGTTGTAGGACAAGGAATAGAAGGAGTTAGGGAAACTGTGGGCTTGGTAGTAGCAAATATAGAGGAGAAAGACTAACCGAGCTCTGCAATAAGTTGTACCTAGTAATGAAAAAAGCACTGTTCAAAAATCACAAGTAGAAGAGAGATATATAGAAAAGACATGGAGACAATGGAAGATTCTATCTGGATTGCCTCACAGAGATTCCCAAATCAGGCATTCGATTGTACTTCACAATATAATGAAGATCAAGGGCAGGCAGATTTAAAAGAATCGTCCAGAAGAATAATTGTGAAATGGAGTGGGATACTGCTGTACTGAGGAATACTAACATGCGTTTGAAATTCTCTATTATTGTAGATAACGATAACGAGTATCACAGTAGACAGTTAAGTTGAAAAGAAATTGACATCTCTAGAAAGGAGAATCACAGAAGTTGGACATCAAAAATGGGCATAAGAAAGGAAACTACGCAATAACCTTTGGTAACAGAAGAAATACTTCAGCTGTTCGACCCCAAAGAAAGATATACGAGAATGTTCAGAAAAAGATAGGAAAACCGCAATATTAAATTTCAGAAATGAAATAAGTAGAAAATGCAGCGAAGATACGGCGAAATGGCTGCAGGAAAAATTCAAGGAAAAGTGAAAAGGAAATTATCATTGGAAGGACTGATTCAACATCTAGAAAAGTTAAAACAGTCTTCGGTGAAATTGAAAGTAAAGGCATGATCATTGAAAGAGCAATGAGGATTCAACTGTTAAATACAGAGAGAGTATGGATACGTTGAAAAAGGACATTAAAAATTTCTACTAGCGGACGACTAGTCCGATGGTGTAATAAGCTAAATAGGAGTCTTACCGAAGAAATAGTGCATTCAGTACTAGATTCAGAGTTTAACAGAACTTTGAAATACTAGCGAACAGATAAGTTATAAGGCATAGATAAAATTGCTACGTAATTTTTAGAATCAGTGGGAAACGGGCAACCAAACGACCATTCGAGTTGGTGGGTACGATCTGACACGGGAAAAATAGCATTTTACTTTGGCTAAAGTCTGAAAAGAGTTCAACTTATAAGGAGGTCGTTCCACGCAAAATTTTAGGCTCTTTCATTTTGGTGCATTGAGAATTTTGTGTAGGACCCATCATTTTCAAGCTATAAACGAAAACTCAAAAAGTCCACAAATTATAATTTGTACTCATTGCTCCTCTTTTATTCATAACATGTTTCACTGCACCTTGTTTACTTCTAAGTGCACTTCTTCCTTTCCGATTGTAGATGACTTAATTATCTTGTATATTATGGGGAACAGCCTGTAAATTGAAACGCATAGCAATTTTTTTGCCGGTATTACAACTGTTATTAAGACTGTGAATATACGTTGGTCGTTAAAGTTTCCTTCCATAGAACACTAACTCCAGCATAAGATCTTTCCTTTTAACGGACTCAAATGTAGGTTGTATCATACTTGTGTAGAAAGACAAAATCAGTGGTAGTTTTAGGACACCAGCACATGCGAACCGAGATCGAAATTGACAAGCAGCTCACAGAAAAAGTTAAAAGATGTAAATATTTTGGTTGCAGTACTACATATGGTGCAAATATGAAATACAAAAATAGTCCGTGGTATTTAATTTATTCCCATAGGTACGACGTTGAAAAAGATAGTCCACAAAGATAAGCTACTGAACTTCTGTAACATGATGCGTACTCTAAGAATACTATATGGATGTGAAAACTGGATCCGTAAGAAGAGGACGAAGAGGAGTAGAGGTTTATGAAATGAACTTCCGTAGATAAGTGGCCGGATATACTTTAATGGATAAAAGGAGAAATGACGACACTGGCGTTGAACTGAATGAATATCTTAATTGACACAATAAAACAACGTCAGATAAGATGAAAAGAACGCGTATACCATATGTCAGTAAGACTCGCTGCCTGCTGAGAATTCAGTATAGCACCACCCTTTCCCGTCGCAAGGTCACGCTATAAGCCAACATTCGAATTACGGCAAGTCGTTCTCCTCATGTAGTAATTAACACTTGTCTGTGACGTCAGAGGAGGCTTTTATGCTATGCAGCAGATAGTAAATTCCATTCACAATTGCAGCGATACCTTGGTTAATTCCAGTCATACGAGGCAACCTGATTATAGCAACTGCAATAAGAACTATTGGCATCTGCCGCAAGGCACGTAGAGATCTTCGTAGTACACGTTTCACACTGCAGGCGCTCTTTAGCTGCTGTAGGATTCTCAGAAAGCAGTTAAAAGAGAGAAACTTCAGGAAACACGGAGAGATTGTAAATTTTATGGGCAGAACAATTAACAGAGCTCCTGCAATAAAAGGGCTGGCAAAGTGGAATAACAAGCAGCAAGCAATATATCGGTCTGCAACGGACCCAGTTTCACTGTTTAGAGTAGATGCAGTACTCCTTGTATCCTCTTCGGGATAATTAAACTGAAGTACGTCTAGATACGACTCGCTGGTAAGCATAAATCTTGATTCCACAGGACGTCTTCTTTTAGGAATTTCGGCGAGGACGTTAATCAAAATCCAGAATTAAATGGATGTTATTTGTGTGGTAAATACTGTAACTTCTCATATCACAATGCAAACAAAGACACCAAAAATGTCACATCTGCTGTCTCCTCGACTTAGTGAATATACTGGACTAGGATTATTTTCCGTTTCATAAGAGAATGCTTTTGACAATGTGGACTGGAATACTCTCTTTCAAATTCTGAAGGTGGCAGGGGTAAAATACAGGGAGAGAAAGGCTATTTACAATTTGTACAGAAACCAGATGGCAGTTATAAGAGTCGAGGGACATGAAAGGGAAGCAGTGGTTGGGAAGGGAGTAAGACAGGGTTGTAGCCTCTCCCCGATGTTATTCAATCTGTATATTCAGCAAGCAGTGAAGGAAACAAAAGAAAAATTCGGAACAGGTATTAAAATCCATGGAGAAGAAATAAAAACTTTGAGGTTCGCCGATGACATCGTAATTCTGTCAGAGACAGCAAAGGACTTGGAAGAGCATTGGAACGGGATGGATAGTGTCTTGAAAGGAGGATGTAAGATGAACATCAACAAAAGCAAAACGAGGATGATGGAAATATCATCAGAACCTAGCGCGAAAGATTAATGGTAACCAACTATAGTCCGTTGCAAATTGGAACCAAATCGAAGGGGATCGAGGTAGACTGCTTGGCTTCTGCCGATGACATTGCCATTCTGTCAAACGACGAAGGCACCGCTAGAGTTCAAATCCTAAACGAAATCGCTGAACTAACTGGTCTGCAGCTATCATTTGACAAAACAGAAGTCGTGGCTAACATTAAAGACGCCCCGTCAAAACTCTGTACGAAATAGGGGGTCATCTCCCCGATAGACAGATTCAAGTACCTGGGTCAGATCATCATGAAGAATGGACTGGACAAGGAAGCGCTTAGGGAATGGATACACCAACTAGGAACAGCTTACAAAATATCCCGTATGATCTTCAACAAGAAATTCCTTTCCTAGGACAGTAAGATCACTAGGAAACAGTTTTGAAGCCAGTAGTTTTGTATGCAGCTGAAACCTTATCCCTAAACGCTGATAAAAGACTCGTCGAAGAACTGGAGAGAAAAGAGCGCAAAATCGTTAGAAGAATCCTTGGATCGAAGTACAAGAATGACATCCATCAAAACAGATTGAACAAGGAAGTCTACAGAAAAACAGAAAAAATTACAGACACAATCCGCAAAAGCAGGGCACGGTTTTATTGTCACCTCAAACGAATGGTCGGAAATAGGTTAACCAAAAATATATTTCTTTTTTTTTATTCAAAGCCAATAACTACGTTGCCATGGTTTAGAAACACCAAAGAAGACCTCCAGATGCTACATATCAAACCCAAAGATGCTTTTTACAGAGTTCTTTTCCAAATGAAGATAGTGACAAACGGAATAACCCGAGACGAGCAACCGGAAAGAAGACAAGGTGACCTTTGGACAGAAGAGCGCAAGCAGGCCCATTCAAAGCGAATGAGGGAAATCTGGGCTCAGAAAAAAGCCAGGCAGGATCAGTGCTATGCGCAACAAGACTTAACGTGGTCCTAGATGCCCCAACGAATAAATAATAATAAATAAAACTCTCTAATCAGCTATTTTTTTCCAATGTAGGGAGAGCCGACAGCTACCTCTGGAAGGTATAAGGCTCTGACGGTAGGAGATCTTGTATCACTGCGTGTGTAAGGCTAAATGGTAGCACAGAAACTTAGTATGGTAAGCACATGTCGCGGTGAATAACAAAGAAACAAGAGTTTTCCGGAAAAGGTGACTGCGTTACACTGCAACTCTGTACCTGGTTATGACACACGGTAACTAATTTTGCCACGCGCTGCAAAACGTTTGTGTTTTGTTTTGAAATAATCCTGATTTTGTTTTTTCCTCATGAAATGCACAATGCTCTTTTAGTGTTAAAGTACACAACGACAGATAGTTGTGCAATGAAACGGGACATTTGCATTAATCTTATTTTGTCTTACTGTAAATTATATGAAATATGAACGTTCGGTAGCGCAAGAAGACATGTACTTTGGAAGCTAATTTGTTATTAAAGTCACTCCACTCCACGACTACCCCAGTGACACTAATACAGCAACCGTAATAGGTATTTAGAAGAGAGAATCAGTGAGGCCATCCCATTTCTTAGGTCGTTTTCATACACCTTGGCTCTGCTATTTCGGCATGCTAGTGTTCAAACTGTTTCTTTGAACGGCTCTCCCATGCAATACACGAGCCGCCATAACGAGCAACTTAACAGGAATTAGTTCTCTATGACAGGTGTCTACAAAATTAAGTGTACAGAATGTTCCATAGAGTACATCGGTCAAACATGGAGATCTTTTGCTGTTAGGTTTAGCGAGCATCTACTGATTAAAAAAAAGTCAGGTGAAAAAATTGTCTTCCTTTTCCCAGTATCTCAAATATTCAAGCACCTCAAGTATTCTGGCCATCGGTTCAAAAACTTAGGAAACTATAAAATCATTCACGTGGCCAACAAAGGCAAGAAATTCTATTTACTGGAAGAGTATATCTTTTTGAAATCTCCGAATCTAATAAATGAGCAAGTCTTTTAGAAACATCAAACATTTTTGATATAATGATGCCTATCTTTAAATGACAGGAGCACCCTATATTATTTATTGATTATGCTACTTAAGCATTAGCGCGCCATCTTGTAAGCATCTACTCACTATGGATTCGGGGGACCTTGGCACTTGCTTGGCAGTTTAGTTGCCATCATGACTGCGCATACTCACGGTACTGTAAACAGACCAAATTTTGTGTTCATGGAGCGGTTTCTTCATGGGTAAGTTATCAGTGTTACAGTAAGTTTTCCGGGTTAGTGTTTCTTCTGGCTTCGTTGCCTCACATTTTTACCCAAAATTTTAACAGTTCCTGTACTCTTATTAGTGCCCATTCATTTGCCAGCGGTATACTAACCTAGCCATTTTATGGGTGTATTTTGCACTAGTGGGTTTTTCCTGATCACTGATTGTGACTATTTGCCTAAGTTAGGTACCGCTTGTACCCTCTAATAGCTTTATAGCTTTGTTTTTCGTACTGACATTACCTTTTTTCCTGTTGTTTGTATGCGATGTAATGAAGCATTGACAGTGGCTATGTGGTATTACCCCCCCCCCCCCCCCCCCCGTTCTACGGGACTCTTAATTACGTTCGACGCCTCGGTTTCGATTAGCAAGAATTTTTATCGGTAAGTTCACTTGTGGTGCAATATTTTATGTTATGAAAATCATATGGCTCTGAGCACTATGGGACGTAACTGTTGAGGTCATCAGTCCCCTAGAACTTAGAACTACTTAAACCTAACTAACCTAAGACATCACACACATCATGCCCGAGGCAGGATTCGAACCTGCGACCGTAGCAGTCGCTCGGTTCCAGACTGAAGCGCCTAAAACCACTCGGCCACTCCGGCTGGCTGTAAAATTTATACCCGTCATCGCTCCCTGAGACGTGAATGTGGTCCTGTGCCAATCTGTGTATATCCTTCTCTTGTTATTTTTAATTTATTCATTTATAATTGCCTTAATGCCACTTAATATTTACACCAGTTTGTAAGTAGCTTTCCCAGTGTGTCTGATGATGCTTAGAACAGGAGAAACATATAAAGGTTAAATAAAACCATCTTTTGCTACCAACACTATTTTCCGGTTCTAATTAGTTATGTGCATAATTTCTGTTCACTTGTGAACAAAAGTAAGAAACAAACCGCGGTCAAATTTCAGTATTTGTTCACTATAGTAATATACTTTCAGAGAGGCTGAATGCTGGGGGGGATCACAGTTCGATTCCCGGTTCTGCCAGGGGTTTTTCCTTGGCGGGAGGCCTACACGGAGTGCACTACGCCTCGCGATAACAACCGAGCAGCTAATCAGGAGATTAGTAGCAGCTCCAACGTCAGGAAACCCGGCAATGCCCGGGAGAGCGATGTGGGCTGACCATGTGTCACTCCATACCGCATCCGTTGACCCTATTTGGGAAGGATGACGCGGAGATCGGTCGGGCCAGAGTGGCAGGTGTAGGGCCAGAACGCGGAATTTCATCTTATATAGTAATATACCTTAGACGCACCACACATTTTGACTTGCATCGAAAATTTAGGACGTGAACAGAAATTAATGTTTAAAAAATTTAGATATGGCTAGGATTATTTTACCTCCTGTTAGGGTGTACTTCATCTTCACTTCCGATTACTTACAGTCTCTCTTTATCATTAATTTTACCACCAATCGTTCTGCACTGATGTGTCTGATATAAAAAGAAACACAGTAACGCCTTTTCCAACTACACATGAAAGAAAAGAGCATAAACGTCTACACATGGTAGTAACTGCACTAAAATATCACATTTGAAAATCAAACATTTGGCAACACGAAAACAAATAAAATATTGAAATTATATTAAAGCAAACTCTATTTTTGAACAGAAATCGACGGCGTTAGTTGGTTTTGTGTTTTGTCAACGGTAAGTACTGTAGTTACAGGATAAAAAATGGTAGAGTGTGTCCAGATATTGTAATATACTAAAAATTATTAATTTCACTGGTTCATGTCTTAATAAAGGTCTACTGGAAACGTATACTCTGGTGACTTACGATAAAGATGAGTGACTTCATCATACGTAACTGTAATTGGATCATGGTTGCCTGTGGACGAATTTTTCAAATACATCCACTGAGACAATTTCATCCAAAGTATGCAGTGCTGCTATAATTATTTGGTGTGTCGTTATGAGAGTTTCCATAAGATATCTGCACTCAGGCACTGGTTTCCACACGTGCTCGGTGTACCTGTGGACTGCTCTTACGCTTGCGGCCTTAGTTGATTCGTAGTTCAGGACAACTTCCCACCCGTAAGTGCCTCCTGTAACTATGGTTCTCTAGTCGCAGAGGATATTTTTATCATTGCATTACATAACGATGTTTTACAAAATAGCTACTGTGTGTTTTACGAAGCACATGAATCATACAACTCTCTGCAAAATGTGTGCCGGAATCATGACTCCGGTCTCGGACATTTGTAATGGACAAGCAACTGCTCATACATGTTTGCTATCCAAGCACAACTCGTGCCCCGCCATCACAGATTTGCTTTCGCCGCTACTACTTCTCCTACCGTTCAGATTTCACAGAAATGCTCCTGCGTACCTTGTGCATCTAGCACAGCCGGAAAAAAAATAAAATTTCATACTAGAAACAATCTCTTGGTCTGTTTCTACGCCATCTTTCCGCAATATACTTTCTTCCAAACGTGGTAGTTGCATGATATGGAGAAGCATTTATGTGAGGTTTTGGAAGGTAAAAGGCGAGATACAACCTGCAGTAAAAATATGAGAACCGCTCATGAGATGTGCATGGATACGGTTGAGCACTTGTCCGTGAAATGCAAAGGTCCCTGGTTTGAAGCCCGAAACGGCACGAAGTTTTAATGTACCAGGAACCTTCACATTAGCGCACACTCTTCTGTAGGCTGAAAATTTGTTTTGCCGTATAAATCATCATAGGATGTCGTTCGCGTATGTAAGACCGCATTTAGGTACAGAAAAACCATTTAACTGTAGCATTCAATACGAGAAACGAACTCATTCCCAGTCCATGTAGGGACCAAAACTCTCTCTGGTGTATTTACAAATACCTCGCATTCAGCAGATAATCTCTTAAGCAAGATAACTAATTACAAAGACGTAAAGGGGCTAATTGTCATGTAGAGGCGGCAGAGCTCATACGCACAGTTATTTATACATGCATATCTAAATTTTGTCGCTCCTGCTTGCACTACCTTGACCGCTAATTTAAATTCTGCAACGATGCCAGGTACATGTTAAGCGTCGGACCGCAGCCAATTTTCCTGTAGTTCATGAATATCTCTTGCTATTTCGACCTCATCTCTGCTGTATGTATGATAATAGCGTCTTCAGAGTCAAAGGAATGTAACCCTATGGCTGAAACTGTTCAGCGTCAGAATAGATACGACACTAAAAGAAGGAGCCTCTTGTATTTCCTGTCATAGTACACTTTTCCTAATAACACAAACTCCAGAACGGAGATACCGTTTCAGGCAGAAATATTATCCATTCTTTAAATGGCACTGACAAAAGAACCACAACAGTTCCACAAAATATTGTCCCCTTTATTACTTCCAAAGACAGCTAGCTGAAATAATGATTGTCCGTTTGTAATACTGTATAAGCCTGCTACTGCTTGCAGCTTATAACGTGACCACTTTCTTAACATTAAGTGATAAGCGCAACAATAGATTTCGGTAAACTATACACCGTTATGGAATAAATAACTATTTAGTATGAAGCACAAATACATGCAATTGTTTAGTTATTTGTGATTTCAACTGTTATGACACACTGCTGAGTACATTCTCAGTAGAGAAGACAGGCAGTTATGTTAACAAATTAAATATAAATCCGTGGCATTCCGAGCCATATTAAACCGTATATATGAAGTGCCTCTTACTAATGGCCCTTACTAGTGATGTTCAGGTGGCTGAATATGAGGTTATACAGGATAGATAGTATAGTAACTGTTACGATCCAGGATCTGTTAACGCAGTTAATAGAAGTATATAAAAAAAGGAAAATCTTCTTTCCCATAGCGGATCAGAGGAATATTTTATAACGCTTAGGCCAACTGATCTGACTAAGGAATGCTCTACTTTTTGTAGGATACCCTATCTGGGAGATGTATCGGGAAACTATGCAGATGTATCAGACCTTTAACATTATTCCACCGTGTTATAACTTTTAGCTCCTATGCGTTCCCTGCAGTGAATGCCCTAAGAAAGTTGTAGGGCAGACCGGTAAGTTATTTCGAATGCGATTTCAGGAACACCTGAACTTAAATAATGCCCGATCTGCATGAACAGCGTACTTAAGCGAAGAGAAGCACAGCATCACAAGCCTTTCAAGAAATTAAAAGTAGTTCTTAAAAAAGGGAAAGGCAAGATTTTGAATATATAAGAAAGCAGAAATTATTAAATATAAGAAAGAAAATTCACAGTACACGTTGAATAACCAATTAGAATTAAATCACCATAGCACTCTGTTTAATTTTGACTGTATATATGCTTAGGTATACTACGTAATTACACTCTGTATTAATCTAGCGTGTAAAGGTAGCGACCCAGTACACTTAGTCGACGCCTACGAGAAAGCCAGGCCTGCGCTCGCTCGTTCGCTCAAATCATAACTACGTTTCTAGAACTGTTAACTCGTAGCTAGGCGTGTCCGTACAAACGAAAACTGGATCTTCTACTGAAATTCGCTGTTATGGAATGTTACTGTTATTAGTCCTATAATGATGGGAAGTCCATGGGCCTACTTATAATTTGTTACGGCTGTACTGGCGTACAATGAAATAAAATCATGCTAAATTATTATCAGTTGCATAAGGCACCACTTCCAGCTTGTAATGAGTACTGTTAACCAAAAGAAACTAAATGCTATAAACAAGCCATTATATCCGACAGTTCTCCCGTGTTTTTATGGAACAAGCCGTTATACCATTAGATTGAGTATCGATCTTAAATTAAATTTTGCTGTAGTATTGTTAATCAAAAAAAATGGTTCAAATGGCTCTGAGCACTATGCGACTTAACTTCTGAGGTCATCAGTCGCCTAGAACTTAGAACTAATTAAACCTAACTAACCTAAGGACATCACACAAATCCATGCCCGAGGCATGATTCGAACCTGCGACCGTAGCGGCCGCTCGGCTACAGGCTGTAGCGCCTAGAACCGCACGGCCACAACGGCCGGCTTATTTTTAATCAGTAAGACTTCATAACAGCAGATTCCAGTGGGAGATGCAATTCTTGTTAGTACTTACACGCCCAGCTGCGCGTTAACAGATGTAGAAACGCATTTTGTCTGCTGAGCTGAGCGAGCGAGCGAGTTAAGGACTAGCTTCGTGACGTAAGCGCCGCGGCCTGTCTTTCTGTCGGGCCTCGGCATTTAGTTATATGACGTCATACTGTCCACGTCGGGGCAAACGAGATATACGGGCCCTGCAACGAACTTGTGACGTCACTCTAGTCGGTTCGTCCACCACACTTCCCGAATGCTCGGCTCGATGCTGTGCTCAAGGAAAATCAATATTTAATTGAAAAGATACCCACTAAAGGTCTTAATTTTCTCGTGTGCCATCGAGAACTTGCATACATTGAAACACGCAGTCAAGAGTTTTTAAACTCGACTGAAATAGTTGCTCGCTCGCCGCCGAAGATGCCAGCTGTGTCACGTGCTGTGACGCACGCGCCCCAGTCTTTCTCGCGGGCCTCGGTCCACATGGATACCTTCAGTTCCGCCAACCACATAGGCCCTCTTTGTCTTTCTTGCGGGTCTCTTTTACAGTACTTTTCCCCGCACCGAGCTCCCGTGCCGTCACACCGAGCAAACACTGCCACCTGGTACATTCTACGTAGTAACTAGCAGTGTGCCGCGGGCAATTATGTTAGCAGTGACGATTTGTATGGCCAATCCGGCACTTTAAAGACCTTTCGCGTCCTCTCGCTATGAAGTACTTTTTTTTATTTTAGATGCAGGCAACATCAGTTCCTAACCGCAAGTTTCACCTAAAACAATGGGGCATGTTTTTGTCACCTTCCGCTCCACGTAGTATTGCCAATGTTCAGTGAATAGTGAATTTTGACTAGGAGCGATGGGTATGCCTATGAGCTTTTTACGTTGTGAGTATCTTTTAAACATTTCTTTATTAATTTTAATACCCACAAAATGCAGTGACACTGCACTTTGCTCTTTATCATGTAGGCTGCACCTGATAATGCGGCTTCTGATTCTCAGTAGTACAAGGGTAATTAATAGTAATGCGCTAAATGCGTAGTAGTATGGTCATCATGAACATCAACAAAAGCAAAACGAGGATATTGGAATGTAGTCGAATTAAGTCGGGTGATGCTGAGGAAATTAGATTAGGAAATGACACACTTCAATTAGTAAAGGAGTTTTGCTATTAGCGGAGCAAAATAACTGATGATGGTCGAAGTAGAGAGGATGTAAAATGTAGACTGGCAATGGCAAGGAAAGCGTTTCTGAAGCAGAGAAATTTGTTAACATCGAGTATTGATTTAAGTGTCAGGAAGTCGTTTCTGAAAGTATTTGTATGGAGTGTAGCCATGTATGGAAGTGAAGCGTGGACGACAAATAGTTTGCACAAGAAGAGAATAGAAGCTTTTGAAATGTGGTGTTACAGAAGAATTCTGAAGATTAGATGGGTAGATCACGTAACTAATGAGGAGGTATTGAATAGAATTTGGGAGAAGAGGAGTTTGTGGCACAACTTGACAAGAAGAAGGGACCGGTTGGTAGGACATGTTCTGAGGCATCAAGGGATCACCGATTTAGCATTGGAGGGCAGCGTGGAGGGTAAAAATCGTAGAGGGAGACCAAGAGATGAATACACTTAGCATATTCAGAAGGATGTAGGTTGCAGTAAGTACTGGGAGATGAAGAAGCTTGCACAAGATAGACTAGCATGGAGAGCTGCATCAAATCAGTCTCAGGTCTGAAAACAACAACAACAACAACAACAACAACATGGTCAGCAACCAAATTAGGTACATTTATTTGAAATAAATGTTATAAGAGACCCCGATTGGTATGCTGTTTTATTTTCACACAGCTACGCAAATAACGACGCAAAACCGCAAAAAAATGGTGTGTACATAAATAGGCACAAGACTAGTTGAAGATATCATCGAAGGATATATTCATTACAGCAATAGCACTAGTAGTAGTAGTAGAAGTAGTAGTGGTGGTGTTGGTGGTGGTGGTGGTGTAGAATTAGTGTAATTAACAGCCAAATTATGTAGGGAAAGCTGTAAAATTTATGTGATCGTCGACAGTATTCATTGGCTGCAGAAGGAAGGAAGGAAACGAGAAAAGCTACACGTACATTCAAATGAAAATCATTACAGAAGGAACACGTCATGATCTAGATCATGGTGTACAGACGGGTGAGCTAATCATTTGGCCTCTACCACAGTGAGACTGAATGTGGCCTGGAGTCGATGAGGGCGCATGACGTAGTACGAGAAGTATATAAGCGGAGAAGAGTTGAATGGGGTGACTCGATACAGCTGTCAAGAATTTGAAGTATCGCATGTTTTCCAGCACCTACACAAATTTGTCCATCATTTTCTACCATTTCCGGTTCTAGCAATCACCTTCAACTGAAGAAAAAAAGCCGTACATTAGGTGGACATGCAGTTTTCTTTTTAATAAGCAGAAAACATTTTTTTGACTCATCAGTCTTATGAGTCGTTTGATGCGGCCAGCTAGTGTACCAACGTTTTCATCTCAGATAAGCACTTACAACCTACATCCACAGTTATTTGCTGGATGTATTCCAGTTTTTGTCTTACTCTACAGCCTTTACCCTCTACAGCTTCCTCCAGCACCACGAAAGTTATTCCTTGACGTTTTAACAGATGTCCTATCATCCTGTCTCTTCTTGTTGTCACTGTTTTCCATACTCTGCTTTCCTCGCCGATTCTACGGAGATCCTTCTCATCAGTCCCTCTAATTTGTATCATTCTTCTGTAGCATCACATCTTAAGGGCTTCAATTCTCTTCTCTTCCTGTTTTGTCACAGTCCATAACTCGTACTATAATTATGCGCTCCAAACGTACATTCTCGAAAATTTGTTCCTCAAATTAAGATCTGTCTTTGTTGCTAGCAGACTTCTCTTGGCCAGGAGTGCCCTTTTAGCCATTGTTATCCCACTTTTTATATACTCCTAACTTCGTCTACTTCATGTTCACCAATCCTGATGTTAAATTTCACGGTGTTCACTTTTCTGCTACTTCTAATTACTTTCGTCGTTCTTCGATTTAGTCTCAATCTATATTTTGTACTCATTAGACTGGTCTTCCATTCAGCAGATCATGTAATCCTTCTTCACTTTCACTCAGGATAGCAACGTCATCAGCGAATCTTATTGTTGAAATTCTTTCATCTTCTTCCTTCATGTCGTCTTCTATCTGTAGATTTGAGGAGCTGGGGCGAAAGACTGCATGTTTACTTTACAACTTTTTTAACCCGAGCTCATCGCCTTCCAGTCATATCGTTCCCTCTTGGTTCTTGTACATATTGTATATTATCTGTATTTCCCTATCGACTCCACGTGTTTCTCTCCGAATGTCGAACATCTTGTACCATTTTACACTGTCGAAAGCTTTTTCCTGATACACAAATGCAATGACCGTGCCTCGATTTTCCTCCATTCTTGCTTCCATTATCAACCGCAACGTCAGTGATGCCTCTCAGGTGCCCTTACTTTCCCTAAAACTAAACTGCTCATCATCTAACAGATGCTCAGTTTTCTTCTCCATTCTTACGTGTATTACTTCTCTCACCGACTGCAGGAACTTTAAAAACAGTACGGTACATTCAACAGATGTACATAAAAATGACGATAGAAGTCTGAGACATGGTCCAGCCCATCCAGAACAGTATCATGATACACGCAAAACATCATTATATATGGGGACACATCAAAACAACATACATCCCCCCCCCGGCAAATTAATTCTTCGATCAGAGGACAGAGGACTGTTACTGTTCTGGTATAAACAATAGATGCAAACCGTACGTTAAATGTTTACCTGACACTACAATAGTAAACCCATAGTTACAGTATATAAACCTTTTCTTTGTAGAGAAAGGGTTAAACTACCAGTTTCCATGAACTAAGTCGTCATTTTCACACATTTTCACATTTTCAAATGTAAAATGACAATATAGTTCGTTGAAAAACTGGTAGTGCAACTCTTACTTTTTTAACAAAAAAATTGTTATGCCGTGACTATGGCTTCATTATTGTAGTGTCATATATACATTTAATTTATATTTTAGTCACACTCCTTAAGACAATCATGTCAGAATATACAAACTGCACGTTTCGTCTACGGTGCCCATACCCATGAAAAGACAACTCAGGTGCAAGAAACAATTATCAATGAGAAACAAACGTGAGCAGAAAACTCCAAAAAAACAAAAAGTGACCACACACCGTATGGATACTAAAAACAACTTGAACACACAAAAAGCTCACTGAAAAACCATAACAAACTTCACCTGACGAGACACCGCGTTACGCAAAAAAGAAACTACATCAAGAGAACATCACGACTCAGTACATCAATCAGAGTTACAAACCCATGAAGCAAGAAACAAAACAGATTACGATGACATCGAAGAGAATTAGCGCCTAAGTCGACTGGAAAAGGAAGGAGTGTTTTAAAGTGCACTAAGACTTTTAACAAGACTGACTCAACCATTCGGCGACACTATATGCTACCCCACGACTGAACAATGACAGAATGATTCTGCGAACCAAAACTCTAGCAACAGATAAACTCGAACTGTGTAGTCTTTTACGCAAATCGTGCACACGCAGAAATAATACCTTAACCTTGGCAATATCTACAAGGACGCGTGTACCTCGATTACGCCCAGAGTGTGCCAACGTTCTTTGTTTTTACTAAATTTCCATAGTGAATGTCTTTCAGCTATCCTGTATGGTTAGCACGACAGTGGACGCAGAGCTTGGCAGACTGGTGAATGAGGTATGGGCGGACATATTGTGCCTACAAGCATCGTGCACACGAAGTCGAAGAATTCCAGGCCTTCTGAGGGAGTACACGCAAATCACAGGCACAAACAAGGTCAAAGATGCAATCGTTATAGTAAACACTAACATTACAATAACACAAAAAACCTAGCTATGCACACAACATAGAGTTACTGTCGAAATAACTTCGGGCGGGGAAACATATCATCTCGCCGATCTACGCCCTGTACTGATTTGATAAAGAGCCTTTTGCTGAAGTAGTAAAAACAGTTGCGCGATTTCCAAATGGCTAACGGCTACCTAAGAGAGATAAATGTTACGTCAACCCTCTGGCACTCTGACAGAACGGATGCAAGAGGACCAATAACAGTCGACGTTATAAACGAATGTAATCTTCTAGTTTCAAACAAACGATGCCCACCGCCCACTTAGTACGGAAGTAGTGCAGTAGGCAGCAACATAGACATTTTTCTGGCAGAACAGCGCAGTATTAATACAGGTAGCAAACTATCTGGAAGTCGATAGCAGAACACTCAGTGATCATAACGCATTAATTATATATACTTAAACAAACATAGGCATAGACACAGACACATCACAATACCCAATGTTGCTGCTTCGTAAAGCAAGCTGGAAAAACCTAAGGCACGTGACTGAAGCGTTTCCTCTACCTCTTGTCGCCCAGGAAAACATAGATTAGAGAGCCGCGCTGGGTAACCGAGCGGTCCAACGCACCTTGCACGGCTAGCGCGGCTCCCTCTCCCCCCCTCCCCTTTCCCCCCTCCGCGGAGATTCGAGTCCTCCCTCGGGCCTGAGTGTGCGTGTACGTGTTGTCCTTAGTGTAAGTTAGTTCAAATTAGAGTAAGTAGCGTGTAAGCCTAGGGACCGATGACCTCAGCAGTTTGATTCCATAGTCCTTACCACAAATTTTCAACATTTACAGACGTCTTACAGAGACAACTAGCGACAGCAATACTTGCAGCATGTGACGCACCCAAACAAAGGGCACTATGGTGAGCACTACTAATAAGTCTAAGAAAAGACACACGTGATGAACGACAATAGTACCAAAAATAAAAGACAACACATGAAAGAGAAATTAGATTTCAACATTACCGCGACGCTAAAACACGATACAAAGATGAACTACATAAGACCGGGAAAGACCACTGCGCACATATGTTAGGACAAACTAACAGAACAAGACCTTGGGAGGGGGGGGGGGGAGAGAGAGAGCCGCTTAAACCGCAGACTGAACGTATCAAGACAACTGCAATATTTTCAACACTGAAGAAAACAGGTGGTACTATCACAAGCGGCTGGATGTGCACAGCAGAGTATCTCCTCAACAAATTGCTTCCTGATGATGACCATACTTAGTACAACAAACTTCACACCGCCCCTCGTAGATAACTGTATCAGAAATACGAAATGAAAGATATCACCATCCATTTTGCTCGTGAGAAAGTTGCATTGGCGATATACAAAGTAAAGAACAAAAATGTTCCAGGCCCTGACGGTATTCACCCGGAAACCATCAAACAAGCTGTTCCATTTATCATACCATATCTCACAGATTTACTGAATGATGCTTATCTAGAAGGTCGAATTCCGAATATATGAAAGATGGCAAATGCCGTTCTAATTAGGAAAGCGAAGACAAAGACTCAACTGACCCTAATACATACAGACCAATATGCCTCATTAATATTCTGGCATAGTTACAGGAGAAGATGCCGTGCCACAGACTTGAGTCGCACCGACAGCACTTCGGTCTTAGCCCACATCAGTTTCGTTTTCAACCAAGTACATTCGTCAACGATGCAGTAAACAGGGCCGTAGAAATGACACAGACTACGCATAGGAAATACATGGTTGTGATGGTAATTGACATAACTGGTGCTTTCGACAACCTTTGGTGGCCGGCGCTGTTTGCAAGACTTAGAAAGATTAATATTCTGCTTTCTCTATACAACAGCCTTTGACATTATTGTAAAAACAGGACAGTGCAATAGAGGACTGATCACAAAAAGGTTATAAAGAGGGTAACAATGGATTGTTCGCAATGAGCCAAATGTGGACTGATTTTCTGAGACGGAGCCGTAGAATCATTGCTGAATGCACTGGGAGACATCTACATGGCAAACGGGGTGGTTGCGTACGCTGATGACCTTATCTGCAAACTCCAGATCCCAAACAGAGAGTAAAGCCACGCGGACCCTCGCGTTAATCGGTAATTGGTACGCGAACAACAAACTTACAATAGCAACTCATAAAGCTATTTACCTACACTGAAAATAAATCCAGTTATAAAGTTAAATAACATATCTACAAAAAGGAAAGCTATGGCAAGATATCTCGGCAAATATATTGACGAAAATTTGCACTGTAGCGAACATGCGAGACTAAGAATTATTAAGGCGACGGAACTCATCCATAAGCTTGCAAGACAACATTGTAAGATACGGACTACCCCTACAGATAACGAGGACATATTACACAGCATTCTTTGAGTCAGTAACTTGTTTTGTGTTAAGTGCTTGGGCACATCGATTATGCTTAGATACGCATAAAACCATGTGAGGCACGGCTAGGGAAGTGTTCTATTCGGAATCTCGGAGGCCATCCGGACGTCCTCGATTGAGGCAGTGTGTGATTAGATTAGATTAGTACTTGTTCCATAGATCATGAATACGACACTTCGTAATGATGTGGGACGTGTCAGGTTAATAAAAGGTATCTATACAAGATATTACTTTACACAAAATATTACATGACGCAATATTTTTAATTTTTTTGTGGGGGTTGGGGAAATTACCAACTTACTATATCCAAAAATTCATCTAATGAGCAGAAGGAGTTGCCATTAAGAAATTCTTTTAATTTCTTTTTAAATGGTATATGACTATCTATCAGACTTTTTATGCTATTAGGTAAGTGACCAAAGACTTTTGTGGCAGCATAATTAACCCCCTTCTGAGCCAAAGTTAGATTTAACCGTGAGTAGTGAAGATCATCCTTTCTCCTAGTGTTGTAGCCATGTACACTGCTATTACTTTTGAATTCGTTCGGATTGTTAATAACAAATTTCATAAGTGAATATAATTATATATATTGTGAGGCTACAGTGAAGATCTCTAGCTCTTTAAATAAGTGTCTGGAGGATGATGTTGGATGAGCTCCAGCAATTATTCTGATTACACGCTTTTGTGCAATGAACACTCTTTTACTCAATGATGAGTTACCCCAGAATATGATGCCATACGAAAGCAGATAATGAATATATGTGTGGTAAGCTAATTTACTCAGATGTATATCGCCAAAATTTGCAATGACCCTCATAGCTTAAGTAGGTGAACTCAAACGTTTCGTTTTTTCCAGTTCAATCTCTCATCAATGCATACACGTACAAATTTTTTATATTCCACCTTAGCTACCGATTTCTGATCGAAGTCTATATTTATTAATGGTGTCATTCCGTTTACTGTGTAGAACTGCATATACTGTGTTTCCTCAAAGTTTAATGAGAGCCCATTTGCAGAGACCACTTAACGATTTTCTCAAAAACAACGTTTACAATGTCATCAGTCAATTCTTGTCTGTTGGGTGTGTTAGCTTGTAAGTAGGCTGTTTAGGTTTTTTTATTGGTAACGCCACCTCTGTATGAAAATCACTGGCTGTGCTGTGTGCAGTCTGTGGCTGCTTTGCATTATTGTAATACTCGCCATTGTAGTGTTAGGCACCTGGCTGTGAACAGCGCGTAGCGTTGCGCAGTTGGAGGTGAGCCGCCAGCAGTGGTGGATGTGGGGAGAGAGATGGCGGAGTTTTGAAATTTGTCATGAACTGCTATATATATTATGACTATTGAGGTAAATACATTGGTTGTTCTCTATCAAAATCTTTCATTTGCTAACTATGCCTATCAGTAGTTAGTGCCTTCAGTACTTTGAATCTTTTATTTAGCTGGCAGTAGTGGCGCTCGCTGTATTGGAGTAGCTTGAGTAGCGAAGATTTTTGTGAGGTAAGTGATTTGTGAAAGGTATAGTTTAATGTTAGTCAGGGCCATTCTTTTGTAGGGATTTTTGAAAGTCAGATTGCGTTGCGCTAAAATTATTGTGTGTCAGGTTAAGCTCAGTCTCGTATAATTGTTCAAAGGGGACGTTACAAGCTATACTTGTATCATCGGTAAAAAGTACCAGCTTTGCATCTTCGTGAATATAGAATGGCAAGGTATTAATATATATTAAGAGCAGCAGATGACCCAAGACCGAACCTTGCGGCACCCCATTCTTGATTGTTCTCCAGTTTGGGAAACCACCAGTTTTTTGCATATTATGTGAACTGCTTATTTGAACTTTCTGCACTCTTCCATTTAGGTATGATTTAAACCATTTGAGCACTGTCCAATTCATACCACTATACTTGAGTTTATCTAGAAGTTTTCCGTGATTTACACAATCAAAAGCCTTTGATAGGTCACAAAAAATCCCAACGGGTGACTCCGGTTACTCAGAGCATTTAATATTTCATCAGTGAAAGTATATATAGCATTTTCCGTTGAAAAATC
Organism: Schistocerca nitens; assembly: GCF_023898315.1. Taxonomy (NCBI): domain Eukaryota; kingdom Metazoa; phylum Arthropoda; class Insecta; order Orthoptera; family Acrididae; genus Schistocerca; species Schistocerca nitens. Next base: position 291,563,706 of record NC_064614.1, on the reverse strand, counting down.
CTTCTGGAAACCAAACTGAAAACTTTATTTTTGCAAAGGTGTGAAGCTACTCTACAATACATTACTTTTTCAAGAATTTTGTATAAGGCAGTCAAAAGAGAGATTGGGCGGTAGTTGTTGACATCAAACGTATCCCCTTTTTTGTGCAATGGTAAACAATGGCGTACTTCAGTCTATCTGGGAAAATACCCTGCTTCCGAAAGCTATTACATATGTGGCTAAGAATCCCACTTATTTCTTGGGAACAAGCTTCTATCATCCTGCTGGAAATGACGGAAATTCCATGTGAGCTTTTATTCTTGAGAGAGTTTATCATATTTCTAATTTTAGAAGGAGAGGTGGGTGAAATTTCAATTGTATCAAATGGTGTGGGTAAGACCTCTTCCATTAACTGCCTTGCTTCTTCTAATGAACATTTAGATCCTATTTTCTCTATAACATTTAAAAAATGGTTATTCAAAATGTTTTCGACTTCCAGCTTGTCGTTTATCAAGTTAGATGGTGATGCCGTCATCCTGTACTCTTTGTTGCCCTGTCTCCCCTGTAAGAATATTCCAAATTGTTTTGATTTTGTTATCAGAGATATTAATCTCAGACAAGATGCACATGCTTCTGGACTTTTTAATAACCTTCCTTAATGTAGCACAGTAGTTTTTATAATATTTGGCTGTTTCTGGGTCATTACTCTTTCTTGTTGTTAGATACAGTTCCTTTTTGTGGTTACAAGATACTTTTATTCCTATAGTAAGCCAAGGTTTTTTGCATGGTTTCTTATAATTAGATTTAACTACTTTCTGGGGGAAATAGTTTTCAAATACTGTCAGTTTAACATTCAGATATTACAATTCCCCTCAAGGTAGCGGCCTACTGGCTGAAGAGCGAAAGATGTGGTAAAATAAGGAGGATAACTGGACAAGACGTAACCGACACACGGATATTACACAAGCGGAGAACTGATATATAGCAGACAGAATGGGTCACAACTGATAATGGAAGATGAGTCTACTCTTTCTTCCCCAGTGTCCGAGAATGGGTGAATTTAAAGTACATAAATCCAACACGCGATACGGTGCATTTTCATCTACATCTACATCCATACTCCGCAAGCCACCTGAAGGTGTGTGGCGGAAGGTACCTTGAGTACCTCTATCCGTTCTCCCTTCTATTCCAGTCTCGTATTGTTCGTGGATAGAAGGATTGTCGATATGCTTCTGTGTGGGCTCTAATCTCTCTGATTTTATCCTCATGGTCTATTCGCGAGATATACGTAGGAGCTTGACTCTTCGGTGAAGGTATGTTCTCGAAACTTCAACAAAAGCCCGTACCGAGCTACTGAGCGTCTCTCCTGCAGAGTCTTCCACTGGAGTTTATCTATCATCTCCGTAACGCTTTCGCGATTACTAAATGATCCTGTAACGAACCGCGCTGCTCTCCGTTGGATCTTCTCTATCTCTTCTATCAACCCTATCTGGTACGGATCCCAAACTGCTGAGCAGTGTTCAAGCAGTAGGCGAACAAGCGTACTGTAACCTACTTCCTTTGTTTTCGGATTGCATTTCCTTAGGATTCTTCCAATGAATCTCAGTCTGGCATCTGCTTTACCGACGATCAACTTTATATGATCATTCCATTTTAAATCACTCCTAATGCGTACTCCCAGATAATTTATGGAATTAACTGCTTACAGTTGCAGACCTGCTATTTTGAAGCTAAATGATAAGGGAACTATCTTTCTATGTATTCGCAGCACATTACACTTGTCTACATTGAGATTCAATTGCCATTCCCTGCACCACGCGTCTATTCGCTGCAGATCCTCCTGCATTTCAGTACAATTTTTCATTGTTACAACCTCTCGATACACCACAGCATCATCTGCAAAAAGCCTAAGTGAACTTCCGATGTCATCCACCAGGTCATTTATGTATATTGTGAACAGCAACGGTCCTATGACACTCCCCTGCGGCACACCTGAAATCACTCTTACTTCGGAAGACTTCTCTCCATTGAGAATGACATGCTGCGTTCTGTTATCTAGGAACTCTCCAATCGCACAATTGGTCTGATAGTCCATATGCTCTTACTTTATTCATTAAACGACTGTGGGGAACTGTATCGAACGCCTTGCGGAAGTCAAGAAACACGGCATCTACGTTTGAACCCGTGTCTATGGCTCTCTGAGTCTCGTGGGCGAATAGCGCGAGCTGGGTTTCACACGACCGTCTTTTTCGAAACCCATGCTGATTCCTACAGAGTAGATTTCTAGTCTCCAGAAAAGTCATTATACTCGAACAGAATACGTGTTCCAAAATTCTACAACTGATCGACGTTAGAGATATAGGTCTATAGTTCTGCACCTCTGTTCGACGTCCCTTCTTGAAAACGGGGATGACCTGTGCCCTTTACCAATCCTTTGGAACGCTACGCTCTTCTAGAGACCTACGGCACACCGCTGCAAGAACAGGGGCAAGTTACTTCGCGTACTCTGTGTAAAATCGAACTGGTATCCCATCTGGTCCAGCGGCCTTTCCTCTTTTGAGCGATTTTAATTGTTTCTCTAACCCTCTGTCGTCTATTTCGATATGTACCATTTTTTCATCTGTGCGACAATCTAGAGAAAGAGCTACAGTGCAGTCTTCCTCTGTGAAACAGCTTTGGAAAAAGACATTTAGTATTTCGGCCTTTAGTCTGTCATCCTCTGTTTCAGTACCATTTTGGTCACAGAGTGTCTGGACATTTTGTTTTGAGCCACCCACCGCTTTGACATAAGACCAAAAGTTCTTAGGATTTTCTGCCAAGTCAGTACATAGAACTTTACTTTCGAATTCATTGAACGCCTCTCGCATAGCCCTCCTCACCCTACATTTCGCTTCGCGTAATTTTTGTTTGTCTGCAAGGCTTTGGCTACGTTTATGTTCGCTGTGAAGTTCCCTTAGCTTCCACTGCAGTTTCCTAACTCGGTTGTTGTACCACGGTGGCTCTTTTCCATCTCTTACGATATTGCTTGGCACATACTCATCTAACGCATATTGTACGATGGTTTTGAACTTTGTCCACTGATCCTCAACACTATCTGTACTTGAGACAAAACTTTTGTGTTGAGCCGTCAGGTACTCTGTAATCGGCCTTTTGTCACTTTTGCTAAACAGAAAAATCTTCCTACCTTTTTTAATATTTCTATTTATGGCTGAAATCATCGATGCAGTAACCGCTTTATGATCGCTGATTCCCTGTTCTGCGTTAACTGTTTCAAGTAGTTCGGGTCTGTTTGTCACCAGAAGGTCTAATATGTTATCGACACGAGTGGGTTGTCCGTTTAACTGCTCAAGGTAGTTTTCAGATAAAGCACTTAAAAAAAATTTCACTGGATTCTTTGTCCGTGCCACCCGTTATGAACGTTTGAGTCTCCCAGTCTATATCCGGCAAATTACCAAAGTCTTTATTTGCAAGTTCTGCCATATGGTAGGTACGATAGGCAATAATGTCTCTATCAACAAAACTTTCAAGTCCAGGTACGTTAGGAACTCCAGTACCTCCACGTACAATGGCTACAGTGAGCCAACCATTACCAAGATCAAAAGTATCATTAATGTCAATAGTAAAATTAAGTCTACAACCACAGAAAACACAAGGTCCGTCGACGAGAGCATGGGCAGCAACATACTTCTCTGGTATGCGGTTCTTCTTGTCGCCGTCTGTTGTGGCGAATTCGATGTTCTCGATGGTTTTATAAACTGTATGTTTACCATAATGAAAAGTATCATTAATTTCAATACTAAAATTAAGTCTACAACCACAGAAAACACAAGGTCCGTCGACGAGAGCATGGGCAGCAACACTCTTCACTGGTATGCAGTTCTTCTTGTCGCCTGCTGTTGTGGCGAATTCGATGTTCTCGATGGTTTTATAAACTGTATGTTTACCATGATCAAAAGTATCATTAATGTCAATAGTAAAATTATGTCTATAACCACGGAAGACACAAGGTCCGTCGACGAGAGCATGGGCAGCAACACTCTTCACTGGTACGCGGTTCTTCTTGTCGCCTGCTGTTGTGGCGAACTCGATGTTCTCGATGGTTTTATAAACTGTATGTTTAGAACGACGACGAATTCTCCTGTAAGGCCCACGGCCCGTATTCTGTGTATCTCCATACGTGTGGCCTAAAACCGACTCACACTTGTGCTTGGGGTGAGAATGACACATCTAAACAATTGTGCTCATCTGCAATGCCCTAGGACATATAAGGCCAAAGTCAGGGAGCCAGGACATAGGACTTAATGTGCAGGCAAGATGACGTGACCTATATAAACGACATCGCAGACGAAGTATCGCGATTACTACATGCGGCATACAAACAGGAGAGAGAGTAAGACAGGGTCCACATCTGACAGATCAGCAGTATACAGTAAACAACACACATACCAACACGGACACTGACTCGGAAGCTGTATCACCCACGGGAAGCGAAGATATGATAAACATACAAACGTAGTAAAAGTAAGCTAAAGTTATCGAATCAATCAAAATATGTAAATCTGTATGTAGTCGATTATTATACCATTTCAAAGCAAGTAACACTGTCCGAAAATGTAGCTTCTTCTTTTGCTGCATCAGGTGTGACTGCTACGAAGTTTTATCGAATCCGTCGCACCTTATGCAGCTGACTATGACATATTAATGACGTATTAAATCAACTCCCAATCTCCACTCTCCACTGTTACCTTAGGTTCGGAAACTCATTGTAACCTAATTAATCGTTCAGGGCAACATATGTAACAGATGTACCCGTACACATAGAAGATAGAAAGGGAAGAACTGTCGTAAATGAGAGAACTGTCACACTATGTCAAGTCAAACTGTCAAATCTTACTTCTTCCATTACATACCCTTTTTATTTTTATTTAAAATACGTCCACAACCTATTATGTATCTTACTTATTATCATTATCTAAGTTAGCAACATGTTTAAACAAAATTTAACATATATATTTTAATTTGTTGTTTTTGTATTTTACCCTTTTGTAAAATTATCAGAACAGTGTACTAATAATAAAACTGAATTTGTTTGATATAACATGTGCAAACAATGTATGACTTGCTATATAACAGCAGTGAACAGGTATCTACTGTTCCCCAGTAGTAGTGTTATTGCCGGGCATAGCATTAGACATCTGAGTAAGATTTTCTCTTGGTTCGGTCCTCCGAAGATTGTCAGCGATAATGCGCCTTGTTTCTCTTCGAGGGAGTTTCGGGACCTCTGTTTCCAATCAGGGTTTAAACACGTCATCACAACACCTTATTACCCGCAACCTTCGTACACGGAGTGGGTTAACCGAAAATTGAAAGCCTTCTCTGATTATTTTCCACTCTGAGGATAAAACTAAATGGGATCGTTCTTTAGCGTGGCTGAACCCAGCCCTTAATAACGCGCAGACATCAGGTGCAAAGAGCTCCCCCAGCATCTCTCACGTTTACGTATTCCACTTAAGTCCCCATTATCAAATATCTGGTCCATACATGATTTGCTGCCCAACGATATTAGTCCGGAGTTAATCAAGAATAATTGGCTTAGAATCAAGGCACATAATATTGAAAGCGCCCACAAAAAGGAAGCGGCGTGGTAAAACCAGGCCCAACGTCCGGAGAACATTCCGGTCGGAGATTTAGTCTAAGTGAGAAATTTTAGGTGATAGAGACTCTGCGAGTAAGGCGTCAGGAAAACTGCCACCCCGATTTTTGGGGTGGTATAAGGTGTTGGAGGTATCCACTCCGGTCATGCTTAGGGTCCATAACAAAGACAATGGAAATGAATTGCGAGTGCACATTAGTCAAGTTAAGAGAGGTAGTTGAGCCGTGTGTGGCTCGTGTTCGTGCCATCTCTATCTATTTACATTCTGTTTTTACCGTACTGCAACCTCTTTTGTTAATTCAATTACTGGTGTTGATTTGCTGCCTTATCTGCCCGTGAGCGGCAGCAGCAGCGCTTATCGATATATGCCCCGCCACATTATATCTGTTGGACTGCTATTACTTCCCGGTTGCCGGTGTTGAGAAGTTTGTTCGTATCTGGCAGTGAGTTGCAACGCACCAGCAGTAGAGTTCGGATCTGGCAGTCGGACAGTTGGGACGCGGCAGGAGTCGGTCAGGTTGGAGCGGCAGTGAGGTTCGGATAGCCATGACTCGCCCGACCGTTGCCGGCACACACGGTTTCAATTGGGACGGTCCAGGCTGATCGCCGGTTGGTCGTCTTACTGGACGACGTGATTGCTCGCCGATCATTTATGGGTTGGCGACGTGTGTGTCTCAACTCGTGGTTCGTCCCCGTCACTGCATAGTCAATGTTTTTACCATTGGTCGCGTGATGTCGACTGCCGAGTTATTTTAGTGCTGTTTTCGTGCTGATGTGTAGCAATTGGTCTGTTGACGGTCTGTCGGTTGGGTTAACGTCGGATTGTGGACGGTTGGGCCGAGTGCCTGTCTCAAAATAGGGAACGTTTATATTTCGATTGCAGATCGACCCCCCCCCCAAAAACTTCTGAGCGACGCTGGCTGTATTGCCTTTCCTTATTGGTGTTTGTTTGTGTATTTTAAATGCTCATAGCTGATCGTTTGAATTTGTATGCTTTTAGTTTTAAATAATGGGCCTTCAGCCGTTTTAAAATTGAAAGTTCCTTTCTTGTTAAGTCTTAGATTGTTTGGGCCTTCAGCCTCATTTATAATAGTTTTGGATAAAGCTATGGGGCATTCTGCCTTTGGAAAATTTATTGTAGTTGTGTTTCTCAGTCATGGGCCTTCAGCCGTCTTAAAATTAAAATTCCCTACTTGCTACGTCTTAGATTGTTTGGGCCTTCAGCCTCATTTTAAATATTTTTTTCTGGATAAAGCTTTGGACCTACTGCCATTTGAAAATTCCTTTTGGTTGTGTTTTTCGATCATGGGCCTTCAGCTGTCTTAAAATTTAAATTCCTTAGTAGTTAAATCTTAGATTTCTCAGGTAACTAATAAAGTTGTATATGTTCGAGTGTAACTGACAGCCGATAATTTTTGGCCCCTTACAACATTTCCAGTTCTGTCCTGCAGATTTAACCAGGCGTTTCAGTAGTATTAATTAAGTTTCCTTTATGAGCTCTGCCTCGCCCGTGGGGGTTCTTGCTTGTGGCTGGGGGGGGGGGGGGAGGAAGGGGGGGTTGGGGGTTGCAGTGTAGGGTGAACTGTTGCGTGATCGATAGATCGCGCCAGGCCTCCTGGAACATAATCTTTGGCGTGAAGGAGGTGTCGCACTTTGGCCGCTAGTGCCACTGAGACCGTTTTCTGCGTAGAGGCAGTGAGTGAAGCAGCGCGGACGGTGAGGTCTGCTGGACAACGGGTCTACCATCTGTCCTGCCGCCAATGCAGCTTCCAGGTTGGTCTGTCTGAGGGTTTTCCGGCACGAGAAACCTGCACCGGAAGCGGGAGTGGACACATTGTTCCTTTCGATGACCAGGTTTCGAGGATAGCGGTGGGTCGTCGTCATTCACGCATCTTCTGGTAGCTCCAAGTTTTTCTACTGTTTGTCGTCGTACAGCGGCGTTCTATGTTCGGTGAGCTACTTTCAATTCGTAGCTTCGGTGCCTTGACCACGCGGCATTCATGAAGACTGATCTTGCTCTCCACTGTGTGTGTGATAATTGTAACTGGTTCGCTTGCAGCGCGTGTTTGTCCCCTGTTGTTTCTAGATCGGATTCTATTCAGCCTTCTGTTCATGTTCTTCTCTGTTCCTGTGTCTGGTCAGCCGATCTGAGGAGCCTGTCGCTAATATCAAAATGTAATAGGTTTCATATGGTAATTCTCATTTGATGATGTGTTTTAAATTATGGAGTTTTGTAAATTGCTTTAATTAGCATGTTCAAAGTATTTTTTTGTCTCCTACCTTGGGTGGTAAATCGGAAAGTCACTTTCATTAATGATTTGGAGCCCGCTAGCTTATGCGCCTTACCTAGGGCAAATCATGTTGTATCTATTCTGGTGGGCTATACTTCCCAGCCAAGATTGTGTTTACACTAGTCAGATTTATCAGGCAACCATTCGCGTCTTTCTTCCACTTATGTATTCCATCCCGCGTGACGATTAGTTACTTACCGTTTCCGCCTCGTGGCGTGATTTGAATCTGAATGTCGGTTGACCGCGGGCTGGAGTGGCCGGGCGGTTCTAGGTGCGACAGTCAGGAACCGAGCGACCGCTACAGTCGCAGGTTCGAATCCTGCCTCGGGCGTGGATGTGTGTGATGTCCTTAGGTTAGTTAGGTTTAATTAGTTCTACGTTCTAGGCGACTGATGACCTCAGAAGTTAAGTCGCATAGTGCTCAGAGCCATTTGAACCATGTTTTGTCGGTTGGCCGCTGAACTTCTTTACTCTCAACTAAAGTAGGGGTGATTGCCTTGGACAGTTACCTTATTATCTTTTGGCAACTTTTAACAACTGTTTGGTCCGCAATGCCAGCGTGTAATCTGATGACTTTTGTTTTCAGTTATTTTATTTAAAAAGCACTAACGAACTTGCAGTATGCTGCAGGTAAGAAATAGATTCTCAACTTTCCTTATAATTGAAGTAATTGTTTCTAGATCTGTCATAAGTTGCCTTGAGAAGTATTTATTTCATTTCTTGATGGTTACTAGTTTTGGACTAGTGTCAAACCATTCGTGCGGTAGGCCTAAGTGTGACAAAAAAAATGGTTCAATTGGCTCTGAGCACTATGGCAATAAACTTCGGAGGTCATCAGCCCCTAGAACTTAGAACTACTTAAACCTAACCAACTTAAGAAGATCACATACATCTATACCCGAGGCAGGATTCAAACCTGCGACCGTAGCGGTCGCACGGTTCCAGACTAATGCGCCTAGAACCGTTCGGCCACACTGGCCGGCTATGTGATAAATACCGGCAATAGCCTATGTACAGAAACTGCCTCTGCAGTAATCAAAGCGTATATTGACGACCACATACGACGGACAAGTCCGTCCTATATGGTGTATTTTGCTATTGTTAAGTCGGTCATACATCTTCTTGATTACCGCTGGGGCAATTTCTGTACATGGGCTATCGCGAAACTAGTCGCCATCAAGAAATAAAATAGATACTTCTCAATGCAACTTGTGACAGAGCTACAACTATTTATTTCAGTTAAAAATTGCTGGTCTGTTCATTAGGCTATCAGTGTACGCTTGTGCCTTGGGGCGTGTTCCCTCTGGTTGCTTAGGAAAGGAGAAGCGCGGTGAACAGCGTATCGCGACTACCCTGAGTAATTTCGGGTCGGTTCGTGCAGGCCACATTCTTCGACACGTGGTGATGGTTTCATATTGAGCAGCTTTTTTTTTCCCTTTAATGAACTCCTTTCTGGGTAAACCACAATTATTTGTTCTCAATTATTTGTTGTATTTTAGTCAAACACGTTCAAGAAATGTCTGAGGATTAACTATTTAAAACTGTTTTCTCAGAATCTTTGGAGAGATTTTTACGTCACTACAACTGCCTGTATACTAGGCCCTACCTTGCCTCACTTATTACGATTTGCTGTAAATATTTCAGCAACAGTAACCAGTGGCACACAAGATTTGTATAGTTTTGTACAGTTTTGTCGTAAATTTAAATTTTCAGACTTCATGTTCCTATGAATGACTTTTTGAGAGTTGAGAGAACGTCTTTGAATTACCACTGTAACTTTCCCTGATTTGATCTCTCTAAAATAATTCATAAATTGTTGACCGTTTATCAGTTATTGTTCTCAAGAAATTTTATTTAATTGAACAGTTAGGTATTAACATGTCAAGGTCCTGTAGGCCTAGTTAATATCGTTATTTTGTTAGTAAGTGTTAAGAAAAATGTTCTTCGAATGATGTTCAGCCCTTATTTGGCCCGGTCCTTCCGTTCCCATGTAACCTTACACCGGTAGTGCGTTCCATGTAGCAACACAAAACATAAAATTTCAACCACGAAAACCGCTTTACCGATACAGGGGGAAACGAACGCATCAAGAAGAAAACATGTGTGTTGGTTTGCACAAGCAAGATGCATTTCTAGCGTTTCAAATAAAACAGCTGTTCACGATTTAGGATTGTATAAAGGATTAGAATTTCAGCGTAACTCTTGGTAGGAGAGGTGTTGGTGTCATCGTACTAGTGCAGAATCACGTTTTAGAAGTGTAGTATTTCGTTGTTCGAGTCAGATTAAATACATTCAGGAAGTGTGGTGGCGCCATGACGTAAAATAATACATCCGATTATTCAGATGTCTTTATTCGTATCTTTCACGATCCTGACGGAACATTATACGTATATATTTCACTGAAAGTTTATTTTGTTTATGTATTTTCATCACTTCGCGATCCTACAAGCAGTCGTGTTCCAGCTGCTATCAAAACGAACATTATGTGACAGCAAATGAAATAGTTAATTCAGAACTTTTTAACGTTTGAGGAATTATGAGAATGCATCTTCCAATTACAATTGAGTGGTCCGGTAAGTCAAACTCGAACATGTCGTAATTTCTTCCTTAACCGTGGTTAACACTATGAAAGAGCAACATCCGAACTGCTTCATTAACCACAACTCATTAATATACAAATCTGCTATCACCATTCAAATTTGTTAATCTAATTAAAGGAAACGTATTAGGTGAATATGGATTGGGGGTAAGAAATGAAAGAGGAAGCCGCCTGGTAGAATTTTGCACAGAGCACAACTTAATCATAGCTAACACTTGGTTCAAGAATCACAAAAGAAGGTGGTATATATGGAAAAAGCCTGGAGATACTGACAGGTTTCAGATAGATTATATAATGGTAAGACAGAGATTTAGGAACCAGGTTTTAAATTGTAAGACATTTCCAGGGGCAGATTTTGACTCTGACCACAATCTATTGGTTATGAACTGTAGATAAAAACTGAAGAAACTGCGAAAAAAAAGTTCAAATGGCTCTGAGCACTAAGGGACTTAACATCTGAGGTCATCAATCCCATAGAACTTAGAACTACTTAAACCTAACTAACCTAAGGAAATCACACACATCCATGCCCGAGGCAGGATTCGAACCTGCGACCGTAGCGGTCGCGCGGTTCCAGACTGAAGCGACTAGAACCGCTCGGCCACCACGGCCGGCGAAGAAACTGCAAAAAGGTGGGAATTTAAGGAGATGGGACCTGGGTAAACTGACTAAACCAGAGGTTGTACAGAGTTTCAGGGAGAGCGTAAGGGAACAAATGGCAGGAATTGGGGATATAAATACAGTAGAAGAAGAATGGGTAGCTTTGAGGGATGAAGTAGTGAAGGCAGCAGAGGATCAAGTAGGCAAAAAGACGAGGGCTAGTAGAAATCCTTGGGTAAAAGAAGACATATTGAATTTAATTGATGAAAGGAGAAAATATAAAAAAGCAGTAAATGAAGCAGGCAAAAAGGAATACAAACGTCTCAAAAATGAGATCGACAGGAAGTGGAAAATGGCTAAGCAGGGATGGCTAGAGGATAAATGTAAGGATGTAGAGGCTTATCTCAATAGGGGTAAGATAGATACCGCCTACAGGAAAATTAAAGGCACCTTTGGATGAAAGAGAACCACTTGTATGAATATCAAGAGCTCAGATGGAAACCCAGTTCTAACCAAAGAAGGGAAAGCAGAAAGGTGGAAGGAGTATATAGAGGGTCTATACAAGGACGATGTACTTGAGGACAATATTATGGAAATGGAAGAGGACGTAGATGAAGATGAAATGGGAGATATGATACTGCGTGAAGAGTTTGACAGTGCACTGAAGGACCTGAGTCGAAACAAGGCCCCGGGAGAAGACAACATTCCATTAGAACTACTGACGGCCTTGGGAGAGCCAGTCCTGACAAAACTCTACCATCTGGTGAGCAAGATGTATGAGACAGGCGAAATATCCTCAGACTTCAAGAAGAATATAATAATTCCAATCCTAAAGAAAGCAGGTGTTGACAGATGTGAAAATTACCGAACTATCAGTTTAATAAGTCACGGCTGCAAAATACTAACAAATTCTTTACAGACGAATGGAAAAACTAGTAGAAGCCGACCTAGGGGAAGATCAGTTTGGATTCCGTAGAAATATTGGAACACGTGAGGCAATAATGACCCTAAGACTTATCTTAGAAGCTAGATTAAGGAAAGGCAAACCTACATTTCTAGTATTTGTAGACTTAGAGAAAGCTTTTGACAGTGTTGACTGGAATACTCTCTTTCAAATTCTGAAGGTGGCAGGGGTAAAATATAGGGAGCGAAAGGTTATTTAAAATTTGTTCAGAAACCAAATGGCAGTTCAAGAGTTGAGGGGCATGAAAGGGAAGCAGTGGTTGGGAAGGGAGTGAGACAGGGTTGTAGCTTCTCCCCCATGTTTTAAAATCGGTATATTGAGCAAGCAGTGAAGGAAACAAAAGAAAAATTCGGAGTAGGTATTAGGATCCATGGAGAAGAAATAAAAACTTTGAGGTTCGCCGATGACATTGTAATTCTGTCAGAGACAGCAAAGGACTTGGAAGAGTGGTTGAACGGAATGGATAGTGTCTTGAAAGGAGGATATAAGATGAACATCAACAAAAGCAAAACGATGATAATGGAATGTAGTCGAATTAAGTCGGGTGATGCTGAGGGTAATAGATTAGGAAATGAGACACTTAAAGTAGTAAAGGAGGTTTGCTATTTGGGGAGCAAAATAACTAATGATGGTTCAAAGTAGAGAGGATATAAAATGTAGACTGGCAACGGGAAGGAAAGCGTTTATGAAGAACAGAAATTTGTTAACATCGAGTATAGATTCAAGTGTCAGGAAGTCGTTTCTGAAAGTATTTGTATGGAGTGTAGACATGTATGGAAGTGAAACATGGACGATAAGTAGTTTAAACAAGAAGAGAATAGAAGCTTTCGAAATGTGGTGCTACAGAAGAATGCTGAAGATTAGATGGGTAGATCACATAACTAATGAGGAGGTGTTGAATAGGATTTGGGCGAAGAGAAGTTTGTGGCATAACTTGACAAAAAGAAGGGACCGGTTAGTAGGACATGTTCAGAGGCATCAATTTAGTATTGGAGGGCAGCGTGGAGGGTAAAATTCGTAGAGGGAGCAGATTCAGAAGGATGTAGGTTGCAGTAGGTACTGGGAGATGAAGAAGCTTGCACAGGATAGAGTAGCATGGAGAGCTGCATCAAACCAGTCTCAGGACTGAAGACTACAAGAACAACAACAATAATTAAATATGCACGGTATTCCCAAAAATTCGCCGATGTCAATCCAGAATCATTTCCAACCCACTCTGATATTTTCGTGTAATAATTTCGTGGTTGTCGAATATCGTACTTCATTGTATATTCATAGAACATTATAATTATATTTTCTCGAATGTTGTTCCATCATTCGTACATTAGCGATGTCCACAAAGGAAAAAAATTCTGTCATATCTCTTATACGTACTGCGTATAGTGCTAAAAATGGAAAAGTCAGCATAGTTAAAATAAGCAGTACTTGTGAATTAAGTTTCATATTCCGATTTTGAGTCAGTGGATTCAGCGCTTCGCCATGCATGCAAATTGGGGTAGCGACAGTGTGGGGTCGTGTATCGCGAACTTTCGGGATGATGTATGAAGCTCAGAATCCACCGGATAAATAGTTTAGTTAACATTTTATATTAGTCTTCCAGTTCATATTGATAGCAAAAATTGTGTCACACAAATTTCTGCAAAATTGATTAGCAGAAAAACATTAAACTAATATCGACGTTACAGGTCAGAGCATTACGTTCACAGCGTCCCTACGATGATACAACTACTGAGCTTCTTGATTCCCTACTACGTTCAGTACGTAATTAATTAGGATGAGTTCATTACTTATCTTCATATGCATAAAAGACGAATATTGAATCATAACTGTATGCAAGTTTCGCATAAGAGCCTTTGTAAAGTTTGGAAGGTAAAACATGAGGTAGTGGCACAAATAAAGCCATGAGGAAGCGTCGTGACTCGTGCTCTGCTAGCTCAGTCGGTAGAGCACTTGCATGTGAATCGCAAATGTTGCGAATTCGAGTCTCGGTCCGGCACACAGTTTTAATCTACCAGGTAGTTTCGAGTCAGCGCACACTCAGTTGCAGAGTGAAAACTCCTTTCTGTGAGCTTTTCTTTTATTTGGCTCCATGAATATCAAGTTACTATGATTTAGTATGAAGATCAAAAAGTAGATAATATATTTAATGGGTAAATCAATTCCGCTATAGCGCCGATAAGAAGCTGCTGGAGAGCATAGATTTTTAACACTCTCTGTCATGAATGTTGTAATCGTGAAGCAGGACAACACTGCTTCTTCTTTGGTAGTGTCAAGAGCATAGGACACCATAAAATTCTTCAGTATTTGCTCCGAAATGAGAACTATTTCATTGTGACTTACCAGAAATTCCATTCCAAGCAACGTAACATAAATGCAGTTTAATTTACTGCAGATGTATCCGTTTTCCGTCTCCCCCCTCCCCCCCCCCCCTTTTCTTCGGACCTCCATTTGCGCCGCGGACGAAAGGCGACAACATTCCAGAGAAGCAACATTAAAAACAGACGACGGAAGAAATAAAGAAGCGGGGTTACGTGGAGTGAGGGGGTTGATGGATGAGGACTGCCAGCGTCACGGAAGCGGACATGCGGGCGGCCTCCGGGCGCTATCTGCTGGGCTGGCAGGCCGCGTTCTTCCAGGCGCGTGCTCCAGAAGTCGCCGCTGGAATGGAAGGAACGTGCCTGCCAAATGTGCTGGAAGGGAGAGCGGCGAGGCGGCCCGAGAGCCTTTCTGGATACCGTGCCCAGCGTTCCGGCATCTGCTGCGGAAACGGGACAACGACTGTACCGCGAAGTGAAGTTATATCAGTCGAAGGCAGCGCAAATCTATAGGTTTCGAAAGCAGTAGGTGCATTCGAAATAAGCCGTTAACTGTCATTTTTACTTAGTTTACTTTACACAGTTCTGTGTCTCTGGGACCTTAATCCCGAGGATTGCGTCTAGAATATTCATTCTGATTCAGGTTCCTGTTGTCACAATGACACTTTTACTTATGAACTGAACAAGTTATTTCCGGGTTCTTTCCGGAATGTGGAGTTACCTCTTAAGGATAGGATTCGCTATTGAAATGTCTGAATGGCTGAGAGCCGCACCTACTCAACTTGAATAATTATCCATCAGAATGTTGCTAGATACGGTCGAGGCTGTCACGTGTCAAATGCAGTTAAGTGTACTGTTGTGGAGGAAATATGGGGCTCACAAGAGCCGTAGTGCACAATGCCGTAAGCTGCGATGACTGCTGTCTGCGCCGCTCGCTGCTGACAAATAAGATAACTCTCGTTCTATCTGGATTGACCTTCGTCAATCAAAATCTCCCTACGCCCTGATGAAGTCAAGGACTCCTATTCACCCCTAGTCCACCTATTGGCGTAGTACACCTGTCAGATAACCAGTCCACTGCGATGCCACTCAAAAATTCGCTCGCAGGCGTTTAACTATAACTCTGTCCGTTCACACCACACAATAAGTGTGGCGGCGAACACAGTGAACAATGCTTAATCGCAACGACTGAATACAGAGTCGCACTCCGATTCGCTCTTGACAGAGGTGCTCTCCCAGTGAAGTACTGAGGAGAGACTTGTTCCTCTCTCTTTGAGTACATGTACGAGCGCACACTCTCTTGTTACGTGTTCTCACTCCAAGAGCGACAACGGAACGGCCCCTCTCCACGCCAGACAGGAAGGGGTATATCTTTTGGTCTCTTCCATTACTCCTTCAGCTCAAGGCGTTAGGAATATTGTCTGCCAATCAGTATTGCTCTTCTCAAACGGGAGAATGATGTTTCGTTTAAGGCGACCAATCCAGAAAACTGTAGCATCGGCGTTTGGCGTTTGCTGTCTCGCTGTGAAAACCTCTGAAACTGCTTGCTATGTTTTTAGAGAATGCGTAGGCTGGGCGCTCCCACACAATGTAGCAGAATTTGTTTTTAAGTCGAACACGGGGTCGTTCTCCCTTTCAGTCAGGCAAACGCTGTCTGCTCTATGGGCGGTCGCCATCCGACGTAAGTAGGTTGACTCGTCCTCTGAAGGGACCAGCCTCCTGGTGTGCAGTTTGCCTCTCCTGAACTAAAAGCTTTTGTGACCGTCGTGTCTTGAATGTGTGTGTGTGTGTGTGTGTGTGTGTGTGTGTGTGTGTGTGTACGCCAGCCTCGAGTGTTTCAACCCCGGTGCGCACCCGCGATTTACTTTTTAATTGCATATTGTTTACATAAATTCTTACAACATTAACTTTATCTTATCGAGTTTGGGTTCGAATGAAGCGTCTCCGTGTGTGGAATTTTATTGTGAGGGCGGAATATGTAAGCAATGAAGGTCAGGAGACCACGACGTCTTACAATGGATGGCACGAACGTACCTTCAGCATCTGAGATTAAAAGCCAGCAATATAAGGAAAATGAGCGTGCACTGGTAAACAGTTACGGTACAGCTACCGTCTTTCAGAGATAGTGCACAGGTTTTCACGGCGAATGTCACAGTTTGTCGGGTCACGTCCGTTAATGGCTGTCACATAAGCGTAACAGTCAGGTGCAGGGTGGAGGTGGTGCTTGAAATAATTCCGTTTGATCGTGGACAGACTGTCATGCAAAACTCGACTTTTCAAGTGCAACCATGTCAGGGGCGTGTCAAAAGTACTTTGATTCGGAGGAATTAACAGACGTTGACACTACCTGGTTGATGGCAAAGGTTACCGACGACTATCGATCATTCATAAGAGCGGATGGACTGCCACAGTGCTGACAGTCACTCGACACTTCACTTCAGTGAGTGGCAGCGAGTATGGAGATAAAAGAGTCAGCACATAACACGAGTAAGTCTGAGCTACTTGTGTCACAAATCTCAGAGATTGCCACAGATTCAGCTCGAAACATGAAAACTGTTAACCGGACCGGAAATTGACGTTTCAGGTTGGTACACGCCATATACAGGGAATGATACGTCAAAAACCATTAACGATGATGAATCCATTTTCTTCTAGCGTAACGTTCAGTAAGTGGTGGAGGAATTTTGGTCTGGTAGATGTTTGAAAATGATAAACTGGACGTTCTCATGCGTTTTCCATCGTCTCTAACTAGAGAACGACATAGAAAGTTGCTGTCCGATCACGAGCATTCAGTTTTCGCCTTGAGGACAACGCCGACCTGTAGCTACATTCCGACAACTGGAAATGGATATGCTGTGTGGCTAGGGCCTCCCGTCGGGTAGACCGTTCGCCTGGTGCCAGTCTTTCGAGTTGACGCGACTTGCGTGTCCATGGGGATGAAATGATGATGGTAATGGCAACATAACACCCAGTCCCTGAGCGGAGAAAATCAACGACCCAGGGGCGGACATTCCGACAATTGAACAATCTATTGGATAAATCTGCAATACCAATGAAAGAGGTGTCACTGCACAGATCTAGCTGTATCTAGCCTATACGACTTACACGTTGTAGTTCAGCTAGGCCCGATCACGATAGTTCAAAAAATGGTTCAAATGGCTCTGAGCACTATGCGACTTAACTTCTGAGGGCATCAGTCGCCTACAACTTAGAACTAATTAAACCTAACTAACCTAAGGACATCACACACATCCATGCCCGAGGCAGGATTCGAACCTGCGACCGTAGCGGTTGCTCGGCTCCAGACTGTAGCGCCCAGAACCGCACGGCCACTCCGGCCGGTGATCAGGATAGTTCCTCATTACTCAACGCTTTTGGTTCCTCGAGCAGCCCATGTCAAGATGAGGCAACCCCCTCATCAGGATCATAACAGGTGCCACTCGTTGTCGTAAGTGTCTGTTTCTCATAATTCTATGTCGATAACTTATATTTGTTTTTCATTCATAATGAAATGGAGCATCTTCGTTGTTGTTTACATAAGTTGCTGTAATTCTTTTGTTTTTCACGGATTACAAATTAGCGCAGCAGGCACTATATTTCGGTAAAGGAAAAATGGTGCCATCATCAGTTTCGCTGACCATCTGTTTATCATAGAAATTTAGCAACCACTGGACTTCGTATTTCGGTGATACCCTCGATCAACAATTTTCCTACACAACGTGGTATGTATCACGATGTCTAGCAAATATGAAATCGCGAGTGGCGTAACTAAATCGACATCTACCGTATGCTTCACCGTAATTCGAAGACATTCACAAGAAACTTCATACAACGATGAAAACTAAGATGTGGGATACCTGAATACTGTTATACAGGCGATCAACACATAAGACGAATGTTACGTCAGCGGGGCTGTTATACTTCCCGGTTCTCTCAGAGAAGATTAAAATTACAGGTAGTATGTTTATAATCACAAAGCTAATCTCTTCAATGTCTACACTACGCCAACTCGTTCGGGCCTACCGAGTACAGTGCAAAGCAGTAATGGAATTAGACAATATTCAGAAGAAATTGGTTCACAGTTTGTGCATGCATACTTTTCCGGCGATTTTTTTCAGATAGTTTCCATAAAAGTTTTTTAAGTAAGGTCCGTTTTGCTGTAGACTATAGTAGTTCGCGCGCATACCGCAACGAGCGCGTGCGTCCTGTACCGGCATGCCTCGGGAACAACTGTGCTCTGTAGCTAACCTATAGCTTTCAAAATGTTTAAGACTATCAAATCGCACGCCGCGTGTGAGGTTCGCTCAGTGACACGGTTTTTGTCATCAAGGAACCTGCTTGCTGCAGAAATTCATCGACAGATTTGCGAAGTGTTCGGTGATACTCTTATGAGTGAAAGAAAAGAGCGTGAGTGGGTATGAGAATTCAAAGATAGGCGTGACAACGTCCATGATAAGGACCGCTCCGGTCGCCCTTCTTTGATTACACACGATTTGATGGCTTCAACTGAAGCGAGGATTCGTGATAACAGGCGCTTCTCAATAACAGGTCTCACACACGAATTTCCTGACGTGTCGAGATCAGTGCTTTACAACATTATTTCTGCACACCAAAAGTTTTGGAAACTGTGCTCCTGTTGGGTCCCGAAACTCCTAACAGAGGACCACAAAAACCAAAGATTTGAGTGTGCAGTTAAGTTGTTGACTCGTTATCACAAAGAAGGTGACGGCGTCTTGAGTCAGATCGTAACTGGAGACGAAACATGGGTTTCGCATATCACGCCCAAATGGAAGCAACAGAGCATGGAATGGAGACACACACACTCGCCTGTAAAGGTGGAGGCCAAACAGACCCTGTCCCAGCGCAAAATCATGGCGTCGGTGTTTGTTGGTCGACTTCATGCAATGAGGAACCACTATCAATGCATAAGCATACTGCCAAACCCTGAGAAAACTATGCTGAGCGATTCAAAACACAAGACGCGGCATGATGACAAAGGGAATTGTCCTTCTCCGTGGCAATGCAAGACCTCACACTGCAGGACAGACCTTATATTTATTGGACAGATTTGGCTGGGAAGCCTTAGACCACCCACCCTACATTCCTGATATTGCGCCGAGCGATTACCATCTGTTCCTCCACCTCAATCAACACCTCAGTGGCAACCGTTACAATGACGACGACGACGACGACGTGAATACGGCAGTGAACTCTTGTTTTTCGGAGCAGGCGGCAAGTTTTCTTGAAGAGGGTATTTAGAAATTGGTTGAGAGGTATGATGCGTGTTTCAACAAACTTGGCAACTATGTCGAAAAATAGAGTGAAGTATGTACTTTCTGAAAATAAATTTATGTTTTTGAAATAACCTTTCGTTGCGTACTTATGTTCAAACGGACCTTACTAAAAAAAACACGCCTCGTATTTGCCTGATCCAGAAGACGCATTTCTCCTAGATTATCAAACAAACAGATGATTTGCATGGAAGAAATTTCAAACTGACCAGCCAGACTTTGTGTCTATCAACAGCTCTTTAAAGGTGATATACAGGTCATTCTAGAATTTCATCTGGCAGTTACAAGAAAACAGATAAGAAGCAAGTCCTTTGAAACAAAAGTACAATACGTAATTAGCATTGCTTCCCTCGAAAGAAAAGAAATCACTGCATCATAATGCCACCGAACGCTTGTATAAAATTGTCGCGGTGTTTAGACTTCCTCAAAACATAGTTAAAACTCCAGCTTTTGAAGATTAACACCATCTTCGTCGTCAGGAGATACCTGCCACGAGCGACGTCCGCTTCCTTTATAGTGTGGTCCAGCACTGTGACCTCGCTTGGAATTTTAACGTCTATTGCCGGTGACATCATCTAGAGGTATGTTCAAATGCTGGAAATCGTTAATGCGGCGGTATCTCCCCTCTTCCCTATCGGGCCGCTATTGAATGCTGGAAGGGGAACAGAGACCACTCCCAGTACCAGTTCTTCCTTTAAGAGAGATGAATTACAGTTACATTTCTTTGAAGTGTCGTATCGCGAGAACAATCAGATTATAGCCACCATCTATGTTAAAACTGTTACTGCAATCCGAATTTCTACCGCTTCTTTTGTTACGCAATCCCAGTAGGTCCATGTGTGGGAGAGAACCTCCGTTTTCTCAAAATCGATCTTGTGCCCTTCCGTACGCCTGTGTTCCACTATTGCTGATTACTCATCATTTATACATTAATGTGCCACCAATGTTCAGTGCAGCGCTGGGCTGCTGTATGGTTTGCTGCTGTCAATGATGTTCGTCACGTTCAATGTATGCACCAGGTACTTTCAAATACAGGCTGTGTTTCACTGGACTCAGCAAATCCTTAATTTTCGTGGAGGGCGTGATACTCGTCTAATTCCATATTTACGTAATATGCCCACAAGTTTGCTCCGCAGAATGGAAGGAAAGCTACGTGTTTGTCTTATGCTGTCCGCGGGGCTGGATTGCGCCTCCGTTTACCAGAAAATGCCACTCGAATTTGGTTCGGCACTTATTCGTTATTTCCAAACACATTCTGAAGGTGTTCCAGTTCAGATGCTAGGTGATTATGGTCTGAAATTGACTGCGTCCTGTACGATAAAGCTGCATAGAATGCTTTTGATGTGGGCGGTGGGTACTGGGCTCATTTAATTGAAGATCTGTGTGAATCTCTGCCCTCAAGATGAAATCGCCACCAAAAGAAGTTAGAATTCCAAGCAAAGTCACCCGAGAAATCGCAAGGCCGAACGCTACAGCACAGGAAGTATACTTGGCTCCTGACGAATAGTTTTAGCTCCGATTTGACGCGATCTGAACTCCGATAAGATTTTGTACTAGAGTGCCTCCGCGGACAACTTCGATGTCGTACAACCAGAGGCTGTTGTGAATATTTATTCACATACAAGTTGTTTCGGTCACACTATCATTTATGACTCATAGCATAACACTTAATCAAGTTTAATGAAAAATCATTGACTCAGAATACGTAATTTCTTTTAGTTGCTACATGTGACACATATACGAGTGTCTATTAACTTACATCTTTCATTAGTCACTAAATGCTAAATTCGACGCTCCATTCTACGCCTAAGAGGACAGTCTGGCAAATATAGTTTCATGACTCCAATAATCAGTGAAATCAAACATTAATGGTGAGTTGTATATTTGTTTATTGTCCGATACAATCGTGAAATTGTCACAGATTTATTCACTTTTATTTGGCGGTAGCAGGGATCTCCGGATTTATTGAAATACTCATTAGTTCATAACGAGATGTTTGTTGTAAGCAAATGAAATCTATCTTTGGCAATCATTTTGTGATTATATCGCAAAATAGATACACTGGGGTGACAGAAGTCATGGGATATCTCCTAGTATCGCGAGGCATCTCTTCCTGCCCGGAGTAGTGCAACAATTGGACATGGTGTGGACTAAAAAGGTCTTTGAAAGTCCCCTGCAGAACCTATTACCCAAGATGCCGGAATTGCCGTTCATAATTGTGAAACTGTTTCCGTTGCAGGATTTTGTGCACGAACTGACTATGTCCCATAAATATTGGATGGAATCCCTGATGGGTGACCTGGATGTTCTTCGAAGTACACTACTGGCCATTAAAATTGCTACACCACGAAGATGACGTGCTACAGTAGCGAAATTTAACCGACAGGAAGAAGATGCTGTGATATACAAATGATTAGCTTTTCAGAGCATTCACACAAGGTTGGTGCCGGTGGCGACACCTACAACGCGCTTACATGAGAAAAGTTTCCAACCGATTTCTCATACACAAACAGCAGTTGACCGGCGTCGCCTGGTGAAACGTTGTTGTGATGACTCGTGTAAGGAGGGGAAATGCGTACCATCACGTTTCCGACTCTATAAAGATCGGATTGTAGCCTATCGCGATTGCGGTTTATCGTGTCGTGACATTGCTGCTCGAATTGGTCGAGATCCAAAGACTGTTAACATAATATGGTATCGGTGGGTTCAGGAGGGTAATACGGAACGCCTTGCTGGATCCCAACAACCTCGCATCACTAGCAGTCGAGATGACAGGCATCTTAACCGTATGGCTGTAAAGGATCGTGCAGCCACGTCTCGATCCCTGAGTCAACAGACGGGGACGTTTTCAAGACAACCAACTGCACAAACAGTTCGACGACGTTGGCAGCAGAATGGACTATCAGTTCGGAGACCATGGCTGTGGTTACCCTTGATGGTGCATCACAGACAGGAGCGCCTGCGATGGTGTACTCAACGACGAACCTGGGTGCACGAATGGCAAAACTTCATTTTTTCGGATGAATCCAGGTTCTGTTTACAGCATCATAATGGTCGCATCCGTGTTTGGTGACATCGCGGTGAACGCACACTGGAAGCGTGTATTCGTCATCGCCATACTGGCGTATCACCCTGCGTGGTGGTATGGAGTGCCATTGGTTACACGTCTCGGTCACCTCTTGTTCTCACTGACGGTACTTTGAACAGTGGACGTTACATTTCAGATGTGTTACGACCCGTGGCTCTACCCTTCATTCGATCCCTCCGAAACCCTACATTTAAGCAGGATAATGCACGACCGCATGTTGCAGATCCTGTACAGGCCTTTCTGGGTACAGAAAATGTTCGACTGCTGCCCTGGCCAGCACATTCTCCTCTCACCAATTGAAAACGTCTGGTCAATAGTGGCAGAGCAACTGGATCGTCACAATACCCCAGTCACTACTCTTGATGACCTGTGGTATCGTGTTGAAGCTGCATGGACAGGTGTACCTGTACACGCCATCCAAGCTCAGTTTGACTCAATGCCCAGTTATATGAAGGCCGTTATTACGGCCAGAGGTGGTTGTTCTGGGTACTGATTTCTCAGGATATATGCACCCAAATTGCGTGAAAATGTTATCATGTCAGTTCTATTAGAATATATTTGTCCAGTGACAATAAATTTGTCCGTTTATCATCTTGGTGCAGCAATTTTAATGGCCAGTAGTGTAATTGCTGACAATTGTGGTCCAGTGACATTGCGCACTGTGATTCATAAAAATTCCATCGTTGTCTGGGGACAAGAAGTACATGAATGGCTCAGAGTGGTCTCCATGTAGCCGAACATCGCCATTTCCAGTCACAGATCGGTTCAGTTGTACCAGAGGAGTCAATCCACTCCATATAAGTATAGCCCACACCATTATGGAGCCATCACCAGCTTGCACTGTGCTTTGTTGACGGGTCCATGGCTTCGTGGGGTCTGCGACACACTCGAACCCTAGCATCAGCTCTTACCAGCTGAAATTGGGACTCATCCGACCAGGTCAAGGTTTCCCATCGGTCTAAGGGTCCAATCGTTCTGGTCATGAGTCCAGGAGAGACGCTGCAGCCTATGTGGTGCTGTTATTAAATGCAGTTAGGTCTTTCGTCTGCTGCCATAGCCTATTAACGGCAAAGTTAGCCGCATTGCCCTAACGTATACGTTCGTCGTACGTCTCATATTGATTTCTGCGGCTATTTCACGCAGTGTTCTTGTCTGTTAGTGCTAACAACTCTAGGCAAACGCCGCTGCTCTCGGTCGTTAAGTGAAAGCCGTCAGCTCCTGTGTCTTCCTGGTGAGCGGTAATTCCTAACTTCTGGTATTCGCGACACGCTCTTGAGAATCTAGATCGTGGAATATTGAATTCTCTACCGATATCCGAAATGGAATGTCCCATACGCCCAGCTCCAACCACCAGTCCGTGTTCCAAGTCTGTTTATTCCTGTCGTGGAAACCTCACATGAATCACCTGAGGACAAATGACAGCTCCATTTTATACCTTGTGTACGCGATATTACCACCGTATGTATATCTCCATATCGCTATCCCACCTCAGTGTAAAAGTTCAACAGTTTATCGTTGCTTGCCACTCCTCGACGTAATCTTCTAATCGGATAAATTAAGGAAACTGTTTAAGAGATTCACCAAAAAAGACCGAACAGCTGGCGAACGGACGTTGCTTTAGCGCTGAGGGATTTCCATTTCGCGAGAGAAACGAGTCACTGCGAAATTCCGTTTTAAGCCAGCAGCTTTATCGCTCGGGGTGCGGCTGTAGCGGAGTGCCCTTAATGGAGAGCACAAACGGCAGTGGACAAACCGAACGTGTGGTCCCGCCAGGGCCGGTCACCCCCCCCCCTCCCCCCCCCCCCTGGGCGACGCCTAATCCGGGTCATGTTTCGGGCTCAGCGGCCGCCGTATGAATAATTCGCTAGACACAGCCAGGTTCCAGGGTTCAGCCGCCTCAGCGAGCTCTGGAAAGCTCCCAGTAGCTGCCTGTGCCGGCGTACGGCGAAATCATAACGCACCGCTCATTCCGAGGAAATATTTTGATAACAAACTGTACTTTCAGGAGACAAATTCCAAGGCGTGCGACGTACAGCTGTACTTCGGTCCCAAGAAAATAAAAATAGTTTAGACATAAACAAATTCTAAGAAAATGGGACTGTGACGTACGATGGTAATTCCAAAAGTAAGGTCTCCTTTTTTTTTTGTAAGTACATAGACCTGTTATTTCTACAATGGTTTACATCAGTTTACAGCTTGAACGTTTAGCTATGTTTCGACATAATCACCATTTCTGTCGATTCATTTTTGTAGACGCTGTGGCAGTTTTTGCATACCCATGTCATACCAGCTGCCGCCATGCTAATCAGAAAGTTATGAACCTCTTATTTCACCTCGTCGTCGGAGCTGAATCACTTTTCGGCCAAATGTTCTTTTAACCTAGGGAACAGGTGATAGTCACTGGGCGCCAAGTCAGGACTATAAGGTGGGTGGGTGATTATGTTCCACTGAAACTGTTGCAGAAGAGCTGCGGTTTGCCGAGCGATGTGAGGGCGAGCGTTGTCATGGAGAATGTGTACGCCCTTGCTCAACATTCCTCTTCTCCGGTTCTGAATTGTCCGTTTGAGTATTTTCAGTACTTGTCGGCGTTAATTGTGGTTCCAGTGGGCATGAAGTCGACCAACAATACTCCTTTCCGATCCCAAAAAACGGTTGTCATGACTTTACCGGCAGACTGTGTTTGTTTGAATTTCCGCTGCATTGGAGGAGAAGGATGCCGCCACTGGCGTGATTGTTGCTTGGTCTCAAGTGTAAAGTGGCATGGCCAGGTTTCGTGACCCGTGACAGGTGATTCCACAAAGTTGTCCTGTTTGGCTGCAAGACGGTGAAGAAATGGGCGGGAAGCATCAACTTGTTGCCGCATGTGTTCCTCAGTCAGCATGCGTTGCACCCATCTTGCGCACACATTCCGGCAGTTCAATGTTTCCGTTAAAATTCTGTGAGCGGTGCTTCGGGAAACCTCAGGAGCCAACGTGCAGAGATCATCCAGGGTGATCCGCCGATCTTCACGCATGCTTTGCTCAACCTTCAACACTGTCTCCTCAGAAATTGTCGGTCTCCCGCTCCTTTGTTCGTCGTGAATTTCGGTCCTACCAGCTGCAAACTCTCTACACCACTTACGAACATTGTTGACATCCATGCAGAACTCACCATACACTTCCGTCAACTGGCGATGGAGTTCAATCAGCGCAGTGCCTTTGCGTTCAAAAACCGAATAACTGCGATCAGTTCGCACTTGGTGGTAACATACAACGGGAGCTCCATTCTCAACGGCTGCCAAGCCAAGACTGAGCGGCTCGGAGCGGCGTGCGCATGTTTGTACACAGCGCGTGAAGCACTCTTCATAACGATTTGACCAACTGCCACACAAACAGAGTTATATACTGAAAGGTCTCTGTTGGATTCCTTTCATGTTTAATTTCTCAAATTTGTTGTCTTTTAAGGAATAAATTCCTCTTCTAAATTTACTGTGGCGTTTCTGACTATCTGGGAGGAGACTGAGTAGTGGAACGTGTTACTTTTACACGTAAACAAGAACGATCTCTCACACTACTACACTTTAAAGCACAGTTTATATGTAATTCTTATATGTAATTCATGTCACACAGTCTCATACGGAACCTACATCCGCTTTCTTTTATATACTGTGTATGATAAGATACTGTCATCCCCCTTCCCTTCTGTGTGAGAGGATGAATGATCAAATGTGTTTGTAGCTGCATGCTTGAGGGTAGCAGACAAGGCTGTCTGCTAGAGAACAGTAGGACCAACGTTGAAACAGGTAGCTACGGTTCCTAAAAGCAGAGAGGTTTCCATTCTTAGTATGGTCCGGTCCGTCCCCTGTCATGTTGGTATAGGAAGCTGCCCCTCTGGCGCCTTCCGTTGGTCTTTGTGAGCGACTCTCGGGAGCACGCTGGGTAGTTCAGTGGGAGTCGGGCAGCTGGAGAGTAAGAAGTTGGAGTCCAGTAGTAGCGCAGGGCAGTCCAGCAGTAGCAGTCTGGCGGTAGCGAGCGTCTGAAGTGGTAAGATCTCCGGCCAAGCGCGTGTCTGTTAAATCCATAGGACAATGGATTTGTTAAGTTGAGGTTAACTGAGAATTTAATCATTTTATTTCGGGTTAGCTTTAAAATAGCTAAGGTTATCATTAATTGCAGCGGAGTGTAATTCTCGTGTCCAGTTCAGATTATTTGGCGGTAGTTGCTTTGTTACTACTTTGTGAGTAAAGTGGAACCACGTGTTGGTCAGTAACTCTAAGTAAGATCGATCTTAAATGCAAATGCTTGTGTGATTATAACGTATCGTCTTGAAAAGATTTTGAATATACCAACTTTTCTTTATGTTCAACCCACGTGGCGTGTACTTTGTGAGACCAGTACCACGTGCTTATATAACTGTTTGACCCATCAGGTTAATAGTAAGACGTTAGTAACCAGTTCGAGGTTTTTGTTTTGTAATTTGCTTTTTGATCTAATTTATTTTTATTATCTAAATTATTGCGGAGTTATACGCTTTCTGTAAACCAAGTTGACCACGTGAAGGGTAATTACAAGACGGACAGGATTGTGCTACGAAAGTAATTTTCTTTAACTGAAAATTTGAATCTATTGGTTCTGGTTAACTTTCTGTTGCATGTGTTTCAATGTTGTTTGTGTGTTGTTTTATGAATGCAGTGTTGTACCCAGTCTCCCAATCTTGGCTCCATATTTTATGTGTTCCGTAAGATTACAATCTCACATTTTTACAAGGCACCAGCTAAGTAGTAACTCACGTATATTATGCTGAAATTTCAATGAACAATCTTTAAAATAAATTTGCAAATATAAACTGATTTCTTTCTTTTTATTCAAATTCTCCTTTTATATAGATATATTACCGGTTGTTGTATGACTGTAAAAGATTATAATCAATGTTAGTCTGATTGGTAAGGTGGTAAACCTAGACTAGTTACCCAGTCGTGAAACAGTGGCCCAGTAAACGCACGGTTAACTTCTCCCCAGACAGCTCAACGGCTTGTAACCAGCTTTCACTTTCATTAGCACCGATCTCAGCATACCAAAATTCATATTAAAACGTTACAATACTTATAAAAAATAGGAGAAATGGTTCAAATGGCTTTGAGCAGTATGGGACTTAACATCTGAGGTCATCAGTACCCTAGAAGTTAGAGCTACTTAAACCTAACTAACCTAAGGACATCACACACATCCATGCCCGCGGCAGGATTCGAACCTGCGACCGTAGCGGTCGTGTGGTTCCAGACTTAAGCGCCTAGAACCGCTCGGCCACAGCGTCCAGCTAAAATAGGAGACCTTACTTTTAGGATTACCCTCGTAGAAACGCTTGTGCTTCGCCTCTTGCTCTATCCCAACAGATTAACTTTTAGTACAGGTTATAACAACAACTGAATTTTTCATTAGTGCTTGGCAGTATATGAAGATAAAACAATGCAGGGAAATAAATTAGTAGACCGTTTTAGAGATTTCCAAATCACTCGGCCACAGCGTCCAGCTAAAATAGGAGACCTTACTTTTAGGATTACCCTCGTAGAAACGCTTGTGCTTCGCCTCTTGCTCTATCCCAACAGATTAACTTTTAATACAGGTTGTAACAACAACTGAATTTTTCATTAGTGCTTGGCAGTATATGATAATAATACAATGCAGGGAAATAAATTAGTAGACTATTTTAGAGATTTCCAAATCACTCAAGATTTATTGTTGGAGCAGTGCATAATGACGCCAGACGCTCATTTCCATATGGAGCACATAAAGTGATTACAGTTACGGGTCATTGGTACAAGCGGTTCTGAGGTACCAGGTATCAACCATCCGCATTAGTACTTGCTGTAGTCTCCACAGGCGGTAGCAGGCGCTGACTGGCATACAATCGATCGTACAGATGGTGAGTACTGTCCTGCTATACGTTATGACTCGCCTGCTCGACCTGTTGACGTAGTTCTGTAAGAGTTGTTGGTTGAAGAGTCGTACGAGTCACTTCTTCTACCACCATTCCCCACACGTGCTCGGTTTGAGACAAGTCGGGAGATGGTCATGGACAGGGAAGTTGCTGCAGGTCTTACAGAGCACCTCGAGTTTCCCGCGCAGTGTGTGGGTGAGCCTTCTGGCTGTGAGCTTTCCGTCTTGACGCGTAGACACAGATGGCGCTCCGATTGCTATTCCACTACGCTATATGTGGTCGGATGATGTTAAAACCATTATCAGTACACCTCTTATACCCCAGGTGGCATATTCTGCCGTCCGATCAAAATCGACTTCTTCTTCTTCTTTCCCAGCAGTCTATTAAATAGGAAACTTGTTCCTAATGTTCTGCAAAAGTGTATTATATTGGTCACGAACCGACTTTCGGCATTTTCAGACGACAAACGAATCTCGCAAATACAGATAAGAAAATAAACTTGGCTTTAAATAGCCACACAGCAAACATGCAGCTTTCCATTCGATGCTGCATCGCCTAACATCTGTTCCATTATTTGAATCAGTATTTCAACAGAACTACAAACCATCAAACACATCACTTCCAGCAATGACTTTAACTCTTCCCTGATTGATAATACACTACGAAAAAGAAAATGCGTAAAGTTACACCACTTCTGTAAGCTGGTCAACAGCAATCAGTAGTTACCAGGCCTGGAGTTAAATCCCATATATTGGCAACATTTCAGATAAAACCTCGCAAAATTTAGCCTTGTAACTACAGACCTGCGTTTTATAATACCAAAAACATATTAAAATTTTTATTCGATAGTAAAGGGTTGCAATTTGCAATACTTTGCACAGAGTGGTGTGTATACGGTGACATGCAACCAGTGTTGAAATCTGTATATTTGTCAGTAAAGCAGATCTGTTGCTGTTAGGTTTTCTGACCATGAGAGGAGCTTGAAAAAGTTTTTCATATTGTTAAGAAAAGCAAAGAGATGAACCTACTGGAACTGAACAAATACAAGACACAGAATTCCAGATTAGAATTACCTGATCAAACTCAGTTTCCTTTTCCCCTTTGTTAAATTAATTTTTCGTTAGAAATACTAGACTCAAATTGTAAATTCATCTTATTTCTCAACAGTTGTTCAATTTAGCTGCACATCAAAACTTCATTTCCGCTCTCTCTCGTTTTTAGTTATTGTAATTATGTGCCGGCCGGTGTGGCCGAGCGGTTCTAGGCGCTACAGTCTGGAACCGCGTGACCGCTGCGGTCACAGGTTCGAATCCTGCCTCGGGAATGGATGTGTGTGTTGTCCTTAGGTTAGTTAGGTTTAAGTAGTTCTAAGTTCTAGGGGACTGATGACCTCTGATGTTAAGTCCCACAGTGCTCAGAGCCATTTGAACCATTTTTGTAATTATGTGGCTAAAAATGAAATATTTTCCACTGTAAACACTCTAAGTCTTTTCTTTCTTTTGTACAAATAATATCTGTGTAGGTCATACGTCATTTTCATCTGTTTTTGTGACATTCAGTTGTCACCTGAAAATGGCCTAAGAAGCCGATGACTGGTTCGTGACCAAATGAATATATAAGTTCAGAGGCTTCCACGGCCAGTGTTATATTTTATTCCCGCGTTTAGGAGCCGCGAAGTAAGAGCTGTGGCCGTTTTTGCTAGCTAACATCACTAAGGCGAAGTGGGAACGTCGAATTACGTCCTTAGAGGAAATTTCATAACAATCTGGATCTTTAGTTGTTAACCACGTTCAGATGTGTGTATACCGTGGATACTGGAATGAACACGTGTGAAATGTAACGCTGTATTTGTTGTAGCGGTGCCTATGCATTGTCAGTTACAAACACAAGTCACTCGGGTAACTCTCTCAAACAACCAAACATTACAAATCATATTACTGGATAGCAGCTGAACGCTTTTATATACACTCCTGGAAATGGAAAAAAGAACACATTGACACCGGTGTGTCAGACCCACCATACTTGCTCCGGACACTGCGAGAGGGCTGTATAAGCAATGATCACACGCACGGCACAGCGGACACACCAGGAACCGCGGTGTTGGCCGTCGAATGGCGCTAGCTGCGCAGCATTTGTGCACCGCCGCCGTCAGTGTCAGCCAGTTTGCCGTGGCATACGGAGCTCCATCGCAGTCTTTAACACTGGTAGCATGCCGCGACAGCGTGGACGTGAACCGCATGTGCAGTTGACGGACTTTGAGCGAGGGCATATAGTGGGCATGCGGGAGGCCGGGTGGACGTACCGCCGAATTGCTCAACACGTGGGGCGTGAGGTCTCCACAGTACATCGATGTTGTCGCCAGTGGTCGGCGGAAGGTGCACGTGCCCGTCGACCTGGGTCCGGACCGCAGCGACGCACGGATGCACGCCAAGACCGTAGGATCCTACGCAGTGCCGTAGGGGACCGCACCGCCACTTCCCAGCAAATTAGGGACACTGTTGCTCCTGGGGTATCGGCGAGGACCATTCGCAACCGTCTCCATGAAGCTGGGCTACGGTCCCGCACACCGTTAGGCCGTCTTCCGCTCACGCCCCAACATCGTGCAGCCCGCCTCCAGTGGTGTCGCGACAGGCGTGAATGGAGGGACGAATGGAGGCGTCTTCAGCGATGAGAGTCGCTTCTGCCTTGGTGCCAATGATGGTCGTATGCGTGTTGGGCGCCGTGCAGGTGAGCGCCACAATCAGGACTGCATACGACCGAGGCACACAGGGCCAACACCCGGCATCATGGTGTGGGGAGCGATCTCCTACACTGGCCGTACACCACTGGTGATCGTCGAGGGGACACTGAATAGTGCACGGTACATCCAAACCGTCATCGAACCCATCGTTCTACCATTCCTAGACCGGCAAGGGAACTTGCTGTTCCAACAGGACAATGCACGTCCGCATGTATCCCGTGCCACCCTACGTGCTCTAGAAGGTGTAAGTCAACTACACTGGCCAGCAAGATCTCCGGATCTGTCCCCCATTGAGCATGTTTGGGACTGGATGAAGCGTCGTCTCACGCGGTCTGCACGTCCAGCACGAACGCTGGTGCAACTGAGGCGCCAGGTGGAAATGGCATGGCAAGCCGTTCCACAGGACTACATCCAGCATCTCTACGATCGTCTCCATGGGAGAATAGCAGCCTGCATTGCTGCGAAAGGTGGATATACACTGTACTAGTGCCGACATTGTGCATGCTCTGTTGCCTGTGTCTATGTGCCTGTGGTTCTGTCAGTGTGATCATGTGATGTATCTGACCCCAGGAATGTGTCAATAAAGTTTCCCCTTCCTGGGACAATGAATTCACGGTGTTCTTATTTCAATTTCCAGGAGTGTAGGTTGTATAACAAGATAAGGTCTATGGACGTGGAGCAAAAAGAGGATCACTGATGTGTTCCCTTTTTCCCGGTCTGCCCAATCATTTCTGACAGTACGACTCTAGGACAGATGGCAGTATACCACGTACCGTAGATTTCTAAAAGCTCTAAAGTGTCATCTACTTTGTAGTCTCCTGCCCTAGACAGCGCGCCAACACTGATCCACTGATCTATGTTCCCACTTATTCAAAAATGTATCTAATTGATATCCAGGTTGGTTATAGATAATCAGGTTTTCATCATCTTACTTCCCTTTCAGATACCAATCAGAACAGATATAAGTTAATTCTACGGATAGGGTAAGCATATGGCTCCTTCCATATCAAAGCCCGCCCTGTTAGTGTTTCTGTACCTCTACCTCAGAGGAAGGTTTTCGATACATTCAGAGGATGATTGTATAGGAATGGAGACATCAAAGGCTAATTAATGATATCATAGCATACTGAAAGATATCTGCAGAGAGTTTGTTTGGTTATCAATTGATACTTTACGATAACGTTACCACGTTCTCAACAAAATTGCGATAAATGGGGCTTGAATCTCAAGGTGAAGTATGAAGTCTGAAGGTAATCAGACCTTTCTCTAGGGAAGGTATTTCCGTATATCCTCTTTTAGTTAACGTAATGTGTCCACGAAATACATCATCAATGAATTTTATTGATAATATGAAATAATTTAAGTGTGACGATAGTTTTGCTCCTTATTTGTATATACAAATATTGACGCCGGAAATACGACATAAAAAATTCTATGTTTACACAAGTGAAATTAATGGCTGATTAAACAAATACATAAGCGTGAAAGACCAGTATAAACATCGAAATATTCCTTCGTTAAATTAACACCGATTATTGCCAAAAGAGCTCAAATTCAGTATGTTTGGCCATGGACAAAAGGTAAAAAATGACTATCTGCGTTTCCGTCCATTCACTTTCTGCTTGCAATCACCGTGATTCACAAAGTCGTATGGAACAAAATATTCATAGTGCTGATTTGATAAACAGTTTTTGTCTCAAAACGAATAGCCGGGATGTACTATTGCATTAAGAATGAAAATTAATAAAAATGGTGACATTAATCTAAACATTACTGTCACGTGCTTCATATTATCAGCAAATTTAAGATTTTCTTATACAAGTAATAAAGTTTGCTTTTAAAATGTGGACGAACGTGGTATAAGACAGTGACTGTGCCAGCATTAACACATCATTATAGGCGTGTCCGTCTCTCTGATTACTTTTCTGCCTGTGCAGCTAGAGCGAAGTGTCAATAAGTTCTGGACTCAGTTTTTAAGGCTTTTCAGTTCGATGATGGTAACGAGCTCTTCATTTTACTTGATATGATGTTTTAATAGTTCAGCCTGACGTTGTGGCCGAGCGGTTCTAGGCGCTTCAGTCCGGAACCGCGCGACTGCTACGGTCGCAGGTTCGAATCCTGCCTCGGGCATGGATGTGCATGATGTCCTTTGGTTGGTTAGGTTGAAGTAGTTCTAAGTTCTAGGGGACTGATGACCTCAGATGTTAAGTCCCATAGTGCTCAGAGCCTTAATAGTTCGACATCCTGCCTCGTTACCACAAATGATGAGCTTGCAGACCAGATCTCACCTCAGAGCTGTAAACCTGACATCCAGCGTAAATAAACACAAGGCGCTGTGGAAATGGTTCAAATGACTCTGAACACTATGGGACTTAACATCTGAGGTCATCAGTCCCCTAGAACTTAGAACTACTTAAAACTAACTAGCCTAAGGACGTCACACACATCCATGCCCGAGGCAGGATTCGAACCCGCGACCGTAGCGGTCGCGCGGTTCCAGACTGAAGCGCCTAGAACCGCTCGGCAACAACGGCCGGCGCGCTGTTAATGTATTACACTGAGAAGCGACACATGGCAGGAGGGGAAACCTTAAAAGAATCTCTAAATACCCTGGCAATGAATTTTTAAGCAATGACCTCACTCAGTGTTTGTCTTGAATTTTTAAGCAATGGTCTCACTCAGTGTTTGTCTTTCCTTATAAAGCCGCAATTATTAACATCGTTCGGTTGTCATCGCATCATAAGAAAGTGGTAACGCCGAGGGTAGTTTCTTTTTGTTTAAGGTAGATTTAGATTTATTTTTAATATAAATCCATGAATATAAAACTAGAATATTACAACAGAATCAGACGTTGTGGACAGTAACACATTTACTGCAAAAATTAACATTTTTTCTGTGGCGTGGACCGCCTTAGTACCGACTTTACTTTGTGGGTAAAGTTTCCCGGCTGTTTCCACCGAAATACACTGGGACTATGCCCAAAAGGATTCCAGTGATGACGTGTGGAAGAAAGAATGATTGAATTGTAATGTTCTTTCGACGGCGAAGTCACTGGAGTCGCAGCACTACTCAGATTAAAGAATTTTCACTTCTAGTGAAACCTGAAAGAATGAATTTAATTTTTTTTCTTAATAAATCATTTTAATGTCGCTACATAGGAATGGGTCTGGTAGCAGTGCAGTTGCTTCTCCACAACCCAACGACGATAGTTTCTCTCCGAGTTAAAAGCTTGAAATAATGTTGTTCAAACACAACAAAAATATTTTATTTTGGTGATTTGCTATAAAAACACATATTCTGGTGCTATGTCACGACTCGGTTGTTTTCTAGAGCTACTCACGTCAATGAAAGCTGCTTTGCCCAGCTATTTATCTTACTTGATATACTGTTTTTACTCGATAAGTTTTCTACCTGGTCGCACAAAACGAGCATTGGTAGTGTTCGAGAAGTATGAATACCAGGTTCGACCCTTTCATATTCAGCACCCAGCTTCCAGCCTGGCAGAAGCAAACACAAATCTTGCGAAGGGCACGAAAGGATGATCGAAGAATAGGCAACAGGGCAAATACAGATGGTAGTAAGGACGGCTATGTCTGAGAGCGGAAGAAGTAGGGGGGGGGGGGCAGAGGAGTATTATGATGACTGAAAGGTATTGGTATCCTGATCTAAGAAAAAGTATATGAGCTCTAGGGCAACAGCCTGAATTTCTGGTACATAACAAAACGGATTTCCGTGTCAAGATACGATAGGAAGAGTGTTGGAAGGGGGGGGGGGGTGAGGGAGAGCAGTCTATGTGATCAGACAGGGTGTTCTTGGATGTACTGCTGGACGTGGGATGGAATTATAATGAGTGCAAGCGAATTGATTTTAGGAAGCTGTAAATCTATGACATGGAAGCGCTATATTACCTTCAATTACCCTCCCAGTACCGCTTTGAAACTTTTCTCGAGTAATACGTTTTGATGCTTCTGATCGTCACATTTGAAGTTAATGCAGAAAAACATTATTAAAGATTGTGCTTACTAAATGGTCGTATAAATTTGGTTCATTCATTGGGTTGACATGGAAACAGTATTTTTTTTTATCTCAATAATTATATTTTGCTATAAAGAATATGGGCAACTTTAGTTATTTACATCTGCATACATACTCTGCAGCCGCCCGGGATTAGCCGAGCAGTCAGGGAGTTGCAGTCATGGACTGTGCGGCTGGCCCCGGCGGAGGTCCGAATCCTCCCTCGGGTATGGGTGTGTGTGTTTGTCCTTAGGATAATTTAGGTTAAGCAGTGTGTAAGCTTAGGGACTGATGACCTTAGCAGTTAAGTCCCATAAGATTTCACCCACATTTGAACATTTTTGAATACCCTCTGCAAGCCACAGTATAGTGCACTACGGATGGTACCTTGTACCACCACTAGTCATTCTTGCCCCACTCGCCAATAGCACGAGGAAAAAAATAAGTCCTTATAACTCTGTACAAGCCCTGATATCTGTCTCTTTGTGATATGTACGTTGGTGACAGTAGAACCGTTGTCTTTCAGTCACTCGCAGATGCCAAATCTCCAGATTTTCTCAGTAACGTTTCGCAAAAAGATCGTGGTTCCCCCACCCCGAACCCTCCTCCATCCACCAAGGATTTCCACTTGGGTTCACGATGTTAACAGAACCTACCGGGAACAAACATAGTAGCACTAAATGTAATTATTTTCACATTTTCGATGCATTTTTCCTGTTTCAGAAATAATCTTAGTTCGTTGTTATATAGTTAGGGTCTAGCAACAGTATTATTCGTTGATCTGTATCAGTACAGCATTGGTTTAATCATTTTATAAATCTCCTATACACTTACATGACAAAAGTTATGGGAATGCGATATGCACATATAAAGATGACTATACTATCGCGTACACAAGGTGTAAAGGAGCAGTGCAATGACAGAGCTGCCCGCCCCTGGTAGCTGAGTGGTCAGCGCGACGGAATATTATGCATAACGGCCCGGGTTCGATTCCCTGCTGGGTCGGAGGTTTTCTCCGCTCAGGGAGTGGGTGCCGAGTTGTCCTTATCATCATCATTTTATCCCCATCGACTCGCAAGTCGCCGAAGTGGCGTCAACTCGAAAGACTTGCACCAGGCGAACGGTCTACTTTACGGGATTCCCTAGCCACACGGCATTTCATTGACAGAGCTGTCACTTGCACTCAGATGATTCAGGTGAAAAGGTTTCCGGCGTGATTATAGCCGCACGACGGTTGTTAACAGACTCTGAACACGGCATGATAGTTGGCGCTACATCCATCGGACATTCCATTTCGCCATTAAGGAATTCAATATTCCGAGATCCAAATTGTGTGCTGAGAATAACACCTTTTAGGCGTTACCTCTCACCACTGACAAGGCAACAGCCGACGGTCTTCACTTACGACAGAGAGCACGGGTGTTTACGTAGCGCTGTCACTGCTAAGAGACAAGCGACACTGCATGAAATAACTGCAGAAATCAATGTGGGACGTACGACGGGCGTATTAGTTAGAACTGTGCGGCGAAATCTGGCGTTAATGGGCTATGGCAGCAGACGACCGACACCAGTGCCTTCGCTAACAGCAGTAATGGGACAACCGACTGTTTTTAGCAATCGATTGGTCAGCAGAATGTATTTTCGTTTAATTGGTGTTTTCAGTCGAATGGAACAACCGAATGAAACTAGTCTCTGCGGCCATGCGAGATATATGAATGTTTTCACTCACTCACCGTCTTTGAGTGATTTTAATTACACCTTTCTCTACATTTTCGGTCATACATGAACCATGAGTAGGGCTGACAACTTTTTTAGAGAGAAAAAGTATCTTATTTCAAGGTGATGAATAAAAAGTATGTTTCTAAAAATAAAGTATGTTTATAATGTATGTATTTACTGACTGAAATACAAATTTTCGTACTTGTGGCATTAAATATTTTTTTGTAGGATTTATAGGTTTGATATCTTGTGCTGTAATGTAGATTTGTGTATAAATAAATGAACAATCACTTTCTAACACGTTTATATTCGTGTATTTTTTTCGGTACAAATTTAGCTATTCATTTTAAACTAGCTTACCGATAAGCTAGAAACTTGGAAACTTTCAACATAGCTCAGAACTGGATAACACTGTGATATTAACTCGCTTTCGAGTCTCATGTGTGGCTGAGGGTACTTTGTTTTTCGTTCCTTCTGTCGAGTACTAATTTTTCAATTAATTTTGAACTATCTTTCCTATAAGCTAAAGACTTGAAACTTTCAGCTTAACCCAGAACTGGGTGATAATGCAATATTAACTCATCTTCTCTTCTGGGGTGTGGCGCAGAATAGGTACTTGGTGTACCATCCTGTTTTCTTGTTCCAGTCGCGAATGTTTCGCAGTTAAGAACGATTGCTGATAAGCTTCCCTTTGAGATCGATTATATCTCATTTTTACATTCGCGATATTTTCGTGAGATGTGCCTATGAGGAAGCAGTATACAGGTTGACTCAACTGAAGAGAAAGAAATAATCCTGAAGTTTACCACATGTCTCTGTTGTAATCTCATCAAAATGTTTCAAATCAGTTGAAAAATTTCACACACACAAATAAAAAAAAATCAGAAAATAACTATTTAGAGAAGCTATTAATATAAAACGGTTTTAAAAAGGACTAATAAATATTAAAAATGTCTCTCTTAGCCCCATACAGATTCCTAACGTCGTACAGATAGTCCTGAAAATTTCAGCTTGTGAATTTTTAAGGGGGCTACGACATCAAACGGGCCGACTTGGAGCAGGAGAGGCACAACACGACATTTTAATTTCCACTGTCTATACTTTTACAAATAAATTCATAAAACTTTGTCAACATGACCAGGAGGGATTCAGAATTCACACTCTTAGCAATTTAAGTTCAAAAATATAACAAAATAAATTTTTTTACGTGTGAAATTTCATCATTTTTTCACTTACTATTGGCTGCATTTGTTGTTATAGGTACACTTTTCTTCATAAGTCAGAGAGATACACCGATGAATTTTGCACAGCATACAAACCATACTTACAGGTGTATGAAACTCAAGAATTTTCCAAATCTATTAGAAACTGTGGTAAAAATTTGGATAATTAACCACAAAATTTTAGTTTTTTCTAAACATGAAGTTCAAAATGTATCAGGTCATTCATTTTTTCATTAATTAAATAAATTCAAGAGTTTCATACACCTGTAAGTAGGGTTTGTATGCTGTGCAAAATTCATCGAAGGATCTCTTCACCGATGAGTGCCGCATATGCCTTCAACCATACAACCCGATCAGGCTCAACGCCTTAGACTCACTGTCCAGCGAGTGCAGCAAGGCGGAGGTTCCCTGCTATTTTCGGGTGGGACCAATGTACGCCGCTGGTGGTCATGGAAGGCGCCGTATCAGCTGTAAAAGACGTGAATGTCATCCTCTGTCCGGTAGTGCAACCATATTGGCAGCATACTGGCGAGGCATTCGTCTTCATGGACAACGATTCGCGCCCCATTGTGCACATCTTGTGAATGACTTCCTTCAGGATAACGACATCGCTCGACTAGAGTGGGCAGCATGTTCTCCAGACATGAACCCTGTCGAGCATGCTGTTTATGGACGACATGACCCACCATGCACTCTGAGGGATCCATGCCGAATTTCCGTTAAGGAGTGGGTCAATCTGGACCAACAGTGCATTCATGAAATTGTGGATTGCATGCCATGACGAATACAGGCATGCATCACTGCAAGAGGATGTGCTATTGGGTATAGGAAGTACCAGGTCTACAGCACCACCTCTGAAGGTCTCGCTGATTCTGGTACAACATGCAAAGTGTGGTTTTCATGAGCAATAAAAAGGGCGGAAAAGATGCTTATGTTGACCTCTATTCCAATTTTGTGTACAGAAAATGGTTCAAATGGCTCTGAGCACTATGGGACTTAACATCTGAGGTCATCAGTCCCCTAGAACTTAGAACTACTTAAACATAACTAAGCTAAGGACATTACACACATGCCCGAGGCAGGATTCGAACCTGCGACCGTAGCGGTCGCGCGGTTCCAGACTGAAGCGACTAGAATCGCTCGGTTACCCCGGCCGGCTTTCTGTTCAGGTTCCGCACTATCGAAACAGAGGTGATGCAAAACTTTTTTGATTTGTGTATCTTCTTTGCACGTTGTGTGGTCCTTTAGGAGATACAGAAGCTAGGAACAGATGACGCTCATAAACCGAGAATCCAGATATTAATGTGATCTGCTCCTGATATCGAACAGTAAAAATAGTACCTAACTTTTTTCCTGTTTTTGCAGCATCTGTGGCTTACAGTTTATTTGAATGTAGAAATACATACCGACAGATAAGATTTATAATTAATCACTTTTCAGTACAACGTCTATTCAGGAGATGAAGCCCTGCCACTACGACAGTCTGCAAATGTTATTCAACTAGGCACTACACAAATCAGAGTACGAGTATTGGTCCACGAATGTTCGAACTTGGCATATCCGCCGATGGAGCTCCGGAGAGGCGACGCTTGCATCTCATTGGCAGCAGCGTAATCGTTCGTGGCAGCGCCCTGTGCCGCGGTGGCGGCCGTAGGAAACGTAGCGGCGTAACTAGCGGCACACATGTTGGAAGGTATGCCCGAGCGGATATACGACCGATACAGCGTGCAGGGCCTCTAGTAGCGCCGCGGCCGGCGAAGCACGCGTATCTCTGCTGGCGTTACGACAATTCTTCTTCCTCGTCTTCAGACCGCATGACGGAAGCGCATCGCTATGTAGAGTGACGCTCTGCTCTCATCATACTCAATGCTGGGTCCCAGGCCTTCGTTTATCGAAAGCCAAGTTGTTTGCAACAACTTGGTGTAGTCATCATTCACGGTACGTCCTTGACAGATGCGGTGATTTGCCACAACGGACATTGTGTCTGTGTACCTTTTATGTTCCGCACACGAGCTGACAAGTGCAAGAAATATCGCACAATCAGCTTAATAGCTCTGGCATCCAAGCTGCTAACAATACAGAAGAATGGAAAGGCAAATTGAGAATGCGTTAGATTTGATTAGTTTGGGTTCATGACAGGCAAAGGCACCAAAAAAAGGGAGGCAGTTCTGACGTAGTGGTTAATAATGAAAGCATCATCATCATCATCATCATTTAAGACTGATTATGCCTTTCAGCTTTCAGTCTGGAGCATAGCCCCCCTTATAAAATTCACCCATGATCCCCTATTCAGTGCTAACATTGGTGCCTCTTCTGATGTTAAACCTATTACTTCAAAATCATTCTTAACCGAATCCAGGTACCTTCTCCTTGGTCTGCCCCGACTCCTCCTACCCTCTACTGCTGAACCCATAAGTCTCTCGGGTAACCTTGCTTCTCCCATGCGTGTAACATGACCCCACCATTTAAGCCTGTTCGCCCTGACTGCTACATCTGTAGAGTTCATTCCCAGTTTTTCTTTCACTTCCTCATTGTGGACATCTTCCTGGCATTGTTCCCATCTACTAGTACCTGCAATCATCCTAGCTAATTTCATATCCGTAACCTCAACCTCGTTGATAAGGTAACCTGAATCCACCCAGCTTTCGCTCCCATACAACAAAGTTGATCGAAAGATTGAACGGTGCCCAGATAACTTTGTCTTGGTACTGACTTCCTTCTTGCAGAAGAGAGTAGATCGTAGCTGAGCGCTCACTGCATTAGCTTTGCTACACCTCGCTTCCCGTTCTTTAACTTTGTTGCCATCCTGTGAGAATGTGCATCCTAAGTACTTGAAACCGTCCACCTGTTCTAACTTTGTTCCCCCTATTTGGCACTCAATCCGTTTATATTTCTTTCCCACTGACATTACTTTCGTTTTGGAGATGCTAATCTTCATACCGTAGTCCTTACATTTCTGATCTAGCTCTGAAATTTTACTCTGCAAATTTTCAATCGAATCTGCCATCACAACTAAGTCATCCGCATATGCAAGACTGCTTATTTTGTGTTCACATATCTTAATCTCACCCAGCCAGTCTATTTTTTTCAACATATGATCCATAAATAATATGAACAACAGTGGAGACAGGTTGCAGCCTTGTCTTACCCCTGAAACTACTCTGAACCATGAACTCAATCTACCGTCAACTCTTAACTGCTGCCTGACTATCCATGTAAAGACCTTTAATTGCTTGCAAAAGTTTGCCTCATATTCCATAATCTCGTTGAACAGACAATAACTTCCTCCTAGGAACCCGGTCATATGCCTTTTCTAGATCTATAAAGCATAGATACAATTCCCTGTTCCACTCATAACACTTCTCCATTATTTGCCGTAAGCTAAAGATCTGGTCCTGACAACCTCTAAGAGGCCTAAACCCACACTGATTTTCATCCAATTGGTCCTCAACTAATACTCACACTTTCCTTTCAACAATACCTGAGAAGATTTTACCCACAACGCTGATTAAAAGAGATACCTCTGTAGTTGTTACAATCTTTTCTGTTTCCATGTTTAAAGATTGGTGTGATTACTGCTTTTGTCCAGTCTGATGGAACCTGTCCCGACTCCCAGGCCATTTCAATTATCCTGTGTAGCCATTTAAGACCTGACATTCCACTGTATTTGATGAGTTCCGACTTAATTTCATCC
The DNA here is from genome assembly GCF_023898315.1 of Schistocerca nitens. Classification (NCBI taxonomy): domain Eukaryota; kingdom Metazoa; phylum Arthropoda; class Insecta; order Orthoptera; family Acrididae; genus Schistocerca; species Schistocerca nitens. Next base: position 291,521,620 of record NC_064614.1, on the reverse strand, counting down.
ACCCCAGCTGCTTTATTGCACTGCAATCTATTGATCATTTTCTCCACTTCCTCAAATGTGATCCTATTTCCATCATCATTCCTATCCCATTCTACCTCGAAATCTGAAACATTACTGATCGTATTTTCACCTACATTGAGCAACTCTTCAAAATATGCCCTCCATCTGCCCAAGGCATCCACAGGATTCACCAGCAGTTTTCCTGACCTGTCCAAAATACTTGTCATTTCCTTCTTACCTCCCTTTCGAAGACTGCTAATTACACTCCAGAATGGTTTTCCAGCAGCTTGACCCAAGGTCTCCAACCTGTTTCCAAAGTCTTCCCAAGATTTCTTCTTGGATGCTGCAATTATCTGTTTGGCTTTGTTTCTTTCTTCAACATAACTTTCTCTGTCTACCTGTGTTCTAGTATGTAGCCATTTTTGATACGCGTTCTTTTTCCTTTTACAGGCTGCCTTGACTGTGTCATTCCACCAAGCTGTTTGCTTCATCCTACTTTTACACAATACTGTTCCAAGACATTCTTTAGCCACTTCTAGTACTGTGTCCCTGTACCTTGTCCATTCCTTTTCCAATGACTGTAATTGACTACATTCAACTAACTGGTACCTTTCTGAGATCGCTGTTATGTACTTGTGCTGATTTCCTTATCCTGAAGTTTCTCCACTCTTATCCTCCTACATATGGACCTGACCTCCTGCACTTTCGGCCTCACAATCCCAATTTCACTGCAGATTAAATAATGATCAGTGTCATCAAAGAATCCCCTGAATACACGTGTGTCCCACACAGCCTTCCTGAATTCCTGATCTGTTATTACATAGTCAATGACAGATCTGGTTCCCCTGCCTTCCCAAGTATACCGGTGAATGTTCTTATGTTTAAAAAAGGAGTTTGTGATTACTAAGCCCATACTGGCACAGAAATCCAAGAGGTGTTTCCCGTTCCTGTTGGCCTCCATATCCTCTCCAAATTTACCCATAACCTTTTCATACCCTTCTGTTCGATTTCCAATCCTGGCGTTAAAATCACCCATGAGCAGAACACTGTCCTAGTCCTTTACTCTAACAACTACATCACTGATTGCCTCATAAAAACTATCCATCTTATCTTGATCTGTCCCTTCACAATGCGAATTTACTGACACAATCCTAATTTTCTTGCTAGACACTGTCAAATCTATCCACATCTGTCGTTCGTTTACATACCTTATTGCAACTACGCTGGGTTCCATTTCTTTCCTGATGTGAAGTCCTACACCCCATTGTGCTATTTCTGCTTCGACTCCTGACAGCTAGACCTTGTATTCTCCCACTTCCTCTTCTTTCTCACCCCTTACCCGAATGTCACTAACAGCTAAAACGTCCAGCCCCATCTTACTTGCAGCCTCTGCCAGCTTTACCTTCTTCCCAGAGTAGCCCCCATTGATATTAATAGCTCCCCATCTCATTACCATTTAGCCGGCCGAAGTGGCCGTGCGGTTAAAGGCGCTCCAGTCTGGAACCGCAAGACCGCTACGGTCGCAGGTTCGAATCTTGCCTCGGGCATGGATGTTTGCGATGTCCTTAGGTTAGTTAGGTTTAACTAGTTCTAAGTTCTAGGGGACTAATGACCTCAGCAGTTGAGTCCCATAGTGCTCAGAGCCATTTGAACCACTCATTACCATTTGTTTGCCAAGTCGTACCTTAGGAGTCCCTGGTTTGTCAGTTAGAGGTGGGACTCCGTCACCTCCAAAGGTCAGAGGCATTTTGCTCTGATTGTTGCCAGCATCATATTTAAAGTACTAGGGAAGCAGGTTGCTAGCCTTACTTGCCCCGAGTCCCATTGCGTTTTACCCCTAACGGCTGAGGGACTAACCAGTGGATTTGGTAGTCTTTGCCGTATGAGCACAAAGGTGACCACGACTCAGAATATGTCAGAGATGCCCAGCCTTATTCCAAAGTAACTGGTATCCTGACTGTCGGGACCACTTACTTGGCCACTCATACGTTGCCCGTGGTTCATGAACTAGGACATGACTACAGGAACCCACACCATGAACCACCAATGAAAGCAAGACAAAAGAAAAATCAAGACGTGTTCATAGGATTTGTCGACCTGAAAAAAGGATTCGACTGTGAAAAATAGTGCAAGATGTTCGAAATTCAGAGAAAAATACGGGTGAGCTATAGAGAGAGACGGGTAACATACAATATGTACAAGAGCCGATGGGGAATAATAAGAGTGGACGACCAAGAATGCTCGGTTTAAAATTGGTGTAAGACAGAGATGGAGTCTTTCACCCCTACTGTTCAATCTACACATCGAAGAAGCGATGATAGAAATAAATGAAAGGTTTTGGAGTGGAACTGAAATTCGAGGTGAAAGCATATCAGTGATACGATTCGCTGATGACATTGGTATCCTGAGTGAAAATGAAGAAGAATTACATGATCTACTGAATGGAATGAACAGCACAGAATATGGACTGAGAGTAAATCGGAGAAAGACGAAACTTATGAGAAGTGGCAGAAATGAAAACTAAACATCTACATCTACATGGATACTCTGCAAATCACATTTAAGTGCCTGGCGGAGGATTAATCAAACCACCTTCACAATCCTTATTATTCCAATCTCGTATAGCGCGCGGGAAGGATGAACACCTATATCTTTCCGTATGAGCTCTGATTTCCCTTATTTTATCTTTGTGATCGTTCCTCCCTATGTAAGTCGGTGTCAACAAAATGTTTTCGCATTCGGAGGAGAAAGCTGGTGATTGGAATTTCTTGACAAGATTCCGTCGCAACGATAACGCCTTTCTTTTAATGATGTCCATCCCAAATCCTGTATCATTTCTGTGACACTCTCGCCCATATTTCGCGATAATACAAAAAGTGCTGCCTTACTTTGAACATTCTCTAAGTACTCAGTCAGTCCTATCTGGTATGGATCCCACATCGCGCAACAGTATTCTAAAAGAGGACGGACAAGCGTAGTGTAGGCAGTCTCCTTAGTAGGTCTGGACTGGTGATCACGAAGTAGTTTATGTTAGGAAATTCTGCTACCTAGGCGCAAAATAATGCATGACGGACACAGCAAGGACATCTAAAGCAGACTAACACTGCCCAAAAGGGCGTTCCTGGCCAAGAGAAATCTACTAGCATGAAACATACCTCGTAATTTACGGAATAAATGTCTGAGAATATATGTTTGGAGGACAGCATTGTAGTGAAACATGGGCTGATGGAAAACCGAAACGGAAGGGAATCGAAGCATATGAGATGAACTGTTACAGACGAATGTTGAAATTAGTTGAACTGAATAAAACAAACAATAAGGTGAATAGGAGAAGAAAGGAATATATGTAAAACATTGACAAGAAGAAGGAAAGGATGATAGGACATCTGTTAAGACGTCAGGGAATAACTTCCATGCTGCTAGAAGGATATGTAGAGGGTAAAAACTGTGGAGGAAGACAGAGATTAGAAAACATCCAGTAAATAGTTGAGGATGTAGGTTGAAAATACTATACTCTGAGATGGAGAGGTTGTCACAGGAGAGGAATTCGTGGCGGACCGCATAAAACCAGTCACAATGATGGTGATAAAAAAGAAAAAAAACAATCATCTCTCCTTACCTCTGTATGCGGTAGACCTCTCCAATAAGGTTTCCGTTTTGGCTTGTGGGCGAAATACGCACATGTCGTAGTGTTCCCGGAGTGTTCCTTTGATTTTTGCTGATTTGTTTACGACCTATAGAATAATCGCTGTCGCAACCGCCTTATCTTCGTCTTCAGCAGGAACGTTGTATGTGGCTGTTACTGTAGCCGTTCATACGGGAGACAGCATGTCAGTGCTGCAGATCATCTGCTTGACTGCCACTCAGCGATTTCTTGTACTCTTTGCTCTAGTGGGCTTAGGATACCTTTCGTTGTGAAGGGGTATGACAGTTGGCGGCAAGCAAGTACAACACTGTATGTGTCTGTTTACGGTAGACGCAGTCTCCTAGTCCGTCATTTTGGTCTTCGCCTGAGGAAAACAATGTGATTATTGTTTGTTTACAGGTATATACATGCCTGCAGTCCTGGTAGACGTTGAAACATTTGCGCCACAGGTAAGTGTCAAGCTTTCAGAGGAATGAAAACAATGTGGTGCAGACCCTGGTAAGCATAGTACGTGCGCTATTTCATTTTGTGGGGAATAACTCTGCTATGGCCGGTCGGAGTGGCCGTGCGGTTGTAGGCGCTACAGTCTGGAGCCGAGCGACCGCTACGGTCGCAGGTTCGAATCCTGTCTCGGGCATGGATGTGTGTGATGTCATTAGGTTAGTTAGGTTTAATTAGTTCTAAGTTCTAGGCGACTTATGACCTCAGAAGTTAAGTCGCATAGTGCTCAGGACCATTTGAACCATTTTTAACTCTGCAATGATCCATGCTGACTTCATGGAACTTACCTCTCACCAAGGACAACGGTTCGTCAGTGGTTTGAAGACAAGAATCCCGTGAAATATTTATGGGACATTATCTAGAGGTCAGTTCGTACACAAAATCCTTCACCGGCAACACTTTCGCAATAAAGGACGGATACAGACGCAGCACGGTTCACTATTTCTACAGGGGAACTTCCAGCAACTCCTTGAGTCCATACCACGTCGAGCTGCTATACTATACCGGGCAAAAGGAGATTCGACACTATAGTAAAAGTTATCTCAAGGCTTTTGGCATCTCAGTATATTCAACTTTAGGACAGCCAGTCTTGAATTCCCGTTGAACACTAGTATGCTGTGCAGGCATTCAGCTTTTTACGTAACACTGTATCATTTGTGGAACGAGGATAGTTAAATACGGGAGCACTTGCGCGGCCAGATTCCTCCGTGAGTAATGAACACTGTATTGATGACAGACGTAACCTTGTGTATATACAGAAAAAATTTAGATTTTTGTTTTTTAAAATATTTACGGCTGAGGTTCATTTTCCATATATACAAAAGAAAAAAACTCAAGTACCTTTCAACCGTAAACATTCTAAAAAATAAATCTACTTTTTCCTGTGAAAATAAAAAAATTCTCGGATTATAATTTTCAAAGTGAACTTAATAGTTGCAGCGAAGATTGTACAGAGGGTCTGACTAAATTAACACAACTGAAAATAAATAAATCTTACTGTATTTCAAAAGCTGAACTATCAGAAACTTAAGTATAGTCCAAAAATTTCATTAGTTTTAAACAGTAAAGCTAAAATTATTCTTCCTGATCGCTATGCTAACATCTTTTTTGAAAATGAAAATAAATTGGAAAATCTAACAATCTAAAATTTATTTATAAAGGGAAATACCAATTTAAAAATCATTCAGTTCATTAAATTTGTTTTGTATAAATTTAAATTTTTTTTATTATTCTAATTTTAAGCAAGTAAATTATTTTTATTAAATATTGATTTTTTCATTACCTCTTTACCCCGGCGTTTTTGTCGAGGTTAATAGATTTTTTTTGTAACTAGATGCATCATGCAATGAGAATGAGAAAATTAGCACTTACATATTTTATATTTGTATGTTATGCTGATGATGAAGAAGATATAGTATCTAACTTCATAAACCAATTGATTGATGGAAATGTGAATTATTTATAGAATTTAAATGGAGAAGAAATTAGTATTGATTACAAATAATTTGAAAAATAGATGCATGTTACTTACTATGGTACTTAATTTTTATTTCTCACTTTAGATTGTCCATTGGGCTACAAAAAACCGTTATCTAGAAAATATTAATTTTTAAATGAATGAATGAATGTATACAGTAAAAATTACGTTTTATCTTATGGGATTTGAAAAAACTAAAATACGTTTTTATATTGAAAAAAGCTCTGAGTCTTCGGTTTTCGTTTGAAAATGTGCAAGTACACACAAATTATATCTATGGGAAAGGATGGCCACATGAAGACCTTGACTCTATTCACATTAGGAGTGTCATCGATAGAATTGGCGTGTCGTGGATTCAGTATCTAGCAGTTTTGCGGTTAGTTGTCGATGGATGAGCCGGATGGACGTCTTAGAATCACATTACGTTTGAATTGGTGAACTGCTACGGTGTATCGCCGCCAACACCAAGGTAAAAGAAAGTCCTTTACGCCACTGTGTACCTCTGTTTCAGTTAGCTACGTATGTACTTACGACTGCGTGTACACTAAGGTGAAATACATCGCATTTTTAGTAGAGGCAGTTTACGGGTCAATGATTAAAGTCAACTGCATCTCTTCAGTGCCAACAATTACAACAATATAGGCTTTTAGGCTACGTTCCATCGAAGCCAGTTGCAGAGTGGAATGCTTAGAATGGGGAGCAGTTGCATAGATACCAAAAATCGGTACACACCACGTAAAAAAAGAAAAAACAAATAAATAAATAATTTATTTCTAGATTATATGTCTAGCAAAAGGCGAGCAGGATCTCGTTCAAAAGAAAACGGACTGCCGCAATTATAAGCTACAAAAGAGCGTTTAATATCGAAATTTGATAGAGCAAGGTCGAATCCAAATGTGGGCACTAGAAGCCTTTAAAATGGTTGGCTTGGACAATTTCAAAACTTCGATTGCTTTAGTGTACAATATTAATGCTAAATATGACATTTCATGCAGGTGTATTACTAAGTCTGCCACACGTAATGACATAGAAGACAATAAGAGTATTCGTCAGAAGGTACAACAGATAGTGGAGGAAGTGAACATGTTTATGGCAGAATAGGATGTGGAGAAAGGAAATATTCCTGCCTCGGGCATCGATGTGTGTGATGTCCTTAGGATAGTTAGGTTTAAGTAGTTCTAAGTTCTAGGGGACTAATGACCTCAGCAGTTGAGTCTCATAGTGCTCAGAGCCATTTGAAAGGAAATGTTGGAAACAGCGACCAGATTCTGTTTCTGTATGACGTGTCTTCACCATCAACACTGTCCCACAGAGGAGAGAAAAGTACGGCTAGTGTGTTGCAGACTATACATAGCTCTGCCCGCGCGGTTGGCCGTGCGGTATAACGCACGGCTTTCCGGGCGGGAAGAAGTGCCTGGCCCCGGCACGAATCCGCCCGGAGGATTTGTGTCGAGGTCCGAGGTCCGGTGGTCCGGGCAGCCTGTGGATGGTTTTCAGGCGGTTTTCCATCTGCCTTGGCGAATGCGGGCTGGTTCCCGTTATTCCGCCTCAGTTACACTATGTCGGCGATCGCTGCGCAAATAAGTTCTCCACGTAGGCGTACACCACTGTCACGCTACCACGCAAACATAGGGGCTACACTCGTCTGGTGTAAGACGTTCCCTGGGGTGGGGGGTGGGGGGGGGGTCCGCTGGGGCCGAACCGTCGTTTCTGGGTCCCCGGTTAACTTAACATAACATACAATACATAGCTCTACCCACAGCTACACAACTGATGTGGCTTTCTGAATGACAGGCAGACTAGCAAACAAGCTGTACATCTGTTATCAAGAGACAGAAAGCACTTCCGGCCCAGATATTTTAAAGAAGCTTGAAAGAACTTGCAAACGAAACATTCATGTGGAGGCAAGAAAAAGTGGAAAAATTACTGAAGAACACATCCAACGTTTTCTAACTTCATTCCTCGGCGAATACGTAACTAGTGAAAAGGGCCTATTGCTGTGCAATTGCTGGACACGTCATACAGATCGTACTATTCTAGGTGCAAGTTTTCCAAAGAAAGATGTTACGCACAAGATACTGAGACCGAAAGCAACAAAATATTGCTATCGCCTTGACGTTTACTTCTTTCTACAATATAAGCTCTATGTCCGAAGGACTGCTGATTTTTTAAGACTAAAATGTGCCAAACCGTAAGTGAAGAAACATGAGCGTTAATTCATCACAAAACTTCACTCTGTGATTTACAATAAATTTTCTGCACCTAAATATATGTCTATGTTACAATACCCTCGGCGAAAGACAGGTTGTGACATTGACATACCCATAGCATCATTTGAAAATGTAATTAGTGTGGCTTTTGATAGTGGACTGCTTGAATGCGAAAGTGATTCTGAATGTGAAAATATGGCTTCAGTGAGCTGTACACACTGTTCTGCTCCACCTTATTTTAACCACTCCATCGAAATGACGCATCTGCACAATGAGGACTAATATAAGCACTATCAGGTGAGTAGGATGTGTGTGATTTGCGCTTTTATAATCACTTTAAGCAGAGGGTTTTTGGCACTGCCAATTGAAAATTTCATGATACACTGACGTCACTGAATTACGTGTAATTTTCCTCACATAATATTGACATCCTGTTACTTTGTTTCTCTCTATTAAAATGTCACTTGTGGTAGAACGCAACGTGTTGCAAGTAAATGACAATGCTGTTTTGTAAGTAGGCTATTTAGGTTTTTTTATTGGTAACGCCACCTCTGTATGAAAATCACTGGCTGTGCTGTGTGCAGTCTGTGGCTGCTTTGCATTGTTGTAATACTCGCCATTGTAGTGTTAGGCAGCTGGCTGTGAACAGCGCGTAGCGTTGCGCAGTTGGAGGTGAGCCGCCAGCAGTGGTGGATGTGGGGAGAGAGATGGCGGAATTTTGAAATTTGTCATGAACTGCTATATATATTATGACTTTTGATGACTATTAAGGTAAATACATTGTTTGTTCTCTATCAAAATCTTTCATTTGCTAACTATGCCTATCAGTAGTTAGTGCTTTCAGTAGTTTGAATCTTTTATTTAGCTGGCAGTAGTGGCGCTCGCTGTACTGCAGTAGTTCGAGTAACCAAGATTTTTGTGAGGTAAGCGATTTGTGAAATGCATAGGTTAATGTTAGTCAGGGCCATTCTTTTGTAGGGATTATTGAAAGTCAGATTGCGTTGCGCTAACAAAATATTGTGTGTCAGTTTAAGCACAATCTTGTACAATTGTTGAAAGGAGACGTTTCAGTTTTTATGATCGAATGTTACTCTAAGCGTGATTTCGTGCAGTTCCGAGCATTCGAGGTCAAAGGTGTCCCTTGTCGGAAAGAACTGCTGCAGTGTAGCATAGAAAGTAACTGCAAGAAATACGAAATGAGACGAACAGAAATTACACTTTATTCGAAGACGATATTTAAGGGGCTCCGGAAAGGCTCAAAATCATGAAAAGTTCAATTTTTACTTTTTTGCGTTTTCTGAATCTGCAGACTATTACCTTTTAATAGATATTTAATTTATTCAATTCCGAAGACTACAACTATTTTTAAATTTTTTTTTGAAATGTGTTCTACATGGGCGTGACCCACTGTGGCGCTGTTAAACTGCTGTCAAATGGTGTTATTATTAACGTCCGTGTTCATCAGGTACATTTTAGTGATGTGAGATAAAGTATGTGTTGTGGCTAACCTGTGATGGTTCAATATATATCGCTGGTGTGATTGTCGATTGTTTCATGTTTATTTACTCTGTCGTTATCTCGAAAATATTCGTAATTAATTCTGTTTCTTGAGTCTCTGTTTTGTTGAAGTATAATAATGAGTAAAAGTAAAGTTATTAGAAATCCTCTGAAGGCTTTTAAGAAAAGGAGGAATGTTGGAAAGCCAAAGGTATGTGTTATTACTGTAAACAACAAAGACGATGAAAATCCCCAACATAGCTTGTGTCCCAAAGAACAAGACAGTTGGTGTAAATATAACAAAGGATTGCTAACTGGTGAAGTGTACACTCATAAGCATAGTCTGCCTCATGCAAGAATGGAGGTGATAAAACCTATTTTCAGAGACTTAGCACCACCTGAACTGTTGAAAAAGTGTATTCACGGAAAAACTCAAAACCCCAATGAAAGTGTAAATAGTGTTATATGGTCGAGAATCCCCAAGACTGTATTTGTTGGAATAGAAACACTTCACTTTGGTGTGTATGATGCTGTTGCGACTTTCAATGATGGCAACATTGTAAGGTGCAAGGTATTTAGAAATATGGGAATGAAGATAGGTTCTAACATGGTACGAGCGATGCTTGCTTTAGACAAGGAACGCCTTCGGGCTGCAGACAGGGCTGTAAAGAGTCTAGAAATACAAGCAAGAGTAAACAGGAGGAGGAACAAGAGGAAGCTGGAGGAGGAGTTTGCAGAGGATGAAGATAATCCATCCTATGGACCTGGAATGCACTAAAAAGTTAATCCAATCTTGTCGCTCGATTCCCAAAACTTTTATTTTCTCATACTAATTACATGTTTTCTAAGGATCTTCCAAACATTTGTTTCAAACTTTCAGTAAATGTTACACAGTACCTTCTGCATAATTTAACACAGCCTTTTTCCAAAAAACTGTATATTTTTGAATATATAAATAAAAAATTGCAAAAAAATGTTGTGAATTTTCATTACAATTGAAAAAAAAATCATCTTTAATAACTGAACTAAAATTTTGTAAAATCCCTGTGTTAAGTTGAAGCCCATATTCCAATAAATAATCTGTAAAAAGTTCAACTTCCTACCTCAAATACTTTGTGAGGAAAGATGTAATTTATAAGCGTTATTTTAACATTGCAAGTATAGGGCGTTCCGGAGCCCCTTAAAGCCGCCACGATTCATGACGGTCCCCTGTATATTACAAAAGGCACGACATGGTTCTTAATTGTGTGTGCTCATCGCGGACGTCGGAACACGATCTGCAGCTACATGGTTGGTAAGGAGGTATTGGGGTAGGGCGTTCCATTCCTCCAGTAGTGAGACGGACAACTGCTGGAGTGTCGTTGGTATGTGGGCGCACTCCGCACGGGTTCGATGGGAATTAAATTGAGTGAAGGACCAGGCCAGTGTATTTCCCGAACATAGTCTCGTTCCAAGAACTCCAGAAGTTCGATGCGTTCGCGCGTTGTCGTCCATAAAAATGAAGTCAGGGCCGAATCTACCCCTCAAAAACGCACGTGAGGAGGGGAGTACAGTAGCGCTATGACGGCGTTGTGTGTGTAACGCATTCATTGATTTGGTTGACAGTACGCTCATGCAACATTGTGCCTCCTCACACCGTAACACCTGCACCACCAAATCGATCATTTTCGACAATGTTCCTGGGTGGCTTTCGTGTGTTCCCGCCACTCGCCGTATGACGGTACACTCAGAATCTGCTCTCGTCGGAGCGCAGCAACAGATCAGAGACGTCTTGCTTATCTTCCTTCTGTTTCGGTGTTTGTTATTATATCAGCTGCAGCAATATGTTGCTTAGCAGTTTTCTTAATGGTACGTAGGTGTCTGTATTTCTAAGAATGTATGCTGACGAGTGACGTATAGACAGACCGTTCTATCCTACCGTCTCAAACTCTCCGCTCTTCCTCCACCGACTGCTCACGCTGTTAATTTCTCTAGCGCCTCCTGGTGACGTTACGTCAGAAATTCATGCGAAGAACAGTGTTGTAAATGCATAAGAGTTAAACAAAATAGATAACCCTTATCCCTCGCGCTCAAGGCTTGCGACGACTAACAACACCCTTACAAACCCACCGACTACGCCTCGCGGCTTTAGAATAAGCTACCAAGCGTGTACCTGAGTTACATGCATACATTCATTGCTTCCTGTGGCACAGTGACACAGAAAACGACTGCGTCAAAGCTGCTGAGGGGGGTGCAGCGCCACTCCCGAGCTCGTTACGTCGCTCGCTGAAGCACAAACAACTACAAACTAATGCCTGCACCTGACCTAGCACAGCAGCAGCTATTTCGAGTTGACAATAACATTTCGTTGTGGCGCCAACCTCGTGAGGTCACTCATGTTGCTGTCATTACGTCACTGCCACGGTCCACACTAACAAGATGTGTTTCCTCCTTGCACAGAGTCTGTCTTCTGGTTTACTTACTTCATTGTTAAGTGAATCACAAACACTGAAAACGAATTACAACGAATTGACGGCCAATTCGTAATGGATAGATTTACATCAGCTTTTCCGATGAGAACTGAGGTGTAATGAAAGAACAGCCGTTCCACCCATTTTACGTGATACAAGCAGAAGAAATTAGCGGCAAGATGAAATGACGTTGGTCGCCGCTGGGAAGCGCCACTCTATAAATAGCAGAAATAGCTTGGCGATGTTTTGATACTTTACTTCGTGAAGACGGTGTAACACTTGAAGGCTAGGAAACATTTTGTCATAATAAAAGAAAATTGTATGTTAGATAAATAGTAAGCAGTTTCCTTCTATCTGCGGACAAGCGTTCGTTTATCACTTGTATAACCCCACAAACGACTTGTGGTCTCAGCAAGACAATCACTACTGAAATGTGTCAATATTACGATGAACACACCGCGGATACGAGAGCGTTTTCATGGGATCCAAGTCATCTGAGCTGATTCCAATAGCTGTACATTGGAAGTTATAAAGGGAGACGGTCTCTACGCCAACCAATTTCAACATCGTCTGTGATGTATGTTTGAATAATGTCAACACAGAATTTTGCTGCCGAAAATATACGATAGTTTGCACTCTCAAATCAAATTATGTATTTGGAAACGGATGTTCTCTGAGAAAAGAGTAAATAAGAATGGCTGTTGTACAGATACAAATAGATTCAAGATTTTTCAACCGTGAACTTCGTATCCGATCTTCATCGATTAGTCGAAAATCATGCAGTTCTACTGTAGACGACTATAGATCTCAAAACGGATATTTAAGTTAAAGCTACTTTGTAGACAATTCATTGTATGATAAATGACAACATTTGAAAGTAGTTTTTCACAGTGTCAACAATATCTACTTTCCTACAACTTTACTTACAGATTTTCGTAGTCGTGTACGTGAGCCAAGGTATCGATTTCGGATGGAAGAGGTGTGTTTTCAGCAGACTCATTCTTACCCTTACCTGTAGTATCCTGAGAAAGTTCAATGTTATACATATTTAGAGGTAACACTAATAAGTGATAAGAAATGGGACAGTCACATAAAATCAGTTTTACATTCGACAAATAAAACTTAAACTAAACTCCGCCCGAACAGGCCATGATGGTACAACGCTACCGACCGACCGCCGTGTCTTCCTCGGACCGAAGGCGTCACTGGATGCGGATATGGAGGAGCATGTGGTCAGCACACCGCTCTTCTTGCCGAATGTCAGTTTACGAGACCGACGTTAGATGAATAGAAGATTTAAATTTATTGAAAGGCTTTTGGGAAAACATAATAAATCTCTATTTGAAAGGCATGCGAGATGCTGGAGCGCAGACTTCCAGAGTAGGCTTATTGTTCCAGGGTTTGGACATCGATTAATTTCAGACACGCTTTGGTCAATATGGAACAGAAACACTCGGTAATCTTACATGAGATTCTTTGGAAGACGGATGCTATATTCCTTGACTTCCGGAAAGCATTTGACTTGGTGCCCCACTGCAGACTCCTATCTAAGGTACGAGCATATGGGATTAGTTCCCAAATATGTGATTGGCTCGAAGACTTCTTAAGTAATAGAACCCAGTACGTTGTCCTCGGTGGTGAGTGTTCATCGGAGGTGACGGTATCATCTGGAGTGCCCCAGGGAAGTGTGGTAGGTCCGCTGTTGTTTTCTATCTACACAAATGATCTTTCGGATAAGGTGGATATCAATGTGCGGCTGTTTGCTGATGATGCTGTGGTGTACGGGAAGGTGTCGTCGTTGAGTGACTCTAGGAGGATACAAGATGACATGGACTGGCTTTGTGATTGGTGTAAAGAATGGCAGCTAACTCTAAATATAGATAAATGTAAATTGATGCAGATGAATAGGAAAAAGAATCCCGAAATGTTTGAATACTCCATTAGTAGTGTAGCGCTTGACACAGTCACGTCGATTAAATATTTGGGCGTAACATTGCAGTGCTATATGAAGTGGAACAGGCATGTAATGGCAGTTGTGGGGAAGGCGGATAGTCGTCTTCGGTTCATTGGTAGAATTTTGGGAAGATGTGGTTCATCTGTAAAGGAGACAGCTTATAAAACACTAATACGACCTATTATTGAGTACTGCTCGAGCATTTGGAATCCCTATCAGGTCGGATTGAGGGAAGACATAGAAGCAATTCAGAGGCGGGCTGCTAGATTTGTTACTGGTAGGTTAGATCATCACGCGAGTGTTACGGAAATGCTTCAGGAACTAAGGTGGGAGTCACTGGAGGAAAGGAGGCGTTCTTTTCGTGATAGCTACTGAGGAAATTTAGAGACAGCAATTGAGGCTGACTGCAGTACAATTTTACTGCCACCAACTTATATTTCGCGGAAAGAGATTAGGGCTCGTACAGAGGCATATAGGCAGTCATTTTTCCCTCGTTCTGTTTGGGAGTGGAACAGGGAGAGAAGATGCTAGTTGTGGTACGAGGTACCCTCCGCCACGCACCGTTTGGTGGATTGCGGTGTATGTATGTAGATGCAAATGTAGATGTAGAATTTCTCGCGCAACCTTTTGTGTAAACTTGGACAACCTGTGCTCGAAGATGATTATTCGTCCTTTATGCTGCCGCCTTCGTATAATATGAGAGAGATTGCGGTGTGTAAACGACCACACAGACATTTTTCTCATGCTTAATATGTGATTGAATTGTACAGGAAATCGCAAATTTTGGTACAATGTGTCTTCCACCACGCACTGTGCAGTGGCTCGTAGCGTATGTCTGTACATTGCTTTCAACAAAGCTAGTAAGAAATCTGCTGATACCACTACCCGAATGCTGTCCGCTATGTCGACAGGACCAGAGATGGGGTCCTTCCTACACATCGGTCACGGGACTTGAAGATGGCGTAAAGTTACGCTGAAACTGGTTGCACAGATAAAATAAAACTGGAAATTATACGGCTGAAGGCGTTTTGATTTGAATTCTGATTTGACATTTCACAGTAACTTAATTTTGACTGTTGAAATCATCATCTACTACCACAAAGGAAATTAAAGGCCCAGACGCTCATCAGGGAGTTCTCTGAAATGGAGCCAAAGGAAGAAGTGAACAACTTTGCGTCAGCGGGAATCCACGAAGAGAGAGCCGAGCCGCTTGCCTGTTAATCCAGCTGTGGCGCCGCTCTAGAAAACTGCATGACGTCACGCCACGCCGCACCACACGCGGGCCAGCTGCGGGCTGTCAGGTATCTGGTGACACGGTTCTGCCCGCCGGTCCGCCGATCGTCCGCCGCCTACGCCACCGCCACCGCCAGAACTTCACCGCCCCCACTCCGCGCCCCCGGCCTTGTTTATTGCATTCCGCACACCACCCAGCGCCGAAGGCCGCCGGCTGTCGCTGACTCTGGCTTCCAACTACTTCGATGTCTCTCTCTCTCTCTCTCTCTCCCTTTCCGCCACGGCTCTCTCATTTCATGCATATGTCTTCCTCTCCAGAGAAAATGCCTTTCGAATATCGTCCCACGCAGACGCTGCCGGGTCTTTCAGGCTCTGCAGCAGATTTAAACTTTCACTTGAAAAGTGCCTAGCGTGGTGTCATTGATTAAAAAAAAGCCCTGAGGCGCAGGGTTCAAGACGTTTAACAAATGGAGCGAACAGTGCATATGCATCTCACCTTATTGCTTCTATCAGCCGTAATTATTTTTACAAAATTCTTGCTATAGACGAATGTTTTACAGCAGAATACCTCTTTAGCGAGATAGGTTGTAGCAAACTGTCTACAATCAGGTACAATCCAACGTTTTGCGATAAAGAAGGCTGTAAAGAAGTTAATTCTCAAAAGACAGAATGACATAAGAGGAGCACAGCAATTAAAAGAAAGGCTGCTGAAAACTGGAGACGACGAAAGGGAACTTAACGTGTTACCGATAGGTAACTGTTTACGTAAATGGAGATCAAAATCTAATAATTTACAGATTTATAAAGGATGTAAATGAAAGAACTGCGAGAAAATGTGAGCACAATAACTGGAACAACATGAAAAGGAAGATGAAACTCTAATAATTTACAGATTTATATAGGACGTAAATGAAAGAATTACGGCAAAATGTGAACGCGGCATCTGGAATGCGAGTATTGCAATATACAGGGTTATCAAAAAGTCAGTATAAATTTGAAAACTTAATAAACCACGGAATAATGTAGACGGAGAGGTAAAAATTGACACACGTCCTTGGAATGACATGAGGTTTTATTAAAACTAAAAACTAACTCCGTCTACAGGCCGCAAGCGACCCATCGGGACCATCCGACCGCCGTATCATCCTCAGGTGAGGATGCGGATAGGAGGGGCATGGGGTCAGCACACCGCTCTCCCGGTCGTTATGACGGTTTTCTTTGACCGGAGCCGCTACTATTCGGTCGAGTAGCTCCTCAATTGGCATCACGAGGCTGAGTGCACCCCGAAAAATGGCAACAGCGCATGGCGGCTGGATGGTCACCCATCCAAGTGCCGGCCACACCCGACAGTGCTTAACTTCGGTGATCGCACGGGAACCGGTGTATCCACTGTGGCAAGGCCGTTGCCATGAGGTTTTATTAGAACCAAAAAACAACAAAGTTCACAAAATGCCCGACAGATGGCGCGTGAAAGATCTCTTGCGCGCGTCGTTTGGTGATGATCGTGTGCTCAGCCGCCACTTTCGTCATGCTTGGCCTCCCACGTCCCCAGACCTCAGTCTGTGCGATTATTGGCTTTGGGGTTACCTGAAGTCGCAAGTGTATCGTGAACGACCGACATCTCTAGGGATGCTGAAAGACAACATCCGACGCCAATGCCTCTCCATAACTCCGGACATGCTTTACAGTGCTGTTCACATTATTCCTCGACTACAGCTATTGTTGAGGAATGATGGTGGACATGTTGAGCATTTCCTGTAAAGAACATCATCTTTGCTTTGTCTTACTTTGTTATCCTAATTATTGTTATTCTGACCAGATGAAGCGTCATCTGTCGGAAATTTTTTGAAATTTTGTATTTCTTTTTTTTTTGGTTCCAATAAAACGCCATGTCATTCCACGCATGTGAGTCAATTTGTACCTCTCTATTTACATTATTCCGTGATTTATTCAGTTTTCAAATTTATACTGACTTTTTGATCACCCGGTACTTCCTTGTGAATGTATCATCATATATATCGCTCTGCGATAATATTGTACATAGAACTTGCAGATTAATGTTCTTAACTGTGTTGGAAGGAAATACAAACTTAGCGGCTTCTGGTGTAAGATCCATGAATTTCCCTTCTCTGAGCCTGGCATTTTAGAATACAGTGACGGACGTAGGTGGTCGTACCGCTGTGAATACGGGACGGCTCGAGCCCTCCCCTGCTGTGCTTTTGTTTCCCTCAAGTGTTGCGGCCACACGCCGGCTGGTTACCGTTGTGTGCGGGGTGGCACTGTCCTCATGGATATAGCAGGGCTGCCGTAGATCCTGTCGGCGGTTGCAAATACACAACAACGACATTGTGCTGTCTTCATCGTGGGAAAATTCCGGAATCTAATTGTCTGGATGATGTCAGTCATTCAGAAGAACTTTAGGCAAATGATCTGTAGTGTAAATTCTGAACCGATGATTAGCGACACAGCATACACAGTGCAGCAACCTCTGGGCAGTCAATGGTATAATGGAAGTGGTAGTGCGGACGTTTTGGCATGCTTCCCCTGCGTTTCAGCGTGTTGAGAATAGTTCTTGGTGATCACTGTGGCGGAAGTTGTGAATCCTCCCCTCCCAGCATGGTTTTTCTGGAGGGGCGGAGAAGAATCAGAGGTCGAGAAGTGATGTGTGGCCGAGAGGGCACATCGGGAGAAAGAGAGAAGAGACAGACAGACAGAGAGCGAGAGAGAGAGAGAGAGAGAGAGAGAGAGAGAGAGACGGGCGCCTGTTCGTACCCTGGAGCAGTTTTCGCTGAATCGTTCAATTGTCGCTTTTTGGCGTTATCGCTGCTTTTCCTCTGAACTGCTCACAATTTGCGAGGGCAATTCCGCAACTTGTGTTGCTTTTTCAGTTTCTTTACTTGTTTGGACCTTGAATCTAGTTTTAACTTGCGTTTGGGAAATGCAGAGGTTCTGGAAAGCCAGTAACGGTTCCATAGCAAACTTCCTCTGAATTAGAAGTATCCCCCACTTGTCAGCAGAACAGTCTGTCCCAAGCTAGCTCCACTCAAACGATGGTTTCTTGTGCTTTTGGACATATCAGGAAGAATTCCATTGTGGACTTTGACTTGTTCAATTTTGTAGATATAATTTGTCTTTTGGCTAAACATTAAATAACAAACTGTTCATAGATTCATCTCGAGAAAATAACCGCTTTACTTGTGTGAAGCAATTTAGAGAAAATAAGTCCAGTGTTTTCCTCTTTTTATTGTCCTTCAGGCCAGGTTAAGCTCATGGAATAACAAATATGATCGATTTCTTTTGCATAACTGGATTGTGCTCTTACTGTGAAGGCGCTCCTTTGTAAAATAAAACCCCTATACGGAACTAAATATGTGCGGTAAGAAATGTAATTAATTAATTTGTACGGCAAATAACTAATGAGATCTGCTTCTTTCATACGCAATGAATTTGGTACTGAGATGACAAAGCTTTTTCAATTACTGTAGCTAGCAATTTGCCGGGTTAAGGCAATATAAGGCTTACACTAGTATGAATATTCACTACATGTTGAACACGTAAGGATGGCAAGCCAGTAACACTTTCCACTTCCGAGACCCAGAACGTCACGCTCACTCGGCATTCAGAAAATTAATTCAGTGATCCTCACATATATAGAAATGTATGTAACTGCTCACTGAGAATGAGATTTGAAGATAGAAAGCGTTGAAAAAACATGAAATGATCGTATGGCGTTTACTGGCCGCGATATCCCCTTCGGGGTTCGGCCGCCGTGTTGCAAGTCGATTGTACATAATGTAAGTGTAATATGAAGAAGTAGGCACAGGAATATAGTAGAAATTAGTTAAGGTTCGTGGAATTGAAGCGCCTGCTCCGTTCACCACCGCCGTCCGTCATCATGGTGGTAGCTCTGAAGACGGTCTAAAGCCGACCGAAACCGGTAACCTCGAAAAAAAAAGGAAGTTTTGTTGCGGTTGTGGTTTGTCCTGTTCATTTTTAAATATAACGGATAGCAATGAGAGAGAAGTGGCACTTATCATACTAAACCTCGCAATACCAAGAGGGAAGGGTATTTTATGCTAATCTTTTGAAAGTATTATAATCTACTCATATACTTCATATTTTAAATTTTTGTTAAAATATTTATTGTTTTAATGATTTTTTATAGCAGCTCCCGTAATTGTTTTTAAATTTTCTGTAAAACTCAATACAAAAATTTTACTCTTAGTAGTGAACGTGGATTTTCACAACAGAGGTCATATTAATATTTTCAGGCTCAAGACCCTTCTTATACATTTATAGATCTTTAAAGAACGCGTTTGCAAAGGCGCGGTTATTATGTGTTTCGTCCATCAGAAAACGTCCACACACATTGCGATTATCTCTTCCTCTGAAGTCCGGTCCACACGCCTTTGCTACTAATTCCGAATAATTTTGCTCCATTAGGAAAGCTTAGGAAGAACCAGTAGCCTTAACTGCGTCCAACTGGTACAAGAAATGTTTTTCAGTATCACGTTTGTTGAGTGATTAATTCAAATGGAGTTTTTTAGTGAAAACGTCAATATATTGTCACTTCTTTCATACAAAAGCGCTGCTAGGTCCGTGCTGATCCAAAGTTAAGGTTTCCACATTGACACGCAATCACATTCACTCGTTATAGCCAGCTTATGGTAGTTTACCGAACCCAGTACCAAAAAGATTACCAAAACGGATTGTCTGAGACGAATCTCGTTTAGATATTGCACAATTTTACCACTAAGACTGTTCAGTTGAAGGTCACGACTTACATATCACGCGATCCGCATTTTCGTTATACAGCAGTCACAGTTCACATATTACAATCAAAATTTCACATGTACGGCTTTCTCACTTGTTCCCGTTCACTTTGTGACATTACTAGATCAAGTTTTAATCATTATTCCGTAAGATATTCACATCTACTCAGAACCCCTGATACCCTCGCGCGAACGTGATCAAGATGAGCTCCGAATTGTGTTTAGGCTCCACAAAGCAATTCTCTTAGCTCACCAAATACACACTGTCCTCTGGGCTGATATATACACTACTGGGCATTAAAATTGCTACACCACGAAGATGACGCGCTACAGACGCGAAATTTAACCGACAGGAAGAAGACGATGTGATATGCAAATGATTAGCTTTTCAGAGCATTCACACAAGGTTGGCCCCGGTGGCGACACCTAAAACGTGCTGACATGAGGAAAGTTTCCAACCGATTTCTCATACACAAACAGCAGTTCACCGGCCTTGCCTGGTGAAACTGAGTTGTGATGCCTCGTGTAGGGAGGAGAAATGTGTACCATCACGTTTCCGACTTTGATAAATGTCGGATTGTAGCCTATCGTGATTGCGGTTTATCGTATCGCGATATTGCTGCTCGTGTTGGTCAAGATCCTATGACTGTTAGCAGAATATGGAATCGGTGGGTTCAGGAAGGTAATACGGAACGCCGCGCTGGATCCCAACGACCTCGTATCACTAGCAGTCGACATGACAGGCATCTTATCCGCATGGCTGTAACGGATCGTGCAGCCACGTCTTGTGGCTCTACCCTTCATTCGATCCCTGCGAAACCCTTCATTTCAGCAGGATAATGCACGACCGCATGTTGTAGGTCATGTACGGGCCTTTCTGGATACAGAAAATGTTCGACTGCTGCCCTGGCCAGCACATTCTCCAGATCTCCCACCAATTGAAAACGTCTGGTCAATGGTGGCCGAGCAACTGATTCGTCACAATACACCAGTCACTACTCTTGATGCACTGTGGTATTGTGTTGAAGCTGCATGGGCTGCTGTACCTGTACACGCCATCCAAGCTCTGTTTGACTCAATGCCCAGGCGTATCAAGGCCGTTATTACGGCCAGAAGTGGTTGTTCTGGGTACTCATTTCTTAGGATCTACGCACCCAAATTGCGTGAAAATGTAATCACATGTCAGTTGTAGTATAATATATTTGTCTAATGAATACCCGTTTATCATCTGCATTTCTTCTTGGTGTAGCAATTGTAATGGCCAGTGCTGCGGTTATACAATTAAACAGTCCAATATTACTATTAAACCGCACAATCCAGTGTGCTTTACTTCTGACCAATCACACCTTAATAGCTTTTATAAACCATTTATAAAAAAAAATTTATAAAAACCCACGAATATCAAAATAACTCCCTCTTTAAATAACAAAAGTATCGTAAAATATAACTTGTTTCGCCAGTACCATAAACTGGCTAGTTGTAATTTTCAATTTCCCCTGAGCGTGATTCACTTTCTCTCAATGCAGCTCACCGCAAACATATACTCAGTTACTAGACACAAACAATTCGTTTATTTAATATTTCACATTTAAACTATCAATCACACTAATAAGTAAATGAAATAGCAATAATTAATTAAATTCGAAATTATTGGAATAAATATAGTTTTGTTTCCCAAATATACAGTTTTAACTTCTTGATAATTTCGTAGTCCATAAAATGCTGAGACCTTACGGTCACAGTCGAAAATTCGGTGAATTTGTCACTGCAGAGAAATAAAAAGTGGGAAATATTCACAAACGCTTGTGCAATGTCTATGGAGCATCTGCTGTCGACAGAAGTACGGTTTGTCACTGGGAACGGAGGGTGAGGTCATCAGAAGGCGGTTCGACGGAGCTCCACGATTTGCAGCGATCGGGAAGACTATCCACGTCTGTTACACCAGACGTGTTGCAGTGAGCTGAAGTTGTTATTCGCGAGGACAGACGCATTACGATTCGGCAGTTGGAGGTGCATCTGTCAATCGGCAAAGCAAGTGAGGATTCAACTATCCGCTCACTTGGGTATTCAAAACTGTGTGCAAGATTGGGTCCCGCGGTGTCTATCGGTGGATCACAAATCGCGCAGCAAAAACATTTGTCTTGATTTGTTGCAATGTTTTGAAGCTGAGGTGGAGGCCTTCTTGTCCCGCATTGTGACATGATGAAACTTGGGTTCACCACATTGAGTCCAAAACAAAACTAAGTTGATGGAATGGCGCCATTCCCACTCTGCACCGAAGAAAATATTCAAAGGAACTGCTTCCAAGGGTAACGTCATGATCACTTTGTTCTGGGACTTTGTAGCCGGCCGAAAGGGGCCGTGCGGTTAAAGGCGCTGCAGTCTGGAACCGCAAGACCGCTACGGTCGCAGGTTCGAATCCTGCCTCGGGCATGGATGTGTGTGATGTCCTTAGGTTAGTTAGGTTTCACTAGTTCTAAGTTCTAGGGGACTAATGACCTCAGCAGTTGAGTCCCATAGTGCTCAGAGCCATTTGAACCATTTTTTTGGGACTTTGTAGGTTTGATTCTTATTGATGTGATGCCAAGGGGCCGTACCATTAATTCAGAAGCATATGTTAACACATTAACAAAATTCAAGACGCGCTACCAACGACTTCGGCGCCACAGCAACCCAGGAGAAGTTTTGCTGCAACACGATAACGCTCGGCCCCACACAAGTCTGAGGACTGGTGAACACATCGCAAAACAGGGTTGGACAGTGTTACCACACTATAGACCTGACCTAGTCCTTTCGGACGTCCACTAATTTGGACCGTTAAAGATTGCCATTAATGGAAGACGTTTTGGGGACGATGAGGAGGTGATTCACTTAGTGAAGTACTGGATCCCCCACCAGTGGTACCGACAGGGCCTACACGCCCTTGTTTCGCACTAGAGGCAAGCTATAGAACAGTATGGAGATTACGTGGAAAAACAGGGTGTGTGGATAAAATACCATTATTTCGTGTGTGTAATTCTCAATTACGTTCAATAAAGAATTGTTGAAGGCAAAAAAATTCGGTGCATTACTTTCTGGACAACCCTCGTAAGTGAGATGGAAGGTGCTACACCTCTCTATGTGAATAAAAGTCAACGACAATCAAACAAGTTTGTATTTTTAAAAATAAATTTCTGGTGGTTATAGAGTACCCTTCCCGTTGCTGTCCACTTTACAGAAAATGCTTTAGTATAGCTAAGATTGTGTTAAAATATGGTTTCAGATTCTGGACACCACTTATACATCAGTACATGTTTAAAATGTATGTTAGTAATACAAATTAACAACACTTAAAGAAACTTGTTTCTTCTTTAATTTTTGTAGTGGGCATAATGTACTGTCCTCCCCCTTGATGGTACATATTATGGAAAGTGCGTTGTTATTATCAAATAGATTTACAATAACACAGTACACTATCACGTCCCTGTGTACGTAGGTATACCTCAAAAATGCTGTCTTACACTGATAAAACAAGTATTGCGGCGAAATATTATGCGCGCTTAAAACTTTCTGTTGGACGGGGACTGGAACCCAGAATCTTGACTTACGTGAGCAATACTCTTACCGACTATCTAGACATGACTGATTACTCTACCAGTATCTCTTCTAATTTCAAAATATCGCAGAATCTATAGTACACATTCGAGGAATAATACTCGTTGGAGAAAGGACGTCGCAGACAAATTGCGTGCCACAGCCGAGAGGTTGTTTGCACAATTAATCTTGAAGTTTATAAGTGGAGTGTTGCTGTTTTGAATCTGCCTGACAGATTACAACAGGTTTGAAAGCAGAACTCACTGCACAGCAGAGTACTGATTTTGAAAACATTACACGGTTACAGGAGGCTAACTAAATTGTAGAAAAATGAAGTACAAATTACTTTTAGGACTGTGAGAATATAGCAACAAATGTATTTTTATGTTTTTCCACGATATGCATCTACAAAAATCATAAAATGTAACTGCAGGAGATTTATTTCGATGCAGCTATGATGAACTGAAATTTACTTCAAACAATCAATCAATCAGGATGAAAGTGACACATTCTGGGAGCAGCTCTTAATTAGTGATGTAATAAAATGAAGTGATTTAGAGCAGCAAAAGTAATTACATAAATACACTCCTGGAAATGGAAAAAAGAACACATTGACACCGGTGTGTCAGACCCACCATACTTGCTCCGGACACTGCGAGAGGGCTGTACAAGCAATGATCACACGCACGGCACAGCGGACACACCAGGAACTGCGGTGTTGGCCGTCGAATGGCGCTAGCTGCGCAGCATTTGTGCACCGCCGCCGTCAGTGTCAGCCAGTTTGCCGTGGCATACGGAGCTCCATCGCTGTCTTTAACACTGGTAGCATGCCGCGACAGCGTGGACGTGAACCGTATGTGCAGTTGACGGACTTTGAGCGAGGGCGTATAGTGGGCATGCGGGAGGCCGGGTGGACGTACCGCCGAATTGCTCAACACGTGGGGCGTGAGGTCTCCACAGTACATCGATGTTGTCGCCAGTGGTCGGCGGAAGGTGCACGTGCCCGTCGACCTGGGACCGGACCGCAGCGACGCACGGATGCACGCCAAGACCGTAGGATCCTACGCAGTGCCGTAGGGGACCGCACCGCCACTTCCCAGCAAATTAGGGACACTGTTGCTCCTGGGGTATCGGCGAGGACCATTCGCAACCGTCTCCATGAAGCTGGGCTACGGTCCCCCACACCGTTAGGCCGTCTTCCGCTCACGCCCCAACATCGTGCAGCCCGCCTCCAGTGGTGTCGCGACAGGCGTGAATGGAGGGACGAATGGAGACGTGTCGTCTTCAGCGATGAGAGTCGCTTCTGCCTTGGTGCCAATGATGGTCGTATGCGTGTTTGGCGCCGTGCAGGTGAGCACCACAATCAGGACTGCATACGACCGAGGCACACAGGGCCAACACCCGGCATCATGGTGTGGGGAGCGATCTCCTACACTGGCCGTACACCACTGGTGATCGTCGAGGGGACACTGAATAGTGCACGGTACATCCAAACCGTCATCGAACCCATCGTTCTACCATTCCTAGACCGGCAAGGGAACTTGCTGTTCCAACAGGACAATGCACGTCCGCATGTATCCCGTGCCACCCAACGTGCTCTAGAAGGTGTAAGTCAACTACCCTGGCCAGCAAGATCTCCGGATCTGTTCCCCATTGAGCATGTTTGGGACTGGATGAAGCGTCGTCTCACGCGGTCTGCACGTCCAGCACGAACGCTGGTCCAACTGAGGCGCCAGGTGGAAATGGCATGGCAAGCCGTTCCACAGGACTACATCCAGCATCTCTACGATCGTCTCCATGGGAAAATAGCAGCCTGAATTGCTGCGAAAGGTGGATATACACTGTACTAGTGCCGACATTGTGCATGCTCTGTTGCCTGTGTCTATGTGCCTGTGGTTCTGTCAGTGTGATCATGTGATGTATCTGACCCCAGGAATGTGTCAATAAAGTTTCCCCTTCCTGGGACAATGCATTCACGGTGTTCTTATTTCAATTTCCAGGAGTGTAATTGCCATGAGATACGCAAATTGCAAGTATCTGAATGCTACATGTGCTCTTCCTATCAAAGTAAATACTGTTTTTATCACCGAGCGAGGTGGCGTAGTGGTTAGCACACTGACCTGGCATTCGGGAGGACTACGGTCCAACCCGCGTCCGGCCATAGGTTTTCCGTGACTCCTTTGAAAGGGCACGGCCGACTTTCTTCGCCATCCTTCCCTAATCCGATGACGTCGCTGTCTGGTCACCTCCTCAAAACCAACCAACTAACCAACTGTTTTCATCTTTCAGAATCAACGAAAATTAGCACGTCGTTACACAAGAAAATGGAGGATGTAAGATTAACATCAACAAAAGCAAAACAAGGTAATGAAATGCATTCGAATTAAATCAGGAGATGCTGAAGCAATTAGATTAGGAAACGAGACACTTAAAGGAGTTGATGAGTTTTGCTATATGGGCAGCAAAATAACTGATGATCGTCGGAGTAGATATGATATAAAATGCAGACTGGCAGTGACCAGTAAAGCGTTTCTGACGAAGAGAAGTTTGTTAACATCGGATATACACTTAAGTGTCACGAAATGTTTTCTGAATTTATTTGTACAGAGTGTAGCCAGGTCTGGAAGTGAAACATCAATGATAAAAAGTTTAGACAAAAAGAGAATAGAAGCTTTTGAAATGTAGTGCTACAGAAGGTATCTGAGAACTACTCAACTAATGAGTAGGTACAGAATGGAAGTGGGAGACATGCAATCTGTGTCACAACCTGACTAGGAGAAGGGATGGCACATTTCTCAGCTATCAAAGGATCACAAATTTAGTACCGGAGGGAAGTAGGAGGGGGGGGGCAGAGGGGTAAAAATCGTAGAGGGTGACCAAGAGATGAATACAGTAAGCAGATTCAGAATGATGAAGGCTGCAGTAGGTACTCGGAGATGCACGGGATAGATTAGCATAGAGAGCTGCTTCGGACTGAAGACCACGACAACTTACGAAATAGCGATTTCTTACAGGAACCCTACAATATAATTTTACAAGGATAATATGGTATCAACAAAATCAACAAGCAATCAGCAATATTGTGCTGTTGCCACAAATATTTTATGTATAAAAAAATGAGATTAACTTGAAGTAAATTTTTATTTTGGTCAAAGAATTTGTTATTAGGTGCCACGGTTGACTTTGTAACGGAAATCGGTAGTATATTATGGAGTTATATGACAGTCTAGACAGTGACTATCCAGTTGATGGCACCGTCTTCTCACAATACACTGAATGTACCTTTGGGGTAACAGGGTTATTGTAAGTTATTCTTGTTTTGAACGTTTCGTAACCAGTCGGTCCCCTACAACGCTGTATTCTCTATTAGTTTAAATATTATTATCACTATAGAGACATTTCTCGTTTCTGGGGTAAAACAAATTGCGCAACATCGTGGATGTAAATATACAGCTGTGTATTACTATTCTTTGCATTCAAAATTTTCGAATATGCTGAGTAGTCTGCAAGTATAAAAACGTCGATGAAATATATAAGGGCGTAAAAAATTATTTACCTTGTTTGTCAGGTATAGGCTTCACAGAATCCTATTTCCCTTTGTACATGCTCCCCGATGTACGTAAAGACATGTATTACGTAGGACACTACATGAGAAGCGCACCCCTGCAACAAATTTTGAGTCCTCCGGACATAACTGAATGTGATCAAGCCCCTTTGTCCAGAGAAGACATTCAAACATAATGTAGCAGTAATTATGGCTGTGGAAAGTAGTGTACTTTCTAGCCTCCGTGTGTAAACAGTACAGCAGCGTGAAGTTTATTAAGGCAGATTAACTGCTACAGCAACCAGCGACCCTCGTTTCATCAGAAAATCCTGGTGGTGAAAACTAATGCATCCTATTACCTGGCCGGTACAATGTTTGATATTCAGCACTTCTGGGCTCAAACCCAAACCACTGCACAATGTCTCATTAAGCGAGGGCGGCGACCGCTGGTAATGATCATCTCCCCTTAAGCTCGACGGCCACTTTGGTGCCATTCGAGAGCAATAGACAATGTGTCGGCATTGGGTTCCACAGGCTCACCTCTGTCTCTCAGGCAGCAACATGTTGCGAAACAAGCGCTGTATCATTTGAGAGTGAGTTAACTTTTACATTTCCAAATCTCACATTGAACAGATGAATATTTTTCCCTAAATACATCGTTTTAAGAAAAAAATAGTAAAGCTAGGAACCAAATTTGCAGATGTATATCAAAATTAACTGTACATGTCTCAACGTGCTTAAAGCAATATTTTGGTCAGATTCCAAACTTTTAAGAAAAATTCAAGGCGCTATGTATAAAGCCTCATTTCAACTTCAAAATAATAACAATGTAAACCCACTGAGCTACCTCCAATAGTTTTCGACTAATTTGCTGGAAACTAAATCTGGAACTAAAATGTCCTCATTTGTAGTAGATTAAGTATATAGAGTATATAGAGTATATAGAGGGTCTATACAAGGGCGATGTACTTGAGGACAATATTATGGAAATGGAAGAGGATGTAGATGAAGATGAAATGGGAGATATGATACTGCGTGAAGAGTTTGACAGAGCACTGAAAGACCTGAGTCGAAACAAGGCCCCAGGAGTAGACAACATTCCATTGGAACTACTGACGGCCTTGGGAGAGCCAGTCCTGACAAAACTCTACCATCTGGTGAGCAAGATGTATGAAACAGGTGAAATACCCTCAGACTTCAAGAAGAATATAATAATTCCAATCCCAAAGAAAGCAGGTGTTGACAGATGTGAAAATTACCGGACAATCAGTTTAATAAGCCACAGCTGCAAAATACTAACACGAATTCTTTACAGACGAATGGAAAAACTAGTAGAAGCCGGCCTCGGGGAAGATCAGTTTGGATTCCGTAGAAATACTGGAACACGTGAGGCAATACTGACCTTACGACTTACGTTTCTAGCATTTGTAGACTTAGAGAAAGCTTTTGACAATGTTGACTGGAATACTCTCTTTCAAATTCTAAAGGTGGCAGGGGTAAAATACAGGGAGCGAAGGGCTATTTACAATTTGTACAGAAACCAGATGGCAGTTATAAGAGTCGAGGGACATGAAAGGGAAGCAGCGGTTGGGAAGGGAGTAAGACAGGGTTGTAGCCTCTCCCCGATGTTATTCAATCTGTATATTGAGCAAGCAGTAAAGGAAACAAAAGAAAAATTCGGAGTAGGTATTAAAATCCATGGAGAAGAAATAAAAACTTTGAGGTTCGCCGATGACATTGTAATTCTGTCAGAGACAGCAAAGGACTTGGAAGAGCAGTTGAACGGAATGGATGGTGTCTTAAAGGGAAGATATAAGATGAACATCAACAAAAGCAAAACGAGGATAATGGAATGTAGTCGAATTAAGTCGGGTGATGTTGAGGGTATTAGATTAGAAAATGAGAGACTTAAAGTAGTAAAGGAGTTTTGCTATTTGGGGAGCAAAATAACCGATGATGGTCGAAGTAGAGAGGATATAAAATGTAGACTGGCAATGGCAAGGAAAGCGTTTCTGAAGAAGAGAAATTTGTTAACATCGAGTATAGATTTAAGTGTCAGGAAGTCATTTCTGTAAGTATTTGTATGGAGTGTAGCCATGTATGGAAGTGAAACATGGACGATAACTAGTATGGACAAGAAGAGAATAGAAGCTATAGAAATGTGGAGCTACAGAAGAATGCTGAAGGTTAGATGGGTAGATCACATAACTAATGAGGAGGTACTGAATAGGATTGGGGAGAAGAGGAGTTTGTGGCACAACTTGACCAGAAGAAGGGATCGGTTGGTAGGACATGTATTGAGGCATCAAGGGATCACCAATTTAGTATTGGAGGGCATCGTGGAGGGTAAAAATCGTAGGGGGAGACCAAGAGATGAATACACTAAGCAGATTCAGAAGGATGTAGGTTGCAGTAGGTACTGGGAGATGAAGAAGCTTGCACAGGATAGAGTAGCATGGAGAGCTGCATCAAACCAGTCTCAGGACTGAAGACCACAACAAGTATATGTTATATTAATGCTAGAAAGTTTTGGTTACAGCACGCGATGAGACCTATTAAATAATACAGCTATAACAAGTTTCAAGGCCTAGATGTATATAATAACAATACAAGGTCTCTTAGAGCTGTAGTTCAGAGATCATGTTCTACTGTCAGTTCCGTTCTGAAAAATTCTAGACGACAAAGTTTATATGTAGGCGAGCTAAAACTCTTTCTGTGATTTTAACCAACTTAACTACATTCATGCAAAAATCACGAAATTTTAAAATTATTACACAAATAAAAATATTATAAAATATTATGTGTCCGAGAAATCTGCTACCATGGGCATATAACGGATAACAGCAGATATTCTCTTGGCCGGCCGCTGCGCTCGTATATAAATACAGCCTGGGAGGCAAGACTAGGCTTCACTTCGCACCAAGCCACCACACCATCCGCGTCAGTCAAACGCCGGAGTACACGATCCCTCGGATGACGTCATATCCAGACTCCAAGCTCATGTTTTCGGTACAGATAGTAAGTGAAATTTGAGGACTCCACACCATATTGGATCCCTTATAGTTCGCAGAAGTGACTGTTAGTGTGTCGCCCGTAAGGTTAATAAATCCACATGGCAAGTGGTGACAATTATTTTCCACTTTTATGGCGAGGAATTATTTTGATTATCAGAAGTCAAGGCGAAAGACCATTTAATAGGAACTTACCCCGCCTCTGAACTGCTCATAGTGCTCTTTAGTATAGAAAGATTTATTACTAGTATTAACATAGTGAATATTACAGTGTTGTGTGTCTGAAGCTTTACCAAATATAGCTATCAATTAGAACTCAAAATCTTCAATTATAATCATCCCGCTGAGAAGATAGAGAACAGAAACATTTCTGTCAGTTAGCTGTACAAGACTGTGAAATTTCAGACTGCGAACTACAGTCAGTAAGTTCTCCATCGCTTTTAGGCAGACCACAGAAGTAGTTTCCAGGCTATCATAAAAGACAGCGAACAAGGTTCTAATATTTCCAATTTCCTTTGACTTACGACTAATTATTACATTAACAATATTATTAACCTGCTGCCCCACAGCAGCACAAAAGCCGTAGCAAAACTCTACACGCACTCTTCGACACTAAACATGAACACCTACGGCAAAAGGCGCACATTTCGTGAAGAAAAGATGAACCTACCCGATTCGGTCTGCCAGTTAACAGTACCATGTGAGAACCTTGAGATTTTCTCAGCACACTGGATAACGTTTTCGGATTGCGTTTGGTGTCACGGATAGCATCATCGATAATGAAAGAGCGAAACTCAGCAGTCCGATATGGTATTCCTCGATGTGGCCCCCGGTCTATTTTGTCGTCGAAAATGCAAGTACTTAGTGGTAATGCTGGAACTCTATGCATTATCCAGCTGGTCACTTGCATCATAGATAATAACATTAATTGCAATGCGTTTCTCCGCCGATCCAAAGTTATGTTATTGTCATGGCAAGATCTGTAATTATGACTACAGTATTCCAAGATTGCAGGATTTTCTAGGACTAATATCAGTTCTTGACGAATTCTACCATGTGGATCCATAGTAGCATTAGACCTTTTTCCTGGATCCTGTGGTTGGTTCGACGATGTTATCTAAGACATGTTCGACACAGCCGTAAGGACTCTACATATCCAGAGTATCGAAATTATAACCGTTACCACCACAGCCGCCGTCGCGTCAGCATATACTGTGTCGATTGTCTAGAGTTGGACTACGTGGAGAAAATTTTGGACAACTCCAACTTCAACAAGATTTGTTACTGCTTTTGATGAAACTGTACGACATCCTTCTTTCGAAGGAAGAAAAATAATCTAGTCAGAAAGGGTGCCCTGCAAATTCTCAAAGGATGTCAGTAAATACTGATACTTGTAATGCAACAGGGCTGTTACCTCGTAATCGTTATGCTGATACGCTGTGTGTTTTGCCTCAAGAATTAACAAGGGACTAGGACCATATTGTTGGGTACCACCCAGATGGTATGGCCTCCCTTAAAATCATGAGGAGGACCTACCTTTACGAAGAGTTGTTAAGATCATCACAACATCTTAAATCACTTAGTTTTTAGGCGTTTTTACATTTAAAAAGGAACCTTCTGGTACGATCTCCGCAAGTAATTGATGATATATTTCAAGTGGACATTACTTATTTGTTTCGATGTGCTGTTTTCCAGATATACACGATTCACGAAGACATGCAAATATTTTAATATGTTATTCTACAAATAAAACTAAAGAAAAAAGTTCATATAAACGTAGGCCCGCAACTGTTTAGCTACGGAGGTACGGCTAATAAAGGATTTTGCCTAAAATTTAGCAACTTCGCTAATATGAATCAATCGCAAAACTGTATGAGGTTGCAGTAAAGAACGATTTCCATTTATTTTGCTGTTATTGATCTGGTGAATCTGATAAAACATGTCCCAGACGTATCTGCAGTAGTTTTCCAGAACATCCAGAGAAGCAAAGAAGTAATTTGGTAAAACTTTTAATTTATTAACTACTTGGTCCAATTTGTTTTTTAAATTCCAAACAATTGCACAAAGTTTTCAATAGAAGTTGCAAAGAATTTCATTTTGGAAAAATGATGGTAATAACGTAAACTAAATCTGCTGTTATTAATACCATAGCGCACGCGAATTCATGTAACACCGGAAAAAATGAAGCTCAGTGTTAAGGAAGTTGTACAGTTACATACAATTTCACAATACATTAACAATAAATGGAAAAATGTCTCCACCGAGTTCAATGCATTTAGCTGCACGTGTATGAACAGACTTTGTTGTTCGTTTTAGTTTTACAGGGTTGCATTCATAATGCGAGCAAGTAATGCCCCACGTGTATTAACTGTGTCCTCATAAACAATGTCTTTCATCCATCCTCATGCACAAAAAGCCATTGGTGCTTAATCGAACGATCTGGGTGGCTACATATGAGTAGCACCACGACCAATCCATTTCTGGGGAAAATGCTCATTTAAATGTGTAGCAACTGTGTTGGTGAAATGTGGAGGCGACCCGTCATGTTGAAAATACATTTGCAATCGCGCAGCAAGTGGGACATCTTCGAGCTAGCGGGCATTTCTTCTTGACGGAATTGTAAGTACGTCTCGATAGTTAGACATCCTGGGAAAATTAATGGTCCGTAAAGTGTGTGTTGATTACCTACACCAAACATATATGCTAAATCGCTGCTGAAAAATGAGTTACATTGTTGGATGCGGGTTTGCTTCAAACCATACGTGCTCGTTATGTAAATTGTTTATACCATCTCGAGTAAAATGTACCTCATAAGTAAATAAAATGTATTTGTGTAACCGCCGATTAGTATTTAAACAGTAGCTTAACTCGAATCGAAGGGCATGGTCTCCCGGATGTAAATATTGCACTTTTTATTTATGGTAAAGATACAAATTTTTGTACTTCAGTGTACGCCATACCTTAGACTGTGAAATGCCTAGTCGTTGAGAGATGCGTCGTGTACTCGGGCTACGTTGAAGAGCATCCATAATATCCTCATCATCGTATTCACGTATCGAGCGCTCGTACTGATTGTGAACGCTAGGCAGAGAACCTGTCTCCGGTAATATTCGCAATACTACACTAATGGTTCGTGCATTCGGAACCCTCAGAGCTGGATAACGTATGCTCGTTAACTGCAGCCGTATCATTGTCATCACATTTGCCATAAATAGACACCATATCGGTGTATTCCTCTGTCTTAGATCTGAAAGGCGTCCCTATTTTATAAATAATCTACAAACTACAACAGTTACTATATGGTTTCACCTAAATACACTGTTGTTATTATGTTCTTTCACTGAACAATACAGAAACCTTACTCGTTTCAAGGTTAAGAAACGACTGAAACAGCTCGCTAACGGTTGCCATCAATGACATAAAAGTTTTTACATTCTTAATGGAAGGTAAACAAATTTACTTTTATAATCATCTTTGCTTCTCTGGATGTTCTGGAAAACTACTGCAGATACACGTCTAAGAGACGTTTTATTAGATTCACCAGACCAATAATAACAAAATAGATGGAAATCGTGCTTCACTTAAACCTCGTAAAGCTTTGCGATGGCTTCATATTAGCGAAATTGCTAAATTTTATGCAAAATCTTTTATTAGCCGTAACTCCGTTCAAAATGGTTCAAATGGCTCTGAGCACTATGGGACTCAACTGCTGTGGTCATAAGTCCCCTAGAACTTAGAACTACTTAAACCTAACTAACCTAAGGACAGCACACAACACCCAGCCATCACGAGGCAGAGAAAATCCCTGACCCCGCCGGGAATCGAACCCGGGAACCCGGGCGTGGGAAGCGAGAACGCTACCGCACGACCACGAGATGCGGGCCGTAACTCCGTAACCAAACATTTGCGGACCTGTGTTTTTATGAACTTTTTTTTAGTTTTACTTGTAGAATAACATATTAAAATATTTGCATATCTTCCTGAATCACCCTGTATACAGGGTGTCCCAGTGTTCAGTTATATGAGAGGAACGATAATTCGAAGCAGCAAAGTTTAGTGAACATGAGATCTAAAATGCACACCTTAAAAGAAATGGAACTTGTTGCAGTAGAAGTGATGTGTTCTCCAATAGCGAAGATGAAAAAGGGCTCATATCTCTTAAGGTATGCATTTTAGAGCATATATTTAATGGACTTCTCATAAAGTGTAGGCTTTCACGGCCGGCGTCTTCATTAGTTAAAACTTCCGGGCTGAGAGGCCGTGGTCGAATGTAAAACTTCTTCTTCCTGACGTTTCTTTGACAATTGCGGGAAACATTTTAGGAGGTGAGTCAACGACTTGTTTCCTTTTCTTGCTCCATAGTACCTTCACTAAAACAAAAACAAAAAAATGGAAAGTGAAGAGCTTTCAGTAGAATAAATTCTTTCCACAGCATCAGTGCTCACAGCTCCTCAGGTCTGCATTTCAAAGGCGATGTTTGGAAGACTTTTTTTGACCCGAATGGTCGTTCCCGTCATGTCCCTGAAAACTAACCAATCCTCCTGTGACACTCTGAAATCCTTACAGTGTTTTTTTGGGATAGACTAGTGAAGCCTCCATGGGATGCCATGTTTATCCCTTGGTGGTCAGATTCAAGGAGAGACTCTGAAATAAGAACCTCTCACGCCAACATTGTTTTGGATATAAACTGGAACAGATTCATAGTGTGGTCATATGGAGATCATTAAGTGACAAAGCTGTTTCAGAATCTTAATTGTTTTCGTATTCGGCTATACCATCACAGGCAGTTATATCCACCACAGCCATATATTTACTGCAAAAAGTATTTTTACTAGATTAGTCAATTTCATCTATTAAGCCATTTTCAATGTGATTTGGCTATACAAGGCCATGAGTACAAGTCATCAAATATCGAAATGTTAGGGATTTACCACCCTATGTAGATAACCACGACAGAACCATGAACGTCATGTAAGCTTTACTTTACGAATCCAATGTCAATTCATTCTTTCTAGTGCTCATGAGTAAATAGCATCATAACCGTATTTGTCAATTTCTTCTATAGAGAAAATTTTTAGTGAATTTCCTCATACTGAGGCCTGAGCACGAGGCTGCAGCCGGTCGATATCAATGGGCCTTCAAGGTCTATTCGGACGGTGATTGTTTTCAGAATGAGATTTTCACACTGCAGCGGGGTGTCCGCTGATGTGAAACTTCCTGGCATATTAAAACTGTGTGCCGGACGGAGACATAGGCAAAGGTCCCGAGTTCGAGTCTCGGTCCGGCACACAGTTTTAATCTGCTAGGAAGTTTCATATCGGCGCACACTCCGCTGCAGAATGAAAATCTCATTCTGCAAACATCCCCCAGGCTGTGGATAGGCCATGTCTCCGCAATATCCTTTCTTTCGGGAGTGCTAGTTCCGCGAGGTTCGCAGGAGAGCTTCTGCAAAGTTTGGAAGGTAGGAGACGAGGTACTGGCAGAAGTTGAGCTGTGACGACGGGGCGTGAGTCGTGCTTGGGTAGCTCTGTTGGTAGAGCACTTGCCCGCGGAAGGCAAAGGTCCCGAGTTCGAGTCTCGGTCCGGCACACGGTGATTGTTTTCTTTTTTTATATACAATAAATTCACATCGAACATATAATCAGATTTACAGACATTAAGAAGCACCACAGTCGTTGTAAATTTAGGAATTAAAATACCATGAATACAAGTTCATGACATGCATACACCTGGCAGTTACCACTTTACTTTCAGTTATGTAATGTATCGGTGTGTAGGCAAACGACTACAGTAAAAGAGCACCACGGGTTCTTCCTTATGTGTTTACAGTTGAAACTAATGTGCTATTTGTGCTTTGCGGTCCTGCCTTGTGTGTATTTTAAAGATCCCACCACCTGTTATGCACTATCAATGTCACGCTGTTTGGCAGCTGTTTTCGCATATAGTGGCGAGAGATGGGAGCTACTCTCTCGTCGCGTAGTATCTGATATATATATATATATATATATATATATATATATATATATATATAAATTAATTTTAGTGAAGAGAGATATAGGTAACTTCAAATGACGATAATGAATGTATGTGTTCTGAAGTAGCTGTCAACATAAGACTTTTCCAAGATTGCAGGATTTTCTAGGACTAATATCAGTTTGTATGTTTCAAATGCTATAACTGTAAATCGACTTTCTCCACAAAATGATCGTTGAACGGAATTATGCAAAATAGACATTATCTTTAGGGTTCCTTACCACAATCAGTAAAAACAGAACCATTATACGACCACTTTTTTGTTTGTCCGTTTGTACGATGTCTGAACCCCTTTTCTGAGGATTGGGGGCAGGTATATCGAGTTGAAATTTCTGTAACATCCTAATATCTACAGTCTCTTGCAACTGCAAAAAAATTGAAGCTTCTAAGCCAATTAAGTCAAAAGATACGGCGAGTTTGTGACATCATGTATCAGTACCAAGATACCAGCACATCAAGCTGGCAACAGAATAGCTAGTTTCCGTCCTATAATGATAACTGTCGCGCGGGATGTGGCGGAGCCAACTGTGCACGCTCAGTGAGTCTCACCTGCAGTAGCTCTGTACCACGAACGCCCTTTGCCGCCGCTGTACATTAGAGCCGGCGGCAGCGGCTCATTCCACTCGTGATCTGAGTGACTCCTTTTCGGAATGCCTTGTGGAAGCCACTTACTCGCTGCTCTGACTCCATTTTGTTGCTATTGTGTGAGCTGGACTTCTTACTGCATCATCTGTACTGAGTCTGCCGGCCGGAGTGGCTGTGCGGTTCTGGGCGCTACAGTCTGGAACCGAGCGACCGCTACGGCCGCACGTTCGAATCCTGCCTCGGGCATGGATGTGTGTGATGTCTTTAGGTTAGTTAGGTTTAATTAGTTCTAAGTTCTAGGCGACTGATGACCTCAGCAGTTAAGTCGCATAGTGCTCAGAGCCATTTGAAGCATTTTTTTGTACTGAGTCTTCGTTCTCTTGGAGAAAAGTAACTTAAGTAAAACTTCTGTTTAGTGTCTTAATCTGTTCAGTTATCATTTCTGCTCCTATCTAGCTTTCCTACGACGACAGCCGCCACACCACTCTATATCTACCTCACCTTCCCTTTGTCTGTGAAGTAGTACACAACACATTTATGTCACATATTTTGATACTCAAAAACTCGCTCATCAAACCCTATACGGTAGTTCCTATAGGTCTAGGATCATGACATTTGGCAATAAGCAAAGTTTCATAGTGTAAGTAAAGGGAAAACCCCGAAAATTATGAATATTTAATTGTATCATACGAAAAATATAATAATGTCATTGTTGTCCGACTGTCTGTCTATCCGTCCATTCGTCTATTAAGACCACTTTCCCTCAGGGTCGGGAAGGTATATCTTGTTGAAATGTACGTCACATGCTGAGGTCTATATTTCCTTGGTGGTGCAAAAAGTTTTAGTTTATAAGTGGCGCGCGGAGTGGCCGCGCGGTTTGAGGCGTCCTGTCATGGACTGGGCGGCCTCTCCCGCCTGAGGTTCGAGTCCTCCCTCGGGCATGGTTGTGTTTGTTGTTCTTAGCGTAAGTTAGTTGAAGCAGTGTGTAAGCCTAGGGACCGATGACCTTATCAGTTTGATCCCTTAGGAAATCACACGCATTTGAACAGTTTCTAAGTCAATGGAATCAAAAGGTATGGCCAATTACATAACACGTTTTGATACTCGCGAACTCACTCGGTACAATCTGCAGGATACTTCCCGCTGACTTAGGATCATGAAATTTGACAAGAAACAAGGGTTCACAGTAAAAGTAAAGGAAAACATCAGGAAATTGTCAGTTTGTAATTTTATCACACGTAGATATATTTATTTTCACTTCAAACAAAATTAAAAGATTCTCGAAAGTCTTGGAATTCCCGGTGAAACGTCCCCTTAGATAAATTATACACGACTGTGCTTAAACTGACATACAATATATTTAGCGCAACGCAATCTGACTTTCAACAATACCTACAAGAGAATGGCCCTGACTAAATTAACCTATACGTTTCACAAATCGCTTACCACACAAAAATCTTCGTTACTCGAACTACTCAATTCAGCGAGCGCCACTACTGCCAGCTAAATAAAAGATTCAAACTACTGAAGACACTAACTACTGATAGGCATAGTTAGCAAAAGAAAGATTTTGACAGAGAACAAACAATGAATTTACCATAATAGTGTTCAAAAGTCATAATATATATATCAGTCCATGATATCCAATATTACAAATTTACTCTTTCTGACGGACACACGTCCAGATCGTCCGCTCTCAAAATTCCACCATCTCTCTCCCCACATCCACCACCGCTGGCGGCTCACCTCCAACAGCGCAACGCTACGCGCTGTTAACAGCCAACTGCCCAACACTACAAAGCGACTATTGCAACAATGCCGACCAGCCTCAGGCTGCACACAGCACAGTCAGTGATTTTCATATAGAGCGCTACGTGGCGTTACCAATAAAAAACCTAAACAGCCTACTTACACCGGGAAAAATGTCTTGCCAATATTATTGCTGATAACGTCGTCGAGGTTCTGGATTTCCGAGATGGGTGAACTGTAAGTACACTTGACTACGTTAATACGGAACCCTCAGTACGTGAGTCCTACTCGCGCCTGAACAATCATTATTTTTAAATAATCCGTGAGTAATCATGCATATTTAAATTACGATGAACTAAGAGGGGGTGGTTTTGTAAACCGTTTACTCATGAATGACATTTACATACGAAAAGTACATGGTAGAAAGTCATGGCTGCACCAGTAATCAGCGAGCTTTTGTTAAAGCGTATATGTAATAGCAATCTCAAAATAAGAAAACAGAGTAAGATAATATGTTTCTAAGGAAGAACTGTTTCGGGATGCGGGAAGCATCAGGTCGTCCTCGCATGTCAGTAGTATAATTCATCCCGTATACCTCTCATAGTGCTAAAAATTAACACTATATGTTTCCTTTTGAAACGCTGTATGCAGGAGAAGTTATATTTGTTTATTTCTAGCCGCTGGATTATTCGACCAGACTTTTGCACTACTATTTTTCGAAATACAGAAATGGCAGTTTATAAAATTACTACTTTTTGTATAGAACTGACCTAATGGATCATTGTTACCACTGATGACATTATGAATCCTTCAACACTGAAAGAAGACAAAACGGGGGCAGAGCGGTTCCATCTCTTTAACGCCACCTTTCATTTAAAGTTCTGGTTTGCGAAATTTTTCGTGTCAGAATACGCCACAAAAGCGTTTCCTGAAGTTGAGGGAGATTAGAGTGACTTAATTTGCACGTGAGATGGCAGCCGCCTCGCTTCCACCAGCGGTGTTATCTCAGATAGTTTAGGACAATGGGCCGTGGGTCACAAGAGGTGGGGAACGAGCTCTTTACTGCCTGTGGCCTCCTAATCTCCTGAGGTTTCTCTCTTTACGGGAGCGTAAAAGGAAGAGCCTCTTTTCAGCTCCTCATTTTTCATGCTACTAGAATGAAGACTGAAAGTCGGAGATACCGTGAAGGACGTCGTGTATCATGGAAATTTTTGTCTTAAACACCCGGGAGCGGAAGTGCCAATACAGAATAGTATTTTAACACTGAATTTTCACAGCATCGAGAATCCTCAGTCCACTGATTAAATAGAAGGTGGAGTAGAGCGCTGGGACGTGGCGGGGGCAGCGGTAGTAACTGGTTATGTGTTCCTTGCCAAGTTGTTTCCTGT
Organism: Schistocerca nitens; assembly: GCF_023898315.1. NCBI lineage: Eukaryota > Metazoa > Arthropoda > Insecta > Orthoptera > Acrididae > Schistocerca > Schistocerca nitens. Next base: position 291,481,997 of record NC_064614.1, on the reverse strand, counting down.
GACGGATAGATGTATATATAGTGTCTAATATCCTTCAACCCGCCAGGTTAGCCGAGCGCGCTAACGCGCTGCTTCCTGGACGGGGATAGGCGCGCCAGCCCCAGATCGAATCCGCCCGGCGCATTAACGACGGGGGCCGGTGTGCCGGCTAGCCTGGCTGTGGTTTTTAGGAGGTTTTCCGCATCCCCCTAGGTGAATACCGGGCTGGTCCCCACGTCCCTCCTCAGTTACACGCCTCGCAGACATCTGAACACATTCACACTATTCCATGGATCACACTAGTCGCAGACAGTTGGGGTACACTAATCCCTACCCAGGGGGTATGGGGTGGCGGCAGAAAGGGCATCTGGCCAGCCCTTCAACTAACATTGTCACATCCGATTAACCATGCCGACCCTGCGTATCCGCGAGAACAACGGCGCAAGCATAAGAAAGAAAGAAAGTGTCTAATATCGTTCATCCATTTGGTTGGTAACCCATTCCAATAATGAGTAAATGTCCCTGTAAGCTGCGGAACGTAAGCCCTTACAAGTAGTAGACCTGTTGGTATATCTACAGTCCTATGCTTGTATTTATCATTTCCACCCCCAAGCTTAAGAATTATCTTATCTGTGCATTAAATCATTGTATTTTTCATGGTATCTTAGATCTGGACAGTTTGATCTGTTTTTATAGCCGTAATTTCAATAAAAAGTGAATAATTACGATTGCATATATTGGTCGTACAAAACAAGACTTTTTTCTAGGGAATTTAATGTAGATAAATTTTATATTGGAATACGTGTTCGCTGGAGGCTGGAGTTTTCGAGGTATTCAAGAAAAACTTGTCTGAATATCACTTTTGTAGTTTTTTCTTGAATAATTGGAGAACTATGGCCTTCAGCAAAACCGTATCCCTCATTAAAATTTAACTATATTAAGTTTGTGAAAAAAATGTCCCACCCAGTTGTTCTGTAGAACTAGTTTGCACTTAGCGAGCAACAGAATAAGAAAACTCACGTGTGGTTCTTGAAGGCGTTCCAGATGCATAAATGTATAGGCAGGTGCTTCTGAATCTCCCTGTATAGCATTCACCCTTAATACACGAATGAATTGTATGCATTGCGAAAGAGTCCTGACAATACAGTGCATGCATACTGTGCGGTCACGACTATTTTATCTATTGACTGTGAAAGACAGGTGAGTTTTGTATCATACAACTTACGGAAAATTCATTTGAGAATAAACAAAGCGCGATTTATGGTAGTATTTCTTAATAAATAAACACTTGAAAACAAAAATCCGGTGGAAGCAATGTAATGGATATGTAGGGAAGCGTAACGGCACCGGTTTTTTATCCAATTCTTTCTGGAGAATAAGGGGAGCAGTTGATAAAATTTACATGACTTGGTTGTAGAAATGCTCCTTTGGAACTGTCTTATAACACGGTAGAAATCGAAGAAATCTCATTACAAACTGAATGTGCAGACTGAGTTGGTACGCTGACTCCAAACATGAAAATACACTTCTAGTCATTACAATTGCTATACCACGAAGATGATGTGCTACAGACGCGAAATTTAACCGACACGAAGAAGATGCTGTTATATACAAATGATTAGCTTTTCAGAGCATTCACACAAGGTTGGCGCCGGTGGCGACACCTACAACGTACTGACATGAGGGAAGTTTCCAACCGATTTCTCATACACGAAAAGCATTTGACCGACGTTGCTGCCTGGTGAAACGTTGTTGTGATGCCTCCTGTAAGGAGGAGAAACGCGTACCATCACGTTTCCGTCTTTGATAAAGGTCAGATTGTAGCCTATCGTGATTGCGGTTTATCGTATCGCGACATTGCTGCTCGGCTGTTAGCAGAATATGGAATCGGTGGGTTCAGGAGGGTAATACGGAAAGCCGTGGTGGATCCCAACAGCCTCGCATCACTAGCAGTCGAGATGACAGGCATCTTATCCGCATGGCTGTAAAGGATCGTGCAGCCACGTCTCGATCCCTCAGTCAACAGATGGGGACGCTTGCAAGACAACAACCATCTGCACGAACAGTTCGACGACGTTGGCAGCAGCATGGACTATCAGCTCGGAGGCCATGGCTGCGGTTACCCTTGACGCTGCATCACAGACAGGAGCGCCTGCGATGGTGTACTCAACGACGAACCTGGGTGCACGAATCGCAAAACGTCATTTTTTTTCTCGGATGAACCCAGGTTCTGTTTACAGCATCATGATGGTCGCATCCGTGTTTGGCGACATCGCGGTGAACGCACATTTGAAGCGTTTATTCGTCATCGCCATACTGGCGTATCACCCGGCGTGATGATATGGGGTGCCACTGGTTATAAGTCTCGGTCACCTCTTGTTCGCATTGACGGCACTTTGAACAGTGGACGTTACATTTAAGATGTGTTACAACCCGTGGCTCTACCCTTCATTCGATCCCTGCGAAATCCTACATTTTAGAATGATAATGCACGACCGCATGTTGCAGGTCCTGTACGGGCCTTTCTGGATACAGAAAATGTTCGACTGCTGCCCTGGCCAGCACACTCTCCAGATCTCTCACCAATTGTAAACGTCTGGTCAAAGGTGGCCGAGCAGCTGGCTCGTCACAATACGCCAGTCACTACTCTTGATGAACTGTGGTATCGTGTTGAAGCTGCATGGGCAGCTGTACCTGTACACGCCATCCAAGCTCTGTTTGACTGAATGCCCAGGCGTATCAAGGCCGTTATTATGGCCAGAGGTGGTTTTGGGTACTGATTTATCAGGATCTATGCACCCAAATTGTGGGAAAATGTAATCATATGTCAGTTCTAGTATAATATATTTGTCCAATGAATACCCGTTGATCATCTGCATTTCTTCTTGGTGTAGCAATTTTAATGGCCAGTAGTGTAGGTCGTACCAATCCCGGACAGAAACGTAAAGGAAGAAGAGTTAAAGATACTAGTTTAACTTTATTAGAGCCTATATCCAAGTGTACCTCTTTTAGCGAATGTCGGCCCGAAAGAACAACGTGCCTCGAATTAATTAATGCAATACCATCCGAAAGTGACACTGATAAAAATAGTGCGAGAAGCGCCAGTGTGTTAGAACACATGTGAATTTTCATATTTCCCTTCGAAATGAATCCAGCAGAGATACGAGAGTGAGCCACTTCAAAGCCCTTCGCACACTCTTATGAGGCGGAAACGGTTCGACCTAGGAATAAATCTTGGCTGGCGAGCGTCCAGCGACGGCGACGGTGACAGCCTGTGGAATGTTGGCGGCTGTTCCCGGCGCGTCAGCGGCCGCCTCGCGCCGCTCTCCCACAGTGAATAACCTCCCACAACACTGAGACGTTCTAAGGCTCTGGTAGGCCTACCTATTTGCACATTCGATAAATTACAAAAAATCTGTACACGAATAGCAGCTGTTCTAGTTATAGGATACAACGCTCACATTTCTGATGCGATGACGCTGCATGGTACAGATCATGTCGTTATTGCTGCCTATGATCACATTTTAATACACAACAAAAGCATCGTGTTCACGAAAGCACGCGAATATCATTTAAGACGAAATTGTCACCAAAATTTGGGCGATTTTGTCCTAGTACCGTAGAGGAAACACGGGAAGTGTACGGTGACGACATACAATGCCACCATAGAACATCACTCCATCACCACATTCTTGCACAAGTGGGACACAGTGTTTGGGGCGTTCGATGTTACCGGATTTTGTCCGAACACGTTGTTTACAAACAGATCCGAAAATGGTTCAAATGGCTCTGAGCACTATGCGACTTGACTTCTGAGGTCATCAATCGCCTAGAACTTAGAACTAATTATACCTTACTAACCTAAGGACATCACACACATCCATGCCCGAGGCAGTATTCGAACCTGCGACCGTAGCGGTCGCTCGGCTCCAGACTGTAGCGCCTAGAACCGCACGGCCACTCCGGCCGGCCAAACAGATCCGACTTCCGTCCGTAAACAACACCCGAAGTCAATCGTGGGATGTCCATTCTGCATGATTTCTGGTCCATACGTAACGGAGTCCGCGCTGTTGTTTGTTTAAAAAATTGTTCAAATGGCTCTGAGCACTATGGGATTTAACATCTGAGGTCATCGGTCCCCTAGAACGTACAACTACTTAAATCTAACTAACCTAAGGGCATCATACACATCCATGCCCGAGGCGGGATTCGAACCTGCGACCGTAGCGGTCGCGCGGTTCCAGACTGATGCACCTAGACCCGCTCGTTCACTCCGACCGGCTGTTGTTTGTTTAAGTCCTGGTGTTCGCCATGGTCGTCGGAAATAGAGATTCGTATCACGCAATCGTGTCCTAATTGATTGATGCCATAAATGACGTACTGTAGCATCTTTGAACGCCGAATTCTGTTGTGGATCACTCAGCCAGTGGTCCCTTTTTCGCAAAGGTTGTAGATATCGGTCATTCTGTGCGCTTGCCGAAAGTGAACGGCTTGTGCTGTGTAAGTCCCCAACATCACGTGCCAATTGAAACCAGTTCGTAGTTCGTACAGCATCTTTCTGTGTCCGTTGCACACGTCAGGGAAATTTCCTGACTGACAAGTCTTCTGCGCGTAACGTGATAATGTGAATACGATCATAGGACACGATTATCTTACGTGTCGTGATGGATGGTTATCCTATTGTTGCATGCACAGATTTCTGTAATGCTCTCTGATGGCACTTTACTTCAGAAGTTCTACAATCCATTCGAGTGAAGCGCTCTACCCTTAGATAATAAGGTAATTGTGTTTATGTTTACATACAAAATAGGGTTTGACATTCAGACCGGTACAGGAACAGTCACAATACCAACACACCTCCGCGACATGTCGTACTAATGCAAAACTTTCATTGACGTGTGTGTAATAGCCCCTTTTTGACGAATTCACGGCACAATGGTCTACGCAGTGGGGATAGAGGGATTTCGGAACAGTTCATTCCAACAGAATTTCATTTCGTTTTGTTCCGACTGTCAACCGAGGTCAATGAATGGATAGTTGCTTTGGGAACTTGTCAATCACGTCCCCAGACTGTCCTGTATGAGAAGCTAATGCTTCCTTCCTAACTATCTCTGTCTCGAAAGAACGCTACAATTTAACATCCCTCCTTGATTGCACTGTGCCTTTAAGAATTGAACTTCCGCTCTTCTTTCGAATAATTCCTGCCATCACTTCTGTACAAAACTGGACTCATTACAAGCTGTAAGGAAAGTTGATACCTGCTTGTTATGAGAGGAATCTTTGGAAGGGCTGCTTACTCAACAAGGAAGAAGACTATGGTTAGAGCTATTCTGCTGTCCAATAGGTAGCATAAAAAAGTAGAGATATTATTGTTGGGGTCAGTGAGACATTCACGACAGTTTCCTAATGACAGCAGTGAGTCAGCACCAAATCTACGGCTATGTGTTAACGCTGTTTTATCATTAGACCAAACACATTTATCCACCTTCACTTGTATAATTTTAAATATACACCATATCAAACCACTAGAATATTTGTTTTTAATACTTCCCCCAGGGATGAACTGCCTTAATATTATTTTCATTGGGCATACCTCACATTACGAAGTGTGAGTTGAGCTAAACGACCGAAAGCGCTCAACACTTATTTCCATCACGCGAAACGTGGTTCAAATGGCTCTGAGCACTATGGGACTCAACTGCCACCATAGAACATCACTCCATCACCACATTCTTGCACAAGTGGGACACAGTGTTTGGGGCGTTCGATGTTACCGGATTTTGTCCGAACACGTTGTTTACGATTATCAGGGTACAAACAGATCCGAAAATGGTTCAAATGGCTCTGAGCACTATGCGACTTGACTTCTGAGGTCATCAATCGCCTAGAACTTAGAACTACTTAAACCTAACTAACCTAAGGACATCACACACATCCATGCCCGAGGCAGGATTCGAACCTACGACGGTAGCGGTCGTGCGGTTCCAGACTGTAGCGCCTTTAACCGCTCGACCACCCCGGCCGGCCGCGAAACGTGTCTGACTGAAATTGGTTCAGCTTTAATACTTCAAATGCACAAATGTTAATAGGCCGCTCTTACATTCCTCTTGTGTTCGCTAAGACGGAGATACGAAAAGGAGGGAAGTGTAGCGTTTATTGTCTCTTCCATAATGACTCAATTCCAGCCCAATTCGGGTAAAATAGGAAAGGAAACTGGTCGAAGCTGTCCAATGAATTCTCGTATTCACCTTCAGCTTTTCAGGGAAACCAGGAAACCATGGAACGGCTAAATCTAGATGATCAGACCGGTATTTGGGTCACCATCGTCCCGAATACGCTTCCAATGTTTTAAGAGGTCTTGAACGTGAAAATAAGAAATAGATCAAAATTTTCTTTTACGTACCATGACAAGAAGCAGTTCATTTTGATTTAGCCACAGTCCATGGAAAGAGGAAAAATTATATTTTAATTGAGTTCTGGCAGTCACATAGGACGTTTTCACAGACTTGTTCAAAAAGGCGATAGCTAGTAACAGATTTAATATTCACGCCATCTATCCAGATTTGGTTAGGAAATTTTTGATCTGATTGTATACGTCTACTGAATGTGAGTTCACTTTTGCTATTTTATTTCTCTCTTTGTGTCGCTCAAAACAGAATTGTGAAAATACTTAATATTATACCTCAGTTTTATAGAAAACTATTTAAAACTGGGGCAGTTACCATATGGAATATTGATCTGTTCAGCACCCGACAATGCGTCCAAACAAGAACATTCTTATACGTGGAAAATAAAGGCCACACAAGCGCAGTGAATGACAGACCATACGCAACATTAAAATACATGAGTAGCAGTGTTTATGAACCAGAAGAACGGTAACTATACAGAGGCAGCTATGGAAAGACACTGGCGGGTAGAAACTTAGACAGAAAAGATATATATAGCCCTGGTCGTCTTACTTACGTGCATAGTAGCTGTTTGCTTCATTATTATGGGCTACCATAAAAGAAGAAATATGAAGGATCTAAAGAATGACTGCACAAACTGATACCATAATATCCCTACCCATCAGAACACGCAGGATGGATTGGAACCAAAAAAGAACGCCTCGTAATACGAATCAATGAGTGCTGTTATTGGAAAGCAATACAATCATCGAAGTTCCTTGCCTGCCACTGTTATGGAAGTAATAAAACAATATCCAGGGATGTTGTAGAATACAAATTGATTGTTAAATGTCTACATGGTTGCACGCGACAGCACACTTAAAGTTTTAACAAATGCATATAACAGTGAGTACCGAAGATGGTCTTTGTTACTTTAAAAGTTCTAATAGATGCAGTAATGTAGCAGGACTAATGTAATGGATAATATAGTGATCAAGCTTGGACTGTCATAGACCTTCGGCAAGCGGCGGAAGCAGGCAGATCTTCTAAAGCTGCTAACGAGAACTGTAGTAAAAAGAGATTGCTGAAAGAAGTCGCGAACGACTGAGGATCGGCCAGTAAATTAGAATATGTGGGAATGAATCGAAAGAGTCTTGTAGTGTGTAAAACTTCTCTCGTTTCCCATAAACTGTAATTCACTACTTGTAAGCATGTATCTTCTAAAGGTTTATGGCTACAATCACAAAATTTATCTGAAATGAAGTTGGTATCTTTGCGTTATATATAACGTATACTTCCTAGAGATGTGGTGATAAAGGTCTACCACACACCATTGCAACTCTTTTCAAGATTTATCTCATTGGAAAATTTTGATAATAATGTAATATAATACAATATAATATAACTATCGTACTCTCAAATTAATGGGAAAAAGTTACCTGTAAACGTCCAAGTATCCTTAACCAAAGCGCCGCTTCACTCGGTAAAGCAGACATTGTCAGTTAGAAATGGTGTAGTTCACTCATTAGAAGGTAAAAACCACATTTTAAAAAGTGTTGCCCAGAGGTAAATACGGAGCAAATAATGTGAACCTGTGTGCCTCCTTTATAGCACTTAACCGAGCATCAGAAACGTGCTGTGGTACACAGAAAATATTTCGTCACGTTGGAGATACCAGTAAGTTGTTGAACCAAAATGCCGTGCGACTAAGCCAGAAAATCACGGAAATCCATGTGAAACGCAGCCGCTGTGTCAGCGTGCCTTATCTCTTAAGTCAATGGACGGTGGTCGCCAATTCTGTGGATATTTGATAATGGCTCTGAGCACTATGCGACTTAACTTCTGAGGTAATCAGTTGCCTAGAACTTAGAACTAATTAAACCTAACTAACCTAAGGACATCACACACATCCATGCCCGAGGCAGGATTCGAACCTGCGACCGTAGCGGTCGCTCGGTTCCAGACTGTAGCGCCTAGAACCGCACGGCTGTTGATATATGAAAACTGCGCTCAGTGAAATTTGCGTCCATGCAAAAATCTTTGAAATTTGCCACAAGTATTCCTGAAAAGTACCTGCTCATTAACAAGGAACTCCTCGAATGCGAGGTCTCCAGTTCAGTCATTAACAAGGCTCAATTGAAAGTGTTGTGTTAACAGTTATGATAGCAAAGTGTTAGGCGCTAATGCATCAAGAGCATGACACAAAATGAGTGTCCTGAAGTGGATGTATGTATTACAATTCACAAAATGGACAGCGTCGACATTGAAGACACAATGACCACAAAGGTTCGCTCCATCAAGACCGAAGGCGAAATCCTCGGGAGTTTCAAACAGTGCAGGACCTTCAGCTAGGTATCCACTCTTAGAGAATGCATATACAATCATATTGGTGTAACGGGGTGATGAAACTTGCTGGATGTGATGACAAACAACCGAATGCGAAACGGTCTGTCGTGGATCTTATGATGAAACTGACTATCCTATAAGGCATAGCCGCAGATAGTGCGATAATATGTTTTATAGGCACGAAAATACAATCATCCAGAGACTGAATTTGTCCAGTGGTTCCAGGTGATATGAACTAAAATGTCACACACTTTTCAGGAGGGATTGTTTGGTGTAAAGGAGTATGATTTTTATATGCAGATCAAGAATCAAGCAAAAGCAATTTTTTTTAACCAGATAATGGCCAAAAGCAGTGTCCGTAGCGCGGCTGAAGTTCTCTTACGCCAATTTTCCCGCTCTCGCTTGCTGCGACGTAAATATTCCCTACTGTCCTTGCAAGATCACACACACGAGAAAGAATCGTAGGGGGCAGAGTACCTCACACTTGTGTGAGTCGGTAGTTCGGTTGGGGACGAACGAGCAGCCATGTCCGCGCAGCGCAAGAACACGCCGAGACCACTGGCGGCACGCATGCACTGCCAGATGGAAGGGCTGTAGTCGCGAGGGTTACAACTTCGCTGTCAGCCGGACCCAGGAAGTTTAAGTTGAGTGGGCTTTAATTCAAGTAGTGAAACCTCTACCATTGTGAGATCTCGCCATTCGCTTGCGTGTTGCTGCTCGCAGTATCGCCGAGACGAAGAGCAGTGATTGGAAGCGTTTGGGGAAGGCGAGCCTAATTAGCCTTCCTCCACTGCTTATTACTAATTGTTGCATTCTATATGTTATTATTTGCGAAGTTAAACCAGTGGTATTTTTCCTGCCTAGTGGCCACTAATGCCTCAGTTACCTGCCCTGGAGCTTAGTGTATGTTACGGCAGTGTACTCTTCCTCTCCTTGCCACTGCTGTTCGGTAAGGCGTGTAGTTAGACAGCTTCCTTGATTTGTGGGCCGGGTGGTGAGGTGGGTTTTTCTTCCTACTCTGGTAGTAGTGGTTCCTTTCTGCTTCTGGATGCTCTAACCACCGAAGTCTGAAGACGTAGTGCTGACCGCCGGTTTCGGCTCGGGTGCGTTATTCCATCCTTGCATTGGGCTTCGCACGTTAGGTAGATTCGGCGAATGATCATTGGTCACGCGTTTAAAGTGCCACTAGTCTGAGTTACCGTCTCGTGAAGTGAAGGCCACTCTTGGCTGCCTGTCTCATCGCTTGCGAAGTTTTGAGGGACTTTCCCAGGTCGATCCTTGGAACAACGTCAGCGACACCCTCCCCCCACCCCCCAGCCTTCGCCCTTAGTTTGGTCAGGTTTAATGACTGTTTTTTAAAAATAATATTTTAATTATTGTAATTTCAAGTTTGAACATGTTTAACTGGTTCTTAAAAAGATTGATATTCAGGCCTTCAGCCATGAAACAGTTTTTAAATTATTACTTTTGGGGCCTTCACTCGAGAAATAGTTGAGTTTGTTGTCATTAAGGCCTTCGGCCGTGAGTGTTACTTGTCTTAAAATTTTAATTAGACAGTTGTATTCCAGCAGTGAGATTTTGGTGATTGTTCTTTAAAAATATTTTAATAACTGTATTTGCAAGTTGAAGAAGTTAACTGGTTCTTTAAAGATTGCTACTCAGGCCTTCAGCCGTGAAACAGTTTAAAATTATTACTATTTGGGCCTTCAGCCAAGAAATTGTTGAATTTGTTGTCATTAAGGTTCAAATTCAAATGGTTCTGAGCACTATGGGACTCAACTGCTGTGGTCATAAGTCCCCTAGAACTTAGAACTACTTAAACCTAACTAACCTAAGGACAGCACACAACACCCAGCCATCACGAGGCAGAGAAAATCCCTGACCCCGCCGGGAATCGAACCCGGGAACCCGGGCGTGGGAAGCGAGAACGCTACCGCACGACCACGAGATGCGGACTGTCATTAAGGCCTTCAGCCGTGGAACACTTATTAATTTATTGTCACCTTTCATTTGTTATTGTTTCCAAATAAAGTACACGTGTCATTGCGTAGGCTTCCGCGGCCAGAGTCAGTCGACATAAAAGTTTTCTGGGTATGGTACCGCCTCATAATGCAAAAACTACTGCTGCTGGAGAAAAACCAACGTTTCGGCCACGATTGCAGCGGACTTCTTCTGGGTCTGATGGTGCGTTCTAGCTATGCAGTGTCGTTTATATTTTGTTGTTAGTGTTCACTGCGCATGCCATTACGTCATAATTTTAAAAAGGTAGTTAGTTTCATTGGTCACTTAAGGACGAAGGAGAGGGAACTTTATTTTAAAAGGTTATTGCGGCGGAGAGAAGAATGTGACCTCTGTTGTCTATTTGCTCTTGTGTTATGTACCATGATTGGTGGCCACCGTCGAATCAGAAGTTTGCTGCTGTTCACCAACTGCTGGACGTCGGCCGCGCGGCGGCAGTTACTCGCCGGTAGTGATCGTGTCTCGTGTTGACAGTGCTGTCTGTTGGGCTCTGATTGCTGGCAGCCAAGATGGGGCAAGCCTGAGTCTATCCTCCCTGTTCATGTTATTACGGTGTTTAAGTATTTCGATGGCCTCTCTGATTTTGCGTTTCGTCATAATTGGCTGCTTGGCCAACACACATTCTTCGCTGAATTTCATTTCTTTTCAACAGTCTTGTTGATGTTCTGCCACTGCGGATTTGTTGTGTTGCCCTAGACGAATATAAAGCTGTGTTCCAGAATGCGCGTAGCTATTGGCCTACCAGTCTCGTCGATGTATGCTTCTCCACATTCGCATTCCACCTTATAAACGCCTGCAGTGTGTAATGCATCCACATTGTCCTTAGTGGAGCCTAGCACGTCCTGGATCCTACGACCACTATAGAAGACAGGCTGCATCCCAACTCGGCGAAGGTGTTTGCCTATTCGGTCAGCAACGTTTTCACATAGGGTAAGCGCACTGTTGGCTACAGTTTGTCTATTTCTTGCTTATCTTCCTGGCTTGCGTCTGTCGACAAGGCTGTGTTTATCGACTTCCGGCTGTAGCCATTGACTAGAAATATAAAGGACACTGCATAGCTAGAACGCACCGTCAGACCCAGAAGAAGGCCGCTGCAATCGCGGCCGATACGTTGGTTTTTCTCCAGCAGCAGTAGTTTTTACATTATGACGCGGTACCATAACCAGAAAACTTTTATGTCGAAAGTGTACGTGATTTAAAATAAGTTAACCAACAGTAAATGATTACGGCCCCGTCCAATATCGCAACCCAATCCTGGCTTCCTTGGTACCAGGTCTCATTAGTACGATTATCATTACTGATCACATGCAATAATTATTTTTAGACGTCCAGGAATGGTCCCTACGTCGTTATAAGCTTCTATCTCGGCGTTAAGGAAGCTCTGTTAGCGAGCTTAAAGTCAAGGGCTAAGCGCACAGGAGGCTTGGGCGTGTGCAGCTCTGTAGGTGCAGCTTGTTGCACCAATGGCGGCTCATGAGGGTGGGTGACGCCAGGCAGCCCCACGGGACCCGCGACACCTGTGGTGTGGCGCCCCCTGTTCTCCTGGCTGTTCTGTGTAGCGGCCGTTGCCCCGGGCTGTGCCACTCAGGCATGGCCGCCTGCAGGGCGCTGCCAGAGCACCCTGCCGGGCACGGCCGGCATCTCGCTGCAGCCCCGCTCCTCCACGCATTACTTGCATACACGAGTTTACCTGATAACGAAGTGTAGCAGCTTACGTGAGCGAACAGAGCCAGTGTTGCCGTAAATGTACATTTCGAGAAGTTTGTTTACTAGCAGTTCAGATAGAGGGTGACAATTACTGAACTATATGACATACAATCGTCATAACTTCTGAACGGTTTGCGTTAGGACGTTCACACTGCAGGTCTGGCCGCAGGGCATCATGGGTATTGGTGTGCGCATGCGCACGAGGCTTGTTGTTGTCGGCCATTTGCAGAGAAAAAATCTCACACTACAGTGTGTGTGAGCGAGCATGTGAAGGCCCACTACGCGAGCAATTACAGCCCAACTGCGTCTTTAAGGAAGTTTGTGACCGAGTTCAAGCTGAAGACAACAGGTCCAAGTGTGCTAACAATCAATCATTTGATCCGCAAGTTTGAGAGAAAAGGTAGTGTTGGTGATAACATTGTTGGCAAAGTCGGTCGTCCAAAAAGTGTGAGAAGATCTAACATCGAAAAGGAAAGCGCTGTGTTTCAAACCAGCCTCAGGAAATCGATCAGACGAGCTGCACAACAGGTGGGAATCAACCGGGAGACATAAACTGTTGTTGAAGACCTGCATCTCTTCCCTTGCATAATTCAAACCCATCAGCCATTAAGCCCCAGAGCCATGGAACAGCGGTCGTGTTTCGACCACACTATCGTCCATAGAACTCACGAACAGGACTTTGATTTGAATATGGTTTGGTTTAGCGACGAAGCCCACTTTCGTCTGGATGGGAAGCAAAATTGTCGCATTTGGGGGCTGGGAATCCGACATTTCGCGATCGAGAAGTCTCGCACTCAGTGGGGGATTGTGTGATGTGCAGTGTCCAGCCAGGGAATAATCAGCGCGATATTGGTTCAAATGGCTCTGAGCACTATGGGACTCAACTGCTGAGGTCATTAGTCCCCTAGAACTTAGAACTAGTTAAACCTAACTAACCTAAGGACATCACAAACATCCATGCCCGAGGCAGGATTCGAACCTGCGACCGTAGCGGTCTTGCGGTTCCAGACTGCAGCGCCTTTAACCGCACGGCCACTTCGGCCGGCAGCGCGATATTCCTTGATGGCATGGTAACGGTACGTGAAGGGTTTGGAAGATGATTTCATCCCCAGTATCCAAAGTAACCCTGATTTCGAAAAGATGTGGTTCATCAAGTAGGAGCTCGATCCAATCGACGCAAGAGGGTGTATGATGTCCTGGAGGAGCACATTGGGGTCCGCATTCTGGTTCTGGAGTTATCAGAGGCCACTGGCATGGGCCTAGATTGGCCGCCATATTCTCGGGATCTGTACACATGCGACTAATTTTTGTGGGACTATATTAAAAACAAGGTGTACAGCAATAACGCCAAAACTATTGTTGAGCTGAAAACAGTCATCCAGGAGGTCATCGATAGCATCGATGTTCCGATACTTCAGCGGATCATGCAGAATTTCGCTATTCGTCTGCACCACATGTTCGTTTTTTCATGTAGTTTAGTAATTGTCACACTGTATTACGATGTGGATGCATCATACAGACATCACTAGCAATAAAAAAGTTTGTGACTGTCGTTGTACCCTTCAGTCAGAAGACTGCCTTTATTGACGATCCGCACCGTTAGCCTGTTCATCTTCGCACAGCTACCACACCCTTCTTGGTTGTCTCGTCACCCGATCATGAATTAGCCAAGTTGCGCCATAAATATCTCGTCTCCTCAGTGCGACTCAATACCGCTTCATAAGTTATCCGATCTATCCTTCTAACCTTTAGCATTCTTCTATAGAACAACCGTCTTCTTTTTATCTGAACTACGAATGGTCCCTGTTTCACTTTCATACAAGGCTACGAGAAAGACGATTGCCTCAAGAAAAGACTTATTAACACGTAAATTTATATCGCACATGAACAAATTCCTCTTTTCCTTGTAATTACCAATCGGCACTTTACATCCCCTCTACTTCGGTCATCGACAGCTACGTAGCTGCACAAAAAGTAAAACTAATCTTCTTATTATAGTATATTTTTATCTAACCTAATTTCCTCAGAATCATCCGTCTTAGTCAAAGTACACTCCAGCTTCATTGTTTCTCCTTTGTTGATATACAAACAAAAGCTGAAATTAAAATAAATTTTAAAATAGGTAAAAGGAAAAAATAGACTGATCTCGGCAGATATCGGCCATCCTAAGGTATCCAAAGCAACGAAATCTAACAAAATTAAAAAAGAAGTTACGCAGTTTAAGTGATAATTAAAGTACAATAAAATACACAAAATAAAGTGACATCATATAATATAGTTGCAGGCCTGGGTTTAGATCCAACACTGCAGATACCACATTTTATTGTTAATTTAGATATATAGCCATTATTGTGGACCTAATTGAGAATATTCCAAATTTGTATCAACAGCGATTTATTATTTCTTATTGCGTTAATAGTAAGATTTTTATTGCATCCTACATGTTGTATCATGTATTCCGTCTTCGTCTAATTTACTCGTTTTCGTTCGCACGGATAGTAACGGGATTTTATGCTAAATAAGTTTTATTAATCAGTACCAGGATACGACATAAATACACTCCTGGAAATTGAAATAAGAGCACCGTGATTTCATTGTCCCAGGAAGGGGAAACTTTATTGACACATTCCTGGGGTCAGATACATCACATGATCACACTGACAGAACCACAGGCACATAGACACAGGCAACAGAGCATGCACAATGTCGGCACTAGTACAGTGTATATCCACCTTTCGCAGCAATGCAGGCTGCTATTCTCCCATGGAGACGATCGTAGAGATGCTGGATGTAGTCCTGTGGAACGGCTTGCCATGCCATTTCCACCTGGCGCCTCAGTTGGACCAGCGTTCGTGCTGGACGTGCAGACCGCGTGAGACGACGCTTCATCCAGTCCCAAACTTGCCCGGGAAAGGCAAAGGTCCCGAGTTCGAGTCTCGGTCGGGCACACAGTTTTAATCTGCCAGGAAGTTTCATATCAGCGCACACTCCGCTGCAGAGTGAAATTCTCATTCTGGAAACATCCCCCAGGCTGTGGCTAAGCCATGTCTCCGCAATATCCTTTCTTTCAGGAGTGCTAGTTCTGCAAGGTTCGCAGGAGAGCTTCTGTAAAGTTTGGAAGGTAGGAGACGGGGTACTGGCAGAAGTGAAGCTGTGAGGACCGGGCGTGAGTCGTGCTTCGGTAGCTCAGATGGTAGAGCACTTGCCCGCGAAAGGCAAACGTCCCGATTTCGAATCTCGGTCCGGCACACAGTGTTAATCTGCCAGGAAGTTTCATATCAGCGCACACTCCGCTGCAGAGTGAAAATCTCACTATGGCATTTTACTTCTGTTTCAAAATTTATATCATGGCAGCTCATCGGTACGAGTCACTTTCGCTCGAGAGTTGTCAGTACATTGTAAGCAATGGAACAGAAACGATGAAACATTCCATGTCTCACGTCCTCTGACGTCGCAGTAGAAGGCAACCTACTCTTCATCAACCCCGCCCCCCCCCCCCCTCCCGTCTTAGAGGCAAGGTCAAGTTTCTTAACTCAAGAACGAATTCACCAACGACAATTAAAATAAAATAAAATTGAAATGGCTCTAAGCTCTATGGGACTTAACATCTGAGGTCATTAGTCCCCTAGACTTAAGAACTACTTAAACCTAACTAATTTATGGACATCACGCACATCCATGCCCGAGGCACGGTTCGAACATGCGACCGTAACGGTCGCGCAGTTCCAGACGAGAACCGCTCGGCCACTCCGGCCGGCGTAAATATATTAGAAAATACGACTGAGGTCCGCGGGCCGCACGAATACTACTTGATTGGGGGCCACATGCGGCCGGCGTGTAACAGTTCGACGAGCACCAGTTTAGGCTACTTTTATTTTCATTTTTATTGTTATGTTACCTACGTCCACCGACTTCCAGTCTTTCCATTCGACAGCTCCTGTGGCGCACACCCCATCACCAGACAGTATTAGGAGCGAATCTGATCGAAACCGGAAGTCGACAGCAACGAAATACCTAGTTCAGTGTACATTACAAAGATGGACCATGTGCTAATAGTGGCGGCATAGTTGTTCTAAATATTTCTATAATATCTAGAAAGGTTATTACTGATGCCAACTATAAAATAATCTAGGTGAAGTTAAGCATAGGTAACTCTAGTGTGGGAATCGGATGCTTTTATAGAACACACGCATCAGGAAGTATAGCAGCAGTGCGCTTAAGAGATAACATGTGTAATATCCTGAGTGCATTTTCTGGTCACGGTACTGCAATAGTGGCAGACTTCACTTTGGTAGCTACTGAATGAGAGACCCACGCGATGAGAACTGTAGCCGAGACATTGTGCGCTGTTACTTTGAGCAAATAGAGAACAAACTCGTGAGGGTAAGGCCTCAAATCTATTAGCAACCTACATAACTGTTCTTTCCAATAAACGTGGAGGATGGTAGCAGTGTTCAAAAGATTGTTAAAACATACATCACGTCGGAAAACGTTTCACATTAATCACGGGTGTACAATTGAAGGACACTGTGACATGAAGATACAGACAATAATTAACCACAGACATTATAACAATCAATGATTTATCCATGCCTCGACGGGCTAAAATGACAATAAAGTATTCTTCACTCCCTATGCGGGAATCACGAACTGTGTAAGCATAATGGTTGTGGACTTCGTGACATGTGGAAGTTTGATGCTCTGCTGAACTCGTGCTTCGCTACCCGAAGCGGTTAAGGCGACCGCCCATCATAAGCGTGATATCCTGGTTCAAGTTCCGGTCCGGCACTAATTTTCGTCTGTCGCAAACAGTTGACAAAATACATATTCGCAACTTGCGAATCTGTTTCGTAACGTCATAACATAAATGACTAATAACGTTAAGAAAGATAGGGAAATATTTTTGCTAACAAGAGTAACAAGGTATAAAGTACAAATATTTATTTCAGAGCACGAATATGTGGAGCAGAAATGGATAAATTTCAAAATCATTGGTAAACAATGCTTAGCCAATTATGTACTGAATAAAGGTTTTGAGGTGCGGTTCGGGGGCCGAACCGCACAGTTACCCTGGGTTCGGTGTGGGGCGGCGGAGGGGTGAAGTGGACTGCAGTAGTCGTCGTCGGATTGTGGACCACTGCGGCTGCGGCGGGGACGTAGCCTCTCGTCGTTTCTAGGTCCCCAGTTAACATACAGTCAATACAACACAGCATTCGTCCTTACAATACAGTTTCCTCAAGGAACATCGTAATACGATTCGTTCTTCAATCGTCCCTAAAACACTAAAAAGGCAGAGAGGAAGGACATCTGGACCCGATGAGATACCTGTGAGATTCAGCAGACGTCATGCGACTGAACCTTTTCAGGTCCCAGGATTTGTTTATCAAATCTGTCTCCATCTCACTATATGTTACCCAATTCCTTACATCAGTAAATATGTTGAGATACAATGCGAAATTCCTTCTTCATGGGGTTATCTCCCAATCCAGAAAATTTACTGCGGGCAAACCGCTTTTCTAAGACCTAACCTATAAATTTACAAGTGCGCAATCTGAGATGGATAAGACGATAATAGGCCATAGGTGTAGCTTCTAAAGTGGGGATTTGCATAATAAATATCAAGTGACTGGAAGATCTCATAAAAGAAGCTGTCCTTTAAACATTCAAATTTATTTAAACAGTGACTACAGTCACTTATGAAAAAGGGACAGTGAAAAAATTGAAAAATGATATCTGTATGAACTCACTATTATTAGAGAAGTAGTTTTACTCGACTGTCGAACTAAAGTCACACCCTGTAAACTCAAATCCCGGTTTGTGACTAAAATTTAGTCCCAAAAAATCCTAATGGAAATAAAACAGTGCCGGCAACCTTTCTGGCTAGTTAATCAGCGCATACATTCAGAGAAGATGAGGGCGTGTTATTAGGAGCACTCTTCCCTTGTCGTTTCCAAAGATGCGCCACCCTCCGCACTCGACTGAAGTCCTTTACCGAAATCAAACTAGGACTGCTCTCGACCGTGGTCCCCGAGCAAATCTCAAGACTTAGCCTTTACTTTACGCTCATGCGCTCACTTCCATCCTACGTTGTCTGTTTCTAAGAACAAAATTGGAAAACACTGCGGCCCAATAGCGAGGTTTCCCTACAGAATGCCGAGTCCTACCAACATAGTGCGTCGCTGTCAGACGCCAATCCTATCTGAAAACTCTTCTCTACTACTAAAAAATGTCAGTGCCAACTCTGCGGTCGTGACTTCAGACTTTAAGAAACCAACCCCACCCTTTCCTACGAAGGAGCTAGCTAGCCTCACATCAGAGGGCCACGGAAATTAGAAAATACTGCTCGCAAGGCTAGCCCATTATTTTGATTCAAATGGCTCTGAGCACTATGGGACTCAACATCTGTGGTCATCAGTCCCCTAGAACTTAGAACTACTTAAACCTAACTAACCTAAGGACATCACACACATCCATGCCCGAGGCAGGATTCGAACCTGCGACCGTAGCGGTCATGCGGTTCCAGACTGAAGCGCCTAGAACCGCACGGCCACACCGGCCGGTGTCCATTATTTGGTCCACCTCACGTTTTCGAAAGCGCTTCATGACAAAGCTAGTCTGCGAAACAATAGAAAACCAAACTCGCTCGCAGCTCAGAGCGCCTGTTAACCTCTTTGCGTCCCGCTAGGTGGCACGACACTGCAAACCGGACAATCGTTTAGCGGCCCACTGAGACACCTCAGCTGTCCAATCCACAAAATCTGTGTCTGGCCTCCAGGTCGTCGTGCAAAAGTGCCGTTTCTCCAAATCATTGCTGCTTTCCCCGTCTCAGCTTCAGCGCTGTGTCTTAAAATGCGTGCAAAGCATTCAAACACCAGAGAGTCCTCACCACGTTAAAGGAAGGAAATTACATAGGGCACCGTACTATCACTCACTGTGATCCAAGATCTTTTCAATAAACATTCTCAATACAATCGCCTATTAAATTTAGTGTGGACGTCAATGCGAGATGCTTTTAATAGTTTCCACAATGAAATATTGTCTCAAAACATGGTAGGAAATCCAAAGAGATTCTGGTCGTATGTAAAGTAAACCGGTGGCAAAAAAAAGTCAATACCGTCACTGCGCGATAGCGATGGAAATTTTACCGTTCATGGTGCCACTGAAGTGAAGTTACTAAATACAGTTTTCCGTAATTCCTTCACGAAAGAAGACGAAGTAAATACTCCAGAATTTGAAACCAGAACAGCTGTTACCATGAGTGACATAAAAGTAGATATCTTAATTGTTGCGAAACAACTCAAATCACTTAAGAAAGGCAAGTCTTCCGGTTCAGATGGTATACCAATCAGGTTCCTTTCAGAGTAGGCAGACACAATAGCGTTTTTCTTAACAATCATATACAACCGCCTACTTGACGAAAGGTCTGTTCCTAAAGACTGGAAAGTAGCAAGGGTCACACCAATATTCAGGAAAGGAAATAGGAGTAACCCATTGAATTACACACTCATATCACTGACCTCAATTTTCAGTAAGATTTTGGAGCATGTACTGTACTCGAACATTATGAATCACCGTGAAGAAAATGATTAACTGATACATAACCAACAAGGATTCAGAAAATACCGTTCTTGTGCAACACAGCTAGCTCTTTATTCCCATGAAGTAATGAGTTTGTCGACAAGGGATCTCAGATCGATCCCATACTCCTAGCTTTCCATAAGGCTTTTGATACTGTTCCTCACAAGAGACTATTAATCAAATTGCGTGCATATGGAGTATCGTCTCAGTTGTGTTACTGGATTCGTGATTTCCTCTCAGAGAGGTCACAGTTCATAGTGATAGACGGTAAATCATCGAGTAGAACAGAAGTGATATCTGGCGTTCCGCAAAGTAGAGTCATAGGCCCTCTGCCGTTCCTGATTTAGCCGCGCGGGATTAGCCGA
Organism: Schistocerca nitens; assembly: GCF_023898315.1. NCBI lineage: Eukaryota > Metazoa > Arthropoda > Insecta > Orthoptera > Acrididae > Schistocerca > Schistocerca nitens. Next base: position 291,461,617 of record NC_064614.1, on the reverse strand, counting down.
GCGGTCTGGGGCGCTGTAGTCATGGACTGTGCGGCTGGTCCTGGCGGAGGTTCGAGTCCTCCCTCGGGCATGGGTGTGTGTGTGTGTGTGTCCTTAGGATAATTTAGGTTAGGTAATGTGTAAGCTTAGGGACTGATGACCTTAGCAGTTAAGTCGCTTCAGATTTCACACACATTTGAACATTATTGTTCCTGATTTACATAAATGATCTACGTGGTAATCTGAGCAGCCCCCTTAGATTGTTTGCAGATGACGCTGTAATATACCGTCTAGTAAAATCATCAGAAGATCAATTCCAATTACAAAATAATCTAGAGAGTATTTCTGTATGGTGCGAAAAGTGGCAATTAGCAATAAACAAAGAAAAGTGCGAGATCATCCACATGGGTACTAAAAGAAACCCGATACATTTTGGGTATACGATAAATCGCACAAATCTAAGGGCTGTCAATTCGACTAAATACCTAGTAATTACAATTACTAGCAACTTAAACTGGAAAAACCACATAGATAATATTGTGGGGAAGGCGACAGCCTACATTACACTTGTCCGTCCTCTGCTGGAATATTGCTGCGCGGTATGAGATCCTTACCAGGTAGGATTGACGGAAGACATCGAAAACGTGCAAAGAATGGCAGCTCGTTTCGTTTTATCGTGCAATAGGGGTGAGAGTGTCACTGATATGATACACGAGTTGGGGTGGCAGTCACTGAAACAAAAGAGTTTTTCTTTGCGGCGAGATCTATTTACGAAATTTCAATCACCAACTTTCTCTTCCGAATGCGTAAATAATTTGTTGACACCCACCTACGTAGGTAGAAATGATCATCATAGTAAAATAAGAGATATCATAGCTCGAACGGAAGTATTTAGGTGTTCCTTCTTCCCACGCGCCATTCGAGAGTACAATGGTAGAGAAGTAGTATGAAAATGGTTCTACGAACCCTCTGCCAGGCACTTAAGTATGAATTGCAGGGTAGTCATGTAGATGAAGATGTAGATGTGGAATAAATTTATGCATTCTCGATCTATAAATTATCAATTCAATACCGAAATTAGTAACGAAGAGCATGCAAATTTTCCTCCCACTTTTCAGCCTACCTAAGTGATATTGTCACAGAGCTTGCAGCTGCTTCACAAGCTACAGCTTTAGAATGGTGCATCGGAGGCTAAAATAGTTAAATGCAAGCTAGGCTATCGTCGTGGTGTGTGGGTTTATAGGAGTCGAGTTAAGCGTGCATAGGCTGTTAAGTAAGACAAATCGACATACGGAGCAATGTGCAAACACAAAAACACAAACAAAACCTACTTTTTGTGAGAATGATCTCAGTGCACATTTGTCTAGCGGGAATGTGCTAGTCGATACGACCATGGAATTATCGAGGAGGAACATTATTTTCGCAGTGTTGTTGATGTCCAATTATGTGGAGGTTTCGTGTTGAATGGGAATACATGGTTTTGCCCAAAGGTGCAAAGACGAAATGCTGAAATGGCATATGCAGTCCGGATGTTCGCTGGGGCGATAACTGCTCTTGTGCACGCTTTCACGCTGGTGAAGATGTCATGTAAGGTCTGGCCAAATCGATTTCCAGATCAGAATCTTATAGTGCATAGTGGGGAGATGATCTGACGCCTCCAAGGGCTGTTGCAGGCCTCCTCAGCAGTTCTTTTTCATGAATGTCATTTGCTTCCATTAGGGCTTCAAAAAGCTTATGCTAAGCATGTCTTGCAGCGAGATGTGATAATATACGGTTACTTCCTTTGTAGTTGTGGACGGGATTTATGGTTTAATTACATTTTCCTCAATTAGTATCTTAGGTTTCAGAACTTTTCCAATGATATAAGCCTTTGGAACACTGTAGTAATGCAAATAACTTGTGATTCCTCTTTCTTTTGTAAGCATTTCGATATACAATATAGATTACATGATCTTATTTCGTATCCATACCTATCTTGTGGACGCAAATGTAATAGTTGGTTAGCACAGTCCTTTTTTCTTGCTAATGATCTCTGCCGGTATCAAACACTGATGTGGATTTGAGTAACAAAGTCCGGAGACTGAGATTACAAAGAAGTTAAAATGTTCTTCGGTATTATGATTAACGTGAAGTAAACGAAGTAGGACGTGCAACTTCCTCGGAAGTTGCTTAAAACCTATAACGTGAATTTTAAAATATTTAGACGCTTAAATCAAAAGGCGAGGAAAGAAGAAATGCTCACGTCTCAATAAGGAGCCGTATTAATACAAAGAGGAATTTGTACTTGACTCTGGATGGGAGCAAAGTTGGAAAATTTGTCAAAAACAACATTGTTTACACCGGCTAAAATTAATCTACGGAGACGTAATTTGTAGTTGGCATGAAGAGACGAACACCTTGTTTTATAACAGAAGGAGGCGGAAGGCAGCGTAAAAAGTTCTGACTTAAAACAGAAAAACCAGAGTACAATTCACTTATATTGTGTTTCCTTTAAGTGGTTTTTCTACAAAGCCACTCCACAGTAATATGTAAGTTGGCAAATAATACTACATTCACCCCTTATAGGATAGGAATAAAACTGAAGTAGCTTTGACATTGTAGTAATGCCCCATGCGTGTTGGGATGCAAGATGCGGTTTTTGGCGGGCACGCTGTGGTTAGACGGTCGGCGATAACGGCTTTTCTTCGGAAATCAAGTAATTTCCGCAGATGTGCAGAGAGGTATGAGAGTGACATCGATCTGAGCTGTAACGTGGAAGACGTAAACCCAAACGATGGGATCGCCTGAATCATCGTGCTCGGTCTTTCGGTCGGCCGAGCAGCTGTGGGGTATAACGCTGACAGATTTCCACTACTTGCATAACACAGTCTAGCAACACACCCTTGCGTCAAATTGAGGCCGTAAAAATACTATTTCCTTGAGTATAATGCTGGCTTTGGACATCTGCCAACAAATACTTTATCGTCACAAGATTGTGTAAATTATAAATAAATGTATTAAGTTGCTTACAGGCTACAATAAATGTTCTGATATGAAATTAACCCGATGGTGTATTTTGCTATGCACACTTTAAACACTAGAGCAACGTACTACACTGAATTAAGTGGAGTACGTACGTCCTATACCCACAGTGTTAAATTTGCAATATTGGTGACCCATTATCTCAGAACTTGTGACAGATAGAGATCTGAAATTTTTGGGATGTATACTATCAGTCCTTTTCGGATTACTGAACCACTATCAAAATGTACAGAGAAATAATTAGCTAGTTATGATTCTTTTTAAATGTTGTTCAATATTTTCTTTTTAAAGTCCACTTTTTCTTCCGTAAGTAAAAAGCCGTTAGAGGTAGAGATGTTTTGGGAGGTTCAGTAGCTGCAGTAAGGAACATTGTGTAAAATTAGAGATATGTATCTGTAATAGTTCCTGAGATAATGGGTCAAATAATTTTAAAAATGTCATTTCTGGCAAATCAAGTTCAATCATTTTATTTGATATTAACTTACACATGGAGGCATGCCAGATTCTAGAAACAGCCAGACCTATAATCAGCATTATCTCGATCCTGTTCTTGACAATCCTGTAAACCTAGAAGCTTCCTTCTTTTCCTGCCTCTTACTTCTTTAGTCATTTCCTCTGCTCCACGCTGGGCTTTCATGATCCTAAGTCGATCCACTCGCTGAAAGGCTTGCAGTGTGTTGGCACCTGGAGTGATACCAAGTTCCTCTAGTACCCCAATTCTTCCCTTTATATCATCATTAAACGTTATCACAGTATCACAAACACCCAAGCATAGAGTTTTCCTTCCTACAAAGACATTTTTTGGTATGCAGGTCCAAATTACATCATTGAAACACTCATTCGCGTTTTGTGTTCGACCATGGAGACATTTGGAAAGAAGGTCAGGATGAGCTAATTCTCTATACAGGGTGATACAAAAAGATACGGCCAAACTTTCAGGAAACATTCCTTACACACAAATAAAGAAAAGATGTTATGTGGACATGTGTCCGGAAACGCTTAATTTCCATGTTAGAGCTCATTTTAATTTCGTCAGTATGTACTGTACTTCCTCTATTCACCGCCAGTTGGCCCAATTGAAGGAAAGTAATGTTGACTTCGGTGCTTGTGTTGACATGCGACTCATTGCTCTACAGTACTAGCATCAAGCACATCAGTACGTAGCGTCAACAGGTTAGTGTTCATCACGAACGTGGTTTTGCAGTCAGTGCAATGTTTACAAATGCGGAGTTGGCAGATGCCCATTTGATGTATGGATTAGCACGGGGCTATAGCCGTGGCGCGGTACGTTTGCATCGAGACAGATTTCCAAACGAAGGAGTCCCGACAGGAAGACGTTCGAAGCAATTGATCGGCGTCGTAGGGAGCACGGAACATTCCAGCCTATGACTTGCGATTGGGGAAGACCTAGAACGACGAGGACACCTGCAATGGACGAGGCAATTCTTCGTGCAGTTGACGATAACCCTAATGTCAGCGTCAGAGAAGTTGCTGCTGTACAAGGTAACGTTGACCACGTCACTGTATGCAGAGTGCTACGGGAGAACCAGTTGTTTCCGTACCATGTACAGCGTGTGCAGGCACTATCAGCAGCTGATTGGCCTCCACGGGTACACTTCTGCGAATGATTCATCCAACAATGTGTCAATCCTCATTTCAGTGCAAATGTTCTCTTTACGGATGAGGCTTCATTCCAACGTGATCAAATTGTAAATTTTCGCAATCAACATGTGTGGGCTGACGAGAATCCGCACGCAGTTGTGCAATCACGTCATCAACACAGATTTTCTGTGAACGTTTGGGCAGGCATTGTTGGTGATGTCTTGATTGGGCCCCATGTTCTTCCACCTACGCTCAATGGGGCACGTTATCATGCTTTATTACGGGATACTCTACCTCTGCTAGAACATTTGCCTTTACAAGTACGACACAACATGTGGTTCATGCACGATGGAGCTCCTGCACATTTCAGTCGAAGTGTTCGTACGCTTCTCAACAACAGATTCGGTGACCGATGGACTGGTAGAGGCGGACCAATTCCATGGCCCCCACGCTCTGCTGACCTCAACCCTCTTGAATTTCACTTATGGGGGCATTTGAAAGCTCTTGTCTACGCAGCCCCGGTACCAAATGTAGAGACTCTTCGTGCTCGTATTGTGGGCGGCTGTGATACAATACGCCATTCTCCAGGGCTGCATCAGCGCATCAAGGATTCCATGCAACGGAGGGTGGATGCATGTATCCTCGCTAACGCAGGACATTTTGAACATTTCCTGTAACAAAGTGTTTGAAGTCACGCTGGTACGTTCTGTTGCTGTGTGTTTCCATTCCATGATTAATGTGATTTGAAGAGAAGTAATAAAATGAGCTCTAACATGGAAAGTAAGCGTTTCCGGACACATGTCCACATAACATATTTTCTTTCTTTGTGTGTGAGGAACGTTTCCTGAAAGTTTGGCCGTACCTTTTTGTAACACCCTGTATATTGGTTTAATAGCTTCCATCACTGCAGATGGTATGCTATTTTTGTGCCTAAATTGTTCCTCGCTACCCGTTGCCTGAGCTTTGCGGTACTTGCACCATGAATCAGCACCCAGTGGACAAAGACCATGTATGGGTGTATCGTCAGTGGGAGATTTGTGGAAGAATGTAGCCCGCACTGCTTGTTTCATCCCTTGTATGTCATGTGTATTGTTTCTTATTGCTATTCGATAATAATGCTGAAGTTCATCAATGTTTTTGTCTGTAAGTCTTCCTTTACCATTTAGAGTCTTTCCATCTGATAACTTTTCTTTTCCTTTTGTCTGCTTCAGTTTTCGTAGAACTGTTCCCATCCGTTTTTGTAACGTGGCCCACACATTCTATCTTAACAATCTGCTTATTACCATAAGGTTGGCTTTCACTACTGATTTGTAAGCTTTTGAATCACCATCCCCCAAATACTCAGTGTAACACACACCTCTCTCGTGTTGTGAACGTCTGAACTTAGAAACAACTGCAGTAACCTCCATACCCCCACTAATTCCCTCATAATTCTTAGCACAGTTTGTTTTATGGCTTTCACTTGTTTCATCAACAGATTTACACTGATGACAGTATTTAGTTAGCACTTCAATGTCTGAAACTTTACCTGTGTCAACACTAGTGACAGTTGCAACTGCATTTTTTGATGTGTGGCCTCTCTTCTGCCATGTGCCATCAACTACCACAGGTAAGTCTGTTGTTTTACTTAATTCTACTGCTTCTTTAGCAGCAGCTTTCATAGAAGCAACAGCAACAGTTTTGACACATTCACCAATTACTTCTGTGTACTTACTTGATCTTACTTGGTGGGTTTGACAAGTTTAGCGTTACACATAACACTTCAGCTGCAGTCAGTCCTTTCCCAATGCACCTCATTCCACACAGGAATCTAACATTGCTCTCAAACTATCATTCTTGCACTTTTCAGCAGTCCAAAATGATGTCGAGAGCCTCCAAACTTCGTACTGAATATCAAGTTTGTTAGCCAGTCCAGTCCTTGCAGATGAGTCCTCAGAGTTGCTAATTTGCCCACCGCAAACCTTACATGACACAGAATCTTGCAAAACTTGTTCTAACACACTCAAATCTAAAAGAACATAACCTAAACTATTTTGATCTTTGCCAATAAATAAAACCTCATGCTCTCCAGGTTTCCTCTTCGAAGCACTAGTAGGCGTGTCCTTATCACGGATCTGTGAAAAATATATTTCAGGATCAACACTGGATTCAGATTTTGTGATATGCTGATTTCCGTTGTTGTTTGGTGGGGTTTAAGGGCGCTCAACTACTGAGGTCATTAGCGCCCAGTCACAGTTGTTAGAGCACATGGAATCTAGTAAAACTCAAGGGGAGGGGGGGGACAAGAAAGTCCTTACAAAGATGCAGATAAAATAAGTAAAAAGGTTAGATGTCTTTGGACAAGCCAGTCAAGGTTATAAAACGCAGAACACGAGCAGCTGCTCGAGCGTCATCAGCTAAAACATCCGGTAAAGTAGATGGCAGGGACAGGACAACACGAAATTGACTAAAACGGGGACACGACAATAAAACATGGCGCACTGTTAATGCCTGACCACAAGGGCACTGCGGGGCTGGGTCACCAGAGAGCAGGTAGCGGTGGCTAAACCGGCAATGCCCAATCCGCAACCTGGTCAGAAGGACCTCCTCGCGCCGAGATGGTCGGGAGGATGTTGTCCAAGCAGTTGGGAGCGGTTTTACTGCCCGGAGCTTGTTTCCTTGGAGGGATGACCAAGCATCCCACCACAACGACACAAGCCTCTTACATACATCCCCACAAACGTCAGATGACGGGACACAATGGGAGGCTGGCCGAGGCAGGAGGACTGCAGCCTTGGCTGCAGCATCCGCAGCCTCATTCCCAGGCACTCCTACATGTCCGGGAACCCACAGAAAGCTGACAGAATCACCATTATCAGTGAAAGAATGGAGGGACTGCTGTATCCGTTGAATCAAGGGATGGGCCGGATAGGGAGCTCCAAGGCTCTGAAGAGCACTGAGTGAGTCAGAGCAGAGTACATACGATAATTGGCGGTGGCGGCGGGCATACTGAACGGCCTGATGGAGAGCAAAAAGCTCGGCCGTAAAGCTGGAACATTGGTCGAAGAGCCGGTATTTAAAGGTGGCGGCCCCGACGACAAAGGCACAGCCGACACCATCGTCAGTTTTGGAGCCATCGGTGTAAATAAAGGTGTGACCGGCAAGTCGAGCACGAAGTTCGACAAACCGTGAGCAATGCACTGCAGCTGGAGTACCCTCCTTCGGGAGTGAGCTGAGGTCGAGATAAATATGAACCGGAGCCTGGAGCCAAGGTGGTGTCGGGCTCTCACCCTCTCTGAAGGTGGTAGGGAGGGCAAAATCCAATTGTCGAAGCAGGCGACGGAAGCGGACTCCGGGGGGCAGCAGGGCAGACACATACAACCCGTACTGACGGTCGAGAGAATCGGCGAAGAAGGACTTGTAAGAGGGGTGGTCGGGCATAGACAACAGCCGGCAGGCATACCGACACAGCAGTACGTCGCGCCGGTAGGTCAATGGTAACTCGGCAGCTTCAGCATAAAGACTCTCGACAGGACTAGTGTAGAAGGCTCCGGTCGCAAGACGTATCCCCCGATGGTGGATGGAGTTGAGCCGGCGTAAGGGGGATGGCCGAGCGGACGAGTAGACGAAGCTCCCATAATCCAGCTTCGATCGGACTATGGACCGATACAAGCGAAGCAGGACAGTGCGATCCGCTCCCCAAGATGAACCGCTAAGAACTCTGAGGACATTAAGGGAACGTGTACAACGGGCCGCCAAATAAGAGACATGTGGAGACCAACACAGTTTCCTGTCCAACGTGAGCCCTAGAAACTTAGTTGTGTCCACGAATGGGAGAACAACGGGACCGAGATGTAAGGATGGCGGAAGGAACGCTTTATATCGCCAAAAGTTGATACAAACCGTCTTCTCGTCAGAGAACCGGAAGCCATTTGCCACGCTCCATGAGTAGAGGCTGTCTAGACAACGCTGAAGGCAGCGCTCCAGGAGGCATGTTCTCTGGGCACTGCAGTAGATCGCGAAGTCATCGACAAAGAGAGAGCCTGAGACATTAGGTGGAATGCAATCCATAATTGGATTTGTCGCGATGGCAAAAAGGACTACGCTCAAGACGGAGCCCTGAGGCACTCCGTTCTCCTGGAGGAAGACGGAACCCACACGTACCCTAAACTTTCGATCCGTTAAAAAGGAATCAATAAAAATGGGCAGGCGACCGCGTAGGCCCCACCTGTGCATACTGCGGAGGATACCTCCTCTCCAACAGGTATCATAAGCCTTCTCCAAGTCGAAGAACACGGCTACCGTTTGGCGCCTTCGCAAAAAGTTGTTCATGATGAATGTCGACAAGGTCACAAGGTGGTCAACAGCGGAGCGGCGGCGACGAAAGCCGCATTGGACATCAGTAAGTAGCCGTCGAGATTCAAGAATCCAGACTAACCGAGCATTAACCATGCGCTCCATCACCTTACATACACAGCTTGTAAGAGAAATGGGGCGGTAACTAGAAGGAAGGTGTCTATCCTTCCCGGGTTTGGGTATAGGAACAACAACGGCGTCACGCCAACGCATGGGGACTTGACCTTCGGTCCAGACGCGATTGTAGGTACGAAGAAGGATGCTTTTGCCCGCCGGAGAAAGGTGTGCCAGCATCTCAACGTGAATGGCATCTGGCCCCGGAGCAGAGGACCGGGACAGTGCAAGCGCACGTTCGAGTTCCCGCATAGTAAAGGGGGCATTGTAAGTTTCCAGATTCAGCGAGTGGAAGGAAGGTCGCCGAGCCTCTTCTGCCTCTTTCCTGGGAAGGAAGGCAGGATGGTAATGGGCGGAGCTTGAAACCTCCGCGAAAAAGCGGCCAAAGGCATTGGAGACAGCCACAGGATCAACAAGCACCTCATGACCTGAGGTAAGGCCAGGTACCGAGGAGTGGGCCTTAATGCCCGACAGCCGGCGCAGGCTACCCCAAACGACGGAAGAGGGAGTAAAACTGTTAAAGGAGCTGGTGAAAGAGGCCCAACAAGCTTTTTTGCTGTCTTTGATGACTCTACGGCATTGCGCTCGGAGTCGTTTGTATTCAATACAATTCGCCAACGTAGGATGGCGGCGAAAGGTGCGTAAAGCACGTCGTCGAGCACGGATAGCGTCCCTACAAGCCTCGTTCCACCAGGGGACGGAAACGCGACCTGAAGAAGAAGCAGTACGAGGAATGGAACGTTCGGCAGCATTGATGATAACAGCCGTGAGGTATTCGACCTGACTGTCACAACTGGGAAAATCGTGGTCCGGGAACGTCGCCAGGGAGGAGTAAAGTCCCCAGTCAGCTTTCAGTATGTTCCAGCTCGAAGGACGTGGGGATGGGGTGTGGTGCAGGAGACGAACGACACAGGGGAAGTGGTCGCTCGAATAGGTGTCAGAAAGGACATACCACTCGAACCGACGGGCAAGAGTGGTAGAACAAATCGAGAGGTCCAAGTGGGAATAGGTATGAGTAGAGTCCGAGAGGAAAGTCGGGGCGCCAGCATTGAGGCAGACAAGATTTAGATGGTTGAAGACATCCACCAAGAGTGAGCCTCTTTGACAGGATGCAGGAGAGCCCCAAAGGGGATGATGGGCATTGAAGTCGCCAAACAATAAAAACGGCGGGGGAAGCTGAACGATCAGGTGCATCATGTCAGCCCGACTAACAGCAGATGACGGTGGAGTGTAGATGGTACAAACTGAAAAAGTGAAGGCAGAAAGAGTAATGCGGACAGCTATTGCTTGGAGTGGGGTGGTCAGTGGGATGGGATGGTAATAGATATCGTCCCGAACGAGCAACATGACCCCACCATGAGCTGGGACACCGTCCACAGGGGTGAGGTCATACCGCTCCGAGGTATAGTGGGTAAAGGCAATACGGTCAGTCGGGCGCAACTTGGTTTCCTGGAGACCAAGGACGAGTGGACAGTGCAGGCGGAGGAGCAGTTGTAATTCCTCCCGATTAGATCGAATACCTCTTATGTTCCAATGAAACAACGCCATCGCTAGTCAAAAAGTTGGGGGAACGAGACGGGGGAAGAGCTGGTCACCCCGACGGCCGCGGAGGGCCAGGTTGCGAGGGAACAACGCTACAACCGACGGGAGGCGGATCCGGTTCCATCAACTCGTCGCCAGCTGCGGCCGCTGACCCTGGTTGTGTAGGAGGGGCAGCATCGTTTGCTGACGAAAGGCCAGCTGAGCGCCTGGCAGCAGAGCGTCCCGGCGAAACTGAGGACGGCCGGGAGCAGCGACTCACGGATGGAGCGTCAGACGAAACGCGCCGGGGTGGAGAAGGGGATAGAAACTTCTTCTTGGAGGCCTTCTTGGAAGGCCGAGGAGGCACAGGTATGGTGGGCTGGACCCGAAGAAGGTCCTCACGCGCGGGGTCCGTTTTGGAACGCCGGACCTCGGAAGCTGGGGTCCGGAACGTTTCCCCAATGGACGCCTGAGAAGAGGATCGCTTCTCAGGTGGCGTGGGGGCAGGAGGAGGAGGAAGGGTGGCCCCTGGGGCAGAGGGGGTGGGGGCCACGGGGGAGGAGGATTTGGAAGGGAGGGATTTGGGAGGCGGAGGCAGAGCCCCCTGATGGGCGGAGGAGGCGGAGGGGGGACAGGATAGGGGTGAGGATACCGCGGAAGGAGTGGACACAACTGAGGCAAACGAAGTGGTCAATGGCACGGGATGGAGGCGGTCATACTTCTTCCTGGCCTCAGAATAAGAGAGCCGATCCAAAGTTTTGATTTCTTTTATCTTCTTCTCCTTCTGATATGCGGGGCAGTTTGAGAATCTAGGCGAGTGGACGCCAGGACAATTAATGCACCGAGGTGGTGGGGTGCATGTATGTTCCTCACGAAGAGGACGTCCACAATCGCCACAAAGGGGCTCAGCCTCACACCGTGACGACATGTTCCCAAAGCGCAAACACCTAAAACAGCGCATAGGAAGCGGGACGTAAGGTCGCACGTCACACCGGTAGCACATCACCTTTACCTTCTCCGGGAGAACGTCCCCCTCGAAGGCGAGGATAAAGGCCCCGGTGTCGATGCGATGGTCTTTGGGGCCGCGCTGGACTCGCCGGACGAAATGCACGCCTCGGCGCTCCAGGTTGGCCCTGAGCTCCTCATCAGATTGTAGCAGGAGGTCACGATGAAAAATAACCCCCTGCGTTCTATTTAGTGCCAGATGTGGGACAATGGATACTGGGATGTCCCCTAGGCGGTCGCACGCCTGGAGCGCCGCCGACTGTGTGGCGGAGGTGGTCTTGATAAGAACTGACCCTGAACGCATCTTGCTGAGAGCCTCGATTTCCTCAAAGATGTCCTCAATGTGCTGAACAAAGAACATGGGCTTGGAGGTGGCGAATGTCCCCCCATCGGTTCGAGAACAGACCAAATAGCGGGGAAAGTACTTCGCCCCAAGCCGGCGGGCCTGTCCCTCCTCCAATGGAGTGGCCAAGGGGGAAACGGCAGGAGAACCAGAACTAGAAACGGTACCTTTTCTTTTGAAAGACTCGGCCGCAGAGCGACCTGATACGTGTTGACGTTTCATCTGCGAAACGTCCGCCCCGATACCACCCACTCCGACCAGGGGCTCTCCCCACGGGCGCCACCCAGCCGCAGCAAGGGCCACCTGGCAGGATGACCATTGCCGGGAGTCCTGATGCCCCAAGGAGACGGGCATCTACTCCTTGGCCGACGTGGGGAGGGTGCAGCTCAGGTATCGGCAGTACGATCCCTGTATTGTCAGGGGGCTACAACCTAGAGGGTACATGACGACCCCACCACAACGGGCTGGCTACCGTGCTGGATTTCTGGTGCCATGTAAAGTCCATCATGATCGCTCGTGCAGATGGAGATGCACTATGGGCGTAACTTTGACAACCCATCAGGCGTTTAGGCCCAATTTGAGGAATAGTGGGTTGGGTTACAACGCCGGTGCAATGCTGAGTGCCAAGGTCTTAGTGCACTTAGGACCAGTGGTACACCACATAAGGTGTCCTTCCCCAAAAGGCTCTTACTTCTATAGAATTTTGAAAAATGGAGGTCAAACCCCAAGGGGGACCATCGCATGGAAGGCCGAAACGGTTGAAACTCCTTTTAGTCGCCTCTTACGACAGGCAGGAATACCTTGGGCCTATTCTTACCCCGGACCCGCAGGGGGGATGCTGATTTCCGTGGAAACGTCGCTTCTTAAAACAACACTTTCTTTTCGTCATGTTGAAAAGAGGTATAAGATCGTATAATAACACACAAAACCACTATGTTTTCAGTTCAGAACTTATGAAACACGACAACCACAAAGTAAATAAATAAAATGCATGTGCTTTACCGCCATTTCTGTTTACACAGTGCATCCAACCTCTTAACACGAACATTAACATGATTTCAAGGAATAAATAGCTGAAAACCACAGCCTTCTAGACTGAATAGCTCAAGAGATAGAGATACTTAGGAAAGTCAGTGCAGAATGACCGAATAATTTTACACGCGCACTGTTAATTTTGAAATGATAAAAACTACACTACCAATAGGAATTTTTCGACAAATAATGCACCAAATTATTCAGGAGAGATCAAAGATTAATAAGAGATAATAATCCGTAAATGTCACTTTTTGACCAATTCCACCATACGTACTCCCCTTAAGTCACATACCACCGTGCTCTACCATGTATATTTTACTTGTAGGTATTTCTTCTCAGCAACTGCGTTGCATGTTTAGAAAATAGGGCAGCTGTTGCTACTCAGGTAGTTACTATTACAATCGGGTCCATTTGGGACAGGAATAATTCCCAAAGGCGACACTCATCGCCTCCTTCTTTACAGCACTAACTCCCTTGCTGCTGAAGAGTCACGGCTTCAACAAAGACGTTCTACATCGAAAGCAGCTCCTTTGCTTATAGTCATCGTTGTAACAACAATGTAAGTAGTAACTACACGTACTGGGAGGCGTTAACTGTCTGATACGGAAAGAAAACAATGTTCAAGTATTTACCAACAATCAAAAGAGTAGGTTATTGATCACAAAGTCTTACAAGACTACTGAAGCTTGAAGAAAGAGTTCCCAAATTTTCAAACTTTTGTGAGGTACCTCGTACGTTTTAAGAGTCGTCAGGACACTTGACAATGCATTTCCTTATTATGAGGTGAACGATTTGTCGTAATATTACGGAAAATATTACATGATGAAAGAAATATCGGAAATGAAATTAGCGTCAAAAGATTACTGAATTACTGCAGACTGAAAATACTACAGGTTGTACTCATGGATCACAGCATATCATAACCAAATCTTCCAGCAACAAGAAAAATTCTGTAATGATGTTCAGCGTATTCGACCTCCGAGACATAATGCGGAATGTTTTGACAGCGTGGGAAACTATCATTTGTACGCAGTCTACATTGCATGGTTAGCGAATATGTTGTAGTTTCTTTACTACTTTCGCGGGATACTTAACTAGCGCAGAATAAAATTACCTTTAAATCCTAGACGTTTTACCGCACACTAACATCATTATTCAGTACTGTTTTGTTTCTTTTCACCGCTGTCTATCTGGTAATCACTTGGGACAAACGAAATTAATTTAAACCTCTGGTTGAAGGGTGAACTGAAGTCGCCTGTCAAGGGTGATGTTTTGTTTTAATCCAGTGACAATTTTTTGTAATATTTTTCAATGTTTCATGAAGAAGAACCTTTATGTTAGCATGAAAGGTATTTTGGCCTAAAACATAATGTTATTGATCGTTCTTGCTTATCTGAATCTTCATGCTTTTGGAACCAATCGTGTCCTGCATATACTGCATCTGTAAATGTCTAAAACCAAGCTGCATTTAAGATATTCACTTTTAGTAACAGTTTCGACTGTTACTAATCACTGTTTGGCAGAAGGATATCAGTTACAGTGTCTGTGTGGATACAAACATGATATTCCCTCTCATTCTACACAGTGTCAAAAACACGAACTCGACACAGCATTTAACATGCGGAATTTGAATATTTTAGAGGATATCCATTATGTCAGCAGTATAATAGTACACCGCACCCAACTGCTGGAAAATTACAAACGGTTAAAACCACTTCAATGTTCCGCTTCGGAACCACGACTACTGGTGTGTCCAAATGAATCTGTTATTCATTTTACGTAAAAAGTAGTTATAAACCAGATAACCGGATGGGGATTTCCGTCCGTCATGAAAGACCCACCCACGGCGCCTCTTCACACGGTTTTGACCAAGATTGTCAGACCCTTCATGCCGTCAGACTGCAGCTGAAAAACAGCAAGCCACTCAAAAAGCAACAGAATATACCTGAAACTTAATGCAAAAAATATAAAGTAGTTCTTGAAAAGTCTCTATTTTAATAGATTCTACTTTCGACACACAATAATCCCTATATATGTAGAATTATATTTGCTGTCCAGAATAAATGAGTACTCTGCAGTGAAGTGCGCGCTGTTTTGATACTTCGTGACAGATTAAAACTGTGTGACAGACAGGGACGCGAACCCGGAAACTTGCCTCTCTAACCGACTATGCTATTCAAACGTAACTCACTATCCACCTTCGCAGCTCGACTTTCACCAGTGCTTCTCTCCTACGTCCCAAATTTCACACAAGTTCTGCTCACCTTGCTCACCTTGAGGCACTAGAGTTCCTGGAAGAGACGATTCTCTGGAGAAATGGGACAGCCAAAATCTAGGGGATTGTTTCCAGTGTAAAGGGAATGTTCTGGGTTCGAGTCCTGGTACGATGTCGCTTCTTCATCCCTCAAGCTCAACAACAGTTCTCGGGTATGCAGCCGGATCATAACGTCTTCATGACACAATATTTCCGCGGTCCAACTGGCCGCCATCTTCAGGTGAGAGTGCTGGTGCACGATCTCGCCGGAACTGACTTCCTAGCGCAAGCGGCGGCCCCTATATAGGCCACAGAAGACCCACAACGCGTGCGCGAGAAGGTGCCGTAACTGCCCTCTAGCGCAGTAAACATACCGCGCCGCCAGTGGTGGAAATAGGCGAAATCGAGATATCGCTGTCAAAAATCAAAAAATATTTATTCCGACGATCGAAACACGGACCGTTGTTTTTTAATGTCAGATAACACCGGGTCCCAAGTCTTACTTAAAAGATAACCGTTGTCTCTATTAATAAGATTGTCAGATAAACGAATCTCTATGGATTCTTTTAAAACACAGTCCCAATAGCGAGATGCAGGGGCAACCATTTGTGTCTCGTCATAGAGCATTCTGTGTCCTTCAGTGAGAGAGTGCTCCGCCACTGCAGATTTCTCAGGTTGAAGCAGCCGTGTGTGCCGCTGATGCTCAACACATCGGTCCTGAATGTTCCGGATTGTCTGACCAATATAAGCCTTCCCACAGTGGCAAGGGATCTTGTACACACCGGGCTTCCTCAAACCCAAGTCATCCTTTACAGAGCCAAGGAGCGCTCTAATCTTGGCTGGCGGACGAAAAATACTTTTGATATGGTATCTTTTCAGAATTCTTCCTATCTTCGAGGAAATGCTCCCAGCAAAAGGGAGAAAAGCCACCGATTTGCAGGTATCTTCAGGTGGTTCAGGCGAAGGTCCAAACTGGAAAGCACGACGGATCTGTTTATCTGTATAGCCATTCTGCTTGAACACAACCTTCTGAAATGGCATAAGCTCTTCTCACCAACGTCCGCAGGACCCCCGTACGCTGGAACGATGGATGACAGCTATAAGCATGCAGGTAACGGTCCGTGTGCGTAGGCTTTCGATAAACACTTTGTCCCAGTGTCCCATCATCCTTTCTGAAGATAGGAAGAATTTTGAAAAGATACCATATCAAAAGTATTTTTCGTCCGCCAGCCAAGATTAGAGCGCTCCTTGGCTCTGTAAAGGATGACTTTGGTTTGAGGAAGCCCGGTGTGTACAAGATCCCTTGCCACTGTGGGAAGGCTTATATTGGTCAGACAATCCGGAACATTCAGGACCGATGTGTTGAGCATCAGCGGCACACACGGCTGCTTCAACCTGAGAAATCTGCAGTGGCGGAGCACTCTCTCACTGAAGGACACAGAATGCTCTATGACGAGACACAAATGGTTGCCCCTGCATCTCGCTATTGGGACTGTGTTTTAAAAGAATCCATAGAGATTCGTTTATCTGACAATCTTATTAATAGAGACAACGGTTATCTTTTAAGTAAGACTTGGGACCCGGTGTTATCTGACATTAAAAAACAACGGTCTGTGTTTCGATCGTCGGAATAAAAATTTTTTGATTTTTGACAGCGATATCTCGATTTCGCCTATTTCCACCACTGGCGGCGCGGTATGTTTACTGCGCTAGAGGGCAGTTACGGCACCTTCTCGCGCACGCGTTGTGGGTCTTCTGCGGCCTATATAGGGGCCGCCGCTTGCGCTAGGAAGCCGCCTCGACACCCTAGTTTAAGTCTCTTCCCTTCCCTCTCTTCCCCCCCTCCTTCCCGTCATGGCGCGGCACGAGTCTCGCATCCTCTTCCAGAACATTCGCTCCTTCCGCTCCAACAAATACCTCCTCATGCACACCCTCTCCCACCACCAGGTCGACACCTTCCTCTTGAACGAAACCTTTCTCCAGCCCCACCATTCTATCCGCACCTCCCCCTATATCCTCCACCGCACTGACGCTCTTGGTCCTCGTGCGCAGGGTGGAGTCGCGATTGGCCACCTTAAGCATATCCCTGTCCGGCCACAACCTCTCCTCAATGGCCCCACTGAACACCTCATCCTTAGCGTCTTCTTCCCCTCCCTCACCATTACCTGTGCCACCATCTATGTCCGCTCCACTGCTCCTCTTCCTTATGACTTCATCTCACACATTGACCACACCTTCTCCACTTATGTGATTGCCGCCGACCTCAACATCCATAGCCGCACTCCTGCTGCCCTTCGGCGGTGGCATCAGTTCCTCTCCACACTTCAAGGTGACCTTGTTCCTCTTCCCCAGCTCGCTCACCCGACCTGAAAGTAACACCACCCCCAATGTTGTCATTGCCTCCGCCAATCTCCTTGGGCGTATCACTGTCGCCGTCCTTGACCCCACAGGTAGCGATCACCTCCCTGTCCTTCTCACCATCACATCTGCAAACCGCCCCCCTCCAGCTCCGCACCCTGCACCCCCTCCCAAGGTCGTCCATGACTATCGCCGTGCCAACTGGGATGCCTACCGGGACTCCATCTCCGCCCAGGTCGAAAGCCACCCTCTTACCTATCGCCATCCTGACGACATCAACCACGCCACGTCCTTCCTTCAGCAGGTAATTACTGACGCCGTGGAGGCCCATGTTCCTACTAAAACCATCCACCCACACCGTCCCACTCTCCCTCCGCGGGCTGTCCTCCTCCTCCGTGAATCCCGCCGCCTCTATCGCTCCTTCCTGCACACTCGTGACAGGGATACACTCCAACGCCACCGGCAAATACAGCGACACGTACGGAACCTTATTACAGCAACGAAACGCCGAGACTGGCGCCAGACCTGCACACGACTCAACGCCACCCTCCCTATCAACTCCTCGAAGTACTGGTCCGCCTTCCATCGTCTTACTGGTTCCCTTTCCGCTCCCCACTACCCCCTTCTCCATAACGATCGCCCCCTTCCTGACAACCTCAGTATGGCCAACCACTTCGCTTCCCACCTTTCCGAGGTCTTCTCCATCCCCGATGATCCCCACTTTGATTATTCTCTTTTCCCCACGGTCATGGAACGTGCCGATACCTCGGTCGCTCCTCTTGCTCCTAGTCTCCAGTACTTGGGGCAGTTGCCCCCCTCCGACATAAACACTCTCATCACAGCACAAGACATTAAACTTATCCTCCGGTCCAAACGCAACACGGCCCCTGGTCACGACTGTGTCACCTACCGTCACCTTCGCGAAAGCCCCTATTCCTTCCTGACTGTCCTCGCCCATCTCTATAATGTCGTCCTCTCTACTGGCTTCTACCCTGACCTGTGGAAGACCTCCCGCGTCCTCTTATTCCTCAAACCCAACAAACCCCCTTCTGCCGCCTCTTCCTATCGTCCCATCTGCCTCACCTCCGTCTTCAGTAAGGTCTTTGAATCCATCCTCTCCCGCCGTATCCATCAGCACCTTGCTCAACACCACCTCCTCCCCCTTACCCAGTGTGGCTTCCGACCCTCCTTCTCTGCTGACGACCAACTCCTCAACCTTGTTCACCTTCTGTCCCTCCAGCTCAACTCCCGTCGCTCCGCCATTTTTGTTTCCCTTGACCTCCAAAATGCCTATGACCGTGTATGGCATCCCGGTCTCCTCTTTAAACTTCAAACCTACGCCCTGCCTATCAATTTTGTCCGTCTGGTCGCTTCCTTCCTCTCGCACCGTCCTTCCTATGTCACCCTCCACAACACCAACTCCCATATCTTTTATCCCACGGCTGGCGTCCCCCAGGGTTCTGTCCTCTCCCCTCTCCTTTATCTCTTGTATACAGCTGATATGCCCAAGCCACCCCCACCAGTCCACCTTCTCCAGTATGCTGATGACACCGCCTTCCTGGCTCTCTATCCTACCCTTCAACAGTCTCAACGTACCCTCCAAACCCACCTTAACCAGTTCACCACTTGGTGTAACCAGTGGTTCCTCCGTCTCAACCCCTCCAAAACCCAGGCAATCATCATAGGCCGCACCACTTGCTCCTTCCGCCTCCATGATTTCTCCCTCACCCTTTATGGTCGTCCTATCCAACTCACCCCCACGCTGAAATACCTTGGCCTCACCCTTGACCGCCACCTCACCTGGACCCCTCATCTCCTCACCATCCAGCAGAAAGCCCATTCCCGCCTCCGCCTTCTGAAACTCCTGTCTGGCCGGACATGGGGCTTGCATCCTTCTACCATCCTCCACACCTACAAATCCCTCATCCGTCCTATCCTCTGTTATGCCAGCGTTGCCTGGATCTCCGCCCCCACCCGCTTTTACAAGGCCCTCCAAATCCTTGAACGCCATGCGCTCCGCCTTGCCTTCCGTATCCGCCTTCCTTCCCCCACACGGCTCCTGTATGAACTGATCCCCTTCCCCCACCTCCTCCTGTTCCTCCAACATCTCCGCATCCTTTACATTGTTCGCAGGCTTGATCCCCCCCACCCTCTGGTTTCCTCCTTCCTCTCCACCCCCCGCCCATTGCCGCGCCTCTATCGCTGTATCCCTCCCTCTCTCCACCTCCACACCCTCCATCTCCTTCATCAGGGCAATTTCCAACGCCTCCTCCTCCCGGATGACGAACTTCGCCGTGACATCTACCCTTCCTTCCAACTATAGCCTGGCCTTGTTCCCCCCCCCCCCTCCCCAGGGCCCCCTTTTCCTCTTTCCTCCTCCTCCCAGAGCGGATTTTCCTCCGTCCCCCCCTCCCCTGAGACCCTGCACCCCATACTTGCCTGTCTCCTTCCCACATCCCTCCCTACCTGGTCCTCTTCCGCGCGCCCCCCGCTCACCTCCGCCATCTCTTCCCCTCTCTCCCTTCTCCAGGTCTCCCTCATCTCCTAGCGCCTGGCAGATCCTCTGTGTTGCTCTTCATCAGTGTGCCACATCAGTGTTGTTTAGTGCTGTTTCTCGTGTGCGTCACGAGGTGTGTTTTAATTGTGTCCTGCCTTGAGGTTCGCCGCCAGTGTTACGTTATGTGCTATGCCGTCCGTCGCTATCTTTATGCTCCAGTCTTACTGTGCCTTGTGTTCTTTTAACCGTCGCAGTGTGTGGCCTTTTATGTGTGCTACTTTTAAACAGTTTTTTCTCTCCATTTTACAGTCACCCCGTTTTTTGTCTATTGCCTTCCATGATGTTCCCCTTTTTTATATCTATGTTCACCTTCTTCTCTCCTTTGCTGTTTTTAAATGTCTTCTCTTGTTTTGTTCTATGTCTTTCGGCTGAAGAGCAGCGCCTATGCTGCTGCCAGCCCGCCCCGATGGGGAATTGAAATACAATAAAGGAAAAAAAAAACGCTAGGAAGTCAGTTCCGGCGAGATCGTGCACCAGCACTCTCACCTGAAGATGGCGGCCAGTTGGACCGCGGAAATATTGTGTCATGAAGACGTTATGATCCGGCTGCATACCCGAGAAGAATATTATCAGTTATTACGCCGGGAAAGCCTTCGTAGCCACAACAGTGGTTATATTTTTAAATTGTAGAATTATTTCACTAAAAGCATCGCAAATTAGGAAATACATGGTTGTAAGACGGATACAGTAGTGATAATCAGCAAATAGTGAAATTATGTAACTAAAAAGCTCTATAAAATAGAAAAGCTGTTCACGTGAAGGGGACACAGACGGTGTATGTAATAAGTCACGTTGACTTAGGTTCGCCAGGACGCCGAAACTGGTCCTACTAACGGATTAAATAGTTCTTATTCCAATTATTTTTCCTTTTAATACGTTTTAAACATGACTGTCGCAAAGCATGGTATGATGACGTATTAGTCACACAAACAACCACGTGAACGAAAATTTGACATATAAATAAATGCATTCAGCATAAGAGTATTACTTTTGTCTGTTCTGAGCTATATCGTAATTGGAAATTTCTTTCCTCCGGTTGAAACGATAAAATGATTTAGCTTGGGAACCATGCGACGGTAAATTCCCCTTGGGTAGGCGTAACGCGCAGAATCTGAGGCATCACTACAAATTATTATCACATGTGACACCGTACGTTATGTTGTTATTAGCTTTAAACTCATCTCTGAGTCGTATATAAAACGGTAATACTAAAGCCTTGTGTTTCCCTTTTCGCATTTTAAACGAGTCGTCCTCGGCGGGACGTTAAACTCTAATTTTACTTCCCGTTCCACAGCGTTGGAAAGCATTGTGTTCAGATGAGAGAAATTAATGTACAGTAGCATAAAAGCTTTCAGCCGACAAATGTGCCTCGAAATGAGATGCAATGTCCCATGCACCGACATTGTTGCAAACAAACCCCCCTCGACCTGGAGTAACGATCGTAAATTTTTGCAGCGGCTATAAACAGAAAATATTTATCACAGAGTTACAGAAATCGTGATGGCTACAGTTTCCGTTGCCTTTGAGCGGCAGCCGTCACCTTTACTAAGAATGCAGCGGCATTACGGGGCTTCATTTGGTTTATTGACTTCATTAAACGCTGAAGTAAGCAATAGCTATTTTTACATTGAAGTGCCGGCCGGGGGTGGCCGAGCCGTTCTAGGCGCTACGGTCTGGAACCGCGCGACCGCTACGGTCGCAGGTTCGAATCCTGCCTCGGGCATGGATGTGATGTCCTTAGGTTAGTTAGGTTTAAGTAGTTCTAAGTTTTAGGGGACTGATGACCTCAGAAGTTAAGTTCCATAGTGCTCAGAGCCATTTGAACCATTTTACATGCTCTTCCAGCATACGCTTTGATTTTATCTGACAAGTAAGTTTCTGCGGCGTTCCTATAAAGCACGCATCACAAAAGTTTAGCACGATGCCGATATCTTGTGCAGGCGTACTGCTAATGGTGGTTGCTGCGTTGTTATTGTGACTGTTCGTGTACCGAGCAGAAGCCTATCTCTGAAGTCGTTAGTACACATACACACCATTAGCTTGAGCGCTACTACGGGTAGAACGCCGCACTCGAATAGATTGCAGCATTTCAGTTGAAACTAAAGCAACAGTAGCGACATATTATAGACGTCTGCGGAACAACAGAGTGAACATCCATCATGCCACGAAGGATAATCACGAGCAATGATCGGGCCTGCACGTTACGCCCACAAGGTTTGTCAACCAGAGAAATTGCTCCATCTATGTATCGCAGCCACAGTGATGTGGTAATGGGCATGGAATCGGTTCCAACTGGCAGGAAGTGTTGAGGACGTACTCTGCACAGACTGTCCACGTTCCACAGGTGCACAGGGTGATCGATGCTAACGACTTTTACGTCAAAGGAATCGTAGGCTGAGTGCGTTCGAAGAGGCGCAGGACGTCATGAATAACATCAAACTGTTAGAAGACGATATCATGATGCGAATCTCCATTCTCGATTACCACTCCAAGCACCACGTCGTGCACCACAACACCACGGACTCTGTTACAGATGGGCAACACGTCGCCGCAGGGTTTCCCTGAAAATCGCACGCAGCGTGATTGGCGACAACCCGGTAGTATCGAACGCCTCCAACACCGTGGCCCACATGTACAAAAAGGTGATGTGGAGTGATGTTCTGGGGTACCGTTACATGGAACCACAGTAAACCTCTCGTGGTTGTTAAGTGCGCTGTCACCGTTCTACGATTAAAGGACGAGATTCTGTAACCAATAGCTGGACCGCATCGCCAACATTTTGGTGAAAATTTCATCTTGCCGGATTACACCTCGCGTGCTCATCGCGTTGTTCTTGTGAACATCTCCCTTCAGCATGCCAGGATCACCAGTTGTCTGCGTGTTCTCGGGACGTGAACCCAATTGAAAATGTGTTGGATGACCTGAAATGAGCTGTTTCTAGGCGTCAACTCTGCGTGACTTAGACACTGAAGTGTAGGGATCTCATGGATGCGGACGTTCCACCACGTATTGACGTTGCTCAGGAATGCTGCGTACCCTTCACCTCCCAACCTCCCTTATCGAAAGGACTATTTTGTCGTTACACAAACGTTTGTTTTTTGTAAAACAAAACTTTTTTTGATGACTGTCTACAACTGTTATGTGTTTTGAGGAAAACAAATTTGGGCCATCAGCTGTACAACTGTATATTTATTCTCTACATGTATCAGTTATAGCACCCATCTTCACAGGAGAAAAACAGTGTACCCACACAGGTGTACACTTTCATTAAATACGACATAGTCAAATGTAGAATGTACCAGGTGATCAAAAATCAGTATAAATTGGGAAATTTAATAAACCACGTAATAATGTAGATAGAGAGGTAAAAATTTACATACGTGATTGGAATAGCATGGGGTTTTATTAGAACCAAAAAAAAACAATGTTCACAAAATGTCCGACATATGGCGCTGGACAGCAAAACTGCTACCGTGACGGGTGAGAGGTACGCCGATATGTTATAGAATCGCATCATCCCCAGCCTGGCTTATAAACACCTGCTGGAACGTACGATGTTTATGCAGGATGGCGCTCCACCCCCATATTGCTAGACGCGTGAAAGATCTGTTGCGAGCGTCGTTTGGTGATGATCCTGCGCACAGCCGCCACTTTAGTCATGCTCGGCCTCCCAGGTCCCCAGACCTCAGTCCGTGCGATTATTGGCTTTGGGGTTACCTGAAGTCGCAAGTGTACCGTAATCGACCGACATCTCTAGGGATGCTGAAAGACAACATCCGACGCCAATGCCTCCCCATAACTCCGGAAATGCTTTACAGTGCCGTTCACTCGACTACAGCTATTGTTGAGGAATGATGGTGGACATATTGAGCATTTCATGTAAAGAACATCATCTTTGCTTTGTCTTACTTTGTTATGATAATTGTTGCTATTCTGATCAGATGAAGCGCCATCTGTCGGATATTTCTTGAACGTTTGTATTTTTTCGGTTCTAATAAAACCCCATGTCATTCCAAGCATGTGTGTCAATTTGTACCTCTCTATCTACATTATTCCGTGATTTATTCAGTTTTCAAATTTATACTGACTTTTTGATCACCCGGTACATGTTTTTCTGATATGCAAATTAATATATACGCATTCCTCAGAGATAATTATTGATTACTGTGCCATGAATTTCGAAATAAAGGAGAGATGCACAGCTTTTTTTGTGTGTGTTTTTCGTTTATCTTAATATCTTGACGCTTCCTGTGTACCTTCATTTCATTCAATAAGGTACTTTCGAACAAATAAGCAATGAGGAAGTTTCATAGACTGGTACATTATTTAAACCGTTTTATATCATCTTCTGTTAACGATACAGTTAGGAGAAATGGCTATGGATTGTGGTTGTAACTGGCGGACCTGTGTATGAAGTAGGAATCTGCGATGACAACTATCGAGAACCAACACGCTGCTGCTCTGAGTTGCAACGGCGTTGGAGACTCTACGGGACGTCAACTGTTCCTATAGATGCCTGCTGTCCTGACGCTGTTGTACCTCGACCCACCTACACATATGACACGGCCGATTCGCTCCGATTTGAGAACGGGTAGTGATCGATGAACTAGTGTCAGTTTACTGGACAAGAAATGAGTTGGTTCAAATCTTGTGTTCTGTATGTGCTAATGACGTAAAAGACAACAGATGAGGTACGACGATTCACAGCGTATTTTCAAACCGGAGAATATATTCCTCTAGTACGCAAACCATTACAGTTATTTGATACTTGTGATACAATTATGTTGAATTCCTCTCCATTATTTGCCAATCTAAGGCCGATAACAAGCGCTAGATCTTTATCAAATCGATTGCTTCAGACAGAAGGCCCCTTCAGCGACGAAGCTCACTTTCATTTGGATGGGTTAGTCAATAAGTAAAATTGGCGCATTTTGGCGGCTGAGAATATGCATTTCGCGATCGAGAAGTCTCTTCACCATCAACGGGTAATTGTGCGGTGTGCGATGTCCAGTCACAGAATAACCGGTGCGATATTCCTTGATGGCACTGTGACTATAGAACGGTACGTGAAGATCTTGAAAGATTTCATCCCCATTATCCACAAGTGACCCTGATTTCGACAAGATGTGGTTCATACAAGACGGAGCTCGAACCCCATCGAAGCAGAAGAGAGTTTGATGTCCCGGAGGAGCACTTTGCGGACTGCATTCAGGATCTGGTGTACATAGAGGCCACTGGCATGGGAGTCGATTGATTTTTTGTGGGGCTATATTAAAGACAAGGCGTACACCAATAGCCCCAAAACCATTGCTGAGCTGAAAACAGCCATTCGGGTGGTCTTCGACAGCATCAATGTTCCGACACTTTAGCGAGTAAAGAAGAATTTCGCTATTCGTTTGCGCCACATCATTATTCATCTGCGCCATATCATCCGCAAGAATGGCAGGCACATCGAACATGTTGTTACTTAAAGCCGAATATCTGTAGTGACGTTTACATGTTGAATAAAGTGTTTGTACGCCATAGTTTGCAACAAATTTTTCATATAGTTCAATAATCGTCACTCTGGAAATTTTTAAATAGTTAATGTTTGCTCCGATCTGACCATCTCTTTTCACATCGTCTTCTCACTTTTATGTACTTCATTAGCTCAGTGCGATTCAAGTTCCCGCATTTGATTTCCTGTCAAGAAGTTATTCTCGGAATTACTAACATTTATTGATACACATAACCACCTCTTATTCGAAGTGGCATAATTGCTTTTATGGACTATGTTCCATAAAATAATCCCATCAAGTCAATTTTTTCTTTTCGTCAGTCTTCTGACTGACCTGATACGGACCACCTCGACTGCTTCTTCTGTGCCACCCTCTTGCACCCAACGTCCTCGCGTATTTGTTGTATTCAACATGAAGAAAAAGAACTTCCCAGGTGAGATCGCATTTTAAAATCTTTGTTTACGATGACTGGATTCGGTAAACAGAGTTACCGTCATCTGATCTCAGTACAGATTAATACATGTCGACAATTTGTGCTACAAATACACTCCATATAAGAATTAGCTTGACAGTTGACGTACCGTAGTTTTATATGTTCCATTCTCTCCCTTGACCTGCACATTTTAATTACTACAGCTCCCTCCAATATCTCCGAAGTCATTCCCTCATGTCTCAACATGTCCGATCATTCTATGACATCTTATTGTATTTTCTTGTGATGCTTTCCTTAATAATTCTGTGAAACATCTCTCGTTATTTATTTTATCGGTCCACCTAATTTTCAATATCCTTCTACAGTATTACACCTCAAACCCTTAGATCCTCTTCGTTTCTGGTTTCATTTATGATTTCCTTGAAAGTGTGAAACAATCGAGCTTATCAGTCGAATTACGAAGTCAAAATCTCTCGATACAGGTAAATTATTTCGTATGACAATCAGTGCTTTAATTGCTACTATTGACTTAAAACATCGTTAATATTTTTCTATAACTTTTCAGATAACTTTACTCCATAAAATCCTATTCATGATACGATTATGGTTTGTGGGGCACTCAACTTCGTGGTCATCAGCGCCCGGCCGACCGCTGTGGCAGAGCGGTTCTAGGCGCTGCAGTCTGGAACCGCGCGACCGCTACGGTCGCAGGTTCGAATCCTACCTCGGACATGTTCTCAGGTTAGTTAGGTTTAAGTAGTACTAAGTGCTATTGGACGGATGTCCTCACGTGTTAAGTTCCATTGTGCTCAGAGCCTTTTGAACCATTTGAACCATCAACGCCAGTACAATTTCTAAATCTTTCCAGTTCCAGTCTCGGGACATCCCGAATAATGATGAGGACCACACAAACACCCAATACCTAGGCGGACAAAATCCTCGAACCGGCCAGGAATCGAACCCGGGACCCCGTGATCGAGAGGCAGCGACGCTAGCCATTAGACCACGAGCTGAGGACGATTCATGATATGTAACCAATTAATGGAATCCAATAGTTAGTTATACATGTAAACAACATACTCATCATTTTTATACACAGATACTCGTGACAGAGACCTAAGTCATCAATAACATATTCTCCTTCACTATTTAGAACAGTCTGCCAACGATGGGGTAACATTTGGATTCCGTGAATGTAGAAATCGCGGGGGTTTGAGACGAAGGAATTGTCGAATCATGTTCGGAGCATATTTTTATCCAGAAAGGAAGATGCTTGAAGGTTGTTCGATAGAGGGCGGAAAAGGTGAAAATCTGATGGCATAAGATCAGGTGAATAAGGTTGATGCGAAATTACTTCCCAAGCCAACTCCTGTATAGCGTGTTATGTCAGTCTAACGGAACGCAAGCAGATCCTATCGTGGAGTACCTTCACTTCAGGTAGACTTCCGTGTTTGTTTTTGGACTGGTGTGCAGAACGTCTCACTTGTTGATAATAAATGTCTGCAGTGATGGCTACACCTAGTGGAAGCAGTTCGTAGTACACCACACCGTCGCTGTTCCACCAGATGCACAACGTTATCTTTAGTGAATGGGTGAAGGTCTTTGTGCCTGTACTTGCTGCTTTGTTTAAGCTCAACCATACAGTTCTTTTCCGTATGTTAGTATAAAAAGACCGTTTCTCGTCACCGGTGACGATACGGGATAGGAATGGTTGGCGTTGTTCCCGAGCCAATTGATGACAAGCTAGGAGAGACGCACATATGGCCACCCGCAGAGTTTTATGATTTTGGCTTAGAGCATGCGGTACCCTTACGCCCATTGCATGCATATGTTGCATGATGCTGGAATTATCATAGTTCATCACATCTTACAGTTCTCCAGTACAATGACGCGGATTATTATGGATTAATGTTTTTAAAAGATCTTCACTACACCCCGGTCTTCCTGAACGTGGATATGGGGTAGATGACTACATATTTTTGGTGTATCAGCTTGCTCCGATGCGATACGTCCATTATTTGTCGTGAGAGAATGAAAACAAGCGCATCGGCGGTGGATCTAATTCCGAAGAAAATGATATAAGGAAGTCAGTTCTTCCGTCACCAATGCTAGTGCTTTGGATCGTATTTTCAACCCTTCCATTTGTATTCTTTTCAAGGTCAACAAAATTGCCTTTACACGCCTAACATCACTATAACAAAACTATTCGTAGAGGGGTGTGTTCCGCAGCACCATGAAGTTCATGCAGGATGGAATAGTAATATTCGTGAGATCTCCGAAAGTGTCGCGCTTTGGCAGCACAAAAAAAGCATTGAAGTTTGCCTGAGTCTCGGTTTTGCCAGCTGTGTCCACCAGTTAAGGCTAGAAGAGTGCTTCCCAGTGGACCATAGAGTACGCTCCCTCACGGCTCACATCACGTCATCGAGGTAGGTGTTAGCTAGGTGAGCGACGTTTAACATCCACGCAGTGTGAAACAATTTAAGTGGTTGTAGTCACAACACAGTAATCCGTAAAGGAAGCTGGGAATACTTCAACATTAAGAATGCAATCCCGCAGGAAGTCTGATAAGTAAAAACGTCCTAACCGGCTACTAGAAGACGCAGTAAAGTGAGTAAATTTAACTAACGTCGGGTATTTACATATTCAGACGTCTTGCAGGAGGCGTAAGGAGCGGATCAATTCATGTAATTTACGACAGAAATTAAAATTTAGACATTGATCTGTAGGACGAAACGCACAGTTAAAATCACCACCCAACAGAATACCCGAAGGACTCTTACGTAACAAATAAGCAATATCCTCTCTATCAAAACGCGAACGATCCACTGCGCGACCAATACCAGAAGGAGCATATAAAAGAACCAAGGTACTGTTGAAAAGTTGACAACCTATGTTCCTGCCAGAATCCAACATTTCCACCTCAGCGATAGAAATGCCTTCGCGAGAGAATAAGGCAATCACAATGGTTCAAAAGGCTCTGAGCACTATGGGACTTAACATCTGAGGTCCCCTAGTCCCCTAGAACTTAGAACTACTTAAACCTAACTAACCTAAGGACATCACACACATCCATGCCCGAGGCAGGATTCGAACCTGCGACCGTAGCCGTCTCGCGGTTCCAGACTTAAGCGCCTAGAACCGCTCTGCCACAGCGGCCGGCTAAAATGGGAGACCTTACTTTTGGGATCGAACCTGCGACCGTAGCGGTTACGCGAATAAGGCAGTCCCCGTTGAAAATTCGGGTGCTACATTACAGATCACACAAAAACAAGGTAAGCAGTAAAGCCTAAACAACACCTCCAGTAAGAAGACTACGTCCGCACATAAATCATAAACGAACTGACGCAACGAAGCCAATCGCAATTCTAATTCCACACGATTAACGTTTAAGGAAAGGAGCTTTTAGGCTTGCGTCATTGATCACAGCTGTACAGGTATGTACGGAACGTCCGAGCAGAATAGGTAGACAACTGAGAGTCTAGGTCCATTGCGGAATTCACTGAGGAATGATACTTCGGGGGACCAGAAGCCCGGTCATTGCAACCTTTTTTCTTAGATTTCTTACACGACACCGCAGGGTCAGGTTGCATACGCTGTTTCTGTCGGCTACGTGGCATGGCGGCCTCTGCAGACGGAGGTGTGGGAGCGGTCATAGGCACAACTTCCTGCCCCTCCCAATTAGGGACGGTTAATGCAGTTCCAGTCACTAAGGCGGAAGCATTGGGTGGAACTGCCAATGCAACAGGTGATACTTGGTCGCTAAGTTTACTCTCCTCGGGAGTTACTGTTGTCGACAAATTCAGGAAACCGTCGGCGACTGAAGACGAAGGAGCAGGAGAACGTTGCACCGGCTCAGTCTGTAACGGAGGACATGAAGACGCGGGGGGGGGGGGGGGGGGGCTCCGCTCCCTCTCCACACAAAGCAGCTCGAAAGAAGACACTTCGCGAGCAGGAGGGATGGAGGAGATAACGTCTTCGCCACTCACTGTACCACGGACAGGAGGTATCGTAACATCGAGAGAAGCCGGGGACACCATCGATGTGGAGGAGGTTGGAGTAGAAGGCACTGCCAGATCCTCACCCTCACCGTCCTGAGTGCGACGTCTCTTGTTTGTCACTGTTAACGGTCTATCCTGGGGGCAATAGGATTCTGAACCTGTCCCGGAAGTAAAGGTGGAAAGTCATTAACACGATTATCAGAACTTACTGTATATTCATTATGATCCGACGCAGAAGTAGATCCGACGGCGGGAGGGGAAGAAATAAGATCAGCAACCGTCAATTTGCGACGCTGCACTAATGACGGCTTTGATACAGAAACCCTCCGCGGGCGGTTAGACCGAACGTGTCCACTTTCATTAAACAGGAAGCAGGCTCTCTCTTGACCAGTATACATGGCACGAACGTGGTAATCACACACTTGTAAATGTGATGGAATATTGCGTTTGACGTGTATTTGTACGGAACGAATTCCACTATAACACTGTAACCTGTGTTGAGTAGACCAGCGTTCACGACGGACGTGTTCCACGTTAATATATGGAGTCAGTATGTCCTTTATAAAGTTGTCATCAACTTCTGGCGGGAGGTTGAACACTTGAACATTGGTATATTCGATTTCAGCATCTGCGAGGGAAACCGTACTAAGAGAATTATCGCAATGCTCGAACTGGACTTGAGAACCATGTCGCGACGGTAATCGTTCAACGTGAAGGGGATCCACAAATTTCAAGTAAAACACGTAGTCGTCTGCATCAAAATAAGCAGGGTGGACCTGAAGGGAGTTCACATGAATTGTATCGACAAGTCAATTATGGATTTCTAGAGAACCAGGCTGCACGTGTCGCGTTGTTTTATCGAAAGTAAAGCTCACAGTACCTCTTCGTGGAATACACGTAGAAACCATGGTAGCCATAGCGAAGCGGCCGACGTCGCTGCAAGTAGACGAACACTAATAGACGGTAAGGCGGAGCGGAGGCGCTATGACTCACTCGGCAGACAGAACAACATTAACGAGGAAAAGTTCACACAAGCGACGCTCCGGCAAATGAAATAAACGAAGCGGATCTCAGCCATCGAGGTTAAAATGGTTCAAATGGCTCTGAGCACTGTACATCTTAACTTCTGAGGTCATCAGTCGCCTAGAACTTAGAACTAATGAAACCTAACCAACCTAAGGACATCACACACATCCATGCCCGAGGCAGGATTCGAACCTGCGACCGTAGCGGTCGCTCGGCTCCAGACTGTAGAGCCTAGAACCACACGGCCACTCGAGCCGGCGGTCATCGAGGACACAGGATAGTGCGACTGCAGGGTCGTATCTCTGGCACGCTCCCCGTAAGACCCGCATTTCCAACTTACTGTCCACATACTGCATTTCTAGTGCCCCTGCCCACTAAAGTCATTACTCGCGGCAGTCAATCTACCGATTTCCGTTCGAGTTCGAGCAATGTGAGTGCATATGAATCACCTTTCATCACTAACGTTTCCAGATGCCGCGTTCGTTTTGTTTGCCAATGATACAAACATGGCAATAAATAGCAAATCAAGTGCAGTCTTAGAAAGATCAGATAATAAAATATTTGTGGACATTAATCACTGTTTCTTAGCCAATTCTATGTCACTAAACTTTGGAAAAACACGATGCATGCAGTTCATAACTTGTAATACGTGTCGCACGAGTATATGCGTAACATAAGATGACAAGCAGATAGAAGAATTGGACAGTGTTAAATTCTTGGGATTACAGTTTGATAATAAATTCAACTGGGAGGAGCACACCACAGAACTGCTGAAGCGTCTTAACAAATCTCTGTTTGCAATATGGATTGTGTCAGACATAGGGGATATAAAAATGAAAAATCTGGCATACTTTGCTTACTTTCATTACATGATTTCATATGCGATTATTTTTTGGGGTAATTCATCAGGCCAAGCTAAAGTTTTCCGGGCACAAAAACATTCAGTAAGAGTTGTATGAACTCAAAACATCGTACAGAAGCCTGTTTAAGGAACTAGGGACACTAACTATTGCTTCCCTATATATATTTATTCCTTAATAAAATTTGTCATTAAAAATACTCTAATGGCCATTAAAATTGCTACACCACGAAGATGACGTGATACAGACGTGAAATTTAACCGACAGGAAGAAGATGCTGTGATACGCTAATGATTATCTTTTCAGAGCATTCACTCAAGGTTGGCGCCGGTGGCGACACATACGAGGGGCTGACATGTGGAAGGTTTCCGACAGATTTCTCATACACAAACAGCGGTTGACCGGCGTTGCCTGGTGAAACGTTGTTGTGATGCCTCGTGTAAGAAGGATAAATGCGTACCATCATGTTTCCGACTTTGATAAAGGTTGGATTGTAGCCTATCGCGATTGCGGTTTACCGTATCGCGGCATTGCTGCTCGCGTTGGTCGAGATCCATTTACTGTTAGCGGAATATGGAATCGGCGGCTTCAGGAGGGTAATACGGAACGCCATGCTGGATCCCAACGGCCTCGTATCACTAGTAGTCGAGATGACAGTCATCTTATTCGCTTGGCTGCAACGGATCGTGCAGCCACGTCTCGATCCCTGAGTCAACAGATGGGGAGGTTTGCAAGACAACAACCATGTGCACGAACAGTTCGACGACGTTTGCAGCAGCATGGACTATCAGCTCGGAGACCATGGCTGCGGTTACCCTTGACGCTGCATCACAGACAGGAGCGCCTGCGATGGTGTACTCAACGACGAACCTGGGTGCACGAATGGCAAAACGTCATTTTTTCGGATGAATCCAGGTTCTGTTTACAGCATCATGATGGTCGCATCCGTGTTTGGCATCATCGCGGTGAACGCAGATTGGAAGGGTGTATTCGTCATCGCCATACTGGCGTATCACCCGGCGTGGTGGTATGGGGTGCCATTGGTTACACGTCTCGGTCACCTCTTGTTCACATTGACGGCACTTTGAACAGTGGAGGTTACATTTCAGATGTGTTACGACCCGTGGCTCTACCTTTCATTCGATCCCTGCGAAACTCTACATTTCAGCAGGATAATGCACGACAGTATGTTGCAGGTTGCGAGGTGCCGGGGCTAGCAGTGTATTTATCACTAAATTCTACTTGAATCCACATATGTAAATCATGCTCTAAGCCCCCCCTATTCTAACTCCGACTTTTGCTGTTGCACAAGGATAACAAATACGCGAACTGACTCTAATCAACCCTGCCAGTGGAGTAGAAGAGAGTTTGGCACCTGCAATAATTTAATTTGATAAATAAGTTAAATAAACAAAGGTTTCATTAGCATAGTGAGGAGTGATAGGGTTGCTCTATCGATTAACAGAATGAAAGTTCTGTCCAAAATAACAATATGATTTATTAAGGCTAAACACAAATTAATAAACAAAAACACATGAATTCTAATTTATGATACATTAAATTGGCTCGGATTGGAGACTCATACAAACACTGTAAAGGTGAAGTTGTCCCTAAACTAGATCGTGAGCTTTAAGACGAAGTGGTATGTGGAGCCAATTCCTTGCCACTCAAATCTCAAGAGAGACACACCGCTAACCCAACAGTAATTGCTGCTACTCGAAACAGAACAAAGTTAGAAAAGGATGAACAGGCGCGCTCTGCTGAGCTCTGATTGTCACCTAGGAAAATCCCTATCTGCCGGTGCTGCGGACGTACATTACCAAACGGTCTTCTTATCTCCCAGAACACGATCTGGCGTACCGCAGGCGAGGGCTGGTTGCTTCGACGTCCTCGACCGAAAGGCGACTGCCGACTGTCTACAAGAGTACCCGTACAGGCCGAACACAGAACATTCCCGCCCCCACGACAGTGGCCGTGGTTACGTTCCAATCAGCAACCCGAAAACCGGCGGAAATTCCACTCCATTGCCGGAGCACTACCATTCCACCAATGGAGATTCTTGGCGCCAATTTCTGTGCTGATTTTGCTACGTCACGGCGCTATGCCCTGAGCAAACCAATCACCGTTACTATTTTGCAGAAAGTGCGGGAATTTTCCCGCCACAACTGCCAGGGTACACAAGTCATTCCCACGCCTTGCTGGTAGCCCGCCAGAAAGTGTTTTCGCTAAGTTTCTCCGAAGTAACGGAACCTCTAGCCCAGCCGCTACTTCACACCCCAGCGGGCGTGTCTCTTGACAATGTCGGCGTCTGCAAAGCATTCACTCGACTGCCCCACACACGTCGGCTTAACCCGCCTGTCACCGGACCACCCGGGTGACGAGAGACGCTGCGTGGGAAGTCCGCGTGTGAAGGAATAGCAGCCCTCCACCGCATGCAAATAGAGAGGAGAGTCGTAAGATAGAAATATGAGAGGGGGCTCATGCCACCTCTCATAGCCCCTACGCCATTTTAGATTGTAATTGGTGAGCGGTTGTCTCACTTAGGAGCAAGGTAGTGAGTCAATCGCCCAAGAACAATCTCGCAACTGGCTCCACATGCCGCACTCTATAAAGAAAATCACTGCAACTGAAAAATGCAGCTCATAGAGGGAGGATTATTTATGATGTAGCCAACTTCACCTTCTTAATATGGAACACTAACACTCACATCACACATCCATACCCAGGGAGCCCCTTCCAAACACCGATTCACGCAGACATTCACGCTCTAAATATGGCCCGGGCATCTGAGCCAAATATGGAGCAGTTTATTCTTTACAATCAGAGTTGGAGTGCTCCGCAATTAAATGCCCAAGATGTTACAACAATTTTAATCATTAAACTAACCTGAACTCACTCACACATGATACTATATAAGTTAACAATCTCTTTGTGAGCTTTCAGAATCTAGTTACAACCTCCGATTCATTCTGTCTCCCTGCAGCAAGAATAACCTTTACAAAATGTTCCCTGAACTGATGGTCCATTCACAATGACAGTGGTGGTATCTGCTTCAGTTTATGGGGACTTCAGGCACACTGTTTGCATACACACAACAATAAACACAAAATACAAAAAAAACATGGTGTGGAGAGCAATACAGTAATCTGTAATAAGAATTACAGTGTAAAACACAAACGCATACAAGGTATAACATACATTACAAAAACAACATAAGAGAAAGAAATTTAAGAAAAAAAACAAGGTTCATGGGCATCAAATTGTGCGTGCACATTGCACAAAGTTCACGACTGTGCTGAGAATGAGGCACTAAATCACATTGTTAGAAATATCCGTGGCACTTCACTAATTCCACAGTACTGACATCACATAAGGCTAAACGTCAGGTGTAGTTGCTACGTTGTGGCAACAGCAATAGGGAGTTCTGGAGTGTCTGCAGTACGCTGTTGAGATTGTAGTCAGACCCACGCATATGATCACGGCAGTACGGTAGGAAGACACAGTGATAGGCTCTCCTCACGTCGATTAATTGTCTCTGAGATCTACTTGTTGGGATACATCACTAGTCTAGGTCTCTTCTCTCGCTGGACAGTACTTTACGTTTCCCAATATTGCAGTTCGACGAGGGATGATGGCACGTGGAGTGACTCCACAAGTGTGTGAGGTCATCCATACAGGATCGAACTAGGAGCGACTATTGTTAAAACTGCTCTCTAATAGAGAGGAGAAGTAAGTAATGAGACCATACATTTGTTAGTGTGGCACGATACTGCTTTGTGTATGCAGATCGGCCAATGCTAGTGAGTTGTAAAAACCCAAACAGGTGAGTATATAGCGTCCCTTTCTGTCCTGAGGCACATGAGGTGCAGGTTCTGACACGATATGTGATCTTCTTCGTGTACTCACGACAACGTGGTCTGCCGCAGGGAATCCCTCCAAACAGCTGCCGCGTCCGGAGAGCTAGCAGGCTGTCGCGTGTGGGTCGCGTGTCAGTGTCAACGGCCAGCCTCACTTTCGCTTGTGGCCTGGCGAGGGTCCCGCGTAATCCCTCAGGTAGGCGGCCGGGTGACTGTCAGCCTGTGGACCGGATGCGCTCACCCTTCACGTCAGTTGGGGTGCTGACGCTCTTTTCTTGCAGGTAGCCGTAGACCTCTTGTTCCCGCTCCGGCCGGCCTCCGCATTGCCACGATCCTCGTCATCTGCACAATTCTTACAAAAATCTTATGCCTAACTTTTTCCCATGACCTTCTATGTTATAATAAATTTACATAATGAAACATTGATGGTCTGTCATTTCAGACACTCTTATTTTACTTTTATAGTTATTAATCTATGGCAATCATTAAAACATCTAATCTAGACATGGAAATAATTTATTTTGATATATGTGTAGAGACCGATCTCAGTATGTACATGGTGTGTGATAACTGATGCTTTGTAATGGATGAACAACTAAATGTGCAGGCCCGCACTAATATTACTATTAATTATATAGATCGACAGTAGACATGCTCAAGAATTAACTACCATATGCCAACGATCTACATTCTATGTCTTCTAAATAAATTATATTATTATGCAGGCTGAAGTTTTACTGAGCTATAAAGAACATGCAACTATTGTACGTTCGAACATGCAACTATTGTACGTTCGCTCGCCGGTCGTCCCTCCATCTCGGGTCTGTGGTTTCATGATCTGAAAAATAACATCCCAACAGTCGCGCGCCAAACACAACACTTGTGGTAGAAAACCCCCAGAATATTAATCTAGTTATTGTAAAAATCCTAAAGTTTAATTTATCCTAGAATATGGTACTCTATTATTATTATTATTACCTTTGTCTCACATAATTCCTGTCACGTTGAGATGTCTCGCTGCTCGCCGCTATTGACGACAGTGATGTGCGCGCCGTACGACATGGCCTCCGAGTTCTCACTACGCCTCACTGAAACTCCAGAGACTGGGTTAGCCATGGCTATACACGACAATAAATTTATAGTTGCAACTTCCTTCTCTATCCGATGCGGTTTTCGGGATCAAAGCACACCTTTCCAGAAGCAATGTAATATGACCAAGCCAGGGGTGGTTCCTGTTGGTCGCCATATTATGCGAGGTGCCGGGGCTAGCAGTGTATTTATCACTAAGTTCTACTAGAATCCACATATGTAAATCATGCTCTAAGGCCCCCCCCCCCTATTCTAACTCCGACTTTTGCTGTTGCACAAGGATAAAAGAAATACGCGAACTGACTCTAATCAACCCTGCTAGTGGAGTAGAAGAGAGTTTGGCACCTGCAATAATTTAATTTGATAAATAAGTTAAATAAACCAAGGTTTCATTAGCATAGTGAGGAATGATAGGGTTGCTCTATCGATTAACAGAATGAAAGTTCTGTCCAAAATAACAATATGATTTATTAAGATTAAACACAGAATAGTAAAAGAGATACAGGAAATATTTATAAAACATCAAATTGGCTAAAATTGGAGATTCATACAAACACTATAAAGGTGAAGTTGTCCCTAACTTAGATCGTGAGGTTTAAGACGTAGTGGTATGTGGAGCCAATTCCTTTCCACTCAAATCTCAAGAGAGACACACAGCTAACCCACCAGGTGTCCATGTTGAGCATTCAGTCGCCCAACACACGCCAGCTACACAGTATGTCACGAATATCCAAGTATAAGTCCCTGGTTATTCATCTGTGACAGTCACGAGCAGCACGCTAAATCCCCAACCAGCACATTGGCATGGTAGGCTTTATGCTCGCATTTCTCTCGTCTAGGGCACCATTGGAGTCAAACGCTCACAGGATCACCCCGACTTGCAAGACAACGATGCTGGCGCAGCTCTGCAAAAAAAACTATACTGCCCATATTCATCCTCGAAATCACGCAATATACCACAATCTTGCTGTGCACTGACGCGTCCCTGCAAGCATTGGTATGAACGTTTCACGAACTGGTTGTGGCCGCTATTGAGCGTAACACGACTTCTCAGAGCGCTTCTAAGAGCACGTTCTTGTATGCGCCCGTTTGTGCGACGTCTCGTCACTCATCTTTATCCCTTATCATGGACACCAGATAGGAAAGGACAAAAACATTGCTCATGGAAAGGTAGTCCCTCTTATCGCAACGACAGAGGAGATCCCGAACATAGACAAAAAAAGAGGATAGCAGCAGTAAATTCTTATGCAAGACAACGCAGCGTGTTAATACTTTAGCAATCTTAATCTATTAATGCAACGGTTATTGTTCCCCGAAGAAAGGTTCATATCTTTGCCTATTCTACTATGTACACCACTTACACTACTACTATTCCACGAACTCCTTTATGTGAGAGATGTGGTGGAGTCCTATGGACTTCTTTCCTTTCAGCGTCTCCAATTCATAAGCATTGTTGTGAGCTGCTCTCCTTATACGGTACGGGCCGTTGTAAACAGAATAGAATTTTTGGCATTTCATTTTTTGTTTGTTCGAAAGTCGGAAAGACTTAACGAGCACCTTTTGTCCAATTTGGAAGTGTCGTAGACGAGCTCCCCTGTCGGCACGTCTCTTCCTGACCTCTGCTGCAGCCCGTATCCTCTTGAGTGCCAAATCCACTAAGGCTTGGTGCTGCGTTCGCGCCCTTGGTGGGAAGTTTACGACCTTGGTTATCAAGTCCTTAGGAATCCGGTTTTTCAGTACTGTAATGGGTGCCAATCTTGTTATCCCATGGGGTGCCTCATTGATCACCTCCTGGAAGTCTTTAAGGAAAACGTCCCATGTCGTGTGCTGTTTGTTACAGTACAACCGGCACAAGTTTCCGAGTTCTTTAATAACCCGTTCTGCAGCATTCGAGCTCGGATGGTGTGAAGATATAAAAATGGGATCAATTTTACATCGACGCTACGTCTCCTTCCATGTTTTTGACTTAAACTGTGGCCCGTTATCAGAAATGATTCTACTCACATGACCAACCTGTGGTAGGAAATCCCGGATTAGGGCTCGTGATACAGTTCGTCCTGTCGCCCTCTTCAGTGGCGTAAAGGTGACGTATTTGGACGTTAGTTCAACAAACACTAATACGTAAGTATATCCTCTTCTTGTTCTTGGCAAAGGTCCCATCAAATCTGTTGCTGCTAATTGTCTTAATTTGGTCGGTACGATTGGGTATAATGGTGCCTGCATGCTCACAGTGGTGTGCTTAGCCTTTTGGCAGTCTTTACACACCGACAGTACCCTCCGAATTCGACGCTCCATGTTTCGAAAGTAACACATGGTCCTTAGCTTGAGATTGCACTTGCGTGGTCCGAAGTGTCCATAGCTGAGGTGAGTATGCCATATAATCTTGTTTATTAGGTGTTCAGGGATGCATACCCCCCATTCAGTGTCATTGGCATAATTTCGGTGGAAAATTATGCCTTTACGCAAGAGGTAGAACTGCCTGACGGTGGCGTGTCTTCTGTCTATCCATTTCTGTTTCAATAACACTAGGGCAGGGTCCTTGTCTTGCTCCGTCTTGATGTCCTGCATACTACGGGTAATAAAATTTTCAAAGGCTACTTTCTGCATATAGAAAAGGCAGTAGTGATTTTCCTCCAGATCTTCTTCCATGTTGTGCTCAAATCCGATCGGTGACCGTGATAAGGCGTCTGCAATAATGTTCTGACTGCCAGGGATATATTCTATCGAAAAGTTGTACTGCTGTAGATATGATGCCCACCTAATGAGCCGCCTGTGATTAAGCTTTGCAGTCATCAAGAACTCGAGTGCCTTGTGGTCTGTGTAGACCCTCGTCTTGCGACCAAACAGAAGGTATCTGAATTTTTCAAACGCCCATACAATAGCCAGCGCCTCTAACTCGGTTACTGAGTAATTCCTCTCACTCTTGGGTAGTACTCTGCTAGCAAACGCAATTGTCTTCCACACCCTGTTTCCTTCATGTACATAGTCTTGGAACACCATGACACCCAGACCGGAGTATGAACTGTCCGTTACTATGCAAAGCTCTTCTGCTAAATTAGGGTGTGATAGGATGGGTGCTTGTAATAATGCGAATTTTAATGCTTTCCATTCGGATTCGGCCGCTTCATCCCATTCCCAAGGAATCTTCTTTCCTGTAAGTTGATGCAACCGAGGACTGCTCTGAGTTTTGACATGTATAAAGCGGTTGTAAAAATTTATGATCCCCAAGAACCCCCTTAACTGCTTCTTTGTCGTAGGAATGGGAAACTTTTCAATCGCTTCGATCTTTTCGGGATTTGGCGCAATGCCCTCACCCGTGATGATATGTCCTAGAAATTTCACAGAGGACGTCCCAAAATTCGATTTTTCGATATTGATAGTCACTCCGTATTCCTTGAATGTCGCAAGGAGTTCACCGAGGACCGCATTGTGCTCTCCCCAAGATTTCTCCGCGATCAGCAAATCGTCCACATAGCTGGTGACATGACGTTTCAAATTATCGCTTAGTATGCCGTCCAGCCCCCGAATGAATGCGGCAGATGAAACGTTCAAACCAAATGGTAGACGACGAAACCGGTAACATCTTCCAAATGCTAAAAAGGCTGTGTACTGTCTGCAATTTGGATGGAGCTCGATCTGCCAGAAACTCGATTTTAGATCAACTGATGAGAAGATTGATATTCCATGGAAGTTTTGTAAGAGTTCCTCTAATCGTTCCGGTCTTTCTGTTTCGGGTTCTATTATGGTATTAATTTGTCGCGAGTCCAAGACTAAACGAATACTACCATCTGCCTTCTCGACTACTCTTAACGGGTTATTATAGGCTGAAGCCGTAGGTTCTATTATTCCTTCACTCAGCATTCGCGTAATTTCAGCTGCCACTTTCTGTCGATATGCCAAGGGGATTGGATAGGGTGGCACACGAAACTGGTTGTGCGGACGTACACGAAATTCATATTGGAAGTTCTTTATTGATCCTGTCTTGGGAAGGAAGACCTCCGCATGTTCTACTAGTAATTTATGAAGTTCTTTGCGGTGGTCGCTCCTTATATTCTTTATTGCTTCCACTTTATCTCCTATTTTCTCCTTTATTTCTTCCATTATTCCGACTTCATCCTCATCCGTGTCCTCTCCCTTACCCGCAACGTCGACCTGTTCTTCCTTTCTGTCTTTCAGACACGCATAGTTTATCCGTACACAGTCAGACGGTAGTTGAGCTGGGATCAGCTGGTCGTCGAACTTAATGTGGACGGGATTCCCTTTCCTCAAAACCACTTCACCTCGTCCTAGATCAACTATTGCTTCATGTTCATTTAGGAAGTCCGTTCCTATTATCATGTCGATCGCCAGATTTGGCA
Source organism: Schistocerca nitens (assembly GCF_023898315.1). NCBI lineage: Eukaryota > Metazoa > Arthropoda > Insecta > Orthoptera > Acrididae > Schistocerca > Schistocerca nitens. The sequence goes on along the minus strand of NC_064614.1, from coordinate 291,420,374 downwards.
CAATCCAGAAGTTAGACTCTATTTTGTGTCCTTGGCAGGAGAATTCCAGTCTTGTTTGTTGGGTGACCTCCGTACATTTACCCGCTAATGCCCCTTTTATTTTGGTTTTCTTAACCGATAGGACAGGCCAGTCCATCTCCTGAGAGCACCTCTTGTATGCTGCCTCGGATATTGCTGTTATGTAGCTTCCACTATCTATTATCGCATTCATACTCTTTTCAGCTATTGCTACTGTGATAAGAGGCTGCCGATCTTGTCGAGGAGTTGCTTTATGTTCCTCGAGCAGGATTTCTGATAAATCTTCGTAATGTATCATCCGTAGTTGGCCAGGTCCGAGATTACGTGCGAAATTCCGGCGGCCTGTGTTCGCACTAGTCTGGCGTCAATCCCTTGTTAAGCTCCCCCTCCTCTGACGTGCATTAGGATTTGCGGGTCTGGTTTCAATCTCCTGGTTCCACTGTTGTCCTTGGTTTCGCTCTCTCCAATTACGGTCGCTTTGCCGTTCGTTATTCCTCCTATCCCAGATTCCTTGTCTAGATTGACCCTGCTCCCTGACGTTCTGGTTTCCGTGTCTTTGGTTTCCATAACCTTGAATAGCGTAACCTTGACTTCCGTAACCCTGGTTTCCTAACTGACCAGTGCGATTATGCGATCTGTTGTCATCTTCTGTTCCTGGCCGGTGGTATTTGTTACTTTGCCCCTTCTTCCTGTCCTTTGCGTCTTGTTTATCAAAGACTACTTCGAGTTCGCGCAATAGACTCTTGAATGCTTCTATGTCAGATCCACACTTGCCGAGAAGTGTCTGTTGGTACCTAACTGGCAATTTGGAAAAGCAAAATTTAATGATTTCTCCGTTACTATATGGACTATCTAAAAATTGATTCTTCTTGAGTAAATCATGAAGAAATTTGGTTGCGCTCCTATGCCCAGACACTTCCAGTTCAGGACAAAATATTATTTCCTCTTTAATCCTGTCTTGCGTTTCCTTTGACCAGTAGGTCCGCAGGAATGCACCAACAAATTCCTGATAAGTCCGACACGTCACTGCCACACCCCGCATCTTTTCCGCGGCTTGGCCTTCGATGTGTCCACACATGAATTCTAATTTAGCCTGGGTTGGCCATGATGCCGGTAATGAATTTGTGAACTGCATCACCCAGCTCTTCGGATGCATCGACCCTCCATTTTCTTTGAACTTCTGGAATTTTAGCATCGACAGGAAGTGATTGTGATCAAAATCCGTTCTGATCCTCGCACTGGTGTTGTCACTCGTTTCCGATACTTGCACGTCTGCTGAGTGTCCTGCTCTATCTTGCTGATAACTGTGATGTGCTACCTCTGTATCACAGTGGAAGTGGCACTCAGAATTCACTCTCCTAAGTGGGCTATAATTATTGGAGCTATTACTCGCTGTTTCTGCGTGTGCATTGTTAGTTCCGCACTCGGTCATTGGGCTAGAGCACGGCGGGCTTTTCCTCGGAGACACAATTCTGTGTACTCCATCATTGGTATCCGAACGCGCAGTGCTCGTGTGCCCGTTTCGCTCTAGTTTTGCTATCCGACTCTCTACTTCTTCCATTCGTTTCGTGGTGTTCGCAACCGCGATATTACCTTGAGTTTTTAAGAATGCTAGGGATTTTGAGTGGGATTGTGTTGTACGTCGCAAGCGCCCTGCGAGTTTAGAAGTTGCTTCCGCGACTTTCATTGCCCCTATTGCTGCCGTTTTGGCCAGGCCTGCTACTTTTTGTGCAGCCATTGACATTTGTTTTACTTCTCCACATTCTTTCTTTATTGTTAGTAATTCCCCACGAATTTCCCCTATATGCGAAATTATTGCCTCCGTGTCCTTCTTACGCTGTTCGTCAGCTTCTTCTTTCTCCTTCTTACGCTGTTCGTCAGCTTCTTTCTCCTTCTTGCGTTGTTTCTCATCTTCTTCCTTCTCCTTCTTACGTTGTTCGTCAGCTTCTTCTTTCTCCTTCTTGCGTTGTTTCTCATCTTCTTCCTTCTCCTTCTTACGTTGTTCGTCAGCTGCTTCTTTCTCCTTCTTGCGTTGTTTCTCATCTTCTTCCTTCTCCTTCTTACGTTGTTCGTCAGCTTCTTCTTTCATTGATCGTAGGAAGCTTAGTATTGGGTTAATGTCATCATTTTGATCCTCGTCACACATGGGTGATGTAACTCTGGACACCTGGGCGCTAGAGCTCTGACGTGACCGAGCTGGCCTCTGTCTGCTCTCGATCGTTTGACTATAAGCTTCTGCTACTGTCTCGACCCGTGTGCCTGTCTCTGTTTCATCCTCCAATTCACTATCATAATCACGGCCGCAACGCTGCTCTAAGATCGCGTCCAAATCACCTTCCTCATCAATGACCCTGGCGTCCTGTCCTGCTAAAAATGTGCCCATCTCATCTCCGAACCTATTCCCGTCAGTAAACTGCCCCTTATCCATTATTCTATCCTCTTTTGTTTTAGCTTCGATCGATAATAGTCGTGCCTTACTTCTCGTTATCATTCATGAAAAACAAATTTATCTAGAATGCACAATTAAATTAATCTACTCCATATATTTTTACACATAGACATAAAATTTCAACAACGCTGTTCCAACGCTGTAATCACAAACACAATTTGATGTGGTACAGAAACCGCACACAAATTCGACAAAGTGCGATGTGGTACGGACACCACATCAACGAAACACAAAAAAACAATGAACAAAAAAAATATATACACTGAAAACAAAAACTGTAATCATGCGCCGCTACTTAAAACTAAACGCAGAACTACCAGAAAAAAACTTGGGTATTAATCAATAAAAAAAATTAGAGAAAAAAATTTGAATGTTCGTACTAAGAATACTGTTTGTTAATCAGTGATTCTTAGGAAAGATCCGAGGCTAAGGGTCGCCATATTATGCGAGGTGCCGGGGCTAGCAGTGTATTTATCACTAAATTCTACTAGAATCCACATATGTAAATCATGCTCTAAGCCCCCCCTATTCTAACTCCGACTTTTGCTGTTGCACAAGGATAACAAATACGAGAACTGACTCTAATCAACCCTGCCAGTGGAGTAGAAGAGAGTTTGGCACCTGCAATAATTTAATTTGATAAATAAGTTAAATAAACAAAGGTTTCATTAGCATAGTGAGGAGTGATAGGGTTGCTCTATCGATTAACAGAATGAAAGTTCTGTCCAAAATAACAATATGATTTATTAAGGCTAAACACAAATTAATAAACAAAAACACATGAATTCTAATTTATGATACATTAAATTGGCTCGAATTGGAGACTCATACAAACACTGTAAAGGTGAAGTTGTCCCTAAACTAGATCGTGAGGTTTAAGACGAAGTGGTATGTGGAGCCAATTCCTTGCCACTCAAATCTCAAGAGAGACACACTGCTAACCCAACAGCAATTGCTGCTACTCGAAACAGAACAAAGTTAGAAAAGGATGAACAGGCGCGCTCTGCTGAGCTCTGATTGTCACCTAGGAAAATCCCTATCTGCCGGTGCTGCGGACGTACATTACCAAACGGTCTTCTTATCTCCCAGAACACGATCTGGCGTACCGCAGGCGAGGGCTGGTTGCTTCGACGTCCTCGACCGAAAGGCGACTGCCGACTGCCTACAAGAGTACCCGTACAGGCCGAACACAGAACATTCCCGCCCCCACGACGGTGGCCGTGGTTACGTTCCAATCAGCAACCCGAAAACCGGCGGAAATTCCACTCCATTGCCGGAGCACTACCATTCCACCAATGGAGATTCTTGGCGCCAATTTCTGTGCTGATTTTGCTACGTCACGGCGCTATGCCCTGAGCAAACCAATCACCGTTACTATTTTGCAGAAAGTGCGGGAATTTTCCCGCCACAACTGCCAGGGTACACAAGTCATTCCCACGCCTCGCTGGTAGCCCGCCAGAAAGTGTTTTCGCTAAGTTTCTCCGAAGTAACGGAACCTCTAGCCCAGCCGCTACTTCACACCCCAGCGGGCGTGTCTCTTGACAATGTCGGCGTCTGCAAAGCATTCACTCGACTGCCTCACACACGTCGGCTTAACCCGCCTGTCACCGGACCACCCGGGTGACGAGAGACGCTGCGTGGGAAGTCCGCGTGTGAAGGAATAGCAGCCCTCCACCGCATGCAAATAGAGAGGAGAGTCGTAAGATAGAAATATGAGAGGGGGCTCATGCCACCTCTCAAGGTCCTGTACGGGCCTTTCTGGATGCAGAAAATGTTCGACTGCTGCCCTGGCCAGCACATTCTCCAGATCTGTCACCAATTGAAAACGTCTGGTCAATGGTGGCCGAGCATCTGGCTCGTCACAATACGCCAGTCACTACTCTTGATGAAGTGTGGTATCGTGTTGAAGCTGCATGGGCAGCTGTACCTGTAAACTCCATTCAAGCTCTGTTTGACTCAATGCCCAGGCGTATCAAGGCCGGTATTTCGGCCATAGGTGGTTGTTCTGGGTACTGATTTCTCAGGATCTATGCACCCAAACTGCGTGAAACTGTATTCACATGTCAGTTTTAGTATAATATATTTGTCCAATGAATACCGGTTTATCACCTGCATTTCTTGTATGTGTAGCAATTTTAATGGCCAGTAGTGTATAGAACTTTTTTCAAACCAACAGCTCAGTTCATGGAATCAATACTAGAAATAAGAATAATCTTCATAGAGATTTAAAGTCACTTACTCTTGTGCAAAAAGGTGTGCATTATTTAGGAACACACATTTTCCGTAACTTGCCAGCAGCCATAAAAAGCTTAACAACCAATGAAACTCGGTTTAAGAGTTACGTGTGTGTGTGTGTGTGTGTGTGTGTGTGTGTGTGTGTGTGTGTGTGTGTGTGAGTACATTCTAGCTTCTGCACAATTTCAGCGCAGTAATGTGTTCATTGTAAATAAGTATTATATTAGTTCTATTACATGTTTACTACCTTATAAACAAAAAAAATCATTTTTTTTATTTTCTATTCAGTGCAGTAGTGTTGGTAAAATGATTCTTTCATATAGTGTTCATTAAAAAAAGACCATTATTCCACTTGGGACCTTTGGAATGGTACATTAGCTTATTTGCTTAAGTCGTAAAAGTTATGTATTATTGGTTTTCTGACATGTTCTACATCCTGGAGGAGCTCCTCACTACGGATCAATTGGAATGAAAGTAAATCTAATCTAATATGTATTTACTCCACTACACTGCCATGAGTGACGTCGGCGCTGAAGAGTCAAGTGTTCGCTTGATACCACTTGTACACCATCTCTAAAAAGGGACTACTGAAATCTTTTAAGAGGGGGCCTAATATACTGTCCGGCGAATTTGCGCTAATGTGGCATCCTGAACGTGCTACACAGGAACTATTTTCTCAACGTACGTCTATTTTGTAGTCGTCAATAATGTGTCAACTGTTAACTAGTATCCGAGGTGTACCACTCACTGTATGTAGTATAGTGGCCTCATTCTCCTCCTCTAGTTGCTTGAAGTTGTGAAGGCTAGTTCGTGCTTCAGTCCGGGTGCTCCAGGTCTTTGCGAAGCACGTGACCCTGCTACGCCACGAAACTACGCTACATTAAAGAGCAGACCTGGGTCGTCCCTCTGAATTCTGTAGTAGTGCAATAGTATTTTAAATAGGGACTCGTGCGTTACCTTGACACTCGAGACAGTGTGAAGAAATCCTACTGATGTCAGAGAAATTCCAACTAATGGAACGGGGACATACAGCGCTAAACCGGTTAACCTCCAACTGGATCCTTATAACTTATTTAGCAATCTCATTAACTAAAATATCTCCGAATGAGAAATCAAATATATGCAGGTTAGTTCTGCACCATAGCTGTATCCTATTATATTTAATTAATTTTCAAAATCTGGTTTGGTTTATGGTACAGATAACAAGTGGTGCACCATGGACTGGAAATCAAACATTTCAGCGTCCGCAGGAACTATATGCTTTAATCCCACATAAAAATGGTTCAAATGGCTCTGAGCACTATGGGACTTAACAGCTATGGTCATCAGTCCCCGAGAACGTAGAACTACTTAAACCTAACTAACCTAAGGACATCACACAACACCCAGCCATCACGAGGCAGAGAAAATCCCTGACCCCGCCGGGAATCGAACCCGGGAACCCGGGCGTGGGAAGCGAGAACACTACCGCACGACCACGAGGTGAATCCCACATAAACATCGGCAAGTCTTTACCCTCGACCAGCACCTCATAGTGCGATCATCATTGAAAAGATGGTTGCAGAATAATCTCTCTCTGGTCTGAAGCATGTTACCCTTGACTGTGAAAGTCCCAGCAGCTGATCACTAGCCACTGCTGTCGTAAAAGCATATGTACCTGCATTACCTTATTCGGGACTGTTGATACTCCTATCGGAATAGTCGCCTCATACCCACGGGTTTACTACACCTAACTCCTCAGTTTCGTTAGTCCAGTGCTACGCTTGGAGTTGATTGAACATTTTCTGCAGAGCGGTCGTATCATGTCTTACACGAAGAAAGTCAAGTCTTCGCAACTTCAAGCAACTAAGAAGAAGAAAATGAGGACATTATACTACTTATAGTAAGTGGTACACCTCGGATACGAGGTAACAGTTAACACTTTATTGACGACTACAAAATAGACAAAAGTTGAGAAAATAGTTCCGTGTAACATGCTGACGATGGCAGATCAGCATAACTTCACTGTACAATATATTAACCCCCCTCTTAAAAGTTCTGATGACCCTCTATTGGGCGTTGCCATTTGGCAAGTCAGGCCTTAACTTCTGAACAAATGACTACAAAGATTACTTAATATTACGTGAAAACCTTTGAGTACTAGCCGCACCAAGAGGAAACATAAATATGGCGTGCATGACTGAAATATTTCGTAGGCTGGAAGGCAACACAAATCGCAACGTCTTCTGGAAAGCAACAGATCTTCCAACTCGTCTCCATCGATCCATTTCTTCGTACAGGATCCAGCAGCTACTCGGTCAGCAGAGTACGTTAGAACTAAAGCACGGTCTGTCTTATCATAGACCACAGAAATACAGGACAACCATATTTTGTTCAAAAATTGACAGAACACTCCAACAACTGTTGGACAAACGGGCTCTGGTGGTCAGTAAGACAGTGCTAGAGCTGCATTCTTTCATCCTAGGGCATTCCAAGCAGGTTTAGTCGAATACATATTTGATTCGCGAACTGACCTCTAGTCAGTAGGATATCCTCAGGCAAGAATTCTCTAAGAGTAGTGTGTGACAAACATAGAGATCATACATAGTCAGAACCACTATTCGGAATGCTTCTACCGACACAGGCAGCTGCAGGCACGACATCTGCTTTCATATTGATGCGCCTGTGTGACATTTGGTTAATTGTTCCCTGATTGGAAGATAGTCCAAATAGTGTGCCTTGAGGCAAACAGTTGTCGTCAATCTCCAAGCCCCTTAAGAAGTTGACATAACTGAATTTTAACCGCGGAAGAGAATTTCAGTTGATGCAGACGAGAGTGGAGCAAATGGAAACGTGGTAGTAGTTAACTACAAAATCGTTAGAGGAAAATTTTAGTCAGTGTAGTAACTTTTACGTAGTGTTTGAAACTCATGACAGAAATTTAACAGTGACAAAATCCCAGTCCTCATAGAATTGTATCACAAAGACAGGCTGGAAGCAAACGGTTCTGGTGTATTTCCTTGAGAAAACAGGAAATCAGGAGTAGTGAAATAAATAGATTCAGGATGTGAAATCTTCTGAGTGGAGGTACACAAGCAGGAAATATTAATCGGTTGTCTCTCTCAGTCATCTGCAGATAGTTCATGAAGACTTACAGTTATCTTTGATAATTATTAATGAAGAAGTTTCAAAAGTAAGAAATTCGTTTAATGATTTTAATGTAATAAAGTTGTTCATTGGTTTATTTAAGTTCTATTCCTAATTTACTGACTCTCTTTTCGAAAAATTTTGTCATAAAAATGGCAGTACTTAGGGTTGCCGTGTTGTGGCTAGTATCTATTCAAGATCGGCGTGTTATATTACAACTACAGACAAACTTACTATGTCTATTTGCTAACTACATATTTTTAAAGAGGTTCTACAGGTAATTCAGAAAAAGATGGGAAGTCGACGACTAGGTGATTAGGGATCATTGTGTTTTGAATTGCTGACTACTGTGTCTGAACAGGTACGTCGCCGCGTCAGTATGCCTACATCAGGGACGTCCCCACTTGATCACAAAATGATTGCGATCATTTAATGACCTGTACTGTGCTGCATGGTGTCGTGGTTGCAAAGATGGACCTCGCCATGGACGTCGGGAGTGAAGTTCCGCATCATGCCGCCTATTACGCACAGTTTGCGTCGTAACACGACGTCCTGTGGCTGCACGAAAAGCATCATTCAACGTGGTGGCGTTGCTGTCAGGGGTCCTCCGAACCATGATCCGTAGGTAGCGGTCATCCACTGCAGTAATAGCCCTTTGAGCGGCCTGAGCGAGGCTTGCCATCGACAGTTCCCGTCTTTCTGTATCTCCTCCATGTCCGACCAACTTCTGCTCACTCTGAGACGCCTGCACACTTCCCTTGTTGAGAGCCCTTCCTGGCACAAAGTAACAATGCAGACGCAATCGACCCGCGGTATTGACCGTCTAGGCATGGCTGAACTACGGGCAACATGAGCCGTGTACCTCCTTCCTGGTGGAATGCCTGGAGCTGATCGGCTGTCGGACCCACTCCGTCTAATAGGTGCTGCTAAAGCATGGTTGTTTACATCTTTGGGCGGGTTTATTGACATCTCTGAACAGTCAAAGGGACTGTGTCTGTGATACAATATCCACAGTCAACGTCTGTCTTCAAGAGTTCTAGGAACCGGGGTGATGCAAAACATTTTTGATGTGTGTTAATGTGTAGGATGAATATTCACGCAACTACATACAACAGAAATATCTCTCCCGTGTCGCTGGCTGTAATGTGCCTACACGACGAACCCTAGCGTCATGGTAGGTTACGGCGTGAAGACCTGGGACGTTACTGGGCCGGTAATGCTAGCTTGTGGCGGCTGACTTGCTGCCTGTGCAGACCAGGGCGAACTGGTGTGAACCGGTGTGAAGCGTGAGACGAAACTGTTGGTACTGACAACTTGCAGCGCTGGAAGTTGGAACTGAACTGTTAATACGGTCGGACGGAGCTGGGAGTACTGCCAACTTCAGACGTAGAGCGTGAGTGACTTCGCATGTCCGGCGGATGAATGTTCGCATGGCGCGCCGCTGGCACGACAGGTGGTGTAGCGAGATAATACCCTGCGAAAAGCACTCTCTTTTGTGACAGAGACGCTGTCTATCTGTGCGGCTGGTGTCCTCAGACGCTATGGAGGCGACGTGTAGTTCCACTGTAAGCAGCACAGCCATACAAGGAAAATATCTGTTCTGACTAGAGCCGTTTACGCTCGTGCCCCTGACGGGACGGCTGCCGGCACGGCCTGCATGGCACGCGGAGGGATTGACTACCAGGAGAATGCACAACTACCGCATTTTGGAAAAGACGTTCAGATTGGAATGTAATATTCCGAGAAGCTTCTTACAGCTGTAGTATTGTTCCCAGAAGCAGAGTATATAGAGAAGAAGAGGAACAGTTCTTCAGAGACTACATACGCAGACAAATTTTACAATGCTTTCTATGTTCCTTAATTACTAATAATCCCACAAAAAATGCAACATTCTTTTTTGATTACAGAATTGAAGAAAGAATAAAGTTCTTCACTCAAAGAAGTGGTAACACGTTTTGCTGTACAACAAAATTGGTCTAGTCACTATAAAGAAAATCTATAACTTTCCAAAAAGTTGCAAATAGTTTACATTCCCTTGCTTTTTAGTACTGAAATGTAACTTTTTATCTCTGTAAGACTTTCTCCAGTTACGTATCGATTTACAGCACAGGGTGTCTTTAAGACTCGGCATGTATCGCGATTAAAAGGTAACGCTTGCTATAATTCAAAGGTAAGTTTCAACATTGCTGTGCTTTACTGGACTTGCTCCTATCGGATGTAGTGTACCCCTGTCTTTTACATCTGCACATACTCCATATACTCTGGGAACGATTGTAAAGTATGTGTCAGAGGTTACTTGTAATTGTACAAATACGGTCATGGAGCACGTGGTGGATGACAGACGAAATACCTCTGTGCACCATGTAGTACTCTAATCATGTCTTCGCAACCCCTACGGGCGTGATACGTAGGGGGCTTTAGGTTTTTCACTTAACAATTATTCATGAAATAGCCGGCCGCGGTGGTCTCGCGGTTCTAGGCGCGCAGTCCGGAACCGTGCGACTGCTACGGTCGCAGGTTCGAATGCTGCCTCGGGCATGGATGTGTGTGATGTCCTTAGGTTAGTTAGGTTTAAGTAGTTCTAAGTTCTAGGGGACTGATGACCACAGCAGTTGAGTCCCATAGTGCTCAGAGCCATTTGAACCATTTATTCATGAAATATTTAAACTACCTTTCCGCGTCCTAACTTTCGGTTATCATCAAGCATTTGCCAGTTGCGATGTTGCAGCGTTTCCGTGCCGCTGACTCGTGGACCGGATAAACTTACGATCATTCGAACTGTTCTCCTTAGGGCACTTCCAGTAGAGCCTGTTCGACCTATCTGGTACGAGTCCCACACATTTGAGCAACGAGCAATACCCTGTGACGACATTTATCCAGTATCCTGTGAACTGACAGAAGTATATCGCCTGAGTCCAATAAATCATTCCATCTCCCATCCACATTGATTGTTTCTCCCATCTATTTGTCAGATTCCTTCTGTGAGTCACTGGTATTTTAGTCATACTTCTGTGTTTTGTGAATAGCACAATTTTACATTCCTGTACATTTAAAGCATGCTGCAAATTTTTGCACCATTGAGAAGTGTAATCGAGATATTTCTGGGTAATTGGGGAACGTTTTTCAGATACTTCTTCAATGCGTATACATACATCAACTATACAAATCCTGACCTTATTGTCTGCATGTTATTATTATACAAAGTGAGTAGCAATGGTCGCAACAAATTGGCAAGGGACTCGCCTTCCTCCCTCCGAAGCTGATTTACCTAGCTTCCTTCAGGTGACTTACAGTCTTAAGTGAACTGCGAACCACGAAACAACTTTGTTAACAGAACAGTGCCAGAGTTGAAAGATACAGTAAGCCTACAAAATATCGTAGGACGGACTGTGTATCGCACGTAAAACATTTGAACTTCTTGTCCGACACTTACTCTCTGAATCATCACCCAACACATACCACGCATATACAAAAGTTTTTAGTTTACAGCTATAATTTTTTAGATTTGTTTCATTATGTCCTCCAATATTCCCCATCTTGTCCTATTTTGTTTTCATCTGTCGTTACTTTTTTCACATACGAGTTTAACAAACTGTTCTCCGTGTTAAGCATTTTGTATTTCTATAGAAATTGTACCATGTACTGACGTTGCACTACCAACTTGTATCACTGTGGACGCCATAGAGTATAAGAGAATCATTAACGTGTTATCAGTTTTCATGAGCATTTAAATTCATTTCATGGTCTCTTTTCCTCGTTTTAACTATGAAATGTATGTGTGAATTCTTAGGGGACCAAACTGCTGAGGTCATCTGTCCCTAGACTTACACACTACTTTGACTACGTTGGCGAGAAGAGCTTATGCCATTTCAGATGGAGAAAGCTTGACACAAGAATTGGACCACCTTAAGGTTGTGTTCAAGCAGAATGGCTATACAGATAAACAGATCCGTCGTGCTTTCCAGTTTGGACCATCGCCTGAACCACCAGAAGATACCTGCAAATCGGTGGCTTTTCTGCCTTTTGCTGTGAGCATTTCCTCGAAGATAGGAAGAATTCTAAAAAGATATCACATCAAAAGTATTTTTCGTCCGCCGGCCAAGCTTAGAGCGTTTCTTGGCTCTGTTAAGGATGACTTGGGTTTGAGGAAGCCCGGTGTATACAAGATCCCTTGCCACTGTGGGAAGGCTTACATTGGTCAGACGATCCGGACCATTCAGGACCGATGTGTTGAGCATCAGCGGCACACACGGCTGCTTCAACCCGAGAAATCCGCAGTGGCGGAGCACTGTCTCACCCAGGGACACAGAATGCAATATGATGCGACACAAATGGTTGCCCCTGCATCTCGATATTGGGACTGTATTTTAAAAGAATCAATAGAGATTCGTTTATCTGACAATCTTCTTAATAGAGACAAGGGCTATCTTTTAAGTAAGACTTGGGACCCGGTGTTATCCGACATTAAAAAACAACGGTCTGCGTCTCAATCGTCGGAATAGAATTTTTTAATTTTCTTTTATTTTTGACAGCGATATCTCGATTTCGCCTCTTTCCACTTCCGGCGGCGCGGCATGTTTACTGCACTAGAGGGCAGCTACGGCACCTTTTCGCGCACGCGTTGTGGGCCTTCTGCGGCCTATATATGGGCTGCCGCTTGCGCTGGGAAGTCAGTTCCGGCGAGATTGTGCACCAGCGCTCTCACCTGATGATGGTGGCCAGTTGGACCGCAGAAATATTGTGTCTTGAAGACGTCATGATCCGGCTGCATACCCGAGAAGAATTTTATGAATTTTACTTTGACTAACTTAAACTAACTTATGCTAAGAACAACCCACATAACCATACAAGATGCAGGATTCCTACTTCCGCCAGGTTTTAACTATACTTGGCCTCATAATTGTTCATATAGATGCCTCTATGAGTTCATGAATAATTTTTCCTCTCATATAACGTAACGATCAGTTTTACTGCCGTACTTGACTTAAGAAAATATTCAGTATCGCAAAGAACACACGTTTCAGATGTCAAAGAAAGAAAAATGTGAAGGATGTTGTGGAAGGCAAGAGATAGAGCAAAGGTCTGCATTTACTGATTCATTGCTGGGGCAATTTTTCACGTTTCTCAGTAGAGACGTAGAGACGTAGAGCAGCGATCCAGCGGCGGTGAATCGGGTACCGGTGAGTTATGACTTTCGGTCCATTTCACATTCAAATCGGTACCCCGGGTCCCGCTGGACATCGTTTATCTGTATCAGCCAAGAGCACCGAAGGGGGGGGGGGGGGCCGAAAATACGAAACAACGACGTCATAAATAATTTGTAATTGGGTAACAGTAAGAGCACACAAGCGAAACGAGAATAATTCACCATATGTGCCACACATACCGCAGAGCAATCAATAGCGTGAACTGGGAAGCCGAACGGCGTGAGCTAAATAAACAGTGGACACATTCCGAATTAGATTAGAAATACGAGTCGAGCGACCGATTACATCTGACAGAAAATGGCACTAAACCTTTTAGCTTATTAGTTTTAATTCGCCACTGTTTACAAGATCGATTATCTACGGTCACATAAATCATGCTGCACGAAAGGGAAGCTTTGCTCTGGTACAGTACGGCATACACGCTGTTTGAGTCACTTCCAGAAATGACGTACGTTACTGAATGATCGTATGTATAAACCTGCGGAGAAATACTCCTACTGGAGGCCAAAAAACGCAAATAGGTTCCTGCTCATTTAAAAGACTGACTGAGAAGTGGAATATCGTCTACCTCGGTCTACCTTTCGCCGAAATTTTGGCATCCAATCGCGTATGAAACTCACCTCAAACTCCCACAAGCTCCTAACTAACTCACACCCAATAGTCCATCGATGTGTGTCGCTCATACCCATCCACTCCGCCCCTCCCCCCCCCCCCTCTCTCTCTCTCTCTCTCTCTCTCTCTCTCTCTCTCTCTCTCTCTCTCACTCACTCACTCACACTCACACACACACACACACACACACACACACACACACACATTCAGGCCAGTTAATTGTCGTTATTTCTTTGTGTCTCTCTGTCATTGTCTCTTTTGTCACAGCCACAAATGCCCCTTCTTTCTGTCTTGCTACTACAATCTCCCCTCACTATCACTGACTAACTCTTGCTCTCTCTTCCTGCTAATATTCCATCCTTTGTACTGCTGATGTCTCTTACCACTGTCATTATCTCTCTCTTCCTCGTTGTCATTGTCGTATACTTTCTCTTTCATTATCGCTGGTTCTCACCCACTTCTTCTTTCTCATTATGGCACCCCCTCTCCCCCCTCACCCTTGCACTCACCCCTTCGTTGTTTTCCTGGCACTGACCTGTCATTCTCAACTACGTTCCACTACTGCTGTGTTCCTCTCTTTCTCACACACAGCAATTGCTTTTTTTTCGCTCTTTCTATAACACAATCACTGTCTACTATCTTCCAGTGATCATCACTTTTCTTCTGTTTACCACTACCACTGCTACTCTCTCGGCATAAGTATAATATATTCGCATGCCAAACTTATTGTAAAATTCTTTGAAGGTGCCGAGGAAGATAGAACGAGGTAGCTCTTACCCCACTTTCAGAGTCTATGAAATAAACAGGAAGGCGTTGGCATTTTAATGTCCCGATTGGTTCCCTTGTTTTCCCTGCTATAGCAGGGCATCTGACTCATATGAAAAGAAATGTATTAATCAGTAGATACTTATATTAAACTGAAATAAGCCAAACTAATTCTACACCTCAAACCTGATTACGTCATAGGTATCTAGCAGTTCCTTTAGTACTACAACATCGGGTTCCCAGATGATAACCGGGACTCTTGGTAGCAGACGTAAGCGTAGATTTCCACGGCCTTTGTCAATGTCAGTAAAAGTCTTCTGGGCTCTTGACAGCATTGTCTGTGAATAAAATTGTCTGACGTTGCGGCCACTGATGCAAATGGCCTTCCTGTAGGCTTTACGCTGAGCTGAATGTTGAGTCAGACAGACTTTAGGTATTATATACTAGCGGAGGAAGAAGCTGTTGACGTAGTTTGATAGAGTACTTGAGGATAGGAGGGGGCGTTACGCGTACGGTTTTTATATTATTCCTGGGCATTGGTTGTTAAAGACTTGCTTGACTGGTGTTTACCTTACTTCTTGCCATTGGTGGAAACAGGTGAGTTAGAAACGGGCTGTAGCTGTGACGTAGCGCCGTTCACTTGTTGCTAGGTGCGGGCCGCGGTGTACCTGCTCTCTGAATACGCACGCCCTCCATGGTCTCCCGCGGGCCTGTGTGAGTTGCTTTGGGCGCGCTGTCCTCCCGTACTGTTGTCACTGGGACAGTCAGCAAGCCTATACCCCTCCTCTCTACTCACGTTGGAGGGTCGCTTGGCTGTTCTCTCGCCTCTCTAATGTTCCTGTTTATAGGACTCATGCTGGTGTTCCGTCGAGTCTACATACACCACTCCAAACAGATTTCATAGATTCTTGCAGTGTTTAGCTTGTCGATCGAATATTTCGATCTAGAACGTCTTTTACCTTGTCAGTAATCCGAAAGATCGGCTTAGTGCCAGCTCGGGGAAGAATTTTTCCCACTAGTTCAGTGACCTCTTGTAAATATGGTAATAGGGCTATGTTCTGTGTTTTTTCTGCTCTTTTCTATTGCCTTCATCCTTTCATTCTTTGTCGTCATAGTTTTATCTACTATATTCTTGCCATAACAAATGGCTCCCAAAAATGGATACAGGTAGACAAGGGCAGCGCCACAGTGTTATTGGACACAAGAGAATACAAGAAATGAATGGAGTATCTTATTAGAGAACCTATTGATAGGAAACAAGGGTGATCAGACAGCCAAGACAATCAGATGCACAAGCACTTCTGAAGGAAACTAGAATGAACTTCGACACGGCTAAAAGACTCATCCAGCAAGACCCAAAGGCATCAAGGGTATGTGAGGTACGGAAGGTCCACAAAGAGGAGTTTTCTTTAAGACCCCTAGTCGACAGTATTAATTCACCGACCTACAAATTGGCAAGAGAACTGGCACCAGTACTTCGACATCTAGTGGGACACATAGATTCGTATGTCAAGGACTCAACCCATTTTATAACACTTTTAAAAGGAAAGTGTGTCTTCGCTACGGATCTGTTCACAAATGTACTAGCGTCAGACACGACGATCGTCTTAGAGGAAGGTGTGGCAGCGACATCTGCAAACTAGTGCGCCACTGTTTAACGACTACCTATTTAAGGTGGAAATGGAAGTTTTATGAACAGATGGACAGTGTAGCTACGGGTTCCCTTCTCTCGCCTATTGCAGCAGACGCATCTGAGTAAACTGCTCTCCAGTCCCCACCATTATGCACTGTTTTCTGGCTCCTATATGTTCGCGGTATCTTCTTTATCTGGCCACAAGGAATGAAAGAACTACAGAAGTTCTACCAACATCTCAATGAAGAGCATAGTAAAATACAATTTACTGTGGAAACTTAAAAGAATAGTGTGCTGCCGTTCCTCGACGTGGAAGTTTACCGAAAGCCTGAGGGCCACAGAGTATACAGGAAAGCCACCAGCATGGAAAGGTACCTTTACGCCTCCTCCCACCATCGTCCTAAGCAGATGAAGTCCGCTGTCCGCACTGTAACCAGGAGGGCCCGTGGGATCAGCGATGCCGAACACCTGAAGTCGGAACTACGAAACCTCAGATCCATTTATTAAGCCAATGGTTGTAGCAAGAATATGAGAGATAAAACTATGATGACAAAGGATGAAGGCAATGGAAAACAGTAAAAGGAAACACAGAACATAGCACCATTATCGTTTGCACAAGAGGTCACTGAACGTGCGGGCAAAATTCTCCGCCGAGCCGGCATCAAGTAAATTTTTCGGAGCAGTAACAAAATAAAAGACGTTCTAGGCTCAACGAAAGATTCGGTCGACAAGCTAAACAGTGCACGAGTCTACGAAATCTGTTGCGAATTTGGAGTGGTTTATGGAGGCGAGACAGGGATGCCGATCAGCACACGAATTACAGAGTATAAAAGATATATCGGTCTGAGACAACGATCCAGATCACCGGCGGTGGAACACCAGGATGTTATAAGAGTAATGTAACAGCAGCAGAGAGGGCTGCCTTACGCTCTCTAAAAGTTGATCCTGATATTGTTATTTTACCTGCGGACAAGGGAAATGCCACCGTTGTTTTAAATAAACATGATTATGTACAAAAGATGCAACGTTTACGATCTGATTCAGCGTATCGCAGAATCGATGCTGACCCCACAAAAAGCATTGAGAGGAAGACCAACAGCCTCCTGAAGAAAAGTGGTTTGTCGCAGGACACTATCAAGTGTCTTAACACCTATAGTGCTGTTCCCCCTAGGTTATATGGCCTTCCGAAGGTTCACAAGGAAGGGGTTCCTTTCCGTCCTATAGTGAGTAACATCGGCGCTCCGACATATCGTGTAGCCAAGCATCTTGCTTCTCTGTTGAGTCCACAAGTAGGTCGGTGTGAACATCATATCAGGAACTCAGCTGATTTTTTACGTCGTTTGGGGGGACTGCGTTGAATGACTCTGATATTTTAGTGAGTTTCGATGTGGTCTCTCTCTCTACACTCGTGATTCGTTGCGCTTAATTGAGGCCAGGTTTGGTGCTAAATTAACTTATCTCTTTCGGCATGTGTTGTCATCCACTTACTTTTTATTCAATGACCAGTATCACGTACAGACAGATGGAACTGCGATGGGTAGTCTGTTGTCTCCTGTGATCGCAAATTTGTTCATGGAAGACTTCGAGGAACGTGGATTGGGGTCGGTGTCTTTGAAACCCGCCTGTTTCTTTAGAGATGTTGACGATACCTTTGTTGTTTGGCCTAATGGTAGGGAGAATTTGAATGTCTTTCTAGAACATCTGAACTCGATCCACCCTAACATTCCTTTTACGATGGAGGCGGAAGAGGATGGTTGCCTTCCCTTTCTTGACGTGTTAGTTTGGAGGAAGGATGATGGGTCATTGGGACATGCAGTCTACAGGAAATGTATTCACACCGACTTGTACTTACAGGCTAATAGTTGTCACCATCCGACTCAGCGTGAAGGGGTACTTCGTACCTTGATACACAGGGCACATATCGCTTCTGACGCTGAGACTTTGCCAGCTGAGCTGTCCGATCTTGAAGTTACATTTCGTCAAAATGGTTATAATGATAGACAGATTGAACGTGCGTTGCGCTATCGACCAACTGTACATCGAGTGATTGATGATAATTGTGAGTCAACACCTAGGTCTACTGCCTTTTTGCCTTACGTAGGAAACACGTCTAACAAGATCGGTCGTATTTTACGAAAATACGATGTGAAATGTGTTTTCCGCCCTCCATCTAAAATTAGAGCGCTTTTGAGTTCTGTTAAGGACGATCTTGGTCTGCATAAGGCGGGTGTATATCGTATTCCTTGTAGCTGCGGCATGGCATATATTGGTCAAACTATCAGGACCTTGGAGGACCAATGTACTGAGCACAACATGATTACAGCAGCCAAATAGATCTGCTATTGCCGAACATTGCTTGGATACTGGTCACCCCATGTCATATAATAACACTGAGATAGTGGCATGCACGTCCAGCTATTGGGACAGTGTTATTAAGGAGGCAGTTCTACATCTACATCTACATTTATACTCCGCAAGCCACCCAACGGTGTGTGGCGGAGGGCACTTTACGTGCCACTGTCATTACCTCCCTTTTCTGTTCCAGTCGCGTATGGTTCGCGGGAAGAACGACTGTCTGAAAGCCTCCGTGCGAGCTCGAATCTCTCTAATTTTACATTCGTTATCTCCTCGGGAGGT
The DNA here is from genome assembly GCF_023898315.1 of Schistocerca nitens. NCBI lineage: Eukaryota > Metazoa > Arthropoda > Insecta > Orthoptera > Acrididae > Schistocerca > Schistocerca nitens. Next base: position 291,401,692 of record NC_064614.1, on the reverse strand, counting down.
ATAAGTAGGAGGAAGCATTATATTCGATACCTCATCCAGATACCATTAAATTAGCGAGCAACCTCGTTACCAGGGATGGAGGTTTCTGTTTAAACTCTGTTTGGAATCCGGCTCTCTCCCTTGTCAAAAAACAGGGGGACAGACCATAAATATAATAGCCTGGCCCTGACGTCATTTTCATGGCTCCAACATCTCTGGGCTAAAGTCAAGTGAATGTTGGCAAAACATGGTTGTTTCGTGTTGCGCTTATGGCTGTACTCAGCATTTTGTCGGGAGTAATTGCATTACATTTCACGTGTGTTTCTATGATAGTGCAGATGCGTTTATTGAAATCTGCTGAAGTGACTTGTATATGTTTTTTTTACACTTGAAATAGAGTATCACGTAAATTAAAGTGTTGAAAGTGATGCCTACAAAGTCAGACTCATATTACATTTTGGAAAGTATCTGTGATAATTTTGTTACAGAAGTAAGTGTAACTGTTTCTCGTCCCTACTCATAGGTTCCGTAAGGACGAAAATCGAAGGCAGCTTTGGATACAGGCCCTGAAACGGAAAAACTCTAAGCCATCAGCACATACACGCCTTTTTGTATATACAAGTGAGATTATAATAAGGTAAGAGCACCTATAGTCGACTCATGAAGAGAATTGTTTTCTACCTTCTAATACCATTAAATAAATGTAGGCTCCAAAATTATTTTCTGAAAGTTCAGAGTCTCACCTTTCATCTAAAATAGCATTTTTTTAAAACTGATAGTTAAACTTTTGTAAAAATAGTAGGAACTGAATCTTTGAAGTGCACATAAAATTGACACTCTAAAATGGACCTGCTCCGAAAGTCGGCAATTTTGGCACGTTTAATTGACATAATTCCCATATCACATTTTCTTTTATAAGTGACTAGAGCTCAAAACGCGGCGAATCTAATATTTAAAGTTTTGACATGGGCCGACTCTTACTGTTTAAAAGAATTTTAACGACGTTTTACTTTAATTGATAGTTTATAGTAATTTCGTCTCACTGCCCACCAGGGGGGCGTTCGATGTATTTGTTAGATTTTATACATGGTACTGTGGACAAATCCTGGTCAAATGTAGTTCTGACATACTTTTTCGCAAATAAAAAAGTAATTTTTGTTGGAAGCGTTTGGCAGTCAATTGAGAAATGTGGGTAAAATACGATACAAACATAGGATGGCAGACCGCTGTTTTGAAATTCCGCCACGTTTTGCCAACAGTGACGTAGTTTATGTAGGAGCCACACCAGCCCTATAGCTTCTGCACAGCTTGGCCACCTGACCTGCAAATTTTGTAGTCTCACTATCGATAGCTCTGACTGTGGTCATCTTTGGTGGCACTAGTGTTCAGTGTGTGTGTTATCTTTCCTGGTTCAGTCCGAGAACCGAGGTTTTAAATTTGCATGTACGTCGCCTGTCCGTTGCAGTTTGCATCTACATCTACATGATTACTCTGCAATTCACATTTAAGTGCTTGGCAGAGGGTTCATCGAACCAAAATCATACTATCTCTCTACCATTCTACTCCAAAACAGCGCGCGAGAAAAACGAACACCTAAACCTTTCTGTTCGAGTTCTGATATCTCTTATTTTATTTTGATGAACATTCCTACATATGTAGGTTGGGCTCAACAAAATATTTTCGCATTCAGAAGAGAAAGTTGGTGACTGAAATTTCGTAAATAGATCTCGCCGCGACGAAAAACGTCTTTGCTTTAATGACTTCCATCCCAACTCGCGTATCATATCTGCCACACTCTCTCCCCTATTACGTGATAATACAAAACGAGCTGCCCTCTTTTGCACCCTTTCGATGTCCTCCGTCAATCCCACCTGGTAAGGATCTCACACCGCGCAGCAATATTCTAACAGAGGACGAACGACTGTAGTGTAAGCTGTCTCTTTAGGGGACTTGTTGCATCTTCTAAGTGTCCTGCCAATGAAACGCAACCTTTGGCTCGCCTTCACCACAATATTATCTATGTGGTCTTTCCAACTGAAGTTGTTCGTAATTTTTACACCCAGGTACTTAGTTGAATTGACAGCCTTGAGAATTGTACTATTTATCGAGTAATCGAATTCCAACGGATATCTTTTGGAACTCATGTGGATCACCTCACACTTATCGTTATTTAGCGTCAAATGCCACCTGCCACACCATACAGCAATCTTTTCTAAATCGCTTTGCAACTGATACTGGTCTTCGGATGACCTTACTAGACGGTAAATTACAGCATCATTTGCGAACAACCTAAGAGAACTGCTCAGATTGTCGCCCAGGTCATTTATACAGATCAGGAAAATGGCGGTGTGTTCTCCCTACGAAATATTGGCAGTCGCTGACAGTGTTACCTGGCTGAATTCGCGGAATTTATTTGAAAGTAGTATAAGCCAGAATAAACTCAGGTCTCAGGATGTGATAAGGAGATAAAATTCGGTGAAGCCCTCGTACTGGTGAAATCGCCATTTACATTGAGGAGGAAGATTAAAGAGGCGAGAGACACAGCCAATCGAACCGCCTACATGAACAGAGTGTTCGGTTATAGGTTTCCAAAGGTCCTTACCGCCAGCGGTCAACGCTACGGGGGGACAGCTCGCGCGGATCGACTCACACAGGTGCGCGGCAGACCGCGGCGGTCGTACGTACACAGGGCGATAGAGCGCTGGCACGCCGCAGCCCGCACCTGGCGACAAGTAAACAGCGCCACGTCACAGCTACCATCCGTTTCTAATTCGCCTGTTCCCAACAACCAAACACGTCTTTACCGACCAGAGACATGGAATAATATAAAGACCAATGAAGTTCGCCTATCATTCCTCCTCAAGTCCTCAAGCACCCTACCAAAGTACGTAAACGGCTTCCTCCGATACTATATTAGACGTAAAGTGTCTCAGTCGGCAGTCAGCTCAACATAATTCCTTGAGGAAGGACTTTTGCAACAGCGGCAGAAACGTCGGACAATTTTATATATTGACAATGCGGTCAACAGTCCAGAAAATTTTATTGACACTTCGCAGTACAGTTGTGTGCTGCTTCACTTTATAATCTGTGTGTTCACCTCACACAGGATTTTACGTGCCTATTTACGTGTACAACAAGCATAAAGTTGAACCTCTGGATCTTGGAAACGGATAAAATGAAGAAAAATTTGAAGGTATGTTCGAGATCTGAGGAATACATCATAAAAATTACAGCCATTTGCTGCGCATAGCAATCTCGAAAACCGTGGGTAGGTGTTGGGACCGAGAAAACAAGTTTTTGTGGTGTGACCCGATATCGGATAAAGATTTTTGAAAACGTGGAGATGGTTCTTCTAGATAAATGCCTAGAGAATATACCATTGAAATTTGAGTAATTTTCTCCACTTATTTATTATTTAGACTTCGCCTCACACCGGATTTTATTTGTAGAAATAATTTTGAACCTACGCATGTTGGAAACGGATAATGATGTTAAGAAAATTTGGAGGTTTGTTCGAGATAGAGATCTTAGGGATGTATAAAAAAAATTAGCCATTTGTTATGCATACCTGTCTTTGAAATCTCAACTGGGATTTGGTCCGCTGGCGACGGCGAAACTATGGCAAAAAACCATTTTTTGCGGTTTTCCGACTTACCACATATGAAAAAATCGTACCTCCAAAAGTCCCATCAGACCCACTGTAGATACCATCAAATGAAAAAGGAACCAACCAATTTGTCTGTAATATTCGTACTTTAACCCTGTAGTACAGGATAGTGACACTAAGACCATATTCCTGTTGCTTTTGGGTATGCAAATGGTCCCTAGGCAAAAGGCTATCCATAGCACGTGTTCCCACCTTTTCCTAAGCAACAGATCCCGTTTTCATGCGCAGCGTTTTGGTACATGTTAGTTACGTATGCCGTCACATGCATACCGATAAATTGTTCTTCGACGATCTCAGGTACAAACAGAAATTTTTACAGACTGAAGGACTGAACTCCACAGATCTGTAGTTCTTATGAGACCTACAACAACTGTACTACTTAAGGAAGTTGTACGATTTCGTCTTCAGTCCTCTGTATTGTACATTAAATATTTCAACATCGAACTTTTTACTCCATGAAAGTTAGGCCGCTGTCTCTAAACACGAATAAATGTAATCTAATACAACTAAAAATTTGAACCGATTCGTTATCGTTCGTCTAGCTTCAGCTATCTCGAAGTTTCTGTGCGGAACTATTTAAGACCACATAAAATTATCCGTGAGAATCAAGATGGTAAACTAAGATATCTCGGGAGAACGCTGCTGTTGTGATTTTCCGTTCGAAGACTACTACGCTGCAGCTCTGCACGCTAATCTATCCTGTGCCATCCAATTCCATCGATCTGAACCTGCTAACTGTATTCATCCCTTGTTCTTCCTCTACAATGTTAACCCCACACGTTCCTCCCATACCAAATTGGCAATTCCTTGACACACCAGAATAAGTCCTCTCAACGGATCCCTCCATTTAGTCAAACTGTGCCACGTCTTTCATTTCTCCCCAGTTCTATTCAGCAGCTTCTCACCAGTTACGGAATCAACAAATCTAATGTTCAGCATTCTTCTATAGCATCATAGTTCGAAACCCTATTTTCTCTTCTTGTCTGACATGTGTATCGACCACATTTCACTTCTGTACAAGGCTATACTCCAAATACTTCAGAAGAGACTTCCTGACACTTCAAATTTGTGTACGATACTAACAAACTTCTCTTCTTCAGAAACCCTTTTCTTGTCACTGAAAGTCTGTGTTTTGTATCCTCTACTTCTGCCATCATCAGTTATTTTACTGCCCAAATAGCAAACTCGTGTACCAATTTTGTTATCTCATTATCTACTGTAACTCTCTCCGCATTGCCGCGTGGATTGACAGCGTGGTTTGAGGCACCATGCCACGAATTGCGCGGCCCCTCCTGCCCTCCTGCCCTCGGGCATTAGTGTGTGTTGTCCTTAGCATATGTTAGTTTAAGAAGTGTGTAAGTCTAGGTACCCATGACGTCAGCAGTTTGGTCCCTTAGGAATTCACACACATTTGAACATTTCCCTCCGCATTGTCTGATCTAATTCTACACGTTCTATTATCCTTGTTTTACTTTTCATCATTTTAGTCATATATTCTTCTTCTAACATGCTGTCCAGTGCTCTTCCAACTTCTTTCACGTCTCTGAGTTACAATATCATCGCAGATTTTATATTTTTCCCCTGAAATTTAATTTCCTTTCCAAATTTCCTCTTGCTTTCCCTTACAGCTTGCTAATTGTTCAGACGGAATAAAATATGATGTAGACTTCAGACTTTCTCACTCCCTGCTCAACTAAGGAACTCCTGTCATGTCCTTCGACTCCTATAACTGCAGCCTGGACTCTGTACAACCTGTATATAACGTTTCGTTCCGTGTATTTTATTCCTGTTACACAGATTTTTCTTTTCAGTCAACAGTGTTCTGTCTGGTTTGATGCCGCCCGCCATGAATTTCTCTCCTGTTCCAATGTCAGAATAGCACCTGCAACCAAGGACCTCAATAATTTGAAGAATGCTTTCCAACCTCTGCCTTCCTCTACTGATTTTACGCTCTACATCTCCCTCTTGTGCCATGGAGGTTATTCCCTGATGCCTCAACACATACACTAACATCCTGTCCCGTCTTCATACCAGTGCCTTCCATATTTTCATTTTCTCTCTGATTCTGTGCAGAACATCCTCATTCCTCACCTTACTAATCCACTTTATTTTCAACATTCTTCTGTCGCAGCACATCTAAAATACTTAGATTCTCTTGTGTTCTCGTTTTCCCACAGTCCATGTTTCGCTATCATACAATGCTGTGCTCCAAACATCATACTCAGAAATTTCTTCCTCAAATTATGGCCTATGTTTGATACTAGTAGACTTCCGCTGGCCAAGAAAGCTCTCTTTTCCAGTGCTGCTCAGCTTTTGGTGTCCTCCTTCCTCCGTCCGTCATTGTTTATTCACCTTCCTAGGTAGCAGAATTCCTTAGCTTTATCTACTTCGTGACCATCAATCCTGATGTTAAGTTTCACGCTGTTTTGATTTCTACTACTTCTCATTACTTTCATCTTTCTTCGATCTACTCTCAGTCCATATTCTGTACTCATCAGACTGTTCATTCTATTTAGCAGATCATGTAATTCTTCTTCACCTTCACTCAAGATCGCAATGTCGTCAGCTAATCGTCTCATCCTTTCAGCTTGAATTTTAATTCAATTCCTGAACGTTTCTTTTATTTCCATCACTGCTACTTCGATGTACAGCTTGAAAAGTTGGGGTAAAAATATACATCCCTGTCACATACCCTTTTTAAACAGAGCACTTTGTTGATGGTCGTCAAATCTTATTATTCCCGCTTGGCTGTTGCGTCTCTTCCTATACCTTACCCCTACTTCTCTCAGAATTTAGAGCACCTGGAACCATTTTACATTGTCGAATGCTTTTTCGGGTCGACAAATCGTATGAACGTGTCTTTATTTTTTCTTTAGTCTTGCTTCCTTTATCAACCACAACGTCAGAATTGCCTCTGTCGTGCCTTTACCTTTCCTAAGGCCAAAAGGATCACATCCTCTATTTTATTTTCCATTCTTTTGTATGTTAATCTTTTCATGAACTTGAATGCAAGAGCTTTTAAGCTGATTGTGCTATCACTCTAGCATATCTCAGCTCTTGCAGAATACAGAACTGTGTGGCTGATATTTTTACCGAAAGTCAAACGGTATATCGCCATACATTTGACACACCAACGTCAATAGTCGTTTTGGAATATTATCAATTCCTTCTGCCTTATTTGATCTTAAGTCTTCCTAAGCTCTTTTAAATTCTAATTACAATACTGAATCCCCTATCTCTTCTAAATGGGCTCCTGTTTTATCTTCAGACAAATCTTCCCCCTCATAGACTTCAATGTACTCTTTCCATCTATCCACTTTCTCATCTGCTTTTAAAAATGGAATTGCTGTTGCACTCTTAATGTCACCACCCTTGCTTTTAATTTCACCATATTCTAATTTTTCTATATGTTGAGCCAGTCCTTATGACAATCATTTCTTGTTCGATTTTTTTCACATTTTTGATGCAGTCATTTCGCCTTAACTTCCCTGCAGTTCCTACTCATTTTATTCCTAGGTGTCTTTTAGTTCCGTATTCCTGAATTTTCCTAAACAATTTTGTACTTCCTTCTTTCATAGATCAAATGAAGTATTTCTTCTGTTACCCATGGATCCTTCCCCATTACCTTCTTTGTACTCATGTTTCTCGTTGCAACAAGTTTTGTGGGGCACTCAAATGTGACAGTGGCAGGAATACTTGTTGTCAATGTTCCAGTAGAACATGTGTGACCAGAACAAAGAAAGACAGCAGCATTGTGTGCCAAACAGGTTATCTCTTCACATCTGCCGGCCTCTGTGGCCGAGCGGTTCTAGGCGCTTCAACCCGGAACCCCGCTGCTTCTAATGTCGCAGGTTCGAATCCTGCCTCGAGCATGGATGTGTGTGATGTCCTCAGGTTAGTGAGGTTTAAGTAGTTCTAAGTGTAGGGGACTGATGACCTCAGATGTTAAGCCCCATAGTGCTTAGATCCATTTGAACTATCTTCACACCTGCACCGTTTATGCTAGAATAAGTAATGAGCTGGCTGCATCACAGCATGGTCTCCCGTACCATTGGCTGGTGACTAGCAGCTGTTAGACTATGGATTTATCATCGCATGCGTAGGCTGTCAACACCACAACACAAATAACTGCGTTTCTTCACCGGGAGACAGGGACTGTTCGTGAGTGGCATCTCACTGCGATGAATCACGGTTATGCACTGCCCCAAAACATCATCTTCGGCATCGTTGGAGGGCACAGCGGTGCTACTCCTGCCGTCATTTTGTGAGGAGCCATTGGGTATGATTTCAGTTTCAGACTACGACAGTTGGTGACTCAGGGAAATCTGACGACACAACGGTACTTCGTGTACCTTTTGCGTCCTCATGCCCCACGTGTGACAGAACCGACATGTCATTTCTAACCAGTAAAATGCTCGTCCACAAACAGCACCTGCCTCTATGAATTGTATGTGATGTTTGGGTTTTCCTGCGGCCAGCAAGATCCGATGGGACCTGAGTGGGACCATTCGGACTGCTAGTACCAGTATCAAGAATGTCAAGAACCTGTTACAACAGTTTTGAGTCAGCTGGCACATTATGGCATTCTTCCCAACCGAATCAGTTCACGCATCCAGGCCAGATGAGGTGCAACACGATACTGATAAATGACTGATGGTGCCAAGTTATTCGTAAATTTGACTCGATTTTCTAATCAAATAACATCAGATACCCTCTCAACTCGTGAAATTCCTGCTTTCATTGTGGACCTTTTTTTTATTTTGTCAATTTATGTAGCAACCGTACTTAGAGTTGCGTAGTACACTTGACCTCCTATGCGACTGATTAGGAGGTACCTCTTCTGAATTAGGATGGTGAAACAAGGTTACTACACTTAGGTATTTATTACTAGATTAGTTCAGATTGAATCTCTCCCACTTTTGGAGAGTGCAAGTTCATAAACTGGAAACTGAATCAGAGGACATACCTTGCTCGTAAGAGAAACTTCGAAAATAATTTAGCCCGCAATGTTATCTGCGCTGACATTAGCGAATATCTCACGTACGACAACCAAGTATCAAGATCGGTTTTCATCGCGGGCAAGCTGTCAGAGCTATTCACTTCTTGTCGGGTCAGGGACCTTACGCAACCTCCTAGGATCGGACTGGTCGAAGACATACCTCGAGGCGTGGCAAAGAAGACACGCTAGAACATACCATTTGGGACGTCCGCTATATGGCGATGTCGTTGAGATTGATAGGCAGTAACCGAATCGGCACGGAAGACTCGATGTCAAGCACATACTGCGTTACTAAACAGAACTGGGCGGTACTGGCGAGGTTATTTCAAGAAAGGCTTGGTTAACGCGTTACCTTATCAATCACTGCCCAACTACAGCACTACAGGAGGTTGCGACAGAAGACCGAGAAGCAATGCAGCGAAGACAGCTGAGGTTAAAAGTTGCGGCAGACGAACAGCCGACAAGCCGTCACTGGCAATCGTAACGAAAACGACACCAGAGTGGAAACGCAGCTGCAGGCCGTGTCCCTACACCATAGCGACTAGAGCCGGGATGACGTGGGCCGGCGCTCAACACTTATCTCCGGCAGAAAAGATGCTCCCTCGAACAAGGCGAGTTGTGCCTTGCAGCCAGGGAGCCGACAGACAACGGAAGAGTCAGATGTAACCGCAACGCCTTTCGCAGCTCTCCAGGAACCGGTAGCGTGTTCCTAAGGACCAGGGAGCGATGCAGTGCATTGGGCAGTGTGACAGGCAAGAATGATCTTACTGTAATAGTAGTACACATAAGTTTGATAGTAGGTGTTGATATTATTAATAGTAGGAAAAGTTATGATGATGGGATGTAGTATTGTATTGTAATAATGCACAAAAAAGAAGAATTTATTATAAATCTGTCACAGTTGCAATATGTTTATTTTGGCGACTAGTTTCGAACTCACAGATTCATTTTCAATCCTTACCTCCTGAGGCTACAATACAGGAATAGATATACGTGAACAGTAAAATACAAATATGAAACTACAAATACGAACAGTAGTTACCTGTTTGATTATTATCTAGGTTTTCTGCACACTAAGTAGATGCGCTGTCCACTACGCGACCCATGCACAGTGGCCTTGCACAGCCACACGGATTACCAAATCACAAGTCCCTCCTCAATACAAATTCCCATTCATGCTTCAACCCACTTGGTATTCCCCATTAACTCGATCAGCATTGCAGAGGCTCTCAAGCTGTATTGATATGCACCTCAGTATTGAACGAAACTGGGGTCCCGCCTGAAACGCAGGTACAGGTGCTTTAATCAAATGAATCTCTATAGCTCCAGAGATCTTTTCAAGTATCAGAAGTCTATGATGTATATATGCAGACTGAAGCGACGAATGCAAATTTATGCCAAGGCCGGGATTAGAAGCCGGGTCGCTGTTGCTGATGTATAGAATTATATGTAAAAATCTGCAATGTAAAAAAATAAATAACAATGTCAGGATCGAAACAAAAAGCAATCAGTTTCTTAAAAGAAATTTAATTTCTTATCTGACCCAGAAAGGCTTGTTGGATAAGGGGCCTTACGCGACCTCCTAGCATCGGACTGGTCGAAGACATACCTCCGAGCGTGGCAAAGAAGACACGCCAGAACATACCATTTGGGAAGTCCGCTGTATGGCGACATTGCTGAGACTGATAGGCAGTAACCGAATCGGCACGGACGACTCGATGTAGCATGCTGAAGCGACGAATGCAAATTCATGTCATGGCCGGGATTAAAAGCCGATACTTGAAAAGATCTCTGGAGCTATAGAGTTTCATTTGATTAAAGCACCTATACCTGGGTTTCAGGCGGGACCCCAGTTTCGTTCAATACTGAGGTGCCATATCAATACAGCTGTTCGTCTGCCGCAACTTTTGACCTCAGGTATCCGCGATGCATTGCTTCTCGGTCTTCTGTCGCAACCTCCTTTAGTTCTGTAGTTGGCCAGCGATTGATAAGGTAACGCGTTTACCAAGCCTTTCTGACCACCCCCATGAACCATGGACCTTGCCGTTGGTGGGGAGGCTTGCGTGCCTCAGCGATACAGATGGCCGTACAGTAAGTGCAACCACAACGGAGGGGTATCTGTTGAGAGGCCAGACAAACGTGTGGTTCCTGAAGAGGGCCAGCAACCTTTTCAGTAGTTGCAGGGGCAACAGTCTGGATGATTGACTCATCTGGCCTTGCAACACTAACCAAAACGGCTTTGCTCTGCTGGTAATGCGAACGGCTGAAAGCAAGGGGAAACTACAGCCCTAATTTTTCCCGAGGACATGCAGCTATACTGTATGGTTAAATCATGATGGCGTCCTCTTGCGTAAAATATTCCGGAGGTAAAATATTCCCCCATTCGGATCTCCGGGCGGGGACTACTCAAGAGGACGTCGTAATCAGGAAAAAGAAAACTGGCGTTCTACGGATCGGAGCGTGGAATGTCAGATCCCTTAATCGGGCAGGTAGGTTAGAAAATTTAAAAAGGGAAATGGATAGGTTAAAGTTAGATATAGTGGGAAGTAGTGAAGTTCGATGGCAGGAGGAACAAGACTTTGGTCAGGTGAATACAGGGTTATAAATACAAAATCAAACAGGGGTAATGCAAGAGTAGGTTTAATAATGAGTAAAAAAATTGGAGTGCGGGTAAGCTACTACCAACAGCGTATTGAACGCATTATTGTGGCCAAGATAGACACGAAGCCCATGCCTACTACAGTAGTACAAGTTTATATGCCAACTAGGTCTGCAGCAGATGATGAAGAAATTGATGAAATGTATGATGAGATAAAAGAAATTATTCAGGTAGTCAAAGGAGACGAAAATTTAATAGTCATGGGTGACTGGAATTCGAGAGTAGGAAAAGGGAGAGAAGGAAACATAGTGGGTGAATATGGAATGGGGGATAGAAATGAAAGAGGAAGCCGTCTGTTAGAATTTTGCACAGAGCATAATTTAATTATAGCTAACACTTGGTTCAAGAATCGTAAAAGAAGGTTGTATGCGTGGAAGAATCCTGGAGATACTAGAAGGTATCAGACAGATTATATAATGGTAAGACAGAGATTTAGGAACCAGGTTTTAAATTGTAAGACATTTCCAGGGGCAGATGTGGACTCTGACCACAATCTATTGGTTATGAACTGTAGATTACAACTGAAGAAACTGCAAAAAGTTGGGAATTTAAGGAGATGGGACCTGGATAAACTGAAAGAACCAGAGATTGTACATAGTTTCGGGGAGAGTATAAGGGAACAATTGACAGGAATGGGGGAAAGAAAGACAGTAGAAGAAGAATGGGTAGCTCTGAGGGATGAAGTAGTGAAGGCAGCAGAGGATCAAGTAGGTAAAAAGCCGAGGACTACTATATATCCTTGGGTAACAGAAGAAATATTGAATTTAATTGATGAGAGGAGAAAATGTAAAAACGCAGTAAATGAAGCAGGCAAAAGGGAATACAAACGTCTCAAAAATGAGATCGACAGGAAGTCTAAAATGGCTAAGCAGGGATGGCTAGAGGACAAATGTAAGGATGTAGAGGCCTATCTCACTAGGGGGTAAGATAGATACTGCCTACAAGAAAATTAAAGAGACCTTTGGAGAAAAGAGAGCCACATGTATGAATATCAAGAGCTCAGATGGAAACCGAGTTCTAAGCAAAGAAGGGAAAGCAGAAAGGTGGAAGGAGTATATAGAAGGTCTATACAAGGGCGATGTACTTGAGGACAATATTATGGAAATGGAAGAGGATGTAGATGAAGATGAAATGGGAGATACGATACTGCGTGAAGAGTTTGACAGAGCACTGAAAGACCTGAGTCGAAACCAGGCCCCGGGAGAAGACAACATTCCATTAGAACTACTGACGGCCTTGGGAGAGCCAGTCCTAACAAAACTCTACCATCTGGTGAGCAAGATGTATGAGACAGGCGAAATACCCTCAGACTTCAAGAAGAATATAATAATTCCAATCCCAAAGAAAGCAGGTGTTGACAGATGTGAAAATTACCGAACTATCAGTTTAATAAGTCACAGCTGCAAAATACTAACGCGTATTCTTGAGAGACGAATGGAAAAACTGGTAGAAGCCGACCTCGGCGAAGATCAGTTTGGATTCCGCAGAAATGTTGGAAAACGTGAGGCAATACTGACCCTACAACTTATCTTAGAAAATAGATTAAGGAAAGGCAAACCTACATTTCTAGCATTTGTAGACTTAGAGAAAGCTTTTGACAATGTTGACTGGAATACTCTCTTTCTAATTCTGAAGGTGGCAGGGGTAAAATACATTTGTACGGAAACCAGATGGCAGTTATAAGAGTCGAGGGGCATGAAAGGGAAGCGGCGGTTGGGAAGGGAGTGAGACAGGGTTGTAGCCTCTCCCCCATGTTATTCAATCTGAATATTGAGCAAGCAGTAAGGGAAACAAAAATTCGGAGTGGGTATTAAGGTCCATGGAGAAGAAATAAAAACTTTGAGGTTCACCGATGACATTGTAATTCTGTCAGCGACAGCAAAGGACTTGGAAGAGCAGTTGAACGGAATGGACAGTGCCTTGAAAGGAGAATATAATATGAACATCAACAAAAGCAAAACGAGGATAATGGAACGTAGTAGAATTAAGTCGGGTGATGCTGAGGGAATTAGATTAAGAAATCTTAAAGCAGTAAAGGAGTATTGCTATTTCGGGAGCAAAATAACTGATGATGGTAGAAGTAGAGAAGATATAAAATGTAGACTGGCAATGGCAAGGAATTCGTTTCTGAAGAAGAGAAATTTGTTAACATCGAGTATAGATTTAAGTGTCAGGAAGTCGTTTCTGAAAGTATTTGTATGGAGTGTAGCCATGTATGGAAGTGAAACATGGACGATAAATAGTTTGGACAAGAAGAGAATATAAGCTTTCGAAATGTGGTGCTACAGAAGAATGCTGAAGATAAGGTGGGTAGATCACGTAACTAATGAGGAGGTATTGAATAGGATTGGGGAGAAGAGGCGTTTGTGGCACAACTTGACAAGAAGAAGGGACCGGTTGGTAGGACATGTTCCGAGGCATCAAGGGATCACAAATTTAGCATTGGAGGGCAGCGTCGAGGGTAAAAATCGTAGAGGGAGACCAAGAGATGAATACACTAAGCAGATTCAGAAGGATGTAGATTGCAGTAAGTACTGGGAGATGAAGAAGCTTGCACAGGATAGAGTACCATGGAGAGCTGCATCAAACCAGTCTCAGGACTGAAGACAACAACAACAACAACAACATCTGATTTAGGGTGCTTAGTATCCTTCTTCAGAATGTTAAAACCATATCATTATTTGCGAGTGGTAACAATAAGATACATTCACATTAGTGTCTGTTCAAAAATGATATACTCGTAAATAAGCAAAACAACATGCACAGACTTCATGCCAGAACTGGAGCTAATCAGACAATATATGACCACAGCAATATGCTGCATGCATCTTAACGTTGACACTCGCATACAATGCGATAGTTTATACTTCTGAAGAAGGGAACCAAATTGTCGGAACCGGTTAAGTAGTCAAATTTTTTTCCATGTTATAGGTTGCTGATTATTTCGATATACACAACTATAGCTGCCGAGGAAGATGAAAAAAAAAAAAACTAAAGGCGTCTGGGCTAGGTGGTTGGAACCATCTACCGCGCAGACGCGTAAAAAATAGATAGTCCACAGATCATCACATCAACAGTCAGCAGCAATTATATAGATTCGAGAACAATCGCTGCCATAGTTGACAACGTGTGAACGGCAGGGTTCACCGTGAAACAGCTTTAAATATAAACGCCAAATCCAATAACAAAGGTGTGGGAGATGATTTTTTTCCACAGCTGATATACAATCATTCCGGAGTGGCGCTTCATTCGTCTGGACAAGATCATCAAATGACCAAGTGACCACCACTCTACTATTTTTCCTTAATCTGAGTACATTGTAACAATTCATTTCCTAGGGGCGTCTGTGTGTTCATTCTACTGGGTGTGACATAGTGCAATTTGGCGGCATCTGGGGCACGGGGAGGGGGAGGGAAAGAGCTTTTGTTCAGCCGGAGTTAAGGAGCCTGTCTATCTCAAATCCTCCTAAATGGGTAGGTGCCTGGACAAACGAAGCCGTCTTCAGGCCTAGTGATTTCCGAAAGACAGCCGATGTTTTCCAGCAGTTTCTGCTGAGATGATTATGAAAGTCATGGCAGGAATCAGTAGCCTACAGAAGCGCTTCATGGAGGAGCAGGAAATGGCCGATCGAAACGTCAATGTTGCAACGGACTGAAACGTAAGACCTCTGTCACACGAATTTACAATTTTTGACAGATCACCCTTTATAACTTTTCAAAACAATATTTTTCATAAAACAATTTTAAAAACACTATTTTCTGTACTTTATCATCAAGAACATCCAACAATATGCCTAAAATACTCGTGGTTTAAAGACAGATAAGAGTAACATGTTTCATCTGAAATCAGCATTCTTGTCTTTGGATGAAATGATTTCGGGTATAGGACTGTGCCATTGTAAATACAAAAAAATTGCCGATATTTCGACTGACGTTGCGGTCCTCATCAGGGCGGTTCACTGCTTGACATATATATATTATCGCTGAAGATGGCCATTCCACTCACCTAAAAGATAGTCGCTATTAGATACACAGACGTTTTAGTCATTTAAAATACTCTTTGTCAGTTAATACGCGTGGTTTTTCTTATTAATTGTATTCCCCAACTGTGGTGATTTGGAAGTTCCCAAAGAACACACACCACATGTATGATTAAGGTAAGGACTGCCGAAGTTCACTTCCGTGGGATGCACACCACGCTCGATTTCTTACGGGTATCGGCGAAATGCCGCGAGTAACGGGGACAATGAGGATAACGTGCAAGGGCCACTACACCAGTAGTATGTGGCTAAGTTAAGAATTTTGGTCTGACGGAAGGAGTGCTAGGGTAGTCCGTGCAGGTGCGATGGCCACTGTAGCCATATGGCGCAGTGGTTAACGCGTCTGCCTAGTAAGGAGGAGACCGGGTTCGAATCCCCATCCGGCACAAATGTTAAACTTCGCATTGGTATAAATCTATAGGCACTGGAAGCTTATGTGAATTATTCCTTTGTGACAGAATCAATTGTAAATATTTACTGATTTGAGTAGTATGATTTCATGTGACCATTGAATATGGACGAGCATGTTGCAATCCTGAAACCTGATTCTCATGCAGAGCCACGAGTAAGGAGAAATACGGATTTCCATTGAACAAATGGTAGCAGTTACGCACATACATTTGTAGACAGAGCTTGTGAATACTAAGGCTGAGCGTCGTACGTCAACGTAGTATCATCTACACAGGAATAGTACATCCGGCCTCTAGAGGCTGGAGCAAACAAGAAGGCGGGGGCAGTCAGTCAGAGAGGGGACTGACAATGAAGATGGCCGCTGAGATTACGCGGACTTCTGTCTGCCTCTGGGATTGGAGTAGTCGGCCACGCCTGGAAACGAGGCTCCGCCGATGCGCCAGATTGGATCCCGATGCGTCTGCATTTTCTCCGATGCGGCTTATCTCAGCGGGAGGCCTAGTGGGTCACCAGCACATCGTCTAATTCAGTCACGGCGCTGCTCCTCAAAGGCCTCAAGGGGAACGTCTTCTCCACAGAAGCCAAGAGAAAAGAATCTACACGACTGCTCATTTGTGAAGAGATGATAAGTGATAATGAGAGAAGGTCGGGTCCGCCTTTCTGCAAGTACAGAATTATTTTTTCCTTTAACATCGAAACAAGTGTCACCTTGTTTCTGGACATCTCTCTCTAATTTTCTCGTATTACATGTATACATATTATGTTTAGGTTAGGAAATGCGTTACTGGTACTTCGGATTTTGATGTTATTGAAATTAATGTGTACTTTACCTTTTATTTTACACTGAGTGTGTCCTGTGGCTAAATTAGCAACCATGTCATCTGCAAACATGAGGGATATTTGAATGTAGCCTGTTTTGAATTTTTGTTTATAGTCCAACTATTAAAGGGTATATTCCGTTAAACTTCATTTAAAGTTACCATGGTAAGGCTAAAAAGGGAACAGATATTTTTAAGTTCAGACTATAAAAAATTCAATGCAGACCATACCGTAACATTCATTATGTTTCCAGATGACGAGGTGTACTCATTTAGATCTATGGGTGATTTTGATCGGTAATCATAGGACATACATAAAATAAAAGGTGAAGTACACATGTAATTTAAGTAACAAAAAAATCCGATGTACTAGTAACATATTTTCTAACTGAAACATAATCTTTATTTCTGTATTTGAGAAAAATAAAAGAGAAGCTAGACACATCATTAAGTCATTATTATTTTTTGGAAGCACAGGAATTAACCTCAAAAATGCAGTATAATAGGTAACAAGTGTCTTATGCTGTGCTCCTTACACCGAAAGCAGTTCACACTTTTACATATAAGTCTACCATTTTATAATATCTTATGGAAGTTGAAGATGATTCCTGAATACGTTTTTAACATAACAAAAAATACGTTGTGCTTAACACTCGCCGATGTTACGTAACATGAGTCCTACTTTCAACTTTATTTTCCTGTCTCAGGGATTTAACTAAACTTACTGCGTCCCTACGGCACGAGTTTTCCGTGCATCACAATTTTCTTTTCTGCAAGCTCCCAGTAGGTTTTAACATATGCTTGAAGAAAGCTGTATACCACAGTGGGGGCATGGCTTAGAGACATGGATGTAACTTCTAACAGATTTTATAAATCTTGAACTGTAATGTGTTCATAACAGGTTGTAATATGTTAAAATATCCTAATTAGAGAATATGTGAAGTTTACTTCGTCACAGAGATACGACGACACATTTTTTTCGGGTGTACCACTTTGTTTGCTTTCAGCAATGGTCTGTACTTCCATACTGTCAAGAAAGATAGCAAAAGGAAGAAGAGAGTGAAAAAGAAGAGTTGAAATGTGATGACAAAAATGCAGTTCTAGCGAAGAAGCGCCCCGGCACACCGAAGCCTCTGCCAAAAGCAAAAAAATTCTGTGCCATGCCTCTACTTTAGATGATGAATGAAACCCGGAAAATCCATTTCAGGTATATGTTGTAAGAGTGTAAGTGTCTCACATTCGTGCAGTGTACTAAATGCAAAACCTCTCTCTGTGTCACAAAAAGAAGAAACTGTATTTTTGCAATTCCATAAAAAAGTATCAGCAGTATGAAAAGCATTCTAATTGCTTTTTCACATATAATAATAAAATAACTTTTTGTGGTACTTACATAAATACATTTCCGTATTTCAGTCGTGAGTTTATAAATAATTCCATCAAAGTAAACCCTGAAAACATATTAGTACTATTGTAAAAGTCATACTTCAACCCTGATTTGCACATATGCTACTAGCCCTAATACTTTGATGAATCATAGCACTCTTTCTTTAATTTAGTATTGTAGTTTTATTTTGTCCGAGACCAACGCATTGACCACTGATATATGCTTTGCATTCATGAAATTTAACCTAAAGACTGGAGCGGTTAACGTGAAGTGTGCCGAAGTTGGACCTCTCTCATCTGTTCTTACAGTTTTTTGGGTGTTGCTAGGTTCTCAGCTTCCGTAAGGTAAAAAACACGTAACGTACAACGCAATTTAAAAATGAGATCTGAACTTTTGTTCGCAGCTTAAGAGGACCCGTTATGTTCAGCTAATTTCAAATCTCGGTAAGTAATTATATGGAATCTGGGATTTAACATAATATATTGTGTTTTTATTTTTTTATTTTCGGGGGAGATACAGCGCTTATGTCAGGTATTGAGGAAACATTTGTATTACGCAACAAATGTCAAAGCTGTCGAAGAATGAGATCCTGTTTGTAATGGATGTGAAACAACTAAAATTTTTCGTTATTCGGAAGAGCGTTACACGGAGGTGTGAGCTGAGTTTGCCTGGTTCGAGGGATGGCTTCTAAGTAGTGAGGAAAGGATCGTTTCTTGGTTTGATGGCTATAAGATCTTGTAACTTATTGGGCACTAAGAGTAAAAGGGGGCACAGAGTGCTGCGTTAGGAAGGGGAATTCAATCAAAGTTGTCTCGTAACCTGACGAGAGTGTGTAACGTACAGCACAGCTGTAGGGTCTCTTGGGTTCTGATTACTTTAAAGAGTCGTCAAAACTCAGACACCATATTCAGTCAATTACATTTCGAAATCTCACGCCTTGTCTATCACTGGAGTACGGTTATCGGTGCGACTGAAGTCATTACCAGTGAATTCACCACACGCATATCTGAAAGGTGTCATACTTTCTGTTGTGTTCTGTTCTGTAATGTTCTGATCTGTGAAAGTTGTTTAAAAACATCTTTGCTGGCCGCGGTGGCCGAGTGGTTCTAGGCGCTTCAGTCCGGAACCGCGCTACTGCTACGGTCGCAGGTTCGAATCCTGCCTCGGGCATGGATGTGTGTGATGTCCTTAGGTTAGTTAGGTTTAAGTAGTTCTAAGTTCTAGGGGACTGATGACCTCAGAAGTTAAGTTCCATAGTGCTCAGAGCAATTATTTTGGTTGATTCTAGCTTATACATGGCAGTTAATGAAATATTTTTAAAACACAGAAATCTTATTTAAATTTAAGAGCAGAGAGCATCCTTACGTTTTTCACCAGTTAATGGGTTTTATATCCGAAAGACTGTTGCGCACGGCGCTCCCATTCACGTCCTTGCACTTCGCGATCATGTGGTCATAAAACACGTCATAATTCGTACACTATTCAAGATACCGTAAATGCAAATATTAGAGTTTAGTGAGGCACATGGGTTGTAAGATAACTACTCGAAACTTCTTTACTAACCGTCCGTAGCAGTGAGATGTCGGCTGGTAAGGACACATTGGGATTTCCATAGTGCTATAGGAAAAAATGGTTCAAATGGCTCTGAGCACTATGGGACTTAACATCTATGGTCATCAGTCCCCTAGAACTTAGAACTACTTAAACCTAACTAACCGAAGGACATCACACAACACCCAGCCATCACGAGGCAGAGAAAATCCCTGACCCCGCCGGGAATCGAACCCGGGAACCCGGGCGTGGGAAGCGATAACGCTACCGCACGACCACGAGCTGCGGGCTGCTATAGGAAAATCCAAACTGTGTGCATATACACGTTCGTAACACTAAAGAAATGCGTAGAAGGACGTGTACACACGCCAACAGCAGCGAAATGAATGATCTCCATATTTTGTTTGTGGTCATCTACATAGGGGGAAATGATTAGCTCAATAAAATAAAATAGAACTCACATGGCAAGAATTAAGCGTTTGCTTTTCCCACATGCTATTCGAGAATGGAACGGTTGAGAAATAGTCTGGCTGTGGTTCGATGAACTCTCTGCCAAGCGCTTAATTGTAAACTGCAGAGCAGTCACGTAGATGCAGAGGAAGTTAAAGAAAAATATCTCTTAGTGTGCCAGTGGCCTTTGATGTAGATAATGATGATGAAATCTGCCTGGATGTTAACGTAATGCTGAACGAGACACAAGGTAATTACGCTACCTGACAATTATTCGGAAGGAAAGTGGTTGAAATCCCCGTCTGACCATCTAAATTTATGTGGTTTTTCACAGTCGCTTACTGCAAATGCATGTATTGCTCTTTTGAAAAGGATTCGGTCCACTTCATTCCCGAATCCGAGTTTGTCCTCCATCTCTGACGGCCTCTTGTTTCCTTCCTTAAGCCGGCCCCTGTATCAGTTTGTAGCCGAAAGTGGGTAATAAAAAAATTGTCGTTACTGTAGCTTGCTAGAAATATTACGAGGCCCGTGTACCAACCGAACAGCTGGCTCTTTGTAACTGATACTTTTTGAATGCGAAGATCAATTAAGTGAATCCTGTGTCAGCTCAATTTATCTAAAGAAATACGTGTTTTATAACAATAAATTATAATACGGAAGAAAATTATTCATGTACACTTATTTCAGGCATATACTCTTATTCATGTACCTGTTCCCTGAAATACACCACAGTTTATCCATTTATTTTACATTTATTGACATTGATAGTAAATCGGCAGTTTAGTTTTAAATTGCAGAACTGAGATTGTAAAGCATAGAATAAGAAATTTATGACTTAATGGTTATGCAGGCAAATAATATAGGTATTAGTATTGGAGAAGAACTATCCGACGCGGACTTACTCGCTTGAATATGAACTAAACTACCAGAAAGAAAATAAGAGTTGTGAAGAGGTGTGAATAAAACTTCATTCATGTGCGTGACAGTAATAATAATACGATTTTAGTCACAAGAAGTAGTAATAACATATCATTTATTTGTCTCTGGATATCCGAGACGTTACTATAAGTCGTTCTTCGTTTCGTAATTGTGACACGTTACTTTAGAGCAGACACTTTGCTACTCGTCGTATTGTTTGCAGAATTCTGTTCCGGCACAGAAGATAGACGACATGCCTGCTGGGTAGCTGAAGCGCAACTGGAGAAGTCAAATAAAGAAATTCCTATCCGAATTACAGGAATAGCTCAGGAATTGTGGTGGCCAACCTCCTGGGTTCCGGAATTCGACGTACGTATGGCAAGGAACTACTGCTAGAACTGGAGAGAGAGAGCCAGTACTGCAACCGGGCAGCAGATCGCTGGAGTCGAGAATTTCCTGCCAGTCTGAGACAGCTCTACTTCCTTATATCGCCATGGCAACGAGACTTAACGGACACCTTTGTCGGCCTCACTAGGTCATAGACTAGACGAAATTACACTCTTCATTAAGTTCCCTTCTGACGCAAGTACCCTCTTGTTTTAAATTTCGTCCCATTTTCCTTAGGTAACCAAGTAGAAATTTTGAACTGATTATGGCAGACATTGTGATCCTCAGAAACAAAATAATATACTTCGTGTTACGCATGCCAGGTAGTTGTAAGTATTAATTACATGAATATTACAAACAACTATGAATGTACCTGCATACTAGTACTTCATTTCTCTGAGTTTTAGTGTCGAACTGGGACATCCGCAGTATCGAATTAATAAGTTTCATTTAGCATCCATACTGGGTGATCTTAGACCACCACTGCAGAGAGAGAGAGAGAGAGAGAGAGAGAGAGAGAGAGAGAGAGAGAGAGGGAGGAGGTGTGATGAGTTATTCGCTTAGAGTGTCATGTATTGAGACCAGTGCTTTTCTTGTATTCTATGTTCTTCTCCTCTTGTGTAACCCATTACCTTCGCAAGTATTCTTCAGACAGATGTTATTTCTTCTTCAGAGTTCGTCCCGCTTACTGCAGTCGCTATTTATGTTTGGCAATCGTCGATTCACAATTCTGCAATTTTTTTATTTTACTATTGTGACCGGATGACCTTCCTGCCGTGGAAATCTACGTGTACCACGAAGAAAGAAAATAATTTGCTTCAGATGGATTTCAGTCTTCTAACTTATCTTGTGTGTGTTTACGTACTTTATACGTCAGTGAGTTCCGATTATGAGGCGCAGGAACAGAAAACTGGTCGATAATCCGATGAAATATCTTTATAGTCGATTGATTGCTGTGTCTTGAAAGTAAGTGCACTGCGCAGTAAGGTATACGAGTAGGTCACAGAAATGCCCATTGTTAGACGTATACCCAGCCTGCGTTAAATGCGTGAAGTTCTTTGCTAAAGGTACTGTCACTGGGTATGGGACTGCATAATGAGTAAACGAGATATAAATGAAACACATTTTTCGTCACCTGAGGAAATGTGAAGGCGATGCACATTGCTGGACCTCAGAGTTTAGTTACGTGTTCGTTAGACGGCATTAACTATCGATATTAATTATTGAATTTTCAGTTAGTGAATCGATGTCTACGTTCTGTCGTGACGTTCGTGTTGATGAGTTCCGAACCAAGCATAGCGGTGGTGTTAACGCAAGAAAGAAACTAAGCTTTCCTCGAAAAAATTTTTTAGAAACTGGATTGAAGCGCGGAAGACACAGTGAGTACAAAATTCACGTTTGACCGATTCTTTAATACTGCTGGTTAGAGTTGATCGTTACCAATGAGGTCGATAACATCTCAGGAAGACTATGTTTACTCGTAAGTTCGTTTAGGAATCAGATAAACAATGGTGCAGATGCTGATCTAACTCTAGTGGCAGTCGTAACAAAGTAGTCTTCGTTCTTACCGGGAAAATATTGAGAAGAAGACTCAGTACTTCCTCTCACATACGTCTCTGGAAAAGATCATGACACGTAAATGGAAATAAAATCGAGCTTATATTTGGAAATATAGACATACATTCTTACTTTGCACGTGGAACAGGAAAGGCGGAAAACCATTGTGATAGCAATCAACAGACAAGGTAAAATGGTTTTTCGCGTACTGCCTAAATAAGGCAATCCTAATCACCCCATTTAACCTGGGGATACTTTTTAAAAATCATATGACAGACAGCCATGGACCGAATTTTACGCAGTGTAATCGTGTATGAGTTTGAACAGGAGCTGCTTTGCACTTAAATTGCTCCGACTGGTCGTTAGCCAAGCGCTAACTCATAGCTGCCCGCTTGAGAACAGTGATCTCGGTGCCAAATGGAGTCGACGTACAGTTAATTGTTCTCTCCGAGCACCCACACTATAAAGCGTAAATGACCTATGCTGCACTTTTGGCAGTTTGCCTGTGTCCTCTTTTTCCAACAGTCACCTAACGCTGTATTCAGTGATTATGCAGATCTATAATGCAGTTTACACTGCTAACGTAGGGCTCCTAACAGGAGAACTATCACATTATTGCGCTATTGAAATCTGACGCATTTTGCGTACTCGATTTTGTGGTATAATATCATCTTTGCTGTCGAAGGTCTTCATTGTACTGACTGTGAATCACACATAAACTGTCTATGATTACGCACTGTACGTTCGATCTATAAATATCTAACCATTAAACAAAAGGTTCTGTAATTACATTAATTTCTTAAAAACAAATCGCTTAATCTTAGCAGTTAACTACAATTTCACGAATTGTGATCAATCAAGAAAATATACGTAAAAAAGAAAACCATCTTTCACAGCTTCAAGGGATTTGCCATAGTCTTACCGGTCAGCCGAGTTTATAGGAAAATATTTCCACTGGATAACTCTAAGGATACAATGACGTATCTTATTTACCACTAACTTTCAGCGAAGTGCCTTGGAAGTGATTTGTCACAGGCCATTTTTCTTAAATTCCTGTCCAAACGTGCTATAGTATTTGACTTCCGCTATAGTATTTGACTCAACCAGAGTCCACGTTTGCATAGCTATACGACAGCGAACACGTCATGATAATCCTCACTACGTCTTTGACAGTGTCAAATATTACGGCACGTTTTGGTAACGGGTTCTGACTTCTGTTAAGGTACTCAAAAACTTCTTGTATGTTACTCGCCAGTCTGGGTACCGTAGAAGTTAGCGCTGACAGAGGAAATAGAGAAGATCCAAAGAGGAGCAGCACGTTTCGCTATAGGTTCATTGTTCACTTAGTAAGCGCGAAAGCATTACGATAACGCTCGGGCAACTCCAGTGGCGGAAGCTGCAACAGAGGCGTCATTTTTTCACGATGTGGTTTATTGTTAAAATCCAGAGAGAGCGCATTGGTTAAGTGTCAGCCAATACGTGGCATCCTTGTTCTGATATTTCGCGCAAAGACCTTGAAGGTAACATTAGAGAGATTCGAATTTATACGGAAGTTTACCAATCCTCGTCCTTCTCGTGAACCATTCGCAAGTGGAACAGGAGTTGGGGAAAAAGACCGTGGAACACAAACTACCCTCCGCCACACACCGTAAGGTGGCTTGTGGGCGATAGACGTAGATGCAGAAAATGCATGCCAAAACTGATTGTGGATACATTTGGGTATCCCCAGCCATTAGTGGAAAATGTTGCCTTTTGATAAACACAGTACCACTGCCTCGCTTACCAAAGTATTTTACCTGTTTTCTGAGTTGTATTCTTCCTTGTAACCATGACTAAGAAAAAGACTGATCTGTAGAAACTGTCGGGAATTGTACTATATTAAATTTAAATTCTGAGAAGCAATTGAAATATGGTGATTTCGGAGAATGTTGAATGTTAAGGAAACAATACGAAACTAAGAGGTGTCGAACAGAATAAGGGGGGAGGGAGATTTTAAGTTCATGAACGACTCTTACCAGAAGGAGGGTTATGTTACGTAGATATCAGTTACAGAATCCATGAATAGATAACTTGGTGCTGGAAAGGTATAAAATGTGGGGATAGTTAGGCCACTTGTATAGAAGCCTTTTGCGTATTTGGCAAATGATTTTATAAATTCACTAATGAAGTTGTTAAATTAAACAGAACTTTAGGCACTGTTACTGTGCACGCAGAAAATATTGGTGAGCAGATTCTGCTTTCTTGTAAGATAATTTTGCCCAACTTGCCACATTTGTGACAAGAAAAGTCCAGTAAAAACTAATCATAAATCGTGCAAATCATTTTGTTAAAGTGGATTATTATAACCATAGTTTGAGGCTAAAATATGTTCGTCATTACAGAGTATGTTTCCCTATGAATGAATTAATACAACATTTCAAAAAACAAATACATTACTTTTAAGAAATCTAAAATTTTATAGATAATCTATAAAAAGGCTACAAATCGTGTTACTGCGTAACTGCTGCTCAGCCATGAAGCACGTTTAACAAGTTGTTGAATAAAGAAGAAGAATGAAATCTTTGTCACTGAATGCAGTAAACTTAGGGAAAGTGAAAACATTCGATTGCTACGTGCAGTATGTGACTGGAACGTTACCAGGATATTCCTTAGTCTCCAGTTACTACTTTTGAACTTTTTTACATTCCCTGAAGGTTTCCCCGCTAATCAATAAAACAATAATTTATAAGAGTACCCTCAGTTACAATGTAAATTTTTTTTTTCGTTGAAGCGTAATTGGTCTTTAGAGATGGCTGCTTGGGAACATTTAGCTAACATGATCGCAGGACCAGAGTGTGATCCAAGAATTATGGATGTAGAAAGGTACACGTTGTCTCTTATTAAAGCTTATACATCTGAGAACAGTATCTGATTCCTTCTTTTAGAGTCGACCCAGTTACTGATGTCACACATCTTTTCACATATAGTACGTCTGCAAAATTTTAGCCGCTTGAGGAGGGGAATCGAAAATAAGTCTGTAATTACGGTTGATGTTGGAAAACTTAAAAAGTGGCTTCAGGTGTCATCCACGGTGCTTGTTATTGGCAGGACAGACGGATTCCACTCATATGTAGATACATTTCGAACATATTTCAATGTCGACTGGTCACGCCGAGACAAATTGCGCATTATAAATCTAATCAGAAAACTCCTACATAACTTGACTGCACAAGTTCGAGTACTTAATGTATGAAACAACCATAGAACAGGTGTCGCTCTGATTGCCGAAATGATGTTACACTAGAAGAGTACAAACATTCATCGGACCAATAAAATCCATAAAAGAAAAAATGCGTTCAACTGAAAAAAAAATTTGTATTCCACTTCTCACTGTTTTTTCCTGACGAAATCGTGACTAAAATAGTTAAATCTGTGTGTAACGCAACTCGTACATTGCTTTTTTCCGCTGAAATATTTCACCATTTTCTGAATTCGAAACGCGTGCAACCAGTGGGATTACAGATAATTTAACGGACCGTAAATCCTAGTTCCATGCTTGGAACCCAGCAAATTTTACTGTAAAAGAAAACCTCTTGTCTATAAGAAACAGGTCTATCATTTGTCATAATCTATAATTTAGCAAAAGGGCCCTACAAAACATCTGATTCTCCGGCGATCGCGCGTAGCTCACATTATATGTCCTCTATTAGAAGAAAAAAAATACGAAATACTGGTCTCCCGAATTGACTCGCAAGTTTAAGCTCTAAATCCCTGAACAAAGAGCTGGGATTAAGTGAAACCCAAGCGCAATAGGTTATTGCTTGAATGAAATAATCTTCCACTATGGCCATTAGGCGGTCTATGAGTTGAGGTATTAGCGGTTTTAGTTAGATGAACAATTTTAATAATGAGTTTCCAGAACATGTGAGATATTTCAACAAAAATAGCATTGTACTCTCTGAGAGTCAATTTATCTGTTAGATAACGTTGTATTTGGGGCATAGAACGTAGAGAATTAGTTAATTGTGACAAGTTTTCAGATATGTAACTGTCACTGACATTCATCTCAGTCGTCCTATTAGTCTAACTACGAGTTACATGCCTACGTTGTCACATTAAAAAAAACTTCGTCGCAGGGTACGAAGAGCACAAACTGAAGTAGGAGGCACGAATAAGAACTGAGTAGTTGAGAGTGATGACTTCGCTGCTTGGTCCCCTCCCCAGAATCAGTCATCCAAGAACTGAGTAAGTAAGAAATGTGAAAGCGACACATGCATCGTAGTACTTGCTAGACTGAGCCTGGGACTTAATTGCTAGGCAACTATGTCATGCAATAATAGTGCCACATTTCGTCTATAGTGGAGCGTGTGTGGAAAAGTCACGATATACACAGACGAACACCCGCATTATATCAGAAACATGAGCATTATTTGTACGAACTTTTCGTATTTTGAGCTAATAATATCATTAGCTTCTCGGTACGTTCGAAAATCATTCTTCGTACTGAAAGATCCTCCATGATGATTACTGTATTTAAAAAAGAATTTGTCCTTCTTGTTTTATTTGTTAATGACTTAGGATTATATCCTAGTGCAAGGGAGAAACTCAGTTCACGTTTTTCCGTATGTGTTTTGCCTCCGTGTATTGAAACTTTTTCACTGCGGACTGAAACACACATTTTCACGTATACCAACCGTTCCTGTTGGCGGAATCCATGTTGCTTCTTACATGACTAAGATTCATTCACCAAAGTGATCATAATACGGTACCTTAAAATATATCCCTAAAGTGTCCAACAGATTATCGTCACCAACATGCTGCTTTAAATACGTTCGAAAACCGTTAGTGAAATCGAAATTACTTGCGTCATTTTCCTACTGCGTGGCACCCTTCGTTGTCCTCCAACCAACGACTAACTGCTGCAAGTAGGGGAGCAAGTTGCCAAGTACAGAATCGAACAGGTATCGAATTTTACCTTTTGTCTGTAGAGTGATTTTAATTCATTGTCTGTTTCACGATCACTTACCTCAGAATCGCTCATTGCGGTGTCGGTGGTAATAGGGAATCTTCTTACGATATGCAGCAGTGAAATGTATAGATAATTTTAATGACTTCGGTTAATGGATTTTTCTTTTTCTTGAGGGTCACCGAAGCTTTCCTTTACAATTCATTGAACGCTTCTCGCCCTATGTATCACAGTCGAGCAACTTATCTATACAACCAGACTGATGTCTCCACAGACGTACTGAGTGGCTGTTTCTGATCTACATCTTATACATCTGCACCTACATTCATACTCCGCAGTCCATCATCGCGGAGGGTAACTTGTTCTATTATTACTTATTTCCTTTACTGTCACATTTCCCAACAGAGCGAGGAGAAAATAGCTATCTATACGCGTAAGTAAGGTTGCTAATTTATATTGCGTTGTCTTCGTGGTCTTTATGAGAAATGTACTTTTGCGGTGGTAAATAGTGTAGCTGACGGAGAGCTATTTTCAGAATACTTCAATCTGTTATGAACTCATTAACATTCATTCTGGAAACAATGAAGAAGATTATGCAGTAAAATATGTTGGAAAATTCTTTCTCCTGTGTTGCAGAACTCAGCGAGATGACACAATGACTACGATCCACCTACATATCGTAAGCCACCAGTGCATGGCGAAGAGTACATTGTAGCGCTACTACTCACAAGGGAACCTCCCCATCGCACCCCCCTCAGATTTATTTATAAGTTGGCACAGTGGATAGGCCTTGAAAAACTGAACACAGATCAACTGAGAAAAAAGGAAGAAGTTGTGTGGAACTGTGAAAAAATAAGCAAAATATACAAACTGAGTAGTTCATGGGAAGATAGGCAACATCAAGGACACTTAAATCGCAGGAGCGCCGTGGTCTCGTGGTAACGTGAGCAGCTGCGGAGCGAAAGGTCCTTGGTTCAAATCTTCCATCGAGTGAAAAGTTTAATTTTTTATTTTCAGTTTACGTGACAAACTCTTATGTTTTCATTACTTTCTTGGGAGTGATTATCACATTCACAAGAAAACCTAAATCGGGCAAGGTAGAAGAATCTTTTTACCCATTCGCCAAGTGTACAAGTTAGGTGGGTCGACAACATATTCCTGTCATGTGACGCACAGTGTCGTATAGAATATATTATGTGTTTTCCTGTGGAGGAATCGGTTGACCTATGACCTTGCGATCAAATGTTTTCGGTTCCCATTGGAGAGGCACGTCTTTTCGTCTACTAATCGCACGGTTTTGCGATGCGGTCGCAAAACACAGACACTAAACTTATTACAGTGAACAGAGACGTCAATGAACGAACGGACAGATAATAACTATGCAAAAATAAAGAAAGTAAAATTTTCACTCGAGGGATAACTTGAACCATGGACCTCTCCTTCTGCAGCTGCTCACGCTACCACGGGACCATGGCGCTCGTGAGCTGACGGTCCCCATAATATTGCCTATGTCGCCCATGGACTACTCAGTTTGTATATTTTGCTTATTTTTTCACAGTTCCACACAACTTCTTCCTGTTTTATCAATTGATCTGGCCTATCCACTGTGCCAACTTATAACTAAATCTGAGGGGGGTGCGATGGGGAGGTTCCCTTGTCAGTCCCTTTCGTGATCGAATGACAAATGGCAAGCGAGAAAAATCATTATTTGAATTCACAGACCACTTTTGGAATACTCGCTTGTTGATCAAACATCCCAGTA
Organism: Schistocerca nitens; assembly: GCF_023898315.1. NCBI lineage: Eukaryota > Metazoa > Arthropoda > Insecta > Orthoptera > Acrididae > Schistocerca > Schistocerca nitens. The sequence continues at coordinate 291,372,166 of NC_064614.1, read as the reverse complement.
ACAAGTCTAGCAGCACGTCTTTCAATTGTTTGAATGTTTTCCTTTATTTTGATCTGGTGGGGATCCCAAACACTCGAACAGTACCCAAGTATGGGTCACAGATGTTGCATACGTCATCTCCTTCAAAGCTCTCATTAAATCGATCATTCGTCTTTCTTTCGACCGACCTTATGTGCTCGTTCCACTTCAAATCCCTCTGCAACGTTACGAGAAGATATTTGAGTGATTGTCTAAAATAGCACAACACTAATTCTGTATTGGAACGTTACAGGATTGTTTACCCTATTCATCTGCATTGGCTTACATTTTTCTACATTTTTAGAGCAAGCCGCTGTTCCTCACTCCAAATAGTAATTCTGTCTTAAGTAAACTTGTAATCTCCCACTCTCACTTAACGACGACGCTTTCACGTACATTACAGTGAAAAACTTTCATTGGATCATGATGGAGCGATCACTTGTTATTCGAAAGGTTAACTTAAACTTTTGATCATATACATAGAATTAAAGGCCAGTTTCAGCTAATACGACCATATTAAGATATGAATGATTCAGTTATTTTCATAATTCTTGAAAGTTACGTATACAGGCGCATTTTATGAAAATGAAACTGCAATGAGGTCTGCGATTATATTACATGTCGTAATTTAATTTTTTTTTAAAATCTCGGGAAGTCCTTGACCGAGTTATTTAAAATTTCTAGTGGAGCAAACAAAAGTGGCCCGAACCATTTATGGCAGCACTGACGGAGCAGAAAGAGACCTATAGTTACTTCCGACAGCACGGAGCAATTGCCCATACGGCCATTCGACCCTTGGAGCACAGCAGAACACTCTTCACGCCTGACAGAGTTGTCAGCAGAGGTCAGTCTGGTCGCGGCCCTAGCTGCCCACCCAGGTCACCTGATCTGTTAGAGTACGATTACTTTGTGTGACGAGCCATCAAGTCTAAGGTGAACGCAACAACCTTCTCAGCCTTCAATAATTACAGCGGAACATTTTGGATGAGACTGCAGCAGTTCCAGCAGACCACCTTTGATCCGCTTCAACAATTTACTGACCAGGGCCAAAATGTGGTCACTTTCAACAACTGCTGCAGTAAGATTAGTACTGTATTTCCTTTCCTCTGCTGTGTACTTTGTACCGTGGAACTCTGTTCTCTGGGCCACTTTTATTTGCATCATTTGCCCCACATATGTATGTATATGGTGTTTGGAAATACCAGTTGCAAACTGCTAAGACTTGTAGAGGAGAGTGATTACACATTTTCAATAGGTACACATGTCAGGAAATGTATCGTTTTCATGCAAAGACGTTTGAAATACGTTTGTTAGGTAAATGTCAATCAGGGTAGTCATGGTGGAGGGAGGTTCCGCCGGATCGGCTGACGTCATTTGACGTCTGTCCTACCTCTCTGACCTGGCTCGAGCCTCAGTCACGTGCCTGTGAGCGTTTGAGCAACCTGGTTGAGTACACATTTGCAGAACATACCGACGTGACCCTTCTGAATGGCGAAGCTCACGGTAACAGAACAACTACTCATCGTCTTTATCAAGATCATTCCCCACAACCACCGACACCACAGTATCTTTTTCGCCACAATTAAGGAACGATTCCGAAAAAAGATACCTTCGCCGTCAGCAAAGTGAGGTTGGTGCTTCAAGGAGACGCCGCACACCCGAATTGAAGAGGCTGTACTGCATCATGTTAAAGGTCAACGAGTACCCGAGCAATTTCTTAGGCCATTAGAGAGTGGAATTGTAAAACAGGTGATGTACTACGTCACGCCCAATCAATTATTTTTGAAAGTGGTCGCGTTACTCGGCGGCCGAACTTCCCCGGATGGGGCCTCCCGGCCAAAGATGCCGTACGCTCATTTCATTTTACCGGATAGCTTCCTTTATGCTTAATAGTATATTCATCAGAACATGATACTACAGCGGGAAACACGGCAGTTGGAAACTAGGCAAACGATGCACTGCCTGCTGAAACTCACTGCTCCACGTCTTTATGAGGCAGCTCATTCACAAACACTGGCTTAAATACATTAATTTTCAAATCATTTTTACTATGGTTGTGCAATGTTGGCAGTAGGGCACGAAGCTCAGCTGCTCTTTAGCAAAAATATGTTACTGGAAACGGCTCCGTTTATTGAGCGAAGAGGCCATGCGTTTCGTCTCGCGTTTACTTATCACTACCGGTCCATTCAAGGGCTGTGCCGAGATGGATACACCGGTTCCAGTCAAATCACCGAAATGTAGCACCGTCGAGCTTGGCCCCGTACTTGGATGGGTGATCGTTCGGGTACGCCGCATGCTGTTGAAACATTTCCTTTTACGGAAGAGGAGACAGGAGAGGTCGTTGCGTGAAGTCCATGATGACCAGCCTTGTGACAATGCCCTGGATTAAATTCCAAACTCTCTGTAGTGGCTCATGAAGTGAGGGCAACCGTCCGTCGGATGGGAACGTTAAGCACGGACCCATAGCTGCTCTTCGAGAGGATAAGGCTATGTCTCTACATCACTCTACCTTCTCTGATTCTGTTCAGAAAATTCCCTACGCTCACCTTTCACTTATTGTGCATGGTCTCCTAAATGCTGTCTTCCACAATTGTTACACGCTTCCAACGCCGTTTCCACTAGCAGCAGCACTCTCGGTACGTCTCTTTCCTGATCGTGAATTATCTTCTTCGACTTTCGAAACAACAAAAGGTCCTCATGGGCCTAGAATTAGGTTTCCCGTGATTCCTCTACATTGCTCCAAGCAAATGCCAGGACAGTTCCTTCGAAAGGGCACGGCCGATTTCCTTCCCCGTCCTAAACACTATCCGATATTGCGCTCCATCTCTAACGAACTCGATGTATATGGTACTTTAAACCCAATCTTCCTTCCTTCATCCCTTCCTTGTATACAGGAAATCATACTGTTTTCTTATCGTGGAGTTGGTTTCGCCGTGGCTGTACAATATAGAGGGTATGAATTTTTACAGAATACTACCGAAATAGAGTAGCCGATATTTTCTCTGTGCTACCTTGTACAGTCATTAATGAGTTACAGAAAGGTACAGTTCTGAAACCTATCATAGTATAAACTTTACTGCACAATTACCTGCCCGAAATTCGTCCCAAAATTTCCACAAGAACAGCACTTCTCTTGCGCTCTTCGTAGTAGTGCGTTTGCATTTGGCTCTTCAAAGTTTGCAGGGACGTCATTCAGTTGTACACGACAGTGCGATTGCAGTAGACCATGAAAAATAAAGTCGTATGGCATGATTGCCTGGAGAACACCGAAGGGCAGGTTCAGCCACCTACTAGGCAAGTTTTTCCCAGCCCTTGCGCACGGTGGCACGTTTGCTTCGCGAAGTGTGTATCTGATACGTGTAGAAAAAATGGTTCAAATGGCTCTGAGCACTATGGGACCTAACATCTATGGTCATCAGTCCCCTAGAACTTAGAACTACTGAAACCTAACTAACGTAAAGACTTCACACACATCCATGCCCCATGCAGGATTCGAACCTGCGACCGTAGCGGTCTCGCGGTTCCAGACTGAAGAGTCTAGAACCGCACGCGTTTAGGAGACACTTAGCCTTATTTACTTCCTGTCAATTTTAAAGCTTTGGGAACGGTGCGTTCTGAAGTTCGCCTAATCAGTTTTACCAAAAATGGAACTTGTAGAATCCTACTCAAAGAAATTTCTGCGGACGTCCTTAAATGTGTACTATGTACAGTAGAGGAACTGTTCAAAGACGAATATTTCTTTGTGTCAGCATGAATGTGCACCATGTCATAAAGATGCGTCTGTGAGGCAAGAATTTGTGGACAATGGAAAGTCTTTGGGTTTAGTTACAATGTAGACTTGTCTCCAGGCAACAGAAATCAACGTCGCTACCTACTCTTGAGGGAGAATGGGTTGCCATTCTTCTACTGACTTTCAGACATCTCACTGAAAGTGTCCCCAACAAAGTTGAAGCCGTCATAAAAGCAGAGGATGGACACACGGTTCATCAATGTCTACATACGTGTAGGAACACTTTGGACAGCTGGAGTACTGGATTGGTACTCTCATTATGAGTCCATGTCTCACTGCCCTAAGTCAAAACTAGTACATCACACTTCTGAAGCTTCGTTTTGAGAGTACTATGCAGGTCGTTCCAAATTTTTAAAATTTTCTTTCACGTTCATCCAGCCGTTGTATTCAGTCACCATTAATTTTGAAAAGTTGTCAATTGCTACAAATGCTTCATTGATAACTAGCACTATTTTCAAGTAGCTATACGTTTGTTTTACAATACTCAAATCCTACAGTGTTTTTAGATTTACTTTCACGTCAGCTCGGTTACGTTCACACATTCGCTGTGAAAGTTGTTATGCACAAGAGGAAAACAACACAGCGCCATCGGAAAAAATACATACAATGCAGCGAAGTTACTTATAACCTTAATATAATAAGGCGTCCACATCGCGTACGAATGTTTCTCAGAGGCAATGTAAGTTCTCTCCCTGGATGAAAATTAGTCGTAGCAAAAATCACAAAACATATCCAATAAAAGACAAACTGTGTCGCACATTTATGCTTTTGTACGGTCTCAGCGGTAACTTCATTCAGCTGCTACGCAGTAAAACTGAGCTCGTTCTCTTTTCACAATAGGAAAATGGTCGCATGTAGGCCGCCACTATCCGGCAAATGCAGGCTCTGAGAACCGTCCTGAAAGCTATAGCCGGCACGTGGTGTGTGTGAGATGTGCCGAAGCCGGCAGAAGTTCCGCGCCGGCGAGCGCCAGCGAACAAGCCGCAGTGGCGCACAAAGGCAAGTTTCCGTGCACGGAAAACCGTTTGCTGCGGTTGGCTTTACTGGAATTTTCAGAAACAGCCGAGTGCTCTGATCTTAGCGTGATGTAGCTCGAACAAATCCGCTGAAAACATTGTTTTGGCTCCGAAAGATATCTCTCGAAATTAAAGATCGTCGATAGCAGCTCCACAGTTTAGGGGCACTCGCAGATAGGTGATCTCTTATACCGATACGGGAATGAAGGTGAGAACAGGAGGTAAAAGCAGAGAAAACCCAGTTTGTATGCGTGTGTGGGGAAGGGGTGACACACACACACACACACACACACACACACACACACACACACACAGAGAGAGAGAGAGAGAGAGAGAGAGAGAGAGAGAGAGAGATTGGTGCAGTGGACACAAGCTTGTTGAAGTCGAGCCGCAAGTCTGTTGTGAGCCCACTATCAATTAGAAACAGTGAAACCGATCAGGGAATGTAACTTTTCGGAAACAAATTTTCAAAATATTTCGTCTACGTACAAAACATAGCCATAATGATTGATTATATCTAGTCGAAAGGTCAGAAAATTTTTTTGTTATGTTGATCGTGTTGGGACAGCAACCAGCCACAAATTTACTTTCAGTTCCTTTATTCAAAGGGTACCGTTACCGGTTTCCAACCGTTGTGATTCATCCCCAGATGGCTTACACGCTTTCTTTATGATACGTGGTGTGTTTTTTACAGATTAATTTTCCTAAAATATAAATAATACATAATTATAAACATGCCACACACAGAGGGTTGCGTTACAGATTTTAGTTGCATGTGACTTACGTGAAATGTCGGTTTGGAGTGTTTGTTTTCATAATATTCGTCCAACAGATGTGAATACATTCCCACTGCATTCTTATTGCTGCACACGTAAATTTTTCTCACTGAACACTTTAGATTTGTCACGGAGAAGATTTCTATCACGCACAACATGGTTTGATACATACATAGAGCTTACAAACATATGAGCATCAGAGATTCTATGATATATCGTAACATTTGACGATGATGTCCTATGTTTGGAAAGGATCATGTATTCATTTACGCAACTGTAATGCCTTTTACACTAGTACAGAGACATTGATTTTTTGAGTTGATATTGTTACATTAATTATAAAGATTTTTAAAAAAATAGTACATTATTAAATTACATTTAGCATCATGCGCATTATAGTAACATATAAATTTGCTACTTGATCTGCAGATAGGCGTAGTAATATTATTTGCTTTGGAGGTCGGAAAATAATTTTTAGAATTTTTTCAGGAAAAGGGTGTTACTTAACACCGTTTGCATATTAAGGATATAGTCTGGGGTGCTGTTTGTGTGTGTGTGTGTGTGTTTCTATTTCTTTTAATATATTCATAGTGGCTCCTTTTTCAGCTAGATGTAAAACTTTTAAGTTGTCCTCAATGTTTTCCACTGAATGGTTTTCTTCAGCAATATGGGCTGCAAATGCGGATTTGTTCAAGTTACCAAGTCTTAAAGCATCAATGTGTTCTTTATATCTAATTTGAAAACTGCTGCCTGTCTGTCCAATGTTGAAATACACACACAAAATGAACAAACTAACATCATTTTCCTGAAAAATTTCCAAAAATTGTTTTCCGACCTCCAAAAGCAAATAATATTACTACGCCTATCTGCAGATCAAGTAGCATATTTATATGTTACTATAATGCTCATGATGCTAAATGTAATCGAATAATGTACTATTTTTTTAAAAATAACTTTATAATTAATGTAACAATATCAACTCAAAAAATCAATGTCTCTGTACTAGGGTAAAAGGCATTACAGTTGCGTAAATGAATACATGATCCTTTCCAAACATAGGACATCATCGTCAAATGTTACGATATATCATAGAATCTTTGATGCTCATATGTTTGTAAGCTCTTTGTATGTATCAAACCATGTGGTGAGTGATAGAAATCTTCTCAGTGACAAATCTAAAGTGTTCAGTATGAAAAATTTACCTGTGCAACAATAAGAATGCAGTCGGAATGTATTCACATCTGTTGGACGAATATTATGAAAACAAACACTCCAAACCGACATTTCACGTAAGTCACATGCAACTAAAATCTGTAACGCAACCCTCTGTGTGTGGCATGTTTATAATTATGTATTATTTATATTTTAGGAAAATTAATCTGTAAAAAACACACCACATATCATAAAGAAAGCGTGTAAACCGTCTGAGGATGAATCACAACGATTCGAAACCGGTAACGGTACCCTTTGAATAAAGGAACTGAAAGAAAAGTTGTGGCTGGTTGCTGTCCCAACACGATCAACATTTGTCTTCAAACAACAGCCATGGACTCCATGTCATCCTACGACAAAATTGCAATTTTTCAGTTAGTTACATGTCCTAGAGACCAAATGAATTGGTTAAAAACAGTCTTGGTTTGCAATTTTTTTTTCAGCTACGCTTTTCACCTCATTTAGGTATCTTCAGGTTGATCTACATAGAAAACAGAGAACAAATTCATCTATTTAAAATTCGCGATCGCGTTGTGCAGACTTGGATTACCTTAGAAGCATGTATAAACAGATCAGATATTAAAAGAGCAAATACCTTAATTTGGTATTACTTAGAAATATCCTTTAAACAGTGTAGCCAAAGGGCATCGTCGAATACATCAGGCCAACATCGCCTTCGTTAAACTCAGTAAAAACTAGAAATATAAAATAGTAAAAACAGATAAGAGAATTCACTAGTGATCGGACACTCAGAAATGCAATCATATTGCCGAAGCCTTATGATAAGGCCTTACCTTCCTAGATGGACGTGAGTGACTCCAAGACCTGCATAACGTGTTCCCGTTCACAGGAGAGAGCCCCATCTTATTCTATTACTCGCTCTTTTAGAATTTGATCTGTTTATATATGCTTTTAAGGTTATCCAAGTCTGCACAACGCGATCGCGATTCTTAAATAGGTGTATTTGTTCTCTGTTTTCTATGTAGATCAACCTGACGATACCTAAATAAGGAGAAACGCGTAGTTGAAAAATAAAAAAAACCAAAATTGCAACCAAGACTATTTTTAACCAATACCGTTTAGCACTGGTTTACTTTATGCCACAGATGGATTTGCAGATCATAAATGTGTCATTCAGATCTATGCATGTAACGACAGGTCGCCAATCTACTAGTGGCGTCCGATAAGTATTTTTCGCCACTTTTTATTTTAAATTACACCTAATTTATCATGTTGAAATATTTTTATTGACTTTTTAAAATGCTTCGTTACTTTTCCACATAGTTGCGGTGCTTTTCCAAGCCTTTCTGGTAACATAACACAAGGATATTGAAAATTAGGTGGGCTGATAAGGTAAGGAATGAGGAGGTTCTGCGCAGAATCGGAGAGGAAAGGAATATGGGGACAAGGAGGAGGGACAGGATGACAGGACATCTATTAAGTCATCGGAGAATAGCTCCTATGTTACTAGAGAGAGTTTTAGAGGGCAAAAACTGCAGAGGAAGACAGAGATTGGAATGCATATAGCAAATAATTGAGGACGTAGGTTGCAAGTCCTACTGTGAGATGTAAAGGCTGGCACAGGAGAGGAGTTTGTGGCGGGCAGCATCATAAAAACAAGTTTTTAAAAAAAAAGCTTGGCTCTGAGCACTATGGGACTTAACATCTGAGGTCATCAGTCCCCTAGAACTTAGAACTACTTAAACCCAACTAACGTAAGGACATCACACACATCCATGCGCGAGGCAGGATTCGAACCTGCGACCGTTGCAGTCGCGCGGTTCCGGACTGAAGCGCCTAGAACCGCTCGGCCACCACGGACGTCAAGTTTTTCACACCATTGTTGTACGAGGTCGGGTTCTGTGCTCGAAACCAGTTGTTCACTGTTGATGTGACTTCATTGTCGGTGTTGAAGTCCTTGATTCCAAATGATCTTTGTGTTAGGGGAACATGTGGAAAATACTGAGGGTAAGATCTGGTGAATACGATGGGTGCGAGAACACGTACCGTTTGAATCTTCCCAGCTCCCGCTAGGTTATTCGGGATCTGAGGCCAAGTTTTCTCACGAAGAAAGAAAAATTTACGTGACAAAAGTCCAAGACAATGATGAAGTCACATCAACAGTGAAAAGCTGGTTCAAGCACAAGACAAGACCTTTTACAGCACTAGTTTGGAAAAATCTTTTGTCACGTTACCGAAAGTCCTTGGGAAAATTTAGCGACTATATAGAAAAGTAACAGAAGCATTGTGCAGTGTCAATAAAATTATTTCAACATGATAAATTGCGTTTAACGTATTTTATAAAATAGGAAAACTTACTTACTGGACTCCTCTCACTTTATGTGCCTAGTACTGTCAAGTACAAATAACTTTAAGTGGCAATAGGATACACTTTTGTGCGCTGTCAGACATTTTGCCTTCCAGCATCTTACCAAAGAAAGTCTAAGACATTAAGTTTTTATATCCTAGATCGGATGTAGTTACATCGCTATTTAGTTTCGGCAGGGCTATACCGTTATCTTCAGATGAGCAGTGTACAGCTTATCCCTGCAGAAACTAGTCATCCTTTGTACCTACATGCGATCAAGGCAATGGTAACTTCTTATTCGAAGTTTTCTTTCCATTGAATTCTATGATCGCTCTCCAACTGGGAATGTCAGGTATTTAACATATTTTCAGAAATATTTTGAGAAACTGACTTGGATTGTTGACAAAAATGTCAATTGAGACGTTTTGTTAGGCTGTCATTATTACTCCATTATACCGAAATTATTCTCTAGAGCATCGTATGTCACGTAAGGCAGCAAACTGTCAATTTAGTTTATGGAGCGGAAAGTTTTGTTTTAGAATAGCTGTGAAATACGGCATTCTCCGGAGATTTATTTATAGATGTGCCCAAAAATTCGTATGCTTGGAATTTATTTTTGACGTATAAAGCGTCTTTGTACAAACGACTGAAGTAGTATGAGCGGGAACATGAAAAAGAGAGCTTGGTTGCTTCACAAAAATTGGTAGACAGCCGCGTATAGCTGCCCGTACGAAAGACAGCCGACAATTTAAGATTGACCACCCCAAAACGCAGTGTTCAAAAATGGTTCAAATGGCTCTGAGCACTATGGGACTTAACATCTCAGGTCATCAGTCCCCTAGAACTTAGAACTACTTAAACCTAACTAATCTAAGGACATCACACACATCCATGCCCGAGGCAGGATTCGAACCTGCGACCGTAGCGGTCGCTCGGTTCCAGATTGAAGCGCCTAGAACCGCTCGGCCACAATCGGCCGGCAACACGCAGTGTATGGTCTTTTACTTTGTTTGTGGTCATAGCATAAGTTATGTACACGTTTCAAGCGAAACAATAAATTGTTAGGAATAAGTGGGATACCATGTATAAAAGCTCGCTGCCCTGAGCCACTTCTTGTGAAAATTTCACTTCCATGATATTATGCAAGAAAGGAGTAAGTTTAAGTCTTTGCGAGTGAAAGATTCTGAGGAGCGAGATAAAGCATGAGCTCTCGTCGGAGTTGCGTCATGTCTCGCTTTCAGAAGGGATTTTCGAAGAGTGGGTTAAAGCCTGATGTATTGAAGTCGCAGCCAGTCTCACAATCTTCATTGAATTCTGGAGACCGCGTACCCCTCAGTCTCCAAGCCGTTTCGGTGTATTAAGAAACACTCGACCGTTTCCTAGGCATTTTATTCGTAAACAAAACAAGATTAAAACTTAATGTTGAGGCACTAAAATCACAAAGACAATTTAATAAATTCAGTTTACCTTGTAAAGAATATAAATAAAACTTTTCGAAAGAAATAAACAATGTTTTTAAGCTTTTAAGATACAAAGCGAAATCAGTAGATCAGAGTATCCTAGCCCAGTAAATTGAATGTTAGCTCGTATTCGTAAACATGAAGACTGCAACACTTAGTTATCACTGACGTACATTTCCTAAAATTCATTATTCACTCTGTTAAAGAAACAAACTAACAGCGCCATCTGTTGGTTCTTTGGTTTACTATGCCGTTATGATTGACTTTCTGAATTATTAAGCTGAGGAGAGATTTATCGATAAACTTTAGATCACGCTAACTTGTTTTCTGTAATATGAATTTGATGAAATAAGGCCTTTACGTTGGCCCAAACTGCATTCATGTTTACCGTAAAAATCCCATGAAAATTCGTTTAGTAGTTTAGTAAATTAGTGTGTTCAAACGAACATACAGATACGACAGTTTTACAATTTTATCTGCAAAATATTAACCCAGACTAATTAATGGATCAAAACGGGTCAAGTACTACATATTGTTGGCTACAGTGCTCCCACAAATGTAAATTATTCTCATGTCAATTACAGTTGAACCTGGTAGGTTGAACTACACGGAGTGTTATTTTTACTGCTGATTTATTGCATATTTATGATATTACTCTTGTTTAACGTTTCTTGTTTGTCTATTATCATAACAGGGTGGTAGATTTCGAAATTGATTCAAGAGATAGTTTAAATGAATACGTCAGTTAGTGTGAGAAATGAGGTAAGACGACGAAATGTTTATCAGCTTAAAACTATAGTAGTCCATAAAGTAAACCTAACACCAAACCTATGTTTTATTTAAACAGTGCAGTACTTTACGAGGCCCGGTTCTATTACAGGTTCATGCCATTGCCTTATGCCGACTTTTGAGCTGATGTACCTGCAGTTTATAGTTCAAATGTGTGTGAAATCTTATGGGACTTAACTGCTAAGGTGATGAGCCCCTAAGCTTACACACTACTTAACCTAAATTATCCTAAGGACAAACAGACACACCCACGCCCGAGGGAGGACTCGAACCTCCGCCGGGACCAGCCGCACAGTCCATGACTGCAAGGCCTTAGTAAGAAATATTGCCAGACAAGTAATATCAGACGATTAACTTACGACTTTCTGGGCAGCAAAACATTATGATTTGGATTTGTAGCAAAGCACTCAATTTCGAGCCACTGTCGATATGCTAAGTACTAAATACAACCAGGGTCTTGATACATATCACAGAGACACCGGTCCCATCAGCAAAATACATCACACTGAGTGTGGTATGACAATCGTTGGTCCATGAAAGATATACAGCTGTGAAAATCGTGTTGGCTGGAGTGACCATCGATAACTTTCTACTATGTTTGCGAGGGTGTATCGAAATTCATTACAACAAATGGAAAGATGAAAACAGTAAAATCGTAGATCCGGCACAAGTTTAGGTGGTGATTCAGAAAATAAGTGCTTATAAATGGAGATGCTTTCTCAGTCAAAAAAGTCGTTAGGGGGACAGAAAGAGAGCATGGTTGGATTTACACCCTGTGTTTTTCGGCCGAGACTCCAATATATTAACGATGGCGCTACCCCACTTAACTGTAAGGAATCCTGTATAAACTTGCAACTGTTTAGGTAACCTCAAATTGTGTGATATTACCGTTCCGGAAGACGTTACTGGGTTCTAGGGATGTGGCCCCAGGGGAATCTCATCCGTATCATTAATCCGGGTACGTGATCTCGATTAAGATGTGGGATGTCACTGAAAAGATGTACTACAGTTGCGATCAGCCGAAGCTGTATAACATACAGGGTGTCCCAGGCATGTTGTGACAAACATCTAGTGGACGTGGGGCACATCCAAGCTCACTGGATTAATCGAGCCCTGATTTACTCCTATGCGGAGCCATGTAATTTCTCACGTTTCGCGATCCTGAGGACTCTGAAATGGATCTAGTCGTAAGAATCGCCTGCGCAACAGCTACAGTCAAATAAACTCCCAGTGTGTTCGAGCGTGTTCAGCAGTCAGTGCTCCGTCAGTGTCTAGCATGCGTGCCTTAAGAAATTGCAAACTTCATCCATCCGTTGCAAAATCAGATCCGTTTTTTAAGTCGCACTCCATATGTAATCGTGATGTCCAATAACTGTTGTTGTTGTTGTGGTCTTCAGTCCTGAGACTGGTTTGATGCAGCTCTCCATGCGCTGTCCAATAACTATTTCAAATGAATCACTCTCTTTTTTCTTTTCCGATCTTCGACCTCGGCTCTCTGCTACCACTTACCCTGATCTTTACAGCCATGGGAAGCTATGCAACTGTCAGTCCGTATAAAGCGCCTCACCTCCGTAGAAATTTATGGAACATCCTCCACCGTCTGCTATAGTCGTATAAAAGAAGTGAAAAATACGTGTTGTCCAACGTGTGAGTGTAAGGTGGGGGTGGGGGGTGGGGGGACGTGATAGCAACACCGCCGTTTTGAACATCTGAAAAAGAAACGGATAGCGCTCTTTGTGCAACTAGGAAAATGAGAAAAGGGACAGCAGGTGTAAAATGAAGTGCGACTATTTTGTACCACTGTGGAGGTGGATCACAAATAGAATACAACAACGCTACAATATCATAATTCGCGTAGTTCAAATTGCACCGCATATACTTTCCTTGCTCGGGTCGTAATAAGCTGAGTGCCTGGCAATGAAAGAGAATTTGGTGCACATCGCAGGCAACGTTTGCGTTAACTGTGTGTAAGCACTAGCGCCTTCCAAAAGACAGAACGAGAGGCAGGGTTGGGCAAAATTATGCAAATACGGCAAGAAATGCATTCTTGAACATAAATGTAAATGTTAACCAAGCCTGTAGGTAGTGCTGATGTATTTGGCCAAGAACGGCACATGTGCAATGTCCTCAAGTGACAGTCGTGGAGAGAACAGTGTTCTGTGTAATTGTCAGTGTTTGACATCTCAGCTAAATGAATTAAAAAGGTGAGCAAGCTGTTGGTGCTCGTATGGTGGGTGCTTCAGTAACAAATGTAGCCGAAGTGTTTGGTGTTTCAAGCGGCACTGTATCGAAGATTTATACCGCGTACAGGGAAAGCGGGAAAACGCCATTAAAATGGTTCAAATGGCTCTGAGCACTATGGGACTTAACATCTATGGTCATCAGTCCCCTAGAACTTAGAACTACTTAAGCCTAACTAACCTAAGGACATCACACAACACCCAGTCATCACGAGGCAAAACGCCATCCAGTAAGTCACTTTCCGAAAGAAAGTATGTGCGTGATCGTGACGGACGATCATTATATAGGATAACAGCTGCAAAAATCGCTGTAGAAATCAATGTCGCGCTGGCGAACACTATCAGCACTAAAATAAGACGAAAGGAGCTCCATAAGCAGGGAATTGCAGGGAGAGATGAAAGTCCAAAACCATCCATGAGTGATTCAGATGCGCTGAAGAGGGAAAAGTGGTACCGAAGCCATAAAACATGCAATGGTAGGTTGATTGTAGTTTCACACTAACTTCTGGCCCTCTTTACGTACCAAGAACGATCATGGCGAGGGTCCGGTGATGATCTGGGCAGTCGTATCGTGGTATTCCATGGTCCCCGTAGTTACTCTGCGAGGTCGCTACAGTGCTTAGGATTATGTGACCATGTTGGCTGATCAGCTCAATCCTGTGGTATGAGGTTTCTCCCGCAATGTTTACGCTGTGTTCCAAAACGACAGGGCCCCTGTTCACACAGCTCTCGTCGTCCGAGACTGGGAGCAAGAGTGTGAACTTTCGCATGAGGTCACCACAGTCGTCAGATCTCCATATCATTGGGCCTGTAGGTCTACTATGGATTAAATGGTGCGTAATCGCTATCCATCACCATTATCTTTACCCGAACCTTCAGCTATTTTGCAGGAAGAATGGTATAAGATTCCCTCACACACTGTACGGACCTGGGCTTATTCATTCTGAGGCGACTCGAAGCTTTTTAGAATGCCAACGAGTCTTCTACACCGTGCTTGCTAATGTTTTGTGTCGTTGGAGCTTCCACAATTCTAACTCCTGTAGGCGGAACTTTGGGCTCGCAATTGAAATCGGGAGTTGCTCAAATACTCATCTGATTTTTCTTCATTTACCCCTCTTCTTGTAGCGGTGTACCGTAGGTCTCTAGAAAAGCGTAGCGTTCCAAAAGATTCGAAAAGGGCACAGGACATCCCCGTTTTCAAGAAGGGACGTCGAAGAGATGTTTAGAACTATAGACCTATATCTCTAACGTCGATCAGTTGTAGAATTTTGGAACACGTATTATGTTCGAGTTTAATGACTTTTCTGGAGACTAGAAATCTACTCTGTAGGAATCAGCATGGGTTTCGAAAAAGACGATCGTGTGAAACCCAGCTCGAGCTATTCGTCCACGAGACTCAGAGGGCCATAGACAAGGTTTCCCAGGTAGATGCCGTGTTTCTTGTCTTCCGCAAGGCGTTCGATACTGTTCCCCACAGTCGTTTAATGAAAAAAGCAAGAGAATACGGACTATCACGCCAATTGTGTGATTGGATTGAACAGAACGCGGCATGTCTTTCTCAATGGAGAGAAGTCTTCCGAAGTAAGAGTGATTTCAGGTGCGCCGCAGGGGAGTGTCGTAGGACCGTTGCTATTCACAATATACAATATACATAAATGACCTAGTGCATGACATCGGAAGTTCACTGAGGCTTTTTGCGGATGATGCTGTGGTATATACAGAGGTTGTAACAATGTAAAATTGTACTGAAGTGCGGGAGGATCTGCAGCGAATTGAAGCATGGTTCAGGGAATGGCAATTCAATCTCAATGTAGACAAGTGTATTGTGCTGCGAATACATAGAAAGAAAGATCCTTTATCATTTAGCTACAATATAGCAGGTCAACTATTGGAAACATTATCTCGGAGTAGGCATTAGAGGAGTGATTTAAAATGGAATGATCATATAAAGTTGATCGCCGGTAAAGCAGATGCCGGACTGAGATTCATTGGAAGAATCCTAATGAAATGCAATCTGAAAACAAAAGAAGTAGGTTACGGTATACTTGTTCGCCTACTGCGTGAATACTGCTCACCAGTGTGGGATCCGTACCAGCTATGGTTGATAAACGAGAGAGAGAAGATCCAACGGAGAGCAGCGCGCTTCGTTACAGGATCATTTAGCAATCACGGAAGCGTTACGGAGATGGCAGATAAACTCCAGTGGAAGACTCTGCAGGACAGACGCTCAGTAGCTCTGTACGGGCTTTTGTTGAAGTTTCGAGAACATACCGAGGAGTCAAGCAGTATATTGATCCCTCCTACCTATATCTCGCGAAGAGACCATGAGGATAAAATGAGAGAGATTAGAGCCCACACAGAGGCATACCGACAATCTTTCTTTCCACGAACAATACGAGACTGGAATACAAGGGAGAACCGATAGAGGTACTCAAAGTACCCTCCGCCACACACCATCAGGTGGCTTGCGGAGTATGGATGTAGATGTAGATTACTTTACGTAGTTATGAGAAATTTACACTAAACAAAAAGAAGAATTGGGTTTGAAATTCCTTAGAAGAATTGTTGTATTCACCTTACAGATTAATTAAGAAAAGAAAACCTGCAAGAGGAATATATTTGACTTTAGGTTTATAGGAGTAAAATGTATTTAATATAGAGTGAGACGTCGAACTTACTCCCCCTCAATAACCTTTGCCTCGTTAAAAGTTTTTATAATCGCTTTTCAACTAGGCGAACGGTTTCAATATTGATCTATACACCACCCGTCGAAGAAGTTCCACAACGGGTTTTGTTTCTAGCGTGCAAGCGACGTCAGCACAATGACTAAGGCGGCAGCTTGATCTAACTGCTGTAAAAGTAGCGAGCAGGCAGTTGTGAGCAGGCAGTGTTAAATAGTGGACGTGCCAAGACGCAGGAGAATTAAAGCCAGTAGCTGGCAGTGGTCATTGATTGACATCAATGCGATAAGTTGAAAATTTGTGACCGACCGGGATTCGATCCAGGTCTCCAACTTACTGGACGGATCCGCTGACCAATACGCTATCTGGACACAATGGTCACCACAACTGCACAGAACAGACTAGCACGCCTCCTGTCTGACCCAGATTCTCAACTTATCCGCACACTGCAGTGCCGCCTGCGCAGTATCCTCTTTATTCGCAGCATTTCGCCGATACCCGTAAGAATTCGAGCCTGGGCAAGTGGATAAGTTGAGAATTTGTGTACGGGGGGAGGCGCGCTCGGGTATTCCGAGGAGTTGCAATGACCACAGTGTCAGGACGGCTTACCGGTCAGAGCAACTGCCTAGTACCAGGAGAACCGAGTTCTCGAATCCCGGTCCGGCAAAAATTTTCAACCTTACCTATTTATTTCAATCAATGCCCACTCGCAGCCAGTTTCTGTAGTCCCTTTGTGTTTGAACATTAAGTCTATGAATGGCTGCAAATGGTGTCCGAGTAGCGAAACATAATTATTTCCAGTTAATGACAAGTTTAGTTGGACCAGAGAATCCAGTTCATTACACGTAAACACAGGCCACACTGTTATGGACCAACCACCAGATTGCACAGTGGTTTGTTGACAACTTGGGTCCATGGCTTGGTGGGGCATGCAGCCACACTATAACTTTACCATCAGATCTTAGCAACTAAAATAGGTACTCATCCGACCAGGCCAGGATTTCCAGTCGTCTAGGATCCAACCTATGTGGTTACGAGCCCAGGAGAGGCACTGCAGGCGATGTCGTTATGTTAGCAAGGGTACTCGAGTACGGCGTCGGTTTCCATTGTCCACTAACGCCAAATTCCGCCGCAGTGTGCTAACGAATACGTTCTTCGTACCTCCCAAATTGATTTCAGCAGTTATTTCAAGCAGTGTTGCTTGTCTGTCAGCACTGAAGGCTCTACGCAAACACCGCTCGTCTCTGTCGTTAAGTAAAGGCTGTCGCCACTACGTTGTCGATGGTGAGAGGTAATGCCTAACATGTGGTGTTTTTGACATACTGTTCACACTGTAGTTCTCAGAATATTGAATTCGTAACCATTTCCGAAGTGGAATGTCCCATAGGTCTAGCTCCAACTACACTCCGTGTTCAAGGTATGTTAATTCCCGTCATCCGGTCATAATCACATAATCACGTCGAAAACCTTTTTACATGAATCACCTGAAAAAAAAATGGCAGCTACACCAAGGCATTGACCTTTTATGCCGTATGTACGCGATTCTACCGCCATATATATGTGTACATATCGCTATCCCATGACTGTCACCTCACTGTTGTGCCGACGTATTTACGAATTCCGTCACTTTCATTTTGTTGTTTCACCTACTATAGCAAAAATAAAACAAAGAAGTAGTCTCGAAATTAGAAAATGACAATTTTCTCCTGACTTTTAAAAGACGCATTATATTCCATTCTTTCGGAACTCGTTGAATTTTGTCGACGTTTTGAGTTAAGGATTTCTGATGGAGAAAACATCAGCCAAAAAATTTTTTAATGTATAATCTAATGATCCCTATCTGCATCTCGAAATACTAAAGGGCTTTAGAATGTTGATTCAGTGCACAGCAAATACTGTTTTATTTGCGCTGGAAGATATTACTTAATAACACAGTCATTTATTGAGATAGAAATGCTGATAGGAAACTTCACAGACTCACACTTTGTGCTCGGCTTTCGCAGAATGGCAAAGCGGAATGTTGTAAGTCAAGAGGGTCTGCGGCTGAGCTTATACAAGCCTAAGAGACGGAGAACTTTCTAAAGATAATCCTGATGGTCCCACGGGTGACAAACGACTTTGGGGAGCACGCTGGCCTGCAGTCTGCCACCATGTTCATAAAGTGGGGGAGCACTTTCTGCTTCTTTGTCCTTTGTTCGTATTCCTGAAGCGGAAGAGTCAGCAGAATAAATAAGAAAAGCATAAAATATAATAAATAGCATCTATAAAAAGCGAAATAAACCTACATCTACATCTACATCTATACTCCGCGAGCCACCTTGCGGTGTGTGGCGGAGGGTACTTATTGTACCACTATCTGATCCCCCCTTCCCTGTTCCATTCACGAATTGTGCGTGGGAAGAACGACTGCTTGTAAGTCTCCGTATTTGCTCTAATTTCTCGGATCTTTTCGTTGTGATCATTACGCGAGATATATGTGGGCGGTAGTAATATGTTGCCCATCTCTTCCCGGAATGTGCTCTCTCGTAATTTCGATAATAAACCTCTCCGTATTGCGTAACGCCTTTCTTGAAGTGTCCGCCACTGGAGCTTGTTCAGCATCTCCGTAACGCTCTCGCGCTGACTAAATGTCCCCATGACGAATCGCGCTGCTTTTCGCTGGATCATGTCTATCTCTTCTATTAATCCAACCTGGTAAGGGTCCCATACTGATGAGCAATACTCAAGAATCGGACGAACAAGCGTTTTGTAAGCTACTTCTTTCGTCGATGAGTCACATTTTCTTAGAATTCTTCCTATGAATCTCAACCTGGCGCCTGCTTTTCCCTCTATTTGTTTTATGTGATCATTCCACTTCAGATCGCTCCGGATAGTAACTCCTAAGTATTTTACGGTCGTTACCGCTTCCAATGATTTACCACCTATGGCATAATCGTACTGGAATGGATTTCTGCCCCTATGTATGCGCATTATATTACATTTATCTACGTTTAGGGAAAGCTGCCAGCTGTCGCACCATTCATTAATCCTCTGCAGGTCTTCCTGGAGTACGTACGAGTCTTCTGATGTTGCTACTTTCTTGTAGACAACCGTGTCATCTGCAAATAGCCTCACGGAGCTACCGATGTTGTCAACTAAGTCATTTATGTATATTGTAAACAATAAAGGTCCTATCACGCTTCCTTGCGGTACTCCCGAAATTACCTCTACATCTGCAGATTTTGAACCGTTAAGAATGACATGTTGTGTTCTTTCTTCTAGGAAATCCTGAATCCAATCACAAACCTGGTCCGATATTCCGTAAGCTCGTATTTTTTTCACTAAACGTAAGTGCGGAACCGTATCAAATGCCTTCCTGAAGTCCAGGAATACGGCATCAATCTGCTCGCCAGTGTCTACGGCACTGTGAATTTCTTGGACAAATAGGGCGAACTGAGTTTCACATGATCTCTGTTTGCGGAATCCATGTTGGTTATGATGAAGGAGATTTGTATTATCTAAGAACGTCATAATACGAGAACATAAAACATGTTCCATTATTCTACAACAGATTGACGTAAGCGAAATAGGCCTATAATTATTCGCATCTGATTTATGACCCTTCTTGAAAATGGGAACGACCTGCGCTTTCTTCCAGTCGCTAGGTACTTTACGTTCTTCCAGAGATCTACGATTAATTGCTGATAGAAAGGGGGCAAGTTCTTTAGCATAATCACTGTAGAATCTTACGGGTATCTCGTCTGGTCCGGATGCTTTTCCGCTACTAAGTGATAGCAGTTGTTTTTCAATTCCGATATCGTTTATTTCAATATTTTCCATTTTGGCGTCCGTGCGACGGCTGAAGTCAGGGACCGTGTTACGATTTTCCGCAGTGAAACAGTTTGGGAACACTGAATTCAGTATTTCTGCCTTTCTTCGGTCGTCCTCTGTTTCGGTGCCATCGTGGTCAACGAGTGACTGAATAGGGGATTTAGATCCGCTTACCGATTTTACATATGACCAAAACTTTTTAGGGTTCTTGTTTAGATTGTTTGCCAATGCTTTATGTTCGAATTCGTTGAATGCTTCTCTCATTGCTCTCTTTACGCTCTTTTTCGCTTCGTTCAGCTTTTCCTTATCAGCTATGATTCGACTACTCTTAAACCTATGATGAAGCTTTCTTTGTTTCCGTAGTACCTTTCGTACATGATTGTTATACCACGGTGGATCTTTCCCCTCGCTTTGGACCTTAGTCGGTACGAACTTATCTAAGGCGTACTGGACGATGTTTCTGAATTTTTTCCATTTTTGTTCCACATCCTCTTCCTCAGAAATGAACGTTTGATGGTGGTCACTCAGATATTCTGCGATTTGTGCCCTATCACTCTTGTTAAGCAAATATATTTTCCTTCCTTTCTTGGCATTTCCTATTACACTTGTAGTCATTGATGCAACCACTGACTTATGATCACTGATACCCTCTTCTACATTCACGGAGTCGAAAAGTTCCGGTCTATTTGTTGCTATGAGGTCTAAAACGTTAGCTTCACGAGTTGGTTCTCTAACTATCTGCTCGAAGTAATTCTCGGACAAGGCAGTCAGGATAATGTCACAAGAATCTCTGTCCCTGGCTCCAGTTCTGATTGTGTGACTATCCCATTCTATACCTGGTAGATTGAAGTCTCCCCCTATTACAATAGTATGATCACGAAACTTCTTCACGACGTTCTGCAGGTTCTCTCTGAGGCGCTCAACTACTACGGTTGCTGATGCAGGTGGTCTATAGAAGCATCCGACTATCATATCTGACCCACCTTTGATACTTAACTTAACCCAGATTATTTCACATTCGCATTCGCTAATAACTTCACTGGATATTATTGAATTCTTTACTGCTATAAATACTCCTCCACCATTGGCGTTTATCCTATCCTTGCGGTATATATTCCATTCTGTGTCTAGGATTTCGTTACTGTTCACTTCCGGTTTTAACCAACTTTCCGTTCCTAATACTATATGCGCACTATTTCCTTCAATAAGCGATACTAATTCAGGAACCTTGCCCTGGATACTCCTGCAGTTTACCAATATTACGTTAACTTTTCCTGTTTTTGGTCTCTGAGGACGGACGTTCTTTATCAACGATGCTGATGTTCTCTCTGGTAAGCCGTCAGGTATTTTATCGTTTCGCCCAAGGGGGGGTCCCTCTAACCTAAAAAACCCCCGTGTGCACGCCACACGTACTCTGCTACCCTAGTAGCTGCTTCCGGTGTGTAGTGCACGCCTGACCTGTCTAGGGGGGCCCTACAGTTCTCCACCCAATAACGGAGGTCGATGAATTTGCAACCATTATAGTCGCAGAGTCGTCTGAGCCTCTGGTTTAGACCCTCCACACGGCTCCAAACCAGAGGACCGCGATCGACTCTGGGCACTATGCTGCAGATATTAAGCTCAGCTTGCACTCCGCGTGCGATGCTGGTTGTCTTCACCAAATCAGCCAGCCGCCGGAAGGAACCAAGGATGGCCTCAGAACCCAAGCGGCAGGCGTCATTCGTTCCGACATGTGCTACTATCTGCAGCCGGTCACACCCAGTGCGTTCAATAGCTGCCGGAAGGGCCTCCTCCACATTACGGACGAGACCCCCCGGCAAGCACACCGAGTGCACACTGGCATTCTTCCCCGACCTACCCGCTATTTTCCTGAGGGGCTCCATAACCCGCCTAACGTTGGAGCTCCCTATAACTAATAGGCCCGCCCTCTGTGACTGTCGGGACCTTGCCGGAGAATCGGCCACTGGCCCAACAGGCGAGGCATCCTGTGGTGGCTCGGAAACGATGTCATCACCACTAGGAAGCACCCCGTACCTGTTGGAAAGGGGTAAGGCAGCTGCCACGCGGCCAGATCCCACCTTCGCCCTTCGGCCAGGCACGCGCGAGCCCACCACTGTCCGCCATTCACCCTGGAGTGATGGCTGACCGGTAAGATGCTCACTGCCGGAAGACGCAGCGACATCAGGGGTTCCATGTGATTCCAAGGCCACCGAAGTAGGCATAGGTCTCGCCACAGTTGCCCCAACGCCACTACCAGCCGACGCCTGCGCCTCGAGCTCGATGAGCCTAACAGACAAAGCCTCCACCTGCCCTCGAAGAGTGGCCAATTCTCCTTGCGTCCGCTCACAACAACCACAGTCCCTACACATGACTATGTTTACCCTACTCTATACGGTGACAAATTCCCAAGATAATCTTCTGATGAGCTACTCTGATAATCAAGAAACACTCACTGAAATACGAGACGCAAAAACTACGCTAGGTTTTCCCAGAAAAACTATTTAAAAGCTAAGCGCAGCAAATATGTACAAAATAAATTTCTCTCCTAACGATCAAGAACTGTTAGTTTCTATGCAGAGCAGATAAACACAAATAGAATCCCTTCCTTAGTGGAAGGTCGTAAACAAAATGCAAAATAAACGCTTTATACAAACAGTACTCGCTGCTGCTGGTGCTCTCGCTCTGGCTGTCACAAGACAACTAGCAGTTTTAAAAGCTAAGGTCAGTTTATTTTTCCAAGTTGAGAACAAATCTGAACCACACACAAAAACAGCATGTTATTCAGACACGAATTTTTTCTTAAACCCTCACGAAGGCGTTTTCTGTGACCAGTGCTATACAGCTACAATGTATTTAAAGAAAGGTGTCACGAAAGCGTCAAATGCTGCTGTGAATGTGTGTTTCTTCACAGGTAACGAGTTTCGTTGCATAAAAGCGTTTAAGAAACATTTACAAACGAAAAAATTTGTAGTAAAGGGTGTAAAAGTCGTCGTATCTTCTCTTGAAGCGAACTGACAGACGACTGTTGTAACCTATGAAAAGCTCTTGGGTTTCGATCCGGTTTGCAGTATTATAAAACCACGACGATTCGACGAGTGACACACACATCATCTTCTGGCGATGTGTTGACATGAAGTGTCGAGATTTTCAGGAGGCAGCTTCCCGCAACCAGGTGGAGGGGGGGGGGGGGGGGGAGGAGGAGGCACACAGCGGATAAAAGTAGGACTGCATCCGCAAAATCTCGAAACTTCGCCAGAAGATGATGAGTATATCACCAGTTGGAACGTCGTGGTCTTATAATACTGCCACCCGGCTGGAAATACAAGAGCTTTACATCAACTGTATAAGTCAGGACGTCTACATTCACAAAAAATTGTTGTAACTGGCCGATCATAGCATGGACTGGGACGGAGCTGACGTTCGAGTTGGTCCCACATAAGACCTACTGGGATAAGATTGTGAGGATTTTTCTGAGGAGTACCTCATCATGTAGACAGTTAACACAGACACGTGCCATGTGTGAACGAGCAACGTCCTGTTGAAAAGCGAAACTGCGTCGCTTGAGTGGTAACACATGATGACTTACTGTTGCGCCGTCAGAGTTCCCACAATCGCTACCAGCTATACCCGACTGACCTGTGAGCCATGACGCCATGAGAAACACCGCTGTGCTCTCCAAACATTGGAAGAATGGACCCCTGTCCACGATGTCAGCATAATCTCCGATGGTGTTCATCCGGAGTGTGTAGAACCGCGATTAATCACTAAACAGAGTGCGACGCTACTCTTTAGCATTAATGCTTTCCGGTCACGGTACCAGTCCACGGTGTTAACGATAGCCACAAACTGGACCATAATTCACTAGTTCATCTGCTACTAGTCACTGACGAACGTTGCCAGATAACACAGAGTGTTGAAGGATGGCGTGTGCAAATACGAAGGGATTATTATGTGCTGAGTACCTTCACGTTCCCATGCATTTTAACGTCGGGCCACTGTCATATCAGAATGTTACATATATCAGGATATTGCCCGATTCGACCAACCGTCTAAATGGCGACTTGCAATGATGCCCCTTTGAAACTGACCGGTGCAGACATGCTTTCTGCACGAGCCTGCGGTACATCAATGTCTGTCACAGTGATCACTCAACATCTGATGCCGTTCACGCCTCTTGTACACCCTGTCAGGCCAGGAAACAAAACTACGCACGAACAACACTAATACACGCGGGTTTCCGTTCTCTTGTCACAATGAATTGCAACCCTAATCATGTAGATACTCGACGGTGACGTGTGCATTAAGGAGTTCAACTGACATCCAATCTTATCTTCTTGGTGCTACACTTTCACGTCAAACAGTGTAGACAGCAGATACGGATTACCATTACATCAGCCTGAAGGGACGTTCCTTGGCACCATATATGTAACTGTTTTCAGGGGCAACATTTAAATCAAGTAGTTAAAAAAGCAATGTATGTAAAGGCATTAAAGTGTATAATTTACAAACATGTACATATTACAGGTTTGAACAACTCTGAAGTAACTACCTGTCTCATATAAATGTACATACATTATGTGATCAAAATTATCACACACAACATACGTTTTTTTTTATATTCGGTGCATCGTGCTGCCACCTTCTTCCAGGTACTCCATATCAGTGACCTCAGTAGTCATTAGACATCGTGAGAGAGTGGCGCGCTCACCGGAATTCACGGATTTCGAACGTGGTCAGGTGATTGGTTATCACTTGCACCACACGTCTGTATAAGAGATTTCCACACTCCTAAAAATCCCTAGCTCCACAGTTTCCGATGTGATACTGCAGTGGAACCCTCAAGGGACACGTACAGCACAAAAGCGTACAGGCCGACCTCTTCTCTTGACTGACAGAGACCACCGACAGTTGAAGAGTAATGTTTAATAGAGAGTCACAGGAATTCTAAACTGAATCAGGATCCACTGCAAGTACTATGTCAGTTACACGGGAGGTGAGAAAACTTGGATTTCATGGTCGAGCGGCTGGTCATAAGCCACGCAACACGCCGGTAAATGCCAAACGACGGACGCCTCGTTTGACGTAAGTAGCGGAATCATTGAACTATTGAACAGTGGAAAAAAGATGTGTGGAGTGACGAATCCCGGTACACAACGTGGCGATCCGAAGGCAGAGTGTGGGTATGGCGAATGCCCGGTGAGAGTCATCTGCCAGCGTTTGTAGCGCCAACAGCAAAATTCGGAGGTGGTGGTGTTATGGTGTGGTCGTGTTTCGCATGGAAGGGCTTGCAGCCCTTGTTGTTTCGCGTGGCACTATCACAGCAAAGGCCTACTTTTATATTTTAAGCACCTTCTTGCTTCCCACTGTTGAAGAGCAATTCGGGAATGGCGATTGCATCTTTCAATACGATCGAGCACCTGTTCACAATGCACAGCTTGTCGCTTCGTGCCAGGCTTCACCGACCAACATCGATACCTCTCGTCTGTACAGCACTCCGTGAAGAATGGGCTGCCATTCCCCAAGAAACCTTCCAACATCAGACTGAACGTATGCTAAGGGTGGGCCAGCACTATACTGAATTCCTGCATTACCGATGCAGGACGCCATGAACATATAAGTAATTTTCAGTCAGGTGTTGCAATACTTTTGATCACATAGTGTATTTATCATTAGCCACCATGTGCACACGTCATTCCACTGCAGTTTTCAGCACACTGTCTCGTCAAAGCGCTACCTTAAACTGACGACTGAACCAGCTGATGTTTCCAGAATGAGATTTTCGCTCTGAAGCGGAATGTGCGGTGCAAAGGTCTCGAGTTCGCGTCTCAGTCCGGCACACAGTTTTGATCTGCCAGGAAGTTTAATACCAGCGCACACTCCACTGCAGAGTGAAAATCTTATTATGGAGACATCCCCCAGGCTGTGGCTAAGCCATGTCTCCGCAATAACCTTTCTTTCAGGAGAGATAGTTCGGCAAGTTTCGTGGAAGAGCTTCTGTGAAGTTTGGAAGGTGGGAGACGAGGTACTGGCTTCGATCTTATTCGTCGGAAAAGAAACTGAATTATCTGAAACATGTAGTGAATCTTTCGCTTCACTGGGGAAAGAAATTATTAAGGAGAAGATGAAATGAAACGTTTTCCAGGCTACTTTACATTTTTAAATCTCGTCGGACGAACATAAAAATTATCAGGAAGTTAACAGGCGCGTGCTATATAATACTAGTCCAGTAGTAGTTGACAGAAAAATATAGAAGTAATCTTCTTTATGTGACGCACTCTATGAGGTAATGAGAAAAACTGGAACAATTACAAACTACCCCTGTAACACCTGTTGCAGAATAGTCAATTGCACATTTCTTATTCTTACAACTGAGCAGTCGTTCAGGTGACACGGAGAATTGTATTTTTCTTCCACTGTTACTAGCGTCAAACGACTCACGAAGTCGGTACGCATTCTGAGCGTAAGAGAATAATGCCTGAGCAGCGCACAGAATCCGCCCCCACTTACAAGCGGATGAAATTGCAGGCTCAACGAATTTACCCTCCATGCTTTATGGTTGGTACTTCGCTGACCTACCAAGGCGGACAATAAACGACGACTTAATTCTGGTCTTTAATTGAGGGAAATCCGCCCGAGATAAAGCGATTTTCGGGGACGCGCAGCGTAAAGAAAGCAGAGAAGGCGTGCGTGTGTGGAAATCGTATTAGCCTAAGTACGCCTATATTCCACCCACAAAATCCTGCCTGTTCCTTATGTCAAGAAATCCTTCCAGATATGAACCAGAGGTAGAAAGGCACCACTGAACAACAAGTTCGATTTTACAGGTTTCTATAACTGTATTTTCACCGTAACCACTGCACATGCAACTTGTTGTGAGCAGTGAACCACACTGGAATTCAGTTATGGACATCCGGCTTCGCATCTGATGTAGCTAACCCACGCCAGTGGAATGGCTCTCGACTCCGAGGTTGTCGGTTTAAATACAGGTATTGGAATGAAATTTTCGCCACGAGTATGGGTCAGCCAGAGTGCACCATTGTCCGGCATTGGCATTAAATTCTAACCTCTCACTAGTGTCTCAAGGTGTAACACTCAGCAACACTGTCGATCGTGATCTGAATGTCGGATGAGGTCATTAAACTAGTCGGTCACCTTGAGGCTATTCGAGAGGACTAGGCTATGCGCTTCTTATTTCTCTAATCATCTTACAACACAAACATGGCAATTAACTGTATCCGCATCCATTGCAGTTCTCTACACGTAACAGATTTGTCACAGAACTCTTACAAGCCACATGGCAAGAAATTACTTTGCGGGAAGAAGGAAAACTGTTTTTCTCTTAGGTGATCGAACATTAGCTGTCTAAGCTTTATTTCTCATTTTCACCTTATATTTTTTCATCAGCATTTCAGTCACGACACAAATTTTTATGAACGAGAACCTGTCGCAAAAACCACTATACTACTAATGAATGAAAACATTCTATTTCTAGCCGGCCGAAGTGGCCGTGCGGTTAAAGGCGCTGCAGTCTGGAACCGCAAGACCGCTACGGTCGCAGGTTCGAATCCTGCCTCGGGCATGGATGTTTGTGATGTCCTTAGGTTAGTTAGGTTTAACTAGTTCTAAGTTCTAGGGGACTAATGACCTCAGCAGTTGAGTCCCATAGTGCTCAGAGCCATTTTGAACCATTCTATTTCTGTGTAATGAGCCCTTCTAGTAGACAAACAACTGAACACAATTATCGTTTAAATACCGGAGCAGCGCGGAGTGGCTACGTGGTTTGATGCGTCACGTCACGGACTGGGCAGCCCCTCTCGCCGGATTTTCGAGTCCTCCCTCGGGCATGGGTGTGTATGTTGTTCTTAGCATAAGTTAGTTCAATTAGGTTAAATAGTGTGTAAGTTTAGGGACCGATGGCTTAAGTAGTTTCGCCCCTTAGGAATTCACACACATTTGAACATTAAATAACGGATTTGTTTTGTTGTCATAGCCAGTACATTAGACAGCCTGTACATCAACCTGTTCCACTGTGGAACTCTGTCGTCCTGTTGAGATCAATAATTATCATAAATTTCAAGAAAGCAACTTAACCAAAATCCGACGAAATTAAAAAAGCTTCGGCCAAACAATTGCCTAATATAGGTTTATTAAAGCTCGACCACAGTTTAAACAATTTTAAAACCGTCTTCTTCAGAAGATATTGTACACTCAATCACATTGCCTATATCCAATGTGGGAGTCGTTGACTGTCTTGCACATGTGCGTGTGATCCATTGAAACTCCATTTAAAATAAATGACTCAAAAGTAATAGCTCCCAACTGAAGAGCTTTGTCTAAAAACCTTTTCAAATACCACATTTTTAAGATAAAGTTCTACCTCATGTATTTTAAATGAAGATTTAGAGAATGACACGCACATGTACAAGAAAGAGTTAACGACTCCCACATTGGATATAGATTATGTGATTTGTTGAAGATTTAGTCATAGTCAGTACATTAGACAGCCTGTGCATCAGCGTGTTCCTTTGTGGAAGTCTGGCGTTCCGACAAGATTCATAAATTTATGGTTCAGAACAACACACTTGAGAATTAAATAGCAATTGAACCACCTCAGCTAGCAGCTACGGTCAAACGTGATGAACTCCAGTCCACCGTGAAAAATCTTACTGGATCTTCCGCTATGGAGATAACAAAAAGTATGTTAGGAGACAAATCAGGAGACGGAAGTAAGATCCCACTTTCGAAGGTCATAGTAGTTCAGAGGGTCAGATATGTAGGAAAGAATATAAAGAACAAACTTATTTTTCGTCTCAAACCATGCAAATTTTCTTTCCAAGGGCAAGAAAATAATGATGTACCTGGACTAGCAGTGGTAATAGCTACCTCACGAAAACCCATTACTAGAACGTCTCACTTTACGCAAATCTTTACCACCACGTACTACTACACCACATAAATTCATTTATTGTGGAAAATAAAATATCAAAGGACAACTGCACACCGTCAATGCCTTCTCTGCGCTGTAAGAATTTAAATATTGACGACGACAGTGCTGCTGACTCAGAGTTACTAAACACACCCTTCCGAAATTTCTTCACCAAAGAAGGCGATGTAGTTATTCCGGAATACGAATCAAGGTCAGCTGTCCGCATGAGTAATTTAGAAGAAGATATCCTCGGAGTAATGAAGCAACTCTAATCATTTAATAAAACCAGGTCTTCCGTTGCAGCCTGCATCCCAATTAGGTTCCTTTCAAAGTAAACTGACACAATAGCTCCATACTTAACCATCACATACAATTGCTCCATCGAGAAAGATCCGTAGACAAAGACAGGAAAGTTGCACTGGTCTCACCAATATTCAAGAAAGGCAGTAGGAGTAATCCACTAAATTACAGGCCCATACCATTAACATAAATATGCAACATGGTTTTGGAACATACGTGTACGAACATTGCGAATTACTTCGAAGAGAAAGATCTGTTGACGCATAGTCAACACGGATTTAGAGAACATCGTTCGTAAGAAAGAGATCCATTTCTTTACTCACACGAAGTGTTGAGTGCTACTGACAGTGGATTTCAGATTAATTCCGTATTTCTAGGTTTCCAGAAGGCTGTTGACACCGTATCTCGCAAGCGGCTTATTATCAAATCCCGTGCTTATGGAATAACGTTAAGCGAGGGGATTCGTTATTGCCTGGCAGTGAGGTCACAGCTAGGTACAATTGACGGACATTCATCGAGTAAAACGTAAGTAGCATTTCACGTTCCACATTGTAGTGCTATAGGCCCTCTGCTGTTCCTTACCTACATAAACGATTTAGGTGACAATCTGAGCAGCCGCCTTAGGATGTTTGCAGATGTTACCGTCGTTTACCGTCAGTTAAAGTCATCAGAATATCAAAACCAACTACAAAACGACTTAGGTGAGACATCTTGATGGTGCGAAAATTGGCAGTTGACTCTAAATACTCTAAAGTGTGAGGTCATTAACACGCCATGGCTACTATCTAAAGCCATGACTTGGGATAATTCTTGTTTTGTCAATTTTATGTATGACAAGAGACGCTCTGCTTCAGCTAATCTAATGTACAGTCGTGGACAAAACGAGCGAGACCCCTCGCCTTTTCGTTATGCTGATCCGCACGGCTTTAAAGTGTGCTACACAGCATAACAGGCAAGGCGACGAAGTGCTACCAACATACTATGCACAGGCGTGAAATTGACAAACTATCTGAACTTTTTTAGTCTGTTTTCCATAATTTGTAAGACTATATTAATGCTGATTAGTGTGTTAAATACAACACGTAAATATAAGACAGAACTGAAAGAAGTAACGCTAATTGGTATGAACTGG
Organism: Schistocerca nitens; assembly: GCF_023898315.1. Lineage (NCBI taxonomy): Eukaryota > Metazoa > Arthropoda > Insecta > Orthoptera > Acrididae > Schistocerca > Schistocerca nitens. The sequence goes on along the minus strand of NC_064614.1, from coordinate 291,341,708 downwards.
ACAAATAAAAATGAATTTCAACTTATCGAGATGACTTAACTGTTTCAGTAAGACAAAGAACCCCAGATCGTTACGAAGTAGCAAAATAATATCCGCATTCGGCCGCGAAACGGTCTGTGTCAACGTTCAGACCAGTCATACTGGATTACCGTTGCTGACCTACCATGAAAGTGTGCAAATTTAGCAATGCGTGAAGATTCATAACGAAATTCAGTTAAAAATCATTCAGTGCCACGCTTAAGTCAATTCCATTATTGACAGAAGCGGTAAAAGTAGGCAGTAACATGTATGAAATTCTACAAGAGTGTCATATTGACATCCACAGAGCGCCAGTACGGAATAAAGGTAGCGATAAAACGTATTGGGTGCGCGAGAATTTCTTAAAATTGCTTTACTGATATTCTACCTGCCTCCATAGAGATTAGAACCGAAAACAAATCAGACCTTCCTTTCACTATGCTAGCAGACAACCCAGGCAAACAGCCCTCTATTATTACCCCAGACATGAACAAGCAGGCAATTTCGCAATGAAAATCTGCAGTTTCTGTTGCATAGAGCTTTCTGGACTCAAAAACATGAATTTTCTTCCTTTATGTCACCACTTATGTGACAATCATTCCGGATGATTATCGAAATAACAAATTACTGTTATTAGAGAGTAAATTTTGTAGGATAATTCTGCACCACCCCAGGAAATAAACGGCTACATAGCTGCCAAACGTATTCTGCATTTTTTCGAATTCTCCACTAGACTCGCCACAGACAGAAAACGTTCATTAGCCGAAGTGTTTCTTAAGCTAGCTAGCAATGAGAATGTTCGCAGTTCTAAAACGCGGTGGCATTAATACTGGGATGTGAATTACCACGTGTATAGGCAAATACATTCTATTTGCATTCCTGTAAACGTGATTTGGATCGAAAACGTTGCTACGATTAATATGCTTATGTATCGACAGCAACTAGAACATTTCGAATAAAGAGTAGCGGGTGTTATTTATGCGGCCCTCATCTTCAGTGTTTTCGTTGTTAGGATTTCGTCACCTAAACCGGTAAAAACGGAACCCTACTAGTCTCACTTTCTTGACCGCCTGTCGGTCTACCCAACCCTTAAAACCCGTTTACCTCCAGAACGGATGGACATAATAAGTGGAAATGTATCGCACTTCTTGCGGTAACCGGTCCCTTGGTGGAGTAAAAAAGTGAGCTTCTATGTCAACGCAATCAAAAGATACGACGGTTTATGTAAAGAAAATTTACACGAAAGGACAAAAAATGGCTTCAAGAACTGTGCGACCTAACTGCTTAGGTCATCAGCCCCTACACCTAGAACTACTTAAACCTAGCTAGCCTAAGGGCATCACAGACATCCATGGCCGAGGTAGAATTCCAACCTGCGACTGAAGCAGCCGTGCGGTTCGTCACTAAAGCGCCTGGGCCCGCATCTCGTGGTCATGCGGTAGCGTTCTCGCTTCCTACGCCCGGGTTCCCGGGTTCGATTCCCGGCGGGGTCAGGGATTTTCTCTGCCTCGTGATGGCTGGGTGTTGTGTGCTGTCCTTAGGTTAGTTAGGTTTAAGTAGTTCTAAGTTCTAGGGGACTGATGACCATAGATGTTAAGTCCCATAGTGCTCAGAGCCATTTTTTTTAAAGCGCCTGGAACCGCTCGGCCACCGCAACCCGGCGAAACCCTACTCACCTCATGTATAATGATAATATATACTGTCTAGCTAGGATAAACTGTATTCGCCAGCAACTCAGATCGTTTGATCACGGAACTTTTACGAAGCTACATTCAAACTTTTTTCGAAGTCGTCTGCAATATCCATTTATAAACACCCTAGGAACGTCGTATGCGATATCCACTTCTGAAGACGCTGGCAGATACTGCAGTACTATAACAAGTAGGTGGGAATTTATTGTTATTGGTCCACGCATGACACTTTATTTCAATATCAATTTAACGCGCCTAGGTATTTGTATATGGCTGAAACTATTGAACAAGAAGTAAATAAACAGCAAACAACTTCGATGTTTAAATCAAATGAAAGTCACATGTCGTAATTAAAACATAATTTCGTTGTTACATCTACATGACTACATCAACAGGATTTCTTGGCAATCCGGACTTACGTGCCTGGCAGAAGGTTAGGGTTATTTCTCTACCGTCCCACTCATTAACAGTGTGCGGGAAAAAGGACCACTTAAATTTTTTCTTGCGAGCCTTGAATTACATTATTACTATGGTTTCTTCCTGTGTAAGTTCCCGAGGAAATACCCTGATCTTGCTGAAACTTCGCTCAGTGAAAGCGGGGACAAAATAAGCGAACACGTGTCTCGGCTTATCTGCTTACACTCTACCGCTTCTGAGAAAACGACGGTCAAAGTGTTCAATGAGTTGTTGCTATAGTGTAGATACCTCTTAGCGGGTAAGGATTCAACTGAAGCGGTGGCTCTGCGGCTACCATAGCGACTTCGGAACTTTGCGCTGCGAGTTCGAAACCCGGTATTTCGCCGGCCGCGGTGGTCTCGCGGTTCTAGGCGCGCAGTCCGGAACCGTGTGACTGCTACAGTCGCAGGTTCGAATCCTGCATCGGGCATGGATGTGTGTGATGTCCTTAGGTTAGTTAGGTTTAAGTAGTTCTAAGTTCTAGGGGACTTATGACCACAGCAGTTGAGTCCCATAGTGCTCAGAGCCATTTTTGAACCCGGTATTTCCTTTTTTTTCCCTCACTCTCTGAATTATCTACGAATGTTTATTCCAATTTATGATGAAACACTGTTGTCGTTAGTCGTCAGTTAATTTACTGTGTAAAGAAATAAGTTAAAAAGGGAACACACAGTGCGTAGTGGGGCGATCACTCTGTTGTAGAAATAATTCAGAAGCCAAGATCGCTTAAATATTGTTTACTGGATAATCGGTTTCAACACACTAAAGGTGCCATCATCGGATCTGAATGTAGATTAACATTTATAAAATATTTGGTTATAACGATACATGAGGCAGCCCAGATGATTTTAGATCAGCTTGTCTCATTCGTTTATTACTTTTTAATTCATTAATTACACATAAAGTTAATTGGCGAATAATGACAACATTATTTCAACATAGAAAAAAACATTCGTAGATAATTCTGATAGAGAGGCAGGAAAATAAAATAATAAACAACCCAATATGGTCTCGAACACGGGAATCAATGTTAAGAAGGAACGACGGTAGCCACTTTTTTTTTTTTTTTTTTTTTTTTTTTTTTTTTTAAATCTCATTTTTGTTCGCTTTTGTTCGTTGCATCTGCTCGGGGCGGACGTCGTAAGACAGCCGTTTAGGTTCGTTGTTGATCGATTAGCTCAGTTTTTTTTTATTACAGAGGGCTGCTAACCCTCTGACCGAACACGCTGAGCTACCGTGCCGGCGTCACTGAGCCACCGCTTCAATTGCGTTCTCGGCTGCAGAAGGTATCTACACTAGAGCAACAGCGCGTTGATAACTTTGACCGTATTTTTCTTGGAAACGGTCGAGTGTCTGCAGATAAGCCGAAACACATGTTCGCTTATTTTGTCCTCTCCTTCACTGAGCAAAGTTTCGGGACAATCAGCCTACGACATTTGGCGAGTTCCCCTCGCTCGTCGAGTCGCTTCTTACGCCCGGCGAGAATTATGTATGCCTCCGAGTAAACTGCGCCACCTGGAAACACGGCGAGCGGGGATAAACACGTTTTCCTTCTTATAAGGCAACCTTCTACAGATAAAATTCACGAAATGTTCTTCAGGTTGCCTCAGATATTTCAGAAATGTTTCTTGCGTCAGGCCTGACGCATATGCAAAACGTAAACATTTCATTTCATGTAATATTTATCAGGATAAGACATGACAAGACTGGACCAGTCCCTTCTGAGAAAAATTAGAGATTCTAAGTTGCTCCACTATGTAATGACACGGGTACGGGCTTGCGATCTCTCTTTTATGCCATCGATTTCCGTGTTACACATACTTGGCCACTGCGTTGCGGCTGCCATCTTGGAGTAGGCAGTCTGTTTCCTGCCAGCGCTGTTTCCGCAGCCAATATTAACCGCGACGAATCATTCAGTCAACGCTAAATGGCCCATCTGGCTGAGGCAGACAAGGACGCTATAATACAACTCAATGCAGAGGGATCTTCAAATGCCGACATAGCAAGAACTATGGGTTTTCACAAGTCGACGGTAGCCAGGTGGATCAGACGAAAGGAAGAGAGTGGCAACCTGAATGGGAGGCCTCATGGCCGTCGCCGCAAAACAACAGCAGCTCAGGATCAGCAGATACGCCGTTTCAGTGAGAACCATCCATTTGTCAACGCACGACAAATCAGCAAATTCATGACGCTTGGAATGAGTTACCTGAATCTCCTAGTTCTGTGGCTCGAGTTGTGGGCTCAATGCCCACAGACTTCCAGCTGTTGTGGAAGCCAAAGGAGGCTATACGCGATTTTTTTTTACAGAATTATATTTTATATAATTTCAAGTAAACGCAGTAAGTGGAATGGGGACAAACAAATTAATTCACAGCAAGATATGTAATATTTAATTTGATAAGAGAAGAAATACTCACCTTATATATTCATTCAGTCTCTATAAAATACGTGACACACGTGTGTATGCAAGAAGGGTACAAAACAGTTCAGCACAAAATAAAAATATTGAGGAGAAGCTCGCCGATGAAGACGTAATTGCAGAACAAAGGTTGGGCTAGAAGGAGAGGTAAGGAGGCCCGAAAAAGCAGAGCAAAATCAAATACCCAATAGACTTTGAGTCGTTGTCGCAGCAAATGGCGGTTGGTATATGCGATTCGGAGCAACTGTACAAGAATAGTTTTCTTTACTGATTTTTGAGGCTTTACTTTGTGACGGCTAAACAGTGCTGCATCATGAGACCCACAATTTTTCCACATGTGGCTAAACATCAGAGCTGAAAAAATTTTGAGAGGTACCGAAGTTCTCTGGAAGAGTAAAGTGTTTTAGACAAGAAGATGATTTTTAGTTCATTTCATTTTAACCATTCACACTATGCTTTGACATTCTAATCTTTGATTTCATTTTATTATTATGTATCTTTCCTTCAGTGAAAGTCAACGGTAGTAAGTTTCAAGATATGAAGAATAACTGGAAGTTTTTAATTTGTGGAATAGCGTATTTAGATCAGGAACCTAATCCAACTGCCTTTAATTTTATTCTCACGGATGACATTGGGACAGTAAATAACAAGAGAAATAACAAAACTCTCAGAATCAATATATAGAATTCAAGTGTCCAGTGGATTCAAAAGTTTGCTATAATAGCGATTAATTGCTTTTACAGACTCCTTCATGCCTACGTTTCCTATCTGACAATGTTTGAAACTAGGACTAACAAGGTAAACAATTTTTCCACAAATTGTCAAATTGGAAGTCGGAGAGCCAGTTACATAAATTACGATGACAACAAACGTTTTTCAAGTAAACTGATCACAGGAGGCATCCAACGCATTTATTGTGAGTTACATGCACAGTATGTAAACTGGCAACGCCACCAACACACAATACCACTAACAAGGGAACTTCCCCATCGCACCGCCCTCAGATTTAGTAATAAGTTGATACAGTGGATAGGCCTTGAAAAACTGAACACAGATCAATCGAGAAAACAGGAAGAAGTTGTGTGGAACTATGAAAAAAATAAGCAAAATATACAAACTGAGTAGTCCATGCGCAAGATAGGAACATCAAGGATAGGGTGAGCTCAGGAGCGCCGTGATCCCGTGGTTAGCGTAAGCAGCTGCGGAACGAGAGGTCCTTCCTTCAAATTTTCCCTCGAGTGAAAAGTTTAATTTTTATTTTCAGACAATTATTATCTGTCCGTCCGTCCGTCCGATGCGAGGTAACCGCGCCGTAGTATGATGACGCTACACCTAAACAAACATCGAAAGACATGACGTCAGTCGACTACAGCGAACGGAAGAGAGAGTATTCCTGCTAACGAGGCTCCCTGGCTGGCAGTTAACGGTTCGCTACTTTGGACGAGGGTGTATTAAATACGTGAGATGCATTGCGTGGGCAATATGAATCCAGCAAAAATAGCTCGTGACTTCAATAAAAATGTCAATGAATATTTTCCGAACAGTAAGGCATCGGAAAGTTCCTTAAGGGATCGAACGATTATCGAACATCTGTATGATTATTTCCTACATTTGTTGATAAACAGTACGTGTGATGATGATTGTCTGAAAATAAAAAAATCAAACAACTCACCCGACGGAAGACTTGAACCAACGACCTCTCGTTCTGCAGCTCCTCACGCTAACCACGCGACAACGGCGCTCCCGAGCTCAAGCTATCCTTGATGTTGCTTATCATACGCATGGACTACTCAGTTTGTTAAGTTTGATTATATTTTTCATAGGTCCACACAACTTCTTCCTGTTTTCTCGAATGATCTGTGTTCAGTTTTCAAGGCCTATCTACTGTGTCAACTTATAACTGAATCTGAGGAGGGTGCGATGGGAAGGTTCCCTTGTTAGCTATGAAACAACTGTAGCAAAACGGAGCATCCTCGTTATCCATGTGATGGATAAGACGACTAATTCGCAACATAAATGTCAATGTAAGCATCAGTTTCTGTTGGAACGTGCTTCCCGGACCAAATAACATACATTTCCTACGTCTTCAATGCGAATCATGTAGCAAATGTAATTTAAAGGACATAAAAATATCGAGTGAATTTACTAACATAATTATGAACCACTTGAATTTGCATTCAACAGGCAATGTTCAGAAGTCTGGTGCAGGAGTACTGCATGCTCTAATTCAAAACAACAAAAATCAACGGAGTAACTATTATTGAACGTCATCAGGTCACTCATCGAGCATTCCTATGCAGAACTGTTACTGGTGACGTGTTATGATGCCTTTAGCGTTAACTTCCTAAGAAGAAATGAAAGGCTGAGCCCCACCAAAAGACGTAAACTCGAGGAGAGAGTAGTGTGAACAAAATATTTTACATCTGATAAATCCAAAAGTGTGTTTTGGGCTACGAATTCTGCCCCCAGGGTGTGTGCAACACAGCTGGAATTTGTTGCCAACAACTGAGACACCTTTCGGTCACAGTGTAAGAAAATCGAGCAACAAAACTACATCACCTGTACTACTGCATGATAACGCACTATGTTGATTTGAGAAACAAAACTATCCAGGAGATTGATAGGAAAGTCGTCTCTCAGTCACTTGTATTGATAGGGAAGTCCTCTATCAAGCACTTATCCCTCTCGTCATATATTTGTAAAATTTTACCTTTCCCACTCTTGATCGATCAACCGTCAAGGCAATTCATTTCTAGACGAAAATACTGTTTAAACTACTCTGAATTAACGACATCGTTAGAAACAGTAGGTTTCTACAGGCGTAGAATTTGTAAACAACTTTAGCATTGTCATATCGTTTTAGATATCGTGAAAGAAAATTCTGCTGCTAATTAATTTCTCTTTGATAATTACTGTTGCGTTTAGTAAACTAATGGAAAATGCAATTAAAATATTCACTGTACTAATACAAATTAAATTCAGCTTACTACAGAAACATCACGACGGAAGTCTATCTTAATAAAGCATTAAGTTTCTGTGAGACGATTGAGCCTATTTTAACACGAATTAGTAGGATATTACAGACTTTACACTTCGAAAAGATCTGTATTTATTTCATTTCCTGTACCATTCGTAAGTATTATCAAAATGTGACATTTCATAGATAAAATTATGTGTTCACAACAACAACAAAAATGTCGTCAGAAAACAAAAGTGGCGTTATGAATCTGGCAGTACCGTAAGGTTTTCGCTCTGACACTAAGAGTTACTGAAAGTAGCAAGACGAATTTTGCTCGAGCGTTGTCTTACGAGTCCCTTATTAAGTTTTTATCTGCCTGCTTGTAGATGTGCTACAAAAGAATTAAAAATCTGGCTTTCAGCAACTCTCGAAAGGCGAACAAAAGCAGCTTGCACCTGGTTACTAAGCATGTTACCTGGGAACTGGTTTTTTTTTAAAGTGGGAAGACATCCTTTTGTGGTTCAATTGGCAAATGTCAGTCAGACGTGTGACGTTAGTCTAACCGTTTCGGTGTGTTGAATTTGTACCAATGATTTTTCTACAGGTTTTTTCTGTCCCAAATAGAGAGTTGAAGTCTCCCATTAGTATCTTCACGTCATCTTGGTGAATTTTGCTCATGGTATTTTCGAGTGTGTTCCAGAATTTTTCAACATTGTCGGTGTTTTTCTTATTTTCGATGTTGGTGGGTTCAAATGGTTCAAATGGATCTGAGCACTATGGGACTTAACTGCTGTGGTAGCGGTCGCGCGGTTCCAGACTGTAGCGCCTAGAACCTCTCGGACACTCCGGCCGTCGATGTTGGTGGGGACACGTGCATTGATGAGTGTATATGTTTTACTGGGGCTCTGAATGACCATAGTCATAAGTCGCTTGTTGACGGGCCAGCCGCGGTGGCCGAGCGGTTCTTGGCTCTTCAGTCCGGAACCGCGCGACTGCTACGGTCGTAGGTTCGAATCCAGCCTTGGGTATGAATTTGTGTGATGTCCTTAGATTAGTTAGGTATAAGTAGTTCTAAGTTCTACGAGACTGATGACTTCCACTGTTACGTCCCATAGTGCTCAGAGCCATTGGAACCTTTTGACTGTCGATCGGTGTGATTTCATTGACAGAGTTGATAGATCGGTGTTCGAGAAATGCAATGCCGAAGATTGGTACGCCTTTCGCTACCTTTTGTTGTATTCTGCTCTTGAAGATGCAATGGTTTCCCTAATGCACGGTTTCATTGTCAGTTAGTCGTGGTTCTTGAAGTGCAAGGATGAGAATTTTTTGTCGGTCCATTTCTTTTGTGAGATTATTTAGTTTTCGTGTTTGGATCAAGGTATCGATGTTTACTTTTAAATGCATGTTTTTTGCTTGTAGGGAAATTTACCAGAGATCTTCGATATTCTCTGTCGTGCTAACCTGGACTCCCCAGAATCCGAAAATCCAACTGCCGCCTGTCGACAGCCGGGTTGTGTACCACCTGGGATAAAGTTGACTTTGCTTGCATAGTTTACGTTTGCTTGTGTTTCATTGGTTGTGCTTGGGTGATACCAGGACCGGACAGGACCAGAGGGTGTTGAAGCCTTTGAAAGCAAATATTTTCAGCCAAGCTCATTGAGCTAACAGACGGTGACCAGAGTAGCGGTGATTTTCACTCAGACGTGTCTGGATTTTGCGTTCAACGGATTGAGTAGCCGTTCAGGATTGTGTTAGTATTTGGTTCACCCCTAGTATTTGATTTCCTCGGTGCCACCCATATGGGGGAGGGTTTCCACTATCCGCCACACACGATTATTATTATTATTATTATTGTCATTATGTCTCAGCAAATCAGATATGGTGTATCTTCCCACCACTGAAATAGATGTGTATTGTTCGATTCAGTATTTCCATCACTTAAATGTGGTTTATAATTACGTTACATTGCTACTAGTAGCCATTTTCTCACTTTTTCTTAGACAGTTGCTACCTGTTACTCCATCATAGGAATTTATGTGCGAAGCATTGTTGCAATATAGACGTTCAAATTATCCGATTTCTGTAATTTCATTTCGATACCTGATCGTTCTAATCGGATTCAGCCAGGTAGTCTTAATGTGGATATCCGACCACGACTGTCATCATATGTTAGACTGTGTAAACCACATTCTTTATCGGACTGTTGAATATAGATCACTTATCTATGACAGGACCTGAATTCTTAAACACTGTGGAAAATAATAATCCGATGTGCTTATTACAAATACGTTATTTCAATATAAATATGTGAACTAACGAGATAACAGTTTATTTACAGGAGCAGAACTAAAGTTCAAATGTTCAAATGTGTGTGAAATCGTATGGGACTTAACTGCTAAGGTCATCAGTACCTAAGCTTACACACTACTTAACCTAAATCATCCTAAGGGCAAACACACACACCCATGCCCGAGGGAGGACTCGAACCTCCGCCGGGATCAGCCACGCAGCTCATGACTGCAGCGCCCCTGACCGCTCGGCTAATCCCGCGCGGCTACTAAAAGTATGCTCGTTCACAAAACCCATGTGGACAATTATCTGATAATCGGTCAAGCTTTGCTTTGTCGCAGCTTTTTAGGATACAAGTCCATTTACTTTCAGGGGTCTCCTTACAATTCTTGCAATGCAAGGTAATTGAAAAATCTCATCCACTCGACGCCAACTGAGGAACTGACTGGTGCATGTGTTGTTCAACACACAGTAGTTGTCACCCTCACTGGAATCAATGAGTGTGTGCGTGTGTGTGTGTGTGTGTGTGTGTGTGTGTGTGTTTGTGTGTGTGTGAGTGTGTGTGTGTGTGTGTGAGTGAGTTTTCGTGTTCATGCTCAATCTGAATCAATACTATTAACATTAGACAGACAACCGGCTATAAATATTGCATCAAATATGACTGTAAAGTATGTTAATGCGATGGGAAGTTACAAACTGAATTTTCACCCAACCCACGTCCTGCATATTACGTTAAGTAAGATGTATTAACTCCATAGTATCGTTAGCAGAGAGTGCGCTCTTGTTGTCGAGGCCTGCGACAAGCGCAGCGATCAGCAGTGCCCAATGCCGCCGCGATTTGTTTATGTTGGCTGAGCGTGGACACTGCAGCAGATGCTTCGCCATAAACAGAAAGAAATCACCTTGGCTCTGACTGCAGTGAGCGGATATCACTGCCTGCGTGTTCTTATAGTAACCAACGTGAGACTCTACTCACAGGTGCCATGGAGCAATTGCAACGAGTATCATGTCATTAGTCATGAGAATATTAACCAGTGATGAAATGTCCACTCTATTTGAATCCTAAGCAAATAGGAACCTTCTCACAAAGGAATGTGAGGTGATATCAAAATTTATCCAACATACAAAAATTAACTGCAGGACTTTCATGTATGCAGTAGTAGCACACAAGGAAATATTATGTCTTGGAAGCGTATATTTCATTTCCTCTTGTCATATTAACGTCCTTGTTTTAGAATGAAGTGAGAAAATTAACACGAAAAACTTAAGTTCCTGAGAAGCATATAAGTCATTTACTCTTCTCATATCATAGCTTTTGTTTTAGTATGAGGTAAAAAAATAAACAGTTTACGGCTCTGAAACATAATATGACACCAGATTCTTATCGTAGGCGCTATCGGAAACGCAAAAAGCAGGGAGCTGTCCATTCTTTTGTCCTAAAGTCTGTTTCCTTTCATGCATTACTCACGCTAGGAGGTTCTTATTTAAGGACTTGTGGGCATCAAGTTCTTCAGCAGAACAAGCCTTATGTTATTGTGCTAATTACGGCATGGAAAAAATGCAAAAAAGACGAGTTCCCCTAGAGCAGTGAGGATATTTGCACATGTCTGTATTCAGCAATGACTGCCAGCTGCCACAGCACTTCACAGAATCCTTGCGGCAGGCAACATAACTGTGCGTGCACTTCAGACTTCATTCAGTAAGACGTCAGGAGATGGTTGGAAACGTCTAATTAACGTTGCTTTCCGAGTCGTATTCAATCCAGAATGAGGTGTTATTAAGGTAGTTGAACGTTCTAGCAATTACACTTCTATAATTCCCATATGAGCATTCCGATAGCCAAAAGAACCCGTTAGTGTGAAAACATCTGGAACTGCATTAACATCAAACTGCGAGAACTCGAGACAATACGTGGACTCTTCTCTTCGCTAGGTGACCTATTACTGATATTTAGGATTCTCTCCGTCCTAGGCGTAATGGAAATGGAACTTCAGAGGCGCTTTCCGATATTCTTGACAAACATGAGAAACTTGTAATCACTGCGAGTTACAACTGCGTGATGATAATGGTTCAGGTTGTCAGTAGTTGTGGTGGTGTTATGCTGTCAAACAGCTTACAGCAACGTTAATGGTGGCGCTCATAATTTAGCGCTGACTACCTACTTATGTAGAGATAGTGTTGTGGCGTCGTCGCTTGACTTTATTTGGCCTCAGCTTGAGTAATCCAACTTAACGAACATAGTACTACATTCGCGGGCTGCTAATGATACAGTATGACTACAGAGATCATCGTGCGGATTACATTAATTCTGCAATGAACTGCTTAAAAAATATTACCCTCAGCTATGCAGGTGGAATGACTCATTACGCAGGTACTCTATGTTGCACTTGGTTAAGTGATTAGTTCGCTGCAATCCTGCTTCTACTGCTTGTAAATACTTGTATACTTCAAAAATGGTTCAAATGGCTCTGGGCGCTATGGGACTTAACGTCTGAGGTCATCAGTCCGCTAGAACTTAGAACTACTTAAACCTAACTAACCTAAGGACATCAGACACGTCCATGCCCGAAACTGGAGTCGAACCTGAGACCGTAACTGTCGCGGGGTTCCAGACTGTAGCGCCTAGAACCGCTCGGCCACACTGGCCGGCATACTTGTATACTGACCATACGTTATTTGACTAAATTTGAACTACAATCTAATTCGCATGTATATGACATGGGTTAGCGCCGGCACAAAGGTATGACTAAGGATTGGATGCCGTTGGAGTCCCGTTATTTTGATGGCAAGACAAAAGTTCGCAAATCACCTCTATCGCCTCAAAAAATATCGAAGGACCGACGTCCACACTGTCACAGCGCGTTGAAATACAGCAACGACGGCAGATGAAAATTTGTGACCGACTGAGCTTCGAACCTAGACCTCCTGCTTACTTGACAGACGTGCTGACCACTGCACTATTTTTTTTAAAAAAAAGTTTGAGAAGACTTTCCGCACCAGGTAGGAGGAGGCAAAGAGGGCAGGGGTCGAAAATCCGAGGCCTGGCCACAATGCCTCCCCCATACCTGTCACTGAGCAGCTGCATTATTCACATGTATTCCATGTTTGCTACTCATATATTCCTTTAAATTGTAGAACAAAATTGAAGTAGTAATTAAGGTAAAATAAATTACAGATTGTCGCCTCCAATGGCGTGCGTTCCTTGTGGAACATAACTTATAACAGTGAACAGGGTGACGGAAAAATACATAACAAACATTCATTCAGAAATATATTCACAATTTAAGTTATTATGCACTGGGTGCATATGAGGTCTGTACGGAAGCCATATATTTTTCAACAAATGAAAAAAATTTCGGAGCCGGAGGGGTTTTGCCAAATTAGAACAGTTCTGATTTTAGAACCAACGTAAAGGAATATTCCAGGAATAAAAAAAAGTGGAAGAATAGTGTTCTTCTTCTAATAAAAAAAACTGTCCACCTCTCCGTAGCCCACATAAAACAATAGATAAAAAAATTTGAAACCGTTCGTTATATTTGTTATTCTTCTTCAGCGTAAAATGTTCTTCTGCAATATAAAACATGTACTCTTCTAAGTTCTAAGTTTATACCCAGAAGCCACGAATAACTGTTATTCTTTGGGGACGGGTAACTTTTCCAGTCGGGTTGTAAAGCTTCAGTTACCGGTATATGACTTTCTGCGGTTCTGTTGATAGTGCTAATTTATTCCTAGTCCAGTTCCAAATTCTGAGTCTATTTTCACATAAGAAGGTGTGCGCTACAGTTTCTACAAGCCAACATTTGTCGCGGTAAGGAGATGGTCTCAATTTGATTTTTCATAACCGTTCCGCTGTGGGTATGGTTTCGTTTACAACGTCGCACCATGCGGCACTGACTCTACTTGGTAGAATTTTATTGTTGATATTTTTCCAGACGTTCCTCCAGTTTTTTGTAGGTTAATTTACCGGAACTGGTTTGTGAAGACGATGTCTGGTAATATAGTCATAGACGGTTCTAGTGTTGGTGTGTGCTGGTGGAAGTCTTATGCAGATCCAATTGCCATAGTACTTTTGGACGAAATCTAGGCTGGCATGCTACATTAACAGGTTCGTTCCTATCCCCAGGATCTAACAAGAGGAACTTGAGGACAAAGATACAGCTGTTAGTACGTAACCCTAACAAACTCAAATCACAGGCAAATGAGGACGTTCAAAGTTGATTTTCAAAAATTCCTCTCCAACTTCAATGCACATTTGACTTCTCTTGATAACACCACGTGTAGCTCTTCTGAGGTCGTCTTTGCGTTCTTTTATGAGTGCTGCACTATTCATAATCCGAACGAACAAATCGGCTCTAAGGTTTACTTTTTCTATGTCGACTTCGCCTTTAACCATCCCCGCAGGCAAAAATCCAAAGAGAGAACGTCCAGGGACCTTGAAGGCCAAGAAAAGTGCCCATATCTAATGATCCATCTTCCAGAAAATGTTAGGTTTGGATAATGTGTCACCTGACGACTAGAATTTGCAGGAGCCCCGTCATGCTGGAGGAACATAGGCATTCCTGTAGCCAAATGAACCTCTTCCAATAACGCTGGATGTCATTTTCAAGGAAGTGTAGACAACTGGGTCCTGTAAGGACCAACATACGAAGCGGAAATGCATTAACCCAGCTGTATGTACGAAATAAAAATTGGACACATGTTATTTGGCATTTCTTCTGCAATTTGTCTATACTACCACCTCCTAAAATATTTACTATTTCTCCTGAAACATCCTGTATAATTATTTGGGTCTCGGCGGCTCATCTAAAGTTTTCAGTGCTAGACGCACGACATCGTCCGAACCCACGCGGGAATACAGTGTGGGGGCGAGCGAGTGGAATAATGGCCGGGGGGGGGGGGGGCTTGTTCTCATAAGATCTTACCACAAATTTACTAAATTTTAAATCCAAAATACTGCATCCCAGTTCTTACAATAGTGCAATAGGTGCGCACTGGTTAGATGTAACTGAAGAGAGACTCCAACTCGGATTGTCATTAAGGGCGAACCCCAAGCGCATGGCCACGAACAATTGGGAGCGGAAACTTAATGTCATCGGAACCTTGTTGAAGGCCCATGAAATGCGATCGTTAGACTGACTGCAGAAAATTCAGTTTATAAATATATAGATACATAGCAAAATTTGTCATGTCGCAGCAGTCTTACCGATACTGCAGGTCACTGCACATAAAATATTGGCTGTAGCCTCTTGGTACGTGTGGAAACAAAATATCTTCAAAGTAGCCTTCCACACGGCGACTTTGCAGAGGAAAGACAGAGGATTTGGAATTCAAGACGTGCTATTAAACTAATACACGCCACTAAGACAGGCATCACGAAATTTCTGTTCCTCTCGTTAGATCCTGGTGATAGGAACGCTCTTGTTAATGTTGCACGCCAACCTAGATTACGTCCGAAAGTACTATGGCGATTAAGGCTGTAAAGGCTTTCACCATAACAGACCAACACTAGAACCGTCTATGATTATATTACCAGACATCGTCTACACTGACCTACAAAAAACTGGAGGAACGTCTGGAAAAATATCAACAATAAAATTCTACCAACTAGAGTCAGTGCCGCATGGTACGACGTTGTAAACGAAACCATACCCACAGCGGAACGACTTTGAAAAATCAAATTGAGAGCATCTCCATACTGCGACAAATGTCGGCTTGTAGAAACTGTAGCGCACACCTTCTTACGTGAAAATAGACTCAGAATTTGGAACTGGACTAGGAATAAATTAGCACTATCAACAGAACCGCAGAAAGTCATATACCGGTAACTGAAGCTTTACAACCCGACTGGAAAAGTTACCCGTCCCCAAAGAATAACAGTTATTCGTGGCTTCTGGGTATAAACTTAGAACTTAGAAGAGTACATGTTTTATATTGCAGAAGAACATTTTACGCTGAAGAAGAATAACAAATATAACGAACGGTTTCAAATTTTTTTATCTATTGTTTTATGTGGGCTACGGAGAGGTGGACAGTTTTTTTTATTAGAAGAAGAACACTATTCTTCCACTTTTTTTATTTCTGGAATATTCCTTTACGTTGGTTCTAAAATCAGAACTGTTCTAATTTGGCAAAACCCCTCCGGCTCCGAAATTTTTTTCATTTGTTGAAAAATATATGGCTTCCGTACAGACTTCATATGCACCCAGTGCATAATAACTTAAATTGTGAATATATTTCTGAATGAATGTTTGTTATGTATTTTTCCGTCACCCTGTTCACTGTTATAAGTTATGTTCCACAAGGAACGCACGCCATTGGAGGCGACAATCTGTAATTTATTTTACCTTAATTACTACTTCAATTTTGTTCTACAATTTAAAGGAATATATGAGTAGCAAACACGGAATACATGTGAATAATGCAGCTGCTCAGTGACAGGTATGGGGGAGGCATTGTGGCCAGGCCTCGGATTTTCGACCCCTGCCCTCTTTGCCTCCGCCTACCTGGTGCGGAAAGTCTTCTCAAACTTTTTTTTAAAAAAAATAGTGCAGTGGTCAGCACGTCTGTCAAGTAAGCAGGAGGTCTAGGTTCGAAGCTCAGTCGGTCACAAATTTTCATCTGCCGTCGTTGCTGTATTTCAACGCGCTGTGACAGTGTGGACGTCGGTCCTTCGATATTTTTTGAGGCGATAGAGGTGATTTGCGAACTTTTGTCTTGCCATCAAAATAACGGGACTCCAACGGCATCCAATCCTTAGTCATACCTTTGTGCCGGCGCTAACCCATGTCATATACATGCGAATTAGATTGTAGTTCATATTTAGTCAAATAACGTATGGTCAGTATACAAGTATGCCGGCCAGTGTGGCCGAGCGGTTCTAGGCGCTACAGTCTGGAACCCCGCGACAGTTACGGTCTCAGGTTCGACTCCAGTTTCGGGCATGGACGTGTCTGATGTCCTTAGGTTAGTTAGGTTTAAGTAGTTCTAAGTTCTAGCGGACTGATGACCTCAGACGTTAAGTCCCATAGCGCCCAGAGCCATTTGAACCATTTTTGAAGTATACAAGTATTTACAAGCAGTAGAAGCAGGATTGCAGCGAACTAATCACTTAACCAAGTGCAACATAGAGTACCTGCGTAATGAGTCATTCCACCTGCATAGCTGAGGGTAATATTTTTTAAGCAATTCATTGCAGAATTAACGTAATATCCGCACGATGATCTCTGTAGTCATACTGTATCATTAGCAGCCCGCGAATGTAGTACTATGTTCGTTAAGTTGGATTACTCAAGCTGAGGCCAAATAAAGTCAAGCGACGACGCCACAACACTATCTCTACATAAGTAGGTAGTCAGCGCTAAATTATGAGCGCCACCATTAACGTTGCTGTAAGCTGTTTGACAGCATAACACCACCACAACTACTGACAACCTGAACCATTATCATCACGCAGTTGTAACTCGCAGTGATTACAAGTTTCTCATGTTTGTCAAGAATATCGGAAAGCGCCTCTGAAGTTCCATTTCCATTACGCCTAGGACGGAGAGAATCCTAAATATCAGTAATAGGTCACCTAGCGAAGAGAAGAGTCCACGTATTGTCTCGAGTTCTCGCAGTTTGATGTTAATGCAGTTCCAGATGTTTTCACACTAACGGGTTCTTTTGGCTATCGGAATGCTCATATGGGAATTATAGAAGTGTAATTGCTAGAACGTTCAACTACCTTAATAACACCTCATTCTGGATTGAATACGACTCGGAAAGCAACGTTAATTAGACGTTTCCAACCATCTCCTGACGTCTTACTGAATGAAGTCTGAAGTGCACGCACAGTTATGTTGCCTACCGCAAGGATTCTGTGAAGTGCTGTGGCAGCTGGCAGTCATTGCTGAATACAGACATGTGCAAATATCCTCACTGCTCTAGGGGAACTCGTCTTTTTTGCATTTTTTCCATGCCGTAATTAGCACAATAACATAAGGCTTGTTCTGCTGAAGAACTTGATGCCCACAAGTCCTTAAATAAGAACCTCCTAGCGTGAGTAATGCATGAAAGGAAACAGACTTTAGGACAAAAGAATGGACAGCTCCCTGCTTTTTGCGTTTCCGATAGCGCCTACGATAAGAATCTGGTGTCATATTATGTTTCAGAGCCGTAAACTGTTTATTTTTTTACCTCATACTAAAACAAAAGCTATGATATGAGAAGAGTAAATGACTTATATGCTTCTCAGGAACTTAAGTTTTTCGTGTTAATTTTCTCACTTCATTCTAAAACAAGGACGTTAATATGACAAGAGGAAATGAAATATACGCTTCCAAGACATAATATTTCCTTGTGTGCTACTACTGCATACATGAAAGTCCTGCAGTTAATTTTTGTATGTTGGATAAATTTTGATATCACCTCACATTCCTTTGTGAGAAGGTTCCTATTTGCTTAGGATTCAAATAGAGTGGACATTTCATCACTGGTTAATATTCTCATGACTAATGACATGATGCTCGTTGCAATTGCTCCATGGCACCTGTGAGTAGAGTCTCACGTTGGTTACTATAAGAACACGCAGGCAGTGATATCCGCTCACTGCAGTCAGAGCCAAGGTGATTTCTTTCTGTTTGTGGCGAAGCATCTGCTGCAGTGTCCACGCTCAGCCAACATAAACAAATCGCGGCGGCATTGGGCACTGCTGATCGCTGCGCTTGTCGCAGGCCTCGACAACAAGAGCGCACTCTCTGCTAACGATACTATGGAGTTAATACATCTTACTTAACGTAATATGCAGGACGTGGGTTGGGTGAAAATTCAGTTTGTAACTTCCCATCGCATTAACATACTTTACAGTCATATTTGATGCAATATTTATAGCCGGTTGTCTGTCTAATGTTAATAGTATTGATTCAGATTGAGCATGAACACGAAAACTCACTCACACACACACACACACACTCACACACACACAAACACACACACACACACACACACACACACACACACACACACACGCACACGCACACACTCATTGATTCCAGTGAGGGTGACAACTACTGTGTGTTGAACAACACATGCACCAGTCAGTTCCTCAGTTGGCGTCGAGTGGATGAGATTTTTCAATTACCTTGCATTGCAAGAATTGTAAGGAGACCCCTGAAAGTAAATGGACTTGTATCCTAAAAAGCTGCGACAAAGCAAAGCTTGACCGATTATCAGATAATTGTCCACATGGGTTTTGTGAACGAGCATACTTTTAGTAGCCGCGCGGGATTAGCCGAGCGGTCAGGGGCGCTGCAGTCATGAGCTGCGTGGCTGATCCCGGCGGAGGTTCGAGTCCTCCCTCGGGCATGGGTGTGTGTGTTTGTCCTTAGGATGATTTAGGTTAAGTAGTGTGTAAGCTTAGGTACTGATGACCTTAGCAGTTAAGTCCCATACGATTTCACACACATTTGAACATTTGAACTTTAGTTCTGCTCCTGTAAATAAACTGTTATCTCGTTAGTTCACATATTTATATTGGAATAACGTATTTGTAATAAGCACATCGGATTATTATTTTCCACAGTGTTTAAGAATTCAGGTCCTGTCATAGATAAGTGATCTATATTCAACAGTCCGATAAAGAATGTGGTTTACACAGTCTAACATATGATGACAGTCGTGGTCGGATATCCACATTAAGACTACCTGGCTGAATCCGATTAGAACGATCAGGTATCGAAATGAAATTACAGAAATCGGATAATTTGAACGTCTGTATTGCAACAATGCTTCGCACATAAATTCCTATGATGGAGTAACAGGTAGCAACTGTCTAAGAAAAAGTGAGAAAATGGCTGCTAGTAGCAATGTAACGTAATTATAAACCACATTTAAGTGATGGAAATACTGAATCGAACAATACACATCTATTTCAGTGGTGGGAAGATACACCATATCGGATTTGCTGAGACATAATGACAATAATAATAATAATAATAATAATCGTGTGTGGCGGATAGTGGAAACCCTCCCCCATATGGGTGGCACCGAGGAAATCAAATACTAGGGGTGAACCAAATACTAACACAATCCTGAACGGCTACTCAATCCGTTGAACGCAAAATCCAGACACGTCTGAGTGAAAATCGCCGCTACTCTGGTCACCGTCTGTTAGCTCAATGAGCTTGGCTGAAAATATTTGCTTTCAAAGGCTTCAACACCCTCTGGTCCTGTCCGGTCCTGGTATCACCCAAGCACAACCAATGAAACACAAGCAAACGTAAACTATGCAAGCAAAGTCAACTTTATCCCAGGTGGTACACAACCCGGCTGTCGACAGGCGGCAGTTGGATTTTCGGATTCTGGGGAGTCCAGGTTAGCACGACAGAGAATATCGAAGATCTCTGGTAAATTTCCCTACAAGCAAAAAACATGCATTTAAAAGTAAACATCGATACCTTGATCCAAACACGAAAACTAAATAATCTCACAAAAGAAATGGACCGACAAAAAATTCTCATCCTTGCACTTCAAGAACCACGACTAACTGACAATGAAACCGTGCATTAGGGAAACCATTGCATCTTCAAGAGCAGAATACAACAAAAGGTAGCGAAAGGCGTACCAATCTTCGGCATTGCATTTCTCGAACACCGATCTATCAACTCTGTCAATGAAATCACACCGATCGACAGTCAAAAGGTTCCAATGGCTCTGAGCACTATGGGACGTAACAGTGGAAGTCATCAGTCTCGTAGAACTTAGAACTACTTATACCTAACTAATCTAAGGACATCACACAAATTCATACCCAAGGCTGGATTCGAACCTACGACCGTAGCAGTCGCGCGGTTCCGGACTGAAGAGCCAAGAACCGCTCGGCCACCGCGGCTGGCCCGTCAACAAGCGACTTATGACTATGGTCATTCAGAGCCCCAGTAAAACATATACACTCATCAATGCACGTGTCCCCACCAACATCGACGGCCGGAGTGTTCGAGAGGTTCTAGGCGCTACAGTCTGGAACCGCGCGACCGCTACGGTCGCAGGTTCGCATCCTGCCTCGGGCATGGATGTGTGCGATGTCCTTAGGTTAGTTAGGTTTAACTAGTTCTAAGTTCTAGGGGACTGATGACCACAGCAGTTAAGTCCCATAGTGCTCAGAGCCATTTGAACCATTTGAACCCACCAACATCGAAAATAAGAAAAACATCGACAATGTTGAAAAATTCTGGAACACACTCGAAAATACCATGAGCAAAATTCACCAAGATGACGTGAAAATACTAATGGGAGACTTCAACTCTATTTGGGACAGAAAAAACGTGTAGAAAAATCATTGGTACAAATTCAACACACCGAAACGCTTAGACTAACGTCACACGTCTGACTGACATTTGCCAATTGAACCACAAAAGGATGTCTTCCCGCTTTAAGAAAAAACCAGTCCCCAGGTAACATGCTTAGTAACCAGGTGCAAGCTGCTTTTGTTCGCCTTTCGAGACTTGCTGAAAGCCAGATTTTTAATTCTTTTGTAGCACAGCTACAAGCAGGCAGATAAAAATTTAATAAGGGAATCGTAAGACAACGCTCGAGCAAAATTCGTCTTGCTACTTTCAGTAACTCTTAGTGTCAGAGTGAAAACCTTACGGTACTGCCAGATTCATAACGCCACTTTTGTTTTCTGCCGACATTTTTTTGTTGTTGTGAATACATAATTTTATCTATGAAAAGCCCAATTTTCATAACACTTACGAATGGTACAGGAAATGAAATAAATACAGATCTTTTCTAAGTGTAAAGTCTGTAATATCCTACTAATTCGTGTTAAAATAAGCCCAATTGTCTCACAGAAACTTAATGCTTTATTAAGATAGACTGCCGTCGTGATGTTTCTGTATTAAGCTGACTTTAGTTTGTATTAGTACAGTGAATATTTTAATTGCATTTTCCATTAGTTTACTAAACGCAACAGTAATTATCAAAGAGAAATTAATTAGCGGCAGAATTTTCTTTCACGATATCTAAAACGATATGACAATGCTAAAGTTGTTTACAAATTCTACGCCTGTAGAAACCTACTTGTTCTAACGATGTCAATAAACAAGAGTAGTTTTAAAAGTATTTTCGTCTAGAAATGAATTGCCTTGACGGTTGATCGATCTAGAGTGGGAAAGGTAAAATTTTACAAATATATGACGAGAGGGACAAGTGCTTGAGAGAGGACTTCCCTATCAATACAAATGTGCCTGAGAGACGACTTTCCTATCAATCTCCTGGATAGTTTTGTTTCTCAAATCAACATAGTGCGTGATCATGCAGTAGCACAGGTGATGTAGTTTTGTTGCTCGATTTTCTTACACTGTGACCGAAAGGTGTCTCAGTTGTTGGCAACAAATTCCAGCTGTGTTGCACACACCCTGGGGGCAGAATTCGTAGCCCAAAACACACTTTTGGATTTATCAGATGTAAAATAATATGTTCACGCAACTCTTTCCTCGAGTTTACGTCTTTTGGTGGGGCTCAGCCTTTCATTTCTTCTTAGGAAGTTAACGATAAAGGCATCATAACACGTCACCAGTAACAGTACTGCATAGGAATGCTCGATGAGTGACCTGATGACGTTCAATAATAGTTACTCTGTTGATTTTTGTTGTTTCGAATTAGAGCATGCAGTACTCCTACACCAGACTTCTGAACATTGCCTGTTGAATGCAAATTCAAGTGGTTCATAATTATTTTAGTAAATTCACTCGATATTTTTATGTCCTTTAAATTACATTTGCTACATGATTCGCATTGAAGACGTAGGAAATGTATGTTATTTGGTCCGGGAAGCACGTTCCAACAGAAACTGATGCTTACATTGACATTTATGTTGCGAATTAGTCGTCTTATCCATCACATGGATAACGAGGATGCTCCGTTTTGCTACAGTTGTTTCATAGCTAACAAGGGAACCTCCCCATCGCACCCTCCTCAGATTTAGTTATAAGTTGACACAGTGGATAGGCCTTGAAAACTGAACACAGATCATTCGAGAAAACAGGAAGAAGTTGTGTGGACCTATGAAAAAAATATTCAAACCAAACAAACTGAGTAGTCCGTGTGCATGATAAGCAACATCAAGGATAGCTTGAGCAAGGGAGCGCAGTGGTCGCGTGGTTAGCGTGAGGAGCTGCAGAACGAGAGGTCGTTGGTTTAAGGCTTCCCTCGGGTTAGTTGTTTGATTTTTTTTATTTTCAGACAATCATCACCACACGTACTGTTATTCAACAAATGTAGGAAATAATCATACAAATGTTCGACAATCGTTCGATCCCTTAAGGAACTTTCCGATGCCTTACAGTTCGGAAAATATTCATTGACATTGTTATTGGAGTCACGAGCTATATTTGCTGGATTCATATTGCCCACGCAATGCATCGCACGTATTTAATGCACTCTCGTCCAAAGTAGCGAACAGTTAACTGCCAGCCAGGGAGCCTCATTAGCAGGAATACTCTCTCTTCCGTGCGCTATAGTCGACTGACGTCATGTCTTTCGATGTTTTTTAGGTGTAGCGTCATCATACTACGGCGCGGTTACCTCGCATCGGACGGACGGACGGACAGATAATAATTGTCTGAAAATAAAAATTAAACTTTTCACTCCTGGGAAAATTTGACGGAAGGACCTCTCGTTCCGCAGCTGCGTGCGCTAACCACGGGATCACGGCGCTCCTGAGCTCACCCTATCCTTGATGTTGCCTATCTTGCGCATGGACTACTCAGTTTGTATATTTTGCTTATTTTTTTCATACTTCCACACAACTTCTTCCTGTTTTCTCGATTGATCTGTGTTCAGTTTTTCAAGGCCTATCCCCTGTATCAACTTATAACTAAATCTGAGGGCGGTGCGATGGGGATGTTCCCTTGTTAGTGGTATTGTGTGTTGGTGGCGTTGCCAGTTTACATACTGTGCATGTAACTCACAATAAATGCGTTGGATGCCTCCTGTGATCAGTTTACTTGAAAAACGTTTGTTGTCATCGTAATTTATGTAACTGGCTCTCCGACTTCCAATTTGACAATTTGTGGAAAAATTGTTTACCTCGTTAGTCCTAGTTTCAAACATTGTCTGTCTGACGGAAAACGTAGGCATGAAGGGGTCTGTAAAAAGCAATTAATCGCTATTATAGCAAACTTTTGAATTCACATGATACTTGAATTCTCTATATTGATTCTGAGAGTTTTCTTATTTCTCTTGTTATTTACTGTCTCAATGTCATCCGTGAAAATAAAATTAAAGGCAGTTGGATTAGGTTCCTGATCTATAAACTGTGATTTAATATTCTGCGCTGCTAAATAAATTTTGAAGGTTGTATTCTTTACGTAAAACAGAGTATCGGTGTCAGTCCTAGGATTGACGATAAACTTCAGAAATACAATTACGGAAAAGTGACATATCGATTATGGCTCCTCAGCATCAACAATAGTTGTTACCCATAGTTTCATATTTGCTATTTTATCGTCGTTACCCTTTAGAGACCAACCTGATCATTCCATAATGCCATTTTTGACTCGCTTCTTAATATGTCCTATAACTACAGATTTGTCGAAAATATTAACTGTTAAATACGCTTTCCACAAATTAGAAACTTCCAGTTATTCTTCATATCTTGAAACTTACTACCGTTGACTTTCACTGGAGAAAAGATACATAATAATAAAATGAAATCAAAGATTAGAATGTCAAATCATAGTGTGAATGGTTAAAATGAAATGAACTAAAAATCATCTCCTTGTCTAAAAGACGTTATTCTTCCAGAGAACTTCGGCACCTCAAAATTTTTTACACCTCTGATGTTCAGCCACATGTGGACAAATAGCGGGTCCCATGATGCAGCACTGTTTAGCCGTCACAAAATGAAGCCTCAAAAATCAGTCCACATTCCATTTACTGCGTTTCCTTGAAATTATATAAAATATACGTCTGTAAGTAAAAAAAAAAAAAAAAAAGACGAAGAAGAAAGAAACAAAGCTTGAAACAGCTGATTGGTGAAGCCTCCTTTGGCTTCCACAACAGCTCGAAGTCTGTTGGGCATTGAGCCCACAACTCGAGCCACATAACTAGGAGATTCAAGTAACTCATTCCAAGCGTCATGAATCACATCAGAAAGCTGTCGGCGAGTCGACGGTGACTGCCCTTTTCTCGTATTACTCTGACCATTTCTGCCCAGATATTCTCAATGGGATTCGTGTCAGCTCCTTTAGGTGGCCATTCCGTTACAGTAATATTACTATGGTCGTCGACCCGCCTCTTAACCACACGTGCAATATGAATAGACGAGCGATCTTGTTGGAACATGATCTGATCATCGCCAAATCTTGCTGCCACAGCAGGCAACATCACGTTCTCCAGAATTGATATGTAATTGCGCGCATCGAATCTTCCTTCCACTTCCCACAGGAGCCCACACCCTTCGGCCGATATCAACGCCCATACCGTTACCGACTACAAATGGCTCTGAGCACTGTGGGACTTAACATCTGTGGTCATCAGTCCCCTAGAACGTAGAACTACTTAAACCTAACTAACCTAAGGACATCACACACATCCATGCGCAAGGCAGGATTCGAACCTGCGACCGTAGCGGTCACGCGGTTCCAGACTGAAGCGCCTCGAACCGCACGGCCACACCGGCCGGCACCGACAACCTGCCACTCCTTCGGCAACTGTAAATATATTTTCGATTATACCTAGCACATTTAGGCCGGTAAACTAGTACTTTTCCGGATGATGCCGTAGAGAAAACTTTTTGGTGCGTGAAAATCACTCGCCTCCAAAACTGGAGAGGTTTGTCGCCATTTTCAGTAGCAAAAGCAAGGCAAGCTTCTCTTTGGGAAACAGTCAATGTCTCTTTCACAGCAGCGCTTCTTGCTCTCAGTCCACCTTCCCTTACACGAGGAGTGACGGTCTTACTGC
The DNA here is from genome assembly GCF_023898315.1 of Schistocerca nitens. Taxonomy (NCBI): domain Eukaryota; kingdom Metazoa; phylum Arthropoda; class Insecta; order Orthoptera; family Acrididae; genus Schistocerca; species Schistocerca nitens. The sequence continues at coordinate 291,315,934 of NC_064614.1, read as the reverse complement.
TAACATTGAGACCCAAAGATTGCTGAATTTGTCGTGCGTTGACAAATGGGTGGTTCTCACTGAAACGGCGTATCTGCTGATCCTGAGCTGCTGTTGTTTTGCGGCGACGGCCATGAGGCCTCCCATTCAAGTTACCACTCTCTTCCTTTCGTCTGATCCACCTGGCTACCGTCGACTTGTGAAGACCCATAGTTCTTGCTATGTCGGCATTTGAAGATCCCTCTGCATGGAGTTCTATTATAGCGCCCTTGTCTGCCTCAGCCAGATGGGCCATTTAGCGTTGACTGAATGATTCGTCGCGGTTAATATTGGCTGCGGAAACAGCGCTGGCAGGAAACAGACTGCCTCCTCCACGATGGCAGCCACAACGCAGTGGCCAAGTATGTGTAACACGGAAATCGATGGCATAAAAGAGAGATCGCAAGCCCGTACCCGTGTCATTACATAGTGGAGCAACTTAGAATCTCTAATTTTTCTCAGAAGGGACTGGTCCAGTCTTGTCATGTCTTATCCTGATAAATATTACATGAAATGAAATGTTTACGTTTTGCATATGCGTCAGGCCTGACGCAAGAAACATTTCTGAAATATCTGAGGCAACCTGAAGAACATTTCGTGAATTTTATCTGTAGAAGGTTGCCTTATAAGAAGGAAAACGTGTTTATCCCCGCTCGCCGTGTTTCCAGGTGGCGCAGTTTACTCGGAGGCATACATAATTCTCGCCGGGCGTAAGAAGCGACTCGACGAGCGAGGGGAACTCGCCAAGTGTCATAGGCTGATTTTCCCGAAACTTTGCTCACAAGGGGAGGCCGCCAAATGTGAAATTCAGATTCGATTCATACTGCGCATAATAAAAGCTCATGGCCAGAGGTGTAATGTGGCAAAGCACCAAGATGCACTTCTCAGCTGTTGTCGAGAAAATCGACAGTTAGAAGAAACCGTTGCGGTGAAATACTCTCTACGATTAATAATTTTCTACAGCGTCGTGGCGCAGCGGTAAGCGCTCGAGTTCGTAATCCGAAGGTCGCCGGATCGAATCTCACGCCATGCAACATTTTTTTATTATTATTATTTTTTTGTAATTCAAATATATATATATATATATATATATATATATATATATATATATATATATACTATTAATGAATTGCTTATGCATGTTGGTGAAGGCGGATCGCTCTCCAATTGTACCGCCTCCATTTTACCGTTTGTTTAACAGGGTGTACCAAAGCTCTCACGTCCGCACTGATTTTCGACGGTGTTATAAGTTGTGCTAGGGACCGCATCTACCTTCTTTCGAAGTTAGCAGGCAACTACGCTGTTATGCGGCGGCTCGTTTCGGCCCATTCAACATCTGTCCTTCAAGTGTAACGAGCGATTAACGGAGTTTATATTTCATACCTGCCACAGCAAATTTGTGTTCGTGGGGTTTCTATTCTAATTCGAACGTTTGACTTACGCTATACGTATTCGTTTCGGAATATCGTTTCTACGTCTTCCGCTAACTATACGTGGTTAACATTATGAAGACAATTAATAACATTTGTGAAATACAAATTTGTTTGCGGAAAACATAATGATGTTCGAAGTCGCCAGTTTTTCCACGACAAACGACTTTCAACAACTTATTATATGCATAATTGTTGCAACCTGTTGCCGGGAATTATATATATATATATATATATATATATATATATATATATATATATATATATATATATATATATGTGTGTGTGTGTGTGTGTGTGTGTGTGTGTGTGTTTATACACACGTTTGAATTACAAAAAACAAATACTAAAAAAAAAAGTTGCATGGAGCGAGATTCGATCCGCCGACCTTCGGATTACGCACTCGAGCGCTTACCGCTGCGCCACGACGCTGTAGAAAATTATGAATCGTAGAGTATTTCACCGCAGCGGTTTCTTCTAACTGTCGATTTTCTCGACAACGGCTGAGAAGTGCATCTTGGTGCTTTGCCACATTACACCTCTGGCCATGAGCTTTTATTATGCGCAGTATGAATCGAATCTGAATTTCACAATTGGCGGCCTCCCCTTGTCAGTGAAGGAGAGGACAAAATAAGCGAACTTGTGTTTCGGCTTATCTGCAGACACTCGACCGTTTCCGAGGTAACGACGGCCAAAGTTATCAACGCGCTGTTGCTCTAGTGTAGATACATTCTGCAGCCGAGAACGCAATTGAAGCGGTGGCTCAGTGGCTACCGTCGTTCCTTCTTAGCATTGATTCCCGTGTTCGAGACCATATTGGGTTTTTTAATTATTTTATTTTCCTGCCTCTCTATCAGAATTATCTTCGAATGTTTTTTTTCTAATTTATGTTGAAATAATGTTGTCATTACTCGACAATTAACTTTATGTGTAATTAATGAATTAAAAAAATAATAAACGAATGAGACAAGCTGATATAAAATCATCTCGTCTGCCTCATGTATCGTTATATCCAAATGGTTTATCAATGTTAATCTACATTTAGATCCGATAATGGCACCTTTAGTGTGTTGAAACCGGTTATCCAGTAGACAGTATTTAAGCGATCTTGGCTTCTGAATTATTTCTACAACAGAGTGATCGCCCCACTACGCACTGTGTGTTCCCTTTTTAACTTATTTCTTTACACAGTAAATTAACTGACGAATAACGACAACAGTGTTTCATCATAAATTGGAATAAACATTCGTAGATAATTCAGAGAGTGAGGGGGGAAAAAAGGAAAAACCGGGTTTCGAACTCGCAGCGCAAAGTTCCGAAGTCGCTATGGTAGCCGCAGAGCCACCGCTTCAGTTGAATCCTTAACCGCTAAGCGGTATCTACACTATAGCAACAACGCATTGAACACTTTGACCGTCGTTTTCTCAGAAGCGGTAGAGTTTAAGCTTATTTTGTCCCCTCTTTCAATGAGCGTAGTTAAAAGCAAGATCGGGGTCTGACACTTGGCGTGCCCCCTCGTAAATTGCGTGAGTTGGGATTCAGTAAACAGAATGCGTCCACTTTCCTCGACTACTCATTGACATGTTTGGAAACTTTCTTTGTTGTAGTTGCACTTTGCATTATGAGGGCTGGTTTTCCTGATGAGGATCTACTTATGGACTTTGCTCCTAATTTACGTTACTGTGTAGTAGACCTACTGCAACTACTTAAACCGGAAACGTTTGTTTGTTTGGATACTCCGCTTCTTAGTTGCTACATTTCGCTAAAATATTTTCCTTTTTTTCAAAACGGCAAGTTAAGATGACCACTGCAACATGGTAAGATCAGTAACAATTTAATACTTTGAAACAGTTATGTGTGGTGTACGAGGAGTCTACTGTTGTTGACTGAGGAATACATTAAACACGAAAGCTGCGTCCAATAACAATAATTAACTTTCGGTTACATGACAAAACACAAGTCGAAGCACTGTCAGTTCATCTCAGTACCCAGTAAAACTTAAACTGGAAAGATCGAAAACATACTTTTGTGGGGAAGGCAAACGAATGACTGCGTTTTATTGGCCGCACACTAAGAATACGCAACAGGCCAACTGAAAACACTGCCTACACTACGTTTGTCCGTCCACTGCTATAATATCCTTGACAGACGTGATTGACTGTGCACGCAAAAACGTCCAAGGAACGGTAGCACGCTTTGTAATGTCACGAAATAGGGGAGAGAGGATCCCAGATTTGATAATCGAGTTGGGGTAACATTCATGAAAACATATGCGTTTTTCGTTGCCACGAGATCTTTTCACGAAATTTCAATCACCACCATATGTTCTGAATGCCAAAACATTATTTCCTAGGGTACTTACACAAGAAGAAACCATAGTAATAATGTAATTCAAGGCTCGCAAGAAAAGATTTAAGTAGTCCCTTTTCCCGCACACTGTTAATGAGTGGGACGGTAGAGAAATAATCCGAACCTTCTGCCAGGCACGTAAGTCCGGATTGCAAAGAAATACTGTTGATGTAGTCATGTAGATGTAACAACGAAATTATGTTGTAATTACGACATGTGACTTTCACTTGATCTGAACATCGAAGTTGTTTACTGTTTATTTACTTTTTGTTCATTAATTTCAGCCATATACGAACACCTAGGCGCGTTAAAGTGATATTGAAATAAAGTGTCATGCATGGACCAATAACAATAAGTTCCCACCTACTTGTTATAGTACTGCATTATCTGCCAGCGTATTCAGAAGTGGATATCGCATACGAAGTTCCTAGGGTGTTTGTAATGGATATTGCAGACGACTTCGACAAAGTTTGAATGTAGCTTCGTAAAAGTTCCGTGATCAAACGATCTGAGTTGCTGGAGAATACAGTTTATCCTCACTAGACAGTATATATTATCATTATACATGAGGTGAGTAGGGTTTCGCCGCGTTGCGGTGGCCGAGCGGTTCCAGGCGCTTCAGTGACGAACCGCACGGCTGCTTCAGTCGCAGGTTGGAATTCTACCTCGGGCATAGATGTCTGTGATGCCCTTAGGCTAGCTAGATTTAAGTAGTTCTAGGTCTAGGGGCTGATGACCTAAGCAGTTAGGTCGCATAGTTCTTGAAGCCATTTTTTGACCTTTCGCGTAAATTTTCTTTACATAAACCGTCGTATCTTTTGATTGCGTTGACATAGAAGCTCACTTTTTTACACCAGCAAGGGACCGGTTACAGCAAGAAGTGCGATACATTTCCGCTTATTATGTCCACCCGTTCTGGAGGTAAACGGGTTTTAAGGGTTGGGTAGACCGATAGACGGTCAAGAAAGTGAGACTAGTAGGGTTCCGTTTTTACCGGTTTAGGTGACGAAATCCTAACAACGAAAACACTGAAGATGAGGGCCGCATAAATAACACCCGCTACTCTTTTTTCGAAATGTTCTAGTTGCTGTCGATACATAAGCATATTAGTCGTAGCTACGTTTTCGATCCAAATCACGTTTACAGGAATGCAAATAGAATGTATTTGCCTATACACGTGGTAATTCACATCCCAGTATTAATGCCACCGCGTTTTAGAAGTACGAACATTCTCATTGCTAGCTAGCTTAAGAAACACTTCTGCTAATGAACGTTTTCTGGCTGTGGCGAGTCTAGTGGAGAATTCGAAACAATGCAGAATACGTTTGGCAGCTATGTAGCCGTTTATTTCCTGGGGTGGTGCAGAATTATCCTACAAAATTTACTCTCTAATAACAGTAATTTGTTATTTCGATAATCATCCGGAATGATTGTCACATAAGTGGTGACATAAAGGAAGAAAATTCATGTTTTTGAGTCCAGAAAGCTCTATGCAACAGAAACTGCAGATTTTCATTGCGAAATTGCCGGCTTGTTCATGTCTGGGGTAATAATAGAGGGCTGTTTGCCTAGGTTGTCTGCTAGCATAGTGAAAGGAAGGTCTGGTTTGTTTTCGGTTCTAATCTCTATGGATGCAGGTAGAATATCAGTAAAGCAATTTTAAGAAATTCTCGCGCACCCAATACGATTTATCGCTACCTTTATTCTGTACTGGCGCTCTGTGGATGTCAATATGACACTCTTGTAGAATTTCATACATGATACTGCCTCCTTTTTCCGCTTCTGTCAATAATGGAATTGACTTAAGTGTGGCACTGAATGATGTTTAAGTGAATTTCGTTATGAATCTTCACGCATTGCTAAATTTGCACACTTTCATGGTAGGTCAGCAATGGTAATCCAGTATGACTGGTCTGAACGTTGACACAGACCGTTTCGCGGGCGAATGCGGATAATATTTTGCTAATTCGTAACGGTCTGGGGTTCTTTGTCTGTTATCTGGATAAGCTGAAATTCATTTTTATTCGTCCGTTTCATACAAATTAGCGTTTCTTCTTTCAGTTCTGTCTTATGTTTACGTGTTGTATTTAACACACTAATCAGCATTAATATAGTCTTAGAAATTATGGAATACAGTCTAAAAAAGTTCAGATAGTTTGTCAATTTCACGCCTGCGCATAGTATGTTGGTAGCACTTCGTCGCCTTGCCTGTTATGCTGTGTAGCAGACTTTAAAGCCGTGCGGATCAGCATAACGAAAAGGCGAGGGGTCTCGCTCGTTTTGTCCACGACTGTACCATCATGTGATGTAACTAGGCCCATCCAGAAATATCGACACCTACGTCAAGGGCTAGTCAACCTTTGTTTTGCAACTGGTTGGCTGATTTTTTCAACCTCTTCAGATTTACACAGTTGCTGTTTCGCAGCCATGTTTAAGATGTTGATAATAGACAATTATTGTGAAGGGAGTTCGATGAACCCTCTGCTAGGCACTTAAGTTCAAAAATGGTTCAAATGGCTCTGAGCACTATGGGACTTAACAGCTAAAGTCATCAGTCCCCTAGAACTTAGAACTACTTGAACCTAACTAACCTAAGGACATCACACAACACCCGGTCATCACGAGGCAGAGAAAATCCCTGACCCCGCCGGGAATCGAACCCGGGAACCCGGGCGTGGGAAGCGAGAACGCTACCGCACGACCACGAGCTGCGGACTAGGCACTTAAGTGTGATTTACAGTTCGAGAGGGGCAAACTTAGGAGGGCTGTGCAACTTATTAAAAATATCACCATAAACCGTTGAAACAACCATAGACTTATTTTAGACTTGTACTTACTGTAACGAATTACGCCTCAGTTGTAAGAAAGACCTCGAGGTCATCAAAATCAAAACTTAATCAAATATCGGACGCTAAGCAACCGCTTATCCAACATACTACATAAGGACAAGGGAATTATAAATGTATTCCTTTTTTGGGTACTGAGTTCAGTTGATTATCTCAAGGAAAGGTACTAACCCATATTTTTGAGCTCAGTGAGAATATGTCTGCTTTGCTTTTAGAGCAAAATTTGAAATTGAATAGTCGAGCTGCTACAGGTGAATGCCTTTGCTGATTGAAACTGAATAAAGTAACTCAAGGGCAACGGCATGCTTAATGAATATCAGCTCATTCACTCCGTTTCATTATCATGCTTTGGTCCATGTTAAGGCTACTAATCGACGTATCACGTATTTTGTAACTATTTCGTAGGATTTCAACACCTCGTCTTTATCTCTGAAGAGACACAGAGAATTATCTTCACCGTATAACAGTTCATGTGTACATATAGGGAATACAATTTTCCTTACTTATATTAAATTTCTTTCATCCTGACAATGAGTCTCCATTGAAAACGATTTCTTAATAAATGAACATCATTCGTGTTTGGCACTTTTTCTTTATTTATGGTAAGTTGGATTTATTACTCATCTATTTGGAAAACACCTCCAGTGGTACTGACTACTAAGAAACAGGATAATTTACAATCTTAGAACTGTACGAGACTGACTGATAGGAAACAGACTAAGTGCAATAACAAAAACTGTAGCAATACAATAAAAAAGCTAATAATTCTTTCTCGAAAACAACTATAAGATATGCAATCCAGAATAGAAGTATACTTCGGAAACAAGCACCATATAAGAAAACTTCTAAATCGCCGGATAGCGGAGGTGCGCAACGTACGCAAGAGAATAGCTGATGTTAAATACATTACTGCGTCCTCAATAGTACAAATAGTCGGGGAAAACACCATGAAATTAGCAGATCTTAAGTCTCCTCGTGTTTAGCCAGTTCAAAATCCAAGAGTACATACAAGGAGTACGATTAATAACCCTTCAGTTGGCCGAGCCACACTTGCGTAAATACATTTAAATAAATAAATCTAGTAATTGGCCAGTTAACGCTTCAACAATTTACATTAACTAAAAAAAAAGAGTAAAAGGAGAGCTGCAGTAGGTGCGCAATGATCAAGACACTATTAAATACGTCGACGTGTTATAAAACCCTCTCTTCGCAAGGTGTAGTGGGTTCGGAAAGATTATGTGGTGCAGCACCACCTGCACCCGGCTGGCCGTTTGGTCCAGCGCGGACTTGGCTTCGCTTTCGGACGCTGCGCCTGCCCTATGAACCAGGCAGATTTCACCCAAATCGCACAGAAAGAAACACAAATGGTAGCCTATTTAACAGAGGAATACATAATTTAGTAAAGGAATTGGGCCAGGCGTATATTATAGACCGAACGCCGATGCATCACAGTCTGAATTACAACAAGAAGAAAAAAGTAAATTTTTCAATGAGTTTAACGGAGTCAAATTAATGAAACTTGTTGTTGTTGTTGTGGTCTTCAGTACAGAGACTGGTTTGATGCAGCTCTCCATGTTACTCTATCCTGTGCAAGCTTCTTCATCTCCCAGTACCTACCGCAACCTACATTCTTCTGAATCTGCTTAGTGTATTCATCTCTTGGTCTCCCTCTACGATTTTTACCCTCCACGCTGCCCTCCAATACTAAACTGGTGATACCTTGATGCCTCAGAATATGCCCTACCAACTGATTCCTTCTTCTAGTCAAGTTGTGCCATAAATTTCTCTTCTCTCCAATTCTATTCAATACTTCCTCATGAAACTTGTAAGGCAGCAAAAATCTAAACATAATACCAAATACAGTTACCGGGCAGGAAGTTCGACTGCCAACCACAAATTGTACCAAACTAACGCCACGTTGCCGAGGGGTTAACAAGTAACCGCCACTCGGTGCGGAGCACAAACGCCAAGCAAACGCGCTCAGTTGGCTAACGATCCCATCAATAACTGCAAATAGATCATAACCTTTCGAATAACATTACAGCCACGTGTAATATAGTAGTGACAAACGAAAAATGAAGTCCTCACTGAGAATTACTTAATAATTTACATAAGGAGGCCCCAACCTTGTTGTTGTTGTTGTTGTTGTTGTTGTGGCCTTCAGTCCACCGACTGCCTTGATGCAGCTTTCTATGCTACTCTATCCTGTGCAAGTCTTTATATCTCCGAATAACTACTGCAACTTACTTTCTTCTGTATTTGCTCAGTGTATTCATCTATTGGTTTCCATCTACGATTTTTACCCTCCACGCTTTGGCCGGCCGCTGGTGGCCGAGCGGTTCTGGCGCTACAGTCTGGAACCGCGCGACCGCTACGGTCGCAGGTTCGAATCCTGCCTCGGGCATGGATGTGTGTGTTGGCCTTAGGTTAGTTAGGTTTAAGTAGTTCTAAGTTCTAGGGGACTTATGACCTCAGCAGTTGAGTCACATAGTGCTCAGAGCCATTTGAACCATCTGAACCATTTGAACCTCGACGCTTTGTAACCTCCCCCTCACTTATCGACCTTAATGACAGTGAAAAATTAAACCACGTGTACCTAATGGAAATTTGGGAAAAGCAATAGTCACCGAAGTTAATCTGAAGAGGGAGGAAGGGTTACATCTAAATGAAAGGAAAAATGCAAATGAAATTGGTGTAAATTAATTTTGAAAAAGGGTAAAGTTAATACAGAAAGTAAATGTGCGGTCGTTACGTTAACAATTCACTGGCGTTAATTAGATATTTGAGATTTGGGGAAAACTATGGTCACCACTCCTATGGACAACTACTATAATAACTGAAAAAGAAAGTTTAATGCACATACAATTAGCACAAAAAGCGTGGCAACTGAAGGTTGACACGTGTTGTGTGAAAACTGAATGTTTGTCAGAAGTAATAAATTTCACTACACTCTGACTTAATGTAGCACAAGAATTAATAAAACCGGAAAATTTGAATGTTAATTTAGTGACTGAAATTAATAGTGAACTTCGTTTCTGAAGCTCTACGAAATTAAATTAAATAAGGTTAGTCTTGGGCTACCTCAACAATCATCTCAAAAGAAGCTTGAATCTACGCAATTTGGAAATAAGAGATTTAACTTTGAACTTGAATTAAATGATTTTTAAAAATTGACAATAGCAAAATTTAGTACGTAAGAAGCTGAGCTGCAGTCACAGGTAAGCTAAAATATGGTAACAAAACTCGCACTCTTAATTTGTGCTTGTGTAGTGTAATATAGTTCTGTTGGTTTATTGTAGCCAGCTATGAATACTTTAACAGAACTTTGAAATTAAAGCAGTGAAATGGAATGATATTACTTTAATGCTGGCGTTTGAATTTCAACGACACTCGGGTTCATTTCGGAAAAGGAAGGGACCGTGCTTGGTAATGCAATTGGGACAAATGCTCCCTGCCGCCGTTGGATCAGCAGCTGCCAGCAGCAAGTCGTATACTCCTAGCTCACTTATTTGTTACATAGTTTAATTCTTAATTTCTTTGCGTGTTTTGGGGTACTTGCATTCTTTACTTCATAAATTTCGGGCGTATTATAGTATTTGAGAGTTGTAGCATCGCGTTCCAGTACCTGAATAGTATAATTCGCGTAGTCGTTTGTCTTCTGTTTGTGTTTTGAACGGCCAGTGTCGGTTGGTCACAGCCAGTGTGCTCCCTGCCGCCGTTCGATAAGCAGCTGCAGCAGCAAGTCGTATACTCCTAGCTCACTTATTTGTTACATAGTTTCGTATAGGAGGTGTAATTTCGAGTTTTAGTTACTGTAATCGTAAATTCAGGCAGATTGTAGCACAGTCGTTAGGCATTTGTACAGGTCAGTTCAGATATTCTTTGCGTGTTTCCCTTGCGTTATCTAGGCACGGACTCGTGTTTCAGTAACTGTTGTTCAACATCGATTAGAATGGACAGGGACTGTGATTGCTGTGTTCGGATGAGGGCTGAGTTGGCATCCCTACGCTCACAGTTGCAGGCGGCGCTGACTTCGGTCGCGCAGCTTGAGGCTGTTGCCAATGGGCACCACTGTGGGGAGCCGGACTTGGGTATCACGGGGATGTCAACCTCGTCCCGTCTGTCCCCAGATCGGTCTGCCGCTGTGGTTGCCCCGGTTGCTGTCCGCAGTGGGGCTGAGCCCTCGCCTGTGGTTGATTGGGAGGTCGTTCCAAGGCGTGGCAGGCAGCGAAAGACGTCCCCGGAGGCTGATCAGAAAGCCTCCCCGGTGCGTCTGATAAACAGGTTTCAGGTACTGTCTCTGGCTGAGCCATATACAGCTTCCTGCCCTGTTTCAGAGGATGATTCTCAGCCTTCGAGGTCCGGGCAATCGCAGAGGGTGGGCTTATTGGTAGTTGGGAACTCCAATGTTAGGCGCGTAATAGGGCCCCTTAGGGATATGGCGGCTAAGGAGGGGAAGAAATCCAGTGTGCACTCCGTGTGCATTCCGGGTGGAGTCATTCCTGATGTGGAAAGGGTCCTTCCGGATGCCATGAAGAGCACAGGGTGCAGCCAGCTGCAGGTGGTGGCACATGTCGGCACTAATGACGTGTGTCGCTTTGGATCTGAGGAAATTCTCTCTGGATCCCAGCGGCTATCTGATTTGGTGAAGGCTGCCGGTCTTGCTTACGAGATGAAGGCAGAGCTCAACATCTGCAGCATCGTTGACAGAACCGACTGCGGACCTTTGGTGTAGAGCCGGGTGGAGGGTCTGAATCAGAGGCCCAGGCGGTTTTGCGACCGTGTTGCCTGCAGATTCCTTGACTTTCGCCATCGGGTGGTGGGGTATCGGGTTCCGCTGAATAGGTCAGGAGTTCACTACACTCAGCTGGCGGCTACACGGGTAGCGGAGGCTGTGTGGCGTGGACTGGGCGGTTTTTTAGGTTAGAAGGCCTCTGGAAAGTACGGGGTGGGCTTCAATCTCAAAGGGTGCATGGCAAATACAGGACGTGCTTGGATCAAGGAACAGTCGGAATTGTAGTTGTAAATTGTTGTAGTTGTGTTGGGAAAGTCCCTGAGCTTCAAACGCTAATAGAAAGCACAGAAGCTGAAATCGTTATAGTTACAGAAAACTGGCTAAAGCCTGAAATAAGTTCTGCAGAAATTTTTATCAAGTCTCATACGGTGTTTAGGAAAGATAGATTAGGCAGAATTGGTGGTGGAGTGTTTGTGTCTGTCAGAAGAGGTTTACCTTGTAGTGAAGTCGAAGTAGATACTCCGTGCGAAATGGTATGGGTGGAGGTTATACTTAACAGCCGAACTAAGTTAATAATTGGCTCCTTCTACCGACCCCCAGACTCCGATGATATAGTTGCTGAACAGTTCAGAGAAAATTTGAGTCCCGTAACAAATAAATACCCCTCTCATACAGTTATAGTTGGTGAGGACTTCAACCTTCCCTCAATATGTTGGCAAAAATACTTGTTCAAAACCGGCGGTAGGCAGAAAATATCTTCCGAGATTGTCCTAAATGCCTTTTTCCGAAAATTATTTCGAGCAGTTAGTCCACGAACCCACGCGAATTGTAAATGGTTGCGAAAACACACTTGACCTCTTAGCCACAAACAATCCAGAGCTAATAGAGAGCATCATGACTGATACAGGGATTAGTGATCACAAGGTCGTTGTAGCTAGGCTCAATACCGTTTCTTCCAAATCAACCAGAAACTAACGCAAAATAATTTTATTTAAAAAAACGGATAAAGTGTCACTAGAAGCTTTCCTCAGAGAGAATCTCAATTCCTTCCGAACTGACTATACAAATGTAGACGAGATGTGACTCAAATTCAAAAATATTGTAGCAACAGAAATTGAGAGATTCATACCTCATAAATTTGTAAGAGATGGAACAGATACCCCATGGTACACAAAACAGATCCGAACACTGTTGCAGAGGCAACGGAAAAAGCATGCGAAGTTCAGAAGATCGCGAAATCCCGAAAATTGGCTAAAATTTACAGACGCGCGAAATTTGGCACGGACTTCAATGCGAGATGCCTGTAATAGGTTCCACAACGAAACATTGTCTCGAAATTTGGTAGAAAATCCGAAGAAATTCTGGTCGTATGTAAAGTACACAAGCGGCAAGACGCAGTCAATACCTTCGCTGCGCAGTGCCGATGGTACTGTTACCGACGATTGTGTCGCTAAAGCGGAGTTATTGAACGCAGTTTTCCGAAATTCCTTCACCAGGGAAGACGAATGGAATATTCCAGAATTTGAAACACGAACAGCTGCTAGCATGAGTTTCTTAGAAGTAGATACCGTACGGGTTGCGAAGCAACTCAATTCGCTTTATACGGGCAAGTCTTCAGGTCCAGATTGTATACCGATTAGGTTCCTTTCAGATTACGCTGATACAATAGCTCCATACTTAGCAATCATATACAACCGCTCGCTCACCGATAGATCTGTACCTACAGATTGGAAAATTGCGAAGGGCCCACCAGTGTTAAAGAAGGGTAGTAGGAGTAATCCATCGAACTACAGACCTATATCATTGACGTCGGTTTGCAATAGGGTTTTGGAGCATATACTGTGTTCAAACTTAATGAATCACCTCGAGGGGAACGATCTATTGATACGTAATCAGCATGGTTTCAGGAAACATCGTTCTTGTGCAACGCAGCTAGCTCTTTATTCGCACGAAGTAATGGCCGCTATCGACAGGGGATCTCAAGTGGATTCCGTATTTCTAGATTTCCGGAAAGCTTTTGACACCGTTCCTCAGAAGCGACTTCTAATCAAGCTGCGGCCCTATGGGGTATCGTCTCAGTTGTGCGACTGGATTCGTGATTTCGTGTCAGGAAGGTCGCAGTTCGTAGTAATTGACGGCAAATCATCGAGTACAACTGAAGTGATATCAGGTGTTCCCCAGGGAAGCGTCCTGGGACCTCTGCTGTTCCTGATCTATATAAATGACCTGGGCGACAATCTGAGCAGTTCTCTTAGGTTGTTCGCAAATGATGCTGTAATTTACCGTCTAGTAAGGTCATCCGAAGACCAGTATCAGTTGCAAAGCGATTTAGAAAAGATTGCTGTATGGTGTGGCAGGTGGCAGTTGACGCTAAATAACGATAAGTGTGAGGTGATCCACATGAGTTCCAAAAGAAATCCGTTGGAATTCGATTGATAAATAGTACAATTCTCAAGGCTGTCAATTCAACTAAGTACCTGGGTGTAAAAATTACGAACAACTTCAGTTGGAAAGACCACATAGATAATATTGTGGGGAAGGCGAGCCAAAGGTTGCGTTTCATTGGCAGGACACTTAGAAGATGCAACAAGTCCACTAAAGAGACGGCTTACACTACACTCGTTCGTCCTCTGTTAGAATATTGCTGCGCGGTGTGGGAGGACATCGAAAGGGTGCAAAAAAGGGCAGCTCGTTTTGTATTATCGCGTAATAGGGGAGAGAGTGTGGCAGATATGATACGCGAGTGGGGATGGAAGTCATTAAAACAAAGACGTTTTTCGTCGCGGCGAGATCAATTTAAGAAATTTCAGTCACCAACTTTCCCTTCCGAATGTGAAAATATTTTGTTGAGCCCAACCTACATAGGTAGGAATAATCATCAAAATAAAATAAGAGAAATCAGAGCTGGAACAGAAAGGTTTAGGTGTTCGTTTTTCCCGCGCGCTGTTCGGGAGTGGAATGGTAGGGAGATAGTATGATTGTGGTTCGATGAACCCTCTGCCAAGCACTTAAATGTGAATTGCAGTAATCATGTAGATGTAGATGTAGACAAGGAGCAACAAAGGTTCATGCTAAGTTGCTGTATTTTAGTGATGCAAATGGAACAGTTTGAAAAGCTGAGGTCTGCCATACAGTTCTAAAACATTACGTGCTTTCAGTCTTCCTTGTTGGTTGATTGAGGGTTTAAAGTCGTCGATCGAGGAGGTGGCGACAATCACTTATTGCCCGCCGTCGCTGTTGCAGAAGCTGGATGTTAGCGTGCCTTCTTCTCGACACGGTCACCAGGCGAAACGGGCTCTTGATGTGTGCTAGCTAATGTTTCCCGTCCGCGACACCGTACCGGAAACAGTCACAGCAAGTCGAGCGCAATTACATGCTGCCAAACCCCGAAAGCGCACCAACTCGCGACAGCGTCACTCAACACACCTGCTCCACCGCCCTACTCCAGCCAACTCTGCTCTGCCCGCGCTCCACGCGGCCGAGTTAACACTACCCAAGATAACTATGTCGTCGGCAAACCTCAAAGTTTTTGTTTCTTCTCCATGGATTTTAATTCTTTTACTGCTTGCTCAATATATTGTTTGAATAACATCGTGGATAGGCTATAACCATGTCTCTGTCCCTTCTCAACCACTACTTTTCATTCGTGCCCCTCGATTCTCCACTCAATTCTTGTAACTACCATATGATTTCTGTACAAGTTGTAAATAAACTTTTGCTGCTTGTATTTTAACCCTGTCACCTTTACAAACAATAAAAAAGTCATATTTGGTAGTATGAACAGCCAATAAGGCAATAGATTGTACGCTTCAATACTTGTAAACTCAGAGCGTGGCACATGGAGCAAACCCACTTAAAACATAAATACGCTCAGCCACACATCCACGCCTTACAACAGCCAACTTAAAAGTTGAGACCGTACTTCGCAAATAACAATCAGATTAGAGCGTTAAATACAGAAACAAATTCAATAATTTTATGGAAGTGCTCAGGCAACTTCCATGCTTAGAGAGAGAAGCGGCATCAATAACCAGGAGTTTGGTATGGAATGGTACGTGAACGTCGAGCAGACAACCAGAAACTACCGAACTAAACAGTCACAGTACGGGTAAAGAAAATCGCTACCATAGCTATGGTTACTGCCGATGCTCGTTTCATTCACATCCCATAGCCCAAATCGGAAGCTCACCAGACATATCCGCATGACGACGCAGGAAGCACAGCGTGGAGCCGACACATAACTTCATGACTATGGCGGACCGCCGGCCGCCTACAGATCCGGCCGGTCGCTGAAGCTCGCAACACACTCCTGTCCTCGGTACGTGTCCAAAGTTTGCAGCCAGCCGCAACCGATATAATAATGGTTTGCCATCCAGGGACCCGCCTGAGTGTCTCTTCCTGGTATCGCTGCAACGCTCAGAGATGAACTTGTACTAGCCATCAAATGCCGCCAGGTTCCAACTCAGCCACCTCGCCGCGAGCGAACTGTTTCAGCTTCCCGATCTCAGTGCCACTACCCTCGTGACGCCCTCCTAAGGCAAAGATGCTCTATTAGAGACCATGGTGCGACCTATGGACTACGCAACGGTTCAGAATCTTCGGTTGAATCATGTACCCGGTCCGCTATTCAACGAGCACGTAAGTACTCACAAACACACTGTGCCTTTTTTCTACCAGTGAATAAAACGTGGAAACAATTTACTCAGTTTACACAGCTATTACATTCTTAATAATGAGTTGTAGATTATTTTCAAAGTACACATGAGCGCGAGATTACAAGCAACACTACAGGTAAGTCACTACCTATAACTAGTTATTGTGGCCTCTGATATTCTACACTCTATATCTTGCTGTCGAATGCAGATGAATAATGCTATGACGTTGTTATACAGTGTGTTTTCGTAGAGCGTGCAAAAATCTAGCAGGAGATAGAAAATGCTCCACTGATCAATTTGAAGTAAGGAAATTGCGTTAAAAAAAAAATGGCTCTGAGCACTATGGGACTTAACATCTGAAGTCATCAGAACGTAGAACTACTTAAACCTAACTAACCTAAGGACATCACACAGCCGGCCGAAATGGCCGTGCGGTTAAAGGCGCTGCAGTCTGGAACCGCAAGACCGCTACGGTCGCAGGTTCGAATCCTGCCTCGGGCATGGATGTTTGTGATGGCCTTAGGTTAGTTAGGTTTAACTAGTTCTAAGTTCTAGGGGACTAATGACCTCAGCAGTTGAGCCCCATAGTGCTCAGAGCCATTTGAACCATTTTTGACATCACACACATCCATGCCCGGGCAGGATTCGAACCTGCGACCGTAGCGGTCGCGGGGTTCCAGACTGTAGTGCCTATAACTGCTCGGCCACGAACCTGCATTCAGAGAAGTCAGCTCACGGAGATAGGGAAGTAACTCGTACATCGATTTGTCTAACATTACTGTTTTCCAGCTTATTTACAACTAACATCGTAGAGTTTACACGTTCAGTGCTGTTTATTTGCATGTATATTCGTTATTTCCCTGCAAGGAAACGAGAAGGACGAGCCGGATTACTTGCAGATATTTTCTGGTTGCAGACTTCGGAGGGGAAGTCCTACGGCATGGGCTGAGAGGTCACCTGACCTGAATCACCTCGATTGTTCCTATGTGGATATCTGAAGTCACTTGTGTATGAGTCCTCTGTGGATACGAAGGTGAAATTAGTTGCCAGAATTGCAGCTGCCTGCGAGGTGATTCAAAACACACAAGGGATATTTGTCAGGGTGCGTCAGAATCTAGTTCTCCGATGTCATCGTTACGTCGAGGTGATGGCCGTCAGTGTCAGCACATTTTGTAAGATACAATGTAAATGGTACGTTCGCTATGTCAGCGATAGTATTTGCAACTAACTGTAACTAATGTAAATAAAAAAGTATACAGTACCGTGATTTTATTTTTAACATCTCCTTAAGATGGTTTCTCCGTGTTCCCTATCTCAAATGGTTCAGTGAAGCATCCGCTATATCCTGTTAAATTTTTTGCACGCTTTTACGGACACACCCTGTATAGGTGATAGTTCACGAGATACAGTAGGAAACGGAAATTAATACACATTCGTTTCTCTAGCGTAGGAAGATGTACTAAAACGAGATCTAACATTCCTCTTCCTGAACTCCCATATACGACCTGGAAAGCCCTGAATAGACTACGAACAGGCGTATCAAGATGCAGAGCAAACTTGGAAAAATGGGGCTACATCAGTGCAGACGAGCCCTGCGAGTGTGGAGAACAGCAAGACCCACAACACCTACTGGTCTGCAGGAACCTAAACAACCCGTGTTCGACTCAAGACCTATTTGAAGCAAATGACAAGGCTATTCAAGCTGCAGTGTATTGGGCTTCACGTGGGATATGAAAATCGCTCTGTTTCGCATCCTTAGCGCTTATCATTATATGTTACATACTTTTCTATATTATTGTAGTTAATTTACCTTATAACCATGTATTATTGTATTATAACTGCTTCTCTTGCATTGTAAAATAATTTTTTTTTTTTTTTTTGTAAAATGGTGATGTCTTGGATACGATAAATAAATAAATAAATTCCTCTTCTTATTTCAGCTCATTTCTCGCAACTGTAGGGAGCTTTCAATTCTATGTCCAACAACAGAGAAAGTTATTGGTGAAACAATCCGTGCGACAGGTACTGCGGTAAACAACTGAAAGGTTGGTGGTACAAATTAAGATTTTTCTTGATTTTCCTAAATCATTCCAGGTGAAAGCTGCGGTTATTCATTTAAAGCACCGCGACAGGTCTTACACCAAAACTCAACTTACGTTTCGTCTGTAATGAGCTCGTCATGGACTTGGGGTTTATTTATATCGCATTCCATAGAAACGTAAAACATAGACGGTTGTGAATTACTTCCGAAATTCCCCTCTCCCTACCGCCCCTCCGAACGACCCCACTGCTCACAAGGCAGCGATCGTTAGTAGTTCGCTGTGTACTTAGTGCACACACTGTGGCGTCCCAATTAGCTGTTAATCGCGGTCGCTATAGGGAGATAATCCTTGCAGGTATTGCAAGTTAGGAGCACTGCAGAGCGTTAATGCTACAAAGCTCGTTCTACAGGGCAATAATCCCCACGATAATGTACACAATTCAAAACTGCAGGAGGAAGTGATGTGAATGTTCCTCACGTACACAGGGTAGGAAGAGAGATGGCAACACACAATTTGTTCACTCTTCTAGAATCTGAGATCAGCGATATTCCACGCTACTGTGCCAGAATGTACTATGACGTAAGAAATGGGCTCAAACGGTTCAAATGGCTCTGAGCACTATGGGACTTAACATCTATGGTCATCAGTCCCCTAGAACTTAGAACTACTTAAACCTAACTAGCCTAAGGACATCACACACATCCATGCCCGAGGCAGGATTCGAACCTGCGACCGTAGCAGTCGCGCGGCTCCGGGCTGAGCGCCTAGAGCCGCTAGACCACCGCGGCCGGCTAAGAAATGGGAGATAAACACAGTACAGAGGATGAAACTGAATCTTTAACGTGTTTGTGACACACGCATCGTACTATACAAACTAAAAAATGCCCTTCACTCCCTTCAGTTACACATAACGAACCACTCACTTTGTAAACGAACGAAAATGCATTACGGAAGTTGATAAATGTTCAGAAGTGAGAGACTTGTTGTTATTTAGTTGCTGCCACGCATTTTTTATCTTTTGTTAATTCTATCAGAAAACAAAAACAAAGGAAATATATTCTTGGCAGGAATACACCCACATAAACACATACAGTCCAATAGCGAATTCTGGGCTATGAAGACATTAGAAAAAGCTTGTTTGTTAACGTAAATTGAACACGTAAGCAGTCCCTCACTCTTTGGCACTGAAGTCCGTGACAACGAGAGATCTGTTGCTAATGCAGTACTCTCTCCAACTGTGCATATTTACGCAAAGAGATTGTGCCAGGAACAATATTGTCAGGGGGTTCTACAGTTCTTGAAGTCTTCAGTTTCTTGAGACTTTCGGGAAGCCTCCTGAAGTGACTTGCGATGTATGAAACTGTAATGAGCATTTCAGAACTGCTGACAATGATTCACTCAGAAACAGTGCAAAGCAGAAGAAAAGTCTCTATAATTGACTTCAGAGTTTCAAAGTTCTTAGTGTAGAAAACTACAGCTTCAGTGACAGGCGTACTTCCAGGAATCGCGCTCCGTCTGCCAAGACCAGCAGCCATAATGTGTTGAAAATTCTGAAGATGGTCTGAGGAAATGGCAGAAAACGGTTGCTAACAAATAAGAAATCTATGTACGACATCGACAAAGTTTTTTATTTGATTTTTAGCATTTTATACTGGTCGCTGTGCTCGAATCACAGAATTCTCTCTAAAATTTAGAAACTAAACAATTAAAATTACTATTTTTACTCTTCTGCTATGCAAAGAAACTGTATGAAACTCACGAAAATGTATAATTTTTCCGAAATAATATTAAAAATCTAAAATTACGTCGTATAGTGTGAACTATGCAATATATCTCAAAATATATGTACAAATATGTAATACAAACCTTTGAAGTAAGAGGCCTTTCAGTGTAATTCGTCAATCTTTTAGTTTTTCTTATAACTACATATATATGGGAACATAATATGTAATCAAATAAAAATCCGGGCTCTAATCATAAGCTTTGCATTTGTTCATTTGACATTGACTATGTCTGAATACGAGGAGTAGTGTAGGCAATGTTTTAACTGGTGCTTCAAATTATATTTTGATATAGTATCTGCAGATCTAAACAGGGACATGTTAACTGAACTGCCAGTTCGCGTCTGAGGCCCGCGTAACACGGCAACAAAATGATTGTATTGGTATGCACAAGTAGATAGACCGGTACAGCGGAATTATCTTGTCGATCATAATTAGTTTCGATCGTGCGATCTCCTTGAATTCTGATGAACGCTATTGTCAGCTTTGCATAAATGTTGTAAAGTAACTGAGGACAAATAGTCTTTGTCCACAGTTGATTTTACCAGATTAGTTTGTTCATTCTTTAATTGTGTACTGACCCCATCCGGTATGTGGTGTATTCATGTGTTCAACCGGTTTCATACACATGATCAAAAGTATCCGTACACCCCCCAAAAACACACGTTTTTCATATTAGGTGCATTGTGCTGCCACCCACAGCCAGGTACTCCATATCAGCGACCTCAGTGGTCATTAGACATCGTGAGAGAACAGAATGGGGCGCTCCGAGAAACTCACGGACTTCGAACGTGGTCAGGTGATTGGGTGTCACTTGTGTCAGACGTCGGTATGCGAGATTTCCACTCTCCTGAACATCCCTAGCTCCACAGTATCCGATGTGATAGTCATGTAGAAACGTGAATGGACACGTACAGCACAAAACGTACAGGCCGACCTCGTCTCTTGACTGACAGAGACCGCCGACATATGAAGAGGGTCGTAATGTGTAGTAGGCAGACATCTATCCAGGCCACCACATAGGAACTCCAAATTGCATCAGGATCCACTGAAAGTACTATGACAGTTAAGCGGGAGGTGAGAAAACTAGGATTTCATGGTCGAGTAGCTGCTCATAAGCTACACGCCACACCGGTAAATGCTGAACGACGCCTCGCTTGGTGTAAGGAGCGTAAACATTGGACGACTGAACAGTGGAAAAACGTTGAGTGGAGTGACGAATCACGGTACACAATGTGGTGATCCTATGGCAGCTTGTGGGTATGCAGAATGCCCGGTGAACGTCATCTGCCAGGGTGCGTAATGCCAGCAGTAAAGTTCGGAGGCTGTGGTGTTATGGTGTGGTCGTGTTTGTAGTGGAGGGGCTTGCATTCCTTGTTGTTTTGCGTGGCACTGTCACAGCACAGGCCTACATTGATGTTTGAAGAGGAATTCGGGGATGGCGATTGTATCTTTCAACACGGTAGAGCACCTGTTTATAATCTATGGCCTGTTGTGGAGTTGTTACAAGACAGTAACATCCCTTTAATGCACTGTGCTGCACAGAGTCATGACCTGAATCCTATAGAACACCTTTGGGACTTTTTGGATTCCCGTCTTCGTGCCAGGCCTCTCCGACCGACATCGATACCTCTCCTCAGTGCAGCACTCCGTGAAGAATGCACTGCCATTCCCCAAGGAACCTTCCACCACCTGACTGAAAGTAAGCCTGCGAGAGTGGAAGCTGTCAAAAAGGCTAGGGGGGGGCAACACTATACTGGATTCCAGCCAGCATTACCAATTGAGGGCGCTACGAACTTGTAATTCATTTTCAGCCAGGTGTCCGGATACTTTTGGTCACATAGTGCCAGGTACGTTGCAGAACTGAATTTTTGGCTGGGTCTGACTCTTGGTGCAATCCTGCGTAGGGCAGATTTTATTCGAATTACCAGCAAATTTTTAAATTAGATTGATCTTATAAAGGAGAGAAGCAAACCAAAGTCGTCGTTGTTATTAGTGATCCCACACAAAATTATTATAAATGACCAAAAATCAGAGGCAGTGAATGAATTCAGTTTCTAGGTAAATATCATCTCCCTGAAGAAATGAAGAAGTACTGAAAAAATTGGAAAATTCAACTACATTAATAGGAACACCTATAAGCTGTTTCACAGTCGATATCAACAGTTTAGGAGCGATAGGTGATGTCTTGGGGAACAAATTTTGTTAGAAACAAATAGTTTGCTGGCATTTTCCGGCGATGCTAGGTGCCTTCTGTAATTGGTTATGCTCCTGAGAGGCGACAGGGAAGAGCACTCTACGACGTTGTTATCCAACGCATATTGCTCGTAATCCTGTCATCTGCACCACGTGAAAGGAATAGGCCTATCTTCTAAAATATCTTTCCCCGTTTAGAGACACCGATTCTTAAGGTTTTCTTAATGAAAGTCACTCTGTCAATTTACGGGGGTAGGCTGTATGCAGATGCAGGACACATGGTTAGAACACTACGCCAGTTCGGTGAAATCTCATCACGCCAGGATCGATGAATTATTTTTTTTTTTTTAAAGAGAAACAGAAGACATTATCCGTCACCTTTGATGATACGAATTTGAATTACCCCATATAGTATACCGAATGAAAAGGCAAGGAAAGTAACCCTAATACAGTTCCATAAAGCAATGGCGTAAAGTATGGCAGTGAGACTTGGACAATAACTGAAAACGAACAAAGAGTACAAGATGAAATAATGATAATCTGCTGCGACAAAGAATAAAACAATATGACTATCTACGATTTACGAGGGTGAAGGAACAGGTCAAGAAGTTTGAAACAAATGGTGAGATTAAATCACAAGAATGAATTAAATTAGAATGCGTAAAATAATGATGAGTTATCGACCAACAGGGAAAATACACTCTAAGGGAAGAAGAAGAAACAGCACACCACGAAGGATTCATCCGAATGAGATGGAAATCGGTAGATGTGATTTACATGTTAGAAAACTTCGATGATCTATTCATGAGAAAGAACTTCATACACTGAGCAATTCAATAATGCGTTGGTCCACCTCTGGCCCTTTTCAAGTAGTTATTCATCTTGGCATCGACTAATAGAGCTGTTGGATGTCGTCCTGAGGAATATCGTGTCAATTCTGTCCAATTGGCGCTCTAGATCGTCAAAATCCCAAGCTGGTTGGAGGCCCTGGTCGTAATGCTTCAAACGTTCTCAATTGGGCAGATATCCGGCGACCTGGCTGGCCACTGTAGGGCTTGGCAAGTGCGAAAACTAGCAATAGAAACTCTCACTGCGTGCCGGCGAGCATTATCTTGCTGAAATGTAAACCCAAATTGTGCCGCAGACGACAGCCAGAGGGATCCTGCTATAAAAAGGTCACGCTAGAACATCACTCCTGGTTCTAGGGCCACATGGTGGGCGACGGTCAGGTTAGTATGCTACTGCTGCCTGGAACGTTTCCAGACACGCCTTCGCTGGTCGTCGGGGTCAGATAGAAGCGGGACTCATCACTGAAGACAGTTCTATTTCAGTGAAGGATTTTTCATGCTGAAGACATTTCTGAAGACGCCATGGACCGCGGTGGGATACCGACGTGTCGCCCGACGTACTGACCGATAGTCAGGAGTGATCTCTGTTGATACACTGTGGACGAGGGACTGCGGCGGATCAAATATTTAGAAAGAAATTTGCCAAAAATCCATGCAAACTGAGAGGTTATATTATTTTGTTTTCACTACCAGTTTCGGGCAGTTCAACATGGCGCCTCAGGAACAATAGGCACGTCTCAAAAATTATCGATATAGGCTTACTAGGGACATCTGTTTTGGATCTCGTGAATTCTCAAGCGCTTCCTTCGAAGACTTGACTGCAAAAAGACTTTATACGATGGTCTGGGGCGCCTTTTCGGATCATACCAGAACCTCTTTAGATGTCCTCTGCGGCAGCGCAGTGGTAGGTCGACTGTATTCTACGCCCCGTTTTGTTGCTCTTCATGGCAAGCCATCCTGGGCTTACATTTCTGCAAGACAATGCCTCCCGCACGCTCCGAGAGTTTCTACTGCTTGTCTTAAATGGCCAAACCGTATCGTGGCCAGCAAGGTCGCCGGATCTCTCCCCAACTGAAAACATTTGGAAGGTTATTAACAGGTCCTGGCAACCAACTCAGGGAATTAAGATTATCTAAGGCTCCAGTTGTACAGAATAGGGCCCGATATCCCTCATCAGGATATGCAACAACTCTAGCAATCATTGTCATGCCAAATAGCTGCTTGCATAATCACCAGAGGTGGACCAAGGCATTACTTGTGCAATTTGTGTCGCTTGAATAAATCAATTGAATAAACCCAATTTTTCTGAAATAATAATAATCATTTGGTTTTCAGTAAACATACATAAATCTTCCGTCTTCTATCCCGTTTTGGTAGCTCATTGGTGGTGCGTCGTCCTCTCTCTCTCTCTCTCTCTCTCTCTTTTATATAGTGTTCCTATAAGTAGACCAAAAAAGAAAGAGCGCAAACAGTAACTAACTACAGACAAAAGAGGCACTACACAAACACTTGAAGATAGAAGAAGAACTGTTGCCTTAAATACTAAACAACTGTATTCAATGGCACAAGCTCACTCGGTGTATCGTTCGCAGTCTTTGACATAGACCCAATCTTCCAGGTTTACAAATGGATGTCAGCGTGACACGCCTGTCTGCAAATGTCGTTTATACTATCTACTACACGTACAGATTCCGTTGGCCCATGTATCCGATAATCTTTCTCTTTTGTTAGTGGATACCCGCAGATTAGGGAGCGGGCGACGGGCTCGTCTCACTCAACCGCTGGACCAGAAGTGGTAGTCGCCGCGGCGTGGCGCTCTCAAAGGCCCCTGCGCTGCGCCGCGCTGTGCCGTGCTGTGTTGTGTTGTGTTGCACAGTCTGCGCACACCTAGACGTAGCCGATAACCGCACCTCAGCCCGCTTTGCTGTGAAAGAGCCGAGTCTGAAAGGTACGACGCTACATACGCCGCACACAGCGTCCGGAATGCGCCTTTCATTAGCTAGAGCATCCGTGTGTGTTCTTTAGCTGTCGTGAGTCGTTTCTGTGCTGCAGTATCGATCAGCTCTGTAGGCAAGTTAAAGGCACGTCAAGAGCCAGTCGCCCTTTCACCGTACAAAGATCCTAAGCCATTTTAGTTCTATTTCGTGTTGCCGATATCCTAATCTCGGTCCGGCACACAGTTTTAATCTGCCAGGAAGTTTCATTATAGTGAACTATTTGATATCTCGGCAACAAAATCCGCCGGATATAAATCCTAAGGAATTCATCGTAGCGTGTTCACAGCAGAGCTTCTAGCCACTCACAGAGCCCTCCTGTTTGTTTCTCAGGCGTTCTTCCACAGTGTTTTAATTTGTTCAGATCGCGCTATCGAACGCCATCACCGCGCAGACAAATCAGCGGCTCGCTATTTACGCGAATTACATGGTATGTGTGTACAGACCTAGTGCCACATACCTCCACAAACACACCAACAAAGTCGGATCTGTGATATGCAAAATCAGTGATGTATTTCGTTCCAAAAATGGAAAAAGAAGCTATTAAACAGATGTTCATAATGTCATAATATCTTGGCTCATGAGTGTATACGGTACTGTTACTGAAGTCGAGAAACAGAAAGAAATAGTGTAAAAGACGAGATTTTGTTCAAGGAACATCTTAATATATCTGTTTTTTTTTCTCAGTCACGTTTCTCTGGACTGACGATATTTCTAAGAATTATTAGATTGCGCCAATACCTGAATGACGATAACATGACTGCAGGGAAACTGACGGAATGGAATAGCTGTATATCTGACACATCAGCAATTAGTGCTGTGTTGTATATACACTATCTGATTAAAAATAGCTAGACGTCACTACTAGATGTCATAGAGGCGGGCGTGGCTGTTTAAAAAAGACGTAGAGTATTGTGTTGCCGGTAGAGAATGAGTAATAGCAGAACTGGTCAGTGAGGAGACCCCAGTCGATTCGAAAGTTAACTAGTCGTCGGACACCACCTAAGTAATAAATCCGTTAGGCACACTTCAATTTTTCAACAGCTGTCCGGGTCAACAGGTGGTGATATGATTATAAACTGGAAACAAGAAGGAACAATCACAGCTAAACAACGACCAGGCGGACCTCATATACTGATGGGAGGACGGTCGAGCATTGAGGAAAGTGGTTGTAAAAAAATAGCATGAAATCAGCAGAAGGAATCACTCGTGAGTTTGAAACTGCTATGAGAAATTCATCTGTGCACACGGAGTTAAAAATAATGGGGTACAGTGGGCGGGCAGCTCTTTCTGTAGTGGTGTGAAGAGCACGCCGCCGGACAGTGGATGGCTGGAAACGATTGATTTGGAATGGTGAATGTAGCCTTTGACAATTCGATAGAAGGGTTCGGGTATGGTGAATGCCAAGAGAAAGGTACCTGCCGTCATGTGTAGTGCCAGTAATCACGTACGAAGGAGATGGTCGTAGAGCAGAGGGGAGTGGGGGGGGGGGTTCGTGGTTAGGGTGTGGTTCGCTTATTGCCCTTAAGAAAATGCTAAATGCAGAAAGATATCAACAAATTTTACAGAACTAAGTAGTGCATACAGTAGAGGAACAGTTCGGAGGCAGTGATTGATTGTATCAGCATGACAGTGCACGCCATCATTAAGTAGCATCTGTGAGGCAGTGGTTTGTGGGCAATAACGTTCCTGAAAAGGGCTAAGTCCCGACCTGAACCCAGTGGAACACATTTGGGATGAGTTGGATCGTGGACTTCTCTGTAGACTTCATCGTCCATCACCATCAACCTCTGTGGATTCGGCAAAGAAGAATGTGCAATCATTTCTCCACAGACATTCAGACAGCTCACTGAAAGCCGAAACAGAGTTCAAGCGGAGGCGAAGGGTGAACAAGGCAAAGAACAGGTGTCCGGATACTTTTGATCAGACAGTGTATATTTACGCTACTAGTGAAATTTATGGTACAATTCGTAAGTCTAATTGAGACTTATCCTTGCTACTCAAAAGTGAGGTCGACGCAGTGACGTAACTAACGAATCTTCGGTATACATATATAAGTCCGATTTATTTAATGTTTTTGATACTGGAACAATTTTTATGTGTTTGGAAGATCTGACACGCCTATCTCGGACTTGGGAACTGCTTTCTCGTGATATGCATTGACTGAAAAATCAGTAGTTCTTTGTGAACTGGAACAGTTCTTTCCTCATGCTCTCTAACGTTTATCCACAGATGAGCTGCAAACAACGTGATCCAGACGATCTTCCAGTCCGTAAATTCAACTTGAAAGAGACGTGTATTTATTTCCGTAAAATTTCTATATTTTCTGATTTCTCTCACTCATCTCACCGTGGTAATGTGAGTTATAAAAGCCATAAAACGAATTAAATTTGGTACAGGGGGCATAAATAATTTTTGTCGGCTTGTTCATTTCGCTGAAAATAGCCTCTCTAATTTGAACCGAAGTTTTCGTCTTTACCCAGCAGTGCATCATAACTGCAATGTCGTCTTTGATCCATTGGAATTCACCGTTCGTTACATATCACTCATAGCTCAATTTTCGTCGCCTACAGTGTCATGCAAGTTTTCTCTTCCTTTGAGCAATCTGCGTTTAGAGTGGCCTGATGTGGAGCATCACGCTTTCCTCTCCTGTGCTACACTCTCTATGTCAGAGTAGAGCTTACACCAAACGTTGTTCATTATTTGTTAGATGTATACCAAACGTTTTATTGCCCATAATGCTACGCTCCAACAGTACATTCTCAGAAATTTCTTTCTCAAATGAAGGGCTACTATTTTAGTAACCGTCATTAAGTGAGGAATACTCTGTTTGCCTGTGTTAGTCTTTTGCTTACGTCTTTCTTGTTTCGTCTTGCTCCAATTTCCCTCAAAGTTAGAAAAACTGCTTCATTTCGTATACTGCTGGGTACCAATTTCTGTTTAAATATTTGTACTAATCTCATGTCCTCTAGTCAACGGCCTTGCCGCAGTGGTAAAAACGGTTCCCGTCAGATCACCGAAGGTAAGAGCTGTCAGGCTGGGCTAGCACTTGGATGGGTGACCATCTGGGTGACCATCTGGTCTGCCGAGCGCTGTTGGCCAGCAGGGTCCACTCAGCTCTTGTGAGGCAAACTGAGGACCTACTTGATTGAGAAGTAGCGGCTCCGGTTTCGGAAACTGACCTACGGCCGGGAGAAAGATGTGCTGACTACATGCCCCTCCATATCCGCATCCAGTGACGCCTGTGGGCTGAGGATGACACGGCGGCCAGTCGGTGCCTTTGGGCCTTCATGGCCTGTGCGAGGAGTTTGCATTTCTTCTGCTCCCTAATACTTTCGACTTTCTTTGGTCTCCTCACAATCCATAAACCGTGTCCAGTAAACTGTTTCATTGAATAAATCGAATAATTCTTTCTAAGTTTCACACAAAATATCAGTATCACCAGCGCATCTTATCTTTGGTAGGCTTTCATACTGAATTTTAAACTCACCTTTGTCTGTAATTTATCCCTAAATCGACAGAGAGACCATTGAATTCGTGCTCCTTCAATTTATCGTCGTTTCATACGTTCAAAAATAGCGTCAAAAATTCGTTGCCTTACAAATAATATTTTACTGAGTCTGTTCACTGTGAAAAGTAAAGAGCACAAGCGCTGAAGAAAAGATAGGTTTCCCGCTACGGGACTAGGGAAAATACTTGCAGAGTGTAAATTGTTCTATAAGGCTTAACGTGGCAGATCGAGTAACATTAATACAACTTCAGCGAAGGTTTAATGTTTAATGAAGCACTCACCATTTCATTGGAAGTGGAAAAAGTGAAGTAGGTGGTTACCACATTGAATATGGTAGCAACACGGCCAAACTGATTATCCCCTGTGGCCATATAAAATTAAAATAGTAAGAATCACGCTAAACTCGTGTCTGATAGACCACTGACACTGCTTCTGAAAACGCTGATGATGCAGTGACACGTTATTCTGACCTGCGCAGTGCTACTGTGAAGTATCATTAACTGTCATAAGGGGTGATTAGGCTATGATTATTTCTGTCATTTCTGTATTAGCATTGCGGTAATGTTTTCCATTTGTAAATGCCGTTCTGATGCTGCTATTGGAGCTTCTTTACCCCGCCATGGGTGAATTTAGTATCGAGAATCGAAAAATCGAAGTTTGTGAATACTTCTAAGAATTTTACAATTTGTTATTATAATGAACGTAAGTAGATAGTATTTCGTAAAACAGAAACAGGTCTGGGATTGCTTCTAGGACGCAGTGCAACGTACTTTTTGGAGCACAATAGCCAGGGTTAGCCGCCACTAAAAACAATTCTCGGGCCAAGAACTCGCGGGAGTAAAGACATCTCTGAAAGAGCCAAGTTGACAGACAGCACTTTGAGACGAAGGACGAAGTGACCTTGTTCGAACGGGTCACTGACGCAGCATAGAAAGGCAAGAGGCAACAGCATACAGGGCTAGTAGAGATTAATGTTGACAGAGTGTATCGCTAATGGGTTTGTGCGGCTCGCCAAGACAGAAGTTTTATGCAAGAATGTATACCTTCCCTGGAATGCAGAGTTAACTAATGCATGCAACCATTTTAAAAAGTGCG
Organism: Schistocerca nitens; assembly: GCF_023898315.1. Lineage (NCBI taxonomy): Eukaryota > Metazoa > Arthropoda > Insecta > Orthoptera > Acrididae > Schistocerca > Schistocerca nitens. The sequence goes on along the minus strand of NC_064614.1, from coordinate 291,286,434 downwards.
ACGCTCTGCTAATCTCTAATTCCACTGCAACAACCAAAACTACTGCCCATCTCTGTGCTAGAGTTGATTTGCACATCTATACTGTAATGTATTGGTAACTAGCTGTTACCCGTTGCTGCGCTCACACATCAGAAAAATGAAATGAAATTTCGTGTATGATTCCATGGTGGGGTGCTTGGTGCAAGTCTTTTAATTTGACACCACTTAGGCGACTTGCGCGTCGATTACGGTAAACTTATGATGAGTGCAACACGCACACACCCTCGCCCGAGCGGAGGAAAGTCGACCCGGTCGGCAATCGAACCCGGGACCCCACAGACGAGGGTCGAAAATGTTATCCACGATGATACGAACAGTGAACGCATTTCGGCACTCGTCTTAGAAGTTATAAGACAGGTATGACGCTCAGCGCCTAAAATGCACTGCATTTGTGACTAATATTAATATGGAAGTACTAATTAAACACGTAGATGACTGTATATGCACTGTATTCGTTACGTTGAATTGTATTACGTGGAATATAACAAACTATATAAGTATTTTCACAAATACAATAAGGTTCAAAGATCAAAGTGTTTATACATTTCCGAAAGAGTATGTAGAGCTCCTCATTATCCATGTAATTAATTTCGACAAATTCTGCTTGAGGAAAGCTATAACTTTATTCGAGAAGGTTGAATTAGTTCAATACGAGGAGAGAAGATTTTTAAACACAAAGAAATACAAATAGACGAAGAATAAACAACAGTCTCTGCTTTCTTCCACGGAATAAACAAGGACGTGCACTGTGCGCTCAGTTTGGTTATGGCGATCCTCAAACAACCCCCCACCCAACCCCCAACCACCACCCCGCAATGCCACGCGCCCACTGTTGAGCGGAACTCCAGAACGCAGGGACACTTGAGTGGCGTGCTATGCGTCTGCCAGCCTTACAACGTTTCAGAGGCATCAGCAGCTCCTCCTCCAAGGCTGCCAGATATGTCTCTAACCACGTAGTGTCTTCCTCTTGCCGTTCCAGCGGTACATAGCCGTCTCTATCTGTCGTTGGTTTTGCCTCTCCATCGGGCAACAGCATGTGAGCAGGTTTTACTGTCTCTGGAGACAGTTTGCTGCTGTTCGCGAAACTCTGCCTTCATCGTGTGGCTGTCTCTTGTTAATACCTTGTACGGCTCAGAGTAAGGCAGTTCAAAGGCGATCGCATTGCATCTGTCCGTAACCACACTTGGGAACAGTGCGCCCGGTTTTTGTGTTCAAACTGCATGCCCTCTCGGTACCAACCACCATTTGCCGGACGTAGTATGGAAATGCTTTCTCGTACTTGCTGCGTAACATAGGCATGCCTATCGCCATTGCTTCCGATTGTGCAGAAAAAAATTCTGCTGCCAGCCGTAGGGCTTTCCCATAAACCAGCTTTGCTGTGGAAGCTCCTAAATCTGGTTTGGAAGCGCTCAGTAATCCCAACAGCACCACTTGTAAGGCTGAAGTGCTGCTCTTAGCATGGCACATCACAGTAGGCTTCAGGGTCGCTGGACCATGCCATTGTTTTCAGGGAAGTAGGTTATCGTGTGGTGGTGCCGGAATTCAGACAATTTTCTCGTCTCTAAAAATAATGGTGATTCAAACTGGTGGCCCTGTTCTGTGGCCACATATAGGGGGCAACCGGAAAAACACTTGTGCCACCGTCTCCGCCGATATATCACCCATTGGCACTGCTTCCGCCCATCGTGTGAACCGGTCTACAACAAAATGGCTCGGAGCACTATGGGACTCAACTGCTGAGGTCATAAGTCCCCTAGAACTTAGAACTACTTAAACCTAACTAACCTAAGGACAACACACACATCCATGCCCGAGGCAGGATTCGAACCTGCGACCGTAGAGGTCACGCGGTTCCAGACTGTAGCGCCAGAACCGCTCGGCCACCAGCGGCCGGCGGTCTACAACAGTAAACAAATAACGGTACCCTTCTGAGGGCGTCAGCGGTCCTACGACGTCTTGGTGAACTACGTAGACGGTGGAAACACTCCTAGTGGTCTGTGCTTATGTCGTCCGAACCTGCATTTTTCGCATGCTATGTACGTTTTTGCCAACCTACGGCAATCTTTCACAGTGCATGGCTACACAAAACGATCCGTCAGCATTTTACAGTGCTGGCCGCAATGAAGTGCGCCTCCCTATGGATGCTATCGACGGTCGCCTTCTGCAGCTTCTGGGGAACAAAAGATCGAAGTTTGACTCTCGACATGTCGTACCAAATACTAACCTTCGTCCCTGCAGGTCTCACTTGCTGCAGTTCCAGTCCAGCAGTGACGTCCTGCCGGTACTCTCGTAGTTAGGGGTCATTGGCCTGTCTAGCTGCCAAATGTTCATAATCGATTATTTGCAAGATGGTTTTACCACTTGATCGAAGATCTCCCTCATGTTCTCCGCTATCTCTATATGACACAAATCTGTCGTGAACTGGCCAATGACCTCTGGTTGTCGGGCTTGTCGTCATTAGATTTGCAAATACCACTGTAATAAGTTTGTGGTCCATATAAGTAGGGAGTGTTCTGGCCTCAATGTAAAGACGAAAATACTTGATACCTTCGTTCATTGTCAGAAGTTCTCTGTCATATGCACTGCATTTGATCTGCATTTCTCTGCGTTTGCGTGAAAAAGAAACTCAGAGGCTGAAAATGGTGTTTGCCAATTGATGGGGGGGCTGCTCCTATTGTCTATCGACTTGCGTCGACGACTATAACAAACGTTGCGTGCGGTACTGTGTGTGCAAATATAGCCGCATTCTTCAGATCTCCTTTCACTTGGTGTCCATGTCTGGGGTCGACTGCAGGGGCCGCTTGCCAGTTTTTTTTTCTTTTCCCGCCACTACTGCTGACAATGGTGCTTGAACCTTAGCTGTCCTGGGAAGTGTCGACGGTAGCAATTTACTTTCCCTAAACGTCTTCTAAGTTCTTGGTAATAGGTTGGTCGAGGTATTCCGTCTGCCTACACCTTGTGAGCAAAAAATGTCACCTGCAGCTGTCAGGAGATGCATTACTCCTCGTTGATAACATTTTCATATAGCTTAATTCTTTTTACAACGGACCTGAGGCGTTCTTCATGCAACTCTTTTGTCTCTGAGTGCACCAACACATATAGGTACTTTAGATGTCGTATTATCTCGTCCACAAACTTCTCACGTCTGCGCCACGTGTGTAAGGCTGGGAGGTATGTGGACGAACTCAAGCAACCCTAAAGGATGCGACCACCAATTTTGGTATATCCGCCTCTGCGAGTGATATCTGATGGTATGCCTTCTTACAGTCAGTCACAATGAAGACTGTCGATCATGCGAGGAGATTGGTAAAATCCCTGAGGCTGCGTTCCGGGTAACGGTCTGGAGCTGTGCGGGCGTTTAACTTACGGTAATCACCACAGTGTCTCGAAGTACCATCCTACTCGTTTATTAAGTGTAACGGCGATGCCCATGGGCTGTCGGAAACGAGTAGCACACCTGCTTTTAACAAACCCTCGAATTCGACCTTTGCCGCTGCAATGTGATCTGAGGCTAACCTTCTTGAACGTTGTGATACTGGTTGATCGGGCGTGGTGCTAATGTGGTGCACTCTGTTATCTGACACCGTTGGCTGAAGTTGTGCTGCCATTTGCGCCCAGTCTTACCTCTGTGTATGAAGACTGTGGTGCGACAAATGTCTCGTCTAGGCGTACCTATGACGATTTCAGCGTGTCTTTTAATCTGGTGTTTATGTCGATTCGCATATCATCCAGGAGCTCGGCACCTAATATCACCTCTGAAATTTCCAGTGGCAACACCTCCATTCCGTAGGCGCCATAAGTCGATATCGGTCACGCAATTGCCTTCGTGAGGTGCACCTGTGATGCTGTGGTGGATGGCAGTGGATTGGCATTGGACACCGGGTCAGTGAGATAGTAGCAAACGATCTCTATGAAGGGATGGGTAACCCTGACAAATTACTCACCATCCTGGGTCCCTCGTCGAGGTCACCTCCATGCTGAAGGCGCTTCTGGTGGTACTCGCGGCCTGCCGCGCCTACTGCCGGCCGCCGTCGTCGTTTGGGTACGCACACGTTCTTGTACATCTCGTTGCCTTTTCTCTGAACCGCCAGTGGCACCAATACGGCTTCTCTGCTCGCTGCCGTTTTAGTAACACTCTCATACAAGTAGATATCCTCGGTGTAACAAAGCAGCTTAAATCACTTTACAAAGGCAAGGCCTCCGGTCCAGATTTTATACCAGTCAGGTTCCTCTCAGAGTATGCTGATAAAATAGCTCCATATTTAGAAATTATATACAACCACTTGCTCACAGAAAGATACGTACCTTAAGACTGGAAAATTGCTCAAGTCACACCAATATCCAAAAAGAGAAGTAGGAGTAATCCGCTGAATTACAGGCCTATAACAGTAACGTCGATTTGCAGTAGGGTTTAAGAACATATACTGCGTTAGACCATTATGAAGTACCTCGAAGAAAACGATTTATTGACATACAGTCAGCACGGATTTAGCTCTTTATACTCATGAAGTAATAAGTGCTATCGACTGGGGATGTCAAAATGATACCATATTTTTAGATTTCCGGAAGGCTTTCGACACCGTTCCTCACAAGCGTCTTCTAATCAAACTGCGTGCCTGCGGAGTATCGCCTCAGTTGTGCGACTGGATTAGTGATTTCCTGTCAGAAAGGTCACAGTTCGTAGTAATAGACGGAAAGTCATCGAGTAAATCAGAAGTAATATCCGGCGTTTCCCAAGGAAGTGTTATAGGCCCTCTATTGTTCCTGATCTATATTAACCACACAGGAGACAATCTGAGTAGCCGTCTGAGATTGTTTGCAGATGATGCTGTCATTTACCGTCTTGTAAAGTCATCAGATGATCAGAACGACTTGCAAAATGAATTAGATAAGACATCTGTATGGTGCGAAAAGTGGCAATTAATCCTGAATAAAGAAAAGTGCGAAGTTATGGACATGAGTACTAAAAGAAATCAGCTAAACTTCGAAAACGCGATAAGTCACACAAATCTGAGGACTGTAAATTCAACTAAATACTTAGGGATTACAATTACAAATAACCTAAATTGGAACGATCACAGAGATAATATTGTGGGTAGAGCAAAGCAAAGACTGCTATTCATTCGCAGAACACTTAGAAGGTGCAACAGGTCTACCAAGAGACTGCTTACACAGCGCTTGTCCGCCCTATTCTGGAGTATTGCTGTGCGGTGTGAGATCCGCATCAGGTGGGACTGATGGATGACATCGAAAAAGTACAAAGAAGTGCAGCTCGTTTTGTATTACCGCGAAATAGGGGAGATAGTGTCACAAATGGTTCAAATGGCTCTGAGCACTATGGGACTCAACTGCTGTGGTCATAAGTCCCCTAGAACTTAGAACTACTTAAACCTAACTAACCTAAGGACAGCACACAACACCCAGCCATCACGAGGGAGAGAAAATCCCTGACCCCGCCGGGAATCGAACCCGGGAACCCGGGCGTGGGAAGCGAGAACGCTACCGCACGACCACGAGATGCGGGCTGTATATTATCGATCCGCCGTGGGCCAAAGTATTATAACCGTGGCTATAGTAGCAGCTTTGGTGTCTAATGCGTTTACGACTACCGGAACACCCGTGTGTTCATCAGTTACTTCATTTTGCTCGAATGCCAGTTCAGGCATGGAGAACTAAAGTTCCGGTTTTTCCGGCAGGAGCTGTGGCGTTCGTAATTTCATCTGCGGCATGCTCATCGTTACACATCCGCCGCTAATTAGCGTCCTTGGACTCATCGCCGGACTATATTGGTCTTCTGTTGCTGATTGCAACACCTTGATTAGTAATTTTAGTTCGTATTGAATCCTGCTAACTGTTCTTGCGTATACGTTCGCGTCGTTCTCGGAACCGACGATACTGATCGACTATACATTTTCATGTATTTCCGCTTGTTTGTGGGGTCACCACTTTATAACGCCCCTCATCCAATGCAATTAATCCACGCAATTAATTTCGACAAATACTCTTTGAGGTAAGCTCTAACGTTATTCGCAAAATGATGAATTAATTCCATAGGAGGAGCGAAGTATTTTAGAAAAGAAAAACACAAATATACAAAGAATAAACAGCAGTCTCTTTTCTATCACGGATTAAAAAACAACTGAACTGTGTGCTCAGTCAGGTGACGGCGGTTCCCACAAGTAATTATTGTTCCATATTTCGCGTTTCATTCTTCAGATCACTAAAATGCGTTGTACTACATACTTTCTAAAGTAGTCTATGTCATTCCTCAGCGTTCAAGCTATTTCCATGCTAAATTCATCAAAATTGTTTCAGCGGTTTAGTTGTGAAAGCGCAACACACAGAGTTACTTTCGCGTTTGTAATATTAATATCGATTACATAGGTGACTATGACATCAGATTAAGGACCTGAAGTGTTTTCTATTAATGTCATGTTTCCTATTACCTGGCATTTGTATTATTGTTCCATGTGTTGTATCAATTGCTTCGAAACTAAACGAATAATTAAAAAGACGTGCTCTGATATGAAACTGTGAGGACTGGACGTGATTCCTGCTTGGGTATTTCAGTAGGTAGAGCACTTGTCCGTGAAAGGCAGAGGTGCTGAGCTCGAGTGAGAGTCCAGTATGCACTTTTAATCCGACAGTTAAGCCTGAGCTTTCTTAATTGTAAAATAAATCACTGAAAATGACTTGATTATCTGATGAATAAAAAAATTTAATATACAAATTCCAGCCGTTATTTATAACAATGAACATATCATAAACTTGCCTTCGGTAGGCAATGCACTTACTGGACGACGTTTTGTGTTAGCAGAAGAACCAACACCGTGTTACGAGTGGAGGCCGAAATGCACACGTTTTAGCTCACGCAGGCTGGCGTGAGGAGGGAAGAACTATACTGACGTGAGGTCTGGAACATGACAAGGAATGAGAATTCAGAAAGCGGACGTAATTAGTTTGATACTTAACTTTAATCCATTACTCATGAACGTCGCTCTTGACGCTACATGAGTCACAATATTACGTGTTCAGAAGACATTCTTGAAGATAGTACTTATAGTAACTGAATATGGCGCCTCGCTAGGTCCTAGCAAATGACGTAGCTGAAGGCTATGCTAAACTGACGTCTCTGCAAATGAGAGCGTCTGTAGACCGTGAACCATCGCTAGCATAGTCGGCTGTACAACTGGGGCGAGTGCTAGGGAGTCTCTCTAGACTAGACCTGCCGTGTGGCGGCGCTCGGTCTGCAATCACGGATAGAGGCGACACGCGGGTCCGACGTATACTAACGGACCGCGGCCGATTTAAAGGCTACCACCTAGCAAGTGTGGTGTCTGGCGGTGACACCACACGATGCAACCTGTCAGAACACACGTCTCACCTCCGCAGCTCCAATTCTGCCAATAAACCACTTATACTCCCCAGACTTCATAGAAGTTCTCCTGTGCTTCTTGCTGAACTCGTACTCTGAGGAGGAAGGATTCAAGTCGGGGCTTGAATACTTGTCTAGGGAATAATTTATTTTCGGAATTATCATAGAATCACACCCTCTGCTATAAATTTGAAATATTAAGATGGTTCAAATGGCTCTGAGCGCTATGGGACTTAACGTCTTTGATCATCAGTCCTCTAGAACTTAGAACTACTTAAACCTAACTAACCTAAGGACATCACACTCATCCATACCCGAGGCAGGATTCGAACCTGCGACCGTAGCGGTCGCGCGGTTCCAGACTGAGGTGCCTAGAACCGCTCGGCCACATAGGCCGGCTGAAAGATTCATTCTATAAATGACAATATATCTGCAATCATTGTTACTGCCCAGGGCAATGAGAGCTGCCTTTTTTAAATACTGCATCTGTGGTTGGCTCTGAGCACTATGGGACTTAACATCTATGGTCATCGGTCCCCCAGAACTTAGAACTACTCAAACCTAACTAACCTAAGGACAGCACACAACACCCAGTCGTCACGAGGCAGGCAAAATTCCTGACCCCGCCGGGAATCGAACCCGGGAACCCGGGCGTGGGAAGCGAGAACGCTACCGCACGACCACGAGCTGTGGACTACTGCATCTGTGGTTCGTATGTGTCACATCTTTTCAGTTCCCGCCGAACTAGCTTCTCATGTTGCACTTTCATATTTTTCTGAAGGATTACTTTTGTGGTTAAATTACTTATCGGTATCACATAAGAGTATCAGAGTAGTTAAGTAGTACAGTAAAAGCCCGGTATAAGGCAGTTGTCGGGGCACACGATTTACCCTCGCGTTATATCTCACCGGCAGTATATCGAGAGTGAGCTATTGCACGACAGACCATTCCCGGAAAGTATCTCAAATCACACAGCCATTTAGACGTACCGCTGCTGAGCTGCACTACGTAGCTGAATTAGTGTCTCTTGGCGGCATACGAAATCTAATTTAAGGGGTGTCGAAGCCGATGCCTATCATGCCGACGACTAGAAATCACTGAATGGTTGTCTCTGTACGAGGACATTTTTAAAGTGTCCAACAAGGACGCATTGGTGGCCTCGAGTGGGGTTTGAGAGAGGGATCCTTTGCCGTTTTATGAATGCATGTGTCAGTGTCTCATCCCCTGTCATTACATCACTGGCTTTCCTTTAATTCACCTCCGTGTCGATTCCGAGAGGGGGTCTGACTGAAAGCTTTTCCTGGACTATCCATATAATTTCAACGCTGGAGTCACGATTCTGACCCCTATCGCAGAGGCCTAAACAGGGGGGGGGGGGGTGAAATGTGGGTAAAAGGGGGTGTGATAACCTTCTCATCGTGTGGCGCGTCCACAGCAGCGTGGGGCAGAAACGAGGTGAAATTTGTTATCAGTGTGACATCATTAATCCAAATTACACCTTACACGACTTCTGAGCTTTGGCCTTTTTTGCTTATGTCTACATCTTCCTATCTGAAGCGTCGCAGAGCCCGAGGGTGACGTCACAAGGCGCCGCGCTTTTCCACCAATACAGAAGAATGTTGTAGGCACCTTTGACGCAGCCGGTCGCTGTGACTGAGCGGTTCTAGGCGCTTCAGTCCGGAACCGCGCTGTTGCTACGGTCGCAGGTTCGAATCCTGCCTCGGGCATTGTGTGTGATGTCTTTAGGTTAGTTAGGTTTAAGTAATTCTAAGTTTAGGGGACTGATGACCTCAGATGTTAAGTCCCATAGTGCTTAGAGCTATTTGAACCATCATTTTTTGAACCTTTGACGCAGATTTCAAACTTCTGTGTCGCAGAAGGAGACAACTACGGGGTTTTGAAGGATGGCCCTTTAAACGTGTTGCGCAGTGTACATGGGCATCGGCAGATGTCTTACCTCAGTCCAGAAATAGGTAATGTAATGTAATTACCTTAAGTAAGAGACAGCTGAATTGGTACCAAACGAAATTATACTCTGACTGTGACATTTATATCATTGATGATACTGGAGCATTGACAATTGATAAATGATACTAATTTCGATGATAATTATATAAATATTCAATGTGACTGTAAAATTCTGCAACCGATTGTAACTCCATGACAGTGGAACATCAATAAATCAGCTTCTAGATCAACTGTAGATAGTGGTTCCCATTAATAATGGACACACAGGTGGACGCCAAGGAATAATACTGCGACAAAGAATTATGGAGCTGTTGCTCATCTTGAATAAGAAAAGCATTAAAGGTCCCAACGATAGTAGTATAAACAAACCTTCGAGGAGGAAACCCCACTAAAAATTTTGCCAAATTTGTCACCACATAAATAAGTTCCTCTTTCTTTCCCCAACGCAGCTTTTACCGCGTGGAGGCTGTAGGACTACTCAAGTATAGTTTACGTGCTTCAATCCAGACCCCGCCAATTAATCCGTGGTATACAGGATAACTCAGCTGCCCTTAATAACGTCGTCTGATGTGATCCGCAATGTTACACCTAGCCTTCAAAAACACGCGAGATATTCATATTCTCCGCTCAATATGCGCAAACTACACTCCTGGAAATTGAAATAAGAACACCGTGAATTCATTGTCCCAGGAAGGGGAAACTTTATTGACACATTCCTGGGGTCAGATACATCACATGATCACACTGACAGAACCACAGGCACATAGACACAGGCAACAGAGCATGCACAATGTCGGCACTAGTACAGTGTATATCCACCTTTCGCAGCAATGCAGGCTGCTATTCTCCCATGGAGACGATCGTAGAGATGCTGGATGTAGTCCTGTGGAACGGCTTGCCATGCCATTTCCACCTGCCGCCTCAGGTGGACCAGCGTTCGTGCTGGACGTGCAGACCGCGTGAGACGACGCTTCATCCAGTCCCAAACATGCTCAATGGGGGACAGATCCGGAGATCTTGCTGGCCAGGGTAGTTCACTTACACCTTCTAGAGCACGTTGTGTGGCACGGGATACATGCGGACGTGCATTGTCCTGTTGGAACAGCAAGTTCCCTGGTAGAACGATGGGTTCGATGACGGTTTGGATGTACCGTGCACTATTCAGTGTCCCCTCGACGATCACCAGTGGTGTACGGCCAGTGTAGGAGATCGCTCCCCACACCATGATGCCGGGTGTTGGCCCTGTGTGCCTCGGTCGTATGCAGTCCTGATTGTGGCGCTCACATGCACGGCGCCAAACACGCATACGACCATCATTGGCACCAAGGCAGAAGCGACTCTCATCGCTGAAGACGACACGTCTCCATTCGTCCCCCCATTCACGCCTGTCGCGACACCACTGGAGGCGGGCTGCACGATGTTGGGGCGTGAGCGGAAGACGGCCTAACGGTGTGCGGGACCGTAGCCCAGCTTCATGGAGACGGTTGCGAATGGTCCTCGCCGATACCCCAGGAGCAACAGTGTCCCTAATTTGCTGGGAAGTGGCGGTGCGGTCCCCTACGGCACTGCGTAGGATCCTACGGTCTTGGGTTGCATCCGTGCGTCGCTGCGGTCCGGTCCCAGGTCGACGGGCACGTGCACCGTCCGCCGACCACTGGCGACAACATCGATGTACTGTGGAGACCTCACGCCCCACGTGTTGAGCAATTCGGCGGTACGTCCACCCGGCCTCCCGCATGCCCACTATACGCCCTCGCTCAAAGTCCGTCAACTGCACATACGGTTCACGTCCACGCTGTCGCGGCATGCTACCAGTGTTAAAGACTGCGATGGAGCTCCGTATGCCACGGCAAACTGGCTGACACTGACGGCGGCGGTGCACAAATGCTGCGCAGCTAGCGCCATTCGACGGCCAACACCGCGGTTCCTGGTGTGTCCGCTGTGCCGTGCGTGTGATCATTGCTTGTACAGCCCTCTCGCAGTGTCCGGAGCAAGTATGGTGGGTCTGACACACCGGTGTCAATGTGTTCTTTTTTCCATTTCCAGGAGTGTATTAGTCTTCCAGAAAAATGGACATGACCTTTTTGAGGGAATGTAATGTACTTAAATTTTATACTGGGATACCTTTTCGCTAGAGGCCACTGTTCCGAGTTATTTAACAAAAGCATACATGTGATCTTCAAAAGACCTCACACTCACCTCTCATCAGTCAGGATTTCTAGCACGTCGTTCGTAGCACTCCCTCCTTGAACCATAAAAATTTTCGATTATACGAACTATTCACAATATCCAACCTTATATAGTCTCTATTGATTGTCCTATTACGCCACCAACTATTTAGTAAACGTGCCCCTTACGTTAATGAATGAAAAACGACTTTATAAACGTTATGGTAAAACTAATTACATTGACAGTTTACCGAGCGAGGTGGCGCAGTGGTTAACACACTGGACTCGCATTCGGGAGGACGACGGTTCAATCCCGTCTCCAGCCATCCTGATTTAGGTTTTCCGTGATTTCCCTAAATCGCTTCAGGCAAATGCCGGGATGGTTCCTTTGAAAGGGCACGGCTGATTTCCTTCCCCATCCTTCCCTCACCCGAGCTTGCGCTCCGTCTCTAATGACCTCGTTGTCGACGGGACGTTAAACACTAATCTCCTCCTCCTCCTTTACATTGACAATTCGAATTAAACTTAACCCTTACAAGCACAGTCGCTCCATAGTTAAAAGGCCTGACGAATACAAAGATGTGGTGCATTTTACGCTGGTAAAGTTCGATATTTATAGGTAAAATTCACACAGACGACAATTTCACAATTTGGAAGCGCTGGACTAAGCCGGTGATGTAAGAAGGTAGATGAAGAAGATCAAAAATGTCGAATGTGAGAAATAATTCGTGCACTCGCCAATTTTTGCATAACGGTACGACGGAATGCCATAAAAACGTACTAGAAATCCTAGCCGGTAGGGGCTGAGTGTAGGAGTAGGGGTGCGTTTAAAGTTCAGTTTTGTACGTTTGTTTTTGGATTAATACGAGGGTCGTTCCGAAAGTAATGCCTCCTATATTTTTGTGGTTACTTTGAAAGTTCACGCCAGATATCGTTGGTGTAGTGCTAATGCTTGAACCTTCCTCTTCCATTTGCAGGTGGTTCCGTTGCTGCGGTAGTTGGCGTCAGCAAAGGAGTGTTCCAAAATGGAGTCTGATGTTAACACGCGTGTAAAACAGAGATTTGTGACTGAATTCCTCACTGCTGAAGAAATTGCGTCGATTGGAATCCATTGACGCTTGCTAAAGTTGTATGGAGGCGATACAATAGACGTGAACAATGTGAAGCAATGGGTATGGATGGCATTTTGAAGGTGGTGAAAAGGGTGTGAATGACAAGCCACGGCCCGGTGGACTTGCACTGAAGGGCGTCTTTGTCATCAACTCATTCGTGGTGATCCGAGAATAACGACCAGAGAATTGTGTGCAAAGATGATTCGTGAGCTGTAATGCCTTGAAAACAATGTTGGAACATCGTGGTTATCGCAAAGTCTGTGCGATAGGGTCCCGTGGATGCTTATAGAAGTATTCATTGAATCGAAATTCGTCAGGACCTGCTAGGCCGGCCGCGGTGGCCGAGCGGTTCTAGGCGCTTCAGTTCGGAACCACGCCACTGCTACGGTCGCAGGTTTGAATCTTGCCTCGGGCATGGATGTGTGTGATATCCTTAGGTTAGTTAGGTTTAAGTAGTTCTAAGTTCTAGTGGACTGAGTTATTTGAACCATTTGGACGTGATGGACTAATATGAAGTTTAAGGTGACAATTTTCTGAATAGCATCGTCACCGGAGATGAGACGTGGTGTCACCAGTACGAGCCAGAATCCAAAAGACAGTCCATTGGACGGTAACATGCGAATTCTTCGTCTGCAGGCAAAGTGATGACCGTAGCCTTCTGGGATAGCCAGGTCGTCGTTCTTTTTAATGCCCTGGTGCCTGAAGAAATTGGTATTTCAGCAAGCTACAACACGACAATAACTGAGGTGAATCCCTAATTTCCAGGGTAATGCCAGAGAAGGAGGCCAACTTTCACCTGCAACATGATAATACCAGGCCCCACACCAGTTTTGAGACCAGGCAACTCGTTGCAAAATTCGGCTGGACTGTGTTACCACATCCACCGTACAGTCCCGATTTAGCGCCTTTAGACTTCAATCTCTTTGGGCCTCTGAAACATCGACTACGTGGCGAACTTTTTCAAGAAGCGGTTGCTGTTGTCAAAGCTGTAAGGAAGTGGTTAGCCTCAGCTGGTTGCTATTTTCACAAGCACAGCATGTAGGTTCTGGTTCATCGTTGGCTAAAGTGCATAACAAATGCTGGTGACTATGTGGAAAAATGACAGTCTGTAGCTGAAATATTTCTCTGTTTAGCTGTTCTGTTGTGATTTATGCATCTTCTGTAGTTTCCATGATTAAAATTAGGAACGACTCTCCTAGTTTCCGAGAGTGTTTTTTGAAAGTCAGATATAACACTTCGGGTTGCACGAAACGACAGCAGTAGGGGCAGCGAAATCACCCTGTATAATGTAATTACGTAAACGCTTCGTGAAACACCCTTGTGGCGAGTTAAAAACGGTAGAATAGGCCAATAAATTAAGCAGGTGGAGGGGAGACAGATGTGGCAATTACTCCGTTCGGTTTTACGAGACTTTTCATTGGTATTCGCTGCAGCTGAGCAAAAAAAATTAAATGTATTAACGTAAACCATTTGCAATGCGGCGTTCACTAATATTTGTTCCGGATGTTTGCTTCCTGAGTAAACACGGCTTCCAAATTTGATTTGCGTAAAAGCGTTTGATGTAAAACAAAGCTATTACTCAGCAGTGCAGAAATAAGTAGCATTAAAATTTTAATTAAATGCATTTGACAACACAGCCACCGCTTACAGTGAAAGCTACCAGACCTACGAGTACAGAATTATGAGTCTGGAACTAATATGTATATCGTGCCATTGCGTGTCCTATGTTAACCTTACACCTAATACTGCGTCTCCCATCCCGTTGATACTGGCAATATTGACATTTAAAGTATATATTCGAAATCCTTTTTTATGCCTCGAAGGTAAATATTCCATACAACTTTATGGACCATACAACTTTATGGTCCATCTGCAGTCGGCGCCTCCAGCTACCTCAAACTTTCTTCAGAGGCAGTAAGCTCACGGGAATGACACAGTTGGCTTACATGTAAAAGATTACTCAATTTACTTCCTATTTCACAACTAATCGGGCCTTTTATACATTACTACATGTTAAACGTTAAGTTAGTAAGAAATCCATCACACCGTTGGGAAGTTAATATGCTGGTAACCAGAAATAAAACCTATAAAGCACAACATAAATTAATATAAAAAAGGCTTTCACTTACTCATTTCACTTATTCCCTTTTTAACAGACACGATCATTGTGTATTACCTCATCCTATACACACATTATCAGTTTTGTCCTCTAAAGATGTTACTCCAAGGTCCTGGATCCCTTTCCTCCATGGTATTAGTTTCATACTATAACATTATTAATTAACTAATTACATTGTTCATTTTCCTTTTCTTATTTGAGTGTTATGCATTTAATTTGTTTGTATTTAGTTATTGACTCAAATTTTCAGAGTATTTTCTTGCTTGTTCCAATCAGCTGGATGCGATTCTCCTTTTCCTTCAGATGTGGCAGTTGAAAAAATATAATGGTTCTAAATGCAGATATTTTTTCATGTGGTACCTTAATATGTACATACATCAGTGCGTTGGTTGGTTTCTCTCTGCACTGAACAGTCCTCCCACGAGCACCTCGCAAGCTTTATGACCTGGTGTCTTATGCACACTCTTACTGCACCACTACTTGGACTACGCCTTCAGTATAGACTGAACATTTTCCGTCCAAGTGTCCACACTTCAACACCTGACCTGCTGTCCAGGGGAAAATAAACACTAGTGGCTTGCTCTTGCCACATGTACGAAATAACCTAAATATATATCGCTTGTAATGGCTATTATTATAATTCTTAAAATGAAGTAAATAGTGACGTAATGTTATTTATTACACCGTCCTCAGTCAACCATAGCAACATCTGCACCTATAAGCGTTGCTCCGGTATACAGGGTGCTTCAAAGTGATTTCATCAGGTGATTTCATCAGACGCCGAGATGTGATAGATCACGTAATGGGAAGCACGTTTTGTTAGACCCAGAATGTTCTCTGATACTTTCCAGCGACGCTAGGCGTCTTTTAGTATGAGTTACGCCACTGAGAGGCGGCTGGATGTAGGCCCTCTGCGATGTACATCTGCACTGCATGTTGCCAAAATTTCAGTCTACTGCTCCACGTGATAGGGGGTAAGCCAAGTTAGCGATTGGCTTCTAAAATTTTTCTGCACTTAGGTTTTTAAGATTATCTTCTTGGAAACCAATCTATGAGTTTATTGTGTCAGGTAGTATAGTGATGCAGCACATTTGGTTAGCAGACCCTGGGGTTCGGTGAGGTCTCGTCCTCCCATTGCCACATAATTCAGTAAAAACACGCCTACAGTCATGAGGAAGTGTCAACGAACATTTCATCTCTAAAATAGTTGTTACCCATGACGTGGCCTATTATCCCCAGACGTTTGCTGCAATCCCTGTCCCCACAGTCAACAATAAGCCTGCTTACAAATTCGATTCCTTGTATTCTTCTACGTTTTTAACTTCTTTCAGTTATCGTGCAGCTTCGGGTACATGGTTCGCTGTGCTGGCGCAATGATAGATACACACATCTACCCATGATGCTTCAGCACACCCTACTATTTTCTTTATTTTCTAGGTGACAGTGGTCTATCGTCTCTTCCACTACTACTGAAATCTGAAGTTGCTATCACAGCATTGTTGTGATGATAGAAAGTATAAACAATGTAAGCCATAACGGAAAAAAGGAATATCTACTCCACTGGTGCATCTGTATTAATCAGGTATGGTGATAAGGAAAACACAATTATGTTGTTGTGATACATTCATATCTGCTTCATTTAATAAATTAATGGGAAGGAATCTCGCAGTTCAGCATTATGTCGACAATGAGTTTATTAGAGACTCAAAACTTTTTTGAAATCACCTCACGAACTGAAACACTTACTTCTTCCTTTTATCCACACATGTTTCACAACCTGGAATACTGATTCTGTCACAGGGATTTTATTTAAGTAAATAAACGGAATACATAAATTAACTCGGTGATAACTGCAATGGCGGTGACGATCATGTATAAAGATAGTTATACGATTGTAAAATAACGTAATTGACATAAAAAATGACATTGTCTAACAGTACCGAAATGAATTTAATAATTAAACCTTAAATGAAAATTAATAATTATTTTTATGTGCAAGGTTGGTCAGGGAATAAAGTAAAATATTTAAAAAACTTTCAGTTTTAGTTTTTGGAAAATTAATTTTTTTTTTCACTTTGTATATCCGCAAAAGTACGTGCACGTGGTCACATGTACCAAAACCCGAAGATAAATCAACAGAAATCTTTTAATACTACACAAAAACTTGAAAAACATAAAGGGGTTTAAAAAATAAGATTCTCTGGTAGCGCAGATAAACAAACCAATATGTAGATTCAATCTGTATTACGATCATGGGGTACGTTCCTCTGAAAGTAATGAGTTACCGCCAAATTCTTTAGGTTTAAAGACGGTAACTAACAGTACATTGATAAGAATAATTAGCATTTAAAATAATAGGGTAGCTAATCCTAGTTTATTATTTAGCTTCCACAGATTCATAAATTGTGCCATAATGAAATTTTAATATATCAGCTTACAAATTTATAATGTAAATGCGATAGTATAAATAACTATTTTAATCAACAGCTTACAAAAATTTGTTCCCACACTGGAGATTAGTGTACTTTAGTCAGATATGGAATGAACGAAAGCATTTTTTAATGTTTATTCAAGCACAAATTCACTTTGCATCTTTACACATCACATAATTTTTTGCAGCTGGGAAGTTTAAATATTGTTCTCATCTAGTTCCAAACGGGATAATACTTACTTAAGTGCCGACCGCGGTGTTCTAGCGGTTCTAGGCGCTCAGTCCGGAACCGCGCGACTGCTGCGGTCGCAGGTTCGAATCCTGCCTCGGGCATGGATGTGTGTGATGTCCTTAGGTTAGGTAGGTTGAAGTAGTTGTAAGTTCTAGGGGACTGATGAACTCAGAAGTTAAGTCCCATAGTGCTCAGAGCCATTTTTGAACTTACTTAATTATACACAATTATACACTAACACGATGTTGCAAGTAGCACAGGTACTAGAAAACAAACACAATTTATGATTTTACTTATTCGCATTCAGAACATCGAATAATCAGCGTACAATAAAGGTATGCTGCGCCGAAATATCGAGGGCACGAAAAGAACACCGTCAAGTAGCGCAGACTAGTGGCCAATTCTTTTCTTTTTTTCCCTTCACAGCTACGTCTATACAGAGAAGCGCGGCAATTGGCAATGTTTGATTCTCACTGACAGAAGAGGAAATCCTGTTCTAACTGTTTTCCAGATGTGTGAGGCAGCGCAGTGCAGGATTAAGAAGACGAGAACGGAACGTTACATGCTTTGAGCCTCAGATTAATTACTTCCTTTAATATTGTTTATGACGCTATTTCCTCTACCGTATTTTCTCCATTCTGTGCCGCATTACACAATACTTCCACTGACGCTGCCAAACTAAGCCATGGATGTGTCTGTACAATGTTAAATGTAATGCTGCGGCTAGTGTTATTACTCTTTTAAGTCAGTAAACACTACAAATTACTGTAACCTGTCACAATTTATTTTTATTTACGGTAGAAATTTCGGAGGTATAAACTTCCATCATGAAGTGGATTTGTGTCAATCAATAAAATATGGATTTACTATAAGCACGACTTTTGGGTAACCTGTTGCGCTGTCTCCAGTGTTAAAGGCTGCTTTTCCTTTCGTTGTTTCGTCGCATATAATATGACTTGCAATTACCTCATCACATAAATTTTGTATAGTCTACAACAGTTCCTATGGACTGTTACTATCCTTACTGAATGCGTTAGCACACTGGACTCGCATTCGGGAGGACGACGGTTCAATCCCGCGTCCGGCCTCCTGATTTAGGTTTTCCGTGATTTCCCTAAATCGCTCCAGGAAAATGCCGGGATGACTCCTTTGAAAGGGCGCGGCCGACTTCTTTCCCCATCCTTCCCTAGTCCGATGAGATCGATGACCTCGCTGTTTGGTCTCTTCCCCCAACCAACCCCAACCCTTACTGAAGGATCTGAATTCTTAAACAATCTCTGCAACACCACGTCCCATAAAAAAAATTTATTTTGGGAGAGTTTTACTTAGGGAGAGTTTTACTTATTATCTGGCGTTTACAGAAACCGGAAAGATCAACCGGCATCCAGCAGAAACACCCACTTCATCCCCTTTATCAGTCGGTAGCCTTGCTACATTCTACATCTACATAAATACTCTGGAAATCACACTTAAGTGTCTGCAAAGGGTTCATCGAAACACCTTCACAATAACTTTCTATTATTCCTCTCTCAAACAGCGCGCAGAAGAAAACGGACACCTGTAACTTCCCGCGCGAGCTCTAATTACCCTTACTTTATTATGATGATCGTTCCTACATATGTAGGTCGATGTCGGCAAAATGTTTTCGCATTCGGAGGAGAAAGTTGGTGATTGAAATTTCGTAAGAAAGTCCTGCCGCAACGAGAAACATCTTTGTTTTAATGATGTCCACAACAAATCCTGCACCATTTCAGTGACCCCTCTCTCCCTCGATAATACGAAACCTGCTGCCCTTCTCTGAACTCTCTGGATGCGCCCCGTTAACCCTATCTGGTATGGATGCCACACCGCGCACCAGAACTCCAAAACAGGGCGGACAAGCATAGTGTAAACGGTCAGTTTATTAGATATGTTGCATCTTCTGTTCTGCCGTTCTGCCAATAAAACGAAGTCTGTGGTCCGCCTTCGCTACAAAATTTTGTATGTGTTCTATCCAGTTTAAGTTGTTCAGAATTGTTATTACTAGGCATTTATTGAATTTACTGCTTTTAGATTTGGTTGATTTAACGTGTAGTCGAATTTTAATGGATTAATTTTAGCAATCATATGAATGACTTCATACTTTTCATTATTTAGGATCAATTACCAGCCGGCCGCGGTGGCCGTGCGGTTCTAGGCGCTACAGCCCGGAACCGCGGGACTGCTACGGTCGCAGGTTCGAATCCTGCCTCGGGCATGTATGTGTGTGGTGTCCTTAGGTTAGTTAGGTTTAAGTAGTTCTAAGTTATAGGGGACTGATGACCTAAGATGTTAAGTCCCATAGTGCTCAGAGCCATTTGAACCATCAATTACCAAATTTCGCACCAAACAGATGAATGACTTCAAACTTTTCATTATTTAGGATCAATTGTCAAATTTCGCACCATACAAAAAATGGTTCAAATGGCTCTGAGCACTATGGGACTTAACATCTGTGGTCATCAGTCCCCTAGAACTTAGAACTACCTAAACCTAACTAACCTAAGGAAATCACACACATCGATGCCCGAGGCAGCATTCGAACCTGCGACCGTAGCGTTCACGCGGTTCCAGACTGAAGCGCCTAGAACCGCACGGCCACATCGGCCGGTTGACCCCATACAGATATCTTTTCTAAATCGTTTTGGAATATGTTTTGATCTTGTGATGACTTTACTAGACGATAAATGACAGCATTATCTGCAGGACGTTATAACACTACCGTAGAGAACGCTGAAAATCACGTGTGTTTTACTCGATGACTTTCCGTCCGTTACCACTAACTGTGACCTTTCTGACAGGAAATCGCGAATCCAGTCGCGTAACTGAGTCAATATTTCGTAAGCACGCAATTTGATTACAAGCCTTCTGGAAATATAGAAGTACGGAATCAGTTTGAAATTCCTTGTCGACACCCCTCCAGTTGTGTTTCTCAAGAATGATGTTTTCTAAATCCGTTGCGTCAATAGACCGTTCTAATCGAGGTAATTCAATATGTTTGAACACAGTATGCGTTCCAAATATCCTGCTGCATATCGAAGTTAATGATATGGGCCTGTAATTTAGTGAATTACTCTTATTGTCTCTCTTGAATTTTGATTCGACCTGAGCAGCTTTCCAGTCTTTGGGTACCGACCTTTCGTCGAGCGAGCGGTTGTATATGATTAAATATGGAGCTATTGCGTCAGCGTACACTGAAAGGAATCTAATTTGTCGTACACTGAAAGGAACCTAATTGGCACGTATACTGAAAGGAACCTATTTGGTATACAGTATGGACCGGAAGAATTGTTTTTATTAACTGATTTAAGTTGCTTCACTACTCCGAGGATATCTATTTCTAAGTTACTCATGTAGGCAGCTGTTCTTTATTCGACTCTGGTAACATTTACTTCGTCTTCTTTGATGAAGGGATTTCGGAAAGCTGTATTTAGTAACTCTGTTTTAGCAGCAGTGTCATCGATAATATTTCAATTGCTGTCGCGCAGAGAGAGCGATGATTATATCTTGCTGCTAGCATACTTTACATGCGACTAGAATAATGCTATATAAAGCCATTTTTCCGTGTTGACGGTGCGTCAATAGATCGTTCTCTTCGGGGTAATTAAACATGTTTGAACACAATAAATATTCCAAATCCCTGACGCATATCGACGTTAATAATATGGGCCTGAAATTTAGTGAATTACTCCTATTGCCTCTCTTAAATATTGGTGTGACCTAGGGAGGAACCGAACTTTCCTGTTTACCTGTAAGTCTGTGCTGAAGGCGACTTGTTCCCTGCCTTACTTCCCATCACGTAGACATTCCAATCGCCGGTTCGCTCTTACGTCACAGCTTTAAAATC
This sequence comes from Schistocerca nitens, assembly GCF_023898315.1. NCBI lineage: Eukaryota > Metazoa > Arthropoda > Insecta > Orthoptera > Acrididae > Schistocerca > Schistocerca nitens. The sequence continues at coordinate 291,265,125 of NC_064614.1, read as the reverse complement.
TGCTGCCCTTGATGCAAAGTTAAGAATGCCCGCTGTGTGCTCCGTGAGACTCTCTCTCTTCTGTCTCTTTAGTGTTAAACCCTGAGGTTGGTTTGAAAACAGTACGCCATACCCTTAACTGTCCACCTTCCTTCACATTTACACGTATGTAGCACATCTCACATCATATATTATTTGTTGTTTGTATGACATCGTTGGTTGTCCCAGGCAATGATTTCCCTCAATAGCTCCTTCTGCTATTGTTCCAATGATGATGTGTCCCACGAGTTTGTCTCTTCTTGCTTGGACGTGCCTCCACAGAGATCTGGGTTTTTGGTACTCTTCTGGGCATATTTTCATTGATAATTCTCACTCTCTAGCCGCTCGTTATCGTACTGTAGCACCAAGTCTACGGGACAGCCGTGTTCTCTCTTGTTTTCACATTGTCCAAGATTCACACCCGTATTGGGACACACTGCAAACAAATGCTTTCATGATCCGTGTCCCTATTTCCAGACTGATGTCCTTGCTGGTAAGTAACTTCTTTCTCAAATTAAATACAATTTTGGCCTGCTGTATTCTACCATCCCTTGTTATCGTGCTTCCCAGGGAACTAAACTCCTCTGTCATTTCTAACACTGCTCTTGCAGTTCTTATTCTTAAAAGTCCTTACTCCTGTCCAGCAGTGAGTACCATCATTTTAGTCATTCGGTTGGGTATTCACATACCACGCTGATTAAAAGAAATATTTTCCATTGTGTTGAGGAAGCCCCTAAGATCTGCTTCCGTCTCCGTCACCACAGCAATATCATCTGCATAAAGCAGCATGTCTATTTTCTTTCGATTAATAGTGATCGCCACCTCGGCAGTTTCGCGACTTGGTCTATAGTATCCTGGCTGTAATAAATGAATATAAGAGGAGAGATAGCACATTCTGGTCTCATGTGTTTTCTAACTTTTGCTTCTTGTTCCTGAGGAAAATTCCTAATAAGAAAGATTTCGTTTGTTTTGTTTTTATTTTGGATCTGCCTTCTTCAGCACTATGAACATCTCTTGGCAGATAATATTATAGAATACCTCTTTCATGTCTACAAGAAATATAAGTTGGTTTATTTTGCTGAATTTGTTTTTCAATAAGGAGCCTCAACTTCTGTTGTTCCTAAATCCCTGCTGAATCCAAACTGATCTTCACTCAGCGAATCCTCCACTTTCTACTTAATCCTCCACACAATTATCCTTATGAGTATTATTGGTGCATGTGATAGTGGGCTTGAGGTTCGGTACTGCCCACAATTCGTAGCTGCTGCCTACTTCGGCATAGCAAACACGACGCATTTCTGGAAGTCGGTTGGTGTCTCTCCTGTGTCGTAGATGGACCTAATCAGTTTTAGCAGCACCATTTTCGTGTTATCACATTCTTAATTAGTTGTACAGCAATATCACCAGCACAAGTTGCTCTGTTCGGCCGTTCTTTAAGAATTTTCTCAAAATATTCTTGCAGAATGTCGTCTCCTTTCTCATGTTCATCTGCATCCTATTCTTTTCATGTTACATCCTGCGATAAAGGTGTTCCGGCATACAGTTCCTCAATGTATCCTTTCCATCCCTTTCCAGCATCTTCACCAAGGAGCATTTTCCTCTCTTTGTCTTCTACTGAACCCGAGAGTGTCGTTTTGTACTTGTTAAAAATTTATCTGCTGTTCTGTCTGCATCTACCTCTACATGTACTATATCAGTTCTTTCATTTCGCACATGTTGTTCTACTTTTCTGCACATTTCTTCAATACAGTTCCTTTTGCTTTCGTAATTTATATATGGACTAAATTCCTTAGTCTCCTGTATTCCGCTTTTTCTTGTTCGTCAGTTGTGCTTTTGTATAGGCTTCTATTTTCACTACGCTGAACAACATTTACTGTAATCCATTTTCTCTTGTTTTTAGGTTTAGTTATCCCAAATACTGTTACTGCTTTATGTATACGAGATTTAATTTGCTTCCAGCATTCTTTTGGTCCGCCATGTTGGAAATTTTTAGCTAGGTTTCCAGTTTCCTGTGGATATTGCCTAGTCAGTCCCTCAGTATTCAGTTTTTAATTTCAGTTTTATAGTACTTTTCTTCATGATTATATTTTTCCGTCGTTAAGAGTGCGTTGTTTGTCTTCTTTATTTTTTAAACTTCAAATATGTGCTGTAATTGCTACAGTAAACTGTAAAAATTGGTAACTTACTGCGTGTTTACTATCGTGGGACCGATAATTTATACGCAAGTTACTGGGCAGACACACGTGACTAGTTTCTCATATCATTTATTAATTAAACTTTTCGTTCACGATTCTCCTCCAAAAATAATGATGGGAAACGATGTTGGTGTGTGTCACTGATTAACAGATAAATGCTGTCCTAAAAATTACAATTACATTCACTTGTTTTCTTGAAACGGAACACAAAATTGATCAGGAATTTATACAAGGAACGCCGGCTGGTGTGGCCGAGCGGTCCTTGGCTCTACAATCTGGTCGGCTGAAAAATCAACCCTACAGCCCAGAATTGCGTATGTTACCGCCAGTAGGGAACAAGGTGGCATTTGATGCTACTCGTGGTCGGTCGCTGTCTGGAATAGGCTCCACCTTGGAAAACGAGAGGAGCACGAACGCGAAAAAAACCGTTTATCCGGTTGGCCGGATTAGTGAAACTACGAATTAAATTAATCTGTAGTTGCTCCCTCAAATTCTCTGCTGCCCGGCGCTCAGAGAGGACCCCCCCCCCCCCCCCTCCCGCATGTACGAGAACTCGGCCAATCGTCGCCTTTAAACGAAGCTTTCGCCAATCACGGTCTTGCAACAAGTCCGTCTAGACTCCCATTATCGCACTCCGTCAAATTAGGAGCCAATAAGCCGGCCGCGGTGGCCGAGCGGTTCTAGGCGCTTCAGTCCGGAACCACGCGAATGCCTCGGGCATGCATTGTGTGATGTCCTTAGGTTGGTTAGGTTTAAGTAGTTCTAAGTTCTAGGGGACTGATGACCTCCGATGTGAAGTCCCATAGTGCTCAGAGCCATTTGATGTTTTTTTTAGGAGCCAATACCATTCCTCCGCGCCAATTCCCGACAGTGGCTGCAAATGTGTGCTGAAGTAACAGTCGAGCAGCCTATCCTAGCGTGCGCCGGAACTTTGCGCGGGAAGCTTAACTGACGTGCTACATGTGGCGCCGTTCTGTCGGCTATCGCATGGAGTTCAGTGACCATTTCTCTGAAACAAAAGCACCGAGCTGGCGCGTTGCTGCCCAAAACATGAGACTTCCGTAAGAAAACTGCCCCTTGTCATTGCAAAAATAGGTAGCGTCCATCGCTCTGGCCTCTGAAACACGACATCAAAAGAGAAAGCCACCAGCCGCGTGTCGGAACTCTGTGCAGAATTCCCACAGAGCTGCCCCCCCCCCCCCCGGTTCTGACCGTTCACTGTTATTGTGAGTGGTAGACCTCCTCAAAGCCCAAAAGTTCCCACTCGTCTCCAATGTGAAATGAACTGAATTACGATATGCTTGCATCCTATTCTCGACCATGTACATGATGCCGGTAAAAAGCATCTGATTACCTACTTTACATGACAGTGTAGTATGGTGGCGAAATGACATTAACTTACATGTATACAAATTAAGATCTTAAAAATGCAAGATAGGCTGGTTGACGGCCCTTAATAAATGTATGTAGAGGTCAGAGGACCTCTCATCTTGCAACATAAACAGCTTTTGTCTGGCTTCTGAAGCCACTGTAGTAGCATTAATTTTTGAAAATCCTTCCGAACGCGATTAAACTGTTCCTCCAACCGTTCCAAAACGTTATAAGCCATGTATACTGGGCATCACTTAACCACAGCGCGCTGTTAGCCCAGGGCTATTTCAGGGACGAGGAGGAACGTTACCTGAGGATTATTAAACAAGTAAAAATGGTTTACGGGATACTGAGGTAAATCTTGGTTCCTGCAGGAGGGCCTCAACGCAGCGAGGAGCCGCCGTAATCCCGGCGGCCTGCGTTCGACTGCGCCGACGGATCCGCCGATATTGACGCAGCTTAAGCAGGATCAGTCTGGCGCGGCGGTGGCGGCAGCGGTAGCGGCTAGCAGCGCGGGCGTAAGGCCGGGCCCGCAGGCGAGGCAAAGGGCGCACCGCTCCTGAGGACCGCGTCAGCAATTTACGTGTCACAAATGACCATCACTGTCCGTCCATTCGTTTTCTTCGTCGTGCCGTCCGTTTCTCGTCACACTTGGTCGCAGCGCCCATGCTAGATTCCTCATAACTAACGTATTGTTAAGGGGGGTAAATACAGGGAGCGAAAGGCTATTTACAACTTGTACAGAAACCAGATGGCAATTATAAGAGTTGAGTGGCACGAAAGGGAAGCATTGCTTGGAAAGGGAGTGAGACAGGTTTGTAGCCACTCCCCGATGTTATTCAATCTGTATATTGAGCAAGCAGTAAAGGAAACAAAAGAAAAATTTGGAGTAGGAATTAAAATCCATGGAGAAGAAATAAAAACTTTGAGGTTCGCCGATGACATTGTAATTCTGTCAGAGACAGCAAAGGACTTGGAAGAGCAGTTGAACGGAATGGACAGTGTCTTGAAAGGAGGATATAAGATGAACATCAACAAAAGCAAAACGAGGATAATAGAATGTAGTCAAATTAAATCGGGTGATGCTGAGGGGATTAGATTAGGAAATGAGACACTTAAAGTAGTAAAGGAGTTTTGCTATTTGAGGAGCAAAATAACTAAAGATGATAGAAGTAGAGAGGATATAAAATGTAGACTGGCAATGGCAAGGAAAGCGTTTCTGAAGAAGAGAAATTTGTTAACATCGAGTATAGACTTAAATGTCAGGAAGTCGTTTCTGAAAGTATTTGTATGGAGTGTAGCCTTGTGTGGAAGTGAAACATGGACGATAAATAGTTTGGACAAGAAGAGAATAGACGCTTTTGAAATGTGGTGCTACAGAAGAATGCTGAAGATTAGATGGGTGGATCACATAACTAATGGGGAGGTATTGAATAGAATTGGAGTTTGCGGCACAACCTGACAAGAAGAAGGGACCGGTTGGTAGGACATGTTCTGAGGCATCAGGGGATCACAAATTTAGTATTGGAGGGCAGCGTGGAGGATAAAAATCGTCGAGAGAGACCAAGAGATGAATACACTAAGCAGATTCAGAAGGATGTAGGTTGCAGTAGGTACTGGGAGATGAAGAAGCTTGCACAGGATAGAGTAGCATGGAGAGCAGCATCAAACCAGTCTCGGGACTGAAGACCAAAACAACAAGAACAACAACAACAATGTATTGTTTGTTCCCTGTATTGCGTAATTTATTGTATACGTAGGCAACGGTGCAGAACTCCGGTCTTCAATCTTACGGGTCTAAAACACTAAGACTTGGTAAAACATTATTGGCGTGGAATACGGCGGCTATGATGAATTAAGGTTTCCAGAAATTACGGCAACGTATCGCCTTTGCTTGCAGTAATTTCTGAAATACTTGTTATTTTTGTAGCGGACGAATATTCAGGGGAAGATTGCTATCGACGCAAAATCTAAAGAAAATATGTTACAAAACACTTGGGTATTTTAATAAATATTTTATTTTCAGTGTAACTTGAACGCAGTATTTTGCATTCCACTGCAGCATACACAGAAGTCGTAAATGTTCACTGTTAATGAAATATTTGAAACATAAAAACATGTTCCATCGGCTCAGTTAAGGGTACTGGTCTCTTTCATTGAGCCAGGCAGTTTCCGTGAATATGCTGTGTGGTAATTAACTGTTAAATGATACACACATCTAAATAACTGTCAATACATTTCACACTCTTTTTATTTTTAGAAGTTTTTTTACTAGCAAAAAAATGTGCAAATGTGTGTGAAATCTTATGGGACTTAACTGCTAAGATCATCAGTCCCTAAGCTTACACACTACTTAACCTAAATTATCCTAAGGACAAACACACACACCCATGCCCGAGGGAGGATTCGAACCTCCGCCGGGATCAGCCGCACAGTCCATGACTGCAGCGCCTAGACCGCTCGGCTAATCCCGCGCGGCGTTTTATTAGCATCTTTAATCGAATAACAGGTGTTCGAATCCAAGGAGGGTAAGGGTAGAAACGTCCCCTCTGACAGTAAAAGAAAGAAAATCGTATTAAACTGAGTATCAGACCACAAACCATCAGAAAACATAACGAAAGCCATTATTTAAATTTTGTTCATAGGGCCTACTTAGGCTGAAGATTAGACAAAATTCGATGGGCCCTCATTCAAGACAATTCGCACTGCATCGCTTAAAGACACCTAGTCTCCGTCCACTGCACATAATTTTATATTGCGTATATGACAAAATGGTGTGACTTTCTAGTACTTTCCAATAATGATTTTAGAAGTTTAATCACTATTTCATATGAACGCGACTTTTCAATAATACTAATCAATTAGGAGAACATAGTTCAAATATTACCTTTTTTTCATTGTTGCTTCGTGTCTTCGTGGAACAACTCGCCACTATGATGGCGAATTTTGGGCAACCCGGGGTCCCTGGAAACTGCTTCTATCTCACGCTTTTCGGCTTCTAGAATTGTCGAGTGTTGGGTACCGTTGGGTGGTACATTGTAGACATTGTTGATTATATTAGAGCAGATGCGCCAAATACTTGCTTATAGTAAGTAATATTTACGACAGGCTTTTTCGGCTTTATCACTATTTTCAGGTACCTGAAATTGCAATTTTGGTGAGAACAGGTATAGATGCCGATGACATTTATATTAATGTATCTCCATTGTACTCATGTCTCGATTGATGTGACGTCCGTATTACGTCATTAGTGGACCATTATATAACTGTCACTTGTTTAATGAGACGTCAAGATGTTGAAAAGAACTGTTATTTACGACGTGATAGCTGTTTGACAGTTACACACTGACGACGCTATATGTTTACAAAGATTGTGTAAATGAACAGCGTTAATATTAGCTTTGGTTGTTGAATTCGTTACCTCTGATTTATGTATTTTCGTGTTCTAACAGCTCAATACAATTTTTGAGGCAGTACCTGTGTCTACATTCTGTATGTTCGTTTAATATTTCTTGTGGGTATTTTGTATTGTACATATAGAATTCTATTTCTTCAAGAGTGTTCACTGCAAAACTTTTTGGTATTCTGTGCAGAATCTGTAGTGCATTTTAGATCGTATTTTTCAAGTGTAGAATGAGGCTCTATTGACCATATTCGCTCTCTCTAATGTTCTTTATATCTCATGTAAAAACCTCTTCGTGTTTGGCCAATGTAAATGCTATTACAGCTGCCACATGTGAGTTTACATATGCCTGTGTTATCATATTTCGATGTTCCAGAACGTAATTTTATTGAAAGTTGGTCATTATTTTTAAACGCTAGTTGAATATTTGTGGCTTTAAAAAATACACTCCGCTGCAGGGTGAAAATCTCATTCTGGAAACATCCCCCAAGCTGTGGAAAAGCCAAGTCTCCGCAATATCCTTTTTTCCAGGAATGCTATTTCTGGAAGTTTCGCCGGAGAGCTTCTGTGAAGTATGGAAGGTAGGAGACGAGGTACTGGCGGAAACAGAGCTGAGAGGACGGGTCGTGAGTCGAGTTTACGTAGCTCAGATGGTAGAGGACTTGCCCACGAAAAGAAAAGGTCCCGAGATCGAGTCTCGGTCCGGATCATAGTTTTAACCAGCCAGGAAGTTGCATTAATCTTGTTGGAGACTCTACCAAGGCAGACTGCTGGTATTTATTTTATTTTCTACGTCGGTGATGTTTCTCGACTTAGGCAGATCTCGCTATTTATTGTGCTCTGCTCTGCTATTTAACATTTGTAGTATAATTTTGTGATTATGTTGGGGTCAAAATCATTTGTATAGGCTATTTGTTCGTGAGATATAAAGAATACATTAGAGAGAGAGAGAGAGAGAGAGAGAGAGAGAGAGAGAGAGAGAGAGAGAGAGTGAATGAATATAATCAGTCGGGCTTCTTTCTACACTTGAAAAATCAAAATCACGCTGCTGTGCAGGTTCTGCACAGAATACCATAAAGTTTTGCAATAAAGACTTTTGAACAATTAGAAATCTATATGTACACTAGAAAATACCCACAAAAATGTTAAACGAACGTACAGCATTTAGACACAAGCGCTACCCGAAAAACTTTATTGAAATTTTAGAACACGATGATTAACTTATTGGAAGTAACATATGCAACAATCGAAGACAGTCGTATCAAGATTTTGCTGATAAAATAATATTGCTTTTCATCTACACAATCTTTGTAAACATTTAGCGTCGTAAGAGTGTAACTGTCAAACTGCTGTCACGTCATAATTAACATTTTGTTTTCAACATCTTGACCTCATTTACCATCCTGCTAAAGCAGTGACAGTTAGAAAACGGTCCAGTAACGACGCAATGTGGACGTAACATCAGTCTAGACGTGAGTACAATGCTGATACTTCAATATACAAGACATTGGCAGCAATACCTCTTGTCATCAAAACTGTAACTGTAGGTACTTGAAAATGGTCGTAAATAAAGATTACTTGTTATAAGATGCTATTTGATGGATCTGCTCTAATAATCATGACGTTATCAGACATACATAATGCTGCTGGCCGTAAACAAGAAAAAATTTTTGATGTTGTTCGGCAGTGGGCGAGTAAGCAGTCAGCATAGATGATTGCAGTAATTCTTTCTTGTGAAAGTGTTTGAAGCAATGAACGGGACGTTACGAGAGGGATGCACATAACTGCGAAAGTTGATTTATGCACTCCACACTAGTAATCACGAAGATGTAAATCGAAATCGGGAACTGAGGGAGAAAAATACTGTAAACTCCGCTGAATCAAATTTAATTTTTACAGTTTCCCTGCAGCGATTAACACGAAACTACCCCCCCCCCCCTTCCGCCGTCTTACCATGGGAAACGACATTGGCAAGCTTCTGAGCCGTGTCTAATAACTTACCTGTAGGCAGTACGTTAAATCTTGAATTACTTTCTTACTTGTTAAACTTGATATTAAATTAACGGTTGTCGATGAAAAATTGAGTCGTAAGTAGAGGAATATTATAAGTCGGCAACTTAGAGAGATAATCCCACAAAACTTAATATTAACTTTGACGAACCAACGTACGAATTAAGGTATCCAGCTGCGCCACGAGACAAAAAAAGATGGATTGTCTCCCAGCAGTTGTTTTGAATAATGGAATATTGAAATATAAAGATGCGAAGCGGAAGCTTGTGCTCTTGGCTTCGAATAAACCACAGTAATTCACTGTTAGGGACAGTTTTCTGATGGGCGGATCACAAGTGAATTGTAAACCTACTTCTCCCAAGGCGTAATATATCGTCTTTCACAGTGACCGTTTGCACCGAGGCACCGGTATGAAAGCCACTACAACCAAGCTCTAGTATTTTGTAGAAAATTTCGGGCATAATATTGCGAGTGAGATATTAATCATATTTCAGTTTGTGGTTTTTTGAATATGGGACTAGTGTAATATCATTTGCATTAACTGTATTCAAAGGCACGCAGAGATACAAGGAGCGTGTTTAGAGGAAACATTCAGTATAATATTGTTTTCAGTGAATTACCACACAAAACGTACAACGCAACTAAGAGTTTAACCTCTTGGGTTAAAGCTTACACGAACTTTTCCATATGTTCGGTCCTTCTACATTTTAGTGTGAGAAAGGTCAAATTACGGACGACTAATGCAATTTTCTGCGTTCTCATACACAGTAATATGACAAACTGACGTTAAAAAGATAAAAATTTTCCTCTTCGTTATCGTAGTGATATGAGATGAATCCAGGTTAACAAAACATGAAAACGATAATGTATATTTTAGTCAGTGAAGTAGAGTGCAATGTAAGTCTAACACCTGCCTATATAAGATTGTTAGGAAATGAAGTAGTTAGAAAACAAATGACGCGCTGGTCTAAGTAAGTCTTTTATTACTGTCGCAAAGACGGAATATATCCCATTCCAGGTCTTTCCCTACGTATCACTCAAAATCATATCAGGAAAGTGCGAACATGTAGAGTACCAAACGAAATTTCTGACTGCATTGTGGATTCGTTAGTAAGGAGAACACGTGTTAGTTTGTACAGAGAGAATTGCAAGTGTATCGGATCGTTGCCGTCCACGTTGTATAATAACTTGACAGACAAGTTTTTAAAGATGATGATGTTTTGTATAACAAAGCGCTGTCTCAAAAACCGCTCAAGTAGGGTCCGATCTTGATACTATGATTTCAAAGAGGTGCAAGATGTGACAACTTGCTTGAAATTCTCGAAAGTTCAAAACGATGTCATTCATAGAACACAAAAATTTTGTGACCTAAGACTTATACATCAGTGGTTCGCAAATGCAATCAGTCAATTCGTACAGTGATTGAAACGGAATCATCACACAGGGACAGTCGAGAGTAAAACCGGTGGCAGGTTTACGCCATTCGTGGGATACTGGAAAAATGAAATCTGTTTGCTAAGGAGATTGCTTATAAAAGTCTGTGGAATCCATACCAAATAATAGTCACAGGATATATTTAAAAGGGCAGCACAAATGGTTTGCTAACTTCACCAAAGGGAGGGCATCACTGAAATACTGAAAAACGAGAACTTGTCAGGCACTTGAATAAAGTCGTCAGCTATTTCTCCAAAGGCTACTTACGAAGTTTAAGGAATCAGTGGTAGTGAGGACTCTACTATTACACAAGAACGCCCTATGAATCGCACCTGTAACGGTTGAGAATACAAGACTACTTACATCATGCACAGAGGTGTTTGAGCATTTATTCATTCTGTACTCGATACGGCGTCTGAACGGAAGACAAGACTGGGCTTGCCATCCATCCCTATATATCTCGACAGTCATCTTTACGGACCTTCTTGTCCCGATATCCCGACAAGACCCGATTTTGTGACATACTGTTACGACGTTAGCTCAGTTACTGAAATGACACCACCTGTTAGCTCAACATATAAATGCAGCCTCAGTTAGTTTTATTTGTGTCAACAAGTTTATGTTGACAAAGTCATCTCAAAGCTGGCGTTGTATGTTACGTATCATGTATCGGCGATGCAAGCACCTACTACTTGGCTCCATCATTCGAAAAAATACCAGGCATTTCCAGTAGTACGGGACTGGAACAATTTAAGCAGTGCCAGTGAAGTATCGGATAGTTCCCATTTGAACAGTGAGCTGATAAGACAATTTTTTCTAATTGTAATGCGGACAACGAGTGCAAGTTAGTAATGTTTGAAGCATTTATTGCGGGTATATAGAGCGTGAAGTGTACAGCGTGTAAGGTGTCAGGCAAATCCAACACCTTCTATGAAAACCCTGACATGATAAGCAAATCCAGTAGTATGTCACATAGCTCCGAATAAATCGTGACATTAAATTAACCAAAGTAATACGAGTAACGAGTGAGCAAATGGAATACCACAGACTAACACAAGAATGCCTAAATGCATGTCACAACTTCCCACCGTGAGACAGACGCAGTTCCGAGGGGAGAAACGAGAACAGAAGCCGAGAGCAGAACTGTGTTAAGCTGGAAGGCCCTACGATAAGGGACAGACACCCACGTCGCCAGCTAACTGCTAGGACCACCCCAGCCGCAAGTTTTAGCGTGAGACTTTTTCGCGTCTCTGTTACGTCATGACCCCCCCCCCCCCCCCAGCCCATGTCAAAAGCTAGAGCCCTCCAGAAGAACAGTATAGATCTTACGATAACGCTAAAAGGGCCACCCCAGTCGCAAGTTTTAGCGTGAGACTTTTTCGCGTCTCTGTTACGTTGCAAACTTTAAAAACATTGCCCCACCACGAAAAGTATAACGTTTCTCATTCGATAGACAGAATTTTTGTGGGCGGAGCTTAAGGTTAACATTGTGACCCTGATTGGTCAGATGAAAACACAGCCAGATAGTTTTTTTTAAACCAACTTCGCTAAATTGTAGTAAGGAGAAGTTAGGAGAGAGTTGCTTCCTAGACGGCGAGGTGAGCGGAGCTGTGCTGCCCGCCACCCCCTGACGAACACCGACAAGGTAATGAACGCACGCGATGCTGCATAACAGCACATAAAGCTTCACTCAGAACTGCAGAAGTCTCATCTGTTACGCCCCCTTTTTGCGTAATACTAGTGTCGATCGTCAATTAAAGCTCATGGTGTACACATTAGCCACTTGAAGTAAAAATCTGAAATGCGATGATTTTTCTGTTATATAGTTATTGAGAAGCCACATCAGCCATTGTAATTTACGTCAAGTTAGATAAGTAATTAAAGGTAATTGAGGGTCACTGTAGACCATTTTGATAGTTTTCTCTTTTGTGAAACTTAATTTAAACCTAGATAATAGATGTGATATGGCATACGTCATCCTTCGATCCATTATAGAACTTGGAAACCCCTTCAGGAAATATTCGTTCACATTTTTGCTGAACGCAGTTGGTTTTTACCATCCTGTATTAAAACATTTCCTTTTATCAATAGTGCAATTTATAAACAATGGTTTGTGAGTAGAATAAAATTTCCAATGGTAAACTTAACTGCTTTTTCGACGATATTTTACCATCTAACTAAAAATAGGAAAGCCTTGAACCCCTTCCACTAAATTTAGCTAGTATTAAGATTCTTTTACAGGGAGTGCAGTGGAGCTGATGCTGAAATCATTAAGTATTTGGTTATATCAAAGCTAGTCTCACTGAACTCTTCTGAATTCTACATGTCATGTGCGGTCTGGCGTCTCCTTAGCAGCAACAGGTCCCAGGTTCAAACTAGTCAATTTCCTAAAAAACACACTCAGAGCGTCGTCGCGCGAAAGTGGTAGGGAGACACGATATAGAACAACAGACACCACGCAGAATGTTAAAAGCGATGTGTACTTCGATGACTCAAGTGTTAGTGTAGAGCGTTTACTTATCATAGCTTAGGAAAATCCGTAAGTATGGAAAGAGGAAATGTCATTTTTCGTATGATTATACAAAACAGTGGTCTTCTGTCAAGAAAGGACGTACGGATCAGGAAGCGTTGTGTGAGATTTGTAGCTGTTTCATCTCAGTAGCTCACGAAGATACGGGAGATGTGATTCTACGAAGAATCATACAAATAGATTCGCAGTAGCATCGACATCAAAATCTGTTTCTACACTAACGATTACAATAGATACCCAAGAAGAACTGCTCGTTGGTGCTGCAGAACTAACAACAGCTTACAAAGTTATCAACCGTCATTAATCCTTCACTTCTCTTAAATGTACCGTAAAACTGAATACCACGATGTATCCTGCAAAGCAGCCTACAGCCAGGACCAAAGCTACTGCGATTGTCAAAAATATCCTCGTATGACACTCCGTGTCCGAACGCTTAAAACAATTCGAAGAAGTTTCATTTTGCGGCATAGGCATCGCCGCATCGGACCACATGGCCTAAAAGATGTTTCCTTCAGTTGTTCATTACTTTACTGAAACTGACCGAATCCAGCAGAGGATACTGAAGTTTGATTCACTGAATAACAAAACATCGGAGACAACTACGAAGTTTTGTCTAAACCCTTTAAGACAACTGCGAATTCCATTAGATAAATTAATCGCTTTTTGTGGAGACAATACCAACACCAACTTCGGAGGGCTTCATCGACGCATCCAGCTTAATGTGTTTCACCAAATGAAAGAGGAACTAGAAAAAAAATGTAGAAGTAATTTGATGTCCTGCGCACATTCCTCACAATACAGCATCAAGCTGCTGTAACCTTAACTTTCGACATTGAAATAATAGTCATGAAAATATTTTATTATTTTCGATGCACACGGTAAGGTCAGAGAAGCTGAAAGAGTTCGGCTTATACGTTGATGTCAGTCATCAGACTCTTCTGTCTCACTCAAAAACAAGATGGTTGTTGTTAATGCCCGCAGTGTAGAGAAATCGTAAGCTCTGGATTTCATTAAAACAATTTTCTGACGCTGAAGACAGGCCACCTAAAATAATTTCACATTTTTTCCATAGTCAGATCAGTGAAATCTACTTCATGTTTGCAAAAAAAATGTAGAAAGCTTGGAGAAGAATAAAGTCTCGACAATTGAAATAAGAAATATATTAATGGACAATCAAAGACGTCTGTATGAAAGGAAGCCTAATAGTTTTATTGGCATGCAAACCAGGATGAATTCGAACAAATTAAAGAACGAGAACACTAACCTAGACATAATTAATTTGATTTAGAAATCAAAGGTAGAGACAATTGCTTTCTATACAATAACTCTTGATTACTTACAAGGGGAGGCTGCGACATTGGGACCACAGATTTACTTCAAACTTTGTACGCCTTCAGTAGGGCATTAAAAAGCTTCATGTGCAATTAGTAGCCCGCATCTCGTGGTCGTGCGGTAGCGTTCTCGCTTCCAACGCCCGGATTCCCGGGTTCGATTCCCGGCGGGGTCAGGGATTTTCTCTGCCTCGTGACGGCCGGGTGTTGTGTGCTGTCCTTAGGTTGGTTAGGTTTAAGTAGTTCTAAGTTCTAGGGGACTGACGACCATAGCTGTTAGGTCCCATAGTGCTCAGAGCCATTTGAACCATTTGCAATTAGTAAGTTTTACCACTCTGGCAATTCCGCAAACATCTTAAGAGATGTTTTACGCGTCTATTATGTGGCTTGTGTATCTGTGCGTAGGTGCCAGCGGTTAGGGTTTATGGTGGTCGGGTGATTAGCTTTGGACCTTCGTAAAAAGAGCTTGAATGAGGGGACGGTTTGACTTCCACTCAATCTTAATTATTAATCTATTTTATTCATCACATGTCACATTATGTAATTTATATGACATTTGAGAGACAATAAAGTGAAAAAATCCATGTGTATTTGCACGATCCTTAAATTTATGTTTTCCATGTATGTATGACAAACACCATCCTGCAACGTCTGATTTCGAGAGCACATCCGACCACTAATTTTTGTCGTCTGGTACATTGTGACTTACTATACTACTGTTTGTGAATAACGTCATTCGCATCACTGTTTATCGAGGTTCGACTTGGGCTTTCCAAGCCTGTCCCTCGTTCATGTAAATTTCATTACAAATACTAAATTACTCAAATAACATATGAAATTCACTACAACTTTACGGTTTTTTTTAAATCATATCATCTCTCAAATGTTATACAAATTAAATTATGCGTCCAGTGATGAAGAAAATATATATTAAAAATAAGTGCATTCGAACCGCTTCGCACCAATACATCATCACAGCCGCGTAGACCTTCTCCTACGATTTCCTCAGAATTGCTTTAGTAGTGCACCTAGTAGTTGTATACCTACTAAAGGTATACAGAGTTTGAAGCAAATCCGTGTACCCAACGTCGTGGCCTCTCATTGTTAGAGAGGTGTATTATTTGATTGGATAATACTATCCCAGATTGGGTGATGATTGAAAGAACTATTATATATCCGAATAAAAGTTGTGTGTGGATTTCAGATGACAATTTTTTTTTCAGGAACATACGTATTAAAAGAGCTTTTTAGAAACTGATCGTTTGCTGGGAAGTCTAAACACTCTGTGGAAGAAAGGTGGATTTACTTTCTTAATGAAACCGAAAATGCTGAACACAAATGCACACTGCTAGAATCATGTGAGTATTCGTTTTGTATTCTCGCATACAATGTCACTGTAGATGCCGGCCCAGTGGACTGAAGGAATAAATCGACTGCTGTCTGTAACTGTGGAATCAGTCTTACGGAGCCATTTTAACTACAGGCTCAATTGGATTTTTATAAAAACTTAAAATGGAGAAAAGACTTGCTGAAAAAGGTGAAGTCTTCCGAGGAATATGGTGTACTAACTATTTCTGCCGCAACAAGTTCCAAGTAATTGTGTTCTAATAAAAAGTGGTTATGTTAATTACAATTTTTACTTCATTTCTACAGCCCCATCTCAGAGTGTCCCGACGATGTCCCAGCTAGATACGGCAAACATGCCTAAGAGGTGTTACAAATTTAAAGATAGATACACAACTATGTCACTTTCTTAATTTCATGGATTCCAAACTATCATAACTGAAGCTTTTGTTAGCACTGCAGATAATATTTTCAGTGTTGCAGCACCCCATTCGAGTACTGATTCTACTAGACGCCCGTCGCAGTCAAACCAGCCTACGATCTGCAGGAAAAAAGACATTGCGAGCTCAAAAACTCTTTTAGATACGCTTCCTCTGTTGTGTCAGGTTAAACATTCGCACATACTGGCTGCATTGTGCAAATCTATACCTAAAAACCACACTGTTTTCCTTGTTATTCTTTGATACTCATTAGTAATAATAGAATAAATATTTTAGTATGGAAAATTCGCCACGTAAAAGCTTAACAATTGCATTAAAATAATATTTTATTTATTTTTTCATTACTGCCAAATGTCACTCACATATCTTGTCAGTGTTTATGACACTTATAGGCCCCAGTGAAATTTCAACATGAGAGACATGACGTTTCAGTTTATTACTTCCTTACATAGTTCAGGATGAGGCCCACGAGGAAGACAGGCCGTGGCGCATACATCACAGCACGTGACACTGCAGGTCTTACGAGTACCAGCAGCCGTCTCCAGTGTCGAGTGAGTAACTATTTCAGACGATTTTACTAATTTTTCGCTGCGTGTTTAAATGCATATTAGTTCTCGATAGCACATGACAAAATTAAGGCTTTTAGTCGGTACCTTTTCAATTAAACGTTAATTTCCCGTGGGTTCTGCACGGAGCTGAGCGTTCCCGAAGTGTGGCGGACAAGCCTACTAACGTGACGTCACAAGTTCGTTGCACGGCCCGTATATCTCGTTGGCGCCGAGTTCAGGAGATATGACGTCATAAGCATTGAGATTCGCAAAAAACTATGTTTCACTTAAAATGGAACGCTAATTATCCTGTTTATGTTCATTCAGCGCTGCATAATGAGAGCACTTAGCGACTTCCAACTAACTTTAAGCATAGTAACAAATCGGTCCCAAACTTTTTCCCCCGTTACATGATTAAAGCGAAATATTTATCACATTAACTCATTTGTAAAATAATCAGGCGTATAAAGCCGATTAATTCATGGCAGTTCTGTTATTTAATGACTCAGGGTTTACTAGTGTTCATTAAGGTATTTTGTTCAGTTAAATCTACGGTCATACACTGAAAGTCAGAGTCAAGTGCACGGCAGAAATTACTTGTCACAGTAATCCGTATAGAATGCGGAGAAGAATGCCTGCTTGAAAACGTTAAATGCGGCTTCACGCTAGGCTTTGATGTGTTCCTCATCTGGCCTATTATCCATTTCGTAATGATAACCGCTAGCGTCTAGCTCCTCTTCTGGATACACTGCAACAATGTACTATATTGACTTTACCGTCATAGGTACTGAGAAAAAGAAATTATGGCTGTAAAGCCTAAGTGGTTGTTGCATATGTTACATATCAATAGCGAAGACTTGTCTTCTGTTGCTGTAGTATCTGCAATTTATGACAGACTGTAGCAAAATGTAATTGTCATACAACCACGCTGCCACTGCTGCAATGCGAGATAAGTGCCTTTTCCAACAGCGAAGAGTGGCAGTTTCGGTTTCGTGTTCCAGTACAATGTTTCTGAGTTCAGCGACTACTGCTTGTAGAAGTTTTTAGGAAGCAGAAAAATGGAAAATTCATATGGTAACTCAACGTACAAACAGCTTTCAATAAAAGAACGATGAAGTATATTGACAATTTGTAGCAGTAAACGCGAAAACAAGTAGTAGTTTATATTGATCAGCTAGAACAAATTTTTCAGAATGGAATGATGAATCAAAGTAATATCTTCAGCACCTTCACTGCTGTCTGAGGATGCGCAGTTATCGTAGTCGTCCATTTGAATCTGTTTCTATACTCGACTTTCTAGATTCCCCGGGACAGCATGGCAAATACGTTGCAGGATGGAGCGACACAATTGTAGATAGTAAAAATTGACTTCTTTGTTACCTTACTGTTGATAAATCCAAGGAAGTTAAGAAATCTTTAAATAGTACAAATTTACTTAAGTCCGTGTACTGCCGTCCCCAGGAATTACGTCTGCGGCACAGACGTGGGGAGTGGAACGTACATCCCCAAAGTAGTAAGCGACATATTTTCTCTTTCATGCTTTATGGGGATCGTCAGCGACAAGAAGTTTCGTAAAGGTTACAAGACACTAAGTACTCTCATTCTCGTCTACTGGCTGAATGATGAATGGACATTTGCGAGTCGTGGACTAAACAACCTCCCCCCCCCCTTCCACCGCACCTCGCACCATCTTTTGATAGGTAGGTGGCTCTTACCCACACAGCGGTTCGTTTCCAGATCGTAGGTGAAGTATGAGCCAGGTTTGGCTGAAATCGGTCCAGTGGTTTAAGAGGAGACGTGGAACAAATTTTAGAATACGTAAGAATTTATTGAAATACTTTTGTTTCCAATCAACTGAATGTCTTCAGGCACAAAAACGGTAGGGGTTTAGTATAATAACTCCACCCCCTCCCCATTCACAGCAGAGTCACGCGCTCAAAACGAGAATAAACCCGTTCGCAGCCCAAACTGAGGGCAATACGCTCTGATGATCCGAAGCACGGTCGCGAGTATGCGAGTAAACCTTGTTTTTTAATGATAGTCAGAAGCAAGCTTTACGTTATTGTCTTATAGCCGTTCAGATCATCAGATATGGAGCATCATTTATAGCAATCACAGATCTATTGTTCATCTCAAAGTGGCGATCTGCACCATCTCTTTTTCGAATGAAACGTAAACCTTCACTTTGCACGAACACTTCTCCATTATCGATGTGGTATAGTATTATTCTTTTTGCAGATTCTGACGAGAACCTTAAAGAAAGCAGCACTACACTAAGAAGCGAAGTATAGCTTAGTGGTCTATAGGCGAGTGTTCGTGAGACATCTGCGCACTGCGGCACAAAAGCGAATAAATTGAAACGCGATACTAGCGCTTAGGGGTGCATTATACGCACAAAAACATTACATCTGTCTAAGGCAATAGCAAAGCTGGTATTGCCACTTTCCATCTGATGCAAACGCTTCACTACAAGATGAATTACTACGATATGTATCCTTCATTATTGCAGTGAAACGACTAGTGGCTAATCAATGAAATTTCGCCAGGAAACAGAAACAAGGTATACGAGAGGTTGTCGTACAGTGTTAATTGTCACATCGAAAATATAAATTTACATAATTACTTTTTCGTTGTAGGCTCAGTCACGCAGTAGTAATAAGTAGTGTAATAAGTAATGAAACCCTGCCGCCACAGTACCGTGGAACGCCTAGACAAAAGGGCACACATCACCTCCATTTTATCAGTGGGCAGCGCCATTTTGTTTTGAATACTATAGCGGCGGGCTGCAGTACTATGATAGGAGGAATTCATTGTGTACCTGGCCTACAGACACGTACTTCTAAAAACCAAAGAAGTACTTCGTAACTTTGGTTGTTAGAGGCTATAACAAAACCTTACGACTACCCGTCATATCCGTCAAGAGTCAATTGCCCGTACCGATGTCATCCTAGCAACCCGCTGAATTATGTCTGGCTTTCAAAAGCCACGCGCAAGCTTCTCATGTTCTCTCGCTCGCAACGCAGAAACTGTTAGTCGTACAGAAAAATGAACAGGAAATTCTTGTTGGAAATTTAATGTAACTAAATTTTGCTCTGGGATACGTTTTCCTCACGCCCCACCCTCAGCCCCCAACGGTCATTGTTTCTAGTGTGTTGATCAGGGCGCTACCTCCTACAACCGCAGGAAACTTTGCGACTGTACGAATTATTTCCATCATGCGACCTTTTTTCGTCTTCATTGAGTGGCCTTATTACGCCACCAGGTTAATCGAACACTTACAAATTGTAAAATTATCGTTTGAGTAAATTTTACCTATAATTTCGTGAATTTTAACAGCATAAAATAAGCAATTACATCTTTGTTTTCTTCCGGCTATGAAACTACTGTGCTTGTAAGGGGTATGTATGGAGCGAATTGTCAATTTAATGTTAGCGTAACGTTTAAAACAGTCGTTTTTCGCTCATTACTTTGGGGGCACGGTTAGATTAATATAGTTGACGAAGCAGCCAACTATGCAGGTGGCCTGATGCCCAATCAATCGAGGCCAATACGGGGTCGAATGTGGGGAACAGTCGAATGTGGGGAACAGTTGGTGTAGTCGGAGGTATTTGTACAGCGGAACGAAGGGTGTCACGAACAACATATTACAAATCCGGCTGGTGAGAGAAGAGTGTGGAGATGGAGGTGCGTTTGAAGGTCATCTTCGTGAGTTTTTATTGAAGAACTTGAAAGCAATAGTCTCCAGCGGTAACGAATAAAAATACAAAATTTAACTACACTGAATTTCCTCCAAAACATCTTGCTCATTTTTGCTGTAGGACTGCTAGTTTGCACGTAGCAATCGAGAGAACACGAAAATCTGATGTGTCGTTTATGAAAGCCGGCTATAACACTGCAGTATGCATAAAACGACAGCTGTAGGGGTAGCTGACTCACTCTGTATTTAAGCTGTGCACAGCACATGAGTTTGAACACAAAATTACGACCTGTCGTCCGTACTAATTCTTCAAAGTTGTCAACGTTGATATATCTAAGTCACCCCATCTTAATCAAAATATAATATTTGAAACAAATGAAACGACATGCGTCAACGATTCAAAAATTTTTCAAATAGCTCTGAGCACTATGGGACTTAACTTCTGGGGTCATCAGTCCCCTAGGGCTTAGAACTACTCAAACCTAACTAACCTAATGACACCACAAACATCCATGCCCGAGGCAGGATTCGAACCTGCGACCGTAGCAGTCGCGTGGTTCCATACTGTAGTGCCTAGAACCGCTCGGTCACCCCGGCCGGCCGTCAACGATTCCGGAGGGGTTTAACAAACTGATGTTCGACATGCAAGGGACCTCGAAGGCTGGACGTTAAACAACATGAGATGGATATTATTACGCAGTAGGAGTGTGCATACATATTTATTTCGGATGCATACGCCTTTGCGCCAGATCCTCTTGTTATACGTCTAGGATGTGCGGCGTGGACTAGTGGGAGCAGTGAATAGCGGCCCGTCCCTCGGCACCACATTCACGTCGTGAGGAGCGGAGACGTCCTTTTGTGGTGTTGTTGTTGTCTGGCGATGGCCCGGCAGCCGAAATGGACCCGGCGCCCGCCTGTCTGCGTCGCACAAAGGGACGCTGGGGATAACTTCGTCGCTTTCCCATTGGTCCTTCAAGATCTTGTGTGCCTCATTTGTGCGTTATCTCACTATGCCTTTCTTACGGCCAATAGATGTACCCGACAATAAGAACTTTTTTTGAAATGTATAAGAGATCTAACTATACAGCTGACTTCAGACATCAGTGTCTTTCAAACTAGGTTCCCAGTCTGACTGAACTAGAGCAATTTACACCCTTGATTGTAAACTTATTTACTTCCACCAAGTACAATATCGGCTAGGTAATCATTTTTCAAGTGACTGAGACTTTATGCTACCTCGAAAACGGCGACGGTGTTAACCATATTTATAATCAACATCGTTCACTGATCGTGGTCTCGTGGTAGTGTTCTCATTTCCAGAGCAAGGGGTCCCGAGTTCGATTCCCGGCGCGGTCAGAGATTTCCACATTCATCGAGATGACTGGGTGTTGTTGTGTCGTCTTCGTAGCCATTAATCATTCCAATTATGGTCGGAGGAAGGCAACAGCAAACCACCTCCATTTGGCCCTGCCTAGTACGGCGGTTCGGGTCTCCCGCATCGTTCCCATACTCTCTGTCAAGAAACATGGGACTTCTTTTCCATAATCAACGTCACAGCAGAGTGTTTTTAGGTAGTTAAGTAACTAATGACATAAATTAACTTTGTGAACATTAGTAAAATATCTTGCAGAACTTACAGCCGGAGCATAGCATCGATGAATACTATTAAAGCTACGAATACTGAAATGCTAAAGCTTCAAGAGAAAGAATATTTACCTTAGAAGTCATAATTTGTTTCACCATATTAGAAGTAAATGGTTCTAATCAGATGTTAAAAATGTTCGTTATCGAAGGGTTTGCACTTTAGGAGCGTATTAATTTGCCGCTACTAAGATTTTCACAAATACAGAAGCCTTTCTCTCTTTCAGCAGTAAAAAATATAGTAAAATTCGATTCTGACGAAAACGCAATAAAATCTTTTGGCAAGATGTAACGTCTGCCGACTATAGCTGTGGATTGAAAACAACTAACGGTAAGCACTGACTTGAAAATGACATACTTGTGCTCTGGATAGCTGACACTACACATCCAATTCTTATTTCGATTGTACAGAATCGCGCATATATTAAGACAAGAACCTGTCCCGTCAGGATCAGTACTCACAATAACCATCATCAACAGAAAGATTATTGCCAGTATTGTTTTCTCCGATAATCAGTAGATGCTTTCCGACACACGTTTTCCAGCTAAAACGTTTTATCACATGTTCAAAATGAGTCTCATTACTTCATTCGTAATTGTTCAAAATGAGTCTCATTACTTCATTCGTAATTTAGTGGAACAACTCTGCAACACTACGTGTGGAGGATTGCAGGTATTTAGCTTGCTCCTGAGTTCAAGTCGGCAGACAGCTAGAGCGAATACTATGGGAAATCTAGGTCATCTTAGATCTTCATAAACGACACTATTTTTAATTTAATTTTATCTGGCTATACGGTGCGAACAGTTACTTGCAATTGCACCGAATTTGTGCTGTCAATAATTATTTGTAAACCCACTTGTAATTCTAAAATATATCTCCAAGATCAAGGACATGAATGGGAAACAGTAGTTAAGAATGCAGTAAGATACGGTTGTAGCATCCCCCGTTGTTATTTAATCTGTACGTTGAGTAAACACTAAACCATGAAAACTTGGTAAAGGAGTTAAAGTTCAGTTAGATTATCATTGCGAATGACACTGTCATTCTATTAGAGATGGCAAAGAACCAGTTTAACGGATTGGATAATGTCTTGAAAAGAGACTATCGACAAACATCAACAGAAGTCAAACAATGGTAGTGGAATGGATCCGAATTAAGTGATGCTGATGTAATTAGATTGGAAATGGATGCTAAAACAATATAATAAATTTTGGTATTTGAGCAGCGAAGTAACTGACTATGATCTAAATGCAACCGATATAAATGCTGACTGGCAACTGCAGGAAAAGCCTTTCTGAAAATAGATATCTATTAACATCGAATATACATTTAAACTAATTGTCACACACTGAATAATAAAATAGATGGGTTGACAGGACATATCGTAAGGTCTCAACGAATAATTAATTTGTTAATGGAGGGAAATGTTTGGGTAAATGTTGAAGAACGAGGCGAAGGCTTGAGTACAGTAAGCAGGTTGAAACAGATAAAGATTGCAATATTGATGTTGAGATGAAAGAGGCTGGCACAGAAGAGCCCAGCGTAGAGAGCTGCATTAGATCAGTGTTCAGAGTAAAAATGCCATGGCAAGAAGGTCACTCTCTTCACAACAACGACCATCTGACGCATACTTTTATCCTTCTGCCTATTACAAGTTACATTCCTTCGGCACAGTAGTATAACTAACTTTGCGCCAGTGACTGTTAGCTTCGACACTTCCGTGGTTGACACAGACATTGTGATTCACGAACTTGAAACTTTATCTCTGGCGAGACTTGCTGTCAAAATAAGATAGACGCCACATAATCCCCTAACCTGTGACCCCCGTAATTTTCATGGGTCTTGAAGTTGAGTAAAGATATTCGTTCAAACTAAAACGTAGTAAAGAGTGATTGAACAATTTCCGTATAAATAATTCTGTCAGTGGATAAAACAACAGAAGATAGTGTTACTAATTCACGGCAAGTCAGAACTTCCCATTTAATTTAATTCGCGTGACAAAAGAGAAATAAAACAGATAACACGGCACTTTACATTCTGAGCAGCACACGCTAAATGTGTCTCAGGTTTCCGCACTAATTCTGGTTAAAAAAATTCGAATCCAATGAACTATTCCATAGCTACTAACGTATCTAACAACCAAAGACAATTTCTCAAGATACCTTTCGCTTTTGTAAATCTGTCCGTCATTAAGTTTTCACTCCATTTTCCCGTTACACTCATCCTTTACGATCTGGTTATGGCATCACTTCTAGACCATTCCTCTAATGCAAAAGAAAGTCTGTCTATGACGTCTACACTTCTTTCAATGCGCATGTACAATTTCACGCCGCTTCTCTCACTCTAGCTATATATAATTGGACTTGCAAGCTTGCGTCATGATAAAATCGATAGACAATCTCCTGCTTCCATTACGACGCCCGATTACACGGGAAATTGGCGTTTCCTCCGGGAATCGAACACGGTGCTAGTAAAAATGGGCTTGTCGGACGTAGCCTTGTGGTTGGCACCTCTGTTAAAATGGAAACTAACAGAATCAGCGGACACATCATTTACCTAAACCTCAGTAGCGAGGTAACGGTGCTCCCGGAACCACTGTTTGGGAGGATCACAAATAATGGGAGTGAACAAGATTGAAAAAAAAAAATCTTTTTCACGGAATAAGCGAAAATATGTTAGACAAGAGCGTCAGAAGGGGAATACAATTTAGATCTCAGTGCAGAATCTGTCCTACAATGCTAGGAGTCATTAACGATGAAATTCAGTGTCTGGCTTTTGCTAAAAATTTCGTACCGCTAACATAAGACAGAACTAGAAATCTGTCAGTTCTTCCCTTCTGACGGGCCAGACACCTGAGAGGTATCCTACACTCCGGAGTAAAACATCAGTTCCTGGGCGCAATGTCCATTGATGTAGGACGCCATAGAAGATTAAAAATGTTTGCAATATTTAGAGTGGAATCGTGAGCTTTGCCTCTCTACTCAAGCGAAAACTCTGCCTAAGGAGAATCTTCCCACCCCTTTCTCCTTCCTCCTCCCTCCACCTTACTTCTCACACTCACTCTCTTCCACAGCCGATGATTACTGAATCATAGGGAGTGAGAAAGGTGCTATAAATAAAAATTTAAGAGAGGTATTAACTAGGGTGATGGATTTGATGGCATTGTAATAGC
Organism: Schistocerca nitens; assembly: GCF_023898315.1. Lineage (NCBI taxonomy): Eukaryota > Metazoa > Arthropoda > Insecta > Orthoptera > Acrididae > Schistocerca > Schistocerca nitens. Next base: position 291,239,990 of record NC_064614.1, on the reverse strand, counting down.
TATTGGCTTTCCATAAGGAGCCACTTTTATTTTTCCACCTGTGTACTTTTTATTTTTGCACTAAGGCTCATTAAGCTGCAAACAGCCATTTTGGCCACTCCTTGGATGTGTAAAAACAGATAATAACAGGAAAACAGTTCGTAACGTCTCATGTGTCAATCAGCAAACAAACACATTACACTGGTACTTAGCTGTATGGTCCATCATTTCTAATACATACTGCAATGATTGTGACGGAATATTTACACATATCGTAACTGAATTTTAAAAAAATCACTGAGACTAAAAGCACGCTTTGTTGGAGACTACCAAGACGGAAAATTGCAGTGAGAGGAGAATACTGGAGTATTTCCTGAACTATAGGATTTATTTTGACAGGAAAATGTGGAATAGGCTTCTACACAGCATCCAAGAAACACGAGCTATTGAATGATGAGAGTGACTATGACTGCGTGTGCGATGTATTGAACCGTCTATAAATGTTACTTATGTACCTGCTACAGCTCAGTCAGCTGAGGAAGGCAGTAGGACTGTCCTCATTCCCTCCTCAGGTGACCGAGTTGTAGCGTCAAAATATTTGCAGGTACATAAGTAATATTTATAGACGGTTCAATACATCGCACATCCAACCAATAGATATCATAATCAGCCAACAGCTCTTGTCTCTATATTGGATGGCTCAGTTTTATGTCGATGTACAGCATAATGTACGTATATATGTGGCATTTCGATCAGTTTCTAAATTCAGTACGGTGTTATGAAATGTATTCACAAACAGCAAATACGACTGTGAACCGCCTATACGACTTACGAGTAACATATGAAAATTTGTGCCGGTACTCGAATCCGGCTCTCCTGCTTTACGCGAACAGTCGCCTTAACCACTTTGACTATCTGCACACGACTCAGAGCCAGGCCCAGACTTACGTACGTCCTAGAGTCTACTTCCCATAGCACTCACACGCAAATTGTTTTATTCCCGCACAGGAAAAGACATCGATTTTGTTCGTCAGTCTGCCTTGTTTTAGCACGAAATACAGTGGGAATTTTTTGTATTTTACAGAGAGTGTATAGATCGAAGCAATATTGTTTCGGACATGCATGCATGTACAAAGAGACCGACACAGCTCACCATTGAGAGGCGATTAATTTGAGACATTTATCGCAAATTGCGAACACCATTGGGCAACTCTGATACGAGTTACTAGTAAAATATGAAAATTCGTGCTGGAATGCCGTACACGTCCGAAGAAACGTTGCATCGAACTGTACAGACCCTATAAAATACAGCCACTACAAAATACAGCCAGACATACTCAATATTGAATGTTTCTACCTCAACAATGGACGTAGTTTGTCGCGCGCGAAATTGCTGGGAGTATTAGGCAAAGCGCTGAGTAGTAGCGTGCGTGTGAGAGAGTCGATGGGCGGACGCACACATCGGAGATTGTTCAGGTTTGGCAGCGGGCAGCACTGTTCTGACGCGTTTATTGTCTAGTATGATCTGTATGATGTATAGGTCTATCAATACGTTAGTGGAACATGGTCGTTAAAGAAATTAGTAACTGTCACGATGGATGTTCTGCGAAAAGAAACAAAACTCATAAAACAAATGTATTTGACAGCTTGCGTATTGACCTGCGACCTTCACATACTTCTCCTGAACCCTCCAATTCAGGATCCTGCCATCAACTAAAGTTTGCGAGCTCGCTCCATATGCAGCTCGCACGTTAGGAGGATAAGAATTTTACCCAGCGAGTCATTTTTTATCCATTGCCTTTGTGTCTGTCCATCGGCTAATACCTTTTTTCTCTGTAACAGTTTGGAGTATTAAGTTGAAATTCATGTCGTATACTAAGGCTCAAAATGGTTCAAATGGCTCTGAGCACTATGGGACTCAACTGCTGTGGTTATCAGTCCCCTAGAACTTAGAACTACTTAAACCTAACTAACCTAAGGACATCACACACATCCATGCCCGAGGCAGGATTCGAACCTGCGACCGTAGCAGTCGCATATACTAAGGTGTACGATGCTTTGGCGGTGTAAAAATTTCAATCTTCCAAGTCATTTCAGATAAAAGATACGGCCTGTTTAGTTGGCAGGAGAGCCAACACCGTGTTACTAGAAGGAGGCCGAAAGGCACGCGTTTTTTCTCACGCAGGCTGGCGTGAGGTCTGGAACAGGACAAGGAAATTAGAATTTAGAAAAACTGACGTAGCTGGTGGAATACTTAACTTTAATCCGTTAATGAAGAACGTCGGTCTTGACGGTACATGATTCATAATATCAATAGCAACTGATAATGGCGCCTTGGGAGGTCGTAGGAAATGACGTAGCTGAAGGCTATGTTAAACTATCGTCTCGGCAAATGAGAGCGTATTTTGTCAGTGAACCATCGCTAGCAAAGTCGGCTGCACAACTGGGACGAGTGCTAGGAAGTCTCTCTAGACCTGCCGTGTGGCGGCGCTCGGTCTGCAATCACTGATAGTGGCGACACGCGGGTCCGACGTATACTAACGGACCGCGGCCGATTTAAAGGTACCACCTAGCAAGTGTGGTGTCTGGCGGTGACAACACACGGCCATTTATGTCACATACCTTGATACTCATCAAAATCTGTGGGGTACTTCCTGTTGACCAAGAATCATGAACTTTGTGAAGAAACAAGGTTTCATAGAACAAGTAAACGAAAAATATTCGAAAATTGTTAATTTGCAAATGTATCATACCATATTTTATCAATTATTATCCGACTTCAAACTCGAAATTAAAGTTATCAATTTTAAAAGTTTGCTACATGTGTTTTACATAATATGTTTTTATCAGATTACGTTTTTAGCGTAAATGATGACTACATCTAAGCTGACAGTAGTGACATCTAGGGATGATGTAGGCAAACAGATTTCTGGTAGCTACTGTACTTCGGTAGCCAGTTGCAATAATGACTGTGTGGACGATGCGGCCTATTCTACACCTTATTTTAGATCTATATGACGATTCTATGCTGATTATATTTTTATGTTTTGACGATGCCATTATGGCCTTATCACTTAAGGACATCGTTAGAAAAGGTACGTTTTTCCGTATTTTGTGTACATCTCCCTGGTTGTATGATAGTATATTGTGATACGTATTGCTGTGTTATATTGAAAGACACACTGCGTACTAGGTTTATATATTTGTATATTATAGATCTGAGGATGGTCATTACGGACTGAAGACCGGTCATCGTCTAAAGAATTCATCCTGTGATCAAAGACTGGAATAAAAAGACATTCGAAATTAAAACGTTCTCGAAAGTCTTGGAATCCCTGGGGCCGGTGTTTTGCAAGAACCAATGTCGGTATAAGGCAAACATTGCCAATATCGTCGATTTCCGGAATGGATAAGCTGTCTATATACATACGGAACCATCAGTGTGAGAGTCCTATGCGCCCCTGACAATTTTATTTTGATTCAGTTACGTTATGTACAAAAAGAGATAGACTATATTTTGTTCTCCTGAGAAATGTGAGATTAAAGACGTGGAACGTTTGACATTTCCACTCTTCACTTGTTACACTAGCCAGGCTGTAGCTTGTAATTTCACGTTGCAGGTGCGCAAAAATTCTCGTTTCCTGCTGGGGACACTTACCTGTAACCTCTGCTATGAATTCCACCACTAGTTTACTGTTCACGTTGCCTACGAGAATTCTTTCCGCAGCCGGGAGGCGTTACGGAGAGCAGTAGGGGCCGCTAGAGGAGAGAACTAGTGTTAGTTCTGGTCGATACACACGGGAGATAAGGCGGCGGCCAGGGGCGGCCTCGAGCTGCACTGGTAGATGTGTTGGCGCCAGCTCCGGCGGGACGCCGACCCAGCGGCGGCCCAGTTCTCTTTTAATTAAGCGCACTCCGCACGGCGGCCAACTATCCGAGCAGCGCGCCGGCACTGCTGGCTTCTCGAGCGGGACGGGCCGTCTGGACTGCTTGCTGCAAGGGTTAGCTGCGAACTTACGGTGTTTATGGAGAAGTGATTACCTTGCTTATATGACATCAAACTAAGTTAACCTAGTTGGACCTCTAATTTGTCAAGAAAAAATATCAAAAAGTTATGCTAGAGTGCGTCGCCCTTTGACAACAACAGGTCGACGTTCAGGACATTTCGTACACTGGGGTGACAAAAGTCATGGGATAGCGATGTACACATATACAGAAAGTGATGGTACCGCTTACGCAAGGCGTATTGGATTTTCGGCGCTCTAATTTGTACCCAAGTGGGCCGGCCGGTGTGGCCGAGCGGTTGTAATCGCTTCAGTCCGGAACCGCGCTGCTCCTACGGTCACAGGCTCGAATCCTGCCTCGGGCATGGATGTGTGTGATGTCCTTAGGTTAGTATGGTTTAAGTAGTTCTAAGTCTAGGGGACTGATGACCTCAGATGTTAAGTCCCGTAGTGATTAGAGCCATTTGAACAAGTTTTGAATCCAAGTGAGTCACGTCCGGGAGGAGGTGAAGGAGGAGATAGCGTTTTACGTCCTGTCAACAATGAGGTCATTAGCGACGGAGCACAAGCTCGGATTACCGAAGGTTGGGGAAGGAGATCGGCCATGCCCTTTTAGAGGAATCGTCCTGGTACTTTCCTGAAACTATTTTGGGAAATCACGAGAATCCTAAATTTAGGTTAAAAAAATGGCTCTGAGCACTAAGGGACTTAACATCTGAGGTCATCAGTCCCCTAGAACTTAGAACTACTTAAACCTAACTAACCTAAGCACATCACACACATCCAAGCCCGAGCCAGGATTCGAACCTGCGACCGCACCGCACCGCGGCCGACCTAAATTCAGGGAAATCATGAAAAACTTAAATCTGCATGGCCAGACGCGGCGTTGAACAGTCGTCCTCTAGAATGCGCGTCCAGTGTGCTGACAACAGCTCGCTCGGAATGCACGACGAAATTTAACAGATTTTGAACATGTTAGGGAATTCTGTATTCCGCATCCTACACTGTTAACAGTGTGCCGAGAATACCAAACTTCCGGCGTTAGCCTACCTCTTACCCCGAAGAAGGCAGTGGCCGACGGCCTTCAGGTGACGAGCGAGAGCAGTGGTTTTGCGAAGAGCTGCTTACAGACAAGCAACACCGCGTGAAATAAGCGAAGAAATCAACGTGGGACATACGACGAACGTATTCGATAGGACAGCGAGGGAAAATCTGGTGTTAACTGCCTGTGGCAGCAGACGACCGACGCGAGGGACTTTGCTTCCAGCACAACATCGCCCGTAGCGCCTCTCCTGGGCTCGTGAGTATATCGCTTGGAACATAGACGAATGAAGAACAGTGGCGTTATTAATTCTGTCCCGATTTCAGCTGGTGAGAGTTGATGGGAGAGTTCGAATGTGGCGCAGATCCGACGAAGCCCTAGACCAAAGCTGTCAACAAGGCACTTTGTTTACATGGAATGGACTGGGTCCTCTGGTTCAACTGAAACGATATTCGACTACTTGGAGGCAATTTGCAATCATTAATGGAATTCATGTTCCTAAAAGATTTCGGATTTTTATGGATGACCATTTGCCTTGTCACAGGGCCCCAATTGTTCCCGATTCTTTTTTAGAACAGTTTTTAATGTGGCTGAGCAACAGTCATACAGTAATATTTAAATGAACACACCGCCATTTGACTGTATTGTTGTTTATTTAATTAAGAAGCAGGTTTCGGGCTTTTATGCCATTTTCAACTGATTGAGTTTATGTCATTAACATATACTGCAGGACATCAAGCTCTTTTTTTAGAACCTTCTGGACAATTCGAGTGAATGGTTTGACATCAAGATCACGCGCCGTGAATCCCATCGAAAATTTAGAGGACATAATCGGGTGGTCTGTTCATGCACAAAATCTTTTACTGGCAACACTGTCGCAGTTATGGACGGACATAGAATCAGCATGGCTCGATACTTTTCCAGGGGACTTCAAACTTATTGTTGAGTCTATTCCATGTCGCGTTGCTGCAGTACGACGGGAAAAAGGAGGTCCGACACGATATTTGGAGGTACGCCGTGACTTTTGTTACCTCAGTGTAATGTTCACTGGAGCTACAAAACATGACCTCCACAGAATTTGCACTTTATGAAAGTTGGACTCTGGCGGTAGCTTTTCTTTATATTTGGGCGTCAGTGGCGTAGCGGCCTGTGTCGTCACGGAACTCTAGTTCTTTTTGTTCTCTTCTTAGCCGAAAGCCATCGCGAGTAGCCGCTGCAATATCGCTTGGCAGGGGAAAACGAACATTTCATCTTTTATATGAACCCATAAAGAAACACTACACAATAAAGCGTGGTGACACCAGGGAGCAGAGCAGCAGGTGTTGGCTAAGCATCGTTGTACGCAGTACCCAGGACCCTAGCCGTTATTCATTGGACTACAGTGGACCACAACAAGTCTGCTTGTGGCTATGTGGCTATTAGAGCTGTTGGACGTTGCTATTGCGCTACCTACAAAAATGACTGAGAACGTTTAGTGATAACATAACAACGGGGTAAAAACAGAGATCCAAGATTAGATACCACATGCAATATTCCCAAGAGAATTACGTAGTATGAAAGAGAAAAATGTTAGTATTCCTTATGGTGGTACAGGGCACAATCCTCGGTAGACTGTAATACAATCTGAGACAAAGGAAAAGAAGATCCGCTGCGAAGGGGCTACGAAAATTGGCCACAAAGTTATATTCACACAAGTATCGACGGAAAATGAAAAACTGTAAACTTTGGAGCCTATGGATGAATGTGCGACGCTGTAATGTTGTTGTTCAAATGGTTCAAATGGCTCTGGGCACTATGGGACTTAACATCGGAGGTTATCAGTCCCCTAGAACTTAGAACTACTTAAACCTAACCAACCTAAGGACATCACACACATCCATGCCCAAGGCAGGATTCGATCTTGCGACCGTAGCGGTCGCGCGGTTCCAGATTGAAGCGCCTAGAACCGCTCGGCCACACCAGCCGGCTTGTTTGTTGTCCGCTGATGTACTCTGACACCTGTTCCTTGTCGATAACTCACAAAGTAATGACTACAGACCCTTAAGGAACAACTGCGCATGTATCCTAAAATGTACGGTCATATGCTGACAATTGATAACTTGTAACTCTTCAGGCTTCCCCGGCGATCTAATGACATCTTGGGTTGTCGGGTGTTCCGCCGGATATCAGCGTCGTACTTGCACGATATTTTGGTCACGTAGCTCGTAACCTTCATCAGGTGCGACCTGAGACTGCTCCTCGAGTTTTTAATATAGGATGGGGCCTCTCCACGCCCGCACCAACGTGGTGACCAACACAAAAGTTTTACTGTCACCTCCGTAAGCATGTTAGTTTTGAATCAGGCGTCACAGGATGCAGGCTGTGATGTTATCCATGCGTCTGGGTAAGACTACTCATTAACATGGTCCATCAGGAGATAGTAGTGGTCGAAAACGATCGAAGGGTAGCGGTTTTAAGAGCAGAGGAAAAAAAGTGCCAAGGCCAGCGCCAAGGGAAAAAAACCTCTGCGACAGTAGGACGGGTGGTAAGGGCAGTAGCGGCTTGCTAGCTGCGACAGAGCATGCAAGGTGAGGGGGGTTAGCGTGAGGTATCGTGCAACGTTACCTATGTACTGCGTGGTTGTTAGCTGGGGGAGTCCGGTGCTGCGGCTGGGCTCGCTTGTAGTCTCCTGGGCCGGCCGCCGTGGCTTACTCCCTGTAACATACAAATTCGGCGCGGCAGGGCGGCGACGCTTCTGCGATGAAGACTGGCCTATTGGCTCCTCGACCCCTTGCGGAGCCTGGTCCCGTAGCAGTCGGCGTCGTCAGCGGCTCCTCTGCGGCGGCGGTTGTCTTCTTCTTCTTTGCGCCTCTCACCCGCGCTGCTGCTGGAACAAGAGCTGGGAAAGGCGCGCGAACGTCCTTCTGCGAGGTCGCAGGAGTGTTCGCAGGTGCGACTGCGCTGAGGCCTTGGGCGAAAACTGCTCGCAGTTGCCTCAAGGCCTCTTCCTTCTCTGCAGCCACGGCGGCTGCGAAGGCAGCCCTCTCCGCCGACATGACGGCTTTGAGGGCTGCTGTGGCCTCCTTCACGGCGGTGCCGAGTTCGAGGCCACATCTCTTCGCAGGAAGGCGAGCTGCGTCCTGGCTACCCGTTTCCGAGCGGCCGTCCCCGCCTCTGGCAGGTGGATCTGCTGCTGCGCCGTCCCTCAGCTGCACCGGGCTGTTCTGCGCCCTACGCCGTTTCCGACGTCGTCTTCTCTTCTGCTGCTGCGTCGGTGCGGCCGCGGCCGCCTCGCCGCCCCCGGCACGGCTGCGGCTTGAGAAAGCGACGTGCGGGCCGCCACACCGGACACAAGTCGGCAGAGCGTTGCTACCGCGGTCGCAGGCGCGGCTGTCGTGCTCACCTGAGCACTTGACGCACCGCGCCGCGTTGCGGCAATACTTCGCTACATGGCCCTCGCCCTGGCACCTGAAGCACTGGGGCTGAGGATCCATGGCGGTCGGGAGAGCCTCCGTCGTAACCGGGAAGCCCAGCAACTTCCGCAAGTCGAAGATGTCACTCCCGCCGTCGACCGTTTGCACGGTCACGGCATAGAGCGGCGCCCTCTTCTTGTTGGTTCGGTTGTGCAACCTTGCGGCTGCACCACCAAACCCGGCTCGCAGCAGCCCTTCCCGGACCGCTGCCTCATCACAGCACCAAGGCAACCCCCTGAGGAGTGCCTTAGTCGTCTTCACCCTTCCTACGGAAGGTGCCTTCTCTCGCGCCGGCGGCGCGTCGACGATGTGGTCGGCCACTGCGACCTTGATCGCCTTGTGGTCGGCCACGTTTGCGGCTCGAACGCAGATCAGCGAGTCTGTATCGACAGACTCGTAGACCACCTCGTTCCGAGCGCAATTCGTCATGGTGTCGAACAGCGCTGTCCACCCGCCTTTGCACATGACGTACAAAGGGGGAACAGGCCGCGACTCGTCTTCTCTGGAGTTCCTTGCACGGTCGGCAGACTCAGTGAGTTGCACAACCGAAGGACCCTTCGTAGCGGCAGGTTTCCCTTGCGCACGCTTCTTCCCCATACTGCGAGGCGCGGAGCACGACAATTTGCACGCGTTGTCAAAACAACGCACGACAATTTGCTCTCCGCAGCGCCCACAGCATAGAAAACCTCTTCACGAGCTCTCAACGGCCGAGTAAGCAAAGCGCGCAACACCAGCGATGCGCTCGCCTCGCCAGCTCAGGCCGCTCTCGGTGGGGTGGTGCTGCTCCTCGAGTGGACCTGGTCCAGTATTTATGCCTATGGCCTTCCCCCTCCACCAACGGCTGCAGGCGCTTCCTCTGTGGTCCGCGCCCATTCCCTGCGACCTGCTGGAGCGTTGCTGCTCCATTTTCCGTCCGCTGCGGTTCTAGGTGTTCCCTCTGCGGTCCGCGCCCACCAACCCCGCTCCTGGGGGTTTCATCTACGGTCTGGGGTACCAAGCGTTCCCCCTGCGGTCCGCGCCCGCTCACCACGACCTGTTGGAGCGTTGCCGCTCCGTTTTTCGTCCACTGCGGCTCTGGATGTTCCCTCTGCGGTCCGCGCCCACCAGTCCCACTTCTGGGTGTTCCATCTTAGGTCTGGTGCTCCTGGCTGTCCGTCAGGGGCTCGTTTTCCATCTCCATGTCTCTGGTTCTTCTGTTTGTGCAGTGTTGCAGCTGGCCCCGTTGCTCCTTTAACAATTCCAGAGCCGGATCCCAGGCTCTGCTTAGCTGGTACCCTGTGTCACGGTTCATAAGATCGTCAGCCATTTTAATTTCTATCGGTTCTCTTATAACACTGTCCCAAAATCTGCCAGACGACAAGAACTGTGGAGATCAGGTGCAAAGAACATCAGAGGCACACTAGATTAAGACAGGTGACTAAGTCAGCCATTGCTGAACACTGTCTAGAACTAGATCATGCCATGAAGTATGAGGATACCAGGATTCTAGCACAAACACCCAGATTTTGGGACAGTGTTATAAGAGAATCGATAGAAATTAAAATGGCTGACGATCTTATGAACCGTGACACAGGGTACCAGCTAAGCAGAGCCTGGGATCCGGCTCTGGAATTGTTAAAGGAGCAACGGGGCCAGTTGCAACACTGCACAAACAGAAGAACCAGAGACATGGAGATGGAAAACAAGCCCCTGACGGACTGCCAGGAGCACCAGACCTAAGATGGAACACCCAGAAGTGGGACTGGTGGGCGCGGACCGCAGAGGGAACATCCAGAGCCGCAGTGGACGAAAAACGGAGCGGCAACGCTCCAACAGGTCGTGGTGAGCGGGCGCGGACCGCAGGGGGAACGCTTGGTACCCCAGACCGTAGATGAAACCCCCAGGAGCGGGGTTGGTGGGCGCGGACCGCAGAGGGAACACCTAGAACCGCAGCGGACGGAAAATGGAGCAGCAACGCTCCAGCAGGTCGCAGGGAATGGGCGCGGACCACAGAGGAAGCGCCTGCAGCCGTTGGTGGAGGGGGAAGGCCATAGGCATAAATACTGGACCAGGTCCACTCGAGGAGCAGTCTCAGGTCGCACCTGATGAAGGTTACGAGTTACGTGACAGAAATATCGTGCAAGTACGACGCTGATATCCGGCAGAACACCCGACAACCCAAGATGTTAATTGATAACTTTCTTATCATAAACGTCATTGCGTAAACGCTAAGTGTGTAGAAAGGATTTATCCTTATGCTCATGGAAAAATTAGTTAACTAAAGGGTACACGGCTGTATGACTGCCAAGAAGATAAATTCTTTGGGTCAGAAATCGTTTGCAAAAAACAAAGGCACGGCACACTGAAATACTCGCTATTAAACCCACCGTTATTGACTAGGGGATTATAGTTTGACCCAGTGCAACTGATAAAGGCTGATCGGTTAATATTTTCGCGGGAGTAATATCAAATGCAACAAAGGTAATTAGGATGTCAGGTAGCAATAATCGTTGCATACTTTGTTGTTAATGTTCTACGTCTTTTGTCTAAATAGCACGAATGAGAAAGTTACTTCCTTCGCCTGACAAAGCGGTAACGGTTAACTGGTGACAGATCGCCTATTAATGTCGTCAGTCGCTAGTATTCTTCATGTGGCACTGAATACACAATCCTCACTGCAGTCCAAATCTTGGGTGCCCGACACGGTTATTGCGTAATCACAGTGCACAAATGAACACTTAAGCACATCAAATAAATCACTCAATTAACGCCATTTACGTATTTGCAGGGGGTCAGGTATACGGCTTTGGGTGACACACACAGCCGTTAAACACTGTAAACGCAGTCGGCCGTCCTGCGAAAATCCGGCCTGCTCACTTAGCAGCCAACAACTTACTTGCTCGGAGCCTTAAAACTGACTCATCTCGGGTACACTGAGAGCTCGACTATCGATAGTACGTACTGCGACCTGCGTGAGGCAAAGATATCTTGTTGTCAATACGTAAGGAGCGGTTGACCCCTTACGATACCCATTTGCCATCACTGCACACATACGTCAACGAAAATCTAAGCATCTTAATTATTGAAAATGGTACTGATGTTAAAGTTTACACCAAGTGATTTGTGTAATTAATTACTCACTAGGTTTAATAAAAGATAAATGACGCAGCGAACACTCTAATATTTTTCGAATGAAATTTCTATTTGAAATCAGATACAAGCTACTCTATTTCAGCAGACGATCCGATACACTTTCCTCAGATAAGATAATCACTTGCAACAGTCGATAATCGTGATATTGGATGAGTAAAAGCAACATAATTTGGTGGTGGTGATTATCATGTAAAATTACTATTTCGTGAATTTTACTGAGGGTTGTAAGCTGGAGGGACTAACAGGAGGTTACAGCTTTTAATTCTCACGAAGTTATCAAATTTTGTTGTTATTGTCGGAATAAGGTGCTCAGTGGCGTTGCTATCAACTACCCTTCCTAAATTTTCAAAGGTGATTGTGGATAAAATATCTGAAAATTACAAGTTGCCTTAGGTACAAGTTCAGATAAAATCCAACTATTATCCTATCATGTGCACTCAACCTAGGACCCGTAAGTTAACATTAAAAACGTTACCTCTGGCATAAAATTGGCCAAAATTGGATAAGGTTAAAATAGTAACTGAAGATAGCATGGCTGGAAGATCACTTATTGGAAAAACCATCCACCCTTATCCCCAATAAGGAGATATCACGAAGCAATAATTACGGACGTTTCACGAAACGCCAAAAGGCGTTCCACTTCGATCTCTTCACCAGGCAGAAAGAGAGCTCGGAGCTAATGGTAAGACGGTTCTGGCAAGTTTTAGGATATAAAACACTGTATTCAAAGATTTCTGCACGCCACAAAAACACCTCCTGGTAAGTTTTACGTGTACTATTAGAGAAGAAATCCCCGCAGCGTAAATCACTGTCCAATCTGAAGGAGAATTATATAGACTTCATTTAACTTGTGTTCCTGGAAGAGGACCACAGAGCGAGGTGGCGCAGTGTTTAGACACTGGACTCGCATTCGGGAGGACGACGGTTCAATCCCGCGTCCGGCCATCCTGATTTAGGTTTTCCGTGATTTCCCTAAATCACTCCAGGCAAATGCCAGGATGGTTCCTCTGAAAGGGCACGGCCGACTTCCTTCCCCATCCTTTCCTTATCCCATGAGACCGATGACCACGTTGTATGGTCTCCTTCCCCAAAACAACCAAACCAACCATCATGGAAGAGGTTTCACTATGGCAGGATAGCTGATTTAGTTGACCACAGCCATCCACATCTCCGACCGTCGCATGGCACTGTGCCTCGGGAACATTTCATTCCTCTTACCAACAGGAAACTACATTACTAAAAAACGATTCATAACTGCACTATACATCAACTAAACTCATCGGGAATGATCTTACCTGCTGGAGAAGAGTTTTCAGATCAGTAGGAAACTTGATCTGTAAAAGAAAAAAATGAATTACTTTAATATCAGGATTCCAAAATAACTTACCATTACAGTAAAACATGCATTTGGTTCGCGTAAACACTTGAAATGCACTGAGGGAAATCTGTTAAAAAAAAGCAGGTATTTTATACAGTAGGTAATTTACTAGTAAAAAATTGAATAATTCAGCAATATCTCTATTTAAACTTCAGTGGATCATAATAAGCATTTGATGTTATCATTAATTGGAGACCCAACGGCCTTGCCGCAGTGGTAACACCGGTTCCTGTCAGATCACCGAAGTTAAGCGCTGTCGGGCTGGGTTAGCACTTGGATGGGTGACCATCTGTTCTGCCGAGCGCTGGTGGCACGCGGGATGCTCTCAGCCCTTTTGAGGCAAACTGAGGAGCTACTTGATTGAGAAGTAGCGATTCCTGTCTCGGAAACTGACATACGGCCGAGAGAGCTGTGTGCTGACCACATGCCCCCCATATCCGCATCCAGTGACGCCTGTGAGCAGAGGATAACATTGCGGCCGATCAGTACCGTTGGGTCTTCATAGCCTGTTCGGGACGAGTTTAGTTTTTTTTTATTAATTGTAGCGAATTAACAATCCGATTAATGACTTCCGAAAAAATCATCCATTTTATAAATACACTGATAGAAAAAGAATAGCAGCACCAAGAAGGGGTTGTGCGGCACGAAGGAAAATTGGTACGCGTGGTTCTACACCTGAACAACGACGTCGATTCAGATTTCGCTGCGGTCGCATAAAGGTGGTCTAGTAGCTCCAATATGAGGAAGAAAATCAGGTTTGTTTCAGTTACACGTTATAGTGGTCGTGAGCCTTTGAGATTGACCTGGTGAGTTCATGGTAGTCAAGAATGCCTTTAAGGCGACCTCACTGAGTTTGAACCAGTTCGTTTAATAGGGCTACGAGAAAGACTTGGCAGCAATGTAGCCACTGTACATGACTGCTGTCACCGGTGGTCACGAGAATGTACGGCCGCAAGGAGATCTGTCTTCGGACGGTCATGTGGCACTGCAAAGAGGGAAGACCATCGTTTTCAGTTTGTGGCTCTGGCATATCGTACTGCCCCTGCAGAAGAAGCAGTTTGAGCAGCAGCTGGTATCACAGTGACACAATGAACTGTTACAAATTCGTTTCAAGATAGCTCTGAGCGAGATGCTTTGTAGCGTGTTGCCAGTCAAGCGAGAGCTCACTGGAAGACAGGGTGGAGTTCTGTATTATAATTTTTTTATGAAATCTGGTTTTGCCTTTGTGCGAGTGATGAAAGTGTGTTGGTTACAGGGAGGAGAGTTGTGGACCTGTAACCAACGTGCGTGCTAGCCACACTGAACCTACGCCTGGAGTTATGGTCTGGGATGCGATTTCTTATGACAGCAGGAGGACTCCCGTGGTTATCCCACGTGTCCTGGCTGCAAATTTGTACATCAGAGTGGTGATTCGACCTTTTGTGCTGCCATTCATGAAAAGCATTTCAGGGGGTGATTTCCAAGAGGATAACACTCGCCCACATAACCACTGTTGTAATCCAACACGCTCTACAGAGAGTGTCGGCATGTTTCTTTGGCCTGTTCGATCACTGGATCTGTCTCCAATCGAGTCCATCTGGGACAGCATCGAACGACAACTCCAGCGTCATCCACAAACAGCGTTAACCGTCCTTGTATTGACAGACCAAGTGCAACAGACATGAAATTCCATCCCATAAACCGACATCAAGCGCCTGTACAAGACGATGCATTCATGCCTGCATACTTGCATTCAACATTCTAGCTATTACATTGGTTATTAAAATACCAGCATTTCTAATTTCCATAGGCTTATCTCGCACTTGCACTAAACTGTGATCTTGCGACGTTACCAGGGCAAATGAATTCCCGAAATTTCATTACTTTACACTAGTTACCTTTTGGTGCTGCGATCTTTTCATCGGTGTAGAACTGTCAACTAATACATACAAAGAAACCACTGAAAACAATTTAGCACCGCTTGCATACATGCGACCGTGTTGGGCGTGGAAAAACTCTGTATTATGAAGTGTAAAAATAGTATTTCTACTGTGAAATGCGTGCACACGTGAAACCAAAATTGGCTAGTTGTGAACATGTTACACCTTGCTCCTCCATCCTGTCTAATGTAACACGCTTAAAACTTCCTTAGGATGCTGTCGGCAAGGGTGTTTCAGATGCTACTGCTGAAGTGTGTCGCACTGATTGTGAAGATTCTGCGACACGTGACCGGTTTAACTAGTCCCAAAAGTGCTCGGTTGGGCCCATGTTAATGATTAGCACAGACAGTTCCATATGGTTCGTTACTGTTTGCTGTGGGAAATAAAAGACTGCTGCGTTTTATTCGTGCATTATACAGGGTGCTTCCGTAACAGTGTGCAAAAATGTAATAGGACATAGAGAACGCTCTACTCATCCATTTGAGGTACGGAACCTGGGTTCGGGGAAGTCAGCTTAAGGAGATACGGAAGTAAACTTGTCTACCGATTTGTCTAGTACGACTGTTTTTCAGCTTATTTACAACTAATATGCGTACTAGTCTACACGTACTGTGCTGATTATTTACATGTAATTTTTTTTATTTCCTGCAAGGAAACGAGGAGGACGAGCTGACTGCTAGGAAGGCGTGATGCAGGTTTTGTTTGCTTTAATTTTCCGTAAGGCGATTCTCTGGTACCGTATTTACGTAAACTGCGCCATGACAGAACGTGCTATGAATCAACGACAGACCTATTCTTTTCTCAGTGTTATTCAGAGACGTAAAGTACAATAATGGTGGAGCAGTACAGGTACTGTTTCGCAAAACTCACTCACATGCACAATGTGTATGCGGAAGTACGTTGCAATGCCCTCGCTACTGAAAGACTGTACAAGGAACGATTTCCTAACAGGCATCATCCGTCACGATGAGTGTTTATTTGTCTCCATCGACGAATGCGGGTGACTGGTTCATTGGAAAGAAGGAACGAGGGACCTGGCAACATGAGGACAACTCGCACATCCGATTTTTTAGACGAATTGCTGGACCGTGTTGTAGCGGACCCCACAACAAGTACTCATTGTATTGCAGGTGAAATGGGCCCTGCACATACTAACTAGTGGCGAGTGCCCCACATCACTCACGAGTCCATGTAATGCTTGTGGCACTGCGCCAAGGGTCCCATGTGTCAGAGGTTGCTCCAACAATGGATTGATGACGATTTTGGGACATGTTATCAGATTGGATCCAATCAAAAATCATATAATAAGCCTATCACGAGGTGGTAGAAAATGTTTTAAAATGTGCTGTTTTATAACAGAATATACACTTTCGATTATATGAGAAAATGTATCTGTGTAATTATGGTAATGCAATACTTCCTAATCGTATCCACAACCTAGAAAATCTCATTTACACATAATTCAACATATTTCGCAAGTTGTAGTTACATATGGAACTATTAGAATGATTTCTTCTCATCTCCGTCACAAAACTATTGACTCACGGAAAATCAGCAACACCAGTCGTAGCGTATATTTCACAGACTATTTTAGGCTTTAAGTAATTGCAAATTAGAAATATGTTACATTTCAATCACGAACTTAGAAGGAAAATGACAGTGTGTAAAATAAATCGTGCAGCTGAAAAATGAATATTTATTCCGTAATTTATTCAAACGCTTATTGTTTTTGGGTTCACAGATGATATTTTACGCTGGTATTTCTTTTAACAGCGTTATAAAAATTATCAACGGGACATTTTCATTCACCGAGTGGAATGAAATAGTTACAATTTCCGCAGCAGACACATGAAACAGTAATGATATTCCATTCCGCGACAAAGCAGGATCCGATGCTTGATAACAGAAAGCGGCAACTCGGCAAAGAGCCAACTCGTTTCACAGCGGGAACGGTTGGGAGAGCAGCAAAGTAAGGTGGCTCTCCACATTAAAGGGAAAGCGTGGTGCGATTGGCCAGACCTTCAATTTTACGAAGTGCCGTATGAAGTGACCACGCATGTTAATAATAACACCTGCTTACTACACGTGCTGTCACGGACAAGCATTAATTGTAAGAGATTTACAGTTACCGAAATCTCGAACGCCGTCAAATGCCAGTCGTCGTTAAATAATGATTTCACATTTGTGTCTCGTCAATTATTTTCATACTGACTTTGGTAGAATCTTCTATACTACTATATAAAGACAACGGTTAACGTTACAATAAAAATCTCGAAAAATTCTTGACCGATTTCCTTCAAACTTTTACGCCATACACTAATAAACGTACAGACGGACACAGGCTACATATTTTGTGAATATAGCTGTTCATAAATTCATTTATAAGAGGATACGCTACTGCAGAAAGACAAGTCGTTGTGTAACGTTACTACAAAAGATCTCGAAAAGTTGTTCGACCGATTCAAATTTTTGCATGGTGCCCCAATAAACATTTCTGCGGACATAAGGTATATTTATTTTTAATATGAATGCATATATTACATAAATATAGTATAAAAAGGAAAAGTTTGCAGTAAAAATCACTTAAGTTATTGACTGCCTTAGTTAAAATACTTTCACGGTGATCTAATAGACATTTAGACGGTCATACAGTAAATATTTTTAAACAACAAGGGACTGGTCTTCTATTAAGAAAGACTCTGAGAAAGAAAGAGCTGTGCTGTGAAAATGTGCTCTTTCGTTTTCTTTCCTGCAGTAGAATATCATGTGGAACAAAGTGGGAATTATATCAAAACGATAGAAGTAGTCACAATCAACCTACAGTACCCCATTACAAACAGTATTGTAAGGTGCTTAGAAATGATATTAGGAAGGTAAAGAGTATGTGATACGCAAATAGAATAGCTAATTCACAGAATAAAGTCAAAACCATATGGTCAGTTGCGAAAGAAGTGTCTGGTCAGCAGTACAAGGTCGACGACATAAAGTCAGTTGGTAGTTACTGACAAATCAGATATAAGTACAGTATTTAACAATCATCTTTTGAGCACTGCCGATGAATTAAATAAAAATTTATCTACAGGGAATCATATAATTTTCTTGGAAAATGCCTTTCCAAGACTGATGTCTGAAATACTTCTCTGTGATACAGACAAGGAGGAGATTGAGTCAATAATTAAATCACTGAAGACTAAGGATTCTCAAGGATATCATGGAGTGCCTAGCAGAATATTAAAGTACTGTGCTGCACATGTTAGCCCTCTGTTTAGCCATATTTGTAATTTTTCCTTTAGGAATAGTCAGCTTCCTGAAAGATTACAGTACTCAGTATTAAAGCCGCTTTATAAAAAGGGAGAAAGGAATAATGTAGACAGTCTTAGACCTATTTCTATGCCATTAGTGTTTGCTATAGTTAATGAAAAGGCTGTGTATGCAAGGATAATTGATCGTTTTATGTACACGATTTGCTATCAAATGTTCAGTTCGACTGAAAATGCTATATTCTCTTTTCTCTGTGAGGTACTGGATTGGTTGAAAAAAAGGTTTCGAACGTTAGGCTTATTTTTATTTAATTTAGCTAAGGCATTTGATTGCGTTGATCACAAGATATTACTCCAGAAGTTGAAGCATTATGGAATACGAGTAGTAGTTCACAATAGGTTCACCTCCTACTTTATCAACAGACAGAAAAATGTCATTATTCATAATGTTGAGAATGGCTATGATGTGGGGTCTGAGTGGGGTACAGTCAAGTGGAGGGTGCCCCAGGGATCAGTGTTGGGGCCACTCCTGTCCTTATTTATATAAATGATGTAACCTCTAGTATTATAAGTAACTCTAAAATATATTATAAGTAACTCTAAAATATTTCTGTTTGCTTTTAGCACTAGCTTGGCAGTAAAGATGTTGTGTGCAACATTGGCTCGGTTTCAAATAGAGCAGTTCATGACCTAAGTTCATGGCTTGTAGAAAATTAACTAACGCTAAATCACACTAAGACTCAGTTTTTACCGTTTCAAGCACACAACTCAACAAAACATGTTGTTTTCATTTCACAGATTGGGCATATGATTAGTGAAACTGGTTCAAATATCTAGGTGTTCAGATAGATAGTAAACTCTCATGGGAACCCCATGTCGAGGATGTTGTTCAAAGACTTAATGCTGCCATTCGTCGGTATCTGCAGTGAGTGATCGTTCTACACGAAAATTAGTCTACTTTGCTTATTTCCATTCGCTTATGACGTATTGTATTATATTTCTAAAAGAATATTTTTGACTCAGAAGCAGGCAGTCGGGCAATAAGTGGTGTAAGTTCACAAACTTCTTGTCATGCCCTGTTCACGAGTCTCGGTATTTTGACACTGGTCTCAATATATATGTATTCCTTACTGTCTTTTCTTGTTAACAATATTATCTTATTCCCAAAAATATTCAGCTTTCATTAAGTTGATACTCGGCAGAAATCAAACCTGCATTTATATCGGACTTCCTGAACTCTTATGTAGAAAGGTGAGCAGTATACTGCTGCATCTATTTTCAGTAAGCTACCACTCGAATTCAAAAATCTTAGCAATAATCCACGCGCTTTCAAATCGAAACTGGAGAGTTTCCTCATGGGTCACTCCTTCTATTCTGTCGAGGACTTCCTTAAAAAATTAAGCTGATTCTTGTCGTATTGTTGATTACGTTTACTTAAACTTATGGACTGACGTATTTCGGGTTCATAAACGTTTTACTTTTATCTGTTATTCCATTTATGTTGTAATTTCATATACTGACATGTTCCATGACCTAGGAGATTTGCTCCTCAATTTGGCTTTACGGAAGTTGACATGTAAATAAAGAAACAAAAAATTCTGAACTGTCCGAAGCTTCATAATCCGACCAGTTTACAGATTAAAATTGCTCGAAACACTGTCATTATATCCTCACAGATCCAGTACTAGGAATGTTTTCTCGGCTCCCATTTGACAACGATCCCAACCGATTTATCCATTCACCTGAAAATACTGCAATTCCTCGTCAAGGTTTCTTTGGCAATAATAATAAAGCTCAAGGACAGAGAGGATGGGGCTGTGGGGAAGAGGAGATTGACAGAGAGGTGTAGGAGGAAAGGGAGAGGGGGCGAAGAATATGGACAGAAAGAGAGGAAGGAAGAAGTGGGGAGAGATAGGGAGGAAGGAGGAAATGGACAAAAATAGGGGGAGGAACTGATGGACAGAGAGTATGGGGAGAAGGAGACTCCCATACATATTTAGAAAGCGCGAAGCATTTCCGTGTTCGCTGGTACCACATATTTTATACTCTGTCTCCTCTTTTATGAGGTCGATGGGATTTTGTGGTGCCAACTGCCTCAATACCTCATATATGTCTCGATGTACACGAGCTAGTAACAGCTCGAACTAAATATGTTAGTATCATTAAGAATAAATGGCATACCTAATGATAGGTTCTGATCCTACCTCGAAATACGAGTGAAAATAGTACATACCTGGCCCGCATCTCGTGGTCGTGCGGTAGCGTTCTCGCTTCCCACGCCCGGGTTCCCGGGTTCGATTCCCGACGGGGTCAGGGATTTTCTCTGCCTCGTGATGGCTGGGTGTTGTGTGCTGTCCTTAGGTTAGTTAGGTTTAAGTAGTTCTAAGTTCTAGGGGACTTATAACCACAGCAGTTGAGTCCCATAGTGCTCAGAGCCATTTGAACCATTTAGTACATACCTCACATAAGGCTAAAATTTTAGTGAAACGTTTATCATTACAAAAATGCTCCAAAATAGGGGTTATCTATGAGCTTTCGGGATTGCAGCCGGAACATGTTGACTCCTTGCCGCAATATTCCGGCTGAGAACCATTCAGCCAAGTTCAGGTTAGTGTTATTAATCGAGGCTACTATTTTTACCTTCCTGTGGTGGTCTGCGTTACAGCATCAACAGTGTAGAACGGTCTTGGTAGCGGAGTTATGTTTTTCTATCTTACAGCGATGGCATCACAACGACATCAATGTACTACACATTGAAGGCGTGGCGGTGGGCCTACAAGTCCTGTACCCTCATATGGTGTAAGATCAAGGTTTCTGATAAGTTGGGATGTAACTACAGAGGTAGTCAGAGTGGTGGTCGAACCATGGATTGCACAGAGTGAGTGCCCTTATTACAACACACATTATTAGTGGCTATTCCAGGGCTATCGTCAGCCATGGTCCGAAACTTAGTCCTCGAGGATGTAAGAGGAAGAGGGTGGCGGTGTCAGTGCCGGCGAGTCATGGTGCCATTGTGTTGCAATCCACTGACAAGTGTCGCGCAGGGCGTCCACTTTGTCAAAGAGGTGCCTTCTCTCGAATGTACGTCTTTAAAGGACCACGTTGGTCTCTTCGTGTAGGGTAACAATCCTTGTGAATGGAGAGTCATGGTGACTCCACCGAAGCAGCTTATTCTGCGGTCTCTAGAAGGTCTGCATCCAGGAGAAACTAATCGTGGCCCATGCAGAGGAGCCATAGGTGAGGGACGAACAGACACCGTCAAGTAACGTCAGAGCTTTGTGTCTTAAGGTCACTTCTCTGCTGTTGAAGAGCGGGTATGATTTTATCAGCTTCGGCAACCTTTGGGTGACCTATTCCGCATGTCGATGGAGTAGCAGTGTTTTAGCCATCCATGTGTTTGGTATCTTGGGATCATGGGGCCTAGACGCCTGAAATAGTGATGTTATGGAGGAGAATAGAGCGTCGTTTGGTGAAGCAGTCTTGGCGGCGTTGAGATCAATCTTGTTGGAACGACACCACGTGACTGCTTCGTCCACCTGCCTGTGGAGACAAGCAATGACCTGGTCAGTGCTGCGACAGCTGGTATAGAGAGCCATATCATTGGCGCATAGCGTGCGGTGGCAGTGAGGGATTAGTGGTATATCATTAACATAAATGTTAAAGAAGATGGGAGACAACACAGAGCCTTGGGTGGGGGGGGGGGGGGTAATCCTTCGACATTCGACATGTGACGTTCGCTCATACGTTTTCCTTCCTGAGTAACTAAGTAGGTTCTTTCTTAGAGGAAATCATCCTCGACCTTGATATGGATGTCCAAGATGGCCGTCTCTGTCAGCAGTTTTTACGCGAGATTGTCCTCCCAAATCTTGTCATAAACGTTTTGAAATGCAGGAAAACCGATGGCGTCGACCTGGTGGAGTTGACACCCTTGCTAACCGAACTGTTCCAGACGGATCGTCCCAGCCACCGCCAGAGGCTAGGAAATGCGGTGCAGTATTAAAGATTCTAGGACCTTCGCCACAGTATAGGCTAATGGGCCTGTTGCTGGTAGAGACTGTAGGATACTTCAAGGGCTTGGGGATGGCAATCAGTTTTGCCTGCTTCTACTGTGTGTGTAGCGGCATTTCAGAATGCTGGTAAATAACACCAGCGTCTTATGTGGGAGCCGACGGAGGTGATCGTTTAAGATGCCATCCAAAGTGGGAGTCAACTGTCCACACTTCTGCTGGAGGATCATTTGGACTTCTGTCAAGGAAGTAATGGGCATTAAGAGGTGGTCGCTGCACAAAAGCAGTAATGACTGTCAAAATATCACATTCATCCTGGAGTTCATGAAGTGTCAGGTCTTGGACAAGCTGTTGATTCTGCACTTCAGATACATCGGCCAGAATTTCCACCATATGGATGACATCATAAGTTTAGCCATCCATCCTGGAGATGGGATGGCTAGTCCTCATTTTGCAGTGCCTCAGAGCACAGGTAACAGCCCACTGTGGCATACTGGAGGAGAAAGGCAGGCCTCTAGACATCTCATTTTTCCGTTTGCCAATCGGCAAGGTGGTGGCAGAATTCCCGGTGGTGGTGGTGATTAGTGTTTAACGTCCCGTCAACAACGAGGTCATTAGAGACGGAGCGCAAGCTCGGGTTAGGGAAGGATTGGGAAGGAAATCGGCCGTGCCCTTTCAAAGGAACCATCCCGGCATTTGCCTGAAATGATTTAGGGAAATCACGGAAAACCTAAATCAGGAAGGCCGGAGACGGGATTGAACCGTCGTCCTCCCGAATGCGAGTCCAGTGTGCTAACCACTGCGCCACCTCGCTCGGTGCACAATTCCCAGGAGACACTTAA
Source organism: Schistocerca nitens (assembly GCF_023898315.1). Classification (NCBI taxonomy): domain Eukaryota; kingdom Metazoa; phylum Arthropoda; class Insecta; order Orthoptera; family Acrididae; genus Schistocerca; species Schistocerca nitens. The sequence continues at coordinate 291,216,975 of NC_064614.1, read as the reverse complement.
TGTGATGTTTATGCCGAGGGTTCGAAACTGTTTCCACCACCTGTGATAGTGGTTCTTTTGAGTTTTCAGTTCACACAGTAGTGAGACAAGGCATCCACTAGGGTTAAAGGCCTAGGTACAACGAAAGTAAAGATCTTCTTTACCTTCTGAATTTTCGTGGTTAAATATAATCAACAGTGTTAACAAAACTGGCAGGCTCTGTCAGGTTGAGGTTTTGCTGGGTGGTTTATTGAGGATCCTAGTAAATTTGTTCCAATGCATGATGGTCAAGGTAGAATAGACGCCTTAAGACGGAGCTACACTGGTAAGGTGCAGGAGCACTGAGTCATGATCGGAAACCAGTTCATGCAGTGTTTCCATCGAAAACTACACTGCAGTGTTCTTGAAAGTGTCCACATCTAGGAAGTGTGGCTGGCAGCCAGAGCAGACTGGTATATGTGTGGGAGTGTGGGGGCCATAGACTGACAGTGGCAGAGTGTCTTCCAGGTTTAGGACGCGTCTGCCCTTTGGAATAGCGACGCAAGAATAGCAAGCCGGATGTTTAGCATTGAAGTCTGCCCCAGTGATGAGTCCTCAAATGTGCAGAGATCTGCTTCACGAAGTGAAAATAAGGACTTAAATTCGCTGCAGCAAATGTAAACGCTCCAAGACAGATAGATGCAGTTACTGCTGTGCCCTCTGTATGTTCCAGTGGTTGGAGAGTCTCGTGACTGCGGTCGAGTGTCTTATGGAGGATCATTGCTGTGCTCCCACCTTGGTGGTGGAAGTGGTCTGTGCGATAGCAAACAATGTTGTGTAGACCAAAATCGTCCATCAGTTTCTATTGGGTTTCTGTGACAATTAAAATGTCCACATGTTGGTAGCAGAGGAAGGTATTCAGTTCAGTTTTCATCTGTTTAATGCCATTACCATTAAAAATACAGATACCTAGATCCCCAGGGGCTTATGGTTGTGTGGCACGTGATTGTCCATTCTAGCAAAATCTGTCTGGGCCCGTCAACACGGGAGGTGACCTTTCTGAGCCCAACCTCCGACCGACGAGTCTTCTACGCTGTTTCACGAATAACAGCTCGGATGGGAGGCTGCGTGAACAAAGAGATGACCTGGAGTATCTCTCACATCATCTCTAACCACTGAGGGGATAGATGGGTTGCTTGTCTCTGCGACGAGCAGGTGTGGATGTTTCAGCAGGTTGAGAAGGTGCCACCACAGAGGGTTGAGACATGTCAAGACGTGTTTATCAGGAGACTGCAGGGCGTTTTCATTTGGTGAGCGTTGGTATTCATTACAGGAGACGGATGAGCAGGAGAAGACTTAACTGCAGCAGCAAAGGTGTTTGTAGGGGACGGTCCAGAAGGGGCCCCTGAGCCACACATGTGACAGGTGCCCAGGCGTCTGCGGTTTGATGGTCGTAACGCCTGAAAATGGAAAAAACTTGGCGGTCCTCTGGTTGTGGGAATGACCGATTTGTCGTTGGCTTCCTTCTTGTGGTATACAGGCAACTGCTCCAGGAGGCAAGATGGTAGGGGTCGTCAAGGGTGCCCAAACAATTGACACACATGGGTTTTTCTGAGGCCGGGTGTTGGCGGTCCTCCGACGCATGCGGGCCAGCACATATGACACACTAGAAAGGCAGTGAGCCGTAATTACTGCTGTGTCGCAAACGTTGACACCTGCGGTACATGGAAGGACAATTGCGGCTTTCGTATGATTCAATACACCCCTTAGTGCACAGAAGCTACCCGATTTGGTAAATATGTTTGACTTATTCTCTCCTAAAAAGGGAGAAAACATAGGTGTCAACTTCCGGGTCTCAGGGTCCCCTTTTAGTATTGGTGGACCAAAGGCTCAAGGAACTCGGGATGCAGTCATTCATCCCTAACGTCTGTTTCTCTAACTTAGGAGGAAAAGTCTTTGATAACGATTTTCGTTCTTCTGTCGCCAGAGATCTGTTGCGTGTAGTAATTCGTTGCCCTCGACTTCACGACGTTGAGGAGTATAAGGTAGTCGTCCTTTGTGTCCATCAAGTACTTCACATGGTTTTTCTGGTAAACAGCTTGCAATTTAGGCGCTGCCGTTTGTGTTCAGTTTAATGTAAATCGTGGGATTGTAATGCACGATAGAAGGGATCTTCTCCTCCATTGATGGTGGTGGCGTTGAAGTCTGAAATATGGGTCTAGTCCGTGGCACAACAGGTGCGGTTACCACTGGTACGGAGGCATTCGAAACCGAACCACGGCCGTTGCGAGCAGGATTAGACGAAACTGTTGTCCAGGTGGTGGACTGTTGTAATGGCGTATTTGGTGCCGATGTGTCGTGACCATCAGTGGGTGTGAGGCGATCACGGGAGTCGTCGGGTGACAAGGTGGAAGATCGGTCCCTCACGTGGGGCTGTGGACAAGGCTCTCGTGAATCGGTATTGCTGTCAGTAGTAACCGGTGGCCTGTGCTGGGAGGCATGGCACGCTCGGCCCTTTGCCCGCTGGGTGGTGTCGGTACCGGCGCCTCCGGCGGCATCACAGTATGGACGTCGATCGGCAGACGTCACACTTCCGTGTGAAGGGGCGGCGGAAGATTCGCCTAGCCGCGGATTCCTGTCCTTGGCAGTATTCATGTATTGCCTCGGCGTGACTGACGTAACCAGTGCCCCGGCTGGCAGAAAGAACTCTACCTTCCGTCGCCTTTAAATCCCAAGGAGACCGGGACGAGTACGATTAACAACAGCGCATAAAAAAAGCAGACTACAATTTAACGTCGACTCAGACACAACGAATAGCAACGCCGAGCGGAACTCGTGACCGTAATGAAAGACGCGCACGTTCTCGCAAGTAAACACTGTCAGGGCTCCAACCTGACTGAACTAGCGGCTGTTAGTTCGCAGTGTCGGCCTTGTAGCAAAAATTAGCGCAGAGACTCTGGCGCATTCGCGGCCGTCACATAAGCGTCCTCTATTGAAATCAGCACCCTCTGAAAATACTGTTCCGTCTGTGCTGCTCAGGCGCATGCGTAAACATTACACTACATGTCACCCTCTGTCGCAACGGGCGCTCGCTGTGCTAAAATCAACATCAGATGTCGCCAGACGTGTTATTATGAATAAAATGTTTTCTCTCAAAAGAAATTAAAGAGATTACCTGGTCTCAAGTTATGTCCAGTTGAAAACCGCCGTCACGATGTATAAGATCTTGCGCTATACGTACTTCCACAGCTGTGACCGACTTACTGGGCTGCGAAAAGCGAGTGGGGCGCTCATGTACAACGCACCTTCTATGTACTGTGCATATTGTCTGCCCTATGTAAGCTTAGCCACACTCGCAAAGAATTTTCTAAGTTCCGATCTTCCGCAGTCCTAGATCGTCCTTTAACAAAACTAAAAGAGCACTAATACTCACCGGTGGCCGAACATTACCTCAACTTCATGTTCCTTAGGATCCCGCCACTACAGACGAAAGGTTGCAGACGTATGGAAGGAACACACTGCGCTTCTACAGCTCTTATCTTCTTTTTGATGTTGTGGGTAGTCACATTTCTCCCTCCTTAGCACTGTACTAATCAGATGTGGAGAATAACCATTACCTTTTAGCACCGACAGTAGACGTTCTAGATTCTTTGTAAGGCTGTCACCATCAGGAACAACATGTGCCCGGTGCACCAACGTTTCAAGGACGCCGGTAGTTTGTGAAGGGTGATGGCTGCTCGACGCTTGCAGATAGAGTTCCGTATGTGTGGTCTTACGGTACACGGGAATGCCCTAGTGACCCATCCACTTTCTTACTAGGTAAGACGTCCATAAACGGTAAGCAACCATCCTTCTCTATATCCAACGTAAGTTAGATGTTCTTGTGGGCTGAATTCAGATATTGCAAAAAAAAGTAACAGTTCTTCCCAACTATGACGCCACACTACAACAGGGTCGTATAGATATCGCCAGAAGACTATTTAAGTTCTGCCGAATGAAGTGCCCTTTTCTCAAAATCTCTCATAAAAACATTTGCTACCATTGGGGCGAGAGGACTTCCCATGTCAACAGCGTCAGTTTGCTCAAGATATTCGTTGTTAAATAGAAAGTAGGTTGAGGAAAGGACATGATGAGAAAGTCCTGTCATATCGGCAGTGAACTTATTCCTGATGAGTGACAAAGAGTCCACAATAGGAATATTAGCGAAAAGTGAGATGACTAATAAGTCAGTTTCATTGAGTTGAAATGACTGGAGTCTACTGATAAAGTCACCAGAGTTCCGAACATAATGCCCGCAATTTCACGCTAGAGGTCTCAATAGAGAGGCGAGATGGACAGCCAAATCATACGTTAGGATTATCAGCCGTAACAGAACCTGTTTTTTATGTATCTTCGGAAGAGCTGCTATCAAAATGGTTCAAATGGCTCTGAGCACTATGGGACTTAACATCTATGGTCATCAGTCCCCTAGAACTTAGAACTACTTAAACCTAACTAACCTAAGGACAGCACACAACACCCAGCCATCACGAGGCAGGGAATCGAACCCGGGAACCCGGGCGTGGGAAGCGAGAACGCTACCGCAGGACCACGAGATGCGGGCAGAGCTGCCATCGCTCTTCACAAACTACCGCCGTCCTTAGAACGTTCGTGCAGCGTGCACATGCTGTTCCCGATAGTGATAGCATTACAAAGAATCTAGAATGTCTACAGTCGGTGCTGAAAGGTAATGGTTACTCTCCACATCAGATTAGTACAGTGCTAAGGATGGAGAAACGTGACCACCCACAACATCAAAAAGAGGACAAGAGCTTTAGAACTGCAGTGTGTTCCTTCCTTATTTCAGCAAGTCTGTAGTGGCGGGATCCTAAGGAAACATCAAGTTGAGGTAATGTTCGGCCACCGGTGAGTATTAGTGCTCTTCTCATTTTGGTAAAGGACTATCTGGGACTGCGGAAGGTCAGAATTGTATTACCACAGAACACTATGGATTATTGTGCCACAAATATCGTTGCCCCGCAGAGATCTTTTTGAAATAAATGATGACTAACTGACAACCTCAGCTGCTGATAGGTGTTGTTGTTATACCTCGAGGTATACATCGAGGTATAACAACAACACCTATCAGCAGCTGAGGTTGTCAGTTAGTCATCATTTATTTCAGGGAAAAGCTGCACGGTCATCAACAATAACTGTTCTTTCGAGAACAAGTTACTGTCTTTGTATATATAGTTAAAGGCTACCCAGCCATTGACCTTTGTCTGTGCGAATGCGCACAGGTTGCCCTAACTCTTACGGGAATCGCCAGCGTGTGCGCGAGTAATGAGTGGGTGGGCAAATGTCTATAAGGTACAGTACATATGTAGAATTGTGGACAGTTGGGAACGTGAGTCTCACGGGAAGCGTGCAAGGGATAAGTCCCTGCAGTCGCGCTATTCATCTGTGTCCTCGGTGGCTCAGATGGATAGAGCGTCTGCCATGTAAGCAGGAGATCCCGGGTTCGAGTCCCGGTCGGGGCACACATTTTCAGCTGTCCACATCGAGGTATAACAACAACACCTATCAGCAGCTGAGGTTGTCAGTTAGTCATCAATTATTTCAGGGAAAAGCTGCACGGTCATCAACAATAACTGTTCTTTCGAGAACAAGTTACTGTCTTTGTATATATAGATCTTTTTGAGATTCAGTAATTAAAGAATCTGTGGAAATACGTCTAGGACAAGATGCAAACCGTGGCGGCGGCTTTCCACTGGACAAGATTTGGGAACCGGTGATCTCTTTAATTTCTTCTGAGAGACCTCTAACGTTTATTTTCGGGAGAGCGCGTTCCGACAGAGGCCGGACTTAGTTTCACCTTCACGCATGAGCTGCGCGGCACAGATGGAACAGTATTTGGATGACTCGGTTTTCGAAACAGGACGCTCCTGTGATGGTCCCCAACGCGTATGCGCCTCCACGCCAATTTTTGCAATAAAAAAGCCGAAATATTATGGTAAAAAGTCAACATTATCCAGCTGCAATCCCAAACGTCATGGAATATTCAGTACTCCGGGAATACTTCGAGAATCACAACATAGGAGTTCCTCATGGAAGCATTAAAGGCCCAATACTGTCCATAATACCCATCATGACTTTCCTATTATTGTTAGTCATGGGTTAAATTCCTTTTGCTGGTTACAAGAATAGTATAGTCACTCCTTGCGGAGTAGATAAATAAGATTCCCAAGGAAATTAACAACTGACCAATGTGCGATAAAATAGCACTGAACATGAAGAAAGGTACTCCTTACATTTCAGTTTGAGGAGGAGAAAATGACACTAGTAAATTATCTGTAGTAGCGTCTCTACAGAGTGTACATATAACAAACAGAAAATTTCTAGCAATGAATAGTGATATAGTCTTCAGGTTTTCGCGGCGCAATGACTGCTCCATTAAGTTTCGGGAATGCAGCCGCGTGTATTCTGCTTCTTCTTCTAATATTTCGGCTGTATACCTTTCAGTCATCTTCAGAGAGAGCAGTACGACTGACGCTCCAGCGCTCGCTCCATCCTTTTAAAAGGATGGAGCGAGCGCTGGAGCGTCAGTCGTACGGCTCTCTCTGAAGATGGCTGAAAGGTAAACAGCCGAAATATTAGAAGAAGAAGCAGAATACATGCGGCTGCATTCCCGAAACTTAATGGAGCAATAGTGATATAGTCTGCTCAGCTTTGTAGCTCGGATGTTTACTCATCACGGCGCAGTACACCGAAGATGGTAGATGGCGCTGTTAGTTTTATAGTACACTGAAGAACCAGTAGATGACGCTGTTAGTTTTCTTTTAACTCAGTGACAAATTTTCTGAAGTTTATGTCAATGATAAAATTAAGCACCGCCATCTTATCTTTACGAATACAGACTAAAATTTGATCTACATGTCTAGGATATACAGATTTACTAACTTTACTGTTTTAGAAAATTAATAACATTTCTTTTCTTCTTTTGACAGGCTTTATTTTTATTCCTTGCCAGGAGAAAGGAATTTACGTGGGTCGTACTCAAAGTAAGTTCAGTTTATATTTCTATCCGCGGCAGCGCTGCGATCGCAGTTCCGAGCATGCGCGGCAGTTACTCTGACTCAAAGAGAAGACGTGTACGCCATTTTCAGATCGCTGATGCCGACGTGTGCTTTGTAGTGCTTCTTTTTGTCAGCCGTAATTGAAAATGCCGTCGCGTGTGAAATCAGATAAGTGTTTCGTTTCCTAAATGCAAAGGAAGTTAAAACAAAGGAAATTCATCGGAATATCTGCGAGATTTACGGAAGAATACTATTAGTGATTCAATGGTTAGAACATAGGTCAGATTGTTCAATGAAGGACGTGATCAAGTGCACGATGAAGAATGAAGTGGACGCCCTTCTGTGGTTACTGATGAACTGGTTCACAAAATTGAAGAGAAGATTAAGCACGACCATATGTTTACACTTAGTGCCCTTGCTATGGATGTTCCGCAAATCTCACGCTCACTAATTCATGAAACTGTTACTAAAAAACTGAAATTTCGAAAACTTTGCTCACGCTGGATACCCAAAATTCTTACTGAACAACACAAAAAACAACGTATGGGCAGTGCACTTCTGTTTTTGACACGCTGCGGTGAAGAATGCGATGGTTTTCTTTCTCTGATAATCACGGGGGATGAAACTTGGGTATCGTACGACACCCCTGAAATAAAACGGCAATCACTGGAAAGGAGACACACTTCATCCCCAACGACAGCCTAAGCAAATCTTGATACCTCGAAAAGTCGTGTGCATTGTTTTTTGGGACAGAAAAGGCATTTTGCTGATTGATTTCGTACCACGAGGCCAAACAATCAATGCTCATGGTTACTGCGAGACCATTAGGAAATTGCGCCGCGCAATACAGAACAAGCGCCAAAGATTACTGTCAAAAGGTGGTGTTTTTTTCCACGATAATGCCCGACCTCACGTGGCGAATGTGACCAAACAACTCTTACGGGAATTTCACTGGGACGCGTTTGATTATCCTCCGTACAGCCCGGACCTCGTGCCTAGCTACTTTCACCTCTTCTTACACCTAAAAATCTGTCCTTCGTGGTCAACACTTCAGCGAGGACGACGAGCTGAAAGAACATGTTACCACATGGTTGGATACACAGGCGGCAAACTTCTATGAAGAAGGCATACAAAACTTGTGCCATGCTATTACAAGTGCTTAAAAAAATTCGGAAGCTATGTAGAAAAGTAGTTTAATTGTTGTAGATTTTTGCATAATAAATATTTTTTCTGTATCTGTACACGTTTGTATTGTATAACCAAACGGAACTTACTTAGTGGACATACCTCGTATTATGTCTGCTTTGTGATTTGGGTGTCTACTCATTTACGTTTCGATTTTTTGTGAGTAAAAATACCTAGAAAACGGTGAAGTCTTTCTGAGTACACCACAACAGTTAAGATATTGAGGCCTATGAGGTCTCAAGATTCCACACAAGATCGTGAGGTAACACTCTTTCAGCTCGAGAATATCATACTTTACTCGCTCTCGGTGAAATTTCTGCCTAAAGTGAGGCGTGATTTAACTCCGATCGAGGGCCTCATGCATTGTCTCGCTCCTTAGAATCCTTCACTAACAGACACTTATAGTTACTTCTCTCTCTGGCGCAGCATCGTAGAAGCGGAAATTTCAATATGAGTTGGCGCTTGTGAACGATTTTTTATTCTTTGAAACCTGCTTGTTCTTAACAGTTCACGATTTCGCTTGAAATAGGTACAAGTCCCAGTGAAATTATTTTATTCCATGACCATAAACAAAACACAAGGCCAGAAACTGCGTGTTGCGGCATCAATTGCTATCAACACGGCCAGATTCACATGGCTCTCTCCTGTCTTAGTGAAGCAAACAAGCTCTTCGTTCATGCCTCCAATCACACTACTTCAAACGTTGCACACAGAGAAGCTTTATAAGTAAGAATAAATTCCATGCACACGAAGTCTCGGGCATACTTATAAATAGATACTCGTGCAATTTCAGGTTTCTCGGATATTTATTTAATAGCTTATTTGGAAAATATTGTAGTAGACTAAGGGTTAACCGAACGCGGTAGCACTGCTTCAGATTGACGTTGTTATTCAGAAGGGTGGAGGCTCCAATTTTCATCTGGTCATCTTGACTTAAGTTTTCATGGTTTCTCTACATTACTTCAGGCAGGCTCCATCATGTTCCTCCTTTACGGCCACGGACGAGAACCTGTGGCATCCTTGTAAGACAAGACCTATAAGTATTTAAATGTGTGTATTTAAGAATAACGTAATTTTTTTGTTTTTAATTTGTAATGCGTGTCCAATATCTCTGTAAAAGTGTTCTACGAATGTATAAAACTACTACTGCCACTACTACTGCTGCTAATACTACTATTACTACAACGACTACTACCGCCATTATACGTGTATGGCCACAGCGAACTGACAGCGTTCCAGCATACACACTGCAAAATTGCAGCCGTAACTGCGCAGCAGTAATAGATTGGCAGTAGGCAGCATTGTTTACTTATTTCATTTACGAATACAATGAGTAACGCAATAGGTGATTTTGCACTTACTCACTCGTTACCTGAAAGCTGCTGCAAGGAGTACTGTTCGCTAATTTAAGGGAAGTTGAGAGTGAATTTTCGCAGCAAAAGTCTGCCAAAACTTTAGAAACACGTAAAACAAAGCTTCTCTCGTCTTCATCTTATCACGGTACTCCTTGCGAAATGTTCCTCATATCCCAGGTTTCGCTTTGTCAGTAAAAAGTTGTCATCCAAATGGGCTGCATCCATGACAGGCTGATGATAGTTCTTGCTAAGGTTGTGAACAGGGAGTCGTAGATTTTGCTAACGCGGACCTTGAGTCCCGTGACGTCAACGAGGTGTTTGCCACAACATACATTTTAGCGGTGGCTTCTCCAAGCGTCAAAGGAAGTTGCAACACGGGGGAGGAGTAATTCTGGTCAGACGTACCACGGTGCAAAACTGGTTGGTGATAGCCGTGGCTTTCCCGATCGTTTTATAGTAACAATATGACTTCGCATTTCATCCAGTTAAAAAAACGAATCATTTGTATATTTGCTTGACAAATAGTTATCAGGATTTCCGAGGATGTGTTTAAGCTGGAACCTAAGTGTACAACTTAATTTGCTGAAAATAAAACGAGTAGCAACGACGGTGCACTTCTCTGTTGCCGAGAGTGGGAGAGACCCTGTTGGGAAAAACGACGGTGCAAAAGTGGTTGGTAGGATGTGCCATGGTAGCTGCAGCATGAACAAAAGAGGTCGAAAACGCCAATGTGTGAAAGTCCACGTAGCCGTGAACACGTACACTTATCAGGCAGAACATTAGGACCACCAACCTAATAGCAGATATGTCCACCTTTGGCACTGAAAACACGGGCTATGCATCGTGGCATCACTGGCCGGGAGGCCCCTTACTGGGCAGGTCCGGCCGCCTTGGTGCAGGCCATATTACATTCGACGCCACATTGGGCGACCTGCGCGCCGCATGGGGATGAAATGATGATGAAAACAACACAACACCCAGTCCTTCAGCGGAGAAAATCTCCGACCCAACCGGGAATCGAACCCGGGCCCCTAGGACGGCAATCCGTCACGCTGACCACTCAGCTGTCGGGGCGGACATGGAAGCGCTGGAGCCTGGCGTAGATCGCTGGATTAAGATGGCACCACATCTGCAGACACAAGTCAACTGATTCCCGTAATTCCAGGGAGACGGGCGATGAGCACTGACGCCAGGTTCATTCACATCCCAGGTGTGCTCGATCGGTTTCAGATCTGGCGAGTTGGGGGATCAGCTCAAAAAATGGTTCAAATGGCTCTGAGCACTATGGGACTCAACTGCTGAGGTCAGTAGTCCCCTAGAACTTAGAACTAGTTAAACCTAACTAACCTAAGGACATCACAAACATCCATGCCCGAGGCAGGATTCGAACCTGCGACCGTAGCGGTCTTGCGGTTCCAGACTGTAGCGCCTTTAACCGCACGGCCACTTCGGCCGGCGGATCAGCTCATCAAACTCCATCGTACACACGCCTTTCAACATGGCGCAACCAGTGTACGATACTCATTGGTCGACATGGTGCCTTGCACGACCAGTGGATGCCCACGTGAATGTTCCCCAAAGCATAATAAAGCCACCGCCAGCTTGTCTTCGTCCTGCAGAGCAGGAGTCTAGGAGCTGTTGCCCTGGAAGACGACGGATATGCGACCTCCCGTCGGCATGGTGATGAATGTATCGAGGTTAATCGTATCATGCAACGCTCTCCCACTGCGCCAACGTCCAGTTCCAATGTTATGTACCCATTTCAGTCGTAACTGCCAATGTCGTGGTGTTAACATTGGCACAAGCATGGGTCGTCAGCTTCGGAGGCCGATAGTTAGGAGTGTTCGGTGCACTATGTGTTCAGACACACTGTTACTCTGCCCAGAATTAAAGTCTGGGTTTAGTTCCGTCGCAGTTCGCTGCATGTCATATTTCGCCAGTCTGCACAGCCTAGGACTTGGACGCGGTTTCATCTTGGTTTCGCTATGTGTTTAAGACATTCACCACAGCACTCCTCGAGCACCCGACAAGTCGTGCAATTTCCGAAACGCTCGTGTTGAGTCGCCGGGCCGTCAGAATCTGCCCTCTGCCAAAGACAGATTGCACGCCTTCCCCATTTTACACACGGACAGCACGCTCACTGATACTATAGCCACCGTGCGTGTGTCTGACCAGCAGTTATTACTTGTCAAGTGATATTGCTATCTCTTTGACTAGTTTGCGAACTATCGATAGTAGGTCGGTGACTGATCAGTGTATGTGCTGCTCAGTTCACCCACAACGACTGCTGCTTCGCTGCGATAACGAGGTCGCTGCGTAGCAGGAGTGGTTGACAAGCACTATTCTCTCGCGCCATTTTGTGACGCGTTTGTAGCTTCCTGCGTGGCTCGATCTTTTCACCTGTGCTGCTAAATCTTGCAACGAACTGACACTGCGAGCTTACGATAATAGCTCGTGTGCATCGAGCCTTCCCAACGAGAACCGCTACTTCACATTCTTATCAAAACGAAGCACTTCCAGAAAATATCCGTTGCAATTTGGTATCCGAATAGTATTGGTAAACTATGTAGAAGAACATAAAATAAATTCATAGTTCTGTTATTAGCTATGAATCTTGCATATTGCGGAGTTCGTTTCATAGTACTGAAACTCCAATCCGATTTTGTTACCAGAGTTTTACATTTAGAAACTGGTCTGATGCTAATAAACAGCCAGCCACCTTTTCACTCAAACGTTCCGAGTGAAAATGTATGTGAGGTAACTCGGTCTCCAAACTAACATAGTAAACACCTCAAGGACATATAAATACACAGCTTCTGCAAGTTCAAACGCTGGTTCACAAGCATTCAGCTTCTATGCTGTTAATGTGACTACAGAATACCTTTCGAAATAACGTTAAAAGGAAAATGTTACAGTATACGTGTCAGAAAATTTACACTATTACAACTGAACTGTCCAAATCGTACAACAGGTTTTACTGACTATCCATCCTAATTTACGGAGGAATAAATATTTTTACTCCCAGTTAATCGAACTGAATGGCAGCTTCATTATCCTTGCAAGATGGTGGTCTTGTGCGCATCAAAATTTTATGCAATATTATTAAAGTCATCATTCGACATTTCATACCAACAATTTGAAACAAGCTGTTGCTCAGTGATCCCACTAAACTTGGTATTCTCAAACAACCTAACGATTTTAAAGGCTTGTCGTCGTACTGTGCAACAAAAATACAACAGCATTCGTGCTCTACCGACTTACACAGTTCACATTTATCATTGCAGTTATATGTAAACTACTGTCATATGAATTCCTAACAGCTATTTGTGGAAGTCGGTCGGGTCATGTCCCAAGGCACAATTGCGTCTCTCATCAGCATGACACTTGTGCCGTTTGAGTTCAGGTGATACAGATGGCCATTCACCCAAAGGGTGGGTTCGTATAAACGCTCTGTTATTGTCTGTCTGATAGCACATTCCAGCACATGTCAGATAAAACCACTGGTGAAATGACCTGCTCACCGGGCTTGTTTCAATCGCCTGTGAGAGACGACGGTAGACGTGCGAGCCACTACAACAGGTGCCTCCGGATTGCTTGTGTCATTCTCTTCTTCCTCAGCCCGCTCCGCCACTGGCCATTCAGTGTTGCCGTGTCAGTGTAATTGCTGACTAGCCGTTACAATTCGCTACGTCTGTGTAGTTGGTGTCGCTTGGTACGTGAACTGCATTACAGATGGTTATGAGCTATACTGAAGAGCAACGTTCTGGGAATTGGACAGCAATTAGTCCATGTGTTCTTGGTGTTTTTCAGGATCGAATAATTAGAAAACGAACTAAATATTTAATATCTAGTGTGTTACTACTTTTTCAGCCGTTCAGAAAGAACAGCGAAACGTGTAAGCAGCGTCGTAACTTCTTCAAACGCACTAAATATGAATGCAGTCTTACATTCATTAAGGAAAGGGTGTTAATATGAGAGTAGATTTTCTCAAACAAAAGATTTTAATAAACAAGTGGCCCCATGAGATGAGAGTATTCTATGGCCAATAACATCCGCGCCCATCTACAACACAGAATTGAGTATCAGGACCAGAAACGTCTATTTTTCACGCTCTAAAAAGAAGTAAGTTTTACGATCAGAAAATGTAATGATGGATACAATTCTTTTTAAGGAACGAAAGCGTTTTTCCACCTCAGGAGCTAAAGTTTTGCGTATCATGTGGTGCTTTCATACGAATGACAAGACGCCCTTGGTTTATGTGGATGAAACTTCAGCTTTGGAACACCATAAGAGCAAAAGTATGCGGCACGGTTAAGGGAAGCGGTGGTTTTAAAGTGCCTACATAAGCTGTACACATTTATGTACTGTATGTTACTGTGCTAATGCAGAGTCTGTATGAGCAGCAAATTAATCTTTTCCGACGTGGGAAATATTCTCGGTCTTGTTAAGACAATTGTCGTCAAACTACGTAGATATTCCCACAGTCCATGTTTCCGCTGTTATAATCCGATATAATACACTATCCCCTGTAATCAATAGTTCATTGCACACTGTTGTCGAATCGCTGAGGGAGGCCGTTTCTTCTGTCTGTGCTACCAAGTGCAGGGGCCCTGTTAGTGTGGAATGTAGAAGGACCAAGTGCGTGTCATATGCATCATTTTGGCGACGGAATACCCTATGCTTTAAGGATCCAAAATCAAACCAAATACGTGGATATCACGCTTCTTGAACATTGTATCTGTGTAATTTATCTGCATACAAGATAAAGAATATTATTTTTTCAGAAATTTTCTCTTCGTGTAACATGCGGTTTCCATTATGGAACCGCTGAGAAATACTGACTGTTGGTTGGCCCTGTGTAGAGCATGTGTACACTGTAGCGAACAAAACTTTAATCTTAGTGAAATGCTGAGTTTGAAAAATAAAAATAAATCTATTAAATCCGAAAAGAAACTGTGTTTCAAGCGAAAATTATTTAACTCAAACTCAATACTGAAGTACGTTATTTAAGTTACTTAAGACGAAGCGCAATGCCTGACTCGAAATGTCCACAACATAAAATGTGCTCAACACTGTAGGAAATAACTGTTTAAGATAACCTTCACTGTTCACTGTAAATTAATCAGAGCACTAAGCACAACGCTTGGGAATCCTGACTACGTGCTATTTATCTCACAAAATGCAAAGTGAGAGCCTCTCTGAAATAAAAGTAACTTACCTCATGCTCAGCATAGTGCTTTGTGCCTGGTACAGAGACTTTCTCGAAAGAAAACTGAAAGCAGTAAACGCAGCAGCTAAAGAAAAATTATCTACTCTAAATTTCTCTTTGCTTGTCAGAAACGGTCTATGTCTGCAATGCAAACACGACAAAGTATTCAAAACTTTATTGAGAATGAGGAGGAGGGTTTTACTTTAAAGGAAATCTTTCTTGGAAAATGAAACTGATTATTGTCAAAAAAGACTGTACAACATAAGAAGACTCCAATAATTACAAAATTTTCTCATTACGAAAATTACAGGCATTTCAACCAGTTAAGTAATACCTGACGCAGTGAAAACAAATAGATCAAATAAAACATATGACTATTAATATTAGCTATGTAGGGGACAAAGGTTTCCTTCAATTAACAGTTCTAACAAACAGACATTTCATTCTTGCCACCCTTTGACGGCCTTAAGGCGTAATTTTAGTAAAAAGTAAACTTTAATTAGTTTAATTGAAATTTTTAAGTATTATAAAGTAAAGGAGTAAGAATACTCTAGACTTGACTTCGTTTGTTTGTATTAATCTGTAAATAATAGAGACAATAGTGTCTCGCTCTCACTACCTTCAGATCTGTTCTGTAAGAACCTTGTCCGTTAGAACAAATCGCTTTGATGTGATGTAATTGTGAATTAAAACAAAATATATGTATTATTAAAACTGTGTTCCACCCGATTTGTTCGAAAAAGTGATTCCTAAGATCATATGTTTTTTCCCAAGCGTGACAAATCAATTACACAAATAGCAAGCTTTATTTTCGGAGACATAAGGATACAAATTACTAAGAGATAAAGAAAATTGACAGCGAACGACACTGGAGTGATAATACCTGATATTCGTTTTGTGAACTATAACGTAGCGAAAATTATGCTAAGTGATAATCAGTAATTGGCCAATATTCACTATCAGCCTAGCTTCTCTGGCCGCTGTAGAAAGCAAGCATTGAAATCTTTGCTACGAAGAAGTCCTTCTAAACTATAACCAAAGTACATTTCAGCTTGCTAGGAACACAACTATAAAACCAGATGACGAAAGACATGTTTTGTCTGTGGATCCTGGATAGTTTAGTCTTCTTCGGCGTCCCGAAGTTACATCGACGTGTGTTTCATAATAAAGTCTACTGCTAGAACTTAACAAAAAGAAGCCATGTAAGCACATCGAACTTTCAATACAACCATCAATTAAAAAAAGTAGCCATGGTAAAACCACTTTAAATACAACAAGTATTGGTTACTTTGAGGTATTCCTCCAAAAATCTTCTCCATCAGTACTATTAATAAAACAGCTTTATAAACAAGTTCTCATCTCCATGATGAAATATTCCACATAACTTCTCCCAGATTCAAAAGTATCAGATCTCGATACTATGCCTCCAGTAAGAACGTCGCAGCAGTGCGCAATTGACTGGTTAACAAGCGCACCACAGGTTACATTAAAAATAGAGTCAAGGGTCTTATCCACTACTCGTGCAGCGCGTTCATGCACGTTTGTCACAGTGCAGTGAAGATGAATTAGTTACGATGGCAGAAAATGTACGAAAACCTTACAGTATCTCGCCAACAGTCATTGCAAGGTCCGAAGATACCCATGTTAGATAAAAGGGCGAAACTGCATCACCCACAGAGACGATGGAAGCGCTCTTTCTGCAAGACAGCAACTTTAATACAGTGGACACGATCATATGTTATTTCGTTTCTTTTTTGATAGTTCAGCATTGTGTTATTTGCATACTTAACATACACTACTGGCCATTAAAATTGCTTCATCAAGAAGAAATGCAGATGAGAAACGGGTATTCATTGGACAAAGATATTATACTAGAACTGACAGGTGATTACATTTTCAAGCAATTTTGTTGCATAGATCATGAGACATCAGTACCCAGAACAACCACCTCTGGCCGTAATAACGTCCTTGATACGCCTGGGCATCGAGTCAAACAGAACTTGGATGGCGTGTACAGGTACAGCTGCCCATGCAGCATCAACACGATACCACAGTTCATCAAGAGCTGTGACTGCCGTATTGTGACGAGCCAGTTGCTAGGCCACCATTGACCAGACGTTTCCAATTGGTGAGAGATCTGGAGAATGTGCTGGCCAGGGCAGTAGTCGAACATTTTCTCTATCCAGAAAGGCCCGTACAGGACCTGCAACATGCGGTCGTGCTTTATCCTGCTGAAATGTTGGGTTTCGCAGGGATCGAATAAAGGGTAGAGCCACGGGTCGTAACACATCTGGAATGTAACGTCCACTGTTCCAAGTGCCATCAATGCGAACAAGAAGTGACAGAGATGTGTAACCAATGGCACCCCATACCATCACGCCGGGCGATACGCCAGTACGGCGATGACGAATACTCGCTTGCAATATGCGTTCACCGCGATGTCGCCAAACACGGATGCGGCCATCATGTTGCTGTAAACAGAACCTGGATTCATCCGAAGAAATGACGTTTTGCCATTCGTGCACCCATGTTCGTCGTTGAGTACACCATCGCAGGCGCTCCTGTCTGTGATGCAGCGTCAAGGGTAACCGCCGCCATGGTCTCCGAGCTGATAGTCCATGTTGCTGAAAACGTCGTCGAACTGTTCGTGCAGATGGTTGTTGTCTTGCAAACGTCCCCAACTGTTGACTCAGGGATCGAGACGTGGCTGCACGATCCGTTACAGCCATGAGGATAAGATGCCTGTCATCTCGACTGCTAGTGATACGAGGCCGTTGGTATCCAGCGCGGCGTTCCGTATTACCCTCATGAACCCACCGACTCCATACTCTGCTAACAGTCACTGGATCTCGACCAACGCAAGCAGCAATGTAGCGATACGATAAACCGCAATCGCGATAGATTACAATCCGACCATTATCAAAGTCTGAAACGTGATGGTACGCATTATTCTCCTTACACGAGGCATCACAACAACGTTTCACCAGCCAACGCCGGTCAACTGCTGTTTGTGTATGAGAAATCGGTTGGAAACTTTCCTCATGTCAGCACGATGTAGGTGTCGCCACCGGCGCCAACCTTGTGAGAATTCTCTGAAAAGTTAATCATTTGCGTATCACTGCATCTTCTTCCTGTCGGTTAAATTTTGTGTCTGTAGCACGTCATCTTCGTGGTGTAACAATTTTAATGGCCAGTAGTGTATATTTACAATGTCCCACTCAGTTGTCTTTATTTATAATATTATTAATTTTACTGTATTAAGTTATGGATTTCGGTATTAATTTGCTTCATGTAGCTGAAGATGGGGTTACTTAACTCGGACATCGGACATTAGAACAAATATTAAGATGATAACAGAAACAAGTGAATGGAGTATACTAATCATACTATTTACAAGTAGTGCTGAACGTTTAAGATGCATTCCTGGAAAGACATTACATAAAAAATTGATATCTTCCAGTAATGTACCTCAACGACAGCTGGTTATGAGACTGGCAAGCTGATAACAAATGAGTGGCAGTCGGCATAATTTATTTATGTATTGAGTCAAAGTAAATCAATTTACAATCCACTGTGAGGATTCGTCATGTAGGCAGAATTTATTTCACTATCGATCTTGGTCGTCTATCTAAATAAGTTTGTTTGAACAATCATTATCATGTTTTGCAATGCCGTCGTCGAAAATGTGAGACAGAATTTAATTCGTCTAACACGACGCATTCTCTGGTATCGAAAACAGGGCGGAATAATTCGTAGTAAGCAACACGCACATTCCTGTCTGTCTGCAACTCAAAGGCTACGTTACGGCGCTGGGAGCGAAGCTGAGCAGAGACCGCAAGGACACTTTTGATCTCCCTCCTGCATAATTCATCTTTTCATGCACACCACGGCTGATGACACCCAGGAGGACCTCAGCCGAACGCAAGGGTGGAATGCTGCCTTTTGAAGAGTCCTACGCTTTCCAGATGGTGGGTGCCTCACGAACACAGAAAAGCCACAAGCGGTGAAGCTCAGCGTCTCAAGACGTCTGACGTGGCTTCTGCGCTATTCGAGGTGTTCTAACGCATCTCAAGCAGTATGATAAACACAAGGCCGGCAGAGCTGTACTCTCACCAGCCTTGAGTCACTCTGAGGAAATTTTGTTACACTTGCTGCTTGTAAGTCAGGTACTAAATTGTAGGTACAAAAGTCATTGCGACGCTTTTGTGATTTATTCAGCACGAGAATCTGGAAAAATATTCTTTTAGAAACGTTGTTCTTATGAAACAAATTATTACAAACAGATTTTTGTGCAACTACGTAAAGAAAACAAAAATACCAAACTGCACACCTGGCTCGGAAAATCGAGATGAACAGATGGACTACGTAAAGTAAGAGAGAAATTGAGTGAAAGAACGGATATATTTTGAAATAACTTTGTGAAACAATGATAACAAACATGAATGATCTACAAGAGCTCAACAACCGACCAGAATTCTAGGGAATATCTCGTCGTACGTGTAAATCCCTTGATGGCATTTTAGGTACGCTCAGCTGCATTTATATTATATGAAATGTTATGATTTATAATCGGCCAGATAAATTTTTGTCTCCTTTCTGAAACATCACATTTCAAGAAGATTTACAGAGTTCTAGTGGTCCTCCTTCCACCTCCACCCAGTGCTATGCTTAAGGCAACAATTTCAGAAACTTTATTTCTCGATTATGAGTCAATATTTTGTATTTCTAAACTTAAACAAAATCCTTTTCCCATACTCCTACCGACTATCTGTTTCTTGGTGAATTAATGTTGTGTTTAAAATAGATGGAACCTTTAACGTCTTCGACTGGACCTTCGTCAGTTGTTATAACAAATTTTCATCTGTGAAATTTTTACAATTTAGCCAAAATTTATGAGGCGTTGTCCGTCCAGTGGGAGATTTTAAGTTTTCTTTTTTCAGCTTCGCGACTTTCTGTCGTGTGTGTGCCTTACCATTCCAGTCTGTAACAGTGCCTTGTTAATCTTCTTCTGAGATTTCATTTCGTATCCTCAGTTGCTTATGTGATTCAGGAGTTTCTCTAGGCCCACAAATGTATGCAACATGATTTGTTTCTTATTCTTCCTTGACTTACGAAGAGTAAGCTGAAAAAGGCATCTCTGGTAAATTATCGAAAACGGTATATTAGTCCTGTACCTCTAAGGGTTTTGTCTTCCTTCCCTGTGTATTATATTCAAGTAAATAGTACAGAAGCATGAGACGATTAACTTAAAAAAAAAAACAACATATTTCCTCTTGATGAAGAATGTTAATAGCTCATGGATTCTTCACTGGTATGATGATCTTGCTGTCTTGGTAATCTGCATACATTTTTATACGCCGTCTTTAAAGCTTGCATTTACTATATCTAAAACACAAGCTAGTTTTTTTTCCTGTCTACATATTTCCTTCTACTGTGCTTCATCAAAGGTTCTCACCCATTCTTCGTATTAAAACTTGCTATTCGCTTTCCTAATTTTACGTTTAATATTCCTGATCGAAACACTTATGTTTGATACCATAGTCTCCGTAAAAAGGCTTTAGATTTCACTCTTCATCCAGTCTGGTTTTGATTTTTATTCCTAATAAGCCCATTCTTTGTTCTCTTCTATTTATGCCCTTATTTCATCGTTACTGATTTGCCATTATTTGTTTTATTTTGTACCTTTGATTTATTTATGACAGCCTTCCCAGATGGCATTACTTGGAGTAAAGTCATAGACAATGGCTCAGATGCCCGAGGAATGTGTGTGTGATCTGTTACACAAGTTTCAATACTGAAATGCGATTTTCATAAATCCCGCCCAAAACTGCACAGACTTTGTTCATTTCCGTTACTGAATTCGTGCTGTATACCCATTCTGACGTGTAGTGCATGCACGTTTACTGCTGTTCAATGTCCTCCTCCTGTCCACTTCAGTATACTCGGCCTCAGAGTCGTAAGCTGAACACTTAACAATCTCACACAGCCCGAAAACAAAACTGAACTAAGGGGAGACTTATGGAAGCTTATATTCATTATGGTACTTAACAACCTTTGGATATTTTAATTTGTCAAAATCAAGTCTCTTGTTTCTTCCTTACATTTATAAATGATAGGCCACTGCACATCTTTACTAGGCTACGAGATGCCAAATTTTGTCAACAAATAGTGTCTTGTGTTTGGTTTCTAGACATTTGGCCAACCAAGCTAACCGGCATTGCTTAGTTTTGTACGTGGATGGAGAAATGGTGCATCGTATCAATAACTTCTTGACTGCTCTTCACCACATTTGCCAATTACAAACTAATCGATAGTCATCTGCTCAGATAAATGTAATCTATACTTTGCTTCCAATAGTGTGATCATCTTTTTTTCTGTCCTAAGATGTGAAATTACCACAGTTACTTGGATAGCGCAGTTGCTTCAGGAGTAACGAAGCGAGGAAGAAATTCTGAATATTTGGGCCGTTCACGAATTGTTATGGAGTGACACTAAAGTGGTCAATAATACGGTGTTTTACAATCAGTTTGTCCTCTGAGGATTTGCCTCAATATTTCGCGCTTTAAATATACCACACAGAACAGTTGCTACACTTGGTGAATTATTTGTACTTCCACAGCGTATCCTAGGGAGTCTCGTGTTAGAAAACAATTTTTCTGAAGTGCATAGGCATTTTAGAGGAGTCTCAAACAGCGTCCTTGTCAAATTTAACTGTTCAATAAATGAAAAGTTATCATTATAATTGCAATATGAAAAGAGGTGTACGTTCGATTTCTGGAAAATTGAAACCATCTGATGGTGTCCTTCGCATTATCTTTCGTTGAAAATCGCGGCGATACCGTTGAAGACTTACCACAACACTTTGCTCTGTGTCTTGTGTCAGAAATAAAACAGGCAACTATTGAATGAAGACATCCTGCAATTCAAGAGGTCCTTTCCGTTTGTGAAAAAGCATTTCCATATTTGGTTTCCGCGGAGAATTCACTTCATTATGGTTTTGAATTAAAGGTGAACACCTCTTGAAAGATTCCTCCTGTGGAGCAGCTGAAAGGTTTAGACTGTGATCAGAGGAAGAGCTTCTTGCTGCGGCTCTGAAATCCACCAAGCGGACGAGCACGGTAATCGCATTTCGGACCGTTCAGCACCAGCCGCCTTCGAGGAACTTAAGCTTCCTGGGTTTTAAGCATTAAAATTTAACTGCATCTGACACCATCAGACTGAAAGCTACTGGGATGCTGTCATATTCCACCTTTTTTTAAATGTGGACGATCGTATACATTTATGACTAATACATTTGGGCTTTCCCAAAAAAATAAATACGTAGCTGAGGGAAGAGTTTACTGGCAAAGCCACCTACAATTTCGACAGACGTGATGTTTCAGTACCGACACGTAGAAGTACATATTGTTCGGTAATCAAATCGAATTCCTTTCTCTACTTTTTACCGTTTCAGCTTTTACAGTGACATTCACAGGAAGAAATGTAATACCCTTTGATGACCTTATATATGTTGCGCAGGAAGTAAGATATTGGCTGCTGATCTGAAAGAGCGTGTTCGCTTGTCACTACAAATAAATCGTGGATCTCGTTAAGCCTCGTACGACAAGCAGACAGCCTTTGAGAAAAAATACGAACAATACTTTCGTGAGAGTACAGCTGGTAAGTCAGCTTGAAGTCTGCGATGAATAGATGAGATGCGTCATTGTTAAGTATAGCTCAGTTTTTCAGTTCTATCGCAAACAAAGCGTGGAAAAGTTTCTGTAAGCGTCCAACTTGTAACATTTCCTTTTGTGGGGTTACTTTAAATGGTCACATGGGAAAAGTCTCATCAGCGACCAATGAATGTATGCAGCTTACAAGTTCGACTATAGTCACAGATTCGAAATATGTACGAGGTGCTGGAAACGTTGAATGTAATACCAGATTGTGTTGCATAAACACACGCACGCACACACATACAATGCTGTTTAGATGAGCACCCTGGCCTACCAAGGCATTCCTCTTTAGTTGAGAGTTGTTTGTGTGAAAAATTGAGTTATGTTGTCTCCAGAACTGAAGAGATGTTGAACTATTGAAAAATAAAAAGAAACCATTTGTCATCAAGACGTCGAGCATACAGTTTTCCAGTAACGTAACATTCTACAGGCGGTTAAACATAGACCGCTTGGTGTAAGTTAGCGTCCACTTTTAACCATCTGATAGCGAGGTAAGTAAGATGATATGTTCACGTGTGATAAGGTTGAGCAGGCTGAGCAGACATAGACAGAGGAAGTCAGGCGAGAGCATTCTGATAGTTGAATGCCGCACTCACCTATATAGGCAATGTCTGTCGCAAGGCGAGCACCTCGCCAGATGTTTGAGTTGTCCAAGTGACAAGTTCCAGCCAGTGAGTAGCTACAAATCTTAAATTCAGTATGATTCAACTTCCCCTTAATTTAATGTGATGTGATGTGATCGTGTGGCATTGTTGGCCAAGAGGCCCCATCCGGGGAAGTTCGACCGCCGGTTGCAAGTCTCCACATTGGGGGACTTGCTTGCCGGTGATGACGATGAAAGAATGATAAGGACAACACAATATCCACTCCATGAACAGAGAAAAATCTCTAACCCGGTCGGGAATCGAACCCGGGCCCACCGCATGGAATAAAACTACCGGAAAATTGAGTACAAAAAATTGTGCGCATACATCGGCGAGCTAGTTAGTAATTTGTGCCTGTTTTTCCAACAAAATCTCTAAAAATTCTGGTTAATCCCCAGATTAATATCTCACAGATCTCTGTGCACAATCGTGTAACTATAGTTGCGTTAAGAGGCAGAACCCCAAATGAAATGCAACTTGAAGTCGTGGGCACCATTTGTTTCATTCAAATGCTTAAGACGTGACTCCGAATTGTCACAACCCTTGATGTGATGATTAAACCCGAATGCAAGGACAAGCACAAACACAAACAAACAGTTTTATTCAGGTATGTTAGGGCGTATCATTACCAAGTGATGCTTGGCTGATACGTTGTTATTGACCTAGTCATGGCTTCCACATTACATATGTGAGACGGCATGCAAGAGATAATTTGAGTTTGTGGTATCAGCTTGGTCAGACTGGATCAGGCGTCTGACAGCAGAGACTCTTAGCCTTAAGGCCAAAGTCTTGAACCAACTTAGAAAATAACTCAATGCGTCTCACTTCAGGCCTAGCATAAGGTGTTTCACGCAAGGAGCATTTCTAATTCTCTTCTCTAACCTTTCGTTCTTGTAAATTGATATTCGATGTGTCCTCAATTTGCATTGGCCGTCTCGAATTCTTCGTCTAACCATGGATTTTTTTGTTGTTGTTGTATCTTTCGCTATTCTCCAGGGACTACGTCTTTGCCCACATTAAAAAACACATTCTTGCCCAAACGTGTTTTATCCAAAGTTATGCCACAGTATTTCTTACAGTTCAGTCGAGCAGTAAACTTCCAACTCCCGTGCTTTGGTTCCTTCATTGTGAGTTATCTTTGATCTTATAGGCCATGGAAATCCTGCAAGCAGCTACAATAGAGCTCCTGGTCTACAATGGGGTGCCATTACCTGACAAGATTGCTTCCTTCGTTTCTTCAGGCCTGTTCTTTACTTCTGCCGTTTGCACAGAGCTTCAATTTATTTATTGAAATGGGCATCTACAGTGCCGCTGATTGATATCTACCACAAAAGATAACTGATTGTCTTAAATGTGATACTCTATTAGGTCAATTCCTGATTATTCGCTGTGATCATGGTAATCCCTGCAACAAGAATTGAGTTCCTTGTAACCGCCGAATGTCATTCAATACGATCACGACGACACCCCTCGATCGACGTTAACACTAGTGGTGTCACTCGCCTTCATACATGGCAGTGGACGTTTGAAAATTCGTGATGCTAGCTCAATGGTCGTCAACTGATTTAAATGTATTTCCCGGCTGAATCTTTGATCAATTACTGCCACGGGGGTGAGGAGAAAGAACACATCCTGGTGGTATCATCATTATGCGTATTTAGATGTTCGATTAATCTGAATGGTTTGCAATGTTCCAGAGATTCTATTCGAACTCTATGCTGATGTACAGACAAGGATCATTTTCGCAGATAAACATGCAAGTACGTAATGGATGTTCAGTTACTCAATATAGTTCGTCGCACTCACACATTATACATCCGCTGTAAGAACAATTTCATGCATTTAGATTTTTGGTGTCCCACAATATTGGATGGCTAAATATGACGATAAGTTGCATACAACTTCCACAGATATTGTTTATCATGTAGTCAAAACTACGTAATGAAGCCAAAATCATGGATAAAATTGAAATGTAGTTTGTTTATTAACACTTCTCTTTTCACTAATTAAATATGAAATATGAATCGGGATTGGAGGTGATGATCCTATCCTTCTTTTTTAGTATTTTAGGTCCCCGTTAATTAATATCTGGTAGTTAATAAGCGAACTATTTTTTATGCTGGCGCGTTGTTTGTATCAGTTACCCCCGCAACCGTCCAAGGATAATATTGTATTAATGTTCCGCGCACACGCGTTTCACCATTTTATAAAATGCAGAATTACGTAAACTATAGCTTTCCGTTGCGCACAACTTTCGTGGGTTCCACAAACACAATAGTTTCCCAAGAGTATTTTTCCAAGCTAACGCAAAGTTCGAATTATGCTGTCGGATTCATTTTCACTTCACCCGACAATAAATGTCTCTTATCACTTCGTCACACGTAATGTATTTTAAACGTGCTTGAAGAGTCTTTAAATAATCTCCTTAACGAATTTCGCAGTCGCGTACCACTTTTTCATCGACTAGCCCGATCGCGATAACTGAAGGTAGAGAGCTCAATAATGTGTTACATGTTCTTTTATATGTATTAAAAAACAAACACGCCCCTATATCTTTCTGTCCCGCTTGGTCTTTGCTACTTTGCTTTTTATTACCTTTCATTATATTGCTTCTTAGTAATACTCTGCAGTTATTAAAGTTTAGGATTAGTTTCCCCTTTTTAATTCTTCGCCGATTTTAATGAATATGATGCTAATTGACACTCCGGCCCGCAAAGTGCCGTTATAGTTCCACATTTCACGAAGTCCTAAAATAGCAACATGAATTGTATGCTGGATTTCCATGCCCTTAAACCAGTTATCTATAATATACACTACCGTTCAAATTAAAGTTGATCTACTATATTTTTTGTCATTTACTTTCTGTGAAGGATATTTAGGTATGTATCTATTATACGTGATTATTGTTGGGGGTCTCTGTTTAGGCAGGAGCTCCTGTTGTTTGAATCAATCTTAAAAAAGGCCAAATTGTGCTACCCTGAGTAGTCGTTTCACATTGTGCAGCGCTGTAGCGTGTCCTGTGATAATTTCCATGCGCAAAAGCTTCATTTCGCAGGTGTTTCATCTGTTTAAGAGTCACTGCTGTTCTATCCAGTGCTCTCTGTGTACAGTAAGCATACAGATTTTGTAAAGTTCGTGCTTCCTTAGTTCTTGCCGGACATCAGGGAACTTCTGAAACCGAGCCTTACCTAACCCAGCCCGGGTATGGTCCACTTTCTGACTGGTCACGGCCCTTAACCTGCGCACTTACACCGCGTTGGCCGCAGCCAGAATGCTGCTTCTACATGTGGGGAACATGAATCCCCAGAATATATATACTTTTTACTCTCAGCGATAAAAAGCATCACACCAGAAACCAACGGAGTACAACAATGACATGGTACGGGAAAAGGCGAGTGGGACATAGTAAATCGCTTATGATGTCTCAAGGACATTACATGACGAATACAAAAATAGCTCTGAGCACTATGCGACTTAACTTCTGAGGTCATCAGTCGCCTAGAACTTACAACTAATTAAACCTAACTAACCTAAGGACATCACACATATCCAAGCCCGAGGCAGGATTCGAACCTGCGACCGTAGCGGTCGCTTGTTCCAGACTATAGCGCCTAGAACCGCACGGCCACTCCAGCCGGCATGACGAATACAGACAGACACGGCCGTATAACTAAACACTGCAACACACACGAAGCACGTAGGTTAGCAGTTCTAATACGTGCACCAACGCAGACAGCAGAACCGAAACACACACTTACTCAAACAGCAAACACTTTCACCAACACGTACCAGCCACAACCTTACACTACATCTAAAATAATTAAACTGTACCACAATAAACAGTGTAAAGCAATCAACCCTGTAAACCTGTTTTAGTTTAAGTATAAACAGCTTGTGTTCTGTACGAGTTTTATCACCATCGCCATCCTACTGGTTAAACCACGATCCCCGCTATGCCATACAATGTGCCACGCATCATGCACACTTTAGAAGCATGCCGCTAGCCACTCGCCAGCTCAGGAACCTTGTCAACACTGGCCGACTTCCCACGGGTACTCTTCATTGGGAACGACCGGAAAGGCACCTGCGCATAAAAGACTACCATGAAACTCCGGACCTGGCGAGTATTGTCCTTACACTCTTCCCCCTTTCATTTATACGTGAGGTATTTTCATAGCCATTGCCGCTCAGCTCCAGTGGAAGGCACTGCAAGCACAAACAGGGTCCTGTGCATCATGCAAATGCTTAATTTTACAAGAGCGGATGTCCCAACGCGCATGCTCCTGTTCAAATGGCTCTGAGCACTATGGGGCTTAACTTCTGAGGTCATCAGTCCCCTAGCACCTAGAACTACTTAAACCGAACTAACCTAAGGACATCACACACATCCATGCCCGAGGCAGGATTCGAACCTGCGACGGTAGCGGTCGCGCGGTTCCAGACTGTAGCGCCTAGAACCGCTCGGCCACTCCGGCCGGCGCACGCTCCTGTATTTATGTGTGTGTGTGTGTGTGTGTGTGTGTGTGTGTGTGTGTGTGTGGGCGAGCGCGATATTTTGTACTACAGTCGTCGTCTTCCGCTTGTCAACTTACATAGTTCCCTGTCCGTCCAATTTTCTTACTGAACACACCTTGAATTCATCGCATCTCTAACATCTTTTGTCCATCATCTAGGTGGTTTTCCGTATTTTTTCTCTCAGCTGGCGTCCATTCATAGATTTCTTTTGGCCATCGTTTATCATCCATTCGTTGGTGGTGTCCATACAAAGTTAATATTTTGCTATCTACAGGATCGAGAATAATGTTTCTCCTGTATTTTCCTGTATTTCTTCATTTCTGATGTTTTCCAAACTGAATATGGCACAAGTTCGTCGCCAAAAATTCATCTCAACGGACGTCAACTTATTCTTCTCCCTATTTCAGCGCCATACGTGATGATACTCTGTACGACTGACTTGTGTAGCGAGACCTTCGTCTCCTTTTAATTTATCACTCCATTGCAAGGAGTTAAGGTGGCCAGTTACTGGTTTTCCTTGCCGAATTTGGCGGTCTGTTGTATATTTCTCGCATTAGTTGTAAAAGTGATGCCCAAGTATTTAAATTTACATATACTCTCAACTTTGCAGAATCCTAACGTCGTACTTCCAATACAAGCAAAAACGTTAGTTATTTCCCGTAACTAATCCGGAATGATTTTGAAGGCAATTAGAATTTCATTGATGTTTCGGCACTGGACGGGAACTGAATAGAGCGGGAAACAAACTGAGG
This sequence comes from Schistocerca nitens, assembly GCF_023898315.1. Classification (NCBI taxonomy): domain Eukaryota; kingdom Metazoa; phylum Arthropoda; class Insecta; order Orthoptera; family Acrididae; genus Schistocerca; species Schistocerca nitens. The sequence continues at coordinate 291,188,587 of NC_064614.1, read as the reverse complement.
TACTAGCAAGCCACACAATTGTAAAATACTAAAGAATATTTTCTGTAGTTCTAAGTCCCTATCTAACATGGCTGTTGGTTTTCACTTTGTGTTTCTCTCGTATATAACGCGGTAATCCAGGTTCGTGTTCGTCTGATTGCTTCACCGGAAGTGATCCCCTTCTTGTGAGATTACAATGGTGCAAACGAGTGATTTTCTGTGTGGCTTTGTGATAGGTAGTGCAAAAAACTCAAGTTTCTCTGTGCCACTTTGTTAAGAAGAGGTTAAAGTCTGCACAAGTTAATTTGGCAATGTTGTGAACTTCCCTTTCTTACGAAATATAATTCTTAGTGCTAAAGGGCTATTTGAAGTGATAAAGCACCTTGCGTGTGTTGTTTTTCCAGTGCTTTGTTCAAAAGCAGGTTAGTTCGATTGGTGTACCATGGAAATAATTCGATCTGTATACCACGAGCGAAGTTCGGTTTAAGTACCACGGGGATAGTTTTATTTGTGTGCCACGTCGTGAGTACTACGACTGATCAAGTCTGTCGCTACCCTTCGACTTTACCAGAAGAGTGGCGGCGACGAGGAGAACTGGAGCGAAATGCAGCAGCCAGGAGTCTTCATCCCTTGCTGTCATGGGAACGAAGCCTAAGGGAACAGGTAAGAGCTCGCCCGCCAGCTCGCAAATTTCTGAAATGGAAGACGAACCACCAATATCTGCAACTGAAAACTTAGCCCTAATAGACGCAATAATTACGAAAATATCGAATGAATTGAAAGCGAAACATGTTGGTCAAGGAATTATAAGAAACGAGCTATTTCCTCTTGCCTTCTATCAAGCCAATCTTGAGGGTCAAATAACCGTGCTCGAAAGGGAAAACACGAGACTACAACTACTGGTAGATACGTTAAGTGGACTACAAGCTGCCAGCAATGTCGAATCACTTGAGGCCTTGAGACAAGCACGACTGGAAGGACAAATAGACACCTTGAAGGAAGAAAATGATAGACTAAGACAAGAAGTGGCAGTTGCAAATGCGCCAGACGCAAAGCAGCGTATCGAAGACCTACAAAGGGAAAACGATAAACTTAAAACTGACAATGTAGAACACAGACCAATCTTTCCTTCCTATGCAGCAGTAGTCGGAGCCAAAAAAGTAAGTCCACGAATAAAGATTGACCAAGTCAAAGAAAAGCAGGAGACTACTTTGTTTATTGGGTTAACGACCAAACAAGACACAAACGATGTGAGGAACATATTAACAAGTAATATTAATCCCCGAGTAGATGAACTTAAAATCAAGTTCATCAGAACCACTCCTAATGGGGTCATTGTGGAAACTGAATCAAAGGAAGATAGTAAAAAAATTAATTGAAAAAACGTCACAGATAAAAGATATTACGCGTGAAGGACCAAAAAAGAGGAGACCATTGCTTGCAGTATATGCAGTACCGACTACCGTTTCTGATGCGGACTTCTTGGACGAGCTGTATGATCTGAATCTCAGTGACAACTTAACAGAGCAGGAATATGCAGATGAAGTGAAAATTCGTTCCAAAACTGGACCCAAGGAAATAGGTATAGTCAATAATCTAATTGAAGTCAGCCCCAGAGTGCGTAACTTATTGGAAGTCAGCCCCAGAGTGCGTAACTTATTGCTACGCCAGGAAAGAATCTGTATCAGCTTCCATGCCCTCAAAACAGAAGACTACAATAATGTCGTTAAATGTTTTAAGTGCTGTGATTTAGAGCATCCTACTAAATTTTGTACAGAAAGCCAACCTCTATGTATCAGTTGTGGTGTGAAGCAGCACAGAAAAGCTGATTGTCCTGAAACAGAGAGGAAAGCAGGTTGCATCCCATGCAAATTGAGAAATCGTGTATGTGATAAAGCAGGAGGTCCTGACTGTCCTACGTACAAGCAGATGTATATGCGCCAAATAGAAAGAACTGATTATGGCACAAACGATGGCTACTAAAATGGCCCACAGCAGTATTAGTCAGAACATCTATTCAATGAACGAACAGGACGAAATACATAAAAATTTGGTTAAGAGTACAACTCAGGAAGGTAAGAAGAAATACAAATCACCTTCTACGAGGACGCGTTCCTGGCGAAGAGCCACTGCATGGCAACAACAAAAGGAGCACAAACCATTGCATGAGGTGGACACTACTGCAATTACATTTTCAACAGATGAAATTCAGTGAAAATTTTTTGAAGTTACAGATTACATAGGTGATATGACCATGCACGGCGCTATTGACTATATTGTTGCACGTAATTTTAAACACAAGTTCTTCGAGTGGGCATTGTCAGAGATCAGTTATATAAATAAGGATGAAACTATAGAGGAGAATCTATCTACCCATGAATGCGTGGCTATAAGCAATCTTAGAAATAATATTACGGATAATCATTTTCATGATCATGATATTGCAAGTTCAAAACAGACTAATCAGTTACAATGAACATCCAATAATTTCAGTAAACATTAAACACATAAACCATCTGTAAATAAAAAGTATTTAAACATACATATGATACAACGAGGTGCCAGGGAAGTGTTAAGCCTGTTGAATTTGAATCAGGAGGTTACTTACAGAAAGGCTCAGAGGCGGTGAGAGTACAAGATACAACATCATGTACAGTGACTTCAGCTACACCTGAGTTAGATCAATCCCAGTCTAAATTAAGTGTAAGTAAAAGTACACAGGTTGAAATGCCCCCTTCTTACCCTATGATAGATTACAACAAATTAGAGGAAAATCTACAAGTAACTAGGATGGAGAAAACGAGAACCTACAGACAGCACAGAGGCTACTTATTAGGCTAACGCATCCACAGGGCGATAAAATATGTTACCCAACAACAGAACAGACGGATAGGATACTTTTACGATCAGAAAATATACCTACTGTTGCGAAGGTATTAGAAGACTTGTTGAAAAAGGTGCGCTTACGTCGTTCTGAGAAGTTAAATCTAGAGAAAATTTACAAAGATTTAGTTCGTGCTCATGGTAGAATATACTTTGATCTTAACAAACCCTCGCCCAACGACTACATCTTTACTAGATGTCTACTATGAGAGTAATACAGCTGAACGCCGGTAGAAGTATGTTAGTGAGTACTGAACTGATAAAAGTAGCAGCTGAATATGATGTGGACGTCATCTGTCTCCAGGAACCATACTCCAGGGCAGGACGGCTCATACATCTTCCCCCTAGAACAATTACAGTGACTGGCGACTTCACTCCAATGGCAGCTATTATTGTATTAAACAGAAATGTAATTGTAACCAAAGTAAGCCAATTTAGTAATAAGCACCTAGTCACAGTGGAACTTACATGGGGACATACAAAATGGGTCATATCCTCGCTCTATGCCCAATACTCAGACGACATTCGTGCGGTTCTAGGCGCTGCAGTCCGGAACCGCGGGACTGCTACGGTCGCAGGTTCGAATCCTGCCTCGGGCATGAATGTGTGTGATGTCCTTAGGTTAGTTAGGGTTAAGTAGTTCTAAGTTGTAGGGGACTGATGACCTAAGATGTTAAGTCCCATAGTGCTCAGAGCCATTTGAACCATCGTCAGACGACATTCATCCATATACGCAACTGATTGCTAATGTGGCGCAACATTCGATTCACAAAAACTTTCTCATTTGTGCAGACATAAACTCCAGGTCAGTGGTATGGCACTCAAACGAAACAAATGAAAGAGGTAGGATAGTAAATGATACAATATATGAGATCAACCTACATATACTGAACAGTGAAGGGCAACCACCGACTCGTTGCACACATACTGGACACCACAGTAATATAGACATTTCTGTAGTAAATAATAATGCATTGAGGTTTGCGATTGACTGGACAGTTCACGAAGGTTACACTTAAAGTGTTCATAACGTCATTACTATTAATATCCAAATTAGGAACGTAGAAGATACAATAATGTACAAGAGATTTCTCTTGAACAAAGGAGACTGGGATAGTCTGCGACAGATAATCTCTACGTACCCGCTGTCAGATATTGTCTGTAGGATTACAAAATACATAAACTGACAGAGTTAATACAAGATGCACAATTAAGATCAATACCACATATAAAAATAATTTCAAAACCACACATGAAAATGAAATGGACTTGGGAACTCGCGGAACTAAGGAAAAGAACACGATTAACAAGTAAATAGTATCAGCGGGCAAACAGTGTAAGAGAAAGACTGGCTAGACTGCAAATATACAGAGAAACTAAAGAACGATAAAGGACTACCATATTTGAGACCAAAAAACGGCAATTGGATACTTACGTACAGCGACAGTTACAAGACAATATGTGGGAAACCCATACAAAATCTTGACCGAAAGGGTCAAAACCCGGTTGGTTTTGGCTACTCTGAAACAAGACGATGGAACACTGACAAAAGGTTGGAAGGGTACTGCAGAATTCCTGCTGCAGAAACTCCTTCCTGATGATGATATAAGTACTGACTCAGAAATACACACTGAAATTCGAACCGAAATGGAACAAGAATATGTAACTGAAAAGGTAATCCATCCTTTTACTAATGAGAAGGTGGCTAGAGCAATTGCAAGACTAAAGAAAGGTAAGTCCGCCGGCCCTGACAATATCTATGCGGAAGTGCTCCAGCAGATTGCACCATGTATAACAACTTTCTTGACAGAGACCTTAAATGAAGCATTACAGATTGGAAAAATGCCCCTAATATGGAATACGGCCAGTACCATAATAAAAAAAAATCCACAGATAAAGATTCTAAGGAGCCGAAATCCTATCGTTCCATTTGTCTTTTAAATACCTTAGCCAAAGTACAAGAACGACTTTTATGTGATAGATTACAGGTCCATAGAGAGTTAGTTGGTCTGAGTCCTCATCAATATGGATTCCGTAGTCAATCGACGATGCAATCAATCAAGCACTCAGGGTAGTCAGTTACACGGAACCAAAATACTCCATTGCAATCATGATAGACATCGCAGGTGCATTCGACAATTTGTGGTGGCCTGCGATGTTTACACGTCTCAGAGAACTTCGGGTGCCAGCAGCCCCTATTATAGCCTCTACACTGTAGAGATAGGGTTGCTGAGTGGCGTGCAGGAAACCGTGAAGTCATCAAGAAACTTAAGAAAGGATGTCCACTGGGATCAATTTGTGGTCCCATTTTTTGGGACTTGTCAATTGAACCCCTTGTTACATTTAGTGGAAAACCATGTGTGTGCTGATGGAATTGTCGCCTACGCGGATGATATTTTAGTAGTAGTGTCAGCAAATTCAAGAGCACAACTGGAAATGAGAGCATGTGGCATAATGGTTGACATGTCAATTGCTCTGTATAAAACAATATACACAATGCTAAAGGGAAGTCTTATGAGAAATCCCTCTATCAAATTAGGAACAAATAATGTATCTAGGAAAAAAATGACACGGTATTTGGGAGTAATGATCGATGAAAGACTCTCTTTTAGAGAACACATACCGATGACCTCCGATAGGGCAGAAAAATTATTACCGAAATTGGCTCGAATCAATACAATAGAATTTCGAATACCATTGAGATACTTGAGAGTTTACCACTGTGCGGTTTTTTAATCCCTCATATGTTTTGCAGCCAGCACATGGGCTCATAAACTGAGCCTTCCGGTAAACTGAGCCTTGCGGTAAACTGAGCCTTGCGGTAAACAAGACTATTGTTCGCCGAAGGCAGAGAGGCGTACTGCTCAGGTTGTCAAGCGCCTTCAAAACTACATCACTGGATGCCTTATCTGTGTCCAGGGTGTATTTCCAGTCCACATAACTATCAAATACCGTGCTGCAGAATACTGGTTAAAGAAGGGCAGTAGAGATTGGGTAAGATCTATAACAGGAGAAGACATTCAAGACAAACTACACTCAAAAAATTGCGCCTGGATACTTGGCAGAGAGACTGGGATACGAGTGATAAGGGCCGTACGGTCCATGACTTTTTCCCAAACATCAGGGAGAGACTGCAAATGAAATACAAAGATCCGAGTCGATGAATGATACACTTTATGACTGGTCATGGGCCTTACCCAGCACACCTTCATCGTATGAATCTTAGGGAAAGTGATGTATATATATGTGGGGACATTAGGACCCCAGAACACACGATTATTTCTTGTGTGTTACATTCACATACACGACAATCATATTTGAGACAGTCCATTAGGGACCCAGACAAACGGACAGAATTAAATAATACAGCAGACATAATCTCTAGACAATTACAAGCAGAGTTCAATAGAGGGAGATCATGGAGACAGACAGAGAGGACGGAGATCTTCAATCAATGATAGCAGTACTGAGGAACTCGATGATCATATTACTGATAATGATAAAGACACAGATCTGGATAATTTACCTGATTCACACTTGTAACATTTTGTTGTAGAAATTTGTATTATTAATATTCAAAATTATATATATGTTTGTTTGTATTTTCTTTTTCTTTGCTAGTTATTAAATGCTGCTCAGTAGTCGACTAAAACTGCCTGACACTGTACTTGGTCCGCCTCCACGGGGCGGAACACGGGCAACGGCACATCAGTAACTCAAGTTCGTATATGTATTAGATCAGTATGTGTAGCTTTGATGGGTCTATGTTCATTACTATGTGGATTTTCCCTTGTTCTTGATCTTGAGTTACTGATATGACGGCTAAGAGACCAACTGCAGTGTTACAGCCCGCATTTTTATACAGGCAGTGGGCTAATTTGGCAAGCAGCAAGTGAAAAAAAAAGTCCGAAGTAAAAAAGATATTAAATTCAGGAATACATGCAAAAATGTGCTCGAACGGCATCTCAGGTCACAACCATGTCAAGTAGACCATACCCTTTGGAATTACTTTTACGAGGGGCGTTCATTAAATAACGCAGCAATTTATTTCTGTCAGCAGGATTCTGATAAAGCGTAATACTTCCCAGTCTGTTGGCTACACAACCCTATTTTTCGACATAATCTCCGTTCAATGTGACGACCGTGTCACCTTACTGGTAGTGTCCGTATGCCAGGATGCCTCTACTCGTAGACGTCGGCATCAAGGTCTTGCTCCGTCAATAGCCTCACCATCAATCACTTACTGCTTCCCGAGGAGTGCATCCTTCGTTGGGCCAAACAGATGCAAGGCGGAAGATGCGGGATTCGGACATTATGATCAGTGAGTCAGAACAGTACAGTGAAGTTTTGTGGGCTCCTCTCGTGTGCGCAGACTTGTGTGAGGCCTTACGTTGTCATGGAGAAGGAGAAGTTCGTTTGCATTTTTGTTGCGACGAACACGCTGAAGTCGCTTCTTAAATTTCCTGAGGGTAGTACAGTACACTTTGAGAACCCCTTCAGATTCCCAGAACATATCTATGACTTACCAACTGAGGATGCGGCTCTGAAATTTTTCTTCGGAGGAGGGTTGATGTGGCGCCACTCCATGGACTGCCTTTTGTTTCCAGTCAGAAGTGACTGGACGATGTTCGACACAAAACTATCAGCCTCGTAACACGCAACCACTTCTGCGCAGATCGTCTTCTGTTAGGCGGTGAGGATCCCAGAGGGCGCACAGCTTTGAGTATCCCACATGGTGGATGACTGTGTCGGCACTACCAACAGTGGTGTTCCGTTGTGCAGCGAGGTGTCTGATTGTTGTCCGTCGACCGCTCCGAATGAGAGTGTCCGCACGTTCCAAAATTGCAGGAGCTACAGTTATGTGCCTCGGCCAGCACGACGGAATTCGACAGGCTCACGCGACTTTGTTGCGATGACGAAAGACGCTTCTCTCAATGGCTTATCATGCGTTCGTTCACTTAAAGGTTTCCATAGACACTGTGAAAGCCCCTATGAGTATCTGCGATGCTCCGGCCTTCCGCCGAAAGAAAATCAGCAACAGCTCTCTGCTAGGAAAGTATCTCCATTACAGACGCCATCTTGAAAGCCACCTACAGGAACTTCATGAAACTATAGGGGTTCAAGCGAGAATTTTCCATGATGTCCCACAGAAAATTCAGTGTGCGTTCATGCGAAACTCACCGAGAAAATGAAATGTTTTTGCTAAATGCTCGCGGATATCTGTAGTGTACTTCGATTCGTGATCAGCTGTCTTAAAGTCGTCACATTACGTTTTGGTTTTCGTTACGGCACCGTACACAGCTCTTGTGGTGCTCTACAAGTTATGCCTGATATGCGACTGATACATTCTGACGCCCTGGGGCTACAGACAGATCCCTGGGAGACTGCAGGTCGCGTTTATTGCCGATTGCGCCGCTGGCGGGCTGCGGGAGTTAATCCAGGCAGAGCACTCACGATGATGAGGCTGCGATTCTCAAGCAGCTGCCATAATGGATCGGCGCGGCGAGAGCGAGCACACTGCGAGCTCCGGCGAACGCGCCGTCTGTTTGCCGGCCTAAGTCGCCGCTGCGCCCAGTCCATTACCAGGAGCATAATGCAGCGATCAGCCGAGCTCAACCCTCTGTGGACACAGGCAGGTATAAACGGTCAGTATATGACACCTTAGTGGATTTAGCGCCAGTATCCTTCAGTTTTAGTCATCCAGAAATAATACAGTATAGGCAATACACAATAAAAATATTTGTGCACTTGTCTTCAACCAGACGAAGGCATAAATGTCGAAAGAAGGTGCATCTGCTGACTAAAGCTCTGTATCTTATGGAGTTCATACCTGTGAGTGGTGGAGACGTGCATGTCATTGACAGAATTACGTTTTCAGCAACCCACGGAAACGTTCTGGAACTCTGCTCGCCACCCGTAAACAATTGTTGCCATCAGAGCAGTTGGCGCTATCAAGAATTCGTCATTTTCCACAACTTCTGGTTTTAGAAGTTCTTTTGAATATCATATTTTCAAATACGCGAAGACTAATTCAGAATTTGTTTTAAAAGAATACACCACCATTGACTTATACTTCTGTGTATTTCTCGTGTACAATTTAGATTTCGGCTTTCACATCATTATCGAGTACAATGTTAAAAGCAAGAATAAGCATATAATAAGACAATAAGACACATAGTGAAAAATTTAAAAACTGAAAAATTTTAGATGCAAGCTGAAAAAAAAAATAGATATGCACTTACATTTTAGAGCATTAACACCGTTTTGCTGTACACTATGCAGAATAGCAGTTATGCAGTTCAACAAATTTGCTTAACATGATATAAATGGTACAAAATTAACGTCTTGCAGGAATGCAGCACATCGTACAAGCACATCCAATGTGAGGTGAAAAAGTCAGCTCAAAGGAGATAAACACAAGTCTAGCACATGCCGCCTTTAAGAAAGAAAATGAGTGTGCAATCTTATGTGACTTAACTGCTAAGGTCATCAGTCCCTAAGCTGACACACTACTTAACCTAAATTATACTAAGGACAAACACACACCCATGCCCGAGGGAGGACGCGAACCTCCGCCGGGACCAGTAGCACAATCCATGACTGCAGCGCCCCAGACCGCTCAGCTAATCCCGCACCGCCCGCCTTTAAGACATAACTATGAAAGAGATATCAAAGAACGTAGACTCTACAAGATATCACACAGAAAATATAATCTTACTTGTGTTAGCTGTCATCTGACAGTATCTGATTATCATTAGAGACGGTATTTTTGTATTTACATGTAAGTATCAGATCGTTAATAATATGAAGTAAATATACGTTATTGAAAGGGCGAGAGGAAGGGGGGGGGGCGGTTGGAGGGGTAGGGGTATCCCAGCTGTAGAGGCCACATACTGGAATAGATAAGTAGGAACTGTAAGGTCAGAATTATGCTCAGCACCAAGGAAAACATTTTACAAATTCAGGAATTTGATTTTTCTCTTTTCTCGAAATATCCGCATCCTACGTAAAGCAAACTTCGTTAACATTTCAGCCTCTCACGTATTATACTTAGCAGTCTCTACCTAAACCAGTAATAAAATTAAATGATGAAACTAATTATATGTGGATAACATACTTTTTACGGGTGTTAAGTTCGGAGATAAAGCCTACACACAAGTAACGAACCCAACCTAAAAAAAAAAAAAAAAAAAAAAAAGATCAATATAGGAAAAAGGCAGTTATGATGTATAGGAACCAAGGCTAACCTCACTTCGTCGACCACAAGGTCATCAGCGACAAAGCTCTAGCTGTAACTCGACCCACGGAGGTTAGGAAACCATCCATGTCCATTGCAGACGAACCATCGCGCCATTTTCCACATGCATTTTAGGAAAATCACAGGAAACCTAAAACTGGGCGGCCCCAGAGGGAATAGAATCGTTGTCTTCCAGAGGGAGAATGTTCAAATGTGTGTGAAATCTTATGGGACTTAACTGCTAAGGTTATCAGTCCCTAAGCTTACACACTAGTTAACTTAAATTATCCTAAGGACAAACACAGACACCAATGCCCGAGGGAGGACTGTAACCTCCGCCGGGATCAGCCGCACACCAGAGGGAGAGTCCAGTGCCTTAAGATCAAAGTGATATATGGCAAAGTGATATATGAAGCAGTTTTGAGCTGAAAATAAAAACCGCTCTCAGCAAAACAAAATTGCAGTGAAACATACTGTCGTGTAGTTTCGGAAATATTGCCTGTCAGCCTGCCTAAGGGCACGCTACTGTATGGTAGTGAAGCGTAGGTCTAGCCCAAGTAGTGCTAACTTGTGTAATGTCGTGCTATAAATGAATCTTAGAAATATAGCTGGCAGAAAAAGTACTAAATATGTTTGACTTCCGTATCGATGGTCTGCATTTCTTCTTCAAATTACGTACAGTGAAGCAGAAGAAACGTCGATGCATTAGAAACACAATATCATTGTTATATTAAACATATTTCAGTATTATTTTTGATTCACTACGTTCTTGCGTTACTGAAATATTTTTATCAAATAGATAATGTCGACAAAAAAATCTTTTCACGCTTGTGTATGCACGTTGGTAAAATCTGATGTGACGCCTCGCAGTTAACGAGGCGCCTTAGTTTGTTGTAAAATCATGGAGATCTCGAATGACATTTTCACAACGAACTCAGCCGTCCAATTATATCCCTTATGTGGAATGAGGTACAGGAAGTGAATTCGGTAAAACCATACACTTTCATTTACGGTATTCGGTTGTGGCCGCACACGTGTAATCGAAAAGTAAATGAATGTGGACACTTTAGTTCTGGCTATGCTGCAGGTGGTAATTTACTGCGAATGTTAGACAAAAGACACGGAGAAAACTTTTGTGCATCCTTAGAATTAAAAAAATAAATCTGTTACTGTCTTAATTGGAAAATGTTTGTGCTTGCCTTGCCTACAGGCTTTGACAGTATCCAGACTTGTATATATTCGTTAGGGGCAAATCGACGGCCATTATTGTATTTCTTCAGTGTTCCTAAAATATGGGCTCCTAAAGTGTAAGGTCCACATGTTTCCGATTTGTTTCTGCTACGCTGCAGAAGTTTCGCTGGAAAGCCTTTACACGTCCTCCATACAGTCCCGATCTCTCCCCATGCAATTTCCATATTTTTTGAACTCTGAAGAAAGATATTCGTTGCCTTCGATTTGTTTCGGACCAAGAGGTGCATGCCCCATTATAGTCATGGTTTCTTAAGGCAACCGCAAACATTTTTCCATGAAGGCATTGGCGACTTGTCTCACAATGGGATAAATGTATTAACAGTTATGCGATTCTTTTTTTAAAATAATAAACAGTTTACTTACTTTTTACCGTCTGTCTCATTTTCATTTGACTGGCCCTTATCGTAAATGTCCACGAACCAATGGTTTGTTTTTGGTTACCTGTCAAGCCATAGATGGGTGTTACTCGCTCTGCACAGGCAAATATATTTCACAAATGTCCTTCAGTGACTAGCATCATGAACAATACATGTGGACGTAGACTTTTGAGTAAGATACATGTTCGAAAACATACATTGCGTTTTTTGAAGTTTCGTCACTGTGTGATACTGCCCAACAAAACATGGCGATGAGGTTGCCTATCAGGAGTAAACTGTCAACGATAAGTCACGAAACATAAACCGTACTGAAGAAGCAGTGTTACAGTGGAGGAACCAGAAAGAGTACTGTATAGGTCTGATTCTGATCACGTAGAGTCCCCTGTGTTCCTTCGATCGCAGGGCTAGATATTGTAAATAAAATAAGCCAGCACTCTTGCGGCATCTTCTGGGGATGGGAACCAATTCTCAATTTTCCATTGACATTTCTGCTAGAGTCTCGAGTCAATAGAGGAGACCAATCCGCTGATAGAGACTAGTACACAGTAATAACTTATTCACCTACTGTAGTCTAAAAGAAAACTGTATTACATGATATGTAGTATCCAGTTCTTATATTCTACCATTATTCATTAGGAAGGAAATCGGGAATTTTATTGTTTTCCGCCTTGTAACTTAAGTTGCATGTTGCTAAAAAAAAACTCACAATAATGCTTTAAATCTGTCGACGGTACTGTAGCACGCATGACACTGCTGCTTACCATTACTTTTGTAATGTGACTGGTGTCAGTAGTAATATACCGCTGCCGACACTTGTCTAAAATTTATCTACGTGTTGCACGACATCATTGGAGACGGACCACAGACTGAGGTTCGAATCCTCCCTCTGGCATTGGTGTGTGTGTTTGTCCTTAGGATAATTTAGGTTAAGTAGTGTGTAAGCTTAGGGACTGATGACCTTAGGAGTTGAGTCCCATGAGATTCCACACACATTTTTTGAACAGACTGAGGTATGGGAATGAGATCGACCGTCCCCTCTGCCAAGGGGACCATCCCAGCATTGGCCTTAGGCGTTTAAGGGAAATCACGGAAATTATAATTTTGAGAGACGAGAGAGGATTTGAACCGCAGTCGTCTTGGAGATTAGATTAGAGCCTTCCCACTTCACCACCTCGCTCAGTATCAAATGGAATAGAAACGTAATAGAGAGAGGAAGAAACTCCGCTTCTGCCTTTTGCGTCAGCTAAGGAACCGACCCAGAGAAAGAGATGTGTTTACCTGGAGAGTGTGTAATAAAAGGAATAACAAAAGGAATAAAGTAACTGAGACACAAAACAGTCGAGGAAAAACTAAGGATGATTACTGGTGCTAATACAGAAGTCCCGGTCTGATGCTAAGAAGATTAGCGACTTGCTCGTCTTCAAAACTGTGGAAAACAATGTAGTGATAAATGCCTCCGATCAAGGCAGATAAAGATGGAAAAAGGAAGATCTATTTTGCTACGTGATTTTTAACGGTGTTAATACAAGATATAAATATATAAGCTACATAGGGCTCTAATAATTCTCTGTCGAGAAGTGTACACACATCAACTATACTCTGTACTATACAAAATGTCGATACGGAACTGCCGGCCGGAGTGGCCGAGCGGTTCTAAGCGCTTCAGTCTGGAACCGCGTGACCGCTACGGTCGCAGGTTCGAATCCTGCCTCGGGCATGGATGTGTTTGATGTCCTTAGGTTAGTTAGGTTTAAGTAGTTCTAAGTTCTAGGGGACTGATGACCTCAGAAGTTAAGTCCCACAGTGCTCAGAGCCATTTGAACCATTTTATACGAAACTGAGAAAAATATTCCTGAAAGTCCAAATCTGCAGCGTAGCATTAAATTACATGGGAACGTGTATTCTGGAAAATAGGGGAAGAATGTAACTGGATACATGCTACAGAATGATCTTAAAAATTGGGTCGTCAGGTGAGATACAAAATGAAGGATACGGCATGATACATATGAAATCAATGTGTTCCAGTAAAAGGGAGAGATTAGTGGGACGGAGGAACAGTTAACTTGACAGTGGGAGACACAGGGAGGGGCTGCCAACAAACAGATTGAAGATGAGGTGTGATGTGTTAGAAGTATAGAGATGGAAGGCAGAGTTCTCGGAACATATAAAGGAATGAATTCTCTGATCAACCGATCGAACGACTGATGACATAAAAAATTAAATTAATGCACTGTCAGTGTGTTATATTCAGGACTTTCCTCTTAAGGGCATAGGAAATTTCGTCCAGCTGAGAGTAGATACTGCTAAATGAAAGTATTTAAACCTTATTTTAAAGAAAGAACTTGCACTGAGGGCATAAAGTGCTACAGTTCGATATTAAGGTATACTAATTAAGAAGAAAGAAGGTGATTCGTTTAAAATAATAATGCACAGGAACTTGCTTGTCAAAATTTTGCTATGTGATTTTTAACGGTTTTAATACAAGATATAACTATTTAAGCTTCATAGGGTTCTAATAATTTTCCGTCGCGAGCCGTACATACATTAACAAACCTGTGTTTTTCCGAAAATATGAGTTTCTTTCACAATTCTAATTTCTTTTTATTTACCGTTGGTATAGATACATTGAATCTTATAGTTTACGTTGCAGACAGCATTTCATGGTGAGTCTCTAATTCATTCGTTTCGTTTTCCTCGCAATTTCCATCTTTTTTTGAGGCCACAGAACAAGAATTGTGAACCACTATAATCAAGTTTCCGTAAAATAATAGACACTAATTTGCCAATTTTTGTGACTGTAATTAATTATAATCTTCAGAATACTACACTGTGGGAGACAATGAAAGACGTAATGTGAGTCGCATTGTATACGACGTAAAATACGTATGACTAAGATACCAAACTCTGTTTCTGTGACAGTTGAAGCCCATATAAGAAATTGTAGAACGATTCCTGTGGGTAGAGTATTACTGCCACAGTTAACGCACCAGTTATCACCAGGAATGTCGTCCATTCATCACTAGTTATCCGGCTGCAGTACCTGTAATCCCGACTCGGTGCTGGTTGTACTAGCGTTTACATGCAATTGGTCCTAGGCACGGTAGTCATCCCACTGTTTGGACAACAGACTAGACGTGCCATGCACTTGCTAAAGAGACACCGAGTTCGTATGTTCTTTTCGCTCTGTGCGTGACATTCACTCAGATTCGCAGCACATTGCATCACTGCAATTGTCTCTAACGAAGTTAACGCTCTTTTTTGTACATTCATGTTATCGGTAAGTACGTGCAGAGTCTGGTAATAATGATTTTTACCTTTAAAGGGTGGACAAAAATATGTAAACATCAATTATACAGCACGGTACCACACACAATACGGTGCAGGAAACCGTCTAGCATTCAAAAAGGCTCACAGTAGTGTCGCAATGGACAAATATAATTCCTGTATGGTTTTAAAGGGTATCTTATATCATTATTCATGCAAAACAGCGGCAAGTTCAGATAATGATGACAGAGGTCTACGCCAATCACGCACCCTTCTCTTCAAAGTAGGCAACAAAGGCTCAGTAATATTGAGATCTGGTAATTGTGGCGGCCAGGGGAGATGTGACAATTCATCTTAGTGCTCGCAAGTCTTAGAACACAGCACCAGCACTGGGGAAAAAGTGTTGTACCTCTGGATGGACCTGATCAGACAGAATAGTCAGCAACACGACCTGGCCAAGCAACCACGTGGCCCACGGAATACCACGACGTGGTTGCCAGAATAATCAAAAGCTCTTCACACGTATTTCACTCAACCAGATTCTGGAACCAGTGTGAAACAAGACTAATGTGACCAAATTATTTGCTTCCGTTACTCTATGATCCAGGTTTTATCGCTTCGGCACCACGTTGCTCTGTTGCGTGCATTTGCATCACTGACTAGCGGTATGGAAATTCAGTATCGTCCTGCAATTCCCAGCTTGCGTAGCTGCCTCCGTGTTGTTTAGGAGTTGAAAGGATTCGCGAGTTTGACATTCAGTTCTGCAATGACTTTTGCATCTGTCGTACCCCTTATTTTTCGTCACAATCCTCTCCAATGACCGTCCACCACGTTCGTCAACAGACACTGTCTTCTGTGTTGTGACTTAGAGTACGATGTTGTTCCGCTTCCCGTTCAAATGGTTCTGAGCACTATGGGACTTAACATCTGTGGTCATTAGTCCCCTAGAACATAGAACTACTTAAACCTAACTAACCTAAGGACATCACACACATCCATGCCCGAGGCAGGATTCGAACCTGCGACCGTAGCAGTCGCGGGGTTCCGGACTGCGCGCCTAGAACCGGTAGACCACCGCGGCCGGCCCGCTTCCCCTGTATGCGACATAGTTGGCCGCGCGGAGTGGCCGCGTGGTTAGAGGCGCCATGTCACGGATTGAACGGCCGCTCGCTCCGGAGGTTCGAATCCTCCCTCGGGTATCGGTGTGTGTGTGTTGTTCTTAGCCTAAGTTACTTTAAGTAGTGTGTAAGTCTAGGGACCGATGACCTCAGGAGTTTGGTCCCTTACGAATTCACACACATTTGAACATTTTGCTGCATAGTTCTTCGATATGGCGTCTTTTGAAACGCCAAACACTTAGGCTATTTCGGTTATAGAAGCACCCACCATACGAGCACCAACAATTTACCAACTTTCGAATTCACTCAGCTCTTACATAACGCACTCACAGCTTACAGAACTCTGCTATGGTTACGACTGACGCTTGCAACACGTTTAGAACGTGGCACGAAGACGACAACGAATTGTCGCCGCGACAGCTTTATTGACGGAGCAGGACGAGTTATCGTTTCTGTAGATGGAGCTCACGCTATTATTCCAATGATTTTGCGGCGCTTTTGCAGCATTCTATCTTTCCACACTAAGCATGGGACGTGTTGAAAAGTAATGTCACCGAATGTTTTATGTGAAAACTATTAAAGCTTTTCAAATAAAAATATTAACATACGGAATCTTTAATCTTCGAGTCTACATATTAATTGCTCAACATAGTCAACCTGATGACGAACATATTCCTCCCAACGAGAGACCAGTGTGTTGATACCGTCACTGCAGAATGATTGACTTTGTTGCGAAACTACAACCTCACATCAGCTTAGACTACTTCATCAGTAACAAATTGAAGTCCTCGAGTGTTTTCAAATGGTTCAAATGGCTCTGAGCAATATGGGATGTAACACCTGAGGTCATCAGTCCCTAGACGAAACTACTTAAAACTAACTAACCTATGGACATCACACCCAACCATGCCCAAGGCAGGATTCGAACCTGTGACCGTAGCGGTCGCGCATTTCCAGACTGAAGCGCCTAGAACCGCTCGGCCACTGCGGCCGGCCGAAGGTGCTCTTTAAGTCTTGGAAACAGGTGAAAATCGGATAGGACCAAGTCGGGACGATGGCAGATGACCCAAGGCGTCGGGTTGTTGCAGATATCGCAGCCTTCGTGTGTAGTCTGGCATACTGAAGGAGGTGGTGCAGTGTGTGTGCACGAACTCTTGGAATTCATGTTTCCACACACCCCATGATACATGCTACAATTCGGAGCCTTCTAACAGCAGATGGTTGCAACTTGGGTCAGCGAATCTGGCAAGTGGACTGAGTAATACACATTACACAAAATACCTCAAGCGATATTGAGAAAAGAATAAAAGATCCGGAGACATTTCTGTTACTGAATTAGAATCATGGTGCTTCACGGTGAGACTAAAGTTTCTTATCCAGTGTACCACCGTTCTGCTGTGCTAAACACCCAGTGAAAGGGGTTACGAAGTACTATCGATAGTGGTATGACTTAGTAAATTGCACGCCTTGTACATCGCTGATTGTCATGAACTTTTGGAGCAGAGCTCGCGTTCTTTGCTGCGGCGTCATTGTCTTGCTGTTAAGTTCAACAATGCCTAAGCACTACCCTTCACACGCCAGAACTCAAGAAGACAATCACTGTCTAGCGCAGAACGAACGTGTGCAGTTGATTCCCACCAATATTACTTGTACAGTTTGCTGATGCTGTAAAACATATTCGAAAGTTTTTTGTCAATTGGTTGGGTAACACTGAGTAAATATTCGGTTAATTGAAGAAAAGTGTCGCTCACAGCAATGCCAAACATGTGTCAAATTGAAATAAATTTTACTGTGAAAATGAGCACGTCTGGGTCAGTGCATTCTTCCGAAGTGTGTTACTTATGAATTCAATAAACTAAGGAAGAAATTCCATGGACTGGTATTATTTGAAAAATATTTTTCGCTAAAATTTGAGAATTTTAATATTCTATAGTGAAGAGACATGCTTTTTGTTTAAGGAAACCGTAAATTTTTTCAGCGAATCATGTTTTCTTAGTTGACTATCCTATACACCTGAACGATCAGAGCAATCTGAACTTTTGTAATGAAGCATCAGCAAAAAATACAGGAAGAGGAAAATTACACCAGTTTCATGTAGGAAAGGTTACGAATCAAGAAAAGGTTTTTTTAAATTCTATCAAGAGACGGCGTGTAACATCTTCCTGTCTTTCTACATGCATATGATTGCTGAAGAACTTTTTCTGTTTTAGATTTAATGCAAGAAAGGAAACGAGACCATTAAATGAAGCAATATCTTATAATATTTCAAAAAATTTTGTCTCATAGAATAATGTAGCCACATAAAAATGTTTCAACAGTGTTCGGGCATTACATCGACATATCATTATACGGCAGTCCGAATGCGTTCCAGTAACTTGTTTAGGACACATGGGAGATATAGGGGAGAAATCTTTTACACACCACTTACGCACTATAGCTGCCATCTGGAGTCAGCACTAGACAGCCCTGTCAGAGAGCTTTGATTGCCTGTTGTCAGATTACATTGCTGGAGATGTAACCAGCACATGTTTTGACCAGCTGACAAATGGACGTAACTGCAAGACACAACGCTGGCTGGTATTGGAGAAAACTTAACTTGCCGTAAAAACTGAATGCCTTGAGAAGAAATATTTCATAGAGAGGTATGTATGTACGTACCTGTGTGTGTGTGTGTGTGTGTGTGTGTGTGTGTGTGTGTGTGTGTGTGTGTGTGTGTGTGTGTGTGTGTATCTTTTGTAGGAAAAGAGAATTGTATGAAAGAACTGCAGAAGTTGTTATTCTGTTTACAAGAAGAAGAATGTGAGCTCGCTAATCAAGTACATTGACACGCCCACCAAAAACTTTACATACTGATAGGGAAAAGATCCTCCTAGGTAACCTAGAACCATGTGCTGAGGATGTGGGCTGCTAGTCCGCCGCAGCCCACCCATCTCGGGCTGTTGGCATGCTGGTCCCTGGTCTGTTGGGACTGGCCAGCCTGTGGCTCAAGCCGCGTCCAGGCACTCGCTGCATGGCTCCCTTCAAGTACTTCATCTGCAGCTCTCACCTCATCTACATATTAAGGTGTCCTAATTTCATGTGTCCGCAGGAAACACTAAGGTAGCAAGAGCTATATTGCTTTAGCGTGTACTTTTATATTTCCAAATAAGAGATTCAATGCAATATAATTTAAAGAATGCAACCATTATAAACTTAGCTACCACAAGTTGTTTCACAAACGTAACAGTCTCAGCAAGCAAGAAATAGGAAGCTCAAACGTCTAGTAAATATCCGAGAGAGAGAGAGAGAGAGAGAGGAAGCGGTGTTGGGAAAATGAACTGAAGTACAATAATATACGTTAGCTGCAAAGGTACTTTTGTATAATATTAATTTTAAAGTAACTCATATCACTTAATAATTATTATTCATGAAGACAGCGATGACGTATGGACAGTTTCCTTTCTGTGAGGAAGGACGCCATAGATACAAGAATACATTTGCTAGGAGATAGTTTACTGTTACAACGACACAGATCAAAGCAACCTAACACATCTGTAGAGTTGCCCCAGCATTCGGTTATAAAAGTTAGAATTCACTGCCTCTTGTTCCTACCTTTAAGTAGGATAGCGTCAATTTCTTCAGAGGCTTTAACGATACAACATTCTCTGGCTTCCAATAGCGGATCCAGTGGACAGGTTAGGTGTGCAGGCACACCATTTAAAATTGGCTGAGGAGTGGTGTTTATTCTTGAGAAAATTACTGTTCTAGCTGGTTTCGTGACAGCACACGAAGTAAGTCGACGTCTTACGCCCTACTATATCTCTACTCACAGAATCTAATGTCATATCAATAAAATAATAATACCAAGAGATGCCCTTTTCATACCGTCATTTTCCACTCAAAAACAAAAATATCTCTCTATGAAGTCTTTTACTGAATCTCAGTTAATTGTCGTGTCAGAATCGGAGAAAGCTTTCGATGAAGGAGGCCTTTACTGAAATCTTCAGATTTTATTCTGATGTGAACTGGTACACTGACTGACAACTTTGGCTCTGAGCACTATGGTACTTAACATCGGAGATCATCAGTTCCCTATAACTTAGAACTACTTAAACCTAACTAACCTAAGGACATCACACACATCCATGCCCGAGGCAAGATTCGAACCTGCGACCGCAGCAGTCGCGCCATTGCGCAGTAGGCAGACGATCCCTACTTAGCGACGGCGCAGTCAGTTTCTAATAAAATTTTATTTCTGCACTTATTTACTACTTTACTGTGCAGCAGTCAAAACACAGACACATTAAGACTGACTCAGTAGCTGCACGATTTTATCTGAGACACAAGCACGTTCAACGTGTTCTTACATTACCATTCGGCGATTGCGGTAGCTTTCCAGATTTTGATCACCTAATGCTAGACCAGCTTAAACAATACCAATTAAACTCAAAGAACGTCGCCTCCCTACATTCAATACATACACAGTTATAATGGTAGCCGTAATTTTTTATTCGGCAGATTTCTCATTCGAGACAGGTAAAAGCCCCGATGACGTGATACGTTCTTTGTGGCTCCCAGCAGACATTTCGACTAAGTCCTGGGCTTTAAGTTTGAGGTCTCAGCTACCACGCAGGATCAAGTAGCAGTTGCATGTCACAGACTCGAAGTGTCCTCGTCGTTTTCGCTACCGAAAATACCATGCAGAACATGTGTACGACAAATATTGATTTAGTTTTCAAACACTTAACTTGCATATCCTTAAGAACTATGTTTACCAGACAATGGTACCTTGTGCTAGATTCCAATGTTTGACATGCAGACGGAGTCCCGTTCAGGCATCGGAGGTCAGCAGATCACTGTACGCTAAGCGCTCGCTTGCTACCTGCACTGTCGTTCCCCAGCACGCCTGGACGACGTGGAAAGGGAGGCAAATTGCTGGGCCTCGTGCTCGGCGCATCAGAAGGTGGGGGATGCAGGAAGAAGAAGACCACGGAACGGAAGGAGCAGTGCTTCAGCTGCCAAAAACTTGGCCACGATGCCAAGTGCTGCCGGAACCCAGTGGCGTGCCTTTGATGTGCGCAAGCACACGATTCGCGCCACTGTACGAAGAAGGACGCCACACGCTGCTGTGCCAACTGTGGCGGTGCTCACGAAGCGAATTACCGAGGCTGCAGTTATATCAAGAACTGAAGTCGCGGTGAGAAGACAGGACGGAGACGCAAGACCACCAAGAAGGCGGACACAACAGCGGCCGTTGCATCCTTGCCCCCCCCCCCCCCCCCTTCATGCCCCCGGCGGATCCGGGCTGGTCACTGACGCTGCTGTTGCACCAGACGCAGTCAGCGAGGCGTGCGCCAGGTTGCGCGCCGCCGCTGACGAAGAAATTGCTGCTTCAAAGCCGTAACGGCGGAAGAGAGGGCGGCATTCCAAGCCGAACTAGCGGAGGCCCAGCAGCTGGTGTACAGTCTCCGTGATGCACTGGACAGCCAGCCCCTCCCAGTAAGAAGAAGGACGCTGAGACGCAGACTGCCGCGTCCGTGCAGCCTGTAGCAATACAGGAATCCCGGGGGTGGTAACACAAGACGCCACCGTACAGACAGCCGTCGGAGGAGGCTCCCTGCCACCTCTCCGAGACGCAGCTGCAGAAGTTAGTTCCATCCATTTGGACACTCTCAGATCTTACAACGCCCGCCCTCCTCTCACTCCTGCTGAGTGGGAAGATCTCATCGCCTCGGTAGAACAAGCCGAGAACGCGAGCAAAGAACAAGGGACGAGCACCGCTGAAGACGCCGAAGTCGCCAGCCGGGAGGACATGCCAGATCCCGAAGTGGCACAAGCATACACATCCAAGAAGAAGATGAAGGGCAAGAAGAAGCACCCAGATGCCAGGAGGACCTCGAAGACTCTCCTCCTTACCGCACCAGACACCCATCATCATCATCATCATCATCATCATCATCATCATCATCAACCACTCGCCTTGTCAGCCGTTGACTGGCATTCCTAGGTTTCAACAGGGCCAGCCAAGTAAAGTACCGTAACTGACGCATCGCTATTGTCCATTCGACCTACCGCCTGTCTCTGACCGGCAATCATCAGTCTTCCTAACCACACACAACCATCCCAGTTATTCCTAAGAGTCCCAGCATGCTCTCAATCCATCCAAAGTGGAGTAAATGTCTAATGACGACAGACTCCTCCTTACCTTCATCAAGAAGAGGAATTCAAGTGCGAAGAGAGAGAGACTGACTTACAGACAGCAAATAAAATCATGTGCTTCATGGACTGAAATATCTTATGTTCCATAAGGAACTGCCAAAAGTTGAGTAATATGCGTTTATTATAAGAAAACCTAAGAAAACAGTTTTCTATGATCAACAATTAGTGCCTGTTCTTGAATTTTTTTTTCATCAAGTTCACACCACTTCAGCGCACACGTTAAGGATCGCCACATCTGGAATGACAAGTGCAGTCGTTCTCCAGGATAGCTAGCGAGTTGCGCGGAGAAGTGATACGTGAGCAACTCGGCGAGGTGATATGTGAGCCGCTGAGAGCCCTTGAGGCCTGCCCTGTAAGGTGGAAGCCGACGGGCCAGCTCGGGTAGAGCGGGACAGCTCGCACTGATGCTGCGCGCCTCTGTTTTCAGAGATGGCTCTGAGCACTATGGGACTCAACTGCTGTGGTCATCAGTCCCCTAGAACTGAGAACTACTTAAACCTAACTAACCTAAGGACATCACACACATCCATGCCCGAGGCAGGATTCGAACCTGCGACCGTAGCAGTCGCACGGTTCCGGACTGCGCGCCTAGAACCGCGAGACCACCGCGGCCGGCCCTCTGTTTTCAGAGACTTCAAGGTGTGCTTCCTTGAGAGACTTCTCGCCATGGCTTGGAGATTGCTCCATATTTTGGTTTCCAGTGCACTGGCTATCAGAGAACCATAACTGCTTTGCCTGCAGGTGAATAATGTGATTAATATGCACCCCACGCTGGATCCACGGTACCACCAGGAGATGCTGTTGGCTGTCTGCAGAGTGCAGTCAACTTAACTACTGACGGGCCAGCTGTCCAGTGATAAGTGGCCTGCTCTTAAGCGCTTCTGTCAGAGGAAACTATTCAATATCCAATACGTTCCATGTAACAATGTCTGAAAACCCAAGAAACGATATTGAAAACTTTTTCTTAATGTGATAAGCATATTATTATAATTATTATTGTTGTTATTATTATTTTTATTTCAATAGTAGTGGAGAGGCATTAACCATTTGGCAAGTGTATTCTGTAGAGTGTGATGGAAATTAATGTTTCATGATCGAAAACACAAAACATTAAAAAATAAAACACTTTAATCTGTTCTATCTACATCACTGCTGCTGCTAACACTGTAATAGTGGCAACTATTTATTTACAGCTCGTACAAAATAAATACGTGTTTCAAAGTTTTAAAGGCCTTCAAAGTAGTCACCAGCATTGTGTATAACCCGTTGCCAGCGATGTGGAATTCGTAAGATACGTTAAGCAGTGCCAGTTGTGTTGACAGGTCAAGCGGCGCGGTCTATTGCCCGACGAATTTTTAGCAGTTCTGACGCGAATGCCGTGAAGTGTTTCCTTTAGTTTAGAAATCGAGATGAACTTACGAGGGCTTAAGTCAGGGGAGCGCAGTAGGTGGTACAGCACTTAGCAGCCTCATCAGAAAAACAAATCAGTAACTGAAACTTCCTGGCAGATTAAAACTGTGTGCCGGACAGAGACTCGAACTCGGGACCTTTGCCTGTCGCAGGCAAGTGCTCTACCAACTGAGCTACCCAAGCACGACTCACGCCCCGTCCTCACAGCTTTACTTCTGCCAGTACCTCGTCTCGTACCTTCCAAAATTTACAGGAGCTCTCCTGCGAACCTGCAGAACTAGCACTCCTGAATGAGTGGAAATCAGTAACTGCTTGCACTGTACGTGCTTGAGCATTGTCCTGCAAAATAATGGTCAAATCCTGCAGAGAGTGTCATCACGTCTGTCTCTAAGCTAGTCATAGGCTGTGTTCCAAAAATGAACAGCATCGAGGCAGAACTGATGACACTTTCTGCAGGACTTCACCATCATTTTGCAGGACAACGCTGAAGCACGTACAGTGCAAGCAGTTACTGATTTGTTTGACGGATGGGGCTGTTAAGTGCTACACCACCTACTGCACTCCCTTGACTTAAGCCCTCGTAAGCTCAACTCGATTTCTAAACTGAAGTTTAAGTAGTTCTAAATTTTAGGGGACTGATGACCTCAGAAGTTAAGTCCCATAGTGTTCAGAGCCATTTTTTTCTAAACTGAAGGAAACACTTCACGTCATCCGCTTCAGTACTGCTACAAATTCGTCGGGCAGTAGGCCGCGCCGCTCGAACTGTCAACACAACTGGCATGCTAAGAGTATCCTACGACTTCCACATCGCTGGAAACGGGTTATACACAATGCTGGTGACTACTTGGAAGGCCAGTAAAACTTTGCAACACGTGTCTATTTTATACTAACTGTAAGTAAATAGTCGCCTCTATTAAAGTTCCAACCCTCGTATAGTTCTTTGATTTATCGTTATTTTTCAGATACCACACTAAAGTGTTCTCACATCTATACATAAAAGGAAATGTTCTGTCTGACTGACTCATCATCACATAGCCCCAAACGCTAAGTACACAACTTCGAAAGTTGAGGAGTGTGTTGATATTGTAATGTAGATCGAATCTTTCGAAACTACAACCCTAAGGGGGTGAAATAGCGGATGAAAATTTTTAAGAAAATATGTTCAAAAACTGGTATTTCACTTCTTGTTTAGAAATAAAGATATGTCTTACTTGATAAAAGTTTGTATGGAAATATCACCACAAAAGCTCAAAAGGCAAAATTAACAAAACCCTCCGACTCCAGCTACCAAAATCACTGTTTGGTCACAAGTACATTCTGAAAAGACCATGTTTATGTGGCCTTAATTACCGTAAAGAGTTCAGAAGAAGTTGCAATTTGCGAATAACATAAAAATTCCATCAAATATGAACAAAAATAAAATCTGTGAACACCATACAGTCTACTCGTTCGTAGCAAAGGGCGCCTGGCTATTAATAAACGTAATCACTTTCAACTAACTCACTAACTAACTAGCAAAATTCATCAGCACAAAATTGGGGCCAAACATGGAGGGTAATAAAATCATTGCTAGAAACCCTTACTTGGTAACTGCACAGTGATACTTTGTTTACTTGTAGCGGACCTCCTTTGTGAATATGGTTTTGCTGTTTAATTTCTTTCTGTCGTCTTCATGCGGGTTATTCGTCTCGTTTCACTTTGTGAACTCTGTCTTTTGTGGAGGAGTGAAATGTCCAAGAATCCTCAGTGTCTTATTGTGTTTGGGAGCGACCAGTTGTACTTAAAAACGAAAATAAAAACGTTTTATTTGAATACGACAAAGTCGTTTTTAATCAACCTGATGCCGTTTCGCCATTTGATGCCGATTCGCCATTTTCTCCGACTAGTTGTTTAGATTTTCACTTACCGATAGTGTTACGTAGCACTTTGTTGTATAACTGCATCTATCGGAATAGTTCTGAGGAGTTGAGGTTAGATCTCAATAATCTCTGTTTGCAACCGCGGCTAGTATACCATTTAGTTCTGGAAAGTGCCGGGCAGTAACGACCTGACAGGTTTCTGGCGTAACAAACTAATAACGGGAAGCTGCGTCGCCTTTGAGCCGGGTTTCCTTTGCGCGACCCGGAAACAGGTGGCTACTGTGAGAAGCATGCTGTACTTTCCGCGGCAGCAGCAATTCATCCGCCGCAGGAAATGAGATTGTCTACCGGCGCGCCAAGTCGGGAGGGACCGCAGACCGCTGCGAGGAACTCAGGCCGCTCCGGAATGTGGCCAGCGCAGCTGTGCGAAAGAAGCGTTTAATGCCGGCTGGGAACCCAAGTGTCACATTGTGAGGGTCCAGAGGAAAAAAAAGTACGGTAGGTCCACGAGACTGATGAGTCCGGCTTGTGCAACAGTCTTTATTGCCACAAGGTTTTTCGTATATTACGGGGATTGTAGTCCGAATGGAAGAATGAGACGTGTAGTAAAATATGGCAGAACAGTCACAAGACTGTTTTCTTCGGTCAAGGAAATAAGATAACGAAAACTTCACAAGTAAAGGCAATACAACCTCTTATAATTGAAAAACGTGTTAAACTGAGATTTCCACAGGCAATGATAACTACTTCTATTGCTGACTAGTTGACTACCCGGTATTGTCCGGTACTCCTTCTGCCACTTTTCTGTTAAAAACGAAAACAAAAAATGTACTGTGTTTGTAGAGAACATGGAAAAAATTACAGTTCTGTGTGTTCATAAAATAGTTGTATAAAGAAATATACGTGACGTAGAAGTGTACATACACAGGGTCCTGGACAGTTTCTGTACATTGGGTGCACTTGCTTCACGTGTCTACAACGTGATTTTGTGAACGTCTCTATGGCAGCTCCCCTTTACAGCGCTATGGAGAGCTATTAGTTTGGCCTACAGAAGTTTGCACTTCGCAGTTGAAGGAAGCTGTCAAAAGCGCTGCTAGGTATCAGGGATTTCCTGAAGTTGACTTGACTGTAGGATTGTCTTAGTAGTGAAAAATAAATGTATTAAAACTTCATGAATAATGAGGCATTTTTCCAAGCTTCTCAGTATTTATAACGTAATATCTCTTTCACTATGTGCCGTATAATGAGATGTTTGTGTAAATATATATTCAGCGGCATATGCGGATATTGTCTGTGAAATATGTTGCGATCAGAATTAGTGGCAAAGAAATAATAAATTTAAACGTTATACGTGGTGCAACAGCTTTCGACGCATCTAAGAGTTTATGGAGTTGCATCTGCTGAACCATTCGTGGCACCATGATATAATTTTGCAGGTAAATATTGTCTGGTAAACTGATTTTGAACAACGTTAGTAAAACATAAGTAATAAATTTAAACGCCACGCATGATGCGTCTTTTATTCATGCATCCCGTTTTTTATGACGTCATATCTCCCGTACTGTGATAGGTAGATGGAATACACACATGTACATATATTCATTTTCATAACATTTGTGGATATCTAGTGATGTGTTGCACTGGGAAAGTTCTTGTTCTTCCTATGGGCTATGATGACGTTCTTCGACCATCCATGATTTCCCTTCATTACTCACAGTTGTTTTGAATCTAGGATAATGCATGTCCTGCCTCAACATTACAGAATTCGAACCAGAGCTCAGTATTTGATGATATTCCGTTCGGCGCAATGTTAAACTCTAATAATTTCTGAAATTTGATTTGATCCATTATAAATGGTTTCTGAAAGCCTGCGACTGTAGATACAATAGGTTTGTTTATAAATAACTAAATATTCTGCTACCAGTCACGATTTTTCTTTATTTTACTATTCGCACGACGCGTTTCGAGAAATAATTCTCATTTTCAAGTGCGTTTTTTGATGTGTATTAAGCCATTTCTTTTGATGTTGTCAGTGTGTGTGAGTCTGCTTCATTTTGTTGACTTTTTACTGTAATACATAAGAAACGCGATTTTTAGTTGGGTATCAATTCTTTCTGTGAGGTTAGTGGCTAAAGTTTGAGAACAATTTGTACTTACAGTTTTCTAATGGTCCATTTGTGTAGAGTCTCACACACACTTAACATCACACACAACTTGTACACTTTACACATCGAAAATATCTTATATAAACAAAACAGTTACAGAGATCTTCTTACAGGTAGTTCACAGAGATAACATTATAGGTCTTCCACAGATTATGATATGCTTTTGTACAGAGGTTATTTATCTTAACAGTTTGGTTTTACAATTGTGCTTATTTATATGTTTTACTATTTTTATTTAAGTATATTATCGAAACATCTGAAGAAATTCACTGATTCACTTTCAAGTTTTTCATTTAATATTTTATCTTCATATTTTCTGTAATGTGAATATATCTCCAGTTCTTCAAGCAAATCCATTTTATGTCCTTTATTTAGTCGGTGGAGTACTTTGACATTTTGCTCTATTTTTCCAAATGGGTGTCCTGTATTATGTATGTGTGTTGCTATTGCTGATGTAGTGTGTTTGTTGTGAGTGTATGCTCTAATGTGCTCTGTGTACCTGGTGTTAATATTTCGGCCTGTTTGTCCTACGTAGAACTTGGAGCATTCCTGGCATGTTACCTTGTATATTCCAGAGTCTGAATATGGATCATGATTACACTTTATATTATGTATTAGTTTTTGGTGTAGTTTATTGGATGTAGAAAACCCAATTTTTACTCTGTGATTTTTGAAAATATTTGCAATCTTCTGTGATACATTGCCTATGTATGGAATACTAGATATATATTTGTTTTTCTCTTTTTCTTCTGTGGTGCAGTTTGTACCTGGGTTTCTCTTCACTTTGTCTAAGATTGTGTCAACCATGGAAGCATTGTAACCATTGGCAACTGCAATCTTCTTCACTGTGTTTATTTTTTGTTGCATATTTTCTTGGTTCAATGGTATTTTAGTTGCCCTATGCAGCATTGACCTGTATGCTGCCTGTTTATGGATATTTGGGTGACATGAGGTTGCAGGGATTGTGGTGTCAGTCATTGTGTTTTTCCTATAAATTTTGAATGTGCATGTGTTGTTGTGTCTTGTAATATTTAGGTCCAGAAAGTTGATACTTTTATTTTGCTCATGTTCCACTGTAAATTTGATTTTCTCATTTAGATTATTGAAATGATTAAGAATGTCTGTGATGTCTTTGGTATCTCCTTTCACTAACAGTAGTGTGTCATCTACATATCTCCTATAAAATTCTGTTTTCTTTAGGCAAGGTTCTTGACTGTCAAATAATTTTTGTTCTAAGTGATTTGTGTATATGTCAGCTATGGTACCGGATATACATGATCCCATTGCTAGGCCATCTGGTTGCTTATAAATGTTGTCATTAAAGGTAAAGTAGTTGTAACTTAGGGTTAGCTGAAGGAGTTCCATAAATTCGACAATCTCTGTGTATGAAAGTTTCTTGTGTTGCATAAGGTTCTTTTGTATTACAGTTAGAGCTTCTTGTATGGGTATGTTTGAATAAAGGTTGGTGATGTCAAGTGATATAAACTGTGCATCTTGGGGGAGCTTTCTGATTCTTAGTTCTTTGGCTAGAATCATGCTGTTTTTTATTGAATATGTTGTTTCATATGTATAATTTTTCACCAGTATGTTATTTAGTTTTTGTGACAGTTTGTATGCTGGGCTGTTTATAGAGTTAACCACAGGACGTATCGGGTTTCCATTTTTGTGTATTTTTGGCTGTGCTCTTAGGCGTGGTGCTTTTGGATTCATAAACGTAAGGTATTTCTTTTCAGTTTCTGTCAACAGAAAATGTGTGTTCTTTAATTGTTCCTTAATTTTATTTTGGAATTGTTTGGTTGGGTCTTTTTTAATGTGCTGAATGTTATTAGCAGCAAAAAATTCATTTGTTTTGTCTATGTATTCTTTTTCTTTCATCACAACGAATGTATTACTTTTGTCTGACTTTACAACTATGGATTGGTTGTTTTTCAGTTTATTATTTATAGATTTTAAAGTTTTTGAATCATTTATTGTATATTTAGATCTAAACTTCTCTTTATTCAATTCTTTCTCAAGAAGTTTGCTTATTTTGTGACCTATTGCTGCTTTTGTATTTGAATTTACTTTTGCAGCATCTGCTGCACTTTTACTTGCAGCTATAACCTGCTTCAGTGTATCGTTGTTGAGGTTAGGTTTTACATTGTATTTTAGTCCTTTTTGGAGTAGGTCATTTTCTCTTTGGTTGAACTTTATGTCAGTGTTGTTCACCACTCTACTGTAAAATGTGTGTTTGCTTTTGTCAGTTATCTCAAGGTTGGATCTCTTGTCTTGTTTGGATGTCAAGGTCTGTAGTTTCTTGTTATGTGTGTTGCAAATGGTCAAGTACTCCTTGTCGACTATGTCCTGGATATGCCAGCAAATGCTGTCATAAACTGTAGGTTCCATGTTGTTTGCTGCTTCTATCTGCATGTTGAGTAGCTTTCTGTTTAGTAAGTCCTTTTTCTTATGTAAATGCCTTATTTCGGTTTTCAGCCAGAGTTTTTCTGCTTTGTGTTTTATAAGTTTTGCTATGTTGCTGCTAGAACATATTTTCACCTTTATATATTTCGGAATTATGCGTAGTTGTTGACAGTGCTTGTTGAATCTTATGTGTGCAACTGTTTTTAGTACTTTCATTTTAAGGTTTTTGTATTTATATATAGCTTTCATTGCCTGACTTGGCACTAATAATTTGATTTGATCCATTATAAACAAACCTATTGTATCTACAGTCACAGGCTTTCAGAAACCATTTAAAATGGATCAAATCAAATTATTAGTGCCAAGCTAGGCAATGAAAGCTATATATAAATACAAAAACCTCAAAATGAAAGTACTAAAAACAGTTGCACACATAAGATTCAACAAGCACTGTCAACAACTACGCATAATTCCGAAATATATAAAGGTGAAAATATGTTCTAGCAGCAACATAGCAAAACTTATAAAACACAAAGCAGAAAAACTCTGGCTGAAAACCGAAATAAGGCATTTACATAAGAAAAAGGACTTACTAAACAGAAAGCTACTCAACATGCAGATAGAAGCAGCAAACAACATGGAACCTACAGTTTATGACAGCATTTGCAGGCATACCCAGGACATAGTCGACAAGGAGTACTTGATCATTTGCAACACACATAACAAGAAACTACAGACCTTGACATCCAAACAAGACAAGAGATCCAACCTTGAGATAACTGACAAAAGCAAACACACATTTTACAGTAGAGTGGTGAACAACACTGACATAAAGTTCAACCAAAGAGAAAATGATCTACTCCAAAAAGGACTAAAATACAATGTAAAACGAACCTCAACAACGATACACTGAAACAGGTTATAGCTGCAACTAAAAGTGCAGCAGATGCTGCTTCATTTACTACATTTTCATATTTTCTCCTTTCATCAATTAAATTCAATCTCTCTTGTGTTACCCAAGGATTTGTTCTAGCCCTCGTCTTTTCACCTACTTGATCCTCTGCTGCCTTCACTACTTCAGAACTACCCATTCCTCTTCTACTGTATTTCTTTCTCCCATTCCTGTCATTTGTTCCCATATGCTCTCCCTGAAAATCTGTACAACCTCTGGTTCTTTCAGTTTATCCAGGTCACATCTCCTTAAATTCCCACCATTTTGTAGTTTCTTCAATTTTAGTCTACAGTTCATAACCAATAGATTGTGGTCAGAGTCCACATCTGCCCCTGGAAATGTCTTACAATTTAAAACCAGGTTGCTAAATCTCTGTCTAACCATTATATAATCTATCTGATACGTTCTAACATCTCCAGGCTTCTTCCACGTATACAACCTTCTTTCATGATTGTTGAACCAAGTGTTAGCTATGATTAAGTTATGATCTGTGCAAAATTCTAGCAGGCGGCTTCCTCTTTCATTTCTTATCCCCAATCCATATTCACCTACTAGGTTTCCTTCTCTCCCTTTTCCTACTGACGAATGCCAATCACCCATGACTATTAAATTTTCGTCTCCCTACACTATATGAATAATTTCTTTTATCTCATCATACATGTCATCAATTTGTTCGTCATCTGCAGAGCTAGTTGGCATATAAACTTGTACTACTGTAGTAGGCGTGGGCTTCGTGTCTATCTTGGCCACAATAATGCGTTCACTAAGCTGTTTGTAGTAGCTTACCCTTACTCCTATATTTTTATTCATTAGTAAACCTACTCTTGCATTACTCCTATTTGATTTTGTATTTATAACCCCGTAGTCACCTTACCAAAAGTCTTGCTCCTCCTGCCATCGAACTCCACTAATTCCCACTATATCTAACTTTAATCTATCCATTTCCCTTTTCAAAATTTCTAACCTACCTGCCCGATTAAGGGCCCTGACATTCCATGCTCCGATCCGTAGAACGCCAGTTTTCTTTCTCCTGATTACGACGTCCTCCTGAGTAGTCCCCGCCCAGAGATCCGAATGGGGGACTATTTTACCTCCGGAATATTTTACCCGAGAGGACGCCATCATCATTTAACCATACGCTATAGCTGCATGCCCTCGGGAAAAATTGCGGCTGTAGTTTCCCCTTGATTTCAGCCGTTTTCAGTACCAGCACTGCAAGGCCGTTTTGGTTAGTGTTACAAGGCCAGATCAGTCAATCATCCAGACTGTTGCCCCTGCAACTACTGAAAAGGTTGGAGCCCCTCTTCAGGAACCACACGTTTGTCTGGCCTCCCAACAGATACCCCTCCGTTGTGGTTGCACCTACGGTACGGCTATCTGTATCGCTGAGGCACGCAAGCCTCCCCACCAACGGCATGATCCAAGGTTCATGGTTAGGGGGGGGGAGGGGGCGGGGTTACTGAAACTTTGATTTTTGTCCTGATTGTAGCGTTATATGTCAGCTTCGTGGCGAGTGGCCATCATCTCGCTAATGGTCATTCTTATTGTGATATACACAATTTACTAAGAAGCTACGCAAAATTCCAAACATTTGCAATCAAAAATAGAGGTCGCTATGATTTTGCGCATAGTACACCAAACGTTGCTGCATATGAAATTTAGCTAAGATGTTGAATTTTTCTGTAGACTTGGGGAGGGTGTCTCTATCTGTCTGCGATCTCGAGAAAACGGATCCTATGTAGCGCGCTCTCTCCCCATGTCACGCTCGAGAGATTGAAATGTTCACAACATACCTCGTACCTCCTAAACCGCTGTAGACATCGGAACGAGGTTTTGGTGAATGATAGCACACAGGGAGGAGAGTAATTTGCCAATTCGTAAACACACGGAACTGTCTTATCTACGGCGATATATGAGTAGATATACTTCCTGTACCATTTTTTCCACTTCAGTGACTGTAACTGTTTATGAGTTACCGACAGCTAGTGAAACAAGAGGTTCCTAGTATGAAAATAAACGTGGAATTTCCTTTCTTATGTTACTGCAAACCGCCACAATGAGGTTTTCCGTAAGTTTTTTAACTCTGTGGTTGCCAGTTACTTGTTTAATGAAGACCACTGTTTCAGAATTCTGTCGCAATAGATGCTGTAAGATGAGTTTTTATAAATTATACTGTGTTTTGGCAAAGGAAGTACAATTAAATCTGTCAACAAGAGAAATGTGGCTGTTACTAATATGTGGTGACGCCTCTTCAAATGAGGTAGGGTTAACAATTCTCACAAAAATAAATTGCCAAATTCGTTGGAATTTTGGTTGAATCCCCGTAACCCATCGTATTTTTAACAGTGAACGACTGGATTGGAAACTTACCAAAAGATTTTATTCCTTTTCTTGATCCGAGCAGCATTAAAAAAAATGACGAGCGTTCCCATCAGGCGGGATGACAGGCACATGCTGGATGCTGGTTACTCACCTACAGCTTGCCAAACTGACAGTGCGTGATTCGCGAATAAAACAGTTGTTGTTGAGAAAAATAAACAATTGATCTGTCGCAGAACACAATGGTCAGTGTATTATCAGCAGCCGAGAATAATGTGCGCAACAGGAATGCGGAAGCTAGCCATGTGTGCCTTGTGAGCGGGAGTTCATGTTGTTTGAAAAACATTGCAATGAAAGTAGATCTGAGTTTGTCAGCAATACATTTTAACAAATTAAATATGTGAAACCACCACACTCCTTCAGGATACTCATACTTTCGTAACAATACCGACCATTTCTCATTTGTGTAACCTGTTGTATAACTAGTTGTTAATGCGGATAATGTGTACGCAACAACTGAAATTCTTTTTCTCGACAACAACTGAAATGCTTTTTCTCGTCAGGGCGAGACAATTAAAACATTGTTATTCGTGAGGGCTTCTCGACTGTTTCTAGCTTGCAGTGCAGATGTGATTTCAACGTTTATATAGTATAATTTCTCTCATTGCATCCATATGCAAGTAATGATAGTGAAACTTATGTGCTTCATCTCTTGGACGCTTATTATCAGAAGCACAACGGGGTCATACCTGCAGAGATTACGCCTTTTCGACAATTTGCAACACATCGTAGAGATACGTCTGCATATCAGGCAGCGAGTAGATAACCTTGTTTTCCTTTCCTGTCTTGCTTCTAGATCACATTATTTTAGAATATTCCTTTCTTCCTTATTCACTACCCTCACGATGTATCGTCTGTCGCTTCTTTCGATCTGAAAACATTGTGGAGGCAGAAGATATACTTCCAGTGGCTAATAGCTCATTAGTTATTGAACTGTGCATTGTTCTTGACAAAATAATAAACAAAACATAACAACTGTACAGATATATGAAACTGAAAACTATTATGTACTAACGAAACGAGATGGAACGCTTAATCGGTGAAAACTGAACCACTATTCAGTGACAAAATTCAGCATACTGTAAGGCTGTATTTTTTTCGGATGAGCGGTACTTCCACTGCCCATATGCGCCATGCGAAGTAAGTGTGTGGCAGGACTGCCCCCTCAGCTCTCCGCCACACCCCACAAAATTGCTCGCGTTGCGCGCGGCGCGAGAAACTGTGCCACAACCACAACGCCGCGCGACCTGGCGCAGACCTGTGTCGCGTCCCCGTCGCGTTGCGTCCCAATTTGCGTGATCCTATTTGAAACTATGAAGTTACAAAAATACGCGTTGCGCTATGCTATGCTACACGCGCTATACGCTTCTCAGTTTTCTCATCGCGTAAGGTGCGACACCAGTGGCGAGTAGATTCTTTGACTGCTCAGCAGGAAAAACGCACAAGCCACGGGAAAGCCTTCTTAAGTGTTTGCTTCTTGTGAGCGGACACTATACCCCTAAAACTTTAAAGAACGACATAATTTACACCAATATTTTAGTCTGACTGAGCACTTGTGTAAGTACTAACAGCTAGTTTCGGTGTGTGCTAATTTTCAAGTGCACAAATGCATGTGATCGTATCTTAATTATAGAAAAATACACACGTGGTACCCACAGTTACATGACAATATGTGTAACTGTGCAGAGCTTGGGAATTTTGTTATATTCTTATGAAGGCGTCGTTTTCACATATTTCACGCTTTTGAAAATGAGCTCTTGCTGGAAAGAGGGCAGTAGCGCTTAGCAAGTTACTTATTTAATCAGTTGTAAAACATATCTCTCTCATTTTTCAAGCAGTTATTATGCAGGATAAGACTCAAACAGCATAGCTGCTATATTTCTTCCAGAACTCCCAGTTTTTGAGAGAAGCTGACTAAAGTAACAAATCCGCCATTACTGTGAGAAATTGGACTTTTACGTCGTGCAGTCGACCCAAATACAGTTTCATTGGTGACAACTCTCATCTCCACTAACTAAAATACTGTAGAATTTCTTCAAGCCACTAGCTAATGAACTGAGTACATCTCTTCCGCTGGGCAAATGCTCATAGCTCTTAAGGAATGCATTTTAAAGCTCATCTATAATGGACATCTTTTTCTTGTTTTAGTTCATGCTGCCTCCTCCCTAAATATGGAAACTGAGGAACTTGTAGAAGAAGAGACGTCTTTCACTGTAAATGTCAGTAAACTACATAATATTGATGTTTGCCTAAGTCAGTATTATACAAACTGTGTTTAATACACCTGAAATCTGTAATCTACAACGACTTTTTGTCCAATGCCAGACGATGGTGCACGTAGACCAAAACAATTAGCATATGTCAATAAAGTTTACACAGCATCTGATGCTATATACCACTCACTCGTTAAACTTTTATTAAGATGCAATTTTTATCGCTTTTCTTAAACTTTGTGTTTAGAAATACAAGAAGGTAATGCAAACACTAATATCAACGAGGTGTGCTACAAAATCGAAAGCAAAAAATATGCGTCTTATATGTGATAAGCAGAACCTTCAACCAAATGAAATGCCTGAGTAAGAATGCTAAATGGGACAGAAGCAAGAAGGGTTCGGCTCTGCAATTTCGTTCCAACGAGGGTAAAATACCGTATATACTGATAATTGCTTCTAATGTTAAACGAGCATAAATAATGTATTGAAGGGAAAATATCAACTCTTGACGGAAATGAAGTCTTGGTGTATCCATTTAATTTGGCTGATTGTAAAATGTGGCAGTTATGTTGTGACAGGGCTCGAAGACTTTATATTGCCTCTCGTCGCAAGGTCAGACGAGAACGATTATTCGTGGAATTAATATCAACCATCGCAAGCACGGGTCGCAGTTTCGTACTTAACAAAACCAGTAAATACTTAATTTATATTGCTATTAATCTGACATCAATTTAGATCTGAATATGGGGTAGTATCGAAAAGTTCCCAAAATTAGATAGTTGCCCGCCATTGTTGACGACTACACTGAAATACCGCTAGGAGTCTCCATGTACAGTCATGGGCTGTGCGGCTGGTCCCGGCGGAGATTCGAGTCCTCCCTCGGGCATGGATGTGTGTGTTCGTCCTGAGGATAATTTAAGTTACGTAGTGTGTAAGCTTAGGGACTGATGACCTTGGCAGGTAAGTCCCATAAGATTTCACACGTTTTTCACACACATTTTGTCTCCATATACATATCTCTCTATTCAGTGTCATAAGCTGCTAGTGTGAAGATTCTAATTGTGACGTTTGCGCAAGTTTGCGCTTCCTTGTTAGCTGACATGAAAGAGCGGAGTGCCTATATAGAATTTTGTCTCAATCTTCGTAAAACCATTGCAGAAACTCCAAACGTTGGACAACGCTTTATGTCAGAGTTACGGCTCGTATCAGCGTTTCAAACACGGGTCGCACCGAATGTTGACGACCGTTTCGGTCTGACATAAACAGTAATCGTACCAGAAAATGTTCAGAATGACAGGACGTCGCTACTGTAGGATCGTAGACAGGCCATACAAGACGTCTGTAACACCCTGGGTGTATGTTATGGTATATGTGAACATTTCAGAATATTGAACATGAGATGAATTTCGGAAAAGCTTCTACCACGGTTGCTTCAGACATTCAGTGCAACAACGCGTCGAATTTTTGAGCAACTGCACCAAAACAATCCAGACATTCTCTAAATTATTGTCTCTGGTGATGAAAGTTGAGTTCATGGTATGATTTTCAAAGCAGAAATCTTCGCAATGGAATGGTTCTCCTTCACCTCAGGAAATTGCTGAACAAGAATAACAAGAGTGCTTGTTGTTCTGTTTTTTTTAATTATTAACCATTTGACAAAGGTTTTTTTTTCAGCATGACAATGTAATACACTGAAGTGATTAATGTCTTGGGATAGAGGTATACAGATATAGAGATGGTGGCAGCATCGCATACACGGGGTATAGAAGAGCAGTGCATTGGTGGAGACGTCGTTTGTGCTCTGGTCGAGACTGTTCGCCGGGTGCAAGTCTTTCCATTTGACGCCACTTCGGCGACTTGCGAGTCGATGTAGATGAAATGATGATTAGGACAACACAATACCCAGTCCCTGAGCAGAGAAAATCTCCGACCCAGCCGGGAATCGAACCTGTGCCCTTGGGGCTGACATTCTGTCGCACTCCACTCCATACCAGTCAGCTACTGTACTCAGGTGATTCATGTGAATAAGATTCCGCCGTGATTATGGCCGCAGGACGGGAATTAACAGACTTTCAACGCTGAATAGTAGTTGGAGCTGGACGGATGGGACATTCTGTTTCGGAAATCGTTAGGGAATTCAATATTCCGAGATCCACAGTGTCAGAGTGCACGTAGACTACCAAATTTCAGACATTACCTCTCACCACGTATAATGCAGTGGTCGAGCCTTCGCTTAACGACCGAGAGCAGGAGCATTTGCGTCGAGTTGTCAGTGCTAACAGACAAGCAACACTTCGTAAAATAACAGCTGAAATCAATGGGGGACGCATGATGAACCTACTTGTTAGGACAGTGAGAGGAAATTGGGCGTTAATCGGCTATGGCAGCAGACGACTGACGTAGATGCCTTTGCTAACATCACTACCTCGCCTGCAGTGCGTCTCCTGGGCTCCTAACTGTATCGGCTGGACCCTCGACGACTGGAAATCCATGGCCTGGTCACGTGAGTTCCAATGCAGTTGGTAAGAGCTGATGGTAAGTTTCGAGTGCGGTGCAGAACCAACGAAGCC
Source organism: Schistocerca nitens (assembly GCF_023898315.1). Lineage (NCBI taxonomy): Eukaryota > Metazoa > Arthropoda > Insecta > Orthoptera > Acrididae > Schistocerca > Schistocerca nitens. The sequence continues at coordinate 291,150,332 of NC_064614.1, read as the reverse complement.
ATGGATCCAAGTTGTGAACAACGCAATATGCAAGCTAGTGAAGGTGTCCTAATGGTGGGGCTGTGTTTACGTGGAATGAACTGGGTCCTCTGGTCCAGCTGAACCGATAGTAGACTGGAAACGTTTATTTCCGGCTGTTTGGAGACAGTATGTAGCCATTCATGGACTCCATCTTCCCAAACAACGATGCCATGTCACAGGGCGACAGTTGTTCGCGTTTGGTTTGGAGAACATCCTGGACAGTTCGAGCGAATGATTTGGCCATTCAGATCGTCCAGCGTGAATTCCATCGAACATTTATGGGACATAATCGAGATATCAATTTGTGAACAAAATCCTGCACCCCCAACACTTTCGCAGTTGTGGACTGCTGTAGGAGCAACATGACTCAGTATTTCTGCAGGGGACTTACGACTTGTTGAATACATGCGTTGCTAAACTACGTCGGGCAAAAAGAGGTCCGACAGGATATTAGGAGGTATCATTTGACTTTTTTCACCTTACTGTACACATTTGCGAATTGCAATGAATAAACTTGCTTAGTTTATTATACGTTTTTAAGGGTACTATGAGATATTGGATGGAATATATCATACTAATGAATCAGGAGAAAAACAATTATACGTGGTAACTTCAGCTATTGGCCATTGGCATATATATATACCAGTGCCGCTCCTTGTCAGACGATCCCCAAAGTGTTCTATGGCGATGTTCTAAGACGTTTGAGAGAGTACACGAGGAGAAAATGTCCACAGATGTGGCATACGAACGACTAGGTACCCCACCATGACAATGCGTGACCGAATACAGTGTACGTTATTCAAGAACTTTTGACTGAATCCAAGATGACAGTTCCCCAAACACCGTACTGAGGAGAGTTAGCTCCGTGAAACGCCTCCTCTTTCCCAAGATTAATATTATCTTTAAGGGGTGAAGATCTGATACAATGGAGGAGATTAATGCGAAAAAGCGAAGTGTACTAAACACCCTAACGTAAAAAGATCGCCAATCTGCTTGTCAAAATTGGTAGACACGTTGGGATCGGTATATTATCCGCTAAAGAACCTACTCTCTGAAGCTGATTGGGACATGTTAAGGTCTCGGTAATACGGCATAATTTTTATTAATATATTTCGTTAGCTTTTGGGCACCACGCCGCAATCAGACTTCAAAGATGGTACGACACGTTCCGCTATTTTTATTATCCTCGAATATAAGCAACAGAATTTCATGTTTTCTGCTGTATTACAACGTTCCCCGTCTTACGAGGCGAAAAAGTGGATGAATTTCTTACTCCTACAAAAGAGTAATACTAAGCTGCACATTTTAAGTTCTGTTACGTGAGCAACAATCTTGAACTGTGAACCAGAATAGTAAGGAAATGGAACGACAGCTGTTTTATTCCATCCCATAAATTTTATGCGGCCTGTTTGCTAAATAAACGATCCCTGTCTGCAGGAACAGTCTGTTCCTTGAATGTTTAAGTGGAATATGGATATGAGCCGGCGTGGCGTCTCCAGCCAACTTGTCGGAGGCCGCCGGAGCGGCGCAGCTGACGGCTCCAGAAGGCGAGCAGCGGGCCTTTCGTTGCCGCCTTGTCCTGAGTGTAGCTACGAAAGGGCGGCGGAAACCTGCGTTGAGAACTGGGCTTCACCTGAAAAGGGCTGGTGGGTTGTCATCATGGCGTGTAAGTGTTTGCGCTCCTCAGTACTTTCACTCACTGCCTGTCGGTAAGAAAGGGCAGAAGGGAGACTCCATACCACCAACGCTATGCCCTGAGGTCCTAGAGAGACTATTACAATCCATAACCTAGAACTACTAGAAGTACTAATGGAACACAGCTACCTCATCTTTCTTTAGCTGATGATAATCTGCCTACAATCTAGATGAACTCCGACAACAAGTGTAAGAGCATTACAGCGCAAATTAAAGACAAGGCCGGAAAATACAATTTGATGAACGTATCGAAGTGAAAGCAGTCTAAATTACGAATGAAGTCCCAGAACCCTATGAGTTCTTGAAGTTAGAGTGGTGAAATAAAGAAGCAAAAGGGGTTCACAATGTCTGAAGCGATTTTGGTGAACTAAGTGAAATTTTCATAATTAAATTTCTACTCAGGCCCAAACGAATATTTTAGAGTCTTGGTTTTACATACTTCAGTAAGACTTTTTTTTTATGGAAAACCATTCAGGTTAGGAGTGCAAAATGTAATAATTAAAGTTGTAATAATAAAATGGACATACACTGAAGCGTCAAAGAAAGTGGTTTAGACATGCATATTCAAATACAGAAGTATGTGAACACGCAGAATACCGCGCTGCGGTCAGCAACGCCTATATAAGACAATAAGTTCAAAAAAATGGTTCAAATGGCTCTGAGCACTATGCGACTTAACTTCTGAGGTCATCAGTCGCCTAGAACTTAGAACTAATTAAACCTAAATAACCTAAGGACATCATTCGAACCTGCGACCGTAGCGGTCGCTCGGTTCCAGACTGTAGCGCCTAGAACCGCACGGCCACTCCGGCCTGCTAGACAATAAGTGTCTGGCGCAGTTGTTAGATTGGTTAGTGCCGCTACAATGACAGATTATCAAGATTTAAGTGAGTTTTAACGTGGTGTTATAGTCGGCACTCGAGCGATGGGACACAATCTAGGAGGTAGCGATGAAATGGGGATCTTCCCACACGACCATTACAAGAGTGCACCGTATCAGGAAACCGGTGAAATATCAAATCTCCGACATCGCTGCAAGAACATGAGCAACGACGACTGAAGAGAATCGTTCAACATGACGGAAGTGCAACCCTTCCTCAAACTGATGCAGTTTTCAATGCTGTGCCATAATCAAGTCAGCCTGCGAATAATTCAACGAAACATCATCGATATGGGCATTCGGAGTCGAAGGTCCACACGTGTACCCATGATGACTGCACGACACAAAACTATACGCCTCGCCTGGGCCTGTCCGACATTGGTCTGTTGATGACTAGAAACATGTAGCCTGGTCGGACGACTCTCGTCTGAAATTGTATCGAGCGGATGGAAGTGTACGGCTATGGAGACAACCTCATGAATCCATGGACCCTGCATGTCAAAAGGGGACTGTTCAAGCTGCTGGAGGCTCTGTAACGAGCGTGTGTAGTTGGAATGATATAGGACCCTGGTACGTCTAGATACGACTCTGATCGCATCAGACACCCTGTCTGATCACCTACATCCATTCATGTTCATTGTGCGTTCCGACGGACTTTGGCAACCCCAGCGGGATAATGCGTCACCCAACACATCCAGAATTGCCACAGAGTGGCTCCAGGAACATTCATCTGAGTTTAAACACTTCAGCTGGCAACGAAACTCCCCAGACATAAAAATTACTGAGCATATCTAGGATGCCTAGCAACGTGCTGTTCAGAAGAGATCTCTACCTACTCTTACGGATTTATGGACAGCCCTACAGGATTAATGGTGTCAGTTTCCTGATCACTACTTCAGACATCCACGTCCATGCCACTTCGTGTTGCAGCACTTCTGCATGCTCGCGGGGACTCTACACGATATTAGGCAGTTGTACCAGTTTCTTGGCTCTTCAGCGTATAAGCAGACAGAGAGGCAGTAACTGAACCACCGAAGTTATATCCTTGATTTCGAGGCATTAGAGCATCGGAACAGTGCTTTCGTTCCGTTTATCTCAACAGAAACACTTGTTCCAAGTTCGGTTCAAATTAAGGGTTCGGCGCATAGCACAAATTTCTGGCTGGCTGTGGTTATGCAAAGAATAAATATTGTGAATGGCTGTGAATAAAGACGAAGTCTATCGTATTAGTTGGAGAAATCCAGCCAAACTCAAGCACCAAGCATAGTCCAAGTTCGCAATATAGATTGCCAACAAGACGGCAACCGGCGCGTACCTTGTGTGTAGAATGAACACAACGCTGGCTTCGTGTCACAGTGTGTGCAGCTTTATACCGCTTTGTAGACCACGGGATCTTGTCATGTGACGTGACGTGGCCGTACGGGGTGCGGGGTTTCTGTAATAAGCGTGTATCAACAGAAGAGCAATAATTCATTACGTTAAGTTACATAGGTTTAAAAATATTTCTCAGTTCCCTGTGTTTGGCATTCTTCTATACTTCTTATTTCATTCGCTATGTATACCTTCAAATACGTCTACCGTTCTTATTTAATTCGCTATATTTACCTTCGTGTGTCCATCGCGGTTATTACCGTGAAGAAGGCCGCTGTAAGTCCATCAAGAAATCAATTCTGTTACACAGATTAATGTCCAAATGTCAAGAACTAGGATTATACTTCGTTCCGTCGATGAGAAGGTCATTAGAAACAGAGTGATTTCGCAATGACTAACAAAGCATTCGGTCATATTGTTTCTAGAAAAGAAACACTCGCATTCATGTTCATCGATTTAGATAAATTATAGTAAATATAAATCTGGAAGGTCGGACAAGGAGTTTAATTTCACTCCTCAGTAAAACCCAAAACCGCTTTATTCCATACTGATGACAGCCTCGAAAACATGCACTTGTATTAGGTGCATCGACTCTATCAACACAAACAATTTGATATCAGTTGCTGGATGAATGCAGCCCTTATTCTTCTCCAGGCCTTCAGTCGTAAGCATCCGTGTTGGGCCCCCATGTTTCCTGTAGTTATCTAGCTACCTACTATCTGTAGACCACTGTGGTTCGAAGGCTCGGCTCTGATGACATAGCGAAACTATTGATTCACACCCATAACCAGCGGCATCACATGCGAAATACAACCAGTGAGTACACCGCAAGCGCCAGGTGACACGCCTTCCTCCGTCACGTCACGTCATCTTTCGAACCCGCAATGGGGTTAAATAAGAGATGTAGACACAGTGAATAAAACATATTTTTAGATTTATGTAATTTAACATAATGTATTATTGCTATTCTGTTAATTTACGCTTACTAATAAGGACGTAATAAATCCCCCACACTGACATATCCATATATACAACATGATTCTTATCAACCTTTAAAAATCCGAGAAACGGCGTAGATGACGCTGAGACAAGTAATGTAAAACAAGGGACAAGGGGTCGAAAAATCCCAGGAAATATTCCAAAAGCAGATGACAAACGTTCAACATGTGACGTCACCAGATGTGGTAACTCGCCGCACGTGGTGCGATTTGGGGTGGGCGTAAAGGGATGATCGAGCGATGCAGTACTTGCGTTCTGGCAAACGAACGAGAATACTTGATTTGGGCTGAGATGATCAGTTGTGACAAATCGATGGGCTCAACAGCTGCACGTGCAGATAGGTATGTCATGTAGTGACGTCACATGTTCAACATTTGTCAACCACTTTCAGGGAACTCTCATTCGGGAGGACGACGGTTCAATCACGCGTCCGGCCATCCTGATTTAGGTTTTCCGTGATTTGCCTAAATCGCTCGAGGCAAATGCAGGGATGGTTGCTTTGAAAGGGCACGCCGACTTCCTTCCCTGACCTTCCCTAATCCGATGAGACCGATGACCTCGCTGTTTCGTCTCTTCCCCAAAACAATCCAACCAACCAACCCAACTTCCGGGGTATTTCCCGACATTTGTGATCCCATATGTCTTATATTAAATTAATTGTCTCAGAGCCATCTACGTCGCTTCAGATGTTTTTAAACGTTAATAAGAGTCCCCCTGTATATAAACTAAGCGAGCACGTTAATCTTGTGCGGCGCTGGGTACTTGGTGCACCTGTATCACATCCCAGTTTCCCGTTCATGTGAATTAATGTGCCTACATCATAACAGGTTCGTACAAAACATGTGTAACAGAAATCGAGATTACAGAGAGATCGTATGATTAAACTATTCGAATAATAATGGAAAAATACGTTTATTTTCTTTGACTAATATTGGAGCGTGATCTGCCCTTGTTTGTATACATTATTGAAACAATGCGTTTCGAGTAATGTTGGTAGGTATAAAAAATGTGAAAATGAAATATTTTAGCGTTAACGTTTGACCTCAGTTCTGTAAAAGACGATTTATTTGTCAGTCTCTCGGCAGAATAATTTCCCTACGAAAACCAAACATATCAAGAGCGGGAGTAAACCTAATGAGACGTGAAGAAAGAAAATATTTGGACATACGAAAATGGAGGTACCGCGTTCGAGGTTTAATTATACCTGTAAATTATGAAAAACATAACAAAGCAAGAGGACTCGTTCTGTTAATGAGTTTCTGTGTAAAGAGAAAGTGCGCTCATGGTTAAAATCCATTCATTAAGGCTGACTGATAAAACTGTACAAGAATAGTGGCGAAGGACGTTTACCGCAAGAAGCATCCTACAGGTCGCTACGCTGTCTTATATTTGATTAATGCTTGTTTCTACCACTACAATGTGTTCCAGATAATAACAGATGGATATTCAAATGAAATACATTGAGTGGAAGGTCAAAGAGTAGGCTACATAGACTGCATGCATTTGCAAATTAATAGTAGTTTATTCCTCCACAGATGATTTTACCTTGCATCTTAATAAAACGTAGTTTAGCCGCAAACAGGCATGACTGTATGTAATTGTTAGCAGACCTCTTTACTTCCAAACTGATACAGCACTATTTATCCAGATTTCAAGACGAGTCACTAACCTTCCCCCCCCCCTCGCCCCCCTCTTCCCCCCCCCCCCCCCCCCACACACACATACAACACACAATCACATGTTCGGCTTACATTGAGTATGATTGTGTCCCGACGGTTCCATTATACGGACGTGCTGTAAGGGTCCGATGGAATCACCAATGCACGTTTTAATACTGTGAATATACAGTAGCACCGTTAACCCAGTTCTTTTTGCCATGGAATGTATCAGAAAGTTGTTCCAACTAAGCGAGTGAGGTGATGCTGATACTTGTTGAGGAAGTTGAGCATTTCACGTGTGTCTGTTCGCTGAGAGAATAGTATGGAAACAATACTACATTCAGTAGAAAGTTCGGTTTGTTGTATAAATGGGGTAACAGCAGACAACCTGTTCCCCCAATGGCCGCAAAGGCAGTTGAAGAAGCGACACTTTGCCATACTGATACCGAAACATTCACCTCGCTAAGCAGAGAGTAGCGGCCACACGGATGGCATGAAATGAGGTCGGGAACTTCCACCACTATAGTAACTAAAACCATAAAGACATGTAAAATGAGGTGAAAATAGAAAAGCGTTATACAGCCCTTCTACGACTTGGACGTACGTAGTACTGTACACTTGCATATAATTTACAAGGAACTCGCCGGAGCCGAAAGATATCTATGCAGCTCCTCCGCCTTCCAGTAGAAGCACTACCACCACCACTACCACTACCACCACCACCACTACCACGTTCGCCAGGTGTTTCTATATCCTCTTCATCACAGGTACAACTCGTCCACTGCAGCCGATCTACAACACTTCCCTGTACCTTGGAACATTTTACACAATGACGGTCTACAACAGTTACCACTTGAACAACTCACGGTTAAGCAATGTGCCATTCTGGCATTATGGGCAATCAACAAACCGTTGTCAACCAGGTAACCCTTATGTTCTGAAGTTTCCCTCAAGAGAGAATGGCGAAGAAAATACTTTTCAAGCCCTGTTAATTACCTCTGAGACTCCGTGAGAAGCACCGCAGTGCTTCCGTATGTGCTCCTTACACCACGGTAGTTACGTATAAAAATGGAAGAATATTTATTGCCAAAGGGATTAACTGCCTATAAACAACACCTTACCCTAAGTTTACGCTTATCGTCACTCACGTTCTTGTGAGAGGAGAGTAGTATCGATCTGCGGGTTAGGTAGTGTGACGTTCCAGAATGAATTTTCACTCTGCGGCAAACAATGTGCTGATTTGAAACTTCCTGACGGATTGAAAATGTTCCCCTCTCTTGGGGCGTACATTTACACACATTTCGCTGTCGAAAATGACAGTTTGCAATGCGATGTGCGACAGAACAAGTTCTGAGCGATGTTTGACACTGCTGACAACCCCCGGTCTACTCAACCCTTCTCTAAGGACATTTTGGGGCTACAACCCCATTTTTGATCTGGTACACAGAGTGGACTTACGAAGGTCTTCTAAAAACCATTCGAAGAAATTTGGTGATCTGAAGAAGCAAAGGGTGTTAAGGCTTTTTCTGCCCCTCTGTTTCGCGCGCTCAAGTGGTGCTCCCTGCTCCCGTGATCACGCCACAGGAAAGCTTACAAGGCTGTAACACCTTTTGCTATTTCGGATCAAATTTCAAAAAATTTCATCGAATAATTTCGAATCACCCATAGTGATTCCACCCTATAAACCAGAGCAAAATTTGAAGTCGCATTATAAAAAAAAATTCAGTCCTACTACACTATAATGGGGTGTCATCACGTTCAGAGGGAATGTAGGTTCAAATGGTTCAAATGGCTCTGAGCACTATGGCACTCAACTGCTGAGGTCATTAGTCCCCTGGAACTTAGAACTAGTTAAACCTAACTAACCTAAGGACATCACAAACATCCATGCCCGAGGCAGGATTCGAACCTGCGACCGTAGCGGTCTTGCGGTGAGAGACTGCAGCGTCTTTAACCGCACGGCCACTTCGGCCGGCAGGGAATGTAGGGCCACGATGTCCTTCGAGAAGGACTTAGTCTCGGTACAATCCAGCGCCGTCAAAGGTTGTCAAGAACGTCGTCCTGCTCACTGCAAAATGTTGTATTTGACCACGAAGTGTGTGCAAATCTCCCCAGGGGAAGACGTGGTTTCATTGACGACATTTATGCCGTCCACTGAGGCGTTTTCGTGTCAGTACTGCTCGGCGGTGTGTCTCAATGTTTTCCTAGCCACACATAAGGGATTCGCATGAGCTAAACGCTCATCTTCATAGCACAGGCGTCAAAACAAAGGTCAAGTGTGGGTAAGAGGATGTTTGACAACACTCCCTCATCTGACACGTCCTTGGTGCCGTTGTGCAGAATTGTGGAGATATTGGATGCCAATGTGACCTTGTTAGTTAGTTAGTTAGTTGCGTGTTCCATTGATCAATCGCTCGGTATGGTAGCCGTTATGATGTGGAACGTGTCACAAGCGCACAGACAATGCACATATGAAACAAGATTTTTTTAATATATACTATATATATTACAATACAGAGTTAAAGATTAATATTTCTATTATTTACCCCATTTCCTTAAATGGCACAAAATGCATATGCTATATTTATAGATTTATTTATTCCCATTCATCTATGGTATAGAAGGAATTGTAAAAAGATATGATTTCAATTTATTTTTGAAGCTATTCCCGCTGTCTGTCAGACATTTTATTTCATCTGGTAAATTGTCGAAAAATTTTATAGCAGCGAATTTTACCCCTGTCTGTGCCAAAGATAGGTTGAGTAAAGGATAGTGTAAGTCTTTCTTCTTTCTGGTATTATAATCATGAATGTCACTGTTGTTTTTTAAAACTGGTACATGTTGTTGAGAAAAAATTTCATTACTGAGTAAATGTACTGTGACGCTGTTGTAAGAATTCCCAATCTTTTAAAAAGAGGCCTACAAGATGTGCGACTATGAACCCCACACATTATTTTAACAACTTTCCTTTGAGCAGTGAATACTTTTTGTCTAAATGTTGCGTTACCCCAAAATATTATTCCGTATGACATCAGAGAGTGAAATTATGCAAAGTATGTTATCTTACTAATTTCTATATCCTCAAAATTGGCAAGTATTCTGATTGCAGAAGTTGCTGAACCTAGTCGCTTTAGAAGATCCAAAATATGAATTTCACAACTAATATTCTCATCTATATGTACACCCAAAAACCAAGTATGCTCTACGCTGTCTACTGACTTCTGTTGATGTGTTATATTTACTGAAGGAACTGTACTTTTTGCAGAAAACTGGATGTACTGTGTGTTTTGAAAGTTTAGAGGAAGCCCATATGCAGAAAACCAACATTAACCCACCTTTCACCTAACATGAACTTCTGAGCACCGATGTTTTTGTCGCTGGTGTCTACACCCTGCTGTTCGAAGCCTTGCCGAGCCCAAGGACGATGTCGCAAGGCGACACGCTTTTGCGCCATTACAGAAGAAGGTTGCACATACGTAAGCTTGACCCAAACTTCCACTTCAGCGCCCTATTCGGGCGCTGGCTCTTTAAAAAAAGTGATTTCTTCATTCTTTTGCGCAGTGTAGGTTTTGCAGTGAGCCAAACAGAAGCGGTTCACAACTTTGCAAACAATATACTTCCTAAATCGTAACTGTGACCGTAATGAATAATCAACTACAATATTATGCGGGTGGAGTAAAGAAAAAGTTTTGATGACGTCAACTGTCGCTTACCGACAAACGTTGAATAATATATTAAGTATAATATCGCTATTCAAGGGCAACTGAATTAAGGAGACTTCCCTAGTACTTAAATTGACGATAACTGACAGCTGTTCGGAATTAGATCAAAATAAATTCAATGAATGCGAGCGACAAATAGGCTATCCGTGCACGCCTTCCGGACCGACTCCACTTTCCGTATTGTCAACATCACTGTACCATAGTCTATTACTTTCACCACTGAATGCAGCAAGCTTAATTCTGCATTCCCGAAATGATAAGTCTGTTTATTTCGATCTAATTTCTAACGGCTGTCAGTCATCATTAATGTAAATAACACATGCCGAGACGCGTACTAGATGATAATTGACAGGTGTCATCCGATTTGGATAAGGCGCTCTTGTAAACAATGCTCTTAAGTTTTGCCCACAAGAGTAAAATCTAGAGGAGACGAATCTTTAACAGCCAACTTCGAATAAAAACGATACTTACTACAAAACTCGCCTCATCCCTGTAACATAAGGGGTTCATATGGTCTGAAAAATGGTTCAAATGGCTCTGAGCACTATGGGACTTAACATCTGAGGTCATCAGTCCCCTAGAACTTAGAACTACTTAAACCTAACTAACTTAAGGACATCACACACATCCATGCCCGAGGCAGGATTTGAACCTGCGACCGTAGCGGTAGCGCGGTTCCAGACTGAATCGCCTAGAACCGCTCGGCTACACTGGCCGGCCATACGGTCTAAATACCCAATGACTATGCCATACCATAAAAGAAAAGTGCAAGAGTTAACAACGCTTGTTGATTTCGTTCCGTTGTGGATGGGTCTGGGACACCCACGAAGCCCAGCTTAAATATCGAGAGGTGTATGGTAGGAGCTGTCAAACATTGTTATTGACTTGCGCTGTTTGTGAAGCTCTTTCTCTTGATACATTATCGAATTTTTCTGAAATTGCCAACATTTGTCTGTCTCTACACGTACATCACATCCACCAATATCCATCTCATTCGTATTATATATTCTTGGCACCTACGTTTTTATTTTATTTTATTTATATTTTTTGCTTAGAGCGTTTTTATGGTTAAACGTATGTTCCACATCTCCTCCTAAACTACTGTGTCTATTTCACCCGAATTTGGTACAGATACTACCTATTGTCTGGAAAGAACTACTGTGTTGTTGAGAATGACCTAGCTCCCGTAGGGATGGCCGTGGGGCTGAAAGGGATTGGTAGCACCTAACATTTATCTGCCCTGATGACCGGAGAGTTGTTTATATAATATTCATATGCATTACAGGGGGTAAACGTGAAGATTGGCACGGCTGATCAGAGAGGCAGTAGGTAATGGGTAGAGAGAGAGGGGAAGATAGACGGAGGAGATGAGGTGGACATAGACAGGGGTAAAGAAGAGATGGTATGCGAGCAAGGGAGGGGGAAGGGGTTATTTGCAGACAGTGGAGAGGAGATTGATAAAGAGAAGGGAAGAGGTGATGGAAATAGGGGAGGAGGAGATGGAAAGAGAGAGGAGTGATTAGATGGACAGAGTGGAATGATGAGGGGATGGAAAGAGAGGGGAGGAGGAGATAGACTGGTGAAGGAAAGATGATCAGAGATACTGAGTGGGCAGGGGGTACTGACAGAGATAGGACGAAAGAGGAGATAGACTGATGGAACATTCCGCATGGCTCCCCCTGTTGGAGGTTCGAGTCCTCCCTCGGGCGTGGGTGTGTGTGTGTGTGTTGTCCTTAGCGTAAGTTACTTCACGTTAGATTAAGTAGATAAGTAAGCTTAGGGACCGATGACCTCAGCAGTTTGGTCCCATAAGGCCTTAAAAAAAAGATAGAACATTGGAATAAATAAATACCCGCACAATACACAGTTTCTCAGCCAGCTCTGTAATGGCTGATTTCGTTTCCAGCATTTTGAATACTGCGTCCAAGAAAATCCAGTTATCACTACATTCAATTTATTCAGTAGTCAGTCTTCGGCATCTTACAATAATTTCAGCGGCTTACTCATTCTTTTGGCTCATCAGTCTTCTGAATTGTTTTGTGCGGCCCACCCATGTCTTCCTCTCCTGTGCTAATCTATTCCTCTCAGAGCTGCACGTGCACAAAACGTTCTCAGTTATTTGTTGGATATATATTTCAATAGCAGTCATCATGCACAGGTTCCATCCTGTACAGATCCCTGTAATTTATCAACATTCTTCTGGAGCACCACGTCTCAAACGCCTCGATTTTCATATTTACCCACAATCCATGTTTCACTACCGTAGTATGCTGTACTCCAGACGTACGTTCTCAGAAACCTCTTCCTCAAATTAAGGCCAGCGTTTGATAGTACTTTGTCAGGCTTCTTTAGACCAGAAACGCCCTCCTTGCCTTTGCTGGTGCGCTTTTCATGTCCTTCTTGCTTTGTCCGTCATACATTGTTTTGCTTCAAATGTATCAGAGTTTCTTAACTTCGTCGACTTCATCATCGCGTATTTTGATAGGTTTATCGCTATTCTCACTTCTGCTACTCCTCATTACTTTCGTCCTTCCTAGGTTTACTCTCAGTGCATATTAGGTACTCATTAGGCTGTTCGTTCCTTTCTTCAGTTCGTGTAAGGCTTCCCCGCTTTCACTGAGGACAGCAACAGGATCTGCGAATCTTATCTTTGATATCCTTCCACCCCGAATTTCAATCCCACCCTTCTTTTATTTCAATCATTGCTTCTTCGATGCACAGATAGAACAGTACGGGAGACAGACTGTATCCTTGTTCTACAGCCTTTCTGAACGGACCACTTCGTTCTTGATCTACCGTTCCTATATTTAGAAGGTAATGTTGCTTCTTGTTTCTTCTTTTTAGCTTACTCTTAAAATACGGAAAATTACCTACGAGAAGAATAATGATTCATATTTGTCGTACTGTCATTACAGGTGATGCACAGAATTTAATCGGGCAAGAATGACTAAGGGAAACGACTATGAACTTTTGTATGAAACTGCCGTGGAATTCGAATAAAAATATCCCTCTGAATCCCGTAAAACGCAAATAGGGATTGGCAGACAAGATTTTTAATCTTGTTCCTCGCAAAATTAGATCTAATGCTCTAACTAATGCTCCAGGTTGCTCGCTAAAAGAAACCAAGTCAGGCACTCCAAGTTTTGGCGTTATGCACACTTTCAATCTGTCGTAATTACGTTAAGTTCCAGAATCTTGAGTGGGAACTTAATGATACTGTATCGGAACCAGAAAATTATTTTGCTGTTTTCGTTTTTATACTATTACACGTTTCTCAATTATTCTCAGTAAGCTACAAAAGATATTCTATTCGCTCCCATTTATTGTCTTTCTCTTCCACATATATCGAAGTTTCACACCTTGTACATCGCAGAATGTATCAAACCGTTGATTTTAAAGCCTTTGTAGTGGCATGTGGTACTTAGTGGAAATACACAGAGTTTCTCTTTTGTTCTGCAATATGTAGTTTTCACATACGTTCGTAAACGTGTGAAACGCCTCTCATTAGTGTTAAGGGTATTTAACTTTTAATTTCATTGCTGGCTTCCCAAAAGATATGTGTCGGCCACAACTACAGGCTTTGATGCGATTCAGACCAGAAGCCATGTGATGATGAGGACGTGACAACTGTAACGTAGTTAGTTCGTCGGAAGCAACGCATGATATTTCATTTCCACAGGAAATGTAGTTCATCTACTAAGGAGACAGTCTCCAAAATCAGGTTCAACCAATACTTGAATACTGCTTGACATTGTGGGACCCACACGAGGAAGGATTCATAGTGGAATACAGAAGATCCAAAGAAGAGTAGTTCATCAAATGTGAAAGCGTCAAGGAGCCACTCAAGGGGGCGACAGCCAGTCGCAGACGCTACCAGAAAAGCGTTGTGCACCATGGTGTGGTTTATTCTTTAAATTCCGAGAGCACACATTCTTAGACTAGTTGACCAATGTATTATTTCCTCGTATTATATCTAACGAAAAGACTACGAGGTTGAAATATGAAATATTATAGCTCGCACGGAGGCTTTACAAGAATCAATCTTCCCACACACCGTTCGCGATTGGGTTAGGACAGGAAAAGCGACAGTTGAACCTAAACTAAATCTCTGTCACAGCCCATAAGGCGTGGCCCGATGTAGGTACAGATTAATGAAATGTTATTTATCTTAAGAAATGTTATTTCTGTAAAATTAGAAAATTAGGTACGTAGAGTATGCCACAGCAGTCCCTTATTCACTCCCCCCCCCCCCCTCCCAGACCTGTCGCCCGGTGTGGCCGAGCGGTTCCAGGCGCTGCAGTCTGGAGCCGCGCGACCGCTACGGTCGCAGGTTCGAATCCTGCCTCCGGCATGGATGTGTTCAAATGGTTCAAATGGCTCTGAGCACTATGGGACTTAACATCTGTGGTCATCAGTCCCCTAGAACTTAGAACTACTTAAACCTAACTAACCTAAGGAAATCACAAACATCCATGCCCGAGACAGGATTCGAACCTGCGACCGTAGCGGTCACGCGGTGCCAGACTGAAGAGCCTAGAACCGCACGGCGACACCGGCCGACCATGGATGTGTGTGATGTACTTACGTTAGTTAGGTTTAAGTAGTTCTAAGTTGTAGGGGACTGATGACCTCAGAAGTTAAGTCCCATAGTGCTCAGAGCCATTTTTTAACCCTCCTCCACGATGTTCATTGGACTGTTTTTGATACGTGTAATGCGAACAATTCAAGTTCATAATTATAAAGATGTATGAGGAAGAATGGAGTGTAAAATATCGGGACAATATCGGAAAAACCCGCAAATTGCGGCATCACTGAGCCTGGGAGATGTCCACAGTGGACTTTAGAGCAGACGAGCGGATTTTGCATGAACCGCCGCCGCCGGCGCCGCCGCCGCCGCCGCCGCCGCCGCCGCCGGCGGTTCATGCAAAATCCGCTCGTCTGCTCTAAAGTCCACTGTGGACATCTCCCAGGCTCAGTGATGCCGCGGGCGGTTGCTCTGACCGCTGTGGCCAGGGTAAATATTTCCGTTGACGGAGCGTCGGCTTTTGTTCCACACCGCCAGCCGGCAGCATCTGTTTATTCCGAAACACTGCCGGTTAGCTGCTCTGCGCACAGGGAGCTTCTCTAAACGTGCCAGGATGAGTTCGGCGGGCATTATTCCGTAACTTCTGCAGGAAGCGTGCGCTAGTGGTTTTCGTAAAAAATAAACACTTCTAACTACTAAACAATAATAGTTTAACTTAATCATTAGAAGGAAAGAATGTTCAGTCGTTTTAACGTTTCCAGCTGTGAACCTGTCAACATAAATCTTTCACTTGTTGCCAGTGAGACTGTACGGCGGAATAAACACGCACAGCGTTAGTATTCGCGAAAAGTCCACCTTTCTACAGTCAAACTGAAACTAAAATGATTGTATTCTGTATATACATGGATTGCAATATAACATGTGAACACTAATGGAATACAAAATTATCAACGGAGATTACGAAAATATTTCCTCAACTAAAAAAAAAATTAATGGTTTTTGTAGTCAACAACAGTGGTATGAAATAAATTCAAGAGACGTACTCTCCTACTTACAGAACTGAATGATTATAAAAGAAAATGGTTCAAATGGCTCTGAGCACTATGGGACTCAACATCTGTGGTCATAAGTCCCCTAGAACTTAGAACTACTTAAACCTAACTAACCTAAGTACATCACACACATCCATGCCCGAGGCAGGATTCGAACCTGCGACCGTAGCAGTCGCGCGGTTCCTGACTGAGCGCCTAGAACCGCTAGACCACCGCGGCCGGCTATGATTATTATCATGGATTTCCTTCCTTGAGAAAACAAGGATGTACATGATACGCACGATTGTACTGAGAAACAGCTGACGGCTTATTGTGTACTTCAATTCATTCGTTACAAATGTTACACGACCCATCAGCGAGATTGCTTAGTGACCTCTATCCGTAATACGTACAATATTGTTGTCAACTTAGTGTGGCAATTTTTCGCATCAGATATATCAATACCGGTTTTATGAATTGAAAGAAATGCATTTTCCGCACTTCTTTCACGCTTTTTATGATATTTAATCCCGCTGCTGCTGTGGTCTTCAGTCCTGAGACTGGTTTGATGCAGCTCTCCATGCTACTCTATCCTGTGCAAGCTGCTTCATCTCCCAGTACCTACTGCAACCTACATCCTTCTGAATCTGCTTAGTGTATTCATCTCTTGGTCTCCCTCTACGATTTTTACCCTCGACGCTGCCCTCCAATGCTAAATTTGTGATCCCTTGATGCCTCAAAACATGTCCTACCAACAGATCCCTTCTTCTAGTCAAGTTGTGCCACAAACTTCTCTTCTCCACAATCCCATTCAATACCTCCTCATTAGTTACGTGATCTACCCACCTTATCTTCAGCATTCTTCTGTAGCACCACATTTTGAAAGCTTCTATTCTCTTCTTGTCCATGCTAGTTATCGTCCATGTTTCACTTCCATACATGGCTACACTCCATAGAAATACTTTCAGAAACGACTTCCTGACACTTAAATCTATACTCGATGTTAACAAATTTCTCTTCTGCAGAAACGATTTCCTTGCCATTGCCAGTCTACATTTTATATCCTCTCTACTTCGACCATCATCAGTTATTTTACTCCCTAAATAACAAAACTCCTTTACTACTTTAAGTGTCTCATTTCCTAATCTAATTCCCTCAGCATCACCCGATTTAATTTGACTACATTCCATTATCCTCGTTTTACTTTTGTTGATGTTCATCTTATATCCTCCTTTCAAGACACTGTCCATTCCGTTCAACTGCTCCTCCAAGTCCTTTGCTGTCTCTGACAGAATTACAATGTCATCGGCGAACCTCAAAGTTTTTACTTCTTCTCTAAGAATTTTAATACCTACTCCGAATTTTTCTTTTGTTTCCTTTACTGCTTGCTCAATATACAGATTGAATAACATCGGGGAGAGGCTACAACCCTGTCTCACTCCTTTCCCAACCACTGCTTCCCTTTCATGCCCCTCGGCTCTTATAACTGCCATATGGTTTCTGTACAAATTGTAAATAGCCTTTCGCTCCCTGTATTTTACCCCTGCCACCTTTAGAATATGAAAGAGAGTATTCCAGTCAACATTGTCAAAAGCTTTCTCTAAGTCTACAAATGCTAGAAACGTACGTTTGCCTTTTCTTAATCTTACTTCTAAGATAAGTCGTAAGGTTAGTATTGCCTCACGTGTACAAACATTTCTACAGAATCCAAACTGATCTTCCCCGAGGTCCGCTTCTACCAGTTTTTCCATTCGTCTGTAAAGAATTCGCGTTAGTATTTTGCAGCTGTGACTTATTAAACTGATAGTTCGGTAATTTTCACATCTGTCAACACCTGCTTTCTTTGGGATTGGAATTATTATATTCTTCTTGAAGTCTGAGGGTATTTCACCTGTCTCATACATCTTGCTCACCAGATGGTAGAGTTTTGTCAGGACTGGCTCTCCCAAGGCCAGCAGTAGTTCTAATGGAATGTTGTCTACTCCGGGGGCTTGTTTCGACTCAGGTCTTTCAGTGCTCTGTCAAACTCTTCACGCAGTATCTTATCTCCCATTTCATCTTCATCTACATCCTCTTCCATTTCCATAATATTGTCCTCAAGTACATCGCCCTTGTATAAACCCTCTATATACTCCTTCCACCTTTCTGCCTTCCCTTCTTTGCTTAGAACTGGGTTGCCATCTGAGCTCTTGATATTCATACAAGTGGTTCTCTTCTCTCCAAAGGTCTCTTTAATTTTCCTGTAGGCAGTATCTATCTTACCCCTAGTGAGACAAGCCTCTACATCCTTACATTTGTCCTCTAGCCATCCCTGCTTAGCCATTTTGCACTTCCTGTCGATTTCATTTTTGAGACGTTTGTATTCCTTTTTGCCTGCTTCAGTTACTGCATTTTTATATTTTCTCCTTTAATCAATTAAATTCAATATTTCTTCTGTTACCCAAGGATTTCTATTAGCCCTCGTCTTTTTACCTACTTGATCCTCTGCTGCCTTCACTACTTCAGAACTACCCATTCTTCTTCTACTGTATTTCTTTCCCCCATTCCTGTCAATTGTTCCCTTATGCTCTCCCTGAAACTCTCTACAACCTCTCGTTCTTTCAGTTTATCCAGGTCCCATCTCCTTAAATTCCCACCTTTTTGCAGTTTCTTCAGTTTCAATCTGCAGTTCATAACCAATAGATTGTGGTCAGAATCCATATGTGCCCCTGGAAATGTCTTACAATTTAAAACCTGGTTATTAAATCTCTGTTTTACCATTATATAATCTATCTGATACCCTTTAGTATATACAGGATTCTTCCAGGTATACAACCTTCTTTTATGATTCTTGAACCAAGTGTTAGCTATGATTAAGTTATGCTCTGTGCAAAATTCTACGAGGCGGCTTCGTCTTTCATTTCTTCCCCCCAATCCATATTCACCCCGCAATGGTACCTTAATCATTTGTTATTTGGCAATGTCATGCCCTTTCGGTACTTCATTTTCTATATTAAAAACTCACCGATACCTGAAAGAGGACGGGATGAAAATATTTCTGTTTTATGTAAATCACGCGGCAATTCTCATTGGCCAGAATGACGAACGCCACTTTCCGCCCCACAAAGTTTGGTTTCCACTCTGAACAAGGGTACAAGATCTGTGCTCATGCCTACGAGGGTAATGATGTGTTCCTAGGAAATGCTGGTTTAGATCGTCATGACGAGTGTAAATCAGGATTCCTATAAACTTGAAGGCTCCAGCGCCTTCTTGTTCACCTACCTGTTGATACCCCACATGTTTCGTCCTTTTGGATGTGAAATTCATTGAATGTCGAGTAGTGTTGTATTCAGCATCCGAGCGCTTTCGGTTAGTCAGATCTGATTCCCATGGAGACACCTGATAACCACATTAAGTCAATTCACCCGCTTTTCATGCATTTCTTTCGCTTTCATCGACAATGATTCAGTATTCTGCGATTGAAGTGAATATTTTTGGAGACATTAGTTTTTCGCGAGAAATGATCTTGTTACTTTGTTACTGATCTTCAGACCACGGGACGAGTAGCTGCTCATAGTATTACTTAATTGAACAATAATTATACGTGGCTGAGGAATCTGCAACGCAGCAAGTTAATACGAGATGACATACGTCGCAGTACGGTACGCAGCCGTCTAGTACGGTGGCTGCAGGATGGCCTCTTGTTTTTTTTATCTTTTTTCCATTTTTTTATAGCAAAGCTGACGCTGCTTGCCGTGAGAACTGCATAGCGTAAAATTCTGTCGATACAAATATTCACACCCTCTACGAATCTAAATAATCCATATTAGTTACTATCCGACTTTGTTCACATTTGGTACACAGCCTTTTGTTATTAATGGAATGACGCTGCCAAAATTTTTATTTATTATAGTTCCGTAGATAAAGAGAATTATCTACAACTCCTAAAACCTACGCTTGTTTTTTAAAACCAAGTTAGGAACAATAACAGATTGACTTTTATTATCATTTGAAGCCATTCCGAAGTTATCAGTGCATAAAAATCAATTAATTAAAATTTTCGTTTTAAAACTTTAGTCACCGTGCATCAAGTAATAGAAAAATCGGTCAAAACTATTATTTGATTATATTTTGCCGTGTGAGTGCGTGAGAATGATTGAAAGAGTGAAAGGGTCCTGTATCCACCTTTCATTGCCAACTCTCGTAGTGGTCAAGTCGGCAAAGAGGTTTCCGCTACTTGTGAGAAATCCACCTGCGTTAGGTTGGTGGCGGAAATGGCATCCTGGGGTTTTCCGGTCCACGCGGAGCGTGGAAGAGGCTGGAGAAGCGGGAGGCAGTCTGCCGCCGGTACGGGAAGCGTACACAGCTGTGCTCCAGTCGAAGAAGGGTGAGTTGGACTGACCGCGTGGCGCGTTGTCACATAGAGAGGGGAGCTTTTAGCTTTTGGTCTCGAATTTCGTCTTATAAAGATTTACTTGCTGGGTTGCAGCAGGGAATGCAAGGCTTTTGTAGACTTTCAGTTTGATTCCCAATGCAGTCTTGACTTTGATCCGTGAGAGGAACGCAGCACAAAGGAGTTGCATATGCTGAAGTGCCCTCGGTTCAGTGTGAATGTTTATGTGCCTACAACTGTGTGTGTATGCTTCTAATCTTTTCCGGATCTTGGTAATTTTTGTGTATTTGTGAATTTTCTTTGTCTCATGTGATTAAAATTCGGCCACGGTCCATAGAAATTGTCTCCGCGGACCGAGTGGGCATGCGAGTCTGTTATGAAACGTATAGTATTTCACAAGCAATTGTACATAGTTAGCATGCAACAGCAGTCTATAGATGCACTACATCAATGTTTTAAGGAATAAATAATTTTGCCTTCAATCTTATCTTGTGTACCGATGTTACGTCGCCGTTACCTTCGCCATTTTACCTTGTAGTTTTCCTTGTTGGCCCACTTATAGCGTTTCCATGTGCACAGGTGTAGTGATTAGTGTCCCTTTTTTTTATCTGAAATAAATGGTCTGGAATAGAGCGTGTTTTCACGAATCTTGCTGCAGGCTGCACTTACGCATGGTGTTCACGCCCTATTTACTTTACTGAATATTTGATTCACGGGAAGAACGCCTGGATCATATTAATAACTACATCCCATTCTTTATCAATGACTTTACAATGAATGTTCTTTTGTGAGTTTTTCTTATTAATAAATTAAGTAATTTTCCGACTCAGTGCTACCTCTTCTTTGTCGTGTGGCTAGAGTTGGTGGCGACCCTATCTTTTATATTGATTTCAGTGTCAAATAGCATTTTCTTATTCAAAGTGCGCGTGGCTCTTTTAGCTATCAGGATACATTCAAAGGGCGCTTCATGCTTCTTGCACATAGCGTCCTTTTATTCACGCTACTTACAAGAGTGTATGTGGGACACACGTTTTAATTTAATATTTCATTTTACGTAAAACCTTGTACAAACGAAACGTGGGAAAGTTATGTTGCAACCACGACTCAAGTGACGTATGTCGGTGTGTGCTTGTTTTTGTATAAAAGCTGCCAGAATGGAAGTTAAAGGCGGAATAAGTTTATTAATTTGGAGTACATTTCGCACTTCTTTTATTTTGAGTAAACAAAATACAAGAAATTGAAGTTTTGCTAACATTAATTATTATCAATTTTGTGACTGGGTATGGCAAAATTTGCCGTGACAATGATCTGGAAGGAGCGTTCTGATTGGTCGTTTAGACCAACAGCCAATCAGAAATTAAGCTGCTCCCGCGCGAAAAGAGGAATGGGCATATGGGAGAGTACCTCAAGGAGAGTCGCTTGCTAGCCGATCTACGGATAACAAGATGTCAGATCGCTCCTTAAAAATACTCTATAAGATGAGGAAATAGTAAGCTATTTTCGCTTCGAACATATCGTGACTGAAGCGACTGGCGTTACGACCATTTTAATGAAAATTTGGTGTTTCTGAATTAAATAGTTTGAGAGATATGACCGTGTGAACTTTCTGGTCGTACTAACAACTACGCGTGGCATGTTTCGTGCTCTGTACGAAATATTTAGGCGAACACCTCTTATGAGGAAGCCCACTGAAACGACCGAATGTTTAACTCGCGAATAGTTGCGGGTCTGTGACTTGTAGAACGTGAAAATTAGTCGGGTCGGACTTACTAAAATTCTGGCTGCTATTCGAGTGAATATTTGTTATACAGACAGTGAACATCGAATGATAACGTTTTACTATATTAAATACGGACTTGATAGCCATTCCTTGTGTTTCAATATGAATAAAAAGCAGAGTTAATCTAATTTCAAACGCTTTTCTGTAAATAGACTGAAGATCCCCAACGCCCGATTTTTTAATCATGAACTTTCACGAGTTGACTTTCGACTAGAGTTACGCGGCCTCTGTGTGGTAAGTATTAGGTGGTGATGTCATCCACGCTGCTTTACACTGCCTAGAACGTATCTCCTACCGCTGAGGAAAAGGACATCGGCAAGAATCCCGTAAGTGGACTGAACGACTGTGATAAGAAAAACGCAGACGAACGACCCCGTCTTGCCGCAAACCCATCGAGTGCACTGTAATAAGTTACAGCTCGTGTGATGAATGCTCCAGTCATATACCTACTGTTCGGAAGGGTTTCTCTTATGCCATTCTTCCTTTCATGTAGGGAGTTGTCTCCCAATTTCTCCATCTGCATCGCCAACAAAAAAGCAGATGAAACGCATGAAATTGCAAGGAATCTCTCGCGGCCTCGGTAAGAAGAAGAAATAAGTTCATGAAAAGAACATTTGGTTCTCGTAGAGTCGTCAGGGATATTGTGTTGTCGCCGTGCTACGGTTTTAGTAAATTAAACCCAGCGGCCTGTGCATTACGTTTCTACATCCCTTCCTACCACTGCACGTAAGAAAGATTAGTTGAATATCATTTCTTCTAGTAAAGGATGCATCGTGTCTTACTGCAAGACACGAAATAAAATTCAACTGAATTAGTGAAAGAGGTAGTTTACTTTTGGAAAGTTATAATCATGCATGTATTCCTTGCGATCATTCTGTGAAGGCAGTCGTCCCTATCCGTCCTCCTGAATATCGATGTTTATGACAGAAAGTTATCGTCAATTTATCATAACCTTCCCCCCTAGCTTTGTTGGCCGGGAGAGCGGTGCGCTGACCCCACGAACCTCCTATCCGCATCCTCCATGAGGATGACACGGCGGTCGGATGGTCCCGGTAAGCCACTCGTGGCCTGAAGGCGGAGTGCTAGCTTTGTTGAATTACGAATCCTAGTAAAATCCTATTTCACAAAACCAGACATTCCTTTTAGAATTCAAAAGTCGTTTTCGTGCTTCAGTGTCACATTCATTAGTGTTCCAAACGTGGTTGATTTTTTGGAATAATAGTGTTTTGATTTTACATTTGATGTTACAGGAGTTACATTTGTTCAAATAAATATTATGGTCTGAACTGTTTCGGGCCAATGTGCCACTATTTAGTGACTGATAGTGTGAGGTTTACAATATAACAATGCACAGTACTGTAGCGGCTGCAGCAAGCATTGTTTGAACTGCTCGGAGCAGACACACTGTAGCCCCCCGGTGCACTCGTCAAATACATAAGACATAAAATCAAATTAAATGGCATAGGATATTTGGTTTATTTTCGCTGTTTTGTGTATATTTGAAAGTTTGTCGCGCTACGTGAAAATACACTTAACAGCGAATGAAACTAGTACAGGCATGCAGATTCATATACAGAGATTTGTAAACCGTCAGAACACGGCGCTGCGGTCGGTAACGCCTATACAAGACAAGTGTCTGGCTCAGTTATTTGATCAGTTACTGCGGCTACAATGGGAGGTTATCAAGATTCAAGTGAGTTTGAACGTGGTGTTTAGTCGGCGCACGAGCGACGGGATACAGCACTTCCGAGGTAGCGATGAAGTGGAAATTTCCCCGTACGGCCATTTCACGAGTATACCGTGAGTATCAGGAATCCGGTAAAACATGAAATTTCCGATATCGCTGCTGCCGGAAAGAGATCCAGCAAGAATGGGACCAACGACGACTAAAGAGAATCATTCAGCGTGACAGAAGTGTAACCTTTCCGCAAATTGCTACACATTTCGATAATGGGCCATCAACAAGCATCAGCGTGCCAACCATTCAACGAAACATCATAGATACGGACTTCACTCGTGTACTTTCATTACTGCATGACATAAAGCTTTACGCCTCACCTGGGCCTGTCAAAACCGACATTGGACTGTTGATAACTGGAAATATGCTTCCTGGCCGGGCAAGTCTCTTTTCAGATTGAATCGAGCGGATGGAAGTGTACTTCTATGTAAATAACATCATGAATTCATGGACTCTGCATGTCAGCAGGGGACTCTTAAAGGTGATGGAGGCTCTGTAATATTGTGGGACCAGTGCAGTTGGAGCGATATGGAACTCCTGATACGTCCAAATATGACTCTGACAGATGACACATACGTAGGCATCCTGTCTTATCACCTGCATTCATTCATGTCTATTGTGTATTCCGACGGACTTTGGCAATTCCAGCAGGACAACGCGACACCCCATACGTCCAAAATTGCTACAGAGTGGCTCCAGGAGCACTTTTCTGAGTTTAAAAACTTCAGCTGGCCACCAAACTCCCCAGACATGAACATTATTGAGCATATCTGGAATGCCTAGAAATGTGCTGTTCAAGAGATCTTCACCTCTTCGCACTATTACGGATTTATGGACAGCCCTGCAGTATTTATGGAGTTAATTCCCTTTACTTCAGACAAAAGTCGAGTCGTGTTGTGGCACTACTGCGTGCTCGTTGGGACCCTACGCGGTATTAGGCAGGCGTACCAGTTTGTTTGGCTCTTCAGTATAAATGTCCATTCATGCCATACTACTTTACATTACAACACACGACCCGCCATATCTCATAAGTTACGGCATTTTGTTGCTAATACTGGCTCTTGCCTTAGAGTTCCATTACATTTGAGTATACTTCATTCCTGATTAGCTGCTGTCACATATTGTATAAATGAAATAACGCCTTTCCCCTTAATCTAGTAATAGTGAAGCTGTCTCGAACGGTGAGCCCCACAAAGCAACATCTTCCCTAAACAAAAGCACAGCAGTCAACATACCAACAGCCTTCTCAAAGAAAGGAAGGAGGATCAGTGTTTAATGCCGCGTCGACATCGAGGTCATTAACGACGCAGCACAAGCTCGATTTAAGGAATCATGGGGTAGGAACTCGGCCGTGTCCTTTCAGAGTCACTTGCATTAAGTGATTTACGAAAATCACGGAAAACGTAAATCAGAATGGCCGGACGTGAACTTGAACCATCCTCCACGCAAGTGAGAGTACAGTGCGCTAACCACTGCGCTACTTCGTTACCCCCGTCCTTAAAGAAACTAAGAAAAATTAAATAATACCAAATGCCACCAATAAACTCTATAAATATAAAAATCCTATCCCTACGAGTAATCAATGGACGTAACCTGAATACCACAGATGAATTTACCTGACGTTAATAAATGTAATCAATCACCTAAACTAAAAACCAACCATTCACATTTCTCAGTCACATGTAGAAACCTACTGTACCTATTAGAAAATAAGACTACTAAAATTACAGTATAATACAAAACGCAGTTCTGTTCTACTCTGTTCGCATGGATTTTCAAAAACAAAGGAATGACGTGATAATTGCTGTTACTGAATTGCAAGACAATAAAATATCAGTTTTCGACATGTGGTTAACTGACAACTTGATCTGAAACGCAGTTGCTAAGTCATCCACTTTTGTTATATTTAGGTTACTGCTCTATTTAATATGACAACGTGCTGGGAAGTAATGCCTTCGAGTCTTCATGTGGAAACTCTTACAGCTTTTTAAATGAAACTAGCTTTATTAACATTCTACATCATTATTCTTGATGTCTAAAGCCAGCCGCTGTGGCCGATCGGTTCTAGGCGCTTCAGTCCGGAACCGCGCTGCTGCAACGGTCGCAGGTTTGAATCCTGCCTCGGGCATGGATGTGTGTGATGTCCTTAGTTTATTTAGGTTTAAGTAGCTCTAAGTCTAGAGGAGGAGGATGAGGATGAGATTAGTGTTTAACGTCCCGTCGACAACGAGGTCATTAGAGACGGAGCGCAAGCTCGGGTGAGGAAAGGATGGGGAAGGAAATCGGCCGTGCCCTTTCACAGGAACCATCCTGGCATTTGCCTGAAGCGATTTAGGGAAATCACGGAAAACCTAAATCAGGATGGCCGGAGACGGGGTTGAACCGTCGTCCTCCCGAATGCGAGTCCAGTGTGCTAACCACTGCGCCACCTCGCTCGGTAAGTCTACAGGACTGATGACCTCAGATGTTAAGTCCCATAGTACTTAGAGCCATTTGAACCATTTTGATGTCTAAATATTTATTTCACAACATTGTCACCCCTTTCTCCCAACGAGAGACCAACTTGGCATTGCAGAATGTTTGTTGACGGAACCACAACCTCACGTCTGCTTGCACAGTGAAGTCCACGAAGGTATTCCTTAAGATTTCGAAACCCGAAAATCGGATGGGTCCAGGTCGAGAGCGTATTGATGATCGACTACAGCGAATCCCAAGAGCTGGTTTGTTATGGATGTCACAGCGCTCGTATGCGGTCTGAAATCGTCAGGCTGAAGGAGAAGGTACTCCATGTGTGGACGAACTCTTGGAATTCGTGAAACTTGATTACAGTTCGCTGTTCCCGAGACACGGACGTAGTCACGCTATACACCGCCATGATACACGTAACACGCTCCAGCCCTCGGGCTACAGATGGGTTGCAACATGAGTCGGCGTAGCGGGAAAGTCGACTGAGTAATATACATCACATGTAATACCTCATCTGGTATTGAGAACAGACTAAAAAAGATCGAAGGCGTTACTTCCCAGCACGCCTTCGTAATGTACAAGTTGACAACATGCAGCCATACAATCAAACAGATAAAGTATATGGGCTGTGAACTGGCTCACTCCACACCATTTCGACAGTAATCGAGTAACGACCATTCAAGAAATTAGAAATGCCATGGCCTAATGTTGCTGTCTCTGTATCCGTCTTGCCGAAATTTCTATTCGTCGACTTGCTCCTTTACCGAAGAGGAACTTTTATCTGTGGCTATCTAACCGCACACAATATCCCCTGGGGTGCTGGGGGCACTGCGCTAGCCCGGTCCATTGTTCAAAGACATCTACTTTTTATGGAAAAATCGGTCATCTCGGCTAGGTATTAGACTCAGTAATGCTTTAGCGTGTCACATTCTGGTACTTCAGGCAGCTACCATTCTGTCATTAAAAATTTTGACCATTACTATCCCTATCAGGTGAGTTGCTGAAGCCTACAACAGTACAACCAAAAGCAAATCTTAGGGCCATCAACCTGAACTATGCATATTTACGAAAGCTCTTATATCGTAGTAACGAGACAGTTCGCGGGAGAACCACTATTGAACGCATTTAACCTACTGGAACTTCATGGTTATGAGGAAAAAGGTAAAACAGGAAGTAGAAGAGAGAAGCAAAGCCTGAAGAACGAACCAAGAACCTACGCTGAACGTTTCCTCTTGGTCTTCAGTAGGAAAATTAAATTTTTGAAATGCTAGGTAATCACGTTCAGTCGAGAAGACAATTCGCCTTTTCAATTATTGATTAACCCTCAACATATTGCCGTCTTATGTAGTTCAATGTACAGCCGAATTTAATATAGCAGCAAGTCTCCAACCCTGCAACGCAATTAGTCAAGAATGTTAGTATTACTGAGACATTCTTCTGACTAAAAAGAAGACTCTGGTCGCGGATTAGGTAAGATTATATTCTGCTTGGTCTTTAATGTCCTTTGTGTAGCGGGGACCGAACTTTTAAAGCTATGTAATGATTTATTCTAAAACGTCTATGTGTCTAAATTACGGAGGGTACCAAATATTATGCAAATGCCGAAAATGGGTCGAGACTAAGGGTACCAGCTACTTCGCCTTTCAATCTGTGTCTTCAAGATTTTGTGTGACTTGAGCAACAAGTCGAATGGTGTGAAGAACGTAGAAGGATATTAAACACTTTAATATTAGTTTTCCGTAGGAATTTTTGCAAATTTTGTGTTATTTAGGTATTTGTAACAATCGTACAGCTTGATCTTTTTACTGTTTACTGCTTTCTTTAGTTCTTAACGGTGCTCGTGACATCGCTAAAATTCATACTCGTCGACGAGGCATCTCTGACGTGATACTACTATCCAAAATGATCAAATTGGTCAATCAGTTCCTGCAGAACAGTAATTGTCAGAGCATGTGCGACGGATTATCTTATAGTATTAGACTACAAGATCATTAAACGGGTTTCATTTTGAAATTTACAAGTTTGAATTTGCAGAAACTTGCATCATAACTACCTTCTTCCAGTATGTAGACGACTTAATGAGTCATGCCAGTAACAAGTAGGAAAACCGATCCACAAATGCGAGAAATGTATTGGAAATATTATAGCAACTTTGACATAAAAGAAGAGGAATAGTTTCGAGAAAATATTAACTGTCCATTTTCACAAATTATAGCGTAGCCCAGGAAGCAACTTTTCTTACAACAACAATCGAAACATACTGGTGATTCTACATGTGATGAATATTATTTTGACACTCGTCTGTTATTACAGCAACGTGTTAACGAATACCGATCTAAAATATTTAGGGATTCTAAGAAATGCTAAAGACAAAAGAGCAAATTATGAATTTATTTTACTACTAATCAATCTGTTAACCCTCTGAAAAATTAAATACGAAGCAAGCTATTTCTTCTTGTGCAGATAAATGTATTAAATCGTCCAATCAGCGCGTTTTTATGTGAATCACGCACGCGGAGCATCCTAAAATAATTCTTTCCAACTAAACCACACAGAGAACGATATATTATGAAGAATAACACACTATGGAAGTAGGAATCGATATCATTATGACTTACTACAGAACTGACGTTAAACGAATGACAATGACATTTATGCCGGGAAACGTGGTAGCTCGCATACGTTATAAAGAGTATGATCAAGTGAAATGACGCTATCCACGAATGGTTTACGAGTCTCAACTTTATCTAAATTACGAAGAGAAAAATGGAAGCAAATTCAGAATTAAGCAGCAGTCCACAATCTATCAAAATTTTTGGAAACTTTTATCACTTAACGAGCATTACATGATTAAACTATCATTCCTTTCGGAACTGATGTCCACCATCAATATCTACATGAGGTGTGACCCACACTGACATGGGTGCATTGTGTTAGTTGTGGCTAGGAAGCAAATAATCTCCAAATGTCATCGTGAGGAATTTTTTGCTCAGCCTGGCACAAATGCTGTGTCAGTTCATGTGGACTGCTCGCTGTAGGCAGATATGGAACTGTAGGTCAATCTAGGGTTCTCAGCATCCTCACAGCGTTTGTGGTGTGAACAGTGTTGTGTGGCCTTGCATCATCCTCTGTAGTTTGGTACCCTGATCATAAAGGGTATGACAACAGCATTCATCATTCATCACAGCCTCCCTTCAATAACGACCAAGTCAAATACGGCCAGTTAACATACCCAACAGCTACCCACACCAAAATTCCAGAATATGGAGGCGTACCAGTCTCTGGTACCGCTGCTGTCTATGATCGTTGACCAGGTCATCCATGGATACGCTGGTGTCGATCAGACAACTAACAGAAGCGAGACCCGTCACCGATCGCCGCGGAAAGCCACTGAATGGCCTTGCTGACTCTAGTTCTGCGCCATACATGTGTGGTATAGTGGCAGCGTTAAACGACCCAGTTTCGACTAATAGGTTCCAGGCTGTTGGTAATGATACTCTGCTTGTAACTTTCACCTGCATTTCCACTGTTTTCGCCAGTTTAATGGTTAAAGAATTTGTGGGAAAGGCTGTCAGTTACATCACACGCTGAGATTACTAAAATCATAGATCCTGTAGATCGCTGACGAATACGAATGCCTTTATTTGTCGTATTTACCGAAGTTGGCATGAAGTCAAAGGAATTCCTCAAGTTTGCGGATACCTTTTGCGAATTTTTATAATTGTGGAACCGGATCTACGGTTCGATCGTTCAAGTTTCGTGATTCAAACCATTACGTGGACATTTTTCCTCTCTGTTACTCTTTATGATAATTTTCCAGTAGAGCTTTAAGTTTCTTTTCTGTCTGTACTTTCTTAGAATTCTTTACAGACACTACTTGGTTTCATGTCACTCGAATTAAAGCAAAAATCAAAATTATGTTCTCCAGTTACTTGTTTTAACAAAGGTACCATTTGTTATCAGGGTAGAAAACTGCGCTATTATAAGTATATTCCTGACCATCGATTCTTTGATTAATTGATAATTCTGTTTTGTTTTTGTTATTATGTCCGTCAATTAGGACAGGTTAAAGTAGTTGTTTACGGTGAGAAAACATCATTAAGTACCTTCAACATTTACTCAAAATTGTGCCATTATTAAGGAATATCGCAGCACTGCCCAAGAATTTTATCTTTGGCGTTATTTACTATGGCGTGAATTTCACTTTTCAAGAATCATATGCAAACAGCCAGTAATCAAGAACCCACAATTCATCAATACATCAAATCGGATTTATTGCAAGATTCTCCAGCTGGATTAAGATTAGGACTGAACAATCATTATTCAGCACGCCGGTTTTGGCGCTGCCGTTAATGTGAGATTACGAGGGATAATGTATACAGGATGAACCACCTAAAAATTGCTCTGCAGATTTTGCGAATAAGGAAACAGCTGCTGATGAGTGGTTTTCACAGAGTGACTGGTAGTCAGGGGCTCGTATTGTTAGCCAATAAAAAGATTGTAATAATACTTATAAATTACATTTTTGTGCAAACATACACTTTTTCAAATGTAACAATGCCTATCGACATTAACAAACTAAAAATAGCGTTAGTTAAAATGTCAGTGTTGTTTGTTGCGGGATTGTAGTGCTAGTCGTTTACGAGATATCGCATTTTGAACGATTTGGAAATATTTCGTGAAGACATGCGGAAATACTTCGTGCATTATGAGCTGGACAGCCTTCATGTTGGTACCACAGGTTCCTCCTAGTCAGCAGATGAAAGCCTTGCAGCATCTTCTAGTATCCGTGAAAGAGGCTGCAATTCAGTGTTCCATCTATGAAAAACAGGGCTGTGAGCTCATGGTTCACTATCCCACACTACACGTTTACAGTCCATGGACGATCGCTAACGAAGATACATTATACAACTGGAGTATCCTCTCTTAATGTCCACGTACTGAAGTTAACACGATTCTCGGAATCGTTTTCATGCAGCTCCTAAAGTAGAGAGATATGACACTGATGGAGGGATGGAATCTACTAATATGTCGATGGAGAACGTGAAGGACTCTTGCCTGACTCATTCCACTTACTCGTGTAATTGTGCAGGAGCTATAGTGTGGATCAACTACAATAGAAGCAAGAACATTAATTTCCCCCTCTTCTGTCGTCACTTGCTTCCTTCTGTTAGGTTGTCTGGGTGTTACGCTAACGCTTTCAAGTGACTAGTTAACGAGGTTGATAAATAGCTGTCGTGGTGGTTGACGTCTATTGGGATATCTTGCTACATACAACGTACAAGAACGAACTGCATTCTTCCTACAATGTCCACGTATCATGAGCATGTCAACTTTTTCTGCATTGGTAAATCCCATTGTCCACTCACGACTTCCTGCTGTTTGGACTGTCCTCCTACTCCTCCTCCTCCACCTGGCCAACGATGGAAAAACTTTTTTGCTGACAATACCTTATTATTATGTTTTTTAGGGTGGGAAATCCAAATATGATACTTGAAAAACTGTATCACCCACCATTTCTTCACATCTTACAGTTAAATCTATTAAATTAAGCAATTTTTAAAGAATTTAACAGCTTTTACATAGTTAAAATAATTTAAAAAGGAGGTGTAATGAATGTAGATGACGTTGGTACACTGCTGAAAAACATTTGCTGGCAAAGAAAGGTCGATTCTATTTTTGTGTTAACAGATGTTGTTTACTGTCAACCTAACCTCACTTTCCCGTTTCCTGTACATGTGCTCAGTACAATGTCTAATCGTGGTTGTAAAAACTCTGCTGACAGTTTTTCTTATATTTGTAGTGAAATTATGTTTAAAAACACCAAAGAAACACTACAGACTTTGTGAGAAAGGTTTATCTGTGATACTTTGTTACTAAGCTTGGTGGTCAAGATAAGTCTTGGGCGCCACATAAGGTATGTTATGTGTGTGTTGATGATCTGAGAAGATGGTTCAAAAAGGAGAAAAAAGCCCTTAGATATGAAGGGAGCCAAGAAATCATTCCGATGATTGCTACTTTTGCAGTGTTGATATTATTGGTCATAATTCGAAAAACAAGAAGGTAATAAGCTACCCTAACCTTCTGTCCGCCATCTGACCAGTTCATGAACCACCAGATCATTTAAATTCCATTCCATCAGAAGTATTTTCTGATGTTCGATCTGATTTAGATGAACCAGATGAATTCCATTGTAATACAGAAAATCTACAGCCCAGATTGTTTACTCAGACCGAGCTTAACGATTTGGTTAGTGATCTGGGCATAACGAAAGAAGAAGCTGAATTTCTTGGCTCTAGATTAAAAGAAAAGAACTTATTGGCAGTTGGAATCAGCATATACATGTATAGAGAGATAGAGCAGCATTTTTCCAAATTTTTTCAACAAGAAGGTGATTCAGTGTACTGCTCAGACCATCCCAGTCTGATGAATGAGTTTGGTACTGAATACAAAAAGGAAGATGGGAGGCTGCTTATTGATTCATCCAAAACTTGTTTAAAAGCTGTTTTAT
This sequence comes from Schistocerca nitens, assembly GCF_023898315.1. Lineage (NCBI taxonomy): Eukaryota > Metazoa > Arthropoda > Insecta > Orthoptera > Acrididae > Schistocerca > Schistocerca nitens. The sequence continues at coordinate 291,117,563 of NC_064614.1, read as the reverse complement.
TACACAATGGTAACCTGTAATCATCTGTACCTGTTGGACATTCTGTTCATATGAAAGAAAGCTATGAAAACCCAGGAATAGTGCTAAATAAAATAGGCTATTCTGCTCATGGTTGGATGATATGCAACGATCTAGAAGTAACATGCATGCTCCTTGGTCAGAAGGTGGCTTTACCAAATTTCCATGTTTCTTGTGTGAATGGGACAGTAGGGCTAAGGATCAACACTGGTGCACAAAGAACAGGCCTGTGACGGAGTCTTCAAAACGTGGTGAGAAGAACATTCTACGCTTTAACCTTGTAGATCCAAAACATGTACTCCTACCACCTTTACATTTAAAATTTGGCGTAATTAAACTGTCTGTAAAGGCTTTGCCTAAATGTGGACCATGTTTTAGGTATTTCTGCCAAATTTTCCACACCTTTCAGAAGCCAAACTAAAAGAAGGAGTCTTTGCCGGACCTGACATTAGATAACTGATGTTTGATATTAACTTTGAATCCACAATGACCTTAAATGAGAACGAAGCATGGGTATCATTCAAGCAAGTCATTACAAAGTTTTTAGGACATGAAAAAGACCCAGAATATGTTTCTATTATAGCTACAATGATAAAGAAGTTTAAAGCTTTAGGATGTTTAATGAACCCGAAAGTTCACTTTTTGAACAGTCACCTTGATTACTTCCTAGACAATAAGGGAGATGTTAGTGAGGAGCAAAGAGAGCATTTTCACCATAATATTAATGTGATGGAAAAACGCTAACCTGGAACACCAACATGATGGAGGACTACTGTTGGTCACTTCACTGTGAAGTTCAGCAAGCGAATCATCGTAGAAAAAGCTGCACAAGAAGCTTCAATGAAAAAAGAGAAAGAAAATACAAACCAATTCCTGCTGACAAGTGAAACTTCTATTAACACGTATCATTGTTTTGAGTAGCTTACTGTAAATACAAACCATGCTTATGTTGTAACAAAGTGTTTAATTTCCGCGTTTACCATATAGCATATGATTTTTATACTATAAAATAAAAAGAATATTGCTCGAAAACTATGGGTGATACAAAAAAACTAAGGCTAGATTTGGATTCAGTTCATAAAAATCTATAAAGATCAGCTATCAAAGTAAAAAAAAGTCGTTAAGAAAAATTTTTCGTTTGCCTGTGTAATTACACTTAAGTCATCGAGAGTCATAATGGTCCCCTGGACACTACAAAAGGCGGGAAATGATTCTTAATAGAGCGTGTGATCACTTCGATATCATTCATGACTCTTTGGTCACTTATGAGGTGCTAGCGAGTTGTAATCTCGTACGGGAACGTTACTGCTAGACAACACTGCTATAATGTATAGCATAAAACATTCCAGATCATCTTTCTCAAAAGAACAGTTATTCACTTCATGAAAGACAATTACAAAAAGTATGCCACATACTGTATATTGTAAATACCTCCTAGAAGGAATTTTGTGAAATTAAAGAGTTACACGTTGGGATATACAATCATCAAGTAGAAATATGTGCACAGAATATAGTACTGCTTTCAGTAAAACATGTAAAAACACTCCAATTTTTAAAACCACGTAACCATACCCTTCAGTGTCAAAAACTGTTTCCCAGTGCTCGAGTTAAATGTCTACTGATGCATTAAACAGAATAAACATGTACTTACGTGCTAACTTTCTTGAAAATTATTGACACTGGTCACAGACGTTCGTTGACGCCGAAAAAATTCACGTGAATTCAAGTTCGTTCGAGTACTGAGGAATGTAATTTAAAGTCAGGCCATTCTCATAAAATTCTTCATGTCGGGAAAACTTTTTAGAAAGTAACTTGTATGAGGAGAAATTTGCTACTTATCAGTAAACACGAGGGCGCGGAGAACACGACTAGAGTGTCACAGAGACTAACGCTTTGCTTTGCTTTATCAGTATATGTCCTACTTATCTCTTGAGTGCAGCTTCCTTCGACACCGAGGTGCTCTTTATGTAATACGATCCCAGGGTCTTATAATGCGGCCAGCATCACACTTTTCTCGACCGTAGTGTTACGTAATGCGTGTTATTCAGTCGTTTTAAACAGAAAGATTGTTTTGAATACGATTCCACCATTTTCCTTATTCTTCAGTACTTCTATTTTCCTATCTTATATCAGTCTCGTTGTTTCCGAGTGCCAATTTACATCAGCATCCTCGACAGTCTCAGCAACATTTAAAAATTCCCGTGTTGCCCTGTAATATTCTTCTCTATTATTCCGCGTGACATAATTTCGTGACGTTGACCTCATAAACTCGCAAACAGAAGTGAAGACAACACTGACAAATTTCATTTGACTGCTACACTGTCATTTATAACAGAGTGACATGTAGCATAGACCGACGTCTTATTAAGGTTGCAAGGTCCATTATGGAGCATATCCTACACATAATGTATATGAATGAGTGGTTCACGTTTTACAATGTTACGGGTCATAGCAGACGGATCCGAGAGGTAGATTTAATATTTCCCTATTGTTAAGGCATGTACCAACCATATTTATGCCATATCTCTGTTCACCACAGTTCACACCAGAAATGTGTCTTGCTCAATGATTTTTATGCACTAACGTTAAATTCTTTATTGTAATACCGAAACAAATTTTCAGAACATACAAGCGATATTCGGACCACCTTCCAAAAAGAATATCGATGCCATGAGAAGCAAATACTTCCCTAATAAAGGAGGATATTTTTCTTTCGTTCTTTAAAATAGAAATTGCATATTTTAGAAGAAAAGAAGCAGCGGTCATGCGTCAGCTAACTGTGCCCCTAGTTTCGTGCCTTCGCAGACACATACACCAAAGATGGAATGCAAGTAAGTATTTAATATCACAGAAATGATGAGTTCATTATAAACGGAACACAACGTTGCATTGTTCATATATGGGAGACGAACCATCCCAGATTAAGCTGCTTTGAGAAAACTATGGTTACGAAAACGAAGTCTTCCACGACGGCACTATCGTATAAAATATTCTCGGACTTTTTGCCGCGACAGTTCAAGGTAAAATCTCGAGCTTTCCCGATTTCCTTCGCCTTCGTCTGGAGCAACTGCTCCTGCTCCTGATGAAAACGGCCGGCCGAAGTGGCCGTGCGGTTCTAGGCGCTGCAGTCTGGAACCGCGAGACCGCTACGGTCGCAGGTTCGAATCCTGCCTCGGGCATGGATGTGTGTGATGTCCTTAGGTTAGTTAGGTTTAACTAGTTCTAAGTTCTAGGGGACTAATGACCTCAGAAGTTGAGTCCCATAGTGCTCAGAGCCATTTGAACCATTTGATGAAAACGATGGTAGAAGTCGCCGAAAGCCCGAGGTTTTACACTGAATTTACACGGCAAGAAGTGCGACAATGTTTTATGTAAGACTTTGGTTAACTTAAGTCTAGATGACGGGACAGAAATTTCAGAAAAACTTCTCCCAAAAACTATACACTGCCGCCTAAACCGATAGGCCACCTCACTCTGTAACACATTTGGCAGTTTACTGGTATTTGAAGCGATTAACGAGGACTTTAAAACACCATGACTGATAAAACTCTTCCGCCTAGGTCCTATGAAGGCAGGATTTGCTCACTCGTGTAAGAGTTTGAAAATTCAAAAGTACTAACTTTGAGAACATACATTTTACAGACATATTCGAATTGTTAAGTCGGTATACATTGCTCCGCATAAAGTGTGAATTCTGATGTAGATACCAATTGGCGTTTCCAGTTTTTTGTTGTTTACTAAAAAATATCTAGAGCAACTAGTACCATCTTCTAGGTATCTGCTTTTAGAGTCCTCCATGATCACCTTCTAACACACGTTTCTAACTAGTATCGTCTCCTGTGAAACACTGATCAATTTTAAGAACACTTCTTACTTGTCTTCCAATGTACAGTTAATACTAACAGCAAAGAAGATCACCATTTTCAGTTTCGTTGAAGTTTATAATGGGTAATATATAGATCAATAGACTTGATGCATTATTTTACGTTTGAGATTTTCAAATGAGGCAAGTTAGCGTGAATTTATGCAGAGGGACAGGAACTGCTGCAATCAAGTACACCATCTTTGTATTATTCTCCGCCGAGCTCTACCGACAAAACACGCCTTTCAGTGAAATATAAAATGGCTTAAGTCATCATGAATTATTACCACTGTATTTCTGACGAATGTTTGCTGCACATTTTAAGATCTCGATACTTTTTACATACTATTTAACATGAAAAATTCTTGAAATTAAGAGATTCGAGAATAATCGCACTTAAAAAGTTCTCGTAAACGTTTTCAAAGAGCTGCATAATATATGCGACCGTCTGGAGGCCGAACGGGGAATGGAAAGCATAAGTAACTTGGCTGTGATAAAAACCTAAAATTAAGAGCTGTCTGTTCGAAAGTGCAGATCTTTGCACATGTGAGGTATCCAAATCTTCTGCTGGGTAATACAGAATACCATGCTGAATCCTGAGTAATTCAATATACGTGAATCGTCTATGGCATACTCTCCGGCATTTGGTGTTGACACATAAGCACAACCATGTTCCGTTCTTCCACTATGTGAGGAAGGACGCTGTGACGACGCACTACAGATTCTAAGCTTGAATAATCAGCTTCATGTATACCGCAGTCCGACCCCGGTAGCTGAGTGATATGTACAACGAGATGTCAAATTCCGATGCGCCTATTCCACCGGCTTTTATGGAAGGCGTCTTGGTGCCAGTACATAAACCGAAGCCAGGAATTACGGTCACACATTATCGCCCCATCACCCTGCTTAATGCCGACTATGAGATCTTTGCACGGTTGCTAGCGTCCCGATGTCGTATGTTAATTCGTAGCGTTCTCTCTCCAGAACAGACGACACCGGGTGGATCGGTGAATGTGCAAACAGCTACTGGTGAATGCCGTGATGTGATAGCGCTGGCGGAGGAGTGCCGGCTTAAAGCGGCGATGGTGGCGATGGTGGCGGTTGATTTTGACAGTGCTTTTGATAAGGTGCGCCACAACTATCTGTACGCTGCACTGGAACAAATGGGATTTCCAGACCGCTTTACTGGTGTCATTAGAAGGATTTATGGGGGCGCACAATCCTTGGTACAGGTTAATCGGCATATAGCAGGGCCCATTCAAATTCGACGATCCATTCGCCAGGGCTGCCCTCTTTCGATGCTGCTGTTCGCGATAGCGTTGGAACCATTAATTGGAAGGCTAACAAATTCTCTTTCTGGGATGGAACTGCGGGGCTACACCTTCAAATGTCGTGCCTATGCGGACGACCTCCTGCTGCTCGTTCGTTCTGAGAAGGAGGTGAAGACGGTCCTTCAACTGTTGTTGGACCACAGTGTGACGGCGGGTAGTGCAGTGAACATGAACAAATCGGCAGCAATGCCGGTTGGTAGGGGCCTTACGCCGGAAGAAATAAGTCCGTTTCCTTATGTGCAACGATTCCGCTATCTCGGCATAGACTTTACCTCATCTGTAAAACATACTGCGTCAGTTAACTACTGACATATTTTACAGACAACACGTACCATGGCCCAACAACATCTCCTACGGCGCCTTGATTGTTTGCAGCGAGTCGAATATCTGAACACTTATGTGGTTTCTCGAATGGTGCATATTTCGCAGATCCTGCCCCATACCACTCACGCTCAGAAGTCGACTTCAGTCAGCACTAGGCTATTTTGTGATGATTGGGTCGCCCCTCATGGTGCGATACGCAGCGCTCACGCTCCCTACGGACAAGGGGGGACTCGGACTTACGAATGTTCTCTGCCGAGCGACGGCGCTCCTACTAGCCACGATGTACAAGCAATGGCGTAGCGGGCGTGATTCCCTTACATCCCGCCTAATGGATCTCCTAGTTCCAGCGTCCCTCACACCTCCGGTAGCGGTGGGCAACATTAGGCCACGTTTTGCGCATGTATCAACATTCATCGTGGAACTTAGTTATATCAGAGACGAGCTTCCGCGCACGAGACCGCCATGCGCGAAGGATTTTTATGTTTGGCTGCTACGACGGATAAGTAGTAATGTCATTGAACTCAAACACCCCAAGTTGCATTGGCCGAAGATTTGGAGACATGTGCACCAAAAATTCCTTCCTACCTTCGTTCGGGCACTGTGGTTCTCTGTTGCCTGTGGCAAGTTCAACACTAACCAACGGCTCCATGCAATTGGACTAGTGGACACTCCACTATGCCCGAAATGTCGCCAAGTGGATGACGGCCATCACCGCTTAACTTGTATCGCGGTAGAGGACGTATGGCTCCTAGGAAGACAGATGGTGGCTTGCTACCTCCGTGTGACCCCGCAACATATTACACCTGTTTCCTTCTTACATCCGGAGAGTGACTACTTTCCGGCGAATAACAGTCGAACATCTGGATCACAGGTTGGACGATCGCGTACCTCTATGGTGATGCTGCCAAGTCGCGACTTGACTTTTGGTATTTCTTGCAGCAAGCCCACAATGAGGTTCATAGATGGTCACACTATCGGAAAACCTTTGCCAACTATCTTCAGGCAGTCTTCCTCGACCCCCCACGCAGTTGGGATGTGCCGGCTGCAGTCGGTATGCACATTTGACAGCTGATAATGACCCTCATGCTTCTCTCACCGCTCAATATGTAATGCACATACCATGAAATGATCCACATGTTCCTTTTAACAGAATGATCTTTATGGGAAAAAAAAGAGGAGGAAACCGGCTAGGAATCGGAGAACCCGGATTCGAATCTCGAAGAAACGTACCGGGTGTTTTTCTTTGCGTTTGTATTTTTCCATATCTCAATTGATAGGGATAGGAGGGTTAATAAGGTAAGTAAATCAATAAGGAATGATAATAGTAAGATAGGCAAATAAATTTTTCAAACCTCTTGGGACAGTAAAAAAAAAAAGTGGTCAGCACGACAGAATGTCAATCCTCAGGGCCCGGGTTCGATTCCCGGTTGGGTCGGAGATTTTCTCCGTTCAGGGACTGGATGTTGTGTTGTCCTAATCATCATCATTTCATCGCCAAAGTGGCGTCAAATCGAAAGACTAGCACCCTGCAAACGATCTACCCGACGGAAGATCCTAGTCACACGACGTATACATTTATTTACTACTTGGCTCCATAAATACCCCAGCAGTTTGGCTCGAAAGGCAGAGAAGCATCCATGGCGTACACGACGTTCGCACTCGATTTCCTGACTCCCTCGAAGTGACGTCTGGAACAATCCTGTTGTACATTTCCTGCACGCTGTGGACAACAGCAGCCGTTACGGGGAAAGATGGCTATAATCACTAGTCGCGGAGACCAACACCACAGTCTGCCTCTCTTTCTGTTGGGGGGGGGGGGGGGAGACCTCTAGGTCTTTCTCTTCCACCTGGGTCAGGACACCAGCGTTCCTGAAATTTCGGCGTATTGAATAAGCCCTACCTAGACGGCAGGCCAACATCGTCGAACTACACGGCTACAAAGCAACCGATATGGCCATCCCCGAATTGCTCTTCAACAGTGGGAAGCAAAAAGGTGCTTAAAACGTCAGTGTAGGCCTGTGCTGTGACGGTGCCACGCAAAACAACAAGGGGTGCAAGCCCCTCCACGAAAAACACGCCCACACCATAACACCACAGCCTCCGAACTTTACTATTGGCACTACGCACCCTGGCAGATGACGTTCACCGGGCATTCGCCATACCCACACGCTGCCATCGGATCGTCACATTGGGTACCGTGATTCGTCACTACACATAACGTTTATCCGTTGTTCAATCTTCCAATGCTTACGCTCATTACACCAAGCAAGGCATCGTTTGGCATTTACAAGCGTGATGTATGGCTTATGAGCAGCCGCTCGACCAGGAAATCCAAGTTTTCTCACCTGCCGCCTAACTGTTGTAGTACTTTCAATGGATCCTGATGCAGTTTGGAATTCCTGTGTGATGGTCTGGATGGATGTCTGCTTATTACAGATTACGACCGTCTTTAATTGTCGGCGGTCTCTGTCAGTCAACAGGCGAGGTCAGCCTGTACTCTTTTGTGCTGTATGCGTCGCTTCACGGTTCCACTTCACTATCACTTCAAAAACTGTGAACCTAAGGATGTTTAGGAGTGTGAAGTCTGGCCTACAGACGTATGACACAAGTGACACCCAATTACCTGACCACGTTCGAAGTTCATGAGTTCCTCAGAGCGCCACAATCTGCTCTCTCACGATGACTGAGGCCGCTGATGTGGAGTACTTTGGAGTAGGTAGCAGCATAATGCACGTAATACTTAAAACGTATGTTTTGGGGGTGTCCGGATACTTTTGATCACATAGTGTCTGTAAGTGTAGAGTTGCAATTCTCTGTGAAAGGTAGACAGGTCATTAGAGTAAGTGTTCTTCGTGTTTAGTGTTGTTACTAAGTCTGGTAGGGCGTGCAAGGTGTGTGAACAGCGTCAGACGATGAGTGATCATTGTGAAGGTCTTGGAGATGCCGTTAATGGTGTGACAAAGCGTTATCTGCACCAGACAGAGTATGACAGGGTTGGTCTTAATTTGTCCAGCTGGTCGAATCGTGGAGTATACAGATATGTCGGGCAGTCGGATGTGACAGGGGCCCAATGTTGACTTGCATGGGAGAGTGAGGACAGCTACTCTCGCCATCCTCATCAAGTTTCATTTTGTTTCCTCCTCTCGTTCTGGCTTGCTTAACAACTTTTCGTCAGACTGCGTATCCTGCGTAGCAAGTGGCACAGTGTCGTTTAGACTGAATTACGTTGACTAAGTGGAAATATCACCTACTCCATCTGTATTGTTTCGACATACGTCTTTCTAAGCCCACTATAATCTGACATTACGTGTAGAAAGATCCACTATAAAAGACATTCAGAGTTCAAATGTTCGAAATCAGAGCGTCGCTGAAGCACTGCAAGAAACTACTCAGTATGGATGTCAACCTCTATTTCCCTGTAAATAATCGCTGACCGTCCTTCCCCACTTTCATGTATTCTGCTCGTCACCTTCAAACATCACGGACACATAATATATTAACCTTAAGCTGATGAGCGCGTCTTGAAAGGAGGATGTAAGATGAAAATCAACGAAAGCAAAACTAGGATAATGGAATGTAGTCGAATTAAGTCGGGTGACGGTGAGGGAATTAGATTAGGAAATGAGACACATCAGAATAACTGATGATGGTCGAAGTAGGGCGGTTATAAAATGTAGACTGGCAATGGCAAGGAAAGCGTTTCTGAAAAAGAGAAATTTGTTAACATCGAGTATAGATTTAAGAGTCAGGAAGTCGTTTCTAAAAGTATTTGTATGGAGTGTAGCCGTGTGTGGAAGTGAAACTTGGACGATAACCAGTTTGGACAAGAAGAGAATAGAAGCTTTCGAAATGTGGTGCTACAGAAGAATGCTGAAGATAAGGTGGGTAGATCACATAACTAATGAGGAGGTACTGAATAGGATTGGGGAGAAGAGAAGTTTGTGGCACAACTTGACTAGAAGAAGGGATCGGTTGGTAGGGGATATTCTGAGGCATTAAGAGATCACAAGTTTAGTATTGGAGGGCAGCGTGGAGTGTAAAAATCATAGAGGGAGAGAAAGAGATGAATACCCTAAGCAGATTCAGAAGGATGTCGGTTGCAGTAGGTACTGGGAGATGAAGAAGCTTGCACAGGATAGAGTAGCGTGGAGAGCTGCATCAAACCAGTCTCTGGACTGAAGACCACAACAGCAACAAGCTGATGAGCAAAATGATTTCCATTGAAGCGATGGGTCAGTTATGAACCTACCAAACCGATCCACAACAACACGCCCTCCGTTATGCTGGCAGCATCTTCTAATGTGCCACTGCAAAGGAGGACGAAGGTTATTTAATGTAGGCCGTCACATTACAGGGACAAAATCGCTAGTAACGATAACATACTGCATTCTGTAACATAAACTATGATGACACCTGGCTAATACTTTTAACAAAACAAAAAAAAGTTGTGAGATGAGCTCCAAAACTGTGATATTTTATAGAGGTCTCCCACCACCCTTTTTAAGTCAGTAAAACCACCTTTTCAGTCCGTGGTAACATGGCCAGCGAATAACAATCCAAAACACGCGATAGATATACGTATGGACTCAAACAATACAAGGAATAAGTGACGGAAATAAACAGATATCACGAAACACGTGGGAAAGGGGAATCTCCAGCAATGAAGTAGAGTTACTAAGTGGGAGGGATTTTCTTGCACCCAACCATCATCAATACGTCTTCCACAGTTTGAAGCCATTATGCGGAACGCTGTCAGTTGAAGGCCTGGCCTTCGTCCTTAAGGTTATTATTCTTACAATGTTACTAAGATAAAAATCGGCATTACCTTCCTGTAATTTTCACAGAGTAAAATGCCTGTTTTTAACTTTTTTTCTTTGCGTGTGTATTCTCTTTCCTCTCTACTGTTCCATAGCTCCTTCCACTGCATAAACGCCAGCCTTTACGGATTATTCTGTCTGTGCACACTGTATTTCCAGACATCTCTCAGTGTAACATTACGAGCCGCCGTCTCGTGGAGAGGTCTGAGGCCTCTAAAAAGGAATGCAACGGTGGCCACAGAGCGCGATTAAAAAATGGCTGTTTCAATTGCAGCAAAAATAAGTTCTGCATTTTAAAAACGCAGTACAGTAAAAGCAAAGACATCTGGCAGATCACTTTGAAGAGACGAGCTCATTTTAATGAAAATCATAATTTGGCTATCGTTATTACAAAAGTTGTTAAGACAACGACACTAACCAAGAAATGTCTTTAGATTTCGTAGCATATGTGGTATCACAAGAATGAGGAAGATGTTAGTAAGCAGCATAAGAATCAAGAGCTACATCCGATATTTTATGATTATACAAAGTGCCATTATTCTCCACTAATTCTGCACAGCTACACGCAATTTGAAGGCAGAATGAGTAACCCAGTTCCTTTCCTAATTGTCCCTGATGACAGATAAAAGTTTACGTCTATGTAATAGTTAGTTTACTGATTATGTAAACGACCATTAATAAAATTCCAATTAATTAATACACGGTGCACTCTACATAAAATCTAAAGGCACAAATGAAAGGAGAGGAGAAGGCCGCCACTTTTAAGTACGTTTTAGAAAGCTGTCATTCGTTGGTGAGAGGTATTCTCGTGAGACAGCACGGGGAAGGGGAGATAGTATTAGCGAGACGAATCCCATCGTTTTTCCAGTTATAACAGCATCATTCAGACACTTCTGTTAAACAAACCACACTAACTAGGATTTTGCTGACCGGACTATATGAGGATATCAGACTCGGAACCCACTGCATATTATTAACCAGATTTAGATTTTTTTCTATCAAAAAAGCTGTGTGTTTCGTGTGATCTTAACAGTATCCTAACTCATCCAGATTTGCGTCAAGAGCAGCATAGCGCCATTGCTTTTATTAGCCATAATAAACACGACGAGAAGGCCGTAGTGGATGATGAGTAGGCCACCCTCGACGCCCATGCTGACAGAAGGCTTACAGACTCATCTCAGCGCACAGTGCTCTTGTTGTACTGTACCCACACATCAGCGACCGCCCTGTAGACGTCAACAACGCGAGTGGCTTTTTCCCTGCGGCGCGTTCGAGGGTCACCGAATGCGCTACCTCCGTCCACTGCGCCGAGCAATGGAGTTCTGACACTCGTTGGCGGCTGGCGTCGATGTTCGTGGATGTAGCTTTAATGTAAGTGATGGAACAAAAAAAAAAATCTGTTACTCGACGATAAAATGTCAACGCTTACAATGCACAGTTTATGCAAGCTAACTATTTTCTGCTGATTAGCCAGTTCTGACATATTTCTAAGAAGAAAGTTAGTATCATCTGGTAAGGGTTGTGACACATGACGAAAATGGAGCCGGCCGCTGTGGCTGAGCGGTTCTAGGCGCTTCAGTTTGGAACCGCGCTGCTGCTACGATCGCAGGTTCGAATCCTGCCTCGGGCATGGATGTGTGTGATGTCCCCACGTTAGTTAGGCTTAAGTAGTTCTAAGTTTTAGGGGACTGATGACCTCAGGTGTTAAGTCCCATAGCTCTTAGAGCCATTTGAACCATTTGAACGAAAATGGATTTGAAGCACGATGAGCGTCATCTCAGTATCTAGGCGTCTAAGACGTCTATCGCCTTGGCCACTTATGATAAAATATAGGGAGTTGGGTTGTTTGGGGGAAGAGACCAAACAGTGAGGTCATCGGTCTCATCGGATTAGGCAAGGATAGGGAAGGAAGTCTGCCGTGCCCTCTCAAGGGGACCATCCCGGCATTTACCTGGAGCGATTTAGGGAAATCACGGAAAACCTAAATCACGATGGCCGGACGCGGGATTGAACCGTCGTTCTCCCGAATGCGAGTCCAGTGTGCTAACCACTGCGCCACCTCACTCGGTAAAAAATATAGGAATGCATGAATTATCTTTCCATTTCCTTTATTCGATAACAGCTATTAGACCACGTAAGGTTAAGACAGCAAATTACGGTAAAGTGCAACCTAAAATTCGCTTTCTTTCTCCGGCAGGCTATCTTCCTTCTTCTGTGCATCCCCTGCCACCCTACATCATACAATCCTTTAAAGCCACCTATCCCATCGTCGGGAGTAAGATGGGCCCCCGATTTAATCCTGCCCGTTCAAGAGCATTCCTGATCTCCTAGAACAATTTGTGGAAACTTTAGGTCTGCTATGGCGCATATAAAAATGCCTGTTTTGTGAGTCTCCTTTAATCCATCCTAAATAAAAAAATTTAATCTTATTTTTGTAATTGATTCCATTAGTCTATCATTTTTCTAGTAGATATCTTCCTTTTCTCGCAGCCTGTACCGTTTCTCACTCTCTATGGAGACATTTTCCTTTCGGTGGGTATTTATCCTCGAAGTTCTTGACTCACAGGAAAGAGTACGTTTTCGTGGGCAGCGTGAACGCGTCACAGTCAAGGATAACGCCTTGAGTCCCGAGACAGCGACCTTACCTCGAGTCAAAGGATCTTTTCCTTCAACGTTTGTTTACAATATTGCTCAAGTTGCACGTGTAGGGCTCGACAATGTGTTTCAGGTGACGGACTACATTTCTTTGTATATTCATACTGGTTATTCAGAAACATTTTTATTGTGTAGGGTCCATATATTCTCTGAATCATTCGCGGAGAATTACATAACGTTATATGTGGTAAGGTACGATACATGTTATTCTTTACGATACAGCTGCCCCTACCTCGAGTTTTAATGCAATCCGCTATGCCACAAAATTCCACGCACAATATTTTCATATTCCCTCAGTCTCTAATCGCAAACTATCAATACTACAGAAAAATGGTTAGGATCTTCTTGTCGTAAATTTAATGTAGACAAATTTTATACTGGGATATGTATTCGCTAGAAGCACAGTTTTAGAATTAATCAAAACACACGTACACAAACGATCTTTAAACACCTTTTTCTTGAAGAGCTCGATAACTCTGGCCTCTACCGAAAATATAACCCACAACAAAATTTAATTACATTAAATTTTTTACATAAATGACCTGTTAATTTTTTCTGTAGGACTAATACACGGCCCAGTCACATTAATGCGTCCACCACCTATGTTCGACAGCAACATGCAATAAGCACTCACTGACAGCAGGTGGCAGCACTAACATTGGAGAGTATATAAAGCGTTTCCAGGGAACGCGGAAACGGAATGAAGCACTCCTAAAGAGCATGAGTGTTAGCTTTCGGGCCAAGGCTGCAAGCATTTCCGAAACGGCTAAGATCGTAAACTGTTCATGTGCCGCCGTGGTTAAAGTATAGTATGCACAGCAAAATGGCACTACCAAAAACTGGCGCGGAGGTAACTGTGCTGCACCAGAGGACATGGACGACAGTTGTGAGTGACATCAGCGTACGTGTGTATAGGCATGCGAGTAGACATGCAATTCTTGAGCAACTGACCACCCAGATGAACCAGGAAGCTACGAACAGTCTCTCCTCATCTACCAACCGAATATGCGTTTGCGTCAACCGCGGCGGCCACGGTGAGGATTGTGGGGTTGGGTTATTTGGGGGAAGAGACCAAACAGTGAGGTCATCGGTCTCATCGGATTAGGGAAGGACGGGGAAGGAAGTCGGCCGTGTCCTTTCAAAGGAACCATCCCGGCATTTGCCTGGATCGATTTAGGGAAATCACGGAATACCTAAATCAGGATGGCCGGGCGCGGGATTGAACCGTCGTCCTCATGTACCATTCAGCGGAAAACGCTGCGTATGGGCCTCTGCAGCAGCCACCTGGTTTATGATCGCATGCTGACTGCTGATTATCGGCGACGAAGACTGAGCTTCGCACGCCCATATCGCAACTAGACATTCACTAAGTGGTGACGGGTGGCATTTTCAGATGAATCACATTTTGTGCTCCATCAGAGAGATGGTCGTTGGCGCGGAAGCCGTGAAATATCGGAAACCAAACAGTCTGCAACAATCGTCGGAAGTGTCGAAGCTGAAGGAGGGAGCCTCGGGAATGATTTAATTGCCTGAGTGACCTAGTCATTTCGGAACGCGCAATGGATAAACACAAGTAAGCATCTATTCGTGCTGGCCATATCCACCCCTACATGCAATTTTCCCTTCCACAGGACGAAGACATCTGCCAGCAGGACAATGCAACTTGTCACACAGCTTACAGTGCACAAGATTGGTTCGAAGAGCACCAGGATGAATTTACCGCATTATCCTACCAACAAAAATCCACGAACTTCAACCAATCGAGGATCCATGGGATCACCTTGCTCGGGCTGTGTGCAGCATGTACTCGCAGCCGAAAAACCTTTTGCAGCTGACCATGGAGTTCGAGGTTGAAATGGCTCCACATCCCTGTAGATACCTTCCGAAATATCTTTGATTCTGTTCCTACACATCTCACACTGCAAAAGGCGGTTATTGAGGCGTATAACGGGTGGTTAAATTAATGTTGCTGAACAGTCCAGTTCACGCACAGCGAGCAAGACTATATGAAAATCTCGCTTGTGGTTTTTGAAGGCATTGCAGGTTCCATAAAACCTATTGTTAAGGACAGCTGAATCACTCCGTAAAACAAATTAAATATTTTTATGCTAGTAATAGTTGTTTAAGGAAAAACTATAAAGTGTTTGTGTTTTATTTTGCTTCACATATGTCTGGCGAGTGCTGAAGGCTGATTTCGTGCAACATACGAATTTTAGGTCGCCGGACTCGATATTCCATGGTAAGAAGCTCAAAACTATGGCACATGTCTTACGACGATTGTGTTTATTATAAATAAAAGTAGCTTAAAAGTATGTGAAAGAACTGAATTTTACTAATGTCTTAAACAGTGTCATTTTGCCTACGCTAGAGTCAACTACTGTGTTACTACTGTCTAATAGGTGATTGTTGTTGTTGTTGTTGTTGTTGTCTTCAGTCCTGAGACTGGTTTGATGCAGCTCTCCATGCTACTCTATCCTGTGCAAGCTTCTTCATCTCCCAGTACTTACTGCAACCTACATCCTTCTGAATCTGCTTAGTGTATTCATTTCTTGGTCTCCCTCTACGATTTTTACCCTCCACGCTGCCCTCCAATGCTAAATTTGTGATTCCCTGATGCCTCAGAACATGTCCTACCAACCAGTCCCTTCTTCTTGTCAAGTTGTGCCACAAACTCCTCTTCTCCCCAATTCTTTTCAGTACCTCCTCATTAGTTATGTGATCTACCCCTCTAATCTTCAGCATTCTTCTGTAGTACCACATTTCGAAAGCTTCTGTTCTCTTCTTGTCCAAACTACACTCCTGGAAATGGAAAAAAGAACACATTGACACCGGTGTGTCAGACCCACCATACTTGCTCCGGACACTGCGAGAGGGCTGTACAAGCAGTGATCACACGCACGGCACAGCGGACACACCAGGAACCGCGGTGTTGGCCGTCGAATGGCGCTAGCTGCGCAGCATTTGTGCACCGCCGCCGTCAGTGTCAGCCAGTTTGCCGTGGCATACGGAGCTCCATCGCAGTCTTTAACACTGGTAGCATGCCGCGACAGCGTGGACGTGAACCATATGTGCAGTTGACGGACTTTGAGCGAGGGCGTATAGTGGGCATGCGGGAGGCCGGGTGGACGTACCGCCGAATTGCTCAACACGTGGGGCGTGAGGTCTCCACAGTACATCGATGTTGTCGCCAGTGGTCGGCGGAAGGTGCACGTGCCCGTCGACCTGGGACCGGACCGCAGCGACGCACGGATGCACGCCAAGACCGTAGGATCCTACGCAGTGCCGTAGGGGACCGCACCGCCACTTCCCAGCAAATTAGGGACACTGTTGCTCCTGGGGTATCGGCGAGGACCATTCTCAACCGTCTCCATGAAGCTGGGCTACGGTCCCGCACACCGTTAGGCCGTCTTCCGCTCACGCCCCAACATCGTGCAGCCCGCATCCAGTGGTGTCGCGACAGGCGTGAATGGAGGGACGAATGGAGACGTGTCGTCTTCAGCGATGAGAGTCGCTTCTGCCTTGGTTCCAATGATGGTCGTATGCGTGTTTTGCGCCGTGCAGGTGAGCGCCACAATCAGGACTGCATACGACCGAGGCACACAGGGCCAACACCCGGCATCATGGTGTGAGGAGCGATCTCCTACACTGGCCGTACACCACTGGTGATCGTCGAGGGGACACTGAATAGTGCACGGTACATCCAAACCGTCATCGAACCCATCGTTCTACCATTCCTAGACCGGCAAGGGAACTTGCTGTTCGAACAGGACAATGCACGTCCGCATGTATCCCGTGCCACCCAACGTGCTCTAGAAGGTGTAAGTCAACTACCCTGGCCAGCAAGATCTCCGGATCTGTCCCCCATTGAGCATGTTTGGGACTGGATGAAGCGTCGTCTCACGCGGTCTGCACGTCCTGCACGAACGCTGGTCCAACTGAGGCGCCAGGTGGAAATGGCATGGCAAGCCGTTCCACAGGACTACATCCAGCATCTCTACGATCGTCTCCATGGGAGAATAGCAGCCTGCATTGCTGCGAAAGGTGGATATACACTGTACTAGTGCCGACATTGTGCATGCTCTGTTGCCTGTGTCTATGTGCCTGTGGTTCTGTCAGTGTGATCATGTGATGTATCTGACCCCAAGAATGTGTCAATAAAGTTTCCCCTTCCTGGGACAATGAATTCACGGTGTTCTTATTTCAATTTCCAGGAGTGTATTTATCGTGATATTGTATTGTAATATCTGATGATAAATAAACCCAGTTGAATTTATTGTGGAAATAATCAACTGCCATTCCATTATCTTTATCAGTTAGTGCGTCAAATAAGAAAATAAACATCTTCCTTGACAGTTTATTTTCAGATGCACTTTGTATGGAAGCTTTTAATCAATTGATAAGTCGGGAAAAAATGAACTGAGAGAAGCGCTGAAAGTGAGAAATTACATCTCTGGTAATAGTTCACCGTTCTGTGACATATGACATTTCAAACAGCAGAGTAAACTAATAACTGAATACAGATGAAAGATATTAATTGTTGAAGTTATCTGAAAGATACCTTGTAACATATTATTGTGGAATGCTGTACCTCCAAATCCTACTGAAAGCGAAAAATGCCAGTGATACACAGAAATTAGCTGAGTGCGAGACCGTTTGGTTGACTGAGATACGAACAAAAACCAATAAATACGTTACGACGCCGTCTGTTAAAGGTTCTGACGAAGAGTGTTTCTCTTTTCCGCAACCAATTTTTCTCTAATCAGGCGAACCAGGATACCATCGCCGAATTAACGATATAAAATAAAAAAGAATTACATATCTTAGAATATATGATACAATTATGCAAACAACACCCAAAAGAATCTCGGATGCATTCATAGTTATACACTTATCAGCAGATGCGTCTTCCCGATCTAAAACGACGTAAGGTGCAGCGCAAGTGGCTGTGGAGGAACCCCGAAACATACAGGGGCAGCAGCATTCATGGTTATAGACTTATTATTTAAGTTCAGAACTCATTTAACAATCACTCAATTGAACTGGTTATAATGGTTAGAATAAGTGACAAATTTCATGTAGCAATCAGTGAGAATTTCAACAACTGATGTCACCCCTCAGAAAAAGTAAACACGAGTTCTCAGCCAGCCCCTTTATGCCAAAATTACTGTAACATTGCATCTCCTAGACAACATTAATTCAATATATCTACATCTACATCAACATCCATACTCCGCAAGCCACTTGACTGTGTGTGGCGGAGGGTACCTTGAGTACATCTATCGGTTCTCTCTTCTATTCCAGTCTCGTATTGTTCGTGGAAAGAACTATTGTCGGTATGCCTCTGTGTGGGCTCTAATCTCTGAGTACTTGGGGCTCTTTGATTATCTCAAGAACATTCTCCATGATAATTCATCTGATATCCACTCTCAGCAGCGCCAAATCTCCAGAGCTCAGCGAAGATTTGAAATGAGTGTAAGTAACAGCCAAGTCATACCATATTTGGAAATGGCATTTATAACAGAGTTGCATTCTAAGTGTAGTTTTTTGTCCATTTCATTTCTGTGTGATGTGTGTGATATTACACAGCTGTTGTTAAGTCAGATAAAAATTATATGCTACAGTCACCCATTAAGTAAGTTTAGCAGAGACCACATACAGAAAGCAAACATAGTTGAAAATAAACATTTACTGGTGCACAAACAGCAATTGATCAGTTAGTTACTTTTCAACATATTCAAAATTGGAATTCAGAGTTGTCATACCATGAGATCAAATTATGTATTTCAGTGGTCAATGAGAGCCCTTGGCAACTTTTTGTCAGTGGAAACATGTTAACGAAGAAATTTCTTTAGATGGAAGCAAAAAGAAAAATGGGATAAATAAGTCAGGACTGTAGCATCGGCTACCAAATATCTCCCAGCACAACACCAACAGAAATATGCTCTGTGCTGAGTCATGTGTGACTGAACACTGTCATGAATCAGCACAATACCTGCACCACGCATCTTGTGCGCATCATTATGACTCATTTATGAGTGATCAGGATCAAAATTTGTGCAGTAAATGGCTATGGAGTTCTGTAACCATAGTGACGGTTCTCTGTAATGCGCTGCCTCACAGAGAAGCAGCAAGGAAGATTAGGGTTTAACATCCAATCAACAATGGCTATTGGTTTAGCCATTAGAACACTAGACTGCAGCCCTGGACGTTCCAGGTTGAGTCCTGGACAGGGGATTTTTTCTAGTTCCAGTCCATCCACAATGGCCCCAGGTCAACCCACCCTGCTAACAAATAAATAACAGGGCTTTTTCCTGGAGGTAAAAGGCGCTGGAGCAATTGGCTCACCACTATCCCCTTTCTAGTGCCACAGCAAAGAAAGGCTGCACTCTTCCTGCAATCAGGCCAACAGCCCAGACACCAGCTTGCCCTGAGGTCATTCAGTATGGGACACACTAATATGCCACGAATGAGGTATTACACTCTAGACAATGCAGTGGCCTTCCATTCCTTTCCAATATGATATATCAGGAGCTTCCACTCACGTTGTGCTTAACTATTAGAAGAAGATTGAAGTGCAATTTTTATTATGTGTAGCTGTGCATATCATTTTTATAAGAAAATTTCCCAGACACAATGACAGACTTATATGCATACGATATGGGCGCCCTTAGCCTCCCTCTTCCTGTTGATTAATAACAGGAACAATAATGGAAAGTTATTGATTATCACATGTTTTATTCTTGACATTTCTTGGCACGGCAGCCACACCTGAATTAGATGCATTGGTCTGTCCAATAAAAGGTTTCTGGAAATCAGACAGTGCAGGAACTACGGATTAGCCAAAGCTGTCTTAATAGCATCAAAGGATGACTGTTGGCATTCTCTCCTTCTGATTCCACGTTTCTCTTACGTAACTGAGTCAATGGAGCCGCCAGTTGAGCAAAATGGGACACGAACATTTTAAAAAATGGCCATCCCAATAAACCTTCCTGTTCTTAGGTGGGGGAAATTTACATAAATTCCTAAGCCTTGCCTGATCCGTCCTCACCCCATAAGCTGACACTAAATGCCCTAGGAAGGAGATTTCCTTACATGCTAGACTTAATTTCAGACTTCTTAACAATGACGCCGGCAGCCCGAAAACGAAATTGCTCAAGATGTTGAAGATGCTGTTCGGAGGTACTACTGTAGACCACAACATCCTCCTGATAATTGCAAACCGACAAATACTTTAGAAACTCCAAAACATTATCCCAAAAACGAGAGAAGGACTTCTGCACCCATGGACAATCCAATGGAACTCTGATAAACTCAAATAAGTTCCAGTCGGTGCATACAGCTGCTATCAGTTTATACCCTCCAGTCAGCGGGATCTGATAATTCAAGATTCCAAAAAAACCTCCTGATTCAAATGCCAAGAACCAACAACCGGGCAGTACCCAGACTCCCCTTTATGGACTATAAACGTTTGAGAGGCATGAGGAGATGTAGTAATACAGTAGCAGAGAATGGACAAGAGTAGTGTATGCTGTGTCTTTAGTAGACCTGTTGCTTCTTCTAAGTGTTCTGGTAATAAATTACAATCTTTAGTTCGCTTTACCTACAACATTATCTACGTGATCGGGCCAATTTAAGTTGTTCGTAATTGTAATCCCTAAGTATTTAGTTGAATTCACAGCTTTTAGATTTGTGTTATTTATTGTGTAAATGAAATGTTCAAATGTGTGTGAAATCTTATGGGTCTAAACTGCTAAAGTCATCAGTCCCTAAGCTTACACACTACTTAACCTAAATTATCCTAAGGACAAACACACACACTCATGCCCGAGGGAGGACTCTAATCTCCGCCGTGACCAGCCACACAGTCCATGACTGCAGCGCCCCAAACCGCTCGGCTAATCCCGCGCGGCGTGTAAATGAAATTTAGCAAATTCTTTTCAGATCTCATGTGAATGACTATACACTTTTTATTATTTAAAACCAATACCTACTTTTCGCACCGAACAGATATCTTGTATAAAACATTTTGCAGTTGGTTTTGATCATATGATTTCTTTAAGGGACAGTAAATAACAGCATCATCGGCATCACAGCTGCTCAGATTGTCTCTTAAATTGTTTATACGGGGTGAACATTATTAAAACCGACAAACTGCAGGGATGGATTTCTGATTGGAAATGGAGGAAAGAAGTTCATATGAACTTGTGTCCGGAAATGTATAGTTGCCACTCTAGATCGCGCTGACGAATGAAAGTTCCTGTGACCCCGTGCCGCGTTTCCCTTGTGTGTTGTCGGCTGTGTAACTGCCGCAGCGTACGGTAATCAGCAGAATGACCCGGTATTCCTGTCGGGAACAAGCTGTGTACCGCCAAGGAAAAGGAAACGGTCGAGAGGCAGCACGGCTATACCAAAACAACCACCCTCACACACCCCACCACGTCAAACAACTTTGCAAGCCCGTTTTGGGCGTTTGTTTGGTCGTGAGTCCTTCCAGACCGATGAACATGCAGGGAGGCTGCGGACTTGCGTACTCTTGATTTAGAGGACCTGGTTGTGCAGGATATTGAGACGAAACCTAGTACAAGCTCCACATAAGTGGCCCACCAGGGTGTAAGCCCAAGTATGACTTTGTGTATCCTGCTTAAAAACCGCCACCGTCCCTGTCACCTGCTTATTAACAGCAGATTTCCGTTTACCGACAGAATTCTGTCAAAGGTTTTGCACCAAACCATCACAATTACAGGATTTCTATCATCTGTTCTCTTTACCGACGAAGCAGCCTTAACCAAAACTCGCGTAATTATTCTTCATAATCGTCATCTGTAGCCTACAGACAATCCTCGGGGAATGTTTGAGGCATCTCGACAGCATCGGTTCAGCCTCAATGCTTGGGCAGGGATTCTTGGCGACCACATACTTGGACCGGTTATTATACCACAACGCCTTGGCGGAGGAACGTACCTGGACTTCCTACAAAATACTCTGCCAAGTCGAATTGCTAATGTACCTCTGGCAATACGACAAATTATGTGGTCTCTGCATGACAGATCACAATCCCACTTCCTCATTACAGTCCGCTGACGCCTCAATAACATCTTACCTCTACGTTGGATAGGATGCGGACGCCCTGTAGAATATCCTGCTACATCACGGGATGTAAATCACCTGGTGTTTTACTTCTGAGGGCATTTAAAAAGTGTTGTGTATGCTGAAACAGTTCCTGATGTGCAGGCGCTTCAACAGCTGGATCACGAAACCTGTGACGCTATTCGGAGAGAGGTCAGAACGTGCGAAACAGGGGGAAGTGCGTGACTCGACTTGCGAGCGCGTGCATTGCATCACACTGAGGCCACTTTGAACATTGCACACCATACGTTTCCGGACACATGTTCATAGGACCTATTTCCATCCACGCAGTTTTTCAGTTTTATTCATGTTCGCCCTTTATGGATTAGGAACAGCAGAAGGCCTATAACATTTCCCTGGAGAACGCCATATATCGTTTCTGTTTGACCGAAAGACTTCTCGTCAGTTCTTACTAACTGTGACCTGTTGTTGCTGTGGTCTTCAGAGACTGGTTTGATGCAGCTCTCAATGCTACTCTATCCTGTGCAAGCTTCTTCATCTCCCAGTACTTACTGCAACCTACATCCTTCTGAATCTGTTTAGTGTATTCATCTCTTGGTCTCCCTCCACGATCCTTACCCTCCACGCTGCCCTCCAATACTAAATTGGTGATCGCTTGATGTCTCAGAATATGTTCTACCAACCGATCCCCTCTTTCGGTGAAGCTGTGACACAAATTTCTCTTCTCCCCAATTCTGTTCAATACCTTCTCATTAGTTATGTTATCTACCAATCTAATGTTCAGCATTCTTATGTAACACCACATTTCGAAAGCTTCTATTCTCTTCTTGTCCAAACTATTTATCGTCCACATTTCACTTCCATATATGGCTACACTCCATACAAATACTTTCAGAAAAGACTTCCTGACATTTAAATCAATACTCGATGTTAACAAATTTCTCTTCTTCAGAAACGCTTTCCTTGCCATTGCCAGTCTACATTTTATATCCTCTCTACTTCGACCATCGTTAGTTACTTTCCTCCCCAAATAGCAAAACTCAGTTACTACTTTATGAGTCTCATTTCCTCATGTAATTCCCGCAGCATCACCCGATTTAATTCGACTACATTACATTATCCTCGTTTTTCTTTTATTGATTTTCATCTTATACCCTCCTTTCAGGACACTGTTCATTCCGTTCAACTGCTCTTTCAGGTGATTTGCTGTCTCTGACAGAATTACAATGTCATCGGCGAAATGGTTCAAATGGCTCTGAGCGCTATGGGACTTAACTTCTGAGGTCATTAGTCCCATAGAACTCAGAACTACTTACACCTAACTAACCTATAGACATCACACACATCCATGCCCGAGGCAGGATTCGAACCTGCGACCGTAGCGGTCGCGCCTCTCCAAACTGTAGCGCTTAGAACCGCTCGGCCACAGCGGCCGACCATGGATGTGTGTGATGTCCTTACGTTAGTTAGGTTTAAGTAGTTCTAAGTTCTAGGGGACTGATGACCTCACAAGTTAAGTCCCATAGTGCTCATCGGCGAACCTGAAAGTTTGTATTTCTTCACGAATCTAGTCGCACAACTAAGAGGATATTACGTAGGCAAGCAATATGATTATAGGTCGCATGTGAGGAACGATGTCAAAATCCTTTTGGAAATATGTAATGACCTCGCTGTTGCCAGGACGTCAAACAGTGATCTTTCTTCCTGTTTTCGCATTATATTTGAAATAAATATTTGAATTGTTCTTACGGCATTTTAATCTACTTTTTATACTGGTGTATACGACTCTTTGCCCGCGTTTATCCAAGGAAAAATTCCACTGGTCATCGGAGTGGTAGGCCAGAGGAAATTAAATACGTAGCCAGGAGCTAGGGGCTGTTCGCCCTGCTAAGTCGCAACCGACAAGCGATACCGTGCGGCTGGAAAACGGATACGGCTTCGAAATCCCAGTTTGTCATTCACAACTGGAGACGTCAGCATCAGTGCTTCCAAACACTGACGCTGCTGCAGCGCGAGGACGAATGAAAATTGCCTGGCCAGACCGGAGATGAAATTTCCAAAACGCCATTGTAGTGAAAGAAGGAACTGCTTTATCTTTTTTCCCCCTTGACAATGGCGTTGCAAAACAAGCTTTTGTAACGCCGCTCGATACCTCATCGTCAGTTATTTGTTGGTGTTCGCGCTGTACGGGTATGGAACGCTGGAATAAATGATTTTGTACCATCTGGTGAGAAATATGTATGAGATAGGCGAAATACCCTCAGACTTCAAGAAGAATATAATAATTCCAATCCCAAAGAAAGCAGGTGTTGACAGATGTGAAAAATACCGAACTATCAGTTTAATAAGTCACAGCTGCAAATTACTAACGCTAATTCTTTACAGACGAATGGAAAAACTGATAGAAGCCGACCTCGGGGAAGATCAGATTGGATTCCGTAGAAATGTTGGAACACGTGAGGCAATACTGACCCTACGACTTACCTTGGAAGAAAGTTTAAGGAAAGGCAAACCTACGTTTCTAGCATTTGTAGACTTAGAGAAAACTTTTGACAATATTGACTGGAATAGGCCTACTCTCTTTCAAATTCTGGAGTTGGCATGGGTAAAATACAGGGAGCGAAAGGCTGTTTACAATTTGTACAGAAACCAGATGGCAGTTGTAAGAGTCGAGGGGCATGAAAGGGAAGCAGTGGTTGCGAAGGGAGTGAGACAGGGTTGTAGCCTATCCCCGATGTTATTCAATCTGTACATTGACGAAGCAATAAAGGAAATAAAAGAAAAGTTCGGAGTAGGTATTAAAATCCATGTAGAAGAAATAAAAACTTTGAGGTTCGCCGATGACATTGTAATTCTGTCAGAGACAGCAGAGCAGCTGAACGGAATGGACAGTGTCTTGAAAGGAGGGTGTAAGATGAACATCAACAAAAGCAAAACGAGGATAATGGAATGTAGTCGAATTAAGTCGGGTGATGCTGAGGGAATTAGATTAGGAAATGAGACACTTAAAGTAGCAGATGAGTTCTGCTATTTGGGGAGCAAAATAACTGATGATGGTCGAAGTAGAGAAGATATAAAATGTAGACTGGCAATGGAAAGGAAAGCGTTTCTGAAAAAGAAGAATTTGTTTACATCGAGTATAGATTTAAGTGTCAGGAAGTAATTTCTGAAAGTATTTGTATGGAGTGTAGCCATGTATGGAAGTGAAACGTGGACGATAAATTGTTTGGACAAGCTTTCGAAATGTCGTGCTACAAAAGAAAGCAGAAGATTAGATGGGTAGATCACATATCTAATGAGGAGGTATTGAATAGAATTGGGGAGAATAGGAGCTTGTGGCACGACTGGAAGAAGGGATCGGTTGGTAGGGCATGTTCTGAGACATCGAGGGATCACCAGTTTAGTATTGGAGGGCAGCGTGGAGGGTAAAAATCGTAGAGGGAGACCAAGAGATGAATACACTAAGCAGATTCAGAAGGATGTAGGCTGCAGTAAGTACTGGGAGTTGAAGAAGCTTGCACAGGATAGAGTTGCATGGAGAGCTGCATCAAACCAGTCTCAGGACTGAAGACCACAACAACAACAACAACAGTCTCAGAACCGTGACTGCCATACGGAAGTTTTGTTTGAGTGGAACTGAAAATTACTTTGGCTTTGGGAATACAGCTTCAAGCAGGTCGTACGTCACATTACATTAGGAAGCGGAAAAAATGAGTCCGTAATATCAGCATTTTCGCATGAAGAAATATTCTCAACGGCGCTGTATTGCGCTTTGTAATTGTCAAGTTATGAGTTAAGCAGATTGGAAATGAACATAGACCACTGTTTACTTAGGAGCATATACGCTCCTTATGTGACTCGCTCATAGATCGTGGATCAATCCATTCCCACTTCCAGGGTTCGCCACCGCAGAGTTATCATTTCCGCAAGGAATTACTGTGGTTGATTGCCGGCGACCACAGTCACGCCCGCTCCAATTTCCGCTTCCGGCGAGCAGCAGCTGAGGCGGAAGGAACCGGTGAAAGGGTGAGACAGAGGGCGCAGGAAGCGGGCCACAGCCACCGCCCTAACAGTTTGTGAGAGCACGGCTAACTAAGTTACACCGCCGCCACTAGTTGGTCAACACTTCGCGTCCGTGATTTCGATACTCTCTGGGTGACGTGAACCTCGTCAATCACTTTTTTACCTCTCCAATCGGCGGCAAATCGCAGTGATGAGCTGCAGACACTACAGGCATCTTCCCATTACACATCCCGTTACACACGCACACACCAGACAGGATATTATCAACCCCCCCCCCCCCCCCCCTTCATCCACTATAGAAGCACAACGTACACTACTGGCCATTAAAATTGCTACACCACGAAGATGACGTGCTACAGACCCGAAATTTAACCGACAGGAAGAAGATGCTGTGATATGAAAATTATTAGCTTTTCAGAGCATTCGCACAAGGTTGGCGCCGGTGGCGACACCTGCAACGTGCTGACATGAGGAAAGTTTCCCACCGATTTCTCATACACAAACAGCAGTTGACCGGCGTTGCCTGGTGAAACGTTGTTGTGATGCCACGTGTAAGGGGGAGAAATGCGTACCATCACGTTTCCGACTTTCATAAAGGTCGGATTGTAGCCTGTCGCGACTGCAGTTTATCGTATCGCGACATTGCTGCTCGCGTTGGTCGAGATCCAATGACTGTTAGCAGAATATGGAATCGGTGGGTTCAGGAGGGTAGTACGGAACGCCGTGCTGGATCCCAACGGCTTCGTATCACTAGCAGTCGAGATGACAGGCATCTTACCCGCATGGTTGTAACGGACCGTGCACCACGTCTCGGTGCCTGAGTCAACATATGGGGACGTTTGCGAGACAACAACCATCTGCACGAACAGCTGGACGACATTTGCAGCAGCATGGACTATCAGCTCGGAGACCACGGCTTCGGTTACCCTTGACGCTGCATCACAGACAGGAGCGCCTGCGATGGTGTAGTCAACGGCAAACCTGGGTGCACGAATGGCAAAGCATCATGATAGTCGCATCCGTGTTTGGCGACATAGGGGTGAACGCACATTGCAAGCATGTATTCGTCATCGCCATACTGGCGTATCACCCGGCGTGATGGTGTGGGGTGCCATTGGTTACACGTCTCGGTCACCTCTTGTTCGCACTGGCAGCAATTTGAACACTGGACGTTACATTTCAGATGTGTTACGACGCGTGGCTCTACCCTGCATTCGATCCCGGCGAAACCCTACATTTCAGCAGGATAATGCACGACCGCATGTTGCAGGTCCTCTACGGGCCTTTCTGGATACAGAAAACGTTCGAATGCTGCCTTGGCCGGCACATTCTCCAGATCTCTCACCAATTGAAAACGTCTGGTACATGGTGGCCGAGCAACTGGCTCGTCACAATACGCCAGTCACTACTCCTGATGAACTGTGGTATCGTGTTGAAGCTGCATGGGCAGCTGTACCTGTACACGCCATCCAAGCTCTGTTTGACTCAATGCCCAGGCGTATCAAGGCCGTTATTACGGCCAGAGGTGGTTGTTCTGGGTACTGACTTCTCAGGATCTATGCACCCAAACTGCGTGAAAATATACATGTCAGTTCTAGTATAATATATTTGTCCAATGTATACCCGTTTATCATCTGCACTTCTCCTTGGTGTAGCAATTTTAGTGGCCAGTAGTGTATTTCCTCTAGAGCTCGAAGAGAAATTGCAATACTCCCCATGGATGTTTAAGGTAATCCTGTTCTCCACCAACATTCGTACGAGAGGTGACTCATGATGGAACAGGTGACAAATGGTTTAGGTGCAATACGTTTGCGACGATCGCAATTTCGACCACATCACTCCTGTCTAATAATAATTATGATAGCTACGTGCCCTAGACGTGAAATGTATTCGCAGTTGCCTACATAAACCACCTCCAGCTGTAAAATGGAATGACAACAATGAAAATGCCATGCTGACTCCAGTTCCGCGGCCAGTTGCCAGCTATGCTAGGTTTCTCCGACAAGGAACCATGGTACGAAGAGCCTGATCGAGTTGGTCTCACAGATTCTCGGTAGGGTTTAAGTCCGAGGAGTCTTATGGTCAGGTAAGAACAGTTAACTCATCCTGCTGCTCGTCTAAGCGCGCGCATACACTCGAACTCTGTGACTCGTTACATTGTCCTGCTGGTAGATGCCGTCATTCCCAGTGAAAACAAACTGCGTGTAGGAGCATACATGGTCCCCAAGGTTAGATGCATACTTATGTTGACTCATTGTGCCTTTCAGAAGGACGGGATCACTTAAAGAATGGCACGGAAACATTATCCGGACACAACGATCCCTCCTCGGGCCTGTTTTCTTTGAGACGTTCCACCGTTCTTCTGAAACGGCTGCCTGTCAGCACTCAGTAAAAGTCCAGTTGCGGTATAGGCCTGCAAATCCTCAGGCTTCGTCAACGGTGAACAGGAGTGAACATAGATGACTGAATCAAGCATCAGCAGCCGAGGCCCATACGTAGCAACGTTCTCAGAACGTTCTTTGAGGACAACACTTATGTCTCAGTAACATAGGTGACCGGTTTCGGTTATATTTATATAACCATCTTCAGACCCATGGCTTCCTTGGAGGATGGTAGGCGGCGCTCTCCTCAGCTGCTACGAAGTCAACTGATCCTCCAAGGTAGCCATGGGTCTGAAGATGGTTATATAAAAACAAGCGAAACCGGTCACCTATGTTATTGAGACATAAGTGTTGCGATCAAGACTGAACTTTAGTTAAACTATGATACTCTATTAATCACTGTTTCCAAAAACGTTTACAAAAATTGTTCGTTGAGGAGATTCATCTAGGCGGAAAGTTGCTCTGCAGCCGCACATCTACTACCCCGTACACTTTGCCTTAGCTGTTGATCACCCCTAACATTTGCGGCCTATGGTGCACCGCAACTGCCTCGGCCGGTTTTAGATTGCGCCATTTTGAATTATACAGTATAATTTAATCAAGGAGGCACGCGAACAGGTTACAAACTTATCCGTTTCGTAAATGCTTCCACCCTTGACCCGAAAGCCAATGATTATATCCTCTTGAACGTCAGATAAATCGCTCCGTTTCCGCATTCCGACCACGACAGCTCTGGTTTTCACGTCCTCTGACACGCTTTATGCAAGGAAAGTTAGGAACAAAGCAACCAATCGCTACCCAGGTGGTTTTTTATTACTCTTACATATCCAGGTTTCAGTTATAAATGTCCATTTTCATGGTAAAATGCAAGGAAATTATGTATCAGAACTGATTTAAATAAAACAATAAGTAAAACGCTATGGTATCCATTAACAATGATCTATGGCAGTCACCATACTATTTGAGTGAGATATAATACAACAAACTGGCAACAGTGCACTTCACCATCTAACTTTTCCGGTATGTAAGCAGAATGAAACTCAGGTTGTTGTTTCCAACACGTACAGCAGCTTCAGTTTGCGTCATGCAGTGGAAGTAAAGCCCTCTATATTAGAAACTTACTTGTTTCTTTCATTAGCTCGAAACACTCTTCTTAATAAAATGAAATCAGCAAGTATAGCCCTTTAAAATAATCCAAGAAATGCCGACTTAAAAATGTTTTTTTCATGTCTTATTGGTGAAGGAATCCAACAAATATGCAAAAGATCATTAACATGCTGTTACAACTGTCCTACACAGAATTGTTCCATCACAATAATACTAAAATTCTTTTTCAAAGACGTCTTGTCAAAATATAGTTATATACCACTTAGAAAATCGCCAAGCAGCTAAAATCTAGCGTATTCGCTCGTACAATAGCGATCCATTAAATACTTAATAGAAAGAAATATAAAAATTCATACACTTTGTTTTTAATACGATATGTTAACATTACAGTAAAATACTGAAGATAGACATGATAAGGCTAATTTAACCAGGTATGTTTAATAGAGACATACCTACGACCTATGCTAATGTAAATTTCTGAGGTAACGCGTGGTGCACCTCCACTTGCAAGGCGCCGTTTACAAAGAACGATGTAACAAATTACCTTATATCTCACCCCTGAGGCTATGTACTTGAATAGCGTTTTATTTGTTGATGGTAAAACGGATGTAGCATCGGGTAGTACGAACAAAAGGAAGACAAATCTATCCACAGATGATAATAATAAGTGATATTCTTACATTTATCAGCTCTAGTACTTTCTTATTAAAGGTAGGACAAAATTACATATTAGTTCCCTCCTTCGTCATGACGCGTCCCTCACCCGAAGCAGAATATTGTCGATGAGGTCCCAAAATGGGCTGCTCTTCAAGAGCTCCTGCTCCTTGAGCAGGAAAATGCCAGTCGAATCCGTTGGCAGCACACATGTGATCAAAACTATCCGGACACTCCGAAAATCATACGTTTTTCGTGTTAGGTGCATTGTGCTCACACCTAATGCCAGGTACTCCGTATCAGCGACTTCAGTGGTCATTAGACGTCGTGAGAGAGCAGAATTAGGCACTGCGTGGAACTCACGGACTTGGAATGTGGTCAGGTGATTGGGTGTCAATTGTGTCAGACGTCCGTATGCGATATTTCCACTCTCCTAAACATCCCTAGGTTTACTGTTTACGAAGTGATAGTGAAGGGGAAACATGAAGAGACACGTACAGCACAAAAGCGTACACGCCGACCTTGTCTGTTGACTGAGAGACCGCCGACAATTGAAGAGGATGGTAAGGTGTAATAGGCAGACGTCTATCCAGACCATCATACAGGAATTCCAAACTGCATCAGGATCCACTGCAAGTACTATGACAGTTAGGCGGGAGGCGGAGAACTTCGATATCATGGTCGAGTCGCTGTTCATAGGCCACACATCACGCCGGTAAATGCCAAACGGCGCCTCGCTTGGTGTAAGGAGCGTAAACATTGGAATACTGAACAGTGGAAAAACGTTGAGTGGAGTGACGAATCACGGTACACAATGTGGCGATCCGATGGCAGCGTGTGGGTATGGAGAATGCCCGGTGAAAGTCATCTGCCAGCGTGTGTAGTGCCAACAGTAAAGTTCGGAGGCTGTGGTGTTATGGTGTGGGCGTGTTTTTCGTGGAGGGGCTTGCACCCCTTGTTGTTTTGCGTGGCACTGTCACAGCACAGGCCTACACTGACGTTTTAAGCACCTTATTGCTTCCCACTGTTGAAGAGCAATTCGGGGATGGCGATTGCATCTTTCAACACGATCGAGCACCTGTTCATAATGCACGGCCTGCGAGGCTGGAAGTTGCCATCAAGGCTAAGGGTGGGCCAACACCGTATTGAATTCCAGCATTACCGATAGAGGACCCCACGAACTTGTAAGTCCTTTTCAGCCAGGTGTCCGGATATCACATAATGTACAACTCCTTCAGGAGGTCCATGAATCTGCCCTTCTCAGCCCTATGCAACACCCTGACACCCGACCTAAAAGAGGAGAGGGTGTGTCCGCACTGAACTAGGTGGGCAGCGAAGTTAGGTGCCCCAAATATGTACTGTCTATTCAAAGCCACCTGCCTCCCCATTGCTAGTGCTGCCTGCCAGCCGTCTGTGAGTGGTTATTGCACCTTGACGTTGAGAATAGGAGTGGTCACATTAATGTGACGGTAACGTGCATTATTTACAAAGTAATCATGTAAGAAATCGATATGCTGTCAAATGTCAAATATATTGTGGAATAATTGCCGGCAAGGACATGTGTAACAACAATATAATAATATCTCAGACGTGTACAAATGAATCAGAAATAGGGAGTAGAAATTAAAAATGTTTTGCAATGCTCTTGGTGTTTGTTGTTTCTGTTTCGATGTAAGGCGATTCCGTGACATGGCGCCTCAAACCACGCGGCCACTCTGCGCGGCGATTTTGCTTGCTATAAAATTATCATTCACTGCTATCAGTCACAATTTTATCTATTCGTTTTCTACATGATGCGTTTGGGGAAGTAATATCCTTTGCCTAGTATGTTTATGTGAACTATGACAGCTATAGTTGTGATGCTACGGTATGTGAGCAGCTGTATTAATGTGGTGGCTCTACTTCATATGCACAATATCTTTTCCTATAGACAAATAACTAACCTACGGATCCTGTTGTCGTCGTACGTAGAAACTCAAACGTTATAGATACATCATTTTCGCAGCTCACTCTGATCAGTAAACTTAAAAATAGAAACATACAATGAGAGACACTCACCAGTTATGTATTGACAACAAATATATGATGCTACACACTGTCCAGGTACAGGGATCCACATTACTGCGTTCCAATATTATAATTATTTTATTTAAAGATAATATAATTTTTTGTCCCTCATGACTTCAAACTGGAAACCCCATTAGAAAGATGAAAAATTTCAATGTAGGCAGTAAGAAAACGGAAAACGGCACTTTCTAGAAAGTCTACAAATTCTCTAACTTAGAATTGTCCCATGTAATTTCATGCTAAATGAAGGAAAATGGTTCAAATGGCTCTGAGCACTATGAGGCTTAACATCTGAGGTCATCAGTCCCCTAGAACTTAGAACTACTTAAACCTAACTAACCGAAGGACATCACGCACATACATGCCCGAGGCAGGATTCGACCGAAGCGCCTAGAACCGCTCTGCCACATCGGCGGGCTGCTAAATGAAAAAATAGTAAATGTACTTAGTACTGATGTGTAGTTTGAGACAGGAGTCTCCTAACTGGATTGATGCTGCATGTCAAGGTAAAGCCTGCTGAGCACATCTCTTCAATGCCGGGTAATACTTAGACCCGCCATTCTCAGTTATTTGTTGTAGATACTATAATACCCGTTATGGGTGTCAACGTCGGGAGGGGAGCGAGTGGGACGAGCATGGAGGATGTGTTGCCTTCCCCCTCCCAATACTTTTTGAAATGCAGTTTCAATTTTCTTGTTCTTCGTTGGCAAAAAGTTACACTGCTAAACGAACATATTTATACTTAAATAATTAAACATAATAAAAGCCCCTGTGCAATAATAATTAACGTTTTTCTGCATTTACTGACATGGGAGCAAATCAAATCCACTTATATTATTAACTAAAAAGACAATATTCCAAGTTTTAATGAACTGCATCTTTCGAAGTGAATTAGTGATTTTAGTGGTGGTCACGTCTGTGCTCTTGTACCTCATGACTTTAG
Source organism: Schistocerca nitens (assembly GCF_023898315.1). Taxonomy (NCBI): domain Eukaryota; kingdom Metazoa; phylum Arthropoda; class Insecta; order Orthoptera; family Acrididae; genus Schistocerca; species Schistocerca nitens. The sequence continues at coordinate 291,084,294 of NC_064614.1, read as the reverse complement.
GACACGTCTTACCATCCAGTCCTCACACATAGATAGTGTCTTTCACCCATTCCTTCCCTCATCGATGTTACTGCACAGTTTTCTCTGCAATATGGTGGCTTTTAAAATGTTAATGATGAAACGAGTTGTAGAGAAATTTCTAATTAACGTCTTTACAGTTACATGCCCGCAGCCCCGATACATACTGAAATTCCCGTACCACAGTAGCGCAACACGGAGCTAGACGAACCAAAGGAAAATGGTGCAGCCCACTGTCAGAGAGGATCACTGTGCAGTAATTCAATTTCATAACATGTGATGTGTCCCTCAAAGCTAGTAAAACGAGTAAAATGAAATTTTTTTGAGTATTAATTGCTCTAGAGGTGCGGCAAACCAGGTGTACCACATCAATAACAATCTGTAGACGTTTTAGATTAACGATTAAAATGAGCGTCCTGCTGTGGCAAATGAAACCAGTTACCTGAAATTTGATATTCTGATGAAAGTCAGGCGCAGAAGTCGTACTTGGAGAGCGAGAAGTTTTGTGACGCACGACCGTGAAAATATTAAAGTGAAAAGCAAGCAATTATTTTAAGACAATAGTAGCGATAATCTGGCTATGTAAAAAAGAAAATTATATTGCTGGTGAGACTTGTGAAAGACATAAATGAATATTTGACAGTGCGCTGACGGCACGCGCTTATCGCGTCACCAAACCGTCCGTTTCCAATTGCTTAATTAGCTGGAACATATAAACACATACTACAAATAATATTAGTGGAAGGAATTGACCGCTTTGTCAATAAATTGGACGTGATTAACATTAATTCAGAATATAAAAGTAATGTAAGGTGCTTAAAAATATTATTATGAAGGCAAAGAGTATGTAGTATGCTAATAGAATAGCTAATTCACAGGATAAAATTAAAACCATATGGTCAGTTGTGAAGGAAGTGTCACATCAGGAGCACACGGTCGACGATATAAAATTAGTTCGTAGTTACTGATAAATAAGATACAGGTACAGTATTTAACAATCTTTTTCAGAGCATTGCTGGTGAATTATATAAATTTCTTGGCAAACGCCTCTCCGAGATTGATGTCTGAAATACTCCTCTGCGATACAGACAAGAGTGATATTGAGTCAGTGATATTGAGTCAGTAATTAAATCACTGAAGACTAAGGTCATCAGTCATCAGTCCTCTAGAACTTAGAATTACTTACACCTAACTAACCTAAGAACATCACACACTTCCATGCCCGAGGTAGGATTCGAACCTGCGACCGTAGCGGTCGCGTGGATCCAGACTGTAGCGCCTAGAACCGCTCGGTCACTCCGGCCGGCGAGAAAGGGATAATGTGGACAATTTTAGAACTCATTCTGTGCCATCAGTGTTTGCTAAAGTTATTGAAAAGGCTGTGTATGTAAGAATAGTTGATCATTTTATATCAGCCGATTTGCTATCAAATGTACAGCTCGGCTTTAGAAGTTGTTTAACAACTGAAAATGCTTTATTCTCTTTTCTCTGTGAGGTACTGGATGGGCTAAACACAAGGTTTCGAACGCTAGGCGTGAGTTTTGATTTAATTAAGGCGTTTGATCGTGTTGATCACAAAATATTTCTCCAGAAGTTGTACCATTACGGAATACGGGGAGTAGCTCGCAATTAGTTCCTCTCTTACTTTAGCAGCTGACAGCTACAGTTCATTATTCACAATATTGAGAATGGCTGTGATGTGAGGTCTGAGTGGGGCACGTCAGTTGCGGGGGGTTTCAAATAGTGTAGTTTATGATCTAAGTTCATGGCTTGCAGAAAATAAACTAAGGCGAAATCACAGTAAGGCTGAGTTTTTACAGTTTCTAACACGCAATTCAACAAAACCTGACGTTTTAATTTCACAGAATGGGCATATGATTAGTTAAACTGAAGAGTTCAAATTTCTAGGTGTTAAGGGAAACAGTCGGGGAAAGACCGCGTTGAGGATTTTGTTCAGACACTTAATGCTGCCATTTTTACTATTCGAACGGTATCTGAAGTGACACGAAAATTAGTCTACTTTGCTTATTTTGATTCGCTTATGTCGTATGGCATTATATTTTGGGGTAACTCTTCCCATTCTAAAAGGATATTCTTGGCTCAGGAGCGGACGGTTACGCCAATAAGTGGTCTAAGTTCACGAACCTCTTGTCAAACCACTGTTCATGAGACTGGGTATTTTGACATTGGCCTCTCAACAAATATATTCCTTACTGTCATTTCTTGTTAACAAATTTAGCTTATTCTCAACAGTAAGCCGCTTTCACTCAGTTAATACTCGGCAGAAATGATACCTGCATTTGGATCGGACTTTCATAACTCTTGTGCAGAAACGTGTGCAGTATACTGCTACATCCATTTAAATAAGGTACACAAGAATTTAAAAATCTTAGCAGTACTCACGCGCTTCCAAATCGAAACTGAAAAGTTTCGTCATGGGTCACTCCTCCTATTCTGTCGAGGAGTTCCTTGAAAAATTAAGCTGATTGTTGTTGTATTGTTGATTGCGTTTACTTAAACTTAAGGATTGACTTTTTTCGGGTTCATAAACATTTTACTTTTATCTGTTATTGCTTTTATGTTGTAATTTCATGTACTGACACGTTCCATGAGCTTCGAGATTTCCTTCTCAATTTAGTCCTACGGAACTTGACGTGTAAATAAATAAATAAAAGAAAGTAGAAGACTTAACTCATTTCATTGTTTTTATAAAATATAAGAGGGACGGAAATCAGACATAGATGCGTTTAGCAGTCAAAGATGTAAGTCCTGCTATAAACCCAAAAGGATCCGATGGCTGACACTATGAACACAGCGATTCGTTATAAGCAGGGCAAAAGTCGCATAGAGATTTTCGAAGGTGACTGTCAAAAGCTGAGAAAAGCATATTTGTGCGATCAGCTATACAATTTTATGTTTATTCACTACCTGTTTCGATTGTTACAACCATCTTTAACGAGAAAAACATTGTACATTAATGGATCATCCGTACATTTCCGTCATATATGAGCCATACAAATGTAAAACATATACACTGATGAGCCAACTCATTATGATCCAACTCATTATGATCTCCTGCTTAATAGTTTATCTGTTCGTCTTTGGAATGAAATATATCACTGATTCTGCGCATCAGGGATCCGACAGTTTGTTGGGAGGTGAACCTACGTAGATCAAAATGGTTCAAATGGCTCTGAGCACTATGGGACTCAACATCTGTGGTCATAAGTCCCCTAGAACTTAGTACTACTTAAACCTAACTAACCTAAGGACATCAGACACATCCATGCCCGAGGCAGGATTCGAACCTGCGACCGTAGCAGTCGCGCGGTTCCTGACTGAGCGTCTAGAACAGCTAGACCACCGCGACCAACGTAGAGTTAGACGTTTACGTACAGGTCATGTAATACATGTAAATAACGGTCGGCTGGCTTGCGTACCCGATAGCGATCTTGATTGGTGCTATAGTATTTACATCAGGCGAATTTGGTGCAAAATTCATCAACGTGGGCTCACTATAATGCTCCTCAAACCACAGTTAATGAGACGTTTTAGTGGTTACAACAAAAACTACATGACTACCACCTGCAAAGAAGAAATTGTCTTTACACAAGCATCACACGTTTCAACATCAACGAAACATAACAGAATGGCTTGTAGATGGGTTATGTGAAAACCGTCCACTTAGAACAGGGAATGAGGCATTCAGTACTCGGAAAGAAAACATGTCCTTATAGAGTCGTTATTAAGATGATACGGTAGTGAGCTCCCGCCGTAATCGAAAATCCTTCCCGTTTGTGTTTAGATCTGTCATTCTCAGTGGACTTCAGTCTACCATGGATCGTTCTGTGACGTCAAACAGCAGGCTATCAATCAATGACAGACGTTGTTGAAAGGCGCACTCACGGCAGGCCCAGAAAAGACATGATTACTGCATGACGAAGTGCCCTCAGACCGCGGAGCCAAGTTTGTTGATCACTGTACCGCAAGAGAAATTCCTGGTCATTAGACTCCTAGGTCATCCCTGCAATTTCTTTCGACAATAGCCTCTAAATCTCTCTCTTCATTAGGCCTCTGTAGCGACGGATATGTTATTATCGATAGAATGTCTATCGGGAGTAGAAGTGGCAGACTGCTTGGAGGGGGATGAGTATGAACAGATTAGTTTGACATCGGAATCTTGCAACAAGGAAAGTACGCATGAAGTGAAAATCAGACCAAGAAAATCTAAAAGGTGACGCTTAATATCGTCGTCAGTGAACGTGACACATTTGTCTGGGGTTTAGTGGAGAAGATATGTGTTCGTAAAACAGTCATACCAAGATGTTAACAATTTGCTTTATTACTCTCAAAGAAGTTTCAGAGTAACACTCAGCGTCTGGGAGAAAATTTAAAAATTTTTGATGGTAAGTACCACATGTCTATAATTTTGAAAAGTTATCCGTAATTACTCATGGCTGTGCTAACATGAGGCCCTAGCATGTAGCATTACATCCTGACATCTTCAAACTTGGACTCTAAAAATACATTTTTATTGCAGGAGATTATATTATGTATTCAGAGATAAATTTCCTTAAAGGAAGGAATCGTTTTCAGAGAGAGGAATCTACGAGGAAAGAAAAAAAAAGCACTCATCAAGGGTAAATCTTTCACGGTTTCAGCTTTGAACGCGTAGTTCCTCGTTGTTGATATGGAAAGCTACCCTGACGCTCACGGACGAAAAGAAATGGAATCATGTTTATCAAATCGATAACACCACAGCTCGCTGCTGTATGACTACCATGTTAAGTAAATTGAATACATATATAATATAATAAAGCCGACTGACAAGAAGTTAAAATAGTGTAATTTGAAAACGGTTGAAGAAATATCTTGAGGAATCCAAGGCAAGTCAATTTGCTAATGGAGTTAACTGAGGATGGTAAGAGATGCGGCAAGAAAGTGAAGGACATCAAGACGTGACTCAGACCATTAAAGATTCCAGCATGATAATGAAATGGAGACGAAGAAGGACACGACAAAGAGGGACGCCACTTCAAACAAACTGAGAAAGTATTGGAATAAATGAGGAGAAGCATTCTAGTTAATTGCAATTTGTATTAATCGTGTAAAGTATTATGCAGGACCCAACTACAGACTGGCTGCATACAAATTTAATGTCAAACATGTCTGCTTTCAAATCTCTTATCTTACAGCAGACAGGTAATGGTAATCAAATAACATTAGTAATACTCGTCTTAACATCACATGTCGTGTCAAATTCACAATGCAGCTCCTACAAGATTCTTTGAAAAAGAAAAATGTAGTCATAGCTTAGCTTTCAATAAAAGTAACAACAGTGATGTATTGAGAATCCAAACAGCGAGTAAAGTTAGATGGGTGTTTGGTGACCAGTCACTGACCTGCACTTTCGAACGTTACATCTAGGTTAGTGACATTTGCATTGCCTACTGCGGGAAATTCAATGAAATATAAAGTTTTCTGTTTTTATATTGACGGGAACGGATTATATTTTTCATCGAATGTTATTCGTTTCCAACTTCAAGGAACAACACCAACATAGCTTTAATGACACAGACGAAAAGAAAAAAAAATTCTGTTACATAGGCTATAAAAATTACCTGTTTCAGACACGTAACTATTACGTAATTATCAAGCTAAATATATATTTAAAGAAAGTTCTCCTGCATATATGATGAGGGTAGCACTCGTACGAGAAAAGAGTACTAGTCCCGAGCATGTGCAAGAGAACATCTGTGAAGTTTGGAATGTAGGGGAGATGTATAGGAAGATTTAAAGGTTGTTATCCGTAACAGGATAGCCATGCGGCAGTATAGCTGCCTGGGAAATACCAGATTCCAGTAAGATTCCAGTTTCATGTCCTGATACGATTTGCCGTTTAAAACCGCCAGAAACTTGAAAACATCTCACGCTCCTCCGCAGTGTGAAAGGTTAATTCTCGATAGGTTTCTATAAACAAACTGTTGTTGAGTTTTTTCATACACTCAAAATTTTTTTGTCCTAAACAGGATTCTAGCAGCATCTCTCACATTTTCTTTGATTTGTACTGTCAATTCGCAAGGATTCGCAACATTATAGCAGTACTATTCACCTCCATCTTTTAGCGTCTTGTAAAGTAGCTTCCTTGGAGGTGCACCGCGTATATGAGAAACCATCCCAATAAATTAAAGCATCCCATCCATTTTTCCAACCACTGCTTTCGTGTGTTTGTGCCATTTCATATTGCATCGCAGTATTACTGCTGGCTATTTAAACAGTGACAGCTTTCACAATCTTGCCACTTGTCTTGTAATCGGTCCTTTGTGGGTTCTCTCTCTTTGTTATAGAAATTATGTGGAATTTCTTTACATTTAAAAGACGCGTTACATTCAGTAAGTCAGGAGAAAATACAAAGTCTTTCAGATAAATTAATCCTTGACGATTTAGGAAGTGTCTCACAAAGCTATCCCTTCAATTAGTCATACTTCACTATAAGGTTTTTTCTCTGTCTATTTACACTCAGTACTTCACTTGTTCGTCCACCTCCGCAAGCCATATTCAGCTCTCTTTTCTAACAATACATTTCTGAAGTCTCCATTCTCTTCTTGGCAATTCTACTTGTCATCTACCTTTCATTTCACATAAAACTACACATTGAGGAAAGATATTCCAACATTTAAATTGTATTCGATGCTAATATATTTCTCCATTTCAGAAGAGCATTTCTGGTTATTGCCAATCTACATTTTACACCACCTTTACTTCTGTTGTCGTTATTTGTCACCCAAATAGCCCAAACAGCAACACTTTCTTTTTAAAACGTGTCGTTCTATAAATATTTCATTCAGTGTCACCTGAACTCATTCGACTACACTCTTACCGTTGTTCCACTTTCCGTTATATTCATCTTAAAATTTTTGTTCGACACATCCCGTTCAATCACTAGCTCTCTTTCATGCCCTTGAACTCCTATAAAAGCAGTCTAGTTTCTGCATAAGTTGTAGCAAACTTTTAATTCCTAATATTTTTGCATACGTATATTTTATCACTCACTCCAGAACATAGTTCAAGTGTGTGAGACTAGTTCCAGATAGGACTAACATTGGATACTGAACGGACAGAATAAAGGGCATAACGAATGATCACAATTTTGTTTCACTCATGGAGAAGATACGGTTGAAAAATTTGAACTGACAGACGCTTAAAGGTATTAACTATTTCGTTAATCTCTGCTTACAACGTTTCAGTAATCACTGTTAAGATGAAGAAGCGAGAAGTACCGTATCGCGTCAACGTCCCGTACAATAATGAAACACTTATGATATGGAGCTACAGAAAATATAATTTTCTATGCGCCTCATAATGCTTTGCAGAGCATGGATTCAGATGTTGAAAGGTGGCTACACTGAGCCACAGCGCCAGAGATTGCGCTAGAGAGTATTGTTCCGCCGCCAAAACAGAGCGCGGTATCCTTGTATTCTCTGCATGTTTACATGTAGCTGTTACTTTCTCACAAGTATGTCATTCCACAAAAATTTTAACGTTAGATATATGATGTATTCCCTTAGAGCGTAGTGATTTAAGAGTTTCTACTTCAACAGTGTTATCATGAATGATTTTGCGGACTCTATACGGACCGTTATAAAGCAGAAAAAATTTGCGACACAAGCCTTTTCCTTTATGAGACAAACGATGAGACTTAATTAACACCTTTTGACCAACTGACAAGATTTTTAAACGACCAGGACGTTTAGCTGATTTCTCTCTTCTTGCAGCCGCAGACGCAATATTTCGTAGAGCCAGGTTGACAACTTCAGAATGCCGCAGTTTCCGTGAAGGCGGAAAAGGAACGATTTCAGAAATGCGATTTGTTGGTACTTTATTTTTTAATATCAATAGAGGCGGTAAAGAAGTTGAGTCATTAGGAAGTTCATTCAGAATGTTTTGAAAAATATGAAGATACTGATCCCAAGTTCTGTGATTCTGACGACAATAAAGACGGCACAATTTATTGATTTCCTTCATCCATCTCTCTGAAGCATTAGATTGAGGATGAAAAAGTCAAATAAAAATTGGTTTAATCTTACGACGCCGTAGAGTACGAAGCCAAATTTTAGAGCGAAACTGTGATCCATTATCTGATATAACCTTATCAACATGACCAACTTCTTTAAGAAAATGTTTGATGAAAGCATTAGATACTGAACGAGATGTTATGTCAATTCCACTGCTACGAAAATGTACGCAAAACCATTAGTAGAACGAACCACTGGACCGAACAAATCGACTGCAGCCATCTCCTTTAATTTCGCTGGAATGATAGGAAACAACGGTGCTCTGTGAGAAACAGTTGGCGGCTTAGCCTTTTGACATAATTTGCATTTGGCAAGAACAGATCGAATGCGTTTTTCCATATTACTGAAGTAGCAATTTTCTCGTAATTTATGAAAGCATTTTCTGGGACCAAAGTGCGCATAACTAAAATGTGCGAACGAGGTGTGGCCAAATCCTCCAATCTAACAAAGCGTCTAAGAAAATTACAGACACCAAGGAAACTACGAACATCACGTTTTGTGGAAGGAACAGCATAATTACGAATAGCATCTAGTTTCTCTGGATCAGGAAGAATACCTTCTGTAGAAATAATGTGACCGAGAAATTTCACCTGAGAACGACCAAATTCAGATTTTTCTAAGTTCACTGTAATGCCAACTCTTGCAAAAATACGTAATAATGAATCCAAAATTTTGTTGTGCTCACTCCAAGAACGTTTAGCAATAAGAATGTCGTCAACATAAGAAGTAATATTGTCACGAAGATAAACAGGTAAAATTTCGTTTAAACTACGAATGAATGCTGCAGAAAATATAGTAAGTCCAAACGGTAATTTCCAAAGTCACTTTTGGGTAAAATCGTCATATCCGGGTAATCTTTATTTACTGTCTAGATAGATGGATAGTAGAAGAATTGTTTTTTATAGATGCAAAGAATAGTGAAAGAGTAGGCAGCGGTGCAGAAAACTAAAAGGGAAATAGCACCACTACAGCTCGGGGCCCTGTGAACGCTACGGCACATATTCACTTAGCGTAGTGAATCCCCTGAGGACATTAATAGCTGCACATAAATTTCAGTTTGTGACTTAGTGGCACATCTGGCGGAAGTGCGTACGTTAATTGATCTAACCATGAACATGGATGTATGTCATTCTTAGAATTACGAAAGATCTTAAATTTCCGAACAGTCAAAAAGTGTTTATAGTCAAAGTTTTCGCCTCATGGCGACAAAGACCTACCGCGTCTGTCCCAGTTTGAATGTCGATTATTGTCAAGTTCGCGCGCCTGGCGCTCTCTTGTTGCGTCCCGTAAATGAAACAAATTATTTTCTTCAAAGCCCTCTGCTATCTGTGATTCTAAATTTCTTCTGCTGTCTTTTCCTATAGTTTCGCCTTCGATTTGTTTGACTTGCTTTCGTAATGCCTCAACTTCCCCTTTAACGCGTTCATTAATTTTTTCCTGATTTTCAACATGCTTATTTATGTTCTGGTACTCTTCGGTTTCTGCAAATGGTAATGGAGCTGTATCATCTGAATCTCTAACCCCATTTAAATTAAGACTTGTCAATTTATCTGAAATCTCCTCAACTCTTTCCGATAAGTCACCTATTTTTTCTTTCTGTTTACCTACGTCTTCCGTAAGTGTCGCGACTCGGGTTTCAGTGTTGACACATTTGGTAGTTAACTGTTCATATTGTTGTGTCAGGTTATTTAATCTCTCGTTTGGTACGGATTCCTCGATTCTCTCAAATATTTCTTCCTTATCGTGTGCACGTTGTAAATTTAACTCTGAAAATTTTTGTACTATCACGCGATCTCTTTCTTCCTGTTCTATATCTTGTTCCCTTTGTCTAATCTCTACTGCAATTAATCTATTATTGTGAGAATTCAAAATCGGTTGTACTTCTCTAATTTCTTTCTTTAGTTCATCTTTCATGTTTTTGAAACATGTCCCTATTCGTGAGTCTAACCGTGTTTCCATTGTTCCCATCTCAGTTTTAATTGTTCCTATTTGTGAGTCTAACCGTGTTTCCATTGTTCCCATCTCAGTTTTAATTGTTCCTATTTGTGAGTCTAACCGTGTTTCCATTGTTCTCATTTGTGATCCCTGTGAGTCTAACCGTGTTTTTAATTCAGATCCCAAATTTAATATTATACCCATCAACTGCTCCATTTGATCTGGCTCGAAATTCTTTTCGCCCCTAACATTTCTCGCAAAACCAGTTTCCTTCGTCATAGCTGTAAAGCTATCTGTGTTCGTTACTATTTCAGAACCTTCTATCGTTAATCTCGTATTCTGTGAATTTTCTGATTGAGAAAAATTTTGAAATGGTTCCAGACTATTTTCCCGACTTATTAAATTGTTTTCCACTTCATTATTCATGATACTGTTGTCCTGTGTTGGCGAGTTCGCCATGTCGACAATTTCGTCATTCTCACTATTCATCATTTTCGCCTTTTTCATCGATCGCGTAATCATTTACAAAATATACAAAACTCGTCACTATATGAAAATTACACACAATGACACTTTATCTCCAACAATACCATTTACACGAAATGCTTCCCTCAACCACGATTAACGAACAATTGAAAACTTCCTAACTGCACAAAATTGTCAAACCCGTATACAAGATAACAAAATTAAATTCTGCAAAAAATATACCATTAGAAGAATGACAAATACCAAACCTACACATGCAATATAGACTACAATTACTAAACTACAAATTACTACAACAATACTACTGTCTACTCTTTTTTGCAATCAGAAGAAATCCAAGGGACGATCCTGGCAGGGTCGCCACGTGCATGGGGGCTTAATTAAAATATAATGCAATTAATTTTTATTTTTTGTAGCTGTCTGTCCGATTACGAAGTCTCGTAAACGGTTGGCCCTGACTAGTATTATTACGCTATCTGACTGCATAGAACAACAACAAAGAATGAAATGGAAATTTTCATTAACACAATTAATTAATTAAGTCCCCAGCAACTATAAAACCTACGAAACCAAAGCACAAGTGTATCTGTTCTGTGTGTGGAAGTATGACTCAACGTACGCATCTGGCATGGTTCTTCTTCAACAACACAAGAAATTTTAAATATCATTTATACTGAATTAAATAATGGAAATAGAAATACCATAATTACTCAAGAAAACCAGAATTACACTCTAATCCAAGAACACAAGCCAGATGCTTTGTTGACTGAACCTGTAATGACGCATTATTTAAAACATGGAAATAATGAAAAATAAATCAAGTTTCGTTACCTTCATATATTGACCAAAATCACTCTAATCATTACAATATATCTCCACACAGATTCGCTATTACCACATCTCAACAAGAACTTTTCCGTATCACATCTCAGCAAGCACTCTCTACTAGCACATCTCAACAAACACTCTCTGCTACGAGTTCTTAACAAGCACTGACTACCACGAGCTCTCCCCAAGCACTGCCCACTACGACATCTCAATAATCACTGCCAGTGGAGGCGGCGAAACAATACTCTCTAGCGCAATCTCTGGCGCTGTGGCTCAGTGTAGCCACCTTTCAATGTCGATATCAGTAATAAGTTCAAAGTTTCATAGAATGTATAGTCGACAACGTTACCATTTTTTTCTAAATCTACAAAAACTAAAATGTCGGATTTTCTTTCTTTGTCTGACCATCCATTCATTCAGAATAGTCTTCCAGTTCAGAACAGTCTTCCATCTGTTCGCCTTTTAGCAGCTGCTGCATTCTTCTGCAGGTAATTGTTACTAGAAATTATTAAGCTGATTTATCACTAATTCAGGACATGCCTTTTATTGCACGTATAAATAATTTTTGCGTTTAAAATGCGAAACACACAATCTGTAGTGAGCCAAATGTACCAAAAAATCAGGCCAGAGGGATAGTGACGACGAAGCAGGGAAAAAATAAAAAGGAAATAAATGCATTGGTTTATCGGTCGATACTGAGAACCCTCGAGTGTTCCACAGTAAACATATACGTCAGAAGCAAAAGCTAACGTACGATGCGACCCAGTGGTCGCGTTTATCTCCTCGCAATCGTTCATCCAGTCTACTCCTTTGGCGCACCAGGGGGTTAAAATAGAATGTCGGGCTGGCGGTCGGTGATGCTTGTGCCGTTGTTAGCATCGTTGGCATACGACGTCGCAAAGTAACATTATCTAAATAGTAGCTTAGCGCCCACTATTACGCTCGCGTAGACTGTATGGTCTGCACAGATTTCTTTTGTTTCTTTTTAACTGAATTTTTACGTTGTTCGCAAATTGCATTACCCTCTAAATTTTCACACTAATTAAAGGCATAGAAAGCATGTTCTTTCCCGAACGTGCTTCTGACTTCAAAGTGATTATGATAGCTAGAGTCTAAGTTTTCTTTTTGTAATTATGCCTTTTGCGCTCTTGTGGTGATATTTCAATAGAAACTTTTACCCTCTAACACATACTTCTTTATATGAAACCGAGAAGTGAAATACCAGTTTCTAGAGATTAAGTTTCAATTTTTTAATATAACGAAATACATTCTTAAAAATTTTCGTTCACGGTCTTCCCCCTTCGGATTGAGTCTCCAGAAACAGTAGAAACAAAACAGAGAAGAAAAACACAAATTTCATAGACATACCTCTGAAAATCATTTCATAATGAAATAATTTCATAGAACTTTTCATCCTCTGTTTCACTCTTTAAAGGTGTTGAATATCTATAATTACTGGAATACGTAACTGGATACCAATATTCATAGATATAGCTTTAAAAATGCTTCAGGTAGTTCTTTAATAACGATTTATTTTCAAAAAAACTTTCAACCCTTATTTAACATCCTTAGTGCTTCCAAAGATACTGAAACATGTATTTTTCTATTTCTGACTCAGACACCAAATGCCAATTTTCGTTTCTCTAGCTTCAAAATTGTTTTTGTAGCGCCATGTTTTTCAAAAGCCTTTTATCCCATATTTAAACCCCTTAGGAATGGAACATCGAGCAATTACAGTGCACTAGTATTACCATAGTCTTCTTGTTTTATCTTCATCCACAATCCTTATAACATTACATGCTGAAGACCAGTTTCGAGAATACACTCATTATCGAGTCAAAATAATTTAATTACAAACGTAAGAGGTTACATAGAACTGCGTGTCCTCTTCTGTCAGATGTTTCTCTGACTGCTGAACTGTTCGACAGTTAACAAACAGAAATTGGAGGTGTAAAGATAATGGATTCAAATCAAATATCTGTCTATCAAATTCCGTACTCCACAGTGCGTAATTCTCTGGTACATTTTCTGTTCTTGGAAATAATAAACTACATTTCGTTGCAAACTTCTTTAAAATCCTGCGAACCGGCGAATTCGCGTATTAACTTAGCTCCAGCACCTTTTTCCTTTCATTGCATTCTCTCAACCACTCTCGGTTCCAGGGATTAAAGTGACGTGATCCATAGCGAATTGTTACAAACCCAACTAAAACTTTTCTCTACCGAGATATCGCTGAACTTATATCCTTACATTAAAAATGTGACTGCACAAATTTGAATTCACTTAACAACAGGGCTCCAACCGTTAGCTATCTGGTAAGTAACAATGCTATCTGATAAGTAACTATAGTAAATATGCACAGTAAGGAATTTAGTAATGACAACAGTTGGAACATCATGGGTTTCCTTATTTGAACTTCAGGAAGCTCAAAGACCAAGGTAACATATTAGCTATCAATCTAAATTCTGACCTACATTCCTATTTGTAGTGCTCTTCATGACTGATTGTCATCCCGTTCTGTCACTATTGTTGTTGTTGTTGTTGTTGTGGCCTTCAGTCCTGAGACTGGTTTGATGCAGCTCTCCATGCTACTCTATCCTGTGCAAGCTTCTTCATCTCCCAGTACCTACTGCAACCTACATCCTTCTGAATCTGCTTAGTGTATTGATCTCTTGGTCTCCCTCTACGATTTTTACCCTCCACGCTGCCGTCCAATGCTAAATTTGTGATCCCTTGATGCCTCAAAACATGTCCTACCAACCGATCCCTTCTTCTAGTCAAGTTGTGCCACAAACTTCTCTTCTCCCCAATCCTATTCAATACCTCCTCATTAGTTACGTGATCTACCCACCTTATCTTCAGCATTCTTCTGTAGCACCACATTTCGAAAGCTTCTATTCTCTTCTTGTCCAAACTGGTTATCGTCCATGTTTCACTTCCATACATGGCTACACTCCATACAAATACTTTCAGAAACGACTTCCTGACACTGAAATCTATACTCGATGTTAACAAATTTCTCATCTTCAGAAACGATTTCCTTGCCATTGTCACTACTGGTGTTCAAATCTTGGACAGGTCTATAAAATTAATATATAAACTCTTCTCACTCGTTTTCGCGTCTCGTGTTTATTGTCCTACGAAGAGATCAAAGCAGCGAACCAGCTCAGTTATAAATTCACACATGTTGACAATTATATTAAACAATGTTTCAGAAATTGTCTTAGGTGATGAATACTGGCTTCGGCACATAGGTGTGGACACAACTGTATTTTCGGAATTTCAGGTAGAATAATGATTTCTTTTAGTCGTAAACGACTTTTACGGCACCATGAGTCATGATGGAAATAACATCATCAATGGCTACTTTTACAATCAAATTTCAAATCAAATCTTGTGGGTGGTTTAAGTAGCACCATTCACGGAAATGAAAGATTGACATTAGTTTACAGAGTTTAATATTTCATTGAAACGGGTTACAGATCAGTGTCTCGAACTGGAGAACGACGGAAGAAGGAATAGATTACACCACCATATGATGGATAGGGAAAACATTAAAAACTCGATTCACGTTGGCAAGACTAAGCGATTGTACAGAGGAAGACTTTTTAATGATGCAACAACTTTGCATCTGCATTACAGATCATAGAATATTATGGCCATCTGCAGTAACATCTACATGTTACCTAGACGATATAATATTTCATTGCAAAACGCTCTGACTTATTAAACTAAGCCTCATAAGGCGATATTTTTATCGTTACCACTTTTATTAATATTACATGGTGAGTATACTAGTTTACTTATTGATTAATGACGAACACGAATCAATAACTAGTCAAAAGAATGTTTTATACATTTCTTTATTACTGAAATCAAATGTCGTGTGGCTAGGGCGTCCCGTTGTGTAGACCGTCCACCTGGCGCAAGTCTTTTGAGTTGACGCCACTTCGGCGACTTGCGTGTCGATAAGGATGATATGATGATGAAGGCAATACAACACCCAGTTCCTGAACGTGAGATTCTTCGGCCCAGCCGGGGATCGAAACGCGCCTCTTTGCACAGCATTCGAGGCGGACAATTCATTATTTAAACTTAAGGTTCTTCCAATGAACCCCAGCTTCCAATTTTTTTTCTTTGTTATTAGCTCCACTTGAGGTTGTGGAGTACGGGGAAGACAAAGTAAGTCGAAATTCAGAAGATTTTTCTTTTCCTTCGGAGATTCTAACCCTCCAAAGAGGTCTTACTATGCAACTATGGAGTGTGTTCCGTAATTTTTCAACGGATTGGCTTCTGTCTGTATGTATTTGTCCGACAACATTACTTCTGTATGGTAACAACCACGTATTTTTGCGAATCGACTGCAGTCCTTCGTCGACTTGCAACAAACTACTGCCTGAAATTGATCAGTTTTTTCACTTAATCAGTATATAATTAAATAGATTGTTATTAGATACGGTTTCCTTACCTCCCTTTAAAGATTTTAGCTGATTTTCTGGCGATAGGGTGCTGATGGAAGGGAGGAAACATTAGAAATATCTGAAGATGGAATTTAGGATTTCGACGTTTTATCTTTCATCTTCCATGTCAGTCTGCACAACAGAGTAGTTTACTTTCGATAGTTTAACGACTTTGATATATATCTAAAATTCCTATAATTTTTATCAAATCGCCAGCAAAGTTTTATTGTTCCATTCACATGACGCCTCCCGAACAGATCTCCTTCCGCTCATTTTAGCTTCGTTCGGCTTTTGTCTGTTAATAATTTTTTGACTCAGTTACATGTATAATAAAGATAAATTTGCTTTTCTAGGGACATCGTAACACGGGTACTGAACCACGGTGGGTCTTTCGCATCCCTCATGAACTTGCTCGTTACATTTAAGTCTACAGTGTATCATACAATACTTACGAGTTTATCCGTTCGTACTCCACGTCATTGCTCTCCGAGATGAATGTTTGATATTGAGGGCTCAGATAGTAAGCAATCTGCAGGACAAAAATATTTTTGTACCTTTCTCACCATTCCTTTTAACACGCATATTATTGATTCTGTAACTGCTGTATGGCCATTTATTACTTCCTGTACGTTAAGAGGTGAATTACATAACAGCTCATGTGCTAAGAGATTTAAATGCCGTGTGGCGTCCGTACACAACTTTGCCCCTCATGGTGCAACCTTCCCACATTCGAGCTACATCTCGGTTTTCTATATTTATTTGTGCTTCATTCCTCAGTACGAAGCATTGAGAAAACATCTCATTACACAATAATCACCAACAAGGAAAGTGAGCTAACGGAGTCGGTATTGAACAGCATAGTCTACAAAATCTCGTGAGACATATGCATATATGAGTGTATCAGCCAATATAATTAAAAATAGTTCAGATTTTACTGCAACAAAGGAAAAGGAAAAAGAAAAATAAGTTCAGCTGAAAGCAAAAACACAGAAATGGTAATGAATCCTACACAGACTAATATTTGCACTGTGATGGTAGCAAGCGAAATGAAATGCATAGCTCTTTGCAAGAGGAGTTTTCAGTAGTTATCAATGTCTACGTTGCCGTAATAAAGTAGCGCTTCATTGCGTAGCTGATTTTCATCAAAACATCTAGAACCTAGACACTGCGCATAATGAGTAATTAGGACTCTTTAGAGCAAGTCATGCTCACCTTGGCAGAAAATATTGTTTGTGCCCAGCGAACAGTAACGCTGGTACCTGCAATGCTACAGCTGCTCTCATCATAAATTAATAAAGTATGTCAAAAATAAAACAACATAATGAAATCGTACGAGTTATGTCGCTCGTAATAGCGAAAAATGCAACTTTGGTCTCATTACACTTCTTGTTTAGCAGTTCGCTTTTGGAGTGTGCTGTCAGTTACACTGCCTCCATGCGAGGGAACGTATCAGACGCAGACGAAACTCTATGGAACTCCGTGGTTGTATTATTATCACTCAGAATACGCTGTTAATTTATCGTTTAATGAAGTTCTTTGGAGAGCTCTAACTACACGTCGCTACGAGCTCCTACTCGTGGCAATTTTCGGTATTTCAAGGCACTAGCTGCTCCAAAACGAAGTGCCTCCCTCTCTACCTCATCCTTGCGTAAAATATCTGTCTTTTAGAACAGAAATACACCGCTGAACCGTCATAGAGAAAGATTAAAAATACGAACCAGTCATAAAATTCCCGGAGTTTCGTTGTAACTATTTTGCTGCCCCTCGTATTCGTCTGAATCAATTACTCTGATTTTCTGATTATTGTTGCTTACCCTGCAATAAGTTGCACAATGATTTTTTCGTTTATTTACGGATAAAAATGTGTGGTGATCCGTTGGCACGATCTTGCAGTTCTAGCAAAGGGTGAACATCAAATTCATTTGCAGCTTCAGCAAAGCTGGTGCAGAGACTTTTTGAGCCTTACAGTTTATGGTGACGCTGCTTTAAAGAAAACGGCCTTTTACGAGTGGTTTTGAAGATTTCGGGACAGGCAGGAATCGCTGGAAGAGCAGTACCGCAGTGGAAGATCAACCTGCAGAAACGAAGAAATGGTCGAACAAGTGAAACAGTTAATCAGATTAGACGGACGATTGATCATTGACGACCTAGCAGTCAGACTTAGCAATCATGTCAGATGATTTGAAGAGGGAACGTGACAGTGAAAAATTTGTCCTGCGGATGCTGACTCCTGATCAAATGGAAACTCATTTGTTGACTACGGTCGAGTGGTTTGAAAAACGCTCAGAGGACGGGATGTTTCTTGAGGCAATCGTTACTGGTGACGAGATCTGTGTGTATGCCTACGAACCGGAGTGAAAAAGATGGTTTTCAGAATGGGACACAACTGGCTCTCCTTGCCCAAAGAATGCATATCATGTCAAACCCAAAATAAAAATTATGCTTGTTACCTTCCCTCTCCTTTCTTCTTCCATCTAATGTCCACATTAAACAATGCCCAGTCCAAGTAAACAATAAGCAAAGTCTTTTGTGAAGATTTGAGATGAGAGAAGAAAACAATAAATTTTCAAGTTTACTTAGCTTGTCATGTTGAGATGGTTCCAGTTCTTCATGTCTAGGGGTCTGAAGCTGAAAATGT
The DNA here is from genome assembly GCF_023898315.1 of Schistocerca nitens. Taxonomy (NCBI): domain Eukaryota; kingdom Metazoa; phylum Arthropoda; class Insecta; order Orthoptera; family Acrididae; genus Schistocerca; species Schistocerca nitens. Next base: position 291,065,854 of record NC_064614.1, on the reverse strand, counting down.
AACATCAGGTCCTCACGGTTGGTTTGAACTAAATAAACTGGAAGACAGTTGTAGCAGAATGTTTCACGCAAATATATTTTCCACTTATTTTCTTACATTTTAGTATATCATACAGTATTTTAATTTTTCACATTAAAAAAGCGGAAATTACATGTTTTACACCCATTATACAAAAGTACGTCCGATCACATCAGAGGCAAGCTTACGACTCTCTCACTCCACGGAAATGACGATATTCCAAAGGGTTTATAATTTTTCATAACAAATGAATTCCTACTAGTTTTCTTTACCCTATTAATTTCGATTATTGTTTCCTAAGTGAATCCAGAAAGAAACTTGGGAAACAGTACAGGATTGCGTAATTGATAATAGAAATTTTAAGTGTGCTAATGATTCGTAATTTCAAATGTTTATAAAAAAATAATTTTAACTGTACATTCAGATATAGTACTTATCGATTATAACATCTAAAGTGAAATATTTTGTAAAGTAATTCCGTTTCATAAGTTTTAGCTTGAAATATAACATATTGTGTATAAAATGATATGGAAGTTTTCAGAAAAGCAACTGACATAAAGCTGATCTATCCAAAATTCGAAAAATAATACCGGTTGAAGAAAAGTAATGCTAGAGGAAGATGTCCCGTTACATGCTTCTTGCGTTTTTCGACAATGAAGGTATGGTGCAACATGAATTCGTAGCAGCTGCACAAGCTGTTAACGGCACTTCCTACGTGCACGTTTTGAAAGGACTGAAGGAGACAACTAGAAGAAAACGTCCCGCGGGCCGACATTGCATCACGACAATGTTCGCTCCCACACTTCGCTTGTTATGGGAACATGGTTCGCAGAAATTCCTCTACCAGCCTCGCTACTCAATGGGTTTAGTATCGGCGGATTTCTGGCTCTTCCTGAATCGAAAAGGGTCTCAAAGATAACCGTTTTGCCACCGTATAAGACATCAAAACCAACGCCGCTGATGGACTCCAGAAGATACCAAACCAGAACTTTCACCGTTGTTTCCAGCGATGGCAGAAGAGGAGCAGCCGGCCGAAGTGGCCGTGTGGTTCTGGCGCTGCAGTCTGGAACCGCGAGACCGCTACGGTCGCAGGTTCGAATCCTGCCTCGGGCATGGATGTGTGTGATGTCCTTAGGTTAGTTAGGTTTAACTAGTTCTAAGTTCTAGGGGACTAATGACCTCAGCAGTTGAGTCCCATAGTGCTCAGAGCCATTTTTTTAGAAGAGGAGCAAAAGAGTGTGTGTGTGTGTGTGTGTGTGTGTGTGTGTGTGTGTGTGTGTGTGTGTGCGCGCGCGCGTGCGCTAAAGAAGCCTATTTTGAAGGCGGCTTAGTAAATGTGTACCAGTATTGGGATAATAAATAGTTAAAACGAAATTCCGCGAACTTTATGGCTGCCCCTTGTAGGAAATTCACGGCCATAACTTCTGCAGGTCCCAGTACTCTCTGATCAGCACTGTTATCATTAATGTGAAGATTTAATTAACGAGATTCGCCTCACTGGTGAGTCTGGGTTTCACAAAATGCATTACTGTGTGTTTGTCATTACTAGATGCAAGCCCGACAGGGTGACGCAGCTAAAACAGACCACCTGAAATATATGCAGAAAGAATAAACATACTGAGGAGCGGTTTTCGCCAAGTTATAGCGGAGAATAAGGCTAATTTTATTTTCTAATGGAAGCGTATGCTTTCCTCTGTGGCGTCTGAAAAAAGGGATGTAATACATGTGGGACACGATCAAATAGTATCGAGACAACATCGCCGCAAACCACTGCCTGGCTTCAGGAAAAGAGGTTCCACAAAAGTTTGCCCTATTATACCAAATTTAAGAGAGAATGTACGTCCGGTATGTTTGTTTTTATCCCCCTATTTGAGTAAGTGTGCATTTTCAGCTGAGGATTAATGTATACTCTTATTGCGAAGACCGATTCGCCGATGGTTTGTAAACGATGCTTCTCCCTCAAACAAAGTTTCTCATGGACATGACGCATCACTTTGCACTTTTCGTAGATAATATTCTGAGAAGTGAAACTAATTTTGGAAGTCATTACCAAGAAACTGTAGATGCAGCGAAATGTGAAAAGGATGAAATGCGAAGGAATGGGTATTCTGTAGTGGCGCTTAGTGAAATTTTTGCATTGTGTGTTAGTGCTGCTAAAATATTAGTTTCATTTCTTTCGTTATTTGCTCTTCTTTTCCTTTGGCGTATTTTATTCTCTATGCTTCCAATTTCCAGAACTTCTTTTTATAATGTTTGTAAAGACATATCTTCAGTATTTGGCATGCTCTGGATCCCTTCGGCATACAACCGCACCGCTCCTCTAATACTCGTAGTTCGGCGAATTTCGCCAAAAACAATATTAACTTTTTCGACTGTCTCATACTTTGCGAATGTCGCAATAGCTTTACGAGTAGGTTATGCGATGGCTAAAATAACAGAACACGGACTGATATACTTCATGCCAGGCGCACAGGTAAAGACAAGAATCGTATCTGCTTTTATTTGGTACGACAGCGAAAACTTTTAGTGAACCTCTTTGCTGACGGCGGGGCAGCGTTTTGCGACGCTGTTATCTTGACATAATTTGATCAAGCCCGGTACGTTTTTGGTCGCTGAAGTTCTCTTAGAACCTTCTTTCTAATGTCACAGAAAAAAAGTATGTAGTTCTCTTAGGAAAAAGATCGAAGCCGCTGCTCTGATTCAGCGACTGCAAACGTATAAAATTGTTTGCGAACGTCAGGAAATTCACCATATTCTGTGCTATGACTTGGTGAAAACCGCACATCGACATATTTATTCTTTCTGGATGTGTTTGGTGTGGTCTGCCGTAGCTGCCTCACGCTTCGTATGCTGACAGTAGGTGACATTAGGTGTTAAAGAAAGGTATTCATGAAGTTTTAACTACCACTTCTCAAAAAACAGAGATAATTAATTTATTCTCTGGTAGCCATGTAAACGTCTGCAGTCCGTAGAGATTGAAAAGATTGCGTATCACGCCAGTAGAGGAGCTGAAAATGGCGCAGTCCATTTGTAAACGGGAGTATCGTATGGTAATTCTTACTCTGCAATTGAAGGAGGATAACGCTATAAACAATACATCTTGAGTTGGTCGAAGAATACGACTACAATCTATGTTCATATGACACAGTGGTTACTTGGAGCGGATGATACTATTGTGGTTAAAGTAGTCTGAACAATGAAGAACGCAGTGGTAGACGTTTCTCTGTGAAGACCGACGTATCACAATACAGGCAACAGTTGAAGAACTGAAGATCCGACACGGATGAGTATTCACCAAGTGGCATGGCATTTTGAACATGAGAAGGTTCGAGACCTTCTTGTGTTGTGCATCTCCTCACACCCATTCACAATATTCAACGATGCGAGACAGCAGCTTATTTTATATCTTACGCATAAAAGTAACGCAGTGTCACACAAAAAAAATAGCTATTTTATGCTGAGAGGGACTGGAATTACGCTGTACGTGAATGTGAGTATCATTTATCAATTGCTGCGCTATGTACATTGTGTAAATGCCTCCAATTTGTTTTGTGGCTATGTTGTTGCGCACATCTTTCGAAGGACAGTTATTTCCCAACAGAATCTGGCGTCAGCGCACATGGAGTAGTAGATGAATCAAACTGTATTTTGTTTCGTCGTGACGGTTAATGTAATAAAACATAATTCCCTCGCTTAATTCAGAAAAAGTGTACAGCAGTGACTCGCAGTATGGAAACATTAACATATCATCACATCTAGAAATGAAATTAATCGAGAAAGCGCGTGAAAATTGACTCCCTGTGCTATATTCCTCTCGCCTCCTTTAATTACTGCCTATGTGTGCACCGGAGGGATACAACAAGCTAAGTTTCATAAAAATTGCTTGCAGCACAATAATTTGGCGGGCACTGTCACTTTATCTTGTGTGTGCTGCGACGTGTAGTGGGAAAGTTTTTCTTCCCCGCACATATTCACTCTTCACTGCAGACGTAATTAAATGGGCTTGAATGTACAGCGAACGGTGACAACATTTCGTTACCCTAATGGCAATGCAGTGAAACGCTCGTGTTAAATACCATCAGGCAATGCTGCTGCATGGTGCGGAACAGACCGACAAACACAATCTGCAAAATATCCAAGTAACCGTTTCCACCTCACTACGATGCAGTTATGACTTCGTAGCCGATTAGTTGCGTCAGTTGAGTAATTCTAGGTGCAGCTGCGAATTCTGTGGCCGTTTCATTGAATTTACGCGTGAAAGGCAATCAGCTTCGAACTTTCTCTGCTGTGGGATCTCGGATAAAAGCCAAACTTCGTTTCGCGTTAAGCAGTTGAGCGGATTCCGGTTCCCAGCTCTGTGCTGGCCTCAGAAAGTTTCTTTCTGTCTTTCCCGATTTTTCACGAAAATACTTTTAGAATTAACAACACTTCAGTCGGCTGAAGCGGTAAAACGACATACGGGTCTCGAACTACGCTTACAGCAGAGAAATGTGGTGTCAGAACACCCAGTAGGGGAAGGCAATCGACTAACTTTTACTGTATACCAGCTGAATGCCTTTAGGGGGCTCTACACATTCATTTATTGAAATTTCAGTTACCTCAACACTGTTAATGTAATTTTACCCAAGTTGTTGGACCGAATGAGATGGACAGCGTTTAAAACACTTAGCGCTTGGAACACTTGACTTTTATTCGATAAGACTACGATTACAATCGCTGTACAGCTGTCAAGATTTAGGTTTTCCGTTGCTTCAGGATATCCATTTAGGAGAACGGCAGGATGGCTCTGTGAAAAGCTCAAGGCTTATTTCCGTCTCCATTGCTGACAGACTGAACCAGTGATCATCACGTTCCCGACAGGATGCTGAAGTGCAACCTTTCATCCTCCTCAGCTACTCAATCTCGAGAATATGCGTCGCCACTTTGTTTTTCAGAAAGCATGACATATATAAGAGGGTGATCGAAACGTTTACTTTTGAGAGTGCTGCCGAAGCGTAAATACGAAGTAGCGCGACTCCGATGCGGGTATGAAAGCACCTACATGTAGGAAAGGGCTTAGGGCGGCATTCCTGCGTGCGATAAATACAGAGTGACAAGTGTTAAATTTTACCTTGATAAATTGCCGCTGCGACGTTTTCCGACCCCGTTTCTCATGGCGTTTTTAAATTATGGTTATAGTTTTGCGCGTCCCATGGGGCGTTTCCGCAATCGATTAGAACGCAGTTTCCTGCCTTTTCGGGGATGGCATTTAAAAATTCGATGACAAGTTAGCCATCATTTCGTTGCTAGCAATTGAATCCGTAAAGCTGTTGCATCACAATTGCAGTTAAACGTATGTCAACGACCCCACAGGGTTATTTTATATCCATTTGCAAACTGGCATTTCTAAACGCAGACCTATCACTGAATCTCGACAGCTGCGCTTACTAGAGACTTCTGATCCATTGGCGCACAGCCAAGCAGAGACAAATTGACGGGGCTCACTAATAGCCGCAACTTGTAGATTGTACCCCTTTCGTTGTTAATTCATTCTTACTCTCATGGTCATCTCCTCATGCTACTTTTCAATAACAAGCCACATCTCCTGTGGATTTACATTATTTGTCTTAATGTGGTGATTTGCATTTCCTTTGGACGCTCAAACGATTCGTTATAGCTGATCCTTTCACCCACTGATTCTTTCGCCTATACGGGCATTTTCCCACTGCAAAGGCGAGAGGATGCCCTGTATGTCTACCCGCTCCTCCTCCGTCTTTGACATGGCTGTTGGCGGAATAAGGTAAAGGGAAGCTCTACATGGCCTTTATAATGTAATAAAGTAATATGCTCTTGTGTTCCGGAGCGACGCAGTTCTGACAACCTGGCGGACATTATGGAAGCTTATTACCTCATGGATGCTCTACCTTCAGAGATACAGCGTGTGTCGGAGGACTACCTCAGTACATGAGGTACAGCAGACGACATCTTTGACGTTAGCACGACAGCTCACGTTGAGTCCTTTCGATTTCTTGGTAAAGTACGATTACTGTTTTTCAATCTCCCCAACTAGCTTCTCTCCTAGAGCTTCTTATAAGATAGATGTTCCACTGCACTGTCCTGGTAATGACGCCTGGCTATTTCTTGGGATTTAAACGGTACTCTGAAGAGCAAATTTTTTTTCTTACAATTAATGTTTTATTCTTTGATGTTTCATTAAAGCACCTCCGTCATGTTGTTGTGATCTTATACGGATACAAACTAATATCAGAGTGCTAGAAAATATATGTTACGTTACATATTGTTTTCTTGGTCTCGCTAGCCTGCCATATCTCTCGCGAGTTTCTGTTACTTTAACTATAGACAAATTGTGTACAACTAGATCTGATTGTATTTTGCTCGTTCCGGCTTTTGGTAGTAAATATTATTGGGCTGAAACTGCTGAGCTCCCTAAGCTTAACACTACTTAATGTAAATTAAACTAACTTTCGCTAAGAACACTCACACCCATGTCCGTGGGAGGACTCGAACCTCCGACGGTGGGAGCCGTGCCAACCGTCCAAGGCGCCTCAGACCACGCGGGTACCCCGTGCGGTCGCTCGTTCCAGAGCCTTGTACTAAACTTCATTTCTTGCGCTTTCACTGAAAAGGAACTGCAGCGACAACTCCGACACAAAATGACAGTCTCACGAAATCTGAGTATTTGAAACCTGTTCCCGTCTCCGTAATGCTTCCAAAGCTTCAGATTTATTCAAGAAGGACGCATTACATTCTCAGAAAAGAAAGGAAAAACAAACAAATCACAATTTCAGAAAAATCAGACAGATTCACAAATAGAGCAAGTCAATAAAGTGCTGGTACACCTCTGGCCCATATGAAAACAGTTATTCGGCTTGGTATTGATTTATGGACCTGTCGGATGCCCTTCTGACACAAAATAAATAAAAGAAGAAGAAACACCAGTACAACAAATTGTATCTAATTGGCGAGTAGGTAGTCGGAATTTCGATGTGGATGGAGGGCCCTGCCAGTAATGCTCGAAAGATTCTCAATTGGTTAAAGATAAAAAATGGTTCAAATGGCTCTAACCACTATGGGACTTAACATCGGAGGTCATCAGTCCCCTAGACGTAAAACTACTTAAACCTAACTAACCTAAGGACGTCACACACATCCATGCCCGAGGTGGGATTCGAATCTGCGACCGTAACAGCAACGCGGTTCCGGACTGAAGCGCCTAGAACCGCTCGGCCACAGCGGCCGGCGGTTAAAGTTCCGACGGCCTAGCTGGCCAAGGTAGAGTTTGGAAAAGCCGGCCGCGGTGGTCTCGCGGTTCTAGGCGCGCAGTCCGGAACCGTGCGACTGCTACGGTCGCAGGTTCGAATCCTGCCTCGGGCATGGATGTGGGTGATGTCCTTAGGTTAGTTAGGTTTAAGTAGTTCTAAGTTCTATGGGACTATTGACCACAGCAGTTGAGTCCCGTAGTGCTCAGAGCCATTTGGAAAACACGAAGAGAAACAATAGAAACACTCGTCTCGTGCGGGGTGACACCATCTTGCTGAAATGTAAATCCAGAATGGCCTGCTAAAGGACAACACAACGGACCGTAGAATAGCGTCGACGCGCACACGTGTAGGAAGGGTGCTGCAGATGACAACCAAAGCGGTTGTGTTATGAAATGAAATTTCACCCCGAACCATCACTTCCGGTTGTCGGGCCGTATGACGGTCTACAGTTTGGTATCCCATCGCTGTCCGGGGCGATTCCAGGCACTCCGGGGCTCAGTTCGACGCCGGACTGAAGACTGATGACTCTCTCTTCAAAATTGGCCCCGACGATCAGCAAGGACATCCAGCAACGTTATTAATCAGTGCCAAGCTCAATAAATGATCGCATAAGGACCAGAGGTGGAGCAGTGCGTTAATGACTTGCTCAATTTGCGAAGCACTTTCTCTTGAATAAATCATCCAATTTTTTCTGAAATTGTAATCTTTTGTTTGTCCCCATACGTACATAGCATCTACCGATTTCTGCCCCATTTCAATATCTCCTTTTTTTGTCTCAAAATGTAGAGGTGTTACCACAAATTACGAATATCCTACTCCCAATGCCTCCGGTGCTGGTGAGACCCCAGATCCTTATGGAAAGTGCGGAGATAATTCCTCTCAACGGGACATGGCTGATATTCAACTTCATTGTTATCTGTGATTCGCCACTTCCGATATTGACTAGACGTTAAACATTAAATGCTCTTCCTTCGCCCTTCAACTAAGTGCTCTGCAATATACAAGAGATTGTTCTAAGCAATGCTATATTGCACATTCGTCTGTATTTTTACGACGAAGTATGCTGTACGCTGCTTAGCAATGGATGCTAGCAGGTCTCTGTGATATAGCAGTCCGTATGCAGCGCTGCATACTGCACGTCATCCCACTAAGTCTTATCACTGACGACAATATCCTACCGCTCGTTATATATGAGGAAAGCCCAGTTCGGTTATTAAGGACAGGTCACCGGAGCAGCAACTCCAACTGTGGCCAAAACTGAACACCAATTGGAAACTAATGTCTGAATCTCTCTCCTGTTCCAGTTTTTGTTTACAATACCGTGCACGGTGGTTCAGTGGTTAATATTCTGGAATCCATTCCCTGGGAAAGTAAGTCAAATTCCAATCACACATCTACCTTTAGAGTTTGCATTGTTCATTGCTACGATGGTATAAAACGGGTAGACTATTAATGTTTTAGTCTGGTAAATATCAGTTTTGCTGCTCGTTTGCGCTACCGATCTATTTCTTTGCGTGATGCAACCTGACGGCAAAAATAAAATTTTAGTGGAAAAGTCTGTGACATGCGGTTTTTAATTCTTGAGCACTGGAATGCATATCTCTATATTCAAGTAGCGGTACAGTCTGCTTCAGACATCTGAAGAAGTGTCCTCTGAGCATGTGAAAAATATGCTCTGTCTTAACTGCAATGTGATAGTGAGCTCCGATTGAATGCATCGTTCCTTTGTTGCTGAAGTTTTGTAAGAAAATGATTAAGGGGGACCGGGCATGTTGGCAATCCCTGTTCAATCCTGCCTAGTCGTAGAACATGGGGTGTCTGGGAATCCTGCTGTCTCGGATCGCTAAACAACATTTAAACAAATTGTGACAAAGTTCTTCAGTATAACAATTCTAACATGGAGCTACATAGACTGTACAAGCAAGTAATGAGCTTCGACGCCTCCATTCGGGTCGTTAGTCTTGAAGCTCTAGAAATGGGCCGCGGCCAGTCGGGCACTGCGCTTATGTTCTCTCCGCATTGTTCTTCTGGAAGGTGGTCGGTCAGCGTGCAATTGGCTGACATCTTCTTCACAGCCCTCTCTATCTCTCGTTCCAGACTGGGGTGCCGGCGCTTGACTTTAGGTCCTACCTTAAATAATATAAAATTTATTCATATGAAAGGTACATTTTATGAGAACTATAGGGAACAAAAGCTTGTAAAAGATGTGGCCTGCAGGCTACGCATTTAGAACCACTTTAACAAAAGGATTTCTAAAAATATTGATTAGCTTTAGGGTAATAATTATTTCTGTAAAAAGTGGACATCAAAATAAGAAACGGTCTACATTCTTCTGTGTATGGAAGGCTCTAACTTCTTTGAGATTCATAAAATATGAAAACCCTCCTGTCAAAATATGCACAGTACTTAGGTTAGTGTATCCTGTAATTCTGAACAAATTCTGTCAAGTAGAAGCTGAGAAAACTTACACTTTATTCTTAAGAAACACAACTTACAGTAAACGGCCATTAAAGATGTCAGTGCATTCCAGTTCCCTAAGATGGGTTACCCGCATTCTCTTCAGTCTCTTTTTGAATTGTCCTTTTTCCTGCTCGTCTGCGTTGTCTTGCCTTTGTTTCAAAGCCTCTAACAGCTCTCTCTGATGTCCTAATTCTTTTTTTATTTAAACTTTATATTTGTTTTACCGTGAAACGAGCAACAGTTTGTAGCAATCTCTTCAGGACAACACACCTCGCAACATCTCCTTCATTGAACGTTGCCACTGCATGACAGACACCAAATTACGCAGTACTAATCGACACAAACACTGCCTTGTTAGTTCTTGCCCAGTACGTTGTTGATGAACTCATTAGGAATTCTGGGTGAAGACTTTTCTTCAATAGTCTTACATACGACAAATCTCTGAAAGTTTCATTCAAGACCTTCACTGTGGTAAAAGTTATAGCTGGTTTGTAAACAAATTTCCCACCATTCTGCTGTGCTCTGTTTTATTTGCACCATGAATCTCTTCCTGGAGGGCATAAGCCATGAACGGGTTTATCGTCTAAAGAAGTGAAACGAAACTACCGATATAACTTTTCTCATATTTTTTATGCTATTGATATTTTTCCTAGTGGCTAAGCCATAATAAATACGGATTTTATCTCTGATAGATTCTATGGGTCTATTCTACCGTCTAATCCTCTGACATCTTCCAACTTCTTTCCCTTGTACGCAGGGTTTAGCCGTCGCAGCAATTCGCTTTCGTACGTGACTCATCGACTTCAGTTTAGTGTTAGTTACATTTTCTCCACATGGCTTCTCTTCCTCAAATGCTTTGGAAGCCTCTTAGTCGCCATCTTCAAACTAACTGACGAGTATTACCTTCTTCAACTGTTCAGATTCCTGGAAACTGGTCACGCGTACACAATGTTTTGTCCAAATGAACGAATAAACCAGAAATAAGGCAGTTATTTATATGTACTACATATAACTGAAAAGACGATATCCCGTAGATTTTAATCAAAGAAATAAACAAAAACTAAAAATAAGAAGATTTCAACAAGATATCTACAATCGCTCGTTTCGAGTTATAGATTACTATTTACAATTCGCTTGGCGACACCAAATGTTAATTTAGAAAACTAGAACCTATTGCACCACATGGTATAGTAATGTTTGACACTCTATCGAACAATACTTCGTCCATTATTTTGCTTGCAATAATCTCGTCATTCTTGCAGTCTCAAAATTTTATCCCAAAAGCGTTAATATCAACAATACTTTTTCACGCACTCATCCGTCGTTCCTAGTCGCTCCGAATCTTGTAAACTCAACTCTGTCCACACGGCTCTCTCTGCTCACACAGACGACGCTCTGATGCCCCCACCATCGACTGCGTGCGCCAACGTCGCGCCTCTCCGAGGGCCGAAACCAATGACAAACATTCATTCGCCTTCCATGTGATCGTGAAAGGAGCACAAAATCCTTCTGGAGCTTTCCTTTGCGGCACTCTCAGCACTATTATTCTCAAGTAGAAGAGTGAATTGAAATATTCATTTTCGTATAAAAAATTTTAATCAGTTGCAGATTATTAAAGAATGTGAAGTAACGACACTGATTTTGGAGGATATTGTACCCTTCCAGGGATTCCTGTGGAAAGTAGACGACCAGTTGCCTTCCCCGTCGTTGTCTTGCGGGAGTGTCTGTTCCAGTTCTAAAGGCCTTGTTATCCACAGTATTTGAACAACAACCATCCTTCCTTTTTGTAATTAACTTATGAATACTCGGAATATTATACGAAAGTTACTGTTTATACAAAATTTCGTAGACGTCCTTCTGCATTGTCTTAAGTATTTACATACCGTTTCTTTAGTATTCCGAATATCAACGACTTGTCTTTTCTCCGCGAAAGAATGCTACATATGTGACAATAAAGTGCTTCTCAGACGTGCCTTGAATAGTCTGACACTGAGTTTATAGAATTGTAAGTAAATTCCTGGCTGTTTACCAACTTTCAGTTTGAGGTTGTTGCATGTTAATGTGGTGTGGACGCTTCAGTCTTCAAGAATAACCTGGCTTCGTTATCTCATAAGGCTCGCGCACCTGTGCAGAGCCACGTAACAGCAAAGCTTCCTTGCACGACTGAACAGCAATGCTTTGTCTTCAGCTGCACCATGTCTCAGTATTAGCTACGAACAGAAGCAAAAGCTTGTATAAATTTAACTACTATCCTCAACACTTGTCTAAACATTTAGACTGATATCACAAAATAAAGAACCTCGAAACGACGATTAATCGTCTCCATAGGTATGTCCATTGGTGACGACAGACTTGGCAACGGGTATGAAATATTTGGGGATTCTCAGCGCAGTCGTCTTTTGGAATACACACATCTCTGTGTGCTCGTCGAGATATACTGTGATCATAGACTGCTCTGGGACTAGCAGGTCTCATTGTTTGGACTAGTACATTGCAGAATTTACGAGGGCTGTTCGGAAAGTAAGGTCAGATCGGACGCGAAATGAAAATCACAGTGAGAATCAAAAATTTTTTTATCAAATGGTTCAAATGGCTCTGAGCACTATGGGAATTAACATCTATGGTCATCAGTCCCCTAGAACTTAGAACTACTTAAACCTAACTAACCTAAGGACAACACACAACACCCAGTCATCATGAGGCAGAGAAAATCCCTGACCTCGGCGGGAATCGAACCCGGGAACCTGGGCGCGGGAAGCGAGAACGCTACCGCACGACCACGAACTGCGGACAAACATTTTTTATCCACAACAGCTTAGTCACACCTTCCAGCTGCATCTATAAACAGTCGCCGCTCCAAACTAGACATTTGTCGTGGCTATGCACAAACTTTCCAATACCCTCGTCACAGGAAGCAGTCACCTGTGCTTTCCGCCAATTATATACGCTGATCTGCCTTTCGTTGCTTGTGCTAAAATGTAGTCTTCGTAGCCAGCGGTTCATGTGAGCAGAAATGAACACTTGAGAAAGCCAATTAAGGGCTATATTGTGAGTGATCAAACACTTCCCATCGAAAACGCTGCAGTAGCGTCTTCACTGCCCCTGTAAAATGCGGCTGAAAATTGTCTTAAAGGAAGAAACGCATGACATTTATGTTATGTGGGCTGCACAGCTTTAGGCGAAATATCTCACCAGCTCCATATACCTGGCGGGAGACACTGTTGTTTTAGGCATTTCTACGTGATCAGTTTGCGCTCTGAACTGAAAACAGCGACGTGAAGGGATCGACAGGCACGCTTAAACACTGCCCAAAACATCTCTACAAAGTTCCATGGATTTTCACACTGGCTTCCATTTCGTGCCTAATTGGACCTTACTTTCCGAATACGCCTCGTATCTGGGTCACACGCAGAAATTAAGTTTCCCTTAGTTTCAGTTCAAGTAGCCAAAAAAACGTGTTACGTTTAATGCCACAGATCTCTAACAGGACTTCTGCTTACCTCTAATGTTCACCTTGAGATACAACGTCGGTTTTGTCAAGTCTCTGTCGCACTTGCTTTATGATCTGTCATTTCGCTTAATGGATGATGAGGAAGTTCCTATCAATAACGTTATGATATCGGGTGCAGCACCTGTTACCCACAGAATCTGTTCCGTACTCGTGAATGAACATCATATATATCTCTACACGATTCCTCGCAGTTTTTGACATTTTATTTGTCACTGTTGTCCGGTATAGTTAATCGTAACATACACTACGATCGACTGGCCACATCGGGCACGACTCTTAGATCTTCAGCCGTCTTCACAGGGGACGGGGGAGCTAACGTTGATGTGGACGAGACAGCTGACTTCACGTGAGACAGCGCCGTCGGCACACGGGACTCGCTGGATAACGTGACTTAGCGCTCTCCAGCGGCCGTTTTCGGCTTCATTTGAGTAGAAAACCACACGGTTCCTTTAAGAAAATGCTTGCGCGTAAAATATCTGCGTTCAGTCTGTTAGTGATTGTCGCAGAAGAGCAGAGAAAATCGCGAAGAGATTGTGCACTAGTCAGTCACTAGAACAGGGACTTACTTTAGAAGAACATTACATAGCGCTGTACGGCGATCTGTGATGCATATTACTAGAAATTATTCGATAACTCAATTCGCGCACCCAGGTTCGTCGTTCAGTACACCATCGCAGGCGCTTCTGTCTGTGATGCAGCGTCAAGGGTAACCGCAGCCATGGTCTCCGAGCTGCTGCAAACGTCGTCGAACTGTTCGTGCAGATGGTTGCTGTCTTGCAAACATCCCCATATGTTGACTCAGGGATCAAGACGTGGCTGAACGATCTGTTACAGCCCTGTGGATAAGATGCCTGTCATCTCGACTGCTAGTGATACGAGGCCGTTGAAATCCATCACGGCGTTCCGTATTACCCTCCTGAACCCACCGATTCCAAATTCTGCTAAGTCATTGGATCTCGACCAACGCGAGCAGCAATGTCGCGATACGATAAACCGCAATCGCGATAGGCTACAATCCGACCTTTATCAAAGTCGGAAACGTGATGGCACGCCTTTGTCCTCCTCACACAACAACGTTTCACCAGGCAACGCCGGTCAACTGCTGTTTGTGTGTGAGAAGTCTGTTGGAAAGTTTCCCATGTCAGCACGTTGTAGGTGTCGCCACCGGCGCCAACCTTGTTTGAATGCTCTGAAAAGCTAATCATTTGCATATCACAGCATCTTCTTCCTGTCGGTTAAATTTCGCTTCTGTAGCACGTCATCTTCGTGGTGTAGCGATTTTAATGGCCAGTAGTGTTATATCGACTATCGAGATAATACAGGGTGTTTATAAATGAATATCGGGGTTTTAACGCTTTATAATTTTTATTATATTAAACTTACAGTTATAAATGATATGGCAAATGAAAGAGCAACTCAAACTGTTTTACCAAGAACCTTATAAATGTTCAATGTGAGCACCATTTGTCACACGGCACACTTCAAGTCTATAGCCCAGTTCTTCCCAAAAGGATGATAAGTGGGCCTTCAGTGATTGTACCAACAGCTGCTTCAATCTGGTTTCTTAATTCAGGGAGGTCTGCTGGTAGGGGAGGCACGTACAGAAGATCCTTGATGAAGCCCCAAAGAAAAAAATCGCATGGCATGAGGTCGGTTGAAAGTGGAGGCCATGCAAAACAAGCCCTGTCATTGAGACCCTTTCGAACTTTCATTTGACTTATCATTTATAACTGTAAGTTTAATGTAATAAATATTATAAAATGTTAAAACCTTGATACTCATTTATAAACACCCTGTACTTCTATTAAATGAATAAGAAAGACTCAGATCTTTTAGAAAACAAACGGTAGGAAAACAACACAGCTCAGGACACTATCAACTGCGCTACAGTTTCGACATTGCTGCAAGGTCTCTGTATATGACACACTCTCTAAAGACTGTTTCTACAAATATCACGATTTAATATTTACTATGCAAATTGTTCCACAAAGACGCACTTTTCTATATCATCACTGTGCCGTAGCACTAAAATTGTATACTTTGTTAGCACACATGTTATAACTGAAAACATCAACTACAGAAAGCCGTTAACTACACGGATGTAGTTTACTATCATTTTATTACAACACATCGTAGATGAAACGATGCGTTCTCGATAGATCCTCAGTTCGCTGACACTTTGTAGCAGCTTATATTCTTACCATGCAGTCCACGGAAAAGAAAACCCACCAAATACGGTGTTTAATATCATATAACGTAGCAGGTCCTATCTTCTGCTTGTCACGTAAAATAAAGTCGCATCTCTCTGGCCAATAATCAAGAAAGGTAGTAGGAGTAATCCACTTAATTACAGGCCCATATCGTTGACATCGATATGCAGCAGTATGGGTCTAGAAAACATCGTTCCTGTAAAACACAACTAGCTCTTTATTCACATGAAGTGCTGAGTGCTATTGACAGGGGATTTCAGATAGATTCCGTATTCCTGGATTTACGGAAGGCTTTTGACACTGTACCGCACAAGCGGCTCTTAGTAAAATTTCGTGCTTACGAAATATCGTCTCAGTTATGTGACTGGATTTGCGATTTCCTGTCAGAGAGGTCACAGTTCGTAGTAATTGACGGAAAGTCATCCAGTAAAACAGAAGTGATTTCAGGCTTACCCAAGGTAGTGTTATAGGCCCTTTGCTGTTACTTATCTATTTAAACGATTTGGGAGACAATCTGAGCAGCCGTCTTCGGTTGTTTGCAGATGACGCTGTCGTTTATCCACAAAAAAAGTCATCAGAAGATCAAAACAAACTGCAGAACGATTTAGAAAAAATATCTAAACGGTACAAAAGTGGCAGTTGACCCTCAATCACGAAAAGTGTGAGGTCATCCACATGAGTGCGAAAAGGAACTCGTTAAACTTCGGTTACACGATAAATCAGTCTAATCTAAAAGCCGTAAATTCAACTAAATACCTTTGTTTTACTATCACGAACAACTTAAATTGGAAAGAACACAAAGAAAATGTTGTGGGGAAGGCTAACCAAAGGCTGCGTTTTATTGGCGGGACACTTAGAAAATGTAACAGACCTACTAAGGAGATTGCTTACAATACGCTTGTCCGTCCTCTTTTAGAATACTGCTGCGCGGTGTGGGATCCATACCAGGTAGGACTGACGGAGTACATCAAAAAATTTCAAAGAAAGGTAGCACGTTTTGTATTATCGCGAATTATGGGCGAGAGTGTCACAGAAATGATACAGGATTTCGGCTGGAAATCATTAAAAGAAAGGCATTTTTCGTTGCGACGGAATCTTCTCACGAAATTCCAATCACCAACTTTCTCCTCCGAATGCGAAAATATTTTGTTGACACCGACCTACATAGGGAGGAACGATCACCACGATAAAATAAGGGAAATCAGGGCTCCTACGGAAAGATACAGGTGTTAATTCTTTCCGCGCGCTGTACGAAATTGTAATAATAGAGAATTGTGAAGGTGGTTCCGATGAACCCTCTGCCAGGCACTTCAATGTGATTTGCAGAGTATCCATGTAGATGTAGATGTAGATAGATGTTGCTCTCCACGATGCAAATATCTAACAGACCGGATTGTTTATTTCATGTTTCGCTGTGTCGTCGAACACCGAGCAAGGCAGGCAGTGGTTAGCACACTGGACTAGCATTCTGGAGGCCATCCTTATTTAGGTTTCCGTGAACGCTCAAGCCAAATACCGGAATGGTTCCTTCAAACGGGTACGGCCGCATTCCTTCTTCATCTTTCCTTAATCCGACCTTGTGCTTCGTCTCTATGACCTGGATGTCGACGGGACGTTAAACACCATTCTCCTCATCCTCCTGTGTAATGGAACGTGGAATTCCACGCAGTAAAGTCATCAGCTCCCAGTGCAAATGCGTTTCCACTTCCGGTGAGAGAATAGTTTTAGTGTGTATGACGTTACGTGATTATTTCTTATCTGTCCCTCCACGATCACGAGCAAGCGCATAGTGTCGTTTCTAATTGCGACTTTACAGCAAGGTCCGTTCACATAACTTTTGAAACAATCGTTGCATAAAGCGATACCTTTTAAAAACAAAGAAAAACAGGTGAAAATGTTGTCAAAGCTTAATAAAATAATACTGACGTTACAGATCTTTATGTAGACAAAGAGTTCCTCATTTGACTGTTTGGTTGGCTTAAAAATTAAAATAAGGAACAGTCTCATTCATACAGGATTTACAGTGGTAATTTTGAACACATTTTTAATTAATGGAGGACATAGTGAGATATTAATGCAACAGATGTACCTCGTGTGCTGCAAGTCTGTGAGAACGTTAGGAGTCATTACCTCGCTTACACAGCTAGTAATTTTGATGCGAGTTTCCGTCTGCATCCTTGTGGTAGCCACGAATACATTACGAGCCGGAAAATTCACGAATCTGACAGTTTCAGACGAGACGACCGAGCGCATATTTTAATTACGGCGTCCCTCTAGCGGGCGCTGGTAGTAGTAGGAGGGGATGGGGTGGGGGTGGATGGTGTGGTCGGGGGGCTGGGACGGTGGCTCTGTAATTAAGGCCTGCCAGCGCCTCCAGCCAGCCGCCGGATAACCTCGTTCGTCACATCTCGTCGCGTCTTGCGTGCGCGGGCCGCGGCTTTGTGGGTTGCCGTCGGCGCGGGAGGCGTCAACACGCAGCGAAATGTCTTCACGGCGGAGCCCCAGTATATTAAGGTACGATACTGTTCGGCTCCAACAGCCATGGTAGAGAATAACTTAACCACGAAAGAAAGAGAGGACGGATGTGAACATACCGCTCGAGCCGTCTGGTCTCTTCTTCTAGCATAATTCGGCTAACTGTGGACCACGCAAAATTCGGCATTTTTTTCAGTTTTATTTAGCAGTTGATAGCCAGTAAATTATCGTTCGTGGACATGTCTGCCCCTGGAGGTATTTTGCAGGTAATTATATGTTTTCGAAACCTCTGTCTTACCATCATACAATCATTTTAAAAATCCCATATTAGCGTCTTGAGCTGCTGGTAAAATTATTTCTATAACCAGCTTCAGTCGAGTAACAATCATCAGATTCTTAACGGTATTGATAGTGTTGTGTTGGCAGAAGAGCCAACACCGTGTTAGTAATGGAGGCCGAAATGCACGCATTTTAGCTCACGCTGGCTGGCGTGAGGAGGGAAGAACTATATTGACGTGAGGAGGGAAGAACTATACTGACGCGAGGTCTGGAACATGACAAGGAATTAGAATTCTGAAAGCGGACGTAATTAATTTGATACTTAACTTTAATCCATTAATGACGAACGTCGCTCTAACGGTACATGATTCACAATATTATCTGTTCAGATTGTAGTAACTGAATATGGCGCCTTGTTTGGTCGTAGCAAATGACGTGGCTGAAGGCTATGCTAAACTGTTGTCTCTGCAAATCAGAGCGTATGTAGACAGTGAACCATCACTAGCAAAGTCGGCTGTACAACTGGGCCGAGTGCTAAGGAGTCTCTCCAGACCTGCCGTGTGGCGGCGCTCGGTCTGCAATCACTGATAGTGGCGACACGCGGGTCCGACGTATACTAACGGACCGCGGCCGATTTAAAGGCTACCACCTAGCAAGTATGGTGTCTGGCGGTGACACCACAGATAGCACCATGTTAGGCGAAATATAAAATCGCTACTGTCACGTGACAAAACCATAAATAATACACTGTTATAAGCCGGCCGCGGTGGCCGTGCAGTTCTAGGCGCTGCAGTCTGGAACCGCGGGACTGCTACGGTCGCACGTTCGAATCCTGCTTCCGGCATGGATGTGTGTGATGTCCTTAGGTTAGTTAGGTTTAAGTAGTTCTAAGTTCTAGGGGACTGATGACCTAAGATGTTAAGTCCTATAGTGCTCAGAGCCATTACACTGTTATCATATCGCAATACAAATTACACCGTTTCTATAGATTTTATAGATAACAGCGTAATGTTAATGGTTTTATCACCTGACGATAATGACTATGTATTTTGCTTAAAATGATGCTGCGAACCCTTTTATGAACCTGACGATGGCTGGACAACTGAGACTTGTTGCACAAATAAATTATTTTACTGGCAGCTCAAGCCGGTAATATGACGTTTTTGCAATTCATCCCGAAAATTGTAGTCAGTCTGAAAGTCTCTATCGTCTCCAGGTCTTTTCCACGTATGAAACCTTCTTACGTTATTTTTAAATGAAGTGTTAACGATGATCAAATTGTGTTCTGTACAGAATTATACTGGGCTACTTCTTCTTTCATTCCTTTCTCCGGGTCCACGTTCTATTATTTTCCCTTCACTTATTTTCCCTACTGTCGAATTTCAGTTTCTCATCACAAATTTTCCTCTCCTGTAACTATCGGAGAATTTTATTTTATCCTACACTCAGACTTCAAAAAGAATATAATAATTCCAATCCCACAGAAAGCAGGTGTTGACAGATGTGAGAATTACCGAACAATCAGTTTAATAAGCCACAGCTGCAAAATACTAACACGAATTCTTTACAGACGAATGGAAAAACTAGTAGAAGCCGACCTCGTGGAAGATCAGTTTGGATTCCGTAGAAATACTGGAACACGTGAGGCAATACTGACCTTACGACTTATCTTAGAAGAAAGATTAAGGAAAGGCAAACCTACGTTTCTAGCATTTGTAGATTTAGAGAAAGCTTTTGACAAAGTTGACTGGAATACTCTCTTTCAAATTCTACAGGTGGCAGGGGTAAAATACAGGGAGCGAAAGGCTATTTACAATTTGTACAGAAACCAGATGGCAGTTATAAGAGTCGAGGGACATGAAAGGGAAGCAGTGGTTGGGAAGAGAGTAAGACAGGGTTGTAGCCTCTCCCCGATGTTATTCAATCTGTATATTGAGCAAACAGTAAAGGAAACAAAAGAAAAATTCGGAATAGGTATTAAAATCCAGGGAGAAGAAATAAAAACCTTGAGGTTCGCCGATGACATTGTAATTCTGTCAGAGACAGCAAAGGACTTGGAAGAGCAGTTGAACGGAATGGATGGTGTCTTGAAGGGAGGATATAAGATGAACATCAACAAAAGCAAAACGAGGATAATGGAATGTAGTCGAATTAAGTCGGGTGATGTTGAGGGTATTAGATTAGGAAATGAGACACTTAAAGTAGTAAGGGAGTTTTGCTAATTGGGGAGCAAAATAACTGATGATGGTAGAAGTAGACTGGATATAAAATGTAGACTGGCAATGGCAAGGAAAGCGTTTCTGAAGAAGAGAAATTTGTTAACATCGAGTATAGATTTAAGTGTCAGGAAGTCATTTCTGAAAGTATTTGTATGGAGTGTAGCAATGTATGGAAGTGAAACATGGACGGTAAATAGTTTGGACATAGAAGCTTTCGAAATGTGGTGCTACATAAGAATGCTGAAGATTAGATGGGTAGATCACATAACTAATGAGGAGGTACTGAACAGGATTGGGGAGAAGAGGAGTTTGTGGCACAACTTGACCAGAAGAAGGGATCGGTTGGTAGGACATGTTCTGAGGCATCAAGTGATCACCAATTTAGTATTGGAGGGCAGCGTGGGGGGTAAAAATCGTAGGGGGAGACCAAGAGATGAATACACTAAGCAGATTCAGAAGGATGTCGGTTGCAGTAGGTACTGGGAGATGAAGAAGCTTGCACAGCATAGAGTAGCATGGAGAGCTGCATCAAACCAGTCTCAGGACTGAAGACCACAACAACAACAACAACAACAACAACAACCTACACGTTTACAATCTTTCTATCATCTGCGAAGCTGGTTGTCGTATGAACTTGTGCGATTGCGATGGATATTGCTTTCATGTCTATCTTGGTTATGATAACGTGCTTACTATGCTGTTTCGTAGTATCTTATTCAAAGTTCGATCTACTCCAGCGCGACCGCTATCTCATTTTCTGTTTATAATCCTGTACTCATCTGACCAACAGTCCTGATCTTCCTGCCACCGCACTTCACACTGTAACTTTGATCTATTTTCCTTCTTTGAATTCTCTAGCCTACCAACCCGAATAAGGGATCTAAGAGTCAACGCTCCTACCTGTAGATTGCAAACTTTCCTTCGCCTGATGACGATACCTTACTGAGTAGACCCCGCCAAGAGGTACTAATGGGGGACAACTTTACTTCCACAATATTTTAACCTAGAGGATACCACCATCAATAAGCCGTGCGGTAGAGCTACGTGTCCTTGGGAAAAATAACGGCTTTCATTCGTTTATAGTAGCACACACCGAGGCCAGTGAGCCGTCCGTCTTCCTTTTACCAAATTCTTTTGCTATGGTTTTGCTGTGGCTTGTAATTTCTTGAATAATTCGATTGTTCTCCCGAAATTTTCTCATCAGAGAGTTTCGTGTGCAGCCAGCGGGAGGCTTTTTGGGATCGTGCGCTTTGCCTTGTTTTTCGGAGTGGGGAGTAGCGCAGTGGGTTGTGCGGTGGCTCCTGAGAGATTCTGAAAATGAGGCGGACTGTGACGACAGACGCCGGGGTAGTCAAACGGCTGTAGTGTGTCTACGGCGGCTGTTTCTTGTGTAATAGCATGGTCCGGCTTTCCATTGCTACAAGCATGTGCGTCTCGAAGGGCTCTGTTAACATCCTGAAGAGCAGATCAGGAGACTGTGTGTTGTTTTGGAATTTCGTGAAGCGCACTCTTGTGGGGTTTCCAGTGAACTGGTGACATTGTGGCACACTGTTACGGGCGTTTTGTCAGTTATTCTTACTCTGGTGTCATGTCGCCGCCGTACTAATTCTAACTGGTCTAGAGAGCTAAGCTATCGGTCGGTAGCTTTCTTCTGCCTAATCCTCCAGAAAGCGGTGAGAATATTTGTACTACTTATACTATTGGCGCTCTAGTTATATCTGAAAGCTGAGTTACGTATATTCTCCTATCAACACTTCAACACCGCTGCGACCTTAAGTTGGTCACGTTTAGTTAACATCCAAATCAATAGCTGTTGCACGTAACAAGTCTCTACATTGATAAGCCGAAGCATTATGATCGCCGCCCACTGTGATGTTGGAAGGCGCTGGTGGCATTGCGGGAACGAGACGCGTTAACAAAAGGATGTAGGAGAAGCAAACTCGGAAGGGGAATCACCCTAGCGAAGATATGGGCTGAAGGTGGGGAAATCCTTTGAGAAAAGCGACTATGACAAAGGGCAGAGAATTATTATGCAAAGTCTGTGAACGAGTATCTTGAAATCGGTGAAGCTGTTCCAATGTTCACGTTCTACTATCGTGTGCATCTATGTAAAGAGTTAGGAAGACCGTGAAGCTACCACTACGCGCTAAATGGTTGGACATCAACTATTCCTCATAAAACGTGGGGTTCGGAGGCTTGTCTGGTCTGTAAAATATGATAGACGGTGATCTGTAGCAACAGTGCCGAAAGTGCACAATGCCGGTGTACATTGCTGAACATGGACCTCCGCAGTAGACCACCCTACGTGTTCACATGTTGGCCCGACGACATCGTCAGATACGATTGCAGTGGGTACGGGACCATCGGTACTCAACCGTCGGTCAATTGAAAAGTGTCGGGTTTACGGGTGTATCAGACTTTTGTTACAGAAGACCAGTGGTCATCTCCATAAACGCCATAATCGAGGTGTATGGTGGCTCGAGACGAACACCCGACACAGACGCAGGCTGGTGGGAGCAGCGTGAGATTATGGGATATATTCTCCAGCGCTTGCATAGGACCTGTGGCAGTAACCGAAGACACACTACTAGGTGCTAAACATCAGCATTCCTACATGCTTGATGTTTCCCCAACGCCTTCAGGGGCACAGCATCCATTTTGCTGGGTACAGTCTTGGCGACCCCTGTGTACCTGGGCTGGTGACCGTCACCATAAGCTCTGAGGATGCTGTAGCGACCGTCGTGCAGTGCAAAGGGGAAATGTTGTGTGTCACAGGGAATGGCGATCTTGGCATCGTGAGGATGGTACAAACCTCTATAAATAATCTCACTCTCAAGGTGTGCTACGCGGTGGTGAGATGCATCGCTGTTGAGGAGGAACAGTCGTTAATATAAACCTTATCGAGGCAAGTGAGGCTTTATCTGGGTGGACTTACTTCCTTAGCTGCTTGTGGGAACACAATTAAGCCTAAACCTCACGTTTCTACTCTCAGCAGTTCACGAGGGTTGTTAGGCAATATTAACACCCAAAATCTTAAGAGGGCTCGTGTGGCTAGCCCAAATGGGTCATTTCTGACTGTCAATGGCAGTAAGAAAAGTGACAGATCATATCCTGTAGTACATATGTTTTTGTTGTGATGAAACATGTGGACAGTTCTTTTGAAAAATTATTACCATTCTATACCCATGAAGCTCTTGAGGGACTTATGGCAACTCAAACAGATCAAGATGCTGCGGAATGGCAATGTCTTGCTGAAGACTATGAAGGATCACCAGGTGCAGCAGCTGCTGAATCTCAAGCTACTTGGAGAATATCTTAACAGTGAGCGGCACACTAGACTGATTAGTGTTAAAGATGTCTCTGCAAGTCAAGACATCATGGTATGGATACAAAAGAACTGCAGTAAGATTCGGCAGGTTCACGGATGATTTAGCCCAAAACGTTATGAAGAGGATTGATGGTGATACCCAAAAGTCAGTTTCATTTATTCTCACATTCAGTCTGCCGAAGTTGCCAGAGTGTATTGCACAAGCCTTTCTCTGCCTTATGTCCCAGATCCAATGCGGTGCTTCAAGAGCCAGTTCTTTGCTCACTCCAACATGGGTTGTAACATGTGGGCTACATATGGACGATGTGGCAGCATGCCACACGAAAAGGGTTTTCAAGGTATTCAACTACACAGGTGTGTTACCTGCTCCCAGGCCCATCCAGTTGGACTTGCGTCATCTGTGAACTTTCCGACTCTTGTTGCAGCTTTTTGTATCCATACCATGATGTCTTGACTTGTGTAAATATCATCAACACTATTCTTTGCTGAAGAAAGGACGACTCTGAAACATTAAAGTCACACAATGTGTGTAGCAAATCCCCATGGCAGACATTAGAAGAGATCCAGCAGAGTGTTTCGGTTCCATCAGCCTTGCCGCTGCCCCTAAATCCAAGCTGGGGACAAAGGCCAAATGGACAAAGTGGTAAACTCGAAAGCCGCTAGATCATACGCTGTCTACTGGATCTGATGATGATAATACCAAGGCTGATACCGCCATCAAAGTTTGCTCGAGGGAACCATCGAGTCTCTAAGTCACCCGTCCTCCGTTGCCAACTCGCCACCGTGGAGGCGGAAGGGGAAAGACAGGGTAAAGCCCACCATTAAAATGGCTTCCATACTGTGGACACATGTGGAGGAACTGAAACTGCTAGCACAGTAACGTCCACTTACTTGTATTTGGAGGAACCGTGTTTCAAAGCGTCTCTGAGGCTCTAATAGCCCTTATAGAACAACTCCCATGACTACTTTTCCCACTGGGAGACTTCAGTGCCCTTAATATATTGTGGGGTTCGAACTCTGCGTGCTCTCATGGTTGTGTGTTGGAGAGCCTCATGCCATCTCAGGAGCAGTGCATTCTAAACACAGGCAACCCACTCACTTGTTTGCTGGTATTGGATCATTCCTGCCCTCGACCTCCCTTTCTGTTCTCCAGCCCTTGTGGACTCTCCTCAGTGGGGTCACTGATGACCTTCATTCCCGTGAACACTTCCCATTTCATATTCACCTACCAGATAGAGCTCTCCTTGAAAGGAAACAGCCAAAACGGATGATCAGCAGAGTGAAAGGGACAATGTTCAGCGAGTTGGCTGTGTCTGAGTGCAGCGACAGGATCCAGGAGTGGCTGGACCATCTCATGCGAGTAATACACCATGCCACTGACCTTTACATCCCAAAGTCTTAAGAGACCTCTGTGCCTTGATGTACTGATCAGTGTCATGCAGTCATTTTGGTCACACGTACATCTCTACAGCAGTTTAAGAGCCGCCCACTGGCGAAAAACCTTAAAGTCTTTAACTAGTGATGGCAAAGGCTCGACGCCTCACCAAGGAGAGCAAGGGAAGGTCACAGAAAATGTTCGTGGACTCTATCAAACATTCCACCTATTTTACTACAGCAGCGGAAGGCATCATGAGGATTTCTGGTAAAGGCAGTCTGTCACCTATAGCAGCGTTGTGGACTCAGGAGTGTCTCCAAATAACAACTGGCGATATTGCACAAACAATGGCAGAGCATTTTGCGCTGACTTCTGCCACTGTCAACGACGTTACAGCGTTCAGCTTTTTGTCGTTACCGTTCCACCATTGAGAGGGTGAGCTGGACTTCAGGTCTAACAATTTAGAGACCTATAACTGTCCATTCTCCACGTGGGAGCTGGATGTGACACTGACTGCGCATAGTAGCGATCAAATCTGATACACCGTGCTGTGGAACCTGAAACCAGCGTCCAAGAAAATACTCTTACAAAGTTTTAATTCGATACGGCAGACAGGAAACTTACCAAACTCGTGGAGGGAGGAAATTTCGATTCCTCTTATGACACCGGACAAGAACTAAACGTGTCCCAGCAGTTACTGGAGCGTTGCCTTAACGAGCTGTGTAGGAAAGACCCTGTATCGAATGTTTGCCTTGGATGTTGTGGACCAAGTAGCTCCTAAGTCACTCTCAGTGTGGATTCAGAGGTTCCAATCCACTGTCGACCATCTGGCATTGCTAGAGGCGGCTATTCAGCAACTTTTCTAGGTAAACAGCATAGTATAGGCATATTTTTTGATATCAATAAGGCGTACGGTACTACTAGGAAACAACTTGTTCGAGGACGGCTTCATCAATGCGCCTTCCATGGCATTCTCCCCATCTATATTAGTTCGTCTGTAACAAAGCGCTTTTTGCGGTACCGAGCTGGTGACGGGCAGAATAATGGTGCTGCTCAGGGCAATGTTTTGAGTATTACCCTCTTTGCAAAAGCGACAAACAGAATCACGTTTACGCTAAAGAGTCCTGTACAGTGCTCCTTATTTGTGAATGGTTTTGCAGTTTTCTGTTCCTACAGTATTATAACAGCAACTCATCGGATGCAACTTACATTGCAGATCGTGTAGGACTTGGCTGCAAAGACTGGCCTCATGTTTTCTGCAGAAAGATGTGTGTGTGGTTATTTTAATCGTTCTCGGCGTATTTTTAATTTACCTTTTTAATTTGCCTATATGGAACACCGTCCTCCCTTTTAAAGACTCTGTGCGGTTTTTGGTCCACATTTTCGACTCGAAGCTGTCATTGTTGTATGAGAGACCTGAAGGCCCAGGCGCAGAAGACACTGAACATTTTAAAGCGTCTTAGCCACAGGCCTTGGAGACTGGACAGGGTATGTCTGCTCTAATTTTATAGGGCTTTCTTTCGATGGTAGCTTAACTATGGATGCACACTGCATGGGTCAGCGAGGCCTTCGTACCTGAAAATCATTGACGTGATACAGCACGAGAGTATCAGACTGTCCGCTGGTGCTTACAGGACCAGCCCCATACCCAGTGTTTGTGTTGAAAATGGAGGTAGATTCTCATAGTGCGTGAG
This sequence comes from Schistocerca nitens, assembly GCF_023898315.1. NCBI lineage: Eukaryota > Metazoa > Arthropoda > Insecta > Orthoptera > Acrididae > Schistocerca > Schistocerca nitens. Next base: position 291,039,023 of record NC_064614.1, on the reverse strand, counting down.
GCTTACAAGGTCCTCGCTACTCCCACTTCCCCAGCATACCATACAGTTGGTCGTCTAGCTATGGAACGCCTTTTTACGAATCGTCCACAGGCAACGAGACCTTTTGGGATTAGTTTAGAATGTGTGCCGGCCGAAGTGGCCGTGCGGTTAAAGGCGCGCAGTCTGGAACCGCAAGACCGCTACGGTCGCAGGTTCGAATCCTGCCTCGGGCATGGATGTTTGTGATGTCCTTAGGTTAGTTAGGTTTAACTAGTTCTAAGTTCTAGGGGACTAATGACCTCAGCAGTTGAGTCCCATAGTGCTCAGAGCCATTTTTTTTTAGAATGTGTACTGAAGTCCCTTGATATTGGGTATGTACAGGTTCAAGTCGGGGGTTTCAACCGACTGCCATCCTGGTTACTGCAGAGGTGTAGTGTAGTTTTAGATTTAGTGCAATACAAGAAATATTGCACTACATGTCTCTGTTTTTAATGTGGTATTTTCCGGAATTTTAAATGAGCACCACAATTACGTGGCTGTCTTCACGGATAAGTCTAAACAGGGGGACCCCATTGGTTGCTCTGTTGTTTTTCTAGACGTGTCCTCGAGATTCGGTTACCTCCAGAGTTCACTGTATTTGATGCCGAACTATGTGCGATGTTGATGGCGCTGAAGCAAAAGAGATATACCGTGCCTGTTGAATTTCTCGTCTGTTCCGACTCCCTCACTGCCCTTCAGTTTCTACTCCGCTGATAAAGTAGTTCAGGTTACCTGGGAAGTCACTCTCCAGCTATAACGGCTGGAGAAGTCATTTTGCTGGGTGCCAGTTCACATGGGTATTGCAGGGAACGAAAGGACGGATATAGCCATCCTCGGCTTGTTCAGAGGATCATCGCTCGGCATGCTATCATCTCGCTGTTGAGGTACAGTGTCATACGTCGGTGGAACGACAAGTGGCTGGTAGTGAGAAACTATAAGCCCTCGTCTCGTAAAGTCGACAACGGGGCCGTGGCGTCCTCCTTCCACCCGTGTCGATGGGAGGAGGTCCTACCTATTCGTCTTCGCACAGGACACAGCTCAATGAGTCATGGCTTCTTGCACCGGCGCGACGATCCTCCATTGTGTGGTGCTTGTGGCGTACACATCACTGTGCGCAACATTTTACTAGACTGTGTTCCATTTTGGGACCTAGTTGCAGCGGGAGATTTGCTGGCAGATCTGCCCCCTGTTTTGTCACTTAAATGAATGTGGTGAGAGTTTTAAGGTTTTTTGACTGTCCAACTTGTTTCTGCAAGTTTTAGGGAGATGGTCGTAATGTGTCAACAGGATGACTGGCTCACCCACGTTTCTTGTAAACGGCCAGTCAGTCACAATTCCCTCAGCCTTTCTTTTAGCTCTTGTGGTTTTACTTCTATATTTAATCGCATGTGCAGAACCTTTCAGCCTCCATCCGTTGTCTTAAGCGTGTGAGATGAGTCACTGGCTGAGTGACTGCAAATTACATGGGACTGAGTGAATGCTTGTCATTTTATATGCTTCTTCTTTACTGCGTAACAGCAGTTTTAGTCATTTTCTCCACATTCGTTTCTTTTAGTATGTGTAAAGGTGCTAACGACTTCTGGCTGAGGTCACACACACACACACACACACACACACACACACACACACACACTCTCTCTCTCTCTCTCTCTCTCTCTCTCTCTCTCTCTCTCTCTCTTCCCCTATGGCGACGTAATCTTTCAGCAGTATTTTGTAATTCGACATGACTGTACGATCCTTGGTGGCAGAACCGTGCTACAGTGATTTGCAGAGCATCATAGTGAACTCACAATGACGTCTCAGCGACCATATTCGCTTGATGTAAATCATATGGTACCCATCTAGGTCGCTATCTGGCGCCATCACCGACTACTCATATCAGCGGCCCGTTATTTACGTGAATTGAACGACCTGTGGGTAGACATCGAATGCCACATAACTCCATAAATCTAACAACAAAATGTCGGGTCCCTGATACGCAGAATCAGTGATGTATTTTGTTTCAAAGACGGACAAACAAGCTATTAAGCAGGTGGTCATTATGTTTTGGCTCATCGGTGTAAGTATAAGACTAAGAGTAGTTATGTTGTTTGCGTGTGGTAATAAATCTGTGTTTCACGTACTTCTACCCAAATGATCTTCTTCGTTAACGAATTGTAAGGGCCACCTTTATGACTGATGCTCTGATAAAAACCCAGGAAACATCCATTTGACAGTGGGGCTAGTACTTGTGTTACTTTTGTTTTGTTATTTGAAGCCATGCTCTTAATTAATTTCGGTTTTTATTTGTCGTGTTGTAAGCTAGTCACTTTTTTTTAATTTGCCACGCTGTAAGCCAGTCATTAGTGTTAGACAAAACCACTTTTTAATTCTACTTGTCACTACTGTTTTCTTGGAACTACCGTTGTTTGTAATGAGATGCACTAGTTCCTGTAAGTAGATATAATTGTGAAAAGGATGTACGCCCGTGTCTGTGCGCCTGAGATTTACGTTGTTTGGTATTCGTGTATTCAAGCTTAAAATGCGTAGTGTTCAATAGTTGAAGTTACGTAATTACTGTTGTTCTGCAGTGAACTTTGTTGTAACGCCTTTTACAGGTTTTAATAATTTGTTTGGTAATTGCAAATTCATTCTTCTGGAAGTGGATTACGTCAAAATTTGCGAAAGCGCAGATAAGTTTCCTAACTCAGACTTAAAATTCTGTAATTATCTAAGCTTGTGAAAGAGTTGTTAGTTTTGATACTATTCCTTAGTTATAATCAGTGTGTAAAACTTACGCGCACGCACGCACGCATGCACACACACACACACACACACACACACACACACACACACAGACAGAGAGAGAGAGAGAGAGAGAGAGAGAGAGAGAGAGAGAGGGGGGGGGGGTAGGAAGGGAGGGAGAGACAAAGAGAGCCTTCTGTATATTATTTTGATTTTTTTTTTTTTGGCACGCTTTTTAAATTAGTCAGGGCAGCAATTTAGGTGCATGACTTAAGATGTAATAACATCAGTCTACCATATTACTCGGAAAAGAATACATCGTGTGACTGAATAGAAAGAATTCGTAGTGAGAGCATGACAAACTGTACAAGCGGTTGGGCTTGTACACTGCTGAGATCCATACTCTCAAAACTCCGTGATCGTAGATTGCAATAGGAGTAAGAGACCTCCCCCATATATGCTTCGGGAGATAATCCCAAGGGGTCATTCTCACCGCATACCATACGTGAATGGAAGAGGAAAAGGGAAATTATTACCGTAAGGTGTCTGCCATTCATTACACACTATACAAAGGCCTGACGACGGTCGTTTTACAGACATCTGTAGTAACCTAGTCTGTAAATTTGCTTTTGTCAAAATTGTGCAATCTGAAGATTAAATACTCGACGAATATTCGTTTCTGAACTTGGAAAACCAGTATTATTCTAATCAGTTGAGTAATCAACAAGATAATTACAGGAGACAGCAGCCGTATAGTTACACAGGCATGAGCAAATGTAACTGCTTATAGAGTGTAGACGCTGTACGCCTGATGAAGGGACAACACTTCCTATATGAGACGCGTAATGGGTAATGATTGCCACTGTAACTGTGAAGTGACTTGTTTCCTAATTAGTATTCAATGAACTGTTGATTAAGCCCGACCAACAGGCATTGATCAAAAATGATAGTGGATTGAGAATAGCTACTTTCTAGCTGAAATCTAGATCTGCCAATAAAAAAATTTAAAATGAGGATTGATAGCTGAAATCTATTATTTACCTGATTAGTATGTTGATAGGCAATCGAATTAGTACGGCGGATGTCATAAAATCAAGTACGGGTCAATAGGACGCATCTATAAATACACTAAAATTAGTTAAACATAAACAAACTTCCCTCTGAAGTTACTACATTCAAGTGTAAAACAATAGTTGTATTACTTTCTCAGGAGTTACTTCATCGTGTAACTCGATGCAAACAGAGTACACACTAGGAATATTATGAGACAAGTAATTCCCTTTCCCATGAAATAGCTGGGAGACATTACCTATACAAGTCAATTATACAATAGATGAAACGAATATATTTCAATAAAACGCAGTTCAATGTGACGCAACAACTGTATGCTGAAGAAATTTATTCATACACACTTTTATTTTAATAAAATTGATTCAGCACTCATTTGAACCAATCTAGAAAACGAACCCAGTAAATAATTTCGACCTCTGATTAAGGTAGGCGACATAGAGCAATTGTCTGATTCGTGGTAACACTCTCATGTAACTGAAGACGTAGTGACCAGCTGATCACAAAGAATCAGACATCTTGTGATTCAATGATGGCAGTTTTTCAGAGTGTGACTGAGCACTAGCACACTTCTGCTCATAAAGATATAAATTTTTTTCTCTATCTTATAATTTAGATTTGGCTTACGGAAATCCCTTTCTAAATTTTATGTCTGTTTTGGAAACTAAATGTAATGTCCACGTATTTCTTACAGACTTCTTGTCCTTACTTTTTACACCAACAGATGACTGATGATAGTTTTTACGTCTGTTTTACTTCTATCAGCTATTTTGTATGTATTTTTCATTTTCATTGACTTAATCATGACATGATTCCCTTTATTCTAATTTACAGTAATTTCAAACATATGAACGCCACCTAGCGGAGCTTTCGTCCGCTGTGTCGGCATCGTCGTGCCTACCCAGGCTCTCATAGTGTGCGCACAAGCGGTCGGGTATTCACGGACACTACGATCTGATGTAGTGGGGGGGGGGGGGGGGGGGGGGTTGGGTTGTTTGGGGGATAGAGACCAAACAGCGAGGTCATCGGTCTCATCGGATTAGGGAAGGACGGGGAAGGAAGTCGGCCGTGCCCTTTCAAAGGAACCATCCCGGCATTTGCCTGGAGTGGTTTAGGGAAATCACGGAAAACCTAAATCAGGATGGCCGGACGCGGGATTGAACCGTCGTCCTCCGGAATGCGAGTCCAGTGTGCTAACCACTGCGCCACCTCGCTCGGTCAGCAACATGTATGTCACGATTTAGGAGTGTGGTCGGTCCTATCTAAGCACAGCTGCATGCCTTCGCCGAAGGTAAGAATCGTCCCTCTTTCACAGATCCACTACTAATCTTCGTTGCCAGGCTAGGGCAAGCTTTCTTTAAAAAAATATTAAGTTCTTTTACTTCTGCATTTTAGGTGCCCACCAAAAGTTTTTTCTACTTATGACTAATGCGCCACCCGCAGCTCCTAAATGTAAGTTCCCATTCGCTCTGATATTTTTCTGTACTCTGTAGCAGATTTCTACCACCTTCTCATGCCAGATGGTCGTAGAATTTCTGAAGAAGCCCCAAAAAGACGAAACGCGCCAATAACGCTAATCTGTCTGTTCCTACTGAAAATATATCACGGTTGCTGCACTTCAGTTGCAGAGTGGGAGGTTTTGTATGGGTCAATTAGCATATGGGATCAATTTACAGTTTTAAATTTAAGAAATTTGAATTATTTGAGTGTTTAAGTGAGTGTCAGTAATTTAAATTTTTTATGAGTTTCAGTATCTGCAGATGCGGATCCAGGCTGTTTGAAAGACGCGGACGCAGGTCTCATTGATAAAGACTCAACCGGCCTTATTTGCTCATAATTTGTCACAAATCATGTTAGCTTCTCTTCCCACCACAAGTATCCACATTATGGCCCGACACCGACAATTAATAGCTGGACCACCTCAGTAGATGTACTCAGCCAACCTATCGCTTAACGAATACAGTTTGCTAATGACACCTTCGTGACTGTGGAAAGGTCCAAGGCATCACGTACATGCTCTTTGCTGTCCTACATACAGAATAGAATCTGACTGGCTACTTACAGAGCTGGTGAGAACGAAATAAGACCTTCCATAATAAGTGTTAACACTCTTGAAAGCAGTAACTGTAAACATATATATATATATATATATATATATATATATATATATATATATATATATATATATGTGTGTGTGTGTGTGTGTGTGTGTGTGTGTGTGTGTGTGTGTGTGTGTACACGCATGTGCTCCTTTTAGTTACAAGCTTGTTTCTTAACCTAGGAAGGTAGTTCTGTAATTATTTCAGTGTTGTAGTTAATGTCAATGAAATATTTGTCTTAAATTATTCAGAAATTTTGTGGATATGAAAGACTGATTGCTTCAACGGAATGGCGGATCAGTAAATTCGAACTAGCTTTTTCGTGTGTAGCTAGATACCAATAAAGTAGAGATCTAACAATTAAAATGAGCTTCGTGATTGTGTTTTGTACGCCTTTCAGGATCAGTCATTTGAACGCAGATTTAGTTACGTTTCCAAGGCAAAGTGTCAGCGTTGTTGCCAGCCGGAGTGGCCAAGCGGTTCTAGGCGCTACAGTCTGGAACCGCGAGACCGCTACCGTCGCAGGTTCGAATCCTGCCTCGGGCATGGATGTGTGTAATGTCCTTAGGTTAGTTAGGTCTAACTAGTTCTAAGTTCTAGGGGACTAATGACCTCAGAAGTTGAGTCCCATAGTGCTCAGAGCCATTTGAACCATTTGTCAGCGTTGTTGTGCCGTGAGGCAGCTGTCGTTTGAAGTCATTGTTGCGGCACCCATAAACGCTTCGCTGTTTGAAGCCGGAAATTACACTGCTAAGCTATCAGGAACCTTCTCTTGCCTTATGAAGTGTAGATAATGACACTACCGAATCCTGCATACACGTGCCTCATTACGACAATCACTAAAATTAAGTTGCTTGTATTTCAAGTTAAATGCAACGAGCTAGATACCTTAATGTATTTCTAATGAGGATACACATGGTGTTCTTGAAATGGTAGTTTACATTGGGTAATGCTATTGCGCTCTTTAAGTGCTGAAATTTTGCCAAGAAGTACCTTTACGGCGTTTGCTTCTACATACTAAGTGGTACTAAACTCTACAACTTTAGCCCACCTTAGAGTTCATGAAACAGCTAGAAAAAATTTACTATAAATGATGCTGATAAAATGGAAATCTAGTAAACGAAACGGTTCGCAAAACTCGAAAAGGAAACTGAGTTCTCGTGTAGAAGCTCTAGGAAAGTAGTATTACGATGATACAGTGTGGAATAAAACGATCACTAAATTGTTGATTAATACAGACTAACAGTGTTCCTGCTTTATTAAAATATGCGTAATTTCCGTTTAGTTCAAGACATGATATCAGTCCGATGAAAGAATCATACCAGTGATAGCATCCATGTAAAGAAGACAACGGCATGTGCAGGTCTCAAGCACAATGCTTTCAACAGTGATGAACAAGGTGACCGAAGCATCCGAAATACTAGTTTGTATTTCAGGAGAAATACTAGTAGTTCATGCACTTTAGTAGAAAATGGTGCAGAGTTACCCGTCGCAAAGAGCTGGCAACCAAGAATTTTATGTGCCGAGTGCCTCGATGTATGGTCTGAATGGTCATGTACACGTACAGACGATGATGTTGCAGGAGCCATCGCCGAAATTGGGAGTTTCGCGCCATCGATATGAAGCTGGCAAAGAGTGCACCAACTGTTAACACAACAATCACCTCTACAAATCAACACTGACTTGTCACGCTGCTCAAATTACTAACAGTTTCTTCTTCTCTGTGGTAGCTTAGTCCTACGGTCGGAGAGTGACGAGCAACACACTTAGAAGCCATCTGAGATCTAAGTTTCGACTGAACATGCTCGCTTCGTAATTTACGGGCATGCATCAGCGGTAGCGCAACGTAGCTGCCCAGAGCCATGCAGCGCCGAGAATCTCGTCCACTTTGATCTCAGACGTTGCTGAGGACACTGTTATCCTCCAAGCTGCCTCGCTGCTGCTTATCGACAACGTTGTCATCAACCCGAAGCGCACTGTGTCGCCGCGGACAACACGATGTCACGACGCCACCTACAGCACCCTGACAGCGTATTGCTCTCCTCGTGATGAAGCCCCCACTGTACAATCGCGACCGCGAGAACTTGTCACTGACGGCATCGCGACCCTCTCCAGGTTCTAACCTCTGTGTACTCATCACCGTATCCTCAACACCGACTAGGAAGGCGACATTTCTACGCTTTTTACGCCGACTGGCAAAGGCCTTGTTACTTTTCCTTCTACGTAGAGACCATGCCACTTAAATCGATTATATATTTGCCTGTGAATTTCTGTTACTCTCACAAGTAACGATCTATTTTAGCTGGCGCTCTTCCGTACCAAGCTTTTTTTTAGTGTATTTCCGATTTCGTGAGTTTCAATTACTCAACAAACTCGGTGACTCGATAATGGGCATAAAATTATCGCAGAACCAAATATCAAGTGGTATAGGATCAAATGATCCCACTGTCATCAATGACCTCTGTGTGGTTTATTTACTAGTATGCTTTCGTAAGTCTTGTGTTTTTGTATGTGAACCTACAGTCGCTCGAAGCTGAATGGTACAGATCCAAAAGTAATTTTTGCGAGTAAGCAGCAAGAGTAATCTCTAGTTGTGGGATCGTTTTCTCCTTCGTTCCATAAGACAATACTACATTCTGTTTGTGTCTACATACAGATTCCTAAATCCACTTACAGTGCATGGCGGAGGGTAATTTGATCCACTGCTAGTCGCCCCATTCACTGGCATACGGTGCTACGGAAAAGTCGTTTTCTGTATGTCTGTGTATGAATTCTAATCTCCCTTACTCTGTTCTGCACTAGATGGACGTTAGGAACAGCAGAACCGTTCTGAAGTCTGCCGCAGACAAACGCTAGTTCTCTAAAATTCCCACCGCAGTTCGGCGAAAACATTGTCTTCTTCCTTCCAAGGATTGCTATCTACGTTCACACAGCATTTTCCTACTCCGCTAATAATGGGATGTGTGCCGATATGTGTGATATGGCTAGTTCCAATTGTTTCAAAATATTCGTTTCATTCCTCCCGGTTGTGATCCCAAACACACGAGCGGCACTCTGTGACTGGCCAAAGAAAAACTGCGTGGGCAGCTCTCAAACTTTAAATTTTTAGGATGTTATGTAAGCTATTACATGGACAAGTATATAGAATCTACGATTAACAATTCAATATGCCGAATGATGAACAAGGTCGCTAACGCACGCTTGTGCGTGGGCGCTCGAATCGGGGGTTAGCTGGTCCCAATCCTGGTGATGGAAAAATTTTCATTGCCATTGTTTGACTGACAAGGGGTGACATAATGTTTCTGATCGCTAAACTTTGCACCAACGTCCTGATTCAAACACCAGACCCGTCCTCAGTCATTAAGTGAGGGCATGTGAAACTGTTGATAGTGATCAGTCCGTCGGATGGGGACGTTAACTTGGCGAACCCCTTGGTGCTATTCGCGACGAGTCGGCTGGCTGCCGGCACCCGGTTTCACCTTCTCCTTTCTATCAGTATCATCACCATACAACACACACACCCACACAAAACACACACCTAGTTTGCCAGTAGTGTGTACTGGAGCATGTTGTAAATAAACAAACAAAAATATCCGAAATGATAAGAAAAACATTCTAGAACACAATACAGAAGGAAGCAAAATGAAAATATTATAAAACAATTGCTTCACTTTAATAGCTATATGGAAGTGAGTCAGGAATCCACAAAGACCGCGATAAAAGCAAAATACAAGCAGGAGAAATGAGAATTCTTAGAAGGGAGACAGGTGTTAGCGGTGGAGACCGTACAAGGAATGAAGATTTTAGGACAATTATAATATTAATGATAAGATTATACAAAAGTCACCTACAAAGAATGAGGGCACAGAAAATCCCAAGTTGGCTCTGCTGTACCAGCCAATAGGAAGAAGGGGCCTACAAAGATCCAGATGAGGTCGCAGTAGAAAGTGAAGAAGGAACAGTCACAAGTTCCTAAGCCTTGAAGTGCAGAAAAAGAAGAAGAAGCGTTATGGTTCCAATGGCTCTCAGCACTATGGGACTTAACATCCGAGATCATCAGTCCCCTAGAACTTAGAACTACTTAAACCTAACTAACCTAAGGACATCACACACATCCATGACCGAGGCAGGATTCGAAGCTACGGTCGCAGGTTCGAATCCTGCCTCGGGCATGGATGTGTGTGATGTCCTTAGGTTAATTAGGTTTAAGTAGTTCTAAGTTCTAGGGGACTGATGACCATAGCAGCTAAGTCCCATAGTGCTCAGTGCCATCTGAACCATTTATACCTGTAATACCATCTGCGCAGTTACACTTGATAATCTCAAAAACGCCTAAACGGTCTTGTCAAGTAACTTTGTGATCATTACGTCTAAATAAATCAATAGTGCAGCAGAAACCTGTACCTAAAATTAAACATTTAATTGTTTAACAAAAGACGTTAACACTGCTAACAGCAAGGAAATCTTACCCTTCCTAGAAGTACGAATTAACTCTGCTGTTTATAAAATTCCAGTCTCAACATGTAGCACACGAACCAGTCATAACAACTGCAAACGTTGCCCCAAGGGAAGCACGGCATAAGATCCTTCACGGACTCCTAGCGAGGAAATGGCGCACCAGCCTGGTTTGAGTCACGTAAAAATAGTGTTTTCTTTGTCTCCTTTATAACTGTACTTGTGTAAGTGGTTTTGCTGCACCCTGTAGCTGCAACTAGTCACTTCAATAGCGTTTTAACCATTATGTTAACAACATCGCGGACATGACACTCGTAAAAATGACTCTTTTGTGTGAATGTTTGAATGATCTGTCTATGTGCTTTTGAGAAAAACACCAAGTGTCGTACAGTACATTGTTGTGATACGTCAGTTTTGTATTGGAGCTAAGGGGACAGGGGATGCTGAAGAGGGTTTTCAGAAATAAACAAGACGAAGCCACGGTTCTCGGAGGTTGCTGAGCTACGCATATCCTATGCGATGTTCTGCGGGACATTTATTCTCTCGGGTTACAGACTCCGAGTGGCCTCTCTTGCCTTGAGCCCCTCCATGAGCAGCTGTTCCTGACGGGGACCTCAATGACAGCATGTGTAAACATTACCCTTACTTAAAAGGTAAATTCGCTGCTTTTGTTCACAAATAAGTAACCAACATTAGCATGATAAAATGTAGAGCTATGAAAGTCAGGGCCGTAACTCGGCAAAGTGCTAATCGCAATGTTTATTCGAAGTGCAGTGTTTTAACAGAATTGATGTGATGTCTCCCAGTACGTTTTTCAAAAGCATTTCATTAATTTTTGTAATATAACAGAATAATTTCATTGTATGAGCAATTCGTAGATGAAATGACGGCGAGCTTCACAACCAACATTTCTGAGCGAGACGTACTGGCCACCTGTTGAGTACTCGGCAAGTGCGAGGTAGAACCATTGAGAATTGCCACGGTTACATGTATTGCACCAGATATTCTAGGAAATAGTTGATTCATAAACAAATAAATGTGTGTAGTGCCTTACATAATATTTCCTTTAACATCCAAAATTGCCACTGAAGAAAGAAACTGGTGATTGTATTGAATTAAATTTTTTAAATGCAAAAAAATTACACTCTTTTGTTATTTGTTTGATTACTTATTTCCGTGAGCTAGCTGCAAAACCCTTGTCATAATTAACCCTTGCATCTGTCGTGATGCTCCCAATTTCGTCAGGATTATTTGCTGCTAAGAGGCAAGTATGTTTTTGCAATCATTCACACTTCTAGTGGACTCTTGAACTAACAGTTGCCCGCATCTCGTGGTCGTGCGGTAGCGTTCTCGCTTCCCACGCCCGGGTTCCCAGGTTCGATTCCCGGCGGGGTCAGGGATTTTCTCTGCCTCGTGATGGCTGGGTGTTGTGTGCTGTCCTTAGGTTAGTTAGGTTTAAGTAGTTCTACGTTCTAGGGGACTTATGACCACAGCAGTTGAGTCCCATAGTGCTCAGAGCCATTTGAACTAACAGTTCAAAATAATTGAACTTTATTAAGTATGGCCTTGCGTTAGCCTACTTAGCGCCGCTGGATATGAAGCAACGGAGGAGTAGTCGCTATGATAATCAGAATGTTTAGGACCGTGATTAATCATTAAATAAAATTTTAATTTTTTGTCGTAAGACACTGTCGTGTTTTCAGATATCTTTTCACTGCTTCGGACTATTAGAAAATTCCAACATTACAACTACTTAGGAACAGTTTCACCTGTGGAGAGTCGATTAATAGTTACATGGGTCATGTGGTTACCTAACGTACAAACATTTACCTCATGTGTGGCGCCCAAAACCATGCACAAATGTAATTACAGCACATTATAGACTGTAACTATGGATCTTTTTGGCGGTAGTCTCATAATTGTACATTAACGAATGTATTTTAATCTGTTGTTTCGTTATTCACGTCAATATGGCTAGTATTTTTTACTGCTGACCGCAGTTCATTATATGTAAGTTGCTTGTTATTACAAATGGTTCGAGTCAGTCAAATACAGACAAGTTTTCCTAACTGATTAAAACTTGGGCATGTCAGCAGATTTTTACCCCGTCGTATTTTGGGCGCATCATTGCGTCGTCTTCCACTGCCAGAGTCTATTGACATGAAACGTTCGAGGTATGGGTGCGTGCCAAATTTTACAAAAACTAACACTGATGAAACTAGGCTCAGTGAACCAGAGGAAGGTCATTGCAACCGTGGCCGAAGCGATGTATTCATCAGCGACTACACCCAGAAAACTTTCATTTTAGTTTGGACATAATTCCTAAAAGCACAGTGGTAACAGAGTTATATATAAAAATGTATTCTGTACCATGGCAGATGGCTATGAAAATGCTCCGTGTTATAATGATTGAAAATTAACTTCGTGCTCGATGAAACTAGTGAATATGAATTTGGAGCATGTGATCTACTTTGATAAATTTACATCCTTTATATGATTTTAAGTTACTACGTTGGGTACTACTTGACGACTTGCCTTCTGACTTTCGCAGAAAGGATACGTCTTTTGAGGATAAAATCCGTATTATAGTAAAATCAGTTCATTATCATAAATCCACCAAACGCGATCAAGAAAATGGTGAATAAGAAAACGTAAAATCGCTCTTCTAGATACACGGTTTCCTTGAGAGATAATAACTGCCACGGCATAAAACTATCTGAAGTACTACAATGAGAATTTATGGGTGGTGGTTAGTGTTTAACGTCCCGTCGACAACGAGGTCATTAGAGACGGAGCGCAAGCTCGGGTTAGGGAAGGGTTGGGAAGGAAATCGGCCGTGCCCTTTCAAAGGAACCATCCCGGCATTTGCCTGAAACGATTTAGGGAAATCACAGAAAACCTAAATCAGGATGGCTGGAGACGGGATTTAACCGTCGTCCTCCCGAATGCGAGTCCAGTGTGCTAAACACTGCGCCACCTCGCTCGGTGAGAATTTATGGGAATATTGTGAGACACGCATCACTGCCAAGTTATGATGACAAACAGTGAAGGCTTGAAAATGAATATACTTTGAAAGTGTTTTTTGTGTGTCGTCAGTTTTTCTATTGATTTAATGCACACCATTTCTCTCAGTTTTGGTTTTAAGTTTCTGTCTCTACCTAACTACTACATCCAACAGTCATTTAAAACGTTTGGAATATTTTGGCTTTTGTCTGATTCTATAGTTCGTCCCAGTACTGCTCCCAACAGCACCTAGTAAACTAATCTCGATGCCATAACAGACGTCCTACTAAATTTTCCCTTTTTTCCGTTCTGTATAAACCGAATTCCTAGTTATTGTTTTGAGCTTGTCTTTATTTCGTGGCTTACGTGGCCATCTAAACGCTACATATTTCAGTAGCACGATATTGTAAAGGCTTCCAGTTTATTTTTCTCTCCATTTCCCAAGGTCTCCATTTCATGTCAATACAACGCTAAGATCCAGACTTGCTATATTGGGAACCTTTTGCTGAAAAGCAATATTGGAGGCAAGTATAGAGTTTTATTCAATGATGTTTCTTCAGCTGAGCCAATCTGTTTTTTATCTCATACCTTATTTGGCTATCGAATGTATTACTATCTCTTAGAACGGCGGAGTCTTTCATTTGTTCTAGCACTGCCACTTTCCCTTATTTGGTGATAAGCAAGTGAATCTTATCCTCCCACAGCTGTATATCACCTTCCTCTTTGGTTGTCGTAATGCTACGTTATGTGGGAAATAGGCTATCCATTCAAAGATTTCCAGCTTCTGATGTCAGCTAAAATTATACTTTATACACATCTGATAAATTTCAGTATTTCCGACTGCGTAACAGCGACGGCTGTAAACTTATATGAGAACAAATCATTCATTGTATTGTCAAACTCTGACGACATAAAGGGTGGTCTATTTCTCCTCTACCTCCTGCTTTCTCTTCCATGGCACTCTGGAACATTTCTTAATCGTACAGAATTTACATCACAGAAGCTAACTTTAAACGTACTCAAATTTTTTTCCTACGGTCTTTTGCTTATCAAACCTTAAAACGTCTCTCATATATTATGGCGTAGCATGTTTGCATTTCCGTTTCTTTCTTAAGAAACCTTGCTGCTAGCTTTGCATTTCACTTTCTTATATTTTATTCTCTCACTGACAGGCTGGGGTATTTACCAATTTACTCACTGACTTAATACCTCTGATTTTGCTGCACGCCGGCTGCGGTGGCCGTGCGGTTCTAGGCGCTCCAGTCCGGAGCCGCGCTGCTGCTACGGTCGCAGGTTCGAATCCTGCCTCGGGCATGGGTGTGTGTGATGTCCTTAGGTTAGTTAGGTTTAAGTAGTTCTAAGTTCTAGGGGACTGATGACCACAGCAGTCGAGTCCCATAGTGCTCAGAGCCATTTGATTTTGCTGCACCTGTAGTACTTTCTCCTGCCTTAATTCATTCCTTCTTTAACTGATTATCTACTGAGTGTATTTCAGTACTAATTTGTACCTTTCACCATCGGTTTGGAAAATTTCCACTATGTCTCATTCTGTGTTACATTGCATATATTCAAAATTTTGTATCTTCTTGAATTTTCATAGATTTATCGTGCTAATAACTTACGTTCCGAACCTTAGTAGACACATGCATATGCTTCGCATCTCAGGATTCATTCTCAAACAGTTATCAATTATGTACACTCAGCTGATGTATATCATTCTGAGGTAGGTCGTCTTATCTAGAGATTTTACCACAAACTGTTCGCCTTATGAAACCTACTACGGAATTCCAAAATCATCTGTCTCCCCTCAATAATTTTACCCAGTCCACATTCTGAAATAACGTTTGCATTCTTTCCCGTGTTACTTAACCAGAATGTGAACACAAAATGATAATACCAACAAAGTTTCGAAGAAAAGTTTTACTATCTTGACACACTGCATTTTAAATAATTACGGCCTTCATACATGTTCAGCGCAGCAGCTTAAGAGAAAATTCGGTATCAAATTTAATACTACAGACCTGGGTCAGCCAAGCCCTAATAACTCTGTGTCACACAAAATTAAGCAGCCATTATCAATCAGAAATTACAGGCTAGAAATGCACCTAAACTGATGAACTGCTACTGGCAATATTGTAATGCGGTAATTTTAAAATTTAATCCTACTTCCGCTAAATCAGCTTATCCGGTGTTGCACATAGTCCAAATCACAGCGTGACTTTGAATTTTTTACATGTAGAGACCTCAACTTAAGAGGATTGATACTGTTTACTAGCAGAGACCGTAATCGGTTGTCCACATACGATAAAATTCCCAACTGCCACAGTCCTCGCTAACAGTTTTGCCTGTGTTTTCACCGAGCATGGTGGACAATTTGAGTTTTCTCCCACAGAAGTATTCCTATGTGCGAGATAATTAGTGTCGCTGGTGGATGCTTAATGACCTTTCTGATTTCAGTTTTCTGCGGACCTGAATGCGTGTCAATTCCATGAAAATTTCTTTAAAGCTCCACTTCTGAATTTTAATGAGCTGTCTGTAGATCAGGAACCGTTAAACATTAATATTTCTTAGTAATTTCGTATTAGAGTACACTTGATGTGGAAGCAGATGTCGGCACGTAACAGAAAAGAAAAGCGATATAAATATTACGAAGTAGACGTATTAACGGGAGGACGACACTGTTGCTCAATTGAATGAGTGGGTAATTCTAAGAGTACAACAAAATTTCTAATACTTTGCTGCACGTTAAGTACAAATCTATTCTGAAATGCATTTATTTGTGTTAAATGAGAGTTTTTCTGTGGTCATAGATAAGCCCGTTATTAATAAAGTCCTCGTGGGAAGAGTAATTTGCCATGGCACAGTGGATGGTAAATCTGGCATACTGATCTGCCTCAACACCACCTTGCATTACAGGCCGAGGTCTGCTGCAGCATCGAAAGATTTGCAATTTAGGAATTTTGACGATCACTGTGGAAAATTTCCCAGAGAGCGCTGTTGCTTTCATCTAATCTTTTCACCATATGGTGACCGCTTGTTCAACAAACCCAGCCACTTTCTACTGTCTGTGGTATGCTGTACGTGATGGTGACCTCAGACACACGACAGTCAATCTTCAAATTCTATGTTTAGAATCTTCTGCCCGATAGTAAATCCTCGAACATTATGAATGTATTCAAGACAGTTGTGTAGTTGTAATGATCAATTGTATGTCGGTAGCGATTTCCTGTATTGTGATCTCCAAGCAGAAAAGTTGTACATACTCAGCCAGAACACGTCTTTGTTCATCGCAGAGGCGGTAGTTATCATTGAAGCCCTCCACTTTGTCCAGCTCGTTGGCAGAACAAGTTTTTGATCATGTCTCACTCGTTAAGCGTTCCATCAGTCCCGAACACCTGACCAATACGGAGGGATCACAATATTCATTTTTTGAACACAGGGCGGAGGGCTGTTTAGCTGTTGAAGTATGGAAATTTGAAGTATGTCTTCATTCATTCCACAGACGCAAGGCCTCCAACTGCTCAAGGAAATGGACCTACTCAAAACAAGCAACGCACGAGAAATACTTACTTCGATTTTAATGTATCCCGCCACATTCCTGAACTTTAGGCGAGGGTATGGGAGCATGGAAAAAACTGTGGACGGAAGGACAGTGAAAGAGGGGCTACCAGTGGTACAATGTGCATTCTTGTAATCGAACCCATTTTCACACCCTCCTTACGTAAGATCATGATCTCATGGGAATTTCGCCAGTGATGTTGAATATAGAAACTGGTACACCTGCCGCATTTGTAGGTCCCCACGAGTACGCAGAGGTGCTGCAACACGACTTGTCATGGACACTAATAATGTCTGAAGTAGTGCTGGAGGGAACATATCAAAAATCCTGCAGGGCTTTCCATATACCTTTAAGAGTACGGAGGTTGGAGATCTCCTCTGAACAGCAAGTTGCAAGGCATACCAAATATGATCAATAATCAGAATGAGATTTTCACTCTGCAGCGGAGAGTGCGCTGATATGAAACTTCCTGGCAGATTAAAACTGTGTGCCCGACCGAGACTCGAACTCGGGACCTTTGCCTTTCGCGGGCAAGTGCTCTACCAACTGAGCTACCGAAGCACGACTCACGCCCGGTACTCACAGCTTTACTTCTGCCAGTACCTCGTCTCCTACCTTCCAAACTTTACAGAAGCTCTTCTGCGAACCTGGTAGAGCACTTGCCCGCGAAAGGCAAAGGTCCCGAGTTCGAGTCTCGGTCGGGCACACAGTTTTAATCTGCCAGGAAGTTTCATGATCAATAATGTTCCTGTCTGAGTAGTTTGGTGGCCAGTGATGGGACCTGGATAAACTGACTAAACCAGAGGTTGTACAGAGTTTCAGGGAGAGCATAAGGGAACAATTGACAGGAATGGGGGAAAGAAATACAGTAGAAGAAGAATGGGTAGCTTTGAGGGATGAAGTAGTGAAGGCAGCAGAGGATCACATAGGTAAAAAGACGAGGGCTAGTAGAAATCCTTGGGTAACAGAAGAAATATTGAATTTAATTGATGAAAGGAGAAAATATAAAAATGCAGTAAATGAAGCAGGCAAAAAGGAATACAAACGTCTCAAAAATGAGATCGGCAGGAAGTGCAAAATAGCTAAGCAGGGATGGCTAGAGGACAAATGTAAGGATGTAGAGGCTTATCTCACTAGGGGTAAGATAGATACTGCCTACAGGAAAATTAAAGAGACCTTTGGAGATAAGAGAACGACTCGTATGAATATCAAGAGCTCAGATGGAAACCCAGTTCAAGCAAAGAAGGGAAAGCAGAAAGGTGGAAGGAGTATATAGAGGGTCTGTACAAGGGCGATGTACTTGAGGACAATATTATGGAAATGGAAGAGGATGTAGATGAAGATGAAATGGGAGATACGATACTGCGTGAAGAGTTTGACAGAGCACTGAAAGACCTGAGTCGAAACAAGGCCCCCGGAGTAGACAACATTCCATTGGAACTACTGAGGGCCTTGGGAGAGCCAGTCCTGACAAAACTCTACCGTCTCGTGAGCAAGATGTATGAAACAGGTGAAATACCCTCAGACTTCAAGAAGAATATAATAATTCCAATCCCAAAGAAAGCAGGTGTTGACAGATGTGAAAATTACCGGACAATCAGTTTAATAAGCCACAGCTGCAAAATACTAACACGAATTATTTACAAACGAATGGAAGAACTAGTAGAAGCCGGCCTCGGGGAAGATCAGTTTGGATTTCGTAGAAATACTGGAACACGTGAGGCAATACTGACCTTACGACTTATCTTAGAAGAAAGATTAAGGAAAGGCAAACCTACGTTTCTAGCATTTGTAGACTTAGAGAAAGCTTTTGACAATGTTGACTGGAATACTCTCTTTCAAATTTTATTTTGGCAACTGTGTCCTTCAATTCGGTCAACTGTGATGTTGTCTAGATCAAAATATACCACAATATTCGGATTAAATATAATTTGATTGTAAAGTAACAGTTTAATTTTTGCCTAAAATCTAGGGCCAAAAATGTTTGTGATTATTGATGCAACGAAAGAGTACTTCATAGGTAAACTCAGATGTGTTCCTGGAACCACACTGTAGCAATTCTGGACATGTGGGGTGTCACGCTGTCCTGCTAGAAATTGCCAAAGTCCGTCGGAATGCACAATGGACATGAATGGATGCCGGTGATCAGGTAGGATACTTACGAACGTGCCACCTGTCAGAGTCGTATTTAGACTATCAGGAGTCCCATATCGCTTCAACTGCACACGCCCCACACCATTATAGAGCCTCTACCAATTTGAACAGTCCATGGATTCATGAGGTTGTCTCCATACCCGTACATGTAAAACCGCCCGATACAATATGAAACGAGACGCGTCCGACCAGGCAACATATTCCCAGTCATCAACAGTCCAATGTCTGTGTTGACGGGCCCAGGCGAGGAGTAAAGCTTTGTGTCGTGCAGTCATCAAGGGTGAACGAGTGGGCCTTCGGCTCCGAAAGCAAATATCGACGAAGTTACGTTGAATGGTTCGGGCGCTGACACTTGTTGATATCCCAGCATTGAAAACTGTAGGAATTTGTGAAGGGTTGCACTTCTGTCATACTGAACGATTCTCTTCAGTCGTCGTTAGTCCCGTTCTCGCAGGATCTTTTTCCGGGCGCAGCAATGTCGGTGATTTGATGTTTTACGGGATTCCTGATATTCACGATACAGTTGTGAAATGGTCGTACTGGAAAATCTCCACGTCATCGCTACCTCGGAGATCCTGTGTCCCATCGCTCGTCCGCCGACTGTAACGTTACGTTCAAACTCACTTAAATCTTGGTAACCTGCCATTGTAGCAGCAGTAATCGATCTAACAACTGTGCCAGACACTTGTCTTATATGTGCGTTTCCGATCACAGGGCCGTATTCTGTTTGTTTACACATCCCTGTATTTGAATACGCTTGTCTACACCAGTTTCTTTGGCGCTTCAGTGTAAAATAAACATTTCCTACTAATTTCACGACTATCCTTGAATCATAAAATACCAGAACTTACCAAATAATCAAAAAAAGTACCTTTCAGTATATTATAACCTACACAAATCTGTAACTATGTGTTTTAAATATGCTAACATTCATCAGTCGTACCGCTAGTGCAATATGTGCTGGCTGCATGATATGTACACCAAAGTAAATGACCTGCGTTGTTGCTGAGACGCAAAGGCTGGAAATGATCGTCGTCCGATTGCGAAACACTATGTGTTTATCTTGGGACCATAGCAATATCGCAACCGGAAGACGACGAAGAAATAGCATGTTAACGGGCTCTGGAGACATGAAAGCGGACGTGTCTGATCGACGGAGTCGTTGCGACGCCGTCCAGGAAGTACTAAAGTTGTGATGGTGCGGTGCAAGAGCAGTGATACGGTACAAATGGTTAGTAGAAGCAGCACTGCATAAGAACAGCACAGAGCAGAAACACTTCATAGTTCAATTCAGTTAAGATTAGGCGTTGCCATATTTTAATAAGCTTTCAACTGAATAATATATCTATAAATTTCTGCAAATCACAATTCAGGTAAATCACAAGTTCCATTGCAAAAATAGATACTGTCATTTCACGATACCAAACATAAGGACTATTTTTACTTGTTACGTTTAATTATCAAATTAATTCTAACCTGTTCATCGCCGGAGATGAAGAATGCAGTCTTGCAGCTCTCGTGTCGTCTCGTCCTGGAAGAATGTTACAATAGTGTTACTATTCCTAGTAATAATGTCGAAAAGAAATATTTTAATTCCATGTAATACGGAACTACAGAAAAATGTCTGAATCCAAAACAATCAATCACGTCAAATTAGTGAATATTATTCCTCATTTCCAGTTAATATGCCAAATTAAAAATAAGGTGGTGATTTATATAACCAAAAGAAACACAAATGTCATTGTGGAGCGGAGCACCACCTTGTTATAGTATCGCACATTGTCCCACACAATACACACTTGAGAAATTAGAAACGTAGTTAGTTTTCATTAGCTTTCGACATATACAGTGGTCTTCCGAGAGAAATAAAAACGTATCCATTACATATTTTCATCGAGAATGTTGTTGTTGTTGTTGTGGTCTTCAGTCCTGAGACTGGTTTGATGCAGCTCTCCATGCTATTCTATCCTGTGCAAGCTTCTTCATCTCCCAGTACCTACTGCAACCTACATCCTTCTGAATCTGCTTAGTGTATTCATCTCTTGGTCTCCCCCTACGATTTTTACCCTCCACGATGCCCTTCAATATTAAATTGGTGATCCCTTGATGCCTCAGAACATGTCCTACCAACCGATCCCTTCTTCTGGTCAAGTTGTGCCACAAACTCCTCTTCTCCCCAATCCTGTTCAGTACCTCCTCATTAGTTATGTGATCTACCCATCTAATCTTCAGCATTCTTATGTAGCACCACATTTCGAAAGCTTCTATGTCCAAACTATTTACCGTCCATGTTTCACTTCCATACATTGCTACACTCCATACAAATACTTTCAGAAATGACTTCCTGACACTTAAATCTATACTCGATGTTAACAGATTTCTCTTCTTCAGAAACGCTTTCCTTGCCATTGCCAGTCTACATTTTATATCCTTTCTACTTCGACCATCATCAGTTATTTTGCTCCCCAAATAGCAAAACTCCTTTACTACTTTCAGTGTCTCATTTCCTAATCTAATACCCTCAACATCACCCGACTTAATTCGATTACATTCCATTATTCTCGTTTTGCTTTTGTTGATGTTCATCTTATATCCTCCCTTCAAGACACCATCCATTCCGTTCAACTGCTCTTCCAAGTCCTTTGCTGTCTCTGACAGAATTACAATGTCATCGGCGAACCTCAAAGTTTTTATTTCTTCTCCATGGATTTTAATACCTACTCCAAATTTTTCTTTTGTTTCCTTTACTGCTTGCTCAATATACAAGTTGAATAACATCGGGGAGAGGCTACAACCCTGTCTTACTCCCTTCCCAACTGCTGCTTCCCTTTCATGTCCCTCGACTCTTATAACTGCCATCTGGTTTCTGTACACATTGTAAATAGCCTTTCGCTCCCTGTATTTTACCCCCGCCACCTTTAGAATTTGAAAGAGAGTATTCCAGTCAACATTGTCAAAAGCTTTCTCTAAGTCTACAAATGCTAGAAACGTAGGTTTGCCTTTCCTTAATCTTTCTTCTAAGATAAGTCGTAAGGTCAGTATTGCCTCACGTGTTCCAGTATTTCTACGAAATCCAAACTGATCTTCCCCGAGGCCGGCTTCTACTAGTTCTTCCATTCGTTTGTAAATAATTCGTGTTAGTATTTTGCAGCTGTGGCTTATTAAACTGATTGTCCGGTAATTTTCACATCTGTCAACACCTGCTTTCTTTGGGATTGGAATTATTATATTCTTCTTGAAGTCTGAGGGTATTTCACCTGTTTCATACATCTTGCTCACGAGACGGTAGAGTTTTGTCAGGACTGGCTCTCCCAAGGCCCTCAGTAGTTCCAATGGAATGTTGTCTACTCCGGGGGCCTTGTTTCGACTCAGGTCTTTCAGTGCTCTGTCAAACTCTTCACGCAGTATCGTATCTCCCATTTCATCTTCATCTACATCCTCTTCCATTTCCATAATATTGTCCTCAAGTACATCGCCCTTGTACAGACCCTCTATATACTCCTTCCACCTTTCTGCTTTCCCTTCTTTGCTTGAACTGGGTTTCCATCTGAGCTCTTGATATTCATACGAGTCGTTCTCTTATCTCCAAAGGTCTCTTTAATTTTCCTGTAGGCAGTATCTATCTTACCCCTAGTGAGATAAGCCTCTACATCCTTACATTTGTCCTCTAGCCATCCCTGCTTAGCTATTTTGCACTTCCTGCCGATCTCATTTTTGAGACGTTTGTATTCCTTTTTGCCTGCTTCATTTACTGCATTTTTATATTTTCTCCTTTCATCAATTAAATTCAATATTTCTTCTGTTACCCAAGGATTTCTACTAGCCCTCGTCTTTTTACCTATTTGATCCTCTGCTGCCTTCACTACTTCATCCCTCAAAGCTACCCATTCTTCTTCTACTGTATTTCTTTCCCCCATCCCTGTCAATTGTTCCCTTATGCTCTCCCTGAAACTCTGTACAACCTCTGGTTTAGTCAGTTTATCCAGGTCCCATCTCCTTAAATTCCTACCTTTTTGCAGTTTCTTCAGTTTTAGTCTACAGTTCATAACCAATAGATTGTGGTCAGAGTTCACATCTGCCCCTGGAAATGTCTTACAATTTAAAACCTGGTTCCTAAATCTGTGTCTTACCATTATATAATCTATCTGATACCTTTTAGTATCTCCAGGGTTCTTCCATGTATACAACCTTCTATCATGATTCTTAAACCAAGTGTTAGCTATGATTAAGTTGTGCTCTGTGCAAAATTCTACCAGGCGGCTTCCTCTTTCCTTTCTAAGCCCCAGTCCATATTCACCTACTACGTTACCTTCTCTCCCTTTTCCTACACTCGAATTCCAGTCACCCATGACTATTAAATTTTCGTCTCCCTTCACTATCTGAATAATTTCTTTTATTTCATCATACATTTCTTCAATTTCTTCGTCATCTGCAGAGCTAGTTGGCATATAAACTTGTACTACTGTAGTGGGTGTGGGCTTCGTATCTATCTTGGCCACAATAATGCGTTCACTATGCTGTTTGTAGTAGCTTACCCGCATTCCTATTTTCCTATTCATTATTAAACCTACTCCTGCATTACCCCTATTTGACTTTGTGTTGATAACCCTGTAGTCACCTGACCAGAAGTCTTGTTCCTCCTGCCACCGAACTTCACTAATTCCCACTATATCTAACTTTAACCTATCCATTTCCCTTTTTAAATTTTCTAACCTACCTGCCCGATTAAGGGATCTGACATTCCACGCTCCGATCCGTAGAACACCAGTTTTCTTTCTCCTGAAAACGACATCCTCTTGAGTAATCCCCGCCCAGAGATCCGAATGGGGGACTATTTTACCTCCGGAATATTTTACCCAAGAGGACGCCATCATCATTTAATCATATAGTAAAGCTGCATGCCCTCGGGAAAAATTACGGCCGTAGTTTCCCCTTGCTTTCAGCCGTTCGCAGTACCAGCACAGCAAGGCCGTTTTGGTTATTGTTACAAGGCCAGATCAGTCAATCATCCAGACTGTTGCCCTTGCAACTACTGAAAAGGCTGCTGCCCCTCTTCAGGAACCACACGTTTGTCTGGCCTCTCAACAGATACCCCTCCGTTGTGGTTGTACCTACGGTACGGCTATCTGTAACGCTGAGGCACGCAAGCCTCCCCACCAACGGCAGGGTCCATGGTTCAAAAGTATTTAAATTACGCGGTTGTGAGACAACAATGTAAGTTTATTAATGAAGACTTATTTTGTGGTCATATATAAGCCCGTTATTAATGAAGCCCTCATGGGACCTCTCCCAGAGAAAGAACCTCGAAAAATGTTTTACTACCAGAAAAGTAAATACAAAAGGGCAAAGAACTGAACAGTCAAAGATGCAAATTCCGTAAGTTCGAGGTTTGCGTCTTTATGTATTGTGTCTGACTGGCAGACTTGTATCAGAGGGAAGATTACTCTATAGTCCGAAGTAACAGATTTATTTTTGTAAATGGATTTAGAGCACCGAAGAGATACGAAGAATGGGAGCGTACGAAAACTGATGGTGGTGACTGTTAAGCGAACAAATGAGTTCAACATTTTTTTGTAACTTAAATTCCCCTACTAACTTCAGCGATGAGCTGTTTCCTAGGTGGAAGTTATACAGCTGTCTCAACCTCCGTTATATTTTGGCAACTGTGTCCTTCAATTCGGTCAACTGTGATGTTGTCTAGATCAAAATATACCACAATATTCGGATTAAATATAATTTGATTGTAAAGTAACAGTTTAATTTTTGCCTAAAATCTAGGGCCAAAAATGTTTGTGATTATTGATGCAACGAAAGAGTACTTCATAGGTAATTTAACTTTTACCTCCAATAAGTAAAAATCCACGCAACATAGGTGAAACGTTTATAATACTGAGGAGCCGTATTGTCATAGTTTGTGCAGTGAAGGAAAAGCGTGTAGCGTTAGCCTTCCACCCAATCCCATGTCACGGTTTCACGTGACCCTGAGGTTAAATAAGGTGGTAGTAAGTGTGTGTGTGTGTGTGTGTGTGTGTGTGTGTGTGTGTGTGTGTGTGTGTGTCAAAATGACGCTAGAACCTAATATTCCTTTCATGCAAATGTTAAATTAATTTGTCACGTACTGGTGATTGAGCCGCGGTAAAATTTGCTGTTTTCAAGAGCACGCCGTAGCGTGTAGTGTAAAGCAGTCGCCTTATGTTTCTAGCGGTGGCGCCGCTGTGGCAATCGCAGCTTTGGTGCCTCCCTCTGGTGGGAAAGGGGAAAAGTTGCCTGTTCACGTGCATTTAAGGGGCGCTATGAGCTCCGCAATCGGTCAGTCTGTCAAGCTGAGTCTAGTCAGTTGGTCAGCCGGCGCAGTGTTGGGCAGTCAGTGTCTTTCTGTCTGTCGGTCTGCCGTACGTTAAGTTAGTCAGTCGGAGTGTGGCTATGTCAGTCTCGCGTCACCAGTTGCTGGTCTGTCTCTCGTTTGCATTTGTGCGGCAGTTAGTGTCTGTCTGTCTGTCGTCGGAGGGCTAGTATGTCTGTCCTTTGGATCAACCTTAAAGCCAGAAAATGTCTTGCCACTCCGCCAGTAACAGAACACAGCTGATGGTCACCCGGTTGGGGCTGAGTTCCTGCATCTGAGTCTGCGCATTAGGCCGCCAGTCTGCTCGAGTTGCTCGGGCAACGCTCATTGGCGGCTGGATCGGTCGGTTGTTCGGTCGCTCACTGAGACACGAGATGACTTGTCCACCTCGAGCGTCGGCGCATTTGAGGTCCCCACCTGAGTCCAGTGGACAGCGCCGTATAGTAAGGGGCAGTGGCTTCGCGGCCGACGCGGGAGCGGCGGGTGTCCGCCCACGACGTCGGACTGGCCGGTGCGAGCTGCGACGTCGTGAGACGGGAGATCAGCGCGTCTTCCTGCGTCCGTTGAAGTGGCTGGCAGCGGACGGTTCGGGAGAGCGTTGGGGGTGCTGCGCCAGGTCTTCTCGAGAAATCGCCGTTTATTAGAAGTTAATTGATGGAGATATGTTGTTTCAGTTACTTGTTAAATTCTATTTGTTTTCTTGGTCAGTCTCTCGTCCCCAGCTTGCTCGTTTGTCTCTCGTCTGCATTTGTTAGGCAGTTAGTGTCAGCCTGTTTGTCTGTCTCCGTCTGCCATACGTTAATAGCTGCCTCTGTCATGTTTGTCGGATTCGGTGTTAACGAATTTATTGCTTAAATGCCGAATTCTTGAAATATGTTTCTATCTTGCCTATCATCTTGTGAGGCGGTATATGTGCAATGTAGAGCATGTTGTACATCTTATGTAAGTCTGCATTTTATGGGTTTTAATTAAATAGTCATTTTAGGTTATAAGCTTGCCACCCTTCTACCGCAAGAGTCCTTAAAAAAATTGCACTTTCGGTGGCAAATAATTTGAGGAATGTACCATTTCCATTCCTCTTACGGGGTGCATAGTTTACATGTTTTTGTGAGTTGTTAAAAATTTTTTTGTTTAAAATAATCTGGTGTGTTGCAGATTTGAACCAGCGTACTCTATCAGAGGTTGTTGTGAGCGGTCATGACTACGGCCGTGTTGAAAGGGAGCACAGGCAAGCTTCTCAGCCCGAAGGCTCCTACTGTTAATATTGTTCTTGCCTCTAAATAAAACTGTAACTTGATATTTCGAGTGTGCTTTTCTGCTTATAATTTTAAACCTGTTTTGAAAAGGCTTTAGGAATAAAATTCACATTTGTTGAATTGTGACTTGATATTTCGAGTGTGCTTTTTCTGCTTATTATTTTAAATCTGTTTTGAAAAAGCTTTTAGGAATAAATTCACATTTGTTAAAGGTAATTTTCCATTAGTAACTTCCTGGCAACTACTTGCACGCTCACCTAGTGTGATTAAATGTGTCAATGTTCTTGATGAATCGCCAGTAAATAAAGTAAATTCTTTAAGAAAAGATTTTGAAAATAAATTCACGGTGTGTATCTTTTATTTGTGAATAGTGCAAGCAGTGTTTCGTATGTATGTGTCCATGTAGAAGTAATTCTGGGTATAATTTTGGATCCAGGTTTTATTTTGTATTTGTAGCCTAGAAACAAATCAGAGTCAACATTCGGGTGTGATCCACATACAAATCGTGAACACGCAACCGTAACTCAGTTGGGGGTCATATGATACCTTGCAGGCTCTACCATGTGGAATAAACCCTACTTGTTAAGATTCGTGGGAAAATCACGAGCAAGTAAATGACATCCTGCAGAAGATTTCTCTTGATAATCGTATTTAGTTGACATTACAGGTTATATTGGGCAACGCAACGGAATTACCACATCCTGACTTGAAAAGAGAGCGTGGAATTGTTGTGTACCAAATTAATCAACTCCGTTTTATTACTACCTTCCATGAGATGATACGAGCTGACTGGAATCCTTCTAGTGGTTGTCTTTTACAAGAGACAGAGGAGTGGATCCGCTGTGAACAGAAGTTAATTGTTTGTAAAGTTGACCAATAATTTCTCTTACCAATTGAATCTTATAATTTGCAGGACTAAATTCATATTTGTTTTCTTTGCTTAATACGTCACGACTTCTTAATTTCGTCCCCCACCCATGTCTTAACTGCGAACCGTAAGAAATAATGAGAAAGTAAATATTTTTGCATTGGAAATAGTCGTTACTTCAGAACTGCTGTAATTAATATCAGAAGATTATTTTTACGAAGTTCATGTGGCACGAACTGAAATTAGCACAGTTATTCTCAAATCTCACTGTTGAATACAACTAATCATTTTGCTTACAGTGGTTGTATGATTATAATCTATTGTGAAATCTGAGGCAGTTTCAGATCATAATTCACTTTCTCCAGGGAAAAGCGTTTAAGACCCGAAATGTGACGATACTACAGCGAGTAGCGGCAACTGTATTTCAGTGAAAGAGTCTAAGGGAATTTTGAATGCTTTAAGCACAATAATTCTTTTTCTAGGGATTGATACGCACAAATATAACCTTCAGACAGTAGAATACAAGGGTCTCCTGCTACATTGTGGAAAGTGACTTTACAAACATCTGCGCAACGGAGAGCGAATTATTTTTGCATGAAGAGTGCCTTTTATCACGTATAATATCTAATATTCTATTTCACCATGAAATTGTCATGCTTACAACAGCAAACCAATTTTGAGTACAGTAATTTAATCCTTATAAATAAGGAAATTCACAAAAATGAGATAAAGGTTTTTGAATACGAGAGAGTTCATTTTTCGTTCATTTTGCGAGCAAACAAAACTGTTCCCTTCGACATCACAGTCTTCATGGAGCCAACGATAACATTTCGCTTGAAGAAACGCCCTATCAAGAATAGGCACGGTGCGATAATCGTAACTGGTGTCTTAATCGTCACTTTCAAGTCAGAAGCAGACTCACTTGAACATTCCTCCGCTTTACGGGTCCGTAGCTCGTGGACTAGCGGCTAGCGTCGCTGCCTGCGGATCACGGGATCCCGGGTTGGATTCCCGGCCGGGTTGCGAATTTTCTCTGCCCCGGGACGGGATGTTTGTATTGTCCTCATCATTTCATCATCATCATTCATGACAGTGGCTAGATTGAACTGTGTAAAAATTGGGACTTTATACGGGTCCTGATGACCTCGCAGTTGGGCACCCCACAAAAGCAAACAACATAATCATCCGATTTACGGTTTGAAGGTTTTCCGTCATGGCACTGTAGTCACATATCGCCATGTGGTGTTTCATAATTTGGTTTTCTCATTTTTGGCTACGTTCAAGGAAAGCACAAGGCTGACAAGCTCTGGAGAAAGGTTTCAGTTTACACGATATTGCAGTGCTTGTGTTGTTAGAAAGTACGGTGCAATGTTCCTTAACGGACACTGCGGCGGCTGCAGCCGTCATGAAAAACGTTAACTGTATTCACAGTTGCGAATACGGAAAACGTCAGCTGCATAATAAAATAATGACAATGAAAATTGGTTCCGGACCGGGACTCGAATCCAGATTTCTCACTTGTATGCATGCATGTCCGAAGGAACATTGCATCGTTTTTCTTAACACTTCCGTCACCAAGGTTTTTCACACCTCTGCTTTACCAAGTGGGGTATTTGGACTACCCCAAAAGAGTTTTGTGTTTTATTGTAATATTTGTTCTCAGGTTTCGTTATTTCCATTGAATGGCTTTATTTGGTATTGAAAAACAGCTTTTCAGGTTAATAGAAGTATTTAATCAGATCACAGATACAAAGTACAAAAAAAAATTTATATCCTTCACTAAATTCAGTACTCAACGAACAGAAAATTAATAGTCTATGCACCTCAACAGTCAAATGTGTGTGAAATCTTGTGGGACTTAACTAAGCTTACACACTACTTAGCCTAACTTATCTTAAGGACAAACACGCACACCCATGCCTGAGGGAGGACTCGAACCTCCACCGGGACCAGCCGAACAGTCCATGACTGCTGCGCCCTAGACCACTTTTTTTTATTTTTGTTTGAATCTCATTTTGTTCGCTTTTGTTCGTTGCATCTGCTCGGGGCGGACGTCATAAGACATCCGTTTAAGTTCGTTGTTGATCGATTAGCTCAGGTTTTTTTTTTTATTACCGAGGGCTGCTAACACTCTGACCGAACACGCTGAGCTACCGTGCCGGCTAGTACCAACCAATGTCGTGTTTCGTTTTAGTAATTCAGCAGCCAGTGGAAAACTGGTGAAAAAATTATCAGTTGTTATACCATGACCGTTATTCAGAAATGGTTACATCAGATCCAAAACAACTCTCTGTCTTTGATTCGCTTCCCTAGTATTGTCCACCATTCCTGTGTAAATTTGGATCCGTAATAAGTAAGATGTCTTCACATTAGCACAAACCCAAATTTTAATGCCATACTTGCCAGGCTTGCTCTTCAATAAACCCCGAAAGGGCTTTTTCCTTGGTACGTTGCTAATCGTTCATCAATAGTCACGTATTCATAAGGATAGATGTTCTTGCACAAGTTAGACTGAAATTTGTCGAACACTACCCTGATGGCTTGTAGCTTGTCCTTGGTTTCTTCAGTCCTCTGTGCTCTTGTGTCTCTGTTGTCAAATCGCAAGAATTTCAGTATAGACAAATTTCGGTTTCTTTACATGGCACCAGAAAAGAATGGTTGCCGAAAGGCAACATTACCTCCCCACAGATCGGAAGCACTTGTGCGATGTCCATGATTTCGACCAGCTCCTCTTAGAATTGCTAATACAGCGTACACTTCAATTGCATTTATATTTCTCCATGGCGTTTTGTTCGAAGAATGAGCTGCATTCCACAAAGAAATTACTCGTTTGGCTTCCCTGTTTGTTTCTTCTACAATAATGCTCACGATTTCCGTTGAGATAAATCAGAAAAATGACTATTATTGTTTAGATTGTTTTTCCATCATTCACTGGGCTTGGTGTTACGTTCAAAATGTTGCGACGTCGACACCGCCCACCTTTTGGTGGTTCACTAGAAAACAGAAGTCCACTTCTAGAAACAAACAAATTTCCAGTGTCTTCGTATTCTTCTTCTTCTTCTTCATCCTCTTCTTCTTTTTCTATTTGTTCACTTGAATGTGTAGTGTCTTCTGATATTTCATCAGCTTCATCTGATGGTATGATATGATCTTTGTCAAGAGGTTCCATATATTCATTCAGATCATTATCAATGTCCCATTTATTTTCATCGTCACTGACATCAGAATTGTATAGAATTTCCATGATCTCTTCGCTAGAATGTCCTTTGGACATCTTTACTTGCAGATGAAATACTGACTTGTGTAATGTCAGCTCAACAGTGCACGTCAAATTCAACTCAAGAATAGTAACCAGCAACAATAACAAACATTGGATCTATGGCAAAACTCAACAAAGAAGATGAATGACAGATATATTTCCCAAAATCTTCTTTTTCTACAAATAAGAAAACATACCGTTTCATATCAAGCGGGGTAGTCTCACAATCCCACCAATAAATGACTTGAATAACAGCGATAAAGCCAAAAAAATTAGACAGTCGTGAGTGCGAATTCAACGTCAATCATTTTAGTGCAAAGTCATGAAACCACAGGCATGTGACCCTTCAGATAACATTATTATAGGGAAAAAATCAACCTGGGGTAGTCAGAATACCCGATTGGTACTGCAATATCGTATTCATTCGCTGATACGAGGCAGTGACTAAATTAAAATGTCCTTCCCTGTATTGGCATTACGTAACGTGTGTACGAGTGCAAATTGTGACGCACGGAGAACAACATATGGAAGTTTTGGTATGGACCCTAGTCGTGCACGGAAATCAAAACGATTAAGGGCGACCTCTGGCGTAAAGCGGGAAGTCCGAATTCGAGTTCCGTCCGGCACAAATTTTCATTATTCTCATTCCATTATACTGCTGACGGTTGCCTGCATTTGCAGCTGCAAATAAATTTCATGTAGGTTTCAATTTGTCTTTGTGGGAAGCTAACGGGCCAAGTGGCTGCCTAGTGGTTCCGGCTTGGCCAGAAAATGTTCGTCAGAAAGGCTCTGGTGGAGGAAGTACATATCGCAGACACTGATTTTGGCAAAGGCTTTTGCTGTCAGCCCCTGGCCGTCTGTTTCGGCTCTGAAAGCGCTTTTCTTCTTTCAAAGGAGCAGCCGACAAGGCCCCAGAGCTTGACGAATTTACCTGCGAGTACGCAAATCGCAGAAGAGGCCGACGTGGCACTTCTAGGTTGCCGTGGAAAAATTTCTTTACCTTCGTTCGAAATTATTGTTACCGAAGCATACGAATCTTGTCCGTCTTCGTGCTTTGGCGCAAAGTGCTCGACCAATGAGCGGAAATTGGCGAGGAGGCGATACTAACCTCCTGCACGTTCAAATGCGTTCAGTGAGCAAGAATGGGCAATTTGTGGAGGGTTCCTGTGTATTCTGGGAAAGATAGGGAGATTCTTGCTGTTTGCTATGGCAATGGCTGGAGGTGCTTCCCTCCAAGTTGAATTATTCGAAAAGTAGAGAGTTAGGTTCAGAGGGTGTATTCTACGAGACTTACCGTGGGGAAGCTATCTGCATGTCTCCTGATATGGGAGACGATGGTGGCAGCCTTTCTCTGCCATTTTCGTTCGGTGCTGACTTGCGTGCTGTGGCACATCTTAGCTGAGTTCTAAGTAAGCTTCGTATTTCGCATTTAGCTCTCTCCGTTATCTGAGCGGCTCAGAATTTGCGGAATTTGCTGCGCAACTTGGGTTGTCTGATTAATTCTGTTAATTCGTGGGTCTTGCCCTCGTTTACTTCGCATTTACTTGCTGCACAGATTACGAAAGCGCGTCCCAAGCAGACTTCCGGCTAACTTTGAGTTATCCTCCATTGCCTTAGCGGTACATTCAGATGCAGTTAAGCTTCTAGTGAGTTATTGTTTGTAGCTAATATTCGGAGAACTGATGTTCGATAGTAACTGGTTAAGAGTCGTTTTACATTATGTAAATAGGCATACACAATGTGAGCAGACACACACACACACACACACACACACACACACACACACACACACACACACACACACACACACTCACACACAGAAACACACACACACACACACACACACACACACACACACACACACACACACACAAAACCTTTCACATACAATTAATTGATTTCAGGCGTAGCCATAACTGTTTTCAAAATGTAATTTTGGCTTAAATTATTTGCCTACTTTAAGGTGTATGTGGTTGCAGATGACACACTATGAAAGAAGTCACTGTAAAAACATAATACATCAGTAAAACCACACCATGTAGTAAAAATGTATGAATTCATAATTTTATGTGTTTTCTTGAAAAACCGGTGATTAAGATTTTAAAAAATAATGTTTGAATGTATAAAAATAGTAAAAAATTCTTTAACTGCCATAAAATAAAAGCCCACTCAAGCTGCTGCAACTGATTGGGATAAAAAACAAAACTGTGTTCTTCTAAAGGCGGACCCCATCCAAAATCATATGTATTGTTAAAAGCAAACACGGAAAAAAGGAGCTTAAACCCCAAGATGAACAGTCGTTTTCATTGATTCCTGTAGAAATTTGATTTAAATATAAATCGATATTGGCAGGCCGTAGTGGCCGAGCGGCTCTAGGCGCTACAGTCTGGAACCACGCGACCGCTACAGTCGCAGGTTCGAAGCCTGCCTCGGGCATGGATGCGTGTGATGTCCTTAGGTTAATTAGGTTTAAGTAGTTCTAAGTTCTAGGAGACTGATGACCGCAGCAGTTAAGTCCCATAGTGCTCAGAGCCATTTAACCATTTGAACCATAAATCAATATTGTCCGCTGCACACTTGGTTTGCAATTATAACCCTTATTATCGTTCGACTGATGCTAACTAGGCGACTCCTCAAATGAGGAACACAGTTATTTGCGTATCTAATTTTTTGTCTCACTGCGACGGCGTTTCCGCTGCAAAACAGGTAACTACACCTCGAAGATTATTGTTAATTTGTTTACCTGACGTACAAGACCACTGCACTCGCTTGTACAGCATTTCGATGTTGAAGATGTAATTATGGAGACAAGCAGTGCACGCAAAGTCCCACCACGACTTGGACTTGACGTCTCAGTAGGAGGCTAATCAAGAGCACGACGGCAAGAGAAGAAGAAATTTTACAGTTCTTCTTACCGAGTAGTTTCCCTGTTGAATTCTTCTCACTTTCTGTTACTGGCGTCATCTGTTTCTATTCCTGCAATGGCTTCATGTAACGAGATGCAGTTAATAGCTCAATAGAGTTGTAAGACCGGATATCTAAAATGCATTACGATCAGTGATGAATGTCTGATCTCCTTGTCTGTAGGGCTGACAATGTGGCCAACATCACTATGACCACGTTCACTCCTGTTTTCCTCTATCAAACTTGGCGATGATCATAAAATTCATGCTTGGTTGTTGGTTGGTTGGCTTGGGGAAGGAGACCAGAAGAGCGAGGTCATCGGTCTCATCGGTTTAGGGAAGGATGGGGAAGGAAGTCGGCCGTGCCCTTTCAAAGGAACCATCCCGGCATTTGCCTGGAGCGATTTAGAGAAATCACGGAAAACCCTAAAATTCATGCTCCCTTAGGACGTTTCTGCTGCACTAGAAGAGACCGGTTTTTCTTAAGACATTCCCAGAGGCTTTGACAGAACGTTTCATTCGTTTGTTAGCTACCCGAAATCAACTGGATGTTAATAATCGGGTGACAACAGGATTACTTTCCAGCGAAATTCCCATCTATTGGGCATAGAAGTCTGTCAACGACCCCATAAATACCATGTCGAGTGACTGATGATGAATGAGGTGGGAAACTTAGTGAAAGAACATCGTTTCCACCTGCTTTATCTGCTATACTGAGGTTGTGAGTTTGGGAATAATATCCACCAAATACCAAAACGAAAGGGTCATTTAATGATGATTTCAGTTAGCCTACAAAATTATTAAAGCTCTAAGTAAAATTATGAGTGTATATCCAGCCATTTGGATGAAAAGTAGCACTGATCCTGAAGGCACACCGTGCATCAATACCTTCCGCATATTTTTCATTCTGATGAGGCCAAGACTTCCCTTACATAGTAATATTAATAACAACACAAAAAAGAAAACAGAGAGATAGTCGTATGGCTTTGACTGCAGGTTCAGCTGCCTAATTGGAAAGGTTTTTCCCATTCTTCACGCACCCTGGCTCCTTTCCTTGGCAAAGGGTGAACTGTGTGTTTAAGTGTGTTCCGTAAGTATAAGTGGCGGTAATGTGGGTATGTTTAGTGTGCTGCCATGTTTGTGTTGTATGATGGAAATGAGCGTCTGTTGTATGATGGTGACAGAAGAGAGAGGCTGAAACCCAATGCCGACAAATATCCTACTGCTCTCGAATAGCACCAAGTTAGCCACTTACCATAACGTCCCCATCCGACAGATGATTGATTGACTGGTTGAGGGGGGTTATGGGACTAAACAGCGAGATCATCAGTCCCGCAATTCAAAAGTTACTTGCGTAGGATGGAGGTGTCCGCAAAAAGATGGCAGATCCAGGCAGAGGGGTCAAACTATGAACCGAGGAAGATAAAAAAAACACACAGTGGAAGGCATAAAAGCGTAGGCCAAATCTAAAAACTGGATAAGTGGAGGGATAAAAGAGCGATATTTGCAAGAGGAGCGGTCATGGGTCCCAGACCCAGAAAACATGGAGAGAGGCCCCACCACAACCACCCTGCCCCTGCTCTAAGAGTAAAACAAAACCTTATAACAGAAAATAAAAATCACTTTCTTGCAGGAAGCTGAGGACCAGTTACACCATCCATGAATCGTCTGATGATATTAAAAAACAAGGTATCTTAGTATGAAGGGCCAAAAGAAGGGGACAGTCCACCAACCTATGGGGTACCATCTGTCTAGCTGCACAGCCACATTGCAGGAGTGGCTCATTACTGAAGAGAAAGAAATGGGTGAGCCTGGTATGACCGATGGGTAGACGAAATAAGACAGTGGACGTCTTCCGAAAGGAGCAGAAGAAAGAGCGCGAACTGCAGTAGTCTTTTTGATTATGTGGAGTTTATTATTGAAAGGAGTAGCGCACCAGATGTCATTCCACTTCTGGGCAAAGAAAGATTTGCTGCGAATACGCATTTCTGCACCTGAATCATAAAAGGGAATGTGGGGTAAGTGTCTACCTCTCTAGCCAAATGGTCAGCCAGTTCATTCCCAGGGATGCCCAAATCACTCGGGATCCAGACAAAGACAACGGAACCGGCAGCTTGGCCAAGGACAGAAAGTAGGTCATGGATAGCAGAGACCAAATGGGACGAGAATAGCACCCGTCTGTAGCCTACTGGCTGCTAATTTAGTCGGTATATATTGAAAGACTGTGCAGGGAGCTCTGCGTAACAAAATGGAGGTGGAGGCCCCTGTTAATGGTTGAACGCACTACACGGTCCTGGGAGTAAATTGTGTTACATGCCAGCAGGAGACGTTTTATAACGATCAGTGTAGGAGACGGTAGCAACCTGGAACACTGGAAGCATAGAACACATTATGATAGGGGCGACAGACACCTTAGAACCCTGGAATAGGTCGGATCTAATCCGTGGTCTAGGCACCATCCAAGGCGGGGGGGGGGGGGGGGGGGGAGGTGTGGGAGGAAATGCAGGCGGAAAATTCCACTGAGTGGAGATTGAGATACCGACAGAGGAAAATACGCATTCCCACCGGAAATTCCACTCGAGGGCGAGCATTAGGTGGGAGATGTCGGTCGTTTGCAAAGAGGACGGGGTGCACGGGATGGTCAGTGAGCCACGGCAGCTCATTTCACCTTACCACTACCGATAACTTTCAGCTAAAATGTCACCAGGGGCGCGGGTTACTCCCTGCAGTTATCGCTGCATCGTTTAAGTCAGGGAGGGCCAAGAACGCGGCACGTGTGCATGCACGCGTGCCGAGCTTTGACACGCGTGGGGATCGCTCCCTTCTGACGTCACATGTCCCCCACTACCACACCAGCTGACTGCGCGCGCATGCGCGGAACTACGAACACGCCGCACGCGACAGTGCATTCGCGAAGAAACACCGCCCTGCTAGCATGTGGCTTAGTCTCATATTACGACATTTCATAATATTAAGCTCAGTACAACACATCATGTTGAGCAATACTGAATCTTTGTTGGCTGTTCGTACACCTACAGAAAAATAACAATAACGCTCGGTTTGAAACTGCATTACAGCAACAATAATATCGTGTTTCTCACATCGCCACTCGTAAAATTCTTACAACATTTAAGCTGAGATATAGAAACAGACTTGAAAGTAGTCTACAGCATGCAGTATGATGTGGAATAAATGATTCCAACTACATGTGAAACAAGCAAATTTTATATTCTGGAACTACTGTACAAAATTTGCAATAACTACAATTCTCAACAAACCATATGACTAATACAACAAAATTATCACTATTAATTTAATTATTTTTGGTTCACTGTAGACATAATAAAGTACATGTCCGGCACAAACTGACGGTACACGGACAATCGCAGAGAGTTTCTCATATTTTCGTCACTCAGATTGCCACGTAATCCTGACTTATTTAGTTTCATAACCGAAATAAACCTTCCGCACACGGTATATCGATCCAAACACTGATATAACTTTCGCAGCCTCATTGTGGAGACGGGGAAACTCTTCCCGAGGAAAACCTTCGTATAATTCTGGACAGATTTTACGTAAAAAAATTGTCCTTAAAACGGGAATTACACTGCCGATCGATCAATTACATTTGCAAATGCACTGGAGTACTTTCAACTGAAACGGCAAAGGGTCTAGAAATAAGTTCAAAAGCAGATTTCAGACAGGCAGTGACCTGAAAACGTTTAGAAAATTGTGCCTGTAGTTCCTCCAACACAGAAACGAATTCGTCAGAATTTGCGCTCTTTCTGACTTTAGAGAGCGTAGGCCGTAGGGCAATGGGCGGTATTCGTTTTCATGAGTTGTTCCTTCCACAATGCGAGTTTCTTATTAAATGCATCCACTTTTTTATCAGATGAGAAATAAGCTGCTACTCACCTTGCAAAGTCTTATTGAGAGCGTTCAAGTGTGCAGTATGATCAACTAAAAAGGCGAGGTCTGCATCCATTTTGGATCTTCTAATTTTGGCTCTGCCTTTCCGTTTTCCTTCAGGAATTCAACAATAGCGAGTCTGAAATTGAAAAGTCTTTCGAGGCATGATCCTCGACTTAACCAACGTATTTCCCAGTGGTAAATAACATCTCCATACTCTTCGTTCAGTTCCATGAGAAACTGTTGAAACTGACGGTGTACTAAGCCATGCTACTTCAAAAAATGTACTATGGTGACTACCAACACCATCTCGTGCTCCAAATTTGCATACTTAGCACAAAGAAAAAAATGGTTCAAAGGGCTCTGAGCACTATGGGACTTAACATCTATGGTCATCAGTCCCCTGGAACTTAGAACTACTTAAATCTAAATAACCTAAGGACAGCACACAACACCCAGTCATCACGAGGCAGAGAAAATCCCTCACCCGGACTGGAATCGAACCTGGGAACCCGGGCGCGGGAAGCGAGAACGCTACCTCACGACCACGAGTAGCACAAAGAGCTTCTTGGTGTACAGAACAATGAATTCCGTACAAATCTTCTGGCGATCGTCCTAGTTTTTTACGCAACAATGTTACAAGCCCATTTTGAGCAGCTCGAATTGCTGGTGCTCCATCCGTGGTGACTGAAACTAACATTTTCCAATTCAGGGCAACGGCTTCAACTGACTCTTCAACTGCTTTTAGCAAGTCGGTACCCCTCGTTGTGTGTTTCTTTTTTGGTAGTAAATCTAACAGTTCTTCCGTCACGAGGAAATTTGTGTCGACTCCACCAACATAAATCGCAAGTTGTGCTGTGTCCGAAATGTCGGTCGACTCGTCCAAAGCAGTCTAGAACGCAATAAACTTGCAGGCACTATCAATTAACTGCCTGTAGACATCCGCTGCCATACCAGCTCTGCGGCGAGCTATTGTCTGTCTGGAATGACTAATTTCACTAAATTTCTTTACTTCCAGTGACGTCAAGAGTTCCGCCGCCTCAACGATACACTCCTTGATGAAATCAGCACTCAAAGGCTTATTTTCTCTTGCAATTTTGAGCGCTATTTCGTAGCTTGCTCTTAAAGACAGGTCGCTACGTTCGGTTGCAGGCTAAAAAAAGGAAACAAAAATTGAGTGAACTCTAAATTCGAATTCTAACGACAAATGTATACAAATACAAACATCAGTAACACAAAGATTTGTAAGTGGTACTCGCGTTCGGTCCGTCTCGCTACATAACACTACGTCTTCTTAATTCCGCCAACTTGTTTGATCTGTCAACCCAACTAAATCATTAAGTCTTTTGTGTGTGGTGCTATAATGCCGTTCTATTGCAAATTTTCGGTGCCCGGCGAGTATGCGACTGCACAATAGACATTGAGAATTTTCATCCTTCTCTTCGCAAAAATATTGACATTCCCATTCAGCTCTAAAGGCTCGTGTCGTTGCGTCACTACCCCGCCTCTTTGTGAGCGTGTGTTCCATTGCAACAACCACTGTACAGTACTTATTAACTTCCTACGAATCGCTAACAAATAGCAAGGGATAAACGTGGCTGCCACTACGAATCAACTAATGCACCCTACGCCGGATGAAAAGATGTCGCATCGCACAGCTAGTCTAATGTCGCGCCGTGCCGAGAAGTGCCGCGAAAGACCGAGGAAAGCCGAGTAGTGGCGAGGCGGACCGAGCCCTGGACGGCACGCGCGCAGCACATCTGTACACGCGTGCAGTTTGGCACGCCGTGGCCGTCCCTGGTTTAAGTCTTCAAAAGCGGCCGCTAGAGTCGCGCGCTGGCGTTTTCTGTGTAGTTGTCACACAGTGTAGAGCAGGGAGCAGCAGCAGCGCTTGGCGCAACGGACACGCGGTTCGGATAGGCACGGCGTGCTCCACCCTATGATCAATAGGCGTAGCACACTGAACAGAAGGTTGTCGAGGTCCATGTACATGACACTTATTCGACCCCTGATGACGTACGCAGCTCCTGTCTGGGGATACGCTGCGCCCACACGCCTGCGCCGTCTGCAGCTCATACAAAACAAAGTACTCAAAATCATAAGCAATGCTCCACGATACACACGCATCGCGGACCTTCACCGGGGATACCGACTTGAGACTCTCACGGAGGTAATCCACAAACTTACCACAAGGCTATACAGAAACTCCAGACACTCACAGAACCCGTTTATTCTGAATCTGGGGAACTAAGACCACAACCATAGATGGAAACATAAAAGACCAAAAGACATACTTGTAAGGACCTAGCATCTATGGCCAAGTACACGCAAACACAACGGTACAAAATGGCTCTGAGCACTATGCGACTTAACTTCTGAGGTCATCAGTAACCTATAACGTAGAACTAATTAAACCTAACTAACCTAAGGACATCACACACATCCATGCCCGAGGCAGGATTCGAACCTGCGACCGTAGCGGTCGCCCGGTTCCAGACTGTAGCGCCTAGAACTGCACGGCCACTCCGGCCGGCACACAACGGTACAGGTGAGCCCCTGTTAATCAGACACCATTACTGGATATCCAGCTGGGACACACTTGCCGAATAACTGCCACCACGCAGGGAAGCCGTACCGTACACTGCATGCAGACAAGCTCCACACACCCCCCACACCGTGAGATGATCTATGGCCGATCTTCCACTACTGTACAGGGTGTTACAAAAAGGTACGGCCAAACTTTCAGGAAACAATCCTCACACACAAATAAAGAAAAGATGTTATGTGGACATGTGCCCGGAAACGCTTAATTTCCATGTTAGAGTTCATTTTAGTTTCTTCCACCTACGCTCAATGGAGCACGTTATTATGATTTCATACGGATACTCTACCTGTGCTGCTAGAACATTTGCCTTTACAAGTACGACACAACATGTGGTTCATGCACGATGGAGCTCCTGCACATTTCAGTCGAAGTGTTCGTACGCTTCTCAACAACAGATTCGGTGACCGATGGATTGGTAGAGGCGGACCAATTCCAAAGCCCTCACGCTCTCCTGACCTCAACGCTCTTGACTTTCATTTATGGGGGCATTTGAAAGCTCTTGTCTACACAACCCCGGTACCAAATGTATACACTCTTCGTGCTCGTATTGTGGACGGCTGTGATACAATACGCCATTCTCCAGGGCTGCATCAGCGTATCAGGGATTCCATGCGACGGAGGATGGATGCATGTATCCTCGCTAACGGAGGACATTTTGAACATTTCCTGTAACAAAGTGTTTGAAGTCACGCTGGTACGTTCTGTTGCCGTGTGATTCCATTCCATGATTAATGTGATTTGAAGAGAAGTAATAAAAATGAGCTATAACATGGAAAGTAAGCGTTTCCGGACACATGTCCACATAACATATTTTCTTTCTTTGTATGTGAGGAATGTTTGCTGAAAGTTTGGCCGTACCTTTTAGTAACACCCTGTATAACGATCTTGGTTCAAATGGTTCAAATGGCTCTGAGCACTATGGGACTCAACATCTTAGGTCATAAGTCCCCTAGAACTTAGAACTACTTAAACCTAACTAACCTAAGGACATCACACACACCCATGCCCGAGGCAGGATTCGAACCTGCGACCGTAGCAGTCCCGCGGTTCCGGACTGCAGCGCCAGAACCGCTAGACCACCGCGGCCGGCTATATAACGATCTTGATTGTTCCAGGAATGCAGCGACTGCAGCAAACTGGGATACATCGCCATCGCCTGCCACAGTAACGATGCATGATACTCATACTAACAAACCCAACCTTGCATGAGCTATCGCAGCTAGTAAGCCACTACTGCTCTTACTACCTATCCCACTATCGCAAAGGGTTTTTTCCCATGGCACGAGCCCTGGCACTTTTTTCCCTCTGCTCTTCAAATTGCTTCCCTCATAGGGCCCCATCTCTTGGGGCACGGCGTCTTTTCCGGGTCGCGTTCACTCTTCGTCGCCAGGACTGGACAGAAGACAAATGGCTGGTCGCCTATGTCGTGCGCAGATAGTTGTTTAGCTCTGCGCACTGTTATCATATTCCACAAGCTATCTGAGCAGATGTTCGTGTTTGTGTTCATTGAGTTGTCAAGCACGCCATGTTATTTTGCACTGTGATTCTAGACCTAATGTATTGCCCGGTCTGCTCTGTGTGATTTTTAAGTAACTTGTGTTAATCTGCTGGCCAGAAAATGGGTCAAATGGCTCTGAGCACTAAGCGACTGAACATCTGAGGTCATGAGTAGCCTAGAACCTAGAACTAATTAGACCTAACGAACCTAAGAACATCACACACATCCATGCCCGAGGCAGGATTCGAACCTGCGACCATTGCGGTCGCTCGGCTCCAAACTGCAGCGTGCTGGCCAGAGTTTTCTCTCTCTCTCTCTCTCTCTCTCTCTCTCTCTCTAAAACAAAATAAAAAAAATGCCTTGGTTTATGTTGTTATGGTTATATAATGTGCCCAGCTGTCACGCATTGCTTTATCAGGGGCCTATGCGTTGTCTAGTTTTTTTAATATAAATTCTTATGCAAGATTTCTTAGAAGCTGGTGGGCTCTAAGGTATCATTATTATCCAGCCCTTTAAGCATGTTGTGAGTTCCAAATAACAGTAATACCCTAGATAGCTGTTATTTATATTCCTTACTGGTAGAAATTACAGCTCCCTCTCAGTAGTTCTCTTTTAATGAAGCATATTTCACAGAGCCTATCAGATTATTGGAAAGGCTACATATGAACAATCATAGTTAAACCGTAAGTTTTACTTGAAGTATAATCCAGCCAGATACTTATCTTTCTGGTTTGTTAACAGCACTTTCTAAGTTGATGGGAGAGTGTCCCGTGTCGACGGGTTCTTGCCACGTGCGCCTGGCTTACTTACGGCCGTGTGAACGGCTCTCAAAAAATTTCTTCGCGCGGCCTGCTATTTGTTTGTATTCGCGCGTCCTGCCTGTCTGTGTTCAAGCTGTATATCTTATGTTACCTGACTTGCAGTATAAACAAAATTTTGCTGTCGGCCAAGAGGCCTTTGATTAATTGACTTGGCACGAGAAATTTTCCCTTTAATGTTTAATACATGTCGTATCCTTGTTCTAAGTTTTATTCTAAATTTTTTGGTGTTAAACGTTTTGGTAATCCCTAAAGGCCAATTCTCATATTTGTTAATATTTATCTCTTGGGAGATCTGCCTAATGTCTTGGATTTGAATTCCCTTGAAGAAATTTATCTATAACTGTTTTAATTATTGTAAATGGCTGCTTTATTTAAAACTGTTTAATTTACAAATTTTGAAAAGTTCATTATTGTTGAGGTCTTATTGCTTGAATTTGTGTGAGGTCATTATTATTGTAATTCGACGGCTGTCTCATTCACTATTTCGAACGCCTTCATATGTATAATGGCAAATTAACTTCAATTTTCCTATCTCTTTTTCAAAAGGGACCTCTTGTTGCCAAAAAATATATATATATAAATTATTTAGTTAAAGTGGCCTATTCCTCCATGACATTTCCCTGACTGGTGACTGATGGCCAAGCAGTTTGGTCCCTTCCCTCCCTTTAAACCAACCAACCAACCAACCTGATCCTGGTAATTCTCCTTTTCGGTCAGGAAATCGCCAAATTGCGAAAAAAGGAGTTGGCTCCATCGTGTTTGTAGAGGGGGAATCCTCGCTTCTGCGAGGAGATTGTTGACAGGAATAGTGCGAATGGCACCGACAGCCAGACGCAGCCCCTAAAAATGAACAGTGTCGAGTAGTTTCAGAGTGTAAGGGGCCGCTAAGCCATAAACCTGAGAACCATAACGTAGACTGGACAAAATCAGGTTGCAGTAAATATTGAGAAGAGTAGCATAGTCTGCATCCAGGAATGTATGTGCCAGAAGGTGTAGAGCATTAATCTTCCACATGCAGGTGGTTTTCTACGAAGACAGCAGAGTCAGTGAACACCCATTGAGTAATTCAAAACCTACTTACATATCGTGAGAGGAGAGAACACGTAATGCACCCAGGAACATTATCCAACATGAGGGTTTTGATGCTCCAGATGTCATGGTATGGGGAAGCATAATTTTGCATGTGTGCACTGAGCTCCACATCTTTGAACGCGGCAGACTCACCAGTCTTCATTGTTTTTGCTCTATAGTCTTTCCCTATGTGAGCTCTTTCCAGCAGTGAATTTGGCCCCGGTTTCATATTTATGCATCACAATGCGTCGGACAACACAGGTGGAGGAGCTCTTGGAACGAAAGTATACTCGGTGAATAATATGACCTGGCAAAAAAACATGTTCAAATGTGTTTGAAACCTTAAGGGACTTAACTGCTAAGGTCATCAGTCTGTAAGCTTACACACTACTTAACCTAAATTATCCAAAGGACACACACACACACACACACACACACACACACACACACACACACACACCCATGCCCATGCCCGAGGGAGGACTCGAACCTCCGCTGGGACAAGCCGCACAGTCCATGACTGCAGCGCCTTAGACCGATCGGCTAATCCAGCGCGGCTGACCTGGCCACTTCCCGTATTTACACTACTGGCCATTAATATTGCTACATTAAGAAGAAATGCAGATGATAAACGGGTATTCATTGCACAAATATATTACACTAGAACTGACATGTGATTACATTTTCAAGCAATTTGGGTGCATAGATCCAGAGAAATCACTACCCAGAACAACCACCTCTGGCCGT
Organism: Schistocerca nitens; assembly: GCF_023898315.1. Lineage (NCBI taxonomy): Eukaryota > Metazoa > Arthropoda > Insecta > Orthoptera > Acrididae > Schistocerca > Schistocerca nitens. The sequence goes on along the minus strand of NC_064614.1, from coordinate 290,994,663 downwards.
AATAACGGCCTTGATACGCCTGGGCATTAAGTCAAACGGAGCTAGGATGGCGTGTACAGGTACAGCTGCCCATGCAGCTTCAACACGATACCACAGTTCATCAAGAGTAGTGACTGGCATATTGTGACGAGCCAGTTGCTCGGCCACCATTGACCAGGCGTTATCAGTTGGTGAGAGATCTGGAGAATGTGACGGCCCGGGCAGCAGTCGAACATTTTCTGCACCCAGAAAGGCCCGTACACGACCTGCAACATGTGGTCGTGCATTATCCTGCTGAAATGTAGGGTTTCACAGGGATCGAATGAAGGGTAGAGCCACGGGTCGTAACACATCTGAAACGTAACGTCCACTGTTCAAAGTACCGTCAATGCGAACAAGAGGTGACCGAGACATGTAACCAATAGCACCCCATACCAACAAGCTGGGTGATACGCCAGTATGGCAATGACGAATACACGCTTCCAATGTGCGTTCACCGCGATGTCACCAAACACGGATGCGACCATCATGATGCTGTAAACAGAACCTGGATTCATCCGAAAAAATGACGTTTTCCCTTTCTTGCACCCAGGTACATCATTGAGTACACCATCGCAGGCGCTCCTGTCTGTGATGCAGCGTCAAGGGTAACCGCAGCCATAGTCTCCTAGATGATAGTCCATGCTGCTGCAAACGTCGTCGAACTGTTCGTGCAGATGGCTGTAGTCTTGCAAACGTCCCCATCTGTTGACTCAGGGATCAAGACGTGGCTGCACCATCCGTTACAGCCATGCTGATAAGATGCCTGTCATCTCGACTGCTAGTGATACGAGGACGTTGGGGTCCAGCACAGCGTTCCGTATTACCCTCCTGAACCCACCGATTCCATATTCTGCTAACAGTCATTGGATTTCGAACAACGTGATCAGCACTGTCGCTATACGATAAACCGCAATCACGATAGGCTACAATCCGACCTTTATCAAAGACGGAAACATGATGGTACGCATTTCTCCTCCTTACACGAGGCATCATAACAACGTTTCACCAGGCAACGCCGGTCAACTACTGTTTGTGTATGAGAAATCGGTTTGAGACTTTCCTTATGTCAGCACTTTGTAGGTGTCGCCACCGGCGCCAACCTTGTGTGAATGCTCTGAAAAGCTAATCATTTACATATCACAGCATCTTCTTCCTGTCGGTTAAATTTCGCGTCTGTAGCACGTCATCTTCGTGGTGTAGCAATTTTAATGGCCAGTAGTGTAAATACCATCGAGTGCTTGTGGGGTGCGTTGGGGAACGCATTGCAGCACGTTCACATGCAACAACGAGCGCCCTCCAGTTATCAATCGCACTGGTGGAAGAGTGGAACACCGTACCTCAAGAACACCCTGTCAACCTTATCGCTAGCATGGGAACACTTTGCAGGGCAAAAGATGTCGTCCATAGTGATCAGTATCTTACTAACAACAATTTCCCACCTTTAGTATAATTATTTTCTTTGAATAAATGTGTCTTATCTGTTGGTATCATTGCACATTTCTTCCAGTTACCTTCTGTAGTATAGTTTAGCAATGTATGGTCCAAGTTTCCTTGATTTAGGTTACTTGACAGTGAGACATCATGTGAAAGTTTGTTTTCACACCAGCATATTACGCAGAATGAAGGAATTGTTCAAATATGCAGATTTTATTGGCGGCTTAGCGTAGTATTTTTAAACGTCTTAACTTCCTACTGTCACCCGAGACACAGTTTTCCGAAGGTATCTGAGAGCTTCAAGCGAGCATCGTTCAGCGTCTCTGTTTCCCAAATGAACATTAGAACAGCCAGAGCAGGCACAAAACCGTTAACCAGTGTAATCTCTCACACAGTCGTTCTTCTGCTATGACTCCACGGCAGCCGCGGAGCCGCCGCCGTCGCGAGGCAAGAAGCGACACACCTGCTCAGTTCCCAGTGCCGCAGCCGTGGGAAGCAGCTCGCGCAAGAACGGAAACGCGGAACGGGCAGCCACCTCGTCACAAGAAGCAGACCTCTCCCAGTTTCACTGAAAAGAACCTTGTGTTCTTTTCAGATTACTTTCAGAGTCAGCGTATGTTTCCGCACTGTCCTTCTCGTACGATCTTATGCCCAAATGAGATTCAGATGAAAGACATAATCCGAACTCAGTTCATCCGTGTGGAATGAGTAAGTGATCTTAGGCTTTGTGCCAAAGCATCGCGATTACACTAGCACTCTTCGCAACTGGCGCTCTATATCTGCATACAGCAGAAGCTAAAAAAAAATAAAAATTAAAAAGATGGTTAAATTGGCTCTGAACACTATGGGACTTAACAGCGGACGTAATCAGTCCCCTAGGACTTAGAAAGACGTAAACCTAACTAACCTAAGGACATCACACACATCCATGCCCGAGGCAGGATTCGAACCTGCGACCGTAGCAGTCACGTTGTTCCAGACTGAAGCGCCTAGAATCGCTCGGCCACTCCGGCCGGCAGCAGAGGAATTATCGATCCTTTTTTCACGCTAGAATACATAACTAGTGTGGGTCGCATTGCAGTTTTGGAACAATTTTCCGTGACACAGGAAGCGTTCGTGGATCCATCAGGCACGGAGTTGTTCATGCGAAACTGGGCTCGACAACATCGTACCGAACAGGTTTCACTATCTTGATGTCTACTTCGGTAATAGTCTTTGCGTTGTGTTGGCCCAAATCTACTGCCACAGGCATGTACATCTACATGTACATTTATACTCCGAAGGGCACTTTACGTGCCACTGTCATTACCTCCCTTTCCTGTTCCAGTCGCGTATGGTTCACGGGAAGAAAGAATGCCGGAAAGCCTCCGTGCTCGCTCGAATCTCTCTAATTTTACATTCGTGACCTCCACGGGAGGTATAAGTAGGGGGAATCAATATATTCAATACCTCATCCAGAAACGCACCCTTTCGAAACCTGGACAGTAAGCTACAACGCGATGCAGAGCGCCTCTCGTGCAGAGTCTGCCACTTGAGTTTGCTAAACATCTCCGTAACGCTATCACGGTTACCAAATAACCCTGTGACGAAACCCGCCGCTCTTCTTTGGATCTTCTCTATCACACTGATGAGCAATACTTAAGTATAGGTCGAACGAGTGTTTTGTAAGCCACCTCCTTTGTTGATGGACTACATTTCCTAAGTACTCTCCCAATGAATCTCAACCTGGTGCCCGCCTTACCAACAATTAATTTTATATGATCATTCCACTTGAAATCGTTCCGCACGCACACTCCCAGATATTTTACAGAAGTAACTGCTATCATTTTTTGTTCCGCTCTCATATAATCATACAATAAAGGATCTTTCTTTCTATGTATTCGCAATACATTACATTTGTTTATGTTAAGGGTCAGTTGCATTCCCTGTACCAAGTGCCTATCCGCTGCAGGTCTTCCTGCATTTCGCTGCAATTTTCTAATGCTGCAACTTCTCTGTATACTACAGCATCATCCGCGAAAAGCCCACACTATCTACTAGGTCATTTATATATATTGTGAAAAGCAATGGTCCGATAACACTCCCCTGTGGCACGTCAGAGGTTACTTTAACGTCTGTAGACGTCTCTCCATTGAGAACAACATGTTGTGTTCTGTTTGCTAAAAACTCTTCAATCCAGCCACACAGCTGGTCTTATATTCCGTAGGCTCTTACTTTGTTTATCAGGCGACAGTGCGGAACTGTGTCGAACGCCTTGGCATTCATACACATCGAAACTGACTCCAAGTTTTATTGCTTTGCTGGGCACAAAGAAAGACGCTGCCTTCCAGAACTATTCTACTAAGGCGGCACCCTGGACGAGTTTGGATCGTCGTCGTGTGAGGCAACTGAATCATTTTCTGATGAGAGACTACAAGATATGATGGCAGATGTCACTGTTGACTTGCGTCACGTGTCACTGCTAGTGACGGACATTTTGATGAGACTGTGAAGTGACTGCAAAGACTGTTCGAGGGCGGACATCTTTATTTATGCATTCTGATACCAGCGGTGCAGTGTAGAGGGCCATCTATTAGCAGTTATTGTAACTTTTGTGTAAGAGTCTTACTTGTTTCACAAAAATGTAGTTTGTTGCATTCTTCTACCGATCGGGGTTTTTATGTTATTTAATATTAAAAACAGGGACACAGTGCGTAAGCAAGTGCGACAGGTGCGATGTGCGATTTAATACCGGAATCCGGGGACAGAGGGAGTTTCCCTGCCTTTCCCACATTGTCCGCAGTTGAGCCAAGCGCGCGTACTGCAGGACCTGGGTGTGCCTATATAGCTTTGTACAATAACATATCAAAAAATCTGAAAACTTACTCCCGAAATCATGTAATTAGTTACTATAAATGAACAGAAACGTGTAAGCGGAATTAATTTCGATGTAAAGCACATCAGATCAATAGCTTTCACAGAAATCGACGTTTTAAGGAAGTTCTACATCCGCTGAAATTTGAAGAAAAAAATTTAAAATTTTAATGATGTAAGTCTTTTTGTATAAAATACTATTTAGAAATATCTGTAGAGCTATCCACAATATTACTCAACTTTTTAGCGTAGTTCACAGTAAAACTAGCTCTTTACCCGTAGCTTCACCTTCTTACACTATGCGGTCAAAAGTATCCAGACAGCTCCAAAACATGCGTTTTTCATATTAGGTGCATTGTGCTGCCATCAACTGCAAGGTACTCCATATCAGCGATCTCAGTATTCCTCAGACATCGCGAGAAAGCAGAATAGGGCGCTCTGCGGAACTCACGGATTTCGAATGTAGTCAGATGATTGGGTGTCACTTGTGTCATACGTCTGTTTACTAGATTTCCGCACTCCTAAACATCCCTAGGCCCACTGCTTACGATGTTGTAGTAAAGTGGAAAGGTGAAGGGACACGTACAGCATAAAAGCGTACAGGCCGACCTCGTCTTTAGAATGACAGAGACCGCCGACTGTTGAAGAAGGTCGTAATGTGTAATAGGCAGACATCTACCCACAGCATTGCACAGGAATTCCAAACTGCATCAGGATCCACTGTAAGTACCACGACAGTTAGGCGGGAGTTCAGAAAACTTGGATTTCATGGTCGAACAGCTGCTCATAAGCCACACATCACACCGGTAAGTGACAAACGACGCCTCGCTTGGTGTAAGGAGCGTAAACATTGGACTACTGAACAGTGGAAAAACGTTGAGTGGAGTGACGAATCACGGTACACAATGTGGCGATCACAGCACGAGCCTACTCTGATGTTTTAAGCACCTTCTTGCTTCCCACTGTTTAAGAGCAGTTCGGGGATGGCGTTTACATCGGACACCTCTTCATAATGCAAGGCCTGTGGCGGAGTTGTTACACGACAACAACATACCTGTAATGGACTTGCCTGCACAGAGTCGTGACCTGAATCCTAGAACACCTTTGCGATGTTTCGAAACGCGACTTCCTGCCAGGCCTTATTGTCCGACATCGTTACCTCTCCTCAGTTGTAAGGTGTCAGGCAAATCCAACACCTTCAATGAAAACCCTGACATGATAAGCAAATCCAGTAGTATGTCACATAGCTCCGAATAAATCGTGATATTAAATTAACCAAAGTAATACGAGTAACGAGTGAGCAAATGGAATACCACAGACCAACACAAGAATGCCTAAATGCATGTCATACCTTCCACCGTGAGACAGACGCAGTTCCGTGGGGAGAAACGAGAACAGAAGCCGAGAGCAGAACCGTGTTAAGCTGAAGGCCCTACGATAAGGGACGGACACCCACGTCTCCAGCTAACCGCTAGGACCACCCCACAGCCCATGTTAAAAGCTAGAGCCCTCCAGAAGAACAGTATAGATCTTACGATAACGCTAAAAGGACCACACCATCTGTAAGTTTTAGCGTGAGACTTTTTCGCGTCTCTGTTACGTTGCAAACGTTAAAAACATTTCCCAACCACAAAAAGTATAACGTTTCTCTTTGGATGGACAGAATTTTTGTAGGCGGAGCTTAAGGTTAACATTGAGTCCCTGATTGGTCAGATGAAAACACAGCCAGATAGTTTTTTTTTAAACCAACTTCGGTAAATTGTAGTAAGGAGAAGTTAGGAGAGAATTGCTTCCGAGACAGCGAGGTGAGCGGAGCTGTGCTGCCCGCCGCCCCCTGACGAACACCGACAAGGTAATGAACGCACGCGATGCCGCATAACAGCGCATAAAGCTTCACTCAGAACTGCAGAAGTCTCATCTGTTACAACACCTTTTTGCGTAATACTAGTGTCGATCGTCAATTAAAGCTCATGGTGTTCACATTTGCCACTTGAAGTAAAAATCTGAAACGCGATGATTTTTCTGTTATATAGTTATTGAGAAGCCACTGCATGGGGGCTTAATTAAATATTTAATGCAAATATTTTTAATTTGTAGTAGCTAACTGTCCGGTAACGCAGTCTCGTAAACGGTTGGCCCTGACTAGTTTTAGTACGCAATCTGACTGCATAGAATAACAACAAAGAATGAAAGAAAATTTCCGTTAATACAATTAATTAATTAAGTCCCCAGCAACTATAAAACCTACGAAACCAAAACACAAGTGTCATTGTTCTGTGTGTGGAAGTGTGATTCAACGTACACATCTGGCACGGTTCTTCGTCAATAAGACAGGAAATTTTAAATACCATTTATACTGAAGTACTTTTAAAAAATAGAAATACTATAATTGCGCAAGAAAACCAGAATTACACTCTAATACAAGAACACGAGCCAGATGCTTTGTTGACTGAACCTGTAATGATGCATTATTTAAGACATTGAAATAATAATAAAAAAAGGAATATTTTTACCTTCATATATATTGACGAAAAGCACTCTGATCATTACAATATCTCCATTCGAACAACATCTGCTGTCTAGCCCATCAAACAACTGCATAAAACATGGAACAAGCACTCCCTACTACAACATCTCAACACCGACTCACTACTACTACATCTCGACAAGCACTCTCCACCACGACTTCTCGACAATAACTGCCAGTGGAGGCAGCTGAATAATACTCTTTGGCGCAATCTCTGGCGCTGTGGCTCAGTGTAGCCATCTTTCATATGCCCTTCCTCCACGGGCCAGAATTTGATGGTATTTTTGCCAGCATTGGTGGTGAAAATACCACCAAATTTGTCCACAAAAATACAGACAAAAATAAAAGATAATATTAACACGTAAATATCACATAATTAGATAAAATTTTGGCTTTGCACTGACCTTTCAATAACCTAATATATAAAATACAGTAAGCAATACAAATTCTTTCATACATGTGACTTTACATAATAATTTACACAATACACAAAAAATCAGTTTATACAACTGTTCACATAAAATGCTTTCAATGACTCAAAAAAAAAAAAAAAAAAAAAAAAACAAGTACTTGATAGTTCCAGCAGTAGCACCCAGCAATGGTCAATAGGTGCAAACAGCAAGATGTAACATCATTTCAGTAGAAACAGTTACAACAGTGGCACCCAGTAATGTTGAGTAGGTGCAGACACCGACAAGTGACATCATTTCAATAGAAGCAGTTCCATAAGTTGCACCCAGCAATGTTGAACAGGTGCAGACACCAACAAGTGACATCTTTCAGCAGAAGCAGTTCCATTAGTGGCACCCAGCAATGTTGAACACGTGCAGACAGCAACAAGTGACACCATTTCAGTAGAAGCAGTCCATCAGTGGCACCCAGCAATGTTGAGCAGGTGCAGACAGCAACAAGTGAAATCATTTCAGTATAAGCAGTCCATCAGTGGCACCCAGCATTGTTGAACAGGTGCAGACACCAACAGTTGACATCTTTTCAGTAGAAGCAGTCCATCAGTGGCACCCAGCATTGTTGAACAGGTGCAGACACCAACAAGTGACATCTTTCAGCAGAAGCAGTTCCATCTGTGGCACCCAGTAATGTTGAACAGGTGCAGACAGCAGTCCATAATATTCACTATCACTAATCACACTGTTCATCAGAGTTTATCAGCAGAAATTAAACATGTCCTAGTGGCACCAATCATGCAGAAAAAGTGCAAGTAACAGTCCATAATATTCACTATCACTAATCACACAGTTCATCAGCAGAAATTAAACATTTCTAAGTGTCACACATCAATGCTGAACAGGTGCAGGTGTGAACAACAGTTTGAATGCACACACAATTGCTTTTACAAAATTATTATCAATGCTCTTACACTAAACATACAAATTATAATAAACACACAAATGGTATCAGATAATTGTCATATTAACTATTACAAATACACAAATATCAGTAAACCTATAATATTTATGGGTGTCAGTGCAAGCCACAACAAACAAGTAAAATAATATTTAGGAGATAGGTCGGTACCAATTATCTGGGATTAGGAAAGGAAACCACACAAAACACACTTACTCATCTTTCATCCACATTAAGTGCTACTGTGTAATTGAATAGTGTTAACTGTGTAAATACAATTCTGTCAAAGATTTGATGTTCGACATGTGTATCAAGTAGTAGTGGCAGCAATGTATAACAGTCAATAATAGTTAGTCAACGTCATAGTCATCATGTGAAGACCAATGTTTGCCAAGCCAGATCAAAATGTACAGTTGCTGAACAACTGTCAGTGTGCCAAGATATGCAATTACTTCCTCTCTCCAAAAAAAAAGTATGTACTGCTTATTGATTTAACAAAGTGTGTGTAGACAATCTTCCTTCCACTTGAGTGTTCTAGTCTGCCATCTTCATCCTCCTTGTTCCATATAATCCAACAAAAAAAAAAAAATGCTCCTCACTTGTTTTACCTCTTATCCACCAAAACTCCAATAATCATCAGCATCACATAATCTCAATACTTCAATAATACCTCTTCAATACGTCGATACCTATAAACCTTATTACCAATATCATTTCACTTCCATAACAACTCTTTCTTCTAGTCAGTCTCCTCGAACACGTACAGATAAAATCCTAGTGCAACTTCAATTCACCATCCCATACAATCCGAAGACACAATGTCCACACACAACCTCAGTGTAATCCATCTGACCCATATCTTCTACTCATTATGAATTATAAAATACATTTTGGTTACCTTGTCCATCATTAAATAAGAGAAATGCATACATGACCTCTAACAGTCTTTAGTTCGAAGAACTTTCAGTAAGTAAGTACGATTACGAAGTGTGAATAATCGTGATATTTCAGTGTGTACACCACTTCAAGAATTATGGCAAACAGAAGCAAACATGTGGAGTATTTCTTGTGTCAACTGTCACTTGCTATTTCAATTGCTCACGAAGAATGCAGTGTAATAACTGTCAATGGTCTTAACCTAGTGTTGGTGTGTCATGTCGTTAGCTTCCTTCCTGTTAGCGTAAATTTATACAGCTTCCATAAAACCTCCAGCTCATGTGACTTCTATGAAGTTTCTTGTACTAATGTCGTTCGGCGAATTATAGCAGTTCATTTTATTATCTTAAAAATATAAGGCACTGAGCGTAAGCAAAACATGCAATAGCGAGTAAATATACCAGTAGAGAACAGAATGTCTACAAGTGGATGCAGCACAATCCCTACAGCGAGGCTCTGCCAAGCGAACAATCTATAATTAATACCATAGTGTGACCTAAACTCTATGTTCGTACACAGTATATCAGCATTTATATATACCAAATTAAAGAGTAGTTATGACAACAAAACAGAATTGTGTAAACATGCAATCCATAAGCAAGGCAGCAAATATGTTATCTTACATAATAAACAGGTCATTAGCATCATATCAGCATAAGCAAATAAATGTTCATATGTAATCTTAATAAGTAAACATGAAGGTGCAAGCAGATAAATCACAAAGTGTAACCTACATACATAACCACATCAGCACGATTAATCAGGAGACAATTATAATTTAAATAAATAAGCACAGCAGGCACATAATAAAAAAAGTATGACATCAGTGAAAAAGCAGTGCTGCCAAGCGATGCATAATATACAGAAGTAACAACCCTGTTCATTAATCAATCATTGTCAAAATCAGTTAATGGACGCAAGCACGTCGCTTCACAAGTAAATTCATAGAACATAAAATTTAGCACGAAGTATAAATCACGTAATCGCGAGCAGCAAATTACGTCTAAAGTACGTACCTAAGTGGAATTATGTTACCTGAAAAATAAACTCAATTAATAGTTACCCCTTTTAGTTTATTACTTTTTTCTTCGAAATTACAAACTTCCTGAAATTTTCTCCATAGCAAGTCGTCTTAACGTCGGACACGCACAGAATTTACCTGAAGTTCTTAAATATTTTATAGAACCGTATCCTGAAAAATACTGAACGTTAATAACATAATTCATCAAGTCACTATAGCTTTATACTGAATTTAATCGGAGAAATTAGACTTTGTATTTGTTTACGGCTGTCAGTACATTCGCACTGAGCGCTCGATCAGCTGTAGGCGCGTGGCGTAGGAAGTAATTGTTTGCGGTCCACGACTGCCTTGTGCGGCGCGCAGGCTTGACTGTTGCTTTGAGTATGTGCCGCCGCCAAAACACAGCGCGGTATCCTTGTATTCTTTGCATGTTTACATGTAGCTGTTAGTTTCTCTAAAGTATGTCATTCCACAAAAATTTTAACGTTCGATATATGATGTATTGCCTTAGAGCGCCTAGATTTAAGAGTTTCTACTTCGACAGTGTTATCATGAATAATTTTGCGAACTCTATATGGACCGTTATAAAGCAGAAAAAATTTGCGACACAAGCCTTTTCCTTTGTGAGACAAACGATGAGACTTAATACCTTTTGACCAACTGAAAAAGTTTTTAAACGACCAGGACGCTTAGCTGATTTCTCTCTTCTAGCAGCCGCAGATGCAATATTTTGCAGAGCCAGGTTGACAACTTCAAAATGCCGCAGTTTCCGTGAAGGCGGAAAAGGAAAGATTTCAGAAATGCGATTTGTCGGTGCTTTGTTTTTTAATATCAGTATAGGCGGTAAAGAAGTTGAATCATTAGGGAGTTCATTCAGAATATTTTGAAAAATATGAAGATACTGATCCCATGTTCTATGATTCTGATGACAATAAAGACGACACAATTTATTGATTTCCTTCATCCATCTCTCTGAAGCGTTGGATTGAGGGTGAAAAAGTGAAATGAAGATTGGTTTAATTTTACGACGCCGTAGAGTACGAAGCCAAATTTTAGAGCGAAACTGTGATCCATTATTTGATATAACCTTATCAACATGACCCACTTATTTAAGAAAATGTTTGATGAAAGCATTAGATACTGAACGAGCTGTTGCTTTGCAAAGGTGTAAAACACACATATTTTGATGTCAATTCCACTGCTACGAAAATGTACGCAAAACCATTAGTAGAACGAACCACTGGACCGAACAAATCGACTGCAGCAATCTCCTTTAATTTCGCTGGAATGATAGGAAACAACGGTGCTCTGTGAGAAATCGTTGGCGGCTTAGCCTTTTGACATAATTTGCATTTGGCAAGAACAGATCGAATACGTTTTTCCATATTACTGAAGTAGCAATTTTCTCGTAATTTATGGAAGCATTTTCTGGGACTAAAGTCCGCATAACTGAAATGTGTGTACCAAATCAATTTATTGACCCACTCATCAGGAATACAAACTAACCAGAGTTGTCGACCGATTTTCGTTTAAAAAGAACTTTCCAGACAGTTCGCAAAAACGAGGTGTGGCCAAATTATCCAATCTAACAAAGCGTCTAAGAAATTTACAGACACCTAGGAAACTACGAACATCACGTTTTGTGGTAGGAACAGCATAATTACGAATAGCGTCTAGTTTCTCTGGATCAGGAAGAATACCTTCTGTAGAAATAATGTGACCGAGAAATTTCACCTGAGAACGACCAAATTCAGATTTTTCCAAGTTCACTGTAATGCCAACTCCTGCAAAAATACGTAATAATGAATCCAAAACTTTGTTATGCTCACTCCAAGAATGTTTAGCAATAAGAATATCGTCAACATATGAACTAATACTGTCACGAACATAAAGAGGTAAAATTTCGTTTAAACAACGAATGAATGCTGATGAAGGTACAGTAAGTCCAAATGGTAATTTCCGAAATCTCTTTTGGGTAAAATCGTCATATCCGGTTAATCTTTACCGATTCTCTAGATAGACTGATAGTCGAAGAGTTGTTTTGACAGATGCAAAGAATAGTAAAAGAGTAGGCAGCGGTGCAGAAAACTAAAAGGGAAATAGCAGCACTACAGCTCGGGGCCCTATGCACGCTACGGCACATATTCACTTAGTGTAGTGAATCCCCTGAAAACTTTAACAGCCACACGTAAATTCCAGTTTGTGACTTTGTGGCAAATCTGGCGGAAGTGCGTACGTAAATTGATCTAACCATGAACATGGATGTATGTCATTCTGAGAATTGCGAAACATCTTAAATTTCCGAACAGTTAAGAAGTGTTTATAGTCAAAGTTTTCTCCTCGTGGCGACAAATACCTAACGCGTCTGTCCCAGTCCCGAGTTCACGCGCCTGGCGCTCTCTTGTTGCATCCCGTAAATGAAACAAATTATTTTCTTCAAAGCCCTCTGCTATCTGTGATTCTAAATTTCTTCTGCTGTCTTTTCCTACGATTTCGCCTTCAATTTGTTTGACTTGCTTTCGTAATGCCTCAAATTCCCTTTTGACTCGTTCATTAAATTTTCCCTGATTTTCAACATGCTTATTTATGTTCTGGTACTCTTCGGTTTCTGCAAATGGCAATGGTGCTGTATCATCTGAATCTCTGTCCCCATTTAAACTAAGACTTGTCAATTTATCTGAAATCTCCTCAACTCTTTCCGATAAGTCACCTAATTGTTCTTTCTGTTTATTTACGTCTTCTGTAAGTGTCGCGACTCGGGTTTCAGTATTGACACATTTATTAGTTAACTGTTCATATAGTTGTGTTAGATTATTTATTCTGTCATTTGGTACGGATTCCTCGATTCTTTCAAGTATTTCTTCCTTATCGTGTGCACGTTGTAAATTTAACTCTGAAAATTTTTGTACTATCACGCGATCTCTTTCTTCCTGTTCTCTATCCTGTTCCTTTTGTCTAATCTCTACTGCAATTAATCTATTATTGTGAGCATTCAAAATCGGTTGTACTTCTTCTCTAATTTCTTTCTTTAATTCATCTTTCATGTTTTTGAAACATGTCCCTATTCGTGAGTCTAACCGTGTTTCCATTGTTTCCATCTCTGTTCTAATTGTTCCTATTTGTGATCCCAAATTTAATATTGCACCCATCAACTGCTCCATATGAACTGGCTCAAAATTCATTTCGCCCCTAACATTTCCCACAAAACCAGCTTCCTTCGTCATAGCTGTAAAGCTATCTGTGTTCGATACTATTCCAGAATCTTCTGTCAATCTCGAATTCTGAAAATTTTCTAATTGTGAAAAGTTTTGAATTGGTTCCGGACTATTTTCCCGACTTATTAAATTGTTTTCAACTTCATTATTCATCACACTGTTCTCCTGTGTTGGCGAGTTCGCCATGTTAACAATTTCGTCATTCTCACTATCCAACATTCTTGCCTTTTTCATCGATCGCGTAATCATTTACAAAACATACAAAACTCGTCACTATACAAAAATTTCACACAATGACACTTTATCACCAACAATACCATTCACACGAAATGCTTCCCTCAAACACGATCAACGAACAATTGAAATAATTGCACTAAATTGTCAAACCCGTAGACAAGACAACAAAAATTAAATTCTGCAAAAAAAATACCATTAGAAGAATGACAATTACCAAATCTACACATACAATATAGACTACAATTACTAAACTACAAATTACTACAACAATACTACTGTCTACTATTTTTACAATCAGAAGAATTCCAAGGGACGATCCGAAGCAGCGGGCGCCACGTGCATGGGGGCTTAATTATCTATAATGCAAATAATTTTATTTTTTTTTAGTAGCTGAATGTCCGGCTACGAAGTCTCGTAAACGATTGGCCCTGACTAGTTTTAGTACGCAATCTGACTGCATATAAAAACAACAAAGAATAAAAGAAAATTTCCGTTAATACAATTAATTAATTAATTAATTAATTAAGTCCCCAGCAACTATAGAACCTACGAAACCAAAACACAAGTGTCATTGTTCTGTGTGTGGAAGTGTGATTCAACGTACACATCTGGCACGGTTCTTCGTCAATAAGACAAGAAATTTTAAATACCATTTATACTGAAGTACTTTTAAAAAATAGAAATACTATAATTGCGCAAGAAAACCAGAATTACACTCTAATACAAGAACACGAGCCAGATGCTTTGTTGACTGAACCTGTAATGATGCATTATTTAAGACATTGAAATAATAATAAAAAAAGGAATATTTTTACCTTCATATATATTGACGAAAAGCACTCTGATTATTACAATATCTCCATTCGAACAACATCTGCTGTCTAGCCCATCAAACAACTGCATAAAACATGGAACAAGCACTCCCTACTACAACATCTCAACACCGACTCACTACTACTACATCTCGACAAGCACTCTCCACCACGACTTCTCGACAATAACTGCCAGTGGAGGCGGCTGAATAATACTCTTTGGCGTAACCTCTGGCGCTGTGGCTCAGTGTAGCCACCTTTCACCACATCAGCCATTGTAATTTACGACAAGTTAGATAAGTAATTAAAGATAATTGAGGGTCACTGTAGACTATTTTTGACAGTTTTCTCTTTTGTGAAAATTAATTTAAACCTAGATTATAGATGTGATATGGCATAGGTCATCCTTCGATCCATTGTAGAACTTGGAAACCCATTCAGGGAATATTCGCTCACATTTTTGTTGAACGCAGTTGGTTTTTACCATCCTGTATTAAATCATTTCCTTTTATCAATAGTGCAATTTATCAACAATGTTTTGTGAGTAGAATAAAATTTCCAATGGTAAACTTAACGGCTTTCTCGACGTTATTTTACCAGCTAACTAAAAATAGGAAAGCCTTGAACCCCTTCCACTAAATTTAGTTAGTATTAAGATTCTTTTACAGGGAGTGCAGTGGAGCTGACGCTGAAATCATTAAGTATTTGGTTATTTCATCGCTAGTCTCACTGAACTCTTCTGAATTCTACATGTCGTGTGTGGTCTGACGTCTCCTTACCAGCAACAGGTCCCAGGTTCAAACTAGTCAATTCCCTAAAAACCACGCTCAGAGCGTCGTTGCGCGAAAGTGGTAGGGAGACACGATTTAGAACAGACAGACACCACGCACAATGTTAGACAGTGCAGCGCTCCGTGAAGAATGGGCTCCCATTCCGCAAGAAAACTTCCAGCACCTGATTGAACGTATGCCTGCGAGAGAGGAAGCTGTCATCGAGGCTAAGGGTGGGCCAACATCATACTGAATTACAGTGTTACCGATGGAGAGCGCCACGAACTTGGAAGTCATTTTCAGCCGGGTGTTCGGATACTTTTGACCATATAATGTATATACGAGGTGGAATTCTTGATCATCGTCGACTTCATTTAGCAATTCCTGAGCGATGCTACGCGACGTCGTATTTGGTTTTCTGCAACTCGTTTCATGCTCAAAACATCAGAATAATTGCTTGGCATGAGCCGCAGGATATTCCGTCATCATCAGAAAGCTCTCTGATGGTGATTGAATGGTTTTCGATAACCATTTTCTTTACCACTTCTACAATGTCCTCGGTAAGATAAGATGTGCAGGGATGTCGTCGTCTCAACATCTTCTCGCCCCTCTGAAAATTCTGTCTTCGCCAAAAGACACATTTCGAATGCAGTGCTCAAGATTATTCCATTTTCCGCTCAAAATTTAATGCAATTTCTTTGATCCATCTTTTTCGAAAGTAAGAATTCACCGAGCACTCGAAACCACTTAGAACCTTTTGGACTGTCAACATCAAAGTAAACATTGAAAACAGCTGTAATTGGAGGCATAACATCAGTAACATGTGTACCGACAAGAGAAAAGAAATTGAAAATCGGTTTGTGCTCCAGTGAAATGGAAGATTTTTGTGTGTACATCCCATGAGGGTTTTACAGAATGTCTTTCGTTGATTATATTAAGCCTGCTAATAACTGCCATCAGGAAATTCTTATTACACAAGGACAAGTGTCTCACATTCACGTGATGACGTCCGTCTAGCGACTTCGTGGGCAATCCTGGACGGAATACGGTGTTTTTAATGTTACCATTCTTTTTGGTTTGGTTCACTACTGAAGTTTTTTTGTATTTTGCAACCAACGAGCCGAAACAACTTCATAAAATGTCTTTACTTAAGGATTAGTTGGCAAATTTTTTTCAGACTTGTCGCTTGTGTGTTACAAAGATGTAACTTTTCGATTCCAGTCCGCATCGCAATATTTGCACGTCATTTGATTTTCCATACACATCGGAAAGTTAACCCATACTTATGTAGACAGGTAAACGTAATAAACGTTTTACTCTTACAGAGTTATGCACACAGGTAATTTCCACGGGGTTACAGCAACGAGCTATAATATTTTAAATAGAACCTTACTTGTTTATATCATGTAGCTGATCTATTTAAATCAACTGTGCAGTAGTGTATTTAAAGTTGGTTGCTTCCCCCATGAACCATGGACCTTGCCGTTGGTGGGGAGGCTTGCGTGCCTCAGCGATACAGATGGCCGTACCGTAGGTGCAACCACAACGGAAGGGGTATCTGTTGAGAGGCCAGATAAACAAGTGGTTCCTGAAGAGGGGCAGCAGCCTTTTCAGTACTTGCAGGGGCAACAGTCTGGATGATTGACTGATCTGGCCTTGTAACATTAACCAAAACGGCCTTGCCGTGCTGGTACTGCGAACGGCTGAAAGCAAGGGGAAACTACAGCCGTAATTTTTCCCGAGGACATGCAGCTTTACTGTATGATTAAATGATGATGGTATCCTCTTGGGTAAAATATTCCGAGGTAAAATAGTCCCCCATTCGGATCTCCGGGCGGGGACTACTCAAGAGGACGTCGTTATCAGGAGAAAGAAAACTGGCGTTCTACGGATCGGAGTGTGGAATGTCAGATCCCTTAATCGGGCAGGTAGGTTAGAAAATTTAAAAAGGGAAATAGATAGGTTAAAGTTAGATATAGTGGGAATTAGTGAAGTTCGGTGGCAGGAGGAACAAGACTTTTGGTCAGGTGATTACAGGGTAATAAATACAAAATCAAATAGGGATAATGCAGGAGTAGGTTTAATAATGAATAAAAAAATAGGAGTACGGGTTAGGTACTACAAACAGCATAGTGAACGCATTATTGTGGCCAAGATAGACACAAAGCCCATGCCTACTACAGTAGTACAAGTTTATATGCCAACTAGCTGTGCAGATGATGAAGAAATTGATGAAATGTATGACGAGATAAAAGAAATTATTCAGGTAGTGAAGGGAGACGAAAATTTAATAGTCATGGGTGACTGGAATTCGTCAGTAGGAAATGGGAGAGAA
Source organism: Schistocerca nitens (assembly GCF_023898315.1). NCBI lineage: Eukaryota > Metazoa > Arthropoda > Insecta > Orthoptera > Acrididae > Schistocerca > Schistocerca nitens. Next base: position 290,977,137 of record NC_064614.1, on the reverse strand, counting down.
GGAAATATAGTAGGTGAATGTGGATTGGGGGGAAGAAATGAAAAAGGAAGCCGCCTTGTAGAATTTTGCACAGAGCATAACCTAATCATAGCTAACACTTGGTTCAAGAATCATAAAAGAAGGTTGTATACCTGGAAGAATCCTGGAGATACTAAAAGGTATCAGATAGATTATATAATGTTAAGACAGAGATTTAGGAACCAGGTTTAAAATTGTAAGACATTTCCAGGGGCAGATGTGGATTCTGACCACAATCTATTGGTTATGATCTGCAGATTGAAACTGAAGAAACTGCAAAAAGGTGGGAATTTAAGGAGATGGGACCTGGATAAACTGAAAGAACCAGAGGTTGTACAGAGTTTCAGGGGGAGTATAAGGGAACAATTGACAGGAATGGGGGAAAGAAATACAGTAGAAGAAGAATGGGTAGCTCTGAGGGATGAAGTAGTGAAGGCAGCAGAGGATCAAGTAGGTAAAAAGACGAGGGCTAATAGAAATCATTGGGTAACAGAAGAAATATTGAATTTAATTGATGAAAGGAGAAAATATAAAAATGCAGTAAATGACGCAGGCAAAAAGGAATACAAACGTCTCAAAAATGAAATCGACAGCCCGCATCTCGTCGTCGTGCGGTAGCGTTCTCGCTTCCCACGCCCGAGTTCCCGGCTTCGATTCCCGGCGGGGTCAGGGATTTTCTCTGCCTCGTGATGGCTGGGTGTTGTGTGATGTCCTTAGGTTAGTTAGGTTTAAGTAGTTCTAAGTTCTAGGGGACTGATGACCATAGATGTAAAGTCTCATAGTGCTCAGAGCCATTTGAACCATTTTTTGAAATCGACAGGAAGTGGAAAATGGCTAAGCAGGGATGGCTAGAGGACAAATGTAAGGATGTAGAGGCTTGTCTCACTAGGGGTAAGATAGATACTGCCTACAGGAAAATTAAAGAGACCTTTGGAGAGAAGAGAACCACTTGTATGAATATCAAGAGCTCAGATGGCAACCCAGTTCTAAGCAAAGAAGGGAAGGCAGAAAGGTGGAAGGAGTATATAGAGGGTTTATACAAGGGCGAAGTACTTGAGGACAATATTATGGAAATGGAAGAGGATGTAGATGGAGACGAAATGGGAGATAAGATACTGCGTGAAGAGTTTGACAGAGCACTGAAAGACCTGAGTCGAAACAAGGCCCCGGGAGTAGACAACATTCCATTAGAACTACCGATGGCCTTGGGAGAGCCAATCATGACAAAACTCTACCATCTGGTGAGCAAGATGTATGAGACAGGCGAAATACCCTCAGACTTCAAGAAGAATATAATAATTCCAATCCCAAAGAAAGCAGGTGTTGACAGATGTGAAAATTACCGAACTATCAGTTTAATAAGTCACAGCGGCAAAATACTAACGCGAATTCTTTACAGACGAATGGAAAAACTGGTAGAAGCTGACCTCGGGGAAGATCAGTTTGGATTCCGTAGAAATGTTGGAACACGTGAGGCAATGCTAACCTTACGACTTATCTTAGAAGAAAGATTAAGAAAAGGCAAATCTACGGTTCTAGCATTTGTAGACTTAGAGAAAGCTTTTGACAATGTTAACTGGAATACTCTCTTTCAAATTCTGAAGGTGGCAGGGGTAAAATACAGTGAGCGAAAGGCTATTTACAATTTGTACAGAAACCAGATGGCAGTTGTAAGAGTCGAGGGCATGAAATGGAATCAGTGGTTGGGAAAGGAGTGAGACAGGGTTGTAGCCTCTCCCCGATGTTATTCAATCTGTATATTGAGCAAGCAGTAAAGGAAACAAAAGAAAAATTCGGAGTAGGCATTAAAATTCATGGAGAAGAAGTAAAAACTTTGAGGTTCGCCGATGACATTGTAATTCTGTCAGAGACAGCAAAGGACTTGGAAGAACAGTTGAACGGAATGGACAGTGTCTTAAAAGGAGGATATAAGATGAACATCAACAAAAGCAAAACGAGGATAATGGAATGTAGTCAAATTAAATCGGGTGATGCTGAGGGAATTAGATTAGGAAATGAGACACTTAAAGCAGTACAGGAGTTTTGCTATTTAGGGAGTAAAATAACTGATGATGGTCGAAGTAGAGAGGATATAAAATGTAGACTGGCAATGGCAAGGAAATTGTTTCTGAAGAGGAGAAATTTGTTAACATCGAGTATAGATTTAAGTGTCAGGAAGTCGTTTCTGAAAGTATTTGTATGGAGTGTAGCCATGTATGGAAGTGAAACATGGACGATAACCAGTTTGGACAAGAAGAGAATAGAAGCTTTCGAAATGTGGTGCTACACAAGAATGCTGAAGATAAGGTGGGTTGATCACGTAACTAATGAGGAGGTTTTGAATAGGATTGGGGAGAAGAGAAGTTTGTGGCACAACTTGACTAGAAGAAGGGATCGGTTGGTAGGACATGTTTTGAGGCATCAAGGGATCACAAATTTAGCATTGGAGGGCAGCGTGGAGGGTAAAAATCGTAGAGGGAGACCAAGAGATGAATACACTAAGCAGTTTCAGAAGGATGTAGGTTGCAGTAGGTACAGGGAGATGAAGAAGCTTGCACAGGATAGAGTAGCATGGAGAGCTGGATCAAACCAGTCTCAGGACTGAAGACCACAACAGCAACAACAACAGCAACAACAACAACAACAGCAGCTGTCAGTTTTAGTTCGGAATCTAGAGGCGTTCCAAGCTGTAGGGGTGGATTCATCTTGTGTACATAATAGGCTCTCTTCAGATGAATGTTTCTGGTTGCAGAATTTTAATTTAAGTGAGATGTTCAAACGGATGTTAGTTTCCAGACTTTAAAACTGTGTGCGCCTTCGAAACCTCGTCCAAAACTTCTGTCTGCCATTGCACTCTTACGTGCAAACAACTAATTCTAGAAACAAATGGAGCACAGTAGTAATAGAAGACCAGCTAGAAATGGGGATGTGGAAGTGTTTGCTTTAGCTACAATGTGTCGTGATATTACTGCCAATGTACTAGGCGTTACCATGATCACTGGTATGACTCTTAGGCACAAATGGAGAAGTGACGAATAGTACGTGCTCACAAGTTTCATCTGTACCACCTACCACTGTGTGGGATCGATGTCAATAGGAGACTTAATTTCGGCGAATGTGACGTGGAAAGTTTTGTTCTGGACTCCTTACAAAATATTTATTCTCTGAGGAATTAACATTCACAACTTTTGGTGCAGTGAACTGTCATAATACTCGTTACTAGTTCATACTAAATCCTAGATGGGTATGTCACTCCAATTGTCACAGGAGATGGTTCGTTAAGGTGTGTTGTGGAGTCCTTGGAGATGAAATCATTGGTCCGCGTTAGTGCGTTGGCACTCTGACAGATGAGTGTAACGAGTCTTACAGTCGACAGTTTAGGACTTTAGGTGCTCTCCATTACAATTTGTCTAGATGCTAGAGGCCGTATGTGGATGCAGCATGTGATACGTGAGATCTGAAAGAGAAATTTGCCAGAAATTGGCTAGGACGCCGTGATCCTCAGGAATCGCCCAGTTAATACCAGTAGATTTCTTTATGTGCGGATGTCTACAGAATTGTGTTTTTACCACGGTACCCACAACCTCAGATGACTTTAAACAGCTCCTGTGTACATACCATAAATTTTTTGCAAATTTTTGTTTACAGATTCATCTCATTCTGCCTGTGATAATAAGTTGCTAACTAATGTGTAGCTGTTTTCTGAATGTTCATTGAAAGCCTGCTTCATCCTCTTCAGCTTAAGATAGGAGCTGGAACCTGATGTATGCTAGCAAAACTTTGTTACTTAAATTGAATTCCTTTTCATAGATTTTCGTATTTTTGAGTATGTTTAGACTACTTTGTAAAATCTTTGTTCGTTTAGTAGTCCAAGACCTTTCTTTGATCCCCTGTATCCTAGAGGTCGTTTAAAAGGCGCACTGGTTCAAATGGAGCAAATGGCTTTGAGCACTATGGAACATAACATCTGAGGTCATCAGCCCCCTAGAACTTACAAGGGAACCTCCCCATCGCACCCCCCTCAGATTTAGTTATAAGTTGTCACAGTGGATAGGCCTTGAAAAACTGAACACAGATCAATCGAGAAAACAGGAAGAAGTTGTATGGAACTACGAAAAAAATAAGCAAAATATACAAACTGAGTAGTCCATGGGCAAGATATGCAACATCAAGGAGAGGGTAAGCTGAGGAGCGCCGTGGTCCCGTGGTTAGCGTGCGCAGCTGCGGAACTAGAGGTCTTTGGTTCAATTCTGCCCTCGAGTGAAAAGTTTTATTTTTTTTATTTTCAGTTTATGTGACAAACCCTTATGTTTTCATAACTTTTTTGGGAGTGATTACCACATCCACATGAAAACCTAAATCCGGAAGGTAGAAGAATCGTTTTACCATTCGCCAAATGTACAAGTTAGGTGGATCGACAACATATTCCTGTCATGTGACGCACATGCCGTCACCAGTGTCGTATAGAAAATATCAGACGTGCTTTCCTTTGGAGGAATCGGTTGACCTATGACCTTGCAATCAAATGTTTTCGGTTCCCATTGGAGAGGCACGTCCTTTCGTCTACTAATCGCACGGTTTTGCGATGCGGTCGCAAAACACAGACACTAAACTTATTACAGTGAACAGAGACGTCAATGAACGGACAGATCATAACTTTGCGAAAATAAACAAAGTAAACTTTTTACTCTAGGGAAGACTTGAACCTAGGACTTTTCCGTTCCGCAGCAGCTCACGCTAACCACGGGATCATGGCGCTCCTCAGCTCAGACTGTCCTTGTTGTTGCCTATCTTGCGCATGGACTACTCAGTTTGTATATTTTGCTTATTTTTTTCATAGTTCCACACAACTTCTTCATGTTTTCTCGATTGATCTGAAGGGGGTGCGATGGGGAGGTTCCCTTGTTAGAACTACTTAAACCTAACTAACCTAAGGACATCACACACATCCATGCCAGAGGCACAAAGGCGCACCGAATTGTGCATTCAGGGAAATGGACATTTGTTTGAAACCTTCAGTAAATGAACATTCTGCCACCAGAAAGTGCAACTGAACAGAACCAGTTACGTTGAGATTTGAAAAATCTCTTATTACCGCATTGATCTGGTGATAAAATTCTATTTTTACACAAACAGTTTCGATTGACTAACAATAATGAGGTTCATGTTAGGCGAACTATAAAACAATTAACGTCGAGTCATAAAACAATGATTAAGACACTATTATTATATCTCGACATAAGTTACATCGTCAGTCTATAAAAACTGTGCTCAGTCGACCGTAACTGCTTGTGGAAAGAAGGAATATTATTAGCGGGTGATGACGATATGTAACATGAAATTTTTCAAACATTTACCAGCTGTGGGGCACCCCTCTTGAAAATTATGTTAAGCATGTTGTAGCCATAAAAATCGAACGTTTCTAGCACTCTCATTAAAATGTATAGAAATTAGATTTTAACTGATTTGTAAATTTGACAGAAAAAAAATAACGTTCTACTTAAAAAATTATAACCTACTGCTGTAATTATCTGGAAAACAACTAAATAAACAATGTTCACAACTACGTAGAAAGAGTAACGCTCCTTACGTTAGCCAGTTTAAACAAATATTTCTTTCGCTCATTACTTTGTAAGTTACACATGAAAACACAGTATCTGAAAACGCCTGTGTATGTTTGTTTCACAGTCTGCTATAAATTCATCATTTGTAAATATTCATTATCCTCTTCCATCGTACGCGAAACATAAGTTGATAGATCTTTACAGTACCTGGAAAAATTACTCATAACTAGACTCTGCGAGGCACTAAAGGTGGCTTTCCCTCTCCCATATATATATCTTACATTCCGTTATTCATCAAAGTTTTCAAGTTTCTTTGTGTTATTATGTTTATACCTTTAGCATTAACGATGCTGTCTTTCTTCCTCAAACGTCATCTGACAAAGCAATTTTTCTTACTAGTACTTCGTTTTTAGTATCTGCTAACAAGCTTTGACAGAGTTTTAATACGTTGTCGTCGGCGTAAAACAACGGAAATGTGTCACACAGGAAGTTGCGGTATAAATGTGTGGCGCAGACAATGAAGTGAGTGGCAGAGGTTTTGTTCCGCCTAGAGATATCGACCTCCCCTTTTGTGTGTGGGGTGGTGGCGGCATTCAATTGGAAGTTTGTCGTACAAAGCAGGCGCTTGCGGCGTTGTTGACATCGCCGGCTGAGAGCTGCCATCCATCATGGCGCCGGCGGGAGGCGGGAGAGCGGGCGGCCACGTGCTCAGTCTCGCATTCCGCCCCAGGTTCCCCTCTCACGCTTCGCCTCTTCACTCGCCGATACGTGTCTCGACGCGTCACGCCAAACACTTGTGCCGGAGCGGGCCACACACTGCTTATCGAAAACACGGTGCTCTCCGAGAAGACGTGCGTTATGCGTAAATGTTGGCTTTACCGGCATGTACTACCGAGGGATTCCGTTCTGGTGGCCGTGTTGGTACATCGCGATCTTTCAAAGAGCGTCATATCCATCAACTTGTTTTCCAGAGGATGAGGAATATGAGACTCGTCGAAACGCCGCGGTTTATCAAACCCCGCGAACCTTTCATCAGAAGTGTAATATCAGTTCAATGGGTGCCGATTACACATGGAGTGCATTGTCGCGTACCTAATTATATGTCCCGAGATGGAAGGAATGCAATATGCAGCCATCCATTGACCTCTGTTCCTTTATTCCCCATGAAGGTATCAAATGTGATTTAGGAAAGTATCAACTTAAAATTGTTGCTCTGTGATGAGAGAAGGACAGCAACTGGGGAAAAATCCTTGTAATTAATGATTTAAGGAAAAAATTGTTACATATCGTCATCAAAGAACTTTGGCGCCGCCAACCAGCTTCGAATTCCGAGGAATGCATTATCTGGTCGCATCGCCATTCACAAATACTTGATCCCACCAATTAATATGCTGATTAAAACTGTCATATGCTTAAATAAATATTACTTTTATTAACAACCGTCTTTGCCCTGTGGTAAGAAAAAAGCATATACAATGCTGCTCATGCCGGCATGCACCCAATACCAGTTCAGCAATAAATAAATAAAAGCAATCTCTGAATGCATGGTCTCGCGGCGATAACATTTTATTCAATGTTCTCGGGTTTCCAACCGCGTCAGTTGCTGAAAACTACGCGAGCTTTCGGCCAAGCACTCCTTGGCCATTGTCAAGTGGTATGACAAGTGGGGAAAAATCCTTCTAATTAATGATTGAAGGAAAACATTGTTACTTATAGTCATCAAAGAACTTTGGCGTCATACCACTTGACAATGGCCAAGGAGTGCGTGGCCGAAAGCTCGTGTAGTTTTAAGCAATTGACGTGGTTGGAAACCCGAGAACATTTTATTCAAAAGCAATCTCTATTGGCAAGCATACATCGATATACACATAGAAAACTGAGATAATTGCAGCGATGGGTAAGCGATGCAGGCCTCAGCCACAGCCCTCCACTGTAACGGAAAAACGAGTAATTGAACTATTTACTCGTCAGTATTAGCATTGTAGCCATTATTCAACTGACGCATTGTATGTTTGAGCCAGGCAAGGGTAAAAACTGTAGAGGAAGAAAGAGACTGGAATACACGTAGCAACTGATTGAGAACTCACACTATGAGTTTTTCATATTAGGTGCATTGTGCTGCCACCTACTGCAAGGCATTCCATATCAACGGCCTCAATAGTCATTAGACATAGTGAGAGAGCGGAATGGGGCGCTTTGCAGAACTCACGGACTTCGAACACGGTCAGGTGATTGGGTGTCACTTGTCTCATACGTCTGTACGCGAGATTTCCACACAGGAACACATACAGCACAAAGGCATACAGGCCGACCTCTTCTGTTGACTGACAGAGACCGCCAACTGTTGAAGGGGGGTCGTAATGTGTAACAGGCAGACATCTATCCAGACTATCACAGAGGGAGAATGAGACTTTCACTTTGCTGTGGAGTGTCCGCTGTTATGAAACTTCCTGGCAGAGTTCGAGTCTCGGTCTGGCACACAGTTTTGATCTGCCGGGAAGTTTCATCACCCAGGAATTTCCAACTGCATCAGGATGCACTACAAGTACTATGACATTTAGGTGGAAGGTGAGAAAACTTTGATTTCTTGGTGGAGCAGCTGCTCATAAGCCTCACATCTTGCCAGTAAATGCCAAACGACGCCTCGCTTGGTGTAAGGAGCGTAAGCATTGAACGATTGAACAGTGGAAAAACGTTGTGTGGAGTGACGAACCACGGTACACAATGTGGCGATCCGATGGCAGGATGGCGAATTCCCGGTGAACGTTATCTGCCAGCGTGTGTAGTGCCAACAGTAAAATTCGGAGGCGGTGATGTTATAGTGTGGTCTGTTTTTCATGTAGGAGGCCTGCAACTTTTGTTGTTTTGCGTGGCATTATCACAGCGGGCCTACACTGATGTTTTAAACACCTTCTTGCTTCCCACTGTTGAAGAGCAATTCAGGGATGGCGTTCACATCTTTCAATACCATTTCGAGCACCTCTTCATAACGCACGGGCTGTGGCGGAGTATTTACACGACAATCATATCCCTGTAATGGACTGGTCTGCACAGAGTTGTGACCTGAATCCTAGAACACCTTTGGGATGTTTTGGAACGCCGACTTCCTGCCAGGCCTTACTGTCCGACATCGTTGCCTCTCCTCAGCGCAGCACTCTGTGAAGTATGGGCTGCCATTCCGCAAGAAGCCTTCCAGCACCGGATTGAACGTATGCCTGCGAGAGTGGTTAAGGGTGGGCCAACACCATATTGAATTCCATCATTACCGATGGAGGGCGCCACGAACTTGTGAGTCACTTTCAGCCTGGTGTCCGGATCCTTTTGATCACTTAGTGTAGTTTGGAAGTGCTACTCTTAGATGGAAAGGTTTTCATAGGAGAGGAAATATTGTCGGGCCACGTCAGACCAGTCTGTATACTGATGTCTCAAAGAAATTGCTTTTAGTTGCAGATTTGCAGTTTGTCTTCATTATTAATTGTAGTGTGTGTTCTCAGACGTTAGCTGTCTCTGTAGCGCCAATAGTTAAGTACAGAGGAGATGATGTTACAGTATGATGTTTTTGTTGTGGATGTGGTTCTCTTATTGCGCTTTATACTTTACAGAGTAGTATACCGCCTACAGTACACGAAAAGTGGGAAGGCGATGACTGATAATATCAGCATGACAATGCACCCTGTCTTGATCAGCATCTGTGAGACAATGGTTTTTGGGCAACAACGTTCCTGAACTGTCTTGCCCTGCACGAAGTCCCAAACAGAGTGTAATAGAACACCTTTGGGATGACTTACAAGGGAAGCTCCCCATCGCACCCCCCTCAGATTTAGCTATAAGTTGGCACAGTGGATAGGCCTTCAAAAACTGTACACAGATCAATCGAGAGAACAGGAAGAAGTTATGTGGAACTAAGAAAAAAAGAAACAAAATATACAAACTGAGTAGTCCATGGGCAAGATAAGTAACATAAAGGACAATGTCAGCTCAGGAACGCCGTGGTCCCGTGGTTAGTGTGAGCAGCTACGGAACTAGAGGTCCTTGGTTCAAATCGTCTCTCTAGTGAATATTTTAATTTTTTATTTTCAGACAATTATCAAAGTTCAGGCACTCACACATAATCAACTTCGCTCTCCAATGTTCCAGGACATGTTCAGATTTGCTTGGACATATGCAGGATTTGACTGTCTACACACGGAAAAATTTGAAAACGTCAAAACATATGTTTTGACAGAGCACAGGGGAAACTGTGCGACTGTGAAACTGTTGCACTCATTTGTTGCAGTTTATGTGACAAACTCTTATGTTATCATCACTTTTTGGGAGTGATTATAACATCCACAAGAAAACCTAAATCGGGCAAGGTAGAAGAATCCTTTTACCCATTCACCAAGTGTACAAGTTAGGTGGGTCGACAACATATTCCTGTCATGTGACGCACATGCCGTCACCAGTAACGTATAGAATATATCAGACATGTTTTCCTGTGGAGGAATCGGTTGACCTATGACCTTGCGATCAAATGTTTTCCGTTCCCATGGGAGAGGCACCTCCTTTCGTCTACTAATCGCACGGTTTTGCGGTGCGGTCGCAAAACACAGACACTAAACTTATTACAGTTAACTGAGACGTCAATGAACGAATGGAGAGATCATAACTTAGTGAAAATAAAGACAGTAAACTTTTCATTCGACGGAAGACTTGAACCAAGGACCTCTTGTTCCGCAGCTGCTTACGCTAACCGCGGGACCACGGCGCTCCTGAGCTGATGCTGTCCTTGATGCTGCCTACCTTGCGCATGGACTACTCAGTTTGTATATTTTGCTTATTTTTTTCATAGTGCGACACAAATTCTTCCTATTTTCTCGATTGATCTGTGTTCAGTTTTTCAAGGCCTATCCACTGTGCCAACTTATAACTAAATCTGAGGGGGGTGCGATGGGGAGGTTCCCTTGTTAGAACGAGAACTTAGCACTATACATCAGCATCCAACATCCCTATCTACTTTTGTTCCGGCTCTTGAGGAATAATGGACTGTCATTGCTTTGCAGACAGTGAAAGTGTCCTCAGGAGATTCGAAGCCGTCATAAAGGCGAGGGGTGAACACACCCCATATAAATATCCACTAACTTGTGCCCAGGCACCTTTGATCAGACACTATATACTACCAGCGAGTGTAAATGAAGGGATTGAAATACATACAAGAAAACTGTGCAGCACTACTCATACGATTTCAGACCTACTACGCGCAGTTCGTGTCCTAAGGTGGAGTCAAGGGAGGAAAAGCAATCAGAAAAACCTCTATTTAACAATAGTTAATACAACGTTTTGGTAGCAAGAAGTTGCTGTAGAAGAAATTTTGTGATTGCAGGATTCCACCTGAGCGCCAATAAAGGCAGTTTGTTACGTTGGTTGTATTGAATCTGTACGAAATACAAAATTCAGGAAATGAATATTTTTCAGTTGTCAATAGTTTTGACTACCAAAGAGCTCATCCCGTGGTACCTTTTCAACTAAGTATTTTGTCTGAAGTTGTCACACGTCAAGTACTATATGCATTCAGCAACAAAGAGAGTCCACGAGGTGGGTAATAGCTACTAACTCTTCCCGATATGCACCCTACGTCCTCCCTCATATCGCTTCCTACCTAACTTCCTCTGTGTCCAGGTTCCTGAACTAGGAAATATTACTAAAAACATAACTGTGAACAAGATTACAGTTTACTCTACAAACAGCACCTTCTCATCAACATAAAAATAAACTTTTTTATTCCTTTAAATATATCTTTAGATATTAAATTTTTTAAATCAAAGGTTGTAGAGTCGCAACACGGCCTCCAACAACGAGTCCCTCTAGGAAGGGATGTGACTAACAAACAAATAACTATACTGACTGCCACGAAACATGGCGTCAACAGGTACACAGCAGAATCTGGCGATCGTTATCGGTTTGACGATAGACACATATTAACAAGCACACTTTCATTAGGCCTCTTTATATTTGTGTGGCAAATGATGTCCCAAAAATGCTCTACAAATAGATACTACACTTAGTTCCTCATCAAAGTTTCCGGAAGGTTTTCTTTCGTTTTAAGGTTAGTGCTGTAGTGGTATACCCTTCCCAGATACTTCCAATTGTGTACTTATCTACATCACTCGCCTTTATACATTCACGCCGAACATCGGGACCGCAGTCACTGAGCTGCCGAAAGATATAAACACTGAGACGCCATGGATAAGAGAAACGCTCGAAGCGCATGGTATGTCTGGAAAGCAGGTGCCGTCGATGGGTGGGTAGCTACTGTACGCGGTTGGGACCTGCTAACCGACGTTTTGTGGGCAATGGATGTTGCTCACAGGTTGTCCGAGTAGTAACAGCCGTTTGGCAATGCCGCAAGCGGAGCAGAGTTGCAATGGCGTGGCGAAACACTGAGTATGTTTAATAGCGTGTGGTGCTGACCCAGACAGTGAAAAAGGAAAATTCTGTAATATACTGCGAGTTGTGGTGGCAGGGATGGAAGATCTCGCCGCTGGCTATCCGCACTGCATTATGCAGCTTATGATGCGGCAGCACAAACAGAGTCCATACTAGTTGTCGGAAAACAACTGCTAGAGGTATGCAAACACAGTCAGCTACATTAATGAAGCTGGAGCGACTCTGCCAAATTCACCGGTGAAAGGAGTGGCTTTAGACAAGGCCTGCAGCGCATCTGTGATCGCAGAAGAAGTAGTAGCCTCTAGCAATCAGTCTTTCGTGCCAGTACTTCACTACTGATCTTACTTTTCTCGGGAAGTCTTGTATTCCTCCTTCCACCTGGAGGAAGAAAGCACCTGTACCATAACCAGTTACCCTTCTATTTAATTACACACGAAGTCTTGTAAACAGTAATACAATTTAAAGACATATGTTGTTAGATTTCCAAAAGGTGCTCGACAAAATTATTTATTGTGTAGCACTAACAACGCTATCTTCTCCGATATGTGATTCACTCAAACTCTCATATCTTTGCCATCGATGAAGACAAGTCGCTGGCAGAGACCACGCACTTCATAGGTCTGGCAGCTCCGCCGCAAGTAGCGATAAGTACGCCACGTTACCGACGTCATACTAGTTGATGGCCTGGGTAACTACGACGATGACAACGTCATTGTCATTTGGTTCTTAAAATGGCACCTCAAAACATTCTAACATTAAGCAGACGTTTCATGTATAACAGAAGTCAGGTCTGCCACAACGCTTTCAGAAGGTGTATAACATCTGAATCTCTTCAGCCAACTTTGAATCAAACCAGAGAGTGAAAAATCCGTTAGAAAAAAAAAGAAAAATCGGAAATATTAAAAGTAGAAAATGCCGAAACGGTGGGGTAAAACATTGTGTAATTTTTTTGTAATGCACATTAGTAAACATTTTATAATGTCCTCAAAATCAAATGGCTCTGAGCACTATGGTACTTAACGTCTGAGGTCATCAGTCCCCTAGAACTTAGAACTACTTAAACCTAAGTAACCTAAGGACATCACACACATCCATGCCCAAGGCAGAATTCGAACCGGCGACCGTAGCGGTCGCGCGGTTCCAGACTGTTGCGCCTAGAACCGCTCGGCCACCCAGGCCGGCTATAATGTCCTATTTTTGTACTTAAACTGACAGAGCTATCAAAGATCCACTTTTGACTAAGACTATTTTTCCTCTAAAAATTAGACCATCAGTCGTTAGTCTTTAAAATGCAAAAATCTAAATAATTTCTAAGTCATTTCAGCTAGGAAATTTTTTATTTTTCATTTTTTTGCAAAATATTTCGATAACAAGGCAGTAAAATCTAGGCCCACTGACCGCTGTGTACAAAGAATCTCTCCGCTGGTCCAGTCAAAATAGGTGCCAGCATTCGTGATTGGCATTAATAAATTTCCTTTTGACACAGCGATCCCTTCTATCATTAGTTGCCGACTCAAAGATGGCGTAATGTAGCGCTAAAACTGTTTGCTCAAATAAAATTGCGAGGTGCCGGGGCTAGTAGTGTATTTATCACTAAATTCTACTAGAATCCACATGTGTAAATCATGCTCTAAGCCCCCCCTATTCTAACTCCGACTTTTGCTGTTGCACAAGGATAAAAAAAATACGCGAACTGACTCTAATCAACCCTGCTAGTGGAGTAGAAGAGAGTTTGGCACCTGCAGTAATTTAATTTGATACATAAGTTAAATAAACAAAGGTTTCATTAGCATAGTGAGGAATGATAGGGTTGCTCTATTGATTAACAGAATGAAAGTTCTGTTCAAAATAACAATATGATTTATTAAGATTAAACACAGAATAGTAAAAGAAACACAGCAAATTTATAAAACATCAAATTGGCTAAAATTGGAGATTCATACAAACACTATAAAGGTGAAGTTGTCCCTAACTTAGATCGTGAGGTTTAAGACGAAGTGGTATGTGGAGCCAATTCCTTTCCACTCAAATCTCAAGAGAGACACACAGCTAACCCAATGGTAATTGCTGTTACTCGAAACTGAACAAAGTTAGAAAAGGATGAACAGGCGCGCTCTGCTGAGCTCTGATTATCACCTAGGAAAATCCCTATCTGCCGGTGCTGCGGACGTACATTACCAACAGTCTTCTTTTCTCCCAGAACACGATCTGGCGTACCGCAGGCGAGGGCTGGCTGCTTTGACGTCCTCGACCGAAAGGCGACTGCCGACTACCCAGAGCACCCGTACAGGCCGAACACCGAACATTCCCGCCCCCACGACAGTGGCCGTGGTTACGTTCCAATCAGCAACTCGAAAACCGGCGGAAATTCCACTCCATTGCCGGAGCACTACCTTTCCACCAATGGAGATACTTGGCGCCAATTTCTGTGCTGATTTTGCAGAAAGTGCGGGAATTTTCCCGCCGCAACTGCGTGGGTACACAAGTCATTCCCACGCCTCGCTGGTAGCCCGCCAGAAAGTGTTTTCGCAAAGTTTCTCTGAAGTAACGGAACCTCTAGCCCAGCCGCTACTTCACACCCCAGCGGGCGTGTCTCTTGACAATGTCGGCGTCTGAAAAGCATTCACTCGACTGCCTCACACACGTCGGCTTAACTCTCTCCCATTCCACAGAGCCCGCCTGTCACCGGCCCACCCGGGTGACGAGAGACGCTGCGTGGGAAGTACGCGTGTTAAGGAAAAGCAAACCTTCCACCGCATGCAACTAGAGAGGAGAATCGTAAGATAGAAATATGAGAGGGGGCTCATGCCACCTCTCAAAATAACGAGAAATTTAGACGACTGAAGTTATTTTGACTCGACATTTTGTACTGAACAGCCGAGGACCCAAACCATTTGTATCAAGATGGACTTACAGAGACTTATCACTCCTGGCCGCACTTTGCATCTACTGCCACGTTAGCGGTGACCTTTACTTCTACTTAGGGAACCGGGCATGGCGACTACATCCCAGGGACGAAGAGCTATCGATATGTTTTAAGGTTTCACTTCATACCATACATTTGCTGTTGTAGAGAGAAAATATTTGGAAGTGTTTCTCAAATTACTATTTTAACTGTGTAATTCGATTTCTTGATCATAAGGCGACCTGAGGATGATGCACTGTACCGAAACCAGTAGACAATAGACAAAATAAAAAATTATTATTAAAAAAAATCTTTTTCCTTTGTTGCTTGCTGTTCCAACAAGGCAATACGTTGAAGATATGTAAAAGTAAAAATCATTTGAAAATGGTGCAACTTATACTCTTACTTCAAAAAGGTTCAGTACTGGATTAATAAAAACATAATGATTCAGGTGTTCTACATAGTCTCCCCCACTTGAGTACAACACACAGTACATCAATCACTTGAAACTATCAGAAAAATCCTTGTTTGGGGTGTTGTTCAGCTCGCGCAAACACACTGACTACACTGTCGGTTATGCCGTCAAAGGGTTGACTTTTCATGTGAATTAAAGCACTTCTTCGTTCCGTGGTAGGTTCATATTGGTAATACCAAGTCTCGACCCCCGGGATGACATGTTAAACAAAATACACTACTGGCCATTAAAATTGCTACACCAAGAAGAAATGCAGATGATAAACGGGTATTCAATGGACAAATATATTATACCAGAACTGACATGTGATTACATTTTCACTCAATTTGGGTGCATAGATACTGAGAAATCAGTACCCAGAACAACCACCTCTGGCCGTAATAACAGCCTTGATACGCCTGGGCATTGAGTCAAACAGAGCTTGGATGGCGTGTACAGGTACAGCTGCCCATGCAGCTTCAACACAATATCACAGTTCATCAATAGTAGTGACTGCCGTATTGTGACGAGCCAGTTGCTAGGCAACCATTGACCAGACGTTTTCAATTGGTGAGAGATCTGGATAATGTGCTGGTCAGGGCAGCAGTCCAACTTTTTCTGTATCCACAAACGCCCGTACAGTACCTGCAACATGTGGTCGTGCACTATCCTGCTGAAATGTAGGGTTTCGCAGGGATAGAATGGAGGGTAGAGCCACGGGTCGTAACACATCTGAAACGTAACGTCCACTGTTCAAAGTGCCGTCAATGCGAACAAGAGGTGACCGAGACGTGTAACCAATGGCACCCCATATCATCACGCCGGGTGATACGCCAGTATGGCGATTACGAATGCACGCTTCCAAAGTGCGTTGACAGCGATGTCGCCAAAGACGAATGTCACCATAATGATGCCGTAAACAGAACCTGGATTCATCCGAAAAAATGACGTTTTCACTTTCGTGCACCCAGGTATATCATTGAGTACACCATCGCAGGCGCTCCTGTCTGTGATGCAGCGTCAAGGGTAAATGCAGCCATTGTCTCGGAGCTGATAGTCCATGCTGCTGCAAACGTCGTCGAACTGTCCGTGCAGATGGCTGTAGTCTTGCAAACGTCCCCACCTATTGATTCAGGGATCAAGACGTGGCTGCACGATCCGTTACAGCCATGCGGATAAGATGCCTGTCATCTCGTCTGCTAGTGATACGAGGCCGTTGGGGGTCCAGCACGGCGTTCCGTATTACCCTCCTGAACCTACCGATTCCATATTCTGCTAACAGTCATTGGATTTCGACCAACGTGATCAGCAATGTCGCTATACGATAAACCGCAATTGCGATAGGCTGCAATCCGACCTTTATCGAAGTCTGAAACGTGATGGTACGCATTTCTCCTCTTTACATAAGGCATCACAACAACGTTTCACCAGGCAATTCCGGTCAACTGCTGTTGGTGTATGAGAAATCTGTTGGAAACTTTCCTCTTGTCAGCACGTTATAGGTGTCGCCACCGGCGCCAACCTTGTGTGAATGCTCTGAAAAGCTAATCATTTGCATATCACAGCATCTTATTCCTGTCGGTTAAATTTCGCGTCTGTAGCACGTCACCTTCGTGGTGTAGCAATTTTAATCGCCAGTAGTATAGTTGCCCGCGTTTTGCAATTCAATCAAGTCACTAAAGGCGCATAGGCATCGTTGTTTCTGTTCGGGGGTCAAGTTCGGTGGAACAGACATTAAACACAATTGTATCTTCTCCAAATCATTTTGGAGTATGTCTTGGACATATGATTTAGAGAAGAAACTCCATTTCGATTTGTGACTAAACAACGTTAACACACTACTGCCGTTGGCCAATACTTAACACTGTGACCTCTGGATTAGTCGAAAGTAGGTCTATTGTTAACAGTACTTTGAAGCTGAATTTCACCCCTGGTCTAAAGGCAGCATCTTCGAGCCCAGGCACTGCTTCAATTTCGACTAAAAACCGTCAGCAATTATCACAGCCGGAGGCTAACGTTGTAAGAAGTCACGCTCGTTCGACCAACGGCCTTGTCGAAGAGCGTGAAGGATCAGACGGATGATCAGGGCACCCTCTTTCCCTGGATGTGGGAAACTGTCCCTGATACGTGGAAGAATCAGCAATGATCCACGACATGAGGCTGCAGAACGTAACAAACCACAACATTAAAGACACGTAATGCGTATCTACAGGACATGTGGCCTTTAATAGCAGAACTATCAAGCTGATCCCTCCATTGGCAATGGATTCTACTGCAGCTCCTATTCAGATCTCCAGAAGGATTGCCAAAAGGGAGGTGACCATGAGTAAAAGAACGACTAGGCAAGGGGACCAAAAAAAGCACTTCTCATAGTTTAGCCGGGGTCCCTCGTCAGACATGCGGTAAAGTTCAGGCCGTCTCGATAAAGGTCTCCATGATAAATGTGATGTATGCTTTAGAGCTATATGGAGACTCAAAATAACATTCTGCCTACAGTGGCTATGGAGGAAAGAAAAAGAAAGAAACAATCGAAAGCACAACATTTCACCCGCTCTGTGAGGAAATTTGCGTGTCAGGGATTGGCTGCTTCTCCTGAAAAGAGAAGAATATTGTTTGATTACGATTGGCTGATGAGCAGAGCAAATGAATTAGAAGGGAGAAATGGAGCTCGTGGAGTCTTGTGACTGGCACGAAATCCTTTTGCGGGCAGTTGCGGGAGAGCTTTTGTGAAATTTACCGAGGTTTGATGGGAATTGACGGAAGGAGAAACATGGTCTTCGATTCAGATTCTGGGCTGGATTTGGTCGTGTGATCAAGACTCTAAGCTGGAGAGGATTCTGGTCTCGACTTGTTTATGGGTGGGTTGCAACAGTGACATTTGTTCTGGGCGTGACTTCGCATTAGCACTGGAGAGCGTGAGGTGAGGACTTGGCTGTACCGACAGTTTAGACCTCAGTCATCTCGGACAACTCGCTGTGCCGACGGAAATCTTATTTGTAGCAAGTCTGCCACTCTGACGTGTGATCTCCTTTTGCGCACTGCCGTATAAGTGAATCAAACTGGTCCATGGTATGACAGGCGATCGGGAGTGTCACACGCTGGAATCTGTCGATATTTCAGGGCTCCGTTAGAGGGCAATTGAGATCCGTCTAACAGGTCGACAGTAACGACTTTCGAGACCCGGGTAGGGAATTACAGGCGCTGCACATCGCTGCTCTGTGGACACTTGAACCTCGGCCGTTACGTGAGACAAGCCCGCACATCGAGAAAAGGGGTATTGTACTGCTACTCCGGCTTGTTAAGGCAAACATGATCACATTCTCGCCACTTTTTCTCAACTGCACCAACCTAGCATAAAATCTGTTTATAATAATTCCATCGAGGTTTATTTAGTTTGCGCATTATGCATACTACCTGAGCCCCCATCTTACTCTGTTACTCACTCCTGTGAACGGGAACGCGCTATGCAGATCTTGGTGCCTCTCGCGTCCATCTAGAAACGGTAATGATTTTACTATTTTATATTTCTAGTTTTTACTGAGTTTAACAAAGGCGATGTAGGCCTGATATATTCGACGATGCCCTTTGGCTACACTGACTAAAGGATTCTTCTTAAGATATTTGCTCTTTCAATAGATGATCTGTTTATACATGCTTATAGGTTATCCAAGTCAGTACAACACGATCGCGATTCTTAAAAAGATGTATTTGTTCTCTGTTTTCTATGTAGATAACCTGAAGATGCCTAAATAAGGCGAAACGCGTCTTTGAAAAATAAAAAACTAAAATTGCAACCAAGACCGTTTTTAACCAATACTGTTATTCAGTGTTAGATATTTCCAGATAGCGGCATCCCTATTTTGATCCAGAGTAAACAGCTCAATCAGACAAACCTTAGAGTTCGCCAATCAACCCGCACACAGGAGTGTTAACTATTAGTTGCATGTTTATGCTCCCATCAGATCATGTTTTATTTTTGTGATATCGCTTGACACGTATTTTTGTCCAATTTTTAATGAATAAGCTTCTGCCATAGCTTTTATAAAAGATGAATCCCGTGTTGATATATGAATCACCCATCAAGAATTGACTAAAGTAATGACGGGGCCACCATTTCATTAATATTGTTTCAGCATTAAAGTTCATTTAGATTCTGATAACTGTGATAACCTCATATGCAGTTTATCAACAAAAATCTGTTAAAGTGCAAGATCAGTCTAGCATAAACAAAGGCATAATTTTTATGTTATTATTTACCGCCACTTACACAATTTGTTCAGTATCAGCACTGGAGACGTCGACTGCGTCAGATTTTCACCGCGTGGCCAAAATTGGAACTAACTTTTTCCAGCGTAAATGGGTTTCGCGTAATGGGATTAGTGTATCTACCAAGTTTCGCTGTCATACGATAACTACATCCCACGCTGCACCTCTGTGACTAGCTGCTCTTTAATTATAGCCCAACCACCCCGTACCTCATGGGAAGGCTGACGGTATACGTGGTCGAAAATTCAGAATCGCTATTCAGAAAAGCAATTGATAAGCAACAGATCACGGTACTGATCGCAAATGTTCTTGGCGGACGAGGTAATTAAGTAAGAAGGTATTCAATTTGTTTTCCTTGTAAGTGTTAAGTACATGTGTACATAATACATACTTGTAATTTTACTAAGTCGCCCATTTTGTGTTGTCGGAAAAGAAATGTAAAAGAGAGGCGCTGATCTCATCTTGAATCTACTATGTGTAAGTTACTTATAATTTGAACGATGGACCAGTTTCATAATTTTGTTGTATCTTGGCTGCCTCACAAATGCACGTAAGGCCGCGCTGAGGAGCGCTGAGGATCATTCTGTCCTGCGACGGCAAGGCAATAACTTGTGCGTCTATCTACTTGGGTCCATTAGCGGCAGTCAAATGATAGAAACGTGCGATGAGCGCCGGAGCCATCAGCTTTTGTAGGGACTTACTAAAAATTGCGGGGATTTGAACTTAGAATGTCGCAGCCAGTTGCAGGTCAACATTTGCGAGTGTCTGACTGTGAGAAGCACTGGACTTCTGACATTTGTTACAGGTTAGAGAGAAAGAATTCATTAAAGCTTAACGAAAATTAGAGTTTGTTTAATGTACTACTGTACTTCATCTGTGTGGGTTACCTGTCGGTTTATGAATAGTTGATGTGCTTTGGAACTTTATATTACGTGCATTTGCAATGAATAGTTAATTGAGGGATCTGCCTGCACTTGAATCACACGTACGCAATACTGCACATAAATTTTTAACGTCATTTTGCTTGACTCAGTACTTGCGTACATTTTGTAGGGTCATCATTCTGTTTATTGTATTTTAAGGGGTGTTCTTCATTCATCAAAATCGTAGGTGTGCCTATCATTACTGATCCTAAGGGATTTATCTAGTTATTAATGATTATTGAATTTTATTTATTTTTAATTCGCAAACTCGTCCGTCTTTAGAATTTCGACTGTAGGATCGCTGACAGACCCATTTATTTTTAGCTAAGGTAGCTGCAGAGCGCAAGTGTGACGGTGTGCAACCTATCCGTGCGATAAATAACGAGGAAATATTAGTCAGGTATGTGAAGTTTCCTATCCTCTGCAAGCAGGTCGGCTAAGGCACTCGAGTAGATCGAAGTTAGTAAATTAGTTACTTAGTTTATTTGTTTCTGTTCCATGGATAATTTGCACTTTTAATCACAATGATGCGGAAAGAGTCATTTTACATTCACATTACAGATGCATTCGCAAGTAAAAATTGCTAGATGCTGAGAATTTGCATTTTTTTTTAATTTTTTTTTTTTGTTAGTGCTGTTGTGAGTTAGTAATTCCTGCCCACCACCGTTTACACTTTGTTCCTATCTGACTTGTTATACCTTTTCTGCCCACGTCCCGCTCCTAATCCATTAGATATCGAAATATTTCTATGCGTCTTTCTCATATTAATGGCGCCAGATTGGCACTTGGTGGCTAAAACTGGAACTAGTTTCTTTCTAGCGTAAACCGGTTCCGCATTAACATATTAGAGTTTCTACCAAGTTTCGTTGGCATACGATAATTACAGCTCACAATGGATCTCTGTGAGTAGCTGCACTTTGATTACAGCCAACTGGTAGCAGTTAAAACAGTTGTGTTTGTTGTTCCGCTTTATATGGCCAAAGTAGTCGAGTTTTCGTCTACAGAATGGAAGGAGTTGTCAGTGAGAAACTTTTTGGTTTGTTTTCCAATTTAACTTTGCAGCCTGTCAGATATTTTATGTCATTGGGGGAGTGATACAAAAATTTTGGTGGCAGCAATGTGCACCCCTTTTTGTGCTAAAACCACCCGTGATGTGGAGTAATGAAAGTCATTTTTTCTTCTGGTATTGTAATATGTACATCACTGTTCCTTCTGATCTGCAATGGATTGTTTACAAAAAAGTTCATTTGGGAATGAATGTCCTGTGTGGCAGTAGTCAATACTCGTAACTCCTTAAACAGACACATGTAAGTCCAGGCTGTCTCGGCGTAGCCGGCCGCGGTGGTCTAGCGGTTCTGGCGCTGCAGTCCGGAACCGCGGGACTGCTACGGTCGCAGGTTCGAATCCTGCCTCGGGCATGGGTGTGTGTGATGTCCTTAGGTTAGTTAGGTTTAAGTAGTTCTAAGTTCTAGG
The DNA here is from genome assembly GCF_023898315.1 of Schistocerca nitens. NCBI lineage: Eukaryota > Metazoa > Arthropoda > Insecta > Orthoptera > Acrididae > Schistocerca > Schistocerca nitens. Next base: position 290,955,108 of record NC_064614.1, on the reverse strand, counting down.
GGACTTATGACCTAAGATGTTGAGTCCCATAGTGCTCAGAGCCATTTGAACCATTTGTCTCGGCGTATTCCAGTGATGAAATCATCTCGAGCGATCATCCAAATGGTTGCAGATGTTGAGTACAGATCTCATCAAAATGATGTAACACGACGACGCCACCACTCGGCTGATCACTCGAGAAGATTTCATAATCCTTAAACATATGTCTACAAAAAGAACATGAGGGAGCACCACAAATTATACTTACATCACGTTTTTGAGCAATGAACATTTTCTTTCTTAAAGTTGAGCTACCCCAAATCATCATTACATACACTGTGACAATTACTGAACTGTATGAAAAAAACCTAAATTAGTCAGAAACTACGGCGTGCGCACACTTTATTCAACATGCAAACGTCACTACAGATATTCATATTTAGATGATGATATTTTGGATATGTCTGCTATCATTGGCAATGATGTGGCGTAGACGAATAGCGAAATTCTGCGTGACCCGCTGGAGTGTCGGAACAATGATGCTGACGATGATCTTCTGAATGGCTGCCCTCAGCTCAGCAATGGTTTTGGGGTTATTGCTATATACCTCGTCTTTAATATACCCCCACAGAAAGAGTCGCATGTGTTTAGATCCGGAGAATATGGCGGCCAGTCGAGGCCCATGCCAGTGTCCTCTGGGAACACCAGAGCCAGAAAGCGGTTTCCAAAGTGCTCCTTCAGGACGTCAAACACTCTACTGCTGCAATAGAGTCGAGCTCCGTCTTTCATGAACCACATATTGTCGAGATCAGGATCACTTTGGATAATTGGAATGAAATCATCTTCCAAAACGTTCACGTACCGTTCGGTAGTCACACCACCATCAAGGAATATCGCACCGATTATTCCGTGACTGGATATTGCCCACCACATAGTCACCCGCTGAGGGTGAAGAGACTTCTCGATCACAAAATGCAGTTTCTCCTTCCCCCCAAATGCACCAATTTTGCTTACTGACAACCCTATCAAATTAAAGTGAGCTTCGTCGCTAAACTAAACTATGCATGCGGGTACTAATTCCCATCATGCCCCTCGACCAGTCATGCAGTTTGGACGTCCTAACGCAAACTGTTCAGAAGTTATAGCGATTTTATTTCATATTGTTCAATAATTGTCACACTGTATGACATTAGTCAATGAAAATAAGCAAAATACTTCAGCTTACTCATTTCTCTCAAAGATTTGTGATGATACGAAGGGCAAATGTGGCTGAACTAAGTTCTTTTTTGAAGTTCCACAATATGATTTTTCCAGTTTAAATTGTCATCAATAAATGAACTGAAATGCTAGTTAAGGGTTCCTCACCATGAAGCGAGCTCGTCAGTTCTTATTTATTTATATATTTATTTTTTGTGTCAAAGGAGGAGGAAGCGCACAAGCGGCAGCAAACTAGTCTTTGTATTGAAGATAACAACAGCAACAATTTAATACGCTCATGGAGGTACAGACAAATTGTTATTGTTTGTTTTATCACGGTTCCTTATTTTACCTCGATTATACTTCGCACGAAGAAATATGATTCTCTGTAGCTATACCTTTCAGGAAAATCAGGAAAAGATAACTTCCCTCGAAGCCTGGCCTACGTCTGCCCTCTTGACCGGGTGCCGCAATGCCGCTACTCGATAGCAGGCGCTCTCGTGAGGTATTCAGGCTAGTAGAAATCTGACCATTTCTCGAAAACTGAGAACTGCATCGTCCTATAGCAGCAATTGTTAACATCTCAGTACGGACTAAAATCATGAGACAGATCAGAAATACGTTTGGTGTGTCCTTATCTTAAGCCCTTTACCTTTTTTGTTACTCGTATCAAACAGTCATATAAAACTACTATGAAGTATTTAATATAATCCATTATGGAGTCGAGGTAGCAGTTGTCGTTATACTGGTTATCACTGTTAGCATTCAACCGCGATTCTTATACATATATTTTAACAACGCGTTTCAAGAGACAATGCTCTCATTATCAGGTTGTAAAGTCTATGTCATGAAATTAAACGGACTAAAAAGACAAAATACCATCAAAAATAGTTGGGAAGTGCATAGAGTAAAACAGATTTAAAAGTATATTGGACTGTGGGTCCTCGTCTTACACTGAGGTTGTTGACACAAGTCGATGGCCGTCCCATAGCTACCAAGTATGCTGTCGCACTGTGCCGGCTCGGGAGCTGTTGTGGACTGATATGCCTAGGTGTTGTGGCGTGGTTACAGCCGTGTGCTTGACGGCAACGCTACGCTATTGGGCGCCTTATTTCCTTGTTGCATTGGTCTGCCATCGTTAGCCTCTCGCAACTCCGTCAGTGACATGCTACAAGTTTAAAATCGCATACCTACCCTAAAATAATTCTAAAAACCCACTAAAAATCTCATTTCTTTAAAATTATCTTGTGCATTTAGAATATTGCTTTGTTTCTTTTCATAGATAGCTATCTCGAATCCCTCTAGTAAATCAAGTTTCCTCCCTTTCTTTTCTACATGCAATATTTCTACGTTATCTTCTATGCTATTAAGGGGATGGCCTGTTTCGCGATCAGGTATAAAGAACATAAAGATGCGTTCAGGATAGGAAATTATGACAAATCGGCTGTTGCGAACCATATACACTCTTGGAAATTGAAATAAGAACACCGTGAATTCATTGTCCCAGGAAGGGGAAACTTTATTGACACATTCCTGGGGTCAGATACATCACATGATCACACTGACAGAACCACAGGCACATAGACACAGGCAACAGAGCATGCACAATGTTGGCACTAGTACAGTGTATATCCACCTTTCGCAGCAATGCAGGCTGCTATTCTCCCATGGAGACGATCGTAGAGATGCTGGATGTAGTCCTGTGGAACGGCTTGCCATGCCATTTCCACCTGGCGCCTCAGTTGGACCAGCGTTCGTGCCGGACGTGCAGACCGCGTGAGACGTCGCTTCATCCAGTCCCAAACATGCTCCATGGGGGACAGATCCGGAGATCTTGCTGGCCAGGGTAGTTGACTTACACCTTCTAGAGCACGTGCGGTGGCACGGGATACATGCGGACGTGCATTGTCCTGTTGGAACAGCACGTTCCCTTGCCGGTCTAGGAATGGTAGAACGATGGGTTCGATGACGGTTTGGATGTACCGTGCACTATTCAGTGTCCCCTCGACGATCACCAGTGGTGTACGGCCAGTGTAGGAGATCGCTCCCCACACCATGATGCCGGGTGTTGGCCCTGCGTGCCTCGGTCGTATGCAGTCCTGATTGTGGCGCTCACCTGCACGGCGCCAAACACGCATACGACCATCGTTGGCACCAAGGCAGAAGCGACTCTCATCGCTGAAGACGACACGTCTCCATTCGTCCCTCCATTCACGCCTGTCGCGACACCACTGGAGGCGGGCTGCACGATGTTGGGGCGTGAGCGGAAGATACCCCAGGAGCAACAGTGTCCCTAATTTGCTTGGAAGTGGCGGTGCGGTCCCCTACGGCACTGCGTAGGATCCTACGGTCTTGGCGTGCATCCGTGCGTCGCTGCGGTCCGGTCCCAGGTCGACGGGCACGTGCACCTTCCGCCGACCACTGGCGACAACATCGATGTACTGTGGAGACCTCACGCCCCACGTGTTGAGCAATTCGGCGGTACGTCCACCCGGCCTCCCGCATGCCCACTATACGCCCTCGCTCAAAGTCCGTCAACTGCACATACGGTTCACGTCCACGCTGTCGCGGCATGCTACCAGTGTTAAAGACTGCGATGGAGCTCCGTATGCCACGGCAAACTGGCTGACACTGACGGCGACGGTGCACAAATGCTGCGCAGCTAGCGCCATTCGACGGCCAACACCGCGGTTCCTGGTGTGTCCGCTGTGCCGTGCGTATGATCATTGCTTGTACAGCCCTCTCGCAGTGTCCGGAGCAAGTATGGTGGGTCTGACACACCGGTGTCAATGTGTTCTTTTTTCCATTTCCAGGAGTGTATATGAAACAGGCCATCCCCTTAATAGCATAGAAGATGACGTAGAATTATTGCATGTAGAAAAGAAAGGGAGGAATCTTGATTTACTAGAGGGATTCGAGATAGCTATCCATGAAAAGAAACAAAGCAATATTCTAAATGCACAAGATAATTTTAAAGAAATGAGATTTTTTAGCGGGTTTTTAGAATTATTTTAGGGTAGGTATGCGATTTTAAACTTGTAGAATGTCACTGACGGAGTTGCGAGAGGCTAACGATGGCAGACCAATGCAATAAGGAAATAAGGCGCCCAATAGCATAGCGTTACCGTCAAGCACACGGCTGTAACCACGCCACAACACCTAGGCACGTCAGTCCACAACAGCTCCCGAGCCGGCACAGTGCGACAGCATACTTGGTAGCTATGGGACGGCCATCGACTTGTGTCAACAACTTCAATGTAAGACGAGGTTCCACAGTCCAATATACTTGGTTGGTTGGTTGTTTGAGGTTGAAGGGACCAAACTGCAAGGTCATCAGTCCCTTGTTTCAAATATGGTCCATTCCGCTAATGGGACATCTCAGGAAAGTCAGGACAATAAAAGGGAAAAAGGAAAAAATTTAAAAGGGCAGTCATGTTGTCAGTGCTAAAAAACAAAATGAGGGAAGTCGGCAAGAGAAGAACCCAACGCTATGCTGAAGCAGCATAGGCAAGACCACCTGTGACTTAAAAGGTGCTACCGCTAGAATGTAGAAATACGTATTGAAAAAGGAGACTAACCAATCCTTAAAAAAAAGGTAAAAACAGAGTAAAAGGGGAAGAAAAGAGGATCTCGGTCAGGGAGGTGAATGGGGAATCTCCATACACGGCTTACAGTGGGAGACACCCAGACACTCACCGCCCTGCCCCAACACCAGAGAGAGATTTAAAAACCTTAAAACTGAGAATAAAAACCACTTTCCCGGAGGAAACCGAGAACCAGAGAGACCATCCGGGAATCGTCAGCCAACATCAAAGGTAAAGTGTGGCGGAGTCTGTACTTAGCACGCAGAACCAAAATAAGGGGGCATTGAACCAAAATGTGGGCTACTGACTGGAAGGCTCCACAACCACAAAGTGGGGGCTGCTCATCACGCAAAAGAAAACCATGGGTGAGCCTGGTATGGCCAATGCGGAGACGACACAGTGTGGTCGCGTCCTTTCGGGAGAGGCGAAAGGAAGAACGCCACGGGCCTGGTGTCACCGTAATCGCACGAAGTTTATTAGACAGGGGAGTAGCCTCCCAAGAATGACTGTGCGAAGTGGGATTTGATGTGAAGCCGTAAATCCGCTGCAGGAGGGGTTACAGAAAACGGGGGGTAAGTGACTGCTCCCCCAGCCAAACGATCAGCGAGCTCATTACCCGGGATACCCACATGGCCAGGGACCCAAAGGAAGTCAATGGGACAAGCAGCACGGTGAATATCAGCGAGATGGTCATGGATGGCAGAGACCGAGGGATGGCGCGAAAAACACCGGTCAATAGCAAGAAGGCCACTCATCGAGTCCGTACATAACAAAACGCGGTTTTGTTGGGACTGTTTAATAAAGGTAAGGGCCTGGGAAATTGCCATCAATTCCGCTGTAAACACCCCACATGAAGGTGACAGCAGATGATTTTCCGTTCCAACAGATGACGTGAAGGCATACCCAACATGATTAGCAGATTTAGAGCCATCAGTGTAAAAAACCACAGCATCCCGAAACTCCCATAAAATTTGGCGGAAAAAGGAACGGAACACCGGGGGGATGGAATCTTTCGGACCTCGGCGGAGATCCATCCGAATTCGAGGCCGAGGAACTAACCAAGGGCGGGGTGGAGGGGAGGGAGCGAGGAAGACAGGACAAAGAAGGAAGCTGAAAATCACGGCAAAGAGACGCAAGGCGGAGCCCAACCGGTAAACCCGCCCGTGGGCGGGAGTCGGGTGGGCGACGTCCATGATCTGGGAACAGGATAGAATAGGAAGGATAAGTGGAAGAGTAACGGATAGCGAGTGCATAAGGCACCAGAAGCTGGGGCCGCCGAACAGAAAGGGGGGGGGGGGGGGGGGGAATCCCAGCTTCAACCAGGAGACTATCAACAGGGCTAGTAGGGAAGACACCGGTGGCCAAACGGATACCACGATGGTGGACTGGATCCAGCACATGCAGTGTGGAAGGAGCAGCTGAACCATAAACTTGACAACCATAGTCCAAGCGAGACAGAACTAGAGCACGATAAAGACGGAGAAGGAGGGAACGGTCCGTACCCCAAGAGGAGTGGGCAAGGAAGCAAAGGATATTGAGTTTACGGAAACATCCTACCTTCAGGAGTCTGATATGGGGCAGCCAAGTGAGCTTCTTGTCGAAACTGTGGGACCACAGGCAATCGTTGTGCAGCGAGATAAAGCTCTGGATCAGGGTGGATCGTAGTACGGCGACAGAAGTGGACCACCCGCGATTTTAAAGGAGAGAATTGAAACCCGTGTGAGAGGGTCCATGCAGAGGCACGCCGTATAGCTACCTGGAGCTGCCGTTCTGCAGATGCCATCGAGGAGGAACTAACCCAAATGCCGAAATCATCCACATACAGGGCAGGGGCGACCAAGGGACCGACAGAGGCCACAAGTCCATCGATAGCAATGAGGAAAAGAAGGACACTCAAGACAGAACCCTGTGGGATGCCCGTCGCCTGGGTCCGTGGAGAACTGAAAACTGTACCAACTCTAACTCTGGATGACCGATGGAACAGGAACTGGTGGATAAAAATCGGGAGTGGACCCCGAAGACCCCACTGATGAAGGGTAAGTAAGATGTGATGGCGCCAGGCCGTGTCATAGGCCTTGCGAAGGTCAAAAAACACTGCAACCAAATGGCGGCGCTGGGAAAAAGCCTGCCGAACTGCGGATTCCAAGCGAAGTAAATGATCGATTGAAGACCGTCCCTCTTGAAAGCCACACTGGTAAGGGGACAATAGATCCCGAGATTCGAGGACCCAATTGAGCCGACGGGCTACCATCCGTTCAAGTAACTTACAAACAACATTGGTCAAACTAATTGGCCGATGGCTGTCAACAGATAGGAGGTTCTTACCAGGCTTAAGGACAGGAACCACGATGCTATCCCTCCACTGAGAAGAGAAGTGACCCTGGAGCCAGATACGGTTAAACACCCGAAGAAGATGTTGCCGTTGTGGAGCACTGAGATGTTGAAGCAGTTGGTTATGAATGGAATCTGGGCCAGGGGCCGTAGAGAAGAAGATGGAGCAGAAAGAAATTCCCATTCAGTAAAAGGCTCGTTGTAAGATTCTGACTCACAAGGGGTGAAACATAAGGTGGAAGCTTCAGCCCGCTGTTTTTGGTGAAGGAAAGCAGCTGGATAGGAGGCTGACGCTGATGCCACTGCAAAATGGGTCGCAAGATATTCTGCAAGAACTAATGGGTCCGTACAAAGGCCATCTGGGAGGTGAAGGCCTGAGAGGGTGGACTGCCGATGGCAACCTTGGAAAGAGTGAAGTGTAGCCCATACCGATGACAGAGGGACAGTAGAACCAAGGGAAGAAACGAATCGTTCCCAACATATCTGCTTGCTCTGCTTGATTAAATAATGGACTTTAGCGCGGAGGCGTTTAAAGGTAGTAAGGCTGGCTACGGATGGGTGCCTCTTAAAGTGTTGCAAAGCTCGACGGCGATCACGGATGGCAATGGCAATGGCCGTACTCCACCATGGGACTTGCCGGCGACGATATGGTCCAGATGAGCGCGGGACAGCAAGGCTAGCAGCGCGAACAATCGCGTCAGACACGTCACGTATGACGTCATCAATACAACCCGACAAAGAGGGAGAAAACACAACCTGTGCAGTGTATAGACGCCAATCGGCGCGTTGGAAAGACCAACGAGGTAATATGTCCATCGGAGAGCGCGAAGGGAGCGTGATAATCAACGGGAAATGGTCACTATCACAAAGGTCGTCGTGTGGCGACCAGTGTAATGAAGGGAGGAGAGAGGGAGAAGAAAGAGAAAGATCAACGGCAGAAAAGGTACCATGGTGGTGGTGGTGGTGGTGGTTAGTGTTTAACGTCCCGTCGACAACGAGGTCATTATAGACGGAGCGCAAGCTCGGGTTAGGGAAGGATTGGGAAGGAAATCGGCCGTGCCCTTTCAAAGGAACCATCCCGGCATTCGCCTGAAACGATTTAGGGAAATCACGGAAAACCTAAATCAGGATGGCTGGAGACGGGATTGAACCGTCGTCCTCCCGAATGCGAGTCCAGCTGCAGCAATATCAGGAACAGAAAGAGACCGGGCGACCTGGGGCCCGACAGACCGCGGCTCTCGCGGTCGTCGCGCGGCAGCAGACCTTTGGCCTGGAAGATGCCGGGAAGGGGCATCCCGGGAGAGGCGCCCTTGACAGGCAGACACCGAAGGAGTGGGACACTTCTCCGGCTGGGGAGGGGGCGCAGCGCCCAGAGGAGAAGGTGTGGGAGCCGTATGGGAGGGGGGGGAGGTGAGGGGTCCGGGATGGGGGTATGGAAGGGGGAGGAAGGGTTGTAGATGTAACCAAGGAGTAACTAGATGTCATGGACACAGGGTGAAGTCGTGTATATTTCGTACGGGCCTCTGTGTAGGTTAAACGATCGAGGGACTTATACTCCTGTATCTTTTTTTCCTTCTTATATACTGGGCAATCTGGTGAACGTGGAGAATGACTACCATGACAATTTACACACACAGGAGGGGGAACACAGGGACTCCCCTCATGGAGTGGACGTCCACAGTCACCACAGAGAGGGGCCTGTGAACAGCGGGAAGACATGTGTCCAAAACGCAAGCACTTAAAACACCTCATAGGAGGTGGGATGTAAAGCTTCACATCACATCGATAGACCATAATATTAATTTTCTCAGGGAGGGTATCCCCTTCAAAGGCCAGGATGAAGGCACCAGTATCAATACGATTGTCTTTAGGACCCTTCTGAACACGACGAACAAAGTGAACACCCCGCCGTCCGAGATTGTCCCGACGTTCCCCATCAGTTTGAAGGATGAGGTCCCTGTGAAAAATCACATCTTGCACCATATTTAGAGACTGGTGTGGGGTAATGGACACAGGAATTGTGCCAAGATGGGTACAGGCACGAATGGCCGCAGATTGGGCAGCTGAAGCAGTTTTTATCAGCAACGAACCTGACCGCATCTTGCTCAGAGAGTCCACTTCGCCAAACTTGTCTTCAATGTGTTCCACAAAGAATAAAGGTTTGGAATTGGTGAAAGTATCTCCATCAGTCCTGGTGCAAACCAGATAACGGGGGAAAGGTTTCGCCCCTAGCCGACGGGCCTGACCCTCTTCCCAGGGGGTAGCCATGAAAGGGAAGGCCGAAGAGGCAAGAGAAGCAGCACTTGAGGAATCAGTTCCACGCAGAGAGACCGCCGCAGAAGAACGGCCAGAGTTCTGGACCCGTATGCATTTCATTTGCATAGCGTCCGCCCTGATACCACCCACTCCGATCAGGGGCTCTCCTCACGGGCGCCACCCAGCCACAGCAAGGGCCGTCTGGTACGGCGGCCATTGACGGGAGTTCCGATGCTCCAGGAGGACGAGCAACCACTCCAAGGCATGCATGAGGAGGTCACAGCTCAGGTATCAGAAGTGTGATCCCTGTGTGTTCAGGGGGCTCAACCAAAAGGGTACATAGCGACCCCACCACACGGGCTGGCTACCGTGCTGGCTATGCACCCTAGTATCAGACAACGATGTGAAAGAAAAGGTGGAATGTACTAGGAGGGCGCACGTCAGAGACACTAGGTAAGGTGCTCTTCCCCAAATGGCTCACACTACGGAGGAGAAATTTTGTAATGGAGGTCAAACCCCAGAGGGGGACCAAGGAATGCCAAAAGGAGGATATGATTATGCAACAAAACCGAATTTTAAAACCAACAGAACCAGGAGGATAGCGGGGGCCAACATAAGCAAGGACACCAAGAGAGGGAGAGGAGAGGGCGAGGGGAAAGGAGCAAGAAGGGGAAGGGGAAGGGAAAGGAAATGAAATGCAGCCCTGGAGAGAAAGAAGGCTGCAATGGCTCGGGGCCCCGTGCTCGTCACGCACGTATCCACAAATGAGTTGTGGACCCCCTGGGGGGTCCAATATACCTTCTGTTTTACTCTATGGACTTCCCAACTATTTGTGATGGCATTTTGTCTTTTTAGTCCGTTCAATTTAATGACATATACTTTACAACCTGATGATGAGAGCATTGTCTCTTGAAACCCGTTGTTAAAATATATGTATAAGAATCGCGGTTGAATGCTAACAGTGATAACCAACTACTATGAAGTATGTTACGGCCTAAAGTGAAGCGCCGGCACGCCTGTCAGGAACGATAGAGAAGGGAAGGCTGTGAGAAGAGAGCAACCAATCGCACGCTGACCGGACTTACTTCCAGGACGACATCGTGACAGCAGCGGCCCCTATGTCAAGAGGGCGTAAGTGCTACTACCGACTGCTGACGGCCAAGGTTCTATAACTGCTTCAAGATAACCTACATCGATAGAATCGTCAACGTTAGTTACTTCGGTTGTAGTTTCTATGTAACTCAGACGTGGGATTGTCTATACTGAAGAAGATTGATTATTTTGTATTTCGCCTTTTGCTTGCGACACATCTGTGTATTGTCAAAGTTAAGTATGATAATGAAACTCATTAATAGGACTTGCAGATTGTTTGTCTAGCGAATCGAGTACACAGGATGCCTAGACCCTGCAAAGATACTATGGGCGTCAATAATTATTTTTTCCTGTATTTTCCAGAATTCAGTAGTGCATATATAAACTGTTCTTGTTGATGGACTAATGGCAGATAATGCAGCAATTTAGTTCCTTTTTCTTCATCTGTTCTGTCACCAGAAGTGGCCCCTTTTATATCCAATGAAACATCGAACCTACTCGGGGAAGCCACCTATGTAGACCATGACAAATAGCCTGGCTGGTACACTTATCTTGACCAATCGCTAACGAGTCAATAAACGTGACTGCTCTCAGAATTCTGCAGTAGTTTGAAGATGAAGTTTTCTATCGCCCGAACAGCCGACTACCACATGTGCTAATGGTGCAGTGGTTCACGGTTAGAGTCATGCAATTAAAACATTTACGTCGTCTTAGAGGCCACTCACTTTGTAACCTTTTTTTCGTGCTTTATTTCGTCTGCATGCTGAAATTGTGCGTATATAAGGAAGAGATTGTAGCTTTCACTTTATGACACGTCTTAATATCAGTTCCATAGAAAAAATACACATATTTTGGCAACATGTTGTGCTTCAGAGATAACCAAGGGCCTCCCATCCACTCAAGAAGCCAAGTTATGGCACCGACCAATTTCGTTTCCTTCTTTTGTACTACAGTCATGAATGGTACACGAAAAGAAAGATTCCCTTAACCTTTTGCGTCAATTTAGCAACGGGGTTACCATATGTTGGAGAAATACGTTTCTAACTCATTTTGAAACGTCAGACTGTGCAGTTTTATGAGCAAGGCACAGCGCCTGTAAACAGCAATTCGTTGAGAATTTTGATGAAAATGTCACTACGATTTTGTAGTATAAAATGTGGCTAGAAACTGCAGCGGTTCTCTCTCTATGTTTATCAAATGTGATAAGAATCTCAGGCCGACGAACAATGCTCAAGGGATTGAAAAATCGAGGATGTTTAAACGGCCCTTTTCGTGCGTGATTATAAACTCCTTAGGAATAGCCTGATAAATAGTCGGCCGTTTCAACGGTTATATTTACGTGGCTATTATATTCTAAATAACTGAGAACGGAATCTTATAAATGAGTGATGTAACCAGTCACTAATCGATTAATAAAACGAAACTCATAAATCTTCAATAATAGAACGTGTACGTATAACTGAAATGTGTGATTAATTACCGAGTACGGTGAGCGCCAGTCGTCATATAATGTTGGAAGCTGTTACGTCAAGGGTCCGCGGCTCGTGGTCGTGCGGTAGCGTTCTCTCTTCCCGCGCCCGGTTTCGATTCCCGGCGGGGTCAGGGATTTTCTTTGCCTCGTGATGACTGGGTGTTGTGTGATGTCCTTAGGTTAGTTAGGTTTAAGTAGTTCTAATTTCTAGGGGACTGATGACCATAGATGTTAAGTCCCATAGTGCTCAGAGCCATTTGAACCATTTTTGTTACGTCAAGGAAGCCATATTGAGCAAATATGCAAGATTCAGTGCGAACACTTCTGCTTTCTCGCTGGCTACAAAAAATGTTTGATCGAAGTAAATGATGTTGTGCTCTACTCTTTCCGACATTTCGACATAATACAGCCTGTTCTGATGGCTGATACTTTACGATCTGTGGCTGAAGACATTATATGATGCTTCCATGCAGTAAACGTGTTGTCTTTACATTTCCAGAAAGTCATTTATAAAGAACCTAACGTAAATCTAAGGTCCTTGGAAGTAACCGTAATTTATCAGCCTTCAGCATTGAAAATCTATCAGATTAAAAGAGTGAAATAAATTATAATAGTCTTTTTCAATGATGTTCTGTCTGGTGGTTTTTTTTTTAAGTATGTAAATTTTCTGCTTTACAGGTTTGATACAAGTAAAGACGGAGCCTGCAACCTTTAGTAATGAGTTCGATGCCTTTTATATCTGGTCATCATGTAAAAATCCAAACCTATCAGTTACCAACTGTACCAGATAGAAAGCACCAATTTAGCCAACACACTACGTTCATTCGGTAAAAACAAAGACAAATAAGCGGGAACGAATTCAGGATCCACACGCACGGAGGAACGACGACGGGGGAGCTAAATCATTACCCAAGTACACTTTAAATTTTTTCGGAATAACTTCCTCGTATCAAGCAATGAGGGTTGACTCACAGTTTTTCAGTGCCATTTATTTTAATTTTTGGTAGTACTGGTGTCAGAATTCTTGTAACGCGAGACAGTAGTCACATAATTGTGGCTCAGGTGATATTCACCGATTTGGATTCTTCTTTTTAAAAAAAAAAAAAAAATTATCGAATGGTATGAGCGCGTGCTCCAGTGGCCGAGATGGAGGCAATAGTAAGCGGTAGGAAAGAATCTGAAACTTTGAGGAAAGTCCGGTAATATAAATAGTATGCCTACGCATCCATTAGAAATGAATGTTAGAAAAGTAGATACTATGTTAGATAGGGCAAAGGACTTTACTAAAAAACTACATGCTATGTATAATAATGCTAGGGCCACTGCTTTTCCTGAATTATGCAGTATTACTCAGTAAGTAGGTTGTTATGGCAACCAAACAGGAGGAGCTTCAGTTGGTAATTTTAGCGTTATCTGTAAAGCAGGGTGCAGTATTACGTGAACTGACTGATGAAATAGTCGCACCTATAACCTATAAGAGAATGCCTGAGCAGAACTTGTCTGAAAACGTTTCTGAAGTAATTCAATCTCAGACAGAATTTTCAGAAACTGTTCAGAATATATCTCAGAATTTATGATTAAGATGCTGAATAGGATGACCCATTCGAGTTTAGTCTGTAGTTCTTTAACTAGGAATGCTATTTAAGAACAGCTTGTACTCCTGGTTGGTTCCGTAAATACAAACAAAAGTAATCAAGGTCTACCACACCCAGATTTTTTAAACAGTCCAATTCCCTTATAACACAGCTTCAGTTGTCTGATTACTTCACAAATGAATCATTTGCCTTGAAATAGATAAGCTAGAAAAGTTTAGAGAGAGTTTGAAATTATGTTTACAGTTTCTCCGAAGCCGCCAAGTTCTCTCATTATGGAACACTGTATAGTTATAAACTGGGTAATCTGGCTCTGTTTTAAACAGAAACTCGCTCAATGCTTATGACGTCATAATTCATGAGCTATGTGTCGTACAATGGTATAATTCCGCAGGTACATTCAGTGGCACTTGTCGACGCTGTCTGTAAACTGTGTTGCTAATAGTATTAGTAAAGAAGTAATAAATTAAAACATCATGCCTAATGCTTAAATTTGAATGTATGAATCGTGAAAATGAAATAAAAGGCAAAACTTTTTTTTTTTTTTCCTTTCGTCATTTTGTGGCGTGGTGGTGGGGGGAGGGCGCAGACTGTGTCAGCGTGAAACGTCACTAAGTGCTCTTATTGTCAAATACTGGATGAGTGAATTTTGTGTATTTGTGAACCGTCAGTTTTGCTGCCTCAAGACAAAACACACAGTTTGCTACTATCGGTTGTCTTACAAAGTTAAACGATTAACACATGGTTATACATCTTATTAAGCACATTATAACAGCATTTTAAATTTTTAACTCTGGTTTACCTACACGGAATACCGGAAATCGAATTTTTGTTGACCCTACGTTGCCTGGTAACGAGTCCCAGGTTCAGGGATAGCGTCTTTTAAGTAATATAGATGGAATCTTTTCGGCCATTTACACAGATTACGTTACATTTATGTGCGTCGATGTGCATCTGACATCTCGACACCAGGAACCGATCATCTGCAGGTCGCTGCATTTCGTAGGACGATTATAACAATGTGATCCTGTACACAACACCGTCGTACGCGAACAGCCTAATAAGGTTAAAATCTCGATCCGACTTGGAAATGGCACTTATCGTGAACTGCTATCCAAACACAGGGCTGGCACAACGCAAAAGGCAAGGAGCAACAATGGACGCAAGAAATGTACTACTGAGTCTCGAATTCTGAAGGAGGTTCTCAATCACAAAATGTGATTGATTGTGAGTAAATCGTGTTATGCCTCATTCAAAACACGTCTACCAGCAAACGTCGGACCTCGACCGCGGCCAGTTCATGATCTATCGGGACAACTGTTTTTCGTTCTACGATATAGTTGGTCGTGTTGTTCGTGAACCCGTGACTTTCAAGCGAATACGAAATCTGAGCGTTCAAGAAGCCCTTCTCCAACGCCATGCATTATCTCTGAGACATCACTCCCAAGGAGACGGACATGTTGTACGCTCTACCGTACAGTATTGCAGTACCCTGGGGTAGGGCGTGGACATGTTTGCAGCAAGACAGGTACCCACATGTACAGTGCAACGACGTTTGAAGCACCATCGACAGCCAGTACGGCGGCCGTTGTTGAGGATTCACTTGACATGCGAGCAGAGACAGATGCGGCGACAGTGCTGCCTCCGATAAAGAATAGAACCCACCGTTTCTTCTGGCAGTTCACGATTTTACCTCCAGCATCATGATGGACGTATCCGTGTGTGAGGCTCCGAAGGAAAGTTTCCAGATTTCTTCCATCCTCGACGTATTATCCTGGCGTCCTGGGATAGCTAGCCGTGGGTATCCAACACGGTAACCTCTGGTTTGCAAAGCCGATAAGTTAGGCAATTGATGCAAATTTTTTGAAGTGGAAGTCCGATGGCTCTGCCGTGTTTTCAACCTCTCCGTGGCACCTTTATACAACATAACTCACTACCTCTTGCTGTCTCGTGCTTTCCTCACGTTCCTAGATACAGAGAGTACTCTAGCGTTGAAACGTTCAATATGTTCTCCACATCTCTCACTCACTGAAAATATTTTAGCATCGCTTTCTGATAGACTAGCTCTCCACCACTTTACAGCTACTACTGTTCATCAAATCTAGTGGAGAGTTGAAGCAACATCGAATGACGCGGCATACCAGTCATTCCAATTCAGTTCGACTCGATTCTTAACCGTGTTAGAACTGTTGCTTCTGCCAGAGGCTATTGCTTTGTGTACTAGCGTCACACGCTGTATACATTCAGATCACATACAAATTTATTGCTTCTTTCTTCGTACTACAGTATGCACGCACAACCAACAAAATTTCATTATTTGCTCTCCTTTCTCATGTAGTAGTTTTCCATATCGGTTTGTTCTATTACAGAATATCACTGCAGAGGCGAATTTTCGTCATTCCCGTATTTTGTCAGTGTTCTTCAATGAACACATCTCAACATGTTTTTTTTTCCTTTGTAAATAATTACTGAGCGCTCCATAACTCTTCCAGAGCCCATGCCACGTCTGCGATTACGTGATTAGCGTTACATACTGAAACACCGCCGTTTAAATTCCTTACTGGGTTTTGTATAACTTACTGAAGCCGCCAGACAATTAATTATTATGATTATATGACCGTGCCCTTAATGGATGAAAGGCTATCGGTCTTTCTCCTGTGGTTTCGGGGGTATTTCAACCGAGTGCGGCTGTTTTGTAACTGAATAGTGGAATGACTGAAAGTTTGTCTATTGTTAAGGACCACAAGGGTTGCGATGTACAAACTGTATTGTATTTTCTACGAACACACAAATTCTGAGGCAGTTGCTACCTTCGCCTTACACGTCTAATTATGGTTATACCTTTTTATTGATGGCTGATTTTAGTGCTTCGTCACACGCAATGCTGATGGTTAACATTCACAACAATCCACACTGCAATCCATGGTTGTTGCTGGCCGACGCGGTTGACGCGAAACACGTAATTCGGCACTTGTCACTTTCTGTTACATATCACTCGCGAATCGGTATTAGTGATGGTCAACCCCACGACGATCAGGGGGACGTGCTCACTCGTCATACTCCGGTGAATTTTACCGTTTACAACTCACTCGACCACCATTCTTGTCTGTCTCTCCAGCACCACTTTTCACTCGACTCTCCAGTACTACTACGCACTCAACACTGGTCCCACTGCCTCCTGCAGCGCTTGACAATCGACTCCTGTCTACTATCGACCTGGGCGTCGGATACTAGCATCTATGTTCGTGGGATCACGGATCCCTTACAATATTCAGTTGCTCGTTAGTTAGTGAGTATTCGGCCTTATAAAGCTAGATTCATTTTAGATAGGATATGAAACAGGTAGGCCAGTCTTCGAAGGCGTGAAGACTGAAATTCGGAAATCCCATTCGATCTACTGAAACAGTTTGCATCTAGACATAGAATTAGTCATCGCACATCGAAGAAAACTACAGGGTTGTTACAAATGATTGAAGCGATTTCACAGCTCTACACTAACTTTATTATTTGAGATATTTTCACAATGCTTTGCACACACATACAAAAACTCAAAAAGGTTTTTTAGGCATTCACAAATGTTCGATATGTGCCCCTTTAGTGATTCGGCAGACATCAAGCCGATAATCAAGTTCCTCCCACACCCGGCGCAGCATGTCCCCATCAATGAGTTCGAAAGCATCGTTGATGCAAGCTCGCAGTTCTGGCACGTTTCTTGGTAGAGGAAGTTTAAACACTGAATCTTTCACATAACGCCCACAGAAAGAAATCGCATGGGGTTAAGTTGGGAGAGCGTGGAGGCCATGACATGAATTGCTGATCATAATCTCCACCACGACCAATCCATCGGTTTTCCAATCTCCTGTTTAAGAAATGCCGAACATCATGATGGAAGTGCGGTGGAGCACCATCCTGTTGAAAGATGAAGTCGGCGCTGTCGGTCTCCAGTTGTGGCATGAGCCAATTTTCCAGCATGTCCAGATACACGTGTCCTGTAACGTTTTTTTCGCAGAAGAAAAAGGGGCCGTAAACTTTAAACCGTGAGATTGCACAAAACACGTTAACTTTTGGTGAATTGCGAATTTGCTGCCCGAATGCGTGAGGATTCTCTACCGCCCAGATTTGCACATTGTGTCTGTTCACTTCACCATTAAGAAAAAATGTTGCTTCATCACTGAAAACAAGTTTCGCACTGAACGCATCCTCTTCCATGAGCTGTTGCAACCGCGCCGAAAATTCAAAGCGTTTGACTTTGTCATCGGATGTCAGGGCTTGTAGCAATTGTAAACGGTAACGCTTCTGCTTTAGCCTTTTCCGTAAGATTTTCCAAACCGTCGGCTGTGGTACGTTTAGCTCCCTGCTTGCTTTATTCGTCGACTTCCGCGGGCTACGCGTGAAACTTGCCCGCACGCGTTCAACCGTTTCTTCGCTCACTGCAGGCCGACCCGTTGATTTCCCCTTACAGAGGCATCCAGAAGCTTTAAACTGCGCATACCATCGCCGAATGGAGTTATCAGTTGGTGGATCGTTGTTGAATTTCGTCCTGAACTGTCGTTGCGCTGTTATGACTGACTGATGTGAGTGCATTTCAAGCACGACATACGCTTTCTCGGCTCCTGTCGCCATTTTGTCTCACTGCGCTCTCGAGCGCTCTGGCGGCAGAAACCTGAAGTGCGGCTTCAGCCGAACAAAACTTTATGAGTTTTTCTACGTATCTGTAGTGTGTCGTGACCGTATGTCAATGAATGGAGCTACAGTGAATTTATGAAATCGCTTCAATCATTTGTAATAGCCCTGTACTTATTTTTCTGTGTTTTTTTTTAATAAAAATGGATTTAGCTGTATTTTCTGCTAGCCGTACTTGTCGTTAAACTTTTGGCCAAATCATAGAACTTGTATGTTTATAAATATCTAATGAACATCTTGAAGGCGGCCTGTGTGGCCGAGCGGTTCTAGCCGCGTCAGTTTGGAACCGCGAGACCGCTACGGTCGCGGGTTCGAATCCTGCCTCGGTCATGGATGAGTGTGATGTCCTTAGGTTAGTTAGGTTTAAGTAGTTCTAAGTTCTAGGAGACTGATGACCTAAGATGTTAAGTCCCATAGTGCTCAGAGCGCTTTGTTTGAACATCTTGAAAATTAGACCGACACTTCAGTGCTGTACAGTAGCTGAACGGAATCGATAATGCCTTGAAAACGGATAATAAAATAAACGTCAATATAAGTAATTCAAGGATAATGGAATATAGTTCAATTAAAACAGGTGATGATGGCGGAACTAGATTAGGTAGTGGTAATTTACACTATCCGTCCAAAAAGCTCTGAGTTATTTTATTACTGGCGTCCAAGCGACGTGAGCGAAGAAACTTCGCTGTCAAATTGAATCAACAGATGTGCAGCGAAGTGACTAAGGTCTGAGCTTGAACTAGCAAGAGATGTGCTTCTAGCATTCACATGCGAGCAGACAGAATAAAGTTAGCGGGACTGTGGTAACACATCCACACACAGACTGGATGTGTTACCATAGTCTCGCAAACTTAGTCTGTCACAAATCACAAAGAAGATATAAGTGTGTATAAAGTTTGTCCCACACAGTTTGACTCTCGAACGCCTGCCACAACTTGATTGAAACGCAAAACGCGGATAGTTCTTTTCATGAAACAATCATCACAGAGGCCGAGACTTATCAGTATGAACCTAGCGCAAAATGACAAAGTGTAGAGATTCATATGAAGGGTCTAAGAATTGACAATGTAACCGACAATGTGGTGCATGAGTTGAACAACATTCCAAAAAACGATTTTTCTGGCAGTTTCATATGGATGTATGAACAATCTGCCCGTTGGTTTCAAGTAGGTGAGTAGGTTGTGGGGGGTGGAGAGGGGGTGGGCAGCGGGGTAAACATGTAGAAAATCTGAAGCTTTAAAACCATCAACTTAATTTTAATTTATCTTCTATTCATCCAGCCACGAAACTTCTGGACTGACGGGTAATTTCCTATTTCGGCAGCAGAATAACTGATGATTGTACACGTAGAGAAGGTATAAAAGACATATTGACAACAGTAATAAAAATATCTGAAAAAGATGGATCTGTTAAAAACTAATATAAATTTAAGTGCTACTAAGTTTTTTCTTAGGTATCTGTCTGCCGTGTATCCATTTACGGAAGTGAAATATACGTGGTAAACTATTTTGACACGAAGAGAATACCATCTTTCGAAATGTTGTATGACAATTGAATGAATAGCAGATAGAACGACTTATCGAACAACTAATAAGAAAGCAAAAATGTATGACAAGACTTGACTAAAAGAAGTGATCGGTTGACAGAACACTTCATGAGGCATGAAGGAATTGCCATTGTGGTTATGGAAGTAAGTGTGGTGGAGGGAGGGGTAGAGGGAGACCTAAGCTGTACACCGTAATCAGCTTCAAGTGGATGTAGCTTGCAGTACTTACCCAGAGAAGAAAAGAGTTGCACTGGATAAACTAGCTTGGAGAACTCCATCAATGACGGCTTTTTCATTATTATCAAGTGTCGGACACAGAAGAGAATTATTGTTTTGGACGTAATCTTTATTCTTTGCCTTTAAGTTGTTGTTGATAATAATGATGTGACGATAATGATAATAACAATTATAATAACAATTTTTATTATTATTGATATTATTATTACTTTTCAACTTTGGTTTAAGTTAACTTCAACGATGTAATGTACTCAATGTTGCTCTTCGTGGAAACTGTGGAAAGAAACCTGCAATTAATTACTGCCGCAGCGATGGGCCGTAAGACCTCATTCGTCAGGTGCAAAACTGTTGTGATTGCTCGGCCCCCTGGAAAAACTGAAGTGAGACTGCCAGAGTACAATGCAGTCCAAAAATGGAATGTGCATGTCCTTCTCATAGCTTAGGAAATTCGTAGAAAAATTATCGGGAGTTAATAAACTTCTACACGTAGTGACCGCGTCTGCAGATTCGCCGCGGGGCATCCAAAAATCGTTGTGTGGTAGCTCTATAGCAGCAACCGACGTCTACAATTTTATGAAAGTCTTTGAAATGAACAATAAGCATTATGTACCTTTTAACGTAAAATAATGTATTTACATAACCATACCACTCGTTTCCAATGAGAATACACTGAATCTGACATAATTAACGTCATACAATAGCAAATTACACTGGAGAGCCACATAAACTGGCACACCTGCGTAATGTCTTGTAGGGACCTCGCGAGCACGCGGAAGTGCCGCAGCACGATGTGGTATGTACTCAACTGAAGTCTGAAGTAGTGCTGTAGGGAATCCTGCAGGACTGTCCATAAATCCGAATGAGTACGAAGGGATGGAGATCTCTTCTGTACAGCGCGTTGCAATGCATCTCAGATATTCTCAATAATGTTGATGTCTGCGGAGTTTGGTGGCTGGCAGAAGTGTTCAATCTCACAAGAAAATTCCTTTAGCCACTCCGTAGCAATTGTAGACGTGTAGGGTGTTCCATTGTTCGGCTGGAATAGTCCAATGGACTTGAATGGATGCAATTGACCATACAGTATGCTTACGTACGTGTCACCTGTCAGAGTCGTATCTAGACGATCAGAGGTCCCATATCAATCCTACTGCACACGCCCCACGTCATATTACAGAGCCTCCACCAGCTTCAACAGTCCCCTGCTGACATGCAGGGTCCATGGATTCATGGGGTTGTCTCCATACCCGTACACGCTCGACCGCTCGATATAGTCTAAAATGAGTCTCGTCCGACCAGGCAACATGTTTCCAATCATCAACAGTCCAATATCGGTGTTAACGCATCCAGACGGGGAGTAAAGCCTTGTGTCTTGCAGTCATCAAGGGTATACGAGTGGGCCTTCGGCTCCGAAAACCCGTATCGATGATGTTTCGTTGAATGGTTCGCGCGCTGACACTTGTTGATAGCACGGCATTGAAATGTGCAGCAATTTGCGAAAGTGTTGCACTTCTGTCACATCGGACGATTCTGTTCCGTCGTCGTTAGTCTCGTTCTTGCAGGATCCTCTTCCGCTGCTGAGAGATGTAGGAGATAGGATGTTTTGCCGTATACCTGATATTCAACGATACACTCGTGAAATGGGAAGTGCTGTGGCCCATCGCTCATGTGGCGACTCTAACATCACATTCAAATTCACTTAAATCTTGATAACCTGCCATTGTAGCAGCAGTGACCAATCTAACAACTGCACCAAACGCTTTTGTTATATACGCCTATTCTGCCTTTTTACATATCTCTTTATTTGAATACGCATGCCTACACCAGTTTCTTTGGCACTTCAGTGTAAATACGACAGACTTTCACTGCTGTGGCAACGGTAAACTTAGTTTCTCCACGAGACCAACTCTATCAGTGTTCTTTCTCCTTTACGTCTGACTACAGGGACCTGCACTTCTTTAGTATAAAATTGTGTTTTCAGCAGAAAAACACTACAGTGAAGGAACATCCGTGGGGCATTCGCACTCGATTTACAAATAACATTATGTCCGTCAAGAACCCCGTTGAATAATGTAAACTGCCACTGTCTAGCGACTCTAGATGCGTAAAATCATAAGTAATAATCTCTCGGCACCAGATAAACACAAATACAGATACAGATGTATTACTCTTTGCTTTATTTAAGAGAACATGGGCCCTCTTTTTCTGAGTTACACAAATATACATGGATGTTAAATACTTTTGTTCTCAGAGCTCTGAGACTACCGCAAAAGACAATGTTAGACAAAGACAGTTATATATATCTCTCTCACAAGAAACCTTGTTTTCGGATTGTAGCCTACTGTCGGCTAACTGTAAAAAAGGAAAACAGAAGGATTGTAGGTGTGCTCTCGCCTTAGTTCTACTAAATTTTTACACTCTAATATGAAAATAAACTCCAATAACGTCTATGCCGCTCGAAACAGATAATGGAGAATATATATATATATTACTTAATGCGACTGACTGTTGTGCCTGCCCAATAGAGATAAACTACATCTCATAACATACTCGAACTTCTTTATGATATTTCTTTTAAACTAAACTCCGAAGATACTTAACCTCTCAAAAATTCTCAGCACGGTATATGCGGGCTCTAACTGTACTCCCTCCCGATCAATGTTTCTGACCGAAACGCTGAATATTTTCACGTGTATGATGTTGGAATATAACTGGGTGTAAGGTGAAGCTATTCTTTATTTATGACTATCGGGAAAGCTGCCTGCGGCTCTGACAGTGAAAGGCTTTTAAGTTAATCGCGTGGCTGCAAGCCAACAGAAGCGCAATACAAGACGGGAGTGGTTGCGTCGTCAGATGTCGAGCGACGCTATGTGAAGCTGGCGCCCCTTCTCGCTGAAATTAGACTGCGGCGAAACGTGACACGAATCTCTGCAACGAGTCCCAGCGTTCAGTGTTCCAGTTAGAGATTCTTAAACTTTGGCAAATATTATAATTTTTTCCTTGTTAATAATATTAACCACCATTCATTACATACAACCGAAGGCACAAAGGCAAATTGTCCATTTGGTTGTGTGAGCTGTGGTTCATTGTTCAGTTCGTCTTTCTCCAACGTGCACAAGTCTTAATGATGATGATGATGATGATGCTAATAATAAGGTTTTGAGGGAATGAGGCAACAAGGTTGCCCTTGCTAGGAGAACCTCTGTATATAGAGGTAAAGGTGGATAAATGGGCCCCCACTTTGTTTTTTTTATATAACACCTTTTATTTTTGGTATAATCACCTGAAATTAACATAAAACATTTCTCTAGTATGTCCTGCAATAGTTAAGACATGTTTTGGTTCAACGTTTTAATATTTAAATCAAAATTTAATTTTTTTCCTGATAGTCTGCATTTTGTTGCGTCAAGAATTTGTGCTGGTAATATGGGCCCCAAGGTAGTTTGGAATAAAAAGAAACAAAAATTTTAAAAAAATAGTTTTATTTACTTTTTGTGTATAATGAAAGAAAGATTCACTCTGAACATTGTTAGTCTACTGGTGGGATGATTTTCACAGCCTACGCCTACTCTATTTACAATAATCACACACATGAGCATCTTTTTCGCATCCAGCGCATTCATTGTGAGCCCACATTTCACAGGCTATACACTGGACCCAAAGTTCACCTTTTGTGTTCTTCGAAAAAACCCCTTCACAAAATAGACATACAGCGTCGTCAACATCAGGGACAGAAACACCAACTTCAATGTCTGGGAGGGATTCTCCCGAATCAAAACCTACACTTACCTCTTCACCATCTGATTCATGTTCATACACTAACTTATTTCTCCTACTTGTAGAATTTCGTTGGTTTTTATTGCCGCCGTTCTTCCTTGTAGTGCTCTTTTCTTTTCCGTCTTGTTTCTTCTTAGTTTTCTTATTTTTCTTTTCTTCTGTCTCTTCTAGTGCACGTTTATAAGGAGAAGAAGTTACAACAGCACAAGTAATGGGTTTAGGGCCTTTGTTTGTCAATTTTCTTTTTGGTTTTGGTATCAGCAATAGGTCTTGGGGAGAAACATGACCAAAACGTTGCTGGGAAGAGCATCCTGAGGGCCCAGCTTCTGCCAAGCCTCTTGCAGATGGTGTAGTTAATGTCGATGATGTGCCAGGATGAATGCATTGAGCTGATTGACTTGAAGGCTTGTCCTTAGGAGTTCGCCATTTACTGGCTTTCCGAGCATCTACAGTCAGACTTTGAATGTCAATATCTTCAGAGGGAGCAAAGTCAATATCGTTAAACACTTTGCGATTTACAGGAAAAATTCCTGTGACTCTGAACCCTGAAACGGCTATCTCAGCTATTTGACATATCAGGAATGCATTCCCAAGTAGCTCAGCAATATCGTATGGTCCAAGAGGCCTATTGTTGTGCAACATCTATTGCCTTATGTAGTAACTATTATGATTCTTAAGGGGTCCCATGAAGCTCTTATCTAGTGGTTGCAGCTTGTGTGTAGTGTGCAGAGGCAAGCTATCCATTGTAACGTGGTGTTCACGAACAATGTCAATTATGTCAATATTCTTTGTGTGGATATGGTGGCCATCTAAAATAAGCAGAATAGGATCACTATTTGATGGCTTTGTTTTAGAGATAAAATGGATTAACCAATCAGTGAAAAAGTTGCTCTGAATCCAACCAGAGGATGACACCTTTCTATAGGGCCCGCCGGAGCCCCTTTCATCAGTGTATCCGTCATATTTTTCATGGGGAAAATTAGCATTGGTGCTAATGCAGAACACACACGTCACAAGTGATCCTCTTTCAGCTGCAGATAACGCACCAACTTGCCTTTTTTCCCCTCAGGCCGATGACACGAGAAATTTTGCTTTGAACGACACTAAGGCCTGACTCGTCTACATTAAAAACTCTATCCGCAGAATATTTGTAGTTACTGAACGCAGCGTCAAGTAAATTGAAGAAATTGTCGACAGCTTGTTTATGAAAGCCCTTGTTCAATAAACCCATTAGCACATGAAATGGAAGTTGCGGATGGCTTCAAAATAGATAGACTATTTTTGTGCCGTGACATAAAATGGTCAAACAAGCTCGACCAGCAACTTCGCCCTTTACAAATGGATGAGGGATTTTGTTTCTTGTGCAAAGCTGGTAGGCCATGCGCATGACGTCATTTCTGGTAAGGCTGTAGAATTTGGATTCCATAATGAGAAGATATTTAACCAGTTTGTCCTCAAGTCCCTGTGGTAAAACCGGTGGACGGTCCAATTTAATATTAACTATTTCTTCGACCGGTTTATCGATTCGTGAAAGCCTTTGGAGCGTATATCGAGGGACAGAGTACACATTAACCGCTTTTTTCAACCCCATTTTTTTCTCTTTAACAGCTACAATAGCATTTGCCATATTTGCTTTGTCCCACGATTGCCGTTTCGATTTTTTTGGGGGTACAAGATGTCTTCTGAAACATAAAGAGTAGCAATATTTGTAAATGGTCCCATAAAATATGATTGATTTTATGGGGCCCATAATACTATCAGCAAAAGGGGCCCATATATCCACCCTCGCCATTTTGGGAAAAACGATATTGCCTACAGCCAGTTTGGTTCGCAACTAACGTTAATTAATGTAAAACGGCATCCCAACAACAAGCCAAGTACGTACCTTACCTTAGTTTTACTAATAAAATATTAGAAATTTGAGTTTTATTCAAGTAAACACTAACCTTTCTAACTTTTGATGACAGCGAAAAAATTCACAGCACATCAACTCACAAACTATGACAATTACTACGTCTGCGCACTCTACAGTGAAGTTTGGCAACTACACTCCTGGAAATGGAAAAAAGAACACATTGACACCGGTGTGTCAGACCCACCATACTTGCTCCGGACACTGCGAGAGGGCTGTACAAGCAATGATCACACGCACGGCACAGCGGACACACCAGGAACCGCGGTGTTGGCCGTCGAATGGCGCTAGCTGCGCAGCATTTGTGCACCGCCGCCGTCAGTGTCAGCCAGTTTGCCGTGGCATACGGAGCTCCATCGCAGTCTTTAACACTGGTAGCATGCCGCGACAGCGTGGACGTGAACCGTATGTGCAGTTGACGGACTTTGAGCGAGGGCGTATAGTGGGCATGAGGGAGGCCGGGTGGACGTACCGCCGAATTGCTCAACACGTGGGGCGTGAGGTCTCCACAGTACATCGATGTTGTCGCCAGTGGTCGGCGGAAGGTGCACGTCCCCGTCGACCTGGGACCGGACCACTGCGACGCACGGATGCACGCCAAGACCGTAGGATCCTACGCAGTGCCGTAGGGGACCGCACCGCCACTTCCAAGCAAATTAGAGACACTGTTGCTCCTGGGGTATCGGCGAGGACCATTCGCAACCGTCTCCATGAAGCTGGGCTACGGTCCCGCACACCGTTAGGCCGTCTTCCGCTCACGCCCCAACATCGTGCAGCCCGCCTCCAGTGGTGTCGCGACAGGCGTGAACGGAGGGACGAATGGAGACGTGTCGTCTTCAGCGATGAGAGTCGCTTCTGCCTTGGTGCCAATGATGGTCGTATGCGTGTTTGGCGCCGTGCAGGTGAGCGCCACAATCAGGACTGCATACGACCGAGGCACACAGGGCCAACACCCGGCATCATGGTGTGGGGAGCGATCTCCTACACTGGCCGTACACCACTGGTGATCGTCGAGGGGACACTGAATAGTGCACGGTACATCCAAACCGTCATCGAACCCATCGTTCTACCATTCCTAGACCGGCAAGGGCACTTGCTGTTCCAACAGGACAATGCACGTCCGCATGTATCCCGTGCCACCCAACGTGCTCTAGAAGGTGTAAGTCAACTACCCTGGCCAGCAAGATCTCCGGATCTGTCCCCCATTGAGCATGTTTGGGACTGGGTGAAGCGCCGTCTCACGCGGTCTGCACGTCCAGCACGAACGCTGGTCCAACTGAGGCGCCAGGTGGAAATGGCATGGCAAGCCGTTCCACAGGACTACATCCAGCATCTCTACGATCGTCTCCATGGGAGAATAGCAGCCTGCATTGCTGCGAAAGGTGTATATACACTGTACTAGTGCCGACATTGTGCATGCTCTGTTGCCTGTGTCTATGTGCCTGTGGTTCTGTCAGTGTGATCATGTGATGTATCTGACCCCAGGAATGTGTCAATAAAGTTTCCCCTTCCTGGGACAATGAATTCACGGTGTTCTTATTTCAATTTCCAGGAGTGTAGTTCTAGTAGTTCATGTGCTCTCGCTAGAATTCCTGGCCTGTACTTCCAGATATGTAGGGGGCCCATAATACCAGCAGGGGCCCATTTTTCCACCTTTGCCTCGGCGTACTAGAGCGATTAATGAACGTTGAGAATCTGTATCGGGCCAGGAGTCGCGTTTCGCTGGATGAATCCGAAAGGAAGAGATCCATGTCAAAGCTCTGGTCCTCGCAAAATATTCAATCATGGAAGGTGGCGACCTTGTTGCTAAATAGGAAAGTTATTACGAAAGATGCTCATACATTACAGGTTCTTGAAGTGAAGAGCGTAGAACTATATTAGGTGATAACCTAAATTGCGTACATATTCAACTGTAACATCAAGATGACATTATTACCGTTCCACATCCTTCTAAAATAGGGAAAACAGACTCTTCCCTGAAAAAGAAAGGTTACATTTAGTTTTATTTACGACTGTTGTCTGTAGTGACGTTATCCTGCAAGGTCTTAGCAAGCAAAACTCACGGTGTTTACAGTTTTCGGTAAGTGCCTGTGCACGATATATCTGTAACGTTCTTCATTTTTATCATATTTCGCCATTATATATCATGCATTCGTTAAGAAAAGAGAAAATATTTCCTCTACAGTCTCCCACCTTTACCGTCTTCTCAAATGACATGGTATTTCACATGTCTCCTCGAACTTATACATTTAAGCAAGGGTTTCCCAAACTGTATTCCACGGGAAGTCAAAGAGTACTCTGCGAGAAACTATTAATAACAAGTCTCTCTGCGAGATTATGAGGATACTATTTTTTTTAATTTTATAATCATTTCTGTGGTATGAGTTGTGATTTGAAATTGAAGTAATCACCGAAAAAACATGTTGCTCTTATTTTTTGAAGTTTTATTAATCTTCCAAATAAACAAGATGTTCCATCAAAGTACCAGGGTTCTCAAAGTGTTCCCTCAGAAGAAATGTCGTGCGGAGTAGCCGCGCGAACTTAGGCGCCTTGCCACGGTTCGCGCGGCTCCCCCCGTCGGAGGTTCGAGTCCTCCCTCGGGCATGGGTGTGTGTGTTGTCCATAGCATAAGTTAGTTTAAGTTAGATCAAGTAGCGTGTAAGCCTAGAGACCGATGAGCAGAACAGTTTGGTCCCATAGGAACTTACCACAAATTTCCAAAAAATTTTCCAGAAGAAATGTTTGGGAAACCCCGCTCCAACAGCAGAAAACAATCGTTATAGCAAAAACTTTTACATCTGACAGCTTCAGACAGCAACCTAATGAAAGTCATTTTCGGTCACCGTAACCTAACTTACAAATTGTCTCCCTCACTGTATCAGAGAACTGAAACATATTTTCCAACTCCAAAAGACAGCTAATGATCTCTCTATGAAAGCTACTTCGATATCTTCCTTCGCCTTTTGTGTGCACCGCCCAGCTCCCTTCAACTAAGCACCCTCGTTTCCCGTAAGACCTTTTTATTTTCCAAAGTCCACAACTGAGGTATTCTGTACGAATTTCTCCCAAGCTGTGTCGGAATATCTCACTTCTGTACATCTACAGCTGACATTTGTATCTTCTACCATCACTCATGTAATTACTATCATTATTGGTACTAGTTCTCAGTCAACACTATTATTGAAAATGATAAATGTAAATCTTCATTCATGTCATCTGTTTTCCTCTAATAACTACCGTTATTAATGTTATTATTGATGATACTACAATTACTAACATAATTTCAGTAAACTATGATGTAAATTATTTGTAAGCATTAAGCCAGCTGGAATGTTAAACACAGGGTTTGAATGTGGTAGCTGATGAGGTTAAATAAATAAATAAATAAAATATATCTGAAGCAGCACTGTACGTAACGTATCGTAACATAAGAATCACTTCAAAATCTGAAAATTCTGGGCAAACTGAGAATATCTCCTCTTCACTGACGACCAAGGAGTCATATTAGCTGCCCAGGAATTATCGCACATCTAACTATTCTAAAAATATGTAACTGGCTCTAACGCATGAAGGGAACAGTTACTTCACTTTCAGCAACATCGGTAGTAGGCTGTGTCATGGGCCCACTTGAGAGTGAGCTGAGAGACGTGAGAAAAAGTTAACGAAATCAATTTATTTGAAATGAGTACAGATAAAATGAGCTGCTATTGAGGAAGATTATTGTGTAGCAGTCCTAATGTAGATTCCAAAATTGTGTAGTAAGTAAAATTTAGGACTTGCTATGAAGATACTCTTAACTGGAATAGAAGGCTTTAGCGACGCACTTGACGCTTGTGCA
Source organism: Schistocerca nitens (assembly GCF_023898315.1). NCBI lineage: Eukaryota > Metazoa > Arthropoda > Insecta > Orthoptera > Acrididae > Schistocerca > Schistocerca nitens. The sequence continues at coordinate 290,925,619 of NC_064614.1, read as the reverse complement.
AATGGAAGCGTATACATGAAATGTTGCGTTGATGTCTTTAGTTAGCTTGAACCAATAAATGCCAACCTCAAAACATATGCTCGTTGGCTTGAACACAATTGGTTTTTAAAGATGACAATTTAGTATTCAGCAGCATCAAAATTCATTTAGTATATTTTATTTGTTCAGATAAGTTACGGGAATGCAGTCGGGTGACATAAGGTTCTCGAGGACATCAATCTTCTGCATTCTCACAGTTACCTGAACATTCGATACGCCCAGAGAAACTCACGTTTCACACTGTGTTTTGTGTTGTTATCACTGAACTGTACATGTGCATCAGTGACACAATATTACAGACTATGACTGGTCAAAGGCGTAACTTACTGACAGAAAACAAAGGCGAAATGTAAAACATGAAAGTACCAAACATCAAACTGAAAACAGCAGTAAAAATAATAAATGGAAACAATGAACATACAGTTTAAGAATTTACTCAGCGATGAATAACTGGGAATCATCTGTTAGTGAGACCATCATGGCATTCGTTTGAAATTATCTGGAAAAACCAGTGAAATCAAAATGTGGATGTCTGAATTGTGTAAGTAAGCTTACACTCTTATGTTGTTATAAGAACCATTTTAGTACTTGTTAGTGAATTTTAGTGATCAGTTTTTGAAAAAAGGATTGAAACCAACCTGAAGCAGACAAACCTGGAAAGCGCTATTTAATGTCTTATTAGTTTAAGTGAATCAATGTGTGGAAATACATTTAAGTGGGCCCAATGTAGCCCTCCCGGGAATGGAGAGTAACTCAGGATAAAAGCTTGTCACATGGATTTGGAAATCTGTGGTTAGTTACGTACGATCTGCAATTTGTGACTACGAAACCTGTTCTATAGTATTCAATTATTTATTTTTGCTAAGTCTTTAGATATTTACGTACAGTTTCTACTGATGTGTTCGCTGTCTTATGTTCGGTAACTGGATGCTGCTGTTCATTTCGTGTCGTCAACCACAAAACCCGTAAGCTGATGTGCGGCGGTATCATTGGCAGAATTTCTAACTTGTTACAAATAGAAGTGTACCCGAGCGTCATAAATTAACACGGTACATGGTCTTGGCGGCTTAGTTTTGGAATAAATGCTTCTGCACAGAGCTGACAGAAAATAAAATTCCGTATCACGACGAGGAATGACAGTATGTAAAATACACTCCTGGAAATTGAAATAAGAACATCGTGAATTCATTGTCCCAGGAAGGGGAAACTTTATTGACACATTCCTGGGGTCAGATACATCACATGATCACACTGACAGAACCACAGGCACATAGGCAACAGAGCATGCACAATGTCGGCTCTAGTACAGTGTATATCCACCTTTCGCAGCAATGCAGGCTGCTATTCTCCCATGGAGACGATCGTAGAGATGCTGGATGTAGTCCTGTGGAACGGCTTGCCATGCCATTTCCACCTGGCGCCTCAGTTGGACCAGCGTTCGTGCTGGACGTGCAGACCGCGTGAGACGACGCTTCATCCAGTCCCAAATATGCTCAATGGGGGACAGATCCGGAGATCTTGCTGGCCAGGGTAGTTGACTTACACCTTCTAGAGCACGTTGGGTGGCACGGGATACATGCGGACGTGCATTGTCCTGTTGGAACAGCAAGTTCCCTTGCCGGTCTAAGAATGGTAGAACGATGGGTTCGATGACGGTTTGGATGTACCGTGCACTATTCAGTGTCCCCTCGACGATCACCAGTGGTGTACGGCTAGTGTAGGAGATCGCTCCCCACACCATGATGCCGGGTGTTGGCCCTGTGTGCCTCGGTCGTATGCAGTCCTGATTGTGGCGCTCACCTGCACGGCGCCAAACACGCATACGACCATCATTGGCACCAAGGCAGAAGCGACTCTCATCGCTGAAGACGACACGTCTCCATTCGTCCCTCCGTTCACGCCTGTCGCGACACCACTGGAGGCGGGCTGCACGATGTTGGGGCGTGAGCGGAAGACGGCCTAACGGTGTGCGGGACCGTAGCCCAGCTTCATGGAGACGGTTGCGAATGGTCCTCGCCGATACCCCAGGAGCAACAGTGTCCCTAATTTGCTGGGAAGTGGCGGTGCGGTCCCCTACGGCACTGCGTAGGATCCTACGGTCTTGGCGTGCATCCCTGCGTCGCTGCGGTCCGGTCCCAGGTCGACGGGCACGTGCACCTTCCGCCGACCACTGGCGACAACATCGATGTACTGTGGAGACCTCACGCCCCACGTGTTGAGCAATTCGGCGGTACGTCCACCCGGCCTCCCGCATGCCCACTATACGCCCTCGCTCAAAGTCCGTCAACTGCACATACGGTTCACGTCCATGCTGTCGCGGCATGCTACCAGTGTTAAAGACTGCGATGGAGCTCCGTATGCCACGGCAAACTGGCTGACACTGACGGCGGCGGTGCACAAATGCTACGCAGCTAGCGCCATTCGACGGCCAACACCGCGGTTCCTGGTGTGTCCGCTGTGCCGTGCGTGTGATCATTGCTTGTACAGCCCTCTCGCAGTGTCCGGAGCAAGTATGGTGGGTCTGACACACCGGTGTCAATGTGTTCTTTTTTCCATTTCCAGGAGTGTAGTTTCAATGAATCGATGATGACAATTAACGACAGTCCTCAACTTTGCACCGGAGAAAACTAATGATAAGTGCCCAATATTGTTCTTATATGATTCTTCCCGCTTCCTATAACACTAGATGGAACCCAGCACGAAGACGAATGCGATTAAGAACGAGGTCTTTCAGTCATCGTTAGGTGGGATGCTGACGAGCTCGTATAAAATGATATGAACTTAACGGTCCACCGCAGTATTCGTAAACAAAGTAACATTTAGAAAAAATATCAGCTATTTATCATTGGCGTAGTAATCCGAGGAGATAGACAGTGTGTCCAATGACTTTTTAATTTATCAATGGTTACAGGCGTCTGCGGTAATTGGTACAGGAAAAAAACATTCCGGGTGCCTTATTAATGAGCAGGCCAGAAAATATGACTGCCCAGCGCCATAAACGTGCTGGTAATAAGCGCTACTGACAACGTTGAAATGTGGCGCCTCATTTCATAAAATTCTGCTGATTCTATGACTGCTTAGTGAATTATTACTGGGTCCAGTGTTAGCAAATCACGCAATTCCAATTAATAATGTACTCGGTTCGCTGGCTTTCAGATGAGGCCAGTTCAGTAAACAAAACTTCTAAATCTCGATTATAGGTAGTGCTAAAGTTATTCTGTTTCACTTTCAGTGTAACATTCCCTTGCCACTATGATTAGTATCTAGTAATCATTTTGGAGGTTGTGTCCAGGAAAAGAGTGACCGTTTGGTTAACTCCTAAAACAGCGATAAATAACGATTTATTTTGTATGGTGGACAGTTTCCTTTATACAACCATCTCAAGACTAAACTAATAACCAAAGTCAGGTGGAGCATTGATAGTATCGACGAGGTAATTAATACCTTCTAACAGCGGTATCAGTCGTGGTCACATCTCGTTGGTTCTTCACAATTTACGAGTATCTACTGTAAAATAGTTGATACTGTCGACCCTGTTGCCACACCATCGATATTAATGTGGCCTGAATATAGTTCCGTAACGGAAATCATTTAACAATTAACACAAATCTCTATTTGAGCTCTTTTAACTTCGACATTGTCTTCCAAGCTCGTAATTATAACTGTTCGTTACAGGAAATAAAATTTCAATGACCTTGTGGTTCCCTCGTCATCAGCGTCGTGATAAATGCGTTTTGTTGTAGCAGATAATAATAAACTTGAAACAGTAACTGATTACCCCACGTTAGAAACTGATTCATCAACATACATAACACATTTTATTCAAAAAAATCAACAACTGCTTCCGGCCGGTGTGGCCGTGCGGTTCTAGGCGCTTCAGTCTGGAACCGCGTGACCGCTACGGTCGCAGGTTCGAATCCTGCCTCGGGCATGGATGTGTGTCGTGTTAGTTACGTTTAAGTAGTTCTAAGTTCTAGGGGACTGATGACCTCAGATTTAAAATTCCATAGTGCTCCGAGCCATTTGAACCATTTTTTTTCAACAACTCCCGCACACAACAAGAAAAAAGTCTCTCAAACATTATGCATCAGACGACATTCATTTTCTTCAAATTGATGTTCACTGCAACATTACATCAGGGATATCAGACTAGAAGTCAGAACACATTGGGTTCCAGTGTTGTTCCTAGGCATCGCTCATATTTTCAATAAAATTCATAAGTGATGGCAGCTGAAGACTTTCGATGTGAGAAGTCACCCTCGTTCTGCCATCTGCCTTGTCAAGAAGGGCGAAGGAACGGAAAGATGTCTGGGCACCTCCTAGCCCTTGGTGTGGGAATGTGTCGGTAATAGCAGGAGAATCAGGATGCAGAAAGCAATGGAAACCACTGCATTAAAGGCACATAGTGTGTATCCACGGGACATGGTCTGTAACTGAAGAAGTGATAAGATGATCTCTCTGTTGGGAAAAGTTCCAACATTCAAATAGGACAGAAAGCATAGATAAAGTTCCTTCGGAATTTCAGAAGTCATTGGGGGAAGTGGCAACGAAACAAGTATACAACTTATTGTGTAGAATATATGAGGCTGCAGACATAACAACAGCCTTTCGAAAATTATTAGCGAAACAATCCCGATGGTAGCAAGGGCAGCTAATTATGAAAACTAGTTTAACGGCTCATGAATCTAAGTTGCTGACAGGAACAATATACAAAAGGATGGAAAAAATAGGGTATGTTAGACGACGATCAGTTCGGCTTTAGGAAAGGAAGGCGAACCTGAGAGACAGCTCTGACGTTGCGGTTGAGATAGGAAGGATACGTTCATAGGATTTGTCAATTTAGAAACACCTTCGACAATGTAAATTGGGGGAAGATAGTTGAAACTCTGAGAAAAATGGGATGACTGTAGGAAAAGGCTGGAAATATCCAATATGTACGAGAATCAAATGGGAGCGATAAGAATGGAAGATCAATAAAAAAGTGTTCTGGTTAAAGAGGGTGTAAGCGAAGGATGCAGACTTTGTCAGTCACTGTTCACTCTATGCGTGACGGATACAAAAGATGGTTTTAAGATCGGGATTGTAATTCGCAGTGAAAGGATATCTACGAAAAGATTCACGGATGACGTTTCTATCGTCAATGAAAGTAATGAAATACATTACGTGTTAAATGGAAAGAACAGTTTAGTAAATAATTTGTATTGAGAGTAAGCCAAAGGGGAAGGTAACAAGGAGCGGCATGAGAGTAATGATGAAATTAACATAAAAATTTGTGGAGTAAGAGATTCTGCTATCCTGGAAGATAAATAACGTCTGATGGACAGAGCAAGGAGGACGTTAAAAACAGATTAGCTCTTGCAAAGAATGTATTCCTAGTCGAAAGACATCTACGAAGATCATAGAGCTCAAAATGAGGAAGAACTTTCTGTGAAAGTACGTTTAGACTAAAAGGTTGTATGGTAGTTAATCACGTACTTTTGGAAAATCTGAAAAGAAGAGATTCAAAGCGTTTGTGATGTGGTGCTATGAAAGGTGGATTGACAAGGAAAGACGACACTATCTGCAGAATCGATAAAGAAAGATCATGAGAACACTAACAAGGAGAAGGAACAGGATTATAGGACATGTTGAAGGCAGCAGGCAAAAAAACGTTAAAACTTCCAGGACATTTAAACTGTGTGCCGCACCGAGACTCGAACTCGGGACCTTTGCCTTTGGCGGGTAAGTGCTCTACCAACTGAGCTACCCAAGCACGACTCACGCCTCGTCCTCACAGCCTTACTTCCGCCAGTTCCTCGTCTCCTACCTTCCAAACACTCTGCTGCAGAGTGAAAATCTCATTCTGGAAACATCCCTCAGGCTAAGTCATGTCTCCACAATATCCTTTCTTTCAGAAGTGCTAGTTCTGCAAGGTTCGCAGGAGAGCTTCTGTAAAGTTCGGAAGGTAGGAGACGAGGTACTGGTAGAAGGCTGTGAGGACGGGGTGTGACTCGTGCTTGGGTAGCTCATCTGGCAGAGCACTTGCCCGCGAAAGGCAAAGGTCCCGAGTTCGAGTCCCGGTCCGGCACACAGTTTTAATCTGCCAGGAAGTTTCATATCAGCGCACACTCCGCTGCAGAGTGAAAATCTCACTGTGGAAAAAAAAAGTTTATGGTACTAGAGAGAGCTTCGCAGGGTAAACCTACAGGAATCTGGAATATATGCAACAAATAATTGAGGACGTACGATGTGATTGCCACCCTGATACCCTGAGATGTAGAGTTTCCCACAAAAAAGGAATTCATGGCGGGCTTCAGCAAACCAGTTAGAAGACTGATGCCTCGAAATGAAACGTAATGTTGAAAGTTACTTGACGGATGCTACAGATTTTTTTTAAGTCATCTATCTTGTAACTAGTTTGAAGCGGCCTGTCACGCATTCTTCTCCTGTACTGTGCCAACTTCTTCATCTCAGAGTAGCGCTTGCAACCTATGTCTCAGTTATTTGATGGATGTATTCCCATTTCTGTCTTCTTCAACAGTTTTTGCTCTCTACAGCTCCCTCTGGTACCATGGAAGTTACTCCCTTATGTCTTAACAAACGTCCCATCACCCTGTCCCTTCTAGTTGTCAGAGTTTTCCACATATTCCTTTCCTCTCCGGCACTGCGTAGAACCTCCTCATTCCTTACCTCATCAGTTCACCTAATTTTCAACATTCGTTTGTAGCACTACATCTCAAATGCTTCGATTCTCTTCTGTTCCGGTTTTCCCACAGTCCATTTCTCACTGCCACACAATGTTATGCTAAAAAATCGTACATTTGCTAGTCTGCTTTTGATGTCCTCCTTGATCCGCCCATCCGTGGTTATTTTGCTGTCTATGTAGCAGAATTCCTTAACTAACCTTGATGCTAAGTTTCTCGCTGTTCTCAATTCTGTTACTTCTCGTTACTTTCGTCTTTCTTTGATTTACGCTCAGTCCATATTCTGTACTCATTAATATGTTCATTCCGTTCAGCGAATCCTGTAATTCTTCTTCACTATCACCCAGGATAGCAATGTCATCGGAGAATCTTTCCGTTGATATCCTTTCACCTTGAATTTTAATCCCACTCCTGAACCTTTCTTTTATTTTAATCACTGCGTCTTCGATGTACAGGCCGAACAGAACAGGGGGGAGAGTGGGGAGAGGAAGATTACATCTCGGTCTTGACACGCTTTTTGATCCAAGCACTTCGTTCCTGGACGTCCATTATTATTATTATTCGCTCTTGGCTCTAATAGTCACTGTATATTACCCATCTCTCCCTATAGCTAACCCCCATTTTTCTCAGAATTTTGAACATCTTGCATCATTCTACACCGTCGTACGCTTTTTCCAGGCCGACGGATCCTATACATGTGTCGGCTTTTCTTTACTCTCGCTTCCATTATCAATTTCAAAACCATGATTGCCTCTCTGGTGCCTTTACCTTTCCTAAGCCCAAACTGATCGAAATCTAACACATGCTCAATTTTCTTTTTCATTCTTCTGTATATTATTGTCGTCAACAATTTGGACGAATGACCTGTTAAGTCGATTGTGCAGTAATTCACGCACTTTTCAGCTTTTGCAATCTTCGGAATTTAGAGGATTATATTTTTCCGAAAGTCAGAAGGTATTTCGGCAGACTCATACACTCTACACAACAAAGTGAATAGTCATTTTGTTGCCACTTTCTCCAATAATTTTAGAAATTGTGATAGGATGTTATCTATCCCTTCTGTCTTATTTTATCTTAAGTCCTCCAAATCCTCCAAAGCTCTCTCAAATTCTGATTCTGATACTGGATCCTCTACTGCTTTTAAATCGACTCCTGTTTCTTCTTCTATCATATCAGACAAATCTTGCCCCTCGTAGAGGCCTTCTAAGTACTTTTTCCACCTGCCTGCTGTCTCCTCTGCATTTAACTGCCGACCTCCCGTTGCACTCTCAATATTAGCAACCTTGCTTCTAATTTCACCGAAAATTATATTGCCTTTGCTATATCCTGAGTCAGTCCTTCCGACAATCATTTCTTTTTCGATTTCTTCACGCTTTTTATCCAGCCATTTCGTCTTAGCTTCCCTGCACAACCCATTTATTTCATTCTTCGGCCACTTGTCTTTCTGTACTCCTGAATTTCTCTCAGCACTTTTGTACTTCCTTCTTTCATCGATCAACTGAAGTATTTCTTCTGTTATCCATGGTTTGTTCGCAGATACCTTCTTTGGACCTACGTTTTTTTCCAACTTTTCTGATTTCCCTTTTAAGAGATGTCCATTCCCCTTCAACTGCACGGCTAACTGAGCTATTCCATATTTCTCTATCTACGGCCTTACAGAACTTCAACCGCATCTCTTCATTCCTTAGTATTTCCACACCCCACTTCTTTACGTATTGATTTTTCCTTGTTAATGTCTTAAACTTCAGCCTAGTCTTCATCACTACTACATTGTGATCTGAGTCTATATCTGTCTCTTGGTTCCGATTTCGGAGTCCCTGTCTGACTATGATGTAATATAACAGAAATCTTCTCGTATCTTCCGATCTTTACCAAATATACTTCCTCCTCTTGTGATTCTTGAATAGAGTATTCGATGTTACTACCTGAAATTTATTAGACAGCTCAATTATTCTTTCTCCCCTCTCATTTTTTGTCCCAAGCCCATATTTTGCTGTATCCTTTTCTTCTACTCCTTCCCCTACAACTGCATGTTCAGCTCCAGAAATTGTACACCTAAACTCGGAAAACGTTATCCTTTCAATGGTTATTCAATCTTTTTCTCATGATCACCTTCAATTCGGCAGTCACCTCCCGGAGATCCGAACTATTCCCGAATCTTTTTATAATGGAAAAATCACGATTCTTTTTCAATCACAAGCCACGTGCACCATGGATACACGTTATGTGTCTTTGATACAGTTGTTTCCAATGCCTTCTGCATCCTCATGCCGATGACCATTACTGATTCTTCCACCTTTAACGGCAATTTCACACCACAAGGGCAAGAGAGCGCCTTGAACCTCTGTGTACTCGTCCACCCTCTCTGACAAGGCCGTTGGTGGAATGTGGGTGACTTCTGATGCCGGATATCTTCGGCCTTCTGTGTTCATTATTAATCAAAATTTAAGTGGTGGCAGGTCTCGAAACTGGTACTTAGGACATTCGGACATAAATTCTATAAGGATCGGGGCTCTACGACTGGTAAATAAGCACCGACATGTAGGCAAGGGATTAGTGTAGCATTCATGAAGAATGGTTGTGGGGCATCATGTCCGTTGAAAACCACTCTTGTTGACAAGGGTGCTGCTGCTGCATGATAATCCACATCCCGTATTGCAAATGCCGTAACGCAGAGGTCATGCCATCTGAATTGGGAGACACTCAAGAACTCGCCCCAAGTCACGGGGAAATGGGGGTACTGAGACAAATAATTTATTCAAAATGGCGGTTGGATTTTCCCCGCCCCATTCTGACATCACACCCGCCTCTGGCCATGGAAAACTGCAGGAAATAGGGTAACTGGGCTACCTACTCTATCCTATGCTACATCCCCCCATCCAGTCTTCCCATGACCTCAACCCCAGAAATAGGAGGCAACTGTTAATCTTTGTGCAGCTGCCAGAGACGAAGATTAGATTAGTGTACGTTATTTATTTTTGGCGAGACACAGTAACTCTATGCTGGAAAACAAGACAGAATATTTAATGTATTTATCTATTTATTTACTTATAGCTCAGTTGAGAAACCTCCAGTAACCTGACTCGGAGACAGGTGTTTTCACCTTGATGTGCACGGACTGTCAGAGCTACCTTGCACTACATCCACCAGAAGTGACTGTTGGCCACCGCCAGCCTTACCTTCATTCATATGGCGTCATCAACCCACACTACAATCCCTCCTCTGGAAATGACAGAAAACAGTTGCTCTGTGCTGAGCTGCAGAGGAAGAAATTTAGGTTAGTGTAATTTATTTATTGTTTGTGGGAAACTGAAATAAAGATCGCCCCTAATTACACATCTATATGCATAGCGCTACACAAGAAGTGCCTAAAATCGCATTATAGCTCAAAATTGATGATGTCACACGATTGGTGTTATCTTGATAGAAAAAAATAGTCACAGTACTACTCGAATCTAGTAGCAGGCAGGCTCAGATACTATTCTACATAGGACCCTCCATTAACCTACAAGTCGAAATAAATTTCTCTGCTCTACTTGTGAATTTTCTGGAAAAAAGACTCAGTATAAAACGTTAACGCAAACAACAACCCGAAACTGGTATACACACAGGAATTATGGATAAACGAGGACTGCAATGATATTAAAGCAAATCGGACTATAAATATAGCTGCTACTGTAGTGTTGTGAAACGCTGTTTAGGCTTAGTTTATATTTGATACTGGAGTCAAGGATGTTAAGACACTTATTTTTGATTTTCCTCACCTTTCGAAGCACAGTTCTACAATGGGAGACCCGCACTGCTGCCTAAGCGCAGAGAGTACTATCAGAAGAATTACAAATCTAAATTTTAATGACTTATTTCGAACCCAGATCAGGCTGTGAAAAAAACAACACAGATTCGCTGCAGATCGGATGTCTAAAAGTTTTCCTACAATTCGAAGCGCTGTCCTACAGCTGAGAAAAATGGCTGGAAGTCTTGGCGAATTTTCGATGTCCTATAACTGCTCTCCTGGAGATGCTCTAAAGCCACAATGGTGGGTGACGGATAGCAATCCACAAGTTTGAATCAGAGGAGGCTTCTCTGCCTAGACTTATCTCTGAACTCTTGAACAGAGAAGACGTCACTTGACTCTCTGACGCCATGGAACTTTCTGTAGACGCCTTGATCTGACCCTGTCTTGTTTGAACCAGTCTTTGAGACTCTTAAATCAACCACAAAGGACTTCTCGTGCTCTATGACGTCATGGAACTTCCTGTAAGTGGAGCATTCTGATTGGTTATTACTAAATTTACTGCCAAAATTCTGCTGCTGTTGTGGCAGCACTGTCCGCCACTTTCGACAGATGGACGACTTACGAGATTCACCGGACAATTACTTTTGCTCACATCGGAAAAGGAAAAAAACATACAGCAATCGTGTTGCACTGACAGCTAAACTCTACAAATGTGGTCTACAGATTATGAATACGGAAACTACTGCCATATACACTTAGTCAGTTACACTGCTCTGCTAACTGTCGAGGAAATCTTCAATTTTTCGGCGTGTAACCGATCTCCAGCGAGGCTATATCACAACAAACGATTGTAACCTTGCTATGTCACTGAAGTAAAAACAATTCATATCCTACACCGTACAAAATCAACACTTCCATATCTTGCCTCTAGCTATCAAACCCCAGGCACTCCTACATATACCGCAAAGACACACACATCCCAAAAGAGTAGCACATTCGCCATACATAGTTACGGTGCTAGATATCCACAGCGAGGTTGGTCGGTCATACACCGGAGACAACGGTCACGCGGCAACTATTACACCCGACATACGCTGGCCTGATGCATGATCAGAACATCCCCTGCGGACACTTGCAACTCTCCAAACTGGTGTACAAAGGCGGAGCTGGTTCCTCCAGCAGAAAGGTGTTCGCTAACTGTACTGTTTTCGGCCAGACCCGTCTGCTGCTGTGATTTCCGCAACGAGTTGCAACCATCCTCTGACTTTGAGACTACACGAATATTCACTTTTTGAGCTCTGTAGATGACAAATGGTTCTGCAATCGCGAATTAATTTACAAATCTCGAAATCGATATCTGATCCAATATCCGAATTTACATGCAAAAAAGACAATATTTGCGACACATTTATGCTTAAATCATCGAGTAGCGTATGAAAATTTGAAATTTCATATTTTTTTCACATGGTTTGCTGGAATATCATACCGTTTACGAAACTGTTCACAATATCAGCAGCATAACATTATTCTACAGATCGCCTGCACAGTATAATTAAGAAGATAAAGAGTAGAAATTATATTTTTAGAGAGCCAACACTTCAGCTGTAAAACCGTTGAGTAACTAGAAACTTATCTTGTCTGCGAAGACTTTTATGTGGGAACTCGAGATGATAGGGAACTGGTAGCTCCACTCGCATTGTTTTGCGGATGTCAGTGATATAACAGGTTCCTGATCAGCACTGTAGGCTTTAATATTCGTAATCATATGTATTTCTCACGCCGGTATTTCGATACCTCGATGCAAACAACACGTATCACAATTGGTGTTCTCTCAATCAAATAAAGACGGGAAATGTGGAGTATGGCAGTATACCCCACAGTCCAACAAGAGGCTTCTGAAATTCTCGAATGTGCCGGACAGAGGGTGATACACTCGTAGAAACTTATCTCACTACAGACCCAGCAAGGAAATGGGATGTCATTGATCCACTACCTCGCAGTCAAAGAAGAGGCTTCTGTTTCCAGTTGGTGTTTCCAGTTGGCAGAAAGCAGAAATCAGTTACAGATGGACAAAGGGCAAGTTTGCTGCCCCCCCCCCCCCCCCAGTAGCGAAATACCTGACTAGTTGTCATGAATGAAGAAATGAACGGTAAATGTTCTGGAAGTGCCAGCACTGTTTGAAAGAGTTCCTCAGCTAAGTAAAATCATGCTCATGCAGGAAGAATATAGGCTGGCCAGAGCTACTCTTTGATGCTTTTCACTGCTGATACCTTTATTCCTCCCTCATACTTATATCCGTCGGAAATTTTTAGCACTGAAATATGGCCTTCTGTGCGTATTCCTGTTCGTCATATTTAGTCTCATGTGTTCAACGAGTGTTGTTTCTTGTTAAATTTTTCCAAGACAGTTTCTCTGCAGCCCTCCTGCTAATGTGTTTGACTCGTCAAAGCTGCTCTTTGAGGCTTGTCATTGCTGATATCTTCATATCTATAGCGCTAGAAACTTTTATATAGTCTATCTTTCGTTGGATTTAATATCACATGAAGTATGTTCACAATGCCTCTTCCGTAAAAGTTGACAGGAAAGCCACATTGCTGTATAAGCTAGTCTACATCCATTTTGACGCTAGAGTTCATTCAAAAATCCTTCCTAAATGCGCTCTCAGATTGTGCACAAACATAACACAGTGCCGTCCTCAGCGGCTGTCAGTTAGCATGACCTCAACTGAGTTAGTGTACTGGAGGTAGTCCACTTATCCTATAAATAAATAATTAAATTACATATCCTGCCTTTCTTTACACCACAGAATTACCGTTTCCTAACAAAAATGATTAAAGTTTGTTAACCTAAATTCCTGTCTGACTGCTGGAAACAGACTGACCATTTCCCAGCATTTCCTACTCTGACGTCGTAGAGGTGGGGCTGGGAGGGGGGCTGACATCACTGGAGACGAGGGAGGGGTGTGGAAGTTAGATTAGTGGAGGTAGCGCGATTTCGCGCCAAAATTTCACCCCATTTCCTGGAGTGGAGGGGGCTCTGATGTCATAGAGAGGGGGCGGGGGAGGGGGAAAACCCTACCGCCATTCTGAATAAGTTATTTGTCCGAATACCTCCACTGCACACTACTGCACTACAGTACTGATCTCTCCCCACGCCATTGTGACGCCTTAGATCCCTTAAAGAAGGTCTTCAAAGTACCAGGATTACTGCCGGATGAGGATATGAAAAAGGATTTCTGTATGCAGCATGACACGTTGTTTTATCAAACTGATATCTTCAGTGTGATGCATCGGTTGGATGGTCGCCTCAGTGCTCACTGCGATTTTGTCTGTCTGGCGTACCCATTCTGGACTGTAATGATTTCGTACGGAAACTTTTTGATAACCCCTGGTACGTTACCTTGCCTCGTCTTTATCTTTTGCAGTCAGAAAAAGACCACTGACTCGCCGAAACCGACCACGGGATTGTGAAATTCTTATATGATTGTGGCGTGAGAAAGATATAAACAATGCGAGACAACAATGTACGAGGTGTGGCTAGGAAAAAACCGGACTAGTACTGGTGAAACAATAAAACGAATGCAATAAGGCTGAAAGTCGCGTGGCCTGTCACGTGACTCTCGCTCTGCCTACAGCTCGAGTTTCATCTGCCTCCTGCACTCAGTCTGCCCGTGGCGTCTGTTTTAAGTAGTTGACGTTTTGTCTGTGCGTCGGAAAATGTTGAGTGTACAGAAAGAACAGCGTGTTAACATCAAATTTTGTTTCAAACTAGGAAAATCTGCAAGTGAAACGTTTGTAATGTTACAAGTGTACGGCGATGATTGTTTATCGCGAACACAAGTGTTTGAGTGGTTTAAACAATTTAAAGATGGCCGCGAAGACACCAGTGATGACACTCGCACTGGCAGACCATTGTCAGCAAAAACTGATGCAAACATTGAAAAAATCGGTAAACTTGTTCGACAAGATCGCCGTTTAACAATCAGAGCAGTGTCTGAGTTAACAGGAGTTGACAAGGAAAGTGTTAGATTCTTCATGAAAGTTTCAACATGAACAAAGTGTGTTCAAAAATGGTTCCAAAGTGTCTCACAATTGAACAGAAGGAACGCCGAAGAATGACTTGTTCTGACATCCTGGAAACTCCTGTTAACTCAGACACTACTCTGATTGTTAAACGGCGATCTTGTCGAACAAGTTTACCGATTTTTTCAATGTTTGCATCAGTTTTTGCTGACAATGGTCTGCCAGTGCGAGTGTCATCACTGGTATCTTCGCGGCCATCTTTAAATCGTATAAACTACTCAAACACTTGTGTTCGCGATAAACAATCATCGCCGTACACTTGTTGTAACGTTTCACTTGCAGATTTTCCTAGTTTGAAACAAAATTTGATGTTAACACGCTGTTCTTTCTGTACACTCAACATTTTCCGACGCACAGACAAAACGTCAACTACTTAAAAGAGACGCCACGGGCAGACTGAGTGCAGGAGGCAGATGAAACTCGAGCAGCAGGCGGAGCGAGAGTCACGTGACAGGCCACGCGACTTTCAGCCTTATTGCATTCGTTTTATTGTTTCACCAGTACTAGTCCGGTTTTTTTCTAGCCACACCTCGTATGAGTACAATCACTTGATCTCCAAAGGACAGTACGTCATTTTACCACAAAATGTTACACACTAAATTTTAATTGATTACACAAAAATCCTTTGTGTCGAATACGCTTATGATTGTATATCCCTTCAGTAAACCTGAGTCTGCCCAGATCGTTACAGAGTTGCATCAGCAGTGAAATGATAAGCCGGACATCTTACAAAAAAAATATCCAAAAATGCGAAATAAGATCTGAGTCTTTGTATAACATAATTCAGATAAATTATAATGATATACCAAACCCTCGCTTAGCGTAAACAAAACAAATATTTTGTCTTCCATACCGTCTCAGTTCATTTCTTTAAACAATTAACAAATCATGTGGTTAAACGTATATTAAAGATTTCAGTATTATTCAGGGAGTACATGCGCACTGATGAGCAATTGAATTGTAGATAGATGCCCTGCTGTGAGGTTGCGCTCCTGTCGTGGAGCAAATAGCATGCTAGGTACATCACGACATGAGTATCCCAGCAATGGGATTCTAATTAGGTCCAACACGAGTACCTCAACTACATCACAGCTGCCGGTACGAAAATAAACTGCCTTGGAGAAAAGCGGGTTAGACGAAGTATAGATTGAAACAGGTAGCACGAGGATCATATAAACCACCAGCTGGACAAAGACCTATCGGCGGTCATTTTAACCAGGACCATACTTTTGTTGTGCTGGTCTAATGCTGCCATCGTAGTGTTTGTTCCCTCATCAGACGACACGATAGCATGGTTGCAGAAGACGTAGCGAGCGCTAGAAGCATTATGGTCGGTCGCTTTGATGATGATTGGCGGTATTTCTTCGGACAAACAGAATTAAGTAAAGTGAGTTATATGTGGCATAGGCTCGATCTTAATGAACTGGTGGCAGATTCTTTCACACGAAAAAGGGTAAACATTAACATTTGACATAGTGAATTATCGTATTATGGAATGGAACTTGTTCTGAGAACTGTTGTAGATTGATAGGAGTGAACTATAAGAATGAAGGAAATAAATAAACTTGGGTATACTGCAATTGCAAAGGAATAGTAAAGACGAATATTTATCTCGTAATCCGTCAGGTATTTCAACTGACTGATGTAATAAAACAACATACAAAGGATGAGAGGAGACCAATCAGTGTCTTATAGAGATAAGATGACCAATGAAGTACAAAAATTGAATATCTGAAAAGAATGAGACTGCTTGTAAAGAGTCAAAAATTATATGGCCGTAAAAAATAGGTAGGTTGCCAAAGAAAGATAAATATACTTTTGAGGTAGTTGCTTAGCAAGGGTTTCAGTCTACACATTCAGGTGTAAGTCTTTTGGAAGCGAATATCTAAATTCATACGAAGGAGAAGAGCTTTTTCTATGCATGGTTGACGAGGAGCAGGAAAGGCTTATGTGAATGAGACAGGTTATCCATTATTCCATCATTTCTCGGACATGCATCCGGGACATTATTAATTCTTATACCTATATTTCGGCTGAAAATCTCACATCAGTTCTCAAGGTGAATCACCTGCAAGATTTTTCAGTCACTTTACACAACATTTTGGGGTAAACGAACGTATGTCAAAGAGTGATTTCAAACTCATACAAGCGACTCACCCTGAGAACGGCTGTGAAGCTGTCAACCGAAATATTGGAACAAGAATTGATAATACTCCAGATGCATTCCCGAAAGATGGCGGAATATTTGATAAGGCTTAAGAACTTCTTTTAACTGGATACAGCATTCATTTCCTCGACATCAAAAAGCAGGAATTCATGGCCAGTTCTTAGCACTCACAATATCAGTGCGCTGGTGATGTATTTAGAAACGAACAATTATTTGCAACAGACAGACGAGTAATATAAAACTTCCGTGAATACCAGCTCAGTGCGTGAAGTTAGATTTATAGTACTATCTATTCACCTTTGTGAGCGGTCAGTATAATAAAATTTGTCTATAATGTAAAATATGCCTTTTGTATCCTCTGTGTCAGACAGGATGAAAGGATATTATTTTTCTCTATATACCATTTTTTATTTAACATTTTTGTTAAGCTTAATTCGTATAATGATATTTGTCTATAATATAAAATGTGCTTTTTGTACCCTCTGCGACAGACAGACTGAAAGAATTTATTTTTCTGTATTTATTGTTTTTATTTAATATTTTTTGTTACGCATAAAATCATTCGTAAATGTCTAAATACAAAATGTATAACAAGATTTAATTATGATAATTTTCCATGAATGTTAGAGTGTAGATGCGAGTCGATAAGTATCGAGTTTTGATCTAACTATGGGAGGACGGAAGCTACAGTATGTTGCTTGGTTGGTTGGTTTGGGGAGTAGAGTACAGTACGTTGGTTGTGGGTCGGTGGAAAGGTACGAATGGCGAATTTGTAACTGTGGGCGTATAAAATTGTTTTATGGTGGCCTTCCAAAATAATGGACAAAGTGCATTAAATGTTGTGTGTGCTGGATTACTTTCAGATGTAACATCGTAAACGCTGCGACAGTAGTGTAGTGGAAAGACACGTCTATTAACATGGCAGTTTACGAGGCGCCACACGGACTGCCAGGATAAAATTCTGTGTAGGTGTGCCTCTAACAGCGACCTAATGTATCGTGCAGTAACACAAAACCAGTGACTGTCGAAAGTCAAGTTTTACCGAGTAAACTGATTTCAATATTCTACATCATCGACGGCCAGCGCTTCAACCAACATGGAGGCTGTACGAATTTTTCCCCATCTCAATACTATCATTTTAAGAGGAAAAGTACACTGGCTTATTTACCAAAGATTGAAGTTACTGGATTATGTTTGTGGGCCGCCAACATCGGGCAGTAACTCGCCATTCCTCACAGGTAAGTTCTTTTGCCGAAATTCGTAACTTAAGGAAATCTCCTCCAACGATTATGATTCTGAAATTATTTGTTAAATAAAACGCACTGTAGTTTTATTGACTTTAGGTGCATTTTCTCATTGTTGTGAACCACTTGAACTCAGTACCAGAATCATTTACATAATTCTTCCAGTAATTTCAAACAATGAATTAAAGGTGATTCACTGTGTAATGCCTTTACATTTAAATGTAAATGCCAAAGTTATCTATCTACATTAAATTATTTTTGCACTTGGATGCAGTACACATTTTTTGCTTATTACAGCAATATGAAATAAACTTTTTAATTTTTGTATATTGTCTTATAATACGTACAAGTAAGACTTTAAACAAAAGAAGGACTTTTGATTGTATGTGGAATGGGATTTACGTGGCAAGCCCGGTAATGTATGAAATGCGTAAACTGTCACTAATGTAATATCAAATGTAACCTACAGATGACCGCAGCTGTTACCGCTATGAAAGATGCTGTGTTCCGCTTGCTTACTCCACAGGTAAAATGACGGAGGCGCCAGGTATTTGTAACACTGAGTGGAAAGAAACGATTAATTAAAAGGAAAGATACAGAGCCTGCAATGAGAAAAAAGCTGAAAAATGGAGGGAATATATACACTGAAGAGCCAAAGAAACTGTTACTAATGTCAGAAGAAGTGGTGGCGGGAATTGGCACCATGAATACTACAGGGCTGTCCATAAAGCCTTAAGAGTACGAGGGCGTGGAGATCTCTTCTGAATAGCACGTTGCAAGGCATCCCGATTTGCTCCACGATGTTTGTGTCTGGGGGGTTTGGTAGCCAGAGGAAGTGTTTAAACTCAGAAGAGCGATGCTGGAGACACACTGTAGTAATTCTGGACGTGTGGGGTGTCGCATTACCCTGTGGAATTGCCCAAGTCCGTCGGAATTCACAATGGACAGGAATGGATGAAGGTAATCAGACGACGCTTATGTACATATCATCTGTCAGTCGTATCTAGACGTATCAAGGGTCCCATATCACTGCACATGCCCCGCACCATTAGAGAGTCTCCACCTGGTTGAACAGTCCCCTGCTGACATGCAGAGGCCACGGATTCATGAGGCTGTCTCCATAGCCGTACAAGTCTATGTGCTTGAAACAATCTGAAACGAGACTCAACCGACCAACAAGTTCCATGTCATCAACAATCCAGTGCGGTGCTGACCTGCTCAGGCGTAGTCATCAAGGGTACACCAGTGACCTTCAACTCCGAAAGTCCTAGTGAAGATGTTTCGTCGAATGGTTCTCATGTGACACTTGTTGATGGTCCAGCACTGAAATCTGTAGCTTCGATCATTCAGAGCGGAGTAGATGGATCTTCAGTGTTAGAATTTTTAGGCGGTGGAAGACGTTTAAGTTTGACAGTTCCATGCAGTATGAAGTTCATTTATATCAAAATTGCCTTCATACAGCAGTATTTCTACCCATTTTGGAAAATGGCTTGATTTCGTTGAGTGGTGTATATCTGGAAAGTCACATTTTACAAATCTTTTTAGTTCTTTCAAAATTGCTTACAGCTTATTCTGTAGTCTCTTCACTGATAATGAATCAAGTTTCTTCCCCTTTGTTTAACGTTATTCTTCCGATTTCGGCTTTACTTAACGGATCAAATTAAATGCTTAGATTTTTGCATGAACACGGCTATTACTGGTTGGGAAACTGATTATGGGAGACATTTTTCCGCTACAGGAATAACAATGAGAACTCTCGTTATGCTCGACGGAACGCTGATTTACACGGTACTGAATTAGTTATTTAACTAATGATATGAAGAATTAATTGAAAAATGTATTAAAGCAAGAATAAAAGTCCAATGTCAGAGGCACATAACTTGATGTTATGCCAAAACAAAACAAAAAAACACATAGAAGCTGAGTCGAAGGCATTGCGTACTCTGATCAGTACACTTCTGTATGAAGAATAAAAAAGTAAAAACGAATTTGATGAAAAGGTGTAGAGAGGAGAATAGGAATTTAGACACAGTACTAGCAAAATTATGGAATATGGTCTAACGAAAGGAGACGCAATCAGATTTTCATAGGCGAAGATACTTTCTTCAGTTGTAGAGATATTCTGGTGCTAAATATTAAGAAAGGAGGCGAACATTTGTGAAACAACAAGCTGCAGCTGGCAGTGTAATTGTCAATGTAGGAAATACCTTTTGGAGAAATTTGTTGGTTCATCGAAGACGAAAGAGTGCAAAGCATATCGAGGACAGTGGCTGTTGCACCTATGCAGTAAGTTCAAGATAAGAAAATGGAAAAGAATTAAAAATATAGTGTAAGGAGAGTGTCAGAACTCTCCATTACGTTGAAAACAATATAGCCAGCTTAACGCTATTCTTTGCATTGAGTAAGACTGGAAATAAGTAAGCACTCAGATGTCGATAGTAACAATCTGAGGGCGAAACATGGGAGCGCGATTCTAAGCATTGTTGTGAGACGACGTCTGTCTGCAACAATGGAAGTAGTAGTGTCAGCAGGCGAGAGCTGGGAGGCAGAAGACGTGTCACGCTGCTCTCACGTCGGAGATGGCAGATCTTATCACAAAAAAAAGCTCAAATGTGTGTGAAGTCTTATGGGACTCAACTGCTAAGGTCATCAGTCCCTATGCTTGCACACTACTTAACCTAAATTATCCTAAGGACAAACACACACTCCCATGCCCGAGGGAGGACTCGAACCTCCGCCGGGACCAGCCGCATAGTCCATGACTGCAGCGCCCTAGACCGCTCGGCTAATCCCGCGCTGCTCTTGTCACAATCAAGGCCTGATTTGCTTTATATACTCAGGAGAGATTTAGATGGCTTACCTACGCTTGAATACGGAATTCAAGGTAAAATTCGCAAGCATAGTGCAAAAGTAATTCGAGTGTCAGGCTCGTGATTGTTAGTCCGAGTTTGCCATTATCCCATGTTTTGCTTGTCAGTTAAAGAAGCCTCCTTATCCTGCAAATAATAATAATTATTCTCCACATCTAATTAATAAATATGCTGTGGTTATTAAATGTTAATGTAACTTTGAAACCGAAATAATTTTGTTTAGCCGGCTGGAATGGCCTAGCGGTTCTAGGCGCTACAGTCTGGAACCGCGCGACCTTAGGTTAGTTAGGTTTTAGTAGTTCTAAGTTCTAGGGGACTGATGACCTCAGAAATTAAGTCCCATAGTGCTCAGAGCTAATTTTGTTAATCGTGCACTCACCCATTATTGATACTTATACGGTGATGTGAGGCATTAATACTTGGTCATGATGATTTCTGAAGTTTCTGAATAGACGTCACTTATGAAATCCCTTCTTACAAGTTATTTAAAAGTCAACAGAACCAAAGCAAGCTCATTTTTACTAGCTTCATTCTTAGTAACAATAAACTTTAGCCGCTGCTACTGCATGCTGCTGCGAATTGCTGTAAACCGAATGGAAAAAGGCAGTCATCTAAAGAGGTGAGTGCAAAACTTAGGGCCAAAACAAAGACACTGACACACCACAACATATCATGTACTCTAATCCAGTAAATTCCGTTGCACAAGTCCGATTCTGTATCACTTGTAAATTTTTGTTCAAAAACGCAGTCAGATAGCTTAGGTATTCTTTGTTATAGCTTCATTTGTTCCTGTACTTTTTCGTCTTCAAATAAACTGTCAGATAGTTTATCCAAATGTTAGTTTTAAGTTTTTAGTGTAACGATCTGTTGAGGGCTTAAATGAGAGTGAAACTGAAACTCATACAACACGCACAGTGTTATGCAGGTTAGACTCCGTTTACTAATAGCTCAGGTTGCTTCTCGAGTCCAGTTTCACTGACAGAAAGGCACATTTGTTGCATATACGTTACATATTGGTTGTGGCTACGTTACATATTCGTTGCATGTAAGTTACGAAAAGTCCATTATAGCTACTAACCTTAACTTTCACTTTTGTAAGATTTCCCTGTATACTGTCTATGTTCTAAAATCTTTATAGTCCTGTTATGAACAATGATTAGGAGGATGCTGCGTGATATTTGGATGGCAACTAAATACTCATGAGTGAAGATACATGCATATCAGAGACCAAATATACAGAGGTTTCAATTCACCATGCATTAAAATATGAGTATGATACCAAATTCATTTTTCCATGTTGAATAAATAGATACATAAATTTTGGATCCTTAATAACTCATGAAATTGGTTGAAGATAAAGTAAAATAAACGCCAAATCGAGAGATAAGGCAGACATTTCTGTTGCATTTCTTGAACAATAGTAGCCTTAAAATATTGCTGATAAACGAAAGGAATGAGAATGGATTTAATCTTCCATTGATGACAAGGTTATGAGGGAAGGAGCACTGCGCGAATTGAGGAAGAAGAGAGAAGGATATCTGCCACGTCATTTTTAAGCGAACCCATCAAAAATATCCTATTAGCGATTTAGCGAAATCGCAGGAAACCTAAATTTTGATGGCCATCAGGGAAATTTAATCCTAGCCCACTAGAATAAATTTTACAGGTAAGACACTAGAGAAGCAGTGGAAGTCATTGAAATTCGCGGCTGGCCATTAAGATTTACATTTTCAATTATTTTCGAAAAGTGACTCAGGTGAATGCCATTACGGTTACTTTGAAAATGTAAGGATGTTGTTTTTCGCCACACTTTCTGAATCGAGTTTGTGCTTCGTCTACAAAGAACTCCTATCAGTGGAGAACGCGCCGAAATATCGTGCCACCAAGTTGCAGACATTAGGAAATTCGTACGAAATTTCATGGAACGATTTTCACATTTTGCGCTATCGCCTCGAATGCGATACGTCCGTCGTGGAGCACCATGCTCTCCACTTTCCGTGTTATCCCTGGTCCTTCGTAGATATTAAACGTAAAGGGATTACAGACATTGGCTGCAAGTGGACATTGAATGGAGTGGAATGGAGAAAGTTGAAAATTTGTGGTGGATCGGGATCCGAACCCGGTCTTTTGTGTAGTAGGCAGATGCTCAGAACACTAAGCCATCCACCGAGCGAGGTGGCGCAGTGGTTAGACACTGGACTCGCATTCGGGAGGACGACAGTTCAATCCCGCGTCCGGCCATCCTGATTTAGGTTTTCCGTCATTTCCCTAAATCACTCCAGGCAAATGCCGGGATGGTTCCTCTGAAATGGCACGGCCGACTTCCTTCCCCATACTTCCCTAAACCGATGAGACCGATGACCACGCTGTCTGGTCTCCTTCGCCAAACCAACCAACCAACCACTAAGCCATCCGGCCGCAGTGTGCATCCAAAGTGCACGGACTACCCTAGTTCGCCTTCTGTCACACCCATATTCTCAACTTATCCACAATCTGTTTATACATTGCCCCTTGCCCAGTATCCTATCTACTCGCGACGTTTCACCGATTCTCGTAAGAGTTCGAGCCTGGTGTGCATCCACAATGAAGAGATCATTGTTTGTCTTAGGCTTAATTATACATAAATGGCGTCTGTTCTTTCGGAGATGTCCAGGGTCACCTCATATATATCTTCTAAGAGGGGTGACCTGCAAGCTCATTCTTCGCCATTCTGCCGTGTCTGGCCTCACCAAAAGTGTCTTCGTCACCTACATCACTATGTCATATGACGCCGCATTGTCGTTGCATAATTCCACAACTCAGCATGGTCTTTTGCAGCCTGATTGGCTTCCAAACGATTTTCTACTCGTTAATACACATCGTCAATAGCCTATGCTATTTTCTTTTGACCCTTGTGCCGGTGCGTTCGATATTGTTTCGCGATTACATGTACCATGACTGCAGACATGTACCTGCAGACGGACAAAATTCAACTGCTTAAGCTTTTTCTTCTAGATGACTATTTTGATGATTTAAACTCTTTCTACGTCTCTTTTTCTACTCAAGGGTTTTGTGGTCTGTGAACTTATAAGTGGCGATTTTTTTGGAGCCGGCCGGAGAGGCCGAGCGGTTCTAGGCGCTACAGTCTGGAACCACGCGACCGCTACGGCCGGAGGTTGAATCCTGCCTCGGGCATTGG
The DNA here is from genome assembly GCF_023898315.1 of Schistocerca nitens. Classification (NCBI taxonomy): domain Eukaryota; kingdom Metazoa; phylum Arthropoda; class Insecta; order Orthoptera; family Acrididae; genus Schistocerca; species Schistocerca nitens. The sequence goes on along the minus strand of NC_064614.1, from coordinate 290,901,620 downwards.
TGTGTGTGATGTCCTTAGGTTAGTTAGGTTTAAGTAGTTCTAACTTCTAGGGGACTAATGACCTCAGACGTTAAGTCTCATAGTGCTCAGAGCCATTTTTTATTTCTTTGGAGGTGTCATAAAAATATAGTATACTTTTTGTAGCGCACATCAGTTCCACTATAAAGCTAAACGTACCGTCCGTGGTTTGTCAACAGTCTCTTTTCGCAGCGTGCACGGCTAATTCAATTACTTGCTGCCCGTAGAGTTATTTCAGACGTGCTATAACGAAGGTGCAGTCCTATTCCTGAAAGACAGTGTTGCGTACTTTACACGTAACAGCAAACACAGCAGATATACAAGGGGCGTTCTATACTTAATGCAACTCACCTATTTCTCTAGGCCAGTTTAGAATGAAAAAAACGCAAAATTTCTTGTGCGACATGGTGCAGTATATCCGCGTCAGCATCTATAGTTTCATCAGGTTCTGAGGTGGCGGCGGTATGTGTAGCCTTCAAAATGGCGTCTGCAACAGAGGTACGTACCAAGGAGAGAGCCACCACTTAATTTCTTTAGCAGAAAACTGTAGGCCCTTCTAGAATGTCTACGGAGACCCAGAAGTGAACAAAAGTACGTTGAGTCGTTGGGCAAGGCGTCTGTCATCATGGCAGGAGTCGCAGCTGTATGCGGCCGACGGGCAAGCGGGGATCAGACACTTGACCTTGTTGAGATGATGACAGACGCAACAAGGTCGCACAAACCTGGCGATCTCCAGCTGCCGGCCGGCCACACACAGCTGCGTTTCCTACACTGTTGGAACGTGCGGACACACTCATTTGAGGTGATCGACGGATTACAATCAAACACCTCGCTGCAAAAATGGACATATTTGTTAGTAGTGCTGACCAACTCGTCCATCAGTTAGGGTACTCATTGCTGTGAGTCCACTGGGTTCCTCGCTGTCTAACAGAAGACTAAAAAGAGCAACGAGGAACAATCTCTGTGAAATTGCTTGTGCGTTTCGAGGGTTATCGAGACAACTTTTTTTTAACGTCGTCACACGCGTTGAAACAAGTGTTCATCATTTTTAACTGGAAACAAAACGGCAATCCATGGAGTGGCGCCATGTCACCTCCCCTCCACAGAAAATGCTCAAATCACACCCTCAGCCGGTGACGTCACGGCGACGGTCTTCTGGGTCTCTGAGGGGAATATTCTGTATGATGTCCCCCCCCCCCCTCCCACCTCCACCTCATGGTGGAACGATTGACTCTGAAGTGTACTGTGTTGCCCTCAGAAAATTCAGCGCGTTCATCGCCACAGAAATGAAACGAACTCCTCCTCCTCCATGACGCAAGGCTCACACATGCCTGCACACCTGAGAGGAGCTCACAAAACATCATTGGACTGTTCTCACCCTCAGCCGGTGACGTCACGGCGACGGTCTTCTGGGTCTCTGAGGGGAATATTCTGTATGATGTCCCCCCCCCCCCTCCCACCTCCACCTCATGGTGGAACGATTGACTCTGAAGTGTACTGTGTTGCCCTCAGAAAATTCAGCGCGTTCATCGCCACAGAAATGAAACGAACTCCTCCTCCTCCATGACGCAAGGCTCACACATGCCTGCACACCTGAGAGGAGCTCACAAAACATCATTGGACTGTTCTCCCTCATCCACCCTAAATCTCGGATCTCGCACCTTCCGACTTCCATCTAATTGGTCCAATGAGGGATGCACTCCGTACGAAGCAGTTTGCCGATGAGGGGCAGGTTATTGACGCAACAAGTCTTTGGCTCCGACACCGATCAGCAGAGTTATACCATGTAGGCGTACAGCCCATCCCAGTAACGAGGCGTGAGGCACTCGCATTGAATAGAGATTATTTTGAAAACTAGGACTTTTTAACCAAACGAATGGGAAAACAATGGATCAATGGACACATGGCGATACTGTGTCAAGCGAAATTGTTATAACGCGAAATAATTCACAGAAACCATTTTGTAGAATTTTCAGATCGTGCTGAAAGTTACTATTACGTCAAGGGAGCATCATGGGTGGAGATGCTCCCTGCAATCTGTTCCGCATATGCTTAAGGTACTATGGGGCCAATACGAAGGACGAATATAAAACTACAATATTCATTCAACTAATCAAATGGAATTAATAGGTCGGGAAATTACTTGGTGGTGTTCATCGTAAACTTATAGTTACCACTGCGTATTGGTAACTGTATTTCATTTGTCCCTGAACGATCAGAATCGTCACAGGAACTTAATCAGTCCATTATGGAACACGTGATCTATATGTAACGATTCATAACCGTATCCGTGAAAAGTACTTTCAGATGAATGAGTGTTCCCAGAAATTCCCCCACCAGAAAACGGTTACGGCCAGTTTTATTTTTCGCTATAAATTTCGAGATAGTTACGCGTTCTTCGAAGATCGCTTGCCACAATTTTCGTTGCATGTGCACAAGTTTATTTCTATCGAAACACGGCCTTAGGAGTTAACAGAAAGAATATCAGTACTCCTGCCTCTGAAAACCTGTTTACTACTCAGAATTCGTGAAGTATATAGTAAATTACTAGTTCTGTGTAGGCGATATATCTCCGATATGTTGGAGAATGATATAGTTTCCACCAGGCTGTGCCTCCACAACCACAGTACTAACTTAATGAAGTAATAATTTCAAACAGAATTCCGATGGAAACAACACCATTTGGCAGTACTCAGTAGCCTAGACCAATTGTATACATTGGCTTACCAGCCAAAAACGTATCTCTTCCATTAAACAGTTCTGCAGTTTTGGTTGACAAATTGCTGTCACTCCCGAAGGATCTACCATGTATCCTTATCTTGAACTACTACACGTTTTGTGACGTCGCAAACCAGCGACGTAAGTCTTTTTTGTATCGTAATCTGAGGGGTTTTGGTTTCTGTATAATTCACCGTTGTTGCATACATACCAGCAGTCTTACAGAGGCGTCCAAACCTCCTCCAGTGATCCAGCGTACAAGTCGTAGGCCTTTCCGAATATGTCGAAAATACACTGATCATCCCGTGCCGTGGTCACATTTCCGACCCCACTGCAAGCTTGTCGCAGGATCTGCACGTCCTCTATCCACTGCACACACATACACGTTACTAACATGGCGCCTACTTGCCGTATATGATGTGCAATGTCTTAGAATGATACGTTCATTTTACCTCATCCTATCTCGCTCACTCTCATACTGCGTTCTTTAACGTCAGCGTGGTGAACAGGTACTTGATATCACGCTCCCATTTCGTTTGCTGCCTAGTCGTTCACAGATGGTTCAAATGGCTCTGAGCACTATGGGACTTAACATCTGAGGTCATCAGTCACCTAGAACTTAGAACTACTTAAACCTAACTTACATAAGGACATCACACACATCCATACCCGAGGCAGGATTCGAACCTGCTACCGTAGCGGTTGCTCGGCTCCAGACTGTAGCGCCCAGAACCGCACGGCCACTCAGGCCAGCAGTCGTTCACAGAGATTGGCGTAGTACTAACCTCTGTGTCCACATGAAATAGAGAGTTTCTGGACCAACCTGTATCTCTGTAAGCTGCAATATTATTTTATTCATTAAGCTTAGAGAACACCGCAGCTTTTTTCGTACATTACAATGGAGGGAATGATGCAACCTGCCACAAGATTTTTTGAAATTATTTTATTGCACCGTTACTAGTTTCGGGCTTGAGCCCATCGTCAGATGTTAGCGTTTACTTTTTCGCAAGTTTTACATGTGTGTTCCACAATGTAACAAAGTTTTTGCGATTGCATATATTACAAAAGTTTTTACATTTGCGTCCTAAAATATAACAAAATTTTTGTGATTGCATATTTTACACTTATATATGCTCTGTGCAATGTACTCACTTCATCAAATGCATATACAAGTATAAAACTATGTTATAAGAAAAGCTCTGTTGTATTCTACAGCAAAAATATAAAACTTAAGTCAACACTACCGTCTGACAACGGGCTCAGGCCCCAAACTAATAACGGTTTAATAAAACCATTTTAAAAAACATTGCACTATTTCCTATAGTGTAACTATGTAATATATATCATTTACTGTTATTAGTCTGTTCTATATGTTCTGCGAATCAGCACTCGTTCAGGATATTCTTTATTTGTGCTGGAATATTCACAAATGTTATATACAAGCATGACTACACACTACCAAAGTTTCATAATTCAAGGAACTCTATTAACATTAATCTCGCGGAGACAGCAGTGATCTTGTAACGTGGAACGGTAAGTAACGGAGACAACATCACTCTAAGCTAGTATGAAATTTATTTTCAGGATAATACATTGCGATAAGCGGTACTTCGTAACCGAGCGTCTCCAATGACTGTAAAACATGTATGTAGAATTTTTCTCTCAAATTCATCATTCTGTGAGGGAAATGTGGAGGACTACTGCACAAACGAAAATAAAGAATATTCAGTCTTACGTAAAGCAGAAATTTATTATGACGTACTTGGCTTTGTGCCACTTGTAAAATTTCAATAAACAGTTCCACTAAAGGATGCGACTTCCATACATGTATGCTGCTCAGGTTGAACTTGAATGTTTCTTTGTATTCTTTGTTTCTATCGTTACGTGCAGTTAGAGATAGATATTGTTCTTAAACGGTACGTCACACAACTCTTGAACTTGATGTTACAACTGGCATGCAACACTTTTTGTCTACAAATTATGCTTCAGTAACTCTTGTTTTTATGATATAGGTGTATCCATTTTTGGCCGGCCGAAGTGGCCGTGCGGTTAAAGGCGCTGCAGTCTGGAACCGCAAGACCGCTACGGTCGCAGGTTCGAATCCTGCCTCGGGCATGGATGTTTGTGATGTCCTTAGGTTAGTTAGGTTTAACTAGTTCTAAGTTCTAGGGGACTAATGACCTCAGCAGTTGAGTCCCATAGTGCTCAGAGCCATTTGAACCATTTTTTTTTGTATCCATTTTTATCGCCACACTCTGATCGCATTTGTTACTTTCATGGAGAGATAGAAGTACTAGAAATTCACTGTCTAAACGGGGAAAGAACTTTAAAAAAATGGTCCAAATGGCTCCAACCACTATGGGAGTTAACATCTGAGGCCATTAGTCCCCTAGACATAGAACTACTTAAACCTAACTAACCTAAGGACATCACACACATCCATGTCCGATGCAGGATTCGAACCTGTGACCGTAGCAGCCGCATGGTTCCGGACTGAAGCGCCTAGAGCCGCTCGGCCACCGCGGCCGGTGGAAAGAAATAGTCGTTTGCTTGGACTTCAGTAAAAAACGAAGTGCAGCGGAATCGATTTACGTGGAAGTACTATGACAGCTGTTTAAAGCTAAGAACACACTGATGAGCCAAAACATTATAATCACTGCCCACCGCGACGCTGGATGCCGCCTGGTAGCGTTGCGGTAGCAAAAGTATGTGTGGTCAGCAGACACAGACTGGTCTCTCCCTAGCGACCATATGAGGTGCAAATGGGCAAATCAATTGAGATAAGCGACTTTGACAAAGCACAGATTATTATTAAGCAGAACCTGTGAACGAGTATCCAGAAAACGTGGAAGCTGGTCGAATGTTCACGTGCTACTGCCGTGAGCCCTATGCAAAGCGGTGGAAATTCAGTGAAACTACCACTAGGCGCTGTATGGTTGCATATGCACGACTCTTCACAGAATGTGGGGTACGGAGGCTTGTCTGCACTGTAAAGTTAGATAGGTGGTGATCTGTGGCATCTCTGCAGAAAGAGCAGAATGCTGGTGTACTCACAAGTGTTTTGGAGAACACCGTTCACCGAACATTGTTGAACGTAGAGCTCCGCAGCACACCAGTCCTACGTGTTTGCATGTTGGCCCATCGATCTCGTCAATTACAATTGCAGTGGACCCGAGGCCATCAGGATTTGAGAGACGATCAATAGAAACGTATCGGCTCGTCGGGTGAGTCACGTTTTTGCTACACTGGGTCGATGGCCGTCTCCTTGAACGCCATCATCGAGGTCAACAGCGGCTCGAAATCTGCAGGGCGCCGCCGGCCGAAGTGGCCGTGCGGTTAAAGGCGCTGCAGTCTGGAACCGCAAGACCGCTACGGTCGCAGGTTCGAATCCTGCCTCGGGCATGGATGTTTGTGATGTCCTTAGGTTAGTTAGGTTTAACTAGTTCTAAGTTCTAGGGGACTAATGACCTCAGCAGTTGAGTCCCATAGTGCTCAGAGCCATTTGAACCATTTCTGCAGAGCGCCACGGACGCAAGCTGATGGGAGAATCATTATGCTATCGGAGGTATTCTCCTACGCTTGCATGAGACCTGTGGTAGTAATCTAAGACACGCTGAGAGCTGCGAAATACCTGCATCACTTCATGCTTGGTGTCTTCCCCGTCATCTTTCAGCAGCGTAATTGTCCCTTTCGCGGGGTCAGAACCGCACTACAGAGGTTTTACCAGAGATGTAGTTACGTTGATGTTTCGGAGACCAAATTCACCTGACGTAAATCATATGGAACCCATCTGGGTCGTTATCAGATACCATCACCGTGGCCGGCCGGTGTGGCCGAGCGGTTCTAGGGGCTACAGTCTGGAACCGCTCGACCACAACGGTCGCAGGTTCTAATCCTGCCTCGGGCATGGATGTGTGTGATGTCCATAGGTTGGTTAGGTTTAAGTAGTTCTAAGTTCTAGGGGACTGATGACCTCAGAAGTTAAGTCCCATAGTGCTCAGAGCCATTTGAACCACCATCAACGCCTACGCAAGTCAGTGGCCCATTATTTACGCGAATTACATGATATGTGCGTTGACGTATAATGACTCATACCCTCACAAACCTACCAACGAACTGTCGGATGATACGCAAAATCAGAGATGTATTTCGTTCCAAAGACGGAAAAAAAGGTATTAAGCAGGTGGTAATAATAAGGCTCATTAGTGCATATTGTTTCATTCTTTTTGGATGTGATGTTACAGATATGTGACAGTTTATTTAACTCCAGGTTGTTGCTTGTCTTCTAATTTTGTTCTCAAAGTTCTTGTAATTTACTTTCATATAAAGGCCTACGCAGAGCTAAGGAATTAAAATATAAAGCTCTTGTTTAATAAACTTCTCTAATAATACCCCGGTACAAAGTTGTCTTCATCAGTACATTTTAATAATGTCATATTGCTTTCCGCCTACACAAAAGCCAGAAGCCTCTGTGTCTAGGACCTCACGCTGGGCCATTTAATATCAATTTCCAGTAACCTCGCTTCAGTAGCCGCTTTACTTTCCACCAGAATATTAACCTTCATTTTCTACTTCTTAAAAGACATTCATGGTTCCTTTCCTAGTATCCTTTCTGGAATGTAATCAGAAGGACTTACTCTAGATGCATCAACTCATTTGTTACTTGTAGTATCTCAATATCAAATCTAATTCCTTCACCAGTACCGATTTAATTAGATTTATCCCATTACCCTTGGTTTACTTGTGCTTATTTAACTTTATCCAGACACTATCAATTTCATTCAACTGCTCTCCCAAATCCCTTGCATCTCTCATAGCCTTAAAATGTCATCAGCAAAACCCAGGATTTCAATTCCTTCTCCCTGAACATTAATTCCCTTTCAGTGTCGCTCCTTGGTTTCGTTCACACCATGCACAGATTAAGTAGCATAAGGGAAAGTCTGCAAACCTGTCTTCTTTCCTTCTCAACTACTATATCTCTTTCATGTCCTTTGATTCTTGTGTCTGTTTAAGTTGCAGGTAAGCTCCCTCTCCCCTGCATTTTTTATTTGCTGCCTTCATATTTTCTGAGAGTGCAATCCTGTCAACAATGTCAAGAGCTTTATCTAAATGTTCCTTATCTTCCTTCTTTCTTCCTACTCTAAAGCCTGTTTATCTCATTATGCCCAAGTCTACCTTGAGATTGTCAGTCTCTTGTGTGGCCTAAATTTCTTTCATCAGCTGGTGTTTCATTTATTACGATCTTCACAATTTTCCGTTCATCCATGCGGTCTACTTGTTCGTTCCATTCATGGTTTCTCCTATGTACCCACACATTAATGGAAGACAATTAACATTATTGTCTAATGCTTTCTGCTCTCTCTCTCTTTATCTCTCAGTGTCTTCCCCACAATCCCCCAAGGAATCCCAAAAGTCTTCAGTTTATGATGTTTCAGTCCTTCTCTCGGTCTTGCATGTTGTAACTGGTCTCAATATTGTTTTGTATATTCTTGTAGCTGCATCTTTTCCTAGGTTGTTGTTTTTCCAAATTGTACCATCCAGACAACCTGTCATTTTATTTGGTTCTTGTGCTTCCTTTCTAACCTCCCTTTCGACATTTCCACTGCTGGATAACTCAAAACCAACGTGTTTAAATGTGGATAACTGTTGAACTGTCCGTCTTCGTAGCTGAGTGGTCGATGCAACTGAGAGCCATGTCGGGGACTTTAGTTCGGTTCCTGGTACTGCCACCGATGTGTCCTTGGTGAGAGGACTGATACGGGCTGTATTCAACTTCTTGAGGTAAAGTGAGGATCTGCTCGACCTACCAGCAGCGGCTCCAAGGTCAATAAATACTACAATGACTAGTACAGCGGTGTGCTGACCACATGCACCTCCAAACTGTATTCGATGACGCCACTGAGAGGACGACACGGCGGCCGGTCAGTTCCGATTCGCCTGTCAGGGCCAGAACGCGGAACTTTACCTTGCCTTTACCTACCGATTGAATAATATTTCCATCTACTTCCAGTCTGGACCTAACTGTTTTCTTTTTCGAAGTGACGATATTAGGTATTTGGCTGCCATGTTAAATATGTATAAGAGTTTCTGCAGGTTATCTTCACTGTTTGCTGGCATCAATCTACAGTAAGCATGAAACATGATTTTTACTTCTTCGTCTCAAGTTCTATAACCACTACCTTTTGTCATAACTTCCTCCTTGACTGTATTATAAAAGTACTGTCCTCGAAGAGTCAACCTGCCTAATACAACTGTTAACTGATATACCGCCAGTAAACCTGGAATTAATTTTCGCCTGAATGTAGTTTTTGGAATAAATATCTTCAATTTCTTTGATTAAGGTGGGAGGAATGCCATAATTGTAGATCAGGGTTATCACATCTGTTAACTCGATGCAATCAAAAGCCTTCTGCAAGTGAATAAAACCAATATAAGATGGTCTGTTGCATTCAATGGACTTTTATAGGCCCTGCAACCTACTTAAGGACGACTACTGCATTGTTCATGACCTAAAAGCATAGTGCTCCTCTGCAGTCGTTATAATGTTTTTTTTTTTTTATTTCCTATTATTTTTGTTTTGAGCTTGAGAGCTTGCTGAGTAAATTGTTCGGTCTGTAATTGGACGGACTTTATATTATTTCTTGTTTATGAGAATAACGATACTAAATCTCCATTCATTTGCAATTTTGATACAACATTGTTAGTTATCTCTAAATATAAAAACATTGTAACATATGTTTGACTTTCCTCAAGTTATCTTCTGGAATAAATCACAGGATCAGTATTGCATCGCGTGTTTTCTATATTTCTCTGGAGCCAAACTGATGTTCCCGTAGGTCGGCTTCTACCAATTTTTCCGTTATTTCGTAGGTAATTCACGTTGCAACAACGACTTATGAAATTGATAGTACAGTGTATACTCATCTGGCAGTACCTGCCTTCTATGGAACTGAAACTATTACAGTCTTCTTGAGGTATGAGGATATACTTATCACTTGCCTTATAGATCTTGCACACCAAGTCGAATAGTTTTTTAACGGCTGGCACACATAAGGATCTCAGCAATACTGAGGGAATGACGTCTACTCCAAGGGCCATGTTATGACCGAGGTCTTTTAACCTCTGAAAACTTCTCCCACCTCATCTTGATTAACTGCCTAATCCCTTTCTATGATATTGTCTTCAAATTCATGTCCCTCGTAGAATACTTCTACATATCCTCGTTCACCTGTTTAGTACTGGCTTGCCATCTAAGTTCTTGATATTCGGGCAGCTGCGTCTCTTTTCTCCAAATGTCTGTCCACTTTTACTGTAGGTGTCCTCAATATTTCTCTCGTCATGTATGCTTCTACAGCTTTTTATAGGTCATCTAGCCATTCCTGTCTATCCAATTTGCATATTCAATCTTATTTTCTAGATACATATGTTCCCTTTCGCCTACTTCTTTTTCTGCATTTTTATAATTTCTTAATTCATGAATTAAAGTCAATATCTCGTGTGTTATCGAAGGATTTCAACAGTGTCTTGTCATTTTGCCTGTTGATCTTCTATTGCCTTCACAATTTTCTCATTTAGAGCTAACCACTAGTCTGCCATTATTTTCCTTTAACCTGTTGCAGTCAAGCGTCGTCCGGCGCTCCCTTTGAAACTCATAGCAACCTCTGATTCTTTCAGTTTATTCTGGTCCCATCTCCATTTCCCACCTTTCTGCAAGTTCTTCACTTCTAGGCTTAAGTTCATAATCAATACATTATGGTCATATACAGGGTGAGTCGCGTAAGAAGTAACAGCCCCGTTATTCCGTTGGCGATTGCACGTATCGACAAGCGGTGTTCGGCGAATCATAGCCGACTATAGGGCACATACTTTGGTACATGGACAATAATCACAACGTTTATATTGACCGAGATAATGAGGCAAGTACATGTTTTTTTAAACGGGACGCTATACTTTTTTTTACCATCATTCGAACGCTCTGGAAAAGATGCGTATAGTGATGTAACGCATGTTGCTATTGTGATTCAAACTTCGCTACGTAGGTAAATCCTCATCCGCCCTCTTTTAAGCAAAGTTTGAATCACAATAGCAACATTAGTTACATCACTATACGCGTCTTTTCCAGAGCGTTCCAATGATGGGAAAAAAGTATAGCGTCCCATTAAAAAAAAAAAATGTACTTTCCTCATTATCTCGGTCAATATAAACGTTGTGATTATTGTGCATGTACCAACGTATGTGCCCCATAGTCCACTATGATTCGCCGAAAACTGCATGCCGATACGTGCAATCGCCCCCGGAATAAAGGGGGTGTTACGTCTTAGGTGTCTCACCCTGTATATGCCAACAGAAATATTTTGCAGATTGAAAACTGGTTTGTAAGTACGTTTTGCTGTTATGTAATTAATAAGAAACGTAATTATGTCTCCACGTCCCTCTCATACACACAAACTCCCTTCGTGATTCTGAAACCAAGTACTATTAATGATTAAATTATTGTTTCTGCAAAACGGCCAAGTAGCTTCCCCAGTCAAACTTTTCTCTCTCTCCCTTTTCTTTCTATCAAATTCCAGTCTCATCATCACTCGAAAAATTAGTAAGCACTTATAACTGTACTACTCTGGTGGGTGTTGGATTCGTGCCTGTCTTGGCCAAGTTAATGCATTCAAAATGCTGTTCATAGAAATTTACCCTCATTCATATTTCTTATTCATTATTCGACCTGCTACTACATTACCCAAAATTTGATTTTGGATTTATAACCTTGTATTAAACTCATCAGAAGTCTCTTTCTTCGTGCCACCGAAATTCATTAGATCTCATTATATTTAATTTCAGCCAATCCATTTCTCTTTTTAAATAACCTAACTAATCTACACTATGTGATCAAAACTATCCGGACACCCCACAAAATACGTTTAACGTATTAGGTGCATTGTGCTGCCACCTACTGTCAGGTACTCCATATCAGCTACCTCAGTAGTCATTAGATACCGTGAGAGAGGAGAATTGGGCGCTCCGCGGCTCTCACGGACTACGAACGTGGTCAGGTGATGGGGTGTCACTTATGTCATACGTCTGTACGCGAGATATCCACATTCCTAAACATCCCTAGGTCCACTGTGTCCGGTGTGACAGTGAAGTGGAAACGTGAAGGGACATGTACAGCACCAAGGGTACAGGCTGACCTCGTCTGTTGACTAACAGAGACCGCCGGCAGTTGAAGAGGGTCGTCATCTGTAATTGTCACACATCTATCCAGACTATCCATGACGCAAGCTTATTGACGCTGCTTTATTACAGAACTCGGAAGTTTGCAGTCTCCTTTCGGTAGTAAAGAACGTTCGTATCTTTCAATCTCAATGTTTAGCAGTACCTTCAGAAGAAACAAAACTGGTGTTATACAGGTAGCAACATGGAGTGTTAGATCCCTTAATCTGGTAAAAAAGTATCCGCACACCCAGCTGAAAATGACTTGCAAGTTCGTGGCACCCTCCACTGGTAATGCTGCAATTCAGTATGTTGTTGGCCCACCCTAAGCCTTGACGACAGCTTCCACTATCGCAGGCATACGTTTAATTAGGTGCTGGAAGGTTTCTTGCGGAATGGCAGCCCATTCATCACGGAGTGAGGCCTGGCACGAAGTCGGCGTTCCAAAACATCCCACAGGTCTTCTGCAATACTTTTTCAGGTCAGGACTTTGTGCAAGCCACTCCATTACAGGGATGATATTGTCGTGTAACCACTCCGCCACAGACCGTGTGAAATTAGGAAAATAATAAACTTGCTTAAAAGCAAAAACTCACATGGAATTGATGGCATTTCCAGCAAAATACTAAAAGCTTGTTCTCAACAGATAAGTAAGATTCTCAGCCACCTGTGTAATAGCTCTCTGGAACAGGGCATTTTCCCTGATAGACTGAAATATGCTATTGTTATACCTTTGCATAAAAAGGGGGATAGATCTGATGTCAACAATTACCGTCCAATCTCCCTTCTAACAGCTTTATCCAAAATTTTTGAGAAAGTAATGTATTCAAGAGTAGCTTCACATATCTGTAAAAATGAAGTACTAACAAAATGTCAGTTTGGTTTTCAGAAAGGTTTTTCAACAGAAAATGCCATATATGCTTTCCACCAGTAAAATTTTGAATGATCTGAATAACCGAACACCGCCCATTGGGATTTTTTGTGATCTCTCAAAGGCTTTTGATTGTGTAAATCATGAAATTCTGCTAGACAAGCTCAAGTATTGTGGCATGAGTGGGACAGTGCACAAATGGTTTAATTCGTACCTAACTGGAAGAGTGCAGAAAGTTGAAATAAGTAGTTCTTGTAACATGCAAAGATCAGCACATTCCTCAAACTGGGGAACTATCAAGAATGGGGTTCCACAAGGGTCAGTCTTGGGTCCTTTGTTGTTCTTATTATATATTAATGACTTGCCATTCTATATTCATGAAGAGGCAAAGTTAGTTCTCTTTGCTGATGATACAAGTATAGTAATCACACCTGACAAACAAGAATTAACTGATGAAATTGTCAATACTGTCTTTCAGAAAATTACTAAGTGGTTCCTTGTAAACGGACTCTCACTGAATTTTGATAAGACACAGTACATACAGTTCCGTACAGTGAATGGTATGACGCCATTAATAAATATAGACCTTAATCAGAAGCATATAGCTAAGGTAGAATATTCCAAATTTTTAGGTGTGTCCATTGATGAGAGATTAAATTGGAAGAAACACATTGATGATCTGCTGAAACGTTTGAGTTCAGCTACTTATGCAATAAGGGTCATTGCAAATTTTGGTGATAAACATCTTAGTAAATTAGCTTACTACGCCTATTTTCACTCATTGCTTTCATATGGCATCATATTTTGGGGTAATTCATCACTGAGGAATAAAGTATTTATTGCACAAAAGCGTGTAATCAGAATAATAGCTGGAGTCCACCCAAGATCATCCTGCAGACATTTATTTAAGGATCTAGGGATATTCACAGTAGCTTCTCAGTATATATACTCTCTTATGAAATTTGTTATTAACAACCAAACCCAATTCAAAAGTAATAGCAGTGTGCATAACTACAATACTAGGAGAAAGGATGATCTTCACTATTCAAGATTAAATCTAACTTTGGCACAGAAAGGGGTGAATTATACTGGCACTAAAGTCTTTGGTCACTTACCAAATAGTATCAAAAGTCTAACAGATAACCAACAAGTATTTAAGAAGAAATTAAAAGAATTTCTGAATGACAACTCCTTCTACTCCATAGAGGAATTTTTAGATATAAATTAAGAAAAAAAAGAAAAAAATATTAAAAAAAATAAAAATAAAAATAAAGAAAAACAAAAAACACAAAAAAATAAAGTTGTTATATTAACTTAAGTATGTTGTTAAATTAACCTAATTATGTCATGTATTGGAAAATTCGACTCGTTCCACATCATTACGAAATATCGTATTCATGATCCATGGAACTAGTATTAATCTAATCTAATCTAATCTAATCTTACGAACAGGTGCTCGATTGTGCTGAAAGATGCAATCGCGATCACCAAATTACTCTTCATCAGTGGAAAGCAATAAGGTGATTAAAACATCAATGTAGGCATGAGCTGTGGTAGTGCCACGCGAAACAACAAGGGATGCAAGCCCCCCCCCCCCCCCCCCCCCATGAAAAACACGACCACACCATGACACAACCGCCTCCGAATTTTACTGTTGGCACTAAACACGCTGGCAGATTACGTTCACCGGACATTCGCCATACCCACACCCTGCCATCGGATCGACACATCGTGTACCGTGATTCGTCACCCCACACAACATTTTTCCACTGTTAAATAGTCCAGTGTTTACGCTCGTTACACGGAGCGAATTGTTTGGTATTTACCTGTGCGATGTGTGGCTTATGACTAGACTCTCGACCATGAAATGCACGTTTTCTCACCTCACGCTTAACTATCGTAGTACTTGCAGTGGATCCTGATGCAGTTTGGAATTGTGATGGTAACAACAATGGCCGTAAAAATAACGTAGCTGACAGCAAAGGAAGCGAAGTGTCACTCCTTGTCGGTGATAATCGGTTTCAATCAGAAAAGCGGCTGCTGTTGTCAGCGAATGTTACCACTATGGCAAGGGAACTGTATGATATTATTATCTGGAGTCATACTACGTTGAAAATGACTATTGTTCACAGTATCACATAAAACTGTACGTCTTCAGTGGATAGTGCAACACAGAGACTTGGCAGCAGGCAACTGTAGATGTCTACTGCGCCTGACGAGGCGCTGTTTTACCTCTTCTGCAATGATCAAGTGCTTAGAGTTCATCGACGACACGATGAGGCGTTAAGCCAATAGTGCATAGATGTACCTCTAGCCCATGATGGTTCTATAATGTTTTGGAATTGGTTTACGTACTGTAACACCCCAACGACCCCCTTAAAGTCAATTAAGACAGAATATCATAATATGAAGTAGGGAAGAGATATCTTGTCAAATACGACATCTTTGCCGATAAGCTAACATCAAGAAGTTTTGATAATAACAACATTATACATCATGGAGAGTTTTTGTTATGGAAAGAGGAGGAAGAAACCTCAGATTATTTAATGGACAAATATCCAAGTGATAATTGCAATTAATATCTCTAAAGCTAAGTCCAAGGTGATGTTAGTCAGAGACAACTTTCATGTGGAAGAGAGTTGTAAGCGCAACGGAGAAATTCAATGCGCCTACAATACTCTTTCACAGAAGAAGTCGCTTGCTGGCTCTCGTCCTGTAAAGACGTGCGAGAACCATTCTTGTCTTAGTTATTGAGAGTAAGGAACTTGACGAGATTGTTTTGCGTTCAGAAGTGTTTCTTGCGTGACGTGATTCACGAACTTCGGAAACTGATTTTCTAAGCAGAGACAGGAACTGATAGACGCGTTTAACGTGCATAACGGTTTAATTGAACTTGATTGACGAAACTAGTGAATATCGGACTTGACTTTCAAATATTTGGAACTAAAAGAAGAGTGGATGGTATATCAAAGGACTACACTCAATTAGTCTCGAGTGGGACACAGTTACACGACTTCACGAAGGTAATACAATTACGCTGAAGATTCAAGTTGTCGTAATTGTCAAGAACTTAATTTTAATAGAGCTGACTTTACCAACCAACTGCGTGTGCGTGTAGTGCGAAAGTTATAAAGTATTTAGTGGACAAGCAACAATAAACTGTCCGTTACAAGTGAAATATCAAGCTTGGACTACATTATCAAGTGATTTAATGAATGATAGGTAACCAACGACTGTTCAGCAGGAACATTTTATCTGAATATCAAACTACCTACTTCATTAATTGAAAAGAGAACTTTTGAAATTTTTTTTAACATTAACTCAGACGTGATCAATGAGTATCTGTGGGTCTCGCTTCATACAGGTTCAACAACTCCATAGCAACGAGCCAACAACGTACGAGAAGACTGATAATTACAATGTTCCCTCGCAATTGGTGGTGTGTACGATGCGGATGAGATAAGATTTAACAACTGCTGCATATCCGGGCAATGAATCATTCAATGTTAAATCAGAAGAAGCATCCATCGTACGAGTTCGCATTTCTGTCTCCCGTTCACCAACGGGGACCTACGTCATCGCGCATCGAGTCTCAACTCCACTGCGAGAGCGGCGGCAGTAGCAGCTCTACGGCGTCAACAATATCAACACGCGGTTGGAGTGCGCGGACGCAACAGTACCACTCACACTACGGTCGCAGGTTCGAATCCTGCCTCGGGCATGGATGTGTGTGATGTCCCTAGGTTAGTTAGGTTTAAGTAGTTCTAAGTTCTAGGGGACTGATGACCATAGCTGTTAAGTCCCATAGTGCTCAGATCCAGCACCACTCATTCAGGTAAACCATTAACATGAAGCAATGTGTTTATTTCACAACCCTCATTACCAAGTACTACCATTTTCTTCTACGTATTGGTGATTAGTGTGTTATGGACACTGTCGTCTTCCGATATCTTGAACACAGGACTAAACATGTTGGTTCATGACTTGACGAACAGTAAGGAGCCCTATCGTACAACTGGCCCGCTAGACTCAGCTTATGAAACCCATAGAATATATCTGCGACTGTTTGGAACACCAGGTGAAACTTAGAAATCTACATCCCCGAAAATTGATAGATCTACGCGATTTAATCACCAGTGAGGGGGTCCAGCACGATATCGCATACCTGATAAAACTTACGGACACTCTTCTTTGAGAGCCGGAGGCTGAGACCGAGCGGTTTTCGGCGCTTCTGCCAGGAACCGCGCTGCTGCTACGGTCGTAGGTTCGAATCCTGCCTCGGGCATGGATGTGTGTGTTGTCCTTAGGTTAGTTACGTTTAAGTAGTTCTCATTTCCAGGGTACTGATGACCTCAGATGTCCCATGGTGCTTAGAGCCAATTTAACCATTTTTCTTCTTTGAGATCTTTCTCAGGACTATAGGCAGTGGTACACGGTGTTAGCGTGACGTCTCCTGGGGTTGATTAATTTTTTGCCCGGTTTTATTTCGGGCCATAGTGTGGTACGACGCATTATCCAATACAAACACATCGCCACGGAGTACAGGAACTGCCGCCTTACTGGCGTGCCACAGCTCACTGAAGGTAACAGTCCGCATGTGTACAGGTACAGGACAGATAATTTCATCTGGAGTAATGAGTAGCGGTACATCATCTTACATTATTCAGGTTACTAATGCGTGGAAACATACATGCAAGTTTCTCCGCTTTCCAAGTGCCGGCGTGGTATTCTTGGGAAGCGACTTTTGGTGGGAGAAAATGAGACTTCTGATATATCTTCTATCATTCCCCAGCATCAAACCGTCTTTGTATCCTGTTGTTTGCTTACAGTATCCTGTGGCATAATAATGCACCTTCACATCGCTTCTTAGCTCCGTTACAATGTTTGGAACACATCAGGAATAGCCAGGACCCTTGTGTGCAGTCCCCATTCCCATTCCCTTGAGGCTAATTCTCCTTAATTCTACTGGGCAAATTTGAGTCGTCACTGAGTGAGGCAAAGACGCCTTCGACCTGGACAGGCGCCAGTCATAGTCATGGATCAGAATGGAACCTAACGCTTTCAGAGTCTGTGGTTACTACGACGCGTCGCTGCTGTCGTCATAGCGACAGGTGATTTTACATTTTTTTAGGGGGCTCTAGTTCAGTTCCCAGTAACTGTACGTACATGGACAATGCATGCAAACATTTTCATGAATGTGTGAGAGGTAGCGGACAATCTTCTTAATTTCGCTTTCACACATAGTGGATCAATTATTCTTCTATGTAAATTCTCGATCTCCATCATTTAGAGTCGCGTTGTAAATTTAGCAGTGGCTCGGTGCTCTAGCTGTGATCGGGAGTGTGTGTATGGTGTGTGCGTGCGTGTGTGTGGGTGTGCGTGTGTGTGAGTGTGTGTGTGAGAGAGAGAGAGAGAGAGAGAGAGAGAGAGAGAGCGAACACAGTGTGTGTTCTTCCTCGTGTTCGTAATAGGTGGAATCATAGTGTCACTAACCGTGCGCAGAGCCGGTGTGTGTAGTACCCTGTGTGGGCGGGCGGTTGTATGTGCCGACTGGGTTCTGCCAAGCAGAGTGGAGTACGTATTGTCGCAGTGTCTGCAAGCGGCTCGTGTTAGCTTGGCTCAGTTCCACGAGTGGATCGCACATACAACATAGCAGTCGCTGTTGACTTCCCATCGAAGGCAACGTTCCGGAAATAGCTTGTGGAACAAGTCATTGGTCCTAGTGTGTGCATCCCGTTCAGCTTTAGAGAGGTCTCATAGTGCGGCTAATGTATATGAGAATGGTACTCCAGCTGTAACGCAGGAGGAAGCAGTGAAAGTCTTACATTTGGTAAGCACTTATCTTAATCTAAAAATTCGTACTACAGCAAAGTTGTGTGAAGTTCTCCATACTGCTTACCAGACATATATTTAGTTTCAGTGACCATGTAGTAATACAATGGAAAGACCTCCTTCAGATTAAAGAGTGTAGTGTACCAAGCAATTAAGGTGCGGTTTATTCATATTTAAATTTGTGAGATAAGCTGGACTGCTTCTTTCCCTTGTTAAGTAAGTTTTCTGGTAATTTAAATTCCTTGATTCAAATTGCACCAAGTAATTGAAGTGCTGTGTTTGATCTTAGTATTTCAATTTCTCGGTTGGATTTCTCATTTGGTCTGGCAGTTAACTTGTCTCGCTCCTTCCCTAGTTAAATAATTTTTGTGGCTAAATCAAAAGCCGTTTCTTTAAACCAGCTAATTACGCCAGGCTCTGACGTTACTAAGGGCCAAAAAACTTCATTCAGATTGATTGCTTGCGATAGCTGCTTAAACAGTTGTGTTGCAGGAGCTATTATTACTATGTGCGGAAATTATGTTGATGTAGGGTCGAAGTAACAACCATGGAGGTGGTGAAAGGTGGCTACACTGAGCCACAGCGCCAGAGACTGCGCCAAAGAGTATTATTCAGCCGCCTCCACTGGCAGTTCTTATCGAGAAGTCGTGGTGGAGAGTGCTTGTTGAGATGTAGCAGTGGTGAGTCGTTGTTGAGAAGTTCCCATGGAGAGTGCTTATTCAGAACTTGTAGTATTGTTTTGATGGGCTAGACACCAGATGCTGTAATGTGCTTTTCGTCAATATATATGAAGGTAAAAAAATTCCTCTTCTTTATTTATTTCAATGTCTTAAACAATAATGCCTCTTGGTCACAGGTTCAGTCAACAAAGCATCTGGCTCGTATTCTTGCATTAGACTGTATTTCTGGTTTCTATGTGCAATTACGGTATTTCTGTTGTTTTTTGTCTAATCTCTACTGCAAATAATCTATTATTGTGAGAATTCAAAATCGGTTGTACTTCTTCTCTAATTTCTTTCTTTAATTCATCTTTCATATTTTTGGAACATGTCCCTATTCGTGAGTCTAACCGTGTTTCGATTGTTCCCATCTCAGTTCTAATGGTTCCTATTTGTGATCCCACTGAGTCGAACCGTGTTTCCATTGTTCCCATACCAGTTGTAATTGTTCCTATTTGCGATCCCACTGAGTCTAACCGTGTTTCCATTGTTCCCATACCAGTTGTAAATGTTCCTATCTCTGTTTTAATTGTTCCTATTTGTGATCCCAGTGAGTCTAACCGTGATCCCATTGTTCCCATATGTGATCCCAAATTTAATATAGCACCCATCAACTGCTCCATGTTAATTGGTTCGAAATTCTTTTCACCCCTAACATTTCCCGCAAAACCAACTTCTTTCGTCATAGCTGTAAAGCTATCTGTGTTCGATACTATTTCAGAATCTTCTATCGTTAATCTCGTATTCTGTGAATTTTCTGATTGAGAAAAATTTTGAAATGGTTCCGGACTATTTTCCCGACTTACTAAATTGTTTTCCACTTCATTATTCATCATACTGTTCTCCTGTGTCGGCGAATTCGCCATGTTAACAACGTCGTCATTCTCACTATTCATCATTTTTGCCTTTTTCATCGATCGCGTAATCATTTACAAAACATACAAAACTCGTCACTATACGAAAATTAAACACAATGACACTTTATAACCAACAATACCATTCACACGAAATGCTTCCCTCAAACACAATTAACGAACAATTGAAATCTTCATAATCGCACAAAATTGTCAAACCCGTATACAAGACGACAAAAATTAATTCTGCAAAAAAAAAAAAAAATACCATTAGAAGAATGACAATTACCAAATCTACACATGCAATATAGACTACAATTACTAAACTACAAATTACTACAACAATACTACTGTCTGCTATTTTTACAATCAGAAAAATTCCAAGGGACGATCCGAAGCAGCGGTCGCCACGTGCATGGGGGCTTAATTATTTAGAATACAAATAATTTTTTTAATTTTAGTCGCTGTATGTCCGGTTACGCAGTCTCGTAACCGGTTGGCCCTGACTAGTAACAGTACGCAATCTGACTGCATAGAACAACAACAACGAATGAAAGAAAACTTCCGTTAACACAATTAATTAATTAAGTCCCCAGCAACTACAAAACCTACGAAGCAACAAACCACAAGTGTAACTGTTCTGTGTGTGGAAGTGTGATTCAACGTACACATCTGGCACGGTTCTTCCTCAATAAGACCAGATATTTTAAACACCATTTATACTGAAGTAATTAAAAAAAACAGAAATACCATAATTGCACATAGAATCCAGAAATACAGTCTAATACAAGAATACGAGCCAGATGCTTTGTTGACTGAACATGTGACCAAGAGGCATTATTGTTTAAGACATTGAAATAATTAAAAAAAGGAATTTTTTTTACCTTCATATATATTGACGAAAAGCACATTACAGCATCTGGTGTCTAGCCCATCAAAACAATACTACAAGTTCTGAACAAGCACTCTCCATGGGAACTTCTCAACAACGACTCACCACTGCTACATCTCAACAAGCACTCTCCACCACGACTTCTCGATAAGAACTGCCAGTGGAGGCGGCTGAATAATACTCTTTGGCGCTATCTCTGGCGCTGTGGCTCAGTGTAGCCACCTTTCAGTGGCATGTACAAGTGTGACCAACCGAGCGCTCAATGTGACGTTAATCCGACATGTAAACGGAATTCTTTTGGAAACGAGGTTCATGATGTTCACTTAATATAAATGGGCATTGTAAAAAAGATTGGCCCATTTGCATTACATAGCTTACCTTTCAAGTGAATTAATTCGTTGCCAGTTGTGAATATGTGGCTTCTTAAAATTTATTTCAAGTTTAATCTAAAGACATTTAAAAACTGAAGAAAGCTTTGAAAGTTTTTAAGTCGATGTTTCAAGTTTCTGAGACTTAGTTTTATTGCTTAGTCTTCCGTAAATATAAATTTAAACTACAATGGTTTCGGAAGTAAAAGAAAACTTTGCTGATACTTCGACAGATGTCGGTAGTTGTGACTGGAAATTACCGGCGTTTGGGTATTTAGTAAAATAAATAAGTTTTTTTTAATAGTGCTTAATATTTATTGTCCCAGTACTTCTGCTCCACAAGCTTGGTCCAAAAGTAGTGTTTTCTGATTAATACCATGGCTAAAAATTAAACTATAATATTTTATAAAGGGCGGTACCACAAATTAGCTATTGTCACAACAGTTAGTTAAAATCAATGAACCAATCATCACTGAACATTAGAACAACTATGTTTCTGTCTTAAGTGAAAATGTTTGCCTTTATTTAGTAACTGACACAATAACTGGCAGATACAAATGTTCTAAGGACATGCTCAATCCTCCCAACACATACTTACAAATTCAACGGAATTGACTATTTTTAACCGATTCTACCAACAGACACTAAACACTCTTTCATAAATCTTCTAGTGTACTAAATTTGCAACAAGAAATTTGGTTAGTGAGTCATTTAATGAACAGCCCTCTGAAATAATGCAGTGCGGAAATCTTGACTAGCTCGTGCTAATGGGAAAGCTTTATCAACTACTAATGAATTACTAATGCAACGTTCCGTTAACATAAAATCATGTATATTTGTTTCGATGTAACTGAATGCTACAGCTACTGTGCTCCAGACTGAGGATAAAATTTTTATATCTAGGTCATTCGTGGGACTTGTTTGACTTTATGCATAAGGAGCAGTCAAATGAAAAGGAGACAGATGGCGAATTTGTTAATACACTTATCCCACAGTGAGATGAGACGTTCAGTGCCTTCATGGTAAAATGTTTGCGGTTGTCCAGAACCACGGTTGTATCTAGGCGTGAACCCTTTGTCCGAAGAAAATCAGCAGCCACTTCATGGGGAATGTGTCAGGGCTTCCCAGCGAAACTCCTGCACCATATATGAACTAAGGTGAGCGGGCGCTGATGAAAGACATTCGTGGTCGTCGATTGTCTTCGGACGAAGAGATGCACGCCTGGGAACAATCGTAGTTCCGTAGGAAACCGCGAACATTTTTCCATGAAGGCACTGACCACCTTGTCCCACAGTGGGATAGATGTATTAACAATTATTTCAGTTTACAGTAAATGAACGTTAAGTGACTCGTTTCCAGTCCGCAGCTCGTGGTCGTGCGGTAGCGTTCTCGCTTCCCACGCCCGGGTTCCCGGGTTCGGTTCCTGACGGGGTCAGGGATTTTCTCTGCCTCGTGATGACTGGGTGTTGTGTTATGTCATTATGTTAGTTATGTTTAAGTAGTTCTAAGTTCTAGGGAACTGATGACCATAGCTGTTAAGTCCCATAGTGCTCAGAGCCATTTGAACCATTTTTGTCTCGTTTCCAGAAGAACTCCGTTTATAGGGTGGATAAACTTTAGATTGGGGTTCGGCTGGTTATTAGCTCGGCCTTATATCAACACCGTTTGCGCACATAGTAATAATAATTATGGCAAACAATAAAGAATTTATTTCCGTTTTTCATCTGTCTCGTTTTACTTGTAATGGGCAACAACATTTGTAATTCACGAAAAGAGACAGTCCAGTAAAGGCCTATTGCTTTTTTTCTTACTTATAGAGTTGCCGACTTCGACTATAGTGCAGTTACCGCTATGTTGTCTTCAGTGAATAACGTACTGAAATATAAATTGCCGCAGGAGACAAAATCAAACATTGCCGACTGAATCCATGGTTCTGCAAGATTTTGATTGTTTTCTTCTACGACCAACGCCATGCGGGGCTGCTTTCTGCCTCAACCAGAATGTTGAGATGAGCCAGTAATGTAATTCGACCTTTCCTACTACAGAAGCTCAACACGTTATCAACAGGAGAGTTTGTTCTAAGCTACAACTTTCACTTGGCGGCGATGTGGCTACCCAGAGGATTAGAACTACGTCGAATGACCAAGCTAGAAGATAGTGTTATTCCAAGAATAGACGTGACCGTTTATTTCGTGTCGCGTATGTATTCGAACGCAAAGAAATTTTCGTTATTTTCATCAATATCATCATCTCCTTTATTATCATCAAATGACAACTATTGATGATCACTTTATGCTTAAGCAAATTTCCTCTGTCCCCGAGGGTACGGTATTCTCTTCTTGTATCCTATTAAAATACAGAGAAACATTGGAATGCTTTCCGTATTACTAAGTCTTCCTCTCAGTCTTTCTCTTTCGAGGAAAGTAGAGTGTTAGATTTTTCCTCTATCACAACTCCTGCGCATTACCTTGATTGCTCTCATACAAATCTTTTTTTGTCTTTGCTGAATCATCATATCATAACTTCTCCTTTTTAGCTCACTATATTCTATCTTTCAGTTTAGAATGCACAGAGATTCTCCTCATCGCAAAATTCTTGAAGCTATACCTCTTATACGCTCTAGGTCTCTAAGGTTCTGAAGCTTTAAGTTCAACTGGACAAATGTTAGTGTAGATTTTATGAAAGTTCATAAGCTCGGTTCAGACTATCAATTAGTAGACAAAAAGATCTCCTACCTTCTCACATCATCGTATTACACTTGCTGGTACAACTTGTTACTGTTATTCCAATGTTCATACCCTGCAGCGTCAACTGACACTTAAGTCCGACCCGGAATGGTTAAGTTTTGGAACATGTAGTTATCTTTTATTGTCACACGTGACAGAACTTTGAATTACTTATTTATTTCCCCTTTCATTACTTATAGTGAAGTATGCAGCAAAATACTTGAACTTATTCACCAGTCTGAATTTTAATACACGTATAGACAGTTGATTATGTCTTCCTCCAGTCTTCATATTCCTACGTATTCATGTCAATAAATGATTTAAAATATTTATTAATATTTGAATAGATTAGCCAAAGAAAAGTAGTAAAATAATGAAAAAATTGCTCTTTGTAAGTACACGAGCTTAGTACATTAATTGCCGCATGCGAGAAAGTTTAATCTGTATGTGCCTGACGAACATTTAAAAGGGTAAATATGGTTCGCGATTCACGTTAGTAGTGTATACTCTTCGCATTGGTACGAAAATATAGGGTAATGGGTTGTATAGGGAAGAAATGTTGCATTGTTCACATTCCCAGCCGCAAGCAGTGTCATCGGAGCTGCGCGTAATGACGCATATCAATTAATTATGAAGGCTACATTTGTACCGTCGTCCGAAAGGACTCAGACCCTTTCTCAGTACGTGTAAAGAAACGAAGGAGGTTAACTTTATTTGGCCTCTGATTGTTTGAAGAGAGCGAATACGGCAGGCGGTTGCACGTGTAAAAGAAAAACAAATCTGAAGTGGACCTCAGACCACTGTCACTCCAGCTGGTGGAAATAAATTCGTTGTGAATTGTATGTCGGCATGTGGCATCAGTTGTCTGACGTTACCTTGTTTGCTGCAGCGAATACATATTATCCTAGGAACAAAACTGACGCAAGGAGCTCAGCTCGTAGTGATAGCTTCAGCCTTAAGAAATATGCAAATTCATACTTCTGGATTATTTATGTCTTAAGATAATTATACCATGATTCAAGTAAGCAAATACCAGCTGAAAACCGCTCCTGTCGAACACAAGGAAGGTGAATATGCTCCTCTTTAAAAGACTCTTGATAGAAAATTGGGCTCCCACTACTATTGTCATCACGCATCTCTCTTTCTCTTTCACTGCCACTTTCTCGCTTTCATCATAACTGTATCCTCTCTCCTTCTCTCCCATTGGCACCGTCTCCTCTCTCTTCCATCGTCACTGTCCCTCTACTACACTGATTCAGCACTCAATAATGCGAATGTGTTAACACGTAAAAATTTATGATGAAGGCGAAATGAAGACGGAGGCAGTTGGTTCCTCGCTTTTCTGTCTGAGTTTTTTAAACAGGAAGATATTCTTCTTTTTTGTGCTCTAACACTATCATTTTTAGCTGGTTCTCTTCTTTTGCTTGTCACAGGTGGGTGTGCTGCTCATAAAGGACAAATTTTGTAGGTCAGTAAAGATTTGACAGCTCATTTATCTACTTCGAAACATTTGCATACTTCGACACATATGAACAACAAACAAGTACGCATAATATTGGATTAACCTCAATTGCCTCCCACCCAACATAAGCTCACTCTACACTACTTTACATAAAAATGCACAATATTATACGCTGCACATAAAGTATACCAAAAAATGTAGTGTTTGATTTACAAGACAAAGAATTTCGTGTGGCAAAATTAGTTTTTATAAGGTGCTCACGCCGTCGGGTGGGACCATCGAATAATATCCAGGTCAAGACAGCCTATACAGAGTGAAGAACAATTCGCCCACTCGGACCTCGCAGCGCGATTCCTGACATACTAGCGATACAAAAGTACTCCTCACACAATTTCGTACTGCACATATTTCCGGCATTAAACAGACGTTAAAGATTTTAAACCTGGACACACTGTAATCATCTGCACGGCAACTACCTCTCTCAACAAGTACAGTAACGCTGTGCACTTGGTGCAGTGGGTAGTGTTTTGGGTTAACATGCAGGAGGTCAAGGGTTCGATTCTAGGTCGAGGCGTACATGGTTTTATTTGCCAGTTTCATTCTCCATTTAATACTGTAGTACACACTGTTTCTTAAGCCAAATATGGTAAAAATTATGTATGCACAAAGGAAAATGGTTTTACTTTCACTTTTATGCACAGCCAGCACGAAACTACTGAAATATACATTGCCCTGAAACTCTTTCCGACAGTGCGTCTGCGTCTCACAGACATAAAAACTTTACATTGGTGTATATCAGATGCATAAAATCTTAAATTAATTTTATGTGTGCTTAGTTCAGATGATTTTGCTTTCACAGTAGTATATAGTGCGTTGAGTATTTGTGTCGAGTTCGTGCTCCATCTGAAGACTTGAATCTACTGCCGGTTTAATTATTTTGGAAAACAATGTATTCTGAATTATTGTTCGTTTCTTTCCGAATAAGTATCATGACATTAACAGAATGGCGAATATTTCGATGCACTGTGTATTTATGTTTGAGTAATGTGTGGAAAATGAGAGTGGTGTCCGTAATGGTGGCACAACAACAACAGAAAGTAAGAAAGCCGAGAAGATATTCCTTAGTTTGTACATCAACATGAGGGCTGTAACACAAAGTAAGGGCAGAACAAAGTGTTAAAAATACCGAATAACCTTTACCAGTGAAATGGCACAGAAACAAACAAAATTTATGCATGTGGTGTGCATTCTTTCGGATATGTCCGGAAGAATGGAAACCACACAAATTTATAATTAAGGAGAGGACGGCCAATAATGTCTTCAATGCGGATGTACACGAAGCTCGAACTCTTATGATAAACACTGTGTTCGGATGGCTTAATCGTTAGTGCATCTGCCTAATAAACAAGAGACCCAGTTTCAAATCCCGATCCGGCACAATTTTTCAACTTTCCCCATTGATTTAAATGAATTCCCAGTTGCAGCCAATGTCTGTAATTCCTTTTAACCTTAAACAAAATTCAATTTGTTAACTACACGAATTAGTTACAGTGACATTGAAAACATAATAACTTCAGAAGGCACTGTAATCGACAACTGCAAGAGACCGGGGAATGACAGAACAACGGCATAATGAGCTGGTTGAATAAATTTCAGCGCCAAGTTTTAAAATCGTTGTGATTTATATTCCAAAATAAAAGACCTTAATTCAGTTAGCCAAGCGAATACAAATCCAAATCTGTATGGCGGTAACAACAGCAGTGCTGTAGGTCACCTCAGCTGCTGACACTGAAATCGGAACCCTTCCTTTTTAACGTTGCTGGTACAAGCCGGCTGGCCATTGCACCATTACTCACTGACATAAGCACGCAATGACGTGACACCACTCCTGTCTCCGCGTATGTCCGACACGTAAAACGCGTCCATCATTTCAGGTGACAATGTGTGTGCACTTTTATGACTCTCGGCGGCTGAGAGCGAGCATATTTACTCAACTAGTGGCTGTGCCCCTAACGAAAATAATTCATCCTATCCATTGACGTAAATAAGAAATTTCTTTTACTATTAAAAGTATGTACGTAACAAAAAAAGGCCAAATGCTTGAAGGGAGGAAGATAAAGAAAGTACCCTTGCTTTTGTGGCTATCTTCCGATTTAGCTGTTTTATATATATATATATATATCAGTCACTCTTTCTTCCATCACTAGCGTACTAAACCGAGCGAGGTAGCGCAGTGGTTAGCACTCGGGAGGACGACGGTTCAAACCTGCGTCCGGCCATCCTGATTTATGTTTTCCGCTATTTCCTTAGATAGCATCAGGTAAATGCTGGGATGGTTCCCTTCCTAATCCGAGCTTGTGCTCCGTCTCTAATGACCTCGCTGTCGACGGGACGTGAAACATCTCCTCCACTAGCGTACTGCAGATTAAGAGTGTCTTATTCCGGATGAATTTCACATTTTGTTTCTTTCTTTGCGAAATATCATCGGTGGTCGTTCTGTGAACGTGCCCGTTTACTAGAGAGTCCTTCATAAGGCGCCTTCGTTTTATATGTCAAATTACGAACTTCATTTCTTTAAAACATGTTACATTTTTAATGTTGATGATGATATCTTGCATATGACATGCAAGAACTTGGACCGCGAAATTCGCACTGACTGACTGCGTGACAAGCCCCCACTTGCATTGTGACAACAGCACGTCTACTTTGTCCTTGAATTCGCGGTCGTCTCGAATCAGTGATTTAAGATAACACCACAGTAAAAATAGCTGGGGATTTTGTCACATATTGTTCACCACTGCACCGAGCAAAGTGATCAGGGAATCCGTCGTGGAAAAATACAGTTGTGCGAGGGAGGTGTGACAGGTGGCGTCATTTTGCTGGAGCCACAACACTTGAGACTGAAACGAGGTCACAAGAGATCTCTTCTCACCGGACGATATCGGTTTCCATTAACTGTCACCGACTGTCTTGACTCATCTCAAAAAAATAAAATAAAATAAAAGGATGATAACGCCGCCACCAAAGGCCACACCAAGTCTTCACCCGCTCTCGAGGCCGCATCTCGTGGTCGTGCGGTAGCGTTCTCGCTTCCCACGCCCGGGTTCCCGGGTTCGATTCCCGGCGGGGTCAGGGATTTTCTCTGCCTCGTGATGACTGGGTGTTGTGTGATGTCCTTAGGTTAGTTAGGTTTAAGTAGTTCTAAGTTCTAGGCGACTGATGACCATAGATGTTAAGTCCCATAGTGCTCAGAGCCATTTGAACCCGCTGTCGATGTATTTCCCTCTGTTGAACCACACACTTATTTTCCCACTCCCCCAATTGTATTTATTGAAAATCCACTGAAGTGGGAGGGCACCTCGTCACTAAAGATGTTCCTTACGAACAATCGTCTTCTTGTCATCACAGTAACCAGCCACCTAAATGTCGCCTTTTCTCGTTACCAACTTCTTTCAATTGCTGCATTTACTGAATTTTATAAAGATTGTGGCATTTAAGCCCCATGTGAACCCTTATCTTACTAGATTTGGTCATACAGTGTCGAAAGGCTTACACGTATGTCAGTGAACCGAATTTTTTTTTTTACGTAAAAATGATTTCGTGAGTTAAAAGTGCCTCGGAAAACATTCATATGCGAATTCGCGAGTGTGCAACTTCCGTAAGTCATTAAATTCGTGTGCAGATAACTGTACAAAATGGAAATAATGCTCGATATATGATGAGAATCTGCGAAGTATTATCTTTAGACTGGATCAAAACTATCTTTTTCCTTCTTTGATTTTTCTATTTAAAAACAAGGTGGCGGCTAATTATTTCGAAACTTTAATGGATTTTCCAACTTCCCATTCCATTATTCATAGCTGAATGTATGCTCGTGTCGAGCAACGAGCGTCAGAGAAGAAGGCCAGTTGGGACACCGAGACCACTGTACAAGACGCGAACTAACTAGGTGGTGAATTAGGGAACATGCAGGTGTACTGGACCTTCTCTATACGAGTTGGCCAACGTAGTCCCCCACAGGCAACAACAACTTGCGCTATTAGCATGTTCGACGCAGTAATGTGTCACGGTAGGAACACTCCTTATCTCACCCTAATTAATTGACTAGTTAGGAAGGGGCACGAACAGCTACACACTGGTAATGCAGGTCATACCGGAGAATTCGGCATACTGAAGAATATCGTATGTTCCGTTCTTCGGAACAGTGGTGGACGGACTCCTCTGGACTTAACAGCAACAATGTCCCGAACCACCGCAATGTTTTTTACGTCTCGGCTAAAACGAGGGCGCCCAGAACTATTAACGTTCACTGTTGAAACTATTTCATTGAAATTTACAATACGTTTGCGAACTGTTGACAATTTAGGTGCTTCATTGTGCCCTAGAATCGCTTTAAGACGTATCACAGTTACTGCGTAAGTTTTTCCATTCTGAGAAAATATTTTCACTATTAGGACAAGCCGCTCAACTCTAAACTGCTCCGTGGTTAGATTCACGATGAGGAAATGAGAGAAATTCAGATAAAAGCAACAATCGAAATGTTATGAAAACTGAGGTGAGGGTTACCCGATAAACAAAAGTACACTATGTGACTGAAAACCGGCGCGCATTTTGGAGGACTGCTGCTGATGCTTTCAAAATAGGAACGAAACGCGACTGGTGTAACACTCTCAACTTAAAATTACAAATTGATTCAAAGAATGAGATTTTAGATCTATCAGTAAATGAATCCAAAGCAGCCAACAAGTTGTAACAACAGGTGATTTTCTTCAACTTTTGAACATAGTTTGTGGCACGTAAACCAATCTTCTTCAGAGATACACATAACCCGAAGAGAATTTAACAGTATTAACTACAAACCCGTAAACATGCATGTCAAAATTATTCGTCATACAGAGATTAGAACCTCACAAAGGGTTGGAAATATCATATATGTCATAAAACATAAGCAAAAGAATAAAAACTAGTAATTTCACATTGGGAAAACACCAAATAATGAAGCGATCTGACATTCGTCCAATTAAAATATGTTGTCAGTCTACGTCACTGTATACAATATTAAATATACTGGCGTCTATGAGTAGGGCTTGACGAGTAACAATAGTTAAAATCCTGACATGAAAACAATCAAATAAAATGTCAAGTCATGTTATGAGCTACACGCCGACTGACAGGAAGCAGAGTGCGTGAACGCCAGGAAAACGAGGCAGGTGGAGCCTTCACCGAGATCGAAGTACGCATGCGGCACAAACGGCCAACAGGCCAACAAGTGGAAGGGGGAGGGGATGAGAGAAAAGTGAGTAGTAGAGAAAGGTAACGGATGCTATTGTAAAGTGAAATATGCCAACTTACATTAAAACCCTACAAGATACGAACAGCAATGTAATTAATGCGTGAACATGCATTTCATAAACGTACATGACAAGACAGATATCAGTGCATGGATCATTGTATAGAGGGGAACATACGGTAAGAAGGGTGGGTGGAATGACTGTCCTTACAAAATATAAAATGAGGAAATCCAACACGTACGATTATGCACAAATAATGTACCTATATTACAATTTTGAGGACTGAGCAACTCGCAAAGGCTACCGACAACCGTATGAAGATTTTATGCACACTATAGGTTTGGAGACTTCAAGAAGTTGTCTGCAAGAAACACGCTGCTGGTCATTCAGAAAATTTCCCTCGCCGAGCACTAGATGTTTAAAGATCTCAAGTTCTTGCGTCCTTTGACTTCTGTGTACAAAATAATTTTCTTAATTTTTCCAGGGTTTGGCCAGCAAACGTGGATTTATGTATATAGACTATTTTCTTACTTCACGAATAGTATATAAATCTTTTTTTCACAGCTCTTCCTCTGCGGCAACCATTGCAGATAATCTTATAGACTCCTAAATTGAAACACCACTCACCAGTATTCTCCACCAGACGCAGAAAATTTTTCTTTAAAAAGTAGTCTACAGATAAGGATACGTTACAGTTATGATTTTTCATCAGAAGACGCTTAATGAAAAAAGAATATGAATTTACTAGAACCTTTGTTATTATTGAAAGAAGAATTGTTGCTCCAAGTCGAGCATTTTTGACATGTTTTATTACTGAAAATGCTATCTACCTTGCCCTTGTCATATCCATTCTTAACTGTGATATATTTATTCAAATTTAGCACATTTCGCTGATTAGAACGCGAAAAGGGAGTGGTTATCATACGGTGTACGACTGAATGAAAAACGCTAGTTTATGCGCTTTTAGATGAGTCGAGTCGTCAGTTATGACACTGTCTGATATATTTCCTCAAGGATGACATTAAAACTGAAAGAATCAGTTTCTATAAATATAGTTCAATCGACAAAATTGAGTTCTCCTTTTTTCAAAAAATGGTTCAAATGGCTCTAAGCACTATGGGACTTAACATTTGAGGTCATCAGTCCCCTAGACCTAGAACTACTTAAACCTAACAAGCAGAAGGACATCACACACGTACATGCCCGAGGCAGGATTCGAACCTGCGAACCTAGAAGCAGCACGGTTCCGGACTGAAGCGCCTAGAACCGGTCGCCCACAGCGCCCGACTTCCGTTTTTCATTTTGAAGTTCTTTCGTAAAGCTAATTTCCTCATGAAAGACATTAAATCTATTGAAGAGAAGCTCTAATTCGTGGTTATTACTGTCTAACGGAATTATAATTTCGTCAACATATCGCTGCTTTGGGCTCATTCACTGATCTCTAACTGTTGCTGAAGCGTAACCACGTTCAAAATATCTTAGATCTATATCAAAATCAAGCAGCTGTAAATAGGTTCAATACATGAAATAAATTATTCATTATAATTTCGAGCAAACGTGAATTTGGAAATTCTGAACTAGTTCGTACGGCTTCATAACAAATGACAGTGTTTGCACCGTACTGTGGTGTCTCATGGCCCATCAATTTAGTTTTTTCTGCTGGAGTGAGGGTCTCTGATGAAACTAGTAAAAACCGTTTTTCATAATATTTCGTAACGTTATGGTCCCGCTCATATTATTACAGACAGCAACCTAAGATGCTATACAGTCGCGAGTATAACAGTGATCGGGAAAGCGTAGAATAATTTTCTTCCGTTTATGAGCACCAAACTTTTGGTGATCGATATCTAAAGATGGACGTCACTGACCCAACCGGTTGCCCATGGATCAAAAGATTGGCGATCATAGGCGGAAATAAAGAAACATCTGCAAACTGCAATGATGGTCGTCTTAAAACTACGTTTAGAAAGAATTCCACACTGTGAAAGAAAAGAAACATTTTTCTTTTTTTGTCACCCACATATGTGTAAGAGTTTCGTCAGTATGTTTCCTTTTTTGATGACGTGGCAGGTATAGTCTTATACGATAAAGCATATGATTTGGTGCTGTTGCTAAATTAAAAACGTTTTATCCAAATACAAACGTTAGCAGCAGGTGCTTTTGTTCATATATCTGCAGTGTAGCTGCATGAACAATAGCTTGTACTATTAGAGTATTTATATACCCTATTTAATAAAACATTTTATTCAGACAAATATGAATGGAACCCACTGACCATGGTGACTCTTCAACGAACCGTGTACTCTGAAGCGCCACAGAAACTGGTATAGGCATGCATATCCAAATACACAGATATGTAAACAGGCAGAATACAGCGCTGTGATCGGGAAAACCCAAGTACGACAAAATGTATCTTGGTGCAGTTGTTAGATCGGTTACTGCTGCTACAATGGTAGGTTATCACGATTTAATCGAGATTGAATATGGTGTTATAGTTGGCGCATGAGCAATGGGACACAGGACCTCCGAGGTAGCGATGAAGTGGGTATTTTCCCGTACGAACATTTCACAACTCTACCGTTAATATCAGGAAGCCAGTAAAACAGCAAATCTCCGACATCGCTGCGCTCGGAAAAAGATTCTGCAAGAACGTGACTAACGACAACTGAAGAGAATCGTGCAACCATTCTGCAAATTGTTGCAGATTTCAATGCTGGGCAATCAACAATGTCAGAGTGCGAACCAGTCTACGAAACATCATGGATACTGGCTTTTGGAGTCGAAGGCCCACTCGTTTACCCTTGACGACTGCACGACGCAAACGTTCACGCCACACCTGGGCCCGTCAACACCGACATTGGACTCTTGATGACAGGAAACATGTTGCGTGGTCGGACGAGTTTCGTTTCAAATTATATCGAGCGGATGGACGCGTACTGGTATGGAGACAACCTCATGAATCCATGGACCCTGCATGTCGGCATGGGACTGTTGAGGCTGTTGTAGGTTCTGTAATGGCGTGGGGCGTGTGCAATTGGAGTGATATCGGACCCCTGATACGTGTAGATATGACTCTGACAGGTGACAGGTACGAAACCATACATTCATGTCCATTGTGCATTCTGATGGGTTGGGCAATTCCAGCAGGATAGGGCGGCAGCCCACTTCCGTTGGCCACCAAATTCGAAGACATGAACATTACTGAGCGTGTCTGGGATGCCTTGCAACGCGCTGTTCAGAAGAGATCTCCACCCCCTCGTTCTCATACGAATTTATACACAGTCCTGCAAGATTCGTGGTGTCACTTAGCTCGAGAACTACTGCATACTTTAGTCGAGTCCATGCCACGTCGTGTTGCGGCACTTCTGCGTGCCCTATTCGATATTAGGCAGGTGTAACCGTTTCTTTGGCTCTTTAGTGTACATGCCAGTAAAGTTTAGTCTCTGGGTTTTTTCTTTCTTTCTTTTTTTTATTATTTTCTGCTGACGAGTGTCAGGTATGATCCTATACGATATGAGTAGGTACTGCTGTTAAATTAAAAATATTTTAACGAAATACATACTTTAAAAGCAGATACTTTTATTTTTGTCTCTGGACTGCAGATACATGAAAAATGGTTTGTACTATTACGGCATGTATATACACTATGTACACTACTGGCCATTAAAATTGCTTCACCATGAAGATGACGTGCTACAGACGCGAAATTTAACCGACAGGGAGAAGATGCTGTGATATGCAAATTTTCAGAGCATTCACACAAGGTTGGCGCCGGTGGCGACACCTACAACGTGCTGAAATGAGGAAAGTTTCCAACCGATTTCTCATAGACACACAGAAGTTGACCGGCGTTGCCTGGTGAAACGTTGTTGTGATGCCTCGTGTAAAGAGGAGAAATGCGTACAATCACTTTTCCGACTTTGATAAAAGTCGGATTGTAGCATATCGCGATTGCGGTTTATAGTATCGCGACATTGCTGCTCGCGTTGGTCGAGATCCAATGACTGTTAGCAAAATATAGAATCGGTGGGTTCAGGAGGCTAATACGGAACGCCACGCTTGATCCCAATGGCCTCGTATCACTAGCAGTCGAGATGACAGACATCTTATCCGCATGGCTGTAACGGATCGTGCAGCCACGTCTCGATCCCTGAGTCGACAGATGGAGACGTTTGCAAGACAACAACCATCTGCACGAACAGTTCGACGACGTTTGCAGTAGCATGGACTATCAGCTCGGAGACCATGGCTGCGGTTACCCTTGACGCTGCATCACAGAAAGGAGCGCCTGCGATGGTGTACTCAACGACGTACCTGGGTGCACGAATGGCAAAACGTCATTTTTTCGGATGAATCCAGTTTCTGCTTACAGCGTCATGATGGTCGCCTCCGTGTTTGGCGACATCACGGTGAACGCACATTGGAAGTGTCCGCAGCTCGTGGTCGTGCGGTAGCGTTCTCGCTTCCCGCGCCCGGGTTCCCGGGTTCGATTCCCGGCGGGGTCAGGGATTTTCTCTGCCTCGTGATGACTGGGTATTGTGTGATGTCCTTAGGTTAGTTAAGTTTAAGTAGTTGTAAGTTCTAGGGGACTGATGACCATAGATGTTAAGTCCCATAGTGCTCTGAGCCATTTGAACCATTTGAGCACATTGGAAGCGTGTATTCGTCATCGCCATACTCGCGTATCACCCGGCGTGATGGTATGGGGTGCCTTTGGTTACACGTCTTGGTCACCTCTTGTTCGCATTGACGGCACTTTGCACAGTGGACGTTACATTTCAGATGTGTTACGACCCGTGGCTCTACCCATCATTCGATCCCTGCGAAACCCTACATGTCAGGAGGATAACGCACGACCGCATGTTGCAGGTCCTGTACGGGCCTTTCTGGCTTGGTTCAAATGGCTCTGAGCACTATGGGACTCAACTGCTGAGGTCATTAGTCCCCTAGAACTTAGAACTAGTTAAACCTAACTAACCTAAGGACATCACAAACATCCATGCCCAAGGCAGGATTCGAACCTGCGACCGTAGCGATCTTGCGGTTCCAGACTGCAGCGCCTTTAACCGCACGGCCACTTCGGCCGGCGGGCCTTTCTGGATACAGAAAATGTTCGACTGCTGCCCTGGCCAGCACGTTCTCCTTATCTCTCACCAATTGAAAACGTCTGGTCAGTGGTGGCCGAGCAACTGGCTCGTCACAATACGCCAGTCAGTACTGTTGATGATCTGTGGTATCGTGTTGAGTACACGCCATCCAAGCTCTGTTTGACTCAATGCCCAGGCGTATCAAAGCCGTTATTACGGCCAGAGGTTGTGGTTCTGGGTACTGATTTCTCAGGATCTATGAACCCAAATTGCGTGAAAATGTTATGACATGTCAGTTCTAGTATATTTGTCCAATGAATACCCGTTTATCATCTGCATTTCTTCTTGGTGTAGCAATTTTAATGGCCAGTAGTGTATTATAATGAGACACTTGATAGAGGCAAAAGTAAATGGAACCCACTGATGATGGTGAATATTCAACGAAACATATTCGTCCCAGCAAACACGGCCGTTATCCTTAACGTCAAGTGGTCGCGCCTATTCTGCTTAAACGTTTCCTCAAACTCTCGAAATAATTTCAGAGTTTTTCCTACTTGTATACGTATGTTGTACAGGTGACTAGCGTGGATAATCAGATTATTCTTCGTCGGTCATTACGTCGGGCTACCGTGCTGTCATTCTACATTAGACATCATATGTCAGATTACAAGCAACGTGTGCAGTTACCCGGATCCGGGAGACTATTGCCAGCGTGTCCGCGGCGCGGTGCCGTACCTCAGCGAGCCGATCGTGCGCTGGCCGACCGGCCGTCACGCGGGAAATGTGTCCTGTCAAAGGAAACGCCGGCCGCACCGCACGGGACGGGGCCGAAGCGGAGCGGCATCGGCTGTCGCTGCGGCCGGGGCGGGCGACGCACTCGCCAATTAGGAGGCGCCTGTGTCGCGCGCCACTCCCTGCAGTGACGGCTACCGGACCAGCTAACGAGGAACAGGTGAGCGCCGGCGGCCGCTGCGGCTCCGGGCGAGGGCGAGGTGCTGTCCGCGCGCGACAGGCGCTCACCTGTGTCCGCAGCCTCCCAGGTCAAAGCTCCAAAGTACGGCTAACGATGTGACAGCACACGTCGCGGTCAGCTGTCAGCCTTTCGGTACTGCTAGTCTTTTGATTTTTCAAGCTACGAAAGGAAATTGGTTTCGCAATTTAGTCCTAACCCGAGAAGCAGTTAATTATTCCCCCCCGCCCCCACTATTTCGCCACCACACCTGTTTCCACTCAAAATTTTTTTCTTGTGTACCTACTTACTTTCTCACCAGAAGAAGCAAACACGCAACTATAGACCGTTTTAAAGTAACTGACATTTGACCGCTAGAGGACTGTATTGCTCTTGCTAGCTATACAGGGTGGTCCATTGATACTGACCGGGCCAAATATCTCACGAAATAAGCGTCAAACGAAAAAACTACAAAGAACGAAACTCGTTTAGCTTGAAGGGGGAAACCAGAAGGCGCTAGATGACGCTGCCATAGTTCAAACGGATATCAACTGCGTTTTTTTAAATAGGAATGTTTTAATTGGACCACTTTTTTCCTTTGTGATAGATGGCGCTGTAATAGTGACAAGCGTATAAGTACGAGGTATCACATAACATTCCTCCTGTGCGGACGGTATTTGCTTCGTGATACATTAACCGTGTTAAAATGGACCGTTTACCAATTGCGGAAAAGATCGATATCGTGTTGATGTATGGCTATCGTGATCAAAATGCCCAACGGGCGTGTGCTATGTATGCTGCTCGATATCCTGGACGACACCATCCAAATGTCCGGACCGTTCGCCGGATAGTTAAGTTATTTAAGGAAACAGGAAGTGTTCAGCCACATGTGAAACGTCAACCACGACCTGCAACAAATGATGTTGCCCAAGTAGGTGTTATAGCTGTTGTCGCGGCTAATCCGCACATCAGTAGCAGACAAATTGCGCGAGAATCGGGAATCTCAAAAGCGTTGGTCTTGAGAATGCTACATCAACATCGATTGCACCCTACCATATTTCTATGCACCGGGAATTGCATGGCGACGACTTTGAACGCAGTGTACATTTCTGCCACTGGGCACAAAAGAAATTACGGGACGATGACAGATTTTCTGCACGCGTTCTTTTTAGCGACGAAGCGTCACTCACCAACAGCGGTAACGTAAACCGGTATAATATGCACTATTGGACAACGGAAATCCACGATGGCTCCGACAAGTGGAACACAGCGACCTTGCCGGGTTAACTTCTGAGGTCATCAGTCCCGTAGAACCTAGAACTATTTAAACGTAACTAACCCAAGGACATCACACACATCCATGCCCGTGGGAGGACTCGAACCTGCGATCGTAGCGGTTGCGCGCTTCCATATTATGGTGCAGCATTATGGAAGGAAGGATAATTGGCCCCCATTTCATCGATGGCAATCTAAATGGTGCAATGTATGCTGGTTTCCTACGTAATGTTCTAACGATGTTACTGCAAGATGTTTCACTGCATCACAGAATGGCGATGTACTTCCAACATAATGGATGTCTGGCACATAGCTCGCGTGCTGTTGAAGAGGTGTTGAATAGCATATTTCATGACAGGTGGAATGGTCGTCGAAGCACCGTACCATGGTCGGCACGTTCAGCGGATCTGACGTTCCCGGATTTCTTTCTGTGGGGAAATTTGAAGGATATTTGCTATCGTGATCTACAAACAATGCCTGACAACATGCGTCAGCGCATTGGCAATGCATGTGCGAACATTTCGGAAGGCGAACTACTCGCTCTTGAGAGGAATGTCGTTACACGTATTGCTAAATGCATTAAGGTTGACAGACATCATTTTGAGCATTTATTGCATTAATGTGGTATTTACAGGTAATCACGCAGTAACAGGATGCGTTCACAAAGGTACATGTATCACATTGGAACAACCGAAATAAAATGTTCAAACGTACCTACGTTCTGTATTTTAATTTAAAAAACCTACCTGTTACCTACTGTTCGTCTAAAATTGTGAGCCATATGTTTTTGACTATTACAGCGCCATCTATCACAAAGCGAAAAAAGTGGTTCAACTAAAACATTCCTATTTCTTTACGTACTACACTAATATGTAATAAAAATGGTGGTTCCTATTGAAAAAACGCAGTTGATATCCGTCTGACATATGGCAGCGCCATCTAGTGGGGCAACCATAGCGCCATCTGGTTTCCCCCTTCAAGATAGACAAGTTTTTTTCTTTGTATTTTTTTCGTTTGACGCTTATTTCGTGATATATTTGGCCCAGTCACGATCAATGGACCACCCTGTATACCAATAGGAGAATTGCACTGCCAGCTTCCAATGACTTCCCAAGAAGTAGACTCTCCGAATGCGATAATTTTGCCTATTTGAAGTCCTCACTCAAAGAGAGTTATATATCATATTTATGGTAATATTGAGCTTTTACTGGAAAAAGTAGAACATCACATGACAAATTTTTCCCTACCAACTAATGTCTGTTCACAAGTTGAGCTATTTTTAGTTTTAGAGTTGACCGTCCTTGAAGGACGTATATAAATGAATTGGCAGATGTGGTTGAAGCAAGTTTCACTCCAAAGGCTATTGTAACTCTGCTGGCGTAAGCCGTCGCCAGCACACCGGTCGGCAAAGGTGAAGCGCGAAAATCGGTAGTAGGCTCTGGATCAAGCACGCGTATCTTGAGAAAGGTCAGAGACACACCCGCAAGCAATATGCCGCCAACGCCCTCTCGACAGCTTGTATTTAGGGCACCGCAGCTCACCGGAGGGCCTCACTGACTCACTCAACCAGCTGCTGTCTGTCAGTTTACTTGCAGGCTACGACAGTACATAGGGACAAGATTAGTGAGTTTAGTGTCTCCAACAGTGAGACTAAAATTTTAATAGCACGACTACCGACATTGTTTGCAAGAGAAGTATTACTGAAGCGCTTGTACCACAACATATGTACTCTATGCCAATTAAGTAAATGTTCATGTAAATAAAGAACCTTATTAATCCACGTGTGCGTTTGTGTTGTAGAAAGAGGGTACTGGCCACTCATATCATCATCTTCCTTGCTTTCTTGGTACAGACTCTACAGTAACCTTAAAGAAAAGCACAGAAAATAAAATAGATCCATCAAATTTAAAACAGGGTGTAAAACAGGAGTAACAGTGGAAAAATCTACATTTCTGCAACTATTAAAGACATGTCTGGAAAACCTACGTCAGAAGTGGTGCGTACACGAACTGTGTATATTATTATAACCTACAAATTATGCACTACAACAAATTGTTTTCGCCGCTGTGTTGGGTAATACAAAGGGAAATTATACTTTTGTTCAAATTACATTATTCTGACACTACATTTTACAACAGTAGAGCAGAATCTATGGTTTCGAAGCATAGGTTTCTGCCCTACGACCGTAATTTTGCATTATTCGAAAGAGGGAAGGAGTAATGGATGTCGTGATTACTTATGAACTGAAGTATGCAATGTTTGAAGCTCATTTAAGTATGCCTTTCATCATAAATGGAATCAGAATGACTGTTGTCGATGTTCATGTACGAATTATGAAGTGTGACCCAAACATGAAACTGCAGCCGGTGGAATATGTAAATGACCCAAACGTGGTGAATGTGTGCCGTAGTCATTACGTCATTGAAACTTGGCTACATCATCTCGCTAAAGACAAAGGAGGAAATCAGCCTCAAGAGAACATCCTTATAGCATAATTTCAGCAGAAACTGAAATTAAGAGCAAATTTTTAACACGCGTACGGACACTGTAGACGTCTACTTCGCAAGTGAATTTCCAAACTTTTACGTGATTTCTGTAGGATATGGAGAAACTTCACACTCGCTATGACACAAATATGCACGGAATTGTAGAAAGGGTCTTTCCCGAAGCTCAAATGTGGCAAACGGAATGTGGTACACCACTTTGTAAAAATCTCTTGCCTAGTATTCCACTAATTTAATTATATTCTTAAATAGGACATGTGCAGGTAAGGCAACATATAGACTGTCTATTGAGGATGTTGGATTACAGCAGCGGTATGTGGGCGAGTGTTACCCTGTTGGAAATCCAAAGAATTTGATATTACTCTGGACCCAACAAAACTAGAAAGAAGTTTTCAAAATGCTTGGAAATGCTTTCAGAGATCTATACCGCAACGGAACTTCTCTTTCTTTTTTCGTAATTACTGTAGGAGACAGATTTTAAATGATTTTCTACCACCACAAAGTGAAAGGCGCTCAAACGGCTGCCAACAGACAGTAGTAGAAACGTTATTACATGTGTATAGTTGGACTCGTATGCTAAAAAGTAAGAAGGTTCTGTGCAGTGCAGACGGTATAAAGAACATCTAGCAGACACTAACGAAATGAAGATGTAAGACGATAGGACGAATACTGAAGAGAGTAAATCAGAAGTATCTCCAAGGTACCGGAGAGAGCCATACACAGAAAACATTGTAGGAAGAGATAGAAATTGGAACATTTACAACAAATAATTGTGGACGTAACGTGCAGTTGCTTATCTAAGATGATTAGATTTTCACAGGAGGAGAAACCATGCAGTAAATGTCAAACCCATGTGAATTATCATGACACTACCCCCATCCGTAAAAAAATACAAATCATGTTGTTGATGCACATTAAAAGCTGTAAAACATGCATACCGTCTTGTATAGGAAAGCGATTACATTT
Source organism: Schistocerca nitens (assembly GCF_023898315.1). NCBI lineage: Eukaryota > Metazoa > Arthropoda > Insecta > Orthoptera > Acrididae > Schistocerca > Schistocerca nitens. Next base: position 290,859,881 of record NC_064614.1, on the reverse strand, counting down.
ACACTCTCCAAACCACATTCTGGCGTGTGGCAGAGGGTACCTCTGGTACTTCTACATTTTTCCTCCCAGCCTGTCGCATTCGCTAGCGGTGTGTGGAAAAATCTGATTGGCGGTAAACCTCTGTCAGAGCTCATCTTTCTCTAATTTCATCGTCGTGGGTATTAATGAGTGGGAGGAAGAAATATGTTGCTGTTTCTTCCTGGAAAGTACACTCTCTAATAGCATCCGCACTGTTATAGAGCATTTTCGTAACGCTCTCGCGGCTACTAGGCCATTCTTTAGAAAACAAAGTTTCCCATTGAGTGTTCTCTATGTTTGCATTCACTAGATAAAGCGTCCAATACTGATAAACAGTAAATATATTGACCGAAAAAAACCAACACCAAAAGTAGCCAGCCGCTCTGACCGAGCGGTTCTAGGCGCTTCAGTCCGGAACCGCGCTGCTGCTACGGTCGCAGGTTAGAATCCTGCCTCTGGCATGGTTGTGTGTGATGTCCTTAGGTTAGTTAGGTTTAAATAGTTCTAAGTCTAGGGGACTGATGACCTCAGATGTTAACTCCCATAGTGGTTGGAGCCATTTGAATTTTAGGATCAAAAAGTAAACAGTGTAGAGTAATGTAATTTCGGAAATATATTTGTCTGTATAACACATTTAAGTGATTAACATTACCCAAGCTAATACCTGCGCGAAATAATCCATTGAAAATGTGAACATCTGGTACGTTAAGAACTGGTGTAATTGCTAGAATGTACATGCACTGTCTTATATGGGTGTCGGATGTAGCTTGTGGCGTGGGGTTCCGCACCTGTTGCACTTGGTCGGCCAATAGAGGGCCGGTTAGTGCTGTTTGTGGATGTCGCTGGGGTTGTCATCCGTTGATATCCGGTATGTACAGTTGGACATAGATCTGGTAATCGAGCGGGCAAGGCAACATGTAGACTGTCTGTAGAGGATGTTGGATTACAACAGCGGTATGTGGGCGAGTGTTACCCTGTAGGAAAACACCCTTTGCAATGCTGTTCGTAAGTGGCAGCACAATCACCTGACTGAGGAACAGTTTAGGAGGCAGGAAGGGTGGGATAACCGTGAGGGTGTTCCTGGTGCCATACGAAATCGCACCACGACCATAAATCCGGGTGCCGGTCTAGTTTGCCTAGCACGCATAGCGGTGAGTCTCCTAAACAAAAGACTGCCATCACTGGATCCGAAGGAGAGCCAGCTATTAGAAAATACAATAAATACAACAAACTTTCTCTCAGCCCTTCAGTGAGCTCTCGCGTGACAGTACTGAAGTCGCTAAAGGTGGTGGTTTGCAGTCAGGGGAATGCAAGTTACAGGGCCTCTGGCTCGGATCTTTCCTTGAAGAAACCAGTTTGCAACAGTTGCCTCACTGTGGCACCAGCTGCTGTTCAGACTGCTACTGCAGATGCAGTGCGAAGCCCCAGAGCCATACGCCAGCCACCATGGTCACCCCTGTCAGTAGTAGCCCGGTCTTCTTGCTACTGTACATCCTCGTGACCACTGCTGCCAGCAATCATCTACAGTGGCTTCATTCCTACCTAGTCTTTCTGCAATATCACAGAAGTAACATCTAGCTTCTCGTAGTCCTATTACACGACCTCGTTCAAACTGAGTGAGGTAGTAATAAAGGCCTACGACTCAGTTGACGGACAAACACTATTCCAGATACTTTATGAATCAGGGAGAGATGAAAACACCAGAAGACTTCTTGAACAAACGCTCACAGATACAACATCAAGATTTAAGTTTCAAGGCGAAATTTCTGAACCATTCAAAATCAAAACAGGCGTTCGACAAGGAGATGGACTGTCCCCAATTCCCTTTAACTTGGTTTTAGATAAAATAGTAAAAACATGGGAATGCACATTACAAAACAGAGGCACAAAGGGTATAAGCATGGGCCAAGGAAAGAACAAATTTGAAGTGAAATCTTTAGCCTTTGCGAATGATATGGCATTGATAACTGAGAACCGAACAGACGCAACAGTTATGCTTGATCTGTTACACGAGATTGCTGAAAAGACTGGGCTGAAAATATCCTATGAAAAAACCGAGTATACAGAATACAAACATGATATATAAAATTTATGAAAACAAAGTATGGAAAAATTAAGAGAGTGGATAGATTCAAATACTTGGGGGAGTGGATCCAAGCCAATGGACTGGATAACACAACAAATAAAGAAAGAAAGAATAAAAAAGTTAGAATTAGCATATAAAGTAACACAAAACTACTACAATAAGGAATCAGTATCCATAAAAGCAAAGACATTGTAATTCCATTATTAGGACACAAGCAATGTATGGATCAGAGTGCCTAACACTGAATAACAAAGGCAAATTAAGAGAACTAGAAAAAAGAGAGAGAAAAATACTAAGAAAGTTCTAGGTCCTGAGAAAAACAAGGGAAATAAGTGGATTAAAAGGAGAAATGAAGACTTATACAAAAATACAGAAAAGATAACAGATACATTTAGTAAGAGGCGGCTACAATTTTATGGACATTTAAAAAGAATGGAAGAAACATGGATTACAAAGATAATTTTTAATTACGTTAGTAAGCTGAAGAAAACTGTAGGGTGGATAGAAGTAGTACAGAAAGACGCCAACAAAATAGGTGTTACAGAAGAAATAATAGGTGACAGGAATCACTTCAGACTACTGACAGAAAACGCAAACTATGAAGAAGATGAGCCAAACCCTCGACCCAAGAGAGCGTGGACAGATGAGCAGAGACGAGCAGTCAGCGAGAAAATGAAGAAGTGCTGGGAAGAACGAAGAAAAAGAAACACCATAAGTCTTAAGTCGTATTCGATCCATAGCTGGCCAAATTCATAAATAAAAAAAGGCGTCTTTGTCACCTTAGAGGCATTCTTGATTAACATAAACTCACCATTTCAAATCTCAAATTTAACTAACGCTCACGGCCGTTACAGCGTGTATTTAAAACAAATCCGATTTGCATCCTCGTAGTGACTCTACTAGCGCCACTCTTATGCCATTGGCGCGAAATTTGAATAGATGTCATTGTTCAGGTGCAGAAACATGCCTACCAATTTTCGTTTATGTTGCAAAACTCTTGTTGTTGTCGCCACTTTTCTCCGTCGCTGTAGTAGGGAAGACCAGCTGCACATTTACGCGGATATCTTTTCGAAATTTTCAATTTTATTTGCTTAGATAGGCCGTGATTAAATTTGTTTACTATTATAAAATGGTTACTTTAGCATAATTTGATGTTTATACTTCTCGACATACTATTTAACAGGGCAAAATAATTTTATATAGCTCAAGTTAAATGAGCAGACGTGCCCCAACTGTGGTGCAGGTTTACACATCTATGGGGTCACGTTTGAAGGCATGTTTACACATATCACAGAAAACAATAATTGGTAAACAAAACAGGCTTGGAAGTAGATTCCGTTAGAAGTAAACGAGATTACAGTATTTCTTACACAGATTCATGTGGTAAAACACAACAATTTTACTGACAGTTAGCAGTATTTCAGGAGTACTTCCACGTATTAGCCTGATGCGGCCTACATGGATGGTTGAATAATAATTAAAACCTGGTTCATCATCGTCAGTGTTTAACTTAAAAACATAAAAAATAATATTTCTCCTATCGTGGTCCCACTTCTAGCATCTGAAACCATTCTTGATTTCTTTTTGATAGGTTGTTTCTTTCCATGCAGTAAATACGAATGTTTCATACTCATCAAATTTCTGCAGTTTATGAGAGACAGTAAGACCTGGATGGGACATTCATTGAGACCAGATTGCTTGCTAATGGACGCTTTGGAAGAACACTTTGTGAGAAGAGACTGACAGGAAGGAAGAGACATGCTATGAGGCTTCTGGCACACTCAATGCTGGGTTCTGATCAACAGGCCCTTCCTGCATGGTACGGTGACAGCACTGTAGCCATGATGTCATCAGTGACCTTGATAGCTTGCAGTCATCAACTACCTCGAATTCGTGATGTCAGCAAGATCGCGAGTAGTGGGGAACTGAGAAACTGAAGACAGCGATTGGCGTTAAACATATACAATACAAGATGACGCTAGCAGGAAATTTTGACGAATTTAAACGTGGTAACAGCATTATTTATTTTGGTAGTTCTCGGCGGGAAATCCACTTTATCTGTGAGTTAGATCCGTAGTAGTGCCCCTTGCGTGTTTTCCAATATGGCATTCATACCATATTACGTCAAGCCGATAGTCAAATGCATTAGATGTCAGCAAGACAAGAATAGTTGGGAGAAGCAAAACGCTCAGTCACCGAGTTCAGTCTTTCTGATGCCGGCTGCCTGTCTGTCTACCTTGTGACGTTTGACTACAGTCATAGAACAATTAAATTGTGAAAAACGATTTGAGATTCCGCTGTGTCTTACGTCCTCTATTTTATAAACGTTTAGCTTTGCTCCCGTGCATTTGCTGTGTAAGTACATTTTGGATAAATACTTTTGAATACAGTGCAAGAAAGAAAAAATCCAGAATGAGATTTTCACTCTGCAGCGGAGTGTGCGCTCATATGACACTTCCTGGCAGATTAAAACTGTGTGCCGGACCGAGACTCGAACTCGGGACCTTTGCCTTTCGCGGGCAAGTGCTATACCAACTTTTTTTTTTCGTTGTTGATCGTTGTGTTATGTCGTTGCGGACGTCACATGACATCCGTTAAAGATCGTTTTGTTGATCTTTCCACTCAGTTTTTTTATTACAGAGGCTAAACAGTTCTCTAGCCGAACATGCTGAGCTACCGTGCTGGCACGAAGTAAGCTGTCCAAGCACGACTCACGCCCCGACCTCACAGCTTTAGTAAGAAAAACTCGTATCATTCGGATATTTTTGATGATCCTGTGAATTGTGTTTTGCTGTAAAACATTTGCCGACGGTGATATATTGCGTTGTTATTGGCTGAAAAATATTTCCTACCAGAGCGACATTGCGTTTTATAAATCTGCTCCCTTTACCACAATGCATTTTCGAAGTTATGCTTGAATTTTTTTTAAATTTACTATCGTCATTTTGAGGTTTATAATTTTCCGCTGCCGCTATCTTTTTTTAAATTTAACGGTATTCGCTATTTTAAAATTTTAAATTTGCCGTCACACACCGCCTTTAATATTTAGATTTCCCACCATACACTAAATGGATGACTTCGTGCATTCAAGGTCATTGATGACATCGCAGAAAAATGTCCTCACAGAGTTATGAAGCGAAAACCTAATAGTAACGAGAGCTCTCTTATCGAAAATTCCAGAAGCTGTTGCAAGTAGTACAGCATTAATCAGTACTCCATAAAAGTGTTTTACTGTAAGCACGTGAAACGACTCTTCGGAAAAAACTACTTCTTAACCGCTAACAAATCAAAACAATTTCAGAGCGGAACCAGCCTCTACTGTTGGAAATGACAGCAAATAAGACATAGGGAACATACAATTAACTCCTAGACTCTGTGTATGATAACGCAGGCGTGGAAGACAACATGACGGACAACGACAGAAGCCACTGAATGGGTTCTAGAGTACCAAGTGCGATAAAATTTCAGGAAAAAATCATCATATTCGTATCGTACAGAAAAAGGGTGGACATTTTCAGCCAGGAGACAACAATATGTCGGGCGTAATTGTGAAGGAAGGTATTACGTGTGAAAGCCTAAAAATTTTGAATTACGAGGGCGTGTGAAAAGTCCGTGAAAAGTCCGAGAGATAGCACCACCGGTGTTAGTAGCATCTTTGGATAGAACGCACACCAAGGTTTCAGCCGTGTTGGTCTATTTCTTGGTGTTTGGCATTCGTGTGAATCAAGGTTCAAATGGTTCAAATGGCTCTGAGCACTATGGGACTCAACTTCTGAGGTCATTAGTCCCCTAGAACTTAGAACTAGTTAAACCTAACTAACCTAAGGACATCACAAACATCCATGCCCGAGGCAGGATTCGAACCTGCGACCGTAGCGGTCCTGCGGATCCAGACTGCAGCGCCTTTAACCGCACGGCCACTTCGACCGGCGTGAATCAAGGAATTCGAGCGATTGTCAAACAATGGCCGAAAAAGTATTTCGTATGGTGATTAAACATTACTTTATGAAAGGCAAAATACCCCAGGAGACTAAAGAGAAGCTTGATAAACATTACAGTGACTCTGTACCTTCGATTAGAACATTGTCCGCAGCTCGTGGTCGTGCGGTAGCGTTCTCGCTTCCCACGCCCGGGTTCCCGGGTTCGATTCCCGACGGGGTCAGGGATTTTCTCTGCCTCGTGATGACTGGGTGTTGTGTGATGTCCTTAGGTTAGTTAGGTTTAAGTAGTTCTAAGTTCTAGGGGACTGATGACCATAGATGTTAAGTCCCATAGTGCTCTGAACCATTTGCTTAGAACATTTTCTAATTGGTTTCAAATTTTCGGAGTGGCCATATGGGCACAAGTGATGCTCAACGTTCTGGATGCCCTGTGGAGGTTATGACTCCAGAAGTCATTGATAAAATCCATGATATGGTGATGGATGACAGAAGAGTTAAGGTGCATGAGATTGCTACTGCTATGGGCATCTCGAATGAACGGGTACATAATATTTTGCATAAACATTTTGGACACGAGATAGCTTCCGGAAGATGGGTTCTGTAATGACCCATTCCGACGCAGAGTCTGCGCGCCAAAGATTAAATTGAGAGGAATGTAGAGTAATCTCTGCAATGTTCATATTGGATTCTCTGTTTCATACTCCAAGAAGGAGTTATGATACACTTTCGATTGTTACCTTGTAGGGGATGGACGTAAATTTTGGTGTGTGCTGAAAGACAGACACCTTGTTAGTATTTATGGTTCTACTACAATTGCACTTGTACTAATTACTGTCTCTGTTACATGACGCACATGGAAAATTACGAATAAGGTGAAACTATATTAATTGTATAAACGGATGGCACAATAACGAGAATGAACATGGACAAGGATTTACAAAACTAACGTAATCGTGAGTGATGCAGCTCAGCCATAATTAAGGTAGGAAAGCGCCAACGCGAACAGCGGCTGCACCTTGGCTTAACTCCACTTAAAGCGGAACCTTTTCCTTTATATATTAAAATCCTGGTAGTGTTTGTGGCAACACACAGCACACAATTACACTTTGATAATTGCATTTTTATGTACAACAGTCGCAAAATAAGAAGACGTAGTGCGCCATCTTGTAAATTTCCGATGCGCACCAAATAACTATCACGAGATATTTTTATTAATTCAACTGCGAGAGAATTTAAACATTTAACAGTAAATTCCAGATAAAAATAATATCTTCACAATGGAATCAGAGAATTTTAATTTGATGAATGTTCATGGACACGTCACCGACTCTGACAATAGTGACGTAAATGATGACGCAATTAGTTTTTCAGCACAATATAATGTAGATGTAAATACAATTCAATTGCACTCCACAATAACAATAACGAACCACTTGCAAATGAAACCTTGCACACAATCGATGATGCACGATTACCAGATCAGATGAAAATATTTCGCGTGAAATCAGTAAACCTAGCCCGGTTGCGATTCAATCAGACTGTGATAGAAAAACAATGGTTACAAATAATGGCATAAATACAAACACACAAGCCTTGACAGTTACGCTTGAGGCGTTATATAGTCTGATGTCTAACGTTGAAAGGGTACAGTACCGCCCAACATTGAAAATAGGTACGAAATTCTTGTCAGAACAACACATTTTGTGTGTAAAAGTAACTCAATTTCAATTAATACAGCGAAGCCGGATACCAGTGTGGGAAAGAATGACAATTTATTTATTTAATTGATCACATGTGCACTACCTCAAAATAAATCCCTACATCCAGTTTGGTGAGATCTGTGTGGTGTAACTGAATGAATATATGATCATCTTTGAGTCGATCCTTTGGCTACCTTTGGTGAGATCAAAGAGATGGAAGTTACCAGAGCTTTGGAGCGTCTGAAATGTGGCTGACCAATAAGGTAGCAAGGTGCTTCTCCCACTTCGACAGAGGTGCGAGAGAACCGGAATACGGCCATGTTTCGGCACTCTGGCGCTGAACCTTCTGCTGTAAAGACCTGTTTTTTTGTTGTGCTCCGTAATGAAAGTGTGGAGGCATGGTATGGATGTGGAATATTTAAGAGTAGTTAGAACTAATCATTTCTCTTTCCTAGGAACTTTTGTGGGGAAAATTACAAAGTGAGGCAGGTAATTTTAAGGGAATTGTAGTAAACCAACGGTCACAATGAGACCACGTGTAGTTATAAGTTGAGATACTAGCGTGTGTACAATAAGCTGAAATATTTAAGAATTAATAGCGTGTGTACAATAAGCTGAAATATTTAAGAAATAGCGTGTGTATCATAAGTTGAAGTATTTAAGAAATATCATTCCGTGTGACACTAAATTTAAACTCTGAGAGTGAATCAAGGTGAGTCGGCCGTTTTTCCAGCAACGCCACTTGGCTTGCATTGCACAGGAAGACGTGCGTTTATCTCCAGAGTTCACAGTAGGAAAGTAAAATTACAAAGTGGGGCAGTGTCGTGTGAAACTGGGATAGATATTGATTGAAGTGGGAAAGCGGAAAGTGATGAAGTTGTAACCGTTCGTTGTGTAATATTTCATATTGTTGTGATGTGTATGTCTTGTAATTTGGGTATGTGTGTTTTGCATGGGAGTAGCAAGGTAGTTTCGAAAGATTTGTGGGTTATGCTTGTTCCTTCTGTATCGCTCGATCTGGAGGAAAGTTTCGTGAGGATGAATGTGAGAGACGAAGTGTGAGGTATAATAAAAGATCCACCATCCGATCCAGGGAGTGCACTGTTGGGGCAAATAGATTACGAGACCATAGTATAGAGATTCACTAACGTAAAGCCATGCCCACTGGGCGGAATTTCTCTTGTGATTTTGTTCTAGGTTGTAGAATTTGTGTGTTTAGGAATAAATCAAATAGTGAATAGAAAGAGATTGGTGGCCTTTTTCATTAAATTGTATGTTATCATAATGTCCCGAATTTATATAAAAGCCGTTAAATCAAAGACAAAAAGTAAGTGTGGTATTGCCAATGCGTAGTGTGCAGTCAGAGTTCTATAAATCACTGATAGTCAGATGCGTGTTTCCGTTGCGTATTATTCATGCAGGAGGATAATTTGTAATTAAATAGTAAGATACGAGAATTCATGTTGCTCAATAAATTAAGGAAGAATCCACTCGCTTGGCAAACCACCCATCTTGCAGGCCTGACTGCTTGATGCCACAGTATGAGAAAGGCAAGTGGGTGCCTCTCAACGTGATCACGCAATTATCTGATTTAAAGATTAGTCACAACACAACGAAAACAATACTGTCCAATCTAGAAATCAGCCACAACACAACGAACACAAAACTGTTGAATCTAGAAATCAGCCACAACATGACAAACACAAAATTGTCAAGCATGGAAATTGGGTTCCGACAGCAGTTTTCAAGTGTAAACACGCAATTTGAAAATATGCACGAATATTTCGATCAACGCTTAAATAAGCTCACCAATGTAATCGATCAAAAGATCGAAGACAAGGTCATCAAAACAGTCAATAGCGTATATAATGTATTGGCAAATGATTTAGAAAGGAAATTTTCAGATCTTACAAACAAACAGGAACTGTCAGAAATCGTAGAAACATACAATCAAACACAAACGGTACAAAAAGAAATACATGAAAACGTAGAGGCTATTCAATTAAATTTAACCAGAGTACACAGTCCGTATGTGAAGAAATACCTGACCAAGTTAATAAAGTTAACGAAGAAGTTCGTCTTCTGAACAGGAAACTCGACGTATTAACGCGGACATTATCAAAATAAATGAAACTATAGAAACCGTTAATGTAAATGAATCAATAACTGACCGGGAAACAAAACTTTTTGAAAAATTAGGTAATGAAGTCAAAGTAGCCAGGACAGAATACGTAAGGAAATTGCGGGCAGACAATGTTTCAAATGATTTCCCTTCGTCAGGCAACAGGCAGCGTGACACTTATTCGCCCCTGCCAGGTCACCATGTCAATAACGCAGAATATCACGCGCCCAGTCCGGTGTATGTGCACACCCCGGCGCGGCGCAGGCAAACAATGGCTATTCGCCAACGCGGTGCTGCAACACGCACTAGGCGTGCCGCCTTGCATCTCGACGATTCCAGTCAATGAGAGCCTGTTAAAACATACACAGTTTCCAGTTTTCTCCAAGAGCATTTAAGAATGTCTTACCAAGAAACTGGATTGAGGCACAGAAAATTAGATATGTAAGTAGGCTTCACACAAGGCGACGCACTTTTGTGAGCCACAGATATGGCAGAACAGTGCGTCACCTACTAAGAATTTGAACGGGCTTTCTTTGAGAAATATTGGTCTACTGGGGTCCAAGAAAGACTGCGACGTGATGTATTCAACCCACAACCGTTCAACCTCAAAAACGGCGGGTTGAGAAAGTATTTCGAAAAGTATTTGAATAAGACTCGCTAATGGAACAATCAAATACCCCACTTAGATATTTTCAAAATTCTACCAGCGAACTTACGCGAAAAATTGATAACTATACCGGAGAACGACCTTGAATACTTTCTTTCCGTGCTTGACTCAATTGATCTAATATAAGAAGTGGAGCCGAGCACAAGTAATCGGAATGAACACTCCGGAACCAATCAAAACAACGTTAACGGATATCATTTTAATGGCAGTGGACAAAACCAACATAGTTGGCATCCGTATGCGACAAGGCCAAATAATGGAAACCGGGATTACGGAAATCGGAGGAATTCGGCGCCACAGAGACATGACGATCGAAGATATAATACAGATTACGGTCCACGCCGGTATGGAAATAATAGAGATAATGTGAATGATTGGTCAGGCCCGCGTGATGGAAGGCAGCACACCAATGAAAATTACAATAGTTACAGTAATAGGAATGACCGACCAAGGAGAAATAGTGACGGCCGGCCGCAAGAAAATGTTGCATGCAGCGATCCGGAAACTAACTGGCGACAGAATAACCACTCAGTACACTTCGTAGAGGTAAGGGACAGTAGTCAAGCAACGCCATTGTCCGCCACGGTAAATAACAATCGGTCGCAATGAGCCCCCACCAGCCGACCGATTTCACAACCGGGGGCACAAACACACACACATTACATCTTAAACAATTATATTTAAGTTATCAGGATGCTACCGTCCAAGAGCCATGTGAAGAAGAGATGAAAGTACCGAACAAGGTAAGTGACCTCGTGCAGGCTGTAATAACAGCAAAGATAGGGACTGTAATTACCAAAGTAATTTAGGATACTGGCACATCTACGAATATTATTTCTAACAGTTTATTTAAAGAAGTTTCGAAAGCATTAAAAGTACCAGTGTTGCCAACTGAAAATTGTAAAATCTTGACAGCTGTAGGTAACAAGTCAAAAAGTATTAAGTGTCAGACGCAAATACCTGTTACCATTAGTGATGTCAAAATAAACTCTATATTCTTAATCGTTGACACTTTAATCGTCAGTTGTATTTTAGGAATGGAAGTTTTCCGGCAGAACAGGGTGAAAAGTATTTAAACCGACAAACTCCGGGAGGTTGTAGGGGGCATCAAAACAAATATTTTTTCCAAATGTCATTTTTTCCTATGAGGATTATTTAAACTGGTGAAGGCCGTATTACGCTCTTCAGTTGTTAGAGGTCATATTAAGATCTTGAATTCTTAGAGTGCGCATTACTCTCTTCAGTTGTAGGCAACTGCTGTCCACCAGTGTAGTAGTGCATTGTCTCTGTTTACTAAAGGAGCGATACACATGGTGTCAGTACACTGATATGGGTGGTGCGTACTACATAGCGCACCACAACGGACGAGCTGCACAGCGAGTTTATCAACAACAATTTCCTAATCGCCGTGTTTCGCATCATACGATCTTTGCTGCTGTGTACCAACGTCTGCGTGAGACCGGGTCATCTAGCAGATTACCTGGACAGGGACGCCGTCGTACGCTAAGAACGCTGCAATTTTAGGAAGCTGTCTTGCACCATCTGGAGCGGGATCCTTCAATCAGCACTCGTGCAATTGCACGTAACATGGGGACGAATCAGACGAATGTAAGAACAGTCCTCGACAGCAATGTCCGTTTCACTTACAGCGTGTCTACAACCTGGAACCAGTTGATTATTCACCTAGAGCACAGTTTTCGCCGTGGTACCTGGAACAGTGTGAAATGCATCCTACATTTCAATCTTCTGTGTTGTTTACCTATGAAGCAACGTTCGGGAGTGATGGAGTCTTCAACATGCACAATTCGCATGTTGGAGTGAGGATAACCCACATGCCACAGTTACTAGGGCTTATCAAGTGCGGTTCTTCGTTAATGTGTGGATCGGTTTTGTTGGGGACTGTTTAATTGGACCGTATCTGCTACCTCGGCCATTAAATGGCAGGCACTGTTACAATTTTCTCGCCAGAGCATTGCCAGAATTGCTGGAAGACGTCCCGCTCCCTACAAAACAACTCATGTGGTTCCAACATGACGGGGCGCCGGCACGTTTCAGTCGCCGTGTGCGTCGATTCCTGGACCGACGGTTCGCAGAAACCTTGGATTGGCAGAGGTGGTCCTGTACCATGGCCTGCTCGATCCCCAGATATGCCCCCTCAGGACTTTTTTGTGTGGGGAGAGATGCGCAACCTTGTTTACGCAAGTCCTGTTGCATCAGAAGAGGATCTGGTTGCCCGGATAGTAGCAGCAGCAGGAACAATTCAGGTTACTCCTGGAGTTTTTGCTTGTGTCAGACCGAACATGATCTGACGGTGTAACCTTTGTTTACATGTCAATGGAGGCATTTTTGAAAATCTACTGTAATTGAAATTGGGCTGTGTTAATGTGTTGTCTCTTGGTCATAAAAAATCGATAAGTGTTTGTTGGTTTAATTAATTTGTCGTCAGAGAAATCTTCCTCTACCGGTTTAAATACTCCTCATAGGAAAAAATGAAATTAGGGAAAACTGTTTGCTTTGATGTCACCTCCAACCTCCCAGAGTTTGTCGGTTTAAATACTTTTCAACCTGTACAAAGTAAACATCGACATAGGCAGTGGACTTTGCTATTTCCGAGTGGGCAGTCGTAGTGTGAAGATCAATTTGTGACGTCAACAATAGAGCGTAATGGCCAATTACAAAAACCAGCTGAAGTAAAATTAGTATACCCACAAGTGTTATTGAGAGATATTCCTTTCCCCGAACAATTAGAAATAATTAACGAACAGGTCGCCCACGAGAAGTTAGTAAAATCCATTTGTCTTTTAGAAACTCAACAAAATTAATTATCAGATCTTATTTATGAATACCGCGACATTTTCAGAAAACAGCCGACAGTAATCAAAAATTATGAATACAAAATGGAAGTCTACCCCCATAAAACGTACTGCCATAAATCATATACGATACCATGGGCAAAGAAGGAAGCGGTTCGCAAAGAAATAGAATGGTTCTGTGGAAGGTGATAGAACCTTCGCATTCACTCTACTGCAGTCCCATCCTAGCTGTCATCAAACCTGACAGATCAGTCCGATTAGTACTTGATGGGCGGGAAATTAATAAGATCATCGTACAAATACGCACTAGGTCGGAAAACGTAGATGAGCAGTGGCTTAAATTCAATGGAGTGAAGTATTTAACACCCGTTGACGTAAAGGCTTCGTATTGGCAAATAGCCCTACATAGTGATAGCAGTAAATCTACTGCGTTCATTCATGCTAGCAGAAGCTATCAGTTATAAGTACTGCCATTCGGACTCGTGCTGGTGTGTTTATAGAGGCTTTAGACAGAGCATTAGGTCCAGAACTGATTAGCAGAGTGACGTTGTATGTAGACGATCTCTTGATAGCCAGGGAGACCTGGGAAGACCATGTAGAACTGGTACACAAGGTGTTCCAAAAGTATTTCCCCTCGGCACAAACACGTAAACAATTGAAAGCTTTTCTGGGGGGTCACGTCATTTTTTCGAAAATTCTTGCCCAAACAGTACTGAATAGTGATTCCGTTCTCAAGCTTTTCAGGAAAAACCACACATGATTGTGGACAGAAAAATGTGAGGAAGATTTCGTAAAAATCAAACAGTCGCTCATAAATGCACCCGTTTTGAAGCATCCCGACATGAACTACAAATTTTGTTTGAGCACGGGCGCCTCATGTCAGGGATTAGGCTCTTGTCTGTTCCAATTAGTAAATGACAATGGATAACAGAAAGTAAACATAATTAGTTTTGCCAGTAGAACCTTAACGGAATGTGAAAGAACCTATTCGGCAACTGAACTCGAAGCTTTAGCTGTAGTGTGGGCTTTCCGCAAGTTCCAGTACTATCTGTGGGGAAGGCACACACGAGTTCAAGAATGAAAACAAAGGACTTGTTCCTTCCAACTGATTAATGCCACAGGGTGTGTGTCAGTAAAATGCAAGATAAAATCGCCACTGTGTGTGGTCAAAAATTTTGCAACTTTCGTTGATATCTTTTCCTGTAATTAATGTAAACAGTATATTGTATGTGTTATATGTTATTCCATTTCATGTGATATATTTTGTATTTCATGCCAAGTCCCGTGACTTACAAAATTGTGGATACTTGGGTGCATTGACCAGAAGCATCGAGGGGAATGAATCTCAGTACAAAAATGTAAAAAGTGCTAATGCGATAAAAAAGTGTAGTGAAAAGGAAAGTTTCGATCGCAATACTCGCGGTTAATGTGTCGTGTGTAGAAATTAAAATTGTGCAAAGTGGTGCTACGTTGCAAGTATCAGCGAGCCTAAACAAGTGACATCGAAAATTGAAGCTTGTATCGTGAAAAGACCATGGCGACACATTAAAAGAAGACAATGCCAAACAAGTTTGACATGGTACGCTTCTTACCTGGAACTGCATCGACGGGATCGTCCCCAGCCTCGCACATAGTTCGGTGTGCTCTTCGGGGCACATATCCAATGTACCTCGTCGTATCCGGTCTAAGTACTGGAAGGAACTACATAAAGCATACGCATACTGAGGTTGGGAAGTCTAGACGCTAACCGCACGTTGGTGTGTATTTGCTGCACTGGCGCGCGTCATCAGCCAACGTCGCCCACTAACGGACGACTAAGCAATCAGGCGCGCTTATCGCCTGCCCATATTCAACACGGGCCAGCGTACTAAACTCGTCGCCCCAGAATAAACACAGAAAGCAATACAAGGATATAATTTTCACCTCTGATGAGGAAGGAAACATTTGTAAATAACGTATTCTTTGTATATTTTATTTTATATTCTTTACTACATAAAGTAGCTTTCTCAGTATAAATCAAAATTTTGTATATTAGGATTAAGGTTTGTAAATATTAGCATAAGTATGCCAAAAAACTGACACACACTCAGTAATACGAAAGAATTCACAGTGCCATGAAAATGAGACCGTAAAAATGAAGTTTGTAAATAAAAGACCCCCGAACCTATCAAATTCAAGGTCGACTACTGTATCCTGGCAACCAAATAAAATTTTCTATTGACAGTATACAGTAGGGGGGCAGTTGTAATGACACATTCCGACGCAGAGAAATACAGTGCTTTAAAGTCTGCGCCAAAGATTAAATTGAAAGGAATGTAGAATATAATCTCTGTAATGTTCACATTGGATTCTCTTTTGTTTCATACTCCAAGGAGGAGTTAAGATACACTTTCGATTGTTACCTGGTAGGGGATGGACGTAAATTTTGGTCTGTGCTGAAATGCAGCAACCTTGTTTGTATTTATGGTTTGTGCGACGATCAGATCAAGTATTATTGTCTTTGGAATACAAAATAGTGAAAAGTGTCTACGTTTTACGAGAATTATTTAAAGCGACGTAGCACTATATTCCTTTATTCCCACCGTCTTCGTGAAGGGAACCAATGCCGACTTAGGAAGATACACACGGTCAACAAAGAGAATAACATCGTTGGCTACTAATAAATTAATATTGTGGCAGAAGGACTAATTCTGCGTCTAAGGTGAGAACTCTGAATAAATCAACAATGACGTAGAATTCAAAAACATTATTAATCGGAATTTTAAATTATATTACAGGCAAATTTCACACAGCACTGAATTTGTCCGCATTCAAGCCGGCCAATACAGTCCGTAAAAAAGCCTTTAAAAATTCTGAAATTAAAGGTCTATATCCATAATTTTTTTTCTCTTTTCAAAAAATCAATAAATTTAATTTGTTTATTTATTTCGCCACAGTTCCGCGATTGCTCACGCTTGACCAAAACCGGGATCGTGTGACGTGTTGCAAGGATAGTTTGCAGCTGTTCAGGAAGAAACCGCAGGGCTTAAAGCGTCGTTTCGTCACTGTGGATGATACATGGATATATTACTATACTCCTGAGACCAACGAACAATCTAAACAATGAGTTACCAAGGGAGAATCTGCACCAAAAAAGGCGAAGACCATTCCTTCGGCCGGAGAGGTTATGCCGACTGGCTTTTGGGACTCGCGAGGGATAAACCTCAGCTATTATCTGGAAAAGAGTGAAACTATTGCAAGTGTATATTACTGATTGTTATTGAAGCGTTCGAAAACCGTGGTGCAAGAAAACGCCGGCGATTGGACCGCAAAAAAGTCCTATTCCATCGGAACAATGCACCAGGACATACCTCAGCAATTGTGGTCGCAAAATTAATGGAAATAGGATTACAACACGTTTCACATCCCCCCTATTCTCCTGACTAAGCTCCCTCGGACTACCATTTGTTCCCCAATTTGAAGAAATGGTTGGCGCGACAAATATTTTATTCAAACGAGGAGGTGATTGCAGCAACTAATAGCTATTTTGCAGTGTTGGGAATTCCTATTATTCGGAAGGTACCAACAAATTAGAACAATGTTGGACGAAGTGTAAGTCTAAAAGGAGACTATGTTGAAAAATGAAAACAGTTTATACCAAACACGTAAGCAGTTTCTATTTCTGCACTGACTTTTCAAACGCCACTTGTACGCCATTTCTGAGTCCTGCCAATAATTTCTGTGGATTCATGAATGCTAAGTAGTTAGCTGAGGCTAACAATAAAATGATTAAAAGTAGAAAGAGCAATGTTAGATGAAAAAGGAGGCAAGTGTGCCAACTGCAAATTTACCGCTTCTTGATACCCGTGTGCTTACTGATGTAGTTTCCTCTATCTCCTCAAAGACAATTTGTTTCAGTACGAACGCTGCAATTATGTTATTCTTCGGTATTTCCGTGTTGATTTTCGTACGTCTGTCCGACTATTGATGTCCCTTCGGATGCTGCTGTTGCCTCTGTAATTTATTTTCTTCCCGCCGTAGAACTTTTCTACGTCTTTAATAATAGCACAATGATTACTAAATTGTAATTCGAATAGATAATCTCCGTATCGTAAGCGAAAAGATCCCTTTTTCCCCACAGATGTGGCGCCGAGTTTTCCTTTCCATGCAGTCATGCCTTGTTTCAATAGAATGGCTATGAATAATGTGCGAATGAGTAACAGAGAACAGCCATTAGACCGCTGTTAGTATTGCATTGTATTGTATTAAACCGGAGACCTAGAAACGACGGAGAGGCTTCGTCCCGCCGTAGTCCTCAATAGCTGACAACCCCACAATTGGCTACAGCAGTCCATCCAACCCACCGCTTCCCACACCGAACTCAGGGTTATTGTGCGGTTCGGCCCCCAGTGGTCTCCCCCGGGAAAGTCTCATACCAGATGAATATAACCCCAAATGTTGGCGTGATAGAATAATTATGGTGTACACGTACGTGGAAACGATGTTTACGCAGCAATCGCCGATACAGTGTAACTGAGCTGAATAAAGGAAACCAGCCCGAATTCGCCGAGGTAGATGGAAAACCGCCTTTAAAACCATCCACAGGCTGGCTGGCACACCGCACTTCGACCCTAGTGCGCCGGGTGGATTCGTGCCGGGGAACGGCTTGCCGGACGAGCGCTGTTAGTATTACCCTTTTGGCCATTAAAACTGCAATACCATGAACATAATGTGATACAGAAGTCCTATTTGCTTTTCAGTAACAAACGATTGAACATGCAATAGATTATCAAATGATTAGTTTTTCAGTGCAGCTGCACAATATAAGTAGGAATAAAGACATCTACAGTCTGTATATTAAGAAAGTTTGCCAAGTAGGTTTTTCACACAGAAACTGAGTTGTAGTTTGTGAAAAGATCATTGCTGCATTGCGTGTACGGTGGACAAATGACTACTAGCACGAGTCGGAATTCGACACTGGAATGATGTGACAATTCATCCTCATGCACACAAAATTAGTCCTGGGAGATGCGAGCAATGTATGTCATCTTGGAACTCAGAATCACCATTGGAGAACAAACGTTGTACCACGATGTGGACCTGAATAGTCAAAATGGTCACAGTCATTGACAGCGAAGCAACGTTTCAGAGTACATGTGTGACCCATGTAACACCACGATATCACTGCCCAAATTATAATCAAACACCCGTCATATTTCACTCTTGACCAAAAATTGGAAACATTGTGCTACAAGACTCGTCCGACCAAATGACACAGTCCAACGTTTAATGTCTTCGGCACAAACGTTTTCCTATTACGGGCATTTCCATGACTGACGTACACTTTTGTAATTCCAGATCACACTGCAGTTACTAGCTGATGGAGTTCCTTTCGTGTTGTTTTGGTGCTGACAGGGTTCGCGAGAGCGCCATTCATTTCTGCGGTGACTTTGGCAGGTTTCGTTCCCTTATTTTTCGTCATAATCCTCTTTAATAAGTTTCTGTCACGATCGCTCAGCATACATTTTTGTCCGAGTTGTTGTTTGCGCATGATTTTTTTCCGATTTCCCGGTAGGCGGTATAAATCCTCGACACGGCGCCTCTTACAACACCAAACAGTTCGGCTGTCTTTGTCACGGAAGCACCCACCATACGAACAGCAAACAGCTAGGCGTTCGGGGTCGCTAAGCTCCTGTATAATGCACTCACAACCTCACCGAACACCGTTTTGACGACGACGGACACTTGCAACGTATCAAAGACACTGCACAGTTGCAGTTCGTGGTCAAATACAACAGCGCAGCCTGCAACCTACGATAGCGCCTGCATTTACATTTAAGCAAGCATTTCACATGGTGTTTCCATATTTTTATCCGACTTCTGTATGAGGCAGTACTTGTTACACAGCATGATTACCTCTAACTCGCATAGCCAAGCCACAGCCATTACATTTGAGATGTGTTAAGATCGTTGACTGTGCCTATGAGGTCTTGGTAACGATAACATCCAACAAGATAACGGAAGACCACATTCAGTCCACGCTGCTCGGACCTATTTCGATACACAGTGTGTTCGACTTTTGTCCTGACCACCAAATTCTCCAGATCTCCAAGCCAAGGAAAACATTTGGTCATGGGCTGTCGAAAGACTGTCACGCCACCAGTCTGTCTGCTGCTACCATGGATTGGCATTGATCTGAAGCGGCTTGGACTGAAGTACTCGTATCTTTCATCCAATATTAATTGACTTGTTTCCCAGACAGAGTTGTTGCTCTGGACACTGAATTTCGAACCATTTACACTCGCAAAGCACATATTCTTTCGAAAGAAAACGCACAGAAAGAAAAATCTCAGTATATACTATTCTTCAAGGTGTTACATTTTTAATGACCGGATGTGTACATATGTGTTATCAGACAGTAATAGGTGAAACTTGGTCTTCAGTTATGAACTTTTTACAGTTGCATGTATGTGACGCTATTCAGCTATTTTGCTGCAGTAGTATGAAGGGACTGCTCCAGTACTATGAAGGGACTCAGTTTCAAGTGTTAACAATAAACACTGGAGCAGCGATAGATTTGTTTGATTCTTGTACGTGAAGAGCGCCTTGCGCCATTTTCTGGTGCCGGATCTCGAGTCTGTGGTGGCATTAGTACATTACCAGGTCTGTGCTTTTATGAAACAAGGCGTGGCCGCTGTTGGTCTGTAATTTGAGGAGCAATACCTTGTTTGCGTTCACTGTGTATACATAAACTCATATCTGTATGAGACTAGTGAATTCTCCAAAATCGTTTCAGTTTATTCATTTGGAAAAACTTCTAAAAATTTCTGTTTGTTTTACCTTATGTATCCGCTCTGGTAACTGATCGATACTGTTCAAAAAATTAAATTGTAGTTGGTGCGAGCCCACACTTCCACGTCCCAATCTCTCACCGATATCCCTTACTAAGGTATGTGCATCCTTGCATGTAACAACAAATCTAGTGGATTCACAGAAATGTGTCTTATAGGGAGAACAGACGATAATAGTGAAAGAGTGGTGTGCTGTAGTCAACGTCTGAGAGCTTTGACGTAATTTAGTGGAAAACGTATAACGTGGTCATAATGAGTCCCTTCATCGCTCAGCACGCCATAGCAGTGTGCACATTCGTGTGCTGTCGTGCCGCTCCATGCGGCACTGCCGGCCGTGCTGGACACGATATCGCATTGAGCAGTGCAGCGCCTGCTGTGGAGAGTTCCCATCTCTCACCAATGAAGTAAACTAAATTCCATCCGAACAGGCAATGAAAGCCCAGCGGCACAGACCGGCCGCCACGTCATCCTCAACCCACAGGCGTCAGTGGATGTGGATATAGAGGGTCATGTGGTCAGCACACCGCTCTCCCGGCCGTATGTCAGTTAACGAGACAGCAGCTGCTACTTCTGAATCAATTATTTCCTCAGTTTGCCTCACAAGGGCTGAGTGCGACCCGCTTGGCAACAGCGTTCGACGGATAGTCACCCATCCAAGGGCTAGCTCAGCGCGACCGCGCTTAACTTCGGTGATCTGAAGGGAACCGGTGTTACCACTACGGCAAGGCCGTTGGCTTATCTCTCAGCAATAAGTTCTTAAAATAAAGTCTACTTTGAATATTACTTAGTGCTGACGTTCCTAAAACTGGGATAAACTGCGAAGAAAAACAATTAAGAACTTCTTTTGTGAGAAGGTATGTAACAAGAAAATCGGCTTTCCGGCTCCTGAGATGTCGATGGACCGATATGACGAGGTTCAGTGGCCTCACTGTCAGACAAAGAGAGAGGAAACTTACTCTCACTACCACCCTCACTACCGCTTTCCCCAAGAATACCTTCATTTCCTCGTCACACAGCAAGCGCTGACACATTTTCAAATAGAATGCAACGATACATATGAAGCAACGAGGCTGACAAATTGGCGCTTCTGCCATCTGAGTCACATTGAGAAACCACCGGTAAATCTTACAATCCGCTTCGGACGCTGTAGGTGTCGTCGTGTTACCACGTCAATGGCGTTTACTAATACAACCTCGAAACGAATATATCCGACTTCACCACTCCTGTCACATTTATCCGTAGTTAGCCCTAGAGGTATGACGTGCTCAAATACATACTCTCCCATCTAAACTGTATCAGTTTTACATCTCCTGTTTCTGTAATAACTATGAAAGGTAGATAGAGCTTTCATTTTTGAAGCATTTGATAATAGCCATACGTGGCAATAGCCTTATAGTTCACATCTCGAAAATAAAAATACGGAAATTCTAAACAGCCGAGTGCAGAGAAATAGTTCCAACCTTGTGGAAATACGGCACAGTATTATGTAATACCGACCTCGCAGAAGCGACATATAACGCCGATCTTTGTTAAAATAGTCTACGTTCCATTCTCTCCAAGAGAATAATTGCAAGTGTAGGACCTACGGGAGCGTCATGCGCCTTTCACTACTCTGGCTGCTGCTCTAAGTAGCTAACCCGTGGTTACAAACTACTGCCAATTAACAGCTTGACTGCCCTTCCCTGTTTGACCTGTCAGTCTCACTGAAGCATGGGCGCCATTCGACTAATTTAGCTGCCCCATTTATCTTGTCTTACTCTTAAAACACCAGCTGCCGCCTTGTTCTGAAAAATGCAGTTCTCTCCTGTGTACAGACAACTATTACTGGTTCTAGTTTTTCAATGAGTGGTTTCAGCTGAGACCCACAACGATCTTCACATCTTAAAATTAGGAAACGAAACGGAGAATAATAAAAAATTATTATAGAATAAACATATTGAAAGCACCAGACTAATGTTGCAAAATGAGGTGCCATATAGCCGAGTGGCAGAGGAGTTATCACTCTACTGAGCATAAGGAGAGAAAGAGGTTACATACAGACATACCAAGTGACACTCCGTGGTAAACACGTCCACTAGCGACAGAACGACATGATAGTCACATATTCATTGTATAGTTATTTGCACAAAAATTTTATGAATTGAAAAGTGGACCATTAGTACAAAAAATGGTTCAAATGGCTCTGAGCACTATGGGACTTAACATCTTAGGTCATCAGTCCCCTAGAACTTAGAACTACTTAAACCTAACTAACCTAAGGACATCACACACATCCATGCCCGAGGCAGGATTCGAACCTGCGACCGTAGCAGTCCCGCGGTTCCGGACTGCAGCGCCTAGAACCGCACGACCACCGCGGCCGGCAGGACCATTAGTACAGTGCTTGACATAATTCATGGGACCACTAGTTCTTTCGTTATGCTGAAATGCAAAGCTTTACTTCCTGGTACAGCATATATACAGAAGACGGTGCTACGATCATACTGTTAACTCACATGTGTCTCTAGTTTATCTTGCAGGATACAATAACAAAGACGTGGCAACTGTACTGAAGATAGGAATCAACAAAAAATAAATTTCAAGCCAAAACTGTTTAACGAAAAGGACACTTTTCTTCTGCCATAAAACGTGGAAGGAAAGTAGTCATCTACGAATATCACATCCAGTAATATCAACGTTGTTCGTAATGCTCGCCTTTTATTTGTAACTTTATTTACTATCTTGGCTGCATCTACAATTTCCTTCTCCCCACAACGTTAAAAGTTGTTTTCTACACCTTATCATCGTATTTTCAGGAATGGATACAGCACTACGGCTCCAGATGCTACCTATAAACACATAACTTGACGTCTGACGTGTGTAAGGAAACGGCGCATCCGTCCATGAGTGTCAGAGAAATTTATCCAGAATATGTCAAAAGTGCAAAATTTCCACTTTTCGATAATTTATTCGTTGAGATTGAATGTGTCGTGCCGCAAAGAACTATACTTGGCGGCACAAACAGGAAATTCATTCCATCTCAGAGGAGTGATAGTTGTCCACTCGATAGTTTTCTGGGGACTGAAGGGCAAGCATTTTTCTTTAAGGAATGCAGAGTAAATCTCTTGCAACTTTATTACCAGACTGCTCATCGGGCATAGCCCGTACCAGACTGCTCAGTGGGCATAGCCCTTTCACACATAGCTTCCTCCTCCGGGTGGGGGGGGGGGGGGGGGGGGCGGCATCCACCTTCCTTTGAAGTTTGTGGTGTGCCGCTTTCAGTTCATCAAATTGTGGTTACGTGTGTCCTGTATACTGATCGTAGGGCAGTCCTTGGTCTCCCTGCAGATCTGCCCACCGTCCTCGCAGACGCCGATACCAGTGTTAACAGAGTGGTGAAATTTTGTGAATTATCAGGACTCATCCCTAAACTGGTGGGGAGGGGCGGCAGACTTTAGTACGTTATAAACTGCTCTGCATGTGGGGACAACCTTCGTCCCCACCCATGAGATTTCATGTTGATTTTTCGTCAGGGTGCTGATGACCGTGATGTCGAGCGCCCCCTCAACCCAACTCATCATCATCATCTTGCAGCTTTATTTACGAACGTAAAGGGGGTACAAGTTATTAAGATTGCCGCTAAGTCAGTAGGAAGTAGCGGCCGTGGCCAATAAGTACAGCAGCAGTAAGTAGTGGAAACTTATAAATGTGAAGAACAAATAGCGAAAACAAGTAAGTCGAAGTCATGATGAAAAACGTCGCTTGCTTAATCATAAATATATGTCCAAGTGATGTCAAATGTTATTACCTTTACATAAAGAAAAGTATTATGTTATCAACAACTATCAGATTGTGAGTTACACCCTTAATTATTATCTATGAAATTAGTTAATTTGTTCAAGGCACTTTAGTTGCTTTAGGCTGTGGTCACTTTCAGAACTCAAATTTATCATCAAATTAACTAATTTATTACGGATATCCGTATATGACCACAATAAAATAAAAACAGTGAATGGCTAACGGGGTATGAATGAGAACAGTGGCGTATTTAAGTTTACAAAAATAATGACAAGTTTTTATTCATCCATTTATGACTACAATGAAAAAAATGACAAGCATTATCAGGAAAGGAATGGTGCTTGTTTCGCAAAGCATTCAATTGGGCGGAAACTATAAAAGTTATCTCCTGAACTAATCCCTTTTACAACGCAATCAGATTCCGTTTAGATGAATCCACTGTGAGGCCAAATTCTATGCAAATGGAATCAACTATGACCAGATACACCACAAACTATGGTTCACGGAGAGCAGGAAGCTGTGAATATTATTTAGCAACCCTAGGCCGGTACAGCAATACTTTAACATTTCACCCTGATTCGGGCGGCAGTAGAAGAATGCACGCTGTGTGCGAGGGGCGGAGAGCGGCGGCAGCTGTAAAGTTCTGACGCATCCACGAAAACTTGAGAACTACGTGGACTGGCGTTCTGATTATTAGAATGCGGGAAACTTCGCTATCAGAATCCTGAAATCCCGGCAGATTACAGTGTCAGGTGGATCCGTTCGCTGGTCTGGCCAACCAATTCGACTCACAGGCACGTAGGCTCGTATTGGAATTGTCAAACGTCAGACGGCTGACTCAGGACGTATAAGTTCACCCTCGTGACACACGATTTATCCGAGATGATATGCGGTTCCGCTGTCGGTAAAGTTGGAAACTGCCACTGGCTCTTAGTCCACCACATGTTGCAAACAACAGGTCTTATCCACCAGGAAAAGACCTGAAGTTCTCCACCAGGGAGTACGAGAAGGTAAACAATCACTATCATTTTCCACCACGCCTAGTGTAGGAGCCGAATTAGTAGAAGAAAACCAGTCTCCACTTTCTACAAACTAATAGAACTATCTACTCATTGACTCTCCCCTCTGGACTGTTTAACTAGCCTGGTAGCCAATCCAGACACAGCACCGGGGTTCGCACACTGGGGGAGCAAGTCTCTGCTTTGCATATCCTGAGGGGAGCCAATCAGTGACTCAAAATCTCTCTTGTCTGAAAAAGGAAGATTTTAGACTAGGGAGGCGTCGTCGACCACAGTCCCTAATTTATGAAGAGATCTGATCTTTCCAGGCAGACCATTTCCAGTTTCTGAAAGAAGGTTGTTAAACTTCCGAAATAGTCGTGCCTGTGAAATATATTTTTCCCACTCGCTAAAAGAACCTGGCGACTTCCTGGCGTCAAGGGAGTTACAGTCTTGCATCCACTAAACACGTGCACCAGTCGCTCTGATCATATCATCTCAGCTTCTAACATGAGAATGTTTATAGTTTTATGATCGTCCCACCATTTGCATAAAAGCTCAGATTACAGCAGTCTCTCTTAAATGGCTTCCTCCACCCACTTTCTGGCCATCTGGCTGCCTTCGCGACGGACTGTCGACTGGATCAGGTGAAATGTTTTGCGAACCGATGCCCTCCTCCTGGGACCCTAAGTGGGAAGAGAGGAGTGCTACAGCCGGAGGTACATCTGTGGGTACAAATCGAAGAGCGCTGCTTCCCTGAATAACTCGCACAGCCTGGTCGCTGGACACAACGTTTATGCCCCGCAATCCATCTTTCTCCCTTTTCTCTGTTGCCTCGACTATGGCCTCTCGGTTACAAGTTCTTTACAGGCTACACGTGCAATTATGACAACGTTCAGCTCACAACTCCCTCACTTAAAAAAAATCATAAGGCCATACATACTAACTGTAGTATTGGGGAACACGGACATAATGACATAAAATACGAGTATTAATCTGACCAACAGAGTAGTTAAAGTGAGAGACAGGCTTGCCAGCTTTCAACGATGCTGCTAAGAATAATAACTAGAAAAACTTGGATTTTACTTACAGTCGAAAGACTCGTCCTCCTCCCTTACTCTCCATGCAGACGTCCATCACATGGAATTTTTTGAATCAGATATCAGACAGCAGGTTTTTTGTAACAATCGTATGAGAGTGAGGGGATGGACGTTCGATGGGTTGCTCATGTGCCGATAATAACAACTCCAGAGAAGGATCAGACAGACCCCGTTAGCATATTAATTTATCGGCATTACCATGATTTTATGTCCATATACAGGTCACGTTATATCTAGAGGTAGTCCTGGTAGCTGCACTGAGATCCAAATAAATTTTCATGTTGTTCCTGATTGTAAAATGTTTCACTAAAACGGAAGCCGCTAGGCAGCTGAATCAGTACGAATGCCGCTTATTTCTTCGCGGTACTGACAAGAGTGATCCTGCTTTACACTCTCTGTTACATGCTGAATTGACAAAGTTATGGGATAACGATATGCACGTATACAGACGGCGGTATTATCGCGTACACAAGGTACAAAAGGGTAGTGCTTTGGCGGAGCTACAATTTATATTGAGATGATTCATTTTAAAAGGTTTACCGCGTGATTAAGGCTGTACGATGGGAATTAACAGACTCTGAACACGGAGTGACAGTTTTAACTAGATGCATGGGACATCCTGTTTCGGAAATCGTTAGATAATTCAATATTACGAGATCCACAGCGTCAAGAGCGTATCGAGAACACCAAATTTCAGGCATTACCTCTCACCACGGACAATGCAGTGGCCGACGGCCCTCAGTTAACAACCGAGAGCAGTGGAATTGCGTAGAGTTTCTTAGTGATAACAGACAAGTAACATTGCATGAAATAACTACAGAAATCAATGTGGGACTTACGACGAACATATCCATTAGGAGAGCGTGGCGAAATTTGCCATTAATGGGCTATGAGAGTAGAGGACCGACGGAAGTGCCTTTGGTAACAGCACAACATCGCTTGCAGTGCCTCTCCTAGGCTCATGACCATATCGGTTGGACGCTAGACTACTGTGAAACCGTGGCCTGGTCAGAGAGTGCCAGCCTCACTTGGTAAGAGGTGATGGTAGGGTTCGAGTGTGGCGCCATTATTGTAAGTGAAAATGACAGACGAAGCTTTTTTCGTTACTTTTTAGTACAAACGTGATTGTTTTTGAGTCATCTGATGAATAAGATGAGTCATTTATATTACACACTACTGGCCATTATAATTGCTACAGCAAGAAAATGACGTGCTACAGACGCGAAATTTAACCGACAGGAAGAAGATGCTATGATATGCAAATGATTGGATTTTCAGAGCATTCACACAAGGTTGGCGCCCGTGGCGACACCTCCAACGTGCTGACATGAAGAAAGTTTCCAACCGATTTCTCATACAAAAACAGTAGTTGACCGGCGTTGCCTGGTGAAACGTTGTTGTGATGCCTCGTGTAAGGAGGAGAAATGCGTACCATCACGTTTCCGACTTTGATAAAGGTCGGATTGTAGCCTATCGCGATTGCGGTTTATCGTATCGCGACATTGCTGCTCGCGTTGGTCGAGATCCAATGACTGTTAGCAGAATATGGAATCGGAGGGTTCAGGAGGGTAATACGGAACGCCGTGCTGTATCCCAACGATCTTGTATCACTAGCAGTCGAGATGACAGGCATCTTATCCGCATGGCTGTAACGGATCGTGCAGCCACGTCTCGATCCCTGAGTCAACAGACGGGGATGTTTGCAAGACAACAACCATCTGCGCGAACATTCAAAAATGGTTCAAATGGCTCTGAGCACTATGCGACTTAACTTCTGAGGTCATCAGTCGCCTAGAACTTAGAACTAATTAAACCTAACTAACCTAAGGACATCACACACATCCATTGCCCGAGGCAGGATTCGAACCTGCGACCGTAGCGGTCACGCGGTTCCAGACTGAAGCGCCTTTAACCGCACGGCCACACCGGCCGGCCCGCGAACATTCGACGACGTTTGCAGCACCATGGTCTATCAGCTCTGAGACCATGCCTGCGGTTACCATTGACACTGCATCACAGACAGGAGGGCCTGCGATGGTGTACTCAACGACGAACCTGGGTGCACAAATGGCAAAACGTCATTTTTTCGGATGAATCCAGGTTCTGTTTACAGCATCATGATGGTCGAATCCGTGTTTGGTGACATCGTGATGAACGCATTTAATATTTTTTTTGTGGGATCTAAAATTTAAAAACCTCTCTCACACCGGCCTGATTTAGCTTCACTGATCAGGATAGTAAAAACATGCGTATGTTAAGGGAATTTTCAATCACAAAGCAGGCTTATCACATTCACACAGTTCAATACTGTTCTATCCTGATTAAATTGAGCTTAACTTAAATTCCATAAGGCAGTGAAGCAATTTCGAAGTCTCGGTGCGACGAAAATTGTCAGTCGATCTCCTGGAAACATTTGTAATAATTATTAACTTTCGGTGATCACATGGGGAAGACCGGAGATCAGCTGGTAAGACCGTGTTAGCCTATTTATTTGAAGTAACTGGATATCTTGAGCATACCAAACGGCAGGTTCGTCCAGTGTAAATCAGACGTTCCCCACTGATCCCGTGCAACACAGCGTAGTAAGCAGACACTGTCAGTAATAATCAGTCAAATAATACGCGAACACATTTACTTTGGTTTCGTTCATGTATTAAATTCCTTCTCATACAGAATCTCATCAAGATGGCGACTATCTCAACAATACATACATATACATTCTCCTCCTTTCACGACTAATCGGCAAGAATTCCTTCATTCTTTTCATAAGAAAAAACATAGATAGCAGAGAAGCTATTCCATGGAGTAAATGGACGCTCCAAGGAATAATTGGGCGCTTGAAACTACTTTGCATTGATAATCGGTAAGATAAGAAGAGATATTTCGAGATATGTACCGAGTTATATAATTTATAAAATTTCTGAAAATATCGCGGAGAGACCGCTGCAAGAGACATTACACGCACATTGGAAGCGTGTATTCGTCATCGCCATACTGGCGTATCACCCAGCGTGATGGCATAGGGTGCCATTGGTTAAACGTCTCGGTCACCTCTTGTTCGCATTGACGGCACTTCGAACAGCGGACGTTACATTTCAGAAATGTTACGACCCGTGCCTCTACCCTTCATTCAATCCCTGCGAAACACTACATTTCAGCAGGATAATGCACGACTGCATGTTGCAGGTCCTGTACAGACCTTTCTGGATACACTAAATGTTCGACTGCTGCCCTGGCCAGCACATTCTCCAGATCTGTCACCAATTGAAAACGTCTGGTCAATGGTGGCCGAGCGACTGGCTCGTCACAATATGCCAGTCACTACTCTTGATGAACTGTGGTATCGTGTTGAAGCTGCATGGGCAGCTATACCTGTACACGCCATCCGAGCTCTGTTTGACTCCATGCCCAGGCGTATCAAGGCCGTTATTACGGCCACAGGTGGTTGTTCTGCGTACGATTTCTCAGGATCTATGTACCCAAATTGCGTAAAAATGTAATCACATGTCAGTTCTAGTATAATATATTTTTCCAATGAATACCCGTTTATCATCTGCATTTGTTCTTGGTGTAGTAATTTTAATGGCCAGTAGTGTACTTGTTACCTCACTTGCATGGAGAGTAATAAATTGTTACAGTAACCGTGTCTAAAAAGCATCTTATGGCTTACGACTGCAGTTCCTCGTTATTTATTTCACTCTGGTAGTTTCTTCTGTGGATGACTAATGCCGACATGCCGTGCGCTGGGGAACAGTGGCCACACTACTCTTCGCGAAAAGGGGCCAAGGTGTCCACCTGAATAAGTGTTTATTACTTCCGGAAACACGCATAACGCAACGGATAAAACCGGCTTGTAAAGTCTTATGTACGAAACTATCATCCGCCATTCTATCCCTTTTCAGTTAATTAAACTGTGTTGCGTTATATTTGGCCCACTACAAAAGTCTGATTCGAAACAGTCTGCTGCGGCCGCGTGGCATTGTTTCAAATAGAAGGCGCGAAGATACATAGAAAATGTACCCGAGAATCAAAAAGATAAGCATGGTATACTGTTACAATGGGGCTTGGCACACTACACGCGTAAGTACGGAAAACTGGTCACTACGTAAGACTTCATAAGACTTCATATGGTACCAATATATTGCTATCGTTTTCACTTAAAAGTGTTTCGTATGATACGTGTATTAGAAAATGTAGATTCGAAATGTGTAAATGATAAGCTTCTTTCAATAACCATTGCCTAGCGGACACTGAATTTCTCTTTCAGTGGCTACTTTTCTGCCCACCGTCCCCCTACCCATGCGGCCCGAGATATCGCCCTACAATGTCAATATCGGCTCTTGAGCAAAATTGTTTGACTACCACTGTAATAGAACTTCAGATAAAATCTAACAACTGACAAATACCTCCGTAACAATATGTCAAACGAAAACCCAACGAACGTAGGCACAAGTTATTTTTTCATGTACAATTTATCGGTAATGATACATTAAACTGTACAATATTCCTCGCGTAATACGCAGATTCGCAATAGTCACATCACACTTCTTACCACGCGAGTTTCACTCGGATTATTGAAGGTACTTAGCAGAAAAAATCAATCCACGAAAATAGATAATTTTGTGTTATTAATGCGAGTGCTGGAATGTGCGTTGTAGGTCGTAGTCGCAAATGCGAGGCGTCGCGATCACCTGGAAGGGTGCTGGCTGGCATCGGATCGTCGGTGGCTGGAGGACGTCCTGAGGAAGGTCCTGACAGTGGTTCTGATCAGTGCAGACCACCGCGAGTTCTTATGCGGAACTGTTTTTGAATGGTTTTGCTATTCAGACGTGTTACAAATGGGAGTAAAGTATCACTATGGTTCCATCAGACTGATATTTTCAGCAGGGGAAATATGATTTAAAAAATAAAGGAAGTAGTTGCCGTTTTTGTGGTTTCGGGTGATCTGGTGGACTGGTTCTTACACAATATTCCGAAGGGCCCATGTTCGATTCTCACCTGAGCCACAAATTTCAATATGCGCCAAAAGATATCAACCTCCGGCAAAACCGAGTGAAAATAAAAACGGGCTTAAAAGTTGTTAGGAATCCTATTTGAACACGTTTTCTCCTTCCGACAAATGGTTTAAAGTATGTTTAAATAAAGCCATTACAGAGATAAATCTAGCAAAAAATCGAAACTCAGAATGTTATTTAAACATGAAATTTAGTTTTTCTCATTGTCGAAAATTAGAAATGAAATTTCATTATCCATTTACCAATATATTTCTTCGAGAAATTAGCGTGCTGCTCTACAGTTCTTTGTTCTTTTCTTGCTCTCCATTCTTGCAATTTACTAGAGCAGAACCATGCATAATTCGTTCACTTATGATCCTTCAATATTCCACTCTAAGACAAATGGTGAACCATGAAGGAATTATCTAAATGGGACGGGTATCGGTAGATGTGATTTACATGAACGGACATCCAAATGATTACCATTTCAGAAAATACTGGATAATGTATCAAGAGAAAGAGCTTCGCGGATTGAGCCGATCAATAACCCTTTGGTCCAACTCTGGCCTCTAACAAGCAGTTGATTGATAACGTTGTTGGATGTCCTCCTGAGGGATATCGTTTCAAATTCTGTCCAATTGGCGTGTTCGATGATCAGAATTGGGAGATGACTGGAAGGCCCTGCCCAAACGCTTCTAACGTTCTCAGTTGGGTAGACGTCCGGCAACCTTGCTGACCAAGGTAGGTTTGGCAACCGCGAAGACAAGCAGTGGTATCTCTCGCCGTGTTGCGGCTCAAAATGAAAGACCAGGATGGCTTGCCATGAACGACATGAAAATGATGCGTGATTTATCGTCGTCTTACTACTGTGCTGTAAGGATGCTGCGGATGGCAACCAAAGAGGTCTGCTATGAAATGAAATGGCATCCTAGGCCATCATTCTTGGTTGTCTGGCTGAATGGCGGACGAGTTCTGTCCGAGGCATCTCCAGGGACGTCTTCGGCGTGGAATATCATTGACTGGAATAGAGCTATCTGCAGTGGTGAATGCCGCTTCGAATTCAGCCCTTGTGAGTAGTTGGACAGAATTTGCGACGATATCCCACAGGAGGATTTCAAATAAATCTGTCGACCAACGCCAAGTCGAATAACTGCCGGCATAATGGTTATAGGACGACCAACGCGTTATTTACTGTCCCAATTTCTGACGCTCTTTCTCTTAAATAAATGACCTAATTTTTCTGAAGTTGTTATCGTTTGTATATCACATCGAACGATTTCCGTCCCATATGATAATTCTTTCGGGGACAGTCTTTTTTGTCTCAGAGTGTATTAAAAATACATAAGTATGATGACAAAACATAGTGAGTAGTATGTAGATATGTAGAAAAACCGTGATAAGGGCTGATCAAGAATCATCACGTTTTGGTTTTGGTGAACACTGTTACGTTAGCTGGTCAGAGTTAGTAAATAACTTTACCTTTCTAGCAAAACTCGGTGCTTTTAGTGGTCATTTCAAGTAAGTTTGTGTTTAGTATTAGGACCCAATATGCAATCGGAGAATTATCATTAATTATTTTAACAAAATGCCGATCTTGGATCAGTTAGGTACTGCTGTAAAAGCCAGTTGTCAACATTTTAGTTGTGAGTATTAATTTATGGGACTTTTGAACAAATAGTAAGCATATATTTGCCTCTCTCATTTCAGTGACTATAAAATTACAATCTCTATTAACTGCGCGCTCTAGAAGCACTGTTAATAAAATTAATGACAATTGTAACATGCCTCTCAGATGTTTATTTTTGTTTGTGTGACATTATAACTATAGTTTCCATATCTATTCACTAAACCTGGAAGGTTACTATTAATAATAAATCTATAAACTAAACTATCATCAGTCACATCACTATAATTATCTTACGTTTAAATTAAAGTTTTAGTTCCTACGTCTACCATAACTGTTGAACAATAATGAAGATGACAACCAAAATGAAATTTTCTATTTCATGAAATCTACCAGCGACCTGCCACGCACACAGTTGTCACTTTCCTGACACCTTGTAAAACCACAGCGCGAAATCTGCCCCGCTGCCGGTCCGAAAATGATTGGTCTTTGTGGCATGTACTGATTCGTAACAGAGGGTTCAAAGCTAGATCACTCTTGTCAGTCCCGTCAACTAATAAGGGATGTCAGCACTGGCCCAGATGGTTAGTGGCTTTCGTATTAGTTATACGTTTGACAGTTAGGAACGAGAGGAAAATTTACTTGGATCTTAGTAGAACTACGAGGGCCACTTTCTCAGGTAATCTGATTTGCACTAAAACATAAAAACATATTCATACTGATAAAGAAATGTGTCTTACATGTTTTGTTTCATCCTTCTCTGAAGTTATCATTATAGACAAGTGAACAACCCACCGATCCTTCTCCTCAGTCTGGTATGAAACAGGTGACGGAAACTTGAAGAAAGATTAGATAAACATTCTAAAGTTTGCAACCGTCATCTAACTCACGGAATTCTGTATGAAGTGGCCACCGTTCCACTCTAATGATTCAGATGTCAAGGAATGTGTCTCAACTGCAGCACCTCAAGACGTACACTACTGGCCATTAAAATTGCTACACCAAGAAGATGACGTGCTACAGACGCGAAATTTAACCGACAGGAATAAGATCCTGTGATATGCAAATGATTATCTTTTCAGAGCATTCACACAAGGTTGGCGCCGGTGGCGACACCTACAACGTGCTGACACGAGGAAAGTTTCCAACCAATTTCTCATACAAAAACAGTAGTTGACCGGCGTCGCCTGATGAAACGTTGTTATGATGCCTCGTGTAAGGAGGGGAAATGCGTACCATCACGTTTCCGACTTTGATAAAGGTCGGATTGCAGCGTATCGCGATTGCGGTTTATCGTATCGCGACATTGCTGCTCTCGTTGGTCGAGATCCAATGACTGTTAGCAGAATATGGAAATGGTGGGTTCAGGAGGGTAATACGGAACGCAATGCTGGATCCCAACGGCCTCGTATCACTAGCAGTCGAGATGACAGGCATCTTATCCGCATGGCTCTAACGGACCGTGCAGCCGCGTCTCGATCCCTGAGTCAACAGATGGGGACGTTTGCAAGACAACAACCATCTGCACGAACAGTTCAAATGGTTCAAATGGCTCTGACCACTACGCGACTTAACTTCTGAGGTCATTAGTCGGCTAGAACTTAGAACTAATTAAACCTAACTAACCTAAGGACATCACACACATCCATGCCCGAGGCAGGATTCGAACCTGCGACCGTAGCGACGAACAGTTCGACGACGTTTGCAGCAGCATGGACTATCAGCTCGGAGTCCATGGCTGCGGTTACCGTTAAGGCTGCATCACAGACAGGAGCGCTTTCGAAATGTACTCAACGATGAACCTGGGTGCACGAATGGCAAAACGTCATTTTTTCGGATGAATCCAGATTCTGTTTACAGCATCATGATGTTTGGCGACATCGCGGTGAACTCACATTGTAAGCGTGTATTCGTCATCACCATACTGGCGTATCACCCGGCGTGATGGTATGGGTTGCCGTTGGTTACACGTCTCGGTCACCTCTTGTTCTCATTGATGGCACTTGTATCAGTGGACGTTACATTTCAGATGTGTTACGACCCGTGGTTCTACTATTCATTCGATACCTGCGAAACCCTACATTTCAGCTGGATAATGCACGACCGCATGTTGCAGGTCCTATATGGGCCTTTCTGGATACACAAAATGTTCGACTGCTGCCCTGGCCAGCACATTCTCCAGATCTCTCACCAATTGAAAACGTCTGGTCATTGGTGGCCGAGCAACTGGCTCGTCACAATACGCCAGTCGCTACTCTTTATGAACTGTGGTATCGTGTTCAAGCTGCATGGGCAGCTGTACCTGTACACGCCATCCGAGCTGTTTGACTGAATGCCCGGGCGTACCAAGGCCGTTATTACGGCCAGAGGTGGTTGTTCTCGGTACTGATTTCTCAGGATCTATGCACCCAAATTGGGTGAAAATGTAATGACTAGTCAATTCTAGTATAATATATTTGTCCAATGAATACCCGTTTATCATCTGCATTTCTTCTTGCTGTAGCGATTTTAATGTCCAGTAGTGTAACAACCTATTCCCCCTTCCCTGCCCGTATACATTAACATTGGTGTCAGAAGTGGGATCATGATCATTAACATTAGTGTCGAGTGGTAAACATTAACGTTGGTGTCAGAAGTGGGATTGCATAATTAACATTTGGTGTCAGAATCGCGATTCGTTCCCACCGTTTAGTCCATAGGGTGGCCGTTTACTTTTGTTGATATTTGACGTTATGTGGTGAGTGAATATTCACCGCTGTTATTCCACTACGAGCCAACCCTGGGTGCTGCAGCGCGCCGGCTGTGATGCCGCGTCAGACGCTGCGTCCGCACATACCAGGGGCCGGGCAAAGTCTACTTGCCTGCATCTCGCAGCACGCCGCACCAACATGTGCGCACTGAGTCCACCGAGATGCGCTCCAAAGTGCACACGCATACTGCATCCACTGCGGCCCCATTTGGCGGTCGCTGCCACACCACCGTCTCTTCTGTACTGTGAGCATATGCGCCGAGGCCTTGCAGCGATTTATCCAGAGAAGAACTTATAGATCAGTAAATAATATCATATTTGAACTTTAAATTTCTGTGAGTCTAATTACCATGAATCTCGCTGAATTCCTAGATAGATCCGCCTGGTTAGCCGAGAGCGATAATGCGCTGCTTCCTGGACTAGGGCAGGCGCATCGGCCCCGGATCGAATCCGCCCGGCGGATTACCGTCGTCGGTCGGTGTGCCGGCCAGCCTGGATGTGGTTTTTAGGCGGTTTCCGCATCCCGCTAGGTGAATACCGGGCTGGTCCCCACGTTCCACCTCAGTTACAAGACTCGCAGAAATCTGAACACGCTCGCACTATTCTATTAATTACACTCGACGCAGACAGCAGGGGTACACTGATACCGTCCCAGGGGGTACGGGGTGGCGGCAGGAAGGGCATCCGGCCACCCCTTTCCACTAATCTTTCCAAATCCGTTCCTAACAGTGCCGACCCTGCGTCAGCACGGGACATGGCACCAGTGAAAGAAAGAAAGAAATGCTGAATTCCTAGATAAGCCCCTCACATGTATGTTAGTTTAAAAATAGACTCCCATTGAACATGTTTATTGCCATAAATTTCTAATCCCTGTTTTAAACTCTGTTGTTGTCGAGGTATGTCATGCTTAGTTGCTGTGATGAGAAGTTTCTTAAGTTACATTTTGGAGAGGTAACAGCACGACCATCTCCAGCAATGTGCAGCTTGCACAATGTGTTTGGCAACCACAGAGTCTCCCAGCTGTTCTTCCGTTTCGTTTTCGTGTCATGATCAAGTGTTTTTTCTTTCATCTTTCCTATAAGCATCATTTCTCCACCCTATGATGAAAGTAGGTTCCTTCTCCTTGCTCCACAGATGTGAGCGCTTTAAATGCTCTGCAAAGCCCTGTGCCGTCATACTGCGTCTGCAAGGTTTAAGAAATCGTTGGCACAATAAGGAATGAACTTTTTCTACCTTCTCTTTCTTTTCTTCCTCGTCTCTCTGTATCCCCTTTCGCAACCATTTGTTCTTTTTCTATCCATGCCTTCTGCTTTTCGTAAGTGGTAGTTCCTTGATTGGTTATCTCAATGGAGGAAGCTACGATGTATTACGTGGTGTACTGTAATAAGAGATATGAAACAGAATTGATCTGTTCTACCCCTGTAAGTTGATAAGAGGATAGATGACTTCCGGCTGTTTTCCCCCAGAGGTCAGCGAAGTTTTGTTGATATGAAGATATGTATTACGTTGTTTTATTGAGGTTATTTGTGAGCGGGTATGAGGTCCTGTGTGTGTTGTTGTAAGTGGTGTTAAATGGTCTGTTTTATGCTGCCACCCCAGATGTCAGAGCAGAACCGTTAACCGTTAACCATGATTCACTTTACCATGCAACGAGTTTCTAGTTGAGGCAATGTTTTTTTTAGTCATCTAAATTGCGGGATATGTCACTAGTGAACGCTTAGTATAAGCAGAGACCGGATGGCGCAAACACGTGGACTGGCAAAGCTGTCGCCTTGTGATAAGCCAGTCACGCCCCCAAACGCTACCACTTCTCTTCCTCTTCTTTGCCTGGTCCGTCATAAATTAATTCTAATTCTGGATATTTTTGAGTGATAGTATACTGAGAGTGTTATATAGAGTATAAATAGTCTACTAAGGGGTTGTAAGTAACCAATAATCGTTTTAGGAGAAAGATGGCCCAAGTCCATACCTCTTTATATTAGGTGAAAAGTTTAGATATTTCTGAAGATTTGGAGGTGTTTGAAGGTACCCCCTCCCAACTACTGTTTAAGTATTTGTCATTTGATGATATTAAGTTATTTGCGTTATTCAGCTTTGTTGCAGAATTTTTTTGTTGTACTGTATTTCACTTTACGATCTCCTTTATTGACAATGATTTGGTTTTGCCTTTCGCAAGAATGCATCAAGTTTACCCTGCTAAAGTTTTTCTACAATGCTACTTTTTACAAGCCTACATTGTTGCACATTTTGTTTTGTTATCAAACCTAGAATGTGGAGCACCTCCTTGCGGTGTCTATTCTATTTGCATTTTATTGTTCAATAGACTGTGGTACTTCGGATTTTCATCTAACTTATGGAACTAATGCTCCACTGCTTTGCAGATGAGCTAAGTCTACTTTCGTTTTAGAAGCATTTATTTCCCTGTTTTCTTTCAAGCTGTCTAAGATTAAAAAATGATTGCAAGTTTTTCATTCTCATGCCGTTGGCCAGACTATATCTCTGAGGGGAGTTTGGAAGCAAGTAACCTCCAGCTGATGGAACGCAAAGCAGAAACAAATCGGAGTAACGAAGCACGCCGTTATAGGGTGTCTTCCCTTGCACCGCCATTTAGTTTGTTGGCGCTCTGCATTTCCGAGCCTCCTCCAAGGTATAGTACCACTATACCACCTTCCATCTAGTCTGACGCATCTTAAGAACTGACTACCTGCTCCTTTTCCAAATTTTTAAATGGTTTCACGATTACGTACGCACCACAGCCGTGGATTCTAGATATGTTGCACTACATCAGCACTCCCATTATGCAAGATTCCCCTTCATTTGTGATATACGATTTTGTGAGTTAGCGATTCCGGAATCCCATCATGCGCCATGTTCGCGCCCAGAGCCGGACTGGTATGTTTAGAAGAAAGGAAGCACCCAAGTTATCTAAGATACTCAATGGAGAAAAATAGAATCCACCCCTGACGTTGAGAAGAAGTGCGCTACCCTCTCGCTGCATAGCGGTAAGCGAAATAGATTTTGTGATAGGATAAACCCAAAGAAGTTTCACCCAAATAAGAGAAGAATTGTAGCTCGCACCCCATGTGAGTTTTGCACATTTAAGAGTTCACCCAGACGAACACAACTTTCGTTATTGTTCACTCTACTTCTTATGAAGTGAAGATGCTACGAGCGAGCACGGAAATCGGCAGTGCTACCATTTGGATACAATACTCAGCCGTGTGTTTAGGAAGTGAGAGATACCCATTTGTTTATTCAAACAAATACACCCATGCCGTAATAAGATTGGAACACCCGCTGAAATAAGCACTAGATTGTTGATGATTAGTACCCATGACATGACGTCATCGCCCAAGCCCAATAATGCGTTATCTTGTTGGAAATATAGTTAGCAAGAGACTTCCACACTAATGAATAAAAGTTTTTATTGTACAATGTTGCAGTAGTTCGCGCCCCATGTATCTCGTAGCTCACCCTGTTACTTCATGAATTTTGGGAATTTTGTGGTAGTTAACGCCCACGAGATGAAATCGCCCCAGTGGAGACAGAGCACTGTTCATCCCTGGTCCATGCATTGTACTGGGTTACTACTATTGCTCTGAGTTGCTCGTCTATCCGTTCCAATTTCAACCATTACTTTGTACCTCCCTCCTCCAGGGCCGTGTGCCTTACATGGTGCAGTTACTGCCCGCAGAGTGCCCAGCTGATCGGGTTATTCTTCCAGTTTTCACTTTCATAAATTTATCGCCTACCTATATTTTTCA
Organism: Schistocerca nitens; assembly: GCF_023898315.1. Classification (NCBI taxonomy): domain Eukaryota; kingdom Metazoa; phylum Arthropoda; class Insecta; order Orthoptera; family Acrididae; genus Schistocerca; species Schistocerca nitens. Next base: position 290,820,698 of record NC_064614.1, on the reverse strand, counting down.
TCTGTGCAACATCGCGACAAGCTCACCTTCGTCTGCACCCTAGTTGGTAGCCAATGCTACTCAGACCTATTGCCTCCCATCCACCCTCTCGCCATTCCTCAACCCTTGAGGATACCTCTCGGCTCTTTCTCCTCCCGCAAGATGTGCGTTACGCCACAGATAATACCCCCTTCATTAACCTGCTAGAGAGAACGGCCATTTAAGTCTGTCGACGTCACACGAATGTGTCTCCTTCCCCGATGGATAAGCCCTGTGCTCTTCTCCTGTCAATCAGAAGTCTGTTTACAAACAATGCGTGATCTTTTGTCGCACAGAACCACATTCTAGATGTGGATCTATTCGTATTTAATAAACTGCATTCTTTCCATTTTTTGTGTGAAGTTTTATGGATAGGAGGAGGATATTGTTAGCACTTTTGTCACCATGGGCACACATTTTAATTATCTTTTCAAGAGTTTTTCCTGTTGTTTCTCGATGCCTACAACTTTGTTTCACAAGCTTATTTTATGCCTTATGACAGTACCCTGATAACCTCAAAACTGTAAACTCTAAGAACAGTTGACGGGACATAAATTTTTCTTGAACTTTGTCATTTAAGAAGAAAAATCAAGGCTGCCACCGATCTTCACTGTCAAGTGATAGTCCTAAATGTTCAAATGTGTGTGAAATCCTATGGCACTTAACTGCTAAGGTCATCAGTCCCTAAGCTTACACACTACGTAACCTAAATTATCCTAAGGACAAACACACACACCCATGCCCGAGGGAGGACTCGAACCTCCTCCGGCACCTGATAGTCCTAAAACGTTGTTTTGGTCCTGTCCTTCAGAATTTCTTGTTATAATTTTACTGTAGTGAACAGTTTGTTACAGGCTTGTAAAACATTGTCTTTGACTGATACTACTAGGAATAATATTGAATCTGTGTGACCACTGAGAGGTTCTCAGCCATTCAGACCACCACTTGGTCACATTTAAACCTTGTTAATTTTCATTTGCCCCACTTTTAACTAACTAATTTACATGACAAATTAAGTGATGTGCATAAGGAATACTACCCCATGAGGTAATTTAGATGTGTAGCCTTTGTTATTCCTTGAATTCATCCATAATTCCAGTATTTTACAAGAAAACTTTTGCACCTTGTATTTCAACATGAGTTAATGTGGTTAAGGATTTTCATGTGATTTATGGAACATCGTCTCTTCATCTTGGTAACTGAATCCTCCATTCTACTGAAATGTATTAACACTTAATAGCCTGTGAAACTTTGTGCAACTATTACCCGTAACTAATACGTGGAGGATATAGCACAATTTTACGTTTGCTATCACTGTTTTTAAATGTACTTCACCCAGTTATTAACCAAGTCAGACGTTACCGATTGCATTAAGCTGATTTATTACGTTTTTATCCAAATACTTTGATTATCCTAGAACTGAGTATTCTGTCAAGTTGTTGATGCATATTATTTTTGGTATTAGTTCCACTATCTAGCAATGAGAGTAATATTTGCCAAATAATACAAACAATGCCTGTAAATCACTAAAAGATCGGTGCTGATTCAGTTCCGCCACCATCTACTCCCTATGACAAAGAGTCTGTACTGCAGATTAATATCGCCCGCATCTAGTGGTCGTGCGGTAGCGTTCTCGCCCCCCCCCCCCCCCCCCACGCCCGGGTTCCCGGGTTCGATTCCCGGCAGGGTCAGGAATTTTCTCTGCCTCGTGATGGCTGGGTGTTGTGTGATGTCCTTAGGTTACCAGAATGAGATTTTCACTCTGCAGCGGAGTGTGCGCTGATATGAAACTTCCTGGCAGATTAAAACTGTGTGCCCGACCGAGACTCGAACTCGGGACCTCTGCCTTTCGCGGGCAAGTGCTCTACCATCTGAGCTACCGAAGCACGATTCACGCCCGGTCCTCACAGATTAGGTTATCATTAGGTTAGTTAGGTTTAAGTAGTTCTAAGTTCTAGGGGACTGATGACCTAAGATGTTAAGTCCCATAGTGCTCAGAGCCATTTGAACCATTTTTAGCAGATTAATAACATTTTTTTTTTCTTGAACCTAACAGAAATGAAAATAGTTCATCCCTCTTTTATAAAGCTTTCTGGTACGATTTTAACATCGTATGTTTTAAGATCTGATTATATGGACAGTGATGATTTCAACCATTACAGGAGATATTGTATTGTAATTTGAATAGTTAATATTTTACTATTTTCTTAACTCATGAAATTTGATAAACTTGACTATAGGTAAGTCCCCCGCTTACACTAAACGAAATATTATAACAGATCCCTTCCATAGTATTAAGGCCCCTACTAAGGCAAACCGTCTTTCCGAACAATGACTTATGCCGTTTTGTAAACAATGTTTGTCAACACTTCTCTGGAAGGGGGAAGGATTGTACTCGTACATGGTGGCAGCCAGTCAAGGAATATTTTAGGAAATTGGTTTAGAAAATTCATTTAAAAAACCCAGTCAAATCTTTCCAGGTTTACAGCTAGAGCAACTTACACTATGCCTACATGATACAAGTTGCCCGTCTTTCAAAAACCGAAGCAGTTCTGTAGAGTTAAAGCTGCTGACAAGAGACGCAAAAGCCCTTTACTGAAACTATTAGCGAATTCATTCCATTGGTTTTAGCCAATAGCGTGGGTGGGATACAGGTCACGTGTGTGGACGCTGGAGTGTTTTGCGGTGCGGAACACAGTTGCCTCTCTCACTTGTAATCCAGACCTAGGGCAGAATAGACGTCGTTTCAGAAGGCAGAGCTCTGGCTCTGCTTTTCACGCCCGGCCACCAACGTGAGTTACATGAACCGCTTCCCCTTTCGTTGCCCATTTCAATTAATTGTCCGACTCCCTACACTGGCCTAAACCTGGTAACTTCCGACCCTAGGCGCGCCCCTTGTACACCGTACATTGAAATACCGGGTGATCAAAAAGTCAGTTTACATCTGAAAACTGAATAAATCACGGAATAATGTAGATAGAGAGGTACAAATTGACACACATGCTTGGAATGACATGGGGTTTTATTAGAACCAAAAAATAAAAAAAAATAAAAAAGTTAAAAAATGTCCGACAGATGGTGCTTCATCTGATCAGAATAGCAATAATTAGCATAACAAAGTAAGACAAAGCAAAGATGATGTTCTTTACAGGAAATGCTCAATATGTCCACCATCATTCCTCAACAATAGCTGTAGTCGAGGAATAATGTTGTGAACAGCACTGTAAAGCATGTCCGGAGTTATGGTGAGGCATTTGCGTCGGATATTGTGTTTCAGCATCCCTATCCCTAGAGATGTCGGTCGATCACGATACACTTGCGACTTCAGGTAACCCCAAAGCCAATAATCGCACGGACTAAGGTCTGGGGACCTGGGAGGCCAACCATGACGAAAGTTGCGGCTGAGCACACGATCATCACCAAACGACGAGCGCAAGTGATCTTTCACGCGTCTAGCAACATGGGATGGAGCGCCATCCTGCATAAACATCGTACGTTCCAGCAGGTGTTTAACAGCCAGGCTGGGGATGATGCGATTCTGTAACATATCGGCGTACCTCTCACCCACCACGGTAGCAGTTCCTGACGTTTTGCTGTCCAGCGCCATCTGTCGTACATTTTGTGAACTTTGATTTTTTTTGTTCTAATAAGACCCCGTGTCAATCCAAGCATGTGTTTTTACCTCTCTATCTACATTATCCCGTTGTTTATTAAGTTTTCTAATTTATACTGACCTTTTGATCACCCTTTATATCCTCTTTGCTGTACCTAATTCCCTGTTTTCTCATTTAACGATAGCCCTGGATGCCCACTCTCAAATCCTGACCGCTCGACCTCCTGCACATTGTCGTCACGAGGCATATGTAACAACCTTCTTCCCCCTTCCCTTCCCGCATACACCAATATTGGTGACCAGAGTGGGATCATAAACATTAACATTGGTGTCATTAGTGGTATACATTAACAGTAGCTTTGTAAGGAAGTGAAAAGTGGGTGACAAATAGTTCAATGCTGAACATTGCATGGGCAAATTGGACGACTAATGGAGCGGTATTAAGCGAATTGTGGAGAAAATAAACTTATGGTCGTCTTCACTAAAAGAAGGGATCGGTTCACAGGACAGATCCTGAGGTCAGTTTGGTAATGTCGCCTGACACAGTCATTCTGAAATCTGCCGTATGTAATTGCCTGTAAGACCAACAGTGTCTCCTATTTTAGAACCTCCCTGATTTATTAGCCTCTGTTCAGATTGTGGACAATACGTAGGATCGGATTTTTCAAAATGTATGTAACGTTTATACTCTTGAACAACGTAGGCTGACAGATTTCAGTTACTGAATTAACGCCAGACACATATGCGCTATCACTGCGTCGCATGTTGAAGGAGAACGCTTTTACAGATCGACATTTTCGTTACTCAGCACGCCAGGCACATCTTTCGCGCTTAACTCTTCGCGTTTCACAGAGGACGGTGAAGTAAGCTAGGCAGAAAGAACATACAGTTGAGATGATTCGAAGACTGCTGTTTCTATGTGGGTTACTGAAGGAGATTCATGTCACCAAAATAAATGTTCCACCAGAAATGAAAACTATATGTTATTCGTCGTTAACACACAGTGTAGATTATAACATAAATGTATGAGATAATATTTAAAGTACATTTACTCTCTGAGTGTGATAACGTGGCGTTCAGAACATTGGATTTATATTCGGCAAGAGCGGTTAGTAATAAAGGGCTTCCGAAAGGACTTTCCCTGATTACATAAATTGATAACTCAGGCTAGAAGTAAGATACAAATGTGAAACTTGTGTCGAATTGTTTACAACTATCAAAGTTATTTTTCTGTTTTAGGTTCGCAGTACGTAAGTAGTGGATGAGGTGCAGTCCCAAGAAGCCATGTTAACCAATCAGGAGAAGGCACAGTGTGTCCCGTGGTACCATGAGACACGATCAACAACCACAGTGCAGAGACACTTCCAGACAACATTTGGAAGGAATCCACCTGATGTCAAGACCATTAAAGCCTGGTATGAGAAGTTCAAGAGCACAGGATCGCCTGCTGACCTTCCGAGGTCTGGTCGACCAAGAACCTCAGCAGACAGGGTGGAAGCTGTAAGGCAGTCTTTTCTGCGATGTCCCAAGAAATCGGTGCGCAGGGCCTCACGTGAATTACAAGATGCCAAAAAGCTCTCTCCATGACATTTTACACAAACGTTTATTGTTTTGTGCATACAAAGTGCAAGTCGTTCAGGCCTTGTTGCCCAATGACAGTACACGTCGATATGACTTTGCGGTCGAAATGCTATCACGTATTGAGGACGATGATGGTTATCTTAGACGAATTGCTTTTCCGAAGAAGCGACGTTTTTTTGTCAGTGGAGTAGTGAATCGCCATAATGTGCGCATTTGGGGTTCAAAACCTCCTGGCGAGGTCATGGAGTGCACCAGAGGCAGTCCAAAGGTGAATGTTTGGTGCGCGCTATTGCACGATCGAATTATCGGGCCGTTCTTCTTCGCTGAGGCTACCATCACATCTGCAGTGTATCTGGATATGTTGCAACAGTATGCTGTTCCTCAGCTGCTTCAGTATCACCCCGATGTCTTGTTTCAGCAAGACGGTGCACCGCCTCATTGGGGTTTGGACGTCGATGCCTATCTCGATATGACATTTCCTGGGCGATGGACAGGTCTTGATGGGCCAACGGTTTGGCCTCCACGCTCTCCTGACATAACCCCATTAGACTACTTTTTATGCGGGTATGTCAAGGAAGAGATCTACCCAACACGTGTACCAGATCTTGAAACCCTGCAGCAACACCGAGCGAGGTGGCGCAGTGGATAGACACTGGACTCGCATTCGGGAGGACGACGGTTCAATCCCGTCTCCAGCCATCATGATTTAGGTTTTCCGTGATTTCTCTAAATCGTTTCAGGCAAATTCCGGGATGGTTCCTTTCAAAGGGCACGGCCGATTTCCTTCCCCATCCTTCCTTAACCCGAGCTAGCGCTCCGTCTCTAATGACCTCGTTGTCGACGGGACGTTAAACAACACTAATCTAATCTAACCTAACCTAACCTGCAGCAACGGATAACCACAGTCGTTGAATCGATCCCTTCAGTGATGTTGGCTAATGTGTGTACGGAAATTGAATTGAATATCGCCTAGATGTGCTACGTGCAACGAAGGGTGCTCATGTGGAAGTTTACTGATGAGTGAAGAAACTTTGATAGTTTGTAAACAATTAGACACCAGTTTCATATTTGTATCTTACTTCTAGCCTGAGTTATCAATTTATGTAATCAGGAAAAAACTTTTCGGACACCCTGTATTTTCATCTTCAGATTAATCGTTCATCAGTTATAGTGTTAACATTTACCACATTTTGTTTACATATATAATTATTCCTAATGGATAACGAGAATTTAGCTATTCGTTTCATTATTAGTACCTTATAATTGTCTGCACTCACATGAAATGTTAGGACTATCCTCTCCGACGACGTCGACATGCATTTCACAATGATACTAGAACACGCAAACGCCACGTCTGGCTTGCTACCATCCTGCAGCCTCAAATCCTTCACTCTTACTGCTTCAATGCACATTACCATCAGAAGCTACAATAAAATCATTTTTATGGATGTAAAAATTGCTCATTAAGCCAGTAAGATGAGATGAAATACATTTCTGTCGAACATTAATCCTCATGCTTTAACGAGTTTGAGGGCGCCAGTACATGTAATAGCTTTGAAATTTGTGTAAACATTAAGTTCTCATAGCAGGAAACATCCTGCAACAGATGAGGAACAGGTGTGAACTATCGCACGTAAAAACTGCAAAATCGACGGACGGGCGGAGAAAAAAGGGGAAAGAAACAGCTTGGGACACGGTGACATGTGCAACGGCCCCGAAAAATAATGAGGGAGAAAGTCTGGCACGCCACCAAAGTTCCGCAGCCAGAACGCAGATTCGATCGACGTACTACCCAGTTCTTTGATTTAACACCTGCAGGCAGCCGCCATCAATGCTATCAAGATGAATGAGGATTTTTTGACGGGTTGACAGAACTGGTAGTGCGGGACAGAATGATGAACGGTGTGCTACAGTTCGCAGCGTGTTTCCTGAATTTCTGTTCCAGCACGAAACCTAAAACCTAATATTGTACCTATTCGCAAACACATTCGCTAGTGTGTTACGATGCGCATCACTGAAAAATGCGAGCAAGAATGTTGGAAACGTACCTGCTCTTTATATTTGCAATAACACTTTATTCCTTCGCATAGTGTCGTAAAATGCTCATGTGATGACCAGAAGCCATATTAAGTAATTATAAAGTGTGAACGCCCAGTTTGGTAGAAATCAAACTCGAGAGTTAAACTGATGCGATACTACCTTTGTCGTTGTATGGAGACTTCTGTATTATCAAATCACACATTTACTTCAGTTCCCATCATATAGTCAGCTGTATTTTAAACTAGTGACTTCTTAACGTCTGGAACGATATAAAGGCTGGGCTTGCAGAGAAATGCAGAGGTGAGCAATCAGCTATTTTCTGTGTTACATTTGTGGAACAAGTGAAGTTGCATAGTGTTCTCATTTATTATGCAGAAATCGCCCTAATGTCATACTAAATAGCAGTTATTGAACTCCGGATATGGGAAAATTGTAAATAGTGCAAAATAGAATAGTACAGTTTCATTGGGCCTCTGTTTTAGTTGAGAAAACTTCAATGTGTTTTCTCTAAACCTCTGTTTTAAAATTCCTTTGCAGGAATAAAAAAAATGCAGCTTTTTCAGAGGCCATGGAATGTCACTCTTATTCCAAATAAGGTCTTCCTCGTAACTGCTGAATATCTTTCATTGATTTACGAGGAATGTAGTGTCACTCCTTTCTGGTGATACTGTCTTTTTAGCGTTACGCGTCAGAACCCGACAACTTGTTGTACAGTAGTATTTGTTGCAATAGCAACACATCAAACCACTGTCACTGAAGCTGTAATGCTCTCCTCATTTTCAAGGAGAGAAGATCCTATGGCTACTCGACATGATACAGCTGTGGAGGTAAGAGGCGTAGAGTACTGGTGCTGGGAAGTAACTTTGCCCGATAGTTTTAAGGTGCACAGGCCTTCGTCCAATGTCGGTTAGCCGATAAGGAAATTCTCAGACGAAGGAATAATGACACATAAAGCACTTCAGTATATTGGTTGTGGCTTCTAAAGCAAAATATAACCACTAATAACTATGCATAATTATTCTCAAAATATTTCTAATCTCTACTGGTAAATTTCCAGTTTCCAGTAGCTATACAGAACTGAAGATAATCGCTTGGTTTGAAACAGCTAGTACCTACTGCCGCCTGTCATTCCCTTCCTATTCCTTTAGACGTGTTGCACAAGAGGTAATTCATGTAAGAAGTCTGAAGAAACACACTATTCATGCTCTACAAACAACTTCCAATATGAGTTTTTTTGAGAAATTTCGTCCTGTATGACTGACGAGCAAGTGAATACGTCTCCAGAGTATCACTCCATCTATTACATACCATGCCCGGAAGACTTCCTGCACCTTAAGCTACTACCATTGCTCAGAAATGATGAGTGCAGGACTCTGTTTATCAATTCGATCAAGAGATCAGCTGCATTAACTGATTGGGCCCATTAAATTTCCGCATGTGTACACTGCCTGACAAAAGAAGGAAGCACGCAGGAGGTGAAGAGTAAAGGAAATGTGATTAAAGTATCTAGTCAAATTTTCAAAGAACTTGGTAAGAAGCACATGTGTATTGTGGCATTCATTCTGCAAACATTATAAAGCTAGTGTTGCCACTTTGATGTTTATTATCAATGTAAGGCACTGTCAGTGCAGCCTCAGTTGGCCAGGCTTGAAACAAGACGCCTAACATAGATTCTGCTACTATTGACGGTATCGTTAATAAACGCTTTAGCAGTAAGAGTCGATTCACCAGTACGGCATCGCCTAGATGCATGCACTAATTTGGATGTGAAGGGTCCCACACATTTTCTGTCCGGGACACATCTAGAGATCATACTGGCCATGGGAGTAACTCAACATCACTCAGACGGTTGACTGAGATACGAACCACATGTGGATGAGCACTGTTCTGTAGAAAAATGATACCGTGATACTGTCACATGAGAAGTAACGTTTGCTGACGCATGGTGTCCGCCGCGCGGGATTAGCCGAGCGGTCAAGGGCGCTGTAGTCATGGACTGTGCGGCTGGTCAAGGCGGAGGTTCGAGTCCTCTCTCCGGCATGGGTGTGTGTGTTTGTCCATAGGATAATTTACGTTATGTAGTGTGTAAGCATAGGGGACTGATGAGCTTAGCAGTTAAGTCCCATAAGATTTCACACACATTTGCACATTTTTGGACACGGTGTCCGTGAAGCATGGTCAACTACCAGTCGTGACCCGAAGTCACTCAATGGCTCCCCACAACATGACACCAGGAGTAACACCGCTGTGTCCCTTCAAAAACATTAGAACAATAAGATCTCTTCCCAAGTGGCCGCCATATTCGCCGTTGATGACCATCTGCGGTAGTACAGAATTGCGGTTCAAGGCGGAACACAATGCGGCGCCTTTCATAAGCCATCCATGATTCCCTGGCAGTAGCACAAAAGGCAGCCCTTTGTGAAGTGGTGCTAAAGGACACAATAAGCATGGGCGGACATTCCCTAATCTGGCTGCTGCTGGTCTCCGATAAATTGTGTGGCCTGACACGGAATGTTGGAGGGAGTCCAGCACTTGTTCTCGTATTGCAGGGGCAGAACTAAAGGTGTTACGATGTCCTTGGTGAACAATACAGCGATCCTCCTTTGTGGTTGTCAGACGTGATGGACTAAAACTGCCCTCACGTTCTCATGCAGTCCAAGATAGGGTCCCTGGTACATCCGAATGTTCCCCAACTCTGGAAATTCCACCTTTCGACCTGCCGGCCAAAGGGAGACCGAAAATGAGGCTCCCTTCCAACGCTCTCGGGTGCTGGCAACCCTGTCTCAGACGAGTACGTAATATCTCCGTGTCCTTCACACTGATCGCACTACATAAGATGCTGTTCACACCCCTTACATACCTTACCAGACCTGATAACACCATTAATTATGAACTACACTTAAACACTCTCGTGGATATTCTATCCGTCACAGAAAACAGCAACTCTTTATCATTTACGTTATCAGCAACAGTGCTTTCACATACGAAGTTACACTGACATCCGAATATGTATTCTGGGTGCTTCACTTTTTTTGCCAGACAGTGTATAATAACACAAACTGATCCATAAGCTCCCCGATGCCGAGAACTTCGGTGATGCCTCATTTCAAACTTTATTAGATCCTTTTCGTATTGATAAAGACCTCATTGCATCAGTGTGAGTTCTTGGTGTTGCTTTCCTAAGAGAAAATTCCAAACACGTTTGTGAAGTTCAGAATGGGATTTCATTTCGTTTTATTACATTTGTTTTAGGGTGTCCTGTTGGTGTTGTCGCTAAATAGTTTACTTCTATTCTACAGGCTCGTTGGATTTAAGTTGTTCCTTACGAAGTATCGGGGTCCACTCGGCTCTTGTGAGGCCAACCGAGCAGCTATTAATTCAGAAGTAGCGGCTCTGGTCTCGAAAACTGTCAACGGCCGGGAGAAAGGAGTTCTGAACACATGCCCCTCCATATCCGCATCACTGATTATCGATTGAGGATGACACGGCAGTCGGTCGGTACCATTGGGCCTTCTGAGGGCTGTTGGGGCGGATAGTTTTTAAAATATCGTAAAGCTTCCTCAGCGTCAATTACATGAGAACAGGTGGAGAGCAGTGCATGGTTCAGAACTAAGGCAACCACTATATACAATTATAAATGCTGCGTGTTTCGTTCCCTGATATAGCTCTACACGTGTTTCCAATAATGGCATCATAATGATACAGATGTTACCTGAAGGACCCACGTAACTCCTGCACACAACGACCCACAGCGGTTCAGAAGCGGGAACACTCTAATAACACAATGATTACAGAATCGTCTTCTTTAAACTGTACACTTGCTAACACTCGTTAAACCAAAACAGCATGCGTGCGAAAGTGGTCTGTTGGTAACATTATTTTCTTTGAAACATTCGAGACTTTATTAACCTAGAAAAATACATCTATTATTTCTGCCGTAAGTAATTAAAATAGCTGTACTTTAAATTACTCACGTAGACATTTTGTACCTCTTGGATTCATGTATGCCAGACATGATTTTTACAAAACGTAAACGCGTCTTTGGTTGGGGTATTTACGTCAACGTGGAAACGTAAAATAGTCTCGATAACAAAGCTAGCTGACAGAACCCAATGAATTATCAAATTACTGCATGTGACCTGAGGATGCTACACGATTCAGATGTGTGTGTCTCGCCTGTATCCACTGGCTATGAAAGGTTATAGTGCATTGTTTATAAAAAATAGCTAGGTCTGTGACTGAAGGCGATAATATGTATATACACAGGGCGCCTCCAAACTGAATGTAGAAAAAAAGGTGTGGAAGAGTGGGCCATAATAAGCAACTTTTATATAGCAACCCATGTACACAACCCTTAACATTCGGCGCTAGGAGTCATTTAACAACACCCGGAACGTAGGCATATGTTCCGCCATCCGAGCCAAAATGTCAACAGGTAATGCGGTCTGGACAACAGCGCAGAGCTTCTTCCGGAATTTGCTGGGCTGCAAACGCGTTGCATTTCAAACACTTGTTTCATACGATGTTGCACAGAGAGTGACACTTGTGCATACTGCAAAGTCTGCTGCACCCTGTATCAATCTGTCAAAAAACGGGTTCGCTATTATATCTCGTATTCTGCAGAGCGAAAGAGAAATGGAGCGCTTTTCTTGGAAGGAAAGGACCGACATGCAAATGCTTACGGGGCGGGCGATGGAAATACTTTAGCGGCCGAATAGTTGTACACTCAGCGATTTCCAAATCAATCGTTGAGTGACAGATCCTTGCACGTTCGCCACCAGCCACACGTAGCTAAGTGAGACAGGTGCATTTAAGGTGAGTTGTCTAATAAAAAGGTATCTTAGTGGTGTACGTTTCTTTAAGGCCTACATCAGAACCCAATGCATTCATTTTGTGATAAAGATGTGAAATCCGGACGGACGTGGTCGTCATCGAACAGTGCATACACCGGGTCTGCAGGCGTTAGTACTGCTGCAAACATGCCCTCAACAAGCTCGTAGAGTGTTGCTCGAGTAACGGATGTAAGCCATTCGATGGACTGGAGTGTGTGGAATGAAGATAATTTGTACCCTTAGCGCCCTCAGACAGTTCAAGCCCTTTGCGCGTAAGATTTTCTATGTATCATTGAGTTCTGCCAGTAGTTTTTGCGGAAGTGGGCCATACAACCTGAATTCTCACACTTAGTACTTTTTACGAAAGAGGTATCTTTTACGAGATAAGGTGTATCAAACAGCCACAGCCAACACATGTGGACAGGGGAAAATCTGCTAACTGCCTTTGTTCTTGGTCACAAAGAGCGCTTCACCGTCGACATTCGCGCTAGTTTGGTAGGCAATAATCCGATTGGTCCATATATAATTCCCTCCCCCACCCCCCCCGAACCCCCCCCCCCCTCCTCCCACAGCGACAGAACGCAAACAGATTCTTAATCTCCTTAAGGGAAACACTGTCAAGGCCATTGGAAAATGTACCACTCAACCTGAATCACTGAGGCGCGATTGCACGGCATGTATTAAAGCAAGAGGGCGTAATTTTACTAAAGCAGGAGGGCGTAATTTCGAGAGGTTCTTATGACTGTTTGCAAATAAAGGTTGTAAAACGTGAATCCTACCTCTCTTCTAGTTTGATGTCAGAAAGACGATGAAAATGATGCCCTGCAGACCTGCTACCATGTCGATGTTGATGGCGGGCTGTACGCCCACATTCCAGGTGGTGCGTGACCCTGTTAAATGACGCATATAGCCACATAGGACGGCGCTTCCGCCAGGTAGTGAAGAGGTCAAGTACAGTTTTCTCAAAAAAGACTATTACTGTATCATCAAACCGGCTACAACATTTGTCCTTACAGCGCAAACTGGGCTATTTTATAAGCAAAAATGTAATCCGTAGCATTACTAATTCCAAATACAAATCAAAATCATTGTACACTGACAGAAAAAAATCGCAACACCAAAAAGGTAATTAAGGCAGAGTAATGAAATATCTGGAATACATTTGTATAGGTAAAATATTAAAGTGATTAGCATTGCAAGATCACAGACTAATGTAAGTGCGAGATAAACCATTGCAAATGTAGCATGCAAGAATGCAAACGTGGATGCATTGTGTTGTACAGGTGACGGATGTCAGTTTGTGTGATGGAGTTCCACGCCTGTTGCACTTGGTAGATCAATGCTGGGAAGGTTAAAGCTGGCTGTGGATAACGGTGGAGTTGTCGTCCGATGACGTCCCTTATGAGCCCGAATGGAGACAGATCTGATGATTGAGCAGACTAGTGCAACATGTCGACACTCCATAAAGCATGTTGGGTTACAACAGCGGTGTGTGGGCGGGAGTTAAGACTGTTGGAAAACAGTGGAATTCTGTTCACGAAAGGCAGCTCAAAAGGTCGAATTGCAGTCAGGGTATCAAATCGAACACCATTGATCCGTCCAAATTTTCGAACTCTTATTTTGTTGAGGTACCAGTTTCGGCGATCTATCACGCCATCTTCAGGCCCCCTGGCCGACGTGTATGATGATTCCAACCTCGGTTCGGGTCAAAATAGGGGCCAGCATCCAAAGACTGCTGGCCCTTATTTTGGCCGGAACCAAGGTTGAAATGTTCGTAGACGTCCGTCAAGGGTCCTGAAGATGGCGTAATATATCACCGGAACTGGTAGCCCAACAAAATAACAGTTGGGAAATTTAGACAGCTGATAGGTGTTTGATTTGACGTTCTGTACTGAACAGCCGAGATCTCACAACCTTCTCTGAAAGGATCGCTATACCCAGATTTTGCAGTCAGGGTGCGTGGGATACTCATCAGGGTGCTCCTGTTGTCACACAAAATCGCACCCCAGACCATAAGTCCAGGTGTATGTCCAGTGTCTCTAGCACGCACGGTTCAATCCCGTCTCCGGCCATCCTGATTTAGGTTTTCCGTAATTTCCCTAAATCGTTTCAGGCAAATGCCGGGATGGTTCCTTTGAAAGGGCACGGCCGCTTTCCTTCCCTTTCCTTCCCTAACCAGAGCTTTCGCTCCGTCTCTAATGACCTCGTTGTCGACGGGACGTTAAACACTAACCACCACCACCACCACCACCACCACCACCACCACTATCACGCAAACAGATTGGTTGATTGCCCACAACTGCCCTGCTAACTTCCACCCTATCCTCTATTCAGCTCTCGCTTGACACCACTGAAGTCCCGACAGACGGTGGTTTGGGGCCAGTGGAACGCACGCTACAGGGTTCTGGTTGGAGCTGTCCTTGAAGTAATCGATTTTTAACAGTTTGTTGTATCACTGTGGTGCTAACTGCTGTTCAAATTGCTGTTGCAGGTGCAGTACACGATGGTCTTCCCTTTCGATAGCGCCACGTGGGCGTCTGGAGCCTGGTCTTCTTACGTCCGTACATTCTCGTGACCACCGCCGCCAGCAATCATGTATAGTGACTGCATTCCTGCCAAGTCTTTCTGCAGTGTTGGAGAAGGAACATCCAGGTTCACGTAGCCCTGTTACACGAGCTCGTTCAAACTCAGTGAGGTGCTGACAATGGCGTCTTTATCACCTTAAAGGCATTCTTGACTGTCATCAGTTCTCCACATCACATTTCAAACGTAACTAATGCTCACGACCGTTACTGCTTGTATTTGAAGCGAACCTGATTCGTAACCTCATAGTGGCGCTGCTAGCACCACTTTTATGCGAAAGGCCTGAAAATCGGATACCATCTTTCAGACGTAGGAACACACCTACCAACTTTAGTTTATGCCGCTCAAATCCTTCTTGGTGCTGCAAATTTTGATTCTACTCCATAGAATTAAAAAATAAAAACGTATAATTTTATAATGGTGTATGTGTGTGTGTGTGTGTGTGTGTGTGTGTGTGTGTGTGTAAAGCTACAAATACTAATGAAAAGCGGTCAGAATGTTGTCACATTATTCGCAGTCAGTCAGCGTTATAGTGTAAACTAATTCTTTCAACATTGCTCGTACAGTGTGAAACCGCATTTGTGATCCATGGAACAAGAAAACAACTAACGATCTTCTTCGAATTACTTGAGGGAATGCTGCACGATAACGTCAGAAATGACTGCTATCTGGTCAGGTAACCTGCCTATCATTTTAAAACATTTTCCTGTTTGTGCCTTGAAAAAGACAGCAGGTTACCTGTCGAAATGTCAGAGTTTTCCTCGAGTCTATCCGGCCGCATTCTCCTGAGTTGTTATAGCACAGTACACGATGGGTAGGAGGGAGGGGGGGGGGCGGGCGGGTGGGGGGGGGAAGCTTAAATTTCGCAACGACCTAGCTGCTTCTCCTTGGGAAATATGTTGAAAATATAGTTATGTCACCGATAACAGGTGAATGTTTGGATACACTTTAGAGTACAAATTTACAATCAATGAAGTCTAGGAAGTTCTGTTACACTGTTTATGCAACTGATATGGCGACAAAAAATGAGTCTTTAAAACCAACTGTTATTACCTTACTTTGTTCCCAAGTGTACATCGTCATACCATCGTCACCACTATCTGAGTGTCTGTCCGATCTACACTCCTGGAAATTGAAATAAGAACACCGTGAATTCATTGTCCCAGGAAGGGGAAACTTTATTGACACATTCCTGGGGTCAGATACATCACATGATCACACTGACAGAACCACAGGCACATAGACACAGGCAACAGAGCATGCACAATGTCGGCACTAGTACAGTGTATATCCACATTTCGCAGCAATGCAGGCTGCTATTCTCCCATGGAGACGATCGTAGAGATGCTGGATGTAGTCCTGTGGAACGGCTTGCCATGCCATTTCCACCTGGCGCCTCAGTTGGACCAGCGTTCGTGCTGGACGTGCAGACCGCGTGAGACGACGCTTCATCCAGTCCCAAACATGCTCAATGGGGGACAGATCCGGAGATCTTGCTGGCCAGGGTAGTTGACTTACACCTTCTAGAGCACGTTGGGTGGCACGGGATACATGCGGACGTGCATTGTCCTGTTGGAACAGCAAGTTCCCTTGCCGGTCTAGGAATGGTAGAACGATGGGTTCGATGACGGTTTGGATGTACCGTGCACTATTCTGTGTCCCCTCGACGATCACCAGTGGTGTACGGCCAGTGTAGGAGATCGCTCCCCACACCATGATGCCGGGTGTTGGCCCTGTGTGCCTCGGTCGTATGCAGTCCTGATTGTGGCGCTCACCTGCACGGCGCCAAACACGCATACGACCATCACTGGCACCAAGGCAGAAGCGACTCTCATCGCTGAGGACGACACGTCTCCATTCGTCCCTCCATTCACGCCTGTCGCGACACCACTGGAGGCGGGCTGCACGATGTTGGGGCGTGAGCGGAAGACGGCCTAACGGTGTGCGGGACCGTAGCCCAGCTTCATGGAGACGGTTGCGAATGGTCCTCGCCGATACCCCAGGAGCAACAGTGTCCCTAATTTGCTGGGAAGTGGCGGCGCGGTCCCCTACGGCACTGCGTAGGATCCTACGGTCTTGGCGTGCATCCATGCGTCGCTGCGGTCCGGTCCCAGGTCGACGGGCACGTGCACCTTCCGCCGACCACTGGTGACAACATCGATGTACTGTGGAGACCTCACGCCCCACGTGTTGAGCAATTCGGCGGTACGTCCACCCGGCCTCCCGCATGCCCCCTATACGCCCTCGCTCAAAGTCCGTCAACTGCACATACGGTTCACGTCCACGCTGTCGCGGCATGCTACCAGTGTTAAAGACTGCGATGGAGCTCCGTATGCCACGGTAAACTGGCTGACACTGACGGCGGCGGTGCACAAATGCTGCGCAGCTAGCGCCATTCGACGGCCAACACCGCGGTTCCTGGTGTGTCCGCTGTGCCGTGCGTGTGATCATTGCTTGTACAGCCCTCTCGCAGTGTCCGGAGCAAGTATGGTGGGTCTGACACACCGGTGTCAATGTGTTCTTTTTTCCATTTCCAGGAGTGTATATGCCTGCAAATTTACGATCACAGGTTCAATTCTTATATCCATCTTCACTTCCTTATCAAAGTCCTCTTCCTGAAACTTCTCAACGTGCCAGAGACAGTCTGCCCACGCTGAAGAGGATATGATACCTATTGCTTTGGACTCAAGCGTCTTTCATCTTGAATGTTTTGTTCTTGTCTATCACATAACCTTTAACCTGTACCTAAATTATTTCAACCAGATTATGCTGACAGTGATACGAGGGTGAACGCAAAATTGTGTGACCACTTTCACGTGCAAGAAAATCCAGTTGGTGCGTTTTGTCGCGTGACCTGCATAAATTTACGAGCTGCAGGAGTTCGACACGAGTCTGGTTCATACTGTGCAGAATGTTGTAATTTCTAAGCTAGAGCACAATATCCGCTTTTATGGTGTTTGTGCATGGTGCTGTTTGTGTAACAGATGAATGATAACTGGCGTTGTCTACAAAAATGATCAATTTCGGAGCAAGATATTGCAAAAACTGTTTAGTGAACCACTTCTTGTAACTGACAGCTTTCATTTCTGAATAGTAGGCGCTGCTGTTTTTCTTACACCTAAATATAAGTTTTCATTCAGAGACAAAACCAGAAGAAGAGCCAGCATTGGAAAACTTTTTCCTACGGGAACTTTAAAACAGTCAGTACGGTCACTCATTTTACAGCAGGTTTTCCTGGAATGGTTGTGATTTATTAATGTTTCATCAAGGTAATAAAAATACACTGTTGAAGTACCTCTCCTATTTCTATGTCATCTTCAAGAATGTGCTGCACCTACGTCATTTCTTTAAATAAAAAACTTTATTCCTATATTACACCTTAACTCTATGGCTTTTAAATTTATTTGCACTGAAGGAGTACTCGCTTTGAAGCCGGTTTTCTTATGCCTAATTGCAACAAGTTTTTTTGGCATCGGATACTCACCATCTATATACATAGATCGCCTTAAAAATCCTTGTTAAAACCATCAATTTCTGTTAGAGATTTCTTGCGACACAAAACCAACTGTTCCTACCGTTTCTACAGCTCTGAAGTTTCGTCTACTATTTTATGCTCAGTTCTCTTCCCAACACATGCTTCTACATTTAGTTCTTGTGCATGAAAATGTTAACAACAGAAGTCCCACATTGAGATTCACGTTTGAAAAAAATTCTAAACGTGGCAGATAATCCTCCTCCTCTACTTATGAAGCACTTCATATTTACTGTCATCATCTAACATAATATGTTAGATAATATATTATGTGTTTGGACGTCGCACTAACACATTCACAGATACACATTCATAGCTGTACACTATTACAAAAATAAAACGTCCCCACCTGAATGAATAAATCGGCCGTTCTGTGAGTGTAACTGCATTGTTGTGCAGTACGGCAACAATGCAGCGTGCAGGAGAGCGATTCCCGCCGTCTAGTTTTAACTCGCGGCTAGCCGTTCGTAAAGTGAGTGAATCTTATTGAGTGCCAGCGGTTGATGGAGTGGGGGTTGCGCAGAACGGCTCAAAATTGCGCCGCTTTCCTACATGACACGCACTTTAGAGCCGAGCGCGAATGCATGCGGGCAGGGGTTGCTGTGGGAAATTTGCTTTTTATGATCCACTCAGCCAGCCATCTCGTTTATTAAATTCATTTTAAAAACCTCTGCATATTAATTTTGGAGTGTTTAAAGAAGATAGAAACGATACACATTCCTTATGTGACAAAAATGTCACACATGCATCGTTTCCCCACTAAGGGACCATACAGGGTTTTCACGCTAATGATGTTCTGAGATGGTGTTCGCACTCCCATGTAATGAATGTTTCTTTAGAGGTGCAGCTGGAAATGTCGTCTGAGCCGGTGGGTTTCTGGCGCCAGGCGATATCGATTCTTACTTCCATCTTTGACCGTTGTCCTTGTGCCTTGTTCTCTTTGTGTCTTTGAGGCAGGCTATTTATGGTGACGCGCGTGCGCAAGTCGAAGAGAGTGCGTCCGCGCATGAGCCGAGTCAGTCTGTGACGTAACGTGCTTTCGATGTTGTCGTTGTGGGGAGTTGGTGACACCATGTCACGTGGCACAGCCATATGCCGTGAGGACCAGCTGAGTTGGAGCAACGAAGAAGCATGGGCCGCTGCCGGAAAGTATTAAAGTTGTATTGACATGGCTGGCCAGTGGCGACATGGATTTGCTAATATCTAGAGAGCTATGTGGATGGATGGTGTGTGAATTAAAAAAAAAAAAGTGTGTGTGAAATCTTATGGGAGTTAACTGCTAAGGTCATCGGTCCCTAACCTTACACACTACTTAATCTAAATTATCCTAAGGACAAACGCACACACCCATGCCCGAGGGAGGACTCGAACCTCTGCCGGGTCCAGCCGCACCGTCCATGACTGCAGATCCTCAGACCGCTCGGCTAATCCCGGGCGGCGTGTGAATCTCACATGAAGAGGAAAAAATTAATCACCAAGCTTTCGTGGTGGGTTCCTCCTTCTATACATAATGAATATTGTTGTGTACTTAAGGACTGTTGACTGTAGCAGTTGCTCGTGCTAGTGGCCAGCAAAACATTCACTGCAGTGGTGGCGAGGCGAGCTATGTTCCGGAACGGCCATGAAATTATGGTACTAAAGTGGCTGGAATTAGCGCCTCGCATTTGTAAGTTTACATTTGGTGCTTAGTGACACGCTGCAGGTAGCTGGTTCACTTGAACGTAATTTCTTAATTTAGTTATAGATTTAGAATTTTCTAGTTTTACGAATTAGTGGTAGTTTTTGTTTCTTAATAATTTCTTGTGTGTATGAAAGGCAAGTGGCCATGATAAATATAGGTCACATTGTGTTTTATGGCCGGATAGAGGCCGTGTGTATTTTGATCTGTGGCCATAGGAGCCGTGCTTATTGCATTAGCGACCTATTGAAGTGACATTTTTTTATTGCAATTTCAAATAGATATCTGAAGGTTGATTGTCACGGTAGGTACTGCATGTTTGATTTATGTGGTGTCAGCCATTCAGCAAAGACTGATTATCTTGTAAGGTGGACCTTAAGTCATTGGGTGTGGACTGAAACATGTTTTTACGTAGTATCTAGGTTTTTTTTTTATCAAAGTTAACTAAGCTCCTTAATTCTGTTAATTGTATAACTTATAATATGTTTATATTAAGGTATTGCTTTTCTATATATGTTTGTGTAACTTGTATATACTACAGGGGGTATGCCGCTCATGTTTTCTTGCTTTCAGAAACTTGTATAGTTGTCGACGTGAGCAAACCTCGGCCCGCGAGCTTGCAGTGTGACGGAAATCTCAGGAATTGAACTCAGGACCGTCCGGACCACGTTAACGCGCGTTTTCTCTATTCCATTCAAGGAGAGGCTTGTTTTAAGCAGAAGATTTCCTACTGCCCAAAGTTCAGTATAAGTTCACCCTTTGGATCGTGTGTTTGTGAAATCGTAGTAGATTAACGTTTGCTCGCGTCCATCACATGTTCATCAAATTGTCGTTTTGCCTTAAGTTTGCATCAAGTCTAGAATCTTCCGGACGTTGAGTGCAGTAGAATGCTAAGTGTAAACAGAACAATTAATACTACCCTTCAGGTTATACAGCATCAAATTAATTTTACCTTTTCAGTAAGTGTAAAACTGAATGAGAAAGGCGATAGCCGACATTGTAAACATTTGGTTATCTATTTCATCTATTATTTTGGTTGTTGTTACCGGCACGTAAAGGGGTCGTTGTCACAAGTGTGACGGTTAATATTGTAAATACTAATTGTGGATAGGACCTTGATGTGCAAATGTTGTTAATTGATTATTATTGCTGATGAATTCATGTGTATGTGTAATCAATAAAGAAGTGTTGCACCTACAAATTGGTTGTGTTACTGGTATACAAAGTTAGAGTGTGCAATCGCCACACCAGTCGTCGGTTTACATTAATTCACAAATGCATGTTGACGGTTACATAACTGGCTCGAAACAAATGATTCACGAATAATGGCTGGAGAACCCAACCGAACGGGCAACCACCTCTCTTGGAGCTTATCGGTGTGCCGCACATCAACTGCTTCACGTCCCACTATAAAAAGAAATCCATAAGAGGTCAGCAACATATTGAAAACGACATTCGTCACTCCGCAGTTTTAACATCATGTCTGATTATCAGAAGCGCCAAAACCTACATGGATCCTAGCAAGGTAACGGGGTACCTATAACATTTTTTACATAGAAATGTTTTTCTTCAATCTCCTTTAAACATTCTAAAATTATGTGTGCACAATTTTTTTTTACCCCATGAATGTACATTTCATCTGATTGTTGCCCTTCAACTATGTCCACAAAAATGCAGTGGTAACAAAGAAGGTAAATGTATACTTTAATTTTTAGACGAGGCTGAATGAAGTAAAGGGAGAAATACTTGGGATTAATTTGTGACAAGATTTTTCAAAGTAATCTCCCTGCATGACTCTATATTTTTTTTTCTTTCCATTTTACGACGAGAAGACATCGCGTGAAAGTTTCCGTGACTCACATACAGCGCTGGTGAGTCCCAGTACAGCTTTCTTTGATGTTCAGCCAAGCACAACACGTACACGAGCTCACTTTACGGAAGGCTAAATATATCGACTTCTGCCAAGGCACCTTTCCGGCATGCGACTGAAATGATTTAGGGAAACCACGAAGAAACCTAAATGATAATAGTCGGACGGGGGTTTGAGCCCGAATGCAAGTACAGGGGCCCGTCACTGTGCCACCCTGCTCGGTGTCGATTTTGAAGTTTATAATGGATGAGTAGTTCAGTAGGGGGTGGATGTAAGGATTGGCAATGTCCTGTTCAACGTTCCAACCGTGCATTCATGTGAAGTGATTTACAGAAATCAATAAATAACTACGAATGCCCGATCACTGATCTCCATACTTCCTGACTGTAGTCAGTTACCCCGATAGTGCCTGTATCAGTGAATCTACTGATTTTTGTGCTTCATCACAGAGGACCAGGCTGTGTGAGACAGAAACCAGGGACGCACGTCCTGTTCCGGGAGAACCCTCCCCTTTACGCCGGAAAGAGTCTGCCGCTCACAGACTAAAACAGCCCATTTATATGCCGAAGATTTTACAACAGAAACTGCGTATGTATCGAACGCGAAGCAGGTCTGCCTGCCCTTATCCACAGGGCATCTCGTCTCCAGCGCGAATGCGGAACGCCGCTATCGTCGCTCGCGACCGCACGAAACATTCCGTGCCTCCAGCCGGACCTCGCCTTGCTCACGACCACGCCGAGTGCACTTGCACACCGCGGCCGACTCAAGGGCGTAATAGGCTAGCGTATACTTTTCAAACAGGAACAAAGGTGAGATAACATCTAATCGTTAAGTGCAGACATCAGCACCATACAGTTACATACCATATAACAACAGCTGACATTAGTCCAAATGTCACACAGTGATCAATATTTGTAAATTGAAACTGTATGTCGGACCGAGGCTCGAATACGGGACCTTTTCCTTGTGCGGGCGAGTGCTCTACCGACTGAACTACACAAGCACGACTCACGAACCGTCCCCACAGCTTCAATTCCACCAGTACCTCGTCTCCTACCTTCCAAACTTCACAGAAGCTATCCTGCAAACCTTGCAGAACTAGCGCTCCTGGAAGAAAGGATATTGCGGAGACGTAGCTTACCCACACCTTCGGGGCTGAGTGCGCTGATATGAAACTTCCTGCCAGATTAAAACTGTGAGCGGGACCGAGGCTCGAACTCGAGACGTTTGCCTTTCGCAGGCAAGTGCTCTACCGGCCGAGCTACCCAAGCACGACTCACAACCCGTCCCATAGGCTGTGGCTAAGCCATGTCATCACAATATCCTTTCTTCCAGGAGTGCTATAGTTCCTTTATCTTGGCGGTTCGCGCATGACCGCCCAGACGCGGGAGATTGCTGCGTTGCCATTGTACGCTCCAAGAGAAGCAGCGCCATAGTATAGTTCGCGAACTTACTTTTAGGGGGGAGCGCGCAGTTTATGAAATAAAGCCACCACAGCTGCACTAACCCTTTCGCTGCTACAGAGACGTGCTCCCCGCATTCCGCGCTGTGCGCGTTTCTGTCATCATTGCACTGCTCGCCTGTGCAGACACATGGTGTTTCGACTGCTTTGTCACACTTCACAAAAACTTTTTGGCACAAAAATTTGATTTTTACACATATTCTTGAATGATACTTCCCCCCATAAATGATTTAATTTTGTTTCGATATTGAACGCAGTTATTGTGCAGCATTAGATGTAGTAAACCATTGCACACAATTTTGAAGAGTTTGTAGAGGTAAAAGTACATAGCGTATACTTTTCGTATGGTCGATTTTAGTTGCTACTAGAAATTTTAAAAACATGCATTCAAACCAATAAAATTCATGAAGTAAGACACTTTGATATGTTTTTTAAATAAAGAAAATATTAAGCACCAAACAAGGTTTGAACTCAGAACCTTTCACTTAGCAGCCACACACTTCAAACCATTACGCTAACGCAGCTCGTCATTTAATAGAACTCCCGGAGGACTTTAACATGTCGCGCAAAATACCGACAAACGCTGTTGGTATGACTATGAATTACTCACGTTTCGTCGAAGTACAATAGGAAATAAACAATTACCGCTGTTCTTTATTGCGAAAAAGCGGTTAGTGAGAATGATACAAACACCTTTCCTTGCTATCGCCTGAATTAGGAGGCTTATTACTTTTTTGGTTTAATTAATTAATAGAATATGAAGCAATTGGTATAATGAATGCTTTTTTCCAAACTTTCTATAAAACAAAGTCTGCTATCAAGAAATTGCTTTTGTTCAATTACTTTATTTATGACTGAACGTTTCTAAAACTAAAGACACTCGTTCGTGCTCTGCACTGCAGTCGAGCTCTGGCAACGTCGTTCTCTGTTCATTGGCTGACTGTGTTTTGTGACGTCAGATGCGCAGAACTGACCTAAACTCGGCCGCCGTCGTAAATGACACGCACTTTAGTTCCCCAGGGTTCGCAAGAGAGCTTCAATGAAGTTTAGAGACGAGGTAGTGGTAGAATTGAAGCTGTGCGGACGGGTCATGAGTGGTGCTTGGGAAGCTCAGTTGATAGAGCGCTTACCCGTGAAACACAAAGGCCCAGAGTTTGTGTATCGGTCTGGCGCACAGTTTTAATCTGCCAGGAACTCTAATGTCAGTACATACTCCGCTGCAGAGTGAAAATTTCCTTTGGTTGATGTAGAACATACAGGAGTCTTATGTGAACTGGACTGAAGCCGTCACTTACACGGCTGAACAGTGTAAAGGCAACAGTGATGAAATCTAAACGGAATTTTTATATTTTATGAAGTTGTCAAGACCGTTGGTAGCAAAGATGTGATGATTCTGGGATAGCTGCTAAGAAAAGTCAATAAAGAAGTCTTAAGCAGGCCAAGTGGCGTGTGCTCTTGGTGATTTAAAATTAGACTAAATATCGTCAAGCAACATCTTTTGGAACTGCCGCAAATATTACTTTACAGCAGTTAAAACAGGAAGAAAATGTCACGTCCGAGTCGTGTGGTGGCCTGTGTTGAGACACCGGTGAATAATCAAATAATAGTTAAATGATTTTTAAATGTTTTAAAAATTTACTGAGCAATAATACCACGAGTAATGGTTAATGCATAAAAAAAGAATTCACGTGTGGAGAGCCATAAGTACGGACCGCTCTATAGCAGTAATTACAGCATAGTATTTTATTTATTTCTGAACAACATATTAATGGAAGAAGATCCATTTACAATTCCATAAAACAGGGAAAATACAGAATTAAAATAATAAACCAAAATAATTAAAATATTAAGGAATGAAATTAGTACAGTAAAACACAGTGTGACTGCTGAGCATAAACTAAAATCACATATCATAAAAATACATTAGTGCCAGCTCTGGGCTTATAGTATAAGCATGTGGAATAAAACAACATTAGAATTTCAAAAGATATGGCGCATTAGAAATGAATGAAAAAATGAAGTTAAGAAATGGATAAGATTTGCGAGAAATCAAATACTTTCAAAGAAACCGGGATTAAGTGAAGCCGTTATTATGTTCAAAATTGCACCCTCACTGAGCTAGTCAAAACCACGAATCCAGCTAAGGAATAAGATAACCATGATTAGTTTAATTTTGTTCACATTTTATTCTCAGAATCAAATAAAAATTTGAAAGTAGTGTTGCACGTTAGAAAAGCACCCATAAAAGGTAAACTGCACCGACTAGAAAAAGCCGAACAACTTAAGAACACGGTATGTGCTTCCAATATGCGCCATATTGTGGCGTTACCAGAAACGCCAGTAGTACATTAGGTAATAGGATGTATCTTATTGTAGGTAGTAAATCGACTGTGTGACTATACAGCCCGCAATAAGATTTGTCCTATTACTAAATATATTACCGGCGTTTCGGGTACCGCCACAATACCATACAATTCGATCTCTGCCCTTAATAGTATCATACGGATTACAATAAAATGTAGCGTATGGCGGATAAATAGGAAGTAAAATGGTTCAAATGGCTCTGAGCACTATGGGACTTAACTTCTGAGGTCATCAGTCCCCTAGCACTTAGAACTATTTAAACCTAACTAACCTAAGGACATCACACACATCCACGTCCGAGGCAGGATTCGAACCTGCGACCGTAGCGGTCGCGCGGTTCCAGACTGTAGCGTCTAGAACCGCTCGGCCACTCAAATAGGAAGTGACAATGTATCATTATACGACTGCAGAACACCCATAAAATATCCAGAACCAAGCCTAGGGATCGATTTAATGTGGAATGATCACATTAAACTAACCTCATGTAAGTCAGAAACCTTACTCAGCTTCAATGGAAGATTCCTCATGAATTGTAGTCCACCCACAAATGCGGTAGCTTACAAAACCCTCGATTGACCAATGCTTGAATACTGCTCACCATCTAGGATGCGTGTAGCAAATGGGATTGACAGAGACAAGCGAGAAGAGCGAAAGAAGAGCAGCGCGTTTCGTTACAGGTTCGTTTAATAAGTGCGAAACCATCACGGAGATGCCCGGCCAACTCCACTGCAAACGCTGAAAGAAAGACGTCCACCATCAAGGCGTGGTTTATTTTTCAAAATCTTGGAGTGTACTTTTCTAGAAGAAAAAATGGAAATGTCGTGTGGCTAGGGCCTCCCGTCGGGTAGACCGTTCGCCTGGTGCAGGTCTTTCGATTTGACGCCACTTCGGCGACCTGCGCGTCGGTGGGGATGAAATGATGATGATTAGGACAACACAACACCCAGTCCCTAAGCGGAGAAAATCTCCGACCCAGCCGGGAATCGAACCCGGGCCCTTAGGATGGACAGTCTGTCACACTGACCACTCTGTTTTTTTTTTTTTTTTAAAAAAATCTCATTTTGCTCTATATTGGTCGATCGATGAATTTGTTCGTGGCGGAAGTCCGATGACAGCCCTTCAGGTTCTTTGTTGATCCTTTCACTCAGTTTGTTATTACAGAAAGTGGCTAACCCTCTGACCGAGCACGCTAAGCTACCGTGCCGGCTCTCAGCTACCGGGGCGGACTTTCTAGAAGAATCAAACAATACCTTGCCTCCCCTTATGCATAACTCCCGACTGCGCCACACACGAAAGGACTTGCGCAGCATGTATCGTGACACACCGTATTATGAACTGAGCTGAAGTAATTGTTTTGGTCGAGCGCGGCGGTTGAATAGTGCCCTTTGTGTCCTGGAGGCTAGCACAGCGTAGCCGGCTGGCAGAAGGGTATGATAGCTGCGGAACGGCGTGGTTGGGGCACGTGCAACTGTCAAATCTACCCACACCCAGAATATGACGTAATACTCGCCAGGCTGCAGTCACAAAGCCATGTATGGCTTTGTTCACATTTGCGCACGTGCGACGCTAACTATTGTTGCTAAAATAGAGCATAACAACCGACTCAAACAGAAGAAAAGGACGAATTTGTGGATGTGCAGATGTGCCATGGAAATATTGTGTGAAAAAAAATTACAGGACCGAGAATGTTCTTTTAACGGAGATTCAGGAAGTAACAACTTTTATAAATTTTGTCGCACAAAAGAGATCGATCCATCGAGTAGTACTGTTAGTGTATACCCATACTCTCAGCTAGTTACATATTCTGTTGTTGTGCTTCTCAGTCACAAGACTCTTTTGATGCTGATCTCCACGCTACTCCATTCGATGCAACTACTGCAACCTACATTCTTCTGATCTGCTTACTGTGATCCTCTCTTGGTCTCCTTCTATGGTTTCTATCCATCACAATTTGCTCCAGCACTAAAGTGGTTATACCTTGATGTCTCAGAATGTGTCCTGCCGACCGATCCTTTCTTCTATTCAGGTTGTGCCACAAATTTTTCTCCCTAATTCTGTTCCGTACGTCCTCATCAGTTACGTGATCTACCCATCTAATCTTCTGTAGCACAACACTTCAAAAGCTTCTATTCTCTTTTCGTCTAAACCTTTATCGTTATATTTTACTCCCATATATCGCTACATCCCATACAAATACTTTCAGAAAAGGCTTCCTGACTCTTAAATCTAACAAATTTTTATTCTCCAAAGTAATTTTTCTTGCCATTGCCAGTCCAAATTTTACATCCTCTCCACTGAGGCCATCATAAGTTATTTTTCTGCCCATACAGCAAAATTCATGTACTACTTTAACTTTCTAGTTTGCTAATGTAATTCCCTTAGCGTCACCTGATTTAATTCGACTGCATTCTATTATCCTCGTTTTGATTTTTTTTTACGTTAATCATATATCCTCCTTTCAAGATACTGTCCATCCAGTTCGTCTGCTTTTCCAAGTGCTTTTCTGTCTCTGACAGAATTACGGTGTCATCGGCGAACCACAAAGTTTTCATTTCTTCCCCCTGAACTTAAATTCCTACTGCAAATTTTTCCTTTGTTTGCTATAATGCTTCCTCAATGTACAGATTGAATAGCATCCGGGATAGGCTAGAACCCTGTCTCCCTCCCTTCTCAACCACTGCCACCGTTTCATGCCGTCTGGTTTCTGTACTAGTTGTAAATAGCCTTTCGCTGCCTGCATTTTAGCCCTGCTACCCTAAGAATTTCAAAGAGAGTATTCCAATCAACACTGTAAAAGCTTTCTCTAAGTCTACAAATGCTACAAAAGTAGGTCTACCTTTCCTCAGGCCGATCGTCGTGACCGAGCGGTTCTAGGCGCCTCAGTCCGGAACCGCGCTGCTGCTACGGTCGCAGGTTCGAATCCTACCTCGTGCATGGATGTGTGTGATGTCCTTAGGTTAGTTAGGTTTAAGTAGTTCTAAGTCCTAGGGGACTGATGACCTCAGATGTCAAGTCCCATAGTCATTAGAGCCATCTGAACCCTTCCTGAGCGTGCCTTCTAAGGGAATATGTAAGGTCAGTATTGCCTTGCGTGTTCCTACATTTCTCCAGATTCCAAACTGGTCTCCCCCAAGGTCGGCGTCTACCAGATTTTCCATTCTTCTGTAAGGAATTCGTGTTAGCGTTTTGGAACCATAATTTATGAAAATGTTGTAAAATTGTGTTTGGTTTTTCATAATTTTAGTTGCTTCCACTATTTAGTTAATTTGCATTAGAATAATTAATGAAACTTCAAAAAGATGACAAATGCGTTGTAAGCCACCGACGCATACGAACAGGGCAATGAAGCCTGAAAAGTGGAAGCAATAAAATGTGAAATGCAAGATCAGAGTGAAAAAAGGAAGAGGAGTAAAGAAGTTGCTCTTCCGAAGTGAAATTCTAGTCAACGAGTCCGGTCGTTAGTAGGGGCAGACGTATAGTTTTGGATAAATTAACGGTACAGTATTAGAAGTGATTATTTGTTCTTTCTGCATAGTAACAGTCAGTATACTACGGAACATCAGCCAATGGTAGTGAATACATACATCAGAGCCTCAGGTATAATATTTTATATGAGCGGTGGTATAACGTATCTTAAAATAGATTTTGTGAACAAACGAATGGGAATATTAAAGCTGTAAGAGGAAAAGAAAGTAGTAACCCCAACTGCATGACCGAAAACCACAATATACCAAGTATTCTGGCAATGTAGACCTACAATGGCAACCAGATTTTCATGTGTCTTGTGATGGATGAGGTACGGATTCCATAGGCGCCTTTGAAATCAGTGGAAATGTACGTCAAAACTCCTGACAATACATGCACGGTCTGTTTGACGTGCCAAGAGTTTTTCAACAAAGGCATGTCATTTTGTCACAGTAACAAATGACAGATAATGCGTTTTAGTTCTTGTACAAACAAGGTAATGGGAGGAGACGCAATCACTGCCTGTTTGCAGTTCTGTGTGTGTGTGTGTGTGTGTGTGTGTGTGTGTGTGTGTGATTGTTTCTTCTGTGTTGCTGGTTTAATATTTACTCCCCTGGCATACAGCTAATTTAATGAAAGAATGTGCGAACTGTATTTGAGGACACAAGTCGATTACTTGCAGCAGAGTCACGGAAGTTAACAAATTTGTAATGCATCAGCCATCAATGGCAATACTGCATTCAATACTTTTATTCCAGCCTTACATATCACATGATTCGAACCTTGATTACATAGCAGCACTGACCTGCTCTCACTCTTATGCTGTTTTTACTCATGAATGCAGAATACAGCTAAACCAAAGCAAATTAATCAACAGGTGAGCGGGATGGTGCAAACGCACTGGCTTCAGATCTCCGTTAACACAGCACAGCTGTGTCTATTACGTTGCTGACGGTCGTAATTCTACTGTGTTACCTAATGCTATCTGCTTTTATAGCGTAATGCGCTGCGCACTAGCTTGTAAGAAAGCGAAGTGAGCCACACCTAAATCGAAACTGGGCTGCGGACGAATGACTGCTAGTCTAGCGTATCGGTCAGCCGGGATGTGGTTTACATATGGTTTTCAAAAATTTGTCAAATCAAGAAGTAACCTGTTTCGTACACCAAGGTAAAGGCTAGAAAAGAGAAATTGAGTACTTCAATAGTCTCCATCTATTTCAGCATCTGTGACTTTCCTTATTGCTCAACTGAAGTACCAGACTTGCGTAATCCAAAATAACAGCATATGTATAATACAATGGCGTAGATATTGTACTATGTCATTGCCGAAAGCCTACATAGAGAAAGATCGTGTCTGTTGTAAGTAGGCTCTTTAGGTTTTCATGTTGGTAACGCCACGTAGCGCTCTGTATGAAAATCACTGACTGTGCTGTCTGCAGTCTGTGGCTGGTTGACATTGTTGGAATATTCGCTATTGTAGTGTTGGGCAGTTGGATGTGAACAGCGTGTAGCGGCATAGCGTTCTGCAGTTGGAGTGAGCCGTCTGCAGTGGTGGATGTGGAGAGAGAGATGGTGGAGTTTTGAGAACGGACGATTTGGATGTGTGTCCGCCAGAAAAAGAAAATTTGTAAAGATGGATGTTATATGATGATGACTTTTGAACATTATTAAGGTAAATACATTGTTTGTTCTCTATCAAAATCTTTCATTTGCGAACTATGCCTATCAGTAGTTAGTACCTTCAGTGGTTAGAATATTTTATTTAGCTGGCAGTATTGGCGCTCGCTGTATGGCAGTAGTTCGAGTAAGAAAGATTTCTGTGAGATAAACGATTCATGAAAGACATAGGTTATTGTTAGTCAGGGCCATTCTTTTGTAGGGATTATTGAAAGTCAGATTGCAGTGCGCTAAAACATTGTGTGTCAGTTTAGTAATGATCAGAATAAGTAAAGAGAGAAATGTCTGAATACTTTCAGTTTTGCTCAGCTGTTTGAAAATCAAATAACGAAAGAGGTTTACTAGCGCAGTCATTATAGTTTTTGTAAGGGGACGTTACACTGTCTCTCCCCAGCGGTTCTGTCAGTAGCAACAACAATAACGTCGTTTCCTCGCTGCGTTCCTCCAACGCGGGACGCTAACGTTTGTTAGCTTTTTCAGCCTCCAGTTTCTTTAATATATTTAACCGTTGCTTAGTTCCCAAAAAATTAGATTCCGTATCTACAGTTTTAGATTAGTTTCTGTCTTCGCCCCTCGTCATTAAAATTTAGCATTATGAGAGCTCCTTACTATAGTCACCTGCTTTTTGAAACTCCCTCACTATCTTTCCACCAATGAGAGGCTTTTTTGTTGTTGCCAGGTCGAATTGCCCTTACCTTGCTCTGTTCACGAGGACACGGGTACAAAGGCATCTTGACGCCTTGTTGCACAACGTTACTAAAATTTTCAAAAAAAGCTTTTGGCCAGAAAACAGAAACCGTTACAGATATATAATGTAAAAACAACGAAAAACAAAGCAGTGCACTCCAGTACGATTTTTCACTCTGCAACAGAATGTACTCCGATTTGAAACTGTGTGCTGAACTGGGCTCGAAGATAGGACCCTGGCTTTCACTGGCAAGTGAAGTTTGGAACCTAGGCGATGAGGTACTGGAGGAAGTACAGTAGTGAGAGTGGGTCGTGAGTTGAGCTTATATAGCTCTGTAGGTGAGCAGTTGCTCACGAAAGGCAAAGGTTCCAGGTTCGAGCCCCAGTCCAGCATATAGCTGTAATATGCCGGTAAGTTTCAGTGCATGCAATGTTACTGTAGTATCTGTACTTCCCTTGTGTCAATGTGATCTGTAACAAATATTTATTAAAATTTAAAACATAATGTCATTTTGATACAGTCGGTTAAGGTAGTGTCCAAGTGAGATGCAGGTTGCGAAGTTAACATCTACATATATACTCCGCTAGCCACCAAATGGTGTGTGGCGGAAGGTACAATTCGCTCCAAAGTCATATCCCCCCCCCCTCCCCCTCTGTTCCACTCGCTGATCGCGCGATGGAAAAACGACTGTCTGAACGCCTCAGTACGAGCTCTAATTTCCCGTATCTTTGAATGGTGATCATCGTATGATTTGAAAATTTGTGGTAATAATATAAGCTCTACATCCTCGGTGAAGATCGGATTTCGGAATTTAGTTAGCAGCCCCTTCCGTTTAGCGCGCCATCTATCTGCAAGTGTGTCCCACTTCAAACTTTCTATGAAATTTGTAACGCTCTCGTGATGGCTAAATATACCAGTCACGAATCTTGCCGCTCTTCTTTGGACCTTCTCAATCACTTGAATCAGACCCAACCGGTAAAGGTCCCATACAGACGAACAATAAGACTGGACGAACTAACGTATTGTAAGCTATTTCCTTTGTTGAAGGACTGCATCGCTTCAGGATTCTACCAATAAACCGCAATCTAGAGTTTGACTTACCCGTTACTTGTGTAATCTTATCATTCCATTTGAGATCATTTCTAATAGTCACACCCTGACACTTGACGGACGTTACCGCTTCCTAAGACTGAGCATTTATTTTGTACTCTTACATTAATGGGGATTTTCGCCTTGTTATACGCAGTAGGTTACACTCGGTGCTGGACTTTAAGCAACCGATTTTTAACAGTTTCTTGTGTCACTGTGGTCGCCACTGCTGCTCAGATTGATGCTGCAGATGCTGTACGATGCGCCATAGCTATACGCCGAATACGAAGGATTTTCCTCTCGGTACATCCATGTGGCCGTCCAGAGCCTGGTTTTCTTGCGACGGTACCTTCTCGTTGCAAGATCACAGGTTAATGTAATAGCGAGATAGGCCATTACAAATGTGGAATACTGGTACATTAATAATTGGTATAACCGCCAGAATGTTGAGTGCAAGCATGCAAACGAGCATGTGCCAGAAAGAAAGAAAGAAAGAAGTGTTTTAAGGCGACGGACCCGAGACACGATTAGAGTTCGCTATGTGCTGTGTAGTGTCGACAAGATGGCGCACGAGCCTACTTCCCGATACTTAGCATTAATCCCAAAGAAGTGTGCAAAACAATTTTCTGCAGGGCGAACAGCTGCTTCAGACGGAACATTTTCTCATCACATACATAACAAGAGTCTCAGAGCTGGTTGATACATATACACGGTGTATACTGGGTGTGACGGGTATAATTGCAGATATGTTTATACGTGGTATCTTCATAAGTACAACAGTAAGTGGTTTGGTTGTTTTTCCTCTGTTTTGCACAGACTTCCCACAAACATTTCATAAACTTTGTGGCTTGATGTTTTCTGCATGGTCGTACTGCAGCACTAAGTGGACTATACCTGTCAGCACATAATAACGGTTTTGCGTTCAAGCGTCCACACTTCAACACGTGAACTACTTCCTTGGGAAAAATCAGTATCTATGGCTTACTCTTGCCATATGTACTTGGGGGAGGGGGGGGGGTGAGCAGGACTAGCCGAACTAAAAACATAAGACTTGTAAAGACTGCTATTATTAGTCTGCAAATGACGTGAATACTGATATGTTGTTCAGCACACCGTTCTCAATCTCTAATAGAAATACCTTTACTTACAACCGTTACACCTAGCATATAAAGCGTGGTCAGGAAGAGACTCTCTCTCTGAGTACCATGGGACTTAAAATCTTAGGTCATCAGTCCCCTAGAACTTAGAACTACTTAAACCTAACTAACCTAAAGACATCACACACATCCATGCCCGAGGCAGGATTCGAACCTGCGACCTTAGCAGTCCCGCGGTTCCGGGCTGTAGCGCCTAGAACCGCACGGCCACCGCGGCCGGCCAGGAAGAGACTGAACAGCTTGTAAGGGTATTGCAGGGTGGGCTGTGAAGAGAAATAATTCTGGAGATTAAAATTCGATACGTTGCACCGTTTCCAAATTTATTAGCATTGTAGTTAGCCAGTCACACCATTCCGCGCGCAAATTCATGCTGCCGATTGGATACAATTAGTCAGTTGTTCTTATAACAGCGCACTAGAGTATTCAGTCTTTGTCGGGTTCGATTCCTACTACCGTTCAAAAATGGTTCAAATTTCTCTGAGCACTATGGGACTTAACAGCTGAGGTCATCAGTCCCCTAGTACTTAGAACTACTTAGACGTAACTAATCTAAGGACATCACACACATCCATGGCCGAGGCAGGATTCGAACCTGCGACCGTATCGGTCGCGTAGTTCCATACTGTAGCGCCTAGAACCGCTCGGCCACCCCGGCCGGCCCCTACTACCGTCCTCTTTCCAATTTCTGTACCACTCTCTTGTTCGGTTTTAGGAAACCAAACGAAGAACGCTATTGGCGACGGTATCTCCCGCTATATTTAGTGAAAAGTGGGTAGTGTGAGCGATGGTGAAATTAAACTGAGTACTATGGGGAGCAACATGGTAAGACTCAACGCATCAGAACAGATGAGATACGCCTCCACCACCCACCTCGTCGTGACCACCTAGAAAGGCCAACGTTACAGTCCGCTGAACAGCCAGCAGCTATGGGCAGTGTATGTCACCTGAACGTTCGCCGGATTATTAATCGCTGGAGTTCAGAGCAGTATTTTTTCTTGAATTATACCGATTTCATGTACTTAGGAAAAGTAAAAGGCGTAGACTTTGCAATGTTTACGAACCTGGTTTGGTTTGGAAAGCATACACGAATTCTACCGATTTGGTGGAATATGCAGATGGCAGCGCACATATGTTGTACTAACGGTAGAGGTGGTCACTGATAATACTAGGAGCAGGTCTGTGCCGACGTTTAAGCAGCCTTGTTCTATCCAGGCGGCTAGAAGTAGCTCTAAGCATATTCTCCCTATTTATATTTATAGAGTTGTTCATGTTCTGTTATCAAAGAATTAGACAATACCATACTTTTTCTGTCTTTTGCACCACCTTTTGTGTATCAAGGGGGTTTATTGATTCACTGATGCCGACGTTACCTTACTGTAGTGTTTTACATACGTGAGAAGTTGATTCAACGGAAAATACTTCCTTGTTTATCGAAACTCTGTTCCTCCTTGCAACTAGAAAATCGAAGCACTATAGCATCTATTTCCATTTTTGTTCAATAGTTATAACAGTACAGTTATAAAACTCTGAATTAAAGTCAGCTGACAGAATAAACTCTGTATAGTGAATAGTATAATATACTACAGAGATTGTCATCCTCACTGTATTACGTACAAGTTTATTCTTGGAAGGGTTTCATCTGAAGTATCTTATAACAGATAGTTTTAATATAAAAAATATAAGTTTTTTTTAATTTATACGTACACAAAACTATAATAGTCGGTTGAAGGAAGTAAAATGAGGGTTCTTATGTTCTGCTAACGAAGTGGGTCAAAAGCTCTCAAAAGATTCGGGAAGCAATGTGGCATTCTTTTTCCAGAGGAATCATCCCGGCGATTGTTTAAATTGTGTATAGAAATCGCAGAAAGTCCTAATCTGTAGGTCCACAGTCTTAAGCACTGAGTCACCTGAGTTGGTGTGTGTAATCTTGATCATGTGCATCATCATCTGGTTAATGGCTTCCTGAAACTGATTTCTGTACGGACGCTGAACGAATAAGTACAGTTTCTGCAAGAGCCTTATCTCTTCAACATCTTTAAATATGCTAGCCAATAGGTTTCTTCACCAAGAAGCTTCCTTCTAGGGATTTAGCGCTGTGGCCGAAGTCATAGTATTTTGCCTTATTTATTTTTGAAACTAGAATATGTACGTCTGATATAATTTTCAGTTACTTCTCACGTCGTATTTTTATGGTTCTGTACCTTAGTCGGTAACAATGGAGCCCGCATCTCGTGGTCGTGCGGTAGCGTTCTCGCTTCCCACGCCCGGGTTCCCGGGTTCGATTCCCGGCGGGGTCAGGGATTTTCACTGCCTCGTGATGGCTGGGTGTTGTGTGCTGTCCTTAGGTTAGTTAGGTTTAAGTAGTTCTAAGTTCTAGGGGACTGATGACCATGGATGTTAAGTCCCATAGTGCTCAGAGCCATTTGAACCATTTTTGTAACAATGGAACCGTTATGGGATCACTTTGTTGTCTGTCTAATTGTCTGTTCGACGGTTAAGACTCCTCTTTCAAGAACGGCTACACATGCCAAGTTAAAATTTATATACTTGACGATGTAGAACATTTAGGCTTGACGGTGTAGAACATTTATGTCACATGCTTTGATATTCGTAAACTCACTCATCAAAACCTATAGGGTGTTCCCGTTGACCTAGAACCATCAAATTTGGCAAGAAGTAAAGTTTCAATGTACAACTAAAGGAAATAATCCGAGAACTATTAATTTGTAAATATATCATACGGTTTTTTTAACCCTGCTTCCTGTCGGGTCTTATGTTACGACTCCTTTTTTGTCAGGAATGAGGAGACATACCGCCCTGAAATTTATGTCACAGACTAAGGTCTGTGGTCCCTGTGCCAGACATCATCACAGACCTGTCATTCTTTCTTTCCATGCCGCACTGTTTGTCGAAACCTGAGGATGTTCTAACGACACTTTTAAAATTTGAAGTTTTCATGATGTGTGTAGAATAGACGATCCGGCAGTAGATAATGAAATTCTAAGTTGCAGATCTGTTATGTATATACATCACATGCTAAGAAATGATGTGGCAGATGGATCATGTAAGAGGTGTTGCTTCAATAGCCAGGACGCTGCAAGCGGCCATTGTGAGTGCGTGCATTTTGAAGTGTTAGAGGTTCGGCTGATTGGTGTTAAGAGGTCGCCACAATGTCAAAACAACGTCGCTATATAGTGTGTAGATACCGCGATATACGATAAAAACGGCAATGATTATATTTCTTGCCTGATTATCGTAGGAAATTTCCCTGGTGGGAATGATCAATATTTATTTTTTTAAATTATACAACTTAACATATTTGTAGTTTGTGACATACGAAAGAATACATTTTCAAATTTGTTTGCATATTTTTGTTGCAGGTAGAGGCTAAGTAGACAGCACTACCATCGCTGTTGTAAAATGGCGTCACGTGAGGAAAAGTCGCAGTGTGTTCTGAGGTGTCAAGAGACAAAATCTCCTGTTACCGTGCTACTAAACTTTGTAAGACAATACGAAAGAGAAGCACCTGATAGAAGTACTGTTGCGTGGTACATGAAGTTTCAACAGTCCGACAGTGTGTTGATCTTTTGGGAACAGGGAGGCCTTCGGTTAGCGAACAAAGTGTCGAAGTGGTGCAACAGGCGTTCTTACTAATCCCTTCCAAAACTACTATGTGCGCATCTCGTGAACTACGGACTCCTAGTTTCACATTGCGGCCCCGCGGCGTAGCCGAGCGGTCTCGGGGGCCCTGCCACGATTCGTGCGGCTCTCCTCGTCGCAGGTTCCAGTCCTCCCTCGGGCATGGGTACGTGTGCGTCGTCCTTAGCGTAAGGTAGTTTAAGTTAGATTAAGTAGTTTGCAAACATAGGGACCGATGACCTCAGCAGTTTGGCCCCATAGTAACTTACCAACACCACCACCACCACCACAACCACAGTGCCAAGAATTGTACACCACAGCCTTTTCTGACACATATATTGCCACGAATCGATACCATCAATGAGTATCTTCAATGAATTTGTTTTTCAGATAAGACTACTTTTCACATGTCATATAAAGCTATCAAGAACAAAGTGAAGTTTCAGATCTCGGAAAATCCACACGGTACCTTAGATCACGTTATGGATTACCCAACATAAAATGTTTGGTGCAGCTTAATGTACAACAGTCATTGTCACTCTTTTTTGGTCGAAAAATCAGGAACAGTGACATCTGTAATTGGGTGTAATGGTCCCACTGCCAGGACTACAAGATCACAACACATAACGCCTTTAGATTTCTTTTCATGGGGCTTCCTAAAGGACAAGGTTCACGCTTCACGAATACCTCATCTGGATACATTAAGAAGGGGGATAACAAATGCTGTTGGTGGTGACGCGGGAGGTATGTTTTCAAATGAATGGCGCGGTACTGATTACGGAGCAACAAACGGCGCTCATGTTAAGGTTAATTGACATTGTAGCGAAAACATGGTAATTTATTCTTTCTGATGTTATAAATCACAAATTTGTAAATACTATAGTTTGTGAAAAATAAACACTGATAATTGTACAAAGACTTTAGGCCTACTCTGTATATTTCTTTTCCAAAGGCGTGTTATCATTAACAAACCCAGACACTTCAAGGGCTAACACGATTATCGATAACGTTTCTTCGAACTTTCATATACAAAGCGATATTTATTCATTCTTTTTTCAGTCATCACTTACAAATTGGACTCCGATTTAATATTTAAGTAATCAATTATTGTAATTTTTTATTTTCATACGAACTACTAAACCCACGTTTGACCGCAAAGTCGCCCGATTATGAGTGAAGGTAACACCGAAAATGCTCTGGTCTTGCAAATACCTAACGACACTCACCTCAAAAATACCAGTATTGTAGCTATAAATTTCGGGGAGTGCCTTATTTGGAAAAAAATATTAGTAAAATATCTACTTGTTAGTTTCGATTGTCGATGGGAATTTAAGTTCCTGGACTAAATTTCGAAATATTCTGTGACTTTAATAGTTATAATTTAAAAACTTAACGACACATAAGGGCATAGTATCGCAATATAGCGTATATATATATATATATATATATATATATATATATAATTGGCATGGCATATTAACATAACTCCAAAATTAATAAAGTAAATAAAAGGTCAGAATAGGAAAAGAGAAATTACACGACAAATTTAAACTGAAAATTACGGTAAAACGTTATGAGAGTCTTCGAATTCACAGGACCGATATCTTGTTATATCGATATCGATACCAGGCAGAAATTGTCAAGATTCTCGTTTCCTGGTATGGATGAATTATCTATATAAATAATTACGTCGGCTCGAACGCTTAAAACGGTAGTTCTACAAGTACTTTTTTCTTGCACTGGCGCCATTATATTCATCTTCGGCTTCACAAAGCAAACGTTGGTATAAGTTGCTGTGTATGGAATAACTGGAGGAGATAGGTGTCTGCCAGTGTTTTCATTATAGGAAATCGTTCTTCCAGGGATATTCTCTGTTACGTTGTTGAGGTTGTGATGAATGGACGACACTGCAATCACGTACAGTAGCCACCTTCTGCAGACACGTGCTCCCGGACGAGGGACTCTACAGGGCGTTTCACCCAGACACCATTGTATGTCAAGGGAGCAAAGTTCTTGACGTTCTGTGCAAGAGGAGTTGCCGCCTCACACACTGTCAGGCTGGAGTTAAGGAGACGTTACCAGATGCTGGTCCGGAGAATTGGTCGAGTTCGCAGAACACGGGATGACAATGTTCAATGGACGACGTGCAGTTTGTTAGAAATATGCTTTTATGATTCCACGCCTCAGTCTATAGAAACGAAACCCTTACAGGATCGCTCTCTTGTCCGTTGGTCTGTCTGATTGTTAAGAAGCATTTATTTCAGGAAAGGATAAACGTATCTCTCATCAAAACCTGTAGAGTATTTCCCGTGAAGCTGAAATCATGAAATTCATTAAGAAGCAAGGTTTCACAGTACAGGTAAAGGAAAAAAATCAGGAAATTCTTAATCTGTGATTATATACCACGAACAAATATTTTTTTTCATTTTTACCGATTTGTCTGTCTGTCTGTCCCCTTTTTCTCGTGAACAGGCTGACGTATCAAATTTAAATTTGTTACTAAGGTCTCTGGTCCATTGGCGATGTAAAAATTTTAAGCTTTTAAGTAAATGAAATGGAAAGACTCGTCCATTTGTGGCCTATATTGACGCAGAATCTCATATTAGGCAAAAAACTAGGTTTCTGAGTGGAAGTTAATTAAAAAATCTTGAACTTATTGAACCGTAACTATATAATTATGTTACATAGAATATATCTTGTTGGCATTTCAACATACATTGCATTCGTCGACCACCTAAAGCATAACAGACGAACATAACTGCATGCAAACATAAAATATAAGTTGTAGTGACGTTTTACTTGCAGTCACGTTTTACTTGCAGTCACGTTTTACTCAGAGGTGTTAACAGAGACAGAGGCGAAAGTTGGAGTAGGCGACAGAATATAGGACATCTACTCTTAATTGATAAAATGCAGTTTGACAGGTGGGAGGGATGTCGGCTACAGTATCGTGTGTGTGTGGTAATCCTACTGTGGGAATTGTGGGTGGATAAAACTTTAACAGGAGTGTTGAACAATAATTTGACGAGGAGGAGAATAGGAATCACCCGATCAGGTATGCGACTACGCTCAGGGAGAGAGCCCTGAAGAACGGAAAGAGATCACCCTGGAGGAACACTTGTCCAGAGGGCGATGGGAACAGCTCCTGGCGAGAGTCTTCCGCCGGCCACCAACGCGGCACATCTGCTGACGCCGCCGCCAAAGCCACACCTCTCCCGCCGACTGCATGCCGCTTCCCGGAAATGCATTCAGCAATTAGCGCCGCGTCTGCCACCCCACCGACAACAGCCCAACCACCACTGGTAAGTGCAGTACAGCTCTCTCATCCGAGTCTGCCCGCCAGTCCCAGCTGTCTCACAGCAACCACGAGTTGAAACCACGCTAAAGTCCCTGAGAATATTGTCATTGATAACGGGCAAATTATTTTATTTTAGTTATTATTTTATTTTAGTTTTTTTTTACACGAGTAACAGTAGTTTGTATATTGTATTTAAATAGCCGTTGTGCAACAGACTTAGTTTAAAAAAAATTTTGTGACTAATCTAAAATTCTTGCAACCGACGCTCCTATTTTCTTTTGTTTCATATGTATTTTCTGCACTCAAGTGGAATTTAAGATACTTTAATAGTCAAAAGCTAATAATCTGACTACCACACGTTTGCAGTAGTCTTGTGACCCAGTCTCACTCAACTGGCACTCTTTCTCTGCCAATTTTGTTGATGCACACTGTTCTCAACATCAGTTACAGGCGACCCAAGATGTAGTCAAATGGTAATGGAATCGACTGCATTCTAACAGAACACCGAAATCAAAAGTAGAGGTAAAAGGTAAATTGTTTCACAAAGACATTTTTGCGAAACACGAAATCTGCAGGTTATTTTATTTGACTGTGATACTATAACTCATCTTTCGGTCCATTCTGTGTACATGTGCATCGGTTTCCTTATTGCCAGGACCGTCCACTTGAAACTTAGTAAATTGGAACTAGGGTGGCAAAGGAAACTACCCCGGAAGGAGATATGACGGCAACTATTCCAGAAAAAAGAGTAAGGGTCCTCGCATTCATTTGAAGAAAATGAAACAGGCTCTCAGGAAGCTGAGACTGGCGTGTGAGTGAAACATTAATATGCCTACATTTTTAGTTTTCATCAAGGAAATTAACACTACTTCGAGTTCTAGAGCTACGCATGTTTCCTGCTTCAGACATATACGTTTTCCGAAGGATAGAACTAATTCCACTTTTCTTTTATGGTCACCCATAATATCACACAGCAGAGAAGAGAGTTCTCCCGTCTGTGTTTTGAGCCGTACGTCACAGGCAAATATGATACCTAGCGGCACGTTACGTTCGCTTTTGTGCAATGCACATGGGGACAAAACAGCTACGCCAACCACCTACCGACGACTATTATGTTTCTCCTTCTCACAGCTATCATGGACAGAACTCTAAACAGGACAACGGAACCACTGGCGCATCGTCTGATGTATAAACATAAACATTATGTTATGATAAAAGGCAACGGGAGAATTTTGCAATAAAATCAGCTCAACAGACACTCTTGTGCAGAGATCAAATGTGAGACCAAGTTAAAAGTTTATGTTCCTGATGATCAACTAATTTCAATATATATTGACACTGAAGATACATCCTAGAAAGCTAATTTCTTTGTACAGTATAATACGTGATCTAACTCACACAGCTGTTAGAAAATGTTGACTTATTTCTTAAGGAACAAAATCTGTCTTATGGCTCTCAATTTTCTATGTCTTGACCTAAAATTGTTATTTTTAAAGTCATAAGAATTTAATTATATATGTGTCTATTTACAATTATCCTGTACATATGAGACGAGCAAATGCGCAATTTACTGTGTAGACATGTTTACGTCAAAATTAAAGACGATACCTTATAGTACACTGCGCAGACAAAACTATCATTTCCCCCCGTTGCGAAGCGGAAGTGTGAAATTTGGCTCGAAGGTATCTGCCACGTTTTCCTTAGTTCATTGGTCTACCAGTTTCGGCGATATATTACGCCATCTTCAGGCCCCCTGATCGATGGTGTAATATATCGCCCTGGTAGCCCAATAAAACAACACTTTGGAGATTGAACACCTGAAAGGTGTTTGAGTTGACGTTATGTACTGAACAGTCGAGGTCCCGCAAAAATCTCTGAAAACATGGACGAACAGAGATTACTTTTTTAATGGTGATAAAGCGTGGCACCCCGCGACTTCACCCACGGGCTCAGCGGCGCTTCAAACACCATGATGCCGACACATGTGAAAAAGATCTGAGAAGTTCATACAAAGTGTAAAGTGGGTTAATGAGGTCATACTGACACCAGAGTTTACCACAGTTACGCTCAGTGCCACCGTGGACGTTTCACACTATCGTCACAGCACATCTTAACCACTACCACCCCTTCTCTTGATGCCTCTCAGATGGAGACGACTAGCGTTGAAATCTCGCGGTTTCCGTGCAGATGGCAGATGAAAACTTTTCAGACATTCCACTGCTCAGAATAGACACTTAAGGTCCTCAGGTGGTGTTGTAAAGAGCTTCAATGAAACCTTCCATTTTCTTTGAACGTTCACTTATACTTTTAGCGATTTAAAACGCTATTTTGCAGTGCGATATGCAACAGAACTACATTCTTAACAACCTTTGTCACTGCCGACACCCGGTGGAAAGTTCACCTCTTCTCTAAGGACGTCGTGGGGCTAAACACTCACTGAACGTGGTATGATCTCTTCGGTCTACAGCATGACCGTAATTTTTGGCCTCACTGACACGGTGGAACCACTAGAGACCTTTCAAAATAATTCGACGAAATTTGAACTTGATCTGAAGCAGCAAGGATATTTATGTTTTTAGTCCTGTTTCACGCCCTACTGTGGCGAGATCTTGGTGTTAAGGAGGAGGGAACGTGCGACATTGATAAGCAAATGAATAAAATATCAAAGGTGCCCTCTGAGACCCCCAACTTGGCAACACACTCGGCGCCACTCACACACCTTTGCTGAGCACTTTAAAAACTTAACTGTACCGGGAAACACTTGACCGATTCCTTGCTGTCTGCAGGCAGGAAACCGCTTTGACATCCTGCAGCCGAATGCCGCCACAATGCTGCACTATCACCTGCTTGCAAGAATGTGGAATCTGAATGATGTCGAAAGTGTAAGCGCTTGTGGAATGAACAGAGATTGAAAGTACTCTAGAATCTCATGTCTCAATAACTGGGATGATGCAGGACTAGAACATTTCAATATAGAAACATGATCTGCTATTAAGGGGAAGTCGAAGAAGCAAACGAAGC
Organism: Schistocerca nitens; assembly: GCF_023898315.1. NCBI lineage: Eukaryota > Metazoa > Arthropoda > Insecta > Orthoptera > Acrididae > Schistocerca > Schistocerca nitens. The sequence continues at coordinate 290,777,091 of NC_064614.1, read as the reverse complement.
ATGTCATAATAACGCAAAGAAGCAAGTAATACATCAGAACCATCAGGAGGTGTTGATACGATAAGTCGTACAGTTTCACTACCTTCAATAGATCAATATTTCAACAGTACAACGCTTTGCTGACTGTATTTCACATTTTATTGTTGACGGCAGTGCCGCAGGATCGTTTTTCTTTTATTTGAAGCAATAGCACGAACAGTGGAATACAGGCTATTGTGAAGGACTTCGAAATACCTGAAGCTGACCAGGTGATTGGAACCAGCAATTAATTAAGATTTATTTCATCAGCAGTTCTTGGCAGTTTGAAATATTTCTTGTTTTGTAACATCAACGAGCTGTACAAAATAATCTAAAGGGCTATTGAAAATAAGTCAAGAGCGGTTTAGCCACTTAAATATTTTACCAGACTGACAGCAGTACACTTCACTGAGAAAAAATTATTAAACTTTACTAATTGGAATTTATTTGAAAGCATTCCAGCAGCTTTCCCGATATCTATGGTGAAACGAGACTTACCGTCACTTTCAATTTCGCTAATTACGACGTAGTGTGCGGTTATCACTCGGAACTAAGTAGCATTCGCTCACGGTCCGATTTCTCATTAAAAGATAGGTGCAGGGGAGGTATTTAACGTAATCACTTTAGCCACAAACTGCACTAGAGATCAGAACTGTCAAATCGTTTTCCAATTGCGCCCGGTTTTACCGATTACGTCCTTTCTCCGTATCACATCTCCATCGACGATTGCCATTTTTAATTTTTAATGTTTTTAGAACTCTTGATCACATGTAAACCCGGATTCTACTGACAGAAGCAAGCGACGTGCAAACACTTTAATGCCTTTAACGGAGAGGAAAATTTATTGGAAACAAGCTTTACCTCTTCTTTGAATTCTTAGTAACGGCTGAATGTCTCATGGAGGAAAGTCGTTTCATTAACCGCAAATAACAGATATTTTAGTTTATTAGTAATAATTAATAAGTTTGTTCTCAGACGTTCCTACCCAGTGACAAACCCTAACATGGTTATTCACTTATTTCTTAACATCATTCTCAGAAGGAGATGGATTCATTTTTCATTTACTTGTATATGGAATTTCTATAAGAATTAATATATGAACACTTATTTTCTCTTAGATTTGCAGTAGAGTTTTGGTTACGAAGTGTTCCCAGGAATATCTTCTTCTATTTCTCCTCCTCTTCCACCTCTTTGATCTTCTTCCTCACAAGGGCGGCGTCCTGTGCCGGCTTCACGAAATTTAGTCCCATATTCCCTTTGGTCTCTCCACACAACTTCTTCCGACTGGCTTGTCTCTACTTGCTGCTTCTGGTAATATTCTTTCATTCATGCGTTTTAGATGGTCTTTCCATTTTTTATATAGTGCTGCTGTATTTTAGGTAACATATTAGCAGCTCTCCTCTAATCTCTTCATTTATAAATTGAAATCGTTTACAACATCCTTTTACAGGCGTTAGAAATTTCACTTCTGCTGTTTGTACACGAGGCTTTTATCTATCTCTCTCTCTCTCTCTCTCTCTCTCTCTCGATACCCGTGACTTACTTCCAGAAAGCAGCATAAGGGCAGGCTTTACTTTATAGAAAACGAACTGGGTGTTCTTCTGGGTTTTGTTTTATAATGTTCTTTTTATGGAGCCGCATGTCATTTAATTTAGCATCAGTGTCTCCGTTGTCATCAAAAAGATATACTATATACTATATACAAGGTAGCTAGAGACTTGTTCAATTGGTTATTGATCATTACTTTGGCTCTTAGACGGTTTATTCATGACGAAACCATCATCTTCGCTTTGCATATGTAAATGTTCATATTATATTGAATTGAGACCAGCTGCGACTTCTTAAGTGCTTTTTGCAGTCCACCTTCAGTTTTCCCTATAAGCAGCAGGTCGTCGGCAGGTAGCAGTATTGACCTAGGACATAGCTAATTTATACACTCCTGGAAATTGAAATAAGAACACCGTGAATTCATTGTCCCAGGAAGGGAAAACTTTATTGACACATTCCTGGGGTCAGATACATCACATGATCACACTGACAGAACCACAGGCACATAGACACAGGCAACAGAGCATGCACAATGTCGGCACTAGTACAGTGTATATCCACCTTTCGCAGCAATGCAGGCTGCTATTCTCCCATGGAGACGATCGTAGAGATGCTGGATGTAGTCCTGTGGAACGGCTTGCCATGCCATTTCCACCTGGCGCCTCAGTTGGACCAGCGTTCGTGCTGGACGTGCAGACCGCGTGAGACGACGCTTCATCCAGTCCCAAACATGCTCAATGGGGGACAGATCCGGAGATCTTGCTGGCCAGGGTAGTTGACTTACACCTTCTAGAGCACGTTGGGTGGCACGGGATACATGCGGACGTGCATTGTCCTGTTGGAACAGCAAGTTCCCTTGCCGGTCTAGGAATGGTAGAACGATGGGTTCGATGACGGTTTGGATGTACCGTGCACTATTCAGTGTCCCCTCGACGATCACCAGTGGTGTACGGCCAGTGTAGGAGATCGCTCCCCACACCATGATGCCGGGTGTTGGCCCTGTGTGCCTCGGTCGTATGCAGTCCTGATTGTGGTGCTCACCTGCACGGCGCCAAACACGCATACGACCATCATTGGCACCAAGGCAGAAGCGTCTCTCATCGCTGAAGACGACACGTCTCCATTCGTCCCTCCATTCACGCCTGTCGCGACACCACTGGAGGCGGGCTGCACGATGTTGGGGCGTGAGCGGAAGACGGCCTAACGGTGTGCGGGACCGTAGCCCAGCTTCATGGAGACGGTTGCGAATGGTCCTCGCCGATACCCCAGGAGCAACAGTGTCCCTAATTTGCTGGGAAGTGGCGGTGCGGTCCCCTACGGCACTGCGTAGGATCCTACGGTCTTGGCGTGCATCCGTGCGTCGCTGCGGTCCGGTCCCAGGTCGACGGGCACGTGCACCTTCCGCCGACCACTGGCGACAACATCGATGTACTGTGGAGACCTCACGCCCCACGTGTTGAGCAATTCGGCGGTACGTCCACCCGGCCTCCCGCATGCCCACTATACGCCCTCGCTCAAAGTCCGTCAACTGCACATACGGTTCACGTCCACGCTGTCGCGGCATGCTACCAGTGTTAAAGACTGCGATGGAGCTCCGTATGCCACGGCAAACTGGCTGACACTGACGGCGGCGGTGCACAAATGCACGACAGGGATTCAGGTCCGGTATGTGGAGCACGCTAGACCCGAGGGGTGACCACTACAGAACCTTCCTATCTACGTTGTCGAATGAGTTTTCAGAATCGAAGAACACAAAACATGTCGGAAGGTGGTATTCTCTGCGCTTCTTCGATATTCTGTTTATTATGTATACGTTTTCTGAGCAGTGTCTTCGTTTTCTGAGCAGTGTCTTCGTTTTCTGAGCAGTGTCTTCGTTTTCTGAGCAGTGTCTTCGTTTTCTGAGCAGTGTCTTCGTTTTCTGAGCAGTGTCTTCGTTTTCTGAGCAGTGTCTTCGTTTTCTGAGCAGTGTCTTCGTTTTCTGAGCAGTGTCTTCGTTTTCTGAGCAGTGTCTTCGTTTTCTGAGCAGTGTCTTCGTTTTCTGAGCAGTGTCTTCGTTTTCTGAGCAGTGTCTTCGTTTTCTGAGCAGTGTCTTCGTTTTCTGAGCAGTGTCTTCGTTTTCTGAGCAGTGTCTTCGTTTTCTGAGCAGTGTCTTCGTTTTCTGAGCAGTGTCTTCGTTTTCTGAGCAGTGTCTTCCTTATCTAAACCCATTTTAACGTCAGCTGACTTGGTCTCCGCTATGTAAACGAGCATCAAGTATCTTGGCGTATAGTTTGTATCCACTGTTCGAGATACTTATTCCTCTTAAATTTTTGTGTTCGATCTACCTTCTTTTTTGAAGACTGATATTTTATTTGCTACCATCCACAGCTCCCGTATACTGTTTCCAAGCCAGTGTATACTTGTAAAATTGAGAAAACGATATTTTAGTAGCCTTCCTTCGTATTTAAGTAGTTTCGCAGCAATTCCTTCAGAACCGGGGGCCTCCCTAATGCTACTTCCAACTCTTCTCTGGTTATGGGATCGAAGCCTGTTTCTATCATCTCTTCTTTTTCTATCATCTGATAATCACTGTACCGAAGATTTTTATTGTGTTACATCCATTGCTGACTTTCTGTTATACCTCTGATTTATTCAGATTTTTTAACAGTTTGTAAGAAAAGCCCGTATATCCACGTACATAATTTTCTATTCCAGCGTTCATTATATGCAGTCTGTGTACTGAATGATTCCAAATAAGCTGCAATATACTGATGGAAAACAAGTAGTAATACCAAGTAGGAGTTGGGCGAGATAAACGAAAGTTAGTAGGCGTGTTTCTACATCAAATTTCTATTCAATTCAGTCAAATATCTATTCAAATTTCCCACCAGTTGCATAAGAGTGGCGCTAGTAGTGCCACTATGAGGATGAAAATCAGGTTTCCCTCAAATACGTGCTGTAACGGTCGTGAGAGTTAGTTACCTACGTGATTGTACATTGGGAGTCGATGTCAGTAATGTATGCCTTTAAGACAAAGATGACGCCATTATCAACAGCTCACTGGGTTTGAACGAGGTCTTGTATTGGGGCTACAAGAATGTTCCTTCCGTGATGTGGCAGAAAGACTTAGCAGGAATGTAGCCACTGTACACGACTGCTGGCTGAGTGGTCACGGGAAGGTATGGTCGCAAGAAGACCTAGCTGTGGACGGACACGTGGCTCTCCCAAGACGGAGGACCGTCGTTTTTGGAGTATGGTTCCAGGACATCGATCTGCATCCGCAGGAGCAATTAGAGCAGCAGTTGGCACCGCAATGACACGACGAACTTACTTCAAGCTGAGCTTCGAGCAAGACGCCTTGTAGTGTGCATTTCACTGACCTAAAATGACCGCCACTCGCGACTTCACTTGCGTCAAGAGGTTGCTCAGCGGAGGGAGGACTGAAAGTCCGTTGATTTTTTCCGATTAAAGGCAGTTCTGCCTCGTTGCCAGTGATGGTCAGTTGTTGGTTAGGAGGGGGGATGATGAGCACCTGCAACGGAACTGTCTGGCCTAGACAAACTGAGCGGCCGCGGTGGCCGAGCGGTTCTAGGCGCTACAGTCTGGAACCGCGCGACCGCTACGGTCGCAGGTTCGAATCCTGCCTTGGGCATGGATGTGTGTGATGTCCTTAGGTTGGTTAGGTTTAAGTAGTTCCAAGTTCTAGGGGACTGATGATCTCAGAAGTTAAGTCCCATAGTGCTCAGAGCCATTTGAACCATTTTGCACCTAGACACACTGGATTTATTGTCTGGAAAGCTCTTGAGCTTATCCCCCGCACCCTGGCTGAACTCTGAATATCATTTTGGCGATTCTACCTGTTGTGCTGCCATTCGTGAGGAAGATCTAGGGAGTGTTTCTCAACAGGATAACGTTCGCCCAAATGCCGCTCTACGGAGTGTTGACATATGTCTTGCCCTGCTCCATCACCAGATCTGACTCCAGTCGAGCACGTATGGGGCATCATCGGACGCCAACTCCCGTGTCACCCACTACCAGCATTAATTATCCCTCCATTGACCTACTATATGAAACAGGCGTGGAAGTCCATCCCACAAACTGTCATCCGTTACCTCTACGACACAATGTGTGCACGTTTGTATGCTTGCATTCTACATTCTGGCGATTATAGCGGTTGTTAACGTAATTTCGCATTTGCAATGACTTTTCTCACGCTTACATTATACTATGATAGTCACTTAAATTTGTCAACTAGACAATTGTATTCCCGAAATTTCATTAAGCTACATTGATTATTTCTTGGTATTGCGATTTTTTTCCGTCAGTATAGTTTAATTAGTAGGGCTTCTTCCCTGCAACAAGCTGGTTTCGATTACAACCCCATTCTCAAGTAGATGTTACAGCTGGTAAGACTATTTATGTTTATAAATATCTTATGTAAAAGTCAGTTTACGTCTATATTTACGTCTAGTTGGAATAGAAGCCCATATTGCAACAGTGAGTAAACTGTCGAATGTCTATTTGTTCCTATGCTGTTATAAGTCACGTAACGTCTATTTGTATAGAATTTTTCCGGTGAAATTCTTTTTACAGCTGTATCGACTGTTTATTCTCGTTAACGCTTGAGATCACTGTGTAATTTTTGTTAGTCAGTGAAGGTAGTTGTGCAGCAGTCATTTTATAGTTTTGTTATTATTTTATATATGGTTATCTTTTGTTTTCGTTTACTGTATGTTTTTATCCTTCCTAGTTTTCCAAAATATCAACAAAAGTTTTTAGATAATGTTTGCAGTTAATATCAATTTGTGTATGAAGAACATCGTTTGGCTGGTTTTTCTTGTGCTTATACGAGTATCTCTCTAATTCTTGCAAAACGTGCTCAGCATATCTTTTTGGAATTTTGTGTAGAACTTACAATGAGTTTCCGATATATTTCTCTTTGTAGTTTTGAACGACCCGTGGTCTAGGGGTAGCGTCTTTGATTCATAATCAAAACATGTTCGGTCCCGGGTTCGATCCCCGCCACTGCCTAAATTTTGATAAATTATCAGCATTGGCGGCCGAAGACTTCCGGCATAAGAAGTCAGCCTCATTCTTCCAACGGCCTTGTCAAGAGGGTGGAGGAGCGGATAGAGGTTCAGGGCACCCTCTTGTCCTAGGGGTGAGAAATTGCCCCTAAAGGCGGAAGAATCAGCAATGATCAACGACATGAGGATGCAGAAGTAGTCCCATATTCCCTATGGTCTCTCCACACAACTTCTTCTGACTGGCTTGTCTCTACTTGCTGCTTCTGGTAATATTCACACGCGTAACGTGTATCAACAGGACATGTGGCCTGTAATTGAAGAAGTGTCATGATGATCTCTCCATTGGCAAAAGATTCCGGAATAGTCCCCCATTCGGATCTCCGGGGGGGGACTGCCAAGGGGGAGATTACCATCAGAAAAAGATTGAATAATCTACGAAAGGATAACGTTCTACGAGTCGGGGCGTGGAATGTCAGAAGCTTGAACATGGTAGGGAAACTAGAAAATCTGAAAAGGGAAATGCAAAGGCTCAATCTAGATATAGTAGGGGTCAGTGAAGTGAAGTGGAAAGAAGACATGAATTTCTGGTCAGATGAGTATCGGGTAATATCAACAGCAGCATAAAATGGTATAACAGGTGTAGGATTGGTTATGAATAGGAAGGTAGGGCAGAGGGTGTGTTACTGTGAACAGTTCAGTGACCGGGTTGTTCTAATCAGAATCGACAGCAGACCAACACCGACAACGATAGTTCAGGTATACATGCCGACGTCGCAAGCTGAAGATGAACAGATAGAGAAAGTGTATGAGGATATTGAAATGGTAATGCAGTATGTAAAGGGGGACGAAAATCTAATAGTCATGGGCGACTGGAATGCAAAAAAAATGGCTCTGAGCGCTATGGGACTCAACTGCTGTGGTCATTAGTTCCCTAGAACTTAGAACTAGTTAAACCTAACTAACCTAAGGACATCACAAACATCCATGCCCGAGGCAGGATTCGAACCTGCGACCGTAGCGGTCTTGCGGTTCCAGACTGCAGCGCCTTTAACCGCACGGCCACTTCGGCCGGCGACTGGAATGCAGCTGTCGGGGAAGGAGTAGAAGAAAAGGTTACAGGAGAATATGGGCTTGCGACAAGGAATGAAAGAGGAGGAAAGCTAATTGAGTTCTGTAACAAGTTTCAGCTAGTAATAGCGAATACCCTGTTCAAGAATCATAAGAGGAGGAGGTATACTTGGAAAAGGCCGGGAGATACGGAAAGATTTCAATTAGATTACATCATGTTCAGACAGAGATTCCGAAATCAGATACTGGATTGTAAGGCGTACCCAGGAGCAGATATAGCCTCAGATCACAATATAGTAGTGACGAAGAGTAGGCTGAAGTTCAAGACATTAGTCAGGAAGAATCAATACGCAAAGAAGTGGGATACGGAAGTAATAAGGAATGACGAGATGCGTTTGAAGTTCTCTAACGCTGTAGATACAGCAATAAGGAATAGCGCAGTAGGCAGTACAGTTGAAGAGGAATGGACATCTCTAAAAAGGACCATCACAGAAGTTGGGAAGGAAAACATAGGTACAAAGAAGGTAGCTGCGAAGAAACCATGGGTAACAGAAGAAATACTTCAGTTGATTGATGAAAGGAGGAAGTACAAACATGTTCCGGGAAAATCAGGAATACAGAAATACAAGTCGCTGAGGAATGAAATAAATAGGAAGTGCAGGGAAGCTAAGACGAAATGGCTGCAGGAAAAATGTGAAGACATCGAAAAAGATATGATTGTCGTAAGGACAGACTCAGCATACAGGAAGGTCAAGACAACCTTTTGTGACATTAAAAGCAACGGTGGTAACATTAAGAGTGCAACGGGAATTCCACTGTTAAATGCAGAGGAGAGAGCAGATAGGTGGAAAGAATACATTGAAAGCCTCTATGAGGGTGAAGATTTGTCTGATGTGATAGAAGAAGAAACAGGAGTCGATTTAGAAGAGATAGGGGATCCAGTATTAGAATCGGAATTTAAAAGAGCTTTGGAGGACATACGGTCAAATAAGGCAGAAGGGATAGATAACATTCCATCAGAATTTCTAAAATCATTGAGGGAAGTGGCAACAAAACGACTATTCACGTTGGTGTGTAGAATATATGAGTCTGGCGATATACCAATGACTTTCGGAAAAGCATCATCCACACAATTCCGAAGACGGAAAGAGCTGACAAGTGCGAGAATTATAGCACAATCAGCTTAGCAGCTCATGCATCGAAGCTGCTTACAAGAATAATATACAGAAGAATGGAAAAGAAAATTGAGAATGCGCTAGGTGACGATCAGTTTGGCATTAGGAAAAGTAAAGGGACGAGAGAGGCAATTCTGACGTTACGGCTAATAATGGAAGCAAGGCTAAAGAAAAATCAAGACACTTTCATAGGATTTGTCGACCTGGAAATAGCGTTCGACAATATAAAACGGTGCAAGCTGTTCGACATTCTGAAAAAAGTAGGAGTAAGCTATAGGGAGAGACGGGTCATATACAATATGTACAACAACCAAGAGGGAATAATAAGAGTGGACGATCAAGAACGAAGTGCTCGTATTAAGAAGGGTGTAAGACAAGGCTCTAGCCTTTCGCCCCTTCTCTTCAATCTGTACATCGAGGAAGCAATGATGGAAATAAAAGAAAGGTTCAGCAGTGGAATTAAAATACAAGGTGAAAGGATATCAATGATACGATTCGCTGATGACATTGCTATCCTGAGTGAAAGTGAAGAAGAATTAAATGATCTGCTGAACGGAATGAACAGTCTAATGAGTACACAGTATGGTTTGAGAGTAAATCGGAGAAAGACGAAGGTAATGAGAAGTAGTAGAAATGAGAACAGCGAGAAACTTATCATTATTGATGGATACGAAGTCAATGAAGTTAAGGAATTCTGCTACCTAGGCAGTAAAATAACCAATGACGGACGGAGAAAGGAGGACATCAAAAGCAGACTCGCTATGGCAAAAAAGGCATTTCTGGCCAAGAGAAGTCTACTAATATCAAATACCGGCCTTAATTTGAGGAAGACATTTCTAAGGATGTACGTCTGGAGTACAGCATTGTATGGTAGTGAAACATGGACTGTGGGAAAACCGGAACAGAAGAGAATCGAAGCATTTGAGATTTGGTGCTATAGACGAATGTTGAAAATTAGGTGGACTGATAAGGTAGGGAATGAGGAGGTTCTACGCAGAATCGGAGAGGAAAAGAATATGTGGAAAACACTGGTAAGGAGAAGGGACAGGATGATAGGATATCTGCTAAGACATGAGGGAATGACTTCCATGGTACTAGAGGGAGCTGTAGAGGGCAAAAACTGTAGAGGAAGACAGAGATTGGAATACGTCAAGCAAATAATTGAGGACGTAGGTTGCAAGTGCTACTCTGAGATGAAGAGGTTAGCACAGGAAAGGAATTCGTGGCGGGCCGCATCAAACCAGTCAGTAGACTGATGACCAAAAAATAAATAAAAGTTTTCTTTTAGATATAGGAAAAAGCTTAATTGATTGCTGCCACAATTTCGTGTGTGTTCTTTAAATCTAGTGCTAAATTCTCACCCTTTTTGACCGACCCAGAATTTAGCGCATACGTTACAGGAAATTTTGTATATGCCTGGGGAGGCAAAATCATCAATTTCCGTTTCTCCTGATCGATTTTTCGTCTTTAGATTGTTGTTTGTTCGGAACGTCTGTTTTAAAGACAAAAATTATCTAGAAAACGAGAACAGCTAAAAACATATAGTAAACGAAAACTAAAGATAATTCTGGATACAAATCATAATAACATTATAATAACAGTGAAATATTACTAATATCACTGATTAACAGAGTTTACATCGTAAACATAAAGCATCGACGAGATTAAACTGTCAATATAGTTGTCAAAAGCATTTCACGGAAATAAAATATGCACAAATACAAATGACATGACTTATAACAATCTAATAACAAATGGACAGTCGACAATTTTGTCACTGATGCAATATGGGCTCTATTTCAAACGGACGTAAGTATATATGTAAACTGACCTCTATGTAGCACTTTTTTAAAAGTAAGCAGACTCATCAACTGTACTATATACAGGTTTACTTGAGAATGGCGCTACAGCCGAAAGATAAGGAAGAAGCCCTAGTAATTAACCTATCTGCAACTTTACTTGAAATCTTTCATGATAAAACATATTTTGACGTATTCTACGCTGTGGGCCCGGCCGAAAAGAATGTACTGCTTTAGCTTTGTTTTTTTTTATTGTCTGTATTTTTATTGTTGATTGTTCTGATGCTATTTGTATTAAACTCAAGTAGGCCCTTTGTGTTTTTCTTAATGCCTATTTTATTTGTATGTGTATATACTTAAGCAATGGTAAAAAAACGTGTGAATTCCTACGGGACCAAACTGCTGAGGTCATCGGTCCCTAGACTTACACACTACTTAGACTAACTGAAACAAATTTATGCTAAGAACAACAACAACAACAAAAACACACACAAACACACACACACGCAGGAGGGAGGACTCGAACCTCCGGCTGAAGGGACTGTGCATCTGTGACATGGAACCTCAAACCGCGTGGCCACTCCGCGCGGCTCAATGGTAAAGGCAACCTGTCTAAGGTAGAGGGACGTCCAAGTTGGGGGTTGTAAAATGGGCTGGTACTTCATGTGCATAAAACACTAAAACGCTCAAAAACTTCATAGGCAAAAGCCGGATGGATCTAATAGAAACACCTAAGAAATTTGTTTCGATATGTGGTTACTTCCACTTACTTTTTATTCAATGGTCCTGTAACGTAGCAGTATTTTGCACATTACTGTAATATAATAATTGTTGCAAAGACGAGTTAGGTATCGGTTGTTATGTTATTTATCAGGCAATCAGCTTATTAAAATTAATATAGGGAGTATCAGACGGCATAAGACGCGTATTAACTTATCGAAATTCGCATGTTGCATGAAGTCGGGTTCAGGTGATGTTTTCACGGAGTTTGACTGGAGCGGACGAGCGGCACTGCTCAAAAGCAGGGCAGAGGGGTGCGGAAGTTTACAACCGACCATTACGAGTCGGCATGCGAAACCGTCCCACTGGGGGAGACGCGCTGCCGGCGCAGGTAGGCAGCCATTGCGCGGACAACAGAGGCAGGCCTTCGAGGGACGGCGCCTCGTTGGCGCTGGGCGTTACGCCGACGCCACTATGTCGAGATAATCTGGCGTCTAAGGGATCTTTCCCACGAGTCTTAACGTTTTCTGGGGCTTTCTAAGAAACGCGGTTAAGCTAGTGCAATGATCTTTTCCCGCGCGAGGGCGAACAGATACACACGATTGGTGGGTTCAATTTTGAACTGAGTTTGTTTGTTCCAGAACACTCTAGGCGCAGCAAGGCGCGGAATGTTTTGATTGACTGGAAGAAGCCAGGAAATAATAGTGGGAGCGAACTGTGCTGGTCTAGAGCCACGGGATTGGCCAGCTCGAAAAATAGCGAGGGGGTGCTGATTTTTGCAGAGGGAAGCTTTTGGAGCTGTTATCAGAGAGAAGCGTCTTAGCTCCTGTAGCGAGCGGACGTCGTACTTTCGGCTCTGCTGTAGGAGAGTAAATTCTTTTCAGTGTGCTGTGCAGGACTTGGAATAAGTCTGCCAGCTGCAGCTCAAACTAGTATTCAGTTAGGGGAACTGTCATGTTTTACTGTTAGAGGCAGGCTGATTCCTCTAATTACGGCTGGCAATACTGTCTCACAGGAAGCAGACAGCAGCAAAGCAATTTCCTTGGGCCACACATTATTAAAGACGTTACTGGATTCCGCCTTTGGGCTGGTGAGTCCCGTCTTAACGAGTGGGAGACGATTGGAAAGAAAGCAGAACTAGCTTTTGAACAGGAGTTTACGAACAGGAAGCCTGTTCGCGAAAATAAATTCATTTTTGTTACAATTGAGGCTCCTCGACGACGCAGACGCCATCGGCAGCTTGCTGACGTGTCCACGACGCTGCATTTGGTAACGTGATGCTCAGCTTCGCCATTTAATCCGATATTTCGCACGCCTGTGATTACCTGAGCTCAGTTTTCCAGCCACGTGCTTATTGAGAATTTGGTAATTGAAGTAGGTTTGTCTGACGTATTTTATGCAGTCTGACAAGGGGAGAGAGTAGAAAATAACAACTACTGATGCGTTATCCGACCTTAAGATTTAGTTTTGGAATTTAAGGGCCATTGCCATTACTAGCATGATTTTATCACTTATAAATGTATGTCATTGTTCAGTTTGATGTTAGGAAGATTTTTGTTCAATAAATGTGTTCAATGCTATCCTTGTTTAGTTAGTAGTGATCAGTTCCCTGAACACTATTTAGTTATTACATATTAATCAAAATTATTAAAGGGGCAAATTAACAGGTTGGGTCCCATAACAGGCTTTCAGCCTGAGCCAACGACCCGATCCAGTAGCGAAAGTGAACAAGTAAAAGCATCCTTGTTAAAACCCTCGACATTTGGGGGACCCGCCTAGGATCGCTAATCTTCATATCGACATGTGCTTACTTCCATTTACTTTTTATTCAATGGTCAGTACTACGTACAGACTGATGGAGTTGCAATGGGAAGCCCGTTGTCACCTATTGTGGCCAATTTGTTTATGGAGGACTTTGAGGAACGTGCATTGGAGTCAGCGACCTTGAAACCTGCGTGTTTTTTCAGATATGCAGACGATGGTTTTGTTGTTTGGCCTCATGGTAGTGAGAATTTCAACCGGTTTTTGGAACACCTGAATTCAATCCACCCGAATATTCAGTTCACTATGGAGGTGGAAAAGAATGGATGCCTTCCCTTCCTTGATGTGTTGGTTAGAAGGAAGACTGATGGTACGTTGGGACATTCTGTTTATAGGAATTCTACTCACACTGACTTGTAGCTGCGAGCTGATAGTTGTCACCATCCAGCTCAACGTGAAGGAGTACTTCGTACCTTGGTTCACAGGGCCCACGTTATCTCAGACTCTGAAAGTTTTGCAGCTGAGCAATCACATCTCGAAGTCACCTTTCGTCAGAATGGTTAACTGAGAGGCAAATCAAACGAGCGTTGCTCTATCAGCCTTCTGTGCAACGGGTGAGTGACGATAGCAACGAAGTGGCACCTACGTTTACGGCCTTTATGCTTTATGCAGGAAGGATTTTCAACAGGATTGGCCGTATTTTGCGGAAATTTGATGTGAAATGTGTTTTTCGACCACCTTCTAAGATTAAGGCCCTGTTGGCGTCCGTAAAATATGATCTTGGTTTGCGTAAGACTGTTGTCTGTCGTATTCCTTGCAGTTGTGGCATGTCATATATTGGTCAGACAATCAGGACTGTGGAATACCGGTGTATTGAACATAAGCGTTACACACGCTTACAACAGCCGAGAAAAATCCGCTATTGCTGAACATTTCTTTGACAACGGTCATCCTATGGAATACAACACGGAGATTCTGGCTTGCACGTCCAGCTATTGGGATAGTGTTATTAAGGAGGCTGTTGAAATCAAACTATCAAGCAACCATATAAACAGAGATGGTGAATTTTGTTTAAATGCTCCTTGGAATCCGGCTCTGTCTCTCATAAAAAAACAGAGGGACAGAATTAATGTTACCTCACCTGTGGATTAATGGTCACTATCGATATTTCTGATGTTCGTTATCTTTGGTTGTGTGTTGACTCTGCGGTTACTTGTTCTGTGTGTGGTATCTTCCTTGTTTCTCCTCTGTGAACCGAGGTATTAAATTCCCTTGGACACTGCTTCCTCCTTGCAGTTGTGCCTTGAGAATGGCAGGGTGTGCTCCTGTCGAAATATCGGCGGTGGTCGACGACGACGTCACCAGGCAGCAAACCCGTAAGTTATTTGAACAACATCCTAGGAATATATTCTTTCGGACATGTCCGAAGGAACAGATACCATCGGTGACCATGCAGCTCGTTAGAATGAGATTACTGTGAAATGAATACCCCTAGCGGCATACAGGCGTTGATATAAGTCAATGGGGAGAGTTGAAAATGTGTGCCCCGACCGGGACTCGAACCCGGGATCTCCTGATTACAATGCGGACGCTCTATCCATCTGAGCCACCGAGGCGTGCCCTGCGGTCGCAGTGTCCTATGTGTCCTCGGTGGCTCAGATGGATAGAGCGTCTGCCACGTAAGCAGGAGATCCCGGATTCGAGTCCCGGTCGGGGCACACATTTTCAGATGTCCCCGCAGACTTATATCGACGCCTGTATGCAGCTAGTGGTATTCATTTCATTGTAATTTCACCTTAGGAATATGACATCCTCAAATATCGTAAAGGTTTCATGATTTTAAAGTAAGATGTTATCAGAATAAAAATTTTTGTTGTTTTGAGTATTTTTAACTTTCCCATATAGAAAGACGTTGTATCAGTTCCGGTTTATAATTATAGCTCTACTAGTCTTTAATTGGATCCGTTCTTCTTTCCATCATGACGTCCATACTTTAAGGGCCCTCTTGCGGCTACTAAAAAATGTTACATCATAACAACGGTGTACGATTGAACCGTACGCATATTCTGCTCTGATTAGGGAACTCATGGTTGTCTCGAGACCTGCCATTTCACGTCAGACTACACATAAAGCCGTCGGAGGAAGAGAGTACTAGCCCGTGAGAGTGTGTACTACGTTAGTTAAATTTAATGACATCAGTGGGTCAGATGCTGTAATGTTACCTATGTACACTCTAGGGTTTTCGTTGTCACAACGTCTTTACTTGAGTTCTATATTTCGGCGATTCTTTAACACAATGTCATAACAGGCAAGAAAAAAATTATAGACACTTGTGAATTTCGTTTCTCAAATATAAATAGTGCAACAGTATTAGAAGTACGTCCATTGCTTAAATATCTACAAACAAATTGTTTTGTTTGAACCACCGACTATATTAACGTATTAATAAGGAAAGATACTTGCACGTCATATATAAATCACATTTCTTTTCAACTATGAAACCAAGATATAAAGCCTCTTCGTGGAGAATATATACATAGTGAGTGATTTGTGTGTGTGTGTGTGTGTGTGTGTGTGTGTGTGTGTGTGTGTGTGTGTGAGAGAGAGAGAGAGAGAGAGAGAGAGAGAGAGGGTTCGAAAACGATAGGGGGTTGTGAGATATCGTGTTCATTAGTCTCTGTGTTTTAAGGTCGACTACCTTGTTATACTTTGTTTTCGAACTGCTGTGGTTAGTAGCGTGTGCACAAGAAGCTGCTGGTGGTGCGACTACTACCGGAAGTTCCCTCCGCCTGCCCTACTTGGTGTCGTCTTCGCTGTCTATTTTGCCGTCGTCGTCTCCTTAGCTTTCGGATACCCTTCTTTCAGACAAACCTATGGCTTAGATGCTTCCAGCGTCAGATGCATCGTTCCAGAGACCATTCTCTCCGCCGTAGCTGCACCAGAGCCGCGATGGCAGGCACTTGGCGAGCTCCCGTGAGAGCGTTCACAGTTTCCACAAGGGTACTTCACGGACTTTACACTTTATTCCTCCACCTACTCACAACCTCTTTCTTCACGCTGTTCTCCTTCGTCCTTACACACGTGGCTATCCTGCGGGGACCGCTAATGGCTGCAACGACGTTCATGCAAGGGTAATTCAATTTTTCTTGGTAACTATATACGAAACACTTTAAAAAATACAGAAATAAGTATAATATATACAAACTGTTGAGGATGCATTTAACCGAATTAAAAAGAACTGCGTTGCGAATCGAGAATATCGCTATCTGGAACGTACTACTCGTGCGTTGTTCAATAGCAAAGTGACAGAAATATAGGTATGAAGTAACAATCCAGGTGTTGTTCGTTGTAACTTAAAAAAAAAAAAAAAAACAAGTGGAAGGATTATTTACTTAGAGAGGTAAACGTACAGAACTTTATCACCGGAGTTATGAATATAGTTAATTCACTCACTTTCCAGAGAGATGCGTTAGTTTCTCAGCTGGTTCAAAAATTGTTCAAATGGCTCTGAGCACGATGGGACTTGACATCTGAGGTCATTAATCCCCTAGAACTTAGAACTACTTAAACCTAACTAACCTAAGGACACTACACGCACCCATACCCTGGGCAAGATTCGTACCTGCGACCGTAGCACTCACCCGGTTCCGTACTGAAGCGCCTAGAACCGCTCGGTCAGCTGGTTTATGAACATAGTTTATTTACTTATTTTCCGGAGAGTAGCAGCAAATATTTATAATTTTTTAAATAGAACATTATTTCTGTCATGTAGGTGATGCATTTCCACGTGTATTCAAATTAGTTTACGTCACATTTTTGTAAGTTTTAGTTACCGAGATATAAACATTAAAGTTTCAGACGTGGATCCAACATTATGTGCACAATGAACTCTGTTGAGATGGATTTTCTGCTGCGGAAAAGTTCATTTAAGTGAGGTTTCCAAACGAGTGCCCGTTTGCGTTGTGAATTGAGGAAAACTTCCAGCTCAACAAAGCCGGTTGCGTTCACTTTGTTGTATCCACCCCTAAATCCTCGAATGTTTCTAGCCCTCTAAGTAAAATTGATAGAGACCTGATTTAATGGCTCTGTACATAATTGATTTAAACATACGAGGGTTGGATGAAACGTAGTGGTTACACTGCCACAACGTGAAGCACTTGCGTTAAATGGCATGCGCGCTACCTGTAGCTGACAGTAGAAAGTCATTTCAAGTAGTGCAGTGAGCGACAGCGGCTGTGTTTCAGCTGCTGGCGTGTACTGTCTGAAAATGGTGGAGGCCAGTATGTTTAGGAAACAGAAAAATCATGCGTGGATGAAGACTCCAGTGGCGCATGGTTGGAACTCACAATAATGTTTTCAGGGAGTGTGTGAGGCGTGTGGTGATGTAGCATGCAATATGCGGTGGCGAGATAGGTTAAAGTGGTTCGGGATGGCAAGGACATCATTCAGGACAGTACAATCGATGGAAACGTCCTCGATCTCCTTGTCCATAAACGTGTGCCGTGAACCATCTGGTACCAAAGTGATGGCTATTGCGGGTTACGATATCTGTGGGTTAATCGTTGTACCAGAGGGGCAGACGGTCAACCACTTCAGCTTAGTACTGTAATGTTTTGCGATATCACCTTCGTCCCACACTGAGAAGAAAGCGACGGCACCTGATGGCACTACATCCCATCACCCTTCATGACAAGCACGAGTCCACAGGACGAAACCCGTGCAGCAGTTTCTGCGTTCATGGGGTGGCAAATACTGCAACATCTGTCGTATTCACCCGATATGATTCCGCGCGATTACCACCTGTCTGCCAGAGTGAAGGAACCTCTTCATGGCACGCGAACCAGCGCATGAGAAGACGTCGTTTCTGCAGTAGAGACAATGACAGAATGGACGCGCAGAATGTATACGCAGCATCCCATTTTCATGGATAAATTTGATCGAGACGGGGCAATTTTATATTGAGGTCATTTAATGCGGTTACCGTCTGTCAGTAAAGTCTGGTATGAATTATAAGAGTGTTGCCACTCGTTTTTGTCCAAGTCACGTATCAAACTCGTTATTTTAGTTGTCGGGAAAATAAACTGTGT
Source organism: Schistocerca nitens (assembly GCF_023898315.1). Taxonomy (NCBI): domain Eukaryota; kingdom Metazoa; phylum Arthropoda; class Insecta; order Orthoptera; family Acrididae; genus Schistocerca; species Schistocerca nitens. The sequence goes on along the minus strand of NC_064614.1, from coordinate 290,758,909 downwards.
TCATAAATTCGCAGTGAGAATAATGTATCTGACTTCTACCAACCTAAATTGTTTCTCTCACTTTTTATTTTGTAAGCTCGAAAGGAAAACCCCTGCCTGCAACACCTATTGAAATTGTAACAAACTGATAGAGATACAACTTTGCTGAGGTAAACAGAGTTGTGAAAGATCCAAAGCGACTTGTCACCAGGCATTACAAATGGTTCCATCCAACACTGCTGCGAAAATTTATTAAAATAGGCACAACTCTAATGTGCAATTAATTAAGCCTACAGTTCGCAAGTTGAGAGGAGTGTCCCTCCTTACTGGTCAGATTCCAACCTCACTCACCATTCTGATTGGCTTGATATTTAATGACAAACATTTATATTTCTTACACACTTGCTCGTAACTTCAAGCAAATATTGTAATACAGAGGGGTCCAGAAAAATGTAGCCATTCTTTCATAGTATTAATGGGCCGGCCGAAGTGGCCGTGCGGTTAAAGGCGCTGCAGTCTGGAACCACAAGACCGCTACGGTCGCAGGTTCGAATCCTGCCTCGGGCATGGATGTTTGTGATGTCCCTAGGTTAGTTAGGTTTAACTAGTTCTAAGTTCTAGGGGACTGATGACCTTAGAAGTTACGTCCCATAGTGCTCAGAGCCATTTGAACCATTTTTTGTACGTGCAAATCGCCTAGAAATGTAATCTTCTTCTCACTAAACGGACACGGACAATAAGTAAAGTTTCAGTGTTTGCAGTCCTTCCTGATGTTGCACGTTTATTGGACAGCTCGCTTCGCATGCTCGAAAGGCATGCTGAATTATTAACACTCTCGCCCTACCTGAATTCCCGTGGTCTGATGGCCACAACCTCGCGGTTACAACCCTTGACCCCTGTTAGTCAAGCACTGTGCGTTAGCTTACAGCGGTAAAAGCGTGGTACACTATACATAATAAAGAAAAAGATTACTGCCAAATGTCAGTGCGTCAAAGAAGCGACAAGTAGTTGATACTGCAACAAACCAACTGCAAGGAGAGAGAGACCAATTTAACCAGTTGCCCTCATGTTATGGCAGGTAATATCAATTTCTAAAACTGGAACTAGTTTTTAGTAGGTCACGGAGCCGTATGTATTATAACGGACTTGGACTTACGAGCAATTTAAGTAATTGATGGCACTTGTTCCTAGTGTCCCTGTTGCGAGGGAAGAAGAATCTATTCGAAAGAAGAAATGGGAATAAGTTATAATCGAATAGTTCTAGAATTTTGACAACTGATAAAAACTTCAAAGTAGTTAGTGAAATTTCGGATAATTTTTGTAGTTTAGATTGCATCGGTTATAGAAAACGGTCGTCAGTTGACAGTATGAAGGAACATTATATAGTTGTTAATCGCTTTGGAAATGTATTTGTAGTAGTTCATGCAAGACAATCAGACGAGAACGGTCACAATAACATTGATTCGAGATCACATTCAAAATCGCAGTTAGCAAGAAGAAATAATTGTGATGGTGAATTCAGTAAAGGAAGTTGTGCTAAGCACATGCATTTGAATGATAATTCTCTAGCACTGAGACTGCGTAAACAGATCCGTTCAACCTACCATAATGGATGCTGTCCATATTTTTACTATTGTAACTGTTCTTAAATAAATATTTTCTGTTAAGCAAAATATATCTTATTACGACGTAACTTACACTAAATAACTACTGAGTAACTGTCACTGTTTTTTGGAAACAAAAGCAGAAATTATTGATCACACAAAGCAATCAAACATTCTGATCTACAATAATCTTTAAAGATTCACTGAAATTACTTCTTCATAATCAGTGAATGTTAGTATTGCTTCTTTAAGTGAAGATGTCGCTGAGGAACAAAGTCCATTGCCTTTAACTATCAGTCTCAATTATCTTTTAAGCTTTGATAACTTTAAATTTTTCAAACATATTATCAAAACTAAATTAGCTCAGCGGTTTTAGTCCTTTTATCATCGACAGTGACACTCTGTTTTAATTGATAACGACAGGATACGATCCTACTTAGTAAATGTTCAGGTTTAAGCACCTATAACACGGCGTTAACAATAAGTTAGTAATTACTCGCAAAATGAAACTACTTCGCCGGCTAGCCTTTATACGCGTCTGAATATTGAAGTTGGTCTGGTCTTACTTCAGTGAGTGGCTGCTGGTATTGCGTACGGTAATAACTGCCGACAGTTCATGGTAACACGCTCTGCTTAGCGTAGCTTTGCAAGAAACAATATTCTACCCATAGTGCTCTTCTTTCATATCAATTCTTCTTGATGCATTTTGCGCTGTACCCAGTTAACTGCGTAATTGTGAAATATGATTATGAACATATGATTCTTCCACTTTCGTACTTTACAATATGCTGCACTGCATGCCGCCAGCAACCACTACGCACGAGGGCTTCTGTCAGACTCTACAGCACAAAAGCTGGCGCCAGACTCAACTGCACTGTGCGCGTCCGCGTCCGCGTCCAGCGACAATGCTGCCTACTTCAAATATTGCCTTTGACTGTTCACAATAGCGAAACGCGTTCACTAGATCAGCGTGTTTACAATATGTTAACACATAAATCTTTTTTTAGAGATTGCATTTAAATTACATAACTAAATTAGTTCGTAACAAAATATTTACAATATAGTTACGAAATATATTATGTAAAAATTACAACATTACTCAAAACTACAACATTGATTTTGCAAAAATTTTTTATGTTAGACGCTCTGTTATCTTACAGTATGAATGCTTTTATGGCAACAGTTTACAGCATGTTTGGACTCTACGGTTCGACCTCCGTCCGTAAGACAACGGCTCTTCACTGGTCGTCGGAGAAAAAAAAAATCACATCTCTAGACTACCTCTGGTAGGTATAGATAAAATGCATACTATATTACATCTCATAGCTCTTAAAGGCTGGTAGCATGCAGAGGTTTGAATAGTCTCATTCTGTTCCCACAAACTAATTGCATTACAACTCCCTGTGTATATACAAACACTGAGGTTAGTGCCTGCTGAGAGCAGTGTGATTCTCACAACAGCGGTTAACTATTAGGTGGGAATGGATTAAAGTGCGGGAGCGTTCTTCAGAGGATTCCCCGTCGTGGACGCCACGTGGCATGAGGTCAGCGTAATTGTTGCGCCAAATGGGGCTGCACGGCAGTAGCAGCTGGTAAAAGGAGGGGCAGAAGACAGTGTGTGTGCATCTACATCTACATGGATAGTCTGCAAATCACATTGAGGCGTCTGGCGGAGGGTTCATCGAACCGCCTTTACAGTTCTCTATTAATCCAACCTCGTACAGCGCACGGAAAGAGCGAAAACCTATTTTTTTCCGTACGAGCTCTGATTTCCCTTACTTTATCATGGTGACAGTTCCTCCCTTTGTATGTCGGCGTCAACGAAATATTTTTGCACTCGGTGTAGAAAGCTGGTGATTGGAATTTCATGAGAAGATTGCGTCGCAACTGAAAACGCCATTCTTTTAATGATGTCCAGCTCAAATCCTGTACCATTTCAGTGACACTCTCTCCCCTATTGTACGATAATACAAAATGTGCTGCCCTTCTTTGAGATTTCTCGATGTGCCCCGTCAATCCTATCTGGTAAAGATCACACACCGCGCAGCAGTATTCCAAAAGAGGACGGACAAGTGTAGTGTAGGCAGTCTCCTTAGTAGATCTGTTACATTTTCTAAGTGTCCTGCCAATAAAACGCAGTGCTTGGTTAGCCTCCCCCACAACATTTTCTGTGTGTTCCTTCCCATTCAGTTGTTCGTAATTGTAATTCCTACATATTTAGTTGAATTTACGGCCTTTAGATTTGACTGATTTATCGTGTAACAGAAGGTAATGGATTCCTTTCAGCACTCATGTGGAAGGCCTCACACTTTTCGTTATTTAGGGTCAATTGCCAATTTTCGAACCATACACATCTTTTGTAAATCGTTTGTAAATTGTTTTGGTCTTCTGATGACTTTACTAGTCGATAAGCGACAGCGTCATCGGCTGCTCAAATGGTTTCCCAAATCATTTATATAGCCTACTCGTAGATAAGAAACAGTAAAGGGTCTCTAACACTACCATGGGGAACACCCAGAAATCACTTCTGTCTTACTCGAAGACTTTCCTTCAGTTACTACGAACTTTGACCTCACTGACAGGAAATAAAGAATCCAGTCACATAACTGAGACGATATTCCATAAGCACGCAGTTTCATTACAAGGCGCTTGTATGGTATAGTGTCAAAAGCCTTCCGGAAATCCAGAAATACGGAATTTGTTTGAAATCCCTTGTCAATAGCTTTCAACACTTCATGCGAGTAAAAATGGTTCGTCGGCCGAAGTGGCCGTGCGGTTAAAGGCGCTGCAGTCTGGAACCGCAAGACCGCTACGGTCGCAGGTTCGAATCCTGCCTCGGGCATGGATGTTTGTGATGTCCTTAGGTTAGTTAGGTTTAACTAGTTCTAAGTTCTAGGGGACTAATGACCTCAGCAGTTGAGTCCCATAGTGCTCAGAGCCATTTGAACCATTTTGAAAAATGGTTCAAATGGCTCTGAGCACTATGGGACTCAACTGCTGTGGTTATCAGTCCCCTAGAACTTAGAACTACTTAAACCTAACTAACCTAAGGACATCACACACATCCATGCCCGAGGCAGGTTTCGAACCTGCGACCGTAGCAGTCGCACGTTTCCGGACTGCGCGCCTAGAACCGCGAGACCACCGCGGCCGGCACCTCATGCGAGTAAAGAGCTAGTTGTGTTTCACAAGAACGATGTTTTCTAAATCCATGTTCATTGTGTGTCAAAGGACCGTTCTATCGAGGTAGTTCGTAATATTAGAACACAATATATGTTCAAAAATATGTAAATCAGAGAACAGTTACGGTTTACTGTTGTGCTGTTCTCTATTGGACTACATTTGAATCACTTCACGTACGGAAAATCAGAAAGAAACTGGAAAAAAGACTAAGCGTGATGAGTGTACCCCAGCAGCATGGTATTCCTCACTGAATTGTGTGACGTGCATGTGGGAGCGTTCTGTACCACAGGCAATGCTTACCCAAGGATGTGGTGGTGGTCGACCACGGTTAACTACAGCAACAGATGACCGCTAAACCGTGCAACTGTTAAGAATTGGTCCCGGTCAAATAGCGGGTGCACTTAGAAACAAAATCAACAGGACTGCGAGGCACACAATCCTACGCTCCACAGTGGCACGGCGACTGCTTGGCGATGGTCTGTTTGCGCGACAACAGTAAGTTTTGTTCTGTTGTCACCCGCACGTAAGCAGCACTGTTTGCAAAGGCGCCAAAACCAAGAGAGCTCGACCAACATGGCAGAGCGTCGTGCACTCTTCTCGGATATGAGCAGATTCTGTCTAAGTAGTAATTCTGGATGTACCCTGATATGTTCAGCACCGAGCCTGTGTTGTTTAAGTTTGGAATATTATTACAAGGGAGACAAGGCAACCAAGAGTACCGGATGACTGCATCACCATCAAAGCGAATGGAAACTTGACAAACAACAAACGGGAACTCTAAGACATTTTGAATAATCATTTTTTAAATGTTCATGAGAAAATAGGATCTAAATGTTCATTAGAAGAAGCAAGGCAGTTAATGAAAGAGGTCTTACCCACACCATTTGATACAATTGAAATTCCACCCACCTCACCTTCTGAATTTAGGAAGATGATAAACTCTCTCAAGAATAAAAGCTCACATGGAATTGATGGCATTTCCAGCAAGATAATAAAAGCATGTTCCCAAGAAGTAAGTGGGATTCTTAGCCACATATGTAACAGCTCGCTGAAGCAGCGTATTTTCCCAGATAGATTGAAATATGCCATTGTTAAACCACTGCATAAAAAAAGGGGATACGTCTGATGTCACCAGCTCTCTCCTGACGGCCTTATCCAAAATTCTTGAAAAAGTAATGTATTGTACAGTAGCTTCACAACTTAGTAAAAATAAAGTTTTAAAAAAATGTCAGTTTGCTTTCCAGAAAGGTTTTTCAACGGAAAATGCTATATATACTTTCACTAATGAAATATTAAATGCTCTGAGTAATCGAAAGTCACCCGCTGGGATTTTTTGTGATCTCTAAAAAGCTTTTGTTTGCGTAAATCATGGAATACTTGTAGATAAACTCAAGTACTGTGGTATGAATGGGACAGCGATCAAATGGTTTAAATCATACATTATTGCAAGAGTGCAGAAAGTTGAAATAAACAGTTCACATAATATGCAAAAAACTGGTGATTTCTGAAACTTGGGAACAATCAAGAATGGGGGCTGTAAGGTTCGGTCTTCGATCCTCTGCTGTTCTTAATATATATTAATCACTTGTCATTCTATATTCATGAAGATGCAAAGCTGGTACTTTTGGCCGATGATACAAGTATAGCTAACACACCCAACAGACAAGAATTAACTAGTGAAATTGTAAACGATGTTTTTCAGAAAATCATTAAGTGGTTCTCTGCAAATGAGGTCTCATTAAACTTTGACAAAACACAGTACATACAGTTCCACACAGTAAATGGAATGACACCATTAATAAATATAGACTTTGATTAGAAATCGGTAGCTAGGGTAGAATATTCAAAATTTCTAGGTGTATGCATTGATGAGGGGCTGTACTGGAAAAAAACACACTGAGGATCTGCTGAAACGTTTGAGTTCAGCTACTTATGCTATTAGGGTCATTGCAAATTTTGGCGATATACATCTCAGTAACGTAGCTTACCACGCCTATTTTCATTCTCTGCTTTCGTATGGCATCATATTCTGGGGTAACTCATCATTGAGTAAAAGAGTGTTCATTGCACAAAAGCGTGTGATCAGAATAGTTGCTGGAGCTCATCCAGGATCATCCTGCAGACAGTTATTTAAAGAGCTAGAGATCTTCACTATAGTCTCACAATATATATGATCACTTATGAAATTTGTTATTAACAATCCGAACGAATTCAAAAGTAATAGCAGTTTACATGGCTACAACACTAGGAGAAAGAATGATCTTCACTACTCAAAGTTAATTCTAACTTTGGCTCAAAAGGGGGTAAATTATGCTGCCACAAAAGTCTTTGGTCACTTACCTAATAGCATCAAAAGTCTGACAGCTAGCCATATAGCATTTAAAAGGAAATTAAAAGAATTTCTTAATGACAACTCCTTCTACTCATTAGATGAATTTTTGGATATAGTAAGTGGGTAATTTCCCCAACCCCCACAAAAAAATTAAAAATATTAAGTGTCATGTAATATTTTATGTAATGTAATATTTTGTATGGACACTTTTTATTAACCTGACACGTTCCACATCATTACGAAGTGTCGTATTCCTGATCTATGGAACAAGTACTAATCTAATCTTTAAAAGTACGATGCAAGTTCCTTCGAACATGCGTGCATGCCCGAAGGAACAGACACTGCGGCGATTACAGCAGTTATGAAATACACTGACGGGAAAAAAATCGCAACATGAAGTAGTTGTGTGGCATAAATGAAAGTTGGCAACAGTCTTTCTACATCCAACACATGATGTCGATTCAGATTTCACGCCAGTCGCATAAGAGTGGAGCTAGTAGCGCCACTATGAGGATGCAAATCAGGTTTACTTTAAATAACGGTGTAATAGTCGTGAACGTTAGTCACCTTCAAGATTGGACGTGGTAACTTGGTATTAGTCAAGAATGTCTTTAGGGCGACTTAGATGGCATTAACAACAACTCATTGAATTTTTACGAAGTCGTGTAATAGGGTATGACAGGCTGGGTGTTCCTTCTGCGATACCGCAGAAAGTGTAGGTAGGAATGTAACCACTGTATGTGAATGGTGGCAGCGGTGTTCACGAGAATGTACGGTCGTAGGAATACCGGGCTCCGGATAGCCATGTGCTGTAACCGAGAGGGAAGATCGTGTTAGGTGTACGGCTCCGGTGCATCGCACTACATCTGCACAGTTGGTACCACAGTGACACAACAAACTTACACATCGGTTACTTCAAGGACTGCTCCGAGCCAGATGGTCTGTACCGTGCATTCCACTGACCCGGACCACCGCCATTTGCTACTTCAGTGGTTTCAATGGAGAGCTCATTTGCGGGCGGAGTTGAGGTCTGCCGTGTTTTCCGATGAAAACTGGTTCTGCTCTGTGCCAGAGATGGCAGGCACTGTGTTGGTTAGGAGGCCAGGTCAGGGCTTGCAACCAACCTGTCTGCGTGCTAAACACACTGGACTTACACCTCGACTTACATACTCTGGTGCGATTTCGTACATACGTCAATCTGGTAATTCGACCGGTTGTGCTGCCATTTACGAAGAGCATTCCTAGAGGTGTTCTTCTACAGGGTAAGACTGTCCCACATACCGATGCTGTAAACCAACCTGCTCTGCAGTGTGTCCACATATTGCCTTGGCCTGTTCGATCACTAGATCTGTCTGCAATCGAGCGCATATGGGACATCATCAAAAGACAGCTCCAGCGTCATCCACAAACACCATTAATCGTCCCTTTCTTGACCGACCAAGTGCAACAGGCATCGAACTACGTTCGACAAACTGACATCCAGCGCCTCTAAGACACAATGCGTGCATGTTTGCGTACTTGTATTCAATATTCTGGCGCTTACACCGGTTGTTAATGTACCAGCATTTCACATTTGCAGTGTTAACCCATTAAATATGTTACCGACACTATTCTCGAAATTTCATTAGTCTAAATGAATAATTTTTTGTGTTGCATTTGTTTTCCGTCAATGTATATATTCGTTCATAAACGTGTCAGTCAACATACCTGCAATTTTGGAAATCAATGAGTGACTTCAGCTGTATATACATCATACGTGAGGAGACTTTTGGCTCTCTTCCATGCCGAACTGAGGTCATTATCAAGTGCGGCATTGGCGTGATGTGTCGTTGATATGAATATTTTCTCTGTGCTTATCAATGTTGTTGAATGTAACTATTCTGATGGTAACGAGTATTTACACCCTACTGTTTGTAAAAAGTGAAAAACACAGAAGCAGTGGTCTACAACGCGCCACGATAAGTGATTTAAATGGCCGAGAGGTGGCGTGCATGTAGACCCAGCAATACTCTCTTTTGTGTGACCGGACAGGCCGGTGTTAAGCAACGCTCAGTCGGTGAGAACCGCCATACAAAGTGGAAATGTGTAGCCAAGTGCCACGATGCCTCGCCGATTTCACAGGGTGGAATATCGGGATGTTGGTGCGTTGAAACGGGGCAGAGTGGTCGGTCTTCGGGAGGCGGGTCTGTCGTCCCGTGACATTGCGACTCGTACACGGCAAGCTGCTGTAACAGTGAGGCGCTGTGGAACCGGTTGAGATAGGAGGGCCGTATAGAGCGCCGACAAGGTACTGGACAACACAAAAATGGTTCAAATGGCTCTAAGCACTACGGGACTTAACATCTTAGGTCATCAGTTCCCTAGACTTAGAACTACTTAATCCTAACTAACCTAAGGACATCGCACACATCCGTGCCCGAGGCAGGATTCGAACCTGACACCATAGCAGCAGCGCGGTTCCGGACTGCAGCGCCTAGAACCGCTCGGTCACAGCGGCCGGCAATGGACAACACAATGTGATCACAGTGCAAGATGACCACCATCTCCTCCCCTTGGCCGAAATGGACAGAACAAATTATTCCATAGTATTGGCGACGTTGAAGCGCTGTGACGAGTGTGGCCATGTGTACGGTAACAGTTCGACGTCATCTTATGCGGGCTGGACTGGTCACCACATGCCACTGAATAGCCTCCCGTTGACGAGAACCAACGCCACAGACTGCGTTGGTACGTAAACGCTGATACTGGCGTGCTGAGTAAAAATGTATTTTCGGTCTAGTCCCTTTCCAGTTTGTCCTACAGTGATGTCCGCATACGTGTTCGACGCTGTCATGACGAATGCAGTCAGGCAGACTGTATTGTTGAGCGGCATAGCGGACAAAAGTCAAGTTTGATGGACTGGGGCATCACCGCCAGTAACACACTCTCTTCTCCTACGTCTTGATGGCAGTCCGAAGAGCTCTTGCTACGACAGGGACTTTTACAACCCGAGGCACTGCCCCTCCTGCAGGCCGTTCCACATGCCGTTTTTCAACAGGATAATGCCGGATCACATGTGGCGAGGAACGTGCAAGCCTGCCCGTTCGACTGACAAGTCGCCCACCGAACATACCTGGGATATGGTCGGTCAGCAGATTTTTCTTTCAAATCCTCCTCCAACCACAGTTGATGCATTGTGGACGCGCCTGCAAACCACGTGTCAGAGTTATCCACTGCAGCATCTTTGATTCCATGTCACGACGTCTACTATCTGTCCCTAACTGGAGGAATAAATTTCATTGTGATCACATCTGTATGTCTTAGTGTTCCACTCTTTCCAAACAGCTGTCTACAATGCAGAATTTTCCGTACCATTAATGACAGGGTGAGAAGGAAAAACGTGAATGTTCTGGAGTACTGCCTTCACTCGTAAATAACAGCAACGCGCTAAACTGCTTACTTTTCTCAAGCTTAACGGCGGGATGTCCCTAACTCAATGCATGAGACAGACATTTCTGACAGTGAATTAGGTCATACTCTGGCTGTCACGTAGTGTAAAGCAACAAAAACTGCAATGACAAAAATATTTTTTCACCTTTAGGATTCTAACTGAATTCCTACTGTTATGGCTACTGCACGGTGTAATTTGGTGTCTGAATTTGCTTTCGAGATATTCTTATACTAGTATTTCAAATGGAAAATCGCACAATATCAGAAAGAAATAACACAAGTCATGGAAAGATGAACAAAAATAACTTTGAAAATAACTAACCACTCACTCAGCTTCGACAAAAAAATTTCGGTAAAATTTTATATGAAGTCCTGATACAAGTTTATATTGCGTACCATGACATAAGTTAGACACGGACTAAAGTGTTATTAGTACGCCAGTAGAGTCACCGGAAGAGGTCAGGAATGAAGACCTCGATCTGATGGTTATCGTTTAATTATGGAAGCACGTAGCGGATGAGGTAAAAAGTCTGTGACGGAAGCAAAAAGAATTTCATTTTCATCAACAGTCCATTATTGATGAAACTGTCAGTTATGTGCTATCAAAAGGTGCTATACCCCACAACCAAAATGATTCTGAATCTTGTGTCCACAGATGAAAACGTTAATACTTTATAGAACACTTCTACTGAAGTAGCCTCTGGGCTGTCACTTCTTTTTGTTAGTACTACTTCTAGAAGTTATTTTTTTTCAGATATAATGAAACTACGTGTGTGCCGAATGTTATTTTACGGTGTGCTCCAGCTAAGAACAACATCACACCGCCACGTAAAATAGGCACTAGGTATTTCGCATGTCTCCTGAAATCGTCATGTGACAGTGCCACTTATGTGCTTGCTCTTTTACTAGACACAGCTGCTGGGTTTCCGCGACACGCAAACCTCTCGTTACCACCTACATCCTTGCTTGCTGACTGCAAGGCCTACCGTGCTCCTATTATACAGACGAACACGCGAAGAGTTGAAGCTATCAAGCAGAACGATGTATTGATGTTAGCGATATCGGCCCCTGTTTAAAAATGCTAACATTTCTTCTGTTCTTAGGAATATTACCAACTTATTTCCTTCCAAATATTAGCGACTCAAAGGTTTTCTGAAAGAACTTATGATATCGAAACTTAAGGCAGAATTCTCAATTATTTCTTAAAAGCTATCAGTTAGTTGACAAAGCTGCAGTAGTATTTGCGTTTTCTGACTGACTCACTTCTTATACTATGTTCGTTATTGGATGCGGAATAGTATAACACGAGTATTCGCGGGACACACGAAAATACTGACCTATTGTTTATGTACCTGTTTCACGTGAATAATTGTTCCCTGGCCTTGTATAGTGTTGTGTTTTTGTGTGGTATAAATTATTATGGAAAGTAAATGACAACAGGTGGTCGACGCCGGTGCCGGCACGGCAAATAACCCATTAGAAGAGCTCTGACAGGATAGAGGAATCCACTGTCACTATTGGATATGTGTACGGCCAAGCGGAATGGTAGGTCCAACCGCAAGGTTTTGATTCGCTTTTGTATTCGCGGATATTAAAACATTGTGGAACACTTCAATCTGTACAATACAACAGTACTGTACTTGAAGGCTATACAACGCCTACTCTGAATTAGTTTTGTCATGAAGTCCATACATTCGGCTTTGAAGATTTTCTATGCGTTAATGATTGCACATATGAGATGTGAAACGCATCAGATTTAGATTTATTTACTCCTGAATCGATCGCAGTGACGTAAAATTTTCGTAGTTCGTCGTGTTTGATACGTTTTAGTGAAGGTAGAGGACTGACATTCCGTACAAGAAGAATGAACAGATCCGATCTTTTTCAAATACGATAACTTTATGTATACTTGAAACTTTTCTCAAGATTTGAGATCCTGTCATACACTGGTGCGCAGATCTTAAGGACGAAAGCAACTTTCGCGTGATGTGTCACTGCCAACTAACAGCTCGCAGTGCAATTGGGACCATATGTAAAAAGAACTGCTGCAGCATAGTATAGAAGTAACTAAAATAAATATGCGATGAGACTAGCAGAACTGACACTTTTATTCAAAGAAGACAGTAATTATACTGGCGTCACTGCTATTCATGATGATCTCCTGGACATTACAAAAGGTGGGCCATGGTACGTAACAGGCTGTGTGGCCACCAGGGACGGCATTGTTTGCTCTGCAGCGTGCTCTCACCCTCGCCGGAATGTTGGTAAGGGGTTCCTCTTCGTAGGGCTTTTCATTCATTCACCAGCTCGGTTGACAAATGCTGTATGATCGTTGGTGAATGTGGACATGCTGCGAAACGTCTCCCCAGCGCATCCCAAGGGTGCTCGATGGGATTTACGTCGGGGGAACGGGCAGGCCAGTCCATTCGCCGCATATCCTCTAGTTCCAAGAACTAATCCACCTTCGCTGTTCGACATGGTCTCGTGTTGTAATCCGTAAAATTGAAGTCAGAGCCGAATGCATCCTCGGAAGACGCAAATGGGGAAGGAGTACAGTGTCGCAGTAACATTGACTGGTGTGTCTACCGTGTTCAAAGATTCGTTGGTGAGTACGCCCATGCAACATTATGCCTCCGCACACCATGACAGTTGAACCACCAAAACGACCGTGTTCGGTAGTGTTCTGAGAATCAATGCGTGTTCCGAACTTATTCCGTATGATGTTACGTCCGGCATCGTCGAACATCATCTTTTAGATGGTCCAGGAATAGAACTCCTTACCAAGCCAGGATGGGAGCATATTGCAGAACATGCATGCCGCCCATAGTGATCACACTACCTATTAAGAACTATGCCCTGCATTTTGTACTGTCCTGGGCACCATCATTAATCGTGATGATTCCAGTCGTCTTTGAACGCAAGTTTCATTTTTGATCATCTTACTGTGTATTTCTTTCAATTACCTTCGGGACTATACAGCCGGAGTACTTCCTGTGTATCATCCAAGTTTCATGGAGGTATGTTACTTGGCCGACACACTCACACTGCGGGAGCTACATTAGGTTACTTTGGTCCGAGAATTTTGCACACCTGTATAGTTGCTTACCGTGATTTTACGAAATTGTCTCCCTGACATTTACATAATCCCAGATTCAAAAGAACTCGTACTGGAAATTGTCCTTATACGCTGCAAGTTATTAAGTTTCAGTCATACGATTAGTTTATGTAGGCCTACATCATTCTCCTTCATGATAAATGCTGTCCACACACCACACTTAGCAATTTAATAAGCACTGTGTTGGTATATTAGTAAAATACGATTAAGAGAGATGTACATTGTGGACCTGATTTTGTGACAGTCATTATATTTGATATATCTATTCCACATACAGGAATCAGACCACGCCTCATGAATTCTAACGGGCGGAGCCTACTAGAACTGCCTCTGTGGCAACTTCCTGCTGCGCAGTTTGTTTCGTTTTTACATGCGGAACAAGATTAACCAAAACGTAAGATGTTTGATAAGCTGACGGAAACAGCATGCTCATTTACATGTGTAGAAAGACGGACAAAGGGCCATGCAGCAGCCTCAAGCCTCTGCAGATGGAAAACAATGCATTTACTACATGCTCTGGTGTCCAATTCAGCCTGTCTCCCGCCAATGAAAACCGTCACATAACAATAGTTCACTTATTCAGTGAATTTCGGCAGTTGTTATGGCCTAAGGAGGCTGTATTTGGTAGTGATTTACCCTTTCTTACGGATGCTGCTCATATATGAAGAAGGCAGCCGAGGGCCGTTCAGTAAGTATTCCACAGCTGATATACGTAGCCTGTACAGTATACGGTTTACTAAGAGGATGTGAGCAGATATGTACATTGTATCCTGAGGTGGACAACCTGGTCTCAAATGGCACAAAGTTGTTTGTGAAAGCACAAACAAGAATTGTTTCGTTCACAGTCGAAAATCCTGATTTTGCACGTCCAACTAGACCCACAGTCACTCGTTGGAGGACATAGTTGGAAGCAACAGTGTATTATGTAAACAGCTCTGAAAATTTTAAATCGGTGACTAAATAAGGGTGACGCTTCTTCAACTGAAATTCTTTAGAATGTATCCAACGACAGTACACTAAAGTTGCCTTACAACTCTGCAAATTTGAGTACTTTGTTTCATTCTATCTAAAAAATGGAAAAATCAGGCACGTTGTTAAACTGAGACAGTTAACTAAGTGCATGACATTGAGAAAAAATTAATTCACTCATAGGCCCAAAAGTGGAAGCTGTTGAAAAGAAATTAAAAAGCATATTAGAAAAAAAGGTGCATTTCGTACTACACGAAAAATTGCCAAGGTTTTGGAACCGTAGGACGCTGGTGAAATTGAAAATGTGAGAGACAGTGAAGTTCCTTTGGTGAAATTCGCAATACTGTCATCATATGACGTTGACAAGTCGTCCTCCCAGTACTTTGTTTCGAGAAAACCAAAATTGGTTTCTGATGGAAAACTTGGAGAAGGTTTCTGTGGTTAACTGCAACAGTGAGATATTTCAGTTCACCATTGCGTCAGCATGACTGATAAGTGATTTCTTAACGTAACTATTTACAATTTTGTAATATTGAAAAACTATATTTTTCACTTTATGCATACTTTTTATATTTTTCCTAGATAAGAATAAAATATTTTAAAGCCTTTTACCACATGAAAATCGGTTCCCTAGGATTCACCAGCATAATGCTCTCCTTTCTCTTTTAGAATCCTGGACGAAGACAAAATTTTGGCTCCTAAAAGGGTATCAGCACTATTTCCGTTTCCTTGAAGGCTATTCACACGAAACGACGCTGGTATGCGAAGGATTAAAATTGTGTTTTCTCTCAATTGTTCGTATGCGTAATCTGCCGAAAAAGAGGCAAGGCATACGCCCACTGGATTTCCAATCTGTAGTATTGATCCAGAGGGAGGAATACTCTGTTTGCGAGAGAAATTGAAAAGGGTATCAATTCCAGCTGTATAAAATTGGATCGCATGGGTGAAGCAATGCGTATGGAAAACCGCCCCAACGAACAAGCTGTGAAATATTTTCAAAAGTCTTCCACATCGTACTACTAGAAAATTAATTTTAAAGGTTTGCAGTGATACTAAATGCCGTATATCGCTGTAACTTTTCTGGAAAGAAAGGCCAACGTGTTTCCAAAATACTTTTCATCGATAATCCTGAGGTTCACGGCTATCTTATTCTGTGACTGATGAATAAATAGGAGCAATGTAAATGGGCGAAAGGAAATCATAGTAACTGTTTGTTGCTTTCGTTATTATTTTAAGTTCCGGTACAACATTTCACAATTACAGTAATTGCTTTTAATGATGTTAAGATATGTCACACATTTCTATCTGATATGATTCTTCAGTCGAAATGGGTTTTTTAATGTTACAGAAACATTACCGTGGTAATGTCAGTTGATACAGAAAATAATGACACAGAGGCTCATACCTGGATATGGCTTTCACTTCAATACCCAAATTAGAAATTTCTAACGTCGTACTCTGCGTCAAATTTCCATTATCTTAATGCTTTGGAGGGCAGATAGTCGTTAACAGGTAATCAATCAAAACAGTATTACGGGCTGCGTTTAAAATATTATAAAATGTATTCTAGGGCCTTTTGGAGGTCAAGAGGGTAAAGCGATTCAATATTACAATATACTTGACCGGTACAAACATTTCCTTACAAAGTGGAAATTTCAGTAGACTATATTTATTCCGTGAACCCTCTTTGGGGGATATCACACTATAAACATTCTGTAAGTCTGTCACATTCATGTAAATCAGTGGTTCCCAACCCCCCCCCTCCCCCCCGAGAGCAATTACATTTTCTACTACCCCTATCCCCGTCCCTTGCCGTCTTTTGCACTCCCCCTCACCCACATTATCACCAAATTTAGTACCTAATTAAACGGCAGAATGAAAGACTTTTCTTGGACCTCTTACTTTTTAAAAAAGATGCAATATGAATGATAGTTTATGTGTGTGTATGTGTGTGTGTTAGAATGACTCGCCTCTCATGCAAGCCGGCCCAGGTTCGCTTCCCGGCAGGGTTGGAGATTTTCTACGCTTAGGCACTGTGTGTTGTGTTGTCCTCATCATCATTTCATCCCCATCGCGATGCCCAAGTCACCCAATGTGGCGTCGAATGAAATAAGACATGCACTTAGCGGCCGAATAGTGGCCTCACGGCCGACGATGCCACACGCTCATTCCCATTTTTTGCGGTAGAATGAATGACAAATGAGTTCGTGGTGCATCGCAAGCGCCGCCCAAATCTCCTTCTCAGATAGGAAAGCCAACAATTCACAGACGACACTTGTCACAAGAGAAATTTCTCCTGTACTACTACTCTCCATTGCGGCACATCTCCACACTGGAACGCTATTTAAAATCAACCAAGTTAAAATAAGTGCACTATACTCAAGGTTCATAAATCACTTCATTGCTGCACTCCTTACTTCTGAACTGGCAGAAATGGGAAGACTTCAGGCTGTTAATATTTTGTGCCTGACTACAGCCACTAATAGTAATAGTAGTAATAACAGTATGTAACCTCCCCTCACTTATCGACCTTAATGACAGTGAAAAATTAAACCGCGTGCAGCTAATGGAAATTTGGAAAAAGCAATCGTCACCGAACTTAATTTGTCGGTAAAGAGGGAGGAAAGGGTTACATCTATTGAACGGAAAAATGCAAATGAAATTGGTGGAAATTAATTTTGAGAAAAGGGTAAAATTAATAAAGAAAGTAAATGTGCGGTCGTTACGTTAACAATTAATTGGCGTTACTTAGATATTTGAGATTTGGGGGAAATTACGGTCGCCAGTCCTATGGAAAACTACTATAATAACTTAAAATGAAAGATTAATGCACATACAATTAGCACTAAAAGCATGGCAACTGAAGGTTGACACGTGCTGTGTGAAAACTGAATGTTTGTCAGAAGTAATAAATTTCGCTACACTCTGACTTAATTTAGCACAAGAATTACTAAAACCGGAAAATTGAAAGTTAATTTAGTGACTGAAATTAATAGTGAACTCTGTTTCTGAAGCACTACGAAATTCAGTAAAATAAGGTTAGTCTTGGGCTACCTCAACAATCATTTCGAAAGCTACTTGAATCTACGCAATTTAGAAATAAGAGATTTAACTTTGAACTTGAATTGAATGATTCTGAACAATTAACAATAGTAAAATTTAGTACGTACCAAGCCGAGCTGCAGTCACAGGTAAGCTAAAATATGGTAACAAAACTCGCACTCTTAATTTCTGCTTGTGTAATCCTAATATTGTAGCCAGCTATGAATACTCTAACTGAACTTTGAAATTAAAGCAGTGAATTGGAATGATATTAACTTAATGCGGGCGTATGATTTTCAACGACACTCAGGTTCATTCCAGAAAAGAAAGGGACCCTGCTTGGAAATGCAATTGGGACAATGAGCAACAAAGGTTCATGCTAAGTTGCTCTATTTTTGTGATGCAACAGTTTGAAAAGCTGAGGTCTGCCGTACAGTTCTAAAACTTTACGTGCTTTTAGTCTTCCTTGTTGGTTGATTGAAGGTTTGCAGTCGTCGATCGGGGAGGTGGCGACGGTCACTCATTGTCGGCCGTCGCTGTTGCAGAAGCTGGATGTTGGCGCGCCTTCTTCTCGACACGGTCACCTGGCGAAACGGGCTCTTGATGTGCGCCAGCTAATGCTTCCCGTCCGCGACACCGTGTCAGAAACTATCATAGCAAGTCGAGCGCAATTTCATGGTTCCAAACCCCGAAAGCGCGGCAACTCGCGGGAGCGACCGCCCTACTCTAGCCAGACCCCCTCTGCCCGCGCTCCATGCGGCAGAGTTAACACTACACAAGATCCTAAACAGTTTGGTTCTCCATACGACCTATCGATGTAATCGTTCGGTAGCATAGTTTTCCCTAGGCCAGACGCAGCGTAAATATAGAAATAATATTTACAAAAGAAACCAATTATATATATATATATATATATATATATATATATATATATATATATATATATCGATGTATATGTTAGAACAATTACAATATATAAAGACACAGAAATGTCATATTTTCAGGTAACAAAATAAGGAAAAAAAATTATAGTACAATAGATGGAAATAGGAGGATATGCATTTCCGGCGTTACAAGTACTGTGTAAAGCACTATAGTAGTCTTTATATAGTCACTGCTTTGTCGTACTGTCCATTAATTCAATTATCTATTTCGAAGCGAGTAATGAAGAATTCTCTGGACTACTGCAGGGGCTATCTACAACTTCGAAAATACATTTTCTTGAGATATTTCCTTAGCATTTGTTACATATATGCCTCACTTTTATCATCAGCAATGTGTAGGACGAACCATAACATATGTGTGTGGACTATTTGAGGACCCTGTAACCTCCACTACATTAATGCTACTAACTGAGAAAAGGTATTATTGATAATTTATATAATCAATACTAGAGTCTTACAAAATTGTGATAACAGTAATGATCTTTTGGAAGTAACTTAGTTTCGTGACTGTAACAGAATTGAATCATTTGATTTTTAGCCCTAAGATAATTTCATCTTAACTGTCAGGGGATAATTACTCCAGGTTGTGAACCACTGATGTAAATGAACTAATAGACGTAATTTGCGTCACAGGCTGGATCTTCATTTAGGGAAAGTACACACAAGGGTCACAGTTAGTTTTTCTGCTGCTGATGAAGTGGCTAAACAAGGCAGAGTGGAGAATTGGAGAATAGAACACAGGACCGTGCTTTACCATAGAGGCGTCTGCAAGCGGTGTAAGAGAGGCACTTCGCAACTTTTTCCTGATAACCATAAAATTTCAGGGATACAATAAGTTTTTTGTGTAATCTATAAAATTTAGTTATTGTGTTACGATATGTCTCGAAAATGCCAGACTTATTTATACAAAATATTAAATCTTAGATTCTGGCCAGTCCCTCGCCACCCCACCTCTCTCTCTCTCTCTCTCTCTCTCTCTCTCTCTCTCTCTCTCTCTTTCCTGCACAATTTCTGCGGACACCCATGCATCAGTAGCCATTGGAATTTACCAGTAGTCCACGGAGGAAGCAACCGTGCATTTATACGTAATTTAATACAAATGCTTTATCATTGTATGTGCTTAACGAAATCTAGAAACTGATCTGATAATACGTGCAGACAACTCAATAACAGGGGCAAGTAATTTGTGAAGGACATAGCGCGTCTACGCGGAGTAATATAACCGATTTTCTTCCGTAACAAGACGGAACACTGAGAGCACAAGTATCGCAGCGTCCTCTAAGACCATCTTCCACAGATGCTAGAAGACGTTGCTCAGCCGACTAGCAGGAATCTGTGGCACCAACATGAAGGCTGTCCACCCCATGCACGAAGTTCTACAGCAAGTCTCCACGAATTGCTTCCAAGCCGGCCAGAGTGGCCGTGCGGTTCTGGGCGCTACAGTCTGGAGCCGAGCGACCGCTACGGTCGCAGGTTCGAATCCTGCCTCGGGCATGGATGTGTGTGATGTCCTTAGGTTAGTTAGGTTTAATTATTTCTAAGTTCTAGGTGACTGATGACCTCAGCAGTTAAGTCGCATAGTGCTCAGAGCCATTTGAACCAATTGCTTCCAAGTCGTTGGATTAGACGCAGAGGACCTGTACCTTGACCGGCCCGTTCCTTGAATCTGACTCCTGTAAACTTTTTTCATTGGGGAAACGTGAAAGACGCTGTCTTCAAGGACACACCTACATCCATGATATACAACGACGTATTACCGCAGCCTTGTCGGATTTCTAGGCTGAAGCGCTAGCACGTGTGCAGCAGTCATCCTGTACCGGACGGAAAGCGTGTACAGCCGCTGCCGGTGGTGATTTTGAACACAACTTCTGATAGTCAGTTGTCTCGTTACATAAGAATCCACATAACTAGTCTATGGACTTTTGTTGTCCTTTAATGTTTACTAACACAGGTATTGTACATCTGTTGATGTGGGAACTTCTCAAAATACGACATCTTGTAACCGACTCGCACTAGAATCCTGCAACAAACACCACTGACATACTAATCTAACCTCCTTTTAGTCTGTTAATGTCAGTAGGCATTGTTTCATTGAAAAAGTGTGCGTTTGTGCAAAACATACACTTTCTAAGTATTATAGCAATCTGTTGATTTGCTAACAATACGAAGAACTGACTACCGATACATTCTGTGAAAACCGTACATCGATAGCACTTTTCATTTCTGAAATATTTGCGGTTCAAGTTTTAGGTGATTCACACTGCCGTCGACAACATGTTGATGAGAGGACTGCTGTCTAATATTGAGCGCCACAGCAACACATATATGAATTTGTGTTCAGTATATCTTTCATCGATTCACAACCGTCCCTAAACTGTACCTCTGTCCTCGCGCAGTTTTTAGGAAAAATGTACAAATGTGAGAGACGGGATGGTTGCAGTTAATGTTACAAGCTAGGGAAAAGCTGACCTAGCCCGAAAATTCATGGCACACGTTCCAACACACAGAGGATAGGGTACGAGTGCGTCGCAAACCACATGAGCCAATGCAGTCCACCTCTCACTGACCCTTCTGGGTGGTGTTACGAGTATTCTTGTGTGGGGGATGTTTCCATTGGATGGAATTGAACGACATTGACATCCATTTCCTGAAAGCGTGCATCCGTTTCTCTGCCTGCTGCTATGCAACATTTCCGTCCTTCAAAAACCTGCAACACGCCATCGTGTTGGAACTGTCAGACCCAGTGCTCCAGCTGTGTCAAAATGGTTTCTGGAATACTACACTCTGCCTACTCCCACCTAACGTCAATACTATTGAGCACATCTGTGACAACATCAAGCGAGATGTGTCCACCTGTTACCCGGTTCCATCCAACACCTGTGACCTGTGGGAGGCAGTGTGTGGATATCCATCAAACTAGATCACCCCTTCCCTCCCCTGACCTCCCCAACCCTGATCACAACCACCATTTTTTGTATCAGGCGGAGTACGTGCAACGAAACATGGGTTCATGCTAATTAAGAACTCCTAAACTAAATACTTGTTTATAATACAATTGTTCCAGAATTAATCAAACGAAATGAACTCTAATATGTGTATTTCTCCATCATTTGCGCTTTATACTGTAATACCATTGCAATACACTCACACTACAATTTAACACATTAGCGCATAGCGTAAATATTAATTAAAATGCTCAATTAAAATTAGGTATTGTAATTATAACCATAATAATAACTATGGAACTATAAAACGTCATTTTACACCTCTGGTGTACATATCTACTGCAGTGGACAGCTGTTAATATCCGTTTCTTTGGCGTTTTCTATCAGTCCTGAGGCTGCAAATGCACGCAGGTCACTGCACCATTAAGGAGTACCCAGTGCAGTGGTCTGCATGCATTTGCATCCTCAGGCCTAACGCCAAGGAAGTGACCATTAACAGCTGTGCTCTATAGTGTACCTGTGCACCACAGGTTGAATGTAATAATAATGGCTTGTTGGGAACTATCCCGGGATTCAGCTGGAATTATACAACAATGAACTATGCATTGATACCGAGTCATCAGCGGAAGAATACTATTTTTACTGTTTTCAAGACTGCATTGAATTTAAAAAGTTAGAACGATGGAAACATCAGTTAAATGGGTCCTACTTCTTTTCTGAAAATAACTTTGCTTTAAAAAGAGTCCCAATAACATGGCTTTTTCGGGAGCCTAGCTTCATACAGCAGATAAACGCGCACTCACCTGAATGGAAAACCACACAGATCGTTTCTCATTCTTGCGTCCAGCTTTTCCTTCCCAATTCCTGGGATAGTCATAAAATTCTAACTATAATCCCGAAAAAGGGGTTTTTGTTGTTCGCAGATGCACTTTGAAATCTCCATGCCACGGTACAGCAATAAGTCGCTGGAGAAGTCATAACTAAAACATACAGCCCACTGAATAAAGGTGCTATCGCACGGTAACTGTTTCCCTGTACATGAAGGAGAAAAACTCTGCAACAGGGCATGCTGAACTGGTGGAAGTGTTCGACTAGTCTGTCATCTCATACTACATACAAAACCGGTAATGCTCTTGTCCTTGTGGTACCTTTTGCACTTGGATTTCTGAAGATGCAAATAATACCGAAACGCTTGCATACCTTCTTCAATACAGCCATTTTTCACCCGCTGTATGACTTTTTATGCGACCTAGCCAGCATGTCCACTCATATTTACTAGAATCATCGCTAGCCTCCTGCGTGACTTTGTCACATCATTATTATTTATTATACTGATTCATTTTGGCTCCTCTGTTAGAGAACTACGATACCTTCACACGGAAGTACAATTAGTACTAGAACTAAAGATGTGTACAGGAAAACTAACAAAAAATTACGTATACTTCCAAGGTGATAATTAAGATTTTATAATTACTCTTCGTTGTACATATTGCCAAACTAAAATCTCTCAAGAGAATGTGGGTTCTGCGTTACCATAGTAAGAAACACCTTTAAAAACATTCGACTTAAGCATCGTTTATCACAATCAAAAGGTGCCACAAGGCGCCTTTGGACTGAAAGTATCCTTTATCGTTTAGATTTGTGGCACCAAAATGACATCAAGAGACGAACATCTGCAAACTAACATTATTACAGGATTACAGGAAATATGTTCGTTTTACACGTAGGTAATAAGCTAAAGAGGTGAGACGATACGTTGTATGAAAGTTGTCACAAATTGGTGTCTCCATTGTACCAGGGTGAGTCAATAAATAAGTTGCAAACACGCCAGGATACCTCACACAGTTTTCTCGTCTATGCGTATTCAGAAGGTTGTAATTGTAGCAGGGAGAATACGACCATATTTCAAATCAACAGCAGTACTGCGTAACTGCAGTATGGGTCGCTAAATAAAAAGCCAGAATCTGAAAAACCAAAGACTTTATTTGAGACCTTTCGGGTAGAGCCCTTCATCAGATTGTCTGAAAACCAGAAATACTAACCAAAATTCAGAAAATGTAACCATTCAAATAATGTAGAAAGGTATGAAAGTACAGTATCGTCAAAATTAAACAGGTGAAATATACTCCACGTTTTCCTGATTATATATTTATATATAAAGACAGTGGCGAGCTAAGGTTCCTTGACGCGCACGTACAATGCGTACCGCAATTGCAGATGTGTACCATAACGACAGTATGTAATAAACACAGCTGTGTCGAAGGTTAAATGACTGGATACAACGCAAGTTTTCTCTTTCTCATAAGAAATGTACGTAGTACACAAAATAAAACATTTATAATAATTTACGAAGTGTGAATAATAAAATGAACAAAGCAAGAAAGTTACAGTTTAAAGGC
Organism: Schistocerca nitens; assembly: GCF_023898315.1. Lineage (NCBI taxonomy): Eukaryota > Metazoa > Arthropoda > Insecta > Orthoptera > Acrididae > Schistocerca > Schistocerca nitens. Next base: position 290,734,968 of record NC_064614.1, on the reverse strand, counting down.
AAAAAAGACATACGTGTACACTGAAAAGTAAGTAGAATAAAAATTCGAGAACAGTTGCATAAAATCAAACCTTCGTGCAAAATTACATAAATATAACAAGTGAAGGAGAGCAATTTAAAAAGGTACAATAAAACAGAAATAATAAAACAATCATAAGATAGAGCAAGGTAGATACTACTTATTCCGCGGACAATGGTTATGATCTACAGCCAGTCCAAGATGGTGGTGTGATGAGTGTGTACCCGAACAGAACGACGGGATTCTTGGAAGTCGAGGGATTGTCCGCAGAGCACGACCATCCCGAAGTTTGTCCCTCCCCCCCCCCCCCCCCCCCCGCCCACTTGCTTAGAACTGTATTTCATGGAAATTTGTCTTCAGTGGGATACATGAATTCAGCAAGGAACAGAAAAGATCACAAACAAATCCTGTCCGCGCTGGTTACACGGTGATGGTTATAGTTTCCACGCATACGAGTATTTCGCTACCCCCATGACACAATGGTCTTGAGGATTACAGCAATTTAAGGAAACAAAAACTTGTTACATCCCGAGAGGGCACTTGTTAGATGCGAACGCTCCCACAATAATTCTGTGCTGCAGTCATTTAACCCCTCGTCGAACGATGGGATGAATGTTTCGGTTTAGAGGGGGAGTATGTTGAAAAGGATAATAAATGTCAGGCTGGTACAGGCGGCTGTTATGTCTCTATTCCAATTTGCGCGCTTATTTGTTGCCACGCTCTCGTATATGATAATACGTCACGCCCTTATTTATTGACACAGCCTCATATATGAGATAATACGTCACATTTTAGTAGTCTCGCAGATCGATTATGGCCTCGTTGTGTTTCGTGCAGCAATGGATAAGAAGTCTTCCACTTGGTTCGAACGTCAGGACTGAGAGCTGCCAATAAAGTTTGAAGGATCTGGCTCACACGAAAGGCACGGCACGCGTTCAACCAATCTCACGCAAAGTGTGGCTTCAGAAGCCATTCACAGTTGCCACTCTTCCACTCCCATCACTAGCTTTAGGCGTCTGGTTCAGGCAGCCTGATGTCCTGTGAGACCGTTTATTACATGCTGTGATTTTGTACTTTTCATTTCTTGTGGTTAGGTGAGTTAATATTTCATTTGTAGCAACTATAGTCTAACAATATCGCAAGTAAGATAACGTTTCTACTCCGACAATGTAAAAAGTAACGGTGACTCACTTCTGTCCGTTGAGATGGTGATACATGATATTGCTGCAACTTTGAATACAAGCAAAACGGTGTTGCGAGACCTAGCAAAGAAATGTTACAGCAAGAACAGAGAGCATTAAAATCATCGAAGCTGGAAATTCCAGAGAAAAATTTGTAACGTTAAGGCTGATAGATAGATTTAATTGCTGAAGATCTACTCGTAGTGATCATAATTATTGTCATAGAAGCAACATCCTACACAGTGAATTACACTGAAGCGTCCAGGAATGGTATAGGCATGCGTATACAAATTCGGAGATATGTAAACAGCTAGAATACGTCGCTACGGACGCATTACCTATATAAGACAATAAGCGTGTGGCGCAATTGTCGGATCGGTTACTGCTGTTACAATGGCAGGTTATCAAGATTTAAGCGAGTTTGAATGTGGTGTTACACTCGGCGCACGAGCGATGGGATACAGCATCTCCGAGGTAGCGATGAAGAACGAGACCAACGACGACTAAAGAGAATCGTTCAAAGTGACAGAAGTGCAACCTTTCTGAAAATTGCTGCAGATTTTAATGCTAGGCCATCAACAAGTGTTAGCGTGCGAACCATTCAACTAATCATCATAAATGTGGGATTTCGGAGCCGAAGGCCCACTCGTGTATCCTTAATGATTGCACGACACAAATGTTTACGACACACCTCGGCCCGTTAACACCGACATTGGATTTTCGATGATTGGAAATATGTTGCCTGGTCGGACGCGTCTTGTTTCAAATTTTATCGAGCGGATGGACGTTTACATGTATGGAGACACTCATGAATCCATGGAACCTGCAAGTCAACTGGGTACTGTTCTAGCTGGTGGAGGCTCTGTAATGTTTTGGGGCGTGTGCAGTTGGAGTGATATGGGACCCCTGACACGACTCTGACAGGTGACACCTACGTAAGCATCGTGTCTGATCGACTGCATCCATTCATGTCCATTATGCATTCCGACGGACTTGGGCAATTCCAGCAGGACAATGCGACATCTCACACGTCCAGAATTGCTACAGAGTGGCTCTAGGAACACACTCCTAAGTTTAATAACTTCCGATGGCTACCAGACACCCCAGACATGAACATTAATGAGCATATCTGGGACGCCTTGCAACGTGCTGTTCAGAAGAGATCTCCATTGCCTCGTACTCTTACTGATTTATGGGCAGCCCTGAGGATTCATGGTGTCATTTCCCTCCAGCACTACTTCAGACATTAGTCGTGTCCACGTCACCTCGTGTTGTGGCGCTTCTGCACGCTCACGGTGGGCCCTACACGATATTAGGCAGGTATACCGGTATCTTTGGCTTTTCAGTGTGTTACCGGTCTTCGTTGAGGAAGCCGATTCTTTGTTCTTTTTTTTTCAAGTAATCGCACGTCGTTTTTACTGTTTCGCATGTCCTCCACTTGTGCTATAGATTTCACTATGTAAACGTCCGGTTGAAAAAGAAGGTATAACTGTTAGCCAGTGTCGGTGTTTAAGGCAGATCCATGGGGTTAATATCGAAGAGATATCTTTAACTATTTGTTGTCCTGTCCTCATCAGTTGCATGTAATATTACATTGATAATTATTACATTACTTATCGAATATAACGTTCGGCATGATGAAACGCGTTTCAATTCTGACGATTTCTTTCTCATACGGAGAGCAAATGAACGAGCATTTAGCTCTTGAGGCGTGATCGGAGCGTTATGCATCACACTTAATTCAAAGTATGCTACAGAATTTTGATTTAAAGCAAATGAGAAAGTGACTCAGTCGTAAGATTTCGTTTCTGTAATACGTACACCTTTCTTGAACAATGAAATTTTATCCAGCTTATGGAAAATTGCGCCACATCACCATGAAATGTATTTTCGCCACTTTCTGTGTAACGTATTAAAAATATTGCTGTAAATGAAACTATAAATAAAACGCTGTGTAATTCTTGCAGAGCAGATTTCTATTAGTTGAGGAAGGACAAGATAATCTAGCACTATTTTTTGCATCCGAAAAATTACTAAAGATTTCATTACAACCTGACACACCTTGAGCGAGACTCTTGAAAGTTAACTGGTATAGGCATGCGTATCCAAATTCAGAGATATGTAAACAGCTAGAATACGGCGCTACGGACGCAACACCTATATAAGACAATAAGCGTGTGGCACAGTTGTCGGATCGGTTACTGCTGTTACAATGGCAAGTTATCAAGATTTAAGCGAGTTTGAACGTGGTGTTACAGTCGGCGCACGAGCGATGGGATACAGCATCTCCGAGGTAGCGATGAAGTGGGGATTTTCCCGTAAGACTATCTCACGAGTGTACCGTGAATACCAGGAATCCGGTAAAACATCAAATCACTGCCATCGCTGCAGCAGACATTGTTGGAGGCTGGTATGGCGCTAAAGGCATGGGAATTTTAGATTCTTAGCTCTCGGAAATGGCATGTTGGGAGTTGAAAGCAATTGGCGCTGAGCCCATCCCCTAGAAAATGTTGCTGGACACGTCCACAGCCATACAGGGCACACAATGCAGCCCCTTGTCGAGACAGGTCCAACAGAACAATGCCGCAATACCTGTCGTGTTTACAACAAATCACGAAGTTGTAGGTTCGAAAATGTGTCAAAAGTAAATGAACTTTACACCGCTTAGTTGACTGCTGCATCAGATAGCCATACACATACATCATGCATAGTTTTAACACTCATGAGCATCAGAAAAAATGTTCATTCAAATGACATTATGGTTAATGATTTAGGTACTGTTCTAAATGAACACAAAATATTTCTGACGTAAATTGTAGCAAATATATTTTCATTACGGCGATACATATGTTCAATAAGTTATCTACCCAATGATCAGCAGCAGGCTAGGGAATCTAAAATCGCCGTGCATCATATCGTAAATCATTCTCGTAATGCAGTGAGACAGGCAGAACGACAAAGCCTTTTTTAAAACTGGGCAAGCATAGCGCCTCTGGATTTTAATGTGATCAAGATCAGAAATTGCTAATATCGAAAAACACAATACCTTGATAGGACGTATTACAAATCGACAATTCAGCGGGAGTGCGCGGTGGCGGGGAGCCAAACGTCGACCTACCACACGAAATACAAGCATAAGATTACATTTCATTCAAGTCGCTAAAATGCACTAACTCTTCAATGCATGAAAGGTAACCCTGGTGGGACTGTTTAACGACTGAGAATGTAGGCAAAATTTAGTGTACTAACAAAATTTATTTTCCCAAAACATACATAAATAATGCTACACAAGTTATTTATTGAATACCGTAAACAACTAACAGGTGAATTAAGACTACACTGGACAAGGATCCTGGGTGGCAGACAGTTTAACTAGTGGTTTGTGTCAAGTACTCTGGCCCTAAAAATGTGGATAACGCAAGCTGAACTGATCTAACGCTGAGCAGATTTTGATTGATCAAATCTACTGAAATTACTCTACATAGGTGTAGCTGAGAGCAAGTGGCGATTGAGATCTGTACGCCCTGACAGTGCCGGAGTGGCAGTGCGTTACCCTGTTTACTTCATGCGGCAATGTAACTTGCATCTCGCGAGATGTGTGCGGCGGAGGTGAGACGTAGACGTGGAGGTGGCACCTATGATTCGATCGTGGGCAGGAAAGAAATGCAAAAATCTCATGGTCTGGTGATCAGGCAGGCGTATCGCAATTTACTCTCTTACAGAGACCTGAAATGACAGTAGATTTAAGTGCTTAACACACACATTTTCTGGTCATATGAAGGACCTGTTTGGCTCACTTATGCGGCAGAGTGCACAAGGATACCAAACGTCAAGACTGGTAAACCAAAAACGAGTAAATGTGCCCTCGGTAAACGAGTAGTCAGAGATGTTTGATGTCACACGTCGATACAGTAAGAAATTCACCACAGGCTCCCCAGACTAAACTACTTGCAAGTGAAGTCAGTCTTAGCACAAGTCCCAAGTACCAACCACACATGCCAGAGCTTCGACCAGAAGTTCTTCCAGATCAAAATCCCGCACCTGAGTGCTTCGCACCTCTCCAGAAAAAAAAAAAGAAAAACGTTTCCCGCAAAGTGCACGAGCGACACCGCCTTCACCCCGTCATGAGCCAATCACAGCCTCTACAGGTGCTAAATCTCCTCTTCCACAACAGCACAAACTCATGTCGAACCAGGGAAAGAGTTAAGAAACCAGATTCTCTGAAAAAAAAAGCCGCGAATTACTGTTTTCTTTTAAGTTTTCGCGTCTCTTCCCGTGGCAACAAGCGAACAGATACAATCTCAAAGATTTTTATATAAATCGCCTGTGCTTTGGAGCTCGTTAGTCTTAGCTATGAGGTGTTATAAAGATTATATCTCCAAACGTTTCTCAGACGCAGACGCCGGATTTTCCTTGTACAACCGAGGCGTCCAGGGGAAGTGGTTCACTGCCCTATTTGCGTTATCAGCGAACACAAAAAAACCTATGAATTTTTATTACGCGTGGCTCTCCACACAATGCCCAGCTTATGACTCCACTGTGTAGACGCATTCCTTCAGACCATCACCCCAGCTCTGGCCTTTGCAAAACTGTCGTTAACGACATTTTAAATGGCCATTAAATGTATGTCTCGTGGAAGACATATTCAATAGCTTTTTAAACTTCCGAGCCGAAAGTTTTTTCTGAAAACAAATATACAGTTGATTTGTTAAGTGTCCACTAAATAAATGTCTAACAGATGTTGTGTAACTAAGAGTTGTATTGAGTGCAGACTGGACCAAGGAAACACTTGGTTTCTTCCCCTTCTTAGATAGTGTCGGACCAGAAGTTAGTTCATAAGTAAATCTCTTTTGATCAGTGTTCAAAATGCAGTATCCCTGTATCTGGAAACTTGCAGTTTTCTGCCGGCCCGAGTGGTTCTAGGCGCTTCAGTCTGAAACCGCGCGACCGCTACGGTCGCAGGTTCGAATCCTGCCTCGGGCATGGATGAGTGTGATGTCCTTAGGTTACTTAGGGTTTAGCAGTTCTAAGTTCTAGGGGAGTGATGACCTCAGAAGTCAAGTCCCATAGTGCTCAGAGCCATTTGAACCATTTTTGCAGTTTTCTGGTATACTTCTTCGGCAAAAAGGGCCCCAGACTGGCGAATATCTTGGTCGTTCTGTACGTCTCTGATATGAAAGCAGTGATGTGTCTACGGCACATTCTGAATTCTTTCTTGACACACGCTATGAAAGCTGCAGAACGTTTAAACTTTGTGAGCCTAGTTCCTCTTGCCGTTTGCATTGCCCAAAATTTCAGAAGCCAGTAATGGGCACATATTCTCTTCGATCCTTGCTATCACTAACGGGGATTGAATGTGTTAGTTATCTTCTGTTCTTTGATCACCTTTTATTTCTCCACATAATGAAATATTACTTTGATGTTTGATGTGTTGTTTATCGATGGATGTCTCTTCAATAACGAGCTGTATGTCGCAGCTTTACGTGCAGCTGTATGATAATCATCATAAATACGTTCATGACGTTTTTCAGAAAATTTCGTTACAATAGTAACAGTACTGGATTTATTTTCTGGTAAGGGATCATAGTCAAAGAACTGTTAGCTTCTCTTTGAGGAGTACTACTCCCACCAGTGCCATAACTTCAGTTTTCAACTAGTAATCGTGTTATCTCCTATAAAGTCGTTGTCTTCATTAACAATCCTATCCACTGTAACTTCAGTTGAGCAATCAAACGAATTTTGAATGCTTTTGAATAATCAAAGCTACAAAAAACATTGCGTAAATGTCGTTACCCTATCCTAAATTGTCTTCCGTTGGATAACACCTTCTTAACTTGCTTTTCACAATGTTTAAAACATTACAAACATTAATGGTTTCAGTTATTTTTGCTACACACGTATGATAATACGGACACACGTAAACTGAACACGGCAACTACTTTCTGAGGTAACTGACTGGCTGGCGTGTTAACCGTCTCTATTCCAACACTGCAAGGACTGTTGTGTATAAACCAAGAGCAATACAATCACAGTCCGTCGCAGGCATGGCTAGAAAAGTGAGATGGGCCCGCGTACAAATTTTAAACACAGATTCCTGTACGAAGCGAGAGACGTCACTTGTTAGACCAATTTGGCCACTGCAGTGCTTCACTTCCGGACACTACCCTAAAAACGAGCAGCAGGTCCCGGCGGGAGTTGCCGCAAGCTCCTTGACTTGTACTGAGTGAAGCGAATGTGCCGCCGGGAGGCCTCTATTAATCAGAGTGCGAGCAAGACCTCACAGGAAGAGCAGCGAGACGCCGTTGTTCTAAAACTTCAAACAACACCTCGTTTACTTCCTTCATCGCCAAGGAAAATTTGTAATGAAGCAGGTACGTGACGAATCTAAAACAAAGATGGTGAGCACAAAGTACAACAGTCAAAACCAAAGATAAATTAATGATGCCCAGTGTTTTTCTGAACAGCCTTGCCATTTGCATAAAGAAATCTTAAACTCGTACAATTTCTTTTAGTTGCAGTTTGCTGCAGCCAAAAATGTATTTCGTACTCCCCGGTAACACACTAATCATTATAGCTCGTTTGGCCCTCTGCTATGTAACATTAGTGACTTCTTCGACCACACTTTGGAACTGCTTAGTAAGTCCAGGAAGGGCAGAAAATAACGAAATTTCACTTGTTGGGCGTATACAGTATAATAGGGCCAACACGTGACGTGCAGGCCATTAGGGCGTATAAAAAGCGAGAAATTTAGTATAAAGAGCTGTCATCCATGACAGCAACAACAGCTCTAACTAAGCTGCTATCGATTCGAGGTGAGTTCGGATGACAGATTTGGGTACGTCAATTAATGCTTCTTTATACCAGCGTTGATCAGTCACAGCGGCTAGTAGTTAGTGGTTTGCCAAACTCCTTGACACCCGGTTGCTAGATGTTTTCAGTGATCTAGCTAACCATGTGTCCATGTGTTAACCATGATATCCTTATACAAAAGTTCAAATATTATGGGATAAATGGAGCAGCAGGCTCATGGTTCTCATCCTATCTTTTTAACTGAAAACAGTGTGTGTCTATATCAGGCTTACCACATAAGAAATAGTTCAAATGGCTCTGAGCACTATGGGACTTAAACATTGAGGTCATCAGTCCCCTAGAACTTAGAACTACTTAAACCTAACTAACCTAAGGACATCACACACATCCATGCCCGAGGCAGGATGCGAACCTGCGACCGGAGCGGTCACGCGCTTTCAGACTGTAGCGCCTAGAACCGGTCAGCCATCCCGGCCGGCTTACCACATAACAATAGTCATTCAAAATATGAAACCATCAAATAAGGGGTACCCAAGGGTTCTATTTTAGGTCCCTTCTTGTTCCTATTATATATTAATGTTCTTCCATGGTGTGAAAAAATGCAAATTTTTTCTTATTTGCGGATGATACAAGTATTGGTATAAAACAGTACCCGTGATTTTACTAAACAATCAGCTAACGAAATGTTTGTAAGTATCAATGTTTGGTTCACAGCAAATGGATTGTCACTGAATTTTGACAAGACATACAGTATAGTACCTCACAAAGAATACGTGGCCCTATAAGTATAATGTATTCAAACAACGAAATTAAAGCTGTAGACCGTGTCAAATTTTTAGGGCTACAAATTGACCACAACCTAATTTAGAAAACTCAGGCTCTAGACTTAATGAAACGCCTTAATTCAGTTACATTTGCAGTACGCATGGTAACAGAAATAGGAGATTTAAAAATGAAGAAGTTAGTTTATTCGGTCTACTTCCATTCACTAATGAGTTATGGAATCATCTTTTGGGGAAACTCCTCTCACAAAGAGAACATTTTCAAAATTCAGAAACGAGTCATTAGAATTATATCTGGTGTCAGTCCTAGAACATCATGCAGAGACCTCTTTAAGAAACTTGGTACTCTAACTACTACTTCTCAGTACATATACTCATTGATGTCGTTTGTCATTTCCCACATGTCTCTTTTTATACAAAATTGTGCAAAACATGATAATAATACCAGAACAAAAATCAATCTGTATAAGGACTACAAAAGCTTAACATTAGTACCATAAGGAGTCAAATAGATGGGTACCCATATATTCAATAACTTACCAGAGAATATCTAAGGTCTTCTAAGCAACAAAGATCGATTTCAGAGTGAACTAAAGAACTTCCTGTTAGCCAACTCCTTCTACTCCATCGATGAATATCTTCACAAGGATTATAGCTCATAACTCTGTCCGCATTAGAATTGTGCAATATCCATGTATCTGAGTAAAAAAAAAAAAAAAAAACAACCATTGACTCCTTCCACATCCCAGAGACTCCTCTCCATGAAACAATAAAGGTAATGTAATGTAAAAGTAATGTGGGTGGGAGATGTGACACCGTGACGCCGAGGGCAACAGTCGAACACTCTCTGTGTCGAAGTAGGCGTTAAGGGCAACGTGCAGTCTTCCTGTATCTTGTTGGAAGATGGGAGACAAATATCGGCCTGAACACGTCAGAACCGAAGTATTACGCCTGCTATTCAAATTACAGGCTACCCGAACCAGGGATGATAATGTTGTGGCAATCCGTATCACCACCCAGATGCTGGGCCTAATGGTGAGAAGTTCGTACTTCTCTGAGCCTCCACACACAAATAGTCCATGGTGATTCTGTGTGCAGCACAGGAACTCTGAAGACTATATGGTGACACATCTGTGTCCAGTGCGGTCGTTGAACGCATCACCGTGGGCGCGCCTCTCTCCGCACCTGCGTCAAGGTTAAACCACAACTGTCTTCGCCGTGCTCTACAGTCCATGGTCATACGTCGACACACTATCGGCGTGGGTACTTGCTTTACTACAAACAAGCCCACTTCCTGACTCGACGTCTCTGGTGGCTGTACGATCCAACATTGCCGAGCTCTAGTCACGCGAGGCAGCTACGGTCTTGCGTAACCTTCAGCATAGCCATCTCGAAACCATCGACTCCATCTACTTATGACACATGTGGCATCCTGACCGACATGAATAGCAACATCGAGCAACGACAAACGCAGCCTCGGTAAACCATGATCTTACCCATGTCGGTCTACCTGTCCTAGTAGACATTATCTCCTCCCAAACAAACAACATTCCGATGTGGTGTATGCATATGATTTGACTATACGATTTCGCACATCCGAGTGATACATTCCTCTTTCCTCGAGCGCTGGTCATTTGAGGCTGCTCAGATCCTGCGTAGCATTAAATGTAACCATCCTGAACCCATTGACTTAATTTCTGCATGACGGTTGTAGGATCCAGGCCAAGGCTAGTAGCAGTTTCAGTATTCTGCTTCAGCTTTCTTACAATCAGAATGTAAAATGGTTCAAATGGCTCTGAGCGCTATGGGACTCAACATCTGAGGTCATCAGTCCCCTAGAACTTAGAACTACTTAAACCTATCTAACCTAAAGACATTACACACAACCATGCCCGAGGCAGGATTCGAACCTGCGACCGTAGCGGTCGCGCGGTTCCAGACTGAAGCGCCTAGAACCGCTCGGCCACACCGGCCGGTCAGAATGTAAAGACGTTACCCTTATCCAATTTGTGTGGTAATGCTAAAACGATTATGCATATCCACTCCAGCAGTACACTTCACGCCAGTCCGATTTTTGTTGCAAAGTCCTTAAATTGCAATTCAAATAGCAGCACTGAATCTGGGACTCCCTGCCTATTTTTGTGACGTGTGTCCTAGGTGGCACGATGTTCATCTAGGATTACGTTACGTTTTCTCCCATCGGCACGACAATTTACGGGAGGGCAATGGTCTTTATCACAAGACTAGTGTCTTGTTGAAATGGCGTAACTAGTGAATTACAACTGTATCGAGTCGTACATTCACTCGATGGTAGCTATGCCAAGTATGTCTCTTGTATCAACTAGCAACAGACCATAGCACGCGTACCACCCACCTCCCGAGCTCTGTGAAACTGGCGTCTTTCCTCTAGGAAGATTTGACGTGAGAGGTACATCTAACATAATTACGCAGATTCGCACTCCAAAGTATGTTACGGTACTGCTACATAAGATAGGTGAGGGATTTTAAATAAACCCAGGCCTCAGGTCATTATGGTTCAAATGGCTCTGATCACTATGGGACTTAACATCTGAGGTCATTAGTCCCCTAGAACTTAGAACTACTTAAAGCTAACTAACCTCAGGACATCACATCCATCCATGCCCGAGGCAGGATTCGAACCTGCGAACGTAGCGGTCGCGCGGTTCCAGACTGTAGCGACCAGAGCCGCTCGGCCACTCTGGGCGGCTCAGGTCATTATCTGTTGGTCGGTAACACAATCCCGTAGCTCCTTGTCTCCTAACACAGCTAGGGGAAGGAAATTTTTTTTAATTGGACGATTTGTGGCCTAAGTACACTCACTTAACAGTAACCAGTAACTCTTTCTACATTTGCCGTACGGTGTCATTGAAAAAAAATTCTGTCAAAGCGTGGTTGAATAATAATAGCATGTAACTTTAGCAAATTACTGTAAGAAATCTAAATGCACAGAGAACAACATAATTTGTAGCAATACCTTTAAGGTTAATTTTCATGGCCACGGCTTCGAATTAAGGAAGTCTATCGTCTTATGCCATAAAATCACATGTATGAACACTGTCTCAATGCAGTTCTTTTTAATAGTGGAAATCTGAAGCGTGAACAGATCGAAACGCGGCTGGTGATTTTGGATGTACAACATTTTATTCACCACAAGAGAAAATTTTCTGGAGGCGACTGAGCATTGTTTTTGAAACCCTGTATCAACAAGCTTGATATAAGTAAAAATGCGCTATGTCTAACTTACCCAGAGCCACCCCGGAGTCTCAATATTCTGAGCACAAAGTATGAACGTTGCTTCTACTGAATGGTCTGCATGCAAATGCTTCAAATTAACACCTAATTACCCTGCCCAAGCATAATTATTCTGGGCGAGACGTCATTACGGAAAAGAATAAGCATCTAGTGGTTGAAATGGTCAAATTTGCCAATGTAACAGCTTTGGTAGCAAAAAGAATATAATTTTCGGTAGTCTGCTAAATCTAATTTAGGAGCTTTATTAGACACTTCAGTTGCATTTTTCCCCAGTGTAACAGATGCGCCTTAATGACTGAGGAGGTTACAATGAAGTTAACTGAATGACAGTGAGATTGTCTTCCGGAACAGTAGAGGTATAGTCCCATTGCCAGTTGCATCTGGATACGACGTTATGATTGTAGCTTCGTAAAGCACCGTCATCGTAGGTTCAAATGGCTCTAAGCACTATGGGACTTAACATCTGACGTCATCAGTCCCCTAGACGTAGAACTACTTAAGCCTAATCAACCTAAGGACATCACACACATCCATGCCCGAGGTAGGATTCGAACCTGCGACCGTAGCAGAAGCGCGGATCCGGACCGAAGCGCCTAGAACCGCTCGGCCACAATGTTATCGTGGGGACAGGCTGTTTTCTTGTATTGAAAATGAAAACTAACATCATCGGAGTAAGCGTCCATTATGCTGCCACTGTATAGCGTCAATACAAGCAGAAGTAAATTCCTATTATGTAATTAAACTACCTGCATCACGGTGTTGGGGGTACAATGGTATTGTAATTTTGCGGGTTTTCTGATAACCTGCTGATTGGTCCTGTAATCTGACTTGAATTTATTAAGACACTTTCCAAAACAATAAATTAGGAAGTTAGTAACTTGTAATTGAGAAAAAGCCACAATTAATTTTGTTTATTAGGATCGTGGCTCATAAATCATCTGACAAGCAAAATAGTGCTTAAGTGCAACCTTGGCACATTTGATATATGGGATTCTAGTAATCGCGTATTAAATGAAACAAGTGCAGTCGCGAAGTTGTACTGTGGCTTTGTGATGTTAGTATAACAGAAAGAACTAGAGAAGGGAATGCACTGCATCTTCGGCTGGAGTTGGAAGCAAATCTGAATCTGAAAACTGAACTTCAGAGTGAAGATTGAGGTTACCGAAATTCTACAAAAATGACTTCGCTGTCCCTCTTAATCATCCGACGGTCATGGCTCGATTTTACCATATCATACTGTAGGTACCGAATGAATAGTCTGCATAATCAGGTGGCAGATCAACGACCCTCGCCGATGGCTACGGTAAATGCAGTTAAAAATGTTTCAGAGTCCCTCAGCTCATCTGCTCTGATGGCGTCACAAACCGGCATAGCAGACGTCTAACGGCGGAGGCTTCCTGAGGTCAAGAGAAACCGAGTGCGTGCCAAAATGGGAATTCATGTTCCTGCGTTTTGTGTTCTTTTCTCTGTTCAGATTAGCAGAGCTAATGTATTTCTTAGAAGACCCTGGTCCCTCTCCCTTAGTGTTTCTTCAGGCAGCTAACCAGTAACATGTGTCCTACCATTTCGTGTTGAAAATAGGCATCTCGCTCTATTTAGTTCTCTCCCTGTGGCCAATAAGGTGGGTCCTAGACAGCACAGTCGAGTTTCTCTCTCTAACTTCCCGTTTATTTACATTATCCAATCCTGACAGTCCTTATATTATTTAAACATTTCTTTTTTGTGAAGTCCACTTTCGACGGTGTCCCAAACTTCAGTACGGGCCCCAAACTGCAGGGCCCCAATCCATTTTACAGATATTATCTACAGCATCTAATTTTTTCCTAACACAGTTTTATACGTTTTCTGCATAGTAGTTCCTTTCTGAACCTTTGCTCTCTTTCCACTTCGTGGCTGTAGAACGTTCACTGCTGGAGGCCTCAGAACGGAAGACTGTACCTGTGTGGCCTGTGGTGCGTCCAGGAAGGAAACTTCAGTGGACTGTAAGGCACTGACCTACACTCCTCCAGGAGCATCCCTCTGAGAACTATCTCGAGGGTGGTTCCTATGTCCGCCTATAGGCTCGGCTACTCGCCTGAGCACTGTCACCTCATTCCGATGTGCTTGCAAAGGTCTCTTACTCATATAAAGCACACTGTTTCGAATAAAAATGTAAATTATGTTAATTAACTACTGACAATCACTGGTGCTGATATGGATTACATTTCTCAGTGTCGATTAATTACTCCTATGTAACAACTCCTTCTGTTCTGATTTTATAATGGTTATGGGGCAGTTTTGAAGCAAACAGTTGCGTAACGGTATGTAAAGCTAATCTTGAAGCCCTTCGTGTCACTGTTTTTTTTTTCTGGTGACGCGATTTTGTTTAATCATCTTCAGATCACGATGTGATGAGCTGGCAGCATTGAAAGGAAAGAAAGGATGATTAGGGTTTAATGCCCTGTTGACATAGAGGTCATGAGAGTCAGAGTACAAGGTCGGATTCTCTCTAGGATGGGGAAAGACATCGGCTGTACGCTTTCAAAGGAAGCGTTTCCCTGGAATGATTTAGGGAAGTCTCAGTAAACCTAAATCTGGACGCCCAGATGCGGATTTGAACGGTCCCACACCCAATGTGAGTCCATTGTGCTGAGCAGTGCACCAGCTTGCTGGGTGGCAGCATTGACAAGTTGTTTATTTTACACATATTACTCGTTCCTAGTACAACGTACTATTTAATCAATGCTTAGTGCTTTGTTCGGAAGATGGTTTAAGAGAATTCGATCCCCCAAAAGATAAATAAAAATGCAGCAGGGGCAGCTTGGAGATAGTTTTTCACTATCAAGCGCTGAAGTCCCATAGACACTTTGCCTAAAGTAATTAACGTCGTACATCAACCATAGTTAACGTACCGTAAATTCAGATTTGTACAATTTGAAATTCAGTATCTATATATTTTTTTAATGTATTACGCAGTCAGACCATCTGTTATGTGCTGAATAATAATTTACCTCATTCCACACATTTATACTATGAGATGATGTGTGCGTGGATTTAAAACCACAGTCCGCAAACTGATATAAACTGTTGTCCAATACAAGCGATCAGAAGTGATTAGGACGTATATTAACACATACATTAGCTGAACTACCTCATTAAGAGAATTACGTAATATCGATTGCCGGAGGATAGAGGAAATTATTTAGTGGACTTTGCCACGTCACGGAAACCAGTTAATGCAGTGAGTGGCGAGGGAGTTTGCAGACAATTTTCAACAAAAATGCTATTAAGAGCTTAGTGCAGGAGGGAAAGTAACAGCGCCAATTCAATTACGTAATCCTGCAAGCCGCCCTGTGCTGTTCTCTTAATCCACCTGCCGTATTATACAGAGAAAGTGGGCGTGATCAGCTCTGCCACTGAGCTGAGCAGACAGGTGTGTAACACGTTACTGTACACGTTACTAAATTGTTCTCTGTGTGTATAAAAATAGCGTAAACGACAGCTGTTCTTCCGAACACGCCTATTCGTGGAAAAACTGTGTTTATACTCTAAGCTGGGATAAGCTGCGACCGGTACTAGGAACTATTGCATGGGGAATCAGATTTCTTTGACTTTTCTTAACTTGTTTATGAGAAATCCAGGAAAAAGATTATAGTATTGGAAGTAATGGGAAATAAATTTGACATCCAAAAAGTGGAAGCAGTGCATCAGGTACTCCTAAAGATATCAAAAATAGTACGGTGAAGTTTCGTTGTAGGTTTTTTTTTCTTTCTTCACTCAGTGAAGCTGTGCGCTACGTAGCTGCTTGGTCAAGGAGTAAATTGTTATACATGGTTCTCAGAATATTAATTAAAATAAAATGCGGGGGACTAAAGACTGCAGACATTGGTAGGCATTCAGAATGGTCAATCTAATGTGAACACCCAGTTATTTCTGGAAAGATTGCAGAAAATGCAATGTGATTTTCGTAAAGTATTAGTGTATAATGCAGCGAGTAGGGTATGCCTGGCATATAGTGCAACATATATTTACAACTTCTAGAATGGAAAAAACACCTATTATTATTCTTAGAAACAAAGTTTTGTTGAATTGTTATTGGAAAGTAGGTGTAACAAGGAATAAAATTAAATGTAAAATACAAACATTGCGGAACAGTTCACTTGCAGATACTATTAATATTTGTAGGCTAGCAGTTGTAGGCTTCAAATGGCTCTGAGCACTATGGGACTCGACATCTGAGGTCATAAGTCCCCTAGAACTTAGAACTACTTAAACCTAACTAACTTAAGGACATTACACACATCCATGCCCGAGGCAGGATTCGAACCTGCGACCATAGCGGTCGCGCGGTTCCAGACTGAAGCAGTTGTAGGGGCAATGGACGTATAGAATATATTTGTACCTGAAATATCATGTTTGATCATACAATGTAGGTATAGTCTTTACTTAAAACTTCCGGGCTGATAGGCCGCGGTCGATGTGTAAAACTCACCCCTGACGTTTCGTCTCCGACTGCAGGAGACATCCTCCGAGGTAAAGCGGCGATGAGCGTGGAGAACTCGAGGAAGCGCTGATTACACAGGCAGTGCAGAGGGTGCCACTGTCCATTGCCAGGAAGATAATCAAGAATTAAATTTCAGCGAGACGAGTGTTAAATCTAAAAACTTTGATTATAATGCGTGCATGTACAGATTGATAAACACGGAAATAATTTTAATAGGAAAGAGGAAGGTGTTTAACTGTATAAAATTTGGATGTCAGCGTTGCATCGGAAGCGTGACGATCGATTACTTTCAATCGAGAATGTTGAGATTACCAGAGGCAGTCTCATAGCCTATGCCACGTGATGGACAGTGGCGCCCACTGCACTGCCTAAATAATCAACGCTTCCTACAGTTCTCCTCGCTCTTCGCCACTTTACTTCAAGGTTGTCTCCCGCAGTCGGAGACGAAACGTCAAGGAAGAGTTTTACACATCGACCAAGGCCTATCAGCCGGGAAGTTTTAAGTGAAGAATATCATGTTTCGTTAGACGTTTCCCAAACATAATCATTATGCATGAACATTACAGGCTGTCATTTAACCAAACCCACACGTTAATCTTGTCACTTCCATGGTGCTGGAAATTGACTGTCAGCTGTTGAGTATTCTGTTATTAGGAATAAAGCATGTTGTCATACTATTCAGTATCCACTCAGTTTCCTTATATGTTTATTTTCTAACGACTTCGAAGCCATTGCGGCTCCGTCTCGAAGCACGAACCTGTACTGTGGAGCCCTGGAAGAAAATCGTTTGATGGCGGAGGTTCGGTGATGGTTTTGGCAGCCATATCGTGGTATTTCATGATCTCCGTCATTACTCTGGAAGGACTCATTACTACCACAGATTATTTGACCAGTTTGGCTTATCGAGACCACCCCCGTGGTACAATAATTGTTCCCCAATGGTGGCACTGTGCTCCAAGACGACAGTGCTCCTGTTCACATAGCTCATGTAGTTCAGGACTGGTGTTGTGAGCACGTAGATGAATTGTCACTTCTCCCATTGTCGACGCAGTTACGTGATCTCAGTATTATTGAACGTTTGTGGTCTAGTTTGGAGAGATGGGTTCGTGTTCACTATCCTAAAGCGTTACCTGAATTTGTCGCCGTTTCGCAGAAAAAATTGTAAATGATTACATTTCCAGATGACTACAAGCTGTTCTGAATGCCACAAGTTTTCCTACACCGTACTGGTCACGGTGATATGTTCTGTACATGATGTTTCCATATTTTTCTCCTAGCCAGTAGATGTAAGAGATATTTTGAAGGCAATCATATGAATACGAAACAGATTCAGACGTAGTTGAGTAACTACGTAAAGCTTTAAGTTATATTCTCCCTCGTGTACTAGGTGAAAGAGGCAATGTTTTGGTGTGGCTGATATTTATTGTTTTTGTAATTAGATAGTGTGGTACGAGTGTATAGAGATGGACATGAGGGGTACAATGTTCACTACTTGTGTCACAAGTTCACTTCTTTTCCCACCATCTCTGCTTCAGAATAATAACTGCATTAAAAATTTGGTTAGAAAGTTCCAGCACAAACGCAGGTGGATAACACATTTCTTTTCGGTTTTGTTATGGTAGCACAGGAATGATAAGTCTTTGGGCATAGATTACTATTCCAGTCAACACATACAGCCAGCTGCCGAGAGGGAGTTTGCAGTGGACTATTTGCGACTGGGAAGTTACAGGTTCAAGCCACCTGAGACTGAGATATGTAGAGGAAATTTAGAAATTAGGTTCGATACGCAAAATATATATTAAATTTATCGATGACAGTTACTTGTTTCTTGCTCAGTGCTTCGGTGGCTAGGTGCCAATTTACAAATTCATATGATTGGGTTTCAGTTCCAAATCGGATCTAGTACTTTTTCTGTCTACTATCTCTCCCGTCATCTCAAGAAAATATATGTTATTGCGGAAATGCCCAAGTTGTCCTGTGGATCGGTATCCCCGCTGTGCTTGAGGATCGAAGACTAGAGTGTACGTCCCGCTGCTGTCGAGGTCATTAGAGATGAAGCTGTAACGACACGGGCCTTGTGAGGAGCCTTGTGCTGTATGCAGGACGTGGGGCGCACCATACTGACTCAGCGTCCTCAGCAGTGACCCAGTTTTCTGGCCGCTGATCACCTTTCAGGAAATCTCGAGGGCTCTAGAGTATGCATCAGTATTTGTTTTTCACATTGACGGGACCCCTTTGGCTGTGTACGGGGAGGTACCAAAAGAAACCTATGTTCTGGTGGGCAGAGCTTTTGCGCTGCAGTAAGACCGCAATGATCCGGTATTCGATAATCCTCCAACGTCGATAGTAGGGCACACGTGGGAAATTTTCCCGTATTTTTTAACTCGGCACTGTTGGCAGTACAGTCGGACGCCTTCAACAAACATCGGAAGCGTTCGGCGCGACGGCTGGTCAGTAACAATTGCCTGCCTCACTAGGCAACTGTTTTCGCCAAGATGAGCCAGTTGCTTTGATAGCTTTGTGCTAGTATCAACGATTCCTCATTCCGCAGGGCCATAAAGTATATAACTTATATTTACATCAGTCTTGTGCAGTTTCGCATAGTATTTAACAGCTCGTATACACAGTGAATATTTGGTTCAAGGAGAGTAAAAGTATGCCCAGAACGGAATAACGTAAACATGTGACAATGAGAATCTTCCAAGAACTGGACGTCATAATAAGACTGGAAAAAGATGATAATCGAAACAGTACTATGAGTGAATTTAATATCGCATCTTCAACCATATACAATATTAAATAACAGAAACAAGAGCTTCAGAAATTTGTGTCACAATCTGATTTAGTTTTGAGCCTAGACGCTAGGCAAACTCTGAAAAAACCTACGTTACAATATCTAGATGAAGTTTTGTACAAGTGCTTCAGTGCAAAGAGGGCGGAGGGAAAGTCAGTAACGGGGCCACTATTAACTTAGAAGACCAGTTTTTTCGCAAGGAATTAGATGTCCCCAAAGATGTTGCATTCTCGAAAAAGTGACTTCATAATTTCAAAATTCGTCATGGCATCCGTAAACTAGACGTTTTTAGTGAAACGAAGTTCGCTGATGAGGCTGCTGTTAATGACTACGAAACGACGTTTCTGAATCTTGTTGATGAGCGTACGTTGTCCTCACACTAAATTTACAACGTGTTACGGCGGTGTTTGCCAAATCAAACCTGGCGGCAGCTGAGGAGGCCAGCGCAAAGGTTTTTAAAATAAATAACGACAGAATGACTGTCTTAGTGTGTGTAAATGATTCAGGTGGGCCATAAACAGTCTTCAAATGAATGCGCTATTGCAAATAAGGACTACCATCAGCTGTAGAATGGAATGACCACAACGAAAATTTGTGCCATACCGGGACTTGAACCCAGATTTCATGTTTATCGCGAGTGGTGATTTACCATTTGGCTATCCCTGTACGACTCACGCAAGACGCCATCTTCCATATGTCGTCAACCATGCGTCTACGCCCTCTACTCGTAAATACATTATGTACATTCCCGTACAAGCGGGAAATCCGGGTGCGAGCCCCGGCCGGCACAAATTTTCATTGTCGTCATTCCATTCTACAGTCGATGGTAGTCCTTATTCGCAACTGCGAAGTCATTTGATGTGTTTCGTAATGACTGTGTTCGCCGCAGTGCCAAAAGGAACTTTGAAAGTAATCAAAATAACACAGGCACTGCAATATCGTATTTCTCGTATCGTATAAACGGCCTTTGTTTGTGATTGGGAAATATCAGAAGCCAATACCTCTAAAAGTGTGACACATATGTCGGTTATTTACGGTGTCACACTTTCGTTCCAACTGTGGAAAAAAAATTCTAGAAATAGGACTACCAGCAAATTCTAAGGCGGTAATTATTCTTGACAGCTGTCGAGCTCACCGTCCAGTATCGCAGTTTGTGTCAGGTAAAATTTTTTTCACATTTCTTCCTGTCAGTGTTGCGTCACTAATCTAACCCATGTGCCAAGGGGTCATATAAAATTTCAGGTGGTGGTATAGAGAAATGCTTGTGCAAAATGCTAAGCTCATATTGCAGCGTCAAAGAGTTCCAACGCAGTTTTAACATTACAAACGCCATCTTCATTGCTTCAGTTGCTTGGACCTCTGTGAATAATACAACATTGCACAGGGCCTGGAGACAACTATGGCCTAAACTGGTAGAAGCGGCCTAGACGGAAAGCTATGTGAATGATGATAGTTCGCCAGCTGATCACTCTGAAATAAATTCTGCTTTCGCCAGTGAACTGAGTGCATTATCAGCTGAAAAAGTTGAGGAATGTATCAGCATTGACATAAATATCGTTATCGAAAAGCTAGTGACTGACGATATGACACTAAAAAGCGCTCTCAACCCACAGGAGGCACCAGAAATGAGAGTGACGAAGAAGAATGAACGCCTACAACTCGCATCTCTTGGGCTGAGGCTTCAGAAGCCTTAAACACCTTCGTGAAATTAGCTGAGAGCAGCAAACAGTACAACGTTTCTGAAATTCTGAATATGCGTATCATACAAAATAATTTTTGTCAGAAAAGAGATCAATCCAAGAACAAGTTAGCATTTTTGCAGTGTTCCAGAAGACCCGGAAGAAAATTTCGGATAAACAATTAGTGGTAGTTACCAGTCCGACATATTCTACACCATCGATATCTATGCTATTTCTACAGCCAATGAAACTGCACCGATATTTTGGCATCAATTTTTATTAATTACCCTTCACCTGATCTTTTCACATTAGTTGTGATTACTTTATTTCGTAACTGGCACACAAATATTATGTATGTCTATTGAACATTTCTAAAACTAGGAGACTTAAACTGGTATAATAGAGAAATGAAGTATTTCGACTGTAATTGAATTTTGTTTCTACAGAGAAGTAACGTATACTTTTTTTTTGCGCTGTAATCTGTCCTGTTGCTTTTAATAAATGGCAGTTGCTTCTATTTGTTCTTTAGAAAGGTAGGTTTTTGGTTACATCCCTTTTTAAACCAGTTTTTTAAACATGATATTTGGTAATCGGGCATTCACAGATCCCCGAGCATCTAGTTTATCAAGATCCTACGCTACCGTGTTTTGCCACTAGGAGTGCAAAGACTGAACATTCCAGACTCAGCAGAATGCTGTCACTGTAGGAGGTCAGAACTAGTTTTGGCAGAGTTTGTAGTGGCAGTTGTTTTGTGTTACGGTCATTACATTGGCTGATTTTCGTGAACTGCGTGCAGAGATGAAATTCTGCTTTTGCTCGGGCAAACAGGAACAGACTTTCTTGAAATGTTAAAACCAGCACATAAGGACGACGCAGTGGAGAAAACTCAAGTGTGTGTTTGGTTTTCCCGTCTCAAAAACGGTGATATGTCACGCCAGTGACTGTTCTAAGTTTTTATTACACTATTGCAATTTCAGCCTTATGCCATTATCAATTGGCTGTGGTCTAACGCATGTGTGACTAGTGATGGGTTAATGAACTTGTGCATTTACAGATTATGTTATTTTACGATGTTTGTTTACGTGTGCTCGTACTGTGTAACAACGACACGAATGTATTTAACAGGACTGACAACTACATACAAATGGATCAGCTTACATTACGTTGACATGGCTTAAAGCCATAATATCAGCACTTGATAATGGTCTACAGCCGAAATTGCAATAGTATAATAAAAAATTATAACAGTCACTGGCGTAAAGATGATGTCCTTAAAAAATTTTTTTTTATGACTGATTCCCAGCTACAACAAGTGGTTTTGGTGAAATGTCAGTTTAGGACAAACTTCGTCCTGGTCGTTTTCCACGACCAGAACACATGAAAAATGGTTCAAAAGGCTCGAAGCACTATGGGACTTAACATCTGAGGTCATCAGTCCCCTAGGCTTTGAAATACTTAAACCTAACTAACTTAAGGACATCACACACAACCATGCCCGAGGCAGGATTCGAATCTGCGACCGCAGGAGCCACGTGGTTCCGGACTGATGCGCCTAGAACCGCTCGGCCATCACGGCCGGCCAGAACACATGAACATGTTGAAAACATTCATGAAATCATCAACGAAGATCGACGACGGACCATTAAAGAAATTACAAGAGCTATCGTCAATGACATGGAGTTCAGTGGAACGATTTGTGGCAGAAGAATCGAAATGAAAATTGTGGCTGCCAAATAGAGCCACGACTGCTGACTGGCTAACAAAACCAAGATATGCGGAAGCATGCTTTGCTTTGAAAGAATAGTCCCCAAATCATCCAAACTGTTCTTCAAAAAATATCACAGGTGCGCCAAACACTGTGCTACGCTTACGCTCCTGAGTCAAAGCAACAAACGGGTGGTAGACCTCAAGCTTGCCTTGCCCCAAGAAAGCTCGTGAGGTGAAATTAAACATTAAAACAATGCTGATTTGTTTTCCCGTTGTGAGAGGAGTCGTCCATTCAGAGATTGTCCGACACGTTCAGAGAGATAACTAGGCTCTCCACTTGCAAGTTTTGAAAAGATGGCGCAACAGTGTGCGGCTGAAGCAGCCTGATTTGCGGCAGTCGGGCGACTGGTTTTCTCGCCATGACAATGCCACCGACCTCACAGCCCTATCTGTACGACATTTCTTGACCAACAGTGGTATGACCTTATCAGGAACCCCCAAACTCACCCAACCTTGTCCCGTGCGCCTTTTTTTTGTTTCTTCGAATGAGAAATAAAATAAACAAATAAAACAATAAGCGACGGAGGCGCTTTCAGGCACGACAAAATATGAATTTAAACAATGTTTTCAGAAACATAATAAAAGATTAGATAAGTATAAGTGGAGAGTACTTTTAAGGGGACTGAAGGTTTGTGCTTAAAATGTGAATAAATAGATTAAAAATAGTTCTCTTTTCGGTGGCCCTCGTTAATAATATACCCAGGCTAGCCGAGCAGCCATCGGTAGACTAGGGCTGTACACTGACGCAGGCCGCGTGACAGTCTCTGCTGTGGGGTCGCCGACGCACTTCTGGCGCAGCAGTCATCGTCGCAATCAAGTTGCCAACCAACGATCTTTACAGGGCCGCCTGCGATTGATCCTACTGCCGACTCATAGTTTGAGGTATAAACGTAAGTCCTACCAGCTCCGAGCCTTTAGGGTCCGCCGACGTCAGGCGACTCACTCCAGCGATCGGTCCAGGGTTCGTCACTCTGGGCAACTCCGCCGTCTCCCGCGTCACGCCAGGAGCTTTCGCCTGGCCAGTCGCCAACCGAGCCGCGGGGCTATGACCGGCACCGCCGTCTCAACAAATGGTGCGTCAGCATCGACTGTGCGTAAGCTCCAGCGGTCGTCACCCGCGCATACTGTACCGACGTGGGTACATTACATCTCCACGGAGGGTGTGCCAAGGAAGAGGTTGCGCAGCTGTAGTTGTTCACGTTTGTTCGAACAATAGAATTTTTTTGTACACAGGCTGTCTTGCTGCAGCCACCCACAAGATTCTCTAATATCTCCCGCCAGCCAAACAAACATGGAACACCTAGGTGGGGAGACAGAGTGCCTCCCAACCAACCTGAAGAGCGGTTCCCAGCCTCCGTAGACTTCATAGCACATCAGGCCTCTCCAAACGCATACCAGGATTTTGGAATCAGAGAAAAAGGAGTCGGCCGTGCTTAGTTGAGTCAGAAATGGAAAGGAAATCAGTTGGGAACCGTTCTGGCATTTGCTTTGTGTTTCTTAGTGGAACAGTGGGAGGCGTGGAGGGGTGGTGGGGGGGGGGGGGGCGAGGAGGGACCTAAATCAGTGTACCTTGAAAGGAATTTGAGCTACAGTCCTTCAAAATTTCGAGTCCCGAAACCTGTTCAATGTGTCACTCAGTTTGGTAGGAAGCTGCGAATGCGCAAGACACTATTGTCTAGGTAATTTTGTGACAATTGCTACCCCACTTCGTCTTTACCAGCGTACATTAGCGAAAATAGATGGCAATATTTTATCATCTCCGTTGAGAACTGTTTTTCTGCCAAATAACACTTGTCGTGCCTTTTGTATCTTGGTGTACCACCAACAGATACAAATGGTGTTCGAACGCTAATCATCTTTATTTTGAAAACATTCATTTGTTTTCTTTCTTCTTAAGATATGCCGTTTGCAGACTGTGTGTGTGTGTGTGTGTGTGTGTGTAGACAAGTTTATTAATTTCTAGAGTTCTTTTGATTTTATTCGACTATCTGTAGGCGTCGCACTGGCACTGTGCATGAAGAAGCGTCATAAAAGTTTGCCCAAGATCGGCAAGCTATTACCCAGAGACGAGCATACAATGCTGTGCGTAATGATCGTTGTGTCGAATAGACATTAATCTCTTCCATCCTTCCAATTATATTTTTGTACGGAGGAGACTGAAGAGACGGACTACGTTCGCAATGTCTTTTCATCCGCGAGGGAGGGATACATTACAAAGTGCCTTCTTAAAGACCATCTCTTGACGTTCTCTTGAGATTCGTTGCTCCAAGATTTCAACCTGTCAAATATTTAAGTATCATACCACGGTCAATGCTACCACTATACTTCTATGTACTGAAAAGCTCTCAGATCTCCAGATGGGAAGCAGTTTTGTTACACCACGACTTGGCGACGTGTTACACCCATCATCTTCTGGTAAAGTGCAGAGGTATTGGCAGTATACTGTATCATTAAGTCTGTTGCAAAACAACACAGTTCATTTCGTCTTAACACACCACTAAGCGTTGGTTCACCTACATAATGTTTTAATTCTTGCTCATCTGTCATAAGTAATTGGTCAGGTTCATAATAAATACCGCAGTTATCGTTTTGTAATACTCGTATCCCCCCTTCTCAGCGAGGGTAACATGCTGTGGTGGAACGGATTAACTAAGAGAAACGTATTTAGGATTGACGGACAGCTAATTCAATGCAAATAGGAAATCCTGTTCTTTTTCTTTTTTTTGTTGTTGTTGTTAAGGGCAATAGCCTGCCATGATAATCCCAGGTGGAAACAGTACGTCACTAACGTAGATAATGACCGTTCCTCCTAAGCTCCCATAGTGAACGTGCCTGTTCCGGCAGTTCAAATATTGACAGTACACTTTGGAAACGATCCAGGCGTACTCAGATGTTCCTCGGGCTTACGACTTGGGGTTTGCACAAAGTTAGGAAACCGAAGTACATGTTACAGTAAGGGTATATTTGCTTTAACTGAATTCGGTAATACTGGCAGACAAAGGTTAACAAAGTGCTGTATGGCCATTAATAAATATTTGCCTCTAGCTGATTTTCCCTTATGTAGTACTGTATTGGAGCTGAGCGGGTCGCTTCAAAAAATGTACGGCCGGTGGAAAAACGACGTTAGTATTCAGGCAGCTCCCTTCTCACGTTTCGGATTTAGTTTCATCATCAGATAGTTAAAAAGTAAGAAGAGAACAAGTTTGTACATAGATTATGAAAAAATATAACAGCTATTAACGAAGTGCAAAATGCAATATATGAAAACCTACAAAAATGCATGAGGGTCACAGGATACTAGCGGGAGGCAGAGGGGGAAGGCAGACAAGATTGGCCACAAGAGGGCGGGATTACATGATGGCGCCATGAGCCTAATATCTGACGTTCCGTATACATAAATGTAGACTATTTTTACACAGGTTACAGACTACATAGTAACATGAGTAAGAAATGTACAAATATCAGTTGAAAATTTCTTGGTTCCGAAATTCAATTAGACTACCTGAAATAGCGGATGTGATGTATCAGGACCTCTTCTTAAAGACAAAACAATAAATAACGTGAATTAAATTATAAAAATCTTAATCACTACAGCACATTTGTAAAGAACGGAACATACGGTTGTCTGTCTTCCCTGCTTTCGAAATACTACTATTGGGACCACTTTCTTCTTTCACACTTTATTCGTTGTTTCTGTTGTTTGTGCTAACTAAGATTCCCAAAAAAAAAAAAAAAAAAAAAAATCTGGATCATCTTCCAAGACTTAAAAGCTACCGAGTGGTTGGCCTTGCTGAGCAAATACCAAGAAGATATTCAACATTCTGTTAATTTCTTCTGACGTTAAAATTTGTTTCCAGCTTTTCTCTCTAAAGAAAAATAATCTGTGTTACAATAGCTCATTGAGAGTGTTTGCTTTATATGTGTCGTAGTTTCTGGAAAGAAAAATTTGATGTTGTTAAAAGAAGAAAACTCTGTTCTATCGATACATTTACGATCTGACTTACAGTCTGTAATGCACCGTCCTTACGCAAAAGATTTTAATCGTGAAAAACGGTAATAAAAATAGTGCTGAGTACAAAATAATCTTTGAATTTACGGACATCCGTACCTGCAGCTCTGTATGGGGTATTATGCCCAACAATTGAAGACTGGTACTTATTGTGGAAGTGTATTTGCAATGTAAGTAGTTAGTAAAAACAATTAATGTAAAATGTATCTGAGAGAGTGCTGGTCACATGGAGAATACATCATTGATTGAAGTTCTGTGATTTAATTTTTGTTCTAGATTTTCGACTAGATGTACATGAGCACCATCGTAAACGACAGATATTGAAAGCAGAGCACCGTCTGCGACTGTGGAGCCACATCGTCGTTTACATGTCCTCAGTACCAGAAATTTAGTTAGAAACATATTGAAGCACGAAAGTAGTTGTACACATTGCCGGAGGAACGAAGTCTGATAGAATACTGACCTCCTTAAAGCTACAAACGTACATAATATATACTGAAACAAGGGTGACGCAGTTCTCAAGAGGACTTTGTGTATAGTCTGACCATTCTCCACCAAATTAGCACTGAAAACCAAATTTTGACTCCAGTGCCTTCCAAGTGTTAGTGTTCGAGGTTTGTGTGTCAAAGTAAGTACTTTGCTTTAGACTGAAATTCTATATTTAGCTTAGTCAGCAAATTTGTAGTAAACTTACAATTTCTTCATCAGCTGCTTTCATCTGCTATACCAGATTACTTAATTAATATAGAATAGTCAAGACATCCACACATCCAACCACTACTTCGTCCTACAAGACAGTAGATAACTTCAGACTACATACGAAATCCCACTCTTAATTTCTATTCTACCAGTATTTTAGGAGACCAAATGTATTATCTGAAAAGCTAAGAAATCAAAAAACTTCATGGAATTTATCGGGGGTTCACACTAAGACCAACAAAGCCAAAAGTAGTATAGTCTGTTGCGGAGACCTTACCCTCCGTGGTGTCGGCAAATGGCGTGCGGCAGCGTTATGCAGAATTCTTCGACACGCAATGCAGCCGTTCAGCAGAATCTGTAACAAAAGGAAAGCAGAAAGATTAGAATATAGGGTCGCGTCGAGGACGATGTCATTAAGTACGGAGTTTAATTTCAAAATGGATAAGAGAGGAAATGGAATCGTTAGTATCCTTTCAATGAATTGCATTCCGGTATTTGCATTGATCCAATTAAGGAAAAAACAGTAAAACCAAATCTCGAAAGCCTGAGGGAGAATTTGCATCCCGAGTTATCCAAATAGGAGAACAGTTTCTTAACCACTGCGCTACAGTGTTCGGTATCGCGAACAAGAAAACATTCAACATGGCTGCCCACGCTACAACAAGTTACAGAAAAAATTTACTTCTCTTATTCTAGATGGAGGCGTGCGTACTCAGAGAATATATACACACAGAGATAATATCCTAAGGCCACAGGTAGCTAATGTGACTTTTTGGGCGAATTATAATGAAAAACACACTACAATATTGTTATTATTTGTAGTTATTCTTTCTCAGTTGCAATGAAAATATGATGAATGAAAAGAAAAAGATGAAAAACGGACAATGTTTTCACTAATAATAATTTCCCACAAAAGAGAAAACTATTAATTTAATAATAAAAATAAAATATTTAGTTCATGAATTCAAAAATAAAGTAGTAAGAAATAAATATTAGTTATGGTGGGAGCCTTTTCTCACAGTCCATCCGCACAACGAGGTGTGGTTGGGTTGTTTGGTTCACAGCGTAAACATGGAATGTCCAAGTTAAATGATTATTAAGTAATACGGGGTGGCTAAGAGAAAATGAGCCCCATGTTATACTGAACGTGACATCTGAAGCTATCAGAGTGTTATTTCTTAGCTCTGGAATCACGAGACGTTACGTGACGTCGAGCGGCGATTTAGTAAAGCGCTGCGTTGTCAGTTGTCGCTTTGAAGCTTGTTGTGAATGTTTGTTGTTTAAAGCTTTTTTGAATGTAAATCGTTTAAATCATTAAATGAAAGGTTCACGATAAAATATCCACAGACAGTTGCTCCTACAAATGTGTTGCGCAGAAATTTATCACCTAATTTAGAGCAACAATGTAATCGTGTAGAGAAACTTTGTCCACCGGAAAATATTGAACGTGTTCACGAGTCTATGCCAATAAGTCCACGGAATTCAACTAGACGTCTTTCCTCTCAACTAAACAGTGAACAAAAGTCTTGCCAAAAATATTTAAGCATTTACATAAATGAGCATACAATGTCACAACGACAACACTATTGCGAACTCTTTCTAAATTCCTGGTGGTTATCTGGATCCAAATCTGTACTGCTACTCAGACGAAGCTTGGTTTCACCTTAGTGGGTATGTGGACTCTCAAAACATGCTGTTAGTCAGCAGACAATTCCAGGTAACGTTTTGAGGTGCCTCTTCACGACTTGAAAAATAGGCGAGTAATACATAGTTTCAGGCAAGGGATTGTAGGCCCCACTTTATTTAATAACACCGTGAACACTCAAGAGTATGTAACGGAACTGTTGGAACCATTCGTAGAGCAGCTAACGGAAGAAGAACGAGGGTATGTGTTTTCCCAGCAAGATGGCGCTACGGCGCATACCTCACGGTTTTCAGTGACATACGTTCATGAAGCTTTCGGAGAGGAACGTACAGTTTCCGCAGGTTTATGGCTACAACATCGCCAGATCTGCCAACCTGTGATCATTAGTTTTTTAGCCTATTTAAAGAGTGAGGTCTACAATAACAACCCCCATTCCATTGAAGAGTTGGAAACAATCGCAATGCGATTGCGGAAATCACACGAAATGAATTGGTGAAAGTTTCCAGAAACATGCTGAGATGTGCCGAGTTGTGTATCGAAATTTATGGTACCTCCTATGAACTACTGACCTACTGAATGCTCAGTGCGCTGTTTATCAAAATAATAATAATTTACTACTTCGTATTCTGTATTTACAATAAACTAGCAATTGTCTCTATGTTTCGTGAGGGTATTTTTGTTCTGTCATTGTAACTACAAGAAATGCACGTTCTTTCTCCAGAGGCGTGTCGCCTTATTGATATATAGCATCATTAGTGGTCTGTAATTTAGTTATTTACATTTTCATTTGATTCAAAATCGGAAAACAGTTCGTTAACAATACATTAGTTTTTAGCAACGATTATTTCAGCTTGATTTATCGTCTACATCAGGAAAGGCCTTCTGCTAGCACATCGTTTTTTTTTTTTTATTATTTAGACACTTATAGTTGTGGTCTAATGTTCAGTTGCTCAGCAGTACTATGCATTTTCTACGTTTTTTCACAGCACACTTTTCCGCACACCACTGTTTTCTGGTTGTTTTTGTACTTCTAAGGATATATTGTGGGTTATGTTTTGTTGTATAGTCGACATAATATCGCCATTAGTTTGTCTTTGAACTATACTCCTTTTTCAGTTTCTTGTATGTGTGTAATTCTGTTTAACTATGCTTCTGTGTATTTATATGCTATTAAGTAGTAGGGAGTTAATAGTGTTGTGGTTTTGTTTTCTCTATTTTGGTGGGAGAGGGTGAAGCCATGATGAGTGGTCATAAGTATATAGTAGTGTGATGGACTGCGAGTTGGAGGACAATATGAGGAGCAAAATGTGAAATGAAGGAGGGGAGGGGGGGGAGGGGGAGGGGGTGGGGATTTGGAGGGACAGGGTGAAGGATGGGAAAGGCTCTTCACTTTCCATGTGATTTAATCAATTATTTTATACAGAGTCTGGTATCCAATACTTATTCTGTCATTGCTTAACTGCTTATTTCGTGTTAATGCTTTGTGTATGTGTAAATTCTCTTGGAGAGGGAGGACGTGTCTCTCTTTACTGATTCTTATGATGTTCGTATCTTTTTCAATATTACTTTGTCTATGGTATTCTTGATTTAAATGATCTGCAAATGTTGAATGGTTTGTACTGTATTTAAATGCTCAGACGAGTTCTTTATATCTAGTGTCGAATGTCTTGCCAGTCATTCCAGTGTATATCTTTTCACAATCTAAGCAAGTGAGCTGACAGAAATAAGATTGTTGGTATCTGTCTGGTTTTGATTTTACTTTTGGGATGGGCTTTTGTAATGAGTTGTTTGTTTTGTAAGCAATGTTTATGCCTTGTTTTTTGAATGTTACCAATTTTTGTGTGATGTGTTGTGGTACGTCACTGTATGCTATTTTCTATAGTAATGCAACTTGTATGTGTTGGTGTGGTTTGGTTAGTTTTTGCGCCATTTGTTTCTTTATTTTTCTGTTTAGTTTGCCTACCATTGTTTCTTTGTGTCCATTTTTGATGCTATTTATTTTATGATTGCTAGCTCTTTCTGGTAATCAGAAGTGTTTAGGGGGATCACGTTCAGTCTGTCTAACATGTAACTGATTGCAGTCTGTTTGTGATTTTGTAGGTGGTTTGAGGTTGCATTTAAGACATTGTCACTTGTTGTGGGTTTGTCAAATTCGTTTTTTTATAGTTGTTTCTAGAAAATTGACTGAGAATTCCTGTTCTTCCTCTACTGTGAACTCCATGTTTTTGTTTACGTCTTTATGTCGATGTATAGTTGCTGTATTCAATTTTTAGGTCCATCTACCATGCATATTATGTTGTCCAAGTATGTGTACCAGTAGATGATGATGTAGCCTTTCTTTGTTACCTTGTCTTTCACATATCAAATTCACTACACCATCCACGAAAATGTTGGCTGGTTTTGTGTTTCAGGTTTTCTTCAATCATCTTTATGCGTTCGTTAACAGAACACAACAGACCAAGCAATACTAAAAAAGATATGAACATCATACGAATCAGTAAATATAGAAACCTCCTCAATTTCCAAGAAAATGTGCAAATACACGAAGCATTAACACAAAACAAACAGCTGGCCGGACTCCATATAAAATAACTGATAAAAATTTACGAAACAGAAAAGAACCTTTCCCATCCTTCAATCTTTCCCTCACAATCTCGCCCCCCCCCCAAATTTCATTTTATTGGTCCTCATCTTCTCCTCCAATCGCAGTCCATCACACTACTATACACTTATGTCCACTCATCATGGCTTCACCCTCTCCCAACAAATTAGGAAAGAAACAAAAATCATATCACTAGTCCTTCTCTACTCTTACGCTGTATATAAATACATAGCAACATAATTAAACAGATTTACACACACACACAATAAAATAAGACTATGGTTCAAAGGCAAACTAACGAAAAAGTTATGTTGGCAACACTACAAAACACGACCCACAATACATGCTTAAAAGTACAAAAACAAACAGAAAACAATCCTGTTTTAAAATCGTGCTGTGAAAAATATAAAAAAATGAGTAGTGGTTTAGAGCAACTAAACATTAGACCACAACTATCAATGTCTAAAGAAAAACCTGAACGATGCGCTAGCAACGGCCTTCCCCGATGTAGGCGAGAAATCAAGTGGAAATCACCGTAAGTAAAAACCAACATACTTTTAACGAACTGTTTTTCGATGTTAATGCAAATCAAAAAGTAAATAACTTAATTACAGACAACTGGTAATGCTTTCCTTCGATAAGGCGAAACGCGTCTGGTGAAAAAAAGCACACATTTTTTGTAGTTGCAACGACAGAACGAAAATACTCAGAAATTGTAAAGCAACTACGGACGATATGACCACTCAAAACAAGTACTTGTCTGTACGTTGTTTCTAAGATGCGGGGCCACTTTTTATTTTGGCCACCGTGTTCCTTTGTGTGACAGCTTTCAGTCTAATATATAAAGATAAATATATGTTATTTTGTCTGTTCTCCTTATATGGGTTCCTACACTATTCATCCGATTCTGATAAAGCTGATGAGTAGCTGTGTTCACGCCCACGAAGGCTTCTCTAAGTTGCAAAACACCTACTGCCCATAGTAATGGTGTAACGTTCCAGGTTCTTTAATAATGGTATAATAAACTTTTTAAGATTACATTGAATGAATGTCTGATCTGTGGAATGGATACAGAACTCGAACTGTCGCGTTGCGTGTTATAGCTGCAATTGGTGTGCTTACTCCGTGTTATTGTTAGCAAAACTTCACACGAATCGACTGGGAAATACAACTCCCAATACCAGTAACTAAATACAGTCATTGCAAAGTACATTCAGCCCCTTAGGCACTGTATCATCTGGCCATGTTGAAAATTGATAACTTTGGTCCCTGTGCACGTAACAAATAAATTAAATTGTCTTACCTCTAAAGCAGCAGCGGTGGAACGTGATATATTCTGGTCTCTCATAAAATAAATGTGAATGCTAGCTACAGGTTCAGCAGTGTGCAATGCTGTCCATAATACTTAAAATGCACGTAATTCACTTTGCTGATATACGAGGACATTTACGAAAATCCATCAGCTTTGGAAAATATCTGACTTGGACTAGGAGGCCGTACTGAATATGGTAAATTACTCAGTTTTTTTAGCAGCATTATATTGCAAGTCCGTCTTTTCAGAAAAATCTGATAATTGAAGTTGCATTACTCACAACTAATTCACAAACAATGAGATTTAAACAGCAAGTATTATCTAACTTCATTAATCCAGCATAAATGCATATCATCAAATTATACAAATATAAAAATGAAATACCTAACTAGCCTTTTTTTATCAAAAACTGTTACGTACATTCTTGGGTTACTCAACAATTACAAATAATCAGCCAACTCATCTATACTAACGTGCTGGCAAAAACATAAATCGTAATTATTGAACATATTTACCTTATTTGCATCAAGACTTCTGATTCCGTGTTCACCTATTGACATACCTACATTAATCGAACTCCTGGTGGCTTCCCACAGCACACATCATAGGCTGCCTACTCCATCATCTTTCCCTCACAGACAGCTACCTACAACTGTGCGCCAAGCGCTCTCTTACTGCCACTAGCAGTGTCTTTGGCTCTGCGCTCGCACACAGTCAGCGATCCGCATTATCTAACCTATCAGACATTCATCGTTTACAGTATCCTAGTTTCATTTGAATTTATTAATATCCTTTTCTTGTGCCACATACAAGTGTACCCCAGTATACTCCTTAGAACTACTTAAACCTAACTAACCTAAGGACATCACACACATCCACCCCCGAGGCAGGATTCGAACCTGCGACCGTAGCGGTCTCGCAGTTCCGGACTCAAGCGTCTAGAACTGCTCGGCCACAGTGTGGGGATAAGTTTGCTAGAGATGCGGATGCAATGTGTGTGCAAATTTATGCGAAATATGTTATATGTATGTGAAATACAGATATGCATGAAATGTGGGTGACATGCATACACCCAGGCGAAGTTGCGGGCGAAAAGCTTCGACTGTGTAGCAGAAATCTGAAAAATTCATGCTTTCCGCATGCTCAGTTACATGATCACTACTGGGACACCTAGAAATTATCTGTTTTTGCAGAAGACAGAACAACCTAAAATACTGTATATCCAAAAGTCCACGAATAAACGTTTACAAACTGAATTTAATTCACAAAATGTCATTTCTTTTCATCCTTGTTGTACATGCTTTGTGTCTGTCTACCTACCTAGACAGAAAAAGACGTACTGCAGCGCATGTGGCGAACAGCTAGCTAACTGTATGAAAAAGGAGCGTACGTGCCCGCTGCGAAAGTAATTATAGTTTAAATTATTTTATATGAACTATTGACTTTAAGCTATGACTAAATTTTCCTCCGGTTTCCCGAACTCCAGATATGTTACTTTACACTATCCACATCCCGTCCCTTTTTTTTCACGATAAATTGACACTGATTCAATTAATTGACTACTCCCAACCTCTGGGTGACATTTCGTTAGTGTTAAGTGTTCACACATGTTAGACAAATGTGTAAAAATTAGCAGTAATATAAAATATGTCAATGATAGTAAAGGCCGCAGTGATCTAACCTTCAAAATTTGTCGAATTTGAAAGAGTTTTCGATCACAAACTACTTTGTTTTACTATATGAGCAGATTTAATCAGTATGATCATCAGGTACGCCTGTTTTTCCATCTATCTTGGCTACAAGTTTTTTATGTTTCAGATACTAGCTGAAGAAGACGGGCGTATCTGGTGATCATATATAACGATTCGCCATAAAATATAAATTTTCTGATCGAAGATTGTTTTAAGGTCCACAAACTGATTGGAACGCTTCAAATTATACTTGGCATTTTATAGCAGGATGGTGACTGGCGCGAGTCCTGTCGCAGAATACGCCGCTTCGGCAAAAGCTGTGAAAGACATTCGTCGGATGTACGTGTATTCTCACAGACAAAGCTATCGGTTACAGATGATCAGTGTTCACGTTTAGTGTCGACTTAAACACCATTGTTCAAAGTGAAGTCCCGAATATTAGCGTAAACACAGAAGTCTACGACAATGCGTTCATCCAGGTCTCAAAGACCTGGCAGCTTCTCACAACTGCAGCGTACTGTGTGTTAACTTGAATTCGTTTGGTCAGCTCGTGGTGTCTATACTTCCAATAAAATTATTTATTAAGATAACGGTCATATTCACTCTGTACCGAATCAAAAAGCTTTCCCTTTTACTGCCACCGTACGTAACATTTTGCTTCACCTACACACACTGCCTGACCAAAATAAAGCACCCACAAGACATCGCTGGCTTGTCAACATAACCTCGTACATGTACACACCAGCGGTGGATATTTAAATGGTTAGATCTGCTAGTAGGGGCGGGAACAGCGTCAGATGTTTTGTGATCACTGTGAAAGACACGAAGATGGTGGGCACTCGTGTGAGATAGCGTTATCGGCAGCTGTCATACACTACTGGACATTAAAATTGCTACACCACGAAGACGATGTTCTACAGACGCCAAATTTAACCGACAGGAAGAGGATGCTGTGGTATGCAAATGATTAGCTTTTCAGAGCATTCACACAAGATTGGCGCCGGCGGCGACACCTGCAACGTGCTGACATGAGGAAAGTTTCCAACCGATTTCTTATACACAAACAGCAGATGACCGGCGTTGCATGGTGAAATGCTTTTGTGATGCCTCGTGTAAGGAGGAGAAATGCGTACCATCACGTTTCCGACTTTGATAAAGGTCGGACTGAAGCCTATCGCGATTGCGGTTTATCGTATCGCGACATTACTGCTCGCGTTGGTCGAGACCCAATGACTGTTAGCAGAATATGGAATCGGTGGGTTCAAGAGGGTAATACGGCACGCCGTGCTGGATCCCAACGGCCTCGTATCACTAGCAGTCGAGATGAGTCAACAAATGAGGGCGTTTGCAAGACAATAAACATCTGCACGAACAGTTCGACGACGTTTGCAGCAGCATGGACTATCAGTTCGGAGGCCATGGCTGCGGTTACCCTTGACGCCGCATCAGAGACAGGAGCGCCTGCGATGGTGTACTCAACGACGAACCTGGGTGCACGAATGGCAAAACGTTATTTTCTCGGATGAATCCAGGTTCTGTTTACACCATCATGATGGTCGCATCCGTGTTTGACGACATCGCGGTGAACGCACTTTGGAAGCATGTATTCGTCATCGCCATAATGGCGTATCACTCGGCGTGATGGTATGGGGTGCCATTGGTTACACGTCTCGGTCACCTCTTGTTCGCATTGACGGCACTTTGAACAGTGGACGTTACATTTCAGTTGTGTTACGACCCGTGACTCTACCCTTCATTCGATACCTGCGAAACCCTACATTTCAGCAGGATAATGCACGAAGGCATGTTGCAGGTCCTGTACGGGCCTTTCTAGATACAAAAAATGTTCGACTGCTGCCCTGACCAGTACATTCTCCAGATCTTTCAGCACTTGGAAACGTCTGGACAATGGTGGCCGAGCAACTGGCTCGTCACAATACGCCAGTCACTGCTGTTGATGAACTGTGGTATCGTGTTGAAGCTGCATGGGCAGCTGTACCTGTACACGCCATCGAAGCTCTGTTTGACTCAATGCCTAGGCGTATCACGGCCGTTATTACGGCTAGAGATGGTTGTTCTGTGCACTGATTTCTCAGGATATGTGCACCCAAATTGCGTGAAAATGTAATCACATGTCAGTTCTAGTATAATATATTTGTCCAATGAATAGCCGGCCGAAGTGGCCGTGCAGTTAAAGGCGCTGCAGTCTGGAACCGCAAGACCGCTACGGTCGCAGGTTCGAATCCTGCCTCGGGCATGGATGTTTGTGATGTCCTTAGGTTAGTTAGGTTTAACTATTTCTAAGTTCTAGGGGACTAATGACCTCAGCAGATGAGTCCCATAGTGCTCAGAGCCATTTGAACCACTTTTTTCCAATGAATACCCGTTCATCTGCATTTCTCCTTGGTGTAGCAATTTTAATGGCCAGTAGTGTAGTTTGAAGAGGCCTCGTTGTGGGTCTGCATTTAGACGTCTAGTCTATTCGTGCTGGGGAATTCGAATGCGACAGTGGTTCCAAGTTTCACTTCGTGGGAACGTGGCGGCAGGCATACTTTTCACGTTCCAGCTGACCACCTCTGACCATCACAAGGGAGGGTCGCCGTATTGGAACCAGACACCTCCTAACATCTGCGCCTGCCAGCCAAGAACTGATAATGGGCTCCCTGAAAATTGGTCGAAGACTATTATCAGCTGAACTAGAGAATTACTGTCCTATATGTAGGCTGCCGTAAACAACACAACACAACCTGTTGCGTCTGGAGCAGTGTCCTGCCCGGGAAGCATGTATTGCTCATGAGTAGGGTCGCATTACGTTCAGAGATGAGCAGTGGGTCTGCACTACACCGGATGACCATGATCGGTGAACTGCGGAAAGGGCCCATCCTAATTCTGGGTGGGAACACCTGTGTTACACCTCGAGTCATGGCGTGAGGAGCGTTAGTGTAAAACTACAGGTCACTGCTGATAGTGACGGAGGGAACTCCGAAGGCAAAACGGCACGTCACAGAGAGCGTGCGTCGTCATGTGTTGCCTCTCACAATATCGTGCTGTCGTTCTTCAACATGACAATGCTCGTCCACATTCGGCAGGCGTCTATGCACTGTCTATGTGATGTTGAGGTGGAACCCTTGAGAAAATACAACGGGTGTATCACGTCATTCCCAAACGAATATTTCATGCATCCAGGGCCAATATAGTGCGACGTCATACTGGTAATTCTGCTCATACTGCCAAGTTCTTTGCATATTTGACTCGATTCTGTAATCACGACAGTAACATTACATACCTCGTGAACCCACAGAGTTCGATTTATTTTCCTTCTTCCCTTCTCGGTGCTTCAGGTTTTTGTGTTATTCAGTGCATTTACAAGTGCAATAATTCTTTAGCAGGTTATTGGCTCCTAGAATCCTTTGTCAGCAAATGAGTTTCGTTCAGTTCAGCTACTGTCCTATGTTTCCCGCCGTCAGGTGCTATTATAACGACTGCAGTGGTCATAAATTGTACTCACTCATCTTGTGGACGTTCCAATTAACCGGCAGTTTGCAATAACAAAAATTACCGTTGTTTCGCTAGTCGATCAATCAATTCTTAAGGTGAGTTCGGTGCTGTCCTCGATTCCTATCATTTGCTAGAGTACCTGCTGCATCTTACATCATCAACGATCTGCTTGATATACTCTTATGTAGGAGTGCGCTATTGATTCTTGCGTTTTACTAAAACTAAAAGCCAGATTTCTGCCAGTTCCTATCCATTTGCTCTTACCTAAAATTTGAAAAGCTTTTTATTTCTCCCTACTGTCGACGTTTCCCACTAATACAGAGATCTGTACTCATTATTTCGGTCTTGAGGAATCTTTTGCAGGTTTCCAAACATATATTTTTGGATGCTAGCTGTTCGTTTTTGTAGAATGCCTGAGGCTCACTGACGACGCTTAAATATTCCTGTTGTTTCTGAAATAATTCTCACTGTGTCTTCAACTGTCACTCATACAATAATTTTCTTTGTAGCATTTCTTACACACTAGGTGGCCAGGTGACCAAGAAACAGTTACAGGTAGCATTTGGCTTAACTTATCAGATATTGTCTTCAATCTGTAAGACAACATTATAGCGTACATCATGGTGTAGAACAAATCTGAACATAAAAACCTTTTTCAGCGTCCAAAATACTCATGTGCTGTAGACACTAACGCTAGGTATCTTCTTCTCAGGTACACTTGGACATAAATAGGTGCTCAGACTCGTACCGAGTAGCACGATGCACCGTCCCTCCCTTCATGTTCGTCCTATGTACGGGCATTATTACAGACACACCTAAAGAAATGACGTCACAAGTACCTCGAAACAGTGTCACCGTCTTGTACTTCAGAGATTAATGCAAGTTCTGTATAACTGAGTAAATTAATTGGTTTCACCTATAGACTGTAATGTTCGTCGTCCAGACTGTTGTGTTTGTTTTTCTGAGGGATTAAAGCTGAATTGTTATAGACCATCGCTCACGTGAGTGTTTTGAGATACCGGTTATAAATCTTTTACAAACTGAGTGTACCGAAATAATACTAAGCGTAGGTTGTTGCTTGGGATAAACAATAGCTTCTAAAGTCCCCGCTCTTTGTCACTGACGATAAACAATTGAATTATTTTCTTTTTCTGTTGAAATTTGAAAATGCTGCGCCTAATTTAGATCTAAAGCATTTGTGAGTGTTCGTCGACCGTCTAAGGTTTTGGAAGAAGGTAACTGCTGTAGCTTCTAAGATTTATCTATGACAATTACTGATATTAAGTTTTTTGTTTTGCACAGATGATAATAATTGCAATATTACTCTGTACAGGTTCCGCAAATGACGAGAATATGTAACTTTTCTTTTAGCACAATAGAGTGTTGTAAGATGGTAAGACATTCATTCTATATTTACAGATTTGTTTGAGTTGATACCAATTTCGATATATATATATATATATATATATATATATATATATATATATATATATATATATATATATATTGGGCAGAGTACAGTTTTTTAAAACCTGATTTGAATTTTTCATCATTATCAATAACTATTTAATGGTTATGCCTAGTGTTCCCTACATTTTCTCTGCATATTATCGCTACAGTAGATGGTAGTGTGTTTCTACAGCAGACAAGCAACTTTCATTAACTGGAAGAAATACGACGGAGAAGTACTTCTTCAGTGCAGTCTGAAAACTGCAGAGAAGTGCTGAGAGTTTCCGAACAACATTCCGTGCAGAGTGCAAAGCAAACACGCTGGAAGGAAGTGTGCTAACTTCGCCCAAAGTCACATAAAAGGACCGTAATGAAATTGATTATTACTCTTCACATCTGGAAGTCCCCGCACTCCTACATTATTTACAGGGTGAAAGCACTCTCTTTCTTGTAAGAAAGTATAAAATTGTATTTTATAAAACATATACACTGCTTTCTCAAAAACTGAAGCAGTTGCAGAATAAGAAGCGTCTTGAAGTAGTATTATGTTACAACTTCGTTTATTTGTTGACATAAGCTTTTGAGGATACTTGTAGAAACCACTGTCAGTAACTTTTATGATTGCTTACATAGAAAGGCATAGCTAATAAACGCTGACAACATAATTGATCCACACGCTCGTACAGAAGAAAAGAAAAAAAGAGCAGAGAAACAAATAAATTTCGCAACACATTCATGTGGCCATAGAACGTAGAAATTCCTGCCGTCAGATGTAAAAACACTGCACAAAGATACGAAGAGATGTTTTTCTCGTAAAATCCTGATTGAAAATGTTAGTTTTTTTGTAGTTAGTGATGCATTGTATCAGACTGTTAGTGTACTTACACTGAAGATTGGCATCTGTACGTATAACTGCACCTAAGAGAATTTACTCAGAATAATAATTACACTTAATGCATGAAAGGCAGCAGTTTGTCTTGCCTTAAGATAAATCAAAATTCATTAAGTTAACAAGACTGGTCGACCTGAAAAAAGTGTTCGACAATGTCAAATGGCATAAGATGTTTGACATTTTGGGAAAAACAGCAGAAAGGTTTAGGTAAAGATGAATAGTATACAATATGCACAACCACTAGGATTATAACGGATGTAAGACAGGGGCGCAGTCTTTTGCCCCTACACTTCAGTGTATACAACGGAGGAAGCGAGGGCGGAAATAAAAGAAAAGCTCAAGAGTGGGATTAAAATTCAGATTCAAAGCATATCAATAAAAAAATTCGCTGATGAAATTCCTGTGAAGAAGAGTTACAGGACATGTTGAATAGAAAGAATAGAATATGGATATGAAAGCAAACTGAAGAAACGCGGAAGTAGTGGGAAGTACAGACATGAATAATGAGAAACTGAACAGCCAAATTCCATTGGAGAAGTGAAGGAATTCCACTACCCTGGAACCAAAATAACACATGACAAACCAGGCAAAAAGGAAAAAAAAAGCACATTAGCAGAGGAAAGAAGACATAAAAGGCGGACTAGCACAGCACAGATGGCATTCATGGGCAAGAGAAGTCTGCTTCTATTAAATATGTCGTTTTATTTGAAGAAGAAACTATGTTTGGAGCATCGAAGCAACTGAGATGTGGTGCTGTAAATTCGTAAGATAAGGAATCCACAGAATCAACGAAGAAAAGAACTGGCAAACGCTTAGAAGTAGAAAGGAAGGGATGATTGGACGTACTAAGGCACTGGGGTATAGCCTCCACGATCATAGAGGAAGATGTGAAGGGTAAAAATTGTAGGAGACACCAGAGAATGTAATTTATCCAACGCATAACTGAAGACGGAGGCTTCAAGTGCTAGTCTGAGATTGGCGCAAAAAAAAGCTATCACGATATAAAAGATCAAATATCAGTCCCGTGTTGTAGCATATCATTTCAATACGTCACTCCGTATAGTTCCTGCCCCCCTGCTATGAATTCTTCCAAGAATATTGCACCTTTTGCTGCAATTCGGCAATGGTTCTTGCAGGATCTGGAGAACGAGTGAATTGTCGCTGCATGTCCGTATACGTTCAGTTGCGAGAGATCTGGTCACGTTGCTGGCTAGAGCAGCTGTGAGCTGCGTGTCATTCATTTTAAAAGTACGTCAACAGCCGTACTATGAAGTGTGCGCCGTTTTAGAACTTCTTGACTGACTGAAGCTGTGCGCTGGACTGGTTCTCACACCCAGTACCTTGACTTCACATTTTGCAAACTTTGACGTAGCTTACGTATTATTTTGACACAGACGGTTTTCAGAATTGGATGAAAATTTGGAAATATAATGCAATACGAGTCATCAGTTGCTTATGAGGATATTCCACTGACATTATTTTCAAATGCATATTTGATCACTAGACTCCTACTCGACAGAAAAGAAATAAGTACAAAAATACAAATATAAAGGCACTCTACAGCCATTTGTGTCATATGAATGAAAACAAAGTATGTGAGAGATTTTTTAATATGTCAGCCTGCAAAAAATTTCACTCATATGGTTCCGAGGGATCAGAACTGACCTGGAACAGATGAAAACTAACGAACATGAAATCCTGAACAGAGAGATGTGTCGAAAGGTCTTCCATTTGCATCTCCAGAGAAAACTAAAACCAGAGAAAACCAAAAAAATGGAACCTGAACAGAGTGGTCTGAAGTTCGAAAACGACGAAACACTGATCTGATGAGAAACGGAAGTTAAATTAGAAGCAATTATTTACGTGGTCCATAGGAGGCAGAAATAGAAGGGAAGAAAAAAGGATAACCTTCAGAAGGCCGGAAAAAATACAAATTTAGTACTTCACTACTTTCCTTAGTTCCACTATTGGTAAGCAGATAGGAACCCACTATTACCATCAGTACGTCTTCTGTTATAAATATAGCGATTATGCTGAAACGTATGAGGAACAAGGGATATCTTAATAGTAAATATCTTGAAATAGCCGATGACTTAGTGACGATTGCCGCTGAAAAGTGTACAATCAAAAAATTTTACACCAGTATCGTCAGAATGAAAGACATCACTGGAAAGAGGAATATGAAATATTAAAATGTGTCAAAAGCGAATACAGCTTTTGAGGTCTAGAAAACACACAGATAAAGAGAACAATAATTTATTACTCCCATAAGATTTGATCATGGTTTGCTCCCCAGTCAGGAAACCTTACTGCGAATTTGAGGGGTTTAACAATGAGAAATTTTGTTCGAAAATACACTCTATGATTCCCTGAAATCAAGAAAATGGTATCCTTACAACATTTAATCAGACGTTGTAAACGATTAACCAATAAGAGGGTCATCCTGGCATGTCAAACCGCACATTGATTTTAAAATAAATATCAAGGGTTTTAAATGATTTTAACTTTGCCATTAATGTCCTAGTTGCTATTGTAAGCTTTAGTCTGAAGACTGGTCTCATTCAACCCTTGCCGGCATGTTTGGCCGAGCGGTTCTAGGTGCTTCAGCCTGAACCGCGCTGGTTCGAACCCTGCTACAGGCATGGATGTGTGCGATGTGCTTATGATAGTTTTAAGTAGTTCTAAGTTCTAGGGGACTGATGACCTCAGATGGTAAGTCCCATAGTGTTCAGAGCCATCTGAACCTTTGAACCCTCCGTTGCGGTCTATACTATTCAAGTCTTTATTTCTGTGGAACTATTGCAATCAACATCCATTTGAACCTCGTTACTAAATGGCTTTGAATTGATCTACAATTTGCATCCCCCAAAACGTCTCCTACAATGAGGTGGAAAAACTCACGGGATTCCACCTAATATCGTGGATGACCTCTTTTCGCCCCGCGCAGGGCAGCAACAAGACGTCACATGGACTCAACATGTTCTCGGAAATTCACTGCAGGAAATACTGAGCCATGGTGCCGCTATAGCCGCCCACGATTGCGAAAGTGTCGCCGGTGCTAGGTTTTGTGAACAAAATGACCTCTCGATTGTGTCCCATAAATGTTCAATAGGACTCATGTCGGGCGAGCTGGGTGGCCAAATAATTCGCTCCAATTATCCAGAATGTTATTCGAACCAATAGCGAACCATTGTGGCCCAGTAACATGCCTCGTTGTCATCCATAAAATTTCCAACACCGTTTGGTAACACGAAGTCCATTAATGGCAGAAGATGGCCTCCATGTAGCCGATTATAGTCGTCCACAGTCAATGATCTGTTTGCTTGTGCCACCGTCCATTCCATGTAAACACAGTGCAGAACATGATGGAACCAATTCCAGCTTGCACAGTGTCTTCTTGACACCACAATCGATCCCTAC
The DNA here is from genome assembly GCF_023898315.1 of Schistocerca nitens. Lineage (NCBI taxonomy): Eukaryota > Metazoa > Arthropoda > Insecta > Orthoptera > Acrididae > Schistocerca > Schistocerca nitens. The sequence continues at coordinate 290,690,964 of NC_064614.1, read as the reverse complement.
CATCGCCTCTTACCACTGAAATTGGGACTCACATGATGAGCTCACGGTTTTCCAGTCGTCCAGTGTCCAACCGATATGATCACGAACCCAGGAGAGGCGCTGCAGGCGACCCTGCTTTGTTAGCAGAGGCACCCGCGTCGGTCACCTTTTGCCATAGAGCATTAACGCCAAATTTCGCCGCACTGTACTAAAAAAATGGTTCAAATGGCTCTGAGCACTATGGGACTTAACTTTTGAGGTCATTAGTCCCCTAGAACTTAGAACTACTTAAACCTAACTAAGCTAAGGACATCACACACATCGATGCCCGAGGCAGGATTCGAACCTGCGACCGTAGCGGTCACGCTGTTCTAGACTGTAGCGCCTAGAACCGCTCGGCCACTCCGGCCGGCGCACTGTACTAACGGATACATTTCTGTTGCTATTTAACGAAATGGTGCTTGTCTGTTAGCACTGACTACGAAAACGCCGCCACTCTCGTTCGTTAAATGAAAGTCGTCGGCCACTGCATTATCTGCGGTGAGACGCAGTGCCTGAAGTGTGGTACTCTGGGCACACTCTTGACACTGCGGATCGCGAAATACTGAATTGGCTAACCATTTCCGAAATGCAATGTCCCATGGGGCTAGCTCCAACTACCATTTCGTGTTCTAAGTCTTTTAATCCCCATCGCGTGCCAAAGTCATGTCGTAAACTTTTTCACATGAATCACCTGAGTACAACTGTGAGCTCCGCCAATACACTGCTCTAAACGTTGTAAAAGCGATGCTACCGCCTTCTGTATATGTGCGTATGGCTATCCTATGACTTGTCATCTCAGAGTATCTCCTTCCCCTGCCAAACTACTGCTTGACTGTTCTGGAAGTAGTCTACCCACCTATCCACTTTTCTGATCAAGTTACACCAAATAGATCTTTCCCCTCCGATTTGATTCAGTAACTTTCAGCTAGCTATCCTATGTACCCACCCAATCTGCATTCTTCTGTAGCACGAAGATTGATTATTTCATGGCTTTATTTGTATAACAATGTAAGAAAAATGTTGTATAAATTGGTAAAGTTACTTCGGTCACTAAGATTCTGCTGTGGACACACGGTGCTAAAGTGCCAAGTGCACGCCACATTACGTGGAACTCTTTACCAAACAGAGCATTATAGACAGTGAGGGGAGAGAGTAGTGTTCGGCCACGCTGATTTGGTACACTAGATATTGCTATTGTTTATATCAGCTGAAACCCAATCCCATCCCAGACTTGCCTATTCCATCTTAACAACAGAGAGGCGAAGCAAGAACTGAATGTTTGGTGGAATTACACAAGACTAAGACACTGCCCTTTCCCAGTGTACTTGGGAGTTACTCTTGATAGGACACTGTCAGTCAAGCGGTACATTGAGAAGAGCAGAACAAAGGTCCAATAACTTAATAACTTACTTTGCGAGCTAACAACATCAAAATGGGGAGCTAATCCAAGAGTTTTACGCGCCACCGCAATGGCACACTGTTACTCTGCTGTTGAGTTTGCAAGTCCTGTCTGGGAGAGGTCATGCCACACAAACAAACTGCATACTGTCCTGAACGAGACGTGTAGACATGTTACTAGATGTCTTAAGCCGAGAAGAGTAGAACACCTATACTCCTTATCAGAAATTGCTCCGCCAAATGTCCGACGTTCAATACAGAACAGAAATGAACGAACGAAACAGGTTCAAGATTAACGTCATGCGTTACATGGGCACCAAATGGTACCAAAACGCTGTAAGTCAAGAAGTAGTTTTCTCCACGCAACCGAACCACTCACAGATCCACCAAAAACTTCTAGAAAAAGACTGTGGCAGGAACAACAGGAATCTGCCCACGATTCTGAGGAAGTGGTGCCACCAGGTGCGGAACGTGAGTGGGAGAGATGGATAACCCTGAACAGGCCGCGTTCAGGAATAGACAGATGTAACAAAAATATGCACTAGTGGGGAATTAGTGAAAGTGCTTTGTGTCCTTGAGGGAACATCCAGACCATGAACCACCTGCTTCAATGTCCGCTAGTAAACCATCCAAGAGCGTGCACGGCCCAAGACCTGATGGCGTGCAGCGAAACAGTGAGGCCATATGTGGACATCTGGAAGAACGAGATATGAAGCAAAGACTGCATAATATTTTATTATGCTGTATATAATGTTAAAAAAAATGGTTCAAATGGCTCTGAGCACTATGGGACTTAACGTCTGAGGTAATCAGTCCTCTAGAACTTAGAACTACTTAAACCTAACTAACCTAAGGACGTCACACACATCCGAGGCAGGATTCGAACCTGCGACGAGACCGGTCGCGTGATTCCAGACTGAAGCGCATGGAACCGCTCGGCCACACTGACCGGCCATATAATGTTCCATATATTTTATTTTATAAATTAGCATTGTAATATTGTAAATTTTATAAAAGACACATTATTCTATAATGTGTGAATTTATTGTAAATGTTTGTAGTACGCATACGAAATATATATACATCAGCATATTTCTTACTTGACGAAAACTTTGAGGAACAGTCGTAACGAATACAGCAGGTAGTTGTCAGAGGACCAGTACCGATAATACAGACCAATTAGGACCGTTTTATGCAATCTTCAGAATTTCAACATTGTCTAAATCTGAGATATGGGCTTATGATTAAATTTCCGAACATGACCAGAGACAGAAAAATTTAAAATCCCGTGCACAGTGGAAACCAGCAGGCATCACTTTGTTCCTCTATACTGTCCTCGTCGTAGTTATCGCCATTGTGAAAAGGTTGCCTTGTGTAATCTAACATCTATTCTTTTCCGACGCATCACAGTCATTATACCTATTACTTGCTTTGCTGTTCATATCGAGCGCTTTTAGGTCATGGAATAAACATCCACAATTTATAGATACGTTTCTTACACTCTCTTCACCTAACAAAATTCTCAGAATATACAGTGAATTTTGATGCATGTACGAAAAAATATCGAACGTTTCTTTTTTATGAACTACCAATAGTAGTATATAGTTCAACTATACATGAAAACGTGGCATGTTGTCAGTCAACACGGTCTTCATCTGGCGCAAAATTGTTCTGACCACTTCACAGTGTCACTAGAATTCCACAAAGAAACATTTTCAAAGTACCTTGTTGCCTCCGTGACTATGGAACAGACTGGGAAGTAAGCAGATAAAAAAAGTTCAAATGGCTCCTAGCACTATGGGACTTAACATCTGAGGTCGTCAGTGCCACAGAACTTAGAACTACTTGAACCTAACTAACCTAAGGACATCACACACATCCATGTCGGAGGCAGGATTAGAACCTGCGACCGTAGTGGTTGCGCTGTTCCAGACCGAAGCGCCTAGAACCGCTGGGCCACAGCTGCCGGCCTGTGCATAAAACATCATAGTAAATGGAGTAAATGGTAGTAGTAGTTGATATACTTTCAGACTGGACTATTATCATAATTTTATCATATCTAACAGTTTTATTGTACGAAATGATGGAAACAAAGCACCTCACAGCCATAATGTTTAAAAGAAGAGAACGAGATCTTTTTTACAAGTCTCGGTAGCAGTGATCACGTAATAGCAGCAACTGCACACTGCCTATTACGAGAAGTTTTGACAGCATCTCTAGAACACACACGTTGGTACACAGAAACCCCACATGAAGGACGGCCTGTGAAAACACACACACACACACACACACACACACACACACACACACACACACACACACAAGCGTATGCGATGCAGACATCAAAGACGCACGCTGACACAGCCAATATCGCTGAGTTGGCGTACGTCCACACAGGAAGGGCAGAAGAAGAGAAAGAAGGCAAAGGGGGAACTGTGCTGCGCGCCAAGACGCTGCGCCCTAACAAAATAATGAATTACAGGAATTCCATGAGAACGAACACGAACGTCTGTCAGTTTCTACTAGACAAATCTTCGCGGAATCATATTCAAGTAATAAACGATCTCATACACTGTTGTTTAGAACGAATTCCAATCTAGGTACCTTCGATGATTTTTGTATCTCTACAGCAGTTGAGAAGTCAACGAATTCACATTCAAAATCTGACCTGACCCTAACAACAAGGATTGCTACGTCGCAGCAAGCCTAGCTTAAGAATGAATCAGCTCAACAGCCTCATCGAAACCGTCCTCATTTTCTTGAAATTGAATTTTCAAAAATCTGAAGAAATGGAACGTAAGACAGGCAAATATGAGATGAGAGTTTTATAGTCAGTGTGTAATGTCAGTAGTGAGAAGTGCTTATGACGGGGTGAGATGTATTCCCAGGAGAACCACTACCATGCTCGTAAAGGCACGTAACAAATTTTCCCCCTCTCGAAGAGTAGCACAGCGTGGAGTCATGCATATCTAACTTTCTCGAGTTGTATTTTGTTTCTTTGTCTCTAGCACCAGTACAGTTCTTCAAGTGAAATGTAGCGCGACTGCGATGCCGGTATATAGGCATCGACATGTAAGCAAGGGTAAGTGTATCATTCGTGACTTTCAGACTTGGCTGCGGTAAATGAGGAAACGTGAACCATGGCGACGTTATTACCTAATGTTTCCAAACAGGACCTAAGTGCTGTCATTCTCTTCTTGGCTACCGAAAGACAAACACTGGTGGACACCCATCCTCGAGAATATGTATGAGTCAGCATGTCTGTCGATTCCCTCCGCTTTGGGATGGTGTGACAAGGTATACTGCTGCTTCCTGATGAAGCACGTCCCCATATCGCAAACACCGTAACGCAGAAGAAACCCATGCGCAAGTTGGAGACACTTATATTTACTGTCTCACACTGATGGAAAAAAGTCAGGCACACAGTTTTAATCTGCCAGGAAGTTTCATATCAGCGCACACTCCGCTGCAGAGTGAAAATCTCATTCTATAAAATATTAATTTAGATTAATGAAATTTTGTGAATACCTCTGTCTAGGTGATATATTTAAGTGATTAACATTACAAGATCAGACGTTAATATGAGAGTGAGGTAAGCCACTGAAAATGTGCAATGCTGGTACATAAATCACCAGTGTAAACGCGAGAATTTTGAATTTAACCATACAAAAGTGCATATTATGTGTTGTACAGGTGCCGGATGTCGAGTTTGTCGGATGGACTTCCATACCTGTTGCACTTGCTCTGTCGGAACAGTGTGGTTTAACGCTGTTTGTCGTGGCACTGGAGTTGTCAAAATGGTTCAAATGGCTCTAAGCACTTTGGGACTTAACATCTGAGGTCATCAGTCCCCTAGACTTAGAGCTGTTCAACATAAATAACCTAAAGATATCACCCACATCCATGCCCAAGGCTGGGTTCGAACCAGCGACCGTAGCAGCACAGCCGTTCCGGACTAAAGCGCCTAGAACCGCTCGGCCACAACGGCCGGCTCACACTGGAGTTGTCATCTGATGATGTCTCCCCACATGTGCTCGACTGAAGACAGATGTGGCGATCGAGCAGGCCAAGACCGCATGTTGACACTCTGTAGAGCGTGTTGGTTTGAAACAGCGGTACATGGGCGAGAATTATCCTGTTGGAAAACACCTCCTGGAATGCTGTTCATGCATGGCAGCACAGTAGATCGAATCACGAGATTAATGTAGAATTTTGCAGTCAGGTTGCGAGGGACGACCACGAGTGTGCTGCTGCTGTCATACAAAACTACACCTCAGACCATAAACCCAGGTGTGGGTGCAGTCGGTCTAGCACACAGTTTGATTGCAGATCCTCAACTGGCCTCTCCCTAATCACCGCACGGCCGTGACTAGCACAAAGTCAGAACCAGCTTTCGTTGGAAAACACAACAGACCTCCAGCCTGATCTCAAATCAGCTTCTTCTTCACACCACTTAAGTCACAATCTGTGGTGCTTTGGGGTCAGTGGAATGCACGCTACAGGGTTTGTCTCAGACTTGTCCGTAAAGTAGCCTATTTGTAACAGTTCGTTGTGTCGCTGTGGTGCCAATTGCTGCTCAAATTTCTGCTGCAGATGCAGTACGATGCGCCGGATCCATACACCGAACACTATGGTCTTCCCTCTCGGTAGTGCTACGTGGCTGTCCTGAGTATCCCTGCAAAGTCTTTCTGCAATATCGCAGAAGAGACATTAAGCTTCTTACAACCATGTTACACGACCTCGTTGGAACGCCATGAGGTACTGATACTGGCGTCCTTTTCGCTTATTGTAGTTAAAGCAAACCTGATTTGCGTCCTCATAGTGGCGCTACTAGCTCCACTCTTATTCGACCGCAACTAAATTTAAAATAATCATCTTTCAGATGTAGAAACACGCCGACCAACTTTCGATTATGTCGCACAACTCTCTCTTGGTGGTGCGATTTTTTTCCGTCACTGTATTTAGCCAGTTTTGCGACAGTCAGTAAGTTCCATATCGCTAAAAATAGGCATAATACCAGAAAGAGTATTTGCACAGAACCTTTTCTTCTTTTTTCCTTTATTGATTTTCAATTCCCCCCGAAGGGGGCGGGCTGGTAGCAGCTTAGTACGCTGCTCTAACGCCTACAGACTTTTTCAAAAGCGGAAGAAGAAAAACAAGAAAAACAGGCGATAAAACGGTGACTTAAAGTGTAAAATGGCGGAAAAATGCGGAAAGTTAAAACAGAAAGCAAAGGGGTTGGCAATGTTAATAAAATACACAGAAATCAGAGAAGTAACAGAGTAGACACACAATTAAATCTGGTTTCTGTTCGCAAGAGATAAAAAAAATCACACCCAAAGACAGTATGATGGCCGTTCGCAACACTTCCCAAAAGGCACACAACACGGAACACTCGCTGTAAAACACTCACTGTAAAACACTGCACGAAAGTGGCGGCACAAAGAGGACACTCCCGAGCCAAGGGCAGATAGGAGGGGGGACCTGGAGGAGGGAGAAAAACAAGGAGGAGGAGAGGGAAAAACGAAGAAGGGGGGACCAAGGAGTGAGAGGACTCATAAGGGGGGAGAGGGGCAGGGCAGACGCGAGTGGGAATGGGTGTTGTGGGTTGGCAGGAGAGCCAACACAGTGTTCATAGAGGAAGCTGAAAGGCACGCGTTTTAGCTTACGCAGGCTGGCGTGTGGTCTGGAACAGGACAAGGAAATTAGAATTTAGAAAAACGGACGTACCTGGTGGAATACTTAACTTTAATCCATTAATGGTGAACGTCAGTCTGACGGTACATGATTAACAAGATCAATAGCAACTGATAATGGCGCCTTGGTAGGTCGTAGCAAATGACGTAGCTGAAGGCTATGGTAACTATCATCTCGGCAAATGAGAGCGTATTTTGTCAGTGAACCATCGCTAGCAAAGTCGGTTGTACAATTGGGGCGAGTGCTAGGATGTCTCTCTAGACCTGTAGTGTGGCGGCGCTCGGTCTGCAATCACTGATAGTGGCGACACGCGGGTCCGACGTATACTAACGGACCGCGGCCGATTTAAAGGCTACTACCTAGCAAGTGTGGTGTCTGGCGGTGACACCACAATGGGAAAAGGCAGAGGAGGGAAATGCAAAAGGATTTGGGGGAGAGAAGGGGGCAGAGAGAGGGGAGGTGGGGAAAATAGAGGATGGAAGGGGGGGGGAGAGGGAGCCTGGGAAAAGGACAGAGGAAAGGAGGGGGAGTAAGAATCAGAGTTGATAGGAGTGATAAATGGAGGGCGAGAGGGCATCATCTGGGAGGGGGAGTTGATGGAAGCCACCTTGGGAAAGGAGATGAATGGTGTAGAGATGGAGGGTAGGGGGGACACAACAGAGAAGGCTTGGCAGGGGGCAGGGATGGGAGAGGAAAAGAGCAACCAGGGGGTGAGGGGGATCAAGGCGGCGGGAGGTATAGAGGATGCGGATATGTTCGAGGAATAGGAGCAGATGGGGGAAAGGAATGAGGTCATAGAGGATCCGTGTGGGGGACGGGAGGCGTATACGGAAGGCGAGGCGGAGGGTTGCACAGAAAAGAACATTCAGTATTAATATGATTACTAGTTACGCTACAGAGGTGAACGCAGAAAGACTTTTTATGCAAATATCGAGAATTGTAATAAATTTCTATTGTAGCTCACAACAGAAGGGAGTCTTTCAATAAGTCGTTCAATAAGTAATGCCCCACAGCTTTTTAAACAGCCATTAATATACGTAGACAAACGTCCTTCTTGGTGCTTCACATTTGATGTTTGTTCTGTGCGACGGTGAAGTTTCGAACCGTTCTGACAGATGCAGAGCCATAGTACAGCGTCAAAATTCGTCTACATACGACTCACGTTACAAACATCGTGCTGTTATTGTTTTCTTGTCTGCAGAAAAAGAAACCGTGGTGAACATCCATACACGTTTTTGTGCTGTGTATGCCGATGCTGCAGTTGATAGGAGTATAGTTGAGCGATGGGTAAAGAAAGTCACAGCCTCAGGAAACTCAGATGCAGAGCTCCATGATCTACATCTACATCTACATACATTCTCCGCAATCTACCATACGGTGCGTGGCGGAGGGTACCTCATACCACAACTAGAATATTCTCTCCCTGTTCCAATCCCAAACGGAACGAGGGAAAGATAACTGGCTATAAGCCTCTGTACGAGCCCTGATCTCTCTTATCTTACCTTTGTGGTCTTTCCGCGAAATGTAAGTTGGCGGCAGTAAAATTGTCCTGCAGTCAGCCTCAAATGCTGGTTCTCTAAATTTCCTCAGTAGCGATTCACGAAAAGGACGCCTCCTTTCCTCTAGAGACTCCCACCCGAGTTCCTGAAGCATTTCCGTAACACTCGCGTGATGATCAGCCACGCTCGGGACGTCCTGTCACAGCCATTGCTCCAGGCATGCTGAATCGTGCGGATGGCATTATTCGTGCCGACCGGCGCATCACAACTCGACAATTGGTCTTATAGTTGTCGGTCAGCACTAGAAGTGCGTCTGCAATGACCGATGCAGTGAAAACACGCCTACGCCTACAGGAAAAGAGCTTTTACTAGCAGGGAGTACGTGCTCTTCCACAACGTTAGCGCACGGCCATAGAACGTGATGCAGACTAAGTAGAAAAATAGGACATGGACAATACGTGTTGGTGTATATTGTCATCAAATTCTAACTCTCAACAATAAATATGTTCTGAGTAAAAAAATGTGGGGCCTTACTTAATGAACGATCCGCGTACATCGTTTACTGAAATCGCAGGAGACGAATTTACGTAAATTTGACAGGTAACCAGTCGTTGTAGACAGTTTCGAGAAACGGGTCGATCGGAAAACGATGGAGAGTTTTCACATCAACGAAAAGTTAGTGTTAACGTTCGGATTCGACGTCACACTGTAGGCCTCTTTTCTAAGACAGTGTTACCATGGTTGATGGTAGGAGTGCTGACACGTAAGTTTCAGATTATCTGCGAATCCAGTATTGCTGGCAACTGATGGGTTATGCATGGGGATCGTATCAACCTGTACCGCATCAAAACAGCCTGAAGATGACGCAATGAAACGTTGAAACTGGTAGTGGCAAAATAAAATAAAATCCTAAGGACGGCTGCAGGTGTTTTTACATTTTGTCACGATAGTAAACGGCCGTCGTCCCAGAGACGACCTGTTTAAAGGATGGATATACAAAAGCGTGGCGCAATAATGTTGAACACATCAAAAACTGGAATTATTGTTCTTTCTCGAGATAGTATTGACAATACCATCACCAGCCTCTTGCGAGCTACAAAATAGGTATCTTTGCGTTCTCTGTTCGTTATTGTTGTTGAAACTGAGTTCAAAACAAGACAAAAAAGTGTCATTATAAGAGTGCATCGAAATTCATAAATCATTGTTGGCGTTGTGGTGTGTTAGTGCAGATGAGTACGGGAACGGAAATGTCAAGAATAAATACTATAATTTGTTGCTCATTAAATACGGGGAATGACTGCGAAGAGGGATGTTTTAAAAATCTGATTAATGCAAAGTGATTAATAAAAGCACATATAGACATTTATATCACTTACACTAATATAAGTCTTTGGTGCACCTATTATTGCAGGACGTTTTCAAATACTTAAAGGTGAAACTGGACTGTTCAATTTCAGGTCTTCAAAATAATTGGCAGCAGCAACGTATCGTCAAGAAATACATAAGCGCTGATTTGATGGAATTGCGTCTCTCACTTCAGTATTTTGTTTTTGGATCATAGGGATATGGGAGTCCGAAGAAATTTTTCCATGAACGGATGGGGGGGACGGGGGAAGAATGTGTGCTAGACTTCACAATTGCCACTTTTGGTAAAAATGAGTTGGTTAGTTTCGAGATGTATCAACAAGCAAATTTAGTATGTGGCACAAAGACTCATTACATCCCAGAGAAATGACGGTTATCCACTCAATATTTGCTACAAGCAAATTACTTTTATACTTAAAACCAACTAACAGATATACAGCATATAAGCGTAGACTTCCGCGACCATTGTCACAGTCAATAAAATTTTAACGGAAACGTCGGTAGCTTCACATATCGACAGTGTGGTAAAAAAACCATAAAAATTTTATTGACAGTTATAAAGCAATTGCCAAGGCCATAGTGCTACATTTGAACAAGCGAGAATTTTAGCGGAATCACGGAAAATCACTTCCAAAAGCATGGAATGGAAAAGGGGCTGGCAATTGGTTATATATGCAGACACCTATGTTGGCCACCATCACATAAAAAGTTATAGTAATTTTTGTTTCTGTTCAACCTCAATTCTCTCAACAAGTTGTCGTTGATCTGTCATGCTTCTTTAACCAATTTTTCATGACCCATTTTCTGTTGCAACAAAGTAGAGCAGTTACCACAGTAGCGGCGCCTTTCCCGTTCAATATTCCGATGACAATATTATTGAGCACCCAAGGAGGACCTCATTAATACCGCAGAATATTATTGTGCAATATTATTGATCGTCTATGTGCGCTTTAAACTGTAGGACCCCTTTCCTCGGTCCGCAGCTCGTGGTCGTGCGGTAGCGTTCTCGCTTCCCACGCCCGGGTTCCCGGGTTCGATTCCCGGCGGGGTCAGGGATTTTCTCTGTCTCGTGATGACGGTGTTGTGTGATGTCCTTAGGTTAGTTAGGTTTAAGTAGTTCTAAGTTCTAGGGGACTGTCCCATAGTGCTCAGAGCCAGAGCCAGCCCTTTCCTCGGTTGGATAACTGAGGTAGGTACTATTACTACTACTAATAATAATAATAATAATTTTATTATTGATGAATATGACTTTAATTAACCTCTACTACTTTTCTTCATTTACCAGCAAAAAATTAGTTTGTCGCCTTTTAAGCACTAATTTTTAAAATTACACGGTTTGCTCATCCGGTATATTTTTTTCTTTTATAGTAGATCGAACTAATACATTATCAAAGTTGAAAATATTGTCCACTTGACCGTGCGCTATGCGGGAAGTTTATATTTAAAGTTCTGACATATTTTCCGATTTTTGAAATATGGTTAAGGGAAAGAGAAATTTAATTCACAACTACTTTATTCTTAACGCTAAGTGAAATGAAAAATTACATCTGTGGTACTTGGCAGGTTCGGGCCGCAGATATTTTCATATCTTCATTTAATAGTACGTCCTCCACAGAGAAATTCGCGAAACGTGTCTCATAATGAACAAAGTTATTTGTCGAAATTTCACAAAAAAATTGTTTGTCACCCACTGAGCAACAATTTACTACAAAATATCCTAAATGTTCCTTCCAGGAAAATTCGATGACTTACATGTGCTTTGTACCTGACATGACATCCCAACCAATGTAAGTGTGTCGTAAAGTATATAATTCTTTTATTAACTTCACCTGCGAAATACTGTAGCCTCGCATATTGAAACTAGTTTCTCCCATACAGTTCACAAGTGTTGACAGCACGTTAAGTTGTACCGCGACCTTACAAAAAAAAAAAGTGAAACACACACACACACACACACACACACACACACACAAATAAAAATACACAGAGGCATTATCTTTTGCAAAAAATGTGAGAAGATGACATTCTTTACGTATTGACAACCAATCATTATATAATGTATGTCTTTGCGCCCCGCAAGGTTTCAGGTCATAAGTAATCTTTGCAGCGTAAATTGCCATATAAAAATATGATTGTCATAAACTGCATTAGTTTTCCTGGGATCGGAAGCGTTGTAGAGAAAGCTATGCTATAACGACTCCTCGACGAAGGTCGTTAGAGACAGGTCTCACGATCAATTGGGCAAGAATTTAGACATACTCAGCCGTAATTCCGAAATAGGAGTCATTGCAGCATCCGCATAGAGTCATTTTAGTAAATTTCGAGAAACGGTAGTTCTATAGGGAGATAAGGCCAACGAGGGATTGTAATTACTTAGCAGTTATAAGCAGTAAATAAGTTCGTACTTTATTTGGAATAACCCTCTGTGTACTGACTAAATTCGCAGTAGACATACAGTTGCAGATTGTGCCTGTCATTCTGCCATCAGAGAGCAGCAAAACTATTTGGGAAATTAGCTTTTGTTTGTGAGGCGACAAGTCGGGGAAGCTATCAAACATCAGTGTCATTTCATATGGACGTCACTAAAAGAGAGATCTCAAACGTCTGAGCCAACAAATGTGTCCACATTTATCATGCAGGCTGGTCATTTGCGCTCTTTGGCTCGGTTAAACAGAAGTGAATAAACATTGCGCCGATTAATTGTTGTTAAATACATATAGGAACAAAATATAGCCTAGTTCTAGCGTAAGCAAATAAAACAATCAAACCGTACTCAGTTAATGAAATCCCATTTTCTGCCATTTGTAACGCGTTTCCATATTACGTACACATCAGTGGATTGCGACCGAACGTAAAATATAGCCATTATAATTATGAAACGTAACAGGCTACTCTGTTTCATCCCTGCGATATTGAGATACGTTTTAAATTCTATTACCTAGTTTGTTGGTAGAACTTACCAAACAAATGCTTCGATGATATGCCTCACAGGAAAAAGAGCTAACAATGCGAATGAACTGATTTAGTCAATAAACCAATTGTAAAAATTGTTTGTTCTTCAGTTATGAAGAAAATACACCTTGTGACGAAAGAAGGTAACTCATAAAATATTGCTCCGAAGTATTTTCCATAAAATTACGTGGTTTGGATATGTAATAGCGAGTATACTATATCATCATAGTCATCATTGACCATTTGAAATCCACTGCAGGCCATAGGGATTTTCTGCATTTATGCATACAATTCGCGCTTACGCTGTTCTTATCTATGCCGTTACTACACTACAATCCTTCGTCTTAGCTTCCGTTGTGTATTCGCCTCTGTGTTTCACAGCTATTGATGTGCATGGGAGTTCTTCCTTTTGATTCGTCTACTATCCACTTGCTTGAAATAGGTCTGTTTTATTATACTGGGTATCACGTTTTCCCCAACATGTTGATCCCTCATCCCCTTCCTGGTTTACCTGTCTCTTCACTGCATGCTGAACAACCGACAGGCTTATAATGGTTTTTGCGTTAATGTTCTTGTCTCATGGTCGTCCGTAATACACCGAGATTGTAATCTTTCCGTCTGGCACATATGGAGCTCCAGGTCTGAAAATTCTATCTAATTATCTACCCAATCTTATTTGTATCATCGCGCTAGCTTTATTCTGTTTTCAGTGGTCAGTTTCTCCGCTCCTACAGCGTTTCCACGCGTCTTCTATTCCTCGGATCGAATTGGGTACCATGCGCGTCCCTGATTGTCGTTTCCGATAGAGATATGTGGAACCTCCACTGTCGCTAGGTAACGATACTGGGTGAGCAACCTATGACGAAGTGTTCAAGTGGACTAATTGTCCAATTAGCAGAGAGTAAGCCCTAAAGGGGTTAAGCGCTGTGGACTACCGCGGGATCCAAGCGCCGCTCGCTTGTCGGTAACTGCTAACTGAGTTTCATGCGGGCCTCCACACAATCGTCTCTCCTTGTTGCCAGATAAGCAGACGAGTTTACTTCGCCAGTGACCGTCGCACAGCGACTCTCTTTGAGATCAAGACACGCTTCCTCCCCTATTCGGCTTTCCCTTTGCCGTTAAACTGAGCGTGCAAAAGCTAATCTGCAGCTCGGATTTTACCACGAAATCCGGCCATGTAATTCTGCGTCCTTTCGTGGAACCACGGTCTCAAGGAGAGTGTTAACAGATAAGGACAAAATAACGGTAATCTCAAGCACAGTATTTCGCAGAAATCGACAGTGCATAAGAGGCCTAGTTACGGCCTGCAGAAAACGGTATAGTTTACTGTTAAACAAAATTATGCATATTAATGACTAGGCTGTTACACCGTGAACATCTTGACCGAAAGATATACAACTTATACACCAATATTTCCTCATCTGTGAGATATGGTGATTAAAATTTCATCCCAATGTGGGGTTACTTTCAGTACAGAAAAATTCATTCGAACAGATGAAGAATGCTGTGAGTACATTATGGCTTTTCGGGGTGTCTAGCGTTACTGGATCTTCTCGGGTGGAGATCGAAGCACAGCGTGCGCTTTGTTCGACTAGCTCTGACGAAGAGAAGCATAACAATTAATAATAAAATTTAGAAAATTCTGAGGAAGCAGAATTTTTTGTAATCTCGCTTAAAAAAAAGAAGGCGCAATTGCCGACAGGTAAAAAGTAATATAAATTCGTGGTTCCGTAAGAAGATTGATGCTTGAAGCATACAACTTCCACCGTTGTACCATAGTGAAAGTAGGGGAAAAAAGAAATTTGTGGCACAGTCTGACTACAGGAAGGGATCTGTCGACAGGACACTTCCGAGACATCAAGGAATCACCAATTTAGTATTGGAGGAAAGTGTGGCTGGTAAAAACTGTAGAGTGAGATTAAGATTCAGTGTTACATAGGTTATAATAGCACGGAGACGGAGAGGTGCATCAAACCAGTCTTCGGCATCAAGCCCGACACAAACAATAAATTCCATTAATCGTCTATGTAGCTGAGTGGTCAGCGCTACATAATATCACTCCTAAGGGCCCGGGTTCGATTCCCGGCTGTGCCGGAGATTATTCTCCGCTCAGGGACTGGGTGTTGTGTTGTCCTAATCATCATCATTTCACCCCCATCGACGCGCAAATCGCTGAAATGGCGTCAAATCGAAAGACTTGCACCCAGCGAACGGTCTACCCGACTGGAGGCACTAGCCACACGACATTTACATTTATTTATTTATTCATTTATTTAATTCCATTAAAATTACGAAACCCGAATGCTCTAGCAGAAAGGGGACGTAACTTTTCATTAAAATACTGTCTAATTTAGTTCTTTAGTAAATTATTTTGTGCACTATTAGTAGTGTAGTGAAATCGTGCAATTATATTTGAGTGAACTGCCTACCGCACTACTTCAAAAAGCTATAGAGACTGAATATTGCATTTTGGCTGATTCAGAATCTGTTGACACGTGGTTTCGAGTACTCCAGCCCAAGGGTACGTTAGAGCCAAAGGCCTAGTTTTCGACAACGTCAACAGGAAGACTTGCGTTATTCTGTGTGGTAAATCGGCAACCCATTTCGATGTGATCTTAAAACTAATCGCTTGTGTGTGCGCCCTCATTTCTTGTATAAGTTTCGCTGATGAGCAGTAGTTTGAACTCTAACGTTCTTTGACGATTTCGAGGCCTTGGCCTATTTGTGGCGACCGTTTCTGAGAAACGTTAACATTTCAGTTATGGAAACTGTTTGTGTGAAATTTTTCACTTTTTACCCATTGTAGGGACTTACATTTAGTTGTTTGAGGAAAAGTCAGTCCTTCAATTTACCCCCACTTGCAGAACACTTTTATTTTGAGCATTAGCGCTCCGAACTTTGCAAGTTGACACTGTTTTCTGCAATGTATGGAAGTTCAAGAGCCATCCTGTAAACATACATTATAAAATTTTGTTTTAAGCACTATTCCTCGTCCATATATTTCTGTTAATACCAGTGCAGGCTAATAACAGCCACCAATGAACAGAGTTTAACAGTTTTCATACCAACAATTCGTCCTGGTTACAGTATTTTATGGTAGTTGGCAGCTTAACTATGCAGTTATTTGTGCACTTTCATGTTATAGAGAGCAGCCTTTTTAATTACTTAACTGAAAACGATGGATGTAACGAAACCCATAACTTAGAGTACTCGAAAGTAGAATAGTTGCATTTCATTTCAGTCATACTTCACGCAATAGTTTACGTATGTTAGTGAAATGTTATCTAAAATTATTTTTGTAATGTGGACTCGTGCGTTTGTTCGAATACGGAATGTGGAAAAGCAAGAACAGATCGGTGGCATTAAGTTATACAGCAAAGAGACACGTTTCATATAGCTTCATTTACGCCATACATGTTTCGGAAGATTCGAACTTTCAAACATCTCCAATTGGCCTAAGGTATATCTTCGTGAATACAACGTTTTTGACGGCCTTATTTTGAATGCCGTTGCCGAATATTATTCATTAACTTTAAGCTCCTTTTTCGGCCTCTATACCAATGGTAAAAACAGATTTAGCTTCGCTTATGCCGCGTGACAGACATGCGTTTCTTCAAGTTTTATTTATAAAGGAACATTAGATGGCTGCATGGCGTGTGCTGCGTCGTGTATTAGTATATAAACATCATCGATTTAAATTTCGTCAGTGGATGCATGCTTTGCAAGGTGCAGATGGACGTGTGTTAATTAATGGGGGACGTTAGATGGCATCCGAACCGTTGATGCACTAGTATTCTCTGAATATACTTCATGTGAGAAGTAAAATGAAAAGTTAATAAATGTTACTGATTGTGCCTTCGCATTTCCTACAAAGCACTGCTGAATGTGTCAAACAATAATCGATATAAGATGACCGCCATTTTGAACTTTACCAGACGGTCAGTGATTTCAGCTAGCGTTTTCTACAAGTTACTATACGTCGATGAGATGCTTATAGGTATTACTTGCAGTGATAAGAATTAGGATTACTGTCACAAGCGAAATATATTATGGGTTGCGAATTAGTCTGGCAAATTCATATTTTGTCCCTTAGAAGCAGAAAAGAACTTTAAACTAGAATTACATTCGGCACGGGTACTGCCATGTCTATTAGTATGTCTTGGTGTAATGAAGTTATAACGTATAATAGCTAGGATAGCTATCTGTATTTGTAATTCCCGATTGAATCAAGTAACCTTAAGGTCTGTATTTAAATTACGCTAAATCGAACATGAAATCATTCTTCAACACCAGGACTGATGTTTCATTATGATAAAGCGAACTTTCTGTAACTCAATAGTAAATCGAAAAAAAATGCTAACGAGCCACGGCTACAGAGGCCATGATAATGACGTGCCGCAAACCGCAGTACAACACTGTGACTGCAGTGAGTTTTTTCACTGCTGTTGGTCTGCTCTTTCCTTTGCCGGCTCTCCCAGCCGCCAACGAGACAGTTCACGACGCCGGATGTCAATAGCAAGAAGTGGCCTGGCACGGCTTCTTCAGTTTCTCTCTAACCCAATTCACAGTATCGGGTGTAATTTATTCTTTCTGACTGTCAAACGAACTCTTGTTAAGGTACGCTTACTTGTGTGCGTGTACGTACTGCAATCGTTCCCTGGGTCAAAGGGTGTATCGAGCTCGGGCTCGAACTGCTTATTGCATTTGTCACCGACGTTTGATGTTTTCTCTGTTGCCTTGTACGTGCAAACAGACAGAGGAATTCAGTTTCATTAATTTCTTAAAACTTCGTTCTGGTGGAGCAAAAAGTACCCATTAACAAGAACTGCAATAACTGGATCTGAGTATTGGTAAATGACGTAAGATGCAAGCGAAAAATGAAAGAAACTGATGTGACTTCCACATATTTTAGTTTTGAGCTGATGTTTTCATTTCTGCGCTGAAAATTTGCATGATAATTTATATTTTCCCCAGTAATTATTCCCTCTACTTCAATTTCGCAATTAATCTATTTTCTCTCTTAATAATGGCTTTGCATAGAGTTTTTTTCCACTCCTATATGTCATATTTTATCTAATCTTTTGCTATTCTCCTGTAGAGCCCCGTCATTACCTCTAGTTTCCTCTCCAGTTTTCCATCTTTCACCGACGATTCAGTGCCAAATTAAATTACTCTTATGGTTCCTTTTACTGTTTATTTCTGCATTTTACTATAGGATGCACAGTCGTGTGGCTGAGGCTGTACATGTGCTAAATGTAAAGCAGAAATGAGAACTAGTTAAGTTTCAATGGTTAATTAATTGACATGCTAGGTTCGAATCCTGCCTCGGGCATGGATGTCTGTGATGTCCTTAGATTTGTTAGGTTTAATTAGTTCTAAGTTCTAGGCGACTGATGACCTCACAAGTTAAGTCGCATAGTGCTCAGAGCCATTTGAACCAATTGACATGCTAGAATATTTTGGCAGCTATAGAATCTTTGAACTAAGGAAGACATATGAAAAGCAAAACAAAGTCAGTACATGTTATTCTTTAGCAGAAGAGAGAATCACAATAACTGCACTGATATTGAGGGAAAAAGAGGACAGGACAGAAGAGAGTACTGGATAAAAATGAATTAATTCTCTCTCACTAGTGTCTGGTAGGTCTTCCACCCAGAATAGACATAGCGTTTGCATCCCTTTTCCGTGTTTCGTAATTACATAAGGTCAATTAGCTCCCACAAGTAGCTCTGAATATAGTATTGCCATGGCAACCGTCGTATGTATGCCGCTAAATCTTCCCCATCTTCTTGTATCGTCACTGAACAACACAGCAAATTTCAGTGAATACAAAAATAATAATTATATTAGTCTGTTTACAGATACTCTGTGTCATACCTGTCTTGTTTGATAGGTGGCGTACATTGCTGAGCGGAAAAATACTCTTGCTTTATTCATAAACTTTCACAAAGTATTTTGAGTCTCCTTAAGGAAATGTTCAGTTCACGTAATAGTGATTTAGCAAATGTCACTTATTTCTTAGGCTCCACACCTTTTTTTAATGCGAGCACTTTGGTCTTGATCTTACATTCTTATTTTCCCTCTTAGCTCTTGTACTAGTGAGACATACGCACGGTGCGTTTAATATCAGTGCGCGTGCTGCCCGTGTGTAGAATGAGGTAGGCGCGCGACCTCTCTGAGTTTCGCCGATCGCTGATTGTGAGGGTCGGCAGGCTGGGCACGATTATTTCGGAAACTGCACGACTTGTCGGGTGTTCGGAAAGTGTTGTGGTGGTTTCAACACGTGGCGATTGGTGAAGCCTCGTCCAGACGTCTTGGGGCTGGTTGATCACCCCTCATTACATACGAGTATGTCGCTCGTCGTAGGCTGAGAAGACCGATAAAACAGGACAGCCGGTGAACTGTAGCGGAACTAACTTCAGACTTTAATGCTGGGCAGAGTACAAGTGTGTCTGAACACACAGTGCATCGAACACTCCTAATGATGGGCCTCCGCAGCCGACGACTCACGCGTTTGACTGTGTCAACACCACAACATCGTCAGCTACAACTGAAACAGGCACGTGAACAACGGCACTGGTAGTTGTTGCAGCGGTAGAGCATTGCATGGTCTGATGAACTCCCATATCTTGTTCATCATGGCGATGGGAGGGCGCCAATCCGTCTCGTCCAGGGGAACAGTTCCTAGACATCTGTAGTGTGGGACGAAGACAAGCTGGCGGCGACTCCATTATGCTCTGGGAACGTTCATGTGAACGTCCATGGGTCCACTGGAACTCGTGCATGGTACCATGATGGCCAAGGAGCATCATACACTCGTTGCAGACACAAACATCCCTACATCATGGCCATGTTTCCTGACGGCAGTGGCAATTTTCAACAAGATAACGCTCCATGTCACAAGGCCAGGAGTGTAATGGAATGTGTTAGATGAGTGCAGTGCCGAGTTCCAATTGATGCGCTGGCCCCAAAACTCGCCAGATCGGAACCCGATCAAACGCATATGGGAGGTGACAACGAGGCGTCAGAGCTCATTCACCCCCCCCCCCCCCCCCCGGCCTCTCTCCGGAATTTATTGCTGACTTGATTGCAGATGTGGTGCCAGCTACCTCCAGCGACCTATCAAGGCCTCATTCCTTCCATGCCATCACGCGTCGCTGCTGCTGTCCGTGCCAAAGGTGGCTATTAGATAGGTAGTCAAAATGTTCTAGCTGATCAGTGCATAGCCGTCTATAGGGATATGAGGAAGCGCTGCCATACAGACGTTTACAAATTCGCGTTGTAGACATGCGAAGCAGCAGCACTCAGCGTACAGAAACTGTTCGGAATACAGTAATAAGGCATTTGTACATTATGCATATTTCTTTGTACGACTGTTTCATTATTTAAAAAGTGTTTTCAATAATACATCGAAATGAAAGGTTTTCTATGTTAAACTACAAACACAGCTCAATTTATTTAGTTCCTAACAGAGAATTGGCATAATTTATACCTGGGCAATGCCTGGCTTGTCAGCTAGTAACTTGCATAAATTGTGCGCTCGTTGATTTTGCTTCCATTGTCAATTCATTTATTGTCAATTCTCGAAATGATAGTTCAACTAAAAATAAATGTAAATGCCTTGTGGCTAGGGCCTCCCGTCGGGTAAACCGTTCGCCTGATGCAAGTCTTCCGAGTTGACGCCACTGCGGCGACTTGCGTGTCGATGGGGATGAAATGTTGATGACAAGGCCAACAGAACAGCCAGTGCCTGAGCGGAGAAAATCTCCGATCCAGCCGGGAATCGAAGACGGTCCGTTAGGTATGATAGTCGCGCTGACCACTCAGCTACGAGGGGCGGACGTAGTTCAACTAACTATCCGAGAGTCATCACTCCCATGACTTTCATAGCCAGTAGCACAGAATATCACTCTACTAGCAAGAAACGGTTAGCAGTATCGAGAAAGGAGAAAGATATGTTGGTCCTGCCTTAAGCTATTGACCCCACTGTAGAAAGGTCGTAATAATGTACAATATTGTAATAAAGAAGCCGTTATGTAGTCACTCGACAAACTTCGCCATCAGTAAAAAAGCAAAGAACTGATAAAGTAGTTGGTGTGGCTTTCAGTCCAAAGACTCGTTTGCTGCAGCTCTCCATGACAGTATATCTTGTGCAAGTCTCTTCATCTCTCTGCAACCACTGCAGCCTAAACCCGTTTGAACCTGCTTATTGCAAGTGAGCGTTGGACTCCCTTATTTCCCACACATCCCCTCATTACTAAACTGTGTGATTCCTTCATACCTCAGGACATGTCCTGCCAACAAATCCCTTCTATTAGTTAGACTGGTGAAATTTCCTTTTTCCCAGTTCGGTTCAGTACTTCCTCATTAGATATTTGAACTAGCCATACAATCTTAAGCATTTTTACGTACAATCCCATCTAAAAAGCTGCTATTCTTTTTGTGTCTTAACACCTGTTGACATCTCGTTAGCTCAAAAGTAAGATTTGACATTTGTTTGATAGTTTATTTACTCTGATCCTATATGTCTACATAGTTAGCTAAGCAACGATAATGTAATATTTCGCTTGTTGCATTTCGAGGAAATTATATCTTTGGTCTATGTTTTGTTGTGTATATGTAATATCCCTTTTTGGTGTTCCAGAATGTCAGTAAAGTATTCCAGATAATATTGTTGTCCAAATTGTGTGTTTTTGAGTATTTCGTCTGGATAGTCTTTATATATCTATCCTATTCATCGAGTATGTTCGTAGTGAGTAAATACTACTCAGAATACCGAAAGACATACCATGAACATACTTGAAGAATTGTCTAATATACACACACACACACACACACACACACACACACACACACACACACACACAAAAGGACTATACAGGTTATTGGTAGTTGGAAGCTCCAATGTTAGACGCGTAATGGGGCCCCTTAGGCATATGGCGGTTAAGGAGGGGAAGAAATCCTGTGTGCACTCCGTGTACATTCCGGGTGGAGTAATTCCTGATGTGGAAAGGGTCCTTCCGGATGCCATGAAGAGCGCAGGGTGCAGCCAGCTGCAGGTGGTGGCACATGTCGGCACTAATGACGTGTGTCGCTTTGGATCTGAGGAAATTCTCTCTGGATTCCAGCGGCTATCTGATTTGGTGAACGCTGCCGTTCTTGCTTACGAGATGAAGGCAGACCTCACAATCTGCAGCATCGTTGACAGAACCGACTGCGGACCTTTGGTGCAGAGCCGGGTGGAGGGTCTGAATCAGAGGCTCACAGTTTTTGCTGCAGATTTCTTGACTTGCGCCATCGGGTGGTGGGGTTTCGGGTTCCGCTGAATAGGTCAGGCGTTCACTACACTCAGCTGGCGGCTACACGGCTAGCGGAGGCTGTGTGGCGTGGACTGGGCGTTTTTTTAAGTTAGAAGACCTCGGGAAAGTACGGGGTGGGCTGCAATCTCAAAGGGTGCATGGCAAATACAGGACATGCTTGGATCAAGGAACAGTCGGAATTGTAGTTGTAAACTGTTGTAGTTGTGCTGGGAAAGTCCCGGAGCTTCAAGCGCTAATAGAAAGCACAGAAGCTGAAATCGTTATAGTTACAGAGAGCTGGCTAATGTTCTGCAGAAATTTTTACGAAGTCTCAGAAGGTGTTCAGGAAAGATAGGTTAGGCAGGATTGGTGGTGGAGTGTTTGTGTCTGTCAGTAGTGGTTTATTTTGTAGTGAAGTCGAAGTAGATACTCCGTGAGAATTGGTATGGGTGGAGGTTATACTTAACAGCCGAACTAAGTTAATAAGTGGCTCCTTCTACCGACCCCCAGACTCTGGTGATATAGTTGCTGAACAGTTCAGTGAAAATTTGAGTCTCGTAACAAAGAAATACCCCACTCACACGGTTATAGTTGGTGGGGACTTCATCCTTCCCTCGCTGTTGTTGTTGTTGTGGTCTTCAGTCCTGAGACTGGTTTGATGCAGCTCTCCATGCTACTCTATCCTGTGCAAGCTTCTTCATCTCCCAGTACCTACTGCAACCTACATCCTTCTGAATCTGCTTAGTGTATTGATCTCTTGGTCTCCCTCTACGATTTTTACCCTCCACGATGCCCTCCAATAATAAATTTGTGATCCCTTGATGCCTCAAAACATGTCCTACCAACCGATCCCTTCTTCTAGTCAAGTTGTGCCACAAACTTCTCTTCTCCCCAATCCTATTCAATACCTCCTCAATAGTTACGTGATCTACCCACCTTATCTTCAGCATTCTTCTGTAGCACCACATTTCGAAAGCTTCTATTCTCTTCTTGTCCAAACTACATTTTATATCCTCTCTACTTCGACCATCATCAGTTATTTTACTCCCTAAATAGCAAAACTCCTTTACTACTTTAAGTGTCTCATTTCCTTATCTAATCCCCTCAGCATCACCCGATTTAATTTGACTACATTCCATTATCCTCGTTTTGCTTTTGTTGATGTTCATCTTATATCCTCCTTTCAAGACACTGTCCATTCCGTTCAACTGCTCTTCCAAGTCCTTTGCTGTCTCTGACAGAATTACAATGTCATCGGCGAACCTCAAAGTTTTTACTTCTTCTCCATGAATTTTAATACCTACTCCGAATTTTTCTTTTGTTTCCTTTACTGCTTGCTCAATATACAGATTGAATAACATCGGGGAGAGGCTACAACCCTGTCTCACTCCTTTCCCAACCACTGCTTCCCTTTCATGCCCCTCGACTCTTATAACTGCCATCTGGTTTCTGTACAAATTGTAAATAGCCTTTCGCTCCCTGTATTTTACCCCTGCCACCTTCAGAATTTGAAAGAGAATATTCCAGTTAACGTTGTCAAAAGCTTTCTCTAAGTCTACAAATGCTAGAAACGTAGGTTTGCCTTTTCTTAATCTTTCTTCTAAGATAAGTCGTAAGGTTAGTATTGCCTCACGTGTTCCAACATTTCTACGGAATCCAAACTGATCTTCCCCGAGGTCCGCTTCTACCAGTTTTTCCATTCGTCTGTAAAGAATTCGCGTTAGTATTTTGCAGCTGTGACTTATTAAACTGATAGTTCGGTAATTTTCACATCTGTCAACACCTGCTTTCTTTGGTATTGGAATTATTATATTCTTCTTGAAGTCTGTGGGTATTTCGCCTGTCTCATACATCTTGCTCACCAGATGGTAGAGTTTTGTCATGACTGGCTCTCCCAAGGCCATCAGTAGTTCTAATGGAATGTTGTCTACTCCCGGGGCCTTGTTTCGACTCAGGTCTTTCAGTGCTCCTTCCCTTGCTATGTTGGCAAAAATACTTGTTCAAAACCGGTGGTGGGCAGAAAACATCTTCCGAGATTGTCCTAAATGCTTTCTCCGACAATTATTTCGAGCAGTTAGTCCACGAACCCACGTGAATTGTAAATGGTTGCGAAAACACACTTGACCTCTTAGCCACAAACAATCCAGAGCTAATAGAGAGCATCATGACTGATACAGGGATTAGTGATCACAAGGTCGTTGTACCTAGGCTCAATACCGTTTCTTCCAAATCCACCAGAAAAAAACGCAAAATAATTTTATTTAAAAAAGCGGATAAAGTGTCACTAGAAGCCTTCCTAAGAGACAATCTCCATTCCTTCCGAACTAACTATGCAAATGTAGACGAGATGTGGCTCAAATTCAAAGATATAGTAGCAACAGCAATTGAGAGATTCATACCTGGTAAATTGGTAAGAGATGGAACTGATCCCCCATGGTACACAAAACAGGTCCGAACGCTGTTGCAGAGGCAACGGAAAAAGCATGCGAAGTTCAGAAGGACGCGAAATCCCTAAGATTGGCTAAAATTTACAGACACACGAAATTTGGCACGGACTTCAATGCGAGATGCCTTTAATAGGTTCCACAACGAAACATTGTCTCGAAATTTGGTAGAAAATCCGAAGAAATTCTGGCCGTATGTAAAGTACACAAGCGGCAATACGCAGTCAATACCTTCGCTGCGCAGTGCCGATGGTACTGTTACCGACGACTGTGCCGCTAAAGCGGAGTTACTGAACGCAGTTTTCCGAAATTCCTTCACCAGGGAAGACGAATGGAATATTCCAGAATTTGAAACACGAACAGCTGCTAGCATGAGTTTCTTAGAAGTAGATACCGTAGGGGTTGCGAAGCAACTCAAATCGCTTGATACGGGCAAGTCTTCAGGTCCAGATTGTATATCGATTAGGTTCCTTTCAGATTACGCTGATACAATAGCTCCCTTCTTAGCAATCATATACAACCGCTCGCTCACCGATAGATCTGTACCTACAGATTGGAAAATTGCGCAGGTCTCACCAGTGTTTAAGAAGGGTAGTAGGAGTAATCCATCGAAAAACAGACCTATATCATTGACGTGTGTTTGCAGTAGGGTTTTGGAGCATATACTGTGTTCAAACATAATGAATCACCTCGAGGGGAACGATCTATTGATACGTAATCAGCATGGTTTCAGGAAACATCGTTCTTGTGCAACGCAGCTAGCTCTTTATTCGCACGAAGTAATGGCCGCTATCGACAGGGGATCTCAAGTTGATTCCGTATTTCTAGATTTCCGGAAAGCTTTTGACACCGTTCCTCACAAGCGACTTCTAATCAAGCTGCGGGCCTATGGGGTGTTATCTCAGTTGTGCGACTGGATTCGTGATTTCCTGTCAGGAAGGTCGCAGTTCGTAGTAATAGACGGCAAATCATCGAGCAAAACTGAAGTGATATCAGGTTTTTCACAGGGAAGCGTCCTGGGACCTCTGCTGTTCCTGATCTATATAAATGACCTGGGTAACAATCTGAGCAGTTCTCTTCGGTTGTTCGCAAATGATGCTGTAATTTACCGTCTAGTAAGGTCATCCGAAGACCAGTATCAATTGCAAAGCGATTTAGAAAAGATGGCTGTATGGTGTGGCAGGTGGCAGTTGACGCCAAATAAGGAAAAGTGTGAGATGATCCACATGAGTTCCAAAAGAAAACCGCTGGAATCCGATTACTCGATAAATAGTACAATTCTCAAGGCCGTCAATTCAACTAAGTACCTGGGAGTTAAAATAACGAACAACTTCAGTTGGAAAGACCACATAGATAATACTGTGGGGAAGGCGAGCCAAAGGTTGCGTTTCATTGGCAGGACACTTAGAAGATGCAACAAGTCCCCTAAAGAGACAGCTTACACTACAGTCGTTCGTCCTCTGTTAGAATATTGCTGCGCGGTGTGGGATCCTTACGAGATTGGATTGACGGAGGACATCGAAAGGGTGCAAAAAAGGGCAGCTCGTTTTGTATTATCACGTAATAGGGGAGAGAGTGTGGCAGATATGATACGCGAGTTGGGATGGAAGTCATTAAAGCAAAGACGTTTCTCTCGCGGCGAGTCTATTTACGAAATTTCAGTCACCAACTTTCTCTTCCGAATGCGAAAATATTTTGTTGAGCCCAACCTACATAGGTAGGAATGATCAAAATAAAATATGAGAAATCAGAGCTCGAACAGAAAGGTTCGTTTTTCCCGCGCGCTGTTCTGGAGTGCAATGGCAGGGAGATAGTATGATTGTGGTTCGATGAACCCTCTGCCAAGCACTTAAATGTGAATTGCAGAGTAATCAACAACCCACAGTTTTAAACGTTAATATTATTTGGAAAATTTTATTGACATACTGGAACACGAAAAGGGATATTACATATGGGCAACAAAACATACTCAGACCAAAGATATAATTCCCAGCAAAACACAATCAGTGGAATATAACATTCACTTTGCTTAGCCAGCTATACTTTGTGAACATATAGCAACAGAGTAAACGAAGAATCAAATCAGTGGACAAAATGTATACCACACGTTGATAATTACATGTCACGTAGTCTCTACGAGTTAGACCATGACAGTTTACTATAGATGCAGTATGGACGCTAAATGAGACGTATAGGGTAAGTACCGTTGTACTATTCTACTGTATAGCTATTCAGATGTTCAACTACCATATGTGTTGATAATTTCACCAACTTGACAACTGTAATAAAGCCGCCCAATAGCCTTGTAATAAAGAACATTAAACTTATTGCAGCTAGTCTTATCAGTAATTTGCAGCCATAACTTATTAAATAGATCGATAATTTTACAAAAGTTAGCATTTGCCGTTTTTGAATTGGAATTATTTCACTCCTTCAGAAGTCTTCACGTCTTGCACATGACATGCATTGATTTTCTGGTGCTCACGCCCTTTATGCACCGAATCAGGCCTGGTAATAACACTGGAGGCGATCAACACTATCGTACTCTGGTGGGCGTTGTACCTGATCATTTATGTACCTGCCGATGACGTGTACGTGTCCGAAGTTCCATTACATCCTATGATGTCTTCTAGGTGCCTCACATTTCTTGTCGGGCATTGTAGTTTACTTATTACAGATGCTATATATGCACCTGCTGAACTGTGTTTTTCGTCAGTCGTTACTCCTTTTATAATGCTAAGAGGCAATGACGAAACGGAAATACAAGGATCGTTCAACAGTGCGATTAAAATTCAAATTAAAGGGATATCAATGTTAAGATTTGCTAATGACGCAGCTATCCTCAGTGAAAGTTAAGAGAAATTACAAAATATGTTGAATGCAGTGAACCGAGTAATAAGTACAGAATAAGAATTGAGAGTAAATCAAAGAAAGGCAAAATTAATGAGAAGTAAGAAATGAGAAGAGAGAGAAAATTATCAGAATTTGTGATCACGAAGAAGAAGACGTTGAAGAATTCTGCTGCCTAGTCAGCAAAATAATCCATGACGGACGGAGCAAGGAGGACACGCAAAGAAGACTAGCACTGACAAAAACCGAATTCCTGGCCAAGACTATTAAACGTAGGACTTAATTTCATGAAGAAATTTTTGAAAATGTAAGTTTGAAACATAGCATTGTATGGTAGTGGAACACAGTCTGTGAGAAAAACGAAGCAGCGGAGAATCGAAGGAATTGAGATCTGGTGTTACAGAACAATGTGAAAAATAAGGTGGTCCGATAAAAAGGTGAGGAATGAGGAGTTCTCCGCAAAATCAGCGAGGAAACGATTATACGAAAAACACTGACAAGAAGGAGAGGGTAATAGGACTTAATACGTTAGGGAGTAACTTCCGTGGTACTATAGGGAACTGTAGAGAGTCAAAACTGAAGAGGAAAACAGATAATGGAATGTATCAGCAAGTAACTGAGGTTGTGGTGGTAAAAATTCTTCTGGGTATTATGCCGCGTCATTGCTAAAAACTAACAACAATAATAAACTAAAACCGACGTTTCGGCCGAATTGCAACAGCCTTCCTCAGGGCACGAATGGTTTTGCATGGGGTTAGGTGCTTCTATTTATTACAGATTATCGGTGTTTGACGTCATTGTTGTAAATCTTTTAATTGGCCCTCTAACATGATTAGCTAGTCATGTAAAGGAAGATGGAAGGAAAGAGGCTATACGTGGATGTCCATGTCGTCAACGATTGGTAGCTGTCCGCCAATCAGCGTTCGGCTTCTGGTCGGCAAGTTTCCCTCCTGGTGTGCGCGGAAGTGGACTGACAGTTGCTCTACGGCTGTTTATGCAGATACGTCCGTGTCCCGTGTAGCTTCTGCCCCGCGACCGCTCGCGGCCCGTTGGACTGGGATGGCCGGCAGCCAGGACACCGGGAGTTTGTAGCCATCTTCTCTGTTGATGTTGTCAGGCTGTTTAAAAATTTCGATTGCCTCCCGTATTCGGATCCACGAATTCTTTCGCCAGTACTCTTGCTTCCTGGAACCTGATAGGTTGTCCACAGTTACGGAGGTGTTCCGCTATCGCAGATTTATTATGTTGTTGTAATCGTACATAGCGTTCGTGTTCTGCTACTCATAAGCTGCCAGGTCTCCCTCTTTCTCCTATGTAGGCAGCTCCGCACTCTCACCATAGTTCGTAAACACCTGCAGTGTTAAGACTGTTGACTACGTCCTTGGTGGAACCTACCATTTCGTGGATCATGTGACTGCTTCGAAAAATCGGTCTGAAACCTCGTCGGCAGAGGACGTTGCCTAGCCGTTCACTGACTGAGGTTGTAGGTTGCAAGTGCTACTCTGCGATGGAAAGGTTCACACAGGAGAGAAATTCGTGGCGGGCGGCATCAAACTGGTCTGAAGACTGTTGACACAAAACAGAAAAAAAGACTTCTCGATAGTCATTTTGCCTCGCATCATTCGCGAATGGAACAGAAAAGGGGGAAAACAACAGTGCTCTAGTACTGTGGCAGTACCCGTCGCCACTCACTGAGGCGTGTTACTAGTAGCAGCCTACGGCACACCTCAAGATGGTCTGCAGAACAGAGATGTAGATGAAGTGAAACTCTGAACCTAACTTTTGTGTGTCTGTGGTACCAGTTCTATTAAGCCTAATAAGATAAGTCGACAAGTGTCCGC
The DNA here is from genome assembly GCF_023898315.1 of Schistocerca nitens. Classification (NCBI taxonomy): domain Eukaryota; kingdom Metazoa; phylum Arthropoda; class Insecta; order Orthoptera; family Acrididae; genus Schistocerca; species Schistocerca nitens. The sequence continues at coordinate 290,661,598 of NC_064614.1, read as the reverse complement.
TTCATAGCTAGGCCATCTATTGTTATGAAAAAAAAGTAACCTTGCTCTTCTCTCCCCCCCCCCTCTCCTCTCTCTCAATCGCCCTCTCTCTCTCTATCTATCTCTTTCTATTGCATTCGTCCACTTAGTCCACAATCTGAACGTCTGGAAGTCAGGCGGCGGTAGGATCAATTTTCGTTTACCGCCAGTGCCCATAGAAGCAGGAGCGAGGATGTCCTCTAGACTGGATGAGACAGTTGTTGCTTTGTTGACAGGAGTCGAAGTTTACCCCATATACGGGCAGCCCACTCATCGAATGTGCTCAGTCCGATTCTGTCTTTTTTTTCTGAAAACACATTGGGACATTCATATTTGGTAATTGGTAGTACCTTTACTAGTATCTGGACTTCCTTTATTTTATCATACGGATCTCGAATAAATTGTGATGTACTTATGTTATTTCATGGTACCAACATTTTTAGTGTTAACAGTCTTAAAAGCTTCTAGGGTCGAAACTACTGACAAGGAAAACTTAAATGAAGCTATATATCACAACCATCAGACCAGTCCTAACCTGTGGAGCAGTAATACGGAGTTTAAATGAAAGGAAAAACACCCGTCACAAGCATTTGAACACAAATTTTGTAGGAAAATCTTTGGTCTAAATTATGGTAACGAATCTCAAAGATGGAAGAGAAAAAATACACAGAAATCCTCATGTTATCGCAACAGGCAACAATAATGAGCTTAAGAAATTCTGTAAGACATCAGGGTCAGGTCACCTGGTGAGACTGAAAGACCATGTGATTTCAATAATATTCATGGAGAAGACATTTGGTGATACCTCAATGGGGAGACCAAGGTGTACTAGAACTGAAATGAAAGTAATATGCAACAGGATGGGCACAAATAATTGGCAGATATTAACATAAAATAGAGACATATTCAGGTTTTCTTATAAAATGTATTTTAACCATCAGTTGTTTACTTACCCCATTAGTCAGCTACATACTGGATGATGGATAATAACCGAAACCGGTAGGCGACTAATAAGACAAATATACACCTGATGGTTGAAATACATTCTTTAAATACTTTACGGGTATTGAACCCCACCTCACGGAAATATTACACATATTCAGGTAACATGTGAGATGGCACTGGACGCTTCGAGTTTCTTAGACGAGAAGAAGAAGAAGAAGATGAAGTCTGACTAACCGGACGCGGAACAAATTCCCCTCTTTTGTCACACTTTTCAGGTCAGAGTAGCTCTTGCACGATACGTGTGTGTGTGTGTGTGTGTGTGTGTGTGTGTGAAATCTTATAGGACTTAACTGCTGTCATCAGTCCCTAAGTTCCCACTACATAACCTAAATTATCCTAAGGACAAACACACACACCCATGCCCGAGGGAGGACTCGAACCTCCGCCGGGACCAGCCGCACAGTCCATGACTGCAGCGCCCTAGACCGCTCGGCTAATCCCGCGTGGCCACGATAAGTCCTCAATTTGTAGGATGTATTCCAGTCTATGTCTTCCCCTATAGCTTTTACCCTCTGTAGCACCCAGTATAAACACAGAAAATATTCTCTGATGTCATAACACATGTCCTCTTATCCTGTATCTTCTGCTTGCCAGTGTTTCCCCATATCTCCTTCCTCTAGATTTTACGAAGATCGTCCTCATTTCTTTTCAGTTGGTCTAATTAACATCCTTCGCTAGCCACACACCTGGAACACTTATTTCCTTGCCTAGTTGTTTTCCGCTGTCCATGATTAACTACCATTGAATGCTGTGCCCCAAAGCACAAACTCAGCACTTCATTCCTCAAGTTAAATCTTATGTTTCATACTAGTTGACTTTTAATGGCCGGGACTGCCCTCTTTACCAGTGCTAGTCTGCCTTTTATGGTCGCTGCTTCGTCTATCATATGTTACTTTGCTTCCAAGTTTGCAGAACTCCTTAACTTCGTGCTCATCAATTTGGATATTAAATTAATAGCTGTTCTCCTTTCTTCTACTCATTATGTTTAATCTCAGTCCATTTTTTCTTTCCTTTTCTTATTCCATTCAACATGTCCTGTAATTTTTTTTACTTTCATGTAGGTTAGTAAAGTCATCGGCGGATCTTCCTATTGAAAACTTTTCTCCCTGAATTCCGATCCCACTCCTGAATTTTTTTATTTCCATAATTAATTTTTCGATCTTGAGATAAAACTACACGACCAAAGACAACACCTCTATCGTATACCTCTAGCAATTTGAGCACTTTGGTTTGGAGCTCCTGTTCTTGTTGTTCTCCCTCCGTACTTGCAAATACTGTATATTACTCGTCTTTTCCTATAGTTTATTTTTGTTTTTCTCGGAATTTCGAATTTTGTTTTTTTCCAGGTCGGCATATTTTATGAACTTTTTGTATGTTCATTCTTGTGATTGGAGACCTGGAAGACGTCGGCCGTTCAGTAATGTAATACAGCGAAACACCTACAGCAGTCCTTATGATGTCGGCTTTTGTATGGCTACCAGTTTCGGTTCTTCGGTATACCAACTTCACGACATAGCAGATACTGACGGGGGTTAACACAATCCGTATACACGATGCGTCAGTGGCCAACATCCATAATTGGATTTCGTAGACTGCCTGTAACCGGAATGTTGTCTCTCCAACCACAAACTGCCAACTTGATAGTTGATGGTTGGAGAGATGACATTCCGGCAACAGGTATCTGGACTACATTCTTTGCATCGGACACGTCTGAATCACTGCTCTGACCAATTCGCTGAGCACTAAAGCTGCCGAAGTTTCATTCCTTAATTAAAAGTATGATTCAAAACCTCTATTCGGAAGTCATGTTTCAGTGTTTCCATTTAGTGATTCCATAATTTTTCTTGATTATATCAGGGAAATTCAAGAAATGACTCTCCGATGGTCTTGTTGAAATTGTTATGATCTATCCACATTAACCGTAGGTCTCACTTGACTTTTAAATCCGCGTTTCACTTGATTCGAGTTTCATCACATTAGGGTAAGGCCGTAATTGTCTCCTTTGAAAGACTGTGTGCGATTCCCATTCCTCTGTGTTCTACTGGTCGTCCTCCGTTTATAATTTCATCCGTTTGGTTAAGAAGCAAAAAATTTTTTTACCTTCCTTCTTTTTAACGAGTCTTTTTGCTTCACAATGACGAATTTTAATAGTTCATCTGTTTCGTGGAGTGCAGTGAAAAAGCACGCCTCTTTCCATTTTGTGCTTTCTAGGAAGCAACTTATTTGACCATTGATATCTTCGCAGTCTTAACGTCAAATTTTTTTGGGAAAGTGTCAACAAAATTACAGTGCACACTGTGCGATCTCCAGCATGCCGGCCGCCACAGAAATGCAAAATAACTTCTCTACGAAAACGCAAGGTTGACTCATTTCTGTGCACCCAAAAGGAATTCATGAAACAAGACTGATACAATGAATCCAATGAAGACACAAAACCTAAAAATGAGTCCGTGATCATACTGAGGCACCTTATCTCACACAGCCGCCTTGATCAGACAAACTTTTACACTTCACTATAACCGGTTTTCGCTACTTTCATCTTCAGATCATAAAATATTCTGATGTAGGTATCAACGTCAAATTATACATGTAGGTACACAGTAACTGCTCAATGCTGTTAGGTTTAAAGCTCTTCATTTTCCAGTTTTGTCTAGTCATTTAGGTTCATGAAGCTGTCCAGTGTCAACTATGCAACAGTGTTTTGGCATGGACGTATAGAATGTTAATGACTGAAAATCTTATTCATATTACTTGGAATTCCGGGCATTCTTTTCGTATTCAGTAAACGAACTGCAATCGTTGTTACCTTTACCGGCCTGAACAGATCACATAAGAATGCTTTATAGACTATGGATACATAGCAGCACAACATTTCGGTCTGTGATTGCGAGAGATACACAACCATCATCTTCCCTGTATGCGAGATGGCGGGAGTCAAAGCATGATTATTATAGAATTTTTGGAAAACTGCTAATTCTTGAAAACATTACTTCAGTTTTCCGTGTACGAGATAGTAAGTGCCTGGGATCAGTAATAACAAGGCATTCACTGGGTAGTAGAACACTTTTTTCTTGGCCAGCTTCTTTTGAAAAATGAAAAATTTGTTGTAAGACATCGTGGAATATTCCCGCTTCAGCTCCTATTGTTTCATGAAGTCCCGATAGGTGACGGCGCTATAGATAGCCCTCAACATGGCATCTGTAACAGAAATGCGTTCCAAGCAGAGAGCTATCATTGATGTTCTTTTGGTGGAAAAGCAGAGAACCGCAGATATTCTTAGGCACTTGCTGATGTCTACGGCGACCTGGCAGTGAACAAAAGCACGCGGACTCGTTGGGCGAGGCGTCTGTTATCACCGCTACAAGGTCGAGCAAACCTGTGCGATCTCCAGCATGCCGGCCGCCACAGAAATGCAAAATAACTTCTCCTTCTCTATGAAAACGCAAGGTTGACTCATTTCTGTGCACCCAAAAGGAATTCATGAAACAAGACTGGACTGTTCATCTATCCTACAGTACGGATCTCGCATCTTCCGGCTTCCATCTGTTTGGCCCAATGAAGGATGTGCTCATCAGGAGGCAGTACAAGGATTTTTCAGAGGTTATTGACGCAGCAAGACGCTGACATCAACGTCAACCAGTAGCATGGTATGGTGTGGACATTCAGGCGCTCCCAGTAATGCGGCGTAGGACCGTCGCACTAAACGGAGATTATGTTGAAAAACAGCGTTTTGCAGCCGAAAGAGTGGGGAATAATATTGTGTACTGTAAACCTGGATAAAAAAGTCTGCTTTCATATAAAAATGTTACATATTGAACGCTCCTCGTAATTCTCAATTGATGATGATGATGATGATGATGATGATGATGTTTGGTTTGTGCGGCGCTCAACTGCGCGGTTATCAGCGCCCGTACAAATTCCCAACCTTTGCTCAGTCCAAACTCGTCACATTCATGAATGATGATGAAATGATGAGGACAACACAAACACCCAGTCATCTCGAGGCAGGTAAAAATACCTGACCCCGCCGGGAATCGAACTCGGGACCCCGTGCTCGGGGAAGCGTGAACGCGACTGCGAGACCACGAGCTGCGGACTAATTCTCAATTGTCCGCCTTTCACAATGATTACAAAGCAGAGAAACGACTATCAGTAGCTCGTTTTGTTCTTAGCTAACGGGTCACTGGAGAGAGGTCAGCGATTAAAAGCTGGACCTTGACATGCGATCCAGCAGTTAGCAAGTATAAGCCGCAAAGCCTTTACAGCGCGTTACACATCAGCTTGTCAGATATTCAGAAGCATGTAGGCATGATTCACATCATTTGAGTTCCTAGTCGTTATTAAGCGGAGAACGAAATGTATTCTTCTCTCCTGATTTTATACTGGCTAGCATGACAGCAGCACCGTAAACGACTTCGATTTTGGCCTCTGTCTCCCTTCAGAATAGCGATAATTTCTGCGTTTCCGAATGCTAGAGAACATTTTTCCTCTGGTTGAAATCGTTTTGGTGTAGTATGGGACTGGAATTCATTACACAAAATGTTACTGTAATATGGTATCAACGCCTGCTGAAGAATATGAATGGGGTATACCAACGATGTCCGCACCCACTATGGAGATCAACTGATTCGTATGTTTAATTAGCTGTCCGAATAGATGAAACTCACACTCAGTAGTCTGCTGCGGTTATGTAAGCTACCACACGTTGTTCATCCCCAACTTTTCCATTATACTAAGTGCATCACAAATATATTTCTGTCTGAGAAGTGAGACACGTATTCCTCAACTATTACAACAGGAAACTGCACGCTAAGAATAATTATACGCATTTTTATTTTCATATTTCCATTAGCATTTAATGAGATTTTGACGGCATAATACTTCCACCTGCGAACCCTTTGCCTCGAAGAAAATATGAAAATCATTTCCCAATTTGTGTGTCGAATTGTTCTCCTGCTCTGAAGGTTGATCTTTAAGCCTTTCGTGAAAGACAACTGCTTCCTACAACAGAAGAAATATTTTTCCTAACACGATGATGAAAGAACTGATTATTTAGTGTTCGTATACAAACTTAAATCAGGTTTAGCCGTTTAAGTTGTTAACTAAATGATATTCAAAGTTGCACATTACCTACTATTAATTATTCTTAGAATTAAAAGGTGCATGAAGTGGACACACCTGGTAATACGTAAATTTCGATTTCTTGGACAACGATGGAATTCTTGAAATACGTATGTATGTATATACAATCTGTAACCGTCTGTGAAGTTCATGATACAGGTCCTTCTCATTGTATCTACTATTAGAGCTTCCTATCATTCCACTCATTCACGAATGGAGTACGAGGAGGAGGACTATTTACCAATGAGTCTGTAGTTGAGGTGGCCAATAAATAAAATCAGACATCTACAAACATATAGGGCATTTATAAGTTTATTTGCAATATATAAACTTAATAATTGAGAAATACATAACTTTGAAGCGCTGTAGATCCTTCTTTGTTGATGAGTTATATACAGTGGGTGTAATGATCATCGTAGATAAGTAGTCTTGAATTTAGTTAAAGCCCGGCAAGTCACTGGCAAATAGAAATACTTAGTTGCGGCGTCTACGTCGATGTATTTTCTTCACTGCAGTCTTCCATACTATGTTTGAAATGAGTCTGATTTCATTAAATCTGGGGGAAAAGTTGTTTGTGCAGCTGCTTGAAAAGACCCGCTGGCCAATAGGAGTCGCAGGCCCTAAGATCGTGTGAAACACGTGTCCTCTGAACATACTGGGTAACATTCGAGACAATAACACATTTTTAAAGAGCTGCCCATCAAGACACATAGTCGAAATTTTCACGTATTCATGCACAAGTAACAATACAGATTTTTAAAATATAGCACTGCTACCGAAACAAACTTATCTCGCCGAAACTTGTTGTGTTGGATGGAGCTATGTTGCTTTTAATTTAGTGAAAAGAAATGTCATTTTTGTGTTTAGTTAATCCACTTTAATATTAATGTACTTCAATAACGTTGATCAGAAATACAGTTCGGTAAAATATTGCACCAACGGCTTTTATGCCATGTTATTTAAAGGACATTGTCATAACTATAACCTCACTGCTCAGAGTAGAAAGTCAAACTGGAACTATATGGTTGCAGAGACCTTTTTGAGTCTCAAATATCTTTGATGTATGTATGCAGACTGAAGGGACAAATCAAAATTTGTATGATGGCTCGGATTCGAACCTGGAGACCGGTGTTCGAATGTCGACCTTGGTACAAATTTTCATTTGTCAATTCAGTCTATATAAATACAAAGTAAAAGGATTAAGACTCTTAACGTTCTTTCGAACGATCAGCACTATACTGATAAGCAAACTGTTACCTTCCCCTCCGGTTACGTTCCTAAGAATATTATTTACAAAATAAAAAAAAACTTTGCTTTCTTCCAATTTTTCTGGAGCTAGTTTCCTTTGAGTTTTCCATCACACACACACACACACACACACACGAATCTGAAACGGTAGCTGTTGTGTTGTTTCAAAATCATTAATATAATTACACACAGCAAAACAATGCTGTTAAATCGTGTAAAACAAAATTTAACAAAATATAGTCAAACTGCAAAATTTCTTTTCTTTCATTGTACATGTAACTGAATAGATAATCACTGAGTTGATGGGTTCCACTTCTAAAGACAAGAGTACATCATACCAGTTTCACATTCTCATAATTACAACCCATGGAGCTTGGAATACTGGGTAACATTTCAAATTCGTAAACATTTAAAGTCAAGAAGTATTTTCTTTTCACCCACGATTCACATTGATCAGTCATTTCATAATATTCAATGTGACTTTATGTAAACGTTTGTGTATAAATTAGATACTGTTAATACTGGCCAATATTTGAGTTTTCCAGTCATCAAACAAGCCAAAACATAATGAAGCAGTCCCTGTCAAGATTGAAATTGATAAATATCGACCTGCCTTTACATTCACTGATCCGTTTACACAACGCCTGAAAACTCTTTTACTGTATTGCTTTCTGCTATCTAGAGTCTTTCATACAGATTATAATTTACTGTCAATCACATGATCCAAAAACACATTATCCAAAATACAAGCTCCCGCTTCAACTATAAATCTGCGTGGAATTTCTTAACAGTAACACTAATTCGAGTGGAGATGGGTTGCGCTCTCCCTGCAGCACTAAAAACTATTTCGATACTTCAGCTACATTTCGTACACAGTAATGTATGACACAATATGCATAATATTTAAAGTTACCAGGGACTACGCTTTTTACTGCAAAAGTCTCAAAATACGCGCGGTGTGTTACTTACTGTGAAAGTACCACAGTACGAATGGACAATAGCAATAGAGAACCAGTTTGTCATAACATCAGGTTATAAGATGTGAGAAAAGTAATTTTCTATCAAAATATTTTCTTATAATCAAATGAAGATCACTACATACGATAGCACACAAAAAAACGCGAATCTAAAAGCATTGGTTTGTAGTTCTTTTTACACAAAAAGCAAAAACTGTACTGAGAAACTACATAGGGCCTCAGAAGTAGCTTTTCTTCGTTTTCATGTATCGTATCACCTCACTGAGAAAAGCGTCGAAGGCGAGCAACGGAGTTCTTATAATGGAATCTGAAACAAAGACTTCTGTTCACCAACGAGTGCAACATATATTTAATGTTGAGGCGACTACGTCTCTAGAGTGGATACCAACTTGTTAAGCAGAGAGGTCAGTCATGGTTTGGGCCGATATCATGAAAGGGAGTCGTATTAATCTCATCGGTATGGTGGGTAATTTGGGACTGTCCAGTATTGAGACAGAGTTCTCCAGCCCGTTCTCCAGAATTTAACAACGTACCCCGAGGTTTTATGTTCCACAAAATGTCAATGGACGGTTCTTAGCTCATGTATCAGCAGCAGATAGGAGCTAAGACAGGTTAAAAATTTCGCATAATAAACAAAATGATCCACTAGAATTCAAATCCAGGAAAGCAGCGGCATTTTTCAAGGAAGGAAAAGACACGAGAGAGAGATAGAGATAGAGATAGAGAGAGAGAGAGAGAGAGAGAGAGAGAGAGAGAGAGAGAAAGAGAGAAGGAGAGACAGACCGACGGAAAGAGTGAGAGACACAGACAGAGAGAGAGATATATGCACCTTCAGCCAGTGTAGCCGCACAACAACTACGCAAGATGCATTATGGTCCCACAAAACCAGTCGGTTCCATAACATCCACAACACTGGTTTAATATTCTACAGTATTGTCGAATATTACACGCATGTTGTGTGTGTTTTATTCATAATGTACATAACATTCCACCAAGAACCGACAGGACAGTCAGTCAATGCAATATATATTAGTCACCTCAGACTAAGACACAAGGGAGCCCGCCCAGTTAGCCATGCGGTCTAACGCACTGCTTTCCGTGCGGGAAGGCGTGCTGGTCCCCAGGACGAATCATCCAGGCGGATTAGTGTCGAGGTCCGGTGTGCCGGCCAGTCTGTGGATGGTTTTTAAGGCCGTTTTCCCTCTGCCTCGGCGAATGCGTGCTGGTTCCCCTTATTCCGCCTCAGTTACACTTTGACGGCGATTGCTATGCAAACACTTTCTCCACGTAAGCGTACACCATAATTAATCTAGCACGCAAACGTCGGGGTTGCACTTGTCTGGTGTGAGACGCATGCGGGGGCAGTTGGGGGGGGGGGGGAGGGGGGGAGGGGATGGTCCACTGGGGCCCGAACCGCACAATAACCCTGGGTTCAGTGTGGAGCGGCAGAGGAGTGAGTGGACTGTTGTAGCCTGTTGTGGGATTGTGTATCACTGAGGCTATGGCGAGGACGAAGCCTCTCGGTCGTTTCCAGATCCCCAGTTCAATACAATACAATGCAGTACAAAACACAAGGGAAAGAGGCAAAAAATCAAATAGTGAATGACGGACGTTATTCATGTATAGAAAGTATAACGTCCATAAGCGTGTAAGCAAGAGATTAAGGAGTTTCGAAAATTTAACGAATAAGGATACAATGTATTACATGTAATTATTTAAAACGTGACGTCATGTATTTTTCGTTTTTAATAATGTCAGTTACATCAAGGTCTTGTCAAAATGTTAAATATCTTTCGCTAAATGAAATGTTATAAGTATTCAATTCTTCAAATGCCCGATGTCTCAAATATGTGACATACCCAATAATACCTAACAGGTATAACGTGTGTCAGATATGATCTTACATACTCCGTAAGACTTCATTACTCGTAACTTTCAAGTAGAAATTTATTCCACTATTAAGTAGGTAATCTTCCTTCCTCAGTTAGGAAAATCATCTGTGACGAACTACGATCTTTGTAGCTACATTTTTAAATTTAGACCTTATTATTTAGACCTTATTATACAGTTTCCAATGACTTTTTTGTATGTTTTCCACATTTTCTTTCTACTCTCGAAGTGAATATTTCTTCTTTTCTCTGCCTTAGGGTTAGATGACAGGTTTGACTTCACTATCTGGTACCCATTGTTTTCTACTTACTGAATTTATTGAGGCACCTATCCAGAGAATTTCATTCCGATACCCACGTCAGCTTTAAATCTTTTAACCATACCTTTTTAATGTCTATGTTTCCCTCTGACATCCTAAGAGGTGGTAGTGTACCTATCAAAATGTTGTAAAGTGAGTTTCCTTTTCCAGAGAAAACAGCTTAGCTACATTTTTAACGATTAGTTTACCATCATGAAAGTTCTCCATTTCAGGATTTTATATATATATATATATATATATATATATACTCCTGGAAATGGAAAAAAGAACACATTGACACCGGTGTGTCAGACCCACCATACTTGCTCCGGACACTGCGAGAGGGCTGTACAAGCAATGATCACACGCACGGCACAGCGGACACACCAGGAACCGCGGTGTTGGCCGTCGAATGGCGCTAGCTGCGCAGCATTTGTGCACCGCCGCCGTCAGTGTCAGCCAGTTTGCCGTGGCATACGGAGCTCCATCGCAGTCTTTAACACTGGTAGCATGCCGCGACAGCGTGGACGTGAACCGTATGTGCAGTTGACGGACTTTGAGCGAGGGCGTATAGTGGGCATGCGGGAGGCCGGGTGGACGTACCGCCGAATTGCTCAACACGTGGGGCGTGAGGTCTCCACAGTACATCGATGTTGTCGCCAGTGGTCGGCGGAAGGTGCACGTGCCCGTCGACCTGGGACCGGACCGCAGCGACGCACGGATGCACGCCAAGACCGTAGGATCCTACGCAGTGCCGTAGGGGACCGCACCGCCACTTCCCAGCAAATTAGGGACACTGTTGCTCCTGGGGTATCGGCGAGGACCATTCGCAACCGTCTCCATGAAGCTGGGCTACGGTCCCGCACACCGTTAGGCCGTCTTCCGCTCACGCCCCAACATCGTGCAGCCCGCCTCCAGTGGTGTCGCGACAGGCGTGAATGGAGGGACGAATGGAGACGTGTCGTCTTCAGCGATGAGAGTCGCTTCTGCCTTGGTGCCAATGATGGTCGTATGCGTGTTTGGCGCCGTGCAGGTGAGCGCCACAATCAGGACTGCATACGACCGAGGCACACAGGGCCAACACCCGGCATCATGGTGTGGGGAGCGATCTCCTACACTGGCCGTACACCACTGGTGATCGTCGAGGGGACACTGAATAGTGCACGGTACATCCAAACCGTCTTCGAACCCATCGTTCTACCATTCCTAGACCGGCAAGGGAACTTGCTGTTCCAACAGGACAATGCCCGTCCGCATGTATCCCGTGCCACCCAACGTGCTCTAGAAGGTGTAAGTCAACTACCCTGGCCAGCAAGATCTCCGGATCTGTCCCCCATTGAGCATGTTTGGGACTGGATGAAGCGTCGTCTCACGCGGTCTGCACGTCCAGGACGAACGCTGGTCCAACTGAGGCGCCAGGTGGAAATGGCATGGCAAGCCGTTCCACAGGACTACATCCAGCATCTCTACGATCGTCTCCATGGGAGAATAGCAGCCTGCATTGCTGCGAAAGGTGGATATACACTGTACTAGTGCCGACATTGTGCATGCTCTGTTGCCTGTGTCTATGTGCCTGTGGTTCTGTCAGTGTGATCATGTGATGTATCTGACCCCAGGAATGTGTCAATAAAGTTTCCCCTTCCTGGGACAATGAATTCACGGTGTTATTATTTCAATTTCCAGGAGTATATATATATATATATATATATATATATATATATATATATTGGTACGAACATTTCGGTATATTCATCTCCATGAATGGCTCTTACGTTTTGATGCTGCGCTTGTTGCTCAAATAGTTCAATAAGCTAACCCCTATAGAGGAAGCAAGACATCGCTTGAGTTCTGTATCAGATGTCGATAGAATGTCAGTAGTTTGATTACGCCCAGGACACTCCAAAGTGATTGAGATTTGGATGCCAAAGGCGGCTGTGTCGTCGGCAAGCGTCGCCGCGCGGTCAGTGTGCGACTGTTGTGCATCGTTGCTGGCGTTCCTGGAGCAAAGCTTTCTCTCTAGGGCGGGTCAAGTATCGCCCTCGGATAGCAATTCACTCACCCCCACGCGTAATTGGCCAGCTGTAACCAAGGGCAACCCCTACGCTAGGGAGAGGTCCAATAACCACAAGCGACGCCAGTTTCGTAATATCTACAACGAGATCTCTTGAGCTTGCGAGACCTGGTGCAAGCTTCCTCCGCCGAAAAGCTTTGTGACAGAACAAAAATGGTAGAGAGACGTCCACCTGTCGTGTACACGCCTAATAGTACCCCGTGTACCCTAAAAAATAAGCTTTCGGTTAAAATCTCATAACTAAATAACATGACAAATTTGTGGGAATTTGTTATGAAAATGTTTTTAAGTCAGAGTTCATAATTTTGAGTTTGTTCGTCGAAACACAAGACAATACTCATATATTGTGGAAGACACAGACACTCAGTCTGGATATAATTTAGTTTTCACACGAATTATTCCGTTAAGCTTTAACTGAAGACCATCTCAGTAGCTGTTGCGAATATGTGTGATATTGCCAGAAATTCCTTGGGTAACATTCTAAATACCACGAACCATTTGAGGCACAAGTATACTTACTGCGTGTACTTAAAGTCTGCCTAAGATTATCTATAGCCAAAAAGATTGGAATAACTTCTTCTACGTATAAGACAATAGAGAAAGAAAGGAACGACTCCGTGTCATATGGCAGCTATTGCATAAGAAACGTGCCCACTGATTCAGATGATATAGGTGTGTATAAAGTTCAAGAGATGGTAGTATACACTGAATATTATGTAACGTATCACGAAAGTGTAAAAGGAAGTAACTTCTTGTGGAATTTACGTTAAATATTGCTTAGTACTTTACAATGGCGAAGTCGAGATTTTTTTCTGATAAACTACACTCCTGGAAATGGAAAAAAGAACACATTGACACCGGTGTGTCAGACCCACCATACTTGCTCCGGACACTGCGAGAGGGCTGTACAAGCAATGATCACACGCACGGCACAGTGGACACACCAGGAACCGCGGTGTTGGCCGTCGAATGGCGCTAGCTGCGCAGCATTTGTGCACCGCCGCCGTCAGTGTCAGCCAGTTTGCCGTGGCATACGGAGCTCCATCGCAGTCTTTAACACTGGTAGCATGCCGCGACAGCGTGGACGTGAACCGTATGTGCAGTTGACGGACTTTGAGCGAGGGCGTATAGTGGGCATGCGGGAGGCCGGGTGGACGTACCGCCGAATTGCTCAACACGTGGGGCGTGAGGTCTCCACAGTACATCGATGTTGTCGCCAGTGGTCGGCGGAAGGTGCACGTGCCCGTCGACCTGGGACCGGACCGCAGCGACGCACGGATGCACGCCAAGACCGTAGGATCCTACGCAGTGCCGTAGCGGACCGCACCGCCACTTCCCAGCAAATTAGGGACACTGTTGCTCCTGGGGTATCGGCGAGGACCATTCGCAACCGTCTCCATGAAGCTGGGCTACGGTCCCGCACACCGTTAGGCCGTCTTCCGCTCACGCCCCAACATCGTGCAGCCCGCCTCCAGTGGTGTCGCGACAGGCGTGAATGGAGGGACGAATGGAGACGTGTCGTCTTCAGCGATGAGAGTCGCTTCTGCCTTGGTGCCAATGATGGTCGTATGCGTGTTTGGCGCCGTGCAGGTGAGCGCCACAATCAGGACTGCATACGACCGAGGCACACAGGGCCAACACCCGGCATCATGGTGTGGGGAGCGATCTCCTACACTGGCCGTACACCACTGGTGATCGTCGAGGGGACACTGAATAGTGCACGGTACATCCAAACCGTCATCGAACCCATCGTTCTACCATTCCTAGACCGGCAAGGGAACTTGCTGTTCCAACAGGACAATGCACGTCCGCCTGTATCCCGTGCCACCCAACGTGCTCTAGAAGGTGTAAGTCAACTACCCTGGCCAGCAAGATCTCCGGATCTGTCCCCCATTGAGCATGTTTGGGACTGGATGAAGCGTCGTCTCACGCGGTCTGCACGTCCAGCACGAACGCTGGTCCAACTGAGGCGCCAGGTGGAAATGGCATGGCAAGCCGTTCCACAGGACTACATCCAGCATCTCTACGATCGTCTCCATGGGAGAATAGCAGCCTGCATTGCTGCGAAAGGTGGATATACACTGTACTAGTGCCGACATTGTGCATGCTCTGTTACCTGTGTCTATGTGCCTGTGGTTCTGTCAGTGTGATCATGTGATGTATCTGACCCCAGGAATGTGTCAATAAAGTTTCCCCTTCCTGGGACAATGAATTCACGGTGTTCTTATTTCAATTTCCAGGAGTGTAATAATAAATAAATGCCTTGTTGTTGAAACATTACGACAAATCAGCGACAGCCATCTGCAAACTCAGTTGTGGTAACAGGTGTGAAAATACAGTAGTATCGGAAAGCTGAATCCCGATTTCAGATCGACAGCTGGATTATTTTTGCTTGCGACATGTTGAGAGCCAAATACCAGTCGTTGAAATTATTACTGAGCACCGCATTTCTAAAGGCAAACCAACCTCGATCAGATTTGTACAGACACGGGGGAAGTACATGAAAGAAAAACGGCTAATAGGGCACAAAATAAATTACAGCAAACAAATGCCATATTAAGTTTGAAAAGCAAAGAAAGGGCATTTTGTTCCACTAATATTTGCTTGTCATAAGCCTATTTTGAGCTTAATTGGTCATCACAAGTTGACAAACGTTTGTTTTTCAACATTAATTATGAAAAGACAGAATTACCCACTAGCGCTCTGCTGGCCGTCAAAGTTGCAACACCTGGAAGGATACTAAATATGGAAATTTTACTAATTCTGCGTATATAGTGAAATAAGAGGATGACATGATTAAGGTGTAGGTGATTTTGGGGTATGCACGAAACGAAATGTAATACACAGAGCTCTTACTTCTGGTAGCAACATTTTATAATCCGGATAGGTACTCAATCAGACTGAGGGTGATTCTCTGATGATCTTAACAACGTTCGTGGATAGTGGAGTGGTGTAAATGTATCAATTTGAGGTAGGGAACTCTGGTTCGGAAACGACCGGGTCGTAAGTAACAAGCGAAAGTCGTTCTCATACCTCTGACAGTGGGATATATGTACAATTTCGCAAGCGGTTTCTGCTAAACCGCAAAAGCAGAACACCTCCGAAGAAGACACGAAGAAAATTGCAATTTCACTGTTTTGTGGCTCAATATCAGGGAAGATTGGCCAGTTGCTAAAGAAACGTAAAATTGGTATAGTCTTCAGGTCACCAGCAAAGATTGCGCAACTAATGTAACCTCGTGAACGACGATGTAGGCCTCAAAACACCGGGAATATACAAAGTACCGTGTGGGTGAGGGCAGTTTTATGTTGGTCAGCCTGTCCGTATTACTGAACAGCCTTACATAGAAAATGGAAGGTGTTTGCGCCTACGCTGTCAGCTGTAATGGAGCATGCACTGAGAAAGGACACAGAACTGCATTTGACGATACTCCTGTTATTAAACTGACCAACGGCTTCTGGGATAGCGTAATACATGAAGCAATAGAGATCAAAATGTCGGACACCATCCTCAATAAAGACGGTGGACTGCAGCCGATTACTCCCGTCGCGCAACCAAAACATTGCTATATATGACGCAGAACCAGGCACCAGTGACGTCACGACGGCGGCGGCTATATAAACACGGCAGCGGCATTCATATGTCAGTCAACCACTTGACAGTAGCAGAGGAGTTCTCTGCCGAAAGCTCGTGGGCAGTTAACCACTTGACACAGTATAGCGTCCCCATGGATACTTTTGAGAACTAAATATACAATATACAAACGATATGGATTTTTGTTAAAATGAAATATTATTCAGATACTAGAAACAGTGATGAAATCTGTAACTTCATACATTTAATAAATATTTCATTTATGATTTACTAAAGACTATGACAAGGATATGTATAGATGAAACCAAGATGTAATCTCTGGTTGCTATCTTTTAACATACATAATCGTGCGATAAGGTTATTGCTCTGGCTTCTGTTCGTTTTGCTCTCTTCCTATTGTCTGTTCGCTTTGTTCGCTTGCTATTGATCCTATATAGTCGATCTGAGTAATAGCGAACTGCTGTACTCAGTGTGTTATTCGGTTAAATTTGAGTTTTTCTGAAGGAGAGATTTAACAATAATTGTGGTTACATATTTTCATTTGTAGAAATGTAATTCCCCTTTGCCACATTATTGAATTTTCAGCATTTTTGGCACACTCTGCGGCAGAGATGATAGCATCGCTGGTCCTCTTGTTGTCCGCATTTATGCGAAAATTTTAATTTTTAACGATTATTTATGAAGTACAGCAACCTAAAGCGCACAGGAGTTCTGAGATTTGAGCATGAACAATGCTTTTCTACGAAAGTTATAGAACTGGTGTAAGTAGAACGTCCAGAATCGATAAAGGCTTGACTTGATGCTTAAGTTAAAATAATGAATTGTCAGTTTACGCTGGAATAATAGCGAAACACGTTGAACCATAACAACATTACTAATTTAATGAGGATATTTTGCGATACTGAAACTGTGTGTGTTGTCTAATTAATAGTTTACGTGCACATAGGTACAGGCACGAGATTGCTTTTCTTGCATAGACAGACTAAATTATTTTCTCTTGTACCGGAATACTTTAAACACTTAAGCTACAGTTACTTTCTATATACAAAATACTTAGTACAAAAGTTTACAGACATTATTTTTGTGGCCTATGTGTAATGCAAAAGTAGTAGTAGTAGCAGCTTTATTCATCCATAGACCTCTTTTTACAAAGTTATAGGACACGTCAAAGTATTTACAAGTTTACACCGATTTAAAATAAATTAATTTGCTTATGCATACACTTACAGAATTCAAGTTGGAAACAATAATTAGATATATCCTGGTCCACAATACTTATTTTACAAATACCTAATTACATAATGTAATGCCACACTGTTCACTCATATCTCACTGCCAGTCACTGCACACCATACACACATTGTTCCATAACACTACACACACACACACACACACACACACACACACACACACACACACACACACACACACAGGTGATCTCTGGGACATTTTCTGTACCGATTTGCTATCCTGAAAAACTGAGTCAGCATCCCTCTACAATGAGTGAGATGTTGAGCTCAGAAAGAGGGGAAGGTGTTAGTACTATGCTATGCATAACTTGGTGGTAAGTTTTTCTAGAAATGGAAAATAGATGGAAAGAAACAAAGTGTGAAGGTGTTACGTGGAATGTGGGATGTTTTACAATTATTATTATTATTTATTTGTAGAACTTTTTTTAACCTAACCCCTACTCTGTTTTGTCTAAGTAATCTTTCAATGTATAAAAGGTGTTACATAACGGGTACCTTTTAGCTGCCTTTTTAAATAAGTGTATTTTTGCAATTTCTTTAATCCCTTCTGGTAATTTATTGTACAGTTCTATTTCTTGGTAGAAAATGCTTTTTTGAGTTTTATGTTTATTTTTTCTTGGTAAATGTAAGCTGAGTCTAGCTGTTGTTCCATGGTCATGAACAGAGCTGTTTGTGCAGTAATTACCAACGTTATTTTTTATGTGTACAGTTGACTGGTAAATGTATTCATACGGAGCGGTTAAAATACCCAGTGTTTTGAACAGATCTTTACAATGAGCTCGACTAGTATTTTTGGTTATCATACTTATGGCTCTTTTCTGGACTTTGAAAATTGTGTTCATATTTTGTGCATTTCTTCCCCAAAAAAGAATGCCATAGATACGAATTGAGTGTACATATGAATAATATGTAACTACAAGACACTACATGTTACACACTCATGATAGGATTCTAAGGACATAACATGCTGATGACATTCTGTTCGCAAGTACCTTTGTGTGTTCACACCACTTAAGTTGGGAATCAATATTCATTCGTAGAAATTTTGCATTTGTTATACAGTCTGTAGAGGCACCTTCTACATTTAATTTAACATAGTCATTTTCCCTCTTCAAACTGAAATTCATGACATTAGTTTTCTTTATGTTCAATTTTACTTTATTGCTTATTGACCAATCGTAAACATCCTTGAGAGTTATGTTTGCTTTCTCTGCAAGGAGTTCTCTTGTTTTCTCAGTGACTATAATATTGATGTCATCAGCGAAGAGCATTTTTTCACCATGAGTAACACTACTGGGAAACTCATTGATGTATATCAGGAATAGTATTGGTCCTAATATGCTACCTTGTGGAACACTTATATTACTGTATTTTCGTTCTGATAAGCGTTATACTGAATGTTTGGATCTATTTGAAGTATGTGTTCTCCTAGGTATGATCGAAACCAGTCACCATCTACCCCTCTTATTCCTAATGATTCTAATTTATTTAACATAGTCTTGTGGTCGACTGTATCGAAGGTCTTAGAAAGATCCAAAGATATGCCTGTGACACACTCATCTTTGTCAAGAGCATCAAGTACAGCTTTTGTAAACTCTACTATGGCTAACTCCGTATTTTTGCCACTTCTTACCATCAAAATCCCACTCAATTACTTTCGCATTTACAGACGAACTATTAAACTTTCTGATCTTATAGATTCTACAACCTTTAACCCTTTATAACGCACAACACTTCAAAAGCATTTAGTGTCCATAACAGTAACAACCTCTCCATCCAAAAGAAACTACCTAAAAATAGTATTATTTTCTACCAAGACACTGCAGCAGCTTAAAACCCAAGCATATTTCATTAATGGATAAATGGATATCGCCCCGAAAGCATTCTTTCGCACATAACGCACCTCTACGGGTAGGAGACGTGGTGCAGCATCAAATGTCTGGGGAAGCAGCGCGTTAAGATGACCACGTTACTGAGCTCGAAACTCTCCCTAATACGCTGCCGTGATGAGTAGATCCCACGATTTGCCATCATTATCCATCACATCGACACTGCAGTGACCAGAAGAGTATTTCGCCGTGCCAGTTTTGCCCTGCTGCGGCTTTCACTACAACAACATGGGGCAAAATGAAATATTTAGGAAGGCACCGTGAACAATATGACAGTAAGAAACTTCGCCACGGGTGCCACCTCAGCACTTTGCTCCTTCACCAAGAAGTATCCCTTTCGCTGACATATTAAGTGGTCTTGAACAAGCAGTTCTTAAGTTTCCCAGTGAAACAGTAGAACTGCAGAAGAAATTCAAAGAGCAACTAGCCACATTCTTTTAAAATCAAAGCCGCCAGCACCAAAAAGCGATGGCTTTGTTGCGCAATTATCCTCACCTTCGTTCTGCCACCTGACAAGGGCAATGCTGCCGTCCTAATGGAACCTGTCGACTATGACGCGAGAACCTGACGGATGCCGGAGGAAGATACATTCTAAAAACTACTTCGGGACCCAACATCCAGAATACTGAGTAAGACCTCGGAGCTTCGCTGGAAGGATGTGTTGTGAAGAATCTCCTCCCTCGGGAACTCAGACCATTAACGTTCGACGGTCTGCCAAAGATGCACACGAAGAATACACCTTTAAGACCTATAGTGAGCACCATCGGATCAACGACCAACAGACCTGCAAAGCATTTGCCCAGCATCCTATCGACGTTGGACACTGTGCCCAAGAACACGGTGGACTTCATCGATCGAATTAAACACAACGCCTTGGTGAAGGGGGTATTACGGTCAGTTTTGGTGTGGTTTCCCTATTCACGTGTGTGCCCACCACACACTCTATAGACTTGCTGCCCGGCTCTTTGACGACACCATCGTGGATTTATTTGAACGTACCTGATGGCATCGGATTTTTTGTATGGTGGAGAATATTTCAGCCAGACGGACAGCGTCGTGATGGGGGCCCGTTATCTCCAGTTGTAGGGAACCTCTTGATGTAACATTTTAAGGACTCGCCTTGGACACGGCTCCTGCAAAGCTCCTGCAAAGCCTAGCTGTTGTTCTCGCTGGATGTCCTTGTCTGCCACAAACCCAATGGTTTACCACAAGCCCATCCAACGGATCGGTATCTGCACGCCACCCAGCACAGAAACGATCTGTTCTGAGGACCTTGGTATATCGAGTTGCCACGGTCTAGGACGCCGAAAACCTGCCGGGGAAACTGAGCCACTACGTAAAATTTTGAGAGAAAACTGTTACAACAACAGACAAATGTTGCAAGCGGTTCCTGCTAAGTCGCGACAAGTGAAGACCTCCGAAGAAGACACGAAGAAAATTGTGTGTTTACTGTCTTGTGGCTCAGTATCAGGAATATTAGCAGTTTCTTGAAGAAACAAAATCGGTACAGTCTTCAGGCCACCAGCAAAGATTCGGCAACTAATGTAACCACGTGAAAGGCAAAGTAAGCCTCAGAACACCGGGAATATACAAAATAGCGCATGGGTGTGGACGGTAGTATGTCGCTGTCCACACTATTGAACAGCGTCGCATACAACATGAAAGGTGTCTCCGCCTACGCTACCCAGAAAAATCAGTTGTAGCATGCACTGGGAAATTGACACCCAATTGCGTTCGACAATACCTCTGTTATTAAACGGATCAACGTCTTCTGGAGTAGCGTAATACACGAGGCAATAGAGATCAAAAAATCGGACACAACCCTCAGTAAGGATGCTAGATTGCAGCTGAGTACGGCCTGTGATCCTGTGACCGGGAAACTGAAGCGGGCACGGCACTCGCGCAACCAATATGTTACCGAATATGGCGTAGGATTAGGCACCAGCGCACCTATCTAAGCACGGCAGCGCCATTCTGACGACAGTCAACGACTTGACAATGGCAGAGCAGATCTCCGCCGAAAGCTCGTGGGCAGTTAACCACTTGACGCGGCTTGAAACCCGATAATATTTTATTAACATAGCGGTAGTTGTGTTTCTAGTATTTTAGGGTAGGCAGTCCTGACGAGCACATAAATGTAGAGGTTAAGATAATAACTCAGCTAATCCACTGCAAATGGCGTACTGTGTACTGACATGAGTAATCCTGGTGCACAGTTACTGTAGCAGGCTGCAGTCTGCGTTTGCAGGTGAAGTACTAACGTCGATCAGTCTTCAGCAGACGGAAGTTTACCCGGTGACGGAGATTCGAGACATGATTTTCGTGTATGAAGAAGCAAATGGAAAGAGCAGAGAAATAGAAATGTTGTACACGACCAAATATCCGCGTGGAAGACATCCTGCTCATACCATGTTTGCACGACTGTCCGGCGATTACGCGAATCATTTGAAACTTATACCACAACATAACAACAGAAGAGGAGAACGAACTACACCGACTCCTGACTTAGAAGATGCAGTGCTTGTTCGTGCGGGTGAGGCGCCTGCAGTCACCACTCAGTCAGTAGCAGATGAAATCAATGTTTTGCAGAGAGCTGCGAGGCGAGTTTTACATGAAATGCAGTTACCCCCATATCATCCAATGAAAGTGCATGCTTTGACTCTCGCTGACTGCGGAGGTCCTGGGGTCAGTTAATCTTTCGGATAGTGCCTTATAATCAATCCTCACTGTGTATGTACTTTCCACCGATGAAGCCTGTTTCAACAGAGAAAGAACGCTAAATAATCCCAATAGCGAAGTTCGGGCGGACAGGGAGCCCCACGCTACATTTGTAAAGACCGCTCACCACAGATTATTAGTCGATGTTTGGGCAAGTATAATCTGTGTTTGCGTACGAAGACCGTTTTTCCTCCTCACCGCTTAAATGCACCAGCTTATATAGTGTTTATCAGAGACAAACTACCCACGTCCCCGGAACATATTCCAATTTGTTATTCGTCAACGGATATGGTTCTATCATGATGGGGATCCACATGACTTTTGATTGAAGGTTAGTAAACACTTCGATCAGACATTACCAGGAAAATGGTTAGCCAGTGATAAGTGGTACTTACTGGAATTAAGGAAAATGTGGAAGGCATGACCCACCAATATAACTTTCTTTTCACACAACCTGTTTATTTAACAATATGTACACTGTATTTTACAGATAATTGAAGTATTTAACCATACAATTTTCTTTAACAAAATGAACAAATTTGCAAAATTCTTTTGACCTTAAACCTTAACCTGAATAAGCTTTTAATCTTTGCAAAAGGAATCTGAAGGGCTGTATTGCAAAATAGCAAAAAATATGACAGTGATTACAAGACGGCCGGACCTGCAGCCCGCCCGTTATCGGGGGAAACAGCAGTCGTTACTACCGCACTGGACACTGTCTGTCATATTAAATGCCCTTCTGCAGTACATGAAAACTATATAAACACCATTGATGACAAGAGTGATTCAGTTACTTAAAACAATGACTTAACTTTTCATTTGTAAGCTGTAAGTCGGAAGGTTCGGGCTTAAGATGCCCACCTGTGCTTAAAGGTTCAACAGATTAGGAAACAATATGACGATTATAAGGCTTACTTCAAAGCAAGCAACCTCTTCATTTCAGTCGGCAACCAAGGTGCGACTAGACCCTAACCCATCCCTTCTGGCAATGGACAAAACCCCTGGTGAGAGTTGGCTGTTAATATTTTCAAGTTTGAACTGATTGTCAGTTATTAAGACCACTCTGAAGGAACGTCTTAAAACATCATTTGTGAACACTTATTACAAAAGAACTCACTCGACGGAACCACAAGATCCAGCTAAAATACACCAATAATGACCCGATCTTTCAAACACGGAATCGAACAGCTTAGTACAAGGTTGTTCATATTATAACTAATGACTGAGAAACGCAATTACAATCAAAGAATTCAACCGGTTAACAGCTAAATCTATCCACAAAGTCCCTCTTTTGTTTAATGGCAACCTGTGACTTAGTACAATTGATGCGGCTGTATTTATGACCAAGAGCTGATTAATTAGAACATTAATGATCGGGTACAAACCAGAAAGGAAAGGCAATATAATAGCGGGACAAATTTTCAAACTAAAATTAGTGTCTTAGTACAATACTACTGCCTATATTCACGACCAAAGAGCCGACCAAGTAAAACTTTCAGGGCCATGTACAAACCAGAAAATAATGAGGGCAGGTAGACAATGAAACAAATCACCACAAGGATTACAGAATGTTATTCCCCTTTATCAGCGAGCAGTTCCATGGATCCACGGTGCGTAGCAGCGGTTACTGTGTGGTGCCGATGAAAGCCAGGTAGACGAGGGCAGCCAGGCCACGAGCTGTCGTCCGATGCTAATGTTTCCAACCAACTGACGGGATGTCGGCCTGCTGCTTGTAGTTGACGCCGACCTCGGTGAAGTATTCCGGTACCTTCGCTCTGCGCAGTCCCTCCTCCCGCAGCCCGTGGCTTCTGCCGCTCGGACCTCGTGACCACCTCTTGTCGCAACGCTACAGCCAATCCCCTAACTTCGTACTTCCCTCTCGGGCCAGCGAACCCTATCAGCCTATCGGCAAGCAAAGACCTTCCAAGGACACAACCCACAGATACCAACTCTTCCTCAAGGATATTGGCAATGGGACTGCGAGAGGGATAGTCGATACTACACCTGAGCCAGTGGCGCCAGACAGAACAGTCTACTAAGTGGCGCCACGGCTCAGCCAGACGAGGTCCTGTTTAGTGGTCAGCTCCTTCACCATCACGAGACACCTAACGAAACTGGATTGCATATCCTGGCAAGAATTTTCCTTACCTGCGGCTCGATTTACAGGACGCCAGGTCTAGTTGAATAGCTACGCAAAGCGTTTTGCGGTGATGCCACGCTAGCATTGATGCTGGAGTACGTAACTTTGAACAACTGTTGTAAATGTAGCAACTCGTGAAACTTGTGCAGGTAATCGGAACTGATTATTAATGGTCTGTAGACAGGATTATAGGTCTGTCTTATATCAAGTTACGTAGAAATTATGTGACGATACTGAAAAATATTTAGCGGGGAGTTTTTACGTCATGATCACGTAGTTGGGGCTGTTAGTCTGAGCGCTGCGCCAGTCAAAGGCGGGAATTGAGTAGATTGTCGCTTATAGCTGAGCGTAACACGCTAGTTATACATCCTTTATAATCAAATACCCAGTATTATTTGCATGGGCAGAACATGTACACCGGAATTTCTTACATGTTTACTTTTTGGGATGCATGATACCATTCTCTGTGTCTTTTTTACTGTGCAATATACTCTACAATGGAACTGCACGAAGTGTTTAAACTCGATCATGGCAGCTACTCAGTGAGGTCTTTTATGTATTTTAAACGTGACTTTTCGTGTACTCAACACTGTTTTATATCTGAGCACCACACAATATTCTTAAAATTCTGAAAATGGTGTCTGCCTGCTAGGACTTTTGCATGGTAGGCAGCCTATGAAGTGTAACACCTGTAGTGGCAACCAATCTGAAGATGCCCGTTGCCGAGTTATTGGCAAAATATAAAATAATAATACTTGTTTTTCAATCAAGATTGTTTGACTCTTCAGAGGTCTTTCGGGCAATTTAGTAATCAGTTTTGTACTCTAAAGGAAGCCAAACAAAGATTCCTTAGTATGACAATTCAAGAATAGACGAAAGCGAAGAAATTATAAAAGATTGGTCCTCGAAATGCTTGACGGTATGATAAATACACACCAACTACGGCTCTTTTTCAGTGAAACAAATTTGGGCCCAGATAACAATGAAGGAAATGCTAGTGACCAAAATGGGTTTCGTGCAGAGCGCCAGACCAAAATCTCATAAGGGATATTATTCAGCCAAATGTATCAAAAGAGTCATTAATGTGCCAACTAAAACTGTAAGAATGCTCCTTATTACAGTCATGAACGACTTCTGTCTCCTCGTCTACATCAAATGTCATTGGTCAATACAGTATCGATGGGACATTAACCGTTAATCAAAGAGAAAACTAGCTGCCTCATGGAAGATCATTACCCGACAGCTGAGGACTACCCACAACCATCGGTTGTACTGTTGAAGTAAGTCACAGCAAACTGTAACGTGAATTTAACGAGTTTCAAGGTACGCGGGTGACACGTGGAAGCTATAGCGGAGTGCTAGGTTAATTACTCCCTTAAACTGCAAGCATTTAATCCAGTAACGTTAATTTGTAAACAGAATGATAACTTTACCAGGTTCTGATAATGGCACGGTGGTGTTTTGTAACAATGTGTAAGCCGACACTCCGTGGCAAAGGCTAATGAAACTGCTAAAACATGTGCGACCTAGATATCTCCAAAAGCATGAGAGCTTTGATTCAAGACCGGCAGATAATGAACGCTCTACGAAACAAGAACCACTTACTTTATTGAGGAACAGAAACAAAACAATAACTACAGTAAAGGCAGTCTTTTCGAAACGGAAATCAAAAGTCTGTTGCTGTATATCGTTACATACCGTTTTTCTCCACCTCTTGCACTGAAACGTAATCCTCTCTGGCATACTATTCACAAAATTGACGATACATCACACATCAAGTGTCCACTACTACGACGGAAATCATTTTGAGGTCATCCAGGGTGTGTCCATCACTAATAGAATAAAAACTTTATTAGAATTTCCACATTCTAATAGAACTTAAATGTGTTCAGTTACAGGAGTGTTGAGATCGAATGTTCGTATGAATTATTGGAAAATTGATAAAAATATGTTCAAATGTGTGTGAAATTTTATGGGACTTAACTGCTAAGGTCATCAGTCCCTAAGCTTACACACTACTTAACCTAAATTATCCTAAGGACAAGCACACACACCCATGCCCGAGGGAGGACTCGAACCCCCGCCGGGACCAGCCGCACAGTCCGTGACTGCAGCGCCCCGGACCCCTCGGCTAGTCCCGCGCGGCGAAAATTAATAAAATAAATTATATATACGTAAATAATAAACGCAATAGGTGATTAAAGTGTTCTTTGCTAGAAATCAATGGAAATATTTGCTTTCACTTCACTTGATTCGTACACAGACGCCTAATGATCTCACTTCAACTATACGCGCATCTCGTTTATTACTCATCAAATGTTATTTTCATCCTTCACAGATACTATAGAACAAACAAATAATTTTAAGAACGGAATTTACATCAATATTTAGCTATAATGCTCCAAAAAATAACGATAACTCCTCTTTATATTTGTCTTTAACAAAGCACTAACTCTCAAGTCCCTTTAGAAGTAACCGAAACACCCAATAGACGGAAGCACGTGTCAGAGGCATTGGTAGCTTCTATAGAATCTAAACCTACCGCCACTGGCACTCAAATACAATTCAACTCCTATATATTAGCGTCTCTGTGGTATGATGCGAATTAACGACGCTTGGCATTTAGGAGAGAACGTCACGTCGACTACCATGTCATATGAGAGGACGCTCAAAGTCAGATGTGAAGAGAATCCATCCCACAACTTGCTTTAATCGGTTTATAGAAACCAGGGAAAAACTAAATCCCGATGGCTGGTTAGGGATTTGAACCGATGTCCTTCCGAAATCGAGTCCCGTATTAGAACCGCAGCGCCCTGTGCGGTGATTCACGGATCCAGTTGCAGCGAAAGTATTAAGGTGAACAAGCAATAATGCGTCAATACAGATTTAAATACAGACAGAGGAAACACTGGTTTAGTCGTGCAACTTCCCAAAGAAGTAACATTTCGTTTGAGGTGACGCTACTGGGAAACACCTGCCAAAAGGGGTATCTCCACCGTAACTGGGGTCCTGGTAACTATATCTTTCTACGGGTTCCTCTCACTTGACTGTGCAGCTAAGAGACTACTGGTACCTTTCACCTACGATATATGAATAATTACGCTTTGGTGTACTAATTTACTAACGACCAGAGTACACGTGCCAAAGCGTGCCGCAGCATCAGCAGGCGTCCGCAGTGATGAGTTCACTTTGTGTCTTCTGTCGGAAGTGTAGCAGTCTTCATACAACACACGAAAGGAGACTCTGACCTACATGTACAAATGATTCAATGCAGATTTTTAATTTTAAGTTTCACTTGGAAAAACGTGTCAACGTGAACTTCGGACGTACGAAGACGCTGTGTCATCAGTAGCCATGTGGCAAAATGTGGATTTATCGGTCTGTAAGAGGCTCCATTTACGTAATCAAGAATTATTTACTTTTTCTTTCATTTTCTTCACAATAAATTCATACATTATTAAATGGTATTCCTATTCCATTT
Organism: Schistocerca nitens; assembly: GCF_023898315.1. NCBI lineage: Eukaryota > Metazoa > Arthropoda > Insecta > Orthoptera > Acrididae > Schistocerca > Schistocerca nitens. The sequence goes on along the minus strand of NC_064614.1, from coordinate 290,633,898 downwards.
CATTACTCTCATATACACGTCATTAACTCTTTGAATTTGCTCGTAACGTTCTCATACGTGGCCACCAAACACGGTGCGTAATTTAAATCCGACTATGAATTATTTAAGACAAAGAATTTTTTATAACTTATGTATCATTTTGAATTGCATTCCGTAATGCAATAGTGAAGTGCATTCCTAAAGCAGACGTAGGGACCGATGACCTCAGCAGTTTGGCCCCATAAGACCTTACTACAAGAAAAATCCCTAAAGTAGACGGAAGTTTTCAGCTCTCTGTGAAGTATTAATTTCTACATAATCTTCAAAAGTTGGGAAAGCAGGTCTATTTGCTCCACACAATTATATTCAGTTCATCTACCGAGGATGTCAGTGAATCACTTCTTTACGTATCTTAGCAGTTGAATGTCGGCACTGTCATGTTACTTTACAAGGGTAAGGTAAATAGATAATTAAGTAAATTAGAAACAATAAAAATTAGGAGCTATAAGTACGATTTTCTATTGGAAGAATTTGTTAATTAGTTTTCAAAAAATTTCCGCGCACAATATACACTCCTGGAAATTGAAATAAGAACACCGTGAATTCATTGTCCCAGGAAGGGGAAACTTTATTGACACATTCCTGGGGTCAGATACATCACATGATCACACTGACAGAACCACAGGCACATAGACACAGGCAACAGAGCATGCACAATGTCGGCACTAGTACAGTGTATATCCACCTTTCGCAGCAATGCAGGCTGCTACTCTCCCATGGAGACGATCGTAGAGATGCTGGATGTAGTCCTGTGGAACGGCTTGCCATGCCATTTCCACCTGGCGCCTCAGTTGGACCAGCGTTCGTGCTGGACGTGCAGACCGCGTGAGACGACGCTTCATCCAGTCCCAAACATGCTCAATGGGGGACAGATCCGGAGATCTTGCTGGCCAGGGTAGTTGACTTACACCTTCTAGAGCACGTTGGGTGGCACGGGATACATGCGGACGTGCATTGTCCTGTTGGAACAGCAAGTTCCCTTGCCGGTCTAGGAATGGTAGAACGATGGGTTCGATGACGGTTTGGATGTACCGTGCACTATTCAGTGTCCCCTCGACGATCACCAGTGGTGTACGGCCAGTGTAGGAGATCGCTCCCCACACCATGATGCCGGGTGTTGGCCCTGTGTGCCTCGGTCGTATGCAGTCCTGATTGTGGCGCTCACCTGCACGGCGCCAAACACGCATACGACCATCATTGGCACCAAGGCAGAAGCGACTCTCATCGCTGAAGACGACACGTCTCCATTCGTCCCTCCATTCACGCCTGTCGCGACACCACTGGGCCGGCCGAAGTGGCCGTGCGGTTAAAGGCGCTGCAGTCTGGAACCGCAAGACCGCTACGGTCGCAGGTTCGAATCCTGCCTCGGGCATGGATGTTTGTGATGTCCTTAGGTTAGTTAGGTTTAACTAGTTCTAAGTTCTAGGGGACTAATGACCTCAGCAGTTGAGTCCCATAGTGCTCAGAGCCATTTGAACCATTTTTGACACCACTGGAGGCGGGCTGCACGATGTTGGGGCGTGAGCGGAAGACGGCCTAACGGTGTGCGGGACCGTAGCCCAGCTTCATGGAGACGGTTGCGAATGGTCCTCGCCGATACCCCAGGAGCAACAGTGTCCCTAATTTGCTGGGAAGTGGCGGTGCGGTCCGCTACGGCACTGCGTAGGATCCTACGGTCTTGGCGTGCATCCGTGCGTCGCTGCGGTCCGGTCCCAGGTCGACGGGCACGTGCACCTTCCGCCGACCACTGGCGACAACATCGATGTACTGTGGAGACCTCACGCCCCACGTGTTGAGCAATTCGGCGGTACGTCCACCCGGCCTCCCGCATGCCCACTATACGCCATCGCTCAAAGTCCGTCAACTGCACATACGGTTCACGTCCACGCTGTCGCGGCATGCTACCAGTGTTAAAGACTGCGATGGAGCTCCGTATGCCACGGCAAACTGGCTGACACTGACGGCGGCGGTGCACAAATGCTGCGCAGCTAGCGCCATTCGACGGCCAACACCGCGGTTCCTGGTGTGTCCGCTGTGACGTGCGTGTGATCATTGCTTGTACAGCCCTCTCGCAGTGTCCGGAGCAAGTATGGTGGGTCTGACACACGGGTGTCAATGTGTTCTTTTTTCCATTTCCAGGAGTGTAGATACAGATAATAGATGATATATTTTCAGTATCAGATTACAATACAAACATCAACAAGAAGATTCCTTGACTTTACCGGCGCGGCATATCAAAATCGTATTAAATGTTTAGCTAAGTAAGGAGTCTCTCTTGTCTATTTGTAACTTTTATTAAATGACAATGTTATTAGGAAAAATATTATTTTCCAGGGAGTAAGTGCTTACGAACACGTGTACACGACTTTTTATTTAATGCTGGTCTTTTACTAGAGACTGGAATCACGAGCACTGGAGAAAATTCCAAGTCCAAATCGTGCTCTCATCTTGATTTTTCCCTTTCTCTGGCAAAAATGTCAAGGTACAGCACGGAAATCCAACGACGGGATTGACTGCTGGTTAAACACAAAAGTCTGGCCTCTAAAAAATGGTTGAAATGACTCTGAGCATAATGCGACTTAGCTTCTGAGGTCATCAGTCGCCTAGAACTTAGAACTAATTAAACCTAACTAACCTAAGGACATCACACACATCCATGGCCGAGGCAGGATTTGCACCTGCTGCCGTAGCTGTCGCTCGGTTCCAGACTGTAGCGCCTAGAACCGCACGGCCACTCCGGCCGGCCGGCCTCTAAAATCCTCAGCGCTTTTGTTAAATACGGGATGCAAAAATCTACATATACCAATTTGTAGAGGTATTAGTGGTGATAAAAGAAACACTTCCGTTATACGACACAAACGTCACAAGTGCACCATTTCCCCCACTAGAGTTCTTTTAGGGATTTTACGCAGGTCTTCCTCGTCATGTAAACAGTTGTTCCGACCACTGCTTATGCAACACGTTGACAGTGGAATGTGATTTCCAACAGAACTACAACTACTGCTAGAAAGGGTAAGTTTTCAAAACTGTATTCATTGCCCACGTCCAGCGATACACAATTATATTAGTATTGTTTATGTTGTTTTTAAATGAAAGATTTTACAGATGTATAAAAGTTCTTGGATGGCTTATTACACTCTAACAGAGTTAGCTGACAGGCATGTCATTTATGGGGAGGCATGAATCAACAGTTGAGCAGCAAGGCATCTGTTTGCAAAACGATTTACAGGGAGGACATTACAAATCATTTCACAGACTTGATTGCCACTTTCATAAAATATGATCCCCTGGACATCGGACTGGTACACTTCGCTGTTTGTGTACTGTTCAGTTTCAGGAAGTTGCTTTATAGCAAATTGAGGACACCACCTTTAATATCTGAGGGGCTAAATACCTCCAACGTCAATTTATGGAGTGTCCTACACGAGACGGGCATACATTAGTTGAAGTATGTACGGGTACAGGACCTATTAGTCGAAGACATTCCTCAGCTCGGGGAATTCTGCAAATGGTATTTACACCAGATTTGAAACATCCCTAACTTCCAAAGTGATTTGTTTACTAACAAGGTTTTGATTTTCATTTTAAACAGCCACAATAATGTCGTGGAATTGTAAAATTCTTAGACAACTTATGTGTTCCATCATCAACAGAGTTTTATCATAATTGTGTGGACCGGTAGCGTTCATGACAGTCTTCATGCGATGCATCATCTGGCTAACACGCTTGGAGGGAGAAATTACCGTACCCATAGGAGTCAGCCGACGATTATGGTTCCACTATATTTTGCCGTTGGTGTAGCTCTGAGCACTATGGGACTTAACATCTGAGGTCATCAGTCCCCTACAACTTAGAACTACTTAAACCTAACTAACCTAAGGACATCACACACACCCATGCCCGAGGCACGATTGGAACCTGCGACCGTAGCGGTAGCGTGGTTCCAGACTGAAGCGCCCAGAACCGCTCGGCCACAACGGCCGGCTTGCCGTTGGTGTCTGAGATCATTTAGACCATGTTTACCCCAGTTACTGGTCGATGTATCACTCCTATGGATTTTCCTTTATAGGGTGAGATGAAGCGTTTGATGTAAGAGACATCGATAAACGTTACAGATGAGCAGGTTGCCAACCTGTAGCCATTATATGTAAAACACCTCGTCGTTTCGAGTGTGTTGGACAGTTTTTAGCAGGCAGATGCCAGCTGTGCATAAATGTAATCTGGCGACGTTTTCAGAAACATCTGAAAATGTTCATCACATGACAGATAGAATACCATCTCTGAATATTACTGGCAACAAAACCTTCACTGAACCAGTGAGGAAACGGTGCACTTATGATCTTTCAGTCAAATAGAAAAAGTGTTGCTGTTTATCTCGTCTAAAGACGCTTGAAGTTTGTACGGTTACAGTGAAATTCTCATAACGGCGAAGAAGCTAGCAATTGTGAACATACAGTCAATAGTTCCTGGCTTTACATTACATTTCTGATTAAAACTACTAAATTAACTCCTCTAAAACCACACTGTAACTTTTTGTATGTTCACAAGTCACTTACCTGCGTTGTGTGTTAGAGAATTGGTAATTTGAGGTAGGTTCTCATTTTATAAGACTAACGGCCCTCACCGACACACACACACACACACACACACACACACACATACACACACACACACACACACACACACACACAGAGAGAGAGAGAGAGAGAGAGAGAGAGAGAGAGAGAGAGAGAGAGAGAGAGAGAGAGAGAGAGAGAGAACACTAATTCACAAGCGATGTGTCACACTTCAAAAATACTAAACATACAGGTGTCTTCTTATTAACGTCATCCTGATCCAGATTATAGATTTTCAGAATAGGCACTACCATCGGGCGTATCACGTCTTCTAAGCCAGCTGGTAGGTGTTTATGTTGTAACTGTCGCTAATTCGACGTGAAGATCTCATATATTTGCTTAGTTCCTTAATAGTATAAGTCTCGCAAGAGCAAGGTGTAGTGCTCTCTCTATGGGTGCTTAGCCGTGAAAGCAAATGCGTACCTCCTGTTAACAGCCGTAAAAAGAAATTAACTCATTATGGAAATAAACGGACAACCAGTGTAATTTCAGTTGGAATCCGATTAGCGTAATGTAATGGATTGTGTTGATTTGCTGCAGTGATAGACCAGGTCGGGCTTCATGTTACATAATATATGCCATAATCGTGTTCGCGAGCGCAGTCGACACATGTTGCCCCTTTGCATTATATATGCCGCATTGCACGGAGGTTTCCGGTGGCTGCTGCTGATGGAACGCAGGCGCAGTTGCTGAGCAAACCCGCTGGGGCCGGAGCTTCTGTTCGGTGCCGCGAATTCCCCCTGGGCTCGCCGGCCGGCTGCGCGTCCTTTTCAAAAGACTCGTGTTTCCGTGTAAAGAAAACAAATACGCAGCTCGAATGGGCTTGATAGTCGGTACGATCGGTAAGGGCCGCCAGAGAATTGGGGATCCCTTAACACACGCACGCACCCAAACGTGCGCCCACGCACACACAGCGAAAGACGATCTACAACATAAGAGTCTAACACAACAAACGTTGCTCAACAATTAAACAGAGGAATATTTGTTTGCACAGCAATACGAATCACGTAACGACTGTTGAAGGACAACCCAAAAAATTATGGCTGGTTTTCTTTTCCGTTAAGAATCATATATTGAATAACGCTCACAGATTTCAATAAGAACCAGTATTGATGAAATAACACCACGAATTCAGTACGCACGATAGAGCATTAGACTGTGCATGCGTTAAATCTTTCGTAGTCCCCAAGCGACTTCATTGTTTGTGGCGTGTGACTCGGTCGTATTTTGAACACTGATTTTCATGCCTTCCACACAACACGTTTTATTTGGCATCTGTTTGTGGAAACAGTACTGTTTTAAATACTGTCGAACTTCTTGTGTGTATTATTGTCCATTCGTAAGATTCATGCAGCCGAAATATCATATTAGTTGAGTGATTTTTGAATGGGGTTTTTCGGGTTTTCAGCAAGTCTTTCTATTAAACTGCGGTACTAGACTTTGATGAATGTCTCCATGATGTTCACTCGCTGATTAAACGAAAGCAGGAGGATACGCTATGTCCCACACTAATTCTACCAGATAAATGCCTCAGAGACTATTCAATAATCGGTCAAAAGAAGATAGGCTAGCTATTGATTTCTTTTGGATTTTTTCAACGAATTTCAGTCCAGCTACTTCCATTCCTGTACCTAGTTTTATGTGGTCGTTTCACCTTAAATAAAATAATTCAGTGACTGTTCAGAATCTTCCAGATGAAAGAAAAATAAGCCCTTCAACTACTTACGCATATCGGATCGTGAAGACAGAAAGCAAATTAAATACTTATTCATCACAGTTTTCCTGGAATAATAATTAAATATGTGTAAATTTAATTACTACATCATCAGAGTATTCATGAAAAACACTGAGTTGTAGCATGAAAATGTAAAACTACCTAAGAAAAGGTAAAATTACCTAAAATACAGCTCAGTAAGGACACTACAAATGCCTGCATCCAGTACGTATACACATAACCCCAGACCTCTTCAATGACTAGCTTCTCCCTACATCATAATCACTTCATTTCAAGGTTATGTGGAGGTGCTGCAAAACACACAAAGCCATCATTGTCTTACGCGAACATTCTTCGATAACATTCACAGGGGTGATAAATGTTTGTCCTTTCTTCTTCCTTTTATTAATGTTTCCACGCGACATATATTTCTTGAATAAAAATACGTATGCTGTTCTTTTTTTTCTAATTGGTTTATGCGGCCCGCCACGATTTCCTCTTTTGTGCCAACCTCTTCATCTCAGAGCAGCATTTGCAACGTATGTCCTCAATTATTTGCTGGGTGTATTCCATATCTATCCTCCTCTACAGTTTTTGGCGTCTGTAGATCCTCTGGTACCATGGAAGACAATTCCTGATGTCTTAACAGAGTTTCTGTCATTATGTCCCTTCTTATCGGCAGTATTTTGCAAATATTCCTCTCCTCTCTGATTATGCACAAAACTTCCTCATTCCTTACGTTATTTGTGTACCTAATTTTCGACGTTCTTCTGAAACAGCAGATATGAAATGCTTCGATTCTCTTCTGTTCCGGTTTTCTCACAGTCCATGTTTCACTACCACACAATTCTGTGCTCCAAACGTGCATTCTCAGAAGTTATTTTTGATACTACTCCTTCCCTTGGCGTTTTGATGTCCTTGTCTCGTGCGTCACTGGTTATTTTGTTACCTAGGTAGTAGCATTTCTTAACTTCATTTACTTAATGACCTTCAATCCTGATAAGTTTCTCGTTCTTCTCAATTGTACTACTTCTCATTACTTTCGTCTATCTTCGATTTGCTCTCAGTCCATACTCTGCACTCATTAGACTGTTCATTCCATTGAGTAGATCATGTAATTCTTCTTCACTTCCACTCAGGATAGTACTTTCACCAGCGAATCTGATCACTGATGGCCTTTCACCTTGAAATTTAATTCCACTCCTTTCTTTTAATAATCCATCAGTTCTTTGATGTGGGGATTGAACAGTAGGGGCGAAAGATTGAATCCTTCTCTTACACCCTTCTTAAACCCAGAACTTCGTTCTGGGTCGTCCAATCTACATTATTACCTCTTGAATCTTTTACATATTGTTATTACTGCCTGTAGCTTACCCTTGTTTCGCTCAGGATTTCGAACACCTTGCATCTTTTTAAACTGTCGAACTCTTTTTCCAGGTCGACAAATCTTATGAACGTGTCTTGATTTTTATTCAGTCTTGCTTCCATTATCGATCGCAACGTCAGAATTGCCTCTCTGCTGCCTTTGTCTTTCCTAAAGCCAACATGGTCGTCATCTAACATATCCTGAATTTTCCTTTCCATTATTCTTTATATTATTCTTGTCAGCAACTTGATGCATTAGCTGTTAAGCTGATTGTGCGATGAGGGAGGAGAATAATAAATTTCAGCTAGTAATAACGAATACTCTGTTCAAGGACCACAAGAGGAGAAGGAAAAGGCAAGGTGATACGGGAATATTTCAGTTACATTACATCGTGGTCAGACAGAGGTTCCCAAAGCACACACTGGATTTAAGGCGTACTCAGGAGCAGATACAGGCTCATATCACAATGTAGTAATGATGGAGAGTAGGCTGAAGCTGAAGAGATTAGTTAGGAAGAATTAGTAAGCAAAGAAGTTACTGCACAGTCAGCTCTTCAGCCTTCCGAATGGTGTGGATGACATTTTTCCAAAAGTAAGATGGTTTGCCGCTAGACTCACATTCTATACACCAACGTGAAAAGTCGTTTTCCTGCCACTCCCCTCAATGATTTTAGAAATCTGATGAAGTGGCATGCATTTATTTGGTCTTAAATCCTCCAAAGCTCTCTTAAAGTCTGATTTTAATACTGGGTCTCCTATCTCCTCTAAAAACACTCCTGTCTCTTTTTCTATTACATCGGGCAAATCTTCCCCAAATACAGGCCTTCAATGTACTCTTTCCTCCTATCCGCTCTGTCGTCTGCATTTAACGGCGGAATTCTCATTGAGTTCTTATTGTTACTACCCTTGCTATCAAGTTCACCGAAGGCTGTTTTCACTTTCCTATATGCTGAGTCAGTCCTTCTGACAGTCATTACTTTTTCGATTTATTCACATTTTTCATGCAACAATTTCGCCTTATCTTTCCTGCATTTCGTATTTATTTCATTCCTCAGCGACTTGTATTTCTCTATTCCTGAATTTCCCCGTTCTGTCAGGAGTCGTGTACGTCCAACCATTTAGCACCTACCATAAATTTCACTGTCCTATCTCTTTCCGTAGAAACTCAAGACAGTAGCATGTTAACATTCGACCAGCTTCGCTATTTTCGAGATACTCGTTCAGTCTCTGCGTGATAATAACGTGTCTTTTGTCAAATACCGCTTATCTTAGTGGTTTTCGCTATTAGCAGCTCATATCTTTGCCAGTGTGATCCCCTGTCCGTGTCTGCTCCGTTTAGATACATTTGTTACCGCATCACGAGACCGCAACGCCACCAGGTGGCATCCAACGTCGCAGTGGGCAGCAGTCATAATGATCTGGCTGATTAGTGTGTATAGGAGACGGATAGAAATTATAGATCATGCTTTTTAGTCTCAAGAAACATACAGAGAGCCTTAAGTAAGTATTGCGAAATAAATATGACAGGAAAATAAAAATACTTCCGTATGCTGCTTTACTATACAATAACAACCATAATTTTCCATAGTTGCTCGACCTTCATAATGGTAAAATGATAAAAGATTCGAAGCTAGATCTGTCATAAGTATGCACAGGGAGCAACAGATTTTCACTCTACCAGTAACCGCGAATCCTGAACTAGAAGGCAATTACGTGCTGTTGTCAAAATTCACAGGCGTTCAGTTGACTGGCGCTATGCTGCGACGTGCTTTAACAACCTTCTTGCAGACGGAAATAAATTTGCAAATTTTCACATGCTGGAGGACGGAGTTCCCAAAATGGGCACAAATATCATTGAAATTTCAGGTAAAGTACAAAAAATAAAATAAAAAAAAAATCAAAAAAATAAATCCAAGCCATAGTAGCCTCTGAAGCTTCCGTAATTTGTTGTCTTACTAATGGTAATTAATTCCACCATAAAAGGGTGGTGGAACTTTAAATGTACTGTACACGTAACTAACCCACCGAGTAAGCCCAAAAGGAGCTATATACAGGGTGTTTCAAAAATGACCGGTATATTTGAAACGGCAATAAAAACTAAACGAGCAGCGATAGAAATACACCGTTTGTTGCAATATGCTTGGGACAACAGTACATTTTCAGGCGGACAAACTTTCGAAATTACAGTAGTTACAATTTTCAACAACAGATGGCGCTGCAAGTGATGTGAAAGGTATAGAAGACAACGCAGTCTGTGGGTGCGCCATTCTGTACGTCGTCTTTCTGCTGTAAGCGTGTGCTGTTCACAACGTGCAAGTGTGCTGTAGACAACATGGTTTATTCCTTAGAACAGAGGATTTTTCTGGTGTTGGAATTCCACCGCCTAGAACACAGTGTTGTTGCAACAAGACGAAGTTTTCAACGGAGGTTTAATGTAACCAAAGGACCGAAAAGCGATACAATAAAGGATCTGTTTGAAAAATTTCAACGGACTGGGAACGTGACGGATGAACGTGCTGGAAAGGTAGGGTGACCGCGTACGGCAACCACAGATGGCAACGCGCAGCTAGTGCAGCAGGTGATCCAACAGCGGCCTCAGGTTTCCGTTCGCCGTGTTGCAGCTGCGGTCCAAATGACGCCAACGTCCACGTATCGTCTCATGCGCCAGAGTTTACACCTCTCTCCATACAAAATTCAAACGCGGCAACCCCTCAGCGTCGCTACCATTGCTGCACGAGAGACATTCGCTAACGATATCGTGCACAGGATTGATGACGGCGATATGCATGTGGGCAGCATTTGGTTTACTGACGAAGCTTATTTTTACCTGAACGGCTTCGTCAATAAACAGAACTGGCGCATATGGGGAACCGAAAAGCCCCATGTTGCAGTCCCATCGTCCCTGCATCCTCAAAAAGTACTGGTCTGGGCCGCCATTTCTTCCAAGGGAATCATTGGCCCATTTTTCAGATCCGAAACGATTACTGCATCACGCTATCTGGACATTCTTCGTGAATTTGTGGCGGTACAAACTGCCTTAGACGACACTGCGAACACCTCGTGGTTTATGCGAGATGGTGCCCGGCCACATCGCACGGCCGACGTCTTTAATTTCCTGAATGAATATTTCGATGATCGTGTGATTGCTTTGGGCTATCCGAAACATGCAGGAGGCGGCGTGGATTGGCCTCCCTATTCGCCAGACATGAACCCCTGTGACATCTTTCTGTGGGGACACTTGAAATACCAGGTGTACCGCCAGAATCCAGAAACAATTGAACAGCTGAAGCAGTACATCTCATCTGCATGTGAAGCCATTCCGCCACACACGTTGTCAAAGGTTTCGGGTAATTTCATTCAGAGACTACGCCATATTATTGCTACGCATGGTGGATATGTGGAAAATATCGTACTATTTCCCAGACCGCAGCGCCATCTGTTGTTGAAAATTGTAACTACTGTAATTTCGAAAGTTTGTCTGCCTGAAAATGTACTGTTGTCCCAAGCATATTGCAACAAACGGTGTATTTCTATCGCTGCTCGATTAGTTTTTATTGCCGTTTCAAATATACCGGTCATTTTTGAAACACCCTGTATGAGTGCGGTTTAGCTGCAGATTGGTTGGAAACTGAATATTTTACTATACACTATGCAATAGTGAAGTATCCTTTTGGCTATTGTGCCAGATTGAAATAGCTCACCTTAGTTGGTGTAGGCCATACACCTTACCTGTGGAAGACGTGGTTCTAATAATTCTGCGGCACAATTTTTTAAGCTGAGCGGAGGTTTTGTGTCTACTTAACTTCTGTAGATATAAAGAGCTCATTACTGTTTCTTAGAAATACAATCTTCCTTATACCTAAGTGAGACGCAGAGACGCAAATCTGTGCTTTCGCTCTTTTCCTCATCGTTAATGTTTGAATTCAATATGGTGTTGGCCCACCCTTCGCCTTGATGACAGTTTCCACTCTTGCAGACATACGTTCAATCAGGTGCTGGGAGGTTTCCTGGGGAATGGCAGCCCATTCTTCACGGAGTGCTGCACTGAGGAGAGTTATCGATGTCGGTCGGTGGGGCCTGGTAAGAGGTCGGTGTTCCAAGACATCCCCAAGGTATTCTATAGGATTCAGGTCAGGACTCTGCGCAGGCCAGTCCATTACAGGGATGTTATTGTCGTGCAACCACTCAGCCACTGGCCATGCATTAGGGAAAAGTGCTCGATCGTGTCGAAAGATGCAGTCGCCATCCCCGAATTGCTCTTCCACAGTTGGAGGCAAGAAGATGGTTAAAACGTCAATGTAGGCCTGTGCTGTGATAATGCCACGCAAAACAACAAGGGTTGCAAGCTCCCTCCATTAAAAACACGACCACACCGGAACACTACCGCCTCCGTATTTTACTGTTGGCACTACGCACGCTGGCAGATGACGTTCACCGGGAATTCGCCATACTCACCCCTTCCATCGGATCGCCACATTGTGTACCGTGATTTGTCACTGCACACAACGTTTTCCCACTGTTCAATCGTCCAATGTTTGCGCTCGTTACACCAAGCGAGGCGTCGTTTGGAATTTACCGGTGTGATGTGTGGCTTATGAGCAGCCGCTCGACCATAAAATCTAAGTTTTCTCACCACCTCACTGTCATAATACTTGCAGTGGATCCTGATTCAATTTGGATTTCCTGTGTGATGGTTTGGATAGATGTCTGCCTATTACACATTACGATCCTCTTCGAATGTCGGCGGTCTCTGTTAGTCAACAGACTAGGTCGGCCTGTACGATTTTGTGCGGTACGTGTCCCTTCACGTTTCCACTTCACTATTTCATCGGAAACAGTGTAACTAGAGATGTTTAGGAGTGTGGAAATCTCGCGCACAGATGTACGAGACAAATGACACTCAGTCAACAGAACACTTTCGAAGTCCGTGACTTCCGCGAAGCGCCCCATTCTGCTATCTCACGTTGTCTAATTACTACTGAAGTCGCTGGAGTACCTGGCAGCACAACGCACCTAATATGAAAAACGTGTTTTTGGGGGTGTCCGGATACTTTTGATCACATAGTGTATTTGCTGTAATGGAAACGATATCGGCAGAGGTACGAATTTTGTTATGAAGCAAAATTATTTTGGACTAAAAACTAGCTGGCCGCTGTGGGGGAGCGGTTCTAGGCGCTTCAGTCCGGAACCGCGCTGCTGCTACTGTCGCAGTTTTTAATCCTGCCTCGGGCATGGATGTGTGTGATGCCTTCAGGTTAGTTAGGTTTACGTAGTTCTAAGTCTAAAGGGACTTATGACCTAAGATGGTAAGTTCCATAGTGCTTAGAGCCATTTGAACTAAGAACTAAATTTACATATGTACAGTATAGCCATCGCATTGTGAGCAGAGGAGGGTACGTACATAATGTAGCCGTATCACTGTATTTTGCTCCAATTCCACAACCAGAAAATACCTGCCGGAAAACGACTGTCACACACTACCATGTAAGTCCGATAGTTACAGGTTTTACTGTCACTATGATTACACTTCATTTGCGGAAATGTGTCATGAGCTGATTGTGACGATTGCTTCTACGGTGTTGAGTTTATGTTGTTACGGATTGTGCTGAAAGTAATGCGGGATAGCACAGCCCTATTTCTTCACATAGGTATCTCATTTTTACTGGCACAAAGGGAAAAGAAGGTAAATGTGTACAGTGGAAGCACACATCTTAAATGCCATATGCGCTTAGATAGTTTTCGGCACTGGTCCATATTTATGCTGACGCCAGTGATCGGTAAATGCATAGCTCTGCCCAAACGTGCAAACTTCACCAATACTCGAATCGGTCTTCTGCAATCGTATGATCTCACTTATTAGGATGAGACCATGTAATACGTAGGGAGATTATAACAGAAGTTCAGAAAAATTATTTATGGATTGATTTGTTTCAAGAGTATGCATCGCTGAGCACTATGAGATTAATTAAGCATACACTTGACAAAGAGATATGAGGTGTGAGTTGTCTCTTCTTTTCTACAATTCTCATGTACGAGTCGTCTCATATGTAACTCTACGTTGAATGGCTATGTAGTATGTGAATACATTTACTGCGACTTTTGTACAGCTATAAATTGACTTTGGAGTGCACTGACTAATGCCTATACCCGTTCGCCTTACCACCTTCAACAGTCATGTACGTACACACTCTGTGGAAATAAGTGTGAGATCTTCGTAGAATAGTGATACTAGGCAAATTATTGCGAGAACTGGATTTGAGAAGTTCACCTTCAAAGCTAATTCCACTTTACTAAAGTTTCTTACCCCTCTCTTTCAAGGAGAATATTCTTTCAAAATGATTTCCTTTTCACGTCTTTGTGTGAGCAGGCTCTATAAATCCCATAAGCAATATAGTAAATAGTTTATCACAGAAACATTAATTTTTTTAACTTATGGAGAAGCACACGACTCAATATTAAAAAAATAGTATTTCATTTGAAAAATACGAATGGTGTATGAACTGTCCTAGCAAGTAGATACTTAGCACCGTTCGAACGAATGCAGATAACTGAAAATTCAAAGCAGAAGAAAAGTCAGCGCTTAACAGTAGTGCACGCATACGTCTCCTTTTATTTTTCTCGTCAATGGATAGTATATTTGGCCGAACCTCCCAGAGAATAAAACCCTTGGACGTTCACTTGAATAAAGTGGGAATGATGACAGTGCTCCGCCATGTTCCTTGGTGATCCTGTGTGACAAGGCTTGCAACAGATCACTTCAATTGGTTTTGCATGACTTTAGAGCCTCAGTCGGTGTAGCTCTCAGAAGAGCTCGACGTTAAGGTTTCCCATATACATCGAATACTTGTTACATTTTGCGATAAGCTTATCACAGGCAGGCGCTGATAGCGTGTCACCTCTTGTCGGAGGAGGTGAGGTATTGCCAAACATTTCGCTGGGTGGTTTTAAGTGTTCGAAAGTGGTACGCCGCACGTTAGCTATATAAAACAGTCTAGAGTGGAAAAACTTTCGGTGAAATGGTTACCTTTATGTCCTTCGGCAGGAACAGATGGTTCAAATGGCTCTGAGCACTATGCGACTTAACTTCTGAGGTCATCAGTCGCCTAGAACTTAGAACTAATTAAACCTAACTAACCTAAGGACATCACACACATCCATGCCCGAGGCAGGATTCGAACCTGCGACAGTAGCGGTCGCTCGGCTCCAGACTGTAGCGCCCAGAACCGCACGGCCACTCCGGCCGGCGGCAGGAACAGACAGGAATTTGACTACAGAATCTGAGAATCAATCTCAAAGAATGAAAGAACTGAATTAAAATTGAAGTTATCTGTCACCCGTAGCAGAGATAACAGATGTATTTCTTAAACGAAAATTAATGTGTTTATTTTACAGTACAATAGTGAAGCCATAGTCAAAGTACATATTTTTTTGTTTTTGTTTTTATGAAAAAAGAGGGTTACATTACCGGTTAGAATGAACTAAGTCGTAATTTTCAAATGCAAAACATCAGTTAGAGAATAAATAATTCCCATTACATATTTTCCAGCTGATGTTTCACATTTGAAAATGACGACGTAGTTCGTTGAAACCGGTAACGTAACCCCTCTTTTTTTAAAAAAGAAAAAAAAATTATGTACTGTGACTGACTTCACTTTTGTAGTGTCGAATAAACAGTTAAGTTATATTTTGGTCACACTTTTTACTACAGTTATGTCGGAAAATATAAAACCAGTGTTATGTCAACATAACGGTCACCTTGCGGAAGTTAAGATGCAGTGTAATTAGGAGAGAGCTTGTTTGCACCTATTTTGGAAAAATAAAGATGTAAGCTCTAATAGTATCTGCCAGAATGATTTATGAACCTTATCTCTACCCATAGTTTTGCTTCTCCACCGTAGTAATGACTGCTATGTCATCGTCTGTTTGGTGCACTTTAGCGAAAGACTCTCGTGGCCTTGGGTCTTTAATGGAAGGTACCGTTAGTACCTGGGAAAATGTCTCAAGTAATCAGCTGTTATCTCCTCACCTGAAGACCCTCTATCTTCTGCTTCCAAACGCGACAGCCATATTTTTAACTAGTCACATGACTGGTGGATATTATTATTCTCTAAGGATGATTCTTTGTCGTTTCCCTGAAGCCATCTTGTTTACTCTTAGGTCCCCTTCCAAACTTCTCGCTGGGGTTTTGCAGTCTCCGTTTCCTGCGAAAGAGGGTTTCCCTGTCGCAGGTATTTAGACTGGGATGGATGTGTATACGTAACTATAATTGGTTCCCTTTGGTGCCCATCAAGAGAAAAGAACGCCAAGGACTCCATGTGCGCGCGCGCCGGGAATCTGCAAACAAACCGCTCACCTCTGGAATCGAGCGAGGGGTCGTCCGAGCTATTTCGCTCCCGTGGAACCAATTACCGTAGTCTGCTACGCATCTGAATGATACGTTATTAATGGTCAGATACGTCAACTTTTGTAGCTTCCCGATTGGTATTTGGAAGGTGCCATATTTTATTTAAACAGTGCAGCGCAGCTTCGTTGTAGTGAACGGCATTACGATACCACCAAAATGTGATGTATTGTGTATTTATTCAGGATGAAGAAGTTTGGTATTTGGAAGGTGCCATATTTTATTTAAACAGTGCAGCGCAGCTTCGTTGTAGTGAACGGCATTACGATACCACCAAAATGTGATGTATTGTGTATTTATTCAGGATGAAGAAGTTTAGATCGGGCTTCCATCTCCAACCAACGAATTAACGCTACATCATATTAAAAGATGGTACCTTGGCGACAAATACATATTTCTTTTATTGCAGCTTCTTCAAAACATGCATGATCAGCTACCTCATATAGTTTTCGTCAGAAAGAGAAAAATTTAGAAGATAATAAATGGAGGTAGATGTTACAACTAAACGTTTCACGCCAAGGAACATTCCTTTCATTTAATGTAGTTTTAATTCACGCCATTTTCTATTCTAACAGATTCATAAAGATGCAGGATAAATATTTGTGTTGGTATTTAATTTTCGGAAATAATTCCTTGCCTAAATCTCTGGCGGATGCCTTACGTCCAGTGGATTCAAATGGCTCCAAGCACTATGGGACTTAACATCTGAGGTCATGAGTCCCCTAAACTTAGAATTACTTAAACCTAATTAACCTAAGGACATCACACACATCCATGCCCGATTCAGGATTCGAACCTGCGACCGTAGCAGCCGCGTGGTTTCGGACTGAAGCGCATAGAACCTCTCGGCCACAGCGGCCGGCTACATCCAGTGGAGTTGCATTATTAAGTGGCTCGCCTGGCTGTAGTAGTTTTCTTTCTTGTTTCTTTTTCAGTATACATCGCTTGCAAATAGTGAGAAATTGTTAAGAACTGTTATACTCTGTCGTCTACATTTCTGTCGCAAATTACGCAGTTTCCGCCTACACTTCGGAGACAGGCCCTGTTACAGCCACTTACTCTATTTATGTGATTACATTCACTTATTCAGGCATCCTAGATTTTGACAAATATCTAAGTCGAAACATTGCGAGTTGTAGAAAATCGGATTCCTAATTCGTATATATTCGTTTTTTAGCGTGATTACCTTTGGATTCCTGGGTTAGCTGGAGCAGCACGTAGGGCCAGAACGATAGAGTCGGTACTCAGAATCGTAGTGACGGCTCTGAAAACAACTGCCATACTGCCTTTCTCTTTAAAAATTTTATACCTCTTTTCTGCGCTCTGACCTACTTATGGAGACTCGATTAGGGCTGATTCTGTACTACACATCTGTACTATTTAATACAGGCCTTTGGGTTCTTGTTCCCGTGCCAGAGTAATTTAAATGTTATTCTTAATAAAGAACTGTCCTAGTTATTACCCAGTATTAGATTTCACCTTCTTTAAATAGGTTAGGCACTGTTGCATTGCTGACCAGAGGGACTCGCCATTTACGTTTCGCGAACGAGCGTGGTGCTTCGTACTCTTCGCATTCTTACTAGTACTTCCCTTCTGATATACTCGTTTTCGAAGACAATCGCTTACGTGCAGTGTAGCGTACATCGGATAGTGTTTCCTTCGTCACACGTTCGCGGTGGTAGTGTTGTATGGTGACCGATCCCCCTGACGCGGGTGAGGTCATACAGAGGGCACTAGAAGTCTGCCATCAACACGTACCGACAGATGTTCCGTCGCCACCGATGTCCGGCCAACGGGTGAATTACCACTCCCGGATGCACAGATTTTTCAGCAGCAAGAACAGTACCTAGAACATCAACCCCAAAAGCAACACTTTCAACTGCTGCAGCTACAACAACAACACCAGCAATATCACCACCAACAACAACAGTTGCACCGGGCTAGTCAGCAAGTTATCCATCTCAAAGACCCTTCCAGCTTCGCGCCTGAAGCCTATGCACCTGCAAGTCAGCAGCAGGAAAGTGGTCCCCTTAGTAAACGGCTGTGTGTCGACTCACCTCCTATCCAGTATGTATGCGTGAATTACCGGGTTCGGATCCCCCTTCTAGTTATGGTAAAAGGCAGACAAACTCAGAATGATGAGTCAATGTCGACTTCCACTGCTGCGGTCGTACGGCCAAGTGTCAACAATTGGTATAGCCGAGGAGATGCAGGCCATTACATTGTCTTTGTGGAGAGCATAGGTAAGAACGCTGGCCAACTCCACCCTATGTCTGTAGGCAAGTTACTATTTCCCTATAATTCTCATGGTCCGTACCCAATGACAGAACGTTCATGCGCTTTTCTGCATTAACAAAAGCTCTAAGGTGCAAACAAATTCTACGCAGCATCGGAGAGGGTAATTGGTAGCATGCAGTCGTCGCACTCCGCTGTTCTCCGACAGCCTCCCAGTACCAAAAATTCTCTAGATTTCCCTCCTCTAACTTTAAGGCATTCTACGCAACCAATGGTCGTTTTACAAGATTCTTCTATGCGACCAACGTCACTACTGGTGTTGCTTCAGTTAGGCTCTCTCCCTCATGGTCCCGAGCATCGTCAACGTGACTTCTAGTTGACTGACAGATCGGGTGCCACCTCTGGCACGAGAGGTCCATAGAAATGGCGTGCTCCTAGGCCAGTCTGGCGACAGGGCTTCTCAGACATTCGACACTAATATTCTGTCTTCCATCATATTCACCAAGCCCCGATCCAACCCAACCAAAATCCTCCTCAATAAAGTCAACAGACACCGTCACTTTGTAATAACAAGGAATACGTCACTGAAAAGAGTATCTCGTTTATCATGCGCTTCTTGGAAGACGCGAAGACGTAGCCACCTGAAACTTTACAGATACAGCCTTCCCGACGACTGTTACTGCTCCTACTTCTGCCTAGTAGCTGTAGCGGGTTTTAGGGTCTTCCAATGGAATGCACGACTTGCGATTGCCAATGAAGGAGTCCTTCAACATGAACGTTGCCAACCCAGATATGTGTTTCAACCAGGTTCTGTTGTCTGGCTTATTGCAGAGACTGAGATGATGGTAGAGGAGGTGTCGCCATCTTCATTAATAATGGACTGTGTCACACCCCAATAAAGATATGGCACGAGGCTGTCGACAGCTTTCAAACGATACCTGTCAGGCTCTCTACTCGTGGCTATTTACTGCCGGCCAAAGTCGTATATTCCCCCTGAAGAGGGGTACACACTGTTTCAGCAGTTGGAACCTCCATTCTGATTTTGTGGGGATTTTAACGCGCACAGGAGACTAGGCGATCTCGTAAATGGAACGTCATGCAAGGAGGTTTGTCACGATTCGTGATATGGCGTAGTAATGGATGCCAAACTATCGTCATTAATCAACGTAGCGTCCTCGCAAGCGCAGGTATCTATGTTTAGGAATTATATTATTCTAGCGGCATGCCAATCTATTCTACAGAAAAGGATGATGACTTGCACCATCCGATTCACGATTCCCTTATGCGACCCATAAAGTTCGCGTCGGGTTGTGCAACGGAGATGGGCTTGTAGTCGTCTTAAACGGGATACTACGTGGAGGAACTGTGTTGCCTACAGACGGATGGATGTGTTCACTAAGCGTTTTCTCAAGGCTGACACTCCTGATGGACGTATTTGGTCGATGGTGAATTCGCTCAAAAGGAAACCAGTATCTCCCAAGCGATTAGATCTGAATAGACGAGTTTGCCGCCATTATCGCACTTTTTACTGTCATGCCGTTACCCATCGATCTCGTGGCTACAGGTGCCGCTGACGATCTACGAGATGGTTTAACCAAGCTATTCACTCTCACCGAACTCCACAGGGCCCTGACGTGTTCATCAGATACAAAGCCTGGCTATGACCAGATTCACTACTCCGTGGTTCTACATTTGCCTGACGATGCAAAACGTGGGCATCTTTAATGACATCTGGAGGAATGGAAATGCTCCAGAGGACTGGAAGACTCAAATATATGCGCCCATACTGAAGGCTGGGAAAGACGCTGGTCATGCGATATCTCATCACCCGATCGCATTGTCACCCTGCGTGTGTAATATATTGGAACGTCTCCCGAAGCTTCATGATTTGAATGAACAATATCGCATCATCTGTTACAAATCTTTATTGAAGAATACGACCTCCTTCGCAAATTAGATTTGCATCCTCAGGTGCTTCAAGTCAAACGATTCAGTTTCTATTTAAACCGGATAAGGTCATTCCCAACATTTAAATCCACGTATTTAAAACTTCACTCACAAATGTGCTAGTGCCTGTGATAAAATGTATTGGGGGTTAAGGCCAATCCCCTCCAGCCTGCGCAGGAAGCTTTGCTGTTGCCGGCGCCAACTAAAAGCTATCGGTATTGTCAAGCCTCGCTAAGAATGGTGGTTGGAACATGAGAACTTGCTTCCGGGGACGCAAAACAGCTTTCTTGAGGACAGAAGTACTTATAACAATATCACCTTGCTTACGATGGACCTCGAAGCACGTTCTTCACTGACGAACCCTTAACGGCCTTAATTCTTGTCTTTTCGAGGGCGTACGACAACGTCCTGATATCTGAACTTATCAACAAATTGCAACTGCTGCACCTCTGGGTGGTGATTTTACGGATTGTATACAGTCAGTTTTATATACAGTCAGTTTGGTGGCTGTACGGTATATATCCACGATCAGCCCAATGTGTTGTCCCTGCGTAGTGTGTTGTGGCCTCTCGCAGGGCGCGATACCGAGTCGCTTACTGTATGCTCTGTATGTTACCGACCTAGAGACATTGTTCAGCCCCACTGCATGTGGCTTACCGACGCATGTGAAATTATCGACGCATGGAAGTTCAAAAATGGGCTCACTTTGTCACCTGACAAACCAGTTGCTGTGATATTCACAAGGAAACGGCACAGTGACTTCTCATCCGATCTTCAGTTGGCCCGTACATATTTCCTGTTCGGTCACATGCTAAGCTCCTTGGTGTCTGACGACAAACTCATGTGGATGAAACATGTTGCGTAATTCATCGACAATTTGTATAATACTGTGAATATCTTGCGTATACTTGCTCGATTATGGTGAAGTGCGGAACCGGTTATAATCTTCACTCTGTGTAATGTTTTGATCCGTTCTATCTTAGATTATGGTAGCGTTGTCTACGGCATGCAGCACAGTCATCTTTGCGCAAGCTTGATGTCATCCACTACAGAGTGATTCGTCTTATCCTTGGAGCCATGAAATCAACGCCCGCCAGTGCTTTGCTAGAGTAAGCATCTATAATGTCTGTAAGACGGCAGACGTCTGATATTTTTACGGCGGTGGTTCAATTCTGGAGAATCACTCAGGCACCTCATAGACGACGCGTTAACAGAATTCCTTTACTAGTTCGCAGCTACGAGAAATGGTACCATCTCTTCCCACTCATTCTACAGGACACAAAACTACCCCGTTTTCGTTTTTCGTGTAGTCTGTTCTTCACTCCAACCCCATTGTCATACCTGCCGTCCGATTTCCGAGCGGAGATCAACATCACTCGCGACCTGGAGCAATTTCTTGGCCGCAGTACGCTCACATCTATAAGGGCAGTTCTGTACCTGAGACGGGTGTGGGATGCGCTTTCTTTAGGCCTTCTAGTGGCACTTGCGAAATGTTTGCGCTTCCATCTGAATCTTCTATCTACATGGCGGAGTTAGTGGCCATTAGGGAAGCCATTCATTATGGTACCCAAACATTCAAATTCGTTCCGATACTTACGGACTCTCGAAGTGTGCTACAGAAACTGCAACATCCCGCGTTTGATAAACAGACCAAGAGATATGTTCTGGTAGTCTAGGCACCCATACGAGACGCGCAGCCTTTGGTCATTGCCGTCCAATTACTCTTGATTAAAGGACGTCATGGCACTCTCCGCTGAGGAGTATTACGGAAGGACACTTGCGCCCAATGCCGATCCCTTACACGGATCTCATATCGACAATATGGACGGCTATTTATCACGCTGTTCCTCTAAATGGCATGTCTCTCGGCACTCTAAGGGGGCCACCTGGCTACCATACAACCGAACGTCTCTTTTCGACCATGGTTCGCCTCGGTGCAACTACGTAGACGTCAAGTAACTTCTGTATCCTCATGCAGCTAGGACACGGGTGTTACCCCACGCACCTATATTGGTTGAAGATTATCACTTCTGGACATTCGATAAGGACTCAACAGCAGTAGCGGATCGTATCCACACCATATTGGCATGTTCCACGCTCACGATTGCAACGATTGGTTGCGAGAGGATACCCAATCACCATCAATGTTTCTGTTTTAATACATATAACTTGCTCACAAACTATTTGAAAGCCTTCGGTATCCAAATTTAATTAATGAATTGCCGAGGTCTTCATTTTCACTCATTTTCACATGGCATCAGCCCAGTTTGTAACCGGGTGCGGCATTTTGTGTTTTAATTTGCATACAAACCTCTAATCGTACATTAAACATTCATTATTGCTGTCGTGTTCATTTAATGTCATTGTTGTATTGGCACTATTGTACATACCGATGATTTCATTGTGTGTCATTTTTTGTTTTTCTTTTACTTTAAATACGTCTGTCTGTATGCTACGTTTCTTGCAGATTTCTTCCTTAGTTATTATTGTACTTACTGTACGATGTACTGTGATTGCCCTTCAATATTTGTCTTTTACTTTAAGAGTATATGCATATCTGTCATAGCGTTGTTGTACAGTGCTGTTTTTAATTCTGCTCCAATGTTGTTGCTAACACTGTTGTTGGCTGCTTTGCGTTTGCGTAATTGCGCTTTTATTTTACTTTGTGTGCCAACTTCATAATTTTGTTCTGTTCTGCCTTTCTGCAATTATGTTTCTTTGGCACTTTGCAGCCGTTGTTGGCTGTTTGGTCCTTGTAACCCAAAGCCAAAGTAAAGAAATAAATAGAATAGAGGGGCTCGCAAAATCATGTAAGTAAAGAAAGAAGAAACAAACCTGTAAATGTAGGATCCCATAATTTCTCTGTCAGAAAGACAGCTAAGACTACCATTTCGTGCCCCTCAGAACATCATTTTTAAGTTTATTATTTCCCATATGCTGCACATAGCGTTAGTCTCTCTCTCTCTCTCTCTCTCTCTCTCTCTTTCCAAGCATTAATCCCGACTGGCGGGATTTGCTGTTAATGGGATGTGGCATGTTAATTTAAGGGGTGGCCAGATGCCCTTCCTGCCGCCACCCTGTACCCCCTGGGAAAGAATTAGCGTACCCCAACTGTCTGCATCTAGTGTAATCCATGGAATAGTGCGAATGTTTTCAGATGTCTGCGAACCGTGTAACTGAGGCGGAGCGTGGGGACCAGCCCAGTATTCATCTAGCGGGATGTGAAAAACCGCCTAAAAACCACATCCAGACTGGCCAGCACAGCGGCCCTCGTCGTCAATCCGCCGTACGGGTTCGATCCGAGGCCGGCGCGCCTACCAGAGTCCAGGAAGCAGCGCGTTAGTGCTCTCGGCTATCCTTTTTTTTTTGCCCCGAGCGGGTCTCGAATCCGGGATCTCCTGCTTACATGACAAAAGATTTATCCGACTTTTTTTTACAACGCATTTATTTCAGGCAACAAATTAAAATAAAATAAAAGAAGTCATTTCGACAAAAACAAAGGGGTTAAATCAGAAAAACGTATGTGAACGGATATAGCGTTAATTTTAACGTGCCCACACCTTCTTTCCTCCGTCACTTCTACATCTTGAAACATTTAAGTCCAAACAAGAGTGCCCACAGAAAAAAAAGGGGGGGGGGATTTCAACTCATCCAACTCCTTGTCGATGAAAAACAAGATACAGCATATTACAAAAAAGTTCACGTTGACGTGGCATCCTGAGCCACGTCTAATGGGCTGTGGCCTTATACTGGGATAAGGCACACGGAACTGCGTCATATCCACTCACCATTACGTAGTGGACATAATGTCCAACAAGCCACATGAAGGCATTGTTCTTCGATCGGGGAAAGAAAGATGAATCGTGACGCACGAGAATCTCCCCAGAGATAGACGCCTCCGACCTTCTGAGGAGAAAAGCCAGTTGTCGGCAAAGCCATCTCCAATGGCCATGACCGCAGGAGATTCTTGGCAATGATTGCAATGATCCATCACATTGAGGCCAATACGAAAAAGTCGCCCGTTGGTAGGTTCAAAATCATGAACAACTCGGTAGCACGAGAACGCCACTTCCATCGGGAAAATCAGGAGGCTAACGTTAGACCAAACAACCTTTAAATTAATTTCTGGCGACATAGCTTCCACAAAGGGAATACTATGAGGAATTGGCCAGCGAGTTATCAGCATTTTTTAGGAGAAATTCGCTTGGGAAAGGACATTTACTCCTAAATAACTGACTTCAAGAAAAAATTCCTTAACATGCCGTCGTTTATAACTAATCATACTAGTATCTACTGGAAGTGTTAAACTCTCCGTTCGGATACAGTCATGAAGACGAGTGGTAACTGACTAGGGGGCGCATAGACATGTAAAAATGGAGCGACGGATGAATAAGGCAGAAGCCTTAACCCGAATGTCAGGGAGGCCCCAACCTCCCAGCAGACGGGAGCACACCATGACCCCATAACGCACGCGAGAAATACAGTTGCGCCAGATAAACCTGCCAGTTAAACTTTGAAACATGTGGTACATCATCGCAGGAAGTTGAAAGATTTGTGCAGTGAAATAAGCCTTACTTAACACGTACGTTTCCATGGCCCCGATCTTATGAAGAGGTGAGAGGGAGCGACGCTCGTGTTCAATGACTGCTCCCTGAATCTTATCCGAGACAGACTTACAGTTGATCGTAGTCATCTTTAGCGGACAGTCTGTCATTTATAACACCTAACGGTCGATATCAGGTGACCTTCAAAGCCCTTGGAATTTAAACAGCGTCAAATCTGAGTAAGTGACATTTCTGGTAATTAACCCACGCACCCGTAAGACGACAAAAGGCATCAAAAACTTCCTTCTGCAGTGGTATATCATCATGGGTACGGAGAAGAACCATAAAGTCATCAGAATATGCACGAACGGTAAACCTTTCACCCAACAGCGACCAGCCACCCAAACGAGCAGCTATAGATCACTATAATGCTTCCAGAAACAGCACGTAGAGCGACATAGATAATGGACTCCCTTGAAGGGCGCCCTGACACACCGCGATGGGGGAAGTGAAACGGCAATTTACGTCAATGGACGCCCAAATACAAGTAATTACAGAGCGAAACAGCCGTCGTGCAGCATCGTTAAAACCAACAGTTGTCAACATTCGCGTAAGAAATACATGATGAACGTGGTCGAACGCTTGGTGAAAATCAATGAAAGGCGAAGCGCTTGGCACGGGAATCGTGGAAGCAATCGAAATTAAATCACGACATTCAGCAACGGGAGTCAGGAGAGTACGACCCGATAGACAACTTTTATGGCTTGTGATGATGGTAGCCAACAAAATCGATAGTCAGCTATTTACCGCTCTCGCCACTATTTTATAATCATAGTTGAAGAGGGTTATGGCCGGACCTGATCCACACGTAAACGTCCCGGCTTTTTGGGGATCAGGACAATTTTAGCAACCTTAAAGCTGGCCAGGAGAAGCCCTCCGTAAAATACTTCATTTACCATAGAAGTTATCGTATCTCCTATCAGGGGCCAAAATCGGATATAAAATTCTTTGGGAAGGCCATCGAAGCCAGACGATTTGTGGGAGGGAGAACGAGCCACAATACCAAGTATATCACCGTGATGGAATACAGAGAAAAACTCTTCCTGGTGAGCTGGCGTAACAAGACTATCAAGGAGGGAGGTAAAATCAACAGACGATGGACCGTCTGAATCCACTTCAGTATGAAGTTCGGAAAAGTACTGGTAAAGTTCAAGCATTATATCAGATTGGGAGGACCACTCACGCCCATCTAGAGAACGAATGGTAGAAAAACACGTCCTTTGAGATCGTTTGTGAGGCCGAAGAAGAGGATAGAGAGAGGTCAAATTATCCTGTACGATTGAAAGAGGCTGGGAACGCAATCGGACACCATCTATTTGTCTCCGTTGGAGTTGTTGAAGTTTTGCCTTCACACGGTGGACGTCGACGACCCTCAAGGCGGCAGCACGAACACTATCACAAAGATCGGGAAGGACAGCATAATAAAATTCTCTAGTTCGCCTTATTTCAGCCGCTTTTTCAGCGCTAAAATGCTTGAGTGTATTTCGAATCTGCGGTTTAGCAAAGGTAACCCACCATTTTAGAAGTGAGGAATAAGGCGCCTGGGACTGCGTTGTGCGCCGCCATACGTGTGCGATGATGCCTTCCAGAGAGGGGTCCGTGAGATGTAAAGTGTTTAGCTTCCATATAGGGCGCGAAAGATCGACCCGCTGTGGCACATGGTTAAAAGTCATTGAAACAGCACAGTGATCAGTGAAACTGGCAGTATTTATATCAATCGATAGAAGCTGACAACATGTGGGGGCAGATAAATAAAAGCTTTCCAGTCGGCTACTTGAAGTAGTTGTAAAAAAAAAAAACGTAAACTGCAACAATGAGGGATATCTGCAAACCCAAGCATCTTGGAGATGGAAGGACGTCACTATATCATTAAGTTCACGACAATTTGTATAATTGGGGGTCTGATCTACACGACGTAAGACAGTTAAAATGCCCCCCCCCCCCCAAAAAAAAGCTGGTGCGGGTTCCGTCGGAGTAAATAAACAACTTCTTCCTTATAAAACCGCGTGCGATCGGATGAACGACCGGATCCCGACGGAGCGTAAATAAAAATTTAGGTGAGGTCATAAATACTGCAGCCTATACCGCGACCGTCATCTAGCGTTTCGAATTCCGTCAGCGGGATTCCATCTCGATAAAGCAAAGCCATACCGGTAGACTTTTCAGGAGCCACATTGAAAAACATAGAGTATCCAGGAAGATAAAACACATCAAATAATACCTCTTGTAAACACACGATATCAGCTTGGGAATCGTAAATAAACTGGCGTAACGCAGCAAGCCGTAATTGGGAACATATCCTATTAACATTGAAGGTTAGAAACGCATATGCCTGCATCCGTTAGCACCTGAAAGGTCAATGAAACAACACTAAGGAAAAAACACCCGTCACGTCCTTCTCTCCTCAACGTCCGGAGGCGGGGGAAACAAGATATAATTCTAATCCTCCCCACCGGATGCCGAGGTATCCTCGTTTTTCTTTGTACGACTTGCCACTGCTCGTACAGGTTGAAAGCGCTGTTTCACACCACTCCGTGAAACCACTCGATGTGAAAGGGTTGGAGGCACGTCAAGCTCCGATTTGATACAGGAGCCATCGCCACTGCACTCATCGGAAATCGGGGAGCAAAACTCAGAACGACTAACAGCAACATCAGGTACAGAAGAGACAGATAATGCAGTGCCAGTGTCGGATGGCATCTCCTGATCAACAGGAAGAGAACCGTAGAATCCTGTTGCTCCACCGCCTCAGCGTGGAGGTGGGGTGGTGTTTCACTGGAACACTGGAAAGACTGGCCTGCAGGCAACGTCTCTACGGGTGAAGTGGGGGACACAAATTGAACACACAATGCAACATCAACAGAAGCAGCTACAGCATTTCTGGTATTACTGGAATCACAAGTAACGCCAGTAGACAACTCATTACCGTCAGAAGGTGCACCTTCTATAAACGCCGTATCAGAAGAACCAGACTGCAGTGATGCGTCCTCGAAATCTGTACCGTCCTCAGTCCGCCGGCGTTTGACTTGCGCTGCAGGAGCCGTCGTCCCCTCATGGACAGAGGCCGCACTGGGACGCGCCGGTAACGGTGGAAATTCGCGAGGAGTAGATGATAATGTTGCCCCTACATCGCTTAAAGCTGGAGATTGACTAACAGCTGACAGCGATGACACTGTGTCTGCTAACGTTAAAGGAAGACTTTTTCCATAGGACGGCGTCAGAACAGTAGTACGGCAGGGCCGATAACATCTGAGATGACCACTTTCGTTACAGAGAAAACATGTTCCTTCTTGCCCTGCATATGTAACATGGATCCGGTAACCACAAACAGTTACGTGGGATGGAATATTCTTTTTAACGCACATATCCACAGTCCAGATACTACACTACTGGTCATTAAAATTGCTACACCAAGAAGAAATGCATATGATAAACGGGTATTCATTGGACAAATATATTATACTAGAACTGACATGTGGTTACATTTTCACGCAATTTGGGTGCAATGATCCTGAGGAATTAGTACCCAGAACAACTACCTCTGGCAGTAATAACGGCCTTGATGCGCCTGGGCATTGAGTCAAACAGAGCTTGGATGGCATGTACAGGTACAGCTGCCCATGCAACTTCAACACGATACAACAGGTCATCAAGAGTAGTGACTGGCGTATTGTGACGAGCCAGTTGCTCGGCCACCATAGACCAGACGTTTTCAATTGGTGAGAGATCTGGAGAATGTGTTGTCCAGGGCAGCAGTCAAACATTTTCTGTATCCAGCAAGGCCCGTACAGGACCTTCAACTTGCGGTCGTGCATTATCCTGCTGAAATGTAGGGTTTCGCAGGTATCGAATGAAGGGTAGAGCCACGGGTCGTAAAACATCTGAAATGTAACGTCCACTGTTCAAAGTGCCGTCAATGCGAACAAGAGGTGACCGAGACGTGTAACCAATGGCACCCCATACCATCACGCCTGGTGAAACGCCAGTATGGCGATGACGAATAGACGCTTCCAATGTACGTTCACCGCGATGTCGCCGAACCGGATGCGACCATCATGATGCTGTAAACAGAACCTGGATTCATCCGAAAAATTGACGTTTTGCCATTCGTGCACCCAAGTTCGTCGTTGAGTACACCACCGCAGGAGGTCCTGCCTGTGATGCAGCGTCAAGGGTAACCGCAGTCGTGGTCATCGAGCTGATAGTCCATGCCGCTGCAAACGTCGTCGAACTGTTCGTGCAGATGGTTGTTGTCTTGCGAAAGTCCTCATGTGTTGACTCAGGGATCGAGACGTGGCTGCACGATCCGTTATAGCCATGCGGATAAGATGACTGTCATCTCGACTGCTAGTGATACGAGGCCGTTGGGATCCAGTACGGCGTTCCGTATTACCCTCTTGAACTCAACGATTCCAGATTCCAAAAACAGTCATTAGATCTCGACGAACGGGAGGAGAAATGTCGCGATACGATAAACCGCAATCGCGATAGGATACAATCCGACCTCTATCAAATTCGGAAACGTGATGGTACGGATTTCTCCTCCTTACACGAGACATCACAACAACGTTTCACCAGGAAACGCCGGTCAAGTGCTGTTTGTATATGAGAAATCGGTTGGAAACTTTTCTCGTGTCAGCACGTTGTAGGTGTCGCCACCGGCGCCAAACTTGTGTGAATGCTCTGAAAATTTCGCGTCTGTAGCACGTCGTCTTCGTGGTGTAGCAATTGTAATGTCCAGTTGTGTGCTATAACACTGGAAGCGATGTTGTGCTGACCAGCGTTCCCATCGGATATGCCGTATTACTACAAACTGAAGTAACGATGTTTTAAGAAATGAATCGTCCACTTCAGGTGGAAGGCTATAAATGATAACCTGAGTATACTCGAGTGCCGCATTTTCAAAGAGGACTTGGCTAACGGAACCATCTCGATGTGTAAACAACACTTCAGAACCAACCCCAGAGAGAAGCCTTTCTACTTGAACGGGATCATAAAACTTCACAAAGAAAGCATACAAATCAGATTCGAAGCAAGCAGTATCTACCTGATCAGGTGTAACACGGATAACATCAGCCAACCAATCGTGAATTTCTTAAGAGCCAGATTGAACACGACGCGTACTCTGTACTCTTGTCAAAACTGAAAAGAACAGTAGCTCGACGTGGAACAGATTTAGGAGACTCGACAGACACCTTGACGAGGGCAGAAAATATCGCCGCCCAGAGGAAAACGACAACACACTCCGCTACGCAACTGCGATGTGACTCCGGCTGATACATCAACAAGACTATCTTCGACACAAGCTTCGCCGCGGCACAGGCGGAAGTTAACTAAAATGGTTCAAATGGCTCTGAGCACTATGGGACTCAACTGCTGAGGTCATTAGTCCCCTAGAACTTAGAACTAGTTAAACCTAACTAACCTAAGGACATCACAAACATCCATGCCCGAGGCAGGATTCGAACCTGCGACCGTAGCGGTCTTGCGGTTCCAGACTGCAGCGCCTTTAACCGCACGGCCACTTCGGCCGGCAGGAAGTTAACTACGACCTGCTCGCTCGACGCGCAAGGCGACACTAATGTAGAACCCTTCACTATTTTGCGTGTCATCGTTGCGCAGGGGCCACGCTAATCTTCTCTGTATCGTTCATATTTTAGTATATGTACCGCCGAAGCGAGTACAGTCCTCACGGGTGCTGCATATAGCGTTAGTATTTCCAGGTAATATTTTTCATGGCGTAGCAGCGTCGCTTTGCGTACATAAGCAGCAAAGTCATGTCTCAAGGAAGTGCCATTTTCTGTTGCGCAGAATATTCTTGTACTCTCAAGAATAAATCACAAATGTCTTTAATAATGTACTGAACATGTCATAATTAGTGAGGAGTATTAATCAATATCACAGTACAACTTCGCTCAGGTATGATAAAATGTCGCCATGTCGACCCCCTTTCGCGGTTCTCGCTATACATGCTGCATCTTTCTTTTATTATCTACCAGTTAATATCTTTTCAATATTCACTAGCCAATCGCCCCGGCTTCACATTGGTAGCAATAAGCATCTACAGCTGGACAGCATTTCTGGCGTAGAGGTATAGCTGTGTAGATATATTAAAAAGTTATATGGCTGAATATCATCGCCTTCACGCAACTTAAACGATTTAAGCAGGACACTGCAGGAGAGTTCAAAGCAGACGCGAATGTAGCCAGTTACATATATAAATGCGTTTGGAGTTACATCTCGAGGAAATGATGGGGGTTGCGAACTACGGCTACTCCCGCTGTGTGTAACTGCACCGCCATTTCGGCGTGAGCTATGGCCACTTGCTGGCCTCGCCACTCCTGCGCGGGCTACATTTTCTGTGTGACCTTTTACTGGATTTTCCAACGTAACGTCGCTACAAAGCACCCTTTGTAACACAACATAGCTACGAAGGCCCCTCTGCCACGTAACATCAGTATGAAGCAGCCTCTGACACGCAACATTGGTAGACAACATTCTCCGCCAGCCAAGACTGGTACGGAGCTCCCTCTGCTATGCGACATCAGTATGAAGCATCCTTGACACATAATATTGGTACAAAGCACTGTCTGCCATTCAACACTGGTATGAAACATCCTCTGTCACAAAAACGCTGTGAAGCACCTTGCGCCACACAACATTTCTACGAAGCACCATATGCGAAGCAACACTGTTAAGCATAACGCAACCTGTGCCACAGTAAAGCCTGTAACACTGCAACTGCATTTACGTAGCTTGTGCAATCAAATACCAAATTTGGTTTATTACGTACTATGCCCAACAGAATAAATAGTCCTGTCACGGAAAAGCCACGTATAACAGTACCGTCCGCTACTGCTATACCATAACCGCAACGTTAGAGGCAGATCGTAAAATGGAACTATCTTGTTAAAGCTGAAATGAAGTGTCGGCAGAAGTGCCAACACCGTGTTGTTTGACGAAGCCGAAATGCACGCTATAAACTCACGCAGGCTGGCGTGAGGTCTGAAACAGGATACGTAATGAATGCTATAAAGAAAAGTACGTAGCTTCTGGAATACTTAACTTTAATCCATAATTGGTGAACATTGGTCTTGTTACTGTACATGGTTCATTAGATACATAGCAAAGGAGAAATGGCGCCTTGCTAGGTCGTAGCAATTGACTTAGCTGAAGGCTATGCTAACTATCGTCTCGGCAAATGAGAGCGTAATTCTCAGTGAACCTTTCCTAGCAACGTCGGCTGTAAAACTAGGGCGAGTGCCAGTAAGTCTCTCTAGACCTGCCGTGTGGCGGCGCTCGGTCTGCAATTACTGACAATGGCGACACGCGGGTCCGTCGTATACTAGCGGACCGCGGCCGATTTAAAAGGCTACCACCTAGCAAGTGTGGTGTCTGGCGGTGACACCACAAAAGCAGTTATGATATAAAGCAACAGAGCAGTGTTACCCTCTGAAAGGAATTTTGTTGTGTTGACCGCGATGTACCTGCCGGAGGTGGCTTATCGAAAGTGAAAGTCAGAATTACGTAAATATTTAAACAATAACGAACAATAATTTACCTATCCACAGAGTCCAAATAATAATAAAAAAGATAGCCAGCCTAATTAGGCATAAGAATGAGTAACCATTCTTCATCAAGAAACTAATATTGAGTAACTCAAATGGGCAAACACAGCGTATACTTTGTCACACCAGAGTGCAATGAACCCTGACGTCTGCTATGTTCACGTTAAGGTTGGAGCTGACAGAGCAGATCGAACTATTTGCATAAATATAACAGATAACGAAACACATTATTACCTTGAGGACTTAGTCTCAATAACGTTACTATTAATATTCACTGTAGAATCGTAAATTGGACATAGGTTAAATATTACTTTTCAAACAAATTCCTATCTGACATGAAATATGGATATGGTTCACAGCAAAATCAGTTATTGTGCATAGATTAATTCTCTCACTACTAAACACCTTTCTACTTAGAATGAAAATTAAATGGAGTTCACTAACAAATTACTTCTCACTGTCTTTTGAATAAAGAAGTTACTGTTTTCATAGATAGTGGTATTTTTATTAATTGTTATCTAGCATGAGCGCAATAGACAAGCTGTGGATCCTGTTACACCATTGATATGCACTTTTAATATATAAGAGGAACCCAATATTGTACAGAACTTCACAGGAATAGCAAGAGTAATTGAAACTTTCTATAATTAAGTAACTTTGAGCATCTGGTCTATTTCCAATGGGGGGCCTTAAACTTGACCACTGTAGTAGAGCAAAATAAATGCTCTTTCATTACATTAGTGAAACAAGCACTTAGCAAGCTTGAACATATAACTCTCAACAGTTGCAGTTCTCAACTTTTACTGCAGCGAAACACAAAATTGAGATATTTGTAAGATCCTTTCAACAAACAGTATTAATTTTAGCACACTCTATTGCCATATTAATTTTAATAAGCTTTCAATAAAGGACACTTGGTAAGCACTTTAGCGTGGGAGGGACCCTAAGTGGATATGTGACTGAGGATAAATCACTGTAGGTACAAGAATTCAGTTAAAATTTACCTTATATTTCAGTACACTATAACATCCTACGAGCTGATCCTTCACTGTACATTATTATAGTTCTTCTGTTCCATTACAGTGATTGCGCAACGTGGTGGCGAGTGCATGTTGGTAGGTGGATTTCCAAGTAGAAATTCTGGACTCTGTCATTTCTTGGTGGCGATGATAGATACCAATTCCAGAATAGTTCCAGCTCTTTATCCATCCATTCGAGGCATTAGCACCTGGGGAAACGGCACCAAAAGCCTCTCTCGGCACCAGCACAATACACAACTTTTACATGAGCAGTTGACAGTTTGGTAGCTCGTCCCCGACTGACTCTCCCTTCCACCTTTTTATCCAAGCCAACCATTTTTTTCGCGCGCTACACAGTTCCGTTCCCGAGGGGAACCACACCACCTTTTACATACAAAATAACTAAGAACCCTAAGTGAAGGTTAGCAGTTTACATAACAGCAACCAAACATATTAAATAAAACAGAACATTCACATATTGACATTTCTACAAAAAATTATTTAAACAAAATTACAATTATATACATTAAGTTTTGTTCCCCCCAAATGAAACAAAGAATTTAAATGGTAGATACACTACATTGCACAGAATCAAACCATGACATCAAAGTTTTTAGAAAGGAAAAAAGCGAACACACTTGTGCTATCAATGCAAAACATTTACAGAAACTAAACGTTGCGACATTAAACATCAAACAAAATGCCAAATAAATCACTACAGTATTAGATCCATGGTGTTACAAGCCCTCTACTGTATAAAGTAAGGAGGGCCAAGCAAACAGCGGTCGCCATTTTTGGGCCAAATGACTTGCGCTTTTCATAGCGTATCAACGGCCCAATGCGTCAAGACGAGTTTGTTATCATTTTTCGAAGAAACTGAAAATCAAAAACACAGGTCAGTAGTTAAAATTATTATTATTTGCGCGAACTGTGCCAAAAAGATTTTCGAGACCATCGGGGGTGAGACAGGAGAATGACTACAGGTTGCACTGGTTTTCACGTACGTCTTTTGCTTATTTTGATATTTTCAAATAGAATAATGATTTTCCTCTACAACTCCTTAGCATCATCGTATTTCTCCTCTTCTACATTTTACCTACAGTTTTTCTGTTTCTTGACGTAACTAATTTTAATCAACGAAAGATGGTTTATATGAAATATGCAGTCGACATATCTGAATATTTAAGCATTTTCTGTGCAGCTACATACTTTATTGCCGCCGCAACAATGATTCAGGAGCGTGTAGGGTAGGCCACAATTCATTTTCTCGTAATATGTAGGCCTTATAACATTTCCCCTGAGATCCCATGGAATGTTAGGTTTAGTTTCGTCACACAATTTAAGGACACGTTTAAATGAAAAAAAAAACCTGCAAGTGGAAATTTATTAACCCATACAACACCAAATGAAAGTAACTACCCATCTAAATTTCTGATATGGTTCCTGAAGTTCTTCGAATGTGGGGTACACTTGGCATAAAATACAGCTACCGTTCTGAAGAACAAGGATGTTGGCAGTGGTTTTTGTTACATGATATTTACCTGTTTTAATACCACATTCAAGCCATAAAGCTTGATTTTGTTCACCTACATCAGATACAAACACATCAATCATTAGGCCAATATCTTCACACCTCTTAATAATGTCCCACAAGAATGACTTGAGATCGACAGATGAAATAGACTTTCTTGTGAAATTATTTGCAACAACTTGCTTCCATCATGTTCTTAGTCTTTTGTGCATGACCACCAGTGCATGCAAAGTGTGTATTTCCTTTGAACCATTAGCTCGAGGGAGTGTTGGGTTTCCAATGGCGATTTTTGATGATACGTCATATAGTAGCCATGGCACACCTAGCACAAGAGCCAAGTTAATTCAATGTGTCCATCTTAACTTTAAATGCAGATGCCTTATCAACTACTGTATCAGGTGTAAAAAGCAGTATTTCCGTATTTGGAGTTAGTATCTGTTCCCAAAAGGACAGATAGTGTTGATGACCGTGCAGCTTCTCGAGAATGAAATAATTAAATCGAAACCCTTAGCTGCCGACAGGTGTTTATATACGTCAATGGGGACAATGTGTGCCCCGACTGGGACTCGAACTCGGGATCTCCTGCTTACATGGCAGATGCTCTGCCTATCGACAGCTAAGGATTTCGATTTAATTATCATTTCATTCTAGAGAAACTGCTCGGTCATAAATGGTATCTGCTCGTTCTTCTTATAGTTAAAGGCTACCCGGCCATTGACGTCCTCCTGTGCGAATGCACAAGCTTTGCCCCAACTCTCACGGGAATCCGGAACTCAGCTGCTTAGTCTGCCGCGAGTAATGAATGAATGGGCAAATATCTATTAGGAGCACTACGAATGTAGGTTGTGGACGGTTGGGAATGTGGGTGTCACGGGAAGCGTCGCAGTCGCACTATCGTCTGTGCCCCCGGTGGCTCGGATAGAGCGTCTGCAGTGTAAGGAGGGATCCCGGGTTTGAGTCCCGGTCGGAGAACACTTTGTCAACTGTCCCCATTGATGTATATCAACACCTGTCGACTGCTAAGGTTTTCGATTTAATTATCATTTTCATATTTCTTTGCAGCATGCGTTCACTTGGCAGTGGTTTCCCAGTTTCCTCACTGTAGCCGCTGCTTTCGCAGGCTAAAGGGATCTTGAATGTTTTGTTTATTGTTTCTGACGGGCATTTAATTCCGCCAATTGCTAACTTACCCAGTCATACAAACCGACTTTCATTAAGGAAATGCTTTTTAAACACAGACACAAATTCAATCTGCGCATTGGCACTGAGGTTGTTTTTTTTTTTTTTTTTTTTTTTTGTAATAACTGAAATTCCCACTGTAAAATTTAAATTGCCGATTGTAAGGTGTTCCCATCAGTTCTGTACAAATTTGTTCCATCCGCACCCATCTCGGTCAATTGAATCATCTAATCCATTCAATGAAAATACAAGAAAGGCTGTTGTTGTAATTCAATGATATATTTGACTATCTCAGTAGATACGAAGTGAGAAAAAGTATGAACTTTTGTTATGTCCTGCGACATTACTGTTACGTACTGGTGTCATTTTCTGACATCATTTAATGGTTATTTTATTGAGAGCACTGCACATGTGGCCTAGGGAGGACGGCTTAGCATTTGTTGCTGTGGGAAGCTCCACTTCAGATGTGGTCTCAGGGTCCTACTGTCAGCAGAAGGCAGGCAGTGAATCTTATTAGAAGAGGCTAACTTCTGCAGGGAGATGGGCAGTTTCTGCGGAAGTGAGGCAGCGGCCTACTCAGCGCTTTTGTGGGAAGATGCCACCATTGTCATCACCGGATAATAATTGAGTTTTCTGCATGAACATTAAATATGAAGATGCCACGGTGCCCCATGGGCATTGGGAGATAACTGGTTAGTTTTGCACCAAAATTTTTGTCAGCCAATCTGAGTTTCCGCACCAACATACCTGTAGCGAAGAAGTCGGTAAATGGAGGAGACACTTCAACAGCCCATATCAACTTCCTGCTTGTTAATCTGCATTTTGTGTGGGGAGAGTGGAAACTTTCTGCTTGAAACCCCCCCCCCCCCCGTTTTTTCATGAAATAAGAGATATTTTATTCCATCACATTGGCAGTAGCAATGGGTCGTTCCTTGCATTTGGTGTTTTCGAAAGCAAGGGAGCTGAGGACGTGAACTAAGATTCTGGGCTTTTCTGCTCTGGGCTGCCGTGCTGGGCGTTTCTCCTGCGGGCTGCCATTTGGTGCTGATCGACGTGCACTAGATTTTGCTGAGGAAATGCAAGCGTCGCAATTACGGTAACGTGATGCACATTCACGGTTGCTTAGTTCGGCTATACTGGTGTAATTTGTCTTCTCGTTCTATCGTTAACTTCAGTTTCGCGAGCTGCCTAGATAAGCAGATCTTCGTTATGAAACTTCCTGACAGATTAAAACTGTGTGCCGGACCGAGACTCGAACTCGGGACTTTTGCGTTTCGCGGGTAAGTGCTCTACTATCTCAGCTACCCAAGCACGACTCACGCCCCGTCCTAACAGCTTCACTTCTGCTAGTGCCTCGTCTCCTACCTTCCAAACTTTACAGAAGCTCTCCTGCGAACCTTTCAGAACTAGCACTCCTGACAGAAAGGATATTGCGGAGACATGGCATAGCCAGAGCCTGGGGAATGTGTCCAGGATTAGATTTACACTCTGCAGAGGAGTGTGCGCTGATATGAAACTTCCTGGCAGATTAAAACTGTGTGCCGCACCGAGACTCGAACTCGGGACTTTTGCGTTTCGTGGGCGTGAGTCGTGTTGGGTAGCTCAGATGGTAGAGCACTTGCCCTCGAAACTTTCTCCTAACGTCTCCTCTCCGAATGCGGGACACACCTTCAGAGGTACCACTGAAGATATCTCTCGCAATCGGAAAGGAAACATTAGGAGAAAATTTTATACATCGAACACGGTCTATTAACTCAGAAGATTTAAGTGCTTTCTACAGTCAGTTCAGGAAACGTTTGAGATGATATAGGGAATGACGGCACTGGACGGTGAATGACTGGAAACAAGTCATCTGGAGTATTGAACAACTCTGCACCCTGTGGCAGTTCGAGGGAGAGTTTGAGTTGGACGAATGCCTGGAGAACATTATCTGCCGTAATGAGTAATGCAAACAATGAGTTATGGAGGTGGTGGTGTTGCGGTATGGTGATATTTTAGTGTTTGAGCAGTGATTCCCTTATTGTGCTTATCAAAACGGTGAATGAGAAATGATGCATATGTCACAGCATTGTGTACTGCACAGAAAGGAGGAACAGTTCGGAGACGACGATTATTTTTGTCAGTATGACGATGCACTCTGTCATAAAGCAGCATCTGCGAGGCAATGGTTCGTGGTTTGTAATATTACTGAAATAGAACGGCCTGCACAGAGTTCTGACCTGGACCCAATGGAAGACCTTCGGGATGAATTACGACGTCGTCATCGGTTCAGACCCCAGCGTACATCATCACTCTTCTTTCGGCTGCTATTCCTCCACAGACATTCAGACACCTCGGTGAAAGTGTCCCCAGCAGAGCTCAGGCTGTAAAAGGCAAAGGGTGCACGGACACCATAACAATGTCCGCTAAATAGTAGTCTGTATAGATTTGATCCGATTGTTTATGTGTGGAATATCGTACACTTTTCTGCCAGTCAAATAAACCTGTGCTTTTTAAAATGGTTAACTGTTGCATAAAACCATATAAAATTACGAATGGAAGTTGTCTGTTTCGGTCGTTGCCGACATCTCCAGACCGCCATTCTTGAAATCACATGTGTCTTTCTTTTCAAAGTCCATATTAATTTGCATCGAAAATTCTTGCGTTAACTCTATATATCAACAAATATGAGCAGCACAAATGTACCTTACGCGATCATTTTTGTAGACGAGCAGCGAATTCCTAGTATCATAACCATGAATCATAGCCTGCCATTTTGTTTGCCAACAGCTTATCCAACGTGATTGTTTTAGTTCATACCTGATCTATAAATGTAGGACTGACTAATGTTTAAATTTTAACAGTAAATTAGCTAGGAGAATTTATCAGCGATATTCACCGAGATTTCCAAAATTCTTGTCAATTGACTCAAAGTTGGTTTTCTCCTCCATGTAGGTCATTACAGTTTTGAGCTTTGTTTATGCTTGCTATATATTGTTCGGCAGACCACCAGAAGCTTAGAACCTATCCTCCTTTGTTACATAAAATAATTTCTTAGGTCGTCAGAACAACAAGAAACGAGTTTGTTTCTTTCACATATTTCGCTTATTCATATTTTTCTCATTCATCGTATACTCCTATCGTTCTTCCAGTTTTCTTAAAATATATCTAAAATCTTTCTGACTGTTGGTAAACTTTACATCAGTGTAAGAAACAAAGTTTCGGACTAAAATCGAAATATTTAGCACATATAGTTAGTATAATCAGTTAGGTTTAAAAATTTTTCATTAACAGTAAAAACATTTAAAATGTAGTTCTTGTACGTGCTGAGTGCCAACGTCTAGTTAAAAATTTCCTGTGCCCGTAGTAGCGCTTGAAGCTATAATTTTAAGTGGCGTACATTAGTTGGTCCGAACAAAGGGAAAACCAGAACTTCAGTTTCATCTTTATTTGTCGAATCCACGCAGGTGGCACAATAATTGTCAAAATATTCGTTTGAAGGCCTAAATGACGTAGTGCTGCAATGGTTACGCATGTTGCACCTGATGCGAAATTCACCGTTTCATAACACACGCGTTGCTTTTATCTTGATGATCTGAATCTACAGGAGATATAGTTATTGATGACTACAAAACTGTGCTTCGTAATTAAAACGGTTAGTCGCTTAGTGGTTATTAAAACATTGGTTTTGTGCGGCAGAGTACATGTTATATACTTTCATGAGCTGAGGTCAGTTATAAAGTACTTGTAGCGATGTTAAATTACATGAAATTTGATTAGTGCATATATAATTCGTATATGAGGCTCGCGACGCAGTAATGTTCAAAATATAAATTGTTCGAGAAGCAGATTGTGGTCTGAGTGCAATTGTATCACATATCATAAAAATACATTTGTTGTTGTTGTTGTTGTTGTAGTCTTCAGTCCTGAGACTGGTTTGATGCAGCTCTCCATGCTACCCTATTGTGTGCAAGCTTCTTCATCTCTCAGTACTTACTACAACTTACATCCATCTGAATCTGCTTACTGTATTCATCTCTTAGTCTCCCTCTACGATTTTTACCCTCCACGCTGCCCTCCACTTTGCATCCCACGACTTAATTCTACTACATTCCATTATCCTTGTTTTGCTTTTGTTGATGTTCATCTTATATCCTCCTTTCAAGACACTGTCCATTCCGTTCAACAGCTCTTTCAAGTCCTTTGCTGTCTCTGACAGAATTACAGTGCCATCTGTGAACCTCGAAGTTTTTATTTCTTCTCCATGGATTTTAATACCTACTCCGAATTGTTCTTTCGTTTCCTTTAGTGCTTGCTCAATATATATATTGAGTAACATCGGGGAGAGGCTATAACCCTGTCTCACTCCCTTCCCAACCGCTGCTTCCCGTTCATGTCCCTCGACTCTTATAACTGCCATCTGGCTTCTGTACAAATTGTAAATAGCCGTTCGCTCCCTTTATTTTACCCCTGCCACCTTTAGAATTTGAAAGAGAGTATTCCAGTCAACATTGTCAACAGCTTTCTCTAAGTCTACAAATGCTAGAAACGTAGGTTTGCCTTTCCTTAATCTAGCTTCTAAGATAAGTCGTAAGGTCAGTACTGCCTCACGTGTTCCAGTTTTTCTACGGAATCCAAAGTGATCTACCCCGAGGTCGGATTCTACCAGTTTTTCCATTCGTCTGTGAAGAATTCGTGTTAGTATATTGCAGCTGTGACTTATTAAACTGATAGCTCGGTAATTTACACATCTGTCAACACCTACTTTCTTTGGGATTGAAATTATTATATTCTTCTTGAAGTCTGAGGGTATTTCGCCTGTCTCATACATCTTGCTCACCAGATGGCAGAGTTTTCTCAGGACTGGCTCTCCCAAGTCCGTCACTAGTTCTAATGGAATGCTGTCTACTCCTGGGGCCTTGTTTCGACTCGGGTCTTTCAGTGCTCTGTGAAACTCTTCACGCAGTATCATATCTCCCATTTCATCTTCTTCTACATTCTCTTCCATTTCCATAATATTGTCCTCAAGTACATCGCCCTTATGCAATTGATAATACCCATGTTTGTGACCTGAGCTACGTAGTCTGATGCAGTTCTTCAGGCTAGTCTATCATCTGCAAGCCCTTTTTCTCTGCGTATATTCTGCAACCTTCAATAATTTGAATCAGTTACTGTATTCAAGCCTTGTGCTCCGTCTACAATTTTTGCCAACTACACATCCCTCCATTGACAAGCTGGCTATTTCTTGATGGCTGAGGATGAGTTCTGTCAATCGATCCTTCTCTTGCACCCAGGTACACAATAAATTAATTTTCTCCTCGATTGAATCTAGTAACTCCTTTATAGTTATCCCATGTACTCCCCAAAGCTTCAGCACTCTCCTCTAATATCACATTTAAAAACCTTATTTTCTTTTCTTGATTCCACTGTTTATCATCTCCCGATCATTTCCATTCGACGCTACACTCCAAGCAAATACCTGTAGAAAAGATGTCTTAACCCTTAAATTTATAAATGTCAACAAAAATTTCTTTCCCATAAATAATTTCTTTCTACTGGCAGTCTACATTTTACATTCACTCTGCTTCTGTTCTCAGTTATATTTCTGACCAGTTAGTGAGAACCAGCTACTGTTTTTTTTGTGGCAATCTAAGCCCCTCAGCATTAACTGATTTAATTCAGCTGTATTGCATCAACTTGGATTTACTTTCGTTGATATTCATGCAATATTATCTTTTCAAGTAAGTATCCATTACTTTCAACTAACATTTCAAGTTCTTTCGAATCTGAACTTTAAAATCCTTTCCATCTCTCTATCCCTGTCTCTTTTTTATTAATGTCTGCGCTAACTTAACGTTTGCCCTTAATGATCTTCAAATAACAATAGCACAGGTTATAAATGACACACCTCACCCAAGCAAACTTTTACTACTGAAGTATCTAAAATTTGTGTGTGAGCTTTTTGCTATTAACTAATCTACATCTTCGCGTGTACATAGACTAACACACTATTTTTCTTGTTGTGATCTTGAGCCCGAAAACTGTTTTGATGCCTTCACGCTACTCTACCCTGTGCAAACCTCTTCGTCTCCGAATAACCATTGCAACCTACATTCTTCTGAATCTGCTTACTGACTATGTCTCTAGGTCATCATCTGCGATTTTTACGCCTTCTCACTTCCCTCGAATGGTGCACTCAGCCTCGTGATGCCACTTGAGGAGCTACTCGATCGAATAGTAGCGGCTCCGGTCACAGAAAACCATCGTAACGACCGGGAGAGCGGTGTGCTGACCACACGCCCCTCGTATCCACATCATCCCCTGAGGATGACACGGCGGTCGGATAGTCCCGATGGGCCACTTGTGGCCTGAAAACGGAGTGTTTTTACTTCCCTCCAATACTTGGTGATCACTTGATTTCTCAGAATGTATCTTACCAACTAAACCCATCTTCTAGTCAGGTTGCGCCACAAATTTCTTTTCTCCCCAATAACATTCGGAACCTCCTCATTAACAAAAACCATACCCATTGAATCTTCAGCATTCTTCTGTAGCACCACATTTCGAAAGATTCTATTCTCTTCTAGACTGATCTATTTGTCCTCCATATTTCAATTCCATATTTAGCTACACTCCATAAAGTCGCTTACATCTAAGACTTACTTGCACTTAAATCTGTATTCGATGTTAAATTTATCTTCTTCAGAAAGGCTTTTCTTGCCATCGTCAGTCTTCGTTTTACGCCCTCTGTACTTCGGCTATCGTCGGTAATTTTACTGGCCAAATAGCAAGCCTCATCTACTAATTCCATTGTCTCATTTCCTAATCGAATTCACTCCATATTGCCTAATTTAATGACTACATTTTACTACACTTGTTTTGCTTTTGTTGGTGTTCTTCTGATATCAGTCTTTCAAGACACTGTCAATTCAGGTACCTGCTTCTCGAAGTCGTTTGCTATCTCTAACAGTATTACATTGACATAGGCAAACCTCAAAAGTTTTATTTCTTCTCCCTGAGCTTTGATTCTTACACCAAATTTTCCTTTTCTTTCCTTTACTGCTTGCTCAATGTACAGATTGAACAATCTCTGGTATAGGCTACAACTCTGTCTCACTCAATTCTCAACAACTGCTCCCCTTGAATGCCCCATGACTCTTATAACAGCGGTTTTATTTTGTGTAAAAGTTATAAATCTCTCTTCGCTCCCTGTATTTTACCACTATTACCTTCAGAATTTCAAAGACAGTATTCCAGCCAATATCATCAAAAGCATTCTTTAAATATACAAATGCTTAAACGTATGTTTGCCTTTCTTTATTCTGTCTTCTAAGATAGGTCGAAGGGTCAGTATTGCCTCGCGTGTTCCTTCATACCTCTGGAATCCAAACAAACCTTGCTCAAGGTCGGCTGGAAGCAGTTTTTCCATTCTTCTGCAAAAAATTCGTTTTGGTATATGCACACCGGTCAGCACCTGTTTCTTTGCAATTATTACATTCGTCCTGGAGTCTGAGAGTGTTTCGGCTGTCACATGTTGCACAACAGATGGAAGACTTTTATAGAGGCTGGCTCTCCCAAGCCAATGTCGTCTACTACCGGCGCCTTGTTTCGACTTAGGTCTTTCAGTCCTTTATCAAATTCTTCTGTCAGTATCATATCTCCCACCTCATCTTCACCTACGTCCTCTTCCAGTATTATAATACTGCCTTCAAGTTCATTTGTCTTGTATAGACTCTCTATGTACTTCTTCCACCGTTCAGCTTCCATTCTTTTCTTAGAGCTATTTTTCCATATGAGCTCTGGATAATCATACAGCTACTAACAAACTACCCAGCTGATTCTGAAGCTGGAACAAATAGAGAAATGGTAACTGAAGGTCACGAGGGACCAGTGTTAGCAAGTAGCTAAGTACCAACTTCTGAATGTTTCAGTGACCGGTGAATGTTACACGCAGTGACAGTAGCGACAGATTGTTCCAGTGGTTGATGAATGCGAATCCTCGGTGGTGTCATCGCCTGGGCTGGTATTAATGCGGGACCGTCAGCGGGTCGTGTGGCGCAGGTAGGCGGCGCTCGTCACGCGGTGATAATGGGCCGCTGCTCTCAGCGGGTTCCAAATGGCCACTCCTTGCCTTAATGGTACGGCGCCCGCCTCCTCCAGGGCGCGGTCGGCGCGCCGGCCGCCAGCACGTAACGGCGCCAGGCCACGTAGCCATCAGGTCGCCACGTAACACTACCAAGTCCCCAGTGTGGTGCTGTGAAATTGTACGCAGCACTTGTAGGCTTCAAGGGGTATGGTAC
Organism: Schistocerca nitens; assembly: GCF_023898315.1. NCBI lineage: Eukaryota > Metazoa > Arthropoda > Insecta > Orthoptera > Acrididae > Schistocerca > Schistocerca nitens. The sequence continues at coordinate 290,589,401 of NC_064614.1, read as the reverse complement.
TAGCTCCGCAAAGCTACAGCTGTTGTTTCTGGTGAGTCCCAGATGTTTCACAATGAATATTATTTATCAGAATGTCACTCTTCCGCTACTCTAGTTCATCTATTTTTTCCTCTAATTCAGTTCATCTTTTTCCGAACCAACTGCTTCCTCTCAGCCTCATCCGTTACAAACTGAGTTTTATTTTTAATTTTCTCATTATTTTCAGGAAACGAAATATTTAAAAAAACGCCAGAGCGGATAAAAACGAATGAATATTAGTATGCTTAAAAATCAAACAAAACTATATGCTTCCAGAGGACTTTTCAAGTCTCAAACGTCTTTAAGTACGAATGCAGAATGAAGCGACGAATGAAAATTTGTAGCTGGGCTCTAATTCAAACCTGGGTCTCCTGCTCACGAGGCAGATGCGCTAATCGCTATGCCCCTTGGACAGTGGCTTTACACAACTGCACAGCTACCCTACCACGCCTCTTTCCTCAATCCAAATCCCCATTCACGCCTCAGACCATTTGGTATTGCACCTTGACTCGAATGGCAATGCAGAGACTCTCCTCCAAGTGTATTAGAGTAGCACCTCAACATCGATCGAAACGGAAGATCCTGCCCGAAACCCAGGCATAGGTGCTTTCATCAGGCGAAACAATAGGGTTCCAGAGACCTTTTCATGTCTCAGACGTCTATGATATATATATATGCAGACCGTAGTGACGAATGGGAGTTCCAGATATCTTCTCAAGTTTCAAACATCTGTGATGTAGACTGAAGCGACGGATGGGAATTCGAATCCCGGTCTTAGTACAAACTTTCATTCTTCGCTTCAGTCTACATATATACACTCCTGGAAATGGAAAAAAGAACACATTGACACCGGTGTGTCAGACCCACCATACTTGCTCCGGACACTGCGAGAGGGCTGTACAAGCAATGATCACACGCACGGCACAGCGGACACACCAGGAACCGTGGTGTTGGCCGTCGAATGGCGCTAGCTGCGCAGCATTTGTGCACCGCCGCCGTCAGTGTCAGCCAGTTTGCCGTGGCATACGGAGCTCCATCGCAGTCTTTAACACTGGTAGCATGCCGCGACAGCGTGGACGTGAACCGTATGTGCAGCTGACGGACTTTGAGCGAGGGCGTATAGTGGGCATGCGGGAGGCCGGGTGGACGTACCGCCGAATTGCTCAACACGTGGGGCGTGAGGTCTCCACAGTACATCGATGTTGTCGCCAGTGGTCGGCGGAAGGTGCACGTGCCCGTCGACCTGGGACCGGACCGCAGCGACGCACGGATGCACGCCACGACCGTAGGATCCTACGCAGTGCCGTAGGGGACCGAACCGTCACTTCCCAGCAAATTAGGGACACTGTTGCTCCTGGGGTATCGGCGAGGACCATTCGCAACCGTCTCCCTGAAGCTGGGCTACGGTCCCGCACACCGTTAGGCCGTCTTCCGCTCACGCCCCAACATCGTGCAGCCCGCCTCCAGTGGTGTCGCGACAGGCATGAATGGAGGGACGAATGGAGACGTGTCGTCTTCAGCGATGAGAGTCGCTTCTGCCTTGGTGCCAATGATGGTCGTATGCGTGTTTGGCGCCGTGCAGGTGAGCGCCACAATCAGGACTGCATACGACCGAGGCACACAGGGCCAACACCCGGCATCATGGTGTGGGGAGCGATCTCCTACACTGGCCGTACACCACTGGTGATCGTCGAGGGGACACTGAATATTACACGGTACATCCAAACCGTCATCGAACCCATCGTTCTACCATTCCTAGACCGGCAAGGGAACTTGCTGTTCCAACAGGACAATGCACGTCCGCATGTATCCCGTGCCACCCAACGTGCTCTAGAAGGTGTAAGTCAACTACCCTGGCCAGCAAGATCTCCGGATCTGTCCCCCCATTGAGCATGTCTGGGACTGGATGAAGCGTCGTCTCACGTGGTCTACACGTCCAGCACGAACGCTGGTCCAACTGAGGCGCCAGGTGGAAATGGCATGGCAAGCCGTTCCACAGGACTACATCCAGCATCTCTACGATCGTCTCCATGGGAGAATAGCAGCCTGAATTGCTGCGAAAGGTGGATATACACTGTACTAGTGCCGACATTGTGCATGCTCTGTTGCCTGTGTCTATGTGCCTGTGGTTCTGTCAGTGTGATCATGTGATGTATCTGACCCCAGGAATGTGTCAAAAAAGTTTCCCCTTCCTGGGACAATGAATTCACGGTGTTCTTATTTCAATTTCCAGGAGTGTACTTTAAATGTGGTATCCGAGGATACCAACGTTGACCATCCTGTCCAAAACCCAAGGTGTGGCACGGGGTCGACTTTGAACCCTTAAATAGGAACATTTGGTTTTTATTATAGACTTGGATGCTGCTGGAAAAAATACATACCTTTCTATGTCTCCCTCCTGTTGTTGCGCGATAGATGGCGCTGTAATGTATTAAAAAGCAATTTAATTCCAAAACGGTATTATCTTGAGAATAATGCATTGGTTTAAACCATAAAAACAGATGTGTGTGGCAACGGGTTACAGTTTTCTCTGTGTAGCTGTTCTGAAAGACACAGCTATTCATTCATTATTTCATTATTTTAATTGATATCAGTCCGTGCCCTCGTTTTTTAAATAAGTTTCTTCACAATCTGACTGCGTCATTAACCAGAGTGCAGGTTGTTACGATAGAAGAGGGAACGAAAAAGGCTTACAATTAGGGAGAAAATGGGAGGGATGTCACTAATGCTGTACTCCTTGTGCTCAACACAAAGGGATTACTCACACTGGCTGCCAGTGGGCACTAATTGAAATCCATGAGGGGAGTTGAAAATTTGTGCCGATCTGGGATTCGAACCCGGGCCCCTGCTTACTAGACAGATGCTTTAGTCACTAAGACATCCCGACACAGTCTCTTGGCAACTGCGCGGACATCCCTAGCACGCCTCCCGTCAGAGCAAAACTCTCAACTTATTCACTAATTCAGAACCTCTTGCCGCTGATCCTTATTATTCCCGGCATTTCCCGTAGTAGTTCGAGTCTGGTGTACATCTGGAGTGAAGAGATAGTTGACTGTCTTGCCTTAATTTTATATATACGTGGTGACTGTTGTTTTGGACATGTCCGAAAGAACAGACACCATTTTCATCCTGTAGTCATTATGAATTAATACTCAAAGGAATCACAGACACTAGTTGCGTGCGAGCATTGCGCTCACGCACTTCTTTTTGTTAGGTACAAGAAGTTGGCACTTAACTCCATTGACAACAGTCGTAGATGACCCTAAGAGGGTCAAGAAAAAATACGTTTTATCCTACCATCGTAGGCCTATCTTCTAGCTGCATATAACGATAGAGTCTACTATGAAGCACTATTCAACGTTGTTCACACTGCAATAGCCCTTAGAGCCATCTCATTTGTGGAATGGCAATAATGACGATACGAACGGCAGAACAACAAAATCACAGTGTAGAAAAATCGCCGACCCAGCCGGAAATCGAAACCGTGCCCTTCAGTTAGCAATCCCCCGCGCTGACCGCTCAACAACCGAGGCGAACGATTTCAGCACAGTTCTCGGGCACTTTTGTGAAATGTTGAGACGGCAACATTTAAATGTGTTATATCACTGCATTCGTCTTTTCGAGAGTTTTCAAATACCGGTAAATAAGTCTTTCCATTATAAAAATATACCTGCTTCAGTATCACGGTTACTACAGGTGTCGACTATTACATTTGCAAGATATCCCCGAAAACCTCATTGCCATAAACTGCACTGTTCACCGAATAATGGAACTGTTACCTCTTACACGACTTACATTACTTGATATCAATGTGGAAGAAGGATTAAGACAATGTGTCAGTTTATAATTAGTGACGTTTGAAGTAATTCGTCTGCAACTCTGTCACAGCCATTGTCAACTCGATACGTTGGTTAAATGTTTAAGTAAAATTCCAGTTCGTGGTTGTAAGAGATGTATACGCTCCTGATGTATTCAATCCGCGACTACGTGAGTCAAATACGTCCTACTATTAAATGTAGACCTATACGAAATACAGGGCTGAAGCAGTCTCACATTAACGTACGCAGTCTAAGAAAAAATATATGAAAGATCAAATAGCATCTGTTTGGGCAGAGAAAGGAAGACATCGACGTGATATGTACTTTTTTTACTATGTGCAAATCATCGACCAAGCCGGCCGGTGTGGCCTTGCGGTTCTAGGTGCTTCAGTCTGGAACCGCGTGACCTCTACGGTCGCAGGTTCGAATCCTGCCTTGGGCATGGATGTGTGTGATGTTCTTAGGTTAGTTAGGTTTAAGTAGTTCTAAGTTCTAGGGGACTGATACCCACAGATGTTAAGTCCCATAGTGCTCAGAGCCATTTGAACCATTTCATCGACCAAACTGAAATCAACCGTCATATACAGTCTCAAACAAAGATTCCTTTGAGATAAAAGAAGCTACAGATGCATTTTCTATATAAACTGAATTGCACTTCTTAAATAATATTAATGATTGTAAAAGATTTTATCATCTAATTATTTACTTAAACGACGACTCTTGTTTCAGCTGATTTCCATTTTCAAGTTATCGTTTTTAAGTTTCAAAATAGAGTTTTGGAGTGTATATGGAGATAGTGACTTACTTTCAATGCTTTTGAGGGTTGTTAGAACTTCGTGTATTGTCTGTAACTTTTTTTAATTGCGCTTTCAGTAGTCTGATAATTCCACTGATGTGTCAGTTTCAATACGCACTGCCAAACTCTTTTGTGACACATAGAAACCATAACCTGAAAATGACAAATTGCCGAAACGAGACTCCTCGTGTATGTTACTAATTACCTACTAAAATATATGTGCAGCAGAAAACAGGAAAATAACAATTTGTCATTCACTGACCTATAACATTTTCCATGTGTTCTGTGACGTGTAACTGAATGAAATACAACAATCACTTTGGCGACAATTGCACTTTCATATTCCTAGTTGCAATTCGTCCGCCGGCCGAGGTGGCCGAGGGGTTCTAGGCGCTACAGCCGCGAACCGCGCGACCGCTACGGCCGTAGGTTCGAGTCCTGCCTGGGGCATGGATGTGTGTGATGTCCATAGGTTAGTTAGGTTTAAGTAGTTCTAAGTTCTAGGGGACTGATGACCTTAGAAGTTAAGCCCCATAGTACTCAGGGCCATTTTTTTGCAATTTGTCGCGCTGGTTATAGAGACTGATTGCATCCAATGATATTCTACTTGTTTGTGTCGTTTTATAGGCACATATGACTAATATTCTCTTTAGTCCAGACAATGGTTTGTCATGATAGATGAGTGCAATATCTGTGTACAACTACCTATGTCCCCTGTGTGGTTGGCATATGCAAGACGTAGCCTTCTGGTACCCATAATGAAGGAATGGTTCTGAACCCTTTAAACTCATATGAACACACTTGGGCGTGGCATAGTACAGCAGGGGAACCGCATCATTTTCCTGATCCATATGTTTCTCTTGTGCCTTCTAAAGTTTTTCGTCCTACTCCCTCCCTTGCTTGTTTTCCCTGAGCGCTTCCCTTGATTTGTTTTCTCTACCTTTTCCACCAAACACATCCTGACGTTTTCCCTTATAGTAAATTTTTAGTACTGTCACATGGTTACTGGCCACATTTCATCAGTTAAGTAAGTTCATATGAGTGCTTTTCAGCTGTTATTTCAATTATATTTAGCCATCTATTTCGTTAGCTTTAATGAACATATACTCTTCAGCATTATTCCTTTGCTTACTGTTGAAGTAATTTAATGTGAGGATGTTGGTTCCACACGATATTACGAGATAAACATTGAAACGGGACGGAAATAAACTCACCCACCAGTGACTACGTCAGCTTTGTAGTCAGCCAGTCTCTTCTCTAGTGGATCTAGATAACTCATCTTGTGAACTGCCACCAACGTAAGAATTTCGCTATGAAATTCTTAAACAGAAACATTTACGTTTTTACCAGAAGAATGTCATTCATAGTTAATGAGTTTAGTATTTTGCGGAATTGGAGAACAGTAAAAGGATAATTACCAACGGCGATGCCACAGCCAAGATGTGCGTGCTTTGCTTTTGAGAAATGATGTGGCAACGCTGGCATCGCTGTGGGTGGTCGGCCGACACAGAGCAGGTGGCCGCCTGCAATCTATGGAGCGCTCTCAGAACGGGAAGCCGATGTGGTGCGAGAGACTTCCATGAATTGTGAGCAGAAGTATAGACACAGCAAACCGGCACAGGATGTTAGGATTTCCGGAGTAGTCTTCGCCAGTAAATACACTATTGGCCATTAAATACAAGATAAATTGACATGAGCTGTATTACGTGCCTGGATACGCAAATATTTAGCATTCTAGCCCAGCTAGAGAAATAAAGTACACACGTGTACGGCCTTAGATATATATCCACACAAATTGGAAAAATGGATGTACATCTGTATATATGTACGGATGTTCTATATTTCATCCTGAACGGCTGTACCGGTTGCAAACGAAACTGGGTACACATACCATTTACTGTCCGGAAAGAATTACTGTGATGCGTCGGGGCAGGGGGGGGGGGGGGAAACCATCCACCTATCGAAAAGGTGAGGATGAAATAGCAATGTAACACACGCCTCAGTATTACTCGTACTTTAGTCATCCATCATTTGAGAATGACAGCACACAGAGACTTGCAACAAACTTTACACACAATTTGAAATAATAGTTGAAATGATAATTAAATCAAGACCCTAAGCTGTCGACACGCGTTGATGTACATCAATGGGGACTGTTGAAAGTGTGTGCCCCGACCGGGACTCGAACCTGGGATCTCCTGCTTACACGACAGACTCACTATTCATCTGAGGCACCGGGGTCACAGAGGATAGTGCGACTACATGGATTTATCCCTTGCACGCTCCCCGTGAGACCCACATTCCCAGCTTAATGTCCAAACACTAAATACGAATGCCCCTACCCATTACAATCATTACTCGCGGCAGACAATCTTACCGATTCCCGTAAGAGTTCGGGCAATGCGTGTGCATCCAGCAGAGAAGAAGGTCAATGGCCGGTTAGCCTTAACTATATAAAGATGGTATCTGTTCTTTCAGACATGTCCGAAAGAACGGATACCATCTTCATATTCATGATAGTTTTTCTCTCTGACGGCCCCCAAAAAATGACGAAAGAGAAAAAGCTTCTTACTACATGCAGTAAAACTGTCATATGAAGCTTGAATTTAAATTTATTACTTCTTTACAAGTAATTCTATTCCTAACATATATCGCAGACAGTAGGCACATGTACCGCTGCTCATACATACAAAACAATATCATTGTACAGGGCATAATTCAGGAGATAGGACGTCACTAACGTTGAGATACGTGAAAAAAACTGCAGGATGAAATTCGCTAGACATACAGTAGACGCACAAGTGAAATGTGTAAAATAGGTGTGAAATATACACTCCTGGAAATGGAAAAAAGAACACATTGACACCGGTGTGTCAGACCCACCATACTTGCTCCGGACACTGCGAGAGGGCTGTGTACAAGCAATGATCACACGCACGGCACAGCGGACACACCAGGAACCGCGGTGTTGGCCGTCGAATGGCGCTAGCTGCGCAGCATTTGTGCACTGCCGCCGTCAGTGTCAGCCAGTTTGCCGTGGCATACGGAGCTCCATCGCAAACACTGGTAGCATGCCGCGACAGCGTGGACGTGAACCGTATGTGCAGTTGATGGACTTTGAGCGAGGGCGTATAGTGGGCATGCGGGAGGCCGGGTGGACGTACCGCCGAATTGCTCAACACGTGGGGCGTGAGGTCTCTACAGTACATCGATGTTGTCGCCAGTGGTCGGCGGAAGGTGCACGTGCCCGTCGACCTGGGACCGGACTGCAGCGACGCACGGATGCACGCCAAGACCGTAGGATCCTACGCCGTGCCGTAGGGGACCGCACCGCCACTTCCCAGCAAATTAGGGACACTGTTGCTCCTGGGGTATCGGCGAGGACCATTCGCAACCGTCTCCATGAAGCTGGGCTACGGTCCCGCACACCGTTAGGCCGTCTTCCGCTCACGCCCCAACATCGTGCAGCCCGCCTCCAGTGGTGTCGCGACAGCCGTGAATGGAGGGACGAATGGAGACGTGTCGTCTTCAGCGATGAGAGTCGCTTCTGCCTTGGTGCCAATGATGGTCGTATGCGTGTTTGGCGCCGTGCAGGTGAGCGCCACAATCAGGACTGCATACGACCGAGGCACACAGGGCCAACACCCGGCATCATGGTGTGGGGAGCGATCTCCTACACTGGCCGTACACCACTGGTGATCGTCGAGGGGACACTGAATAGTGCACGGTACATCCAAACCGTCATCGAACCCATCGTTCTACCATTCCTAGACCGGCAAGGAAACTTGCTGTTCCAACAGGACAATACACGTCCGCATGTATCCCGTGCCACCCAACGTGCTCTAGAAGGTGTAAGTCAACTAACCTGGCCAGCAAGATCTCCGGATCTGTCCCCCATTGAGCATGTTTGGGACTGGATGAAGCGTCGTCTCACGCGGTCTGCACGTCCAGCACGAACGCTGGTCCAACTGAGGCGCCGGCCGAAGTGGCCGTGCGGTTAAAGGCGCTGCAGTCTGGAACCGCAAGACCGCTACGGTCGCAGGTTCGAATCCTGCCTCGGGCATGGATGTTTGTGATGTCCTTAGGTTAGTTAGGTTTAACTAGTTCTAAGTTCTAGGGGACTAATGACCTCAGCAGTTGAGTCCCATAGTGCTCAGAGCCATTTGAACCAGCCAACTGAGGCGCCAGGTGGAAATGGCATGGCAAGCCGTTCCACAGGACTACATCCAGCATCTCTACGATCGTCTCCATGGGAGAATAGCAGCCTGCATTGCTGCGAAAGGCGGATATACACTGTACTAGTGCCGACATTGTGCATGCTCTGTTGCCTGTGTCTATGTGCCTGTGGTTCTGTCAGTGTGATCATGTGATGTATCTGACCCCAGGAATGTGTCAATAAAGTTTCCCCTTCCTGGGACAATGAATTCACGGTGTTCTTATTTCAATTTCCAGGAGTGTATTTGACACTGGGCATGCGAGCAAAGCTACGGTTAAGAAATACATCCTAAACCTCTGGAAAGATTTCAATCAAATTTGGTGTACATATTAGTTAAAATGAGGAAAGAAATACTGTAGAGGTAAAAACTACCAGCCCCTAATTGGTTAGGGGAGAGAAGGGAGGACCAAGAGACCGACAGCATGGGTGATGAAGGCAATAGACACAGACAGGGGAAGAGGAGATGGACGGGGATAAATAAGGGGGGGGGAGAGGGGGAAGGTGGAGTTGGACGTAGAAAGGAAAGAGCAGGAGATCGACAGATACAGGGCGGGGGGGAGACAGGCAGAGAATTGGGGGGGGGGGAGGTAGTGGACAGAGAAAGAGAAGAGGAGGAATAGGACAAAGAGGGTGGAGAGGATGAGATCGGCACAGTAAGGAAAGGGAAGGACATGGACAGGGAGCGGAGGGTGAGGAGATGAAATAATATAATATAAAAAAATACGTGGCAATGCCGGGTACTCAGGTAGGTTTGTATATAAGGTTTATTACGCAATGAGGATGTCCTGAAATCCAATTAGAATGTCGGCTGTTTGTACGAAGATGATATTAAAATTTGTAGGGTGAAGCATACATATTCACCGTAACATGTTAGCGAAAGATCTTACCGAGAACCCGAGAGTATTCCGGTTCTACATAAAATCGCCAGGCTGATTCGACGACTTCCTTTAAGCAAGTCACTTGTCGATCTCCTTGGGGTGGCCACACAAGACTGCAGAAGGAAAGCTGAAGTTTAAAATCGGCGCTTGAAAAATCATTCACACAGGAGGATTTTTCAGACACCATCATTTCACAATTGGACAGACTCCCCTCTGGAGGACGAATGATTAGGCGTGCCTGGCGTTGGGAATAAATGAAAGAACTGAAAAGAAATAAGCTGGAAGGCCCAGAGGGAATCCAAATCCAATTTTACAGGGAGTACTGCGGCACTGGCCTCTTTCTTACAGTCCGATCCACGAACGATGACGATCCACGCAGGTCTACGCATAGGCAAAGATGACAGCGTTAGTGGCCCCAATCAACATTTGCGGTACGGGCAAACAGGCGCTTCTCGCCTGAAGAAACATGTAAACTGGAAATTGTGTCTCTCTTGTTTATGTAGAATTTTTTGCTAACTACCATCACTACCCATTTTAATGCTCGCACTGGTTACAACGTTCACATCAAAGCACTCAGAACGCCACTGAACGCTGATTAGCCTTAACTAGACCACCATTGTTCGTGACACCAACTATAGTAACATACATCGCGAACCTCTCGCGTAGTACAAAGTCCGAACAATTGGAAAAAAGAGCGGGTGACACATGCACATAATAAAAGTAAAACAATGCATCCTAAAAATTTCAGATCAGTAATCTTAACGTCGGTTGTCCGCATAATTCTAGAGCATACTCGAAGTTCTAACGAAACAAATTTCTGTGAGGCAGAAAAGCTTCTGCCCATAAATCAGCACGGATTTAGAAAGCTACACCCGTACGAAACCTAAAGTGCTCTTTTTTCACACAATATCCAGCGAACCACGGAAGAAGCGTAACAGGCAGATTCCATATTCCCCGGTTTCGGGAAAGCGTTTGACACAGTGCCACACTTCCAACTGCTATCAAAAGTCCGAGCATACAGAAAAGGTTCCGAAGTAACTGAATCTTCGCTCTAGGCAGATGTCGGGATTGTTTCTTCGAAACGAACACCGCCGACTTCCCTCCCCAACCATTAAACAGTCTGAGCTTGTTCTATATTTCTAATGACCTCAATGTCAATGGTACGTTAAAGCCTAAGCTTTCTTTCCTTCCTTCTTTACTTAGCTTAATGGAGCACAATAACCATGAAGAATACTGAAAAGAAATTCAGTCCTCTATCGAACGAAAATTTCAGGCTGTAAAATTTGAAAAATTAAATTTCTTCATCAAATCTCTTAACATGGGACGATAAAAACCCCACAGTCCCTGGAATGTCTGTTCAGTTATGCCACTGACAGTTCATGTAACACAGCTGCACTTAACATAAAACAGAGTAATCATATCTCACTGCGTTTCGTTGAATCACTGGCAATTTGTCCTCCTCATGTAACGAAGTATTCACTTTGCAATCGTATATGAAACAAATCGTACGTGAACTAACTGATGCCGTCACAGGAAACGGAATCAAGAATCTGGTTCAAAACTACTGCCGATGTATTAGAGCAGTATCACAGATGCCGTCAATCTTTCCATGAGTTAGCCTGGTTAATGATAATTGGGGGACTGCAATTATTATGGAAGGATAATTATGAAAAAAATTATTCTGGTGAGTACAAATTGATTCATTACTTTCGTCATATGCTTCAAACATCCTGCTCAAAACTACAAGAAAAATTCTTAGACATCAAACAATACTGACATATTTGTATGTTTCTCTACGTAGTAATTCATTTCTACAGAAACATTAAAGTGAAGAGTAACTGTCTTTATTTTAGATCAGCGTTGGCGAAATCCGGAACAGCAGACGAAGCCGTTGTGACTATTGCTCCAGGAATATTCAGCACAGGGTAGCTAGGCTGTGTGGAAAAACTAGCAGGTTGTGAAGAATGCTATCTTTCACTGCATTAGTTAAAATTGATTCTATGACATTGAAAACCATACTTGAGAACTACTGCTGATCTATCATACAGCCTGTCAACGATAATTATCATGGAAAACAATAAACGTTGTATTGACAATTTCACTAAGAGCCGCTTGTGTGGTACAGTGTAAAACAACACTTCATGTGATTAAAGAGCTAGTTGTGTTTCACAGGAACGATGTTTTCTAAACCCAAGTCCACTGTGTCAATAGACCGTTTTCTTCGAGGTAATTCATAGTGTTCGAACACATATATTCCAAAATCATGCTGCATATCGACGTTAACCATATGGGCCAGTAATTTAATGGATTACTCCTACTACCTTTCTTGAACATTGGTATGAACTGTGCAACTTTCCAGTCTTTGGATACGGATCTTCCGTCAAGCGAACGGTTGTGTATGATTGTTAAGTATGGAGCTAATGCATCAGCATACTCCGAAAGGAACGTAACCGGTTTACAGTCTGGACCAGAAGACTTGCTTTTATTAAGTGATTTAAGTTGCTTCACTACTCCGGGGATATTTACTTCTACGTTACTCATGTTCTCTATTAGAATTCTGGAATATTTGCTTCGTCTCCTTCTGTGGAGGCATTTCGGAAGGCTGTGTTTAGTAACTCTGCTTTGACAGCACTGCCTTCGATAGTATATCCATTTCTATCGTGCAGAGAAGGTATTGATTGTTTCTTGCCGCTAACATACTTCACATACGACCAGAATCTCTTTGGATTTTCTGTCAGGTTTCAGAATAAAGTTTCGTTATGGAAACTGTTATAAGCATCTCGCATTGAAGTCCGCGCTAAATTTCGAGATTCTGTAAAACATCGCCAATCTTGGCAATTTTCCATAAAACGCAACAGCTACATAAAACAGAGAAATTAGTCACCTCTAATATATTCTCCTCTACTTACAAAAAAGTTTGACAGTGCTGCAATAACTTTTCGGCTCGACTACCGTAGAAATCATGTGCTTTTGAGGTGAAGCACTCATTGATCCATGTTCGGAGCGCATTTTCATCCGGGAAGGAAGTTCCTTGAAGGTTGTTCAATAGAAGGCGGAAAAATCATGGGCAGAAGATCAAGAGATACGGTAGGTGCGGAATGACTTCTCAACCAACTCCTCAATAGTGTTTTGTATCAGTGTAGCAGAATGCGGACGGGTATTATCGTGCAGTAGTATCACTTCACACAGTCTTCCTGGTCGTTGTTCTCGGACTGCATCTACAAGACGTCTCAGTTCTTGACATTATATGTCCTTCGGCGAAGCAATTCGTAGCATATCACACCGTTCCTGGACCACCAGATGGATAATAATATCTTTTGTGGATGCACGCCCGTCTTTGAACGGGCGTTGATGCTTTGTTTGGGGTCGACCATTCCTTACTTTTCCTTATGTTCGCATAGCGACACCATTTCTCGTCACCAGTAACGATACAGGATAGGAATGGTCCGTGTTACAGACGAGCCAATTTGTGACGAGCAAGCAGAGATGCACATAGGCCATCAGCTGATACTGGTGATTTTGCCTTACAGGATACGGTACCCTACAACCGATTTTTTTAACTTCACCATTACATACAAATGTCGCACAGTGGTGGAATGATCATACATCATCACATCTGCCAGTTCTTGAGGATACTGACGTGGATAATTGTGGAGTAGTGCGTTTAAACCATCTTAATCAAACTACGAAGTTATTCCTGGACGTCGAGGGTCACTAATGTCAAAACGAGGAAACCATTTTCTTGGCGTGCTCTGTCCAGTGACATTTTCCTCGTACACGGTGCAATGTTTTTGACTACCTCCGCTGCTATCAGCCCTCTACTGGATTCAAACAAAAGAATATGTCGGAAGTGTTCCAACATCTGTACTTGTCACACCATTTTATAGTGTCGACTGCTCCACTCTCCAAATGACAAAATTACAATATGTAAACTCAAATAGCAACAATGAACTACAAATAGGAGAGGGCAATCGACAAATGTACCCCTTCCAACAGTAATACCAACATGCAAAACAAAATCGCTACGAAATTGTGCACCAACCTAATATAACTTACTGACTCTGGCCATTATGCCCTCCACTCTTATAAAGCCTTCCACTTGTTGTTTTAAAACCCACGAGAATGAGTTTACAGCACGTATTATTGCTTAAACGACATAAAGAAATATTTTATAAGTCGATCTCAGGCTGTGATAATTTTTACATTTCTAAATATGCCTTTTTGGCTGCCTTTTAAGGGTAAATATTGAGTAATGTTTCTCGTGGATTACCTGCAGACTTTTAAATGAACAAAGCATTATACCAAATTTATCACTGCCATAATTACTGTATATTAAATAGAAATACAATTTCAGCAGATTTTACAACTTACTTTGTTGGAGGGGGTACTTAGTTATTAGCGAATGATGATGATGCAGATGTTATAATTAAACATTAACTCGTTAGGTGACTTTTCTGTAACATATACCACGTGGTGAGGTATCTGGGACTCCTACGTTTAAACCGAGATTCAAGGCAAAAACCATATGAAATTTTTAATTAATGCTGTACAACATTTATTTTCACAGTTATTTAAGTGTTTTTTTAATGCTCCTAGTTTAATTTATTGCAATAAGCAAAGCCTGCAGCATTTTACTATTTACCACACAAAAGTACACAATTCTGTGTGGTTCTTTCAAATGTTGTTGTTGTTGTTGTTGTTGTTGTGGTTTCAGTCCTCAGACTAGTTTGATGCAGCTCTCCATGCTACTCTATCCTGTGAAAGCTTCATCATCTCCCAGTGCAAACTGCAACCTACATCCTTCTGAATCTGCTTAGTGTATTCATCTCTTGGTCTCCCTCTAAGATTTTTACCCTCCACGCTGCCCTCCAATGCTAAATTTGTGATCCCTTGATGCCTTAGAACATGTCCTTCCAACCGGACCCTTTTTCTTGTCCAGTTGTGCTACAAACTCCTCTTCTCCCCAATTCTATTCAACACCTCATTAGGTATGTGATCTACCCATCTAATATTCAGCATTCTTCTGTAGCACCACATTTCAAAAGCTTCTATTCTCTTCTTGTCCAAACTATTTATCGTCCGTGATTCACTTCCATACATGGCTTCACTCCACACAAATACTTTCAGAAACGACCTCCTGACACATCTATACTCGATGTTAACAAATTTCTCTTCTTGAGAAATGCTTTCCTTGCCATTTCCAGTCTACATTTTATATCCTCTCTGCTTCGACCATCATCAGTTATTTTGCTCCCCAAATAGCAAAACTCCTTTACTACTTTAAGTGTCTCATTTCCTAATCTAATTCCCTCAGCATCACCCGACTTAATTCGACTTCCAAGTCCTTTGCTGTCTCTGACAGAATTACAATGTCATCGGCGATCCTCAACTTTTTATTTCTTCTCCATGAATTTTAATACCTACTCCGAATTTTTTTGTTTCCTTTACTGCTTGCTCAATATACAGATTGAATAACATTGGGGAGAGGCTACAAACCTGTCTCACTCCCTTCCCAACCACTGCTTCCCTTTCATGCCCCTCGACTCTTATAACTGCCCTCTGGTTTCTGTACAAACTGTAAATAGCCTTTCCCTCTCTGTATTTTACCCCTGCCACCTTCAGAATTTGAAAGAGAGTATTCCAGTCAACATTGTGAAAAGCTTTCTCTAAGTCTACAAATGCTAGAAACTTAGGTTTGCCTTTCCTTAATCTAGCTTCTAAGATAAGTCGTACGGTCAGTATTGCCTCACGTTTTCCAACATTTCTGCGGAATCCAAACTGATCTTCCCCGAGGTCAGCTTCTGCCAGTTTTTCCATTCGTCTGTAAAGAATTCGCGTTAGTATTTTGCAGCTATGACTTATTACACTGATAGTTCGGTAATTTTCGCATCTGTCGACACCTGCTTTCTTTGGGAATGGAATGGTTATAATGGAATGTTGTCTACTCCCGGGGCCTTGTTTCGACTCAGGTCTGTCAGTGCTCAGTCAAACTCTTCACGCAGTATCATATCTCCCATTTCATCTTCTTCTACATCCTCTTCCATTTCCATAATATTGTCCTCAAGTATACGGCCCTTGTATAGACCCTCTATATACTCCTTTCACCTTTCTGCTTTCCCTTCTTTGCTTAGAACTGGGTTTCCATCTGAGCTCTTGATAATCATACAAGTGGCTCTTTATCCAAAGGTCTCTTTAATTTTCCTGTAGGCGGTATCTATCTTACCCCTAGTGAGATAAGCCTCTACATCCTTACATTTGTCCTCCAGCCATCCATGCTTAGCCATTTTGCACTTCCTGTCGATCTCATTTTTGAGGTGTTTGTATTCTATTTTGCCTACTTCATTTACAGTATTTTTATATTTTCTCCTTTCATCAATTAAATTCAATATTTCTTCTTTTACCGTAGGATTTCTACTAGCACTCGTCTTTCTACCTACTTGATCCTCTGCTGCCTTCACTACTTCATCCCTCAGAGCTATCCATTCTTCTTCTACTGTATTTCTTTCCCCATTCTTGCCAATTGTTCCCTTATGCTCTCCCTGAAACTCTGTACAACCTCTGGTTTTGTCAGTTTATCCAGGTCCTTTTTGCAGTTTCTTCAGTTTTAATCTACAGTTCATAACCAATAGATTGTGGTCAGAGTCCACATCTGCCCCTAGAAATGCCTTACAATTTATAACCTGGTTCCTAAATCTCTGTCTTGCCATTATATAATCTATCTGATATCTTCTAGTATCTCCAGGATTTTTCCATGTATACAACCTTCTTTTATGATTCTTGAACCAAGTGTTAGCTATGAGTAAGTTATGCTCTGTGCAAAATTCTACCAGAGGGCTTCCTCTTTCATTTCTTAGCCCCAATCCATATTCACCTACTATGTTTCCTTCTCTCCCCTTTCCTACTCTCGAATTCCAGTCACCAATGACTATTAAATTTTCGTCTCCCTTCACTACCTGAACAATTTCTTTTACCTCATCATACATTTCATCAATTTCTTCATCATGTGCAGAGCTAGTTGGCATATCAGCTTGTACTACTGTAGTAGGCTTGGGCTTCGTGTCTATCTTGGCCACAAAATGCGTTCACTATGCTGTTTGTAGTAGCTTACCCTTACTCCTATTTTTTATTTATTTTCAAACCTACTCCTGTATTACCCCTATTTTATTTTGTATTTATTACTCTGTATTCACCTGGCACGCAAGCCTCCCCACCAACGGCAACGTCCATGGCTTTCAAATAGTTCACATAAATGGACCGTTAGAGTACTGTATTTTACATTCTTAGTGTTACATTATCTCTGTAACAAATTAATTTCCAAATACATTTAAATTCCAGGGTTTAAATTTGTGCATAAGTATTCCACCCTATAGGTACAAAAATAAAGTCTGTCAAATTGACATTCATTGCTGGGAACTACATTTTTCTTTTCACGGCTAAGAACACATTCAATTTTAAGTAATTCATTAAAGAAACAGACAGATCCCCATCACAACTTTCCTGACGTTCTACCTCTGAGTGATACTTGTGTTCGATAGCAGAACTTTGATCACTGGCTACTGTAAAATCGTCTTTTTCGTTTACTTCTTTGTCCGTATCACTGACACCTTCATCTATAAACCGACTTACAATTTCATAAAACTCGGGTATGTTAAAACTGACAAATTCGTGCGAACACATTTTGAGCTATAGGATACCCTAGTGAACAAGTAGTTCACGAAGTGCGTCGTAGGAGACTCCAACACCTATCAATAACAAGTGTCAACAGTAAATACAGAAGGCGACAACAAAACATTATAGGGCTTCCAATTTCAGGAGGTTATTGGGAGTATAGAAGCATTCCACCCCAACTGGCCTTGGGGAGCGAGTTCGTGAGTTAAGGGTTAAATATTGTTTGTGATTGACTACTTGAAACTAAGGATATTATGCTTCTATGCAATTTCTGATTTACGATAGCATACTGCCACATTAAGCACTGTCTCCATTACTACTTTATAGTTAAATTCTTTTTCTGTCATCTGAATCAACATGTCGGCTCTTTATTGAAAACGTACATTTTTAGAAAACCTGTTTATGATTTCGATGACGGTTCAACCGCCGTCAGTGGAAACTTGTCTGTTATAGTCGCTTAAGCAGTTTTTAATTTATTAATTTTTAAAACAGAGAGATACATCAACATGTTCCATCGTCTGTAGGTAAGATACTGATCTGCCTGCAGAATGCTTTCTCGCCTCGTTTTATTCTTATATGTGGTGCCATTGCTTATTACTCAGCTTTATTGGTCGGTTTTGCTCACCGACGGCTGTGAAACGATTTGCGGCCTTTGAGTTTCCGCCAAATCGGCCCCCTCATCCCACACACACCGCCTTTCAGTGGCCACTCGCCCGATGAAAACCACTCACACTCGGTCTGCCTGCTACCCTCGTGGCAGCCGCCGATTACTTTCGGCGGCCGGTGGATCCCGCCACTAGCGGAGGCTCAGGTGTCGTCGGCTGTGCTGCGATTGCGTCAGCACGCTGCTACCTCGCGACTGTGCCCGCCTGTGTCCGGACTCGCGCCGAACCGCGAAAACTGTCAGACCAGTGCCCGTTACCTCTGCGTTGTAAGACAAATGCAGACTAGAGGCTGCAAGAGCGCCCGTGGATCACAAAAAGTTCCCATCTACACTCGGCTATACGTGACGGTATTACGTGCAATGGGGCTTCAGGGCAGGAAGAAGAGAGAAGGCAACAACGAAAGTGTAAGATATCGTCAGAGACAGCCTACTCAGGGATACCACTGATTTGAAACTGACGCAATACCAGTGGAACCTCGTACTGCAAAGTATCTCGGCGCGTTTTATACTACGAGAAGTCCGCAGTACGTGCTACAAGGCTGTAAACAGGACGATACCGACCAATGAAAAACTGGCAAGAATACACGCTATGGGGACAGAGGCCTGCTACAGGTGCGGTGAACTTGATATTCTGGTGTACAGGAATTAGTTTCGTACAGTCGCAGTCGTTTGCCGAAGTAGTAAACATGTAGCCCGATCAACACAACTGCGCAAAACTATTTCAACGGAACAACAGTCACTACACCACACCTTAAGCCTATTCCCTTTATTTTTTTCACACTGTATTGCCAATGAAATCCTAATATTTAGGCTGAAAATAACCTCTATTACCTTTAGTGAAATTCCTCTTTAGCTTCCATCTGTGTTCCGCATTTTCATAATCGAGGCTTTCAGAAGTGTCACTTGTGCCTCATCTTTGGTTTCTGGTTAGAAACAGTATCGAGATTGTACAGAGTGAAGCTATTGACTACTGCTACCCCAGCAGCCACCACCTCGTTTTTGATTTCCTGATGAAGCAGTAGAATGCACAATACTAGTCGGATATATCAACTCCACCCATGCTTTTAATACAGTCACCAATAATTTTGGGCTTTAGGAAGTATTTCAAACAATAGTGGTGTGCGTTCCACAAAAGGGAAGATGTCAAAACACTTTAGTACAAGAAACACGGCGGTGAGAGCCCCGACGTATGAGTTATAACGAACTGAAGTTTGCATCGGGTGACGACCGACTGCTGGTCTATTGCGATATTGACGCGGTCGGGGCTGTCGAGACGGTTGAGGGCTAAGGGTTGAACTATTGACTGCATTCAAAAGATCAGCCACCACATGGGTAGCTGCCCAAATAAGGAACTCCGTCTTCTATCTCCAAGAAATTACAATTCCTAACTTATTTATGGCGCCAACATGAAAAAAAGGAAAAACGGAAAAAGCAAGGAATACTCCAAAAGCGTATAGGAATCCTTATGAATTTTGTAATTATTGCATTATGCATGTCAGCAGCCAAGCCGATCAACAAACTGTTCAACATCAAGTGACCGACGGGCCCTTCTTAACATCAAAATACAGCAACACACTGCGTAAAGACCCGGGAAGAAGCTGCAGCAGCCAGACGGAGGAGGCACCCATCGACATGGGATCGGTTGCCCAGAACACCCAGCCACAATGAACATCCAGCTGTGATTTAGAAGAATGGACAAGGATAGTGAATTTGAGAACTGAAACTCTCTTGAGTAAAATAAAAGTACATTTTTCTGTGGTTGAACTGACTATGTAAGTTCATAAGATGAAAATAAAATTTTCTGTGATAAAAAAGGAATTACCTTTCGTCTCCCGGTATGACATTAATAATACCGTGTAAACGAAAGTAGCCTTTTTCTCCAACTTTCACTTCTAAGAAACGTATCGTAGTGTATAGGCATTGCTTAGATAAATTTCTTGGTTGAATTATGTGAGTGGGACGGTAATTTGCTGTTTTCAGTTTCCTTTGCTTTACAATAGTCATGCAACTGAGAGTGCTGTTTCGCCATACACCTGTTATATTTGATGAAGTTACGTTATAAATAAAAAGCAAAATACTGTGTCTTTTCCTATATATTCTTGCGACACAACAAGAAATTAGCTATGATGAATATGTTAAAATAACGAAGCTTCCATTTATCAGCTTCGTTTGGATGTCATACCGATCGAACTTCACTGTGAACATTTTTACGTGTTAAGCTCCGCATCAGTAAAGAAGTCGCATGACTAAGGCACTGAACTTAGTAATGTGAGCAGCATATGGCTATCAAGATTTGATTTTATCAACTTTCTTAAATCATCTGTGGCAAAGGCAGAATGTCTCCACCGAGAATTCGTGATTAATGTCCTGGCCCCGAGTTTGCGTTCAGTTTTTGTATAAACACAGGCGTTGAAGAGACGAACGAGAACCTCTCTCGTCTTTTATGTTTTAACTGTGTAACACAACGTATTTAATCGCTCGCTACGTCATTCCCACTGCACATTTTGATTCTAAAATCGCTAATGGTCGCAGAATCACTTTTATCATTTTTTAAATACATGTCATACCCGCACGCTGCTTACAACTAAATACAATGTGATATTTTCGTTACCAAATCAAAAATGTTGTAGGTATGTAAGTGTGTGTGTGTGTGTGTGTGTGTGTGTGTGTGTGTGTGTGTGTGTGTGTGTGTGTGTGCGCGCGCGCGCGCGCGCACTGTAATGGAAAAAGGGCACCCCCTCTGGAAAGTTTTCAGTAGTCATCTAACCACTTGGACTCTGCATGCCATTTTGTCTTTCACCTAACTTCGCTGTAACCACAGCTATCACTGAAGATGTCCTGCAAGTCGTGCAACTGTTTATTACGTCCCTTCATTATGATAGACGGTAGCAAACGTCTATCATGCTCTGACCTCTGGTTGATGTCACTGCATGTATGGGAGCTGTACGCTCTCACGTATTCTCAAAAAGTTTTATGTCAGCCTTAACCAAACTGAATGAAAGTCTTACAATTAATATTTTCCATTAGTAGGTTTGATCCATAAGTTGGAGTATAAGTTTATCAAGGACTGGGAAAGAATAAGAGAAAATCCCAACACTCAGGTTGAGCAGTGAATGGGACACAATAAAATATATCAATTGAAGGTGGAAATCGTTGATCTAAACTGAAACTGTTTTGCATGTCAGTGCTCGTTTCACAGGCAAATAACTCTTAAATTTTAATCCACACTTTGAGGCTACATGAATTTCATCTCTTTCTTCTGTCTCATTTCTGAATCAATCTATACTAAACAAACTATTAAGTAATTTAAATGTTTCCAATGATTTTGGACATTCTTACATCTGTTTATAATGTACTAGCTGCTACCCTCGGCCGCGCGGGGTAGCCGCGCGTTCTGGATGGTCTTGTCATGGTCCGTGCGGCTCCCCACGACGGAGATTCGAGTCCTCCCTCGGGCATAGGTGTATGTGTTGTCTATAGCGTAAGTTAGTTAAAGTTGGATTAAGAAGTGTGTAGGCTAAGGGCCGGCCGGGGTGGCCGAGTGGTTCTAGGCGCTACAGTCTGGAACCGCGCGACCACTACGGTCGCAGGTTCGAATCCTGTCTCGGGCATGGATGTGTGTCATGTCCTTAGGATAGTTAGGTTTAAGTATTTCTAAGTTCTAGGGGACTGATGACCTCAGGAGTTAAGTCCCAGAGTGCTCAGAGCCATTTGAACCATTTTGTAGGTTTAGGGACCGATGACCTCAGCAGTTTGGTCCCGTAAGACCGTAACACAAATTTCCAAAAAGAAAAATTTCTACCCTCGGCTGTGCTGACATACGAGAAGTTTTATTACAATGAGTGGCGGTAAGTAAGCTACCGTACGTGCGATAACGTTATATACCCTCACGTGACTACCTGCTCATATAAGCAGAGTTCGTGATAAGCGCCTCACGCTCCCAGCTGCCTTAACATACGACCTGACAGTACGCGCATGTGGTGCATACGGACAGGTGTTGGCAGTAGCACACATCTATTCATCGTGCTGTTGAAGTAGCTACAGGGGCAGTCTAATGGAAACAGAACACCAGCCACAACAGGTCATGAAATGGACAGATTCAAAAGAAATAACTGGAAGACGAGACTATCAACTTCTGATTCATAGAATGCGGCCGGCCGCTGATGGATCCACAGCCACTCTTGGATTTCCTCGTTCGTCTGAAACCGCTGTAATTTATCAGGTCGCCAAATATGTAAAAATCATACGCTGAAGGAACCGGCATTTACAGTGTTTCTCACTAAAGCGAGCCTTCGTACGAATGGCAGTGTGAGCGCAGGCGTTATCACGCAACAGGATCTTTGACTCCGAAAGCTTTCCTGGGGGTTTTGACTTTTAGCGAATCATAGTCCGGCCTTCATAGCGCTGCACATTAATTGTGATTCCACGCTCGAAGAACTCGATAAGCAGAGAGCCCTTGCAGTTGAACAAGGCCATCACGACCTTACACAAACTTGGGATAACAGCTTTCGATTTCCTTGGAGGGGATAGACGAGGGATGTTTCCACTGTTGGCTCTGCCGTTTGCCCTCGAGCTGTGGAAATTCTGTCGGACGGAATCATCCTGTTACACGATAATGCCCGCCCCCACACCGACCGTACTTCTGTGATTTGGGTGTGACACATTCCAACATCCTCAGTACAGTCCGTATTTTTCACCGTCTGATAAGCACATTCTTTGGTGACCACAAGAAGAATGTGTGTGGATGTTGGTTTCAGTCTTACGAGGAAGTATAAGAGGGAGCGGTTGTGTACCCGACAGCGGCCGACCGCGTTCTACGACCTGATCATCTCGCCTCCCAATGGGATAAATATCTTAACGCGAGTGGTGATTACTTTTGAATTGAACCATTCCATGGTCCCGTTATGGCTCGTGTTCGGTTTCCCTTTGACTGCTTCGACATATGGTATATACCATATGCACATTATGCAACAAACTTAATAATTTTTAATATGATTTATGTGCACTGGTATAAAAACAAATTCTTTCACTCCTTAACTCATCCTCATACGGGTGTATTTTTTTAAAATATCTAATCTGTGTTCTTCCTCAGGGTTCAAGCTATTTCCGTACCAAATTTAATTGAAATCCGTTCTACGTTTTAAACATGAATGCGTAACAGACAAATATGCTTTTGCATTTCTAATATTAGTGCTACTAAGATGTGACCGTAAGTGTCATTACTGTTTTTTCGTTTCGCGTTGCGACGGTAACCAGACGCATTGCATAATGAATGTACTGCGGCAATATGGACCCTCGATAAGTGGTTTGAAAAACACCTGGCCATCAGCCTGTTTAGCCATTCACTTTATCTTGATCCCATTAGTGGACCATTCCTGATAATACGCACTGTACGCTAACAAAAGAAGTAGATCAATATTCCACTTTACGTGGTAGTAAGCTGTTTCGCAAAAGCAGCAGCTAAAGTACTGCACCTATCTTGATGGTACTCTTATTAGGGAAGATATTATTGCCAGAAAACGTATTCAGACACTTTTTTTATTTTGCTTTGTGAACAAAAACCAAATAGGACCTAATATTGCTTAGGACTGTTGTCATTTGTGCTTAGTAATTCATACTTGTGTGATGTTGTGAATACACAACCTTCTTACATGTAAGCAAGATATGACTAACGTCTTGTACGTGACCTCTGGAATCATTTGGCCTGTCTACTACTTTTAACAAGCGTTTCTCATAACAAGCAAGATAAATTTTAAATATGGATAAAGTTGTTGAAAATTTTCTATAACACTTCCATGAAGATACCTGATAGTCTTTTACCTGTATCATGTGTGCGTCATACTTCTGAGGACTTCCGTTTGAATTTTTAACTGTGACAAATTCTTGTGTCTAGATTTTATTATAACATTCTTGCCCTTGATATATGCTTCCATCCAAATATGTAACATTAACTTCGATTTACCTTGAATATCTAAAAACAGTAAAAAATTTCACATTTAATGGTAATAACAGATACGTTTAAGGTTTCTTTTGATCAGGAATAAGCCAGTTGAGAATCGGACGTTATTACGTTACTACCCGCTGTCGTACCGTTTGGTTATTTGAATGCCTCTAAGCTTCTTAGAAACTTCGCTCCCTCTAAAAGTTACATTTTCACCTATCCTGTCAACAGCTATTAGCGCGCTGGAATCGTGATTGTGCGCGTCATGTTTCGACATGAAATTATAGGGATTCTTGGTCAAGTAGTCAAATGGTCAAATATGTGTGAATTCCTAAGGGACCAAACTGCTGAGGTCATCGGTCACTAGGTTAAGCAGTCTTACACATTAGATTTTAGACGTGCAACCTGAGAAACGCTATTCCTTCAGCTAGTATTTCGGCCTTCTACCTTTTGAGTGCCTTCATAGTGAGCTGACAGATTATGCAATTACTTCCTCCATAGCTTCAGTATCGTATGTTTTTTCCATTGGTATTCAAACTAGCTGGTCTTAAATCCACTGTCACGGAAATACAATCATTCTTACGTTCTGCAATTAAGATTCGTTTACTGTTTCCCTTACGCCAGGGAAGAGCAGAAAAGAAAGCGGTTCCTTGTATCCATGCAATGAAAGTAATAACACCTGAAAGTGTCATTATACTTTTCACAACATCTGACACAACGGGATTAATTTTTATCGTTTTAGAGTTTTCTTTCGATAGGAGGACACTTCACATGAACGCCGTCATTACTGGAAGAAACTCACAAGAGAGATATAAAGAGCTATTTGTGGAAATGCACATCTCTTACTATTATAAGCTGACTCCGCTTATCTCTGGGTTACATTTTACGACCATTTACAAATCTTCGTCTGTACTCTTCCTCAGTTTATTCTGAGGACTCAGTGTAAATAATGTACTGTTAGACGAATATTTTAACTAACCTTTCGTGGAGATGGTTTTTCCGTAAAATTTTAATAGAAAATGCACATGTTGGCTCCTTTCATGACACACAGAGAGACATTTCCTGAGAACTAGTTATTAATTAACGAAATTTCTTCATCACGATAGTTAAAATGGCAAAAGCAAGCAGATTTTACAGTTGAGAATACAAAGATTAATCTGATTTTGTATCATCTGTTTAATTCGATACGTATACAAAGTCTTTGTCATTCGTGAGTTAGCACAATGTAGGAGAATTTAAACACATACGTGAGAGAGGTTACCACTGGTGCAGATGCGGAATTCCCAGCTGCTTCAGTGTGAGTCTATGTGTAACAAGTCTCAAGTCTGTAATTATAATAAAATTTCATTCACAACTTTTCTTGCGTGAAGTCGCAGAAAATTCATTTCTGGCACAGATATTGCGACCGTCTACTATGTCTTGCGAATGAGCCAACCTACTAAAGCTGCAGCATGTGCGACCGCCCATTTAAACCAGTGAGCAGCGTCACTGCACGGGTGGCCACAGATGTTATACGCCAGAGATATTTACTTGGAACCGCAGAAGCTTATATGGACTTTACTGAACGTGCTGAAGAACAGCAGTCGTGGGCAGACGCTCTAAACGGAGATACTGATGTGACGATAAAAGAAGCTGTGCCGACGTCTTTGCGAGCTAATGGAGCAACAACCAGATTTGTCGATTCATTGTGGCTAAACCACTGTTTAATTAAATCCTTCAACAGATGAAATTACTCGACTTGTTACATAATCGAGTCACAGAAGCATGAACCCGATACCGGTAGTCTGATGCAGTATACCATAATGTAAACTCATACAAGCAAATCGGGCAACAAATCGGACAATCGCGCCAGCAAACCTAAATAACAGCGTGTAACATGGCTTGTAGCTTTCATAAAGGCCTCGATTTAGCTCGGAAGAATGGTTCAAATGGCTCTGAGCACTATGGGACTTAACTTCTGAGGTCATCAGTCCCCTAGAACTTAGAACTACTTAAACCCAACTAACCTAAGGACATCACACACACCCATGCCCGAGGCAGGATTCGAACCTGCGACCGTAGCCGTCGCTCGGTTCCAGGCTGTAGCGCGTAGAACCGCTCGGCCACTCCAGCCGGCAGCTCGGAAGAGAGTCCAAATGTTTCTTGAGGTATGTCACATCCAACAAAATCCTTTCATTGAAGGTTAGATTTCGCAGCGCTTGTAAATTTCAGGAATGCTGAGTGATTCTTTTAAACGGCAGTTCCAAACGATCGTAAACATTCTCTTCGGGACTAAGATCGAGCGATTCAGTAGATCAGTCGAAGTGCGACAAGGTACCAGAGGACTCTTCAAGGAAATAATGTTGCTATTTTCGTCTTCGAAGACGGAAGTGTTCACAACATACTCGCCATCACAATGTGGAAGAAGAGAATATTGTAAAAAACTTTGCGATTTATATTCATGATAATCTGAATCAGTGGGGCATGGTCGGGAAACAACTTGAAAACGCCACAGAATCACGTCCGATCTGAATTACACGCGTCACACGCTGCGGGTTTAAACGACTCATTGAAACATCGACGAACACCAGGAACTGCATCGTTTGAAACGAGAAAATTGCAATTCATCAGCCCACATTACGTATCACCAGTCAGTTACAGTCCAACTTTTGTTTTGTTTGGACCGCTGAAGAAGTGCAGTCTTATGTGTCGCTACGTACACTTAACTTGCACCCGTGGTCTACTGGTAGCTACTTTGATTAGTAATCAAAACGTTCTCGGTCTGGATTCTAAACACGTTCCCACTACGTTTTTGATTAATAAACCGCAATTGCGGTCAAAGACTTTCGGAATCAGGAGTCACCCTCTTTCCGCCAACGGCCTTGCCAAAGAGGGCGGAGGAGCGGACAGAGGTTCAGGGCACTCTCTTATCCTTGGCATGGGAAACTGCCCTTAAGGACGAAAAAACCAGCAATAATCAACGGCATGAAGACGCAGAAGGAATGGAAACCACTGCATTAGAGATACAAAATTGTATAGGCAACATGTGTCCTGTAACTGAAAAAGTGTTATGATGATCTCTTCATTGGCAAAAGATCCCGGAATAGTTCCCCATTCGGATCTCTGGGAGGCGACTGCCAAAGGAGGTGGTGACCGCGAGAAGAAGATTAGATATCCAACGAAAGGGTAACGTTCTACGAGTCAGCGCGTGGAATATCAGACTCTTGAACATCGTAGGGAAGCTATAAAATTCAAAGAGAGAATTGCTAGGGCTCAGCCTAGATACAGTGGGTGTCAGTGAAGTGAAATGGAAAGAAGACAAGGATTTCTGGGCAGATTAGTATAGACTAATATCAATAGCAGCAGAAAATTGTACAACGGGAGTAGGATTCATTATGATTAGGAAGGTAGGGCAGAGGGTGTGTGACTGAACAGTTCAGTGATAGGGTTGTTCTTAGCAGAATTGATAGCAAACCTACACCGACAACGACAGTTCAGCGATACATGCCGATGTCGCAAGCTGAAAATGAAGAGATAAAGTATATGAGGATACTGAAAACGTAATACAGTACAACCAGTACATAAAGGGAGATGAAAATCTAATAGTCATAGTAGACTGAAATGCAGTTCTAGGGGAAGGAGTAAAAGAAACAGTAACAAGAGAATATGGGCTTTGAGAGAGAACAAACACTAATTGTGTTCTGTAATAATTTCAGCCAGTAAAAGCGAAAACTTTGTTCAAGAATCACATGAGCAAGAGGTATACTTGGAAAAGGCCGGGTAATATCGGAAGATTGTACTTAGGTTACATTATGGTCACAGAGAGATTCCGAAATCATATACTGGATTGTAAGGCGTGCCCAGGAGCATATATAGACACAGATCACAATTTAGTAGCGATGAAGAGTAGGCTGAAGAGATTAGTCAGACTCAGAATGAAAAGAAGTGGGATAAGGAAGAACTAACATGAGATAGGCTTGCAGTACTCTAAGGCTAGATATACAACAATAAGGAACAGCTCAATAGGCAGTATAGGGAATGACATCTGTAGAATGGGCTATCACATAAGTTGGAAAGAAAAAATAGGCACAAATAAGATAACTGCGAAGAAACCATTAGTATCAGTTCAGTTGATCGATGAAAGAAGAAAGTACAAAAATGTTTAGGGAATTTCGGGAATACATAAATACAAGTCGCTGAAGAATAAAATAAACAGGAAGTGCTAGGAAGCTAAGACGAAATGGCTGCATGAAGAACGCGAACAAATCGAAAAAGAAATATTTGTCAGAAGGACTGACCCAGCAGATAGGAAACTGGAAACAGCCCTCGGTGAACTTGAAAGCAAAGGTGGTAACATTAAGAGCACAACGGATTCAACTGTTAAATGCAGGGGAGAGAGCGGATAGGTGGGAAAGTTCGTTAAAGGACTCTATGAGGGGGATGATTTGTCTGATATGATAGGACAAACAAGAGTCGATTTAGAAGAGATAGAAGAACCTGTATTAGAATCAGCTTTGGAGACTTAAGATGAAATAAGGCGGAAGGGATAGATAACAATCCCTCAGAATTTATAAAATCATTGGGGAAAGTGGCAACAAAACTACTACTCACTTTGCTGTGTAGAATACTATCTGACTTTCAGAAAAATATCAGCTACAAAATTCCGAAGACTGCAAGAGCTGACAACTGCGAGAATGATCGCACAATCAGCTTAACAGCTAACGCATGTTGATGACAAATATAATACACAGAAAAATTGAAAAGAAAATTGAGGATGAGTTAGATGACAATCAGTTTGGCTTTAGGAAAGGTAAAGTCAGCAGAGAGGCAATTCTGACGTTGCCATTGATAATGGAGGCAATACTAAAGAAAAATGAAGCCACTTTCCTATGATTTGTCGAAATGCGAAAGGCATCCGACAACGTAAAATTGTGCAAGACTTTCCAAATTCTGAGAAAAATATGAGTAGGCTATAGGGAGAGACGGGTAATATAAAATTTGTACAAGAACCAAGAGGGAATAGTAAGAGTGGACGGCCAAGAACGAAGCGTCTGCTTAAAAAGGATGTGAGATAGGAATATAATCTTTCGCCCCTGTACATTGGAGAAACAATGATGTAAATAAAAGACCAGAAGTGGAATTAAAATTCACTGTGATACGTTTCGCTGATGACGTTGCTATTCTGAGTGAAAGTGAAGAAGAATCACATGATCTGCTGAATGGACTGAACAGTCCAATGAGTATAGAGTATGGACTGAGAGTAAATCGAAGAAAGAGGAAAGTAATGAGAAGTAGGAGAAATGAGAACAGCGAAAAACTTAACATCAGGATTGCTGGTCACGAAGTAGATGAACTTAAGGAATTCTGCTACCTAGGCAGCAAAATAACCAGTGACGGACGGAGAAAGGAGGACATCAAAAGCAGATTAGCACTGGCAGAAAGGACATTCCTGGCTAAGAAGTTTATTAGTATCGAACATAGGCCTTAATTTGACGAAGAAATGTCTGAGACTGTACGTCTGGAGCGCAGCAGTGTATGGTAGTGAAACATGGTCTGTGGAACACCAGAACAGAAGAGAATCGAAGCATTGGAGATGTGGTGCTACATACGAATGTTGAAAATTAGGTGGACTGTTAAGGTAAGGAATGAGGAGGTTCTGCGCAGAATCGGTGAGGTAAGTACTATGTGGAGAACACTGACATGGAGAAGGGGCAGGATGATAGGACATTTGTTAAGACGTCAGGGGATGACTTCCATGGTACTAGAGAGAGTCGTAGAGAGCAAAAACTGTAGAGGAAGACGGAGATTGGAATACATCGTGCAAATAATTGAGGCCGTAGGTTGTAAGTGCTACTCTGAGATGAAGAGGTTGCCACAGGAGGGGAATTCATGATGGGCCGCATGAAACCAGCCATAAGAGTGACAAAAAAAAAAAAAAGGTTCTCTCGGAAAAAGTTTAAGATCCTGTTCTGACACCATGTTAGATGGCTGCAAATGGAACACCATTACTTGTAGAACAGTCGTACAGTATTTAGTAATTTTATCAGTATCTTCGTTCCCTACCTTTGGTAAATTTCTTTCTTCTCCGGAGACAAAACTCGTTTTTGTACATTATACACTTGTGTATCTACTTTCTCATTCTTTATTTAAATCTTCTTTCTTTGTTGCCTGAGCTACTTGTATATACTTCTTCGGTATTAAAGTTATATGATCACCTTTTAAGCTACACTTTATATATTTCTGCATTGTTATTATATTTTATTACGGTTTTCTTCAATCTTTCTAACATCTAATTTGCGAAATAACCAAAAAGATGTCTGAACCCATTTCGGTACTTCTACATACTCTCGTCACTTTAACAACCAATCATTTTATTACTGATAATAACACAGTTAATGAGTGATAGTTGTCCTCTGACTGTCAACGTGTATTTCTGAATATCTCTCTTCCTGAAAAAAGGTATTTGTTATTTTCAGTTGGTTAAATAGAGCCTTACGTTAATTTTTTGTCCATTGCTAGTTAATACTACTTCCCTGAAGTTGCCACCACTTTAGCAGTAAGGATTTTTCGCATTCTAGCATTGAAGTCTCACGCAGTGCAAACATGATCTTTTTTTTACTATTTTATTCAGTGCCTTCTGGAGTTTGTCAGAGAAGGTTATAGTTTAACCTAGTTTTTTTCTTATGGGACCTAAATTCCGGAGAAAGTCCAATAAGTCAAATGGCCTCTAACTATTTCTAATATTACAGTTACAATTCTTTCAGAGGTACTACTATTTCTGATTTCAATGAATTGTGTATATCATTGCAACTCTGGCAGGAGCTCTTCCGTTCTTGATAACTCTACCTTTTAATTTCTATTTTGTATCGGTTATCGTGACTACATCAAGTTTCTTTTTTAATTTTAATTCTATTCTTTGTTGTTACACCACTTACGTTTCATATAGCTAGTTTAGTTTTTCGTTACATGGCAAGTCTGTCATCCTTTTTCTGCTTGGTACCTTGTCATTAAATTACATCCGCTTTCTCTCTACCTGTAATTCACGAGTAATTGTGGATTGCCTCTGCATAGCTTACCAACCTTTAGCAGAGTAAATCTTATGATGGAGCTGCCAGCTTAAGGACTCATGACCATCCTTTTTGTTCGATGTTTCCTTTGTCTACTATTCCGCCGACCAGAGTGGCCGAGCGGTTCTAGGCGCTTCAGTCCGGAACCGTGCGACTGCTACGGTCGCAGGTTCGAATCCTGCCTCGGGCATGGATGTGTGTGATGTCCTTAGATTAGTTAGGTTTAAGTAGTTCTAATTTCTAGGGGACTGATGACCTCAGACATTAAGTCCCATAGTGCTCAGAGCCATTTTGATCTACAGTTCCTTTCTCAGCGACTTTAATCTGATCTATCCTGTATTTGACCTCCTTAGAGAATTATTCTCACCGGTAACGTCTTCTTTGACTGTCACTGGACTCGAATTCGGGAGGACGACGGTTCAATCCCGTCTTCGGCCATCCTGATTTAGGTTTTCCGTGATTTCCCTCAATCGCTTCAGGCAAATGCCGGGATGGTTCCTTTGAAAGGGCACGGCCGATTTCCTTCCCCATCCTTCGCTCACCCGAGCCTGCGCTCCGTCTCTATTGACCTCGTTGTCGACGGGACTTTAAAAACTAATCTCCTCCTCCTCCTCCTTCTTTGACTGTGCCGTACGAAATGTGCATGTGGCTAGGCCTCCCGTCTGTTACATTGGTGGTTTGGTACAAGTCCTTTTCGTTGACGCCACTTCGGCGCCTTGCGTGTTGATTACTTGTGGTACTTTTTGCCTTTTATGTCTCCCTTCCTTCGTCCGTAATGTGTTATTTTGCTTTCAAGGTAGAAGAATTCTTTCACTTACTTCGGGATCACCGAGTTTCATAGCTGTAGAGGTATCAGCTATTCTCCATCTCATTCGTCTTCCTTTGGTTTGTTCTCATTCCATTTTCTGTGCTCATTACACTGTTCATTCGATGTAACTGCCCCTGTATTTCTTCGGTTTCATTAAGTCATCAGAAATATTAATCCAAGTCTAGAACCTTTCTTTTACTTCCGTCGTTGCTTCTTTGACGCAAATTTTGAATAGAAGGGGCGAAAGATTGTAGCTCTACTAAAACCCTTTTCGATCCAAACACTTCGTTCTTACTCTTTCAATCTTATTGTTCCCTCTTGCCTCTTGTTTCCTATTGTAGTTTGTACCTATTGTTGATCATCTCTCTTTCCGTCGAGCTTACCACTATTTTTCATAATTTTGAAGAACTTGCACCATTTTACATCGGCGAATGCTTTTTTCAGTTCGAAAAATTCTATGAACGTGTCTTAATTGCTTTTTACGCATCCTTCCATTATCACTAGCAACGACATAATGGCCACTCTGGTGCCTTTAGCATTCCTAAAGCCAAACTGATGTCATCTAACAGTTCCTATATTTTTTTTTAAAATTCTTCAGTACATTATCTTAGTTAGAAAGTTGGATGAATGAGCTGTTAACCTTACTGTACGATATTTCTCGTGCTTATCAGCTTTTGATATCTTCGAAATAGTGTGGCTGATTTTTTTCCGAAAGACTGACGGAGTGTCGCTGTCTCATAGATTCATAGACCAACGTCAGTCACCAGTTACCAGAATAATTTTGGAAACTTCGAAGGATGTCCTTCATGCTGCCTTATTTGGTTCCATGTCTTTCAAAGCTCTGCTAAGTTCTGTATTGGATCCCCTATGGCTTTCCTATCGACTACTATTTCTTCTCTCTCGTAGGGGCCTTGTGAGTACTGGTTACATCTTTCTGCTCTCCCTCTCTCTCTCTGCGTTCAACCGTGGAATTCATATTGCACTCTCGATTTTGACGCCATTGCTTTTAATTTAACCTACGGCTGCTCTGACTTTTCTATATGTTGGTTCGTTCCTCCAGACGGACAGATGTTTTTTCAGTGTCTTCGCATTTTTCCTGCAGCCACATAGCCTTGGCTTCCATATTATTATGCGTTTCATTACTTAGTAATTTTATGTATTACTGTTTTCCCCTAACTTTCAGGTAGTAGTACATCCTTCTTATCTATATCTGCTGAAGTGTTCCATCTGGTGCTGAAGGTTTCTTGGCACTTTCCTTCCGTGTAACAGTGTTTCTCCGCCAAATTTTTGTAATTGTCATTTTTAGCTGTATCCATCGCTCTTTTGATGAACTGTCTACTGTGGTATTCATTATCGCTACATCTACAGCATTGGAGAACTTCAAATGCATCTCATCATTCCTCAGTAATTCACTGATTAGTGAACACTGATTAAATTTCATTCTACTTTTTATCATAATAAAATTGTGATCCGAGTCTACATCTGCTCCTCTGTATACCTTTCAACCCAGTATCTGATTTCGGAACCTCTATGAGACCATGACGTAATCTAGCCAGAATCTTAGGGCTTCTCCAAGCGTTTTCCAAGTATACCTCCTCAACTTGTGATTTTTGAACAGTGTATTCCTAACCGAAGTTAATGCATTACTCAATTTTCATACCACTGGTGCCAAGCATGCATTCTCCTTAACTCCTGCTAATCTGATCACTAACAACGCATTCTAGACCCCCATAATTATTAGTTTATAATTTCGCTTTAGGTGCTGAATTACCTGCTCGGTATTCTCATATGGTTTCTTGATGCCATCATTCTAGGTGAGAGAAATAGACTAAATCTAACAGCCGACGTTCCGAATAAGAATTACTGTTTCACTGACTGTGTCGATGAGGGGTGCATGGTCGCTGAGATCGGAAGATAAGTCCCGTGCCATTCTCCACATAACTTTTAATCACTGCTAGAAACGCTATCGCATATGAAATTTATATACCCAATTTGTAGATTGAGAGTTTGATGCTGGCAGTCAGTGCCTGAAGTCATGATGCAGATGTGGGAATAGTTACACAGGGCGATTCAGCTGCCCAAAGCAACGTTTATACAACCAGCAATATTATTTCTGGCCTTCAAAAACCACGCACAGAGTTTTCATATTCTCTCGCTTGGTACGCGCGAACTACTAGTCCTAGAGAAAGAAATGAACATGACGTTTTTGTAGGAGATTTTAGGTAATTAAATTTTGTACTAGGTACGCTTTTGCTGGACGCCAACGTTTCCGAGTTATTGAAGAAAAACTTACGAAACTGACCTTCAAACTACAATCATCCCTCAATAGTCAGGATTTCTTGTATGTTGTTCACTGCACTCCCACCTACTACTATACAGGAACTCTTCCTGACATTCGACCTTCTTTGGTATCTGTTGATTGGACTATTACGCCACCAGCATAGCCGGCTATTTCTTTAACATCATTAATCTAACCGAGCCCGTGAGGCTAATGAAAGAAAAACGACTTTTGTGAACATTACTCTAAAATTAACTACCTTGACAATTCGATTCAAATTTAATCCTTACAAGCACAATAGTGTACTAGTCAGAAGACCCGACGAATTCGACCACGCAAATATTGATCTTCAGGCTTTCCCGCTGAGACGTCGTCATCCTGGAAAATTGGGTTTTCTGCCGGGACTCCGCGACGTCCTTTCACGATATTTCGATCACGTAAGTCGCAGTCTTCATCAGGTACTCCCTGAGACTCAGTAAAAACGATTCCCATTACAAGATTCAAGTACATTAAATTTCCTATAAAAAGGTCCTATTCATTTTTTCATTTTTTCTGTAGGACTGGTTCAAATGGCTGTCAGCACTATGGGACTTAACATCTGTGGTCATTAGTCCCCTAGAACTTAGAACTACTTAGACCTAACTAACCTAAGGACATCACACACATCCATGCCCTAGGCAGGATTCCAACCTGCGACCGTAGCAGTCGCGCGGTTCCGGACTGAGCGCCTAGAACCGCGAGACCACCGCGGCCGGCTTTCTGTAGGACTGTTAGTTTGCACGTAGCGAGCGAGGGAATAAGAAATTTCTGAAGGCCGGATATCACATTGCAGTTTGCTTAACACGACATCGGTATGGACAACTGAATCATCCTGTATATGACGGAGAGCTCGGTGTTCATAACGTTCCACGCCTCTTAGGGAATGACGTACAAATGGCTCTGAGCACTATGGGACTCAACTGCTGTGGTTATCAGTCCCCTAGAACTTAGAACTACTTAAACCTAACTAACCTAAGGACATCACACACATCCATGCCCGAGGCAGGATTCGAACCTGCGACCGTAGCAGTCCCACGGTTCCGTACTGCGCGCCTAGAACCGCGAGACCACCGCGGCCGGCCCTCTTTGGGAAAGCATGTATTGCTCAAACTATGTTTAAATGTGTGGAACATCACCACAACACAAGGTTACAACAACCTGGGAGTCAACGGCTGCGTGGAGTTGCTTAGCCGAGTGACATGTAACGAATTTTGATGAGATGTCGTTACAGCCGTTTCTCGTTACTGGAACTATGTTTTGAAAGAACCCAATAAAATAATGCTGGCTGTTAAGCTAATTCGTAGGGATAGGCGCTATCCTCAGAAAAAAAAAAGTGGGTTAGTTACGGCATTAATGCCTCGTTATTATTTCTATTCATACTCATCCACCGGCGGCGTTTCAATTGTGGAGGCAGCACACACGAAGCTTAGTGCATGCACTGCGTTCTCTCAGGTATGCCATCTCCAGAAAACAATTCGAAGGGAGACAGCCTTGGAGATCGGAGATCCCGCTGCAAACCTAGGAAGAGTATCTCATAGTTTCACCTCGATTTCAGGGCTGTCATAGCGTAAAAAACAAAGAAAAACCTATATGTGGACAACGTGAGTGAAAGGAGACTTATCCGAGAACCCTTCAATGAATTTGAAAGAAAACAGTTGCCGAAGGATCTGAATGAAAATAAAATTCTTTTGATCTTATGAAAGAAACAGTAAACGTCGAAGTCACCTACTCACTCACTCAACAACCATATTAACACCGAAGCAGACCATCACAGAAAGAAAGCCGAATTACTGAGTTCGGCCTTACGAAACAGTTTCACTGTGGAATGTCATAACACGGGTCTTGCTTTTAATCACTCCACGACAGATATTGAAACAAGCAGTTCCAGAATTCATAATCAACTGACACAGATCATCAGTGGAGAGCCGAATGATATAGCTGTGAAGTGCTACTAAGATTATCCGAAACAAATTGCTCTCTTAGTAGTAGCTTATCATAGATCAGTGGAGCAACGAAGAGTACGTAGAAACTGAAAAAAAGTGCAGGTTAGTCTAGTTTTCAACAGGGTCGTCAGAAAGTCACGCATTATTAGATAACTATAGCGCTGACACAAATCTGTTGGAGAATTATAGTGCAGGTTCTATGCTCATGGATTATACCATTTTTGGATAACGATAATCTCCTCCGTAAGAATCAATAATGATTTTCCATGAAGTATCGGAATTGTGACTTCTTGCTACGGTTTATCTGCTGACAAATATTCTGTCATTTTTAGGAGAGTGTTTTGCACTGGAGATTGCTTTTTTTTCGTTTATTGTTATGTCATGCCCCTGGTCCCATTTGGGGGTGGGGGAGAGCAGTCAGTGGTACAATATTCCACTATTCAGCAAAGGATATTGAAGGTGTGTGGGTAAGGAAGTGGTGACAAAAGGAAACAGATTGTTAGATCACATGGCTAACTTTATGCTGTGGCCGCCCATTCCATACATCATAGCGCCTACTGCATTGACATCCCACTTCACGTCCAACCAACTCGGGGTGCCCATATCACAAGGCGAATATTCACCAGGAAAACCTATGTCGTCTGTGTTGTCAACAAATATTTAATGGCTGCCACAACAAAACAGCAGGTCTCCACCAACGGCCGCCAGGGATAGCTATCCGTTCTCGGAGCCTGCAGAACAGCTTCACCAGAGGTCGCAGCTAGCGCAGGAACGCCCGGCATGTGATCGCAAATAGTTTCGGCAGATACATCCGCCAAACGGGCTTTATAAGGCGGCGCACTGCCGGCAAAAGATAATTGGACGCATCGTTTGGAAGTGCACAGAGCTGCGACACGTGCAGCCACGGCCAATCGCCTCTTCTAGCTGGCCGATCTCTTCTGGACGGACCTGGTATAGTCGACGAAACATTTTACATTGTAGAATTGTGTTTGTTATCGCTCCCCGTGAAGAGTCGGGTCGCTTCTGTTATTATTTTATTATTATTTTATACTTGTTTCGATCCGCAGTTGGGGTCGAGCCTGTTGTTCCTTTGGGGATTGTATTCTTGTTTCGTTTTCTTGGGTCCAGTAAATAGTTTCCGGACTTGGGTTTTCCGCATTTCTATTCTGCTATCGCAGATACTTCTCTTTATACCTTAATTTGGCGAGGAAAGGCATGCGCAAGAGCAGTCGGTACATGGGCGACCTTTGTCTTGTTTCTTGCCCTCTTCGAATGTTTACCGAGAGAGGTGGCGCAGTTGTTAGTACATTAGACTCGCATTCGGGAGGATAACGGTTAAAACCCGCGCCCGGCCGTCCAGATTTAGTTTACCGTTACGCGCTAAATCGTTCCAGGCAAATGTCGGGATTGTTCCTTTGAAAACATACGGCCGGTTTCCTTGTCCATCCTTGACGCCGTTCGAGCTTCTTCTCCGTCTCTAATGACTTCGATGTTAGCGAAAAGTTGAACCCAATCATCCATCCATTTCTCCATCTATGGCGCGCAGACGCATGCGTAATGTGGTACTACAATTGCTCGCTTTCTGTCGGAATGCGGGCTCGCAAAACAAATTAAGATACAAAAATTATTAAAATTAACTGACGTTAGACGTATCATTAGTTGCAAAATGTTTTCTTTCTGGACGTATTGAAGAAATCACTGGGTCCCACGCCATATCCAGGTGAAGCTGCCATCACGGTAAATCAGATCTTCCAACGAACGTATTTCCTCCGACTCCTTAATAATTGAATCCCAGAAGGATCTTGTCGAGGCCATAGTTTCTGCTGCAGAATAATCCATGGAATATCACGTGGAGATCGATCACGGCTGATTTCCAGGGCTGTGGAAGGCGAGTGCGCCGATCATGTTCAACGCACCTTCCATGCACTGTGAGCGATTTCTGATCAATGTAGGCTTTGCAATTCGTAGTGTAAGGTTAGCGATGTGAACTAGCAATCTCCAGGGAAAATCACTCACCTTAATATGGCTGAACGGTTGTCAGCCGAAATATAAGAAATCGACGACATAAAAAAAATGGTTCAAATGGCTCTGAGCACTATGGGACTTAACTTCTGAGGTCATCAGCCCCTAAGACGTAGAACTACTTAAGCCTAACTAACCTAAGGACAGCACACACATCCATGCCCGAGGCAGGATTGGAACCTGCGACCGTATCGACGACATCGGGCTGCAATCCCGTAACTTCGTGGAATACTCTTTACGCCGGGAAAGTCTGAAGCTCGCAATATGGATTTTGCATACAGTAAAATTGTGAACTACACTCGGCAGCGTTTGTCAATGAAATATGGAGACCCATAGACATACGTGCCCCGTTATGCCGTGCGCCTTAGGTTCTCCATAGTCTGCTCCCAGACGATGGTGTTAACTATAGGAATGTTTCCTGCAGAGGATGGACGATTGGAGCAGGGATTAGCAGTTGACTCTGGACGTAAATAAATGTAATGTATTGCACATAAACAGGCGAAGAGTTCCACTGGTGTAAGAATACGCGATTGGCGATAAATGGTTAGCAAAGGTTACTATCGTAAAATACCTTGAGGAAATTATCCAGAACGACCTAAAGTGGAATGGCCACATAAAAAATATATATAAGCAGATGCTAGACAGATTCATTGGAAACTAATTTAGCGAAAAGTATTTCATCCACGAAGGAAATACCTTACACAACATTTGTTCGACTAATTCTTTTGTTCGTCAGTTTGAGACCGTTAACAAATACAATTAACGGAAGAGATGCAGAAGATCCAACTAAGAAGGCGCGTTTCGTCAGAGGATCGTTTATTCAGCGCGGAAGCGCTCCGTAGTTGCTAAATAAACTGAACTCTTAGACGCCGCAAGAGAGACATTAAGCATCACGGATTCGTTTACTTTTGAAATTTTAGAAGCGCTCGTTCCACGATGAGCCGGGCGACATTACTCCTCGCCTTATAAATGATAACAACGAGATAATCAGAGAACTTGAAGCTCATACGGTGCTTCACATACAAACAATCCCATCACGCTCCATTCGTGAATGGAGCAGGAAAGGAGCAAAAAGTCAATGGCACCCGGGAGTACCGTATGTTACACACCGCAAGGTAGCATGCGAAATATAGCTTTGAATGTATAAGTAGGCGGTATGCACGCCAATGCGCATTGTGGAGCGAGTGTAACCTCCCATTGTCTTTAACTCTGGCATACTGCCGAGGTGCACACGGCGCAGTCATGTGCCAAGAAAAGGAAATAGGAATTGCACAGCAGTCGCAAGATGGACCATTGATGGGCCCCACGGGCGCTTAAATACTTTGTCTGTGAATCTGAGAGGGTATAAATAACATACAATAACGGGGTAGAATCAGAGTGTCTACACGTTTCATGAACATCAATAACAATTTCCTCCTCGGCAGCCAGAGAAAACATACAACAACCTTGAAATCTTTGAAGATTCGTGTCGACCAGTTGCTTTTATACGATATATACGACATTGCAGTGCCTATGTTGTTCAGAAATACGATGCGATGTTCCTTTGGAAATGCATAAAATGTATTGCCGTACGGAAGTTTGGGTGTGGCTGATGAGTCGTGCTCGGATAGCCTAATGGTACGGCGACGTCTCGCAATATGCGGGAAATCCTGGTTCGAGTCGCAGTCCGACTAAGTTTTTATTGACGTCATTTCATTATACAGCAGGACTGGCTATCATATAATTCTTTTTATGTGTCTCAGTCTTTATCGTTATTAAAACATAGTCAAAAATACCGAAGAATCCTCTACAAAATGTAAACTTAAGATGAAATGAAAGGTGTTTCCTGAAGATGTACCTGATTTTACAGGACTATAAATTATCTTATACGTGAACGGGAGTAGAAACTTTGCGGTTAATTTTAATTATCAAACAATCATCTGATTTTACAAAATTGGGCACAGGGGTGGACAAAAATATGGAAACACCACGAGAAATGCATGTTTGACTATAAATACAGACGCTAGCCAAACCTGTTGCGCTCTTGTATTTGACCACGAACGGCACCCTAAGCAAAGTCCTCATCTTCGTGATCCTTATGCGAAATCTACGTTCGTGGAGGGAGAATCGTTCTGCAGTCGGCATCAAATGCCGGTCCTTCAAATTTTCTCAATAATTCCTCGCGAATCCAGCGTCGTCTTCCGTCCAGGGATTCCTATTTGATAACTTTGTAACACTTGCGGTCTGATCGAAGCTACAGGTAAGCGGGCCAGCAGCACGCCTCTGAATTGCTTCGATAAATTTCTTTAATCAGACGTGAGATCCCTGACATACGATAAGTATCAAGAATCGGTCGCAATAGCATTCTATCAGCTACGTCCTTTGTAGATGAGCTGCACTTCCCAGAATACTCCCAACAAAACGGAGTCAAGCATTCGCCTTCGCTAGCACCAACCTAAAGTGCTCGTTCCATTTCATATCGCTTTGCTACGTTTCACCTAGATATTTAATCAATGTGACTCTGTCAAGCAGCACCTATTGCGGGAATGTTCTTCCTTCTCATCCGCATTAACTTACATTTTTGTGCATTTAGAGCAGGCTGCCATTCATCACACAACTAGAAAGTCTGTCGTAGTAACTTCTTATCCTCCGGCACCCAACAATATCTTCCCGCACACAACACACTATCAGCCAACGGCCGTAAATTTCTGCGTCTATGTACATCAGATCTTATATAGAAACTAAGAACAGACCTGTCACACTTCCCTGAGGCAGTGCTGGCGATACCTTTATCCCTGATGAACAGCCGCCGTTTGGCACAAAGTAACGGCTTCTATACCTAAACACGCCTTCCAGCCACTCACTTATCAGGCAACCTAAACCTTCGACAGTCTGCAATGGGGCATCGTGTCGAACGCTTTCCGAAATCTAGAAATATGGAATCTAACGGCTACCATCCATTCATGGTTTTCAGGTCACCAAGTGAGAAGCCAGTCGTCGTCAGTCCAGTGCTAATGACGTATATAGGCAAAGGTAGCTGAGCGTGTCAAGAATGGTCGTGGTTTCGAGATTTTCTCGGTAAATGTGCGCTGTACATAATGGATCTCGAGTACAGGTTGTAGACGCATGGTTGACGAAGTATGGAAGTTTGGGTCGGGCCGCAGGTCGTGGGCAGATAGCTAAATGGTGACTCGAGCACTCGCGGTAAGCAGGAAATCCAGGTTCGAGTCACACTCCGGCACAAATTTCCACCGTTGTCATTCCATTACACATCGGATGGTTATCCATATTCGCAGCAGCGAGTACATTTCAGGTACTTCATAACGACTGTAGACACTGCAGTGCCTGACCCTATGGACAACCTTGCATATCCGAAAGAACTTTACATCGCAATTCAGAATAACACAGGCACTGCAATATCTTATATATCGTACCGTATGTTGGAAGATATCGATTATAGCCTCACATAACAGATGAATTTGCTCGTTACTTTCGGAAGATTGACATCTAGGTTAAACCCATTTACACTCTAGCGTCGCATGATTACTGGCTCCTTGGATTAAAACAGACAATCCTCAAGAGTTTTAGATATACGGGGCACAAAAACATGGTATTCTTCATTTCACGTGTTGATTTTTTTTAAATTTCTTTATTTTGACTTTGGGTTACAAGTATCATACAACCAGCAACGGTTATAAAGTGCCAAAGAAACATAATCGCAAAAAGCAGAATAACACAAAATTATGAAATTAGCAAATAAACGCAGTCTTAAAGAAAGATAAAAGCGCAGTTAGAGAAACACCAGAGATCTGACTGCACTGCTGACAATGACATTGGAGGAGAATTACAAATAGGACTATACAGCAACATTATGACAAACGTACATATGCTCTCATAGATAAGGGCAAAGATTAAAGGTCAAACACTGTACATCATGCAACAAGTACAACAATATCTGAAGAACAGAATTGCAGATAACGTCATATAACTATGTGAGAATTATAGCATACAGATACACGTATTTAAGATAAAAGAAAACCCAAAATGACAAACACAATACAACCAACGATATGTAGAATAGTGCCAGTAGAACAACAACATAAAATACACAAGAGAGCAACAATGAAAATCTAATTATACAATTACGCAAATTACGCACTCGATTACGAACCGAACTGATGCCATGTGAAAAATGAAGACCTCGGCAACTCATACATTAAATTTGGATGGCAGTGCTTTCAAATAATCTGTGAGCAAGTTATATTTATCAAAAAGGTTGAGTAAAACAGGAACTCTGGAATGGAGGGGTAATCTCTCGCAATTAGTTTCTTATTCAAGTCCAATTGTGCTGTCGTGTACTTATAACATGTCAGTATGATGCGGTAAGATCTGCTACTGCTCTTGTGTCCTTATAGCTATGTCCAGACGTGATAATCTTCAACTGACATAGGTGGGTGGGGTGGCACCAATGTTCCATGATAGAAGTCACATGACATCTATAAAGCTACATAGAGGTGAACCATGGTCGAGAAGAGATGGCGTTGATTGTTTATGTAATCGGATATATTATAAAGAAATAAACGCTCACCCTGATTCAAATTTCAACGGTTTTTCAGTTAACTTATTTACCAGGAATAATTTACAGACAACTGTCTATTCGTTACTTAATTTTATGGCAGAAAGAGCTGTTATATTGCGTTCCATGTAATATTTTTGCATATCAGAGGGGAAGCTCAAAAGTAATGATAAAATGTATCTGAGGAAGGTACGAAGTACGATACCCTGCAACCATGTTATGAACATTCTCTCCTATTTTCGCTTAACTTAGCAAGTATCTGCAATCTCCATCACTATTTTAATACCGTTGCTGCTGCAACAGTTATGTTATTGACTAATATATTGTCATCGTCCATCTCATTTTTATTTCAGAGTAGTATTTCTACCTCTGCATTGCTTCCAGGCTGGATACTTTCTACATTTGTTGCCTGCTCTCTGGTCCTATTTGTTTTACAGCCTTACAGCTTCTTAATTTGCCACAACTAGTGTTCTCAGGTGTTTCAGTAGACGCCCCACCAACTGGTGAAGTACTCCCATATTTCTTTTCCATGAACTTCAGTTTTCATCTTTTGCAATATCTCCTCATTTCGTAGTTTATCAGTCAACTTGTCAAGCTATTACGGATGCATCTGATGTCATTCTAAGGCTGATATTCACTTTGTATCAGTCATCATTTGTGTTTTAATTAAAATCATCTTTTAATTCTTCTGTTACTG
Source organism: Schistocerca nitens (assembly GCF_023898315.1). Taxonomy (NCBI): domain Eukaryota; kingdom Metazoa; phylum Arthropoda; class Insecta; order Orthoptera; family Acrididae; genus Schistocerca; species Schistocerca nitens. The sequence continues at coordinate 290,546,014 of NC_064614.1, read as the reverse complement.
CATATTCAACACATCCGTCGACAAAACATTTTCATTTTTCTTTTTTTCATCACCACTCTGGACAAGATTTCTCTATCCTTAACCCACATTCTGTGATTGGTGGACTGAGTTTCTTAGACCTTCTGTTCCTGATGTCAGATCGCATAAACGCTCTACAAATCGTAGTACAGTTTTGCACCCCAAGTTCTTGTTTTTCTGTCAAGATTTTTTGTTTCTTTTTGTTACACCTCGTTCACGTACTTTTCAACGTACTCTGTAAATTACAGTAGGTATGACTTACTGTAACATTTTATATCACTATGAACACAAACAGGCTTTTATTATTTCTTTTTAGGCTAAGGATTGACTTTAGTGATTATTCATCTGTTGCCATCATATAATCCTGATCTCCGAATTTCGGAACATGATATTCTTACACTATCGAAAAATCTCAGCAGTGGTAATATATATGGACAAAATACCACTACGTCTGGGGGCCGATGACCTCGCAGTTTGGTCCGTCCCTTCCTCCCCCCCCCCCGCACCTCCCACCCCCACCCTCTTTTAAACCAACCAATCACTACTTTTGCACGACATAGCACACTAACACTTGCACTGAAATGTGATCATACCCTGTGGGAGGGATGGGTGGGAGTGACGGAAGATGGTGGGAAGGGAAGAGGAAGAAGAGAAAGAGCAGGAGGAGTACTCACTTATTAGTGAAGAAAGCTAAGACCATTTTCGTAACATTTATTTTCTCATGGAAGGCCAAAAATTTTACCGAAGCAGCTGTTTTCTGCTTCTTCACACAGACTTCACATCTTCCTTGATGTGTACGCCCGTTACAATGTGCTATTGTGGTGTTGACAAAAAAAAATGGGGGAGTAATCTCATATTGACGGGACACGCAGTTCTTCAATCACAGGACAGAGACAGCAAATACTTTGTAAAACGTTCTTCGCTTTCTTTGTGACGTTACATATTAACAAAAATAATGTTGAATTACTTGCAGAGCGACAAAAAAGCATACCCCAGGATACAAGGTACTGCGAGAATCAATCCATAATTATACAGAACTCGCAGAATATTCGACAAAAACCGCGAGAACCGTTAATGTACTAAATGGACACTGAAATAATACCTTTTACATCGCAAATTGCGTTGTTTAGAACGCCATGATGATAAAAAAGATAGAATTGTAAAATCAAAAAGTAGAAAGTTTTTCAAGGAAAAAAAACGTTTTTTGACTTTTTCAGAGTTGGGAACAAAGAACTGTCGTAATTATTTTATATTAAGGATTCAAAATGCTGGAAGAGAAGATCGCAAACAAACAAAAAATCGTTCACAACCGAATGCATTCCAGTATGAAACTGCAAAACATATTAAACTACATTCTCGTTGCTCATTGAACGAGCAAGTTAAATCATGGCACTGCATTTAAGGGGAGCCGGAGGTGCCTATGCTGCCCGTGTTAAAATCACTAAGTTTGAGGAACATTTATGAATAAACTACCAAATAGAAAAATTTGAATTTTTTTACATATAGAGTGGTTTAGTATTGCAGATATGACAGAGGGATTTTGGAGTATCTTTTCTAGTTTCCTTCCAATTATTTTTTTTATTAATGACCCAATTTTTTTTACAATAATTGCTTTATAATTAAACTGAAATGAAACTACAGAACATATTGCCAAATGGCTGTGTTACAATGTAAGTTTGACCACTAGGAGTGCTGTATAAAAATTTCATCTCTCTAGCTTGAGTGGATTTTGAGAAAATGTTACTTATATTCGAAAAATTCTAATTTACGGGAAATGGCTATCAAAGTTTCTCAATACATTCCTGCACTATAGGATGGATTATCAGGGTCTCCTTCATCCTACAAAAGCTTCCTCTTCTGTCTTCTTTTCTGGCCTGTTGTTCCATCGTACTTCATATGCCTTTCTCTTCTTTCTGCTCCTCTTATCCTTTCTCTGTCAATATTTCTTAGTGCTCGTACAGTGTTCATCCGAGCTGTAAATCCTAATGCCTTCAGAACTTCACACTTCACACTGTTCCCTTGGTTGTAGGTTGCTATTGCATCATAAATGCCAAAGTGCAGTGTTTTTATGCTTACAAACACCCTTTTAGGAATCACTTTCCAAATCAAATTGTTTACGCTCTCCTTAGGATTCTGCGTCTTTCCGTGTAGACATTTGTGTAACAATTCTGGCTGTGCTAAGTCATGAAAAATTGGTTTTATTGTTCCCTCCTAATTCCTGTATATACTGCATATTACCCGCTTTACACAAGAAGTATAATACTACCAACAACAGGCGCAACACCGAACTAATTCGAAACGGTAAACAGCAAAGAGACGATGTTCCGCGCTCTTATTCATTGTAGTATGGCAACTTGGCATTAGTGTTAATTTTCTTTTCCCTACTTTGGTTCAAATGGCTCTGAGCACTATGGGACTCAACTTCTGAGGTCATTAGTCCCCTAGAACTTAGAACTAGTTAAACCTAACTAACCTAAAGACATCACACACATCCATGCCCGAGGCAGGATTCGAACCTGCGACCGTAGCGGTCTCGCGGTTCCAGACTGCAGCGCCAGAACCGCGCGGCCACTTCGGCCGGCCTTTCCCTACTTTCTTCCTCTTCTTATACACACGGTTACTAAAACGTGGCATCATAACCAGAACAAAAGTGTACGACAATATTAAATGGAGCAAGATGTTCGAAATTCTGAGGAAAATAGGAGTAAGCTGTAAGGAAATACGGGTAATATTTGTCACAGAAAACAATGTAGCTAACCCTTGCACACTCACTGTATGCGTAACATAAGGCGCTGTATGAGTAACAGGCCGAGAAAATCCCAAGCAGTTCGCCAGGAAGTCACGAGAGGGTGTTAGATGCATTCACCGGCCGCCCATTTCCTCTGCAGGCGTGGGGGAAAATGGTAATAACACCACTTCTTGGGCGAGTAGAACAATAATTCAAAGTTTACATTAAAGAAGAATGTTGCAATTGATTTTCGGTAGCAAAAAAAAATCGTAATTTTTTGGATTTGACCACCTCCGGCTCCCCTTAAAACACATAAAAACACATCAAATATATAATATATGAATTGCAATATATGACTTGCAATAGAATGGGGATCTGGATGAGAATCTTTTAAGTTTCTTGACTCATTGAGCGTTGCGCCTTAGTCGTCTGATAACAGACAAGGATAATCAAGGATAAGTCTGATACTTAAGAGAGAAACGGTGAAGCGGGCGTATTTCAATGTGCAAACCCAACAAAGTTCGCCAGCATCTAGGTGATTACCATTCTGCGCGTTCCCAGCGCTGAATCACTGAATTAACCATCAGCCTCGAGCAAGCTTGGAACTAAACACGATTTGTTCCTGAAATCCAACTACAAAGTACTGGAGATTGTTGAGTGATATTTACTAAGTATTTTTGTGTGAGGTACCCATCCTCTGTGCAGATTTTTACAGAGCAGTAGCATTTCGTTTGATTTAATACTATCTTTGACCTTTGAATGCCAACGGCCTTGCCGCAGTGGTAACACTGGTTCCCGTCAGATCAACGAAGTTAAGCACTGTCGGGCTGGGCTAGCACTTGGATGGGTGACCATCCGGTCTGCCGAGCGCTGTTGGCAAGCGGGGTGCACTCAGCCCTTGTGAGGCAAACTGGGGAGCTACTTGAGTGAGAAGTAGCGGCTCCGGTTTCGAAAACTGACGTACGGCCGGGAGAGCGGTGTGCTGACCGCATGCCCCTGCATATCCACGTCGAGTGATGCCTACGGCGGACGGTCAGTAGCGTTGGGCCTTCATGACCTGTTCGGGAGGAGTTTAGTTGTTTTTTAGTTTTGACCTTTAAATGTACTGAAAATATCTGCAAAAATGTTGACGATGCACGCTGTGTCTCTTGTTTCGAAACAAACTTTTTCAATTCACTTCATTGTGCATCCTGTTGATATATTTAATCCTTAGACTGGCATTCAGTATTGATCGGTCCTATCTCTGGTTTGTTTTCATAGCAATAGTAGTTGCATAATGGGCGATCAAAACGTTCCAGTTAGAATATCGTACAGTCCTGAATAGGTATACCGATCAAGAAAAATCTCCGTTATAATTTAGGCAATCGTTCCACCATCGCACGAGGTTTAAGATACGCGTCTGGTAGAATACAATGTACTGTAGCGTGAAGAAGTCCTTAACTGCCTGCTGTACATCCTCGTACGAAAGTAATCGTCTACCCTTCGGATCTTTTTTAAGGATGGAAGGCGTGATACTCGCCTAGGGAAATATCAGGACTGTAGGGTGGGTACACAGGTGTCTTCCACTTGAGCTGGCCTGAACTGGCTCAAAAATGGTTTTTTGGCTCTGAGCACTATGGGACTCAACTGCTGTGGTCATAAGTCCCCTAGAACTTAGAACTACTTAAACCTAACTAACCTAAGGACAGCACACAACACCCAGCCATCACGAGGCAGAGAAAATCCCTGACCCCGCCGGGAATCGAACCCGGGAACCCGGTCGTGGGAAGCGAGAACGCTACCGCACGACCACGAGATGCGGGCCCTGAACTGGCGTTATGACATTTACTATAGCCGCGCGGGGTAGCCGAGCGGTCTGTGGCGCCTTGTCACGATCCGCTCGGCTCCCCCCGTCTGAGGTTATAGTCCTCCCTCGGATATGGGTGTGTGTGCTGTCCTTATCGTAAGTTAGTTTCAGTTAGATTAAGTAGCGTGTAAGCTTAGGGACCGATGACCCCAGCAGTTTGGTCCCATAAGACCTTACTACAAATTTCCAATTTATGTCTACTATATGGGGGCGTGCCCGTATCATAAATGCGGTAAAGCAGACTACTCTTTTCGACTGATTATTATTTTCCTTAATACAGTCCGACGAAACCGATGTTCGGCCTACGTCCTCTTCCCAAAAGCATTGATACTGAATATAGTATGGTAGCTTTCCAATCTTTCCCTCTCACCCACGGAGTTTTCGAGTTAGACTGATGTTATATCTGAAGTCAACTGACAGAAATAAAACCACTAGGGTAAAAACAAATGGCGCAAGCAAAATTCATGCATTTATAAGACTAGTCCAGTTACGAATGAAATGTTATTCCTTTACACTGCAAACTGTAATCAGAACGATTAGAACATCCGTAAATGACGCAAGCCGGAATTTTTTATCAAAACACTTTCATCAGAAGCTAATGTTAGGGTCAACCGACATAGCGGACGTCAGATTCAAGTTTGTAACGTCATGATAACTCTCCTTATTATACTTCCGTGACATCTTTCACCCCTAGTCTAGGAGTTGCGTTTTTATTTACCAATCATAATGCCTTCGGTCCTGAGTTCGAAACCCGCCACCACTTAATTTTTGATTAATAATCGGTACTGGCGGTCGAAGACTTCCGGGATAAGAAGTCATCCTTGTTCTGCCAACAGCCTTGTGAAAGATGGCGGAGGAGCGGACAGAAGTTCAGGGCACTCTCTTGTCCATCGGGTGGGAAATTGCCCCTCCAGGCAGAAGAATCAGCAATAACCAATAATATGAGGATGCAGGAGGCAATGTAAACTACTGCATTAAAGACACATAACTTGTATCCACATTAATGGTTCAAATGGCTCTGAGCACTATGGGACTCAACTACTGAGGTCATTAGTCCCCTAGAACTTAGAACTAGTTAAACCTAACTAACCTAAGGACATCACAAACAACCATGCCCGAGGCAGGATTCGAACCTGCGACCGTAGCGGTCTTGCGGTTCCAGACTGCAGCGCCTTTAACCGCACGGCCACTTCGGCCGGCTATATCCACATTACATGTGGACTATAATTATAACGTATCGTGATGATCTCTCCATTGGAAGTCCTCCATTCGGATCTTCGGGACAGGACTGCCTACGGGGAGGTGACTATGAGAAAAGGTGGACTAATCAACGAAAGGATAACGTTTTACGAATCGGGGCGTGGAATGTCAAAAGCTTGAACGTGGGAGGGAAGCTAGAATATCTGAAAAGGTAAATGCAAAGGCTCCATCTTGATATAGCAGGGGTGATTGAAGTCAAATGGAAAGAATACCAGGATTTCTAGTTATATGAGTATTGGGTAACATCAACAGCAGCAGAAAATTGTATAACAAGAGTAGTATTCGTTACGAATAGGAACATAGGGCAGAGAGTGTGTTTCTGTTAATAGTTCAGTAATAGGGTTGTTCTTATCAGATCGACAGCAAATCAGCACCCGACACAATTTTTCAGATATATCTGCCGACGTCGCAAGCTAAACATGAAGAGTCAGAGTATATGACGACACTAAAAGGGAAATATAGTACATAAAGGAAGATGAAAATCCAGTAATAATGGGGGACTGGAACGCAGCTGTAGGGGAAGGAATAGCAGAAGAAAAAGTTACAGAAGAACGTGGGCTTGGGTTAAGGAATGAGAGAGAAACACTAATTGAGTTCAGTATTAAAATTTTAGCTACCGATAGCGAATCTTTTGTTCAAGAATCATAAGAGGAGCAAGTATACTTGGAAAAGGTTGGGTGAGAAGGAGAAGAGTTCAGTTAGGTTACACAATGGTTAGACAGAGATTAAGAAATCAGATACCGCATTTAAGGCGTAGCCAGGAGCAGGTATAGCCTCAGGCCACAATGTAGTAGTGACGAAGAGTAGGCTGAAGTTGAAGAGATTAGGCAGGAGTAATCAACACGCAAAGAAGAGGGATACGGAAGTACTAAGGAATCACGAGATGCGTTGGCAGTTCTCTAAGGCTTTCAATACTGCAATAAGAAATAGGTAAGTAGGCAGTACATTTGAAGAGGAATGAACATCTCTACAAAGGGCAGTCCCATAAGTTGGAAACAAAAACATATGTACAAAGAGGGTAACTGTGAAGAAACCATGAGTAACATAAGAGATACTTCTATCGATCGATCAAAGAAAGAAGTACAAAAATGATTAGGTAATTTCAGGAGTACAAAAATACAAGACACTGAGGAACTAAATAAATAGGAATTACAGGGAAACTAACGCGAAATGATTGCATGAAAAATGTGAAGAAATTGAAAAAAAAAGATTGATGGACGGACTGACTCAGCATATAAGAAAGTCAAAAAACCTCCAGTGAAATTAAAAGCAAGGGTGGTAAATTAAGACAGCAACGGTAATTCCACTGTTAAAAGCATAGGAGAGAAGGGGATGATTTGTCTGATGCGACAGAAGAAGAATCAGGAGTCAATGTAGAAGAGTTAGGGGATCCAGTATTATAATTAGAATTCAAAAAGAACTTTGGAGGACTTTGGTAACATTCGATCAGAATTTCAAAAATCATTAGGGGAAGTGGCAACAAAACGACTAATCACGTTGATGTATGAGACTGGTGACATTCCATCTGAATTTCGGAAAAATATCATCCACAAGAGCTGACAAGTGCGAGAATTATCGCACAGTCAACTTAACAGATCATGCATCCAAGTTGCTGATAAAAATAACGCGCAGAATAATGTAAAGGAAAATAGAGGTGGTGTTAATTGACGATCAGTTTCGCTTTAGGAAAGGTAAAGGCACCAGGGAGGCAGATCTGACGGTTGCGACTGATAATGGAAGGAAGACTAAAGAAAACTTAAGACACGTTCATAGGATTTGCGACCTGGAAAAGAGTTAGAAAATGTAAAAGGGTGCAAGATCTTCTAAATTCTGAGGAAAGTAGGGGTAATGTATAGGGAGAGACGGGTAATATACAGCATGAACAAGAGTGAAGAGGGAATAATAAGAGTAGACGACCAAGAATGAAGTGCTCACATTAAAAGTGTGCACGAGAGGGATGCAGTCTTTCGCCCCTACTGTTCAATCTGTATATCGAAGAAGCAGGGGTGATAATAAAAAAAAGCTTCAAGAGTGGAATTAAAATTCAAGGTGGAAGGATATCAGTGATACTATTCGCTGATGACATTGCAATCCTGAATGAAAGTGAAGAAGAATTACAGGCCGTGTTGAATGGGATGAACTGTCTAATGCGTTCAGAATTACGGATTGAGAGTAAATCGAAGACAGTGAAAATAATGAGAAGTTGCAGAAATGAGAACAGCGAGAAGCTTAACATCAGGAGTGATGGTCACGAAGTAGATGAAGTTAAAGAATTCTGCTACCTTGGCAGCAAAGTAACCAATGACGGATGGAGCAAGGAGGATATCAGAAGCAGACTAGCACTGATAAAAAGGGAATTCCTGGCTAACACAGTTCTGCTAGTATCAAGCATAGGCCTTAGTATGACGAAGAAATTTCTGAGACTTGACGTTTGGGCACAGCATTGTATGGTAGTGAAATATGGACTGTGGAAAAACCGGAACAGAATACAATCGAAGCACTTTAAATGTGGTGGCACAGACGAATGAATTAAGTGGACTGATAAGATTCTACGTAGAATCGGAGAGGAAAGGAGTATGTGGAAAATGCTGACAAGGAGAAAGGCCAGTATGATAGGACATCTTTTAAGACATCAGAGAATGACATCCATAGTACTAGAGGGAGCTGTAGAAGGCGAAAACTGTAGTAGAGGAAGACAGATTTTGGAATACATCCAACAAGTAATTGAGGACGTAGGTAGCACGTGCTACTCTGAGAAGAGGTTGATGCAGGAAAGGAATCCGTGGCGGGCCGCTTCAAACCAGTTAGAAGACTGATGACCCAACAGCAACAAAAAAAGAGGTATCCTGCAAACGACCATGGAGACCAGTCATCGCTTCTACCAATATATTCATGATAATTTATTCAGCAACCTGCGAAATTTTGTCGGAGTATTTCCAGTTAACCCTGTATATCGCACATGGGGCTATGTGCTGTTTCAAATGACAATACTTGGATCCAGTTTTGAAATAAAAATCAAGATAGAGACAACGATAACTTTTCCTGTAACTTCTAATGAGTTTTAGTGTACTGTAAACCTATGTCTTTGTAGCTATCTACAAATAATTTCGAGCTTCCTTACGAGGAATCATCTGTTAATAGTATCCTATAATTCCATATGCTGTGAATAAAGAAAGAAAAATTACTCTCTTTCTGAGTCCGTTATTTGTTGTCTCTTTTATCCAGTTCTCGGCAAGAAGGCACTCTTATATTTAAATCGAGTTATGTAACAGGAACTAAATAAGCTAACGATGGGATCCACACAGAAATTGGAGTCAACAATTGTTTGATAGATGATGGATATAGGATTTCCTACCACAGAATTAATACTGTTTTACGGATTTGTGTAAGTTCATATCCATGGCAGAAGACAACATCAACAAGAGAAATAAAATATCCACTTTTACGCAGGAAGGCTCTGGTACATTTTTACAACGATCACAACGTGTTGCATCTTTCTGCCGTATCTAGTGGGTAGAATTTGAGGCCACAGTCTGTAATCCAAACTGATTGCATTAGGTACTAATTAGAAGTTGCAGACAGATTCTGCTATCGTATGGCGGTATCAGAAAGCTGTTGGGCCAATTTACGGCATTAAATCATCGCTGTATCTTGCGAATATTCGGATGGGCATAAGTAAATAACCAGCAGAAACAGATAGCGAGTTCGGTGTGGTAATGAACGCATATCACGGCCACTGTGCAGAGGCATACCTGTATAATCTGGAATTCGAGCGGACAAGATTGTATCCAATTTATTCAGTCTAATGAAAAATGTCACACTCCAGTAAACTACGTGTAATTAGCCGCACCATCAGTTCCGCTTTGCGTATATGGCACTTTATCTTCTGAGGCTTAACAATGCGCAACATCCTCTTTGCTTGCGTTTCCTCATGTTCTTTAATTGGGCACATAGCACGAATGTGGACGACAGGAAGTGTACACATTTTACTGTAGCTGCGAAAAAGAATCCTAATCAAATGTTCCTTTTGTTAATAATGGGTTCGTGTCCAAGGTCAGCTGTTATAATACTGACCACTGTTATCCTTAATTTTTCTAGTGCACTTAACTCTAATGAGACAATCGACTTTTCCGACTAGCCGTCAGACTGTTGTAACGGCTTGTATCTAATAGATCAAATTTCTTGTGGCTATTGTCTGCTTAAATGTGACTGAGGAGAAACAAAAATATTTCTTTATGTCAAGAGTAAATGGTCTCCAGTAATATGTTGCTGTGTTCAGAGGCAGTATCGTGCTTTTGTAGATAATCTATCAATGGCACCAAAGGCGCTATAGTAGAACATTTGATATTTTATGAAATGGCCGTGACATTGAATGTGAATGTCAAAATTTTAGACGAATACCACTATGAACAGTAGGAACTAACTGTAATAATATCAAGAAAGTTCGTAAATTCGCGAAATAATTACAAGACAGTTTGTAAATTTGTGGACAGAAGTGAGAGGACAGCTGGAATAAATATATCAACGATTGTCACATAATCACAGTTTCGGTGGACTGGAGACATACATTAGCCAAATTCTGTCGTCACTGTCAGCGGAAAGAACAGTACTAGATGTGATCATATCTGCAAAGTTCAAGTAAATTCTCTCAAAAAGTAAAACACGAGAAATCAAAGCCAGAGTAATGTGGAGATGTTGAGCAAAGAGTGAAAAATGATGGGTATGTTTGTACATAAAAATACTTTCAGTATACAACAAATACTAAGAATTGTGTAGGATGAATGTTAAACAACTAAAGATTGATTCGAATGGAAATGAATCAGCAACCCATGTTGTCTTTATCGTGTTGCCCAAAGAGCAATATGCCAAAGGAAGGTGGGTACCTCGCAGCGCAACAAGAAGAAAAGACAGTCGCTGCAAGTGCATCGACGAATTAAGGACATCGGCGAGGCCACGCCCACCAACGTGTCGCTGCTCCATCTCAACGGCTCTTCTCCTTATGGCCGAGCACAGTATCGCTCCACCAGTCCGCTATCACCGACTAAAGCGACAGCATCGTCTTTCAGTAGGTCAGCTGTATGATCAATGTATCTACGTGAAAGTTATTGTTAAATGCGCTATGAGTGATACACTTGTACTTTGTCTCCATAACAGTAGTTCGTGAATATACAGACACAACTGTAAGTACTCGTGATCTTCCTGTGGGAATGGATTGTACGAAATTAGGTAATTATTGTTTTCTTTCTTGTAATAAAGAGTGTTAATATTCTAACCTTCTGTTTGTTATAGTATCCACTCTCTCTTACCGGAGGACAACGAAAACCCCACAGTTGTACAGACGAATGTGTTTTCGTACGGCTCAACAGTTTTCTAGTGGATAAGTGGAACACTAGTGTACGTATCAGTATTTGAACTAAATTGTAATGAATCATTTTCTGGCCGTCTGATCGCTATGTGGGCGCTAGGGTCATTCTAGAGACCATTGGTCGGTCAATCCTTAACCATTCTAAGCACGCTGTAGTCTGGCTCACTAGTCCGTTCCACGCACGTGACGGAAACGAACATATGAACTTTCTGGAAGTTTGGGGCTACTTGTAGAGAAGGTCTGTTAGTGATAGCAGGAAACGGCCAATGGCAGTGCTTGAGTTCTGTTCCAGAGACTGTGTGGCTAAAAGGGTTTTTCATATAGTTTCGCGATTTGGAGCTGGCGATTCGGGAATTCAGCCGACAGCCCTCACGGTGGCTGCGCTGAAGTTTGTTTTTCGAGTCGTATTCCTGAAAGTGGTAGTTAGTAATTGCGAGAGACCAACCTAGCTATTTTTCAAAAATACGGAATTACTGCAAGAATCTGAAGTAGGTTCCGTGCGCGGGTGTGGAATACTCTTCTTGAGACATTTCCAGTTTGTTAGGTGAATGTGGCCCTTTAGCGAGCGCCCCACATGCTCAAAGGACACAAGCCACTAATGAGTCTGTGGAGCCATGTTGCTATCTAGTGTTTACTGACTAGGTTCTATTTCCAGACTGAGATTTTCACTTTGCAGCAAAGTGTGCGCTGATATGAAACTTCCTGGCAGATTAGGACTGTGTGCAGACGGAGACTCGAACTCGGGACCTTTGCCTTTCGCGTGCAAGTGCTCTACCAACTGAGCTACCCAAGCACGACTCACGCCCCGTCCTCACAGCCTCGTTTCCTAGAGCTCTGGTAGAGCACTTGCCCGCGAAGGGCAATAGGTCATGAGTTCAAGTCTCGGTCCGCACACAGTTTTAATCTGCCTGGAAGTTTCTTAGGTTCTATTTGTTTCTGTGGAAAATTGGGATGTGGGGTTTTTGTTTTCCTTTTGACCAATTAACCCTGCAGAGATTATATCCGAAAGTCAGCTAGTAATGGTGTATGAACTGCCACCAGTGTTCGTTTTCCAATCGAGTGGTCGGGCCTCGGAATATTCCTAAACCTCCTTAAATAGCTACAGGGCTTTATTTATTGACTTACAGCCATCAAAACGTTTATGCCTATGTCACGGGTCAAAGCGGGAAGTTTGACTCACGTTTAGACTGATTTTAGCAGAATAGCAGTTCGAAGAATCTATCCGTTTTCGGTAGTAAACGTTTCCCTGTATATCGAGTGGACCTGTACGCTGGGTCTAACGCACTGCCTATTAAGAGCGGTTAGGTTTCGGCCAGAGCTGCAAATGGGATGGAACCTTTGAGATAGGACGAAATGCACGTTTGAGAATTTGAAATACAGTGGTCGAGATCGACAAATGAGGATACCATTGCAGTTGCTTCCTATTAATGGATTAATAGAGAAATAAAAATAGAATTGTAAAAGTGAGACCTGTTGGTACAGAATAATGCATAGAGCTCTCTGATTGGGTCTACACCAAGATGATCCAAACCAGAGTAAATTCATGTGTCGATTCCAACCCTTTTTTGTGCTGCAGCGTCAGCGAGAATGACGTCGCTGTTCTTTTCTGCCTATGCAGAATGTTCCAAATCTTTAGGGTCAATATTGTGCTGATGGTTGCAGGTTCTTAACTGAGTTCTTATCACTACGTGACTAATGGCAATAAATAAGAAGAGTTACTTTTTCCACAGTTATTAACGGCCTACATATTCTTGTAATAGCCGGCTGGGGTGGCCGAGTGGTTGTAGGCGCTTCAGACTGGAACCGCACGACCGCTACGGTCGCAGGTTCGAATCCTGCCTCGGGCATGGATGTGTGTGATGTCCTTAGGTTAGTTAGGTTTAAGTAGTTCTAAGTTCTAGGGGACTGATGACCACAGATGTTAAGTCCCATAGTGCTCAGAGCCATATTCTTGTAATAAGTTCACAGAACCCGTCGAAAGTGAAGATCATCAATCTTAACACATGTTTGACAATATAATTTGCTGTCAGAACTGAATTCATCAAAATCATTGCTTGCTAACGTTTTCTATGACAGCGGTGTAACTTTATTCTCTGAATCGTATATTTCACAGGCAAGTGGAAAGTTACCTATGAAACTAGCACCATGTGGCTTCCCGAGCGGGAAGGGGTGCCGGTCTCGGGCCCGGCGTATTAGTGTCGAGATCCGGTGTGCCGGCCAGCCTGTGGACGGTTTTTAAGGCTATCTGCCTAGGCGAATGCTCTAATTCCGCCTCAGTTACACTATGCCGACGATTGCTGCGCAAACACTGTCTCCACGTACGCGTACACCATAATTACTCTACCACGCAAACATTTGGGGTTACATCGTCTGGTATGAGACATTCCTGGAGGGGTCTACTGGGCCCGAAGCGCACAATAACCCTGGGTTCGGCGTGGGGCAGCGGTGGGATGGGTGGACTGCTGTGGCCTGTTGTGGGGCTGTGAAGCACTGAGGCCTACGGCGGGACGAAGCCTCTCCGTCGTTTCTAGGCCCGCTATTCAATACAAACATACATACAATACGGCTGAACAGTCTCCTCGAATCCGACAGCGTGGAATTCTCTGTTGTAAACCTTGAGCAGCCGGCCGGTGTGGCCGTGCGGTGCTAGGCGCGTCAGTCTGGAACCGCACGACCGCTACGGTCGCAGGTTCGAATCCTGCCTCGGGCATGGATGTGTGTGATGTCCTTAGGTTAGTTAGGTTTAAGTAGTTCTAAGTTCTAGGGGACTGATGACCTCAGATGTGAAGTCCCATAGTGCTCAGAGCCATTTGAACCAAACCTTGAGCAGTTTTGTGTGTCTTGAACGGCTCACTTTGCAGGGCGATACATTTCTTAAATATAGGGTGACGTCCTGTATGTCCGTTCGACGTTATTGCTGCACAATATATTAAGCGCATTTTTGAAAGTTCTTGCAACTCATAATACTCCATCATCGACAAGCTGTCACTGTAGCAGTGACAAACACTACTGTGGGTACCTCAAGAGCGATTCTGTTTCGTTACGGTAGCATTGTCTTCGTCTTTGGGGGCGGACAGTTGTAGGTTACGAAACATAAGCAGTTCATAGTGTAGTTGCTCATATGCCTTGCTCTTTGAACATATAACACAAGCACATTCATTTCCAAACATTATTTTCTTCTACATGTACATCTACATAACTGATCTGCAGTTCACATTTCCATGTTTGGCTAAAGATTCCTAGGATCTCTTGCCGCCGTTTCACTCTCGGATTAGAGACGGGAAAATTGGCACCTTACCTTTTTCTATCGGAGTCCGATTTCTTTTATCTTATCACGATGGTTGATTTCCCTATGTAAGTTCAAATGGTTCAAATGGCTCTGAGCACTATGGGACTTAACATCTATGGTCATAAGTCCCCTATAACTTAGAACTACTTAAACCTAACTAACCTAAGGACATCAGACAACACCCAGCCATCACGAGGCAGAGAAAATCCCTGACCCCGCCGGGAATCGAACCCGGGAACCCGGGCGTGGGAAGCGAGAACGCTACCGCACGACCACGAGATGCGGGCCCTATGTAAGTAAAGGCCAACAAATTACTTTGGATTCGGAGCAGATAGTGATTTTAATTTCCTGAAAATGTCTCCTATGTCTTAATGACTGCCACTCCGCCTCTAGCATATCCGTGAGACTCACCCTCATTTTTGCGACAGCACGGGAAAAGCTACGCTTCTTTCAGCTTCTTCAATGTTCTCCGTCAATCGTACATAGTAAGTATAGAAGAAGATTGACCCGTGCAGTGAAGATACTCTTTTTTGTACTCGTTCCACTATAAAACAGTCTTTGGTTCGCCTTCCCCACAATACCCATTTTCTATCTGGTGGTTCCAATTTAAGTTGTATATAATCTTGATTTCGATATTCAGTTGAACTGTCAATCATTTAATTTGTGCGATTTTCCGTTTAACCAAATTTTAACGGAATTTTTTTGTTTGGTTCTCTTGTGGAGGATCTCGCACTTTTCATTGTTAAAAATGAAATACCATTTGTCGCTTGGTGCAGATAAATTATTTAAATCGTTTTATGAATCTTTCAGATATTCTGATCATTTAGTAGACGGTAAACAACAGCAACATTTTCGAACGAGCTAAGTAGGCCTCTAAGCCCGTCTGCTAAGTGATTCATACAAGTTAGGTGTCATCAAAACTACCAGTACACCTCTGCATAATGCGGAATTGACCACTAGATGTCAAGAGAGGCGGACCCACCAGTACAAAGGTCCTGGGGAGTGTTGTCAACAGAGAAGGAATGACAGCACAATGGGTCACTCAGAAGAGCTCAGTGACTTCGAAAGTGGACTGGTCATTAACTTTCGCCTGACTTGAGGTCATGAATCATGCCATCCTACGGGGCAGCCAGATGGAAGGATTTGTATTTTACGAATGCCCGTAAAACGTTACCAGCCATTATGTACAGTGCCAGCAGTGAAATATGGAGGTGATGGTGTTACGGTATGAGCGTACTTTTCGCGGCTCGGATGAGGGCCCTTATTGTGCTTAAGAAAATGCTAAATGACAAAAGGTAGTGAAGATGTTTTACAACTTGTGTACCGCTTACAATAAAGTGACAGTTCGGAGACGATAATTATGTTTATCAGCATGACGATGCACACTGTCATAAAGAACGTCCTTTGATGGAATGGTTGGGTCGATAACATTCCTGAAATGATCTAGCCTGGCCATAGTCCCGAGGTTAAGCCAATGTAACACCTTACAGCGTCGACTTTGTTCCAGACTCCAGCATCCAACACCATTAGCTTGTCTGTTTGCGGCGCTTGATGAAGAATGGACTGCCATTATTCCACGTACATTCAGACACCTCACTAAAAGTGTCTCCAACAGTGATAAGCCCTCATACAGGCGAACGGTGCTCATATCAATGTCGACAAATAAGTGCCCGGATAGTTCTTTATCAGATGTTGTACATCGCTCTCTTGGGAACTACAAAAGTTACTTTTGTTTCACTAGATGACATCCTGTGAGTTAGTTAGAACAGTGACTCTTCTGACAGGAAACCATATTTCCAGCCACACAGCTGAGAACACTTAATAAATGGCTCTGAGCACAGAACACTTAATAAATGGCTCTGATCACTACGGGACTTAACTTCTGAGGTCATCAGTCGCATAGAACTTAGAACTACTTAAACCTAACTAACCTAAGGACATTACACACATCCATGCCCGAGGCAGGATTCGAACCTGCGACCGTAGCGGTCGCGCGGTCCCAGAATGTAGCGCCTAGAACCGCTCGGCCACTCCGGCCTACTGAACAATTTGATCAGAAGCTTCTTGTAAGAAACTCTAGAAATATGGAATGAACTTGAGACCCCTGTCAGTATCATTCATTAATTCGTGTGAATAATGAGGTAGCTGTGTTTAACTAGAATGGTATTTCCTGAAAGCTTGCTAGTTATGAGTCAGCACATCGTTTCCTTCGAGTAACATCACCATGTTTCAGTAGGTTCCAAAACCCTACTACAAATCGGTGGCAATCATAGCGGTATTTTCTTTCTTGTGTATTGATTTCACGTGTAAAAATTAACAATCTTAAGTAAATCCCTGGATAACTACTAGTCCTCTGCTTTAATGAAGGTATCACTGAATTAGCTGAATGAATCCTCAGATTCCCAGTCGAAGATAGTGACATGACTCATGGCTTCGATTTACTTTAATTATTTCGTTGCCTGAATTTTTTCCTTTGAGCATATTTTATCTTTTGTTACCGGTGTACCTCAAAACTAGGCACATTCCGTCGTCTAAGGGGACTGTAGCGATGCTTCAATTTTCTTGCCTAAAATTGTATTTCTTAGGAAAAATCTTACGATCCTACAACTCCCAGCCCTTCGACTTCACATCTCCATTGCCGGTGCATCTCTAACGTCGAATGAACAGTTATTACAAAAAACGGAGCTGTTTCACTAACCCGCTCTGGAAGGAACCATATTAGTACACTGTATGGACTGGAAGACTCTCCTTTGAGTGCCTTTGTTTCTTCGATACACCGCGGTAAATATTTCCAAACTGCTTAATTTGTGTTTCTGACATAAATCCTGAAGTAGTTATTGCATTTTCTTAGGTGGAAGGATTTCGGAAAATCCTCTTTAGTAACTATGCTTCAGTACTGCTAAGGTCGACATCATCACCATTTGCTTGTCTCAACATTGTTGGTTTAGGATTTTCCATCGTCTACATAATTTTGGCAGTGAAGTTTCGGCGTACAATGTAAATTGCGCTGGATACATGTGTTTAGTAGAATCTTTGCCGGACCTGGATTCGAACGTGGATTACTGGGTTTTGTGGCGTGTGACTGCACCAATACGCCACCTGGACACAACTAAAAGACAAGCCAAAAGCTTTAATATGACAGACTCCTTAAGTCTTCACACACACACACACACACACACACACACACACACACACACACACACACACACAATATATTACATTGATTAGTCTGTAGGAGGCTGATCTCAGGAGCTGCCGTAGGGCTTTTAAATCGGTTTTCACATATGGTCTGATTCACGAGGAAGGTTTGTATATAATTTATAATGATAATAACGACGAGTGTGCAACGTATGTACTGTTATCTGTTGCACGTTTCACTGGCGTCTGAAGTGACATCTCGTGACTAGTGAACTACAAAGGCGGTTGAATCTGGCGGGAGAAGCAGTAAAGAAAACCGCCGCCGTAACACCAGAGGACAACGGAGCTTCACCAGGATCCGTGCATATCTGTACATAAAGTCCGTCGCTGTATTTTTCTCTCTGAACGTGAATGCTGCTCACAAGCTACTGCACGGATTTTGGCACTGTTTTCACTGATTCTCAAGGAAGGTTTGCTATGTCTGACAAGTCCTCCACCCGTATATGCTGCTTCCGTGCAAAGCTGGGACGGGTCAAGAGAAATAAAAATCATATTTTCAACAAACCAACGCCTCAATACTGAACCCCTTCAGAAAGTAATTTGCAGATCTCCGGTACCTTTCATACTCTGTAACTATAAATTAATTTTAGAAACAATTTGATAACATGCTATTGAGTTTTGTTCGCCTTACCAATCAAAAACAGTTTAAACTATTGCCGCCGGCAGTAGTGGCCGAGCGGTTCTAGACGCTACAGGCTGGAACCGCGCGACTGCTACGGTAGCAGGTTCGAATCCTGCCTCGGGCATGGATTTGTCTGATGTTCTTAGGTTAGTTAGGTTTAAGTAGTTCTAGGTTCTAGGGGACTGATGGCCACAGCAGTTAAGTCCCATAGTGCTCAGAGCCATTTGAACCATTTTTTAAACTATTGCCAACTGTATTGCGCACAAGGTGCGTGATTTTGTGAGATCAACAACAACAAAAAAAAGAAGTAAAACTTAAAATATTGTCGCATATTTTGCTGCGAAATGCAGTTTTTTAGTTCTGATCTCAAACTGTCTGATGTCTTCTGGGTTTTTACGTAGTATCAGTTTGCCTCTTTAAAGCTATTGCTGATACGTTACTCATACGGCACTGTCCGTCACACGGATTGCCACATTGTTCAGCCTTCTGAATAATGACTTCTGAAAGAAAGTCCACTCCGTAAAACGCTGCCGAAGGGTCTCTCATACTAATTCACTACGGCATATACACTATCTCTCCCGGGTCGTCATACGCATTGGAGGTGGTGTTTCAGCAGGTCAACATTTTCGGTGACATCTTGTATGCAACATACAATCTAGTTCGCTATGGTTATTTTATTTGAAATGAACGGTTTCAGCCTAGTCTTACGATATCTTCAGAATAGCACCATCAGCTGAAGTTGACGATGTCTAGAGCAGTCAGTGGACCTCAGCCGCTGAAACTGCTCACGACTTCAGTGACTGGGCTCTACTGACTGTTCTGGACATCGTCAACTTGCGCTGATGCTATTCTGAAGACGGTCATTTTAAATAAAATAACCATCACGGTCTTGACTATTATTCCACTACCTTTATTTCAGCGGGTATTTGCTATTTCGTTCTTGCTATGTGTAGCTGGAGCTAGCTCAAACAAGTACTGCTTATTGCGTCTCCCATGTGATACCTAGTTTCGACGAAAGGCTCTGGCTTGTTTCCCGTTATAAACAAATTGTTTTTTAAAATTGAATTTTACGTACCCGTTCGACAGAGCGGTCCCGCATTAGTCTAGCGCTGTAGGTATTAACAGGAACAGTACAAAGTGACAAAGAACCCAGAATTCCAGCAGCTACAGGGCAGCGCTCCTGCATGCCTACTTGACGGTAGCAGTCAGCACGGGCCGAGCGATGATGTCGCTGCTGGAACATTGGTTATTCTTTGTGTTTTACTGTCCCTGTTAATACATAGCGATAAAACGAATATCGCACTAGACTAATTTCGGATCGCTCTGTCGAATGGATGCGTAAAATTTCGGTTTAAAAAACATTTTTCTTGCAACGGGAAACAAAGGTACGCTTTCCGTCGACTCTAGCCGTCACATGAAAGACGTTGCCTGCCTGACTGCCTGCCGCTACACTTTGCAAAAGCGAAACTGCACTATCTGCCGAAACACCAGAGCAAATGCGCTTAACGATCTCAGGAGAGACGACATATACAATGTGTGTGTGTGTTTATTTCCCCAAATGAAAGCACCATCCGGTACCTTCATGATTATTCTGTTCGCTAGTCTACGAAAGTATCTTCAAAGGCCACTCAACACTGCTGCAATATCTTTCTATCGCCATTATATTAAATACGAAGAAATTTTTATACAATAAAAGCCGCGCGGAATTAGCCGAGCGGTCCCGGCGGAGGTTCGAGTCCTCCCTCGGACATGGGTTTGTGTGTGTGTGTGTTTGTCTTTAGGATAATTTAGGTTAAGTTGTGTGTAAGCTTAGGGACTGATGACCTTAGCAGTTAGGTCCCACACATTTGAACATTTTGAAAACAATAAAATAAGTGAAACAGAGAAACCTAAACCCAAAATAATGTGGCTGACGTGCAGAACTTCAAAAGAGCACATTCATATAGCATTAAAAACTGAAATCATAAGATTTTTACCAATACAAGTTTCGACGTCTCAGGCATATTCAGGCCCCTATGCACTCCAAGGGTAGAGAGTCATATACATCGATGCAGGCATAGCCGAAACCAACACATTCACGCCGTGAATTTCTTGCGAAGTGCATATTTATAAGACTTCACAACAACCGATTACACGATCAGTCCAAGTTTTGGAGTGGAAAGGGGCCTGAAGATGGCGTTAATGAGATGCTGAAACTGATTATGTAAAGTAAGTAGTTTCTGAAAACTCACGGCTGTTTGACGAGTTTTGTTTTTTAAATATATGCCCGGCTTCTGTCCCGTATCCATTATGGACCAACAGGGAAATCATAAGAAGTCCTAGAAGAAGTCCTAGGAATAAGTATCTCATTAGTTTGTTGGTTGATTCGGTGTGGGGGGGGGGGGGGGGGGGGGGAGGAAACAGCGAAGTCATCGGACACATTGGATTAGGAAAGGACGTCGGTCGTAATCTCTCAAAGGAACAATACCGGCATTTGCCTGAAGCGATTTACGAAAATGACGGAAAATTTAAATTACGATGGGCGGACACTGATTTGAACCATAGTCCTGACGAATGCGATCCCAGTGATAACCACTGCCGCACCTCGCTCGGTAACAAACATCTGACTGTGGGTTGTTATGGCGATCTCACTTTTAGGACATTTGTCACTTGTCTGAACGCATAACGAAAAAGAACTATTCGGTCATTAAAGAGAGAGAACAGGTTTGGATTGGGTAAGGATTCGGAATGAAATTGGTCGTGGCCAGGGATTCGCCTTAAAGGATTAAAGGAAGTCACAGAAAAACCTAAAAGTTGATGGCCGGAACATGGTCGGAACAACCGTCCTTGCGAATACGAGGCCGGTGTCACAACACAGCACTAGGTATCATAATGTACAGAAAAATAGACAAGTGGACTAAGTTTGCTTTGTATTTAGATTCTACTCTGAGATCACGTATTTAAGTAATAGAAATACAAACGATGTCGTCGATTCAGATACCTGTACTGCGAAGGCCAATTACTTATGAAGAAAAATGACTTAAAATTTAGCGAACGCGCGAAGTTTGGTACCAGAATCGTTAAATAAGAGATAGGGAACCTAACATATACGTATACAGTAGGAATTCTATCACCGCTACCACCGGGTTTAATAATGCCGGGCTAAGCTATCTGTATTGCCAGTTCCTCTGCAAGCAGGAGGCGATTTCTAACTGTGAGGTAAGAAATATTAGAGGTGCTCTGTAATCACAGGACTGCAATTAGACGGCACAGATTTCCAGTTCTGTGAGCAATCGCGAGTTCCGCAAAGTTACCCTCTCTTCTTACTACGGACGACAAGACGGAAATTACGTAACTTGGTAACACCCCAAACTCTAATGTAAGCAGCGAACGTACAGAACATTCGTTCATAAAACAAGGGAAACACCCGTGTTAATAACACAAAGCACCACTCGCAGCTAAACCAGTAAACATAATTTATTCTGAAGGCATGGCGTGACAGTAAATTGGCTTCATTGTATGCGATACACGGATGCACGTGAGACACACGGAAACACGTTCCACACATCACAAGGTAGGAAACAGTCGGAACACGCGTGAGCACCATTCAACGTACACCAGAGGCGCAGCCAGCTCGTATTTTATTTCTTCCCACAAACACGTTGGCAGTTACTGATACGTTTCTATGCTTCTGATCCTGAAGAACAGTTGATTAAACGGTCTTTATATCCACTCAAAGTCCACATTCATTGAGGATAAGCTTGCTGCTTTTGAGAGATCACTGCTAATTAATATGTTAAAAGTTTCTTCTGCACCCTTGACTTTGACTATTGCAGTACAGACACGCTGAATCTGCAGCCTTACTTGAAGTGGACAGTCAGATGGAAGACAGATGAAGCCATCCATTGCACTTGACGGCACAGCTTATTAGATGAAGGAATATGCTATCCTGATTGAAGTTGTGGAAAACGGTTTAATCTTCCGCGAATATTTCGTGCCTTCATAGTCGCCAAAATCTAGCCAGACTTTGTCAGTGGAACCTTGATGGATGCTAGAGTTAAGTGTCATGAAAAAAAGAGAATGTTTGTTAAATACATGTTACGTTGTGGGGATCAGTGTACATATACATAATTTCCGCATTTATTCTGATTCTGCTGATATGAGGACTGTTTCGTTCGCCTTTTTTAATAGGTGCCTTACACAGCTTCCTCTGCCTATGGATTACCGTAGTTGCGCTTATCATTTCCTCTTTTCTAGAATTTCCGGGAATAGATCTGGAGTGTACTTGACACAAACTGGGCAATTCGAGGGTGGACCACACGCTGCAGAAATTTCGCTGGGTAACTCTTACACATTTTCCATGCAGTACCGATCTCTCACCATGCCATTTACATATTTTCGGACCCCTGAAGAAAGATATTTTTGGCCGTTAATATGCTTCGGACGAAAAGGTACACGCCTAGGCATAATCATACTTCCATAGGAAACCACGAAACGTATTTTCATGAAGCGTATAAAAGTGTTAAAAATTACGACAAATACTTTTGAAATAATAAATGGTTTACTTACTTTGTTCCAGCTGTCTCGCTTTCATTTATCTACTCCTTGTAGAATGTAGAGTGAATGTATCGAAGTCAATCCACTGCTGCACTAACAGTCAAGGTATGCTTTATTCCTATTTCGAGATATTATTCTCTCTCAAATAGCTCGTGTCCATGAAATTCTATTTTTCCTTATAAAATGCGCTCTCTAAATATGCAGGCTTAGAACGAATCTTCATGTGAGTGTCATTACTTGATCTGTGTGTGTTTTATACATAGTCGTTGGTCCCTTAACACGTACCAGCTTCAGTGAGTTACTTCTTTTTCAGAATCTAACAATCTTCCCGCAAACACGTCACATAATTTGCTTCCTTATGTTTTCTGCACGGTCGTAACTGCACCTCTAAGTGCACTGCACTTATCAGTATGCAGTACCAGTTTTGCATCCACACTTCAGCACATGACTGGCTGCGCACTGTCCTTAGTCACCAAACACACACACACACACACACACACACACACACACACACACACACACACACACACACACACACACACACACACAGAGACTCAAACACACACACACACACACACACACACACACACACACTCAAACACACACTAACACACAAACACAAACACACACTAACACACAAACACAAACACACACTAACACACAAACACAAACACACACTAACACACTAACACAAACACACACTAACACACTAACACAAACACACACTAACACACTAACACAAACACACACTAACACACTAACACAAACACACACTAACACACTAACACAAACACACACTAACACACTAACACACACACACACACACACACACACACACACACACACACACACACACACACACACTAACACACTAACACACACACACTAACACACACACACTAACACACACACGTGTAGAAAGCGAGAGACAGAGGGGGGGGGGGGTCAGAACATTTCAGTATTGAAATCAAATATTTAATTCAAACAGTTGTCATCAGGTGCACCATTATGAATCAGTATTAGTGTGATTATGTAGTAACGTAAAACCAATGCAAGGTTATTAACGAATACCTCCAGGATTTCAGAAGACGCCAGTGTGGTAACTAGAGTGCATACTGAAAGGACACATCAGTGTATAGAAGATCTCTCCAAGTTTCAGTTCGTAATATGTACAGTGGTGTGGTTGCACTAAGAGGCAGGAGTTTGAGAATATGAATGCAAATCATAAGCTCCCTGTTGTCACATCAAATCACTTCGCACTTGCAGACAAGCAGTGCTACTTCGAGGTGACTAAGCTATTATGTATAGACTGGGATGTCTATGGATTTATCACAGGACGTACAGACAGATACTCACGCGAAATACTACTGAACACTTTTTATGAAAAGTTTTTGAGCAGCTAGCTCTTCAAATCACACTCAGTGAAATAACTTAGACCTTGTTGCTAAAAATAGACCTCATCGTATCGACCCTTTCAGTACAGAAACGGGGATTACCGATCATGTTGTCAGTAAAGCAACTATGATTACGGAAATTAATAAATCAGTCAAGAAGAACAGAAGAGTGTTTCTGCAAGATAGAGCAGATAAGCTTTTACTAGCATCTAATTTAGACAGTGAACTGGCATCACTTAATTCCAGTAAGATGAACGTAGAAGAATTATGGGCAACGTTAAAGCAGGTTGAAAATCATGGTCTGGAGAGTTATGTGCCTAGTAAGTGGATAAAGGATGAAAACGTCCACCATGGTTTAGTGACGAATTTCGGAAGATGCACAGGAATCAGAGGCTGTAGCACTCTCGGTTCAAATCAGAAAGCACGGATGACGACAAGCAAAGTTTTGTAGAGCTTCGTGCATCTATGAAAAGATCTATGCGCGAAGCATACAGCAACTGCCACTGTCATACCACAGCAAAAGATCTGGCAGACAATCCGAGATAATTATTGTCCAATTTAAAATAGCTAAGCGGATCTAAGGCTCCCATTCAATCCCTTGTTGACCAGGCAGTTAAAGATAACAAAACGAAAGCCGAAGATTTAAATTTCACGCTCAAGAAATCGGTCATAGCGGAGAATCCCACAGACATGCCGTCATTCGACCATCGGACAAACTCCAAAATTGTCGACGTAATAATAAGCATCCCTGGTGTAGAGAAACAACTGAAAGATTTGAAAGCAAGTAAGTCACCAGTTTGGTTTTACAAAGAGCACTCTACGGGATTGGTCGCTTACCTACCTTGCATTTATCGCGAATCTCACACCCAACACATAGTCCCAATCGACTGGAATAAACCGCAGGTGACTCCTGTATAAAAGAAGGGTAAAAGAACGGATCCGCACAATTACTGACCAATATTCCTAACTTCGGTTAGCTCCAGAATCCTTGAATATCTTCTCAGTCCGAATATAGAAACGTCACTAATCAGCATGGTTTTAGAAGGCACTGCTCGTGCGAAACCCAGCTTCCCCTTTTCTCACATGGTATACTGCGATGAAAGGCAACAGGCAGATTACATATTTCTAGATTTTCAGAAATCATTTGACACGGCACCACGCTGCCGACTGTTAAAGCAGGTAGAAGCTTACGGATTATGTTCCCAGGTGTGTGAGTGGCTCGAAGAATTCTTAAGTAATAGCACTCAGAATGTTGTCCTCGACAGCGAGTGTTCATCAGAGACAGGGGTATCACCAGGAGTACCCCGGGGAAGTGTGATAGAACCGCTGTTGTTACCTATATGCATAAATGATTTGGCGGATGGTGTGGGCAGCTATCTAGGGTTGTTTGCTGATGAAGCTGTGACGGACGGTATGGTGTCGAAGTTAAGTGACTGTAGGAAGATACAAGACTTAGACAAAATTTCTAATTTGTGTGATGAGTGGGAAAATGTAAGTTAATACGGATGAGTAGATGAGTAGGAGGAACAAATCCGCAATGTTCGGATACAGCATTGGTAGCCCATTAGTAGTCTACTGCCTGACAAAGTCTTTAAAATACCTGGGTGTAACGTTGCAAAGCCATATGAATAGGAACTAACATGTAAGGACTGAGGTAGGGTAGCCGAACGGTCGACTTCGGTTTAATGGGAGAATTCTAGAAAAGTGTGCTTCATCTGTAAGGGAGACCGCTTACAGGACACTGATGCGACCTAATTTTGAATACTACTAGAGTATTTGGGATCTGTTCCAGGTCGGATTGAAGGGGGACATCGAAGCAATTCAGAGGCAGCTGCTAGCTTTGTTACCGGAAGTTTCGCACAACACGAAAGTGTTACGTACCTGCTACGGGAACTCAAATGTAAATCCCTGGAGGAAAGGCGAAGTTCTTTTCGAAGAACGCTATTGAGAAAATTTAGAGAACCGGCATTTCTGGCTGGCATCTGAATGATTTTAATGCCGCCGACAGACATTGCGCAAAAGGACCACGAAGGTAAGAAAAAAAATGTCAAATGTGTCTGAAATCGTATGGTACCTAACTGCTAAGGTCATCAGTCCTTAAGCTTACACACTACTTAACCTACACTATCCTAAGGACAAACACACACACCCCTGCCCGAGGGAGGACTGTAACCTTCCGCCGGGACCAGCCGCACAGTCCATGACTGCAGCTCCCTAAACCGCTCTGCTAGTCCCGCGCGGCACGAAGGTAAGTTACGAGAAATTAGAGCTCGTAGGGAGGCTTATAGGCAGATGTTTTTCCCTCGCTCTATTTGCTAGTTTTTTTTTTTTTTTGTTTGGTTTTAGGGCGCAAAACTGCTATGGTCATTAGCGCCCAGCCCGTAACTTAGGAAACAGTAAAAAAACCGAAATTGAAAACAAGCAGCAATGGGAACAAAGTCATAAAATTGGAGAAACTAAAAGCAGAAGGAAGGCTTAAAAATCCACTACAGAAAGGGGTTTGTTATCCCCAAAAAAAGCTTCAAATAACTGACGTCATTTCACTGTCACTAATAAACTGGAGAACGCGGTCGGCTGAGCGCGTGTCATCGGCTAAAATCGACGATAGATCAGGCGATAGCTGTAGACGGGCGCGTAACGGATTAAAATAGGGGCATTCAATTAAAAGGTGTCTTACCGTCCACAGCTGAGAGCAGTGGGGACAGATTGGGGGAGGATCGCCGCTTAAAAGATGTCGATGGCTAAAAAGACAGTGCCCTATCCGGAGTCTAGTTAAAATTACCTCCTCCCGACGACGCGTTCGGGAGGAAGAGGTCCAAGCGCAAGGAAGGGCTTTCACTTCCCGCAATTTATTATGGGGAAGTGTGGACCAATGCGCATGCCATAAATGAGCAACTTTTCGACATAAACCGCTCCGTAGATCGGTGAAGGGAAGCGACTGAATAGCTGGCCGAGGAAGAGAGACTGCAGCCTTGGCCGCTATATCGGCCGCCTCATTCCCACAGATACCAGCGTGTCCCGGGAGCCAGAGGAACGCCACCGAGACGCCCCCCAGGTGGAGCAAGCGCAGACAGTCCAGAATCCGGTGGACCAGAGGGTGCACAGGGTAAAGAGCTTGGAGACTGAGGAGAGAGCTGAGAGAATCCGATCAGATAACGTACTGTATCCGCCGATGGCGGCGGATGTAGTGGACAGCCTGGAGAACAGCGTAAAGCTCCGCAGTATACACCGAACACTGATCGGGAAGCCGAAATTCATTTGGGGTGTCGCCAACAATATAGGCACTCCCTACACCTAACGATGTTTTCGAGCCGTCGGTGTAAATAAATGTGGCGTCCGTCATTTGTGCACGTAGAGCAGCAAATGCCCGACGATAAGCAAGTGTAGGGGTACCATCCTTGGGAAATCGACAAAGGTCACGGAGCAGGCAGATCCGGGGACGGAGCCAAGGCGGTGCTGTACCCCAAGTTGTCAAGAAGGTTTTAGGAAAGCGGAAGGAAAGAGAATGGAGCAGTTGACGGAAGCGGACTCCCGGGGGTAGTAGGGAGGAGGAGCGGCCTGCATACCCTACATCAAATGAGGCGTCGAAAAAAAGGGCATGGGCTGGATTAGCAGGCATGGAAGACAGATGGCTAGCATAACGACTCAGAAGGACTGCTCGCCGATTGGACAACGGAGGTTCAGCAGTCTCAGCATAAAGGCTCTCCACAGGGCTAGTGTAAAAAGCTCCAGACACTAAACGCAATCCACGGTGGTGGATAGAGTCGAGACGCCGAAGAATAGACGGCCGAGCAGAGGAGTAGACTATGCTTCCATAATCCAATTTCGAGCGCACTAAGGCGCGATAGAGGCGGAGAATGACCACTCGGTCCGCTCCCCAGGAGGTACCATTCAGGACACGGAGGGTGTTAAGCGATCGCAGACAGCGAGCCGAAAGATAGGAAACGTGGGAGGACCAGCACAGTTTTCTGCCAAACATAAGACCCAAGAATTTAGCGACGTCTGAAAACGGAAGGTTGACAGGTCCTAGATGTAAGGAGGGCGGAAGAAACTCCTTACGTCGCCAAAAATTAACACAAACGGTCTTACTGGGAGAGAAACGGAAGCCGGTTTCGATGCTCCAAGAGTGGAGGCGATCGAGACATCCTTGAAGACGTCGTTCAAGAAGGCTGGTCCGTTGAGAGCTGTAGTAGATCGCAAAATCATCCACAAAGAGGGAGCCCGAGACATCGGGAAGGAGACAATCCATAATTGGATTTATAGCGATGGCAAACAGTACAACACTCAGCACGGAGCCCTGGGGTACCCCGTTTTCTTGGGAGAAAGTGCGGGAGAGAGTAGTGTTCACCCGCACCCTAAATGTGCGCTCTGCCATAAATTCGCGAAGAAAAAGGGGCAGCCGGCCTCGAAAGCCCCATGAGAACAGTGTGCGGAGGATGCCTGTCCTCCAACAGGTATCGTATGCTCTCTCCAGATCAAAAAATATTGCTACCGTTTGGCGTTTCCGGAGAAAATTGTTCATGATATAAGTGGAGAGAGCAACAAGATGGTCAACTGCAGAACGATGCTTTCGGAATCCGCATTGGGCAGGTGTTAAAAGACGGCGGGATTCCAGCCACCACGCTAAACGGTAATTCACCATACGCTCCAAAACCTTACAGACACTACTCGTGAGAGAAATGGGGCGATAGCTAGAGGGGAGATGTTTGTCCTTTCCAGGTTTCGGAACAGGAACGACGATAGCTTCCCGCCATCGTCTGGGAAAAGTACTGTCGGTCCAAATTCGATTATAAAGGCGAAGGAGGTAACGCAGACTATGGGTTGATAAATGTAGCAACATTTGGACGTGTATACCATCTGGTCCTGGGGCGGAGGAGCGAGAAGAAGAGAGTGCATGTTGGAGTTCCCGCAAGGAGAAAACAGTATTGTAGCTTTCGCGATTTTGAGAGGACAAAGCAAGAGGTCGCACTTCCGCTGCACGTTTCTTCGGGAGAAACGCTGGCGGGTAATTTGAAGAGCTCGAAATCTCGGCAAAGTGCTGACCCAACGAGTTAGAAATTGCGACGGGGTCCACTAATGTGTGCCGGCCGAAGTGGCCGTGCGGTTAAAGGCGCTGCAGTCTGGAACCGCAAGACCGCTACGGTCGCAGGTTCGAATCCTGCCTCGGGCATGGATGTTTGTGATGTCCTTAGGTTAGTTAGGTTTAACTAGTTCTAAGTTCTAGGGGACTAATGACCTCAGCAGTTGAGTCCCATAGTGCTCAGAGCCATTTTGACCCACTAATGTGTCATGCGCGACAGTGAGCCCAGAGACCGGGGAGAAACCAGGCGCGCCTGAGAACCGTCGAAGCCGACTCCAAACTTCCGAGGAGGGAGTGAAGGTGTTAAATGAGCTAATAAAGAATTTCCAGCTTGCCTTCTTGCTATCGCGGATGACACGACGGCATCGCGCTCGGAGCTGCTTATAGCGGATACAGTTGGCCAAAGTAGGATGGTGGCGGAAAACGCGAAGAGCACGTCGCTGCTCACGTAGTGCATCACGGCATGCCTCGTTCCACCAAGGAACTGGGGGGCGCCGGGGCAATTCGGATGTGCGTGGTATTGAATGTTCCGCAGCTGTAAGAATAACGTCGGTAATATGTGTGACCTCATCGTCGACGCTGGGAAAGTGACGGTCATCGAATGTCGCTAGAGACGAAAAGTGTCCAATCGGCTTGAGCAAACTTCCAGCGTCGCGGGCGCATATATGGCTGTTGAGGCTGCAGTCGAAGGACACATGGAAAGTGGTCACTCGAGTGTGTATCATCAAGGGCGAACCATTCGAAGCGCCGAGCTAGTGGAACAGTACCGACCGCAAGGTCCAAATGAGATAAATTTGCCGTGGAGGCAGACAAAAACGTAGGGACCCCAGTGTTGAGGCAAACTAGATTTGCTTGGTGGAAGACGTCTAGCAATAGTAAGCCACGTGGACAAGGATGTGGAGATCCCCAAAGCGGGTGGTGGGCATTGAAGTCCCCAACCAGCAAATATGGGGGTGGAAGCTGACCAAGAAGATGAAGGAGATCAGCTCGTGCCATTGGTGTGGACGATGGAATGTATACAGTACAAAGAGAGAACGTGTATCCGGAAAGGGAAAGACGGACGGCGACAGCTTGGAAGGAAGTGTTTAAGTGGATTGGGTGATAATGGAGAGTTTCATGGAGAAGAATCATGAGTCCTCCATGTGCTGGAGTGCCTTCAACAGAGGGGAGATCATATCGGACAGACTGAAAATGAGGGAGAACAAAGCGGTCATGGGGATGCAGCTTTGTTTCCTGAAGACAAAAGATGACCGTCGAGTAGTATTTTAAGAGGATCGACAATTCATCCCGATTGGCTCGAATACCGCGGATATTCCAGTGGATAATGGACATAGGGTGAACTGGAAATGGAGGAATGTGACCAAGGTCGCTGTCAACTCAAAGACTGCTCTGAGCTTGCGACCGACAGCACGGAATGGCATTCAGCCGAAGGCAGAAGATCCTGATCCATAGGTTGGTCAGGAGCAGCTCCTGCCACCAGCGACCGGCCGGTTGATCGGCCGCC
Organism: Schistocerca nitens; assembly: GCF_023898315.1. Taxonomy (NCBI): domain Eukaryota; kingdom Metazoa; phylum Arthropoda; class Insecta; order Orthoptera; family Acrididae; genus Schistocerca; species Schistocerca nitens. The sequence goes on along the minus strand of NC_064614.1, from coordinate 290,515,174 downwards.
AGCAGTGCGCCTCGGCGACACAGAAGACGGCCGAGGGCGACTTCCGCCAGGTGGTGCTGTAGATGGGACACGCCTTGGCGGAGAAGGAGAGGAACTGGGTTTCTTTGTAGCCTTCTTGGAAGTATGATGTTTAGAGGAAGGAGGAACCGATGGTTGGGAAGTTGCCGTACGTAAAAACTCTTCACGAGTATGCTCTTTTTTCGAAGTCTTTGTGTCTGACTTTTGGGCTCGAGATTTAGCAGAACTCGACGAAGGGTGAACCAGAGAGTGGGCAGGCGAAAGTGGTGAAGTTGAACGGGCGATCTTTGCGCTGGCCGATCTGACGACCGTGGCACTAAAGGTGAGGTCGCAAGTCTGCGTGGCCGCCTCCTTTGTTGGCCGAGGAGAGGCAAGGACAGTGCTGTATTTTCCTTTCTGAGGCACGGTGGGCTGTCGACTGGCGAATAATTTTCGAGCAGCAAAGGTCGACACCTTTTCCTTTACTCGAATTTCCTGGATGAGCTTTTCGTCCTTAAAAACGGGACAATCTCGAGAGGAAGCGGCGTGGTCACCCATACAGTTGATGCAGCGAGGGGATGGAGGTGGACAAGCACCCTCATGGGCATCCCTGCCACACGTAACACATTTGGCCGGATTGGAACAGGACTGGCTGGTGTGATTGAACCGCTGGCACCGATAGCAACGCGTAGGGTTCGGGACGTAAGGGCGAACGGAAATTATCTCATAGCCGGCTTTGATTTTCGATGGCAGTTGACCTTTGTCAAATGTCAAGAAGACAGTGCGGGTTGGAATGATGTTCGTGTCAACCCTTTTCATAACCCTTACGCCCTGGTCAGACAGGTAGTTCTGAATTTCTTCGTCAGACAATCCATCGAGGGAGCGCGTATAAACGACTCCACGCGAGGAATTTAAGGTACGGTGCGGTTCCACCCGGACAGGGAAGGTGTGTAGTAGTGAGGTACGCAGCAATTTTTGTGCCTGGAGGGCACTGACTGTTTCTAACAACAGGGTGCCATTCCGTAATCTGGAACAAGACTTTACAGGACCTGCAATTGCGTCGACACCTTTCTGAATAATGAATGGGTTGACTGTGGAGAAGTCGTGACCTTCGTCAGACCGAGAAACAACAAGGAACTGTGGCAACGATGGAAGAACTGACTGTGGTTGAGAGTGAACTTACGTTTGTGAGCAGACATAGTGGAAGGTGAGGAAACCATTGCAGAAGAATCCCCCATGATTACCGGCGTCTCCGATGGCGCGCTCCTCCCTTGTGGGGGCCCTCTCTGAGGGCACTCCCGCCTTAGGTGATTGTTCACACCTCAGGTCACACCTCCCGACAAACGGACGGAGGGACCAATCGGCACTTTCGGAAGGTATCAGCTCGGGTAATCACCCCTCCCTGGGCCTGGCCGTTACCAGGGGGTACGTACGTGTCCTACCTGTCTACCCGGGGCGGGGAATTACGCGTTACCCTGTCACCGGACACGCACAGGGAGGAAGAAAGAGAAAGGGAAAGGAAAGAAGAGAGGTCTCAAACGCCGCAGCGGAAAAGGTAGAGAGAAGAGGTAAGGAAAAGAGAAGGACAAGGGAAGGATGAAGACTTACAAGCAGGGAAGGAAGGCGAAGAATGTAGTATATTTACAAGCGTCCGTCTCCGGATGTAGGCACAAACCATAACCCCAGAGAAAGGGAAAGAAAGAGCCAGAGGTGAAGAGGGGGGGCGAAGATGGGGGATGGGGAAGGATGCGGAAAGGGAAGGTATGCAGCCCGGAAAGGAAGGAAGGCCACATCAGCTCGGGGTCCCGTGCTCGCTACGCACGTATCCACAAAAGAGTTGTGGATCCCCTGGGGGGCTCTCTATTTGCTAGTGTAGCAGGAAAGGAAATTACTAGTAGTGGTACAGCGTACCCTCTGCCGCGCACCGTACGGTGGTTTGCGGAGTGTCGATGTACATGTAGACCTTATTAAAGATGGTGGAGGAATGGATGGAAGTTCGAATCACACTCTTTTCCTTCAGGTGGATAACTACCGCTAAGAAGCGGAAGAGGCACTGAAAACAATACTGATGCCAGAGTTGATAAATTATTTAATGGGAAGTAAAAGCTGTAGTGGTCGACTTGGCATTTACTAATTATAATACTTTAATTTTATTGGCATTTCAATGCAACATTTGCATACCAAAGAAAGGTATTCAGAGTGACAGCTGCAAGAATGTAATTACATTATTACAAGCATTTATTTTCACAAATAAGTGTCGGACCTCGGCTATAAACGCGTAACAAATGTATATTACAAACACTTGATCTCTTTTCATTGTTATCAATGAAAGAAAATAATAATGAGCTCATTTACAACAAAAAAATATTGAAGGTAGTTACCAGTGTTTGCATTGTGGTTGCTAATAAACTGGCAGGCGGACTTTTATGGGAATGTTGCAGGGAAAATCATTTCTAGGTGAAGGTTTGAGTTGCTGGCGGTGTGGCAGTCCACACGCTGAAGACCTACACATATGGTTACGGTGCTTAGCGTTTGCGCCAGCGATACATGTCCGAGTGGTAGACACGCGTACAAAGTACAGTTCAGGAAATGCACGGGAACTGAAACATGAATCGAATATGTAATGAATAAACAAGCATCACTGTAAAAGAGATATATTGTAGAGACTCAAGTTACACAATGAAGATCTGCAGGTGGTGCAGTACAAAGTCCTTTGGCTACGGATGGCTTTGACATGCACAATGGTAAATCTCTTTATAATAGTTCTGTTGCGTCTGAAGTCGGAGTTGCGCAGATCTGACTGTCCTAACCGTGAGCTGACGTCTCTGAGGTGAGGTAAATACTGAATGGCGATTTACGTCAATGTACTGAGGAGTGTCTCTCCTGGCGTCGCCGTGACGTAGGACTATGTGTGGTGTCACCGCCAGACACCACACTTGCTAGGTGGTAGCCTTTAAATAGGCCGCGGTCCGTTAGTATACGTCGGACCCGCGTGTCGCCACTATCAGTGATCGCAGACAGAGCGCCGCCACACGGCAGGTCTAGAGAGACTTCCTAGCACTCGCCCCAGTTGTACAGCCGACTTTTCTAGCGATGGTTCACTGACAAATTACGCTCTCATTTGCCGAGACGGTAGTTAGCATAGCCTTCAGCTACGTCATTTGCTACGACCTAGCAAGGCGCCATTACCAGTTACTATTGATGCTGTAAAACATGTACCGTCAAGAGCGATGTTCACCAATTATGGATTAAAGTTAAGTATTCCAGAAGATAGTACGTTATTTGCTAGTCTCAATTCCTTGTCCTGTTCCAGACCTCACGCCAGCCTGCGTGAGTTTAAACGCGTGCCTTTCGGCTTCCTTATAGTGGGTTGGCTGTCTTGCCAATCCACAACACTATGACTAGAAGAGTGACGACTACTGGGACTCGACGCCTGCGCCGCCGCACAGGGGCGTGGACCTGTCACCGGCAGGGGTGGACGGCGACCGTTGCAATAGCGACCGCTGATGAACGATCGCTCCACTTGTACTGCCAACTTCGAGCCTTCAAAGATGAGAGCCACTTGTGTGGTATCGATAGTTCAACGATACCACGTCTTCATCTACACTCCTGGAAATGGAAAAAAGAACACATTGACACCGGTGTGTCAGACCCACCATACTTGCTCCGGACACTGCGAGAGGGCTGTACAAGCAATGATCACACGCACGGCACAGCGGACACACCAGGAACCGCGGTGTTGGCCGTCGAATGGCGCTAGCTGCGCAGCATTTGTGCACCGCCGCCGTCAGTGTCAGCCAGTTTGCCGTGGCATACGGAGCTCCATCGCAGTCTTTAACACTGGTAGAATGCCGCGACAGCGTGGACGTGAACCGTATGTGCAGTTGACGGACTTTGAGCGAGGGCGTATAGTGGGCATGCGGGAGGCCGGGTGGACGTACCGCCGAATTGCTCAACACGTGGGGCGTGAGGTCTCCATAGTACATCGATGTTGTCGCCAGTGGTCGGCGGAAGGTGCACGTGCCCGTCGACCTGGGACCGGACCGCAGCGACGCACGGATGCACGCCAAGACCATAGGATCCTACGCAGTGCCGTAGGGGACCGCACCGCCACTTCCCAGCAAATTAGGGACACTGTTGCTCCTGGGGTATCGGCGAGGACCATTCGCAACCGTCTCCATGAAGCTGGGCTACGGTCCCGCACACCGTTAGGCCGTCTTCCGCTCACGCCCCAACATCGTGCAGCCCGCCTCCAGTGGTGTCGCGACAGGCGTGAATGGAGGGACGAATGGAGACGTGTCGTCTTCAGCGATGAGAGTCGCTTCTGCCTTGGTGCCAATGATGGTCGTATGCGTGTTTGGCGCCGTGCAGGTGAGCGCCACAATCAGGACTGCATACGACCGAGGCACACAGGGCCAACACCCGGCGTCATGGTGTGGGGAGCGATCTCCTACACTGGCCGTACACCACTGGTGATCGTCGAGGGGACACTGAATAGTGCACGGTACATCCAAACCGTCATCGAACCTATCGTTCTACCATTCCTAGACCGGCAAGGGAACTTGCTGTTCCAACAGGACAATGCACGTCCGCATGTATCCCGTGCCACCCAACGTGCTCTAGAAGGTGTAAGTCAACTACCCTGGCCAGCAAGATCTCCGGATCTGTCCCCCATTGAGCATGTTTGGGACTGGATGAAGCGTCGTCTCACGCGGTCTGCACGTCCAGCACGAACGCTGGCCCAACTGAGGCGCCAGGTGGAAATGGCATGGCAAGCCGTTCCACAGGACTACATCCAGCATCTCTACGATCATCTCCATGGGAGAATAGCAGCCTGCATTGCTGCGAAAGGTGGCTATGCACGGTACTAGTGCCGACATTGTGCATGCTGTGTTGCCTGTGTCTATGTGCCTATGGTTCTGTCAGTGTGATCATGTGATGTATCTGACCCCAGGAATGTGTCAATAAAGTTTCCCCTTCCTGGGACAATGAATTCACGGTGTTCTTATTTCAATTTCCAGGAGTGTATATGCATGGTGCGTTTCAGAGGTTACGATTCACCACTACTAGCCACTTCCTTTCACATTCTATTCGAAAACAGAGCGAAGGAGAAATTACTGCCTACATCTGTCCGTGAGGATTATGATGATGAGACCCGCACCGCTGTACTAGGCAAGGTCCTAGCGGGGATGGTTTGCCATTGCCTTTCTCCAAGCGTAATAGAGATCATTGATGATGATGACAACGACACAACAACATCGAGTCATCTCGAGGCAGGTGAAAATCCCTGACCGCGCCGGGAATCGAACCCGGGACCCCGTGCTCGGGAAGCGAGAACGCTACCGCGAGACCACAAGCTGCGGACCCCGTACGTGCCTAATTTCTGTTATCTCTGTGGTACTTACGTGAAATGTACCTTGGCAGCAACAGAATCTTTCGACAGCAGCTTCAAAAGTCAGTTCTCTAAACGTCCTCAACAACGTTTCTCGGAAAGAACGCTGCCTTCTCTTCAGGGATTCTCACTTGAGTTCCAAAAGCATCATAATGCTTTCCTGTTGATGTATTATACTGTTAACAAAACAAACATCCCGCCTCTGAATTATTTCGACGTCTTGGTTCAAATGGCTCTGAGCACTATGGGACTTAACATCTGAGGTCATCAGTCCCTTAGAACTACTTAAACCTAACTAACCTAAGGACATCACACACATCCATGCCCGAGGCAGGATTCGAACCTGCGACTGACTGAAACGCCTAGAACCGCTCGGCCACCAGAGGCCGGCATTTCGACGTCTTCCTTTAGCCCGACCTGGTGAGGACCCCAAACACCCCAGCGGTACTCACGAATGCGTGGCACTATCGTTCTATACGCGCGGTTGCCTTTACAGATTACCAACTCATTCCTAAGATTCTCCCAACAAACAGAGGTCGACCACTCACCTTCGCTACTACAATCATTACGTGGTATTCTATTTCTTGACGTTCTATAACGTTACGGCTAGATATTGAATCGACGTGACTGTGTGAAGTAGCACACCACATCTGCTGAATAAGGCGGTGGTCTGGATGTGCCACGCGGTGCGAGTCTTACAGTTGGGTTCATAACTGCAGGGCCAACTTCAGCAGCTGTGACTTTGATAAAGTCAAGTCTCGTCAATTGTCTTATCACATTGTCTACTCTGGTGTCTGCGGCTGCTGTCTCTACTACCGACTCTCGCCGGGATGTGCGCCCTCTGAAGTCTGTAAGTAATGTCTCTTATCCCGGGACATCTTAATATTCTCCACAGCTTTCTCCCTGAGCGTGGTCTTACGCCAGATTGGCCAGCTCATGCTCTTCTTCTGGCCTATCAAACTAGTGGGCAATATCCTTATTAACTATTTTTTACTATCCAGAATTCTCAGGCATAGATACACCACGGAACCGCTAAAGAATCCATCCTGGAAGACATTCAGTCTCTAGGAAAATGTAACGTCGTCCCGCGGACTTACTCGTTTGTCGTCTCTGCCTTTATACAAGACGTGTCCGCAGGAATGGTCTGTAATAAGGGATATAAGTGGAACGATCATTCGAAGCAAAAAAGGCTGATTAACTTAGCCTCTGAAATGCATACATTAAGAGATTTGAGCACTTCTTCATCTTCCATACTGTGAAACAAATCCATTCAGTTCTAAGCTCTCTGCTTTCTGTATCTTGGAGGAGTAGGAGGGACCAAACAAACAAATGACCGGTAGATATGAATGTCCAAATCTTAACAGCTGTAAGTACTTGTTCGCCTACGCTACTATGAAAGGCATCTCTTCCTCTGAACAAGTGCTCATAGCTCTAAACATGCGTATTTTAGAGCCCGTGGTTACTAGATCTCTTTGCTTCGAATTATGAGTCGTAACATATCGTGGAGTATTCACCATTCCTCGTCGGACACTATGTATTTGCCAACATCTACTTTCGCTTCTGCTTGACAATATGTCAAGCACACTCTTCAGACATACCTGTAGCGGGTGGAGGAAAGCCCTAGGGCGTCCCTTTGGTGTGGGGTATTCCTAGCCCTGGTATAAGGCGGCTACTTTATCTGGGCTGCCTGTTGAGGGTCTCATCTGGCCAATACTTTGGAGGTATATGGATCGAGCTGGCACGTAGGTCATTGAGCTAACGAGGGCGCCCGGCAGGGTTCATCTATGGAGAAAGAAACAGCACTCGACATCTAACACTCTCCCTCCGCCCCACCCTTCAGCCTAACTGATTAAGAGATTGGAAGTTTAGCACCACAACCACACAACAAGTATTGCAGACAAGGGAAAGTCCAGCGCTGATCATATAAATATAAAAAAATTTCAAAACTTTTTCTTATTATTTCATAGCGATTGCAATCACAGAGTGATCACCTTCAGTGTGAGACGAAGCCAAGTGGACTTATAACCGTACACAAAATAAGGTGTTTCAGAAGTGCCGCTCAATAATTCACACATGGAAACTACAGGCCAAAAGTAACTAAAAATCTCGTATTAACATAGGTCCGCAAATCAACCGTTGCCAAGGTATCACATTAATTCGAGTTGGGAACAAACTGTAAACTCCCCTGTATACCGCGGTACTTACGTTGGTATCTCCAGGCTTGGGATCGACTATCTGTTTACGGATGCGCAACTACTTCCCTCTCCCCCTCCGTGCACTGTGGCTTACCACACAATCAGTTACGAACGTGAAGGTACCATGGGAAGAGGTTACACCAATGAAGATTACGCAGACATGCACTTCGTGTATGGCGAATGGCAGTGCCCTTGATGCTGCACTATTGTTTGGAGAAGCATTTCCTCTCCGGAGGCAGACCGACAGGTGTACATTTATCCGGTTACATCCGCGCCTTAAGGAAATCCACAGTTTCGCATACCATGTACGAGAAGATCGACCCAGATCGATAACATCTGATGTTGTGGGAAAGTGTTACGCATAGTACATTAACGTACCTTCAACAAGGAGGATTGCTAGCCAAGAGCGTGTCCTGAGTCACAGCAATGCGTGGCGGGTTTTACATCGGCAAGTGCTCTTTCCATATTATCTCCAGCGAGTGCAAGCCTTCAACGGTGCAGACTTCTCTCCTACTGTGAATTTCTGCCAATGGATGCAACAACAGTGTACCCTGAATCCCCTGTTTGTAGGTAGTATTCTGTTCACGGATGAGGCTGGTTATACCCGCGACGGAATTTTTAACTACGAGAACTGGCTCTTTTGGGTCGATGTCAGTCCTAATGTAACACACGCTTCACGACATCAGCAGCATTATTTATTTATCTGGGCAGGACTGCTCGGAGACCGCATAACAACCACATCTCCTACCATAGAGACTAACCACACAGCAGTACATGCGGTTTCTGTGGACTGTACTTCCAGAGTGTATGACTATGTCCCATTGAATCAACGCCTGAACATGTGGTTCATGAATGACGGTGCTCCTGCACATTTTCATTTACGATTGTTCCGGCTTCTATCTCGGACGTATGGTGACCATTGGATAGGTAGAAGGCGGCCTCGAAGATCTCCGGATTTGAATCCCATGGATTTCTGCGTGTGGGGTCATGTCGAAAGCCTGGTCAACTCTTTAGGAACTAAGCTCTCGGACTGAAGCAGACTTGCAACATTTGAAAAATTCCCCTGGGCTGCCTGAGATGATTCGCGATTCAAAGGCGAGTTCAATGTTGCATTCAGACGTATGGACAACATTTCGAACATCTCCTTTAAAGTTTAGAGGTACCATGTGTTCCTAGACACTGATGAACCGCAACAGAAAATGTGTTGTATCTCGACAATCGTTTGTTTGTGGACACATTTTAAATGGAGCTTTTTAGTTACTTTTGGCCTGTACTTCCCATGTCTGAATTATTGGCGATCACTTCTGAAACACCCCGTGTAACTTCAAGCATAAGTGTTTATAATGAAGAACATGTCATGTTTGAAGTTATATTTTGTACATGACAATGAGTCCATTGGACTTAGTACTGCACTGGAATGATCACTCTGTAATTGCTTGCGATATGCAAAAATAGAAAAACAATTTCAAATTCATACCTCCGAGACCGGTTTCCCTTGTTAACAAAATTGTTTTAAGGGCTAAAGCAGTTACAGAGTAAGGAATGCTTTCTAGCTGAGACATTCTTTACAGTAAAAGTGAGAAGGCCTGGAACTTAACGGGCATCTGTAGAACGAATAATAGTACAGTATGATGAGAGAAATAATTAGGAAAGTAGGTGGGTGCGGCCAGTCGAGTGTATACTACGTCTCTGCGTGCAACACGTTTGTTCCTCTCAGAGCTGTCCCACCTCTGATCAGTTATACAAATTAAAGATGGGAACAGCACCTAATATTCATTGGACTGTTACCGGTAAAACGGAAAATAGTGTGTGGTAGAAGAAAGGCTAACTACATCTAGAAGCAATTAAAACAGATTAAATGTGGTGTGACCAAGATAACTGGAAAGGGAGGTAAGATCGTCTGCCAGACCTGGCATGCAAATCCAACTATTCTGACCGCGTACCAAAAGTAGTTCAAACCCCTATATGTGAGAACAAAGAACCAATTCAACGGCCTAGAATCCTCCAGCAACAGTAAACGCAAGGAATCTGGAAGACCGTGCTTATCAGGGAGAACGAGGAGGAGGGGGCATTCTACCAGTATGTGAGCTGTTGTCTGTAAGACACGGCAATCACGACATAGGGCGGCTTATTACATAAGCCTACGAGTTAACCTGGTGCGACAGATACGGAGGCGGCATCGGACGTTGGATTCCTTTTAGCAGGAGCGAAAGGATAAACGTCATGCAGCAGTCTTGAAAGTGCTGAGTTTATTAAAGAGGCTGTAGCTCGTGAGATGTTGTTCCGAGTGAGAAGTGCACCCAAAAATCCTCACCTGCCATTTCCCAAATCTAATGTTGAACAAGTAATTGCTTCTCTAGCCAAATGATTGGCCCATTCATTTTCTAGGAGACATTCATGTCTTCGGATCCGGAGATAGACATTTGAGCAGGCAGTACGACTGAGGTTAGAAAGAAGAGCAAGAATAGCAGATATGAGAGGATGAAGTGAGTAACATAGATCAGTAGCCTGGAAACTTCTCAGTGAGTCACTACAATTCAAAATGCGGAGGAAGGAGGTCAAGGATCAGTTAATGACTATCACCTTCACCGTAAAAAGCACTACCGGTTCTTGGCAACAAATATTGTTCCTGACCGATCGGAGACTAAAAGCGTATCCCATCCTATTCACGGTTTTAGAGTCATCAGTGTAAATGATGGCATTACCGTGGTACTCCTGTAGAACTGAGAGGACCAGTCATCGAATGATCATGATTAGGGGGCGGTGGGGTGGGGGGGCAGGGACCGTAGCATTACCTTCTTGAAATTGTCAGATCCTTCTTCGTTGTCTGGGTTGTAACAAGGGGGAGCGGGGGGGGGGGGGGGGGGGGGAAGGGAGCAGAACACTGGGAGCACGTTCTAAATCTACTAGGTCGAGATCTCGGCAGAGGGCCTCGGGGCGAATTCTCACTGGTAGTTCAGCCATGCCGGGCTCCGTCTTTAGACTCCCGCCCCGCGCGTCTAGCAGCTCGGAGCTCGTGTCGCCAGGGGGCGTGGTGGAGTGGTGGAGTGGCGCTAGGCGGCAAGGAGCGGCAGCGGATCGCACAGGCTGTAGGTATTTTGGAGCCGAACCGGAGGGTGAGCCGCACAGGGCCCCGTTGGCGGTATGAGCCGTTCGGGCGAACTTGGCGTACCATATAGTTATTAATAGCCCTTGCCACGTTTTAGCTATTTAATAGTTTGGGCACGGTTGTTACCAAAAGCCTGAACATTTGTGTGGTCTTGGCTGTTGGAATTCGCTGTTGGTTCTTCTCGGGAGAAGTCACGTTATGCAAGTAGCTTTCTGAACCAATAAAATGCCTGTTTTGAGTCGTGTTGAGCGCCTAACACCTTGTGGCGTTGCCTCGAAAAGGGTTAGGGTAACTTATAGCAACTGAAGACACTTGTTATTGCAATCCAATTCCCCACGTTCAGCAGTGGATTCGATCATTTGGTAATCCTGTACATTGTTTTCAGTGCGACCATATTTGGCCTTACGCCAAGTTCTTGACGAGGATCTACATCTACATTCATACTCCGCAAGCCAACTGACGGTGTGTGGCGGAGGCGGAGGATCATCTGAAGTGTCCGTTTATCTTCTCAAGTACTGTGGAGTCTGGTTTGTATTAAGTGAGAACGTTATTGGAATTCTGACGCTGTCTTAGTCTGTTTCAATTTGCTACTGTTGTAGCTCGGTTTGTCTATTTTGGACCTGGACCCACTGCGTGCTCATCTCGTTATGGCTGTTAACACCACGAACCAACAGAAAATTCAAACAGCCAAGACCGCGCCAGTGTTCCGTGTTTTGAAAATACCCATGCCCATAGCTATTAAATGGCCAACAGTTTAAAGAGCTGCCAATCACTCCATGGTACGTCAAGTTCACCAGAACGGCAATTACCACGCACGGGCACTGCGCGGCTCAACCTCCGGTCCGGCTTCAAAATATAAACAGCCCGTGCGTTTCGCTGCGTCCCCTCGCCGGCCAGCGCGGCTCCTCCACGCCACCTGGCGCCACAAGCTCCGAGCTTCTGTAAATCGGCTTCATTGGATACACCACCACCGGCTACCCATGGGCTGCCTTCTTCAAGTTATGTAAACAACTGTTTCAAATTTGTATGAGAACTGTATACATTTTGATGTTTGGGGCTTTGTTGAGCCAACTGCTCTTGTTGGACAGTGTCGATCCCTGTTAGGAGGCCACATGCTAGTCGGTTGTATATCGCACGTGTCATTAAGATGTCATCCTGATTTCTCAATATATAGCACACTGATGATAACCAACTGTCACATTTGAGGTTCACAGGGTGCAGCAATGCAAAAGGGTGTAAAACTATTTAGTGTTACTATGCTCTTAAGGTTGCTTATATGTTCCTTCACTAGCCATTTGTGAGCTGAAGAGTACAAGAAATTTATTCCTTGTCTCAGGCCTAGTTACAGCTAACTACATTTAATTGTTCCTTATTTAAATATTTTAATGATGTGACCATTTTTCACCTTTTATTTACTTATTTTTTACATATTTACCTTTTGCTACAAGTTGGTTCTCAGCACTAATGACTGATTCTCTTGCTTTCCAAATTTCGTTCTTGAGGCCTTATGCACACACTTTCACTTACTTAACCACTTCAGTGTTTCCTAGGGTATACCTTAAGAGACTTCCTACAGTGTATCTGAAGGCAGCTGTATCAGTCTGAGCACATTCATTCTCTTGTTAATTATTTAACTGCTCACTGGGACGGGATTTAAGGGAAATTGCTCTGTCTGCCTGAAGGCATTTCTATAAATTTATGCACCATTTTCCTTTATTAAACTTTAGAGCTGCCCTTGGAGGTGTATTTTACGCATTTCTTTTTCTTAGTTGTCTCGAGGCAGCTGCAAGTTACTCATTGTACCGGTATAGCTCTTAAGGTTTTAATCTTTTGAGATGAGCTATACTTCTACGTTGTCTTTAAGAGCCATCTGTCTCCAAATATTAATTATTTGTTCATCTATTTTTCTGAGTTGTCCTGTGTAAAGGAGGAAATTTTGAGTCTCAAGTCTAAGAACTGCTATCACACACAGCTTTTGTCTATAACTACTACCTTGTTTGAATCCTCACTAAATTAAGGTGTGTAATTTCTTAAATTTAGAAGTTTATAGTGTTCTTCGTAATCCTGTTAATTTGTCTAATATTGGTTATTTTTCTTAAACAAATACGTTTCAATAAACAATGGCGAATCACGTGACCCCAGTCCGTCCAGTTGTTCCACTTAATTTCGTGTTTGCCCAGCCGAGGGCGAGTGTTATGTGGTCAATGGTCTTCACATGAAAAAAAGAATTGGATGGTGATTACATAAGTCAGAGTTGGTAGCGTAGAAAGTTAAGAGGAAGAAAAGTTAAGAGGTTGGTTCAAATGGCTCTGAGCACTATGGGACTCAACTGCTGAGGTCATTAGTCCCCTAGAACTTAGAACTAGTTAAACCTAACTAACCTAAGGACATCACAAACATCCATGCCCGAGGCAGGATTCGAACCTGCGACCGTAGCGGTCTTGCGGTTCCAGACTGCAGCGCCTTTAACCGCACGGCCACTTCGGCCGGCAAAAGTTAAGAGGAAGACCCCCACTTCGGCGAGGAGACACCTGGGCCTGGTTTACTCCACAATGATGGATTTTGTCCTGTAATTTCACAATTGAAGATACTGCGGAGCCATAGACGTCGTATCCATAGCCTAATTATTGTAAGACCAGGGTACGGTGCTGATAGAGAGGTGTAAACAAGGTAGCAAAGAGCTTTAAATTGCCGCAAACAGCTAGGCTTTAGTCAATGAACATTGGGCAGGCATGCCAGCTTTTTATCAAAGAGGAGTTCCAAAGCTCTGGTATGTGCAACAACTTCTATACTCTGGGTACCGAAGTAGAATTCTGGATAGGAACAGACCGTGGTATGATAACAGAAATGGTTGATTTGCTTTCTTGAAATGGTTCAAATGGCTCTGAGCACTATGGGACTTAACTCCTGAGGTCATCAGTCCCCTAGAAGTTAGAACTGCTAAAACCTAACTAAGGAAATCACACACATCCATGTCCGAGGCAGGATTCGAACCTGCGACCGTAGCGGTCGCGCGGTTCCAGACTGTAGCTCCTGGATCCGCTCGGCTACACCGGCCGGCTTGCTTTTTACACGGGACAGAGGAAGCCACGAGAGATGATCCAAGCAGAGGCTATTCAGATGGTGTCTAGGAGTGATTTTCAGCGAAATGCATAAGTCGCAAACATAAAGCGCAAGTATAACCACGGGTATGACTTAGGTCAGTAGCTCATTTATGGCAAAGAGTGAAACTCTCAACATGGAACCCTACATCACGCCATTCTCCTTCGACCCATTAAGGTCTGTTGTGCCGACTCGAAACCGAAACAGATATGGCGTAAAAACAGACAAAAACTCTGTAGGGAGCCTCGAAAGCACCAGTGAGTGAGGTTAAGTAAAATGTGATGGCCTTATGTAGGTAAAAATCACTCAGTGAGATGATGGTGTATGGGAAAAGCCTGACGGATTGCTGTTTCCATCCTGACTGGCGATTATGGACCGATTCTCCCGCAAACCACACTGATAGACAAATTTCTCTAATTTCTGGAGTCTAGCATCCTTTCAAGCGATTTGCAGAGCTTTTTGGCGAGGCTGCTCGGTCAGTGCCTGACGATAGTTACCAGGTTTAGGGACTGAGACTGTGTCACTCTCCGGTCTCTCAGTTGTAAACAGCTAAATACGGTACTCTGAGTAACCTTGAGATGTTGGATCTGTTGTGGGTTGGCAGGAGAGCCAACACCTTAATAATAGAGGAAGCCGACAGGCACGCGTTTTAGCTCACGCAGGCTGGCGTGAGGTCTGGAACAGGACAAGGAAATTAGAATTTAGAAAAACGGACGTAGCTGGTGGAATACTTAACTTTAATCCATTAATGATGAACGTCGGTCTGACGGTACATTAATCACAAGATCTATAGGAACTGATAAGGGCGCCTTGCTAGGTCGTAGCAAATGACGTAGCTGAAGGCTATGCTAACTATCGTCTCGGCAAATGAGAGCGTAATTTGTCAGTGAACCATCGCTAGCAAAGTCGGTTGTACAACTGAGTCGAGTGCTAGGAAGTCTCTCTAGACCTGCCGTGTGGCGGCGCTCGGTCTGCGATCACTGATAGTGGCGACACGCGGGTCCGACGTATACTAACGGACTGCGGCCGATTTAAAGGTTACCACCTAGCAAGTGTGGTGTCTGGCGGTGACACCACAGGATCACCTGCCTTATGAATCGAATCAGGACCTGGGGCTATATCGTGTTATGACTGAAAGGCCTGAGTAATTTTTAATCAGTGAAAGGCTTATTATACAGTTCATCATGCCTCAGGTGAAAAATCGGGAGATATCTCCAACTTGTCTACTGTTTGTTCGAATGGTAGCCAGATACAAAGAGAAAGCAAACGCTGTCGCAAAGTGTGTTCTTATTAAGAAATGACACACTGGTAAGAAAAGCACCATGAAGGAGAAGACGCTGAACAAATGCTGATCTTCGGCGGCTCATTAGACTTCAGAGCAATGACGACACTTAGTATAAACTGGCATACGTTATCAAGGAGACGTAGGGACCGCACACGTGGTCTACGCGTAGCGTCCTTGACTAGTAATCAAAACGTCCTCGGGTCGTGGGTTCACACTTCGACACTGTTTAATTTTTGAATAATAAACATCAGAATTTATGATTAATTCCGGCATAAAAAGTCTGAAAACGGTCTTCTCAAAGAGTGCGTAGGAGCGGACAGAGATTCAGAGCACACTCTTGCCCTTGAGCTCAAAAATACCCCTAAATGGCGAAAGAGTCGGCAATGATCAGTGGTGCGAGGTTGGAGAAGGCAATAAAAACCACTGCGTAAAGAAACGCAAACTGTATCCACACCACATGTGGCTTGCTAAAAAAATGGATCAAATGGCTATGAGCACTATGGGACTTAACTTCTGAGGTCATCAGTCCCCTAGAACGTAGAACTGCTTAAACCTAACCAACCTAAGGACATCACACACACCCATACCCGAGGCAGGATTCGAACCTGCGACCGTAGCAGCAGCGCGGTTCCGGACTGAAGCGCCTAGAACTGCTTTTTTTTAATCTCATTTTGTTCGCTTTTGTTCGTTGCATCTGCTCGGGGCAGACGTACTAAGACATCCGCTTAAGTTCGTTGTTGATCGATTAGCTCAGTTTTTTGTTACAGAGGACTGCTAACCCTCTGACATAACACGCTGAGCTAACGTTCCGGCGTTCCGCTCCGCCACATCGGCCGGCTGTGGCTTGCAATTGAAAAACTGTCATGATGATCTCTCCATTGGCAGAAAATGTCTGAATACACCCTCATTCGGATCTCCAGCAGGGGATTTCGAAAAGGAAGATAACCATGAGAAAGAGTTTGAAAAACCAACGAAAGGGTAAGGTCTACGAGTCGTGGCATTGGATGTCAGAAGCTTGAACGTGGCATGGGAGCTATAAAATATGAAAAGAGTGATGCTAAGGCTCAATCTAGATCTAGTGGGGGGTTATGAAAGTGAAAGGGAAAGAAGACATGGATTCCTGGTGAGTATAGGGTAATGTCAACAGCAGAAGAAAACCGTTTAACGGGAGTAGGATCAGGTCTGAATAGGAAGATAGACTGAGGGACAGGGTCGTTCCCATCAGACTCGACAGCAAACCAACACCGACAACGATATTCGCAAGCAGAGAATGAAGAGACAGATAAAGTGTATAAGGAAACTGAATGGGTAATTCTGTACGTAAAGCGTGATAAAAATATAACACTCAGGTGGACTGTAATGCGGTTGTAGAGGAGGGAGGGTTACAGGCGAATATGAGCTTGGTAGTACGAAAGAAAGAGGAGAAAGACTGGGTTCTGCAATAAACGTTAGTAACAGCGAATACTCTGTCCAAGAATCACAAGAGGCTGGAAGATACGGGAAAATTTCAATGAACTTACATCATGGTCAGGCGGAGATTCCAAAATCAGATGTTAGATTGTAATGCGTAGACAGGAGCAGATATAGACTCATATCACAAGTCAGTAGTGATCAAGAGTAGGCTGACGTTTGAGAGATTACTCAGGAAAAATCAGTGCGCAAGGAAGATGGGTACGGAAATACATAAATGAAGAGACACATGTGAAGTTCTCTGAGGTTATAGATACTGAGATAACGAATAGCTCAGTAGGCAATTCACTTTGATGAAGAAGAATGGGCATATCTAAAATGGACCATCATAGGAGTTGGGAAGAAACCGTAGGTACAAGGAAGACAACTCTGAGGAAATCACATGTAACACATGAAATACTTCAGGTGATCGACGAAAGAAGGAAGCACAAAAATATTCGAGAAAGTTCAGGAATACAGAAATATAAGTCACTCAGGAATGAAATAAATAGAAAGTGCAAGGCAGCTAAGGCGAAATGGCTACATGAAAAATGTGAAGAAATCCAAAAAAAGATCATTATTGGGAGGACAGACTCAGCATATAGAAAAGTAAAAGCCACCTTCGGTGAAATTAAGAGAAGGGAGGTAACATTAAGAGTGTAAAGGTAACACCACTGTTAAATGAAGGGGAGATATCAGATGGTTGGAAAGTGTACAATGAAGACCTCTACGAGTAGGAAGACATGCTGATGCCGTGGTAGAAGAAGAAACAGGATTCGACGGGAGGAGACAGGGGATCCAGTGTAACAATCAGAATTTAACACAGGTTTGGAAAACTTAGGATAAGGCAAAATGGGTAGATCACCATCCATTAGAATTTCTAAAATAACTGGGATAAGTGACAACAAAACGACTTTCACATCGATGTGTAGAATGTATGAGACTATCGATTTACGATCAGGCTTTCGGAAATACATCATCGACGCAGTTCCCAAGATTGCGACAGCTGAATACTGTGAGAATTATCGCAGAACCAACTTGACAGTAGAAACATCTAAGTTGCTGACAACATTAATCCATAGAAAAATGGAAAAGAAAATTGCAGATTTCTTAGATGACTATCAGTTTGGCCTTAGGAAAGGTAAAAGCAACATCGAGGCAGTTCTGACGTTGCGGTTGATAGTGGAAGCAAGACTGAAGAAAAGTAAAGTCACGAGCATTGGATTTGTTCACTTGGAAAAAGCGTTCGACAATTTAAAATAGTACAAGATGTTCGATATACTGAGAAAAATAGGGGTAAGCTACAGGGAAAGACGGGTAGTACACCATATCCACAAGAGCCTACAGGGAACAATAACAGTGGAAGAGCAAGAACGAAGAGCTCGGATTAAAAAAGGTGTACGACAGGGATGTAGTCTTTCGTCCCTACTGTTCAGTCTACATATCGAAGAAGCAATAAAGGAAATAAAAGTAAGTTTGAAGAGTGGGATTTAAATTCAGGGTGAAAGGATATCAGTGATAAGATTATCTGATGACATGCACTATGTGATGAAAAGTATCCGGACACCGCCAAAAACACACGTTTTTCATATTAGGTGCATTGTGCTGCCACCTACTGCCAGGTACTCCATATAAGCGACCTCAGTAGTCATTAGAAATCGTGAGAAAGCACAAAGAAGCGTTCCACGTAACTCACGGACTTTGAACGTGGTCAGGTGAATGGGCGTACGTCTGTACGCGAGATTGTCACACTCCTAAACATCCCTAGTTCCACTGTTTCCGATATGATAGTGAAATGGGAACATGAAGCGACCCGTACAGCACAAATGCGTGCAGACTAACCTCGTCTGTTGACTGAAGAAATCGCCGACAGTTGAAGAGGGTCGTAGTGTGTAATAGGCAAACATCTACACAGCCCATCACCCAGGAATTCCTAACTGCATCAGGATCCACTGCAAGTACTATGACAGTTAGGCGGGAGATGAGAAACCTTCAATTTCATGGTCGAGCGGCTGCTAATAAACCACACGTCACGCCGGTAAATGCCAAACGACCCCTTGGTTGGTGTAATGAACCTAAGCACTGGACGATTGAACAGTGGAAAAACGTTGTGTGGGGGTGATGAATCACGGTACAAAAAATGGTTCAAAAATGGTTCAAATGGCTCTGAGTACTATGGGACTTAACATCTATGGTCATCAGTCCCCTAGAACTTAGAACTACTTAAACCTAACTAACCTAAGGACATCACACACATCCATGCCCGAGGCAGGATTCGAACCTGCGACCGTAGCGGTCTCCTGGTTTTCATGGAGGGGGCTTGCACACCTTGTTGTTTTGCGTGACACTATCACAGCACAGACCTACATTGTTTTAAGTACCTTCTTGCTTACCATTGTTGTAGAGTAATCAGGGGATGCCGATTGAATCTTTCAACACGATCGAGCACCTTTTCATAATGCACGGCCTGTGTCGGACTGGTTACATGACAATAACATCCCTGTAATGGAGTGGCCTACACAGTGTCCTGACCTGAAAGCTACAGAACACCTTCGAGATGTTTTGCAACGCCGACTTCGTGCCAGGCCTCACCGACCGACATTGATACCTCTCCTCAGTGCAGCACTCCGTGGAGAATGGGCTGCCATTCGGGCACCTGATTGAACGTATGCCTGCGAGAGTGGAAGCTGTCATCAAAGCTAAGGGTGGCTCAACACCATATTAAATTCTAGCAATACCGATGGAGGGCTCCACGAACTTTAGTCATTTTCAGCCAGGTGTCCGGATCAAATAGTGTAGCTGTGGTCAGTGAAAGTGAAGAAAAATTACAGGCCGTGTTGAATGGGATGACTAGTCTAATCGGTTCAGAATATGCATTGAGAGTAAATCTAAGAAAGATGAAATTAATGAGAAGCTATGAGAACAGGGAGAAACTTAAAATCAGGTTTGGTAAAGTGGGCAGAAAAATAACCCACGACGATCGAAGCAATGACATACAAAGCAGACTAGCATAGGCAAAAAGGTGATTCCTGGCCAAGAGAAGACTACTGGTATCAAATGTAGGCCCTAGTTTGAGGAATAGATTTCCAAGAGCTGACGGTAGGAGAAGAAAATTGAATGCAAGTGAATGAGGGACAGACGGAGAAACGAAATATCGGGAAATAAAGGTTTTTGAGACGTCGCGTCGATATTCAGGTGGGTTCATAAGAGAGGAAATAAGTAATCCATAGAATCGGCGAGGTGATGGGTATGTGGAAAACCATAACAAGAAGAAGGGACAGGACGAAAGAACATATGACAAAACATCAAGGGAGGTCAGAGACTGGAATATATCCAATATTTCGAACAAATAATTAAGGACATTGGTTTCAAGTGCTACTATCAGATGAAGAGGACACCAGAGGGCAATTGTCGGCGGGCGCACGAAACCTGTCAGAAGGCTTGACTGATGATTGACGACCTGAAGGAAGTAGGATAGCAAACATATTTAGAACAATGGCGTTTATCCAAGACGGCTTGGTAGAACACAGTGCTTCCAGATACCAAAGAAGCTATACAATGCACGGAGGCATATTAAGATCAAGTACGTTGAAAAGTGAGATGGTCGGGCAGTGGATGGGTTGGTAGATGTCAAATTACATTTTAATTAATAAGAGCAAATTTTTATTTCTCAAAACAACATATTGCCTCCCTCTATTATATTTGGAAATTTGTGGTATGTTCCTACGGGACCGAACTGCTAAGCCATCGGTCCCTAGGCTTGCACACTGCTTAATCTAACTTAAACTAACTTACGCTAAGGACACACATTAATTTTCTGAGCCAGTTTCGGTTGAAATAATGCGGAATTCGTTGTCAAACATCGTAGAACGTTCTTGCTTCAGCCCCTACAATGTCATGAAAGTCCGATAGGTGGTGGCGCAATACGTAGCGTTCAAAATAAGTCTCTAAAGAAGATGGATTCTTTTGGCGGGAAATCAGAGCATCACATATAAAGAAAGGGGGTTGCAAAATGTCTACGGAGACCTGGCACTGAACAAAAGCACGATAAATCGTTGGGCGAGGCGTCTGTCACCATCGCAACAATATCACGCGAATCAGTCTCATCTCCCGTTTGCCGGGCGGCCACATACATCTGTGACTCCAACAATATTGGGACGTGGACATTCCCAGTCGAGGTGATCGGTGGATCACAAATACCTCGCTGCACAACTGGACGTCTCTGCTGGGAGTGCTGACACACTCGTCCACTAGTTAGGATACTCAAAGATATGTACCCCCTTCGTTCTCACACCAAACACAAGACTATAATGTGCAATGAACGAACGTCGACACAAGTGCCCGCATGCGTCGCTGCGAAATGGAAACAAAACGACAATGCATGAAGTTGCGCCACACCGCCTTTCCTCCAAAGAAAATGTTCAAAGTCACACCCTCAGCTGGTAAAGTCTTGGCCACGACTTCCGGAACTGTGAAGGAGTTATTCTGTTCGATGTCCTCCTTCATGCTGCAACGATTAACTGCGAACTGTACTGTGCCACCGTCAGGAAATTGAAGTAACGACTTCTGCGTGTTAGTCGCCACAAAAAAGCTAACTAACTTTTCCTTTTCCATGAAAACGCAAGGCCTCACACAAGTCTGCGCACTCTGTGAGGAGCTCACAAAACTTCGTTGGACTGTTCTTCCTCATCCACCCTACAGTCCGGACTACGCACATGCGGACTTCGATCTGTCTGTCCCAATGAAGGATGCACATTGCGGCAAGTAGTATGTGGATGATGGGGAGGTTATTGATGCAGAGACAAGTTGATTCCGACGTCGACCTATTGAGTGTTACAACGCCATGTAACACCAATTACAGAAACCCTAATAAACAACCCTTTGTTGTAAAAGAAGTAGGAAAATCAGTCATCCTGACAGCGACGGCAGCTACTGACGACAAAATTTACACTTGTGATAATATGATCAACAAGAATGTCGTGTGAATAATAATATTTATCATGAAATAGAGACTGAATGAAAGAATGTGATAGGACACGCAACAAAAACATCAAAGAAAGAATTGCAAAATAATTAATAACGAAGGTTAAATCCCAGATGGTAAACTAGCCAAAGTTAACATTTACCATAGAAGAGAGTTGTTGCCGCATCGAAAAGGAAGTTCTATATTATTACAATGTAACTCGGAAATGGAAATGTTAGCTTCAGTTGCTATCTAGTCGCTCTTAAGTACTATTGCGATCGTAGCATGCATGTAAGCGCTACTAGATTGTTTTAAGTTAATCGGAAGTTTGAAAGTTTTGCGATATAGACTAAAGCATCACTGAGAAGTCATACTAAAGCAAAGTCATCTTTACCGTTAGCAAGATAACGGGATACGGAGATTTGCGACGAAGTAAAATCCTGTGAGATATTTGATTGGACTTAGCCTCCGTGATACTGAATATGCGCGAACATTCAAGGACATTGAAAAAGAAATATTGCCGACAGGAAAAAAATAATTATTTGTCTTGAGTAGGTAACATACAAACGCCAACACGAAGAACGTACAATTTCACCGAGTTGTCAGAAGTTGTCGTCAACGACACTATTACTGATGTAAACGGAAGCAATTCCCTAAGTGAGAAATCCGTGTGCGTGCTCAGCATAGCGACAATTAATTACAATGAACCATAAAATTGGATTCAAACTTTAGTTTTTCGTGTCACCTACATAACTCAATAGACATTATCATGTGTATTAGTGAAAATTAATTGAATATTAGAATATTATTAAGTGAAAAGTGAATTCATGATTATTTAACAGTGAAAAAAATCATCGATTTGTCCCAAGATTACGACGCATTCTGAATATTGTTAAGTATATGTTGTCCCTGGAATCATGTCGTGTAGTTATTGAAAGCGCGACGTAGCGACGTCTTGATGACGGAATAACAATTCATTAACTTAACATCCTCGCAATTCTATAATGTGGCCACGACTTGGGTGATGGATTGAAGATTCAAGACTTTATATTATTAATATTCAACAACCATTGTCTAACCGGGCATAATAAAAAGAAGAACTACAGTTAGCCAGATCGCGCAAGCTGAAAAGTGTCGCGGACTCACAACAAAAGAAAACCACGCGAGCAGTTTGTGTTCTCTTACTAGTTACAAGGTGGCGTTGTCGTGAGCGACGGACGCCGTTCCACGTCATACTGACTGGAACAACCATCACCACTGAGTCGTTTGAACTCTAAGGAGACGCAGACGCCACAGTGGGTAAGGTGGCGTAAGGCCAGTAAGGTGCATAAGGCCGTGGAATTGAACGGAAATCATGTTGAATGTGGTGTTGTAGCATAAAAAGTGGGGAATAATATGGTGTACTGGAACCCTGAATAAAACCGACCTGCTTTCAGAAAAAAGTGTTGCATTACTTGTTGAACGCCCCTCGTAAATTACCCGATGGATACCTTATTCTTCCATCTCCCTCTGAGAATAAAGACAGAATTTTTTTAGTCAGTGTTTCGACTACCTTGCTGCATTTTTCCCCAGTCAGGTATGTGCCCATCCTTTCATATCTACGTACGTATTATACCCAGATTCCCCTATAATCTGTTTCTCATTTTCTGGACTTGGCCTCCTCGTACAATTTTCCCTTTGAGCTATTCCTTCCGGGAACTGATTAAGTACGTCTGAACGTCAGAACCTTGTAACTTTTGCCTCTTCCGGTGACTGCTTTATCAGAATTGTATCTTCACTAATCTTTATTGATTATTCATGCATAAACATGATTAAAAGAAGATCAGTGCATGTTGTCACGGATTAGTTTATTAAGGGTTATTGTTTGACGAACAAAAATTGTGAAGTCAACAAATAGCCGTCATAATGTAAACCTAGGAATTCAGTTCCTATGAACTCAACGAAATAAATCATTCGTAACGTCATTGTGTGAGGGATCGTATTGCACCATCCCACATGGTACTAATAAGCTAGGAATCAGTCTTGTGTAAAAGCTAATTTTATTAATAAAGGCAATACATTTCACTTTATTACTCTTTTATTACTCTTCGATTATGTGTTTATTTCTTATTCTCATTTCTGACTATGTCGCTCTTGAGCGCAGGAACTATGAAGAGAAAAGACAGTGCTGAAATCAGACCAAAACTCTTCTCTTTGTGTGAGATAACTATGTACACGGTACTCTTCTAAGCTTGTTGGGAGTGCAGTAGAGTAATCGAAATTATACTACCGTTCTACCCAGTAACAACTGGATGCCCTAGTTTACACGTCAGAGGGAAACACAGAACTCTAGCTGAGCCTGTGACTAACTCTCTTACTATATACAGTAATATACGGCTATCAGATTTATTAGCAAAAAGGAAAACTCTGGAAATTTATGTCCAACAGAGAACCTCCGCCGATCTAACCGTAAATAGCCCAATGCGGACGGATCGACTACAGAGTCATCATAAGCCAATAGTGTCATTTGGATGCGGTATGGAGTGGCGTGCGGTCGTAGCTCAGTCTCGCTACCGTTGTCGAGTATGCAGACATTGGAGTGGCTGGTTCTCCTTTAAGTAGATCATCAGTTGGCACCACAAGGCATAGTGAGCCCTGGTCCAGCCCACTCATCAAGGATAAATGCGTTGTAGCATAAGCAACGGAACTCGGTTCTCTGAATGACAGTCATCTACACTGATGTCACAGCTAGGAAGGCGGACGTCCCGTAGACAAAATTCATACATAATTGACAATGCGCTGTTAGTGAAGGAAAAAAATACCACACAGATTTGAAACATCTTCCACAATAATATAATGCAAAATTAATACATTCAAAGAGTCTGAGATGAACCACTATGTCGACACTGCACTCGCTGAGTATTTGGAGTTACAGATCTATCATACAGATGCATTAATAAAGTTGTAAAAACGTGCTTTTACAATGAAACGGTAAGGGAAAATATTCTAGTTTATAAAGCAGCGATGTTTTTGCTACGAACTGTGATGTATATTGATTTAAATCGTGTACGATAGTTGATCAACAAGCAGTGTAGTGAAGATAAACTTTGCGATTACAATTTACATTATAGATTGCGTGTCACCTATTCTGTTTCAAATTTTTGTATGACCTCATCCGGAGTTTGTTTACTGTAAGCCTATTTTCTTTTCGTTTGTTTCCGTTAATGGAGGATGTATAATTAAAGATCATGCAGATATAAATGAACAACGTAGAAGGGTATTTGCTTTATTTTATAATATAAGCCATTCCAAAATTTGTGACAGATACTTGTACTTAACTGAATTTCAAATGCAAAATATCTTTGTTGCTTTTTAAAATTTATTTCTCTCTTAATTTTCCGTCCGATGTATCTAACTAGAAAATCTCAGGTAAGCAGTATACAAGAACTTCATATCACCTCCACTATGCTAATAAGAATGCTAATAAGCTATCATGTTGACCTAGATATTGAACCCTTTGCTTCTGAACGTCTGGTCCAGCTTCCCCTCAAGTTACATTTGCTTACTTACCACTCTCACAATAGCTGCAAATCTAAAGAAATAGAGTTAAAGAATGGTATGAAGGTTGAAAAAAGTTAAGTTTTTCTTTTTTTTTAAGAAGGATAGTCAATAGACATCATCAATCAAATGTCGGACATACATGATAGTAAAAGAAAATTTGCTGAATAAGGAAATATTAAGAAGATAATTTGAATACTGGAAAAGAATTTAAATAATTTGAAGGATAAAATATATTGATTCAAGTCAATCTGCCTGGTTGTGGCACCATTCATTTCAATTAACGCAAAATAATAATTTGCCGGTCCTTTACACATTTGTAGCCGGCCGCGGTGGTCTCGCGGTTCTAGGCGCGCAGTCCGGAACCGTGGGACTGCTACGGTCGCAGGTTCGAATCCTGCCTCGGGCATGGATGTGTGTGATGCCCTTAGGTTAGTTAGGTTTAAGTAGTTCTAAGTTCTAGGGGACTGATGACCTAAGATGTTAAGTCCCATAGTGCTCAGAGCCATTTGAACCATTTGAACACATTTGTAATGTCAGGAAGTTTCTGCATTACAATGAAAAACTGCTTTCTGGATTCAAACTTTTATTAAAAGTGATCGATAAACACCACCTGAGAACAGTATTACACAGCAGTTACTAATGTTTCACGAGAAAAGTAATTGAGACGCCGAAAGCCTTAGAGGTCCAAAGCACACCGTCGACGAGCCCACATGTAAGCGAATATCAGAGAAATCTGTGAAAGAATTTTTCGTGAATGTACATTGTTAGCCTACACCTCATGTGCAATCGCTTACGCTTCTGCTGACATATGCATTACGTGCAGTTCAGTGTTTCTGTTATTCATTGATTATTATTGGGTTCCACATTATTGCTACACATTGCATTAATACGGAATAAATTAATGCCTTTATAACGGAATATTTCTTGCTGTCAATAATAGTAACAGTTGCAGATAACAATCCTTGTGCGTTAGAATTCCTAAAGTATTTCTTTTTCTTTCTGAATTGCATATTGTACTGAAAATAACAATATAGATAACGGTTTTAACTCCGCATCGGAGAAGTCACTAGAAACAGAACATAAGCTCTGTTAAGGGAAACCAATCGTCCGTGCCCTTACAAAAGAATCATATCAGTGTGTCCCTGAAGGGTTTTGGAAAATCTCGGAAACCGAGATTTGGACTGTGAGACTGCCGTCCTCCACAATTCGATTGCACTCACTTTGGTATTCTCCTTTCATGTTTACAAACGGAATACTAGTATGACACTCTACTTGTAATCTTTGAAGTCTGCGAATATGATTTCTACACACTATGGTATTTTACTTTGGAGGTTTGTACTGCCATTATGTCGGGCCTGGTGCTGTAGCGATAAACCGTGTGTCTGGAAATCGAGTGGTTGCGGTTTCGAAATCCGAGCGGACCAAGGAAATCTCCATTCAGCCTTTAATGTAGCCTTCACCTATCCATGATGTGAGGAGTCACCAGAAACGACACGTGGTTCAGACACCACCTTAAACTGTAAGTGCTCTTTTCCTGGTTGGACAAGTGGGGTCGGTTAGAGACCTTCACGTCGACGAAGTGGCTCTAATTGAAAGACTTGCACCTGCTCGTTTAGCCAGACGAAATTATGTATTATACTAGCGACGCGGCAATGCTTCGCATTTGCTATGTATGGGAAATATATACATACATCCTAAACTCATTGTTTCCTTCTCTCTGCTCTTCTCTCGGCCGTATCTTTTCAAGGGAACTATCACGGCATTTGCCTGAAGTAATTTAGGCAAATCACGGAGAACCTAAATCAAGATGGCCGGACGCTAGTTCCTCCCGAATGCGAGTCCAATGCGCTTACCAAACCGGTCAAGCCGTTCTCAGATGACGATCTTTCATAGATGCGGCAATTGATTTTTACTTATACAGATTTCTATGTGCTGATTCTTTCTATGAGCTGTGTAAACTCATAATCAATAGGAAATATTGTGTCTTCTAAAGTTTATGTTAACAGAAAATATTCTACGTAATTTATATAGGATTATTTGAGTTCGTGCTTGTACACGCCGTCCTGTACCGCGGACACAGTCATGGCAAATAAACGTGTAGAATGAGTCACTAATTTTTTTCTACTTATTTCCACGGCTTACGGTAGACTGTAATGAGAGATCATTCTGAATAGGAGCCCGCACCTGAAAACATGACGCTTTCATCACGGAAAAAAGTAAAATAAGTATTTGACCCCCACATGAGGATTGCTTCGTAAGCCAATGGCCGCAGCGCAGCGTTAAACGAACAACAGTAGACAATAATGTCGATGATGAAAAGTTTCGTTTGAAACAGATAATTTAAAACCGTTCAGTTCAAATTAACTTTCATTCGATCGTTGAATAATTTGGCTTGGCGTCAAAGTCGGATCGAAATGAACTTATGTGAAAGTAATTCACTTCAGTCTTAATAAACACTACATCAATAGGCGAAGTTAACGTTTGAAAACTAGGAACAGCTTCCGAGATCGTCAGTAATCTGAAGAAGAGTTAGTGGAAGGCAGTGGTGCCTAGATCAGTCTATTTCCATTATTGTAGAAGCGCTCTAATAACCGGACTTAGTAATGTTATGTCAGGTACAGCAATCACAACCTGCACTTAAAAGGTTAGGTTGTTTTCTGCTATAGAATTTAACTTAAAACGGTAATAAGTATATGTAAAATTTAATTTGGCTCTTGTTTTATATTAAGCTTCCATTTTCCTTATATCCTGCTGTATACTTTCAGTTAAAAATAATTGTTTTAAAAGGGTACAGAGAGGTACTGGAGGTTTCGGAGGCCAGGTGTCACTGTTCAAACAGGAACTGCAACTTAAGCGATTTTAACAATGACAACAATGGCACGCAGTAAGCGTTAACCGAAAGCGCATGCTTCAGCTTTTTCAGTTGGAGAATCTTATGCCTCCTACCACAAGACACCTTGCTTTTGGGTTCCTGTTATATTTCAGACAGTAGTACCTTCCCATCGTAATATTCGATCTTTTTAATAGAGCAGTGAGATGATTATGTTAGAGGCAGTCGAAATCGATTCTGATTTAAGAGCTGTTCACAAATTCCGTTTCATGAGCACTTCGCACCATGCTCTGCTGCACTCCGCTGCTAACCGTTTTAGCTGTAGCTGTCGAAACCGAAATGGAGAAGATCGTCTTAGGTTTGGGGAGAAGTGTAGCAACAACGAAGCTGTAGTGACCCAGCAATTTATAAATATAGAAAAGAAAAGAAAAAGACAAACCTACATTCATAGCACTGACAGAAATGGAAAAAAATTACGACGCTAACTGCAATGATTTCTTTCGTATTATGATGTTATCTCGAATAGAATTCAAGCAACCGAAAGATTTTTCAGCTCTAAGAGAACCCAGGTTACAGTTCGAAGAACGTCAAAAGGAGGCAGTAAACGAGGAAGTGCGACAGAGCCGTAGTTGTTCAATATATTTTCAGGTGAACAGGGGACAAAAAGCAAAGCAAAGCAATGAGAAATTTGGAGAAGTACTGGAAGAAGACATTAAAGTTTTATCGGTTTACAGTGTGTGATGACATTTTACTTCTAACAGAGAACCCATAAGTCGAGCACATTAGATAGATTATGAATCAATTTCTACTGTTTCACCCACATTTTACTAATATTTAATGAGCACGAGGAGTTTCGGTAGAATGCTGTCATCATCAGATGCATTCCAGTTACATGTGCATTACATTAAGCTGAAGTTTCATTAGATTCAATTGATGTGTGTGCCACTGACGTTATGTATCATAAACAATCCTGATATACATATGCAAATCACTAAATGTACACATTAAAATGCAAGGTGGTCAGAAACAGCCTGAAAAGCTTGTAACTGTGTTGCAGAATGGTTGTGCTGAGAAATAAATAAGAAAAAGTTTCGACACGTTGCCCCCTTTCTGAGTTAATGAATGTTGAAGTTAGCCAATCAGGCCGTTGTGAGAGCAGATTCAAGCGGCACACCAAAGACGGTTTCGCCAAACATGTTCTTCTTTTGGTTTCCTGGAACCTGACAAAAAAGCAATACAAAGGTTGGACATGAGACGGCAGAAAGGATCGAAACCGAGACAAAGGCGGAGCAGTATCGTGCGGTATCATTTACGCTATGAGAACAACTGACAGCCTTTGTATCCGGCGTGCCGCTTGCATTTTCGTGCGCAACTGCATGACTGGCTAACTTCAACGCTAATTAGCTCGTAATCGGCCCAAGGTATCGAATTTTTTTCTTAACAACTATTTCTTAGGACAACCTACGCTGCAAGATGCTTACAAGCTTTTTAAATTGTTTCTGACCACCCTGTATAAGTATCTTTCTGTACTGGAAAGAGTCGTGGTAATTAAATCTTGGTTAACAGTGCCTAAAGCAGTAGAAATTACTTCACAAATTTACAGTACTGTCGCAGTCTTGAAAACTTCCTACGTAACAATTAAAGTCTAGATAGTGTTGAAAGATGAACGTCAATAAAAACAAAAAAGGGTAATGGAGTGTAGTCAGCCTATGCAATGTGTCACAGGGGCAATTGAATAAGAAAAGGTGAAGACTTTTTTTCGTATTTTGGCAGAAAAGTAACCGAGGACAGACTTAAAGATGATGATACCAAGTGAAGACTTCCTGAAAAGACAAGTTTCCTCACATCAGACATATCTTTAAGTAATAACAAGTTTTTTAAGGGGGGGGGGGATTTATTTGTGGTTTAGCCTTATATGATGTTTGATGATCATATATGATGATGATGATTGGTTTGTGGGGCGCGCAACTGCTCTGTCATCAGCGCCTGTACAAAGTCCCAGTGTTGACACAGTCCAATCATCCACTGTCACGAATGATGCTGATGGTGATGAAATGATGAGGACAACACAAACAAGCAGTCCTCGCGCAGAGAAAATCCCCAATCCGGCCGGGAATCGAACCTGGGACCCTGTGATCCAGCGGCAACAACGATAGCCACTAGACCACGAGCTGCGGACGTAGCCTTACATGAAAATCAAACATGGTCAAGGACCAGCACAGACAATTGGAGAATAGAAGATACCGAAATGAGTGTTTGTGCAGAATCAAGCGCTGTTATCATTCGAGAGATACAGAGGAGAGCGTGTGTGCCGGAACTTACCCCAGTTCACTGCTATTAGAGTCCAGGTCATCATAACATGCCTGTGCGTAGCATACGAAGGGTTGTGGCATAATCTAAGGATGAAATTAACAGTTAAAAGTTACTTCACCACACTTTGTCAACATATGCTTCAGTATATTAATGTCTAAATTGTTAAATCTCGGAGTCATCAGATGAATATCGTTCCCCAAATACATAGTTTTAAGAAAAGAACAGGTGGCGCTAAATAATGAAGCTAGAAAGCCAAAAGTTGGTTAGAATGTGCAGATATATCTCAAAATCAACCGTTACAAGTTTCAACTTGATTAGAACCTTATTTTGGTCAAAAGCGGAGTATTCAAGAAAAATTGAAGGCTCTAAATATTAGACTTACAAATACGAAACTTCAGTACGACATAAAAAATGTATCTATGTGACCCCATTAAGCTACCTCTAATAGTTTCCGAGCAATTTACTGAAAACTAAATTTGAAACAAAAACGTCCCTACTTGCAGTAGATTAAGTGCCTGTTATATTAATGCTAGAAAATTATGATTACAGCATGTAAATGATTCAAATGGCTCTGAGCACTATGGGACTTAACTTCTGAGGTCATCAGTCCCCTAGAACTTAGAACTACTTAAACCCAACTAACCTAAGGACATCACACACATCCATGCCCAAGGCAGGATTCGAACCTGCGACCGTAGCGGTCGCGCGGTTCCAGACAGTAGCGCCTAGAACCGTTCGGCCACCCCGGCCGGCACAGCATGTAATTAAACACATTAAATAATGAAGATATAGCAAGTTTAAAGACTGATGTAAATAACAATCAATACAAGGTCTCTTAAAGATGTAGTTCAGAGGTCATGTTCTACCGTCGGTTGCGTTCTAAAAATTCTAGACGGTAAAGTTTATATGTAGTAAAGGATTTTCTGTGATTAAAGCCTGCTGAACTACATTGATAGAAAAATTACGAAGATTGTAAATTGATACGCATCAGTGTTATAAAATGATATGAGTTAGAGAGAGCGGCCATTTAGATGCTGCGACCTGGGGATAGAGCGGGTGACGACAGGTGTTCTCTTCGGCCGTCCACTGTACCCATATATAAATAGAGACAGAGAGGTTGTAGAGGACTTCACTTCTCTCCCAGCTACCATTTGGACCGCATCAGTCAAACGCTGGCCTACGCGCCGTCTCGGGTAACGTGACAGCAAGGCTGCAACTAAACGCTTGTTTACAGTACAAAAGGGAAGTGAACTCGCGAGGACTGTACAGCGTCCTGGATCGCTTTGATTTCGCGGAAGTAACTGTTTTTCTGTCTCCAATAACGTTTACGAAACCGCATGGCAAGTGGTAACAGTATTTTCCACTTTTGTGGCGAGCAATTAACTTTGATTATCAGAAGTCAGGGCGAAAGATTATTTAATGGGAACGTACCGTAGAGGTCGCCTCTGAACTGCTCGTATTGCTGTTTATGATAGAGACATTATTATTATTATTATTATTATTATTATTATTATTATTTTGCTTATTATTATTATTATATTATTATTATTATTATTATTATTATTATTATTATTATTTTGCTTATTATTATTAACAGGAATATTACTGTATTTGCTTGAGAAAGTTTATCAAATATATCGACCAATCAGAACTCAAAAATTTCATTTATATTGTGTAAATAGAGAGTAGAAGCGTTTCTTTCAGCGAGCAAAACAAGAATGTGGACTTGCAGACGGGAACTGTGGTCAGTATGTTCTCCATCGCTTTCTGGCTGATCACAAGAATAGTTTTCAGTCTCTCGTAAACAGACGGAGCCGCTGTCCCACAGGTTACACTAGAATACTGAAGTTTAGCGTTAATAAAGATTAGAACTAATGAATGGAAATAAAACGAAAAGAGCTTTATGCTCCTACTCAATTACAAAATTATGTATACTGAGGCTTCAAAACTCATATACGTAGATGGCGGTAGCATCGCGTACACCAGGTATAAAAGGACAGTGCACTGAAGTAGCTGTCATTCGTATTCAGGTGATTGACGTGGAAAGGTGTCCGACGTGATTATGGACGCAAGACGGAATTAACAGACTTTGAAAGAGGAATAATGGTCGGAGCCCTGTGGGAAATTACATTGCGCAGATACCACGAAGTCCTGGACCCGAGCTGTGATCATGGCACTGTGCAAGCTGGTAATGTCTCAGTAATTGTATAGGGGCTGCGTTTGCATGGAATGAACTGGTTCCTGTTGTCACACTGAACCGAACATTGACTGGAAATGGTGATAATCGGCTACTTTGAGACCACTTTCAGCCTTTCATGAACTTCATGTTCCCAAACAACGATGGAACATTTATAGATGAGGTCGCAGGTTCGAATCCTGCATCGGGCATGGATGTGTGTGATGTCCTTAGGTTAGTTAGGTTTAAGTAGTTCTAAGTTGTAGGAGACTGATGACCTCAGATGTTCAGTCCCATAGTGCTCAGGGCCATTTGAACCATTTATAGATGACAATGCGCATGTCACCGAGCCACAACTGGTTGGCTGACTGGAATGACGAACATTCTTCAATTCGAGCGAATGTCTTGACGAAACAGACAGCCCGATATGAGACGTAATTAAGAGGTCAGTGCGTGCACAAAATCCTTCGCCGGCTACAGTTTCTCAATAATCTACGGCTATCGACGGTCCGTCCCTCAATATTTCCTCAGCGGACTTTCAACGATTTGTGGAGTCCACGCCACGTCGAGATGTTGCAATAGGCCGCGCGAAAGGAGATCCGACACGATACTAGGGGATATCCCATGATTTTCGTCACTTCAGTGAATACTGATAAGACATATCTTGAGGCAGCAGCGAATACCTAATTCGGTAGTGGAAGGACGTAAGTGGTGAGGGAGAGAAGAGGGGAATAAAACATGCAGTAAGCAGGTTCAAATTGATGTAGAATGCAGTAGTTATGCAGAGAGCAAACGTCTTGCACAATATAGCCGAGCGTGCGCTGAATGTTATTTGTCTTCGGACTGAAGACGAAGAGGGTTACGAAAAAGAAGAAGAAGAAGAAGAAGAAGAAGAAGAAGAAGAAGAAGACGTCGACGGCAACGAAGATGACTACGAGGACGACGAAATCAAACAACAAAACGCTCATTACATCGTTGCTGAGTTCCCATAAGCCACAACCATCAACAGCTGTCCGCGAAGGTGTGATATGTATTCAGTGAGCGTCTGCTGCGTTCATAGTTGATTCGGTGTCTTACTGTTGAGTAAGCCATACGTTAAGGAAGGGAATAGAAACGCAAACAGTAGCGTGACAAGTCAGAGGGCCTCATCATGCGGTGTTAAAGACTGGTCTTCCTTTTAGCAGCTGTCAGTCACTTGAAATATTCACTTTAATAAACATGCTATCAGACCATTAATTTCTGAGACACTGCACCGTTTTAGAAACAGTATCTGTTGACTGTGTAAGCAATGTTCACGTACACGGATGTTTTGTAACAAAGGATATATAATTTCACCAAAATAACTAACGAACGGAAGATATTTTGTGAACGGATTAAAAGGGCGTAGTTTATCGGGACTCGTACACAGACCAAGGACAATACTGTAGATGCTGGGACACCCTCAACATACGCGGCAGCCATACTCAGCTCAAGTTTTTGTGCGTTTTCCATAAAAATCTTAACAGAAAAGGTCCCCTGAAAAATTTGTGTAACGTTTAACTCTCAGAGTGCCATGTGGAGAATTGTAAGTCTTACTCAGATTCCGTTTCTGAACTGAAACTTTCAATCTGTAACGCAGTATATGCAGCTGCTAACCTGGACCTGAACTCCAGTATGCTACACAATTTTCACCTGCCAAGCGCTCAGAGATGATCATGTTCAAAATGGTTCAAATGGGTCTGAGCACTATGGGACTTAACTTCTAAGGTCATCAGTCCCCTAGAACTTAGAACTACTTAAACCTAACTAACCTAAGGACATCACACACATCCATGCCCGAGGCAGGATTCGAACCTGCGACCTTAGCAGTCGCGCGGTTCCGGAAAGAGCGCCTAGAACCGCTAGACCATCGCGGCCGGCATCAATGTCCGAGGCAGGATTCGAACCTGCGACCGTAGCGGTCGTGCGGTTCCAGACTGAAGCACCTAGAACCGCTTGGCCACTCCGACCGGCGATCATGTTCACTGATTCAGCAAAATATTCACGTGTTCTTCCTATAACACGATTGTATTAGATCAAGTAACGTGTGTTAGAGAGCCCTTTGCAGCTAGTTTATGTTGTACAGCCCTATAGCCCCACCATTCTCCCTCCCAACATAAAGGTGTATTGGCTTAGAAAAGACCAAGCAACAGCATAGGAAAATCGAAACTGACACAAAAATATTTCAGAAGTTAGTGAACGTAACACTATTAGGACGCAAAAGGCTTCTGATATTTAACGGTCTCCAGTTTAAACGTCGTCTGTACGTTAGCCAGGCAGTAACAACAAAAATCAAGGAGGTAATGTGCTATAGGAATTATTTCATCGTAGTAAATGAGTAAGCAAATGCATCACTCTCAAAAAAATGAAAGCAATCGATTTTGTAAGAGAATTAAGCAATTGGTCTGACTGGCTAAAAACGGATGTCCAAAACAAAATAAATGATACTGCAAAATATGACGGAGGACTTGTAGGGAAGCAGCCTACTCACGCTGTAGTAAATTCACATCAGTTTTCAATTGTGTGCCAGCCAGTCTGCTGTAACTAGCTCTGACGTCATAAATGTTGCGCAATACCTTAAAAATCAAGCAAATGACCTAAAACTTTTATAATGTCAGGAATAATATTAAATTAATATGTGTTAAATATCAGTTCGATAACTTCAGCCATTTCCGAAATTTGGACGTTTTTCTGTAAAAATCATTGGCGCAACAGAAAAGAGCTAGAGACTTCAAAATTTATATTTAGATTCATCTTTCATAATGATTTAATAAAAACTGTACTTTGGATTTCACAAATTAAGATTTTAGTGGAAATTCATGATTTTCTGGTTTTCATCTCAAAACTGAAGGAAGCAAGATAGATTAAGTAGGCTAGTAAATAAGGCTAGGATGTTTAGATTTAAATAGGTTGGAGGTCCGATATGACTATGAAGATGTGAAAAGTTTCTTTTGAATACCTATAAAATCATACGATAGCGGATCTCAAAAGGGACAGTTCAGAGCTCATCTGCTGCGTGCAGTGCAATTAAATTAATTCTTTCGCCCAAAATATTTAAGTTAGCCACGTCAAAATTTTATTATCAATACTTACCTGCGTGCTGAATGCACAGTTAAATTAAGAGCTTCATCGGCCATCAGCAAAAGAAGCTATAATTTATTATGTAACTTGAAGTGGTGCGTTACTAGCCCAGCGGCTAGTCGGGAGAGCCGATTTGATCAGGCGTTCCCTTAGCCGTCCGCACCGCGGCTTTATATATAAGAACGCTGCGCGAGGAAGCAAGGCCCCAGTTCTCTCCAGACGCTGAATGACACGCCATCTGTGTCGGCAGTCGCGTCGCGTCGGTATCACTGCGACAAACAGCCTCGGGTGCCCTATTAAGTTACTAGAGATACGCGGAACCATGAAATCATTTCAAGTGAAGTGTTAATTCTGGGATGATTTTCATTATCTAGCTTCAGATTGCGTATTGTCGTATTTTCACGTGCCGTCGCGGGACAGACATTCTACCAAATATTTAGCGTGGCGTTTGATGAAATATTCTCATCAAATTATGGCGAGCATTCTTTTTAACATTTAATTCGGACATTTATAGTTGCATCAGCGCATTAGACTCTGAACTGCTCTGTTAGTTAGGTTGTAGGGATACTTGTGTGTTTTTATTTGTGACTTTGAGAATATACTCAACTATTTTGGAAAATCGTTTTGATTAGAAATCCCGGACAATCTCCTAATTCCTCAGAGCTATAAGCTGCAGCTATAATTATATTCTCATCTGAAGTGGGCACTAGGAACTCTAATTACAGGCTTCACGTTTTGTTAAATCACCTTCTGGGGGCTAAAAAGGAATTAGAGAGCCAGTGTTGAGAACGGCGAAAGACAGCGTTAACAACATTCTAAAAGCTAGAAACTGATTCAACAAACAAACATTTGTACAGCAAGCATAATTTTTCTCACAAATCCGCCGCCCCACAGACTGTATGTTGCTGAACTGTAAATCTCAATGAAAACTTTTGTATTCGAAGTAAATAATAACGATTACACACTTGTTTGCATTTTTCAAAGGAAATTTCTAATCATCTTCTGTTTATAGAGCTGGGCTTTAACTTGCCGTGAACGACAACGTTATTATAAAGGACACACAAGTTCCTACAGAGAAATGATGCGGAAAGAAACTGCTGCGTTTGCGTTAAGCAATTTAGGGAAGTCATTGAAGACGTATAATTGGATAGCCAGGAGGAGTCAACCCTATTCCTCGGAGTGCGAAACCAGAGTCTAATCCACAACGCCACATGATTCGATACCTTTATTTGAAGTTGTAGTGTGTTAATAAAAATATGAAGGCAACAGCGGACATTAACGTTTTGACAGCGAGAACATCAAAAAACGAAGTACTACATGACTTACGAGCAGAAGAATTCTTTAGCGATCCTGAAACAGTTAAAGTTGTGTCTGCAAAGGTAGCTAACGACGTCAGTGCTCAAGACATTAGTCTCAAAACACTCCGCCAGTGTTCTATTTGTTTCATGTAGTCTTGCTCGCAGATACTCCGAGATGGAGCCTGATGAAACATAAGTGTGTATGTTTCAGATTAGCCTATGCGCGGTGTCCTTGAACTAAGACCAAAAATTTCGGGTGACGTGAGCGTATTTTCCTTCGAAGATTTTGTTAAAGGTAACGACGTAAAAGCCGCTGTGAACTGCCGGTATCTCTCGGCAGATTTATTGTTGCTTCAGACATACGTTGCTTTATGTGCGGCGTGCAGGAACTGCAGCTCTCATTCAGAAAGTTATAAATACCTTGTGTATCAGGCTTGACGTTCTTCGCACTGCTGTTAGTTATTTTCTCGATTGTGTCGCACCTCTGGCGCAGTAAAAGACGGCAGTTTTACTTGGCTATACCTGGCTGATGAACACGCTTATTGTTCCCTAGCTACAATGGCTGCAGTCCAAGAGATTTACGCACCTCTGGCCCCGAACAGACTGTTACGACCTCCAGGGGCATTTGTCGCAGCTGACCCCTAACTCAAAAAGACTGCCTTTTTTAAAACATGTCATGGGAAGCGGTAGGTACTTCGCCAAACAGACTACAGTTGATTTAGCGTTTTTATAATTTGGGTTTGTGTTAACCTGCTGGATGTTGCTGTGCCTGAGCAATGGTGCTGTGCACTTACTGCTGTCACTTGGCTTCATTTTTAATGTTTCCTGTTTGATTAAGCCGGTATAAGGAGTGAAGTATCTTTTTCTGTTGTTTGCAAGTCAGCTATGTCATCTTTTCTGGTTAAGTAGCATGTATGACATGTGAATCTGTTACAATATTTTTCCACTCTGAAGATGATCAATGATCGAAACCGGTTGTGAATGAATATATTGCAAGACAGCGCAGTGTTTACCATGTATTTACCAAGTTCGACGCTATATGGAATAAATATAAAAGGACATAATACTTAAATAAAAAAAAAAACACTAAACTATCTTACGAAAAGTACTCAGAACACAGGGCGTGTATCTTCATTATTTTACCTAGGAATTCTACATCATTGGTGATAAAATATTAGTAATTTAAAAGGTTCTTCTGACAATGGTACAGTTCCATAGCGCCCAAGTTGCAACAGTGGTATGAGACCGAGAGTTCAGCGAAGCGGTTACAAAATGGATAGATTTATGGAGTCGACGAAGTCAGCAACAGTGATAATAGGAAGTTATATTTAGCACAAAATCTCAGCCATTAACAATACAAGAGGATTTCAAGTTTTTTATACTTTTAAAGTCAATAGATTACCATTTTTAACACTCGTCTAAAAGCTGACACCAGCTGTCAGTTCAAATTACTCCATTAATGTTTCACTCTGGTCCAGCCGTTCGTGGAATAATACTTCAAAACAATAATATTGTTTCACGATTCCGAATACCTCAGCTTGTCTGTGAGAAAGAAACACCCGTGTGGGGAATATAACTACATCTCTACAGGTGAAGAACTTTGACAACAGATGCCGAATTGAGGACTCAATAGACAGCAGCCGAAAGCGTTGCACAGTACGCACCTGGGGATATGGACACGGCTTGCGATGTATAATCGAAACGCGTAAACAATGCTGGCATCGAACCCAGCCCCACGTGTGCGCATGACGACGGCAGTATTTACTCTCCGCGCCACTCACTGTGCACGTTGTTTACAGCATAAACCGCTTCAATCCGGAATGTGTACTACCAAACTATTCACCTCAGTAATAATGCATACTACGGCACATGGCAGCTGATGAAAAACGAAGAAACATGTAATAACAAAAAATTACTGATAACAGTTTACGGATTCTCGAGTCTAATTAATTTCTTGTATTATTACGTTGTTCACTGTGGAAAGGCTGCTAAACATTCTTTCTTACACAACTTATTTTACATCTTTGCACAGTACGTGAAATAGTAACTTTCTTGACGTTTAATGTAACATGTTAACGAATATTTCAGATCCAAAATATTAAATTACCTGTGCAGAGTGCAAGAAATAGAAATATTTGTTTCAAAAAACGCCCAAAACACTCAATAAATATTTTAAACCTACAGTATCTTTCGAAAATTTCATAACGGTATTCCCCTTATTGAAGCTGATACGAGCACAGCGAGAAGCCGAAACGCGGGAGTTATTTACGTAAAGTCACAGTGAACGTAAACATGTCCTTCAATGTAAATCAGAAAACAATTTTTCGCTTGAGACAATGAATTAAATAAATATATGGTAGAGTTAGTTATAGTTAGGAAAGCGTAAACTCAAAGGAACAACGGGTGGCTAAGTTAGTCAACTTCCTGAATTATAAAGTCCTCCCGCATGTACTGTATTATTGAACAATTTAAAAATAGTTCGCGAGTGTTATGCTATAGCCAATCATAATTCTCGATTGAACTGTTCATTAACTTTATGGAACTCTTACATTGTAACTGTTCGTTAACTTATTGAAACCCTTGCATTACAAGTGTATAAAGTAGAGTAATCCAGTTCACTCACTCCGGCACTATCTACTCAGTTAACGTTAAATGTTACTGAACATAAACATTTTCAGTGGTCTCAAAAATTTTGTGCTGTTCACAAATTTGTTTAGGAAAAAATTTTTTTTTCGCATGCAACAAATGAACTTTTACATCCATCAGTGGCTTAAAAGTAAACCATTGTAATTATTACTGTCAAATAACTTACAATTGGTACAGTCCAGACACCTATGTGTTAATTTAAAAAAAATGAAATCGTTAAGGGTAGTACCAATAGATAATAACTCAATGAAATATCCATCATAAATTGGAAATATATTCAGTATATGAGTCAAAAGCCTTCTGGAACTTTTATTTTTGAGAGTGTACTGAATAACCAAGAGTTTTTCACTTTTGTTTGATACAAAATCTCGCAGTGATATCTTTATTGATAGACAGATCAGTAATCTTCTAATGATACATGCCTTAGTCCAATTAATTTTATGATGAAGAAATTTACGGTGCAGGCCTCTTATTTACTGTCGTCGAAATAATGAAGTCCCGCGGGATCATTAGCAACATATCAAAGTTTAATACTTATGAGAAATTAGGCATTACTCTTGTAATCATGTATTGCTACTGGCAAATGGACGCCTTTGTAAAAACTAGCTGTTTCTTCTTAAGGCCTAGATCATTGGTATCAGCGTAAAAATCTTTGGCTAGGAGCTGAATGCTAATTTCGTTTGGAGAGAATACTCTTTGAAAGTAATTAGAAGGTCAGGTTTTGTTTCATTCACTGACGCGAAATACTTTGATCGCGTCAGAGCCGTAAAAGCAATGAAACGGCGTATCCGTTCGTTGATCCCGACCAGGTGTAAGGCTGCGAGTAGTGCATCAAAGCTTGCGAAGTGCATCAAAGCTTGCGAAGTTCCCTAAATTCCGGAACGTCTGCGGCTTCCCTCGTCTTGCTGCGTGTACTTTGTTTGCTTTCTACACCAGCGAGCCGTAGGTCGAAGTTTAATACGAGTTTCGTAATGAGTCTGCCCCAAAAGCGCGTAATTATGACCTGTGGAAAACTAATTAGTGTATCTCTGAAGGTGACAAAGAGGTATAGGAATTTCAGAAACATTTTAGGGCAGGCAGGCGGAGACGAGGAACTAAATTCGGCTGAAGCATCTATAACGGAGACTTTATCATCCCTTGATAGCATCTGAAAGATTACACTGAGGCTACACCAAATTACTTCGTGAAACTTGAAGCCAATAGCCCGTCTGTCTTTACATTTCGTCGAATATCATCCAGAAATTGCTGAGTTGTATTGTATCTAACACCGCACTTTGTCAATTAGTTTTCTTATAATTATGTTCTACAGCGCCGTATAAGCAATCACGACATTTGAAAGCACCCCTTTCCAATGTACTAATTCCATCTAATATGCTAATAAAAAGAAATGTGAAGGAGCGACTGTTCTAAAAGGGTAGACACCCTTTGTCTCTAATTCCTTTCACACATCAAGCAACGAAAATGTAGGACTTTTGCATAAAATAACCGAATATTTCTTCTAAATGAATTCGTTATAACTGTTGTACATTATGAAAAAATCATTAAGTGTTTCCAGTCTACATGAACCGACGTCCTCTTTCCATTCGAGAACAATAATTTAAAGTACGACGTAACAGTAATGCTCGGCATATTTGTGCCGAGCAATGACTTTTATGAGTACTTACTGTACAATAAACATTTTCTACTTTAGAAGAAACTGAATTCGCGTAAGATATGTCACAACTAATCACGCTTGCAGGGATGAGTAACTTAGTCCTTGACGGTACAAATCTGTAACAGCCACAGAGCAGCGTGGATACATGGAACTGGCAAATAAAGTAAAATTCATGAAGTCCGCTATTTTTTCCATTGTCATTAGCATTCAGAGCATCTTCTATTCGTCTGAGCTATCGAGTTCTGTGAAATTAACGTTACGTGGAAGATTATTGACTATCATATGGCTGTGTTTCATTTCAGGTACATCAGCAGTTTTTTGTGATATTTTAACCAAGGACTGTTCGTATTGCGAAGCTTTGTGGAGCAACGACTGTTTATCACAATGTGATCTCGAAGTAACTACATTTCTCAGTAAAAGCTTTCGCTAAACGAACTGTTTTCGTTTTACCTTTAACTGTTGCGTATTTAAATTGTTACTCTGTTTATTCAATGTCAGGAGCATGATAGAGAGCACTCTTTAAACAATTAGCAGTAAGAAGAGCAGCTTGGGCTCTGAGCGACAATTTGCATATGTAATCAGTTTATTACATTATTGCTCTTGCAATTTTGGAAAACACGAATGAAGGTAGACTGAAGGGCACGTTAAAAAGAAATGGTCACATAAATTATTCTGTGGACGATGTCCCTGGATTTGCATCATTGTTATCCGCTAGTCATTCGTCACGTTTGATACCAGGAACATACAGTTATGATAAAGTCATAGCTTAGTAACATTACTAGGCGATACGTTCCGCAGGACTCGTCGTCAGCTTCGGAATCCTTACATCGGTCTTGACCTTCAGCTCAGCAAACAGAAATGTAACAGTTCTGCAACATAGCGCCCAAGACTGACGGAAAACAATGCAAGAAAGTCACGTTGTAATGTTGCCTAATGTGTTATATTATTATGATTGTTTGTGTGTGGTAGTAGAATTAATAATTAACCATTAATTTGGTTCATCACAATCATAACTCTTATATCTGTCAATATGAGCAATTATGATGTACAATGAGGATAAGAACATCACCATGGTAGTCAGTTTCCACGAGAAATTAGGCTTCTTTACTTGAGTGGCTGCAAGGTTAAAATTTAGCAGCGTTTCTAGCGCAGTAGTTTTACACTCAGTCTTTCTTACGCTCAGTCTCTCTTGCAAACTGCAGTGTCCCAGAATCTTAGCAGTGAATATGGCCTACCATTAAGTACAGCTGAGACTACGTGAAGGTGTCACTTCGAGTCTTCACTGTTACTGAAAGACACTTGTTTAACGTTAAGTCTCACATTAAGCAGGTAGTCAAAGGTAGCCACACATTTACGTTTCGGGAGATGTGTAACTTTACGTTAAGAGCTTGTTTGACAATATTTGCACCCTGCTAATGTTTTCTCAAGTTTTCGTGCAGGAGGGGGAAAAATAGGGAAACGCTCTGTAGTAGAGAAAGGTTGTTGTGGTCAGCAGGTGCCTGGAGAAGGCACCAGCACTTACTTGCCAGCGGAGGTCCTCGGTTCGGGCCAGGGCAGGGTAGGGTACGCGACCGGCAGTGGCGTCGCGTAGCGCGCGCGCCTCTCGCCGTGGGTCCGAG
Organism: Schistocerca nitens; assembly: GCF_023898315.1. NCBI lineage: Eukaryota > Metazoa > Arthropoda > Insecta > Orthoptera > Acrididae > Schistocerca > Schistocerca nitens. The sequence goes on along the minus strand of NC_064614.1, from coordinate 290,472,507 downwards.
CGGTGCCGTGCCGGGCTGGGCTGGGCTGTGCTGGGCAGCGCCGCTTCTCTGCGCTCGCGTCGCGTCAGCGCCACACTGCCGCTCTGGGCGGCGAGCGCTTCGCCGGCGGCGGCTGCGACCGATCTGCGCGTGCGCCGGGGCCGGCGTCCAACTTCGTACCCTACCCTACCCTACCCTACCCAACACTACTGCCGCGATCGCGCCCGTCTTAGCGCCAGATTAGTGCACGTGTTGCATCGGCCGGTTGGACCACTTTTATCTTTTGAGCAAGCTCGATCGGAGTTTTGTAAACGACACAATTTCTTAGGTATTCTGATCAATGGGGCAGCCAAAGTTTGATTCGCATCTTACCTTTGCAATAGTACATACTGGAGGGATGTGAAGGGACGATTTATCGATCTTCGTGGAGGTGTTTATCACATGATTAAATTTTAATCCCGTTTCGACTGATATTTATCATCAGTATCAGTACTATGTATCACCACCACAGAAACAAGTACAATCTTGTATTCATTGTGCGATGCAAGCATACGAGGGGCGTTTGGAAAGTCCGTGCAAAGTCCAAAATGGCTCTGAGCACTATGGGACTTAACACCTCAGGTTACCAGTCCCCTAGAACATATAACTACTTAAACCTAACTAACCTAAGGACATCACACACATCCTTGCCCGAGGCAGGATTCGAACCTGCGACCGTAGCGGTCACGCGGTTCCAGACTGAAGCGCCTAGAACCGCTCGCCCACCAGCGGGCGGCCGTTCAAAGTCCGAGAGATGGCATATAACGATATGTTTACGTAATGTGTATACATAAACATGCAGTTATAAATGTCCCCGTTCAAAAAAAAAAAAAAAAAAAAATGGTTCAAATGGCTCTGAGCACTATGGGACTCAACTGCTGAGGTCATTAGTCCCCTAGAACTTAGAACTAGTTAAACCTAACTAACCTAAGGACATCACACACATCCACGCCCGAGGCAGGATTCGAACCTGCGACCGTAGCGGTCTTGCGGTTCCGGACTGCAGCGCCTTTAACCGCACGGCCACTTCGGCCGGCTAATGTCTCCGTTCGTAGTCGGTAATTATAACAATATGTTTACTTTTGTGCTGTAGCTTATAGCTATAATCAGCGGTGGAAATATATTTGCGAACGCCGACCGTGTGCGGCTGTTTCTTACTGGATCGTCTGATCAGTCGGAAGTTGCATTCCAGAGGAGAGTAAATCCCTATTCAAAATATACTTATTTTTGGCTAGCTCAACATGAATTTCCTATTGGACCGTAGTTTATCATGCATTTACCAGTAGAGTATGGCGTGGAGAAAATATTTCGCAGCATGCAACTTCCGTCCGATCTCGACGAAAGAATTCGTGACTGTGAACTCTCTATTGGGCAGATACATAAAGAAAATTAAATAACTTCATGAAAGAGTGAGACACAGATTCTATAATAAATAAATAGTCCATACACCAGTTCCATTTAACTCTGAATTAATAGATGAACTTACACTACAATGAAGGATTTAACATGGATGCCGTTTTGACTGGCACTTCTCTTCTCGTAATGAAAATAATTCCTGCGACGTTTTCACATACACGTTCCACAATAAATTTACTGCTACACTGTATTGCACTTCTAGTATTACACTTTTACTTTACACTAAAATAATAATAAATGTTCATCGAGAATATCTCGTACATCAAAAGAATGTATAAAAGTGTTCTTCTTCTGTCCGTTTTTCGCGCCGCGGTTTTTTAATGTCAGTAACTCAGTGCATCTCTGACGGCGCTTCGACAATAAACACGTTACGTCACAGGTCGTTCACATTCTCACAACATTATTTGCTAACTGTAGCTATTGCCGAGCGACTGCTCGATTAGTGAATTATTTAAAATTATAAGGCAATCACATAATGTTACAGGCACCACCGGCGCGTATAGAGGTCATGTTTAGTTAGTAGCATCTTTTAAAATAGCGCACACGAAGATTCAGTCACATTGGTCTATTTCTTTGCGTTTGGCATTCGTGTGAATCAAGTAAGTCGAGTGATTGTCAAAAAATGGGCGAAAAACAATTTCGTGTGGTGATTAAACATCATGAAAGGCAAAACGGATCAGCAGGCTAAAGAGAAGCTTGATAAACATTGCGGTGACTCTGCACTTTCGATTACAACAGTTTATAAGTGATTTCAAAATTTTCAGAGTGGCCATATGGGCACAAGTGATGCCGATCGTTCTGGACGCGCTGTGGAGGTTACGACTCCAGAAATCACTGATAAAATCGATGATACAGTGATGGATGACAGAAGAGTTAAGGTGCGTGAGATTGCTAGTGCTGTGGGCATCTCGAATGAACGGATACTTAATATTTTGCATAAACATTTGTGTATGAGAAACCTATCCGCAAGATGGGTTCCGCGGTTGCTCACGCTTGACCAAAAACAGAATCGTGTGAAGTATTGCAAGGATGGTTTGCAGCTGTTCAGGAAGAATCCGCAGGATATTAAGCGTTGTTCCGTTACTGTGGATGAGACATAGATATATTACTATACTCCTGAGACCAAACAGCAATCTAAACAATGGGTTACCAAGGGAGAATCTGCACCAAAACAGGCGAAGACCATTCCTTCGACCGGAAAGGTTGTGGCGACTGTCTTTTGGGATTCGCAAGGAATAATCTTCATCGACTATCTGGAAAGGGGTAAAACTATTACAGGTGAATAATATTCATCGTTATTGGACCGTCGTTTTCCATCACGACAATCCACCAGCACACACCTCAGCAGTTTTGGTCGCAAAATTAATGGAAATAGGATTCCAATTCGTTTCAAATCCCCCCCCCCTTCCCCTCTTCTCCAGAGGTGGCTCCCTCGGACTACTATTTGTTCCCCAATTTGAAGAAATGGATGGCGGGACAAAGATTTTATTCAAACAAGGAGGTGATTGCAGCAATTATTAGCTATTTTGCTTACTTGGACAATTCCTGTTATTCGAAACGGATCAAAAAATTAGAACGGCGTTGGACGAAGTATATAAGTCTAAAAGGAGACTGTGTCGAAAAATAAAATAGGTTTACCTCAAACACGAAAGTAGTTTTATTTTTGTACGGACTTTTCAGACGCCCCTCGTACAGTCTCCAAGTGCAATGCTGTAGAATTTCATGTCGAACCTGGAAAACGTGCTGCATCACTTCATGAAGACAGTTCCCAGGGGACTCTCAAAATGTATTCGGTTTCTCATCTCATCCTGGACATAGTGTAAGGGTGACAAATCAAGTAAATGGACTGGGTAGACCAACATTGGATCGATAATCCTTCAAGGCGTTTGTGGTATGAACCGCAGTGCGTGGCCGTGCAATATCCCACTGGAAATGCCGTTTGGTACCCTAATCATGAAAGGTTTCGCAACAGGGTGTAACATTCCTGTTACATACTAGCGTTCATTTGGCCTACAGCTCAGACCTCTTAGAGCTCCCCGCACCCTCATTGCTGGAGCTGGAAAGAATGGGCCGTGAGAAGCACTGTTTCCCGCGATCTTTCACGACGTCGTCTACTGACACAATGGCGTCGACCTGGCCGCAGTAAAGAGGAGGAGGCTCATCGTCGAACCCCGCAGAGCCCCACTTCAGACCCCAAGTCACTCTCGCTCTGCAGCATGAAACTCTCTGTAATACAGTCAGCGCCGTATGGTGGCTCGAGACGTTGGCGCTGAGACCGTGTCGTCAGCTCTTGTCCTGTGGTCTTTACACTGTATCCAACTGTCATAGCGATCTGTTGGTATGATGCCCCAAATCCCCTATGCCAATTATTAGACTTTTCTCAAATACCGAAACACTGAGATAAGTTGCATGTGCACGTTCTCTGGGAAGGCTGTGTTACAATCTCGACCAGAAACTTTCCAGTACCGTGAGACACACGGAACAACCATCATGTACTCACATCGTTGCTTATCAGATGGATTGTCTTTGTTGTGTGGTGATAATGAAAATAGGCTCGCATAGGTAAGAAATTGTAATCAACATATATTACAGACATTGAAGTACTCTAATATTAATTTGGCACCATTAAATCAACGTGTTCTCGATGTAACTCTTCCTGTTCTGTCAGTCCATGAAGATAATAGTAAATGAACTGTATTTGTGGCCGATTCGTAATATTCAAGGTTGCTGTGCTGATTGGTGACAGCTCCGGCCATACTTAACCAACAGGGGTTGACTCGAGTGTGGGACTGTAAATAGGATGCCACGCAGTCCGTAAGTATGTAATGGGTGGAGCGATTTCAAATAGAAACCGTACACACATCAAGTGCCATATGGAAACACACTGGGTGTAGAATGCCTACCACTGATTGGCGAAGGCTGGCGCTGCGAAGATGGTAACATTGAAAGTAGTCATACTATATTAGAAGAATAGACAAAAGGCAATTACGGTCGTTGACTGATTGACGAGATACCCAATGACATTTTGTCCCTAATAGTGAAACAAGGGTGATGTCGGGATAACGTAAAATTAACATCTGGTCCGAAATCTGTTGTGAACAGTCATTCCTCGATATCTCTGAGTGTGGTTTTGTAGCGTATAATTCATTCCAACTAAAATATTAAATAAAAATCGAATGATGATCTTACAGTAGCTGCTGGAAACTGGAGGCTGCGTGGTTACGTTCAGAGTTTGAATGGGAAAATGTTACAAAGTAGAGTAGCTTTCAAAACTAAACATCTATTTTGGATGAAAGTTGCTACATATTAATACAGTAACGCAGCGCAGCCACTTTTGATTCCTGTGTTATTAGCTGGCCGATTCTGACTCCAGAGTTGTGTGTGTGCGAAGCTGTGGTAGGGTTCTCCAGTACCGCAGCGCTTGCAGTGTCAAGAAGGCTTACTAAACAGGGACGCTGTTTATTACTTGATGCCTTTTGTACAGAACACCACTGTCAGCGACCCCGGCGACAGTCACAACTGGTAGGCAACCTGTGGCATCCTCGGCGGTGTACCGACACAGCGGTGGCTGTTGGCGGCATCGCAGACGCCAGCCGCCATGCCACAGAGCGAAGTGTCGCAGTGGTTAGCACACTGGACTCGCATTCGGGAGGACGACGGTTCAGTACCGCGTCGGAGCATCCTTACTTAGGTTTTTCGTTATTTCCCTAAATCGATTCTGGCAAATGCCGGATGGTTCCTTTGGAAGGGAGCGGCCGCTTTCCATCCCCATTCTTCCCTAATCCGAGCTTGGGCTCCGTCTCTAATGACTTCGTTGTTGACATTAAACACTAATCCCTCCCCGTTCTGTCAGACAGGTGTGGTGAGGCCAAGCCAGGAACAATACCGCCGGCGCTCTATGGTTTCGGTAGGATGTGCGCAGGCCCAACTCCGAACCCAGGACCCTAAAAATTCACAGTCCGGAAACATCAGGGTTAGCCGATGGCTAGTAGGTCGGTTGCATGCGAACTACGTACACGGGTTTCCACTTCATTATGTTTCCATGTGAACTGCGGACCGAGCAGACTTATCGGTTTATCGACTAATCCTATTATCGCTCCTCGACTCTCTCTATCGAAACTTGTGAAATACGGACAGTCATTTAGTCGCGTTCGAGAAACACGCCGTTCTCCTCATGCAATCGGTTTCATTAACTTTTACTTACTCACTACTCATGTAGGTGTTTCACATATCCGCTTCATATGTCCTATTTGTGGTATCATAGACCATCAATACCACAAAGGAGGCAATCGATTCGGCCGCAGATGTTGTCAATGAAGATTTCAGCATCGGCCGTTAGACGAAGACACAGCGGCAAGCGCCGCCCAGTCACTGGACGCGGATGTACCACGCCTCTTCTGGTAGCGCCGCCACAGAACTCAAACCAAGTGTATCAGGAGTCGCCGATCGCGCTCCAAGAGACGCCAAATAAGTGAAAATACGAATGTTAATGTTAGCATTGATACGTACATCTAACTAATAATACCTAAATAGTAACATATAACAAGCTATAATTAAACCACTCATACATGTGTTTCAATTTTTTTTCCGTTCAGAGTCATGGAAATAACTACAGATTTCATGGACAGATATAGATCGAATCTAGTATTTATAGTGGACGTAGAAGGCAACTTCCAACACGCCAGAGAGCTTGTGCTTGAGTAATTTCTTCGGGCTACGCCAGAGAGCTTGTTCTTGAGTAATTCTAAACTGAACAGTTTGTTTTCTTCTGTCCATCCTTGTATTTACCCTCTTGAGGAGACTCTGCTTGAGGTGCAAACAGACACAGACGTGAATATCAGGAATACGATCAGTGGGGAAAAGAACTGTTGGGAAGGAAGCATTATGACGGTAGCAGATGGAAGACGTGAGGAAATGAGTGATCGTTCGGTTCGGTTTTGTTAAAGAGTTAACTTCAACTTTTTGCCCCCAAGAACTGAAGAAGACGAAACCGGACGGCTTATTTTTGACGATCCGATGTTTGTCGATAATGTGTTTGTTGAATGACGTTTTAGCTGTAATTTCGGTAACGGATATGGGAGACAATCAGTCAGCCTCCTCGAGGTGTCTCTCTGTTAACGCTAACTGGTGTTTCACTAATCCTCTGTCCGCAGTTCACATGTCCCCGGTTTACCACTGCCCGCAGTTCACATAATTAGGAGAGGGCTGTTCACAAGTTGTGCGCAGACCAGGGGCTTCGCCAAGCTGTTGACACCTCTCGATGAGGGTGCAGTGGCTGAGCCGTCCACACGTACAAAGATTGACCCAGAGGGTGTGCCGGTCGAATGCACGTTGCACGATCAACGCTGCTAAAGGTTGAGTTGGGAGGGTTTATTCTCACTGAATCTGGGTGTGTCGTGACACAACGTAGATCCCCATCACGCAGTCGGCTGTGGAAACGCTGTCTTGTGCTGCACCATGTCGCAACCTCAACAGCTACTGACGATAGAACGCTGCACTATAGAGTGCAGTGCCAGCACTGAAGTGCCGCGACCACCTGCTTACCTACTGTATGACCAGGGCTGTCCAGAAAATAACAGACGTTCAGAAACAAAATATTAATAACAAAGAAAAACCAAATTTTATTACATACGCTTTAAAGTTACACACTTAAGCAGTTTTTCTGCATGATCGCCATTCAAACTGAAGCACACACCATTTTTTTTTTAGTCATCAGTCTTCTTCTGACTGGTTTCATGCAGCTCGCCACAAATTCCTCTCCTTTGCTAACCTCTTTGTAGGGCCCAGCCGACTCGTCTCTTATGGGGTGCTTAAAGGATGCTGCGTACTCGGATAGCTATACAACAGTTCAAGCAAATCACATTAATAGTTTTTATTACAATAAAGAAGATTGACAATATTAACTTAGAAATTACAACGGTGTCGGAAGCGATGGGCGCCAAGCAAACAATCAAAGTCCTTCGCTGCATACAAGGTCCATGTAAACAGTTGATATGGACCACATGTCACTGATATCGTAGTGTTCTCCTAGCGCTGCGCTAATACTGTGCGTCCCGGTCTGGTACTCTGCCCGAGGGTGGCAGGAGCGGCGCTTATATTTTCTTCGTATAGAGGCCACTACTTTGGTGGTGCGTTCCATGTCAGCGGGCAATCGGCTGACGTCGTCTCACAGCCTTCTTTTCTCTTGCCTTCTTCATCTTCGTGACGTCGCTTATCGTTACTCTGAACACTCTTCATTCAGAGTATCATTTGCTGGAGTATTCCAATCCCTGGCTTCCTCTACAGTTTTTGCCCTCTACATCTCCCTCTAGTACCATGGAAGTAATTTCCTGATGTCTTAACAGATGTCCTCTCATCCTACCCCCTCTTCTTGTCAACGTTTTCCACATATTTCTTACCCCTCCGATTCCGTGCAGGACCTCCTCATTCCTTAACTTATCAGTCCACCTAATTTTGTACATTCGTCTGTAACATGAGATCCCAGATGCTTCGATTTTCTTCTGTTTCCGTTTTCCCACAGTCCATGTTCTCCTACCAAACGTACATTCTCGAAATTTCTTCCTAAAATTAAGTCCTGTATCTGATACTAGTAGATTTCTCTTGACCAGGAAGACCTTTTCTGTCAGTGCTAATCTGCTTTTGATGTCCTCCTTGTTCAGTCCGTCATGGGTTATTTTGCTGCCTAGGTAGCAGGATTCCTTAACTTCATCTACTTCTTGACCATCAATCCCGGTTTTAAGTTTCTCGCTGTTCTCATTTCTGCTACTTCTCATTACTGTCGTCTTTCTTCGAACTACTTTCAATCCACGTCCTGTACTCATTAGCCTGTTCGTTCCCTCCATCAGATGCTGTAATTCTTCTGCACTTTCACTCAAGATAGCAATGTCATGAGCGAAATGTATCACTAACATCCTTGAATTTTAATCCCACTCTCGAACTTTTATTTTATTTCCATCGTTTTTTCTTCGATATACAGAGTGAACAGGAGGAGCGAAATACTGCATTCCTGTGATTCACTCTTTTTAATCCGAGCCCTTCGTTCTTGGTCGTCCTCTCTCACTATTCCCTCTTATAATACCGTGGCACAATTTTTCAATACCGTCTCTGTAGATATCAGCCGCCTGGGGTTGAAACCATTGCTTAGTACGGTGACAGTATCAAAGCGTTGTGTAGAGAGCCATGCCTTCATTGCTGGGAAAAGGTGGTAGTCGCTAGGCGCCAAATGTGGGCTATATGGTGGATGAACAGACACCTCCTATTCTAAACCTTGTAGGTGCTCTCGGGTAAGATTGGCTGCATGTGGTCGTGCGTTGTCGTGAGGGAAAAAATGTTCCCTCTGAGCAGCCATACGTACGAACCTCCGTGCCGGAAACTTCACAGGAGCTCAGTCCGTCAGTTCACCTGATGATGGCGACATGTATGATCGCCGAAATATTGTGCCCGTTGGACACTGTAGACCGGCAGTACAACCGTGGATATTTTAATTAGTTTGCGTTGTGTTTTCCACGACGCTTCTTTTCTACCTCTCTAAGTTAACTGTTGTACCACATTCAAGGAAATCAATGCGAATCACTATGTCAGAGTCCTCAAATGTAGCAGCCATGATTTTTCTTGCTGACAGCTTTTGCAAACGTTTCCTCGGTTTCTTGTGAGAATTTGTCTATCACCATTCCGTCGACTGCCATTTTGTTTCACAATTGACATCTTTCTCCCAAGTCTCGACCCCAGTTACAATACGATCGATAACGTTCTTAGAATTTTGTCGAAAACTTCGAGGAAGGTCAATGCTGCAACCAGTCTCTGTTTATCGTGGTCTTCCGATAGGATTTTGGGAACCCAGCTAGCACAAAATTTATGGTAGCCAAGCTTCTGCTCCACAATTCCATGCCACGAACTCAATGAAATTGTGGCGGAGAAGCTCGCGGAAGTTCCGTAAGGGTGAGTCGACGATTTTCAAAAATTTTTTTCGTTTATTTTCATCACCAGTTCGTCCCTCACAAGGCTAGGCCTATCACTGTGGTCGTCATCGTGAACACTAGAGAGGCCATTTTTAAAATCAGTACTCCAGTGACTCACACGGCTTTCACTGATTTTTCCTTTTCTGTGCACATCACAGAGGCAGCGATAAGTTTCAGTTGATTTCAGCTTTTTGCCAACAGACACCTAGTCACAAAACTCACCTCACAAGCATCTGGATTTTCTATTTCGGCGCACATTTTAAGACGTCACAGAACGCAAAGTAGCAGAGACACAGACCACATGCTACCGCTGCTGGATGCGTACTGACTGTGGGAACGGTATGGGATCAAGATCGCGGATGGAGCCCCGCCTACCGCCGTGAAAGACCAAACGTCTGTTTCTTTCTGGATTGCCCTAGTACAGTCCCATTTTTCATCCTGATTGTTATGTAATAATGTCATTCGTACCATGACCAGCTAATTTCGGTCGTTTGCCATTCCCAAGTGCGGACTCCTATACTCGTAAATTGACACCATCACCCTTCGAGGGTGTATGCAAACGTACATCTTTCCATTTATTACATAACCGCTCTAGTAAACATGAGCGAGAACATTGTTTTATGTTCGACAGCACTTTATAGTGACGCTAGCTTAGCGCCTGCTACTTCGCTGTCGTAGATTGTATGGCCTGCAGGTATTTTTTCGTTTTTATTTAATACAATTCTTATATTGATCACAAATTGCAACACCTTCTAAGCTTTTTGCGTCAATTGAAGCCATATAAGCACGGTGTTTCCTGAATGTACTTTTGACTTCTGGTAGCTGGAGTCCAAAGTTTTTGTTAATCGCGGCTTTTGTGGAGATATTTCCTTAGCAACTTCTATCTTCTAGCATATATCTCTTTATATCTAATCGAGAAGTGAAATATATTTAGCTTTAAATTTTTTTTTCTAACGAAATATTTCCTTAAAAACATTCATACCCTGTTTCCTCCTTTAGGCGTTGGATTTCCAGAAACGCTGAAACAAGTATTTTCTGATTTTTAACCAAGAAGTCAAATACCAGTTCTCACAGATGTAGCCTTAAAATCCTTCTGTAGTTCTTTAGTAATTCTTTATTTTCAAATAAATCTTTCACCCACACTTCTACACCCTTGTCTTTGAATTTCAAAAAATTTTCTGACTGAGAAAGCAGATACCATTTTTCGTGGTTCTAGCTTCGAAATTCGCTTAATAGTGACTTTCAAAATCCATTCATCCCTTATATCACCCCCTTAAGAGTGTAATTTCGAAGAACCCCTTGTTCAAAGACGCTGACAGTGTAAGATCCACACCTCTCCGAACTTCCAGTTTATATTCTTTGCGGTTTGGGCTGGGCGATTATGAGTCAGTGAATCAGTTTGATCGTGTTTCACCCCAGTAGGGGTTTAATTTCCAAAAACACTGAAACACATATATTTTCATGTGTAACTGAAAAGCCAAACATCAATTTTCAAAGATTTAGCTTTAAAAATGCTTGCACAATGAAATATTTTCATAAGACGTTTCACTCCCCATTTCACCCCTAAGAGGCTGAATTTCCAAAAACACTGAAACAGTGTTTTTTCTAACTGAGAATTTAAATTTTCATAGGTGGAATTTTAGAAATGCTTGCGTACTAAAATATTTTCATTAAAAACTGATACCCTATTTCACCCCCTCAGGGGTCAGTTTCCAAAAACACTGAGAAGTCAACTGCCAATGTTGATAGACGTAGCTTTAAAATACTTTAGTAGTTCTTTAATAATGATATATTTTCGAAAAAAGCTTTCACCCACTGTTCTACCCCATACTGTTAAATTCCGGAAAAACTGAAACATACATTTCTTTATTTCTGACCAAGTAACCAAATACCAATTGTCGTAGGTCTCGCTTCAAAATTGCCTTAATAGCGATATTCTGAAGAAACAACCTTTATCCCTATTTCATCCCCTTAGGGTGGGAATTTCGAAGAATCCCTTCAACGAGGCCTTGCCAGACAGAAAGCCGTCTTTCAGAGACGAGGGACGCCACACAGGAAGCGGTCCCCACAGAGCGGCTGAAGCTGACAGCGGTGGACGAGGAAAATTAGTTTTCCGAATTTATTGCTGTAAAAAATACTGTATTTAAATTACGAAAGACCACATCAACTCCTGTAATTAGTTTTTTGGTAGAGATTCCTTTAAAATATTAAAAACTACTTCTTTCGGTTTTGTGCGTTTTCTTCACTACGCGATACTTCTCATTCGATTCTGAAGAAACTAATTGCCACAAAAAGCTGATATTTTCAAGTGTTATAGTTTCACATTATAACTCAATGATGAATTATCTATTTTGTCGATGTTCTCATAGTTACTGTGATACCTAATTTACAAGTAGCGTGTAGCATAAATTTTGAAGGGATTGCAATGAAAAATGAGGTCGCTCGCTACTTTACGTTTCTGTCGTTTTAGATGACAGGTTACTGTAAACTAAATGTAGCTGATATAACGAAATTGTTTTAAAGTTGGAACGAAAGCCATAGCTCAGTATTTTATTCGTGCTGGGCCGAGCGCGCAGGCTGAGCGCGCCGCGGCCAAATACCGTAGTCTGCAGCCCAGTCGGAAAAATTTCGTGAAAATACAAGCACCTTTCTCAAATTAACAATAGAGAATTATTCTTGTGGATACTACTGAAAGAAAATGATGAAGAAGAAGACATGTGGATTGTGTGACGGCTCAAGTACCGTGCTAGAAAAATCAAAATTGCAATTTAACCACAGCTACTCAAAGAAGGTAGGAAGCTAGGGATCTTTTCTGATGGACAAACTTGTGACTGGCACATAATTTTAATTTCCACTAAAGAACAAATTTCATTATTACGGAGTTACAAAATTGGAATAACAACATAAAATTTAATTCAGACCTTTGTCCTCTTAAGAGAATATACAACCGACTTTAACCATCTGCCATGAATTAATATAACAAACAGTATTTTAAAGATAATAATTAGATCTGACTGCAAAAGGATCACAGACAGTCAGCACCATAAGCCCGCTTACGTAACCAAAATTTATACAACATCTTGAGTTACTTATAAAAAGATCTCGTCTGTCCCGGCGGACAGGCCGGTTACTTAGCTAATGGACGGGAGCACGGCTTACACACGGTCTTACTCGGAATAAACTAGTAGAAAGCAACCGCCAAGCAATTTCGAAGATGATCAAGTTGCAAACCAGGGCACAAAACACGCCGCAAACACACACGATCTCAGCCTGCTCGTCAAGGCGTCGAACCCCATCTGCCCCACATACCAGACCATTTCTGCAATAACAAATAATTCACGCTGCAGACAAATTCAACTCGTGATTCAGCTTTTTCAAGACCATGCAAGGCTTACTAACAAAGCGACTACCTGTAACATAACTGACAACGAAACTGAGATATTTACCAAATAAATGAACAATTAAAATTGCACTGACTTACAAAGCTCCGCCCTTCATATTAAAAGAAAGCCTAAAAAGAAAACTGGGCGGAACGCACACTAATTAACATACTCCATCAAATTAACACAGCAAGGAACCTTTGAAATAAGCAGTAAACAACACTTGGAAGACTTAGACTTCATAAGTTCAGTATAACACTCTCTTATTCAGAACCATCCTTAGCCGATCACCGGCAGATACAACATGCCACCACAAGTTTCACAGATCGTCACACGTTAACAGCAGCATATGAATCATACGTAACTTAATGCTTCCGGTTAGGCGGTGAGAAGGCGTCCAACCTGAGTTGACGAACCCGCCACCGTTTCGCAAGCAAACGCGTCGACTGATCGCACACCTGGCGCGCGGCAAAACGCCAAGGACGGCGACGACGGTGGGGCCCAGGCACAGCGGATAGAGACGAGGGCCTGCCTTCAAAATACACTACTAATCATTAGAATTGCTACACCAAGAAGAAATGCAGATGATAAACGGGTATTCACTGGACAAATATATTATACTAGAACTGACATGTGATTACATTTTCACGCAATTTTGGTCCATAGATCCTGAGGAATCAGTACCCAGAACAACCACCTCTGGCCGTAATAACGGCCTTGATACGCCTGGGCATTGCGTCAAACAGAGCTTGGATGGCGTGTACAGGTACAGCTGCCCAGGCAGCTTCAACACGATACCACAGTTCACCAAGAGTAGTTAGTGACTGGCGTATTGTGACGAGCCAGTTGCTCGGCCACCATTGAACAGACGTTTTCAATTGGTGAGAGATCTGGAGAATGTTCTGGTCAGGGCAGCAGTCGAACTTTTTCTGTATCCAGAAAGACCCGTACAGGACCTGCAACATGCGGTCGTGCATTATCCTGCTGAAATGTAGGGTTTCGCAGGGATCGAATGAAGAGTAGATCCACGGGTCGTAACACATCTGGAATGTAACGTTCACTGTTCAAAGTGCCGTCAGTGCGAACAAGAGATGACCGAGACGTGTAACCAATGGCTCCCCATACCATCACGCCGGGTGATACGCCAGTATGGCGATAACGAATACTCACTTCCAATGTGCGTTTACCGCGATGTCGCCAAACACGGATGCGGCCATCATGATGCTGTAAACAGAACCTGGGTTCATCCGAAAAAATGACGCCCGCATCTCGTGGTCGTGCGGTAGCGTTCTCGCTTCCCACGCCCGGGTTCCCGGGTTCGATTCCCGGCGGGGTCAGGGATTTTCTCTGCCTCGTGATGGCTGGGTGTTGTGTGCTGTCCTTAGGTTGGTTAGGTTTAAGTAGTTCTAAGTTCTAGGGGACTGATGACCATAGATGTTAAGTCCCATAGTGCTCAGAGCCATTTGAACCATTTGAAAAAATGACGTTTTGCCATTTGTGCACCCAGGTTCGCCGTTGAGTACATTCTATTTATTATTTTTGATTGGAAGCTATTGTTTTAGCACCTGTCGCAATGTATCTCAATGGCTTTATACCGGAATGACATTAATTCGATGCGGCATGTATTGAGAATATAATTTTTTTGCATGGAGCGTAGAAAAAATGGTTCAAATGGCTCTGAGCACTATGGGACTCAACTGCTGTGGTCATCAGTCCCCTAGAACTGAGAACTACTTAAACCTAACTAACCTAAGGATATCACACACAGCCATGCCCGAGGCAGGATTCGAACCTGCGACCGTAGCAGTCGCACGGTTCCGGACTGCGCGCCTAGAACCGCGAGACCACCGCGGCCGGCCTGGAACGTAGAAGATAAATACATTGTACAAGTCACGAATTTCTTTTTAATATTCTTCTTCGTTATTAGGAATGTAGCTAAACATTTTGACTTAAGTCTCTTTTACTTTTTCAGAGTACAGTAAGCATTTCTAGTAGACAGGACTGGTTTTCGGGGTGATTATACGCTGAGGTGCCAGAAATCACGGGATACCTCCTAATATCGTTTCGGTCTTCCTTTTGCCCTGCTTATTGCTGCAGGTCGACATGACGTGGGTTCACCAAGTCGTTGGAAGTCACCTGCAGATATATTGAGCACGGTGCCTCTATATCCATCCGTAACTGTGGAAACGTTGTCGGTGCAGGATTTGGTGCACGAACTGACCTGTGGATTATCTCCCATAAATGTTCCATGGAATTACTTTACAGCGATGTGGGTGGCCAAATCATTGGCTCGAACTGGTGTACTTCAGATCAGTACCAAACAACCGTGGTTCGGTGCATGGCACACTGTCATCCATTACAGTTCCGTTGTTTTTCGGGGACATGAAGTCCATGAATGGCAGTAAATCGTCTCCAAGTAGCCCAACATAACCATTTCCAGTAAACGATCGGTTCAGTTGGACATAAGGACTCAGCCCATTCCATGTAAACACAGCCCACACCATTACAGAGCCACCAAGGGCTTGTACAGGTCTATGACAACTTAGGTTTATGGCTTCGCGGGGTCTGCGCCACACTCGAATCCTACCGTCAGGCCTTATCAACTAAAGCGGAGCTCATCTGACTAGACCGCTGTTATCCAGTCGTCTACGGTCCAATCTGTGCATCAAAGAAGCAATGATGGAAATAAAAGAAAGGTTCCAGAGGGGAATTAAAATTCAAGGCGAAAGGATGTCAATAATGCCATTCGCTGCTGACATTGCTGTCCTGAGTGAAAAAGAAGACGAGTTATATGATATGCTGAATGGAATGAACAATCTTATAAGTACTGAATATGGACTGAGGGCAGATCGAAGAAAGACGAAAGTAATGACGTTGCAAAAATGAGAACAGCGAGAAACTTAACATCAGGATTGATGGTCATGAAGTAGATGCAGTTAAGGAATTTTGCTATCTAAGCAGCAAAATAACCAACGACGGATGGAGACAAAAGCAGACTAGCACTGGCAAAAAGGGCATTCCTGGCTAAGAGAAGCCTACTAGTATCAAACATAGGCCTTGATTTGAGGAAGAAGTTTCTGAGACTGTACGTTTTGAACACAAGATTGTACGGTAGTGAAACATGGACTGGGGGAAAACTGCAACAGAAGAGAATCGAAATATTTGAGGTGTGGTGCTACAGGCGAAAGTTGAAAATTAGGTGGACTGATAAGGTAAGGAATGAGGAGGTTCTGCGCAGAATCGGAGAGGTAAGGAATTTGTGGAAAACACTGACAAGGAGAAATACAGGATGAGAAGACATCTGTTAAGACATTAGGGAATGACTTCAGTGTTACCAGAGGAAGCTGTAGAGGGCAAAAACTGTAGAGGAAGACTGTAAAACTTCCAAAAAGTAATTATGGACGTAGGTTGCAAGTTTTACTCTGTGATGAGGAGGTTGGCACAGGAGAGGAAATCGTGGCGGGCAGCATCAAACCAGTCACAAGATAAAGACTAGAAAAAAAAGTTTCCAACTGATATGGTCATGAGCCCAGAAGAGGCGCTGCAGGCGATGTTGTGCTCTTTCCAAAGGCATTCACGTCGATCGTCTGTTGTCATAGATCATTAACGCCAAATGTCGCTATACACTAGAAGCGGATACGTTCGTCGTATGTTTCAAATTGATTTCTGCGGTTATTTCACGCAGTGTTCCTTGTCTGTTAGACTGAATAAGCAAACGCCACTGCTCACGGTCATTAAATGAAAGCCGTCGGCAACTGCATTATCCATGGTCAGAGATAGTGGCTGAAATGTGGTGGTCTCGGCTCATTCTTGACACTGTGGCTCTCAGAACATTGAACTACCTAACGATTTTCGGAATGGAATGTATCAAGCGTCTAGCTCCAACTGCCATTCGGCATTCAGAGTCTCTTAATTCCCGTCCAGCTGCCATAATCACGTCGGAAACGTTTTCCAACGAATCAGCTGCGTACGACTGAGAAATATTCCAATGCACTGTCCTTTTCACCTTGTTTTCATGATATTACCGCCATCTGTATACGTGCTTATCGTTATGTAATGACTTTTTTCACCTCAGCGTAAACTAGTTTTCGGTTTCAGAAGCAACGGAAGGCAATTTGAAACAGGTATTTTTGAAGCCGTAGCACTGGAATATACACTCAGTGCTGTGCCTATGTCTAACACTACAGGAATGGTAGGTGCATTCTCACTAAATATTCTCAGGCCTATGGGATGGCTGTAGTAAGGTGTCTTCTTAATACTGGTAACAAAAGACATGTGAGATCCAACTGGCATGTGATTGAGTGCAGTAGATATCTTTATGGTCGTTCCGAGTCTAGTCAGCAAACGAGCAGTTATGCTCCTCCTCTACCAAAGTTATGGTATTCGTCAATGTCTCATCATCTCCGGATATACACCTGCGAGATTCACTAGGTGAAGAAAGTATGCCCATACATTGTTCAGAAGCGGCAGCAAACGACACTTATTTGTCTGAAACGTGAGACTTAGGGAAAGCAGGAAAAGGTGTGAACGGGGCCTGTTCAGTTAACGCTGGTTGCACAGTAAACACATACATTTTATTTAAGGAAATAATTTATAAAAACAATAATTTTATAAAAATGCCCGCTCCCGGTATCTGAGTGGTCAGCGCGACAGAATGTCAATCGTAAGTGCCCGGGTTCGATTGCCGACTGGGTCGGAGATTTTCTCGGCTCAGGGACTGGGTGTTGTGTTGTCTTAATCATCATCATTTTATCCCCATCGACGCGCAAGTCGCCGAAGTGGCGTCACCTAACCTAACCTAACCTAACCTAACCTAACCCAAATCGAAAGACTACCACCGGCGAACGGTCTACCCGACGGAAGCTTCTAGTCACACGACATTTACATTTATTTTCAATTTTACAAAAATTGACTGTAACACAAGCTACACTGACAGCTGAAGACCTTATTAAGAAAGAATTCAAAAGTATTTGTCGTCTGAAGGCCACAAGCAATACTTCAGAACAATTAGCGGCTGAGGGCCTGAATTACAAGTGAGGAAGACAACTACATGTTGAAAATATCAAAATAATTTTTAAAACAATCATTACAAAAATTGCCTGGAACACAAACTACACTGACGGCTTAAGGCCTCATTAAGAAAGAATTCACATTATTTGTCAGCTGAAAGCCACAAGCAATAGGAATATTTTAAACAAAATATTATTTTTAAACAATTGACACAATCAGATCAAATAAAGAAGGGAGTGATCCACAGACAGTGCACCAAGGATCGACCTGAGGAATGTCGCTACAGCTGCATAAGCGGTGAGACAGGCAGCCAAGAGTTATGAACAGGAAGGCAAGAGTTATGAACAGAAAGGCAACTGAAACTAGGGACAGTTTAAACGCCGGTCAATTCTCTTACCAAATCCACCAACCGTGTGATAACAAATACAACAATGTAATAATTCAAGCCAGGGCGAAGTGACAGACAGCAGAATCCGGTGTTTAAAACATCGAAAGGCAGAAGAAACCACTACAACCAAGGTAGACAAAAGAAAGCACAATCTACTTGGCAATCAAGGAGGCTGTCGAACTACACGTCATGCTGGACAGCAGCGGTAAGACGAGGAAAACTACATTGCTGCAAAAATACGCTAACCTCCAGGGCAGGTAACTGGGGCATTAGCGGCCACTGGGCAGTAGAATACTGCTGGTTGCACTTCATCAATAATAACACAAAATTCAGAAACTAATAACAGGCAGTAGAAGACTGCTAATAGATTCCGCCAACTCGACACGCTTCACTTTTTGCTGTTCGTCTCACGGCGACCCTGCGAGCAGCAACGCACGAACAAACTGCGTGGTCACAAAATAGTGCAGATTTCACTACTGGATTAATTCAACGTCCTGGATGCGGTGGGCAACGAGGTTGTGGCCCTCGCAACTACAGCCCCTTGATCCGGCAATGCCTGCGTGCCGCCAGAGGCCCCGGCGTGCCCTCGTGCTACCAGACCTCTGTGCTGCTCCGTCCCAACCGAACTGCCACACACACACCCGACCCGGAGAACACTTCAGGTCTATCCAAACGTAGTGTGAGTACCAGATATCGATAAACGCTACTGCTGCCACTCGCGGACAGACAACGCTAACAAACGTAGAGGCGCCAGTAAACAGAACAAGAAAACGAGACGCCACCATCCCTATTACACGATGCCAACCTACCTAAGGCACCAACGGGATCCGCACACTGCTCAGCGTCATAACATTCGAGATCAATGATGGAGTTAAATATCAAGAGTGAAACGTCATTATCATTTTTCGGTCGTGAGCTAGCTGAATTTTCCTCATCAGAACACTTTGTTGAGCAAACGATACGTGTGATAAACATGACCGTTATCCTACATTTTGGATAGTGTACATCATCTCTGACATCGAAATTACTCTAAAAGTCGTGGCACTGAAATTATGTGGGCCTTTTGAGTAACCGTTCACTTGGTTTTAGACGTTCTAGGTGGTTCATAAGTTAAATGCTGGATTCGCATTCTCGAATGGTGATTCAAACACCCAGTCAGTCATCCAGATCCCCCCCCCCCTCCCTCCCCAGGTGGTGATTTTTATTGTTTTATATTTTTTATTAAGCTTGCTACTATATCTTTTGGGTTCCTTAAGTCGTTTAACGCAAATGCTACTATAGTTTCCATGAAGAGGATGCTGCCCTCTACAGTCCTTCGCCAACACGATCTTGCACTCCGTCTCTAAAGATAGCGTCATCGACTCATTGTGTTACTTGATGAGTGAGATACTGATGCCCCCATGACTCATGGACCTTGCAGTTGTAAGAGAGACTTGCGTGTCTCAGTGATACAGACAGCTGTACCCTAAGTACAACCACAACGGAGGGGTATCTGTTGAGAGGCCAGACAAACGTGTGGTTCCTGAAGAGGGGCAGCAGCCTTTTCAGTAGTTGCAGGGGCGACAGTCTTGATGACTGACTGATATGGCCTTGTAACATTAACCAAAAAGGGCCTTGCTGTGCTAGTACTGCGAACGAGTGAAAGCAAGAGGAATCTACAGCCGTAATTTTTCTCAAGGCATCCAGCTTTACTGTATGGTTAAATGATGATGGCGCCCTTTTGGGTAAAATATTCCGGAGGTAAAATAGCCCCCATTCAGGTCTCCGGGAGGAGGCTACTCAGGAGGGCGTCGTTATCAGGAGAAACAAAATTGGCGTTCTATGGACCGGAGCGTGGAATATCAGATCCTTTTATCTGACAGATAGGTTATAACTTTTAAAAATGGAAATGGATATGTTAAAGTTACATATAGTGGGAATTAGTGACGTTCGCTGGCTGGAGGAACAAGACTTCTTGTCAGGTGCATACGGAGTTATAAATACAAAATCAAATAGGGGTAATGCTGGAGTTGGTTTAATAATGAAGAAAAAAATAGGAACTCGGATAAGCAGCTATGAACAGCGAAGTGAACGCATTATTGCAGCCAAGGTAGACACGAAGCCCATGCCTACCACAGTAGTGCAAGTTTATATGCCAAGTACCTCTTCAGACGATGAAGAGATTGAAGAAATATATGATGAGACAAAAGAAATTTTTCAGATAGTTAAGGGAGACGAAAATTTAATATTCATGGGTGACTGGAATTCGGCAGTAGGAAAAGGAACAGAAGGGAGAGTAGTAGATGAATTTGGACTGGGGGTAAGGAATGAAGGGGGAAACCGCCTGTTACAATTTTACACAGAGCATAGTCTGATCATAGCTAAAACTTAGTTTGAGAATAATCAAAGAAGGTTGTATACGTGAAATAGACCTAGGGACACTGGAAGGATTCAAGGATTCAGATACACTCCTGGAAATTGAAATAAGAACACCGTGAATTCATTGTCCCAGGAAGGGGAAACTTTATTGACACATTCCTGGGGTCAGATACATCACATGATCACACTGACAGAACCACAGGCACATAGACACAGGCAACAGAACATGCACAATGTCGGCACTAGTACAGTGTATATCCACCTTTCGCAGCAATGCAGGCTGCTATTCTCCCATGGAGACGATCGTAGAGGTGCTGGATGTAGTCCTGTGGAACGGCTTGCCATGCCGTTTCCACCTGGCGCCTCAGTTGGACCAGCGTTCGTGCTGGACGTGCAGACCGCGTGAGACGACGCTTCATCCAGTCCTAAACATGCTCAATGGGGGACAGATCCGGAGATCTTGCTGGCCAGGGTAGTTGACTTACACCTTCTAGAGCACGTTGGGTGGCACGGGATACATGCGGACGTGCATTGTCCTGTTGGAACAGCAAGTTCCCTTGCCGGTCTAGGAATGGTAGAACGATGGGTTCGATGACGGTTTGGATGTACCGTGCACTATTCAGTGTCCCCTCGACTATCACCAGTGGTGTACGGCCAGTGTAGGAGATCGCTCCCCACACCATGATGCCGGGTGTTGGCCCTGTGTGCCTCGGTCGTATGCAGTCCTGATTGTGGCGCTCACCTGCACGGCGCCAAACACGCATACGACCGTCATTGGCACCAAGGCAGAAGCGACTCTCATCGCTGAAGACGACACGTCTCCATTCGTCCCTCCATTCACGCCTGTCGCGACACCACTGGAGGCGGGCTGCACGATGTTGGGGCGTGAGCGGAAGACGGCCTAACGGTGTGCGGGACCGTAGCCCAGCTTCATGGAGACGGTTGCGAATGGTCCTCGCCGATACCCCAGGAGCAACAGTGTCCCTAATTTGCTGGGAAGTGGCGGTGCGGTCCCCTACGGCACTGCGTAGGATCCTACGATCTTGGCGTGCATCCGTGCGTCGCTGCGGTCCGGTCCCAGGTCGACGGGCACGTGCACCTTCCGCCGACCACTGGCGACAACATCGATGTACTGTGGAGACCTCACGCCCCACGTGTTGAGCAATTCGGCGGTACGTCCACCCGGCCTCCCGCATGCCCACTATACCTCTCGCTCAAAGTCCGTCAACTGCACATACGGTTCACGTCCACGCTGTCGCGGCATGCTACCAGTGTTAAAGACTGCGATGGAGCTCCGTATGCCACGGCAAACTGGCTGACACTGACGGCGGCGGTGCACAAATGCTGCGCAGCTAGCGCCATTCGACGGCCAACACCGCGGTTCCTGGTGTGTCCGCTGTGCCGTGCGTGTGATCATTGCTTGTACAGCCCTCTCGCAGTGTCCGGAGCAAGTATGGTGGGTCTGACACACCGGTGTCAATGTGTTCTTTTTTCCATTTCCAGGAGTGTAGATTATGTAATGTTAAGACAGAGATTTAGGAACCAGGGTTCTAAATTGTAAGGCATATGCTGGGGCATATGTGGACTCCGACCACAATTTATTGGTTATGAACTGTAGATTAAAACTAAAAAAAACTGCAGAAAATTTGGAATTTAAGAAGACATGACCTAGATAAACTGAAAGAACCAGAGGATATAGAGTGTTTCAGAGTGAGCATAAGGGAACGATTGACAAGAACAGGGGAAAGAAATATAGTAGAAAAATAATGGGTAGCTTTGAAAGATGAAATAGTGAAGGTAGCAGAAAATCAAGTAGGTTTATTAGACGAGGGCTACTAGAAATCCTTGGGTAACACCAGAGATATTGAATTTAATTGATGAAAGGAGAAAATATAAAAACGCAGTAAATGAAGCAGACGAAAAAGAACGCAAAGGTCTCAAAAATGAGATCGACACGAAGTGCAAAGTGCTTAAGCAAGGATGGCTGGAGAACAAATGCAAAGATGTAGGAGCATGTATCACTTGGAGTGAGACGGACACCGCCTACATGAAAATTAAACAGACCTTTCGAGAAAAGAGAACCACCTGTATGAATATCAAGACCTCAGATGGGAAACCAGTCCTAAGCAAAGATGGGAAAGCAGAAAGGTGGAAGGAGTATATAGAGGGTCTATACAAGGGCGAGGTGGAGGGTACCCTATAGCACCACTAGTCATTTCGTTCGCTGTTCCACTCGCGAGGGAAAAACGACTGCTATATGCCACATATGAGCCTGAATTTCTCGTGTCTTAGCTTCGTCGTCCTTACTCACAATTTATGTTCGCAGCAGTAGGATCGTTCGGCAGTCAGCTTCAAATACCGGTTCTCTAAAATTGCTCAATTGTGTTTCGCGAAAGGAACGTCGCCTTCCCTCCACGGATCCCCATTTAAGTTCCCGAAGCATCTCCGTGACTTATACGTGTTGCTCGAAGCTACCGGTAATAAATCTAGCAGCCCGTCCCTGAAATGCTTCTATGTCTTCTTTCAGTTCGACCTGGTACGCGTCAAAAACATTGGAGCAGTACTTAAGAACAGCTCTCTCCAGCACGCAGTATCCTTTACAGGTAAAACACTCTTTCCTAAAAATTTTCCAATTAACCGAATTCGACATTCTCCTTCGCTACCACAGTTGTCACATGCGTGTTCCATTTCATATCGCTTTGCAACGTTACGACCAGGTGTTTAAACTACTTGACTGTGTCTAATAAGGCACTGCTAATACTGTATCCGAACATTATAAGTTTATTCTTCCTACTCATCCGCATTAACTTACATTAATCCACAATTAGAGCTGGCTGCCTTTCATCACACCAACCAGAAATTTTGTATAAGTTGTCTTCTACCTTCCCACAGTCATTCAACTTCGATACCTTACCGTGTACCATGGCATCATCAGCAAACAACCACAGATTGTTATCCACCCTGTCTGCCAAATCATTTACGTATATTGAGAACAACAGCGGTCCTATCACACTTCCCTGTGGCAGTTGACGATACCCTTGTCTCTAATGAACACTAGCGGTCGGCGACAACATAATGACTTCTATTACTTAAGAAATCTTGGTGTCTGTAGCTAGGTAAGGAGCCAGTGGCGTAGCGTACTCTTTCCAAACCCGAATGGAGATTCCATCCGGGCCTCATGATTTATTTGCTTTCAAATCTTTCAGTTGTTTCTCTATGTCAGGGAGCTAATTACTATGCCGTCCATAAGGGAGTCTGACCGACGATCAAATGGCGGTATGTTTGTACGAAGTTCATCTTTCAACGATTTCTCGAACGTGAAATTTAAAACTTCGGCTTTCGCCTTGCTATCTTCAGCTGACACACCAGACTGGTCAACAAGGGACTGAATGTAAGACTTAGACCCACATAGTGACTTTACATGGGACTTTCATGGTGCTCGAGGTAGCCCAAAAATGCAATATTGTACGTGAGACACATGTTGGAATACATGCAAAAAGTGCAAAAAAAATTTTAATTTGTTATGTGTAACCTGAGATGAATAGTTTGGAGAAAACGAGAAAATCGAGGTTTATGAATCCATTCAGAATACTGATGACCTATAAAAATCTATTTTCTACTACACCTGAAAGCCCAAAACGTGTTTTCTAGACTCTTACGAAACTCCATTATATCTGCATCAGCATCTGGAATTTGATATCTGCCTCAGCATCTGGAATTTGCTGACTGATGGCAACTCTGTTAAACGGAAATACGTATAAGAAATACAAGTACATCGAATGCATATATTTATTAGTCTGTTGGCATGCGCCTATGAAATTTAGGACACGTATTACGAATCTCTCAGGTTTAGACTACATATGTTTAACACTCAGCAACACGAACAATACCATATCGATATTCGAATTCCTCCCATACTCGGGAAAGCTCGAACAAGAAGCACAACAATTCATATTTCAGCAGGATGGAGCGCCACCACATTGGCACTTATCTGTCCGTAACCACCTGAACGTCAACTACCCGAGGCGATGGATCGGCCGCCTGGCAGCCCGTGACAGAGCACTTCATCACTGGCCTCCAAGAAGCCCTGATCTTACCCCCTGCGATTTTTTCTTATGGGGGTATGTTAAGGATATGGTGTTTCGGCCACCTCTCCCAGCCACCATTGATGATTTGAAATGAGAAATAACAGCAGCTATCCAAACTGTTACGCCTGATATGCTACAGAGAGTGTGGAACGAGTTGGAGTATCAGGTTGATATTGCTCGAGTGTCTGGAGGGGGCCATATTGAACATCTCTGAACTTGTTTTCAAGTGAAAAGAAACCTTTTTAAATACTCTTTGTAATGATGTATAACAGAAGGTTATATTATGTTTCTTTCATTAAATACACATTTTTAAAGTTGTGGTATTCTTTTTGAATCACCCTGTACTTTCCACTAAGCTGGAAAGTCACTTCACCACAGAAAACGATGCGTTGCGTGAAAGTGTTTGCATTGTCAATAGTGTTCAGAAGTTCGTCAGAAAATGACACACGTTTGACATGTTTGTCGTCATGAAGTAGAGCCTGTAACAGCTTTAACTTGTACCGCTTCATAACCAACAGACGTCTCAAAACACACCAGATTTTTATTGTAGGCAGTTGTAACTCCCTATTGGCACGATGAGTTTATTTTGGACGACTACGCTGGAAAGCGGAATGAATTCATGCGAAATTTTCATCGGAAATACGAAGACGGCCGTGACTCTTTCCTTTCCATACACCTCCTGAGTCTACAAATAGTCGATACAATCTGCGAACGTTCTCTTCATTCGGAGGATCATTTACGTACCGCAGCCTGGATCGTCTTTGCCTGTGATCACGGAATTACACTTCGCAAACTCGAGATACAACATGATTTCTGCTGTAATGTAGCCATTTGGAACATATGACGGTATCCAAGTAAACAGAAGACAACCGACATCTAGTGCCAATGAATATTAAGTAAACAACGTACTCGTTGTTGCTATAACCGAGCCATGGCGCAACTATCGACATTTCCGACTATATAATACGTATATTCTTTCTGAAACACCCTGTGTTGTCCATATGTGCCACGAAGGTGCCGACGGATGTGAAATCGTTCAGACACATATGACTTTAAAATGACCACCTTCTGATAATTGAAAATACATCTTCGTCCTATCAAAATAAACAAAAATTATTGATATCAGATGAAATTACCAAATTCTCATCTCTCTGAATTAGTGCTGTCTTGCAAAAAAGTAATTTTAATCTATGATGTACTGTATTGTATGTGTATGGCACCACACACGATCAAACAGATAAAGGATTAATCATAAAGAACACTGTGAATTTCAATTCGCCCGTACGATCTTTTATCCACCCACTGCTGATTTGAACCAACTATAGTACCCCAAATTCACGGAGGCTTCTCGTTCTGCAGATCAAAAATTTCTGGACTTCCACCTGGGCGTTTAAGACATGTGCGGCGAATCCCATTATGGAATCTAACCGCATTACGAATATTAAACCACCCGAAAAATAAACCCTTTTCTCTCGCATACTGCGAAGTTGATCATTGGGTTTCTCTTAAAATTCGTACATGTTTCTCTCCGAGATGTGTCGCAAATACATTACTTCTCCCAAATGTAATCATTCTGAAACGAAATTAGAGGACTATGGGTTTATGCTGAGGCATGTTCATAGTTGACATATTCTATCCATCAACTTCAACTGGAATAAGGTATATGCAAAACGATATCGCTAGACTATAGTATACACTCCGCCAAACTATATTTTTGCCCGACAACGCACGTTAGAGGAATCGCGTAGTCTGTAGACACCATTGTACAGCGTCTCGAAGAAAACAAGTTCATTAGATACTACTGATGTATATGTGCAGGTCGTTGGTTAACGTTGTTACCAAATATCTGGAAATGTACTTGACCAATTTACTACAAAGTTTTACACAATATACTAATAAATATTGCGACTGACACAGGTTATATATTTCATATACATATGATATGCAAACGTGCAAGGTAATTCTTATTTACGTTTAAAAACTCCCGAAGCAACATAGACGACGTTGAGACAAATCAATCTCTACAAAATACAAAGTCCTGACTGAAAGACTCATCATCGCCCAGCCCAGTCTACTATGGATACGAAGTTGTTAGGAGAGGGTGTTGAGCTTATACTGCAGGGATCGTTTAAGAAAGGATTTTTCGAAATTCCACCGCTAAGAGAGTGAAATAGGGGATAAAATATTTTTGGTAACATGTTGCTATTAATGTAGTGTTGAACCTAGTACGACAAAAATTGGTATTTGGTTTCTCGGTAAGAAGTAAGGAATCACTTGTTTTAGCACTTTTGGAAAGATAATCCTTTGGGGGTGAAATAGTTTTGAAATTGTTTTTAAAGAAAATGATTATTATAGAACAACTAGAGCGTTTTAAAGCTACATCTCTCAAAATTAGTATATGGCTTCTCTCTTAGAAATAAAAAAATACAAGTTACAGCATTTTTGAAAATTCAACCCATAAGGGAGTGAAATAGGGGGTGAAATTTTTAAGGAAATCTTTCATTATTTTATGGAAATATTTCATTTTTGAAGCTAAATGAATGAAATTTTGTATTTAGCTTCTCTCCTGGAAATAACAATAACGTGTTTCAGTGTTTTTGGAAGTTCAATATCCAAGGGGTGAAACAGGGCCTGATTTACACTCATGCTCATAAATTAAGGAAAATGCTGCTACATAGTGAAACAAAGCTCTGGTGGGCAGTTTGCGGGTTTCAATCACCTCGGGGTATGGCCATGCGGTGCATTTGACCTGCGTTCGTCGCACGGTGGCGCTGGCAGCAGTCCACATATGCAGAGGTGTGTTGGTCCATGTCAGAGTACGGTGCAGCGAGTAAGTGCGCAGATATTTTCAGACGATCTAATGGTGACTGTGTGTTGAAAATGGCTCAAAAACACATATTGATGACGTTATGAGGGGTAGAATAATAGGGCAACTGGAGGCTGGTCAGACACAGCAGGTCGTAGCACGGTCCCTCTGCGTGCCACAGAGTGTGATCTAAAGATTATGGCTACGAATCCAGCAGACAGGAAATGTGTCCAGGCGCTACAGTACGGGACGTTCACAGTGTAAAACACCACAAGAAGACCGATACCTCACCATCAGTGCCCGCAGACGGCCACGGAGTAATGCAGGTAGCCTTACTCCGGACCTCACCGCAGCCACTGGAACAGTTGTCTCCAGACACACAGTCTACAGACGACTGAACATACATGGATTATTCGCCTGGAGACCTGAAAGGTGCTTTCCACTGACCCTGGTCACAGGAGAGCCCGTAAAGCCTGGTGTCAAGAACACAGTACATGGTCATTGGAACAATGGTCCCAGGTTATATTCACGGACGAGTCCAGGTATAGTCTGAACAGTGATTCTAGCTGGGTTTTCATCTGGCGTGAACTAGGAACCAGATACCAACCCCTTAATGTCCTTGAAAGGGACCTGTATGGAGGTCGCGGTTTGATCGTGTGGTGTGGGATTATGTTTGGTGCGCGTACACCCCGGCATGTCTTTGACGCAGGAACTGTAACAGGTTAGGTGTATCGGGGTGTCATTTTGCACCAGTATGTCCGCCTTTTTAGGAGTGCAGTGGGTCCCACCTTCCTCCTGATTGATGATAACGCACGGTCCCACCAAGCTGCCATCGTGGAGGAGTACCTTGAAGCAGAAGATATCAGGCGAATGGAGTGGCCTGCCTGTTCTCCAGACCTAACCCTCTTCGAGCACGTCTGGGATGCTCTCAGTCGATGTATCACTGCACGTCTTCAAACCCCTACTACACTTCAGGAGCTTCGACAGGCACTGATGCAAGAATGGGAGGCTATACCCAAGCAGCTGCTCGACCACCTTATCCAGAGTGTGCCAACCCGTTGTGCGGCTTGTGCACGTGTGCATGGTGATCATATCCCATATTGATGTCGGGGTACCTGCGCAGGAAACAATGGCGTTTTGTAGCACATGTGTTTCTGGACGGTTTTCTCAACTTATCACCAATATCGCGGACTTACAGATCTACATCTACATCTACATTTATACTCCGCAAACCACCCAACGGTGTTTGGCGGAGGGCACTTTACGTGCCACTATCATTACCTCCCTTTTCTGTTCCAATCGCGTATGGTTCGCGGGAAGAACGACTGTCTGAAAGCCTCCGTGCGCGCTCTAATCTCTCTAATTTTACATTCGTGATCTCTTCGGGAGGTATAAGTAGGGGGAAGCAATATATTCGATACCTCATCCAGAAACGCACCCTCTCGAAACCTGGCGAACAAGCTGCACCGCGATGCAGAGCGCCTCTCTTGCAGAGTCTGCCACTTGAGTTTGCTAAACATCTCCGTAACGCTATCACGGTTACCAAATAACCCTGTGACGAAACGCGCCGATCTTCTTTGGATCTTCTCTATCTCCTCCGTCAACCCGATATGGTACGGATCCCACACTGATGAGCAATACCGCCGGCCGAAGTGGCCGTGCGGTTAAAGGCGCTGCAGTCTGGAACCGCAAGACCGCTACGGTCGCAGGTTCGAATCCTGCCTCGGGCATGGATGTTTGTGATGTCCTTAGGTTAGTTAGGTTTACCTAGTTCTAAGTTCTAGGGGACTAATGACCTCAGCAGTTGAGTCCCATAGTGCTCAGAGCCATTTGAACCATTTTGAGCAATACTCAAGTATAGGTCGAACGAGTGTTTTGTAAGCCACCTCCTTTGTTGATGGACTACATTTTCTAAGGACTCTCCCAATGAATCGCAACCTGGTGCCCGCCTTACCAACAAATAATTTTATATGATCATTCCACTTCAAATCGTTCCGCACGCATACTCCCAGATATTTTACAGAAGTAACTGCTACCAGTGTTTGTTCCGCTATCATATAATCATACAATAAAGGATCCTTCTTTCCATGTATTCGCAATACATTACATTTGTCTATGTTAAGGGTCAGTTGCCACTCCCTGCACCAAGTGCCCATCCGCTGCAGATCTTCCTGCATTTCGCTACAATTTTCTAATGCCGCAACTTCTCTGTATACTACAGCATCATCCGCGAAAAGCCGCATGGAACTTCCGACATTATCTACTAGGTCATTTATATATATTGTGAAAAGCAATGGTCCCATGACACTCCCCTGTGGCACGCCAGAGGTTACCTTAACGGCTGTAGACGTCTCTCCATTTATAACAACATGCTGTGTTCTGTTTGCTAAAAACTCTTCAATCCAGCCACACAGCTGCTCTGGTATTCCGTAGGCTCTTACTTTGTTTATCAGGCGACAGTGCGGAACTATATCGAACGCCTTCCGGAAGTCAAGGAAAGTAGCATCTACCTGGGAGCCTGTATCTAATATTTTGTGGGTCTCATGAAGAAATAAAGCGAGTTGGGTCTCACACGATCGCTGTTTCCTGAATCCATGTTGATTCCTACAGAGTAGATTCTGGGTTTCCAAAAACGACATGATACGCGAGCAAAAAATATGTTCTAATATTCTACAACAGATCGATGTCACAGATATAGGTCTATAGTTTTGCGCATGTGCTCGAGGACCCTTCTTGAAGACTGGGACTACCTGTGCTCTTTTCCAATCATTTGGAACCTTACGTTCCTCTAGAGACTTGAGGTACACGGCTGTTAGAAGGGGGGCAAGTTCTGTCGCGTACTCTGTGTAGAATCGAATTGGTATCCCGTCAGGTTCAGTGGACTTTCCTCTGTTGAGTGATTTCAGTTGCTTTTCTATTCCTTGGACACTTATTTCGGTGTCAGCCATTCTTTCGTTTGTGCAAGGATTTAGAGAAGGAACTGCAGTGCGGTTTTCCTCGGTGAAACAGCTTTGGAAAAAGGTGTTTAGTATTTCAGCTTTACGCGTGTCATCCTCTGTTTCAATGCCATCATCATCCCGGAGTGTTTGGATATGCTGTTTCGAGCCACTTACTGATTTAACGTAAGACCAGAATTTCCTAGAATTTTCTGTGAAGTCGGTATATAGAATTTTACTTTCGAATTCACTGAACACTTCACGCATAGCCCTCCTTACGCTAACTTTGACATCGTTTAGCTTCTGTTTGTCTGAGAGGTTTTGGCTGCGTTTAAACTTGGAGTGAAGCTCTCGTTGCTTTCACAGTAGTTTCCTAACTTTGATGTTGAACCACGGTGTGTTTTTCCCGTCCCTCACAGTTTTACTCGGCACGTACCTGTCTAAAACGCATTTTACAATTGCCTTAAGCTTTTTCCATAGCCGGCCGGGGTGGCCGAGCGGTTCTAGGCGCTGCAGTCAGGAACCGCGCGACCGCTACGGTCGCAGGTTCGAATCCTGCCTCGGGCTTGGGTGTGTGTGATGTCCTTAGGTTAGTTAGGTTTAAGTAGTTCTAAGTTCTAGGGGACTGATGACCTCAGAAGTTAAGTCCCATAGTGCTCAGAGCCATTTGAACGATTTGTTCGAAACACCACCCTCTAAGTTTGTGACTTAGCGGATGAGAGGATTTTTGAAAATGTCACTACTGAGGATATTATGAAGCTAGAACTACGAAAATTGTTTTTTGGTTTCTGGACAGAAACAAAAATGTGCTGTAGAATTTTTGGAAATTAAGCCACTAAGCAAACCACTCAGGAGGTAAAGTATTGGTCGAAAGTTTTTTTTTAAAAACGTACGTGTTCCTGTATCTGGAAATTAAACTCCCGAGAGAATAAAATAGGAGATGAAAGTTTCGAGGGAAATATTTCGTTACGAAAGAATTTCTGAAACGAAATCTTTTGAAATTAGTATTCGGCTTCTCGGTTGTAAATAACAAACAGTGTTTCGGCCTATTTTGGAAAGTTTATCCTTAAGGGGGTGCAACAGGGATGAAAAATTTTATCAAAATGGTTCTTTATATTAAGATCTTTGTTAGGCTAAAGCTACGAAAATTTGTTTTTGACTTCTAAAGACATATGAGTTAGGGAATGAAAGTTTCTATATCAGCACAAGAACTCATAAGACGAGATTAACAAAGACCTTCTTCTCTTGCTGCTTTTTGGTCAGATGTACTTTCGAAGAAGACCATGCTTGTATGTCCTTAATTAGCGTGCAAAGTTTAGAAGATGTTGCGATTTGTGAACAACATAAAATTTCGATTAAGAGAAAAAAATCAGTGCAGACTATACAGTCAACGCCAACGATGCAGCAGCCGCTAAGCCAATTTAACATAAGACAGACGGGGCAGGAAATGTCGGAAAATACCCCAAAAATGGTTGACAAATGTTGAACATGTGACGTCACCCGCTAAGCATGCACCGTTTGAGCCTATCGATCTGGCGGACGTGATCATCCGAACCCAATTAAAGAATTCTCGTCGGTGTGTCTCTGGTCCTACGTGCACGACCTTAGCGCGCAAGGCTCAGTGTTCGAGTCTTACGTGTGGCTGGCAGTATTTTTTTTCTTATTTTTACATTGCGTTACTGTTTTTACATTGAGGTAGGATTTACTGTTTTACTTATCGGTCTTGCTGTCTCCACAGGTTTACTGCAAAGTATACTACTACAAAAACGTAACGTATTGCGTCACGAGTAAATGAGTATAAGCTTCCGAACTGCCTTGCTACCTTTAAATGACCTAAATTTTCTTCACTGTATAAAGTCCATAGGCAAATAAAAGAAAGAGCAAAAGCAAAGAATGAGACCAGTTTGTGCATGGTTACAGCGAGGACAATAATTTCGTAACTTCTACGTTTACAACAAATCACATTTACAAATGGTGTCAGAAAAAAAGAGTAGCATAGAGGAGCGATGGGCAACACTGCAGGATCGACAAGTCGAACCATTGCACTTGTGGCAAGCTACGTCATACAGAGACATTAAGTGTTCAAAATTTGTCATCCACTTTTGGGATGTTTCTTCACATTTGCGGCCCCATGTACCTTTTGTTAAGTTGCTTGTCTCACTGCCACCTACGTGATTCGTGGTATTTTAAATGTTGAGAAGATTCACCCTTTGTATGCAATATATAAATGAAGTTTTTGACCGATTTGCTTACATTTTTTACGTAAACTCTCGTAAACTTTCGGACAGATATAGAGTGGGAAACATAGTTACCAAAAATCTCGGGAAATACTGGACTGAATTATTTCAAATTATTATACGATACGCTAATGAACATTCGGTCGGGTGTAAGCTATACATTCATTTAATCTACAGGATGTATCAATATATATATATATATATATATATATATATATATATATAGAAAAATGTTGTTACCAAGTATTTCGAAAACGTTTTGACGATTTACTTCTAATTTTAATGTTCGGTTGGACATAGTTCTTGACCAATTCATTTGAAATTTTTCTTGGTGCTCTAATAAACATTCGGATACACAGGATACATATTTTTTAAAGCAACATGCAGGTTTTTTCTGTAAAAAGCGATCATGAGAAAGAAAATGGTGTGCTGTGCTTTGCTGTGAAAACGTGCGGTTTTGTTTTGATTCTTCCAATCAGTTTTCATATGAAAAGGAAAGTTGCATTTACGGCTAATCACCTTATGATTAGAATACTACTAAGGAATCTGAATTAGCAATCTTTACAAAAAAGGCTGAAGGTCAGAGACAGAGAGGAGATGTAGATGGATAGAGAGGAAGGGAGGAAATAGAGAAGCGGAAAGAGGAGCTGAATAAGGAGAGGTGGGAGGAGGAGATGGATTGGGGAGGAGGTGATGGACAGAGAGAGTGGTGGAGGAGGTGGACAAAGAGAGAAGGAGGAGCAGGAGGTGGACAGAGAGAGGAGGGGGAAGCAGATTGGGACATATATCAGATACCCATACATATTTAGCAATTGTGAAGCACTGCCGGTTTCTCTCATCTTTCATAAAACGTAGATCTGAAATGAAAAGCAGAGGAAATTCTGACAGAAAAATTTTTTCACAAATTTTCCCTGTACTAACCAAGTTTTACATTTATTTCATCAGCTGCTGACCAATGTAATACTTCCCTTCATCCGATTTGTGATTCGATTTACGTGTTCATATGAGTCACTATGAAAGGACGAATCCCCACAAATTCTCGATGAAGCTTAACAAATACTGGATTACGGTCATGGGAGAGAGTAATGCACATTTGAAAGTCTAACTTACAGAGGAACAAAATTCATCTAGCATTGTTAAACTCTAAAGGTAAGAGCTTTTATCGCAAGCAGTAGTTTTAGAGAGCTCGTACCGACTGATAGGAATGAACTGACTAAGAAGTATTCCCACGTACGGTTACGGAACAAGTAGCAATAATAAATATCATTTAATTCAAAAGTAGCTTTAGCTCTAGCTCTCACCATTATTCGTATTTTCTTTAGTGCTGTAGAAAATACTGACGTAGCCCCGTGCTGCAGTGAAATACTCGTGGATTTGGATATAAAAGGAAGCAGAAGAATAGAACTGATGAAAGTGCAAACGACGAATCCTATAGTAACTAAAACATTTAATGCGCAAAACCGACTAGATGAAGGTTTTTTAACTGTTAAGCCGGGTATGCTGATTTAGGTCGTGTTAAGGATTAACACTAAAATACAGACCTGCTGCCACTACTGCCGTCAACTTGTGTGCTTTGCAACAATTCAACAACGCACATTAGCTGACGCCATTGGTAGCAACAGACCTGTACTTTAGCGTTAAATCTGAAAATTGCATAGTTGCAACGAAACCGGTCGCAAAACGTAAGAAAATATGATAAGCACTGTTCGCTCCTTAAACATGAAGACAGGTCGCTGACTTCGCCAATGACTAGTTCTTGCTGATTTTTCATTGTTTCATAGTTTTCCACCACAATCTACTCAGAAGAGTTTCTAGTTCGGACGCTACAGAGCAGGATGCTTAGTGCACAAACCATTATTTCATGACTTACGCTAACCTGCTCTAAACGAGTTCGTGCACTGTCATAAATATCGTGTCAGTGAGACATTAAATAATACTTTCACCTTTCTAACATAGAAGTTCACGTAGGGCGACTGGTGTTTCATTTGAAAAAGCGTTGTGGAGGAAACTGCGGTCGATTTACACAAGAAATGTTCAGCATTTCCCTGAAATTTAAGAAGACGGTTGAAAACCTAAACAGGTAATGCTGGATGGGGAACAGAACAACGCTTTTTTCGGAACAGGACAGCATACTACCCACATTACGCGGTATGGATAGAGGAATACACAGTACACCTGGAAAAATGACGTCGATATTGATCCAATGGCGGCTTATACAACCTGGGGAATAGTAGATGTACTGATAAAGGTTTCAACGTCATCCGCCAACAGATAGCCTAGTGACCTAGCCACCAGATCGCCATTTGTGTCTACCCTTTAATAATGAATAACAAAAGGCGGTCATGCGAGACACAGCTGGCCCTCTTTGTGCATGGTACACAACAGGCTCTAGATACCGGCTCCCAGGTTGATGCCATATTTCTCGACTTTCGAAAGGCATTCGACTCACTTCCGCACTGTCGCTTGCTCCAAACAGTGTGCGTTTACGGTCTATCCGATGACATATGCTGTTGGATAAGAAAGTTTTCTAACAGACAGGGAACAGTATGTCGTCCTGAACAGGGTAACTTCAACAGAACCAAGAGTAACTTCCGGTGTGCCCCAGGGCAGCGCAATAGGTCCGCTGCTTTTTACGATTTACATAAACGATCTGGTTGATGGTATTGACAGCGGCATTAATCTGTTTGCCGATGATGCTGTAGTCTACAGGAAAGTAGTATCACACAAAAGTTGTGAACAAATCAATGAGTATTTGCAGAAAATAAATGCGTGGCGTTATGACTGGCAGTTATCTCTCAATATTACTAAGTGTAACCTATTGCGTATAACAAGGCGGAAATCCTCATTAATGTACGAGTACAAAATAAATGCCCAGTCTTTGGAAGCGGTAATATCCGTCAAGTATCTGGGTTTGACTATTCTAAGTGATCTCAAATGGAATGATCAGATTAGACAAGTAACGGGTAGGACAAACTCTAGATTGCGGTTTATTGGTAGAATTCTGAAGCGATGCAGTCCTTCAACAAAGGAAATAGCTTGCAATACGTTAGTTCGTCCAGTCGTAGAGTATTTTTCGTCTATATGGACCCTTACCAGTTGGGTCTGATTCAAGAGATTGAGGAGGTCAAAAGAAAAGCGGCAAGATTGTCAAGCGAGAGTGTTACAAATCTCATAGAAACTTTGAAGTGGGACATACTTGCAGTTAGACGGAGGGCTAAACGGAAGGGGCTGCTCACTAAATTCCGAAATCCGATCTTCGCCGATGATGTAGAGCATATGTTATTACCACCAACTTTCAAATCGCGCAATGATCACCATTCAAAGATAAGGAAAATTAGAGCTCTTACTGAGGCGTTCAGACAGTCGTTTTTCTCTCGCGCGATCCGTGAGTGGAACAGAGGGGGGGAAATATGACGTTGGCGTGAATTGTGCCCTCCGCCACGCACCGCTTGGTGGTTAGCGGAGCATATATGTAGACGTACGAGTACAAAATAAATGCCCAGTCTTTGGAAGCGGTAATATACGTCAAGTATCTGGGTTTGACTATTCTAAATGATCTCAAGTGGTGTGGTGCGAAGGTGTGAAGCAAGGAGGCAACCAACGCACGGAGAGTCACTCCTGCTTCTTACAGACAAGTGAGTGAGTTTGAAAGTGATCAAATTGCGGGCTTCCCAACGGCGGAATAGTCCTCTGAAAAACTGCCACGCTGTCAGTGGCCACGTCAACATTCTCACACAAGTAGACTAGGTTCTTAACGTCCACGCAGCACAGATGACCACCAGGACCGTCGTGGCAAATGGTTTAGCTACCACAACACAGAAAAGGCGGCTCGTGTGGCAATTGTGTCAACGAGACCAGTATCGAACTTGTTATTAGCAGCCGGCCGTTGTGGCAGAGCGGTTCTAGGGTTCTTCAGTCCGGAACCGTGCTGCTGCTACGGTCGCAGGTTCGAATCCTGCCTCGGGCATGGATGTGTGTGATGTTCTTAGGTTAGTTAGGTTTAATTAGTTCTAAGTTCTAGGCGACTGATGACCTCAGAAGTTAAGTCGCATAGTGCTCAGAGCCATTTGAACCATTTTGTGCTGTCTAGGAGAGTACATTCTTCCAAAACGATGTATATGACTAAGGACATACTAAGTTTTACCAAATAAAACTTTCCTGAATTGTGATTGAAACTACATCAAAGCCATATGAGATTTTTTTAAATTTTTATAATTCTGTCAGTTTCAGTGGAGGAAGTTGGTGCTACCGTTAGTTGCTTAGGATTTTGTAAAATGACATCAGTAAGAACTACTCCATTGACGTCTTCTATGTAATGAATCAAGATGGCTAATTCTGCCGTACAGGTCTTTTGAGATCTGAAGTCTGCCTGTTGAAGTATTAATACACTGCCAATCGCAGGGATCAGAAGTATAAAATAAGCCTTTCAAACATAAAAGAGGTAACACAGGAGTGAAAAAGATCTATAACTTTTAGGGTGGAATGGTTTTTTACTAGATTTCAGGATGGCAAGTACTTCGGTTTTTCTCCAAATTTTATGGTTCTGCCTCGGTCGCAAATAATTTTTAAAGAATTCAGCAAGCTATTTCATGGTTATTTGACCAAATTGGTTTTATGCTCTATCTATCTTCATGCCGGCCGGAGTGGCCGTGCGGTTAAAGGCGCTGCAGCCTGGAACCGCAAGACCGCTACGGTCGCAGATTCGAATCCTGCCTCGGGCATGGATGTTTGTGATGTCCTTAGGTTAGTTAGGTTTAACTAGTTCTACGTTCTAGGGGACTAATGACCTCAGCAGTTGAGTCCCATAATGCTCAGAGCCATTTGAACCATTTTGTCTATCTTCATCGTTGACTTCGCCAGAGAATTTATTTTCGATATGTTCAGTCAGGAATGAGGTCAATTAAAATCTGAGTCCTGGTATAAATTTAAACCTGTATCCTCGTGAAGAGAACCATTGTAAAACCAAAGTAGGGATTATCAAGTATCCAGAGCCCAGTTTTCATTTTCCGAGATGGCAGGGTAGACCGAGGAAACAAAAGGGCCAATCTGGCGAGTTCAGCAGCCTGGAACTTTTTTTATCTGAAGGTCCCAGGCAGTAGGATATCACTTTCTTCGTAATTTACCCGCCAGGACATCTCCTGGGAAGGAAGAAGTCAACCCATGTCTGGAAATAGCGCCATTCATTTCTCCAAAGCTCGATATGATCGACATGTAAAATGGCTGTTTTTGCTGCAAAAAATGTTCTGAACTATGAAACGGAAAAAATTGTGAACGTGACAAATGGCGCCAAACCGACACAGGAAAGAACTGGCGTGAGCGTCGACGATAGGAGTCAAACATACCGTATATCCACAGTCTTCCTTCCACAGGCCCTTGATACGATGTTTGACAGCTTGCTTGGTATCAGGTCTCCGCTTGGGTACAATACTCAAGACGCCAAAGCCCTTTACAGTAATTTTGTTTATATATGAGAGTAGGAGAGTAGGAGAATAGTGTGTATGCAGTACAGTTCATACTGCGTTTACTGCTGAAACTGAAAGAGGCAGTAAGTTATGACTGGCTTGATGTGGCCCGCGACGTCTTCTCCTCCTGTGTCAACCTGTTCATCTCAGAGTAGCACTTGCAACCTCCGTCCTCAATTATTTTCGGAATGTGTTCCAATCCCTGCTTTCCTCTACAGTTGTTACCTTCCACAGCTCCCTCTAGTACAATGGAAAATTTTCCACGATGTCTTAATAGGTGTCCTAGACCTAGCATCATGTCCCTTCTTATTGTCAGTGTTTTTCATGTATTCATCTCTTCGCCGATTCTGCAGAGAGCCTCCACATTCCTTACCATATCAGTCCACCTAATTTTGGACAGTCTCTGTAGCAACAAATCTAAAAGGCTTCGATTCTCCTTTGTTTTACTTTTTCCATATTCCATGTTTCATTATCACACAGTGCTGTGCTCCAAACACAGTTTCTCAGAAATTTCTTCCTCTAATTAAGGCCTAAGTTTTATACTACTAGATTTCTCTACCTACTTTGTGATCGCAATTCTGATGTTATGTTTCTTGCTGTTCTCACTTCTCCAACTTCTATTTGCTTTCGTCTTTCTTCGATTTGCTCTGAAACCGCACTCTGTCTGTACTCTGTACTCACCAGACTGTTCATTCCATTCAGCAGATCCTGTAATACTTCTTCACTTTCACTGAAGATAGCAGTGTCGTCAGTGAACCTTATCATTGGTATCCTTTCATCTTGAATTTTAATTTCACTCATGAACCTAGCTACCGTAGCTATTCTGGGCTCCATTGAACATGGTTTTCCAGCAAACACTGCTCATTCTACTACAAACTGCGTAGAGTGCACGCCGTGTTTGACACTGAACCACGAAATTTAAAGGTAGTGATTGCAGCATACGTCCGCTTCTTACCATTCTCTGTTTGAGATCATGCGCAGTTCAGTCCGCCTAACCACATGCGTATTTTCATGTAACAAACGTGTGACTCGAAATGCATAGTCCAGTCACATGTATTGTTCTTCGTGCTGCAGTTTCCACTAGCTTTAATGTGTTCGAAAAGAGCAGAATTCGTGATTATGACATCACAAGATTGTAGGAGTATTAGAGATGGTGTTGATTTCGTTCAGGACTTGACATGCTGGTATCTCATTTTCTAGCTGAAGATAGATTGCATAATTCTAATTGATTTACGTACATTAAGAGCATAGGTTGTCTATAGTCGCAGACATATCAGAAGCAGATGCACGGAACAAAAGCTTAGTTGAAAAACTAGAGAACGATCCCCTCATCTCTACAAAACAATTATCGACTGTATATCACGATTCGTGCACTTCATTTCCTGAAAAATAAGAAAATATAAGAGGCTGGTACACAGATACTACGTAGTATACAGATAAACTCCACAAAAATTGTGTACAACGTACATAGATGCACGAGGTCAGCTGTCCCACCTTCCTGTGACAATTATATTAGCACACCATACGCTGTCAAAAACTACTTGTAAGTCTAAGTGTGTTGCGTTCGTCCTTTGATCTCATAGACTACAAAAACGGTTGCTTAGCTGACTGCGATGGAGGTGGGAAGCTGGCTAGCGTGCCTGTAAAGCTGCAAATTAAAGTGTTTCTCAAGAATTTCATTCTCCCAGAAGCCCGCGTACGCAACAGAGATGAATCACAACAGATTGTAGCAGAAAGTATGATCATCAACAGCACGACAGTAAGTGCTCTATAAGCTTAAACTATTAACTGGAAACGACGTTGAAAACTAATGAGGAACTTGAACATTAGCTGAGAGCGAAAAGAGTTCAGAATTACGGTTAATGTGCAATAAAAATGTTAAAAATACATCTATAAATACGTGATGATATTTAAAACGCGTTATAAAAAATACACACGAATTCAATGAATTGAATGTAAAGTTCGTTGATTAAAATGCAGTATTTCTAGTGGACTGTAAATCACTGGATAAATGTATACTGGATTGTACAGGGTATACTGCTCAGGCTATAGTCTCAATATAATAGGAAACCCAAACAAAAGCAATGAAACTATTTTGGACAGTGAATGCGACTCAGTCGGACAGAGTACCTGTTAGGGATTCTATTACTATAGGACGATGGGCCTAACGAAGTGCCTAGAGAATACCGAAGCAGGGCAGTAGAAGAACATACACAACCTGAAAAAAATTAATTTTTGACAAGTAGTGTGACAGATATTTCATCACAATCTGCGACATTATCGCTAATAAGACAGTGACCCTTACCTACAAAAAGTTTTCTTTAATTTTCGTCTATGGTCACAAACTTTTTGTTAACAGAGTACCGGTTTCGGTCTATAATGACCATCATCAGATCTGCAGCAATAATGAGAATAAACATAAATACACTCGCAGATTGTCTACAGCTTCAAAACAAAAAATAGACCATAATGAAAAGTACTATTGACATATATATGCGTTTCTGCACTTCTAGTATGAAGAGGCATACCTGTTTTCATAAAAGCTAAGCTCTAATGTACTGCAGCCATTGTGTCATTGTCAAATGTTTTTAAGTTGTAGAGAATCTGTGAGTGTATTTATATTTTGTCCCATTTCTTGCTGCACATCTGATGATGGTCATTATAGACCGAAACCGGTAATAGGTTAACAAAGAATTTGTGACCATAGATATAAATTAAAGGAAATTTATTAGATATTCCATCAATGTAGCAATATGTGATAACAGATTTAGATCAAATGAAACTCACATGTCACAGTAAGGTTAGCAAAACAGTCGCATCAGTACACGATGTAGCTCCCTCTGGTGGCAACACAGAAATGCGAAAGCGGTCATAAAGGTGCCGAATAGCATCCAGTACCAAACATCTTTTACATTTTGTTGCAGTTCGGCAATGGTTTTTGCAGATTTGCAGAACGAGTAAGTTCCCGCGTCACCGTATGCCATACGTGTTAAACTCATAAGAGATCTAGTGATCTTGTTGGCCAGGGCAGTTTTTGTACACCATGAAGAGCATCGTAACGACGCTGAGCCGTGTGTGGACGTGCACTGCCTCGCTGAAAAAGGAAATCGTCTTCCTGTCGAAGGAGTGGCAGTTGTATAGGGTTAACAACCTATGTAACACAGGCGGAACATGTTACTTCACCTTGCAGAAACACAGCAAATGTGACAGCGAGTTGTATCTGATGGTTCCCTACAGCATGAAGCATAGGATGGGACAGGCTTGTCGTGGGTGAGTGCACTTCAGAATAGGTCGCTCACCAGGTCTACGCCGATCAAGTGTTCATCCGTCATTTTCATACAGACAGAACCTGCATTCATGAAAACAAGAGTGCCACTCCATTGTCCAATCGATTCTTGCACGACACAAGAGTAGCTGTGCTTTGCAGTATTTAGTACTAGCCTGGGCAGAGGAACAAGAGATGTTAGTACCACTGCAAACTGACCGATTGCAGTAGTTCTTGGTGACAGCTCAGATGCAACATATCCCTAGATATCTTCCCTATATGATATAATAGTTCGCTGCTGCTCTCACATTGAGTCAGTCCTGACGTGCGTCTGTACTACGTGGACGTACAGAACCTTGAGTACAGCTGTGGGAATGTTCGACAGGCCACTGTTGAAACCAATGCCCAACCTGTGCTGCAATCTGTCGATACGTCCATACAGATTCCCGTAGGCCCACAGTACGACACTGTGCAAACGGCTGGATATGTGAATGTGTTCAATAGGGGCATGTACCCGTCAGCGGGTCATGGTTGCAGCCTGTAACGCATTTTGAACACACTGTTAACCTCTAATATCAGCACAGCTATTATTGCCTGCAGACTCAAAACAGGGGGGGCACAGACAGGCTACCACTCCGCCATCTGATCGCCGATGACGCTGGCAAATGAATCAGCAACACTACAGACAGTGACTCTCTTGCTATTTAACACAGTTCTTGAGGGTGTTACAATTTTTTCAGGCAATGTACTAAGAGTACTTGAGCCGTGGCTGGCTCATGTTATGCGCTGGATTAAACCTTGGTTGCTAATCTGTGTTAAGTCTCCCGCGGTTATCGCGATTATGCTGTTACCCTCTCTCTCCGGGAGTGGCGGCAGCGGTGTGTGTCGATATTCGCTCCTTGTACTATCTTTGGCATGGCGCTTATAGTTTTCGCCTGTGCTGTGTGCAAGGAGTTGGTCGGTTGGCGTGGAGCAGCGAGGATATCTCCGCGGCACGTTGTTTGGACGGGGCCGCTGGCGGCGCGCACGCGCGGTCGGAATGTGTGGTGCTGTTCCCATTGCTACGAGGTTCGTGGCTCACAGATCCTGGACACGAAAGTTGAGTTTTGACTTAATCTACCAGTAAGTCACGACTGTTCACATTGTGTCGTTTGGATTTCGTTGTCAGCTGTTGGGACATTCCCGCGAGCAACAATGTGTGCTTTCAAGTTGGCAAATTTTAGCCACCCTCCGGTACAGTTTAACTGTACGTGGTTGTTTTGAATTGAGGTGCACCAGCTGAATCTTCTGGCCGTTAACGTTCCAAATAGCTCTGAGCACTATGGGACTTAACATCCATGGTCATCAGTCCCCTAGAACTTAGAACTACTTAAACCTAACTAACCTAAGGACATCACACAACACCCAGCCATCACGAGGCAGAGAAAATCCCTGACCCCGAAGGGAATCGAACCCGGGAACCCGGGCGTCGGAAGCGAGAACGCTACCGCACGACCACGGGATGCGGGCCGTTAACGTTCCGATTACCTGCCCTGGCCGTTGACGTAAATTCAGGCAGTGTATTTTCCTCATCGTGTTGTCGCTGTCCAGCACGGCGTGTAGTTTGACAGCTCAATGTATAATTGGTTGTGGGCGCCAATACCTTTTACGTTGTTCCATTGAACTCCCTGTTGTGTGCTGGTCGGGTGGAGCGGAAATTATCTTGTCGGTGGGTCCGTTGACTGTCGGTTGGATTGTCGCCGTATCGAAAATGGTTGTCTCACTTAAGCAAGCGTTAGTGTTTTAAATCCAGGCCGACACTCGGAAACTTTTGAGAGCCGTTGGGTGTACTGCCTTTTCTTATTCTTGTTGTTCTATTTGTATGGCTTCTAGTCGATTTTTAAATTAAGGTTGTTTTGCTCTTAAGGCGTTAAGATTGTTTGGGCCTTCAGCCTAATTTAAAGAACTGTTTAAAGTAAGGCCTTTGGCCTTTTAAAAGAGGTTGAGAATGCAATCCAGAACATTAGTGCAAACGCTGGTGATCAGAAACATTACTCCACTATCTGTCTTCCGCTTGTCAGCCAAGTACTGGCTTTGTTAATGTTGCACCACCAGGATTCGAACCGCCTCATCGCCGAGTCGAACGCCACGTACATGCTTGCTTTTAGCGGGCTCGATTACGCTCGCAGGCTTTTGTACATGATGATATCGAACTAAGCATGATCCTTGATTTTGAGAATACAGTACAGTGTGAAGTCCACGCAGGCTACAATTTAAGCCGATGTCATTATATAAATGGATTGGGATAGAACAAATTTTCTTACACAAAGGAAAACGTTTTGCTTGAAAAATGAGACAAGCTTTCCTAATACGAGCTTGTGCTCAGTTTATAGCGATTTCATCGTAGACAGCATGTTCAGTACTGATAAACTACACTCCTGGAAATTGAAATAAGAACACCGTGAATTCATTGTCCCAGGAAGGGGAAACTTTATTGACACATTCCTGGGGTCAGATACATCACATGATCACACTGACAGAACCACAGGCACATAGACACAGGCAACAGAGCATGCACAATGTCGGCACTAGTACAGTGTATATCCACCTTTCGCAGCAATGCAGGCTGCTATTCTCC
This sequence comes from Schistocerca nitens, assembly GCF_023898315.1. NCBI lineage: Eukaryota > Metazoa > Arthropoda > Insecta > Orthoptera > Acrididae > Schistocerca > Schistocerca nitens. Next base: position 290,428,568 of record NC_064614.1, on the reverse strand, counting down.
CATGGAGACGATCGTAGAGATGCTGGATGTAGTCCCGTGGAACGGCTTGCCATGCCGTTTCCACCTGGCGCCTCAGTTGGACCAGCGTTCGTGCTGGACTTGCAGACCGCGTGAGACGACGCTTCATCCAGTCCCAAACATGCTCAATGGGGGACAGATCCGGAGATCTTGCTGGCCAGGGTAGTTGACTTACACCTTCTAGAGCACGTTGGGTGGCACGGGATACATGCGGACGTGCATTGTCCTGTTGGAACAGCAAGTTCCCTTGCCGGTCTAGGAATGGTAGAACGATGGGTTCGATGACGGTTTGGATGTACCGTGCACTATTCAGTGTCCCCTCGACGATCACCAGTGGTGTACGGCCAGTGTAGGAGATCGCTCCCCACACCATGATGCCGGGTGTTGGCCCTGTGTGCCTCGGTCGTATGCAGTCCTGATTGTGGCGCTCACCTGCACGGCGCCAAACACGCATACGACCATCATTGGCACCAAGGCAGAAGCGACTCTCATCGCTGAAGACGACACGTCTCCATTCGTCCCTCCATTCACGCCTGTCGCGACACCACTGGAGGCGGGCTGCACGATGTTGGGGCGTGAGCGGAAGACGGCCTAACGGTGTGCGGGACCGTAGCCCAGCTTCATGGAGACGGTTGCGAATGGTCCTCGCCGATACCCCAGGAGCAACAGTGTCCCTAATTTACTGGGAAGTGGCGGTGCGGTCCCCTACGGCACTGCGTAGGATCCTACGGTCTTGGCGTGCATCCGTGCGTCGCTGCGGTCCGGTCCCAGGTCGACGGGCACGTGCACCTTCCGCCGACCACTGGCGACAACATCGATGTACTGTGGAGACCTCACGCCCCACGTGTTGAGCAATTCGGCGGTACGTCCACCCGGCCTCCCGCATGCCCACTATACGCCCTCGCTCGAAGTCCGTCAACTGCACATACGGTTCACGTCCACGCTGTCGCGGCATGCTACCAGTGTTAAAGTCTGCGATGGAGCTCCGTATGCCACGGCAAACTGGCTGACACTGACGGCGGCGGTGCACAAATGCTGCGCAGCTAGCGCCATTCGACGGCCAACACCGCGGTTCCTGGTGTGTCCGCTGTGCCGTGCGTGTGATCATTGCTTGTACAGCCCTCTCGCAGTGTCCGGAGCAAGTATGGTGGGTCTGACACACCGGTGTCAATGTGTTCTTTTTTCCATTTCCAGGAGTGTATTTATAATTCGTGACGTGACTTGAAAGAAGGAGCGAAAATGTTCCCTGGGACGACACGTTCTTGCGGTTTACATTTGAATCGAGAAACCAGTGTTTATAGGAGGCAGTCAGGAACAAGTTGACGATCAACTATAGCTGAGATATAGAAAAATTGGTACGTCGGGGAAGATAGTTTAGGTTCGGGAGAAATACAGAACAGGTGAGACAAATACCGACATTACGATTTACGTTACAAGACAGGTTAAAGAAAGGCGTTTGCAGACATAGTAGCATCTTTTGCCAATGTTTACTGGAATACACTCTTTGGAATACTGAAGGCAGCAGGGATAAAGTTCAGGGAGCGAAAGGTTACACACAACTTGTATAGAAACCAGATGGCAATTACGTACAAAAGTCGAAGGGCTTGAAAGGAAAGCAGCAGATCGGAAGAGACTAACAAGGGGAGGCCGCCAATTGTGAAATTCAGATTCGATTCATACTGCGCATAATAAAAGCTCATGGCCAGATGTGTAATGTAGCAAAGCACCAAGATGCACTTGTCAGCCGTTGTCGAGAAAATCGACGGTTAAAAGAAACCGTTGCCGTAAAATACTCTCTACAATTAATAATTTTCTACAGCGTCGTGATGCAGCGGTAAGCGCTCGGGTTCGTAATTCGAAGGTCGCCGGATCGAATCTCGCGCCGTGCAACCTTTTTTTTTTTAGTACTTGTTTTTTGTAATTCAAATGTGTGTATACACACACACACACACACACTGATATATATATATATATATATATATATATATATATATATATATATATATATATATATAATTCCCGGCAATCAGTTGCAAGAAATATGCATATTAGTTGTTGAAGGTCGTTTCTCGTGGAAAAACTGGCGACTTCGAACATCATTATGTTTTCCGCAAACAAAGTTGTATTTCACAAATGTTATTAATTGTCTTCATAATGTTAACCACGTATAGTTAACGGAAGACGTAGAAACGATATTCCGAAACGAATACGTATAGCGTAAGTCAAACGTTCGAATTAGAACGGAGACCCCACGAACACAAATTTGATGTGGCAGGTATGAAATATAAACTCCATTACTCGCTCGTTACACTTGAAGGACAGATGTTGAATGGGCCGAAACGAGCAGCCGCATAACAGCGTTGTTGCCTGCTAACTTCGAAAGAAGGTAGATGCGGTCCCTAGCGCAAATATATATATATATATATATATATATATATGAATTATATATATATATATATATATATATATATATTTGAATTACAAAAAAATTAATAAAAAAAATTGCATGGCGCGAGATCCGGCGAACTTCGGACTACGAAACCGAGCGCTTACCGCTACGCCACGACGCTGTAGGAAATTGTTAATCGTAGAGAGTATTTCACCACAACGGTTTCTTTTAACTGTCGATTTTCTCGACAACGGCTGACAAGTGCATCTTGGTACTTTGCCACATTACACCTCTGGCCATGAGAGTTATTATGCGCAGTATGAATGGAATCTGAATTTCACCATTGGCGGCCTCCCCTTGTAAGAGAAAGTTGTAGCTTTTCCCCGATGTTTTTCAGTCTGTACATTGAGCAAGCAGGAAAGAAAACCAAAGAAGATTTTGGAAATAGAGATGGAGTTCAGGGAGAAGAAATAAAAGTTTGTGTTTGGCCGATGACGTTGTAATTGTGTCAGAGGCAACAAAGTACTTGGAAGAGCAGTTGAACAAAATGGACGTAGCCTTGAAAGCAAGATAAAATCTGAACATACCAAAAAGCAAAACAAGGACGCGCGAGGTGGCCGTGCAGTCTAAAGCGCTTGTAACGGTTCGCGCGGCCCCTCCCGTCGGAGGTTCGAGTCTCCCCTCGCACATGGGTGTGTGTGATGTCCTTAGCGTAAGTTAGCTTAAGTAGTGTGGAAGCCTACGGACCGATGACCTCAGCAGTTTGGTCCCGTAGAACTTAACACAAATTTCCACATTCCAAAACAAGGATTGTGGAATGTAATCGAATTAAATCAGAGGATTCTGAGGAGATCAGATTAGGAAATTAGACACTAAACATGGTAGGTGACTTTTGCTATGTGGGCAGTAAAATAACTAAGGGTGGCCGAAGTAGAGAGAATGTAAGACGTAGACTGGCAATGACAAGGAGAAGTGAAATCTGTCAATATCGAATATACCTGCAAATTTTAGGTGTTCGGAAGACTTTTCTGAAGGTTTTTGTCTGCAGTAAGGAAGAGAAACGTGGACGATAATCAGTTCAGACAAGGAGAGAATAGAAGCTTTTGAAACGTGGTGCTATAGAAAAATGCTGAGGGAAGATTAGGGTTTAATCTCACGTGAATGACCAGGTCATTAGAGACGGTCGCAAGCTCAGTGGAATACGAATAGAGAAGATAATCTGCCGTTTTCGAAATAGCTATTACCGCATTCGATTTACACGATTTCGATAAAGACATCACTAATCTTACTCTGCGGCGGGAATCTGAAGGCCACTCCGTTTAAGTCCTACCTTAATCACTGGACCAAACCACTCGGCTATTCGAATTTCAGGAGATACACGCCGATGAACAAATAGTGATGTGCAATACTTACCGGCCGCGGAAGGATACAGGATTACATCAGTGCATCAAGACGAATGCCTCCCTAGTATGCTGCCGAAGTGGTTGCACTATCGGTCGGAGGATGGCATTCGCGTATCGCACAGCCGTTACGGCGCCTTCCATGACCACCAGCGGCGTACGTCGATCCCACATAATGTCACCCCAAAACAGCAGGGAACCTCCACCTTGCTGCACTCGCTGGACAGTGTTTAAGGCGTTCAGTCTGACCGGCATGCCTCGAAACACGTCTCCGACGATTGTCTGGTTGAACGTATATGCGACACTCATCGGTGAAGAGAACGTGATGCAAATTCTGAGCGGTCCCTTCGGCATGTTATGGGCCCATCTGTACCGCGCTCCATGATGTCGTGGTTCGAAAGATGGACCTCGCCATGGACGTCTGGAGTAAAAGATGCGCATCATGCAGCCTATTGCGCACAGTTTGAGTCGTAACACGATGTCCTGTGGCTGCACGAAAAGCGTTATTCAACATGGTAGCTTTGCTGTCATGGATCCTCCGAGCCACAATCCGTAGGTAGCGGCCCTCCACTGCAGTAGTAGCCCTTGGGCGGCCTGAGCGAGGCATGTCATCGACAGATCCTGTCTCTCTGTATCTCCTCAATGTCCGAACAACATAAAAAATGGTTCTAAACACTATGGGACTTAACATCTGAGGTCATCAGTCCCCTAGACTTAGAACTATTTAAACCTAACTAACCTAAGGACATCACACACATGCATGCCCGAGGCGCGATTCGAACCTGCGAGCGCAGCAGCAGCACAGTTCCGGACTGGAGCGCCTAGAACCAAACAACAGCGCTTTGGTTCACTCCGAGACGCCTGGACGCTTCCCTTGTTCAGAGCCCTTTCTGACACAAAGTAACAATGCGGACGCGATGGAACCGCGGTGTTGACCATCTAGGCACGGTTGAACTACAGACAACACGAGCCGTGTATCTCCTTTCTGGTGGAATGTCGGGAACTGATCGGCTATCAGACCCACTCCGCGTAATAGGCGCTGCTCATGTATCTTTATTTACATCTTTGGGCAGGTTTAGGCAAAGGGACTGTGTCAGTCATATAATATCCACAGACAACGTCTATCTTCAGGAGTTCTGGGAACTGGGGTAATGCAAAACTTTTTTTGGTGTGTATACATCGTCCCCTACAACTTCTTTCCAGTCCCACATGACTGTCAAATTTTCATCTCCCTCTATGTACTGTATTACCGTTTCAATGTCCTCATATACTTTCCCCATCTTTTCATCTTCAGTTTGCAACGTCGGCATGCATATCTGAACAATCTATGTCGGTGTTAGTCTGCTGTCATTTCTTACAAGAATAACTCTATCACTGAACTGTTCACTACAACACACCCTCTGCCCTTTCTTTCTCTTCATAACGATGCCTACACCCATTGTACGGTTTCCGCTGCTGTTGATTTTACCGTATATACATCTGACAAAAATCCTTGTCTTCTTTCCATTTCACTTCACTGACCACTACTATATCTAGATTGAGCTTCTGCATTTTTCTTTTCAGATTATGTAGCTTTCCTGCCACATTTAAGCTTTTGACACTGCACGCCCCGTTTCGAAGAACGTTATCCTATCGTTGATTATTCATTCTTTTTCTCACAGTCACCTTCCCCTTGCCTGTCCCCTCCCGGAGTTCCGAATGGTGGTCTATTCCGGTATCTTTTACCGATGGAGAGATCGTCATGACACTTTTTCAATGACAGGCTACGTATCCTGTGGATACATGGTGTGAGTATTCACCGAGCGAGGTGGCCCAGTGGTTAGACACTGGACTCGCATTCAGGAGGACGACGGTTCAATCCCGCGTCCGGCAACCCTGATTTAGGTTTTCCGCGATTTCCCTAAATCACTCCAGGCAAATGCCGGGATGGTTCCTTTGAAAGAGCACGGCCGACTTCCTTCCCCATCCTTCCCTAATCCAATGAGACCGATGACCTCGCTGACTGGTCTCCTTCCCCAAACGACCCGACTCCCCGACCAGCTGTGAGTATTCAATGCAGTGGTTTCCATTGCCTCCTGCATCCTCATGCTGTTGATCATTGCTGATCCTTCCGTCCAGAGGGGCATTTTCCCACCCCAGGACAAGAGGGTTCCCTTAAACTCTATCGTTTCCTCGGCCATCTTTAACAAAGACCTTTTGCATAATGAGGGTGACTTCCGGCCGCTCATTATTAATCAAAATTTAAACGATGGCGGGTTTTTAGGTGAACCTTTCCGGCGCCCAAATGGAGGAGCGGGAGCAAATGGGGCAGGGGTCGCAACCCGAGGCCTGGCCACCATGTCTCGTTCCCACCCTCCAGGAACCAAATAAAGCGTGGGGAACTTGGAATAGAAATACAATCAACATCTATTACTCATTTATTTTCCTTTTATTTCTTTTCCTTAGTCTTATTTATTTATTTCGTCATTAATTACACTGAGAATATCAGGAATCCCGCGTCATGGCGAGGAGGAGGGTGCAGCAAGACGTCAGACTAATTGATCCTATCAAAGTTTAGTTTTTCGTAGAAAAACATTCGATCACCAGTGAATATATGGTTTCTAAGTGTGGAAGAGTCGGGGTTCAACACTTCGTGGCAGGAACACCCCAGCTGGGTTAAGGAAGACACTGCAAAGAAAACTGGAATAAAATTGTCTGTAATTTGAATTGCGGACAAGTGCACAATGGCGTTCACTAAGGAACTGCCAAAAGTCAAGGATACTTTTCAAGCCATCAGGAAATAAATAGTGTACTGTGAGTCCGCAAATCCACTTCACAGAGTTCGTCTTCGCTTGCGGGAAGTGTTCCGCGTCCGGCTAGAGGAGCCGTTCAGTAGGCATATGATGAGGGCAACATCTGTCGCACCATAACCAGACACCTCTCACCGATCTGCACACCAGGTGGTACTCGTCTGTGTCCATAACATCACAGTCAACACACACAACGGGGTGTCTGCGAGGTGAATCCTGTGAAGGCGTGGCCGGCATACTTGCTTCCCATTTACACTAAGTTACCGTGGAGACTGGACGTCAGCGTTAAGATAAGGAGCGCACACCGATCGCCAAACGGCACGCCAGTCAACGCGTGGAAGCTTCCCCTCAGTTACCTTCGGTGACCTGTGATGCTGAAGGAAACCATAGATCGCCTTCGTGGATGTCAATTGCGCTGGCAGTAGCACAATACGTTCGTATTTCGGATTAAGGAAGAAGTGTTAGAAGTAAAGGAAGGGCGGCGGGACTTCCGGAAGCTGGGTGGGTGCTGAGAGAGAGTGTGGCGCAAGGGCATCCAGCAATAGGCTGGTAAGACACGCAGAATTACGGCACACAACGTCATTTGAGAGCCAATGTAAAGGGCTACCGCTCTGTCAGGCACATGACACAGACCTAAATCGCCCCTGCACCGCGGTAGGGTGAGATCTCGTACCTTATCTCGAACAGCAAACAGTGGCAAACAAACGAATCCAAAGCCACTAGTGCCACTAGCATGCGGCGGGCCATGGATGGTGGAATATGAAGTATCTGTTCCAAGTGGGGGATACATGACGCCAAATATACGTTTACGTATTGTCTTCGTTGTAGAAAATAGAGTGGTCATAAACGATGATCTAAGAGGCCAGCTCATAGTTGTGAAAGTATACGACGGCAGTTGAGGGCAATTGGCCGCCGCAGATCACTTGCAAAATCGAGTCTTAAGCATGAGAGAGTATCACTTACACGCAAAGGAGAAGCACTGTTGGCAGGAAGTCCCGCACCTATAACCTGGCGCTCGATTTGCCGACGTTAAGGCAGCTGCCAGAAGCTTCGCCGTAGGTCGTAACCCATGCCAGTGACACCCTGAGCTCAGCACCGCTACAAAGAACAATGACAACATCGTCTGTATAAGTAGCGCAGCTGAATACATGGTCATCGAGAGACATCCCAGAGAGGCGTTGACGCAGCCGTATAGCAACGGTTTCATGTCGAATGCATACAACAGTGCAGAGGGTGGGCATCCTTGACGTACTGACCGACGGATCGAGGTGGGAGGAGTAAGACGGCCATTGTAGAGTACACGAAACGTAGCTCCGCGAAGGAGACACGTCGACGGTAGTATCAGGATAGCCCATATTGCGGAGCACCCTTACAGTTAGCCGTGACCGACTCGATCGAACGTCTCCACGAAGAGCTGCTAAAGGTCTAGATATACGACGAACGTGAGCAAGAGCAATTATGTCCCGATAGCGGTAGAGGGCATTTCGGATGTTATTGGTACCTCCCAAAGTAGTTTGATCAGAGGAAACTATGTACCGAGCTGTCAGTTTAAGCCGAGCAGCCAACAACCGGGTAAAGATCTTTGTACCGCTGTTGAGTAACGTCAAGGGGCGGTAATCGCACATCCGTGAGGTACCCGAGACATGTGGATGGCAGTGAGGAAACCATTGAGGAAACCGTCTGGAATCGACACGAAATGTGCATAAGGTTCTGTGAGATTTCCGTCCAAACTGGCACCAGAATGGGTCTAAATGTCAGATAAAACTCCAGCGTGACGTTAGCCATTAGACACATTGTCCCATCCACAGGAACCGAGCGAAAGGAAAGTCTGGAGGCAGCGTAACGTTGGCAGAGCGGTGACGTTATTCAGAGGACGGTGTGACATAACGTGCACAGAGGGCAGTCCTGGTATCCCTTTGGGTATCAAAACGCTACCCAACATCAGTCGTAAGAACATTAATCTAATCCCCCGACGGTGGCGTCGTTCCGCTATGACATGATACGCGGATGGACGCTCTTGCGCTGACCTATCGTGTGTGCGCGCCCTGACCATAGCTCCTTCAAGGTAGCGGCGAGAAAGGGATGTGAGCTCCCTTGCCACGGTTCGCCATCGCCTGGAGCTGTGGCGAATACGACATCATAGTACACTCCCGGAAAATGGTGGAACAGAATTCCTGAGTCCGTCGCCGCCACGCCGCAACCCCCTTTTAGTAACCAATGAAGGCTTATCGGAGGGTGGGTTTGCACAGAGCACCCACCAAGACAAGACAGTGTGACAGGCATCAAGGCGACGACGACAAGCTGCCCACGTGGTTTCGATCAGCTGCCGCCAGTCGGGTGAATTAAGGTGGAACGTGTTCAGTCTCCATGGTCCACGTCGCAGATATGTGCGTCATGGTCAGAGAACGCACTGGGCAAGTCTTCAGCAGCCTGTACCCCACTGTCGGTATTGCGGGAGATGTAAACACGAATGATTCGGCTGCAGGAATGGCTAGTGAAAAGCGTAAACCCTGGATGATCGCCATGAACATGCTCCCAAGAATACAGTAGTGTGAGATGCTGGAGAATTGTCGCTAGCGCCGCGCATGAAGTGTGACGTAGTAACTGGTCTTTCGGTGCCTGGGTGCAGTTGAAATCGCCTCCCGTGATCAATGCATCCTGCAGACCCAGGAAGATAGGCCTGACTGTCTCTGAGAAGAAGGCGGAACGTTCAGGGCGGCAACCCGAACCAGGTATGGCACTGACATTGACTATCGTGACGCCGCAACACGTGAGAACCATACCTCTGGCTACAAGAAGATAGACAACTGCATCAGTGAGGATACCGTCACGTAAGAGAATCGCCACCCCAGTACCAGTATGGGAACAATGAGAGACATGCACTGTAAAACCATGGGAAGCACAGACAGTTGCAACATGCACCTCCTGAAGGAAAGCTACTTCAATGTCCACAGCATGCAGCATGTCTTGGGCTAAAGCCTGTTTGTGGCGTACTAGAATAGTGTTGACATTGACCGTGGCTATGCGATAAGTCTGTAAAGCTGTCATCGACAGGAGGTCAGGCGATTCAGACATGGGGGAAGCACAGGGAACTCCCTGTTAGGCCCCCGCGGAATGGTACATCACTGTGACGAAGAGGAAGCCGATCCCACCAAGAGGGGGTCCACAGTTCTGTACATCTCCAGAATGTCCATCCTCGGCATCGACATCGTCCGCCCATTAGACAGACGTGTTACCGGGACGGTTCAGTGGAACATTATCAAATGTGCGCCACCGGAAGCGTCAGACACAGGAGGGGAGGCAATAGCATCAGACGCAGGCAGGGGAAGGTCGGTGTCCGGAGATGGAGGCAGAAAAGGACGTCGCTTCGTAGGTGGCAGATCGTCAATGGACATCGCACCATCATTAGCAGGGTCGTCATCCTGTGCCGACTTCCGATGGACAGAGTCATCAGAAGGGGTATGTTGTTGTCTCTTCCGTTTCCTCGGCGACCGTAGCTTCCTAACATGCTGTTCCGTGTCAGATGGCGGGCATCCGATATGTGGCCAGATAGAAGAAAGGTGGAGGTAGTTACAGATCCATAATCAACAACCATGGGGTGGGACAGACAATTTGTGCCTGTTGACGGTCGTCGTCCAGTTGTATTGCCTCCGGCAGGGGGTAGTAGAGACACGCGAAACGTCCATCACGTCGTCGAGAGGGGCTATACCGGTAGCGACTGATTGAGAGGGGCGTAGCAGGCAGTACTCTTCTCAGAATGGATCTTAAACAGCCCGCTCTGCTCCATGGAGTAAAGAATAAAATGTGCACTAAAGAAGCCTCTCAACGCATCTGAGATATTTATGTGTAAAAAACTAAATTTTTCAACAGCCCACCCTGCTCTCACGAACTGGGAATGAGAGATGTAAAAAACAGATAATACTCTGCATTTGGACTAAAATCAGTAATTTTTCAAAGTACACATTGAAGCAAGTACATTTATAAACACGCACTTTGCCCTTCATTTTTTATTTGGAACATGTTTCCATGACATAAATTAAAAATAATTTCTTGCCCTCGTTCTGAACAAAGTTGACGAAAGGTTTTCCTTGATTACAAGAGTAATGCTAGAATTGAAATTTTCCTGCCAAAACAATATCCGCATTAACAGCTGGCCTGGTAGTAGGCTGAAACGTCCTCGACTGAACATAGGGTCATTAATCGAAATTATCAAGATGAAAGTAATAAAAGGTAATCTGCCTATAGGACGAGAAACATGATTTGCATCACGTATTGAACATTTCATTTCACGAAAGGGAACAGCTACAGAAGACTTACACGAAGAATTAATTTCATGTTCAGTACTTACGTTTTAATGTGTGGTGATTTACATAGTCTGTTCATCTGCGTTTCATGTGTTGGGTATATCAGATACAAACATCAGTCAATTCTGTGGCGTGCCTTCGGATTGTTGCCTCCGTTTTATGCTGTTTGGACTCAAACGAAATTGTGAAGTATTGTCGCTTTCGCGCTGTTATTTGCTATCCAGTTCGACCTCTGGCAAACAGTATGTACCCACTGATGGGCATTTGTTTTTCAAAAGAAAGACTGTGAAGAATGGGCATTAACTGGAAGATTTCTGGAAGTAAACCAAAGATACTGGTGAAGATAATAAATGTAACGGAAGGCCTATGCAAATACTTCTTCAAAGCAATAAAATTTTCATGAAGGAGTATCTTGTCACTTGTTCAGTTTTTTATTGGAAAAATCGCAAGAAATTCAATCCTCGGATACTATGTTCCTCTTGCTTAGGCCATTAGATTCAAAGTGAAGTGAAATGAAGATATACCGTAACCAAGGTATTACCTGCCGTATGCGGCATAAGAAGACTTCTTCTGCCGTTTGATTAAAATAAAGTGAATAAATCCTAAAATAACTACTAAAATTTTGGTACTGAAGTGGGAAAAAGTGGTGTAAGCGCTAGGCAAACGCTGAGCGCTAATACATTTATGCTGTCTTCTGTGGCCCAAAAAAATTAATACGAATAAAAATAACGAGGCCGTACTAGATAACTCAATCAGCGTGATGAATATTTTAATTCTCTTCAACGTCAATAGAACGTAATAATATCAGCTTTAAAATTTTAGCACAAATCCATAGCACGTCCTTCCAGTAATCTGATTTACTGAAAATCATAAGTGACGTCAGCAGTTAATACATATTTACCACTCACGAAACAACTAAGGCATAACGCCATTATTGGTGCTTACCAAAATAATTTTGCGAATATATACATATTTTTACTTCATAATGAAGAAGACGATGCGTGACTAATAATATTAACAATAAATATTAAATTTATAAAATACATTGTTTTGTGTTAATGGTGTAATCGTGTGCTATTAGAGTCTTGCTTTCATAATTTTCATAAATGTATTCATTTCGGGACATTCAATATATAGTGTGGAAGACATATTAAGTTATATTCCAGTTTAAGTTACATTACATTACACTAGAGCGTTGCTTTCCGTTTGCAGAATAGTTCCACATTCTGACTGTTAATGGTTCAAATGGCTCTGAGCACTGCGGATCTGAACATCTGAGGTCATCATTCCCCTAGACTTAGAATTACTTAAACTTATCTAACCTGAGGACATCACACATATCCATGCCCGTGGGAGGATTCGAACCAGCGACCGTAGCAGCAGCGCGGTGCCGGACTGAAGCGCCTAGAACCGCTCGGCCACAACGGCCGGCTCTGAGTGTTAAATCGTTTATATGGACTGACAGGTCTGAAGCCTGGTGAAGATTTTTCTCAAAAAAAAAATTATCAAAAAAATGGTTCAAATGGCTCTGAGCACTATGGGACTTAACATCTGTAGTCATCAGTCCCCTAGAACTTAGAACTACTTAAACCTAACTAACCTAAGGACATCACACACATCCATGCTGAGGCAGGATTCGAACCTGCGACCGTAGCGGCCACGCGGTTCCAGACTGCAGCACCTAGAACCGCACGGCCACTTCAGCCGGCGACGATTCTCAAACCGACAAGGAAGATCAAAGAGTGTCTTAGATCGGCAAAAGAGGAAAGTGAGCAACTTGCAATGTCGGGAATATACCGTACCATGAACATGCGGAAAAGTTTATCTCGGAATGACTGGACAATCAATCGGCACCAGGATCAAAGAACAAAAGCGACATTGCAGGTTGGGCCAAAGACTGCAGAGGTGACAAGTACGAGAATTATCGCACAATCAGCATAGCAGTTCATGCGTCCCAGTTGCTTACAAGAATAATATACAGAAGATAGTAAAGAAAATTTAGGTTGCGTTAGATGATGATCAATCCGCCTTTAGGGGAGTTAAAGGCAGCAGAGGCAATTCTGAGCATTGCTTTCCGTTTGCAGAATAGTTATACATTCTGACTGTTAATGGTTCAAATGGCTCTAAGCGGTATGGAACTTAACATCTGTGGTCGTCAGTCCCCTAGAACTTAGAACTACTTAAACCTAACTAACCTAAGGACATCACACACATCCATGCCCGAGGCATAATTCGAAACTGCGACCGTAGGGGCCACGCGGTTCCAGACTGAAGCGCCTAGAACCGCACGGCCACACCGGCCGGCAAAAATTATCAAATTTTTCTTTGTGGGAGTTAATTATTTTAGTCTTCTCAAAGAAATGAACGCATCCTGATAGAAATAAACCAAACATGCGTAAGTCTTCAACATTAAAAAAGCTTAATTTTTTTGCAAAAGGCCCTGTTTTCACATACCAAAGCTAGTAAATATTGGTACCACTGTTTCATTAGATATCGATTTCACGTTGACGTCTGAAAAAGCCTCTAGGAATGAACTACCATGCATATGTCTACGGGTTTTCTCACCTCATAAGCCCGTGCCTGGTGTATAACTAGAGTTAGTATTACTTTAACTTGATTATTCTTCACGTTTCTGTAGATGTACTAAACGCTCTTATTTCTGGTTGACGAAAGGGCTTGAACAATGGATAAATTTTTACAGAATTAGATGGAGAGAAAATTGTTACCTTATAGTAGAAAAAGCAAGTTGTTCGACTATCAGAGAAGTCACTTCATTATACTAACATTAAATGTTCTTCACAGAAACGGTCACTAAACGGATAGTACGAACACCTTTTTTTTGCCGCGCGGACTTATCCGAGTGGTCTAGGGCACTGCAGTCGTGGACTGTGCGGCTGGTCCTGGAGGAGGTTCGAGTCTTCCCTTGGGCATGGGTGTGTGTGTTTGTCCTTAGGATAATTTAGGTTAAGTAGTGTGTAAGCTTGGGGACTGATGACCTTCGCAGTTAAGTCACATAAGATCTCACACACATTTTTAAACCTTTTTTGTCTCACCACTCCTCTGCCTGGTTTTATTAGGCCAACCATGAATTTCTCTCCTGTGCCAACCGTTTCACTTACTTGTGCAAATACTCCATTTATGTCATCTACAGATTTCACCATATACAGCTCTCTGCAGTACCCTGGAAATTACTCTTTATGTCTTAGCATGTGTCCTGCCATCCCGATCACTATGTCCCTTCTTCTCGTTCATCGTTTTCAACTTGTCCCCCCCCCCCCCCCCCACGCCGATTCTGTGGAGAATCTCCCCATGTCATACCAATTCATCTAACTGCTAATATCCTTATGTAGCATCCCATCTCAAATACTTTGCATCTCTCCTTTTCCAGTTTTTCCTAAGTCCATGATTCGCTTCCATGCAATGCTGTGCAGTGAATGTACACTCTCTAATTAAGACTGGTGTTTGATACTAAAAGATTCTGTGTGACAAGGAATGTCCTCTCTGCCCGTGCTAATTTGCTTTTTTCATCCTCTTTACTTCGTCTGTCGTTTATTATTTTAGTCCCAATGTAGCAGAATTGCTTCACTTTATCTTCCTCGCGTTCACCAGTTTTGACGTTAAGTTTATCGCTAGTCTCTTTTCTGCTTCTTTTCATCATGTTTAGTAGATATGTGTGCTCATTTCACTATTAACTCCTTTCAACACGTCCTGTATGTCCTCCTTACTTTCACTGGCAATAACAGTGCCATCGGCGATTGACATCTTTTCACCCTGAATTATAATCTCTCCTTTCAACATTTATCTCAGTCACGGGTTCTTCAATATTCATGTTACACTACATCCCTGCCTTATTCCCTGTTTAATCCTAACGCTTTTCTCCTACACATTTTATTCCCTCTTGATTCTTATTCAGCGTGAATTACCTAAAACTTGCACCGCAGATATTGCGGAAATGGAACGCGCTACTGATGTGCGGTTTCACACAATGGATTGGTAGTTAAGGGCTCGTATTGTTAGGTAATAAACAGATCGTAATATTACTAAAAGTGTATCTTTTGTGCAAACATACATTTTTAAATGGAACAATGCTTGTTGAGATTAACAAACTAAAGGAAAAGGTGGATTAAAATGTCAGTGGTGTTTGTCGCAGGATGTTAGTGTGAGTCGTCTATGAGATAGCGTGTTTCGAAAAGTTTCCACAGCGATACTTGTTTGTGCCATTTAACCTGCGTAGTTGCTAGATACGATGTTCTTATGTTCGCTCACAATGTGCTTGTGTGTTCCTTAAGTGCATTGCGCCTTAACAGCAGTTAGTGTGTGATAGTTGAAGTAACATGTCGTCAGTGGACATTGGGATTTACCAGTGCTGAAAAAGCCGTTGTGCTCATGGCGTAAGGAGCTTGTTGGAAGAACGCAGTTCGTTCTTGTGCAGTGTATACTGCAGAATGTTCCAATAGACGTCAGTCATGTTGGCATTTGTTTATCACTCTCTTTATCCAGCGGATCGGGGATTTTTTCCACCTGAAGACTGGTTGTTTGTGTTGTTTCTCATCATTTCATCATCATTCGTGAAAGTGGCGAGACTCGACTTTGTAAAGATTGGGAATTTGTACGGGTGCTGATAACCATACAGTTGAGCGCCCCGCAATTCAGATGTCATTATCATCAACATCTTCATAATCATCATCTTTATCCAGATACATTCAAGTGGTAGTGTAACACCTAGACTACGTAACAGAAGAAACCAAGTGACGTCAGGACGACAGAAGAGGGGAAAATTAATGTTCTTGCTGTTCTTGCAGTGAACTGCACGTTAGCTCCAGCGCAATCGCACGAGGAAGTGGCATGAGTGAGGTAAGATTCTTACGCATTCTCCATTGATACTCGTTTAATCCGTATCATAAATTCTCCATCTAGAATTGCTTTGAAACAATTATGAGAATTCAGTTAACTTCTGTACAGGGGGATTAAGACAGGAACTCCAAGTGTATGAAGTATCTTGTTTGATGTTGAAGCCATATTTACGGGCAGCTAAACCACCGAAACATACACAGTTGGTCTACTGACAATATCCGTTGGCTTTGTTAGTCGAACGTCAGCGTCCATAGAGTGTAAGCGTGTGGTGTGGGGTAGTGAACCATCAGCTCTTACGTATAATTTTTATAGATGGAGCACTGAACGCGCAAATGTATCGCAGCCTTCTAACAGGCAATCTTTCACGGATGCTAGATGACGTTCTCTGTAGACTACAAGGAACCTGTTGTACCAACATGACGGCCGTCCAGCCCCTAGTGCACGAAGTACTACAGTATGTTTTCACGTGTTGTTTCCAAATCGTTGGACTGGACGCAGAGGACCTGTACCGTGAACAGCCCGTCCCCCGGATTTGGCGCCTCCAGACTTTTTCTCTGCCTGCAAGAACATACGAATTACACCCGATAATATGCAGTTACGTATGAAGCATGCTCGGACATCTCCGCTGAAAACCTAGCATGTGTGGAGCAGCCGTTCCATACCAGACTGGAAGCGTGTGCTACCACAGCCGTTGCTCGTTCAAACACAGCCTGTGATGGTAAGTTGACACGTTATTGGTCAGAATTCACATAATTAGTCTATGACCTTGTGTCGTTCCTCAGTGTGTGATACTACGGGTATTGAACAAGTGTCGTTGTGGTAAATTTTCTAAATACGATATCTCATAAACGACTCGCAGTATAATCCAGCAACAAACAGCACTACATTCTAATCTACCCTACTTTCAGTTTGTTTATGTCAATAGGTACCAGCCCAATTGAGAAAGGTTATGTCTGCACAAAAATACAATTTCTGTTAATTGGTTAAAAATACAATTTCCTGACAACCAACCCATTCTGTGGAAAACGAACCTAGGTGGCACATTCTACTTCCGCAATTTCTGCGGTGCAAGTGTTAGGTGATTACCTTACACAGTTTACACCTATATTAATAACATCTTTTTATGCTGTTGACAGATCCTAAGAATGAGTCTTGATTTTTCTTAAGTTGTGCTTCCATTACTGAATGCAACGTTAGAACTACCTAAAGATCGTCACCTAACACACCCTCATTTTTCTTTTCCTTTCTTTTGCAAACTATTGTTGTTAGCAGATTGTATGCATGAGCTGTTAAGCTGAATGTGTCACGGCTCTCGCACTTCTCTGCCCGTGCTATCTGCAACATGTTTGTCTTGCAAAGCTCTGTTTGGTCCCAATACTGGATCCCCTACGTCTTCCATATTTACTCCCATGTCTTTCTCAACCACGTCACCAGACAAGTTATCCACCCAAGCGGGCTTTCAGTGCACCCTTTCCACTTATACGCTCTCTTCTCTGCATTTAAGAGTGGAATACCAGTTTCAGTCTTAATGCTGAAGCCTTTGCATTTAATTTCGTTGAAAGTTATTTTGACTTTGCCATTGAGTAGATCTGAGAGTGATTTAGTGTTGGATTTCTTCTCATTTTTCCAGAAACCATTTCGTCTTAGCTTCCCTGCGCTATTGATTTCTTTACTGTATTGCAGTGTTTCACTGTTTTCCTGAACATACTAGTACTTTTTTCTTTCGCCTTCTTCTTCTTTTTTCTGGCCTTACCCGACGTTGACGGTACTGGATTGTTAATCTGCACTTGGCAATGTTAAGGAGCCCATTCGCAGCTATACCTGTCGGGTGAGCTGCTCGTCAACCGCGTCCTGTTCGGCTGCGTGTTGACACTGACGAGTACTTGGTGGAACTTACCTAACTTTTTTTTTAAGTCATCAGTCTTCTGGTTGATCTCATGCGGCCCTCCACGAATTCCCTTCCTGTTCCTACTTCTTCATTTCAGAGTAGCTCTTGCAACATACGTTGTCCATTATTTGCTGGTTGTATTCCAGTCTCTGACTTCTTCTACAGTTTTTGCCCTCTACAGCGCCCTCTCGTACCATGGACGTCATTCTCTCTTGCATTAACAGATGTCCTATCATCCTGTCCCTTCTCCTTACCAGTGTTTTCTACATATTCATTTCCTCTACGATTTCTGGCAGAACCTACTCATTCCTTACCTTATCAGTCCACCTAATTTTCAACACTCGCCTGTAACAACACAGCTCAAACGATTAGATTCTCTTCTGTTCCGGTTTTCCGACTGTGTATATTTCACTACCAGACAATGCTGTGCTCCTAACGTACATTCCCATAAATTTCTTCCTCAAATTAAGACTAGAAGACTTCTCTTGGGCAGGAATGGCCTTTTTGCCAGTGATAGTCTGTTTTCACGTCCTTCTCGTTTCGTACGTCACTGGTTATTTTGCTGTCTATGTGGTAGAGTTCCTTAACTTCGTCTACATCAGGATTATGTTAAGTTTCTCGTTGTTCACATTTCTGCAACTTCTCATTACCTTCGTCTTTCTTCGATTTATTCTAAGTCCATATTCTGTACAAATTAGACTCTTGATTCCATTCAGCAGATAATGTAATCCTTCTTCACTTTCACTCAGGATAGCAATGTAATCAGCGACTCGTCTCATTACATCCTTTCACCTTGAGTTTTAATCCCTTTCCTGAACCTTTCTTTTATTTCCATCATTGCTTCTTTGATGTACAGATTGAGCAGTAGGGGCGAAATATTACTTCCCCATGTTACACAGTTTTTAATCTGAGCACTTCGTTCTTGGTCGTCCACTCTTATTAGTCCCTCTTGGCTCTTGTGCATGTTGCATATTACTCGTCTCTCCCTATAGCTTACCCCTATTTTACTCAGAATTTTGAACGTCTTGCACCAATTTACAATATCGAAGGCTTTTTCCCAGGTCGACAAATACTATGAATGTGTCTTGACTTTTCTTTAGCTTTGCTTCCATTATCAACCACAATGGCAGAATTGCCTTTCTCGTGCCTTTATCTTTCCTAGAGTCCAACTGATCGTCATATAACACATCGTCAGTTTTCTTTTCCATGTTTCTGAATATTATTCTCGTAAGCACCTTGGATGCATGAGCTGTCAAGCTGTTTGTGCGATGATTCTCACACTTGTCAGCTCATGGAGTCTTCGGAATTATGTGGATGACATTTCTCCGAAAGTCAGATGGCAGGTAGCTAGATTCATACATTCTGCACACCAACGTGAACAGTCATTTTATTGCCTCTTCCCAGAGTGATTTTGGAAATTCTGATGGAATGTTACCTATCCCTCCTGCCTTATTTCATCTTAAAACCACCAAAGCTCTCTTAAATTCTGATTCTAATACTGGATCCCAACAGTGGATTTCCCAGTACACTCTTAACGTTACCACCCTTACTTTTAATTTCACCGAAGGTTGCTTTGAGTTTCCTGTATGCTGAGTCAGTCCTCCCGGCAGTTATCAGCCATTTCTTTTTCGATTTCTTCACATTTTTCATGCAGCCATTCGTCTTAGGTCCCCTGCACCTGCTAATTATTCCATTCCTCACCGACCTGTATTTTTGTATTTCTGCCAGTACTACTGGTATGTGGGCTAGCAGGTAGCGGTCGGGATAAGCAGGTAGCGTCTTGCCAGTAGAACCGACGAAACCGGGGCTGACTCGGTCAGCGAGCGGCTTGGCAGACCGGTCGGCCTGTGTGTTCTGCGCCTTTATAGTGGCAGTGGGTGGATTACCCCTCATCTTCTGCATCTGACAACGGGATCTCGTATACGTGAACTATTGCCGTTGGAGTTGGTTTGCTGTCGAGTCTGACAAGCATAACCCTATTGTGTCCTTAATGATTAATCCATATCCTGCTGCTGTTAATATTACATAATATTTGTTGAGTCAGAAATCCTTACCTTCTTTCCATTTTTCCTCATTGATTCCTACTACATCTACACAGAACCTCAGTATTCCATTTACATATTTTATAGCTGCCATACCTCATTCATTCATTCCACACTTTGATACATACGAGATTAATTTTTCGTTGATTATTCTATCTTTTCCTCATGGTCATCTGCCTTCTACTAGAGTTCGACGTTGCAGCATCCTGTACGGACCTACTTGCCGGTAAAGATGAGTACGGATTCTGCCATTGAAGGAACTAAGCTTTATCTAGTGATGGGTCATAAGAATGTGTGAAGCTCCCTATTCGTTAATCATTTAAAAAGAGAAAGCGATAGGGGGAACGTGGTTCTGCAGAGACATGAAGGCTTACTGATAACTTTATTTAATTAATGTCTAGATAATGTTTATTTATTTGAAAACGTAACAGAATATTCCTCAAAGATACTGTTCACCTTGTATGGTTGTGTGTGGCATACGGTATAATGGCTACCATCTAATGAGCGAATGAATCTTGAATATCTTTTTCACAGAGGAAAAAGAAGAGGAAAAGTGCTTGGTTTATATGCTCTAGAGGCAATCTGGGCCGTTGCGCTATGAAACAGCGACTTTCCTGTGACTATGAGCCATACAGAGAATTAGCAATCCTGTTGATCATTGCCTCTCTCACAAAGAGTTGATCTTCAGAGAGAGAAAAGTAGGTGTCAAGGACATTATTTTGTAGATCGTATCTGTTCTTAAAGGCGCTATAACATACAAGTGCCGAAGAGCGAACGGCTAGGCATAGTCACGAAATAGACCTTTTTACGATTAAAGGAAGAATCACAGTCCAAACGGTAGTTGATTTTTTTGACGATATGTCCATTTGTGTGTTCCACAGCACATCGGAATAGGGAATTGGCGGTACGCAGTGTGACTCAACTTTGAATTTTCGTGATTCCCCTTGTGTGCTCCATCACCTCGTTGTGGAAGAAAGAGTGTCTTTTCTGTACCATTGCCGCAAATTTGGAGGAATTCACTTTTATTTTGCAAGCAGTTACTCTTGATCACTGCATGGCTACGCCACTACTTCGGCGCTTCAGAATATACATCTTATATTTTTGCTGCCGATACGTCATTTTAAATCTGTATCTACGTACTCAGGGTGTCAGGGTTTAACAGCTGATATTTCCATTAGTCACTGAGGACAGTGTACTGGCGTTGCATCAGTATTTTCGTTTCTTGCAGATTAATAATTATTGCTATTACAATTTATGTTTATACGTCGGTTAACACCTCCAAGTACATGTGGCAAGACCAAGCCCTTAATGCTTATATTTCCCCAGGCAGCAGGTCAGATGCTGAAGTGTGGACTCGTGGTCGCTAAACGGTTAGTCTATACCGACAGGCGTGCAGTGGTGCAGCTACGACCATACAGAAAACATCAGTTCGGCAAGTTTGTGACGTGGTTGTTGGAAGATAGTTCGGCGCAGGGAAAAAACAACCAAGACATATTAAGGTACCACATATAAAAATATCTATACTTATTACCGAAACACTTTGTATATTCAGAAAACCATCGTGAAACGTATGAGAGGAAACTTTCCATGACACTATTTATTAGAGCTTTTTACCGTCCCACTCACGAATGAATTCTTAAAAACCTCTGTGCGCTCTATGTTTAGCCTGATATTGTCTTTTCTGTCCTTGCGAGAACAATACTTAGGGAATTGCAATATACCTCTAATTTCCTCGTTCAAACCTGACTTTTTAAAAAAATTTAAGTATTCTTTTGCAGGATAGTTGGAGTCAGTATTCAGACGTCTGCCGGTATTTCAGGTTCTTCTGCATATTTGCGACTCTCCCCCTCTCACCCCCCTCCCCCATCGTGTAAGAGAAGCCCGTGCTCAACTGCGCTGCCCTTTTTTCTACACCATTTACTCTCCTATTAGGCCTGTTTTGTGTATGTCCTACAAACTTCGGCAATTTTCTTGTTTACGCAATCTCATTTGTACAATGGTGGCATTTTACTAGTATCCCAACGATAAACCGAAGACTGTCAACTGATTTACATGGGTTGCCCAGAAATTAATGCACCACTTTTGTTTTCTTTAACAATTCTTTATTGAACATAATGAGGATTACACACACGAAAGAATGGTGTTTTATCTACACGCCCTATTTTTCCACGTAATCTCCATCCCGTTCTATGGCCTGCCTACAGCGCGAAATAAGGATGTGTACGCCCTGTCAGTACCAGTCCTTCTACTGGTAGCGGAGCTAGTGCTTCATTGCGTGAATCACCTCTTCATTGTCCTCAAAACGTCTTCCACGAATAGCATCCTGTAATGGCCCAAACCTCAGCTCGCTGCAACATGTCACGTTTGACAGCGGTGGATAGTCTTCCTGACCGATGCAAATTGTGGAGCTCCGCCGAACCGCCTTTTGATGACCTCACCCTCCGTGCCCAGCGACTAACTGTACTTCCGTCGACAGCAGATGCTCCATAGACTTTGCACAGGCGTTTGTGAATATTCACCACACTTTCTTTCACTGCAGTGAGAAATTCAATGACCGGTCGCTGCTGGTAACATACATCACCTACAGACGTCACTTTGAAATTGTTCTGCAGCTACGCTATCTGTCGGAAGTGACGGAAGCTTGACACGCTGACTCAAAAGACTTCAGCTAATAAATACTTAACGTTTCGCATTCGTAGCATTGTTTTCAGCCGAGAAAAATATGCGGTACTTTACTTTCTGGCCAACCCTCGTACTTAACAACTAAGCCTGTGTGATCGTTCCATTACACATTCATTCCAACCTGTTATACGAAGGTATTTGTGTGAAATGACTGATTTTAACTGTGGCTCATTGATGTGGTAGTCAGAATGTACTACGTCTCTCCGTTGTGTAAATAGCACAGACTTGTATTTATGAACTCTTAAAGCACCTTGTAAATGTTTACACTACTTCTAAATCGCTTCGAAATTTGACCAAAACACTGTTAGATCGGAAACAGTCTGAGAAGCTGGTAAGGATGTTGCAGGGGAGTTTGTGTTGAGAAATAATCGTTAAGAAAAAAAAATCGGCAAGTTTCTCCGTTTCCAAGTTATTTAACATCGACGTTAGCCAGTCAGCTCGTTGCAAGCACAAACTCAAGCAACTGCACGCGCTAAAATGCGGTAACGCACAAACGCTTATGGGTCCATGAACTACCACTTGTGAAAAGTTCATTGTCAATTAAGATGTGCCTTTTGCAGAAGTGATATTTTTAAGATAGATGAGCAAGAACTACGTTTGTTCAGTTTGAGGAAACCACATTAAGGGGACCACACCCTGCCTATCTAATACATGTTAATTTAGGTAAGTATTTGACCCATTTCTGAAAAACCTATTTGATGCAGGACCTTAATATTTTTACTGTATGTTACATGATGCTAATAGAGTCAACTGTACTAAAATCTATTTTATCCACTTTATAATTTTTAAGAAAAACTTTTCCAAATTTATTAACAATAAATATAAAGTTTTTTTGCAGAAAATATTTTTTGTGAACTCCCTAATGAGGGGATATTAATGAATGTAGTACCAGAGGTGGCTCTTTATGTTATGCATAGTATCTGAAAATTTTATTCATTTATGTATGATAGTTTATGATATAATGGGGCATATGTAGTGAAAATTTTAGTTTCTGGGAAATTGACTTTTACGAAAAAACTTTTGAAATTTGTTACTTACAGTTAATTAAAACTGTCCTGCTGCATATAATGGCCCTTTTTTCGACTCTAGCAGGTCTTCCAGGTTCTTTTTCACCTTCCTGGATGTTTGTCTTGCTTTCTTGGGCATATCAGATGCAGACCTGTCTGCATCGGCTATCCTCATTTTATCGCAATGTTGAAGTCCAGTGATCATATTATCACCAGGATTAATTCTCAGTTTTTTCAGTACTAAACACTTTCCAATATTACCACAATTGAATGTAATAACAGCATCGTGAGCTCCTAGTTTCATTGCATGCACACCTACAAATACAGTTTTAGGAAGGTGGTTCCAAATTATGCTTTTCAAAAACATTCATTTGGGTACCGTGTCTGCCCATGCAGACATTTCCTTAGAAGGTCAGGATGAGTCAACTCTCTGAAAATAGATTTCATTGCTGTAATAACCGCAGCAGGAAGAGAATGCTGGTGAAAATGCCTTTACGTTTCTTCATCTTCAATGAACACAACAAAACACACGTAAACAAGCACTGCAAACGTAAGTATAACAACTACTTGCAATCACACTTGAACAAAACTAACCGTGTGTTTGAAAGCGTGTTGTTTACAAACAGTAGAAACAAAAGAATACCGATCGTTGTATTCCAAGGATAGCAAACACACTCGGGAGTAAAAATATCCCTAATGTGCAATGTAGGGGATATAGAGATCTAAAATATATGCAGAAA
The DNA here is from genome assembly GCF_023898315.1 of Schistocerca nitens. Lineage (NCBI taxonomy): Eukaryota > Metazoa > Arthropoda > Insecta > Orthoptera > Acrididae > Schistocerca > Schistocerca nitens. Next base: position 290,404,455 of record NC_064614.1, on the reverse strand, counting down.
ACTGGGTGACAGAAAAGTGACCGTGGCACATAAACACACGTAGTAGGCAAATGCTCTTTAAATGCTCAAAAAATTTTTTTCAGCGAAATCCTGTTTTGAGTACTTCAATAAAACCTTAATCTATCGAAATATGATGACAACCGAAAAACAATTTTTTATACCTGAACCACGGTCTCCCTTAAGAACAAGTTTGGCAACACTGTCTCTGGAAGCTGCTTGACTATGCGCGCTAGACGACTTTTCTGGCTAACTTCAGCGTTAAATTATTGAGAAACGGGGCAACGCATCGAATTTCTTTCTAACTGACTATTTCTCAGCACAATCTCCCCTGCAACACCATTACAATCTTTTCAGATTATTTATGATCACACTGTACATGAATAGTTTCTCAGACAGTACTTAATTCTAGATAACTGTTTCACCTGCGAAAAGTCTCGGCAGGTTGTATTATGAAAGTATTGAAAGACAGTTGGAGTTCTAACGCTCCTGGAGTCGATAACACACGTGGTGTCTGGCATCTAGATAAGCAAACAGTAATTATTACTCCCGTCTAAAACTGAAGAAAAGAGTCCCGGACCACGTCAACATATGTTAAATATTCTGTTTCACTGGAATGGTCGCGCGGACACTGGCAGTGAAAGATATTAACTAGCAGAAGAAATAAGAAGCCAATAGAACGAAAAATCAGTCCAAGTTTTCTCTATGCACTGTAAATGTTCGCTGTACGTTTCTGACATTCTCGAAATGTGCGATTTGCGACTTTGTTATGATGATCTGAAAACGGGTTTTGACCAGAAACTTGTCATCGAATGAATAAAAAGTAAAAATTTGCAATTTGGACTGGTTTTTCGAGCTATTGATTAACAGAAGTTATTGTCCCAATTACTCCAGCATGCTGGAAGCTCGTTCATTAATAAGAAGTCTGTTTGTATTCTCTTTGCAACCCAGCGGCAAATCAAATGAATCGAAACTCGGCTGTCTGCGAGGAGCATTGCGGTTGTAACATTACCGAAGCGTACCTCCTTTTCTTCGTCTCTCTTCTACCTTTCACACCACACTTACCGCGAGCATCTCTTTCTATCTCTCTTTCTCTCTCTCTCTCTCTGTCTGTGTGTGTGTGTGTGTGTGTGTGTGTTCAAAAACTGTTATCGTTTTGAACTGATGAGTTTACGAATACTGTGAACGTAGCATCGGAAAACATATTATCTTTCCGAGGGTATAACAGATGTTATATTACTTGGAATGATAATGTTCGGTAGAATTACATTTTGGGTTAAATCTGATAAGAAGGCATTCCGCTGAGTTGTTCACGTTCATCAGAAATCTTCAGAAAGTCAAGCAATGCACATTCTTCTTTGGGCACTTACACATTCCCACGCCGAACGCTGCGGCCTGGAGTGTACCTCTAACAGAGATAGCCAAACAGCGCGGCAAGCGACCTAACCATGCCGGCCGGTCCAGCGGAACGCAATATCGTTGGGGGTCGCGTAATCCGCCACCGATTCCGCAGAGCCGAGCTTACCGCCCTCCTTCCTGAATACTGGCTACAGTCGATTGAAAGATCAATTATAGACAAATAGCGGTACGGCTACTTACACGACGTAAGGCGCTTTCCGGGCTGCGATGGAACTCCTACAGGTTCTTGCAGGAAGTCACTGATGGTGGAAAAGTGGAGAAAGCAGGAAGCGAACGTTAACTCACTCAAGGACAATGATGAATCCTAAAGATTATCTTTAATACTAGCAGACTTGTCTTGCCCAGGAATGCCCTTTTTGCCAGTGATAGTCTTCTTTTGATGTCCTCCTTGCTCCGTCCATCATTGGTTATTTTTCTGCCTAGGTAGCAGAATTCCTTAACTTCATCTACTTCGTGACCGTCAGTTCTTTTCTCATTTCTGCTACTTCCCATTACTTTCATCTATCTTCGATTTACTCACAATCCTTACTCTGTTAACATTAGATTGTTGATTCCATGCCTGCATCTCGTGGTCGTGCGGTAGCGTTCTCGCTTCCCACGCCCGGGTTCCCGGGTTCGATTCCCGGCGGGGTCAGGGATTTTCTCTGCCTCGTGATGGCTGGGTGTTGTGTGATGTCCTTAGGTTAGTTAGGTTTAAGTAGTTCTAAGTTCTAGGGGACTGATGACCATAGATGTTAAGTCTCATAGTGCTCAGAGCCATTTTGTTGATTCCATTTAGCAGGTCATGTAATTCTTCTTCGCTTTCAATCAGGATAACAATGTCTCCAGCGAATCGTATCATTGACATCTTTCCACCTTGAGTTTTAATTCTACTGCTGGACCTTTCTTTTATTTCCGTCACTGCTTTTTCGATGTACACTTTGAACAGTCAGGGCTAAAGACTACATACCAGTTTTACACCCTTTTTAACCCGAGCGCTTTGTTCTTGGTCGTCCACTCTTATTATTCCCTCTTGGCTCCTGTACAATTGAATATATTACCCATCACTCCCAATAGCTTACACCTATATCTGTCGGAATTTTCAGCATATTCCACAATTTTACATTGTCGAACACTTTTTCCAGGTCGGCAAAGCCTATGAACGTGTTTTGATTTCTATTTGATCTTGCAACGTCAGAATTATCTCTCCGCTGCCTTTAACTCTCCTAAAGGCAAATTGATCGTCGTCTAACACAACCTCAATTTTATTTACTATCTTCTGTATATTATTCTTGTAAGCAGCTTGGATGCATGAACTGGTGTGCTGATTGTGCGATAATTCTCGTACTTGTCAGCTCTGCAGTCTTTGGAATTCTTTCTTCGCAGGCACCTTGTATGTACCTACGTTTTCTTGCCAACATTTGTAATTGTCATTTTTAGATATATCCATTTCTCTTAAACCGTACTACATATTGAGCTGTTCCTTATTGCTGAATCTATAGCCTCTGAGAACATCAAACGTATCTCGTTATTCCATAGTACTTCCGTATCCCACTTCTTTGCGTGTTGATCTTTTCTAATTTCTTAAACTTCAGCCCACTCTTCATCACTACTACAATGTGAACTATATGCCCCTTACAATTCTGTATCTGATTTTGGAATATCTGTCTGACCACGATATAATTGAAATCTAATTGAAATCTTCCCTTATCACCTGGCCTTTTCCAAGTATACCACCTCCTACTGAACAGTGTATTAGCAATTACTTACTGAATTTTATTACAGAACTCAACTGGCCTTTCTCCTCTCTCATTCCTTGTCCCAAGCCCATATTCTCTTATAACCCTTTCTTCTACTCCTTTCCTTACAACTGCATTCCAGTCGTCCACAACTATCAGAATTTCATCTCCCTTTACGTACTGTACTACACTCTGAATATCGTCAAGTACTTTGTTTATATCTTCATCTTCAGGTTGCAACGTCGGTATGTATACCTGAACTATCGTTGACGGTGTAGGTTTTCTGTCAATACTGATAACAACCCTGTGACTGAACTGTTCACAGTAACACACTCTCTGCCCTGCCTTCCTATTCATAACGAATTCTACGCCCGTTATACCGTTTTCGGCTGCTATTGATATTATGCTATACTCAGCTGACTAGAAATCCTTGTCTTCTTTCCATTTCGCTTCAATGTCACCTCCTAGATTGAGTCTTTTCATTTCCATTTTCAGATTTTTCTAGCTTCCTTAACAGGTTCAAACTTCTGACGTTCCACGCACCGACTAGTAGAACGTTATCCTATCGTTGATTATTTAATCTATTGCTCATTATCATCCCTCTTTTGCAGTCTCCTCCCAGAGAACCAAATGGGGACTATTCCGGAATCTTTTGCCGCTGGAGAGATCGTCCTGACACTTTTTCAGTTAGAGGTCTCATGTCCTGTGAATATGTGCCTTTAATGCAGTGGTTTCATTTGCCTTTTGCATCCTCTCATGCCGTAGATCATTTCTGTTTCTGCAGCGTTTAGGAGTAGTTTCCCATCCCAAGGACAAGAGTGTCCCGAACTTCTGTCCGTTCCTCCGCCCTCTTTATTAAGGCCATTGGAAGAAGTACTGTGACTCATGCCGAAGGTCTTCGGCGGCCAATATCCATTATTAATCTAGCTTCAAGCAGATGAGGGTATCGAATGCGGGACCAAGAAAGTTTTGATTACCAATCAAAGACGCCACCCTTGGACCACGGGTGAAACTGTGGCCTAGGAAGCGAAAATTTTGACTGAACTGAAAACTATTTGGTAGGGGGCACAAACATGTTAACTAGGATGGAGAATCATAGTCAGATGCAGAAGTAACTTTAGGTGTGCCGCAGGGAAGAGTGTTGGAATCCTTGTATTCATATTGTATATTAATAACCTCGCAGACAATATTAATGGTAACCTCAGCCTTTTTGCAGATGATATACTTATGTCTAATGATGTACTGTCTGAAAGAAGCTACGTACGTATATAGTCACTCAGTTCCTGATAAGATTTCAAAGTGGTGCGAAGATTTGCAAATTTCTTTTAAATGTTCAAACATATAAAATCATGCACATCACAAAACTAAAAACATGTGCTATCCTATGATAGCAATGAATCACTGTTGGAAACGGCCAACTGGTACAAATACCTGTATGTAACGCTTTGTAGGGATATGAAATGAAATAATCACATTGGCTCAATCGATGGTAAGGCAGGTGCAGGCTTCTGTACATATGTTTATTGGTAGAATATTGGGGAAGCGCGGTCATGCTACAAAGAAGATTGGTCACAAATCACTCGTGCAATCGGTTGTAGAATGTTTCTCAAGTGTGTGTGGCCTATACCAAATAGGACAAACACGCAATATTTAACGTATACAGAGAAGGGCAGCACGAATGGTCACAGATTTGTTTGATCTGCGGGAAAGTGTCACAGAGATACGAAGAAACTCAATCCACAAACACTTGAAGACAGATATAAACTATCCCCAGAAAGTGTACTTCTAACCGGTTTTAAGTGATGAATCTAGGAACATACTACAACCCCCTACGTACATCTCACATAGGGATCGCGAGGATAATATTAGAATTACTGTACGCACAGAGACATTCAAACCGTCATTCTTCCCGCAACCCATATGTGAATGAAACGGGAAGAAACCCTAATAACTGATTCACTGGGACGTACCTACTGCCGTGCGCTTCACAAGCGTTTGCAGACTACAGATGTCGATGTGGATGTAAGTGACGGCTTGGCTGCTCTGTAAAGTAGATTCGGCGGCGACTAGTGGCAGATCTGACGAAAGAATATAAGTCGAGGGCAGGTATAAGTGCTTCGGAGTGCACGATGCAGTGCACTTTATTGAACATGGGGCTCCACAGTAAAAGAATACTCGGTGTTCCCGCGTTCACCCAATGATAGCGTCAACTGCGATTGCAGTGGGCACGGGATCACAGTTTCAACCGTTGAGCAATGCATAGCTACTCCTGGTTGGATGAATCACGATTATTGTTACACCATGTCGATGGCTATGTCCAGATAAGGCATGATTCAGGCAAATGGCTGCTCTAAACATACACCGTGCCATGGACACACGCCGCCGGTGCCAGTATTATACTCAGAGAGACGTTCAACTAGGCTTCCATGGGATTTGTAGTAATCGAAGGTGTCATGACAGCTGTTGACTACATGAACATTAATGCGGACCACTATATCCCTTCGTGTTTGATGTCTCCTCGAGTAGTGATGTATTCTTCCAGCAAAAATGTTGTTCATATCACAAGGCTAGAATTATGCTGCATTGGTCAGACTCATGTGGTAGTGGATTCATGTTAATGTCTTGGGCACCACTTTCCTGATCTGAATGCAATGATTCAGCTCTGGGATACTGTTGTGTGCCACTATCCACTGCCCATAAGTTTCGGGAATTATGCCTATATGACCGGTGCATAGGCATGTGGTGCTACACACCGCTGGAAACCTACCGACGTTCTTTCCATGGTACCTTGTTAAAAAAAAGTAATTCAGTACAATTTAACCATAAATCATCGCTCCTAAACTTGGTCGAATTCTGTGTTATTACCTTACTAGCAATGACCCACTGGAAAAACGTCTTTTAAGTTTGTGTGTTAACGTGAGCCAATACGTAATACACATCATATGTACAGTTCCTTCCGCTAAATCACCTTAACTTCTCTAGACTTTGCATCATTATTTAGTAGAAATGGAAGTTCCTCAACAATTCCCTCGGAAACATGTTTTAGTTGTTTCGTTAGCCCAGTAGTGAGAAAGGTTACGGATTTGGCCGAAGCATACCGGTATGTTGGTTCCAGTACGCTGTTCGAATTTCTTCCGGTATTCGGCGCAGCAAAAGCCAATAAATCAAAGATGGCTGTGTCAAAAAGTTGAACAATTCAAAATGGCAAAGACGATAAATTTAAGAAAAACAGATTGCCACTCATGTGAAATTTGAAAATAACAGGTATTAGTGGCATAAAGTTGAAAAATACAGGACGGCAGAGGTGGGAAATTAATAATGCAGGATGAGGGTTGTGGGAAATTTGAAAATCAAAAATATCGCAACGGATCCAGTTGTGCTTTGTAGCCCCACCCTTCCTAATCCCCTGCCCTATCCTCCTCTCTAACACAATATTTTAATTCCTCAACAGCTCCATCGGAAACGTTTTTTAATTGATTCGTCAGCCCAGGAGTGAAAAAGGTTATGGATTTCCCGAAAGCTTACCGGTGCGTTAGTTCCTTTACAACGTTCTAGTTTCCGTCGCTATTTGATATTAGGCAGCCAGTCACAGTGAAGCTGGCAAATTACATAAGATTCACTTGAGTAGCACAAAAATGGCGCTATGTTTAAAGAGATACAGTATTTAAATAAATCACGTAAAAGGGTGTTATGTTCCAAGATATTTGCCTGTACAACTACCTTGTGTGCCGTGAAGGTACGTAAGCTACATGTGAATTACCGACATTTCTCTCTCTCTCTCTCTCTCGATCTATCTGTCTCTCTACTGTATGAAGCGAGTTTTATCAAAACTCACACACAGTACAAATGCTTAATCTTCTTTTTTGTATGATTTTTTTCAGTTAGATATGTGGATGGATATGTGGTTTTTGTAGTTCTGTGCTGTGGAAACCTTCTAACAAGGTCGTGACATGGTATATTCCAGAAAATATGCATGTTCTTGGGTTGGTCTCCTGAACTGCTTAAATTTTAAATATCTCAGTAGACCAGTTGAGGATGGAAACGTTCTCGAAAACTTCCTTAAATATTGAATTAAATTAGTCATTTATATTGCATCAACTACTACTTGGTCATCATATTCAAATTTTTCTTTATTATATTCTCTACATTCTACAGCTTCAACTACTTCAGTGTGACATTACATTCGCTTTGATTTTACCATTTTCATTTAATCGAGAAGGTAGTTTTAGTATATATGCTTCTATTAATTATGCTTCGTGTATCACTCATTTTTGTGACTTTTCCTTTTCTTTTAACTTGTTTTTCTTCATGCTTAGCTGAAACTCATAGTACTCCGTTGAAATTAGCTGAGGGGGACACTAATTAGTTTCAGGATTTAATATGAAATAGGAATCAGATTGGTTTTATTTAATTTTTTGGTAGAATATAATAGAATTATTTTCATTAGTATACTTACAGCTTTGTTTCTTAAGACGTGTTTCATAGTCTTTTATAAGTCTCCTATACCTTTGGTTTCATATGAGTTTGAAGAAGTATATCTTTATTCTATAAAAGATAAATCAACATATTTCATTTGGCCCCCCCCATGAACCATGGACCTTGCCGTTGGTGGGGAGGCTTGCCTGGCTCAGCGATACAGATGGCCGTACCGTAGGATCAACCACAATGGAGGGGTATCTGTTGAGAGGCCAGACAAACATGTGGTTCCTGAAGAGGGGCAGCAGCCTTTTCAGTAGTTGCAGGGGCAACAGTCTGGATGATTGACTGATCTGGCCTTGTAACATTAACCAAAACGGCCTTGCTGTGCTGGTACTGCGAATGGCTGAAAGCAAGGGGAAACTACAGCCGTAATTTTTCCCAAGGACATGCAGCTTTACTGTATGATTAAATGATGATTGCGTCCTCTTGGGTAAAATATTCCGGAGGTAAAATAGTCCCCCATTCGGATCTCCGGGAGGGGACTACTTAAGAAGACGTCGTTATCAGGAGAAACAAAACTGGCGTTCGAAGGATCGGAGCGTGGAATGTCAGATCCCTTAATCGGGCAGGTAGGTTAGAAAATTTAAAAAGGGAAATGGATAGGTTAAAGTTAGATATAGTGGGAATTAGTGAAGTTCGGTGGCAGGAGGAACAAGACTTTTGGCCAGGTGATTACAGGGTTATAAATACAAAATCACATAGAGGTAATGCCAAGGTAGGTTTAATAATGAATAAAAAAATAGGAGTGCGGGTTAGCTACTACAAACAGCATAGTGAACGCATTATTGTGGCCAAGGTAGACACAAAGCCCATGCCTACTACAGTAGTACAAGTTTATATGCCAACTAGTTCTGCAGATGATGAAGAAATTAATGAAATGTATGACGAGATAAAAGAAATTATTCAAGTAGTGAAGGGAGACGAAAATTTAACAGTCATGGGTGACTGGAATTCGTCAGTAGGAAAAGGGAGAGAAGGAAACATAGTAGGTGAATATGGATTGGGGGGAAGAAATGATAGTGGAAGCCGCCTTGTAGAATTTTGCACAGAGCATAACTTAATCATAGCTAACACTTGGTTCAAGAATCATAAAAGAAAGTTGTATACCTGGAAGAATCCTGGAGATACTAAAAGGTATCAGATAGATTATATAATGGTAAGACAGAGATTTAGGAACCAGGTTTTAAACTGTAAGACATTTCCATGGGCAGATAAGGATTCTGACCACAATCTCTTGGTTATGAACTGCAGATTGAAACTGAAGAAACTGCAAAAAGGTGGGAATTTAAGGAGATGGGACCTGGATAAACTGAAAGAACCAGAGGTTGTAGAGAGTTTCAGGGAGAGCATAAGGGAACAATTGACAGGAATGGGGGAAAGAAATACAGTAGAAGAAGAATGGGTAGCTCTGAGGGATGAAGTAGTGAAAGCAGCAGAACGATCAAGTAGGTAAAAAGACGAGGGCTAATGGAAATCCTTGGGTAACAGAAGAAATATTGAATTTAATTGACGAAAGGAGAAAATATAAAAATGCAGTAAATGAAGCAGGCAAAAAGGAATACAAACGTCTCAAAAATGAGATCGACAGGAAGTGCAAAATGGCTAAGCAGGGATGGCTAGAGGACAAATGTAAGGATGTAGAGGCTTGTCTCACTAGGGGTAAGATAGATACTGCCTACAGGAAAATTATAGAGACCTTTGGAGAGAAGAGAACCACTTGTATGAATATAAAGAGCTCAGATGGCAACCCAGTTCTAAGCAAAGAAGGGAAGGCAGAAAGGTGGAAGGAGTATATAGAAGGTTTATACAACGGCGATGTACTTGAGGACAATATTATGGAAATGGAAGAGGATGTAGATGAAGATGAAATGGGAGATACGATACTGCATGAAGAGTTTGACATAGCACTGAAAGATATATGAGACAGGTGAAATACCCTTTGACTTCAAGAAGAATATAATAATTCCAATCCCAAAGAATGCAGGTGTTGACAGATGTGAAAATTACCGAACTATCAGTTTAATAAGTCACAGCTGCAAAATAGTAACGCGAATTCTTTTCAGACGAATGGAAAAACTGGTAGAAGCGGACCTCGGGGAAGATCAGTTTGGATTCCGTAGAAATGTTGGAACACGTGAGGCAATACTAACCTTACGACTTATCTTAGAAGAAAGATTAAGAAAAGGCAAACCTACGTTTCTAGCATTTGTAGACTTAGAGAAAGCTTTTGACAATGTTGACTGGAATACTCTCTTTCACATTCTAAAGGTGGCAGGGGTAAAATACAGGGAGCGAAAGGCTATTTACAATTTTTACAGAAACTAGATGGCAGTCATAAGAGTCAGGGGACATGAAAGGGAAGAAGTGGATGGGAAGGGAGTGAGACAGGTTTGTAGCGTCTCCCCAATGTTGTTCAATCTGAATACTGAGCAAGCAGTAAAGGAAACAAATGAAAAATTCGGAGTAGGTATTAAAATCCATGGAGAAGAAATAAAAACTTTGAGGTTCGCCGATGACATTGTAAATCTGTCAGAGACAGCAAAGGACTTGGAAGAGCAGTTGAATGGAATGGACAGTGTCTTGAAAGGAAGATATAAGGTGAACTTCAACAAAAGCAAAACGAGGATAATGGAATGTAGTCGAATTAAATCGGGTGATGCTGAGGGAATTAGATTACGAAATGAGACACTTAAAGTAGTAAAGGAGTTTTGCTATTTAGGGAGTAAAATAACTGATGATGGTCGAAGTAGAGAGGATATAAAATGTAGACTGGCAATGTTAAGGTAATCGTTTCTGAAGAAGAGAAATTTGTTAACATCGAGTATAGATTTAAGTGACAGGAAGTCGTTTCTGAAAGTATTTGTATGGACTGTAGCCATGTATGGAAGTGAAACATGGACGATAACTAGTACGGACAAGAAGAGAATAGAAGCTTTCGAAATGTGGTGCTATAGAAGAATGCTGAAGATTAGATGGGTAGATCACATAACTAATGAGGAGGTATTGAATAGGATTGGGGAGAAGAGAAGTTTGTGGCACAACTTGACTAGAAGAAGGGATCGGTTGGTAGGACATGTTTTGAGGCATCAAGTGATCACAAATTTAGCATTGGAGGGCAGCGTGGAGGGTAAATATCGTAGAGGGAGACCAAGAGATGAAGACACTAAGCAGATTCAGAAGGATGTAGGTTGCAGTAGGTACTGGGAGACGAAGAAGCTTGCACAGGATAGAGTAGCATGGAGAGCTGCATCAAACCAGTCTCAGGACTGAAGACAACAACAACAACAACAACATTTCATTTGGAAGAGCTTTCTTACTTTGAGTGTACGTTTTTTTTTCTTTATTGGTCATAAGAGTTTATTGATTTTATTTTTTGTTGACGTTTTTAAGAATAAAATATTGAAAAGAAGAGCAAAACTTATACCAGTACATTTTCAAAACATATGCTGTTTTGAGCTTATTAATTCGTTAAAAATTCAATCCTTAATTAATGTAGCTGATACATTTGCTACATGAACATTAATAAGAAATAGGCAAATAAATAATTCATACAATTTGTCCTATTATCAGGTTTGTCAACAGGTCTTTCTCCAATTCATGTTAGTAAACATACAAAAACTGCTATACTTCAGTATTGGGATTAAGAGGATGCAATAGAATACCACAGAACTATAGATCATTATAAAATGGAAAAATGGGTAGAAATGTAATTGACAGAAATAAAGAAATATCACCACCTAACTTTATTCATTTTAACCGTAAAACTGTACAAGCAAATAAGAAGTCTCACACTGTTTGCAATCAACCGGTGTTAGAATATATTTGCCAGCAGAGATTAATCAAGAACTAATGGAAAATAAGAATTAATTGTATATAATACAATTACTAATAATATTGAGTCCTTAAATGGAAAATGAGGGTAAAATGTAAGTTCTTCTTAATCTGCATTGAATTTTATTCTTTTCTGAAAAAAATTATTCTACCTACAGTTGCAATGATAAATGCTATTCACAAAATGGAACGTAAGAATCTATTTGATGTTGCATAGTCTGTGGCTAATTCTTCTCACATTCATGAATCGAACCTGTCCATAAATATGGTCTTGCTTGTAGTAGCTTTGTAATTACTGTTGCTTCTCATTATTTATATCTTAGATCATATGAAGTGTAATCCTAAATAAAATTCTCCAGGTTTTTGTGACCACTGTAACTGAAGTTATAATCCTTTGCGCTGTTACACCATGCCATATTTTTTCAAAGAATCGATATTTGACCCCTCTGCCAGGCTCTCTTTCACGGTTTTGTGTTGTCCACTGTAGACTGAGCACTGCCAGAGACTTGTCTCGCCTTCCCTTGTAAAGGCGTGTTTATCTGCACTTGCACTGGGGATGTGGGATTATTAGGTAAGAAATCTGGGCCTACAATAGGTGGTACATCATCACTGGACACTAAGAGAAGCTCCCCCGCCCTAATGCTGAAGATAGGCGAAACGGTTGTGGCTACCACTGGTGTGCGAACGTCACTAGTTAGAAAGCGAATTCGTCCTGCTGTTTTTGGTGGGTCCATAACATTCGCTAGAAGCAAAATGGACACAGCATGAGATGGGGAATGTTTACCCAAAATATTATTGTCCGCAGAGATGGTTTCCAGGGTGTTGTTTGTATTGCTCACACACTGAAGTAGTGTATTCTCTCTATTGACGACGCGCAGCCAACACGCTGAAAGCCTATAGCTGTCCTCTCTGTTGACGCTACATGCGTTTTTAGAAATTTCAATTCCTTCTCGGGCTTCACTTCTGTAAATATTGGTTTCCTTAGCCAGCACAAGTACGTCATTGAAACCGATGTCAAGGCCACCGTTCTTGTGACACCTCACTACCGCCGATTTCATACTTTGTTTCAGTCACATGTGCTGTTAGTGTTCCTTAACGCGTTTTTTAACACGTTGCTGCAGCCATTCGTCATTTCATAGAAGCCTGGAGTTTGGTGACAATGAGGCACAAATTCCCCCCTCCTCCCGAAAAAGTCTTACTTCATTTTAACTGAGGAACGTGAACACCATTTTTCCTTAGACATCTGCTGATGATGTCAGTGAAACCTGAAAGAAACGCTAACTTAACAGAGTGAGAAGGTGGATCCTTTTCCTTCCTATTAGCATAATTAACATTTCGCTTCAAAGCCCTGCCTTTGGCGAAACTGTCATGGTCACTGGTCTTCATTGTCTTCTTAAAAAAAAAAAAAGGCTGTTGCCATTATTGCTATGTAAGCCCCAAAGCCCCACATTGCCCCACTTTGCCTCCAGGTAATATTGACTATGTGTATATTCACCAATGCTTCAGGTCGAAAGTAACTTCAGTAATCCACTTCACATTCAGTGCTACTTGCAAGCTACCCAAATGTTATAATTACAACCCTTCATTTTCCTCTTGAAGAGTTTCACAATTTAATTTGTAATGCAATCTGTCTTTTTTTTTTTTTTTTTTTTTTGAGTCATTAGCCTTCTGACTGGTTTGATGCAGCTGTTCGTGAATTACTCTTCTGTGCCAACCTCTTCATCTCAGAGTAGCACGTGTTGCCTATGTCTATAATTATTTGCTGGATGTGTTTCAGTATGTCTTCCTTCACAGTTTTTGCCCTGTACAGCTTTCTCTAGTATCATGAAAGTAATTCCCTGATCTCTTAACAGGTGTCATATCATCCTGTCCCTTCTCCATGTCAGTGTTTTCCACATATTCCTTTCCTCCCCTGCACAGGACCTCCTCTTTTCTTACCACATCAGCCCACCTAATTTTCAACGTTTGTCTGTAGAACCACATCTCAAATGCTTCGATTCTCTTCTGTTCCAGTTTTCCCACAATCCATGTTTCGCTACCATACAATGCCTAAAAGGTCTACACTATGTAGATGAGAATATTTGCTGTTTTAGACAATGGAGAACAGAACAGCAATTAATAACAACAGCAATTGTTGTATTGGAAGAGATTTAGATTTAAACTATTACATACTCACCTTTAGTGCTACAAATTACAAAAAAGAACAATCATGAACAAATATATTAAAACAGCTCATAGTATGCTGCAAGTAGACACGTAAGCACCATACAGTTATATAGAATATAACAACAGATGACTTAGAGCAAAGTATCGTGAAATAAACAAAGCTGGTGGTGCAGAGCATACAGGCGTCTAACATGAACTGAAGCCATTGCTTACATGGTTAAACAGGAAGAAAGTATGTTATCAGTGCTGTGTGATGCCCTCCATCGATCTATCGGTGTATATTAAATAATAGAAAAGCTATATAGTTTTGTATTGTTAAAAATATTCCTAACTGTAAACCTTAAGTAATGTCTAAAAAATAAACATGTCTGAAGCCTTAAATATAAGATACTCAATTACAATAAATACAAGATTGTATGTACATATTTTTGCAATACAGACCAATGGAAGCACATCTGTTTACAATTTCATACAACATGCAAAATTACAAATTAAAAGTAATGTACCAAAGTAAGCAGAAGTTAAGGGAATGAAAACATGGTGTGCACTCCCTGGGCATAAAATAAAAGTCTACAATTGGTAATAATACATTAGCGCCATCTATGGTTTTACGGTATAAACATGCGGAATAAATCAGCATCACAATCTCGAAAGGTATGACAGTAGCATAAAAATAAAAAGATAACTAGAATAAAGGAATGTAATAGTACAGTAAAAATTTTGTACTCTATTTGGGCGTAAACCAAAATTGTATTGATTGTAATAATACAATGGCATCATCTCTGGACTTACATGTGGAACAAAAAGCACTCAATACCGACAGCTATGGAGCATAAGAAATGATGAAATAAGTAAAATGAAGGAATGTAAAAGTTATGTGATTTACAATATGTTCAAACACCTTGGAATTACCCTGTTCATTATGTACTTAATATCTACAAAAAATAGCTCTCTTAACTGAATACTTCATATTTACAAAAAAATTGCTAAGGTGTAGAGCAATAGAACTATGGAAGGATTCAAACCCTGGAAGTGAAGACAGTAACATGATGTACATTTCACTGCTGTGCTATGTGATCTTCAGTACAGAAATTGCTTCAGTTTTCAGGAAGTAGAAAATAATCCACTCAATTTGAACTAATATCATGAGCGCTGGTGGACAAAGAAGGCAGGATTCGGTTACGATTGTGGACGGGGCCGTGATCAAATACTACTGGTTGGCTTTTCTTTTAGTCACACACAATTTATTTAAATTCAACAACAAATTAAAATAGTGGCAACAATTTAAGAACTGTTTCACGGCAAAAGGCCTTAATAACAATAAATTAAGAACTGTTTTAACTAGCTGCAACTTACAATTACAGTTATTAAAATATTGAAAACAAAGGTCTTAAGGGTTAACTGCTAACGCCAAGAATGTTAATTATTAACAAAAATTAACAAACATACAGTCAAACATCAAGGCAATAGAGAACTTAATTTAAAAGACAGGCAACTGGTCACCAAACAGGCGAGACAATATAATAGTAAACGTGGTAGCACAACCGTTTAAACTTGCCGTAAAGCCAAGAAAGGCAATTATATTTGAAAAATTTAGAAACATACAATAAAACAGCAAATATAATACCAAGGTTAATTTAAAAGGACAAGCAGCTGATCACGAAACAGGTGAGACATATAATGGTAAATTGGTTCAAATGGCTCTGGGCACTATGGGACTTAACTTCTGAGGTTATCAGTCCCCTAGAACGTAGAACTACTTATACCTAACTAACCAAAGGACATCACACACATCCATGGCCGCGGCAGGATTCGAACCTGCGACGTAGCGGTCGCGCGATTCCAGACTGTAGCGCCTACAACCGCTCGGCCACTCTGGCCGGTGCTGCTCTTCGTCTCGGCGACACTGCGAGCAGCTAAAGTTTGTTGGATCCGGTTGACGACTAGGTCGTGTACCTCGCGACCACAGTCCCTCCATCCGGCAGTGCATGTGTGCTGCCAGTGGTCTCGTCATGTTCCCGCACGGCCCTCTTGGCTCCACCAGAGTCCCCAACCGAACTGCTCACTCACACGACACGGAAGAACAACGACGTCACCCCATGATAGGGCCACAATTACTACACATCAATAACGCCGCTGCTGCCACTAGCGGACAGGCAACGCTTGTGAAACCAAGTGGCGCCAGTCAGCACAAGATGAATACAAACAACCGCAACCATGTCAACTAAATGATACAGTCTGGCCTGCATCAGAAGACGGCAACCTACAACAGCACCGACGCGAGCCGCAGCAATGCTCAACCTACACCTCTCTATGCGAAATCCGGGTGGGGGGAGGGGGGAGAGAGGGGTGTTTTGAGACCCAGCCAGCGGCCTAACCAAACTTAATTTGATTAAGGTTGACCCAGTATTGCTTACCGGTACGGTCGTCCTTAACCAGAAGTTAAACTGGGCCTCAAATCCGCATAATCGTACATGGACCCAGAAAACGGGGCGTAAACTTACCAAGGTTGCCAACATGCACCTCCCTTGATTGAAAATTACGTACATACACCAGATCACCCGGCTTACCTCTGAAAGCGCGCCAATTACTGTTAAATCGACCAGTTGTTGGTTGTGGGCCCTGAGAATATTGCGCCTCGCGCGAACCCAGTTTTCCTTGACGACCTGAGGGGGGCTCTTCGAAGGAATTAGGTCTTGAATCCCCCATAAGTTCGAAAGGGGGAATTAACAGGAAAAGAAAACACCAAGGAAACCGGCGTTGCCTTCAAAACCTCATGGCTGGCGGTATTGAAAACAAAACTAAGCCAAGGGAGACTAAAATCCCACATACTGGGAGACTTAAGATGAAAGAAATCAGTGCGGATTTAAGGTTACGATTGACCCTTTCCGCAAAGGACCGCTACAGATAACACACAGTGGTTCAAAAATGTGTGTGAAATCTTATGGGACTTAACTGCTAAGGTCATCAGTCCCTAAGCTTACACACTACTTAACCTAAATTACTCTAAGGACAAACACACGCACACACACCCATGCCCGAGGGAGGACTCGAACCTCCGCCGGGATCAACTGCACAGTCTATGACCATGCAGTGGTAGTTACATGATTAACATTGCTTTGAAACAGAAGGCCTTGAAGGGAGTCGAAAGGAAGGCTGGTGCATTATCACTAAAGACTTGCTTAGGAGGTCCAAACACACTAAATACGTTTTTTAAATGGTCAATGGTGGTGGCAGCAGTCACATTACGACTCGGAAGAAGACAGGTAAACCTCGAAAACGCCTCAGTAATAACTAATACATACCGATGATCTCTTTTGATAGTAGGTAAGTGCCCCACATAATCAATATAGAGTTTGTCCGTGGGGCAAGATTCACGCTCTGCTACCATTTGAGACCTGGTGGTCAAGGAAGGCAGGATTCGGTTACGATTGTAGCCGGTAGCCGTAATCAGTTACTATTGGTTGGCTTTACTTTAAATCACACACAATATTTTTTAAATCACCAACAAAATTAAAATAATGGCAATAATTTAAGAATTATTTCAGGGCTGAAGGCCTTAATGGCAATTAATTAGGAATTGATTAAACTTGCTGCCACTTACAATTACAGTTATTATAATATAAAAGATAAGTGACCAAGGTCTTACAGCTCGCTGCAAAAAAACAATTGCCAAATTAAAATTTTAGGACAAGTAATGACACTCATGGCTGAAGGCCTTAATGGCAATAAATTAAGAAATGTTTCACCACTGACGGCCTTAATGGCAAAGGTGCAGTGGAAGCGTGCTGGGCCCATAACCCAGAGGTCCATGAATCGAAAGTACGTTCTGCTGCCATTTGAGACCTGGTTGTCAAGAAAGGCAGGATTCGATTACGATTGTGGCCAGGGCCGTAATCAGTTGCTATTGGCTGGCTTTTCTTTTAATCACACACAATTTATTAAGATCAACAACAAATTAAAATAATGATAATAATTTAAGAATTGTTTCACGGCTGAAGGGCTTAATGGCAATTAATTAAGAATTGCTTAAACTTGCTGCAACTTACAATTACAGTTATTATAATATAAAAGATAAGTGATCAAGGTCTTAAAGCTCGCTGCAAAAATACAATGGCCAAATTAACATTTTAAGACGAGTAACGACACTCATGGCTGAATGCCTCAATGGCAATAAATTGAGAATTGTTTAACTTGTTGCAACTTATACACTACAGTTATTAAGATATGGAAACAAATCACCTAGGTCTTTTAGGTTAACTGCATATTTGCCACATCAAAATTTTAAGACAAGTAGCGACAGTCACGGCTGAAGGCCCTTAACGCGAAGAATAACGATTATTAAAAAATTTAACAAACATTCTGTCAAACATCATGGCAATAGCAAAAGGTAGTTCAAAAGACAGGCAACTGGTCACCAAACAGGAGAGATAAAATGATAGTAAACTTGGTAGCACAACCGTTTAAACTTGGTGTATCGTCAAGAATGGCAATTATATTTAAAAAATTTAGAAACATACAATAAAACAGCAAATATAATAACAAGGTAAATTCAAAAAGACAAGCAACTGATCACCAAACAGGTGAGATAATTGATGGTAACTTGGTCATACAATAATAAAATAATAACATAATAATAAAACACATGTGCTAGTCACAGACGGTGCTCCAGGAATCGACTTCTGAGAAGGTCAGGCCAAAAACACTTTCACGAGAGATGAGAAAGGCAGCCAAGAGTTGCATTCACTTGACAAGATGGTTACTCAGACTAGTGGTAGTCTAACGATTGACGTGATAATCTGCTGAAGCTACCTAATGTCCGATAACCAATGCAACGATGGAACGCCACGCCATACGGGAACCGGCGGTCAGCTCTACGTCCTCAGAATGCTGTGTTTAGAGAGTCTGTAGGAGAAAGGAACCACCATTACCAGAGTAGAGGAAATACAAACCGACCTACAAATCAAGGAAACTATCAAAACGACACGTCTTACCGGACATCAGCGGCAAGGCGAGGGAACGTACACTGCCGTTACATACACTAACGTCCATGGCAGGCCACTGGGGCGTTAGCGGCCACCAGGCAGGAAAAATATGTCTGGTTGAACTTAACAAATAGTAACACATAGGATGCAGGAATTAGTAATAAGAGGACGAGGAAGGATAATTAGATCCGCCTTCCCTAAGCACCCCGCTTGCTGCTCTTCGTCTTGGCGACACTGCGAGCAGCAACACGTACCCAAGTCACTGGAGAATCGCGCGATCTCACTGCTAGGATTAAAATCCACTCAAAGCGGTTGTTGGATCCAGTTGACGACTAGGTCGTGTACCCTTCCGACCACAGCCCCTCCATCCGGCAGTGCATGTGTACCGCCAGCAGTCCCAGTGTGTTCTCACACTGCCCTCTTGGCCCCACCAGAGCCCCAACGGAAATGCTTACTCACACGACACGGAAGAACAACGACGTCACTCCAAAGACAGGGCCACAATTATTACATATCGATAACGTTTGCGAGACCAAGTGGCGCCAGTCAGTACAAGAAAAATACAAACAACCGCAACCATGTCAACTAAACGATACAGTCTGGCCTCCAACAAAGGACAGCAGTCTACAACAGTACCAACGCGAGCCTCAGTATGCCTCACAATAACTTAGTGTTTTTTGTGCACCTGGTCCGTACAACATTGCTAAAAGAGTCATTTACATTTTGTTTTCCTGTGGGATATTCCTTCAGAAGACAATGAAGTGCTAGATCTCTATATACTGTTTCTATTACAGCTCCAGCAGCTCTAGGAACTTTGAATGTATGGGTAGCCTATATTCGGTTCCTGCTGCCCCAGCTTTGTGGTGATTACAAGAGTCAATTGAACACAAATTGTGTAGTGGCTTCTCAACACTTCACATTTTGTGCAAAAACGTTGCTTACACTGCTTGTTCATTCCTTCTAGGTTGTTTGTATTGTTTCTAATGGCTTCGCTATAATATTCATTTAACCAAATGATTGTTTAGCCTGTCAGGTGTCTAATGCTCTTCCTATCTTCAAACTTTTTGCTAGAAAAGTTCTGCCTGATTTTCTAAAGTTTGGTATCGATACATTTCTGCTCACAGCTTAGATAGTCCAACATATGATTTGTTAGGTCATCAGAGGGTCTGCTAGAAACAATCTCAATGAAATGGAGTCACTATCACCAATTAATTTAATACTCTAAACCAACATTGTTCTTGAGAATGCCGAAAGATCTTCACAGCTGAGGTCCTTTCCATTCTTCGACTGCATCCCTCATATGTTTCCTGACAGTTGTGTTCATGCAATTGTTTCTTTTCATTATTTGTACCCACGTTTATGGTTTGGCAATACTTCATGCACTTCCTTGGTGTCAATATTATGGCAGTTACACAAGATTTTTTGTTGAGGGCCTCTTTTCTGCCTGATTCGTCAATTGCTATGTGAATATCCTTGTTACCATCATTTTCTTCAGTAGATATCACTGTTGCAGATTGCACTGATTCCTTGGCAATTAATTTTACCTTATTCTTTAAAGCACCTGTATATCTTGAAACTTTAGTAGGAGGGCATGAAGATTCATGAGAGTATGTAAAATCTTTCCAGCCCTAGGGTCCTTACCAGTGCCTTTCAACCCCTAGAAATATCAGACGTTTGTTAAAAAAGACTATTGTTTTAACATTTTTCAGATGTCAAAATTTTTCTTACTCGAACAAGAGACTTCCAAACTAAGAACTAAACCGTGACTTTTGAAGATATTTTCTTCAATTATTAACTCTTAACCACACAGATTACACCATGCAGTTTGATTAAACGTTGTTTTTAACACATTTAAACTGATTACTAAACTGATGCCACTGGAAGCACTTTCATTGTACACTTCGTTACTGTTCACTAGCTGTTGTTGTGAAGAACAATAGTAATACTATACTAGCAATTATGAACAACAAAATAAATCCAGAAGCTCAGGCTAATGGAGGATTAATCATGAATTTTCATGATTGTTGGTAATAGTTTCACTACCTTAATTCCTGTAGGTACACCAATAATTATTGGTGCTGGTACGAAATATGCTTACTTGGACAAGTCTATTCCTATTTTAAATATATGTAATCTGCCCAAATAATGAATCCTATTAATACAGCTGATAACATTGGATTCACTATGAGATTCCACCTTCATAAAATACAATTTGTGAGATAATACCAAATCCTCGTGAATGTTAAGTATTTTGCAATGGAATAGGATCACTTTCTCCTTAGGGGTCAATGAAGGAAGTATTTAAGTGTCAATTGGTTTATAACATAGTAACTGCATTAACCAAAATTTGAGGTTATAAAAAGTAGAAAAGCTGGGATGGGAAATCTCCCTTCAAAAATGAATGAAATTTGATACATTTCTATTGTGCAAATACCGCCATACATACAAGGTCTCGTATGATTCAAAAGAATATATTCTATCTAATGGAACTACTTTTGAACATGACCACTAATAAATCGCTGAGAGGGATTAATCACACAATAGATAAGGACTTTCACAATTTGTTAAATATCAGGGACTGTCACACAACCAATATCATTTTGATAACATTATGAACATTTCATAGATATTACATGCTCCAATGAGATTAATGCTTCGCAAGATGGTATGTGTTAATTATGTCGCTCAGAGGGGAAATCATTGAAGTTAAAAAGCAGATGACCAGACCAGGCCACGAAAAAAAGCATGACTGCAGACCCATGCACTTCACCTAGATTCAAGCAAATAATACCGCAGTGTGAACCTAAACATATTTCTGAACACGTGATTGAGAGAAGCGTAAGAGTCCCTAATAGATATCACCAATCGTTCTTCACAACGCAACCTGAACTCACATCTGGAGATTGTTCCGATGAACGAACATTCTCGCAGGTCAGCAACAGGCACGAGAATGTCTCAAAAATGGCCAAAGGTTGAACGTTGTGGAGCGTGTTCGGTTCGTTAGCATGGTGAAGGTCGTTTCCGTTGCTGGACCTAGCCAGTCTCACAGACAAAAAGAAATGGGTAAGATCTGAATCGTCAGCATGTTACTCTACTGAATGTCTATGGAAACTCCTTGGTAAGTTTGTACTAGCTTACTGTGATGAAAAGGATCTTCTCTACTACTGGTGAATTTAAATTCACTCATCCACATCCAATTCTTTGATCCAGACATCCGCACTTTACAGTAATTATTAAGAAATAACTGGAGAAACAGGTTGGTGAAATAACGATGAAATAAAAATGTGCTACAAACTTATTCTTTTCCCAAGTATTGAATCGGACAATAGAATAGTGTCTGAGAGACATTCCGATAAACCAGCAGGACATCATAACGGAATGAAATATGAAAGGGAACCATAATAGGCCCATTTCAGAATGTGCACATTTGTTTCCTGTTTTCTTGAAGTTAGACATTAGGCGTGCCCGACAGAACATACGAGTGGGAGGTTAATGGACGAGGGACGCTGCAGTGGAGCGTGCGATAATTTGGAAATATGATTCGTTCAGGGACTGTGTCCGGATAACGAATCAGCAGGCTGGGGAATGGACGTCTTGTTTACACGTTATTTAAGTCCCCGCCGTGCAGCTAGCTCACAGATTTGTTTACGTGATTATTCCGTCATACCGTGCTACTTTTTCTTAGAAATTCCGCTCACAGAATATCGACACTGAAGAATAACTTTTCAACTTTATATGCTCCACCGAAAGCACGTGAAGTCGTACAGTTTCTCAG
This sequence comes from Schistocerca nitens, assembly GCF_023898315.1. Classification (NCBI taxonomy): domain Eukaryota; kingdom Metazoa; phylum Arthropoda; class Insecta; order Orthoptera; family Acrididae; genus Schistocerca; species Schistocerca nitens. Next base: position 290,382,085 of record NC_064614.1, on the reverse strand, counting down.
AGACGAAGAGAAAACTGATTGTAACGATCTTGTTCATACCCACCTGTCTATAGTGAGCAGAGTACATTACGTGAAACTGATTAATAAGGACGTATGTGAGAGAATTCTAGGTGCAACTAGAAATGGTTTTATTTCCGTCACTCTGGAGCGTACTTCGGTGACGTAACTATGAAACCGGTGGGACCTGGACTGCGGACGATTCGTAATTTCAACTGCCCTCTGTGGTGCCTTCAGAGGTAGTGGTATCTGCATTCTGCCGTATGGGAAGGTGATTAGCCATACATTTGAAAAGTGGGCTCAGTTAACCAGTTTTCAATGAAGTACGACAGATCTGTATAGAGCTAACCAAACATACTGATATATTAAGGTATGTCGCGGCATTATAATTAATGATGGACAGCCGAAAAAGTGCTCAGCAAATGGCCAAGAAGGAGAGCTCCGTTCCAGTTGTACGGAATGCAGAATCACACACTTGCCGCCTGAGGACCAGCGGGCCTCGACCACCCGACGACGACGACCTGCCACCGCTATCCGCGTTGGCTCCTACTACTTAACCATCGCTGTCTCTGGCAGTGCCTCCGAGTGTTGCGGACGGAATGATACCTGCGCCCTTGCCCCTCCTCCACCGCTTCTCTTGTGCGGTGGTGAGCAGTCTCTGGCACAGGGGATGGCCCTCGACTCCATGGTTGTGCCTACCGATGTTTTATGCCTGACCGACAGGATCCCCAGGCGTCTTTGGAGACCGAAAATCACGGTTACTGAAGAGACATCGGAGCGGTGGATCGCCTCGTCTAACACCTATAGGGCATAATCTCAAGACGATGAGAGTCACACTTACCAAGGTTATATTCCGATGGACAATTCTGTCGTGGAAGCACAAGCCCACCTCCCGTCTGAGGTGTAACCATCAATGCATGCACCAGGCGCTGTGCCTATGGACATTAAACAGCAGTTGAGTCAGCACCACTCTTCCACAGGAGACATAACAAGCCGTTCAGGCTAGACAGAAACTCCATTGGAAGTCCACCATCAACGCACTACGTGGTCTGATGATGTAGACGACGATTTCAGAAGAGGTCGCTCCTCTGTTTGTGGGCCGTTACGGCCATATTATTTCCAGCGGCGACTTCAGTTATATGTTATTCCAGAAGGACCAACAACCAACGTTTATCACATTCCAGGAACTGAAGCTGCTAGTGCACGAACTGAATCTCACCGACAGTTGGGGCCGTGTGCATGGCAATAGGCCTCGATACACCAGTCATTCTTTCGTTCGTCTTGACAGTGTATATGCCTCCCAAGCACACGTAACTACTACATTGAGTTGCGGCCTAGGGCTTCGCTCTATCTCCTACATTTGCACTGTTTCCCTCCAGCAGCAGAAGGTGCGGCATGGTGTTGGCCTGTAAAAGCTGCATGTTGCCCATCTCAAGGATCTGTTATGCAGGCAGGTCATAGAGACGACCTGTAACAACTGTGTGACACGCCATCCAGCACAACCTTCAACATTCGGGTGGTGGCTCGACTGCATCAAGCCCACTCTACGTTGTTCGATGATGAATTACAGTTTCAACAAAAAGCTGAGTAAACGACATACCGTGGTATATTACACTCCTGGAAATTGAAATAAGAACACCGTGAATTCATTGTCCCAGGAAGGGGAAACTTTATTGACACATTCCTGGGGTCAGATACATCACATGATCACACTGACAGAACCACAGGCACATAGACACAGGCAACAGAGCATGCACAATGTCGGCACTAGTACAGTGTATATCCACCTTTCGCAGCAATGCAGGCTGCTATTCTCCCATGGAGACGATCGTAGAGATGCTGGATGTAGTCCTGTGGAACGGCTTGCCATGCCATTTCCACCTGGCGCCTCAGTTGGACCAGCGTTCGTGCTGGACGTGCAGACCGCGTGAGACGACGCTTCATCCAGTCCCAAACATGCTCAATGGGGGACAGATCCGGAGATCTTGCTGGCCAGGGTAGTTGACTTACACCTTCTAGAGCACGTTGGGTGGCACGGGATACATGCGGACGTGCATTGTCCTGTTGGAACAGCAAGTTCCCTTGCCGGTCTAGGAATGGTAGAACGATGGGTTCGATGACGGTTTGGATGTACCGTGCAATATTCAGTGTCCCCTCGACGATTACCAGTGGTGTACGGCCAGTGTAGGAGATCGCTCCCCACACCATGATGCCGGGTGTTGGCCCTGTGTGCCTCGGTCGTATGCAGTCCTGATTGTGGCGCTCACCTGCACGGCGCCAAACACACATACGACCATCATTGGCACCAAGGCAGAAGCGACTCTCATCGCTGAAGACGACACGTCTCCATTCGTCCCTCCATTCACGCCTGTCGCGACACCACTGGAGGCGGGCTGCACGATGTTGGGGCGTGAGCGGAAGACGGCCTAACGGTGTACGGGACCGTAGCCCAGCTTCATGGAGACGGTTGCGAATGGTCCTCGCCGATACCCCAGGAGCAACAGTGTCCCTAATTTGCTGGGAAGTGGCGGTGCGGTCCCCTACGGCACTGCGTAGGATCCTACGGTCTTGGCGTGCATCCGTGCGTCGCTGCGGTCCGGTCCCAGGTCGACGGGCACGTGCACCTTCCGCCGACCACTGGCGACAACATAGATGTACTGTGGAGACCTCACGCCCCACGTGCTGAGCAATTCGGCGGTACGTCCACCCGGCCTCCCGCATGCCCACTATACGCCCTCGCTCAAAGTCCGTCAACTGCACATACGGTTCACGTCCACGCTGTCGCGGCATGCTACCAGTGTTAAAGACTGCGATGGAGCTCCGTATGCCACGGCAAACTGGCTGACACTGACGGCGGCGGTGCACAAATGCTGCGCAGCTAGCGCCATTCGACGGCCAACACCGCGGTTCCTGGTGTGTCCGCTGTGCCGTGCGTGTGATCATTGCTTGTACAGCTCTCTCGCAGTGTCCGGAGCAAGTATGGTGGGTCTGACACACCGGTGTCAATGTGTTCTTTTTTCCATTTCCAGGAGTGTATTTCACAATTCTTCAGGAATTCCCAGGCCAGTCCCGCTCTGTTCAACGACAGGTTGAAATTCAACGGATTAAGACGAAGATAGATTATGCGTCGCCCCCTTGAGGGCGCAATAGTACGTGAGGGATGTCACGACTGGGTACGAGGAGAAACTCCGTCTATGCAGGCGAGAGAAGCAGTGGTCAGCTCCCTCGACGGGGCAGATGTTGGTCTATTGACGTCCCAGAATGATATCGCAGGCGCCTTTGTGGACCTTTACAGACAATTCTATGTTACAGAGGGCCAGAACCCCACAGTAATGAATGATGTCCTCCGCTCGTTAACAGGAACGCTTGACATGGCGGCTGTGGAGATTCTCACATCGACGATTTCGGCGGAATCTTGGCTTACGCTTTCGGCGCATCCTCCTAACCCCCCTCCCCGCCCTAGTCCCCCCCCCCCAAGTCATCTCTATGGATTAAACGTGCTTTGGAGGTGACAGTAACATTCAGAAGGAGCTCAGCGATTATCGTGTCATCATAGCCCTGACAGCGACCAGCACATATGCCGTGCATTAGTGACAGTGAACGTAAACCACGCCTTTGGTAGAGTGAGTTATGACTTTCTGGAGAAAGTGCTGCGAAGGATAATCTCCCACCAGAGATTTATACACATAGTCTTGCGACTCCTCCGAGGTGCCACGTCGCCAATGCTGGTCAATGGCCACGTATAGCGCCCTGTTACTATCGTGCGGTCAGTCCGCCACTGATGTCTGCTGTTGATGCTTCTTTACACCATCGCTCTTGAACCACTATTACAAGGTTTTTTTTTTGGAGCTGGATGACTGGGATCACAGTGAGGATACATACTTTCATCTGCTGTGCGTCCTCAGATGACCTGCAGTTCTTTGTTATTTCGGGGGATGAAGAATCTGTCGAATGGAGCGTGGATCCATTACCATTACTGGACAAGCTGGGAACCACCTTTATGCGTGATATACTGTACCTTCATGCGTGATACACAGCAAACGACCTCTTAACTATAAACGCCTGCTTCAAGTGATCCCCAGGAAAATTCGTGGTAACCTCATATGAACATAAGACATGACACAATGGGTGGATTTTGTTAACACTCATCTGGCTTCGCGTCTATACCATTTGGCACAGATTCTACCGATGCCGAGGGCAATAGCACACGGACTGCAGGCGGCGTTCGGATACTTCGTAAGTGTGGGCTTATCATGATAGTCTACTACGACACGATAGCTCTTCTTCCTCGAGACGGTGGCTTCTGTCTTGTCAACGTCCGTGCAAGAGCGACTACCCTTTATGTTAGTACGGTGGTTAAATCGTGGAACCGCCACCAAACCGGATTAACGGGAAGCCTGACTGATGAACTGGCGCCTCCCTTCAGAGTGGCGCCAGTTCCGGTAACACATATTTCTGTCTCCCTCTGACATGCTAGGACCTTCTCATCGAATACAGTTATGTCCATACCGACTTTCCTTGTGCTAGGAAAACTACGGAGCTTTATATCTATCGCCTAATGGTGGGAGATCATACTCGGAACGCGGTTAAAAACCCGATATCCTATGGTCACATGGCCCGTGGTCTGGTGTTCTCCGCATGACGTCCTTCTCGACACGAACGCTAGTGCCAACGGGTATCTGGTTCTTAACGGGAAATGCATGTCATAATCTCTTATACATGCCATCGACATGAGAGATTTGCCTCTTTTCCCACAATTTCACACTCTTGACGAGGATGAACAATGTTTGATGTGTGGATCTCCCGCAGAAAATGCTTATCTTTCTTCGACGTACAGCTCCCCATGCTATTGCAGCGAAGTTACTTCTGTTTCCAGATGAGGCCTATTTCCCACTTACGAAGACCAATGTGGTGAACTGGATAAAAGACCTATAGATCTTTTACATGTTTGATTCAGGACGTAAAAGGTTTCTTGATTGTTGGGTATTCCTCCCAGATCACCTTACTTTCCTCCCGTACAGTGCGAGATACAGTCAGTACTATACCAACATTTTGAGTAGTGCTTTTCTGCTTTCCTGGGTCCCCTCCCCCCTGAAGTTTGATTGTCTTAAGTATGAGAAAGTGACATCAAGGTGTGTGTGTATCATCAGGACTTGGACCAGTGTACTGGTAAAATCGAATATTCTCCAAGAAGACGTGCCCGGAACATGATTAGATTAGATTAGTACTTGTTCCATAGATCATGAATACGACACTTCGTAATGATGTGGAACGTGTCAGGTTAATAAAAGGTGTCTGTACAAGATATTACACAACACAAAATAGTACATGACACTTAATTTTTGTGTGTGTTTGTGGGGGGAGCTGGGGAAATTACCCACTTACAATAACCAAACATTCATCTAATGAGTAGAAGGAGTCACCATTAAGAAATTTAATTTCCTTTTAAATGCTGTGTGGGTAACTGTCAGACTTTTGATGCTATTAGGTAAGTGACCAAAGACTTTTGTGGCAGTATAATCTACTCCCTTCTGAGCCAAAGTTAGATTTAACCTTGAGTAGTGAAAATTATCCTTTCTCCTAGTGTTGTAGCCATGTAAATTGCTATTACTTTTGAATTCGTACGGATTGTTAATAACAAATTTCATAAGTGAATATATATATATATATATATATATATATATATATATATATATATATATATATATATATATTTTTTGTCAGGCTACAGTGTAGATCTCTAGCTCTTTAAATAAGTGTTTGCAGGATGATCTTGGATGAGGTCTAGCAATTATTCTGATTACACGCTTTTGTGCAATGAACACTCTTTTATTCAATGATGAGTTACCCCAGAAGATGATGCCATACGAAAGCAGAGAATGAAAATAGGCGTGGTAAGCTAATTTACTGAGATGTATATCGCCAAAATTTGCAGTGACCTTAATAACATAAGTAGCTGAACTCAAACGTTTCAGCAGATCCTCAGTGTGTTTTTTCCAGTTCAATCCCTCATCAATGCATACACCTAGAAGTTTTGATTATTCTACCTTAGCTACCTATTTATGATCGAAGTCTATATTTATTAATGTTGTCATTCCATTTACTGTGTGGAACTGTATATAATGTGTTTTGTCAAAGTTTAATGAGAGCCCATTTGCAGAGAACCACTTAATGATTTTCTGAAAAACATAGTTTACAATTTCACCAGTTAATTCTTATCTGTTGGGTGTGATAGCTGTACTTGTATCATTGGCAAAAAGTACCAGCTTTGCATCTTCCTGAATATACAATGGCAAGTCATTAATATATATTAAGAACAGCAGACGACTCAAGACCGAACCTTGAGGCACCCCACTCTGGATTGTTCCCCAGTCTGAGATATCACCAGTTTTTTGCATATTATGTGAACTGACTTTGGATTCTGTCAGCATCAACCCACATTTTGGCAGCACACTGATTCCATTTCGTGTAATTCTATTTTTTATTTTGTTTGTTACTGATTCTAGTTGCACATGAATATTTTTCGCCTGGAGGGCGTCCTACTTGATCTTAACTGTTTATTATTTGGGCAACGGTCCCACATAATGTATGAACCTATTGTATGCTTTCCCACATATATTCATTTCCGTAAAAATAAAAAAATACATAGAGTCTATTGTAAAATAAAAAACTAAATATCCTCTTCAGGTTCTCTTATTATTTTTAGACATTCGAAAAAAGTCGCGACATAAAGAAAACAGTTAAGGCAACCGCTCATGAGAAGCGGTAAACCGGGGTTCGGGTACCGGGCCCAAAAAAATATTCAACTTTCGGCATTGCACTACCACAATGCCCTGTGCTGCTGGAAGTCATGAATTCCCAACCATCACTTCCCTTTCTTTCCCCATTCTTTATTTCATATAAATTTATGTAACAGCCGCGTCAACACAATTGGTGCCTGTTTCTGTTGGACCGAACAGATATGTTGTAATATGTAAAGTACAGTATGTGATATAAATAATTTTTGTTGTGCACAGATCAGAGATGAAATTTACCGCTGCTACTGCTGATGATGATGAGGTAAAGCTGCAAGAATTTTTTGTTTCGAGACGGAAGAGGGAGGGGCGGAGGACGGGAGGAGGTACAAAGCAAAACTGGATTAGCTCTGTTATTTTTAAATTTCCAATCACTATCATCTTGCATTTTTAAATTTCTCACCACCAGTGACATCTCTCATTTTTAAATGTCCTGACGCCGACAACGTGTATTTCTTAAATTCCCCACCAGCGCCCTTTCACCTTTTTTAATTTCCTACTGTCAGGATTTAGAATTGTTCAGCGAGTGCAGGGCCAACTATCGGCGTGAAATTGAACTGTTACCTTTGCTGTACAACTCATACCAACGTCTTGTTTTCAAATGGCACGCATGTAAGTAACTGTTTTCTATTTTATAAATTTGTTCCCTCTGAATTGCCATTGCAGGCAGTTTCTTAAATTTTTGGTCGTTTCTCTTCAAACTTATCATAATATTAGGAAAACAAGACCGGAAACTGTTAATACTGTAAATCACAACAAATTTCTACTTGGTTGATTTCATGTGAACTTATGGAGGTTCTTATTTTGGATAAACCCATTAATAATTTGACATTGTGCCTTACAAGATCGGTAGTTCAGGATGTAAGAGTGTTTAGAGGGCCAAAATATCGACGAGATTACCATGTGGTATTGGGAAGAGTCATAATTCCCCTAAATACACTCCTGGAAATTGAAATAAGAACACCGTGAATTCATTGTCCCAGGAAGGGGAAACTTTATTGACACATTCCTGGGGTCAGATACATCACATGATCACACTGACAGAGCCACAGGCACATAGACACAGGCAACAGAGCATGCACAATGTCGGCACTAGTACAGTGTATATCCACCTTTCGCAGCAATGCAGGCTGCTATTCTCCCATGGAGACGATCGTAGAGATGCTGGATGTAGTCCTGTGGAACGGCTTGCCATGCCATTTCCACCTGGCGCCTCAGTTGGACCAGCGTTCGTGCTGGACGTGCAGACCGCGTGAGACGACGCTTCATCCAGTCCCAAACATGCTCAATGGGGGACAGATCCGGAGATCTTGCTGGCCAGGGTAGTTGACTTATACCTTCTAGAGCACGTTGGGTGGCACGGGATACATGCGGACGTGCATTGTCCTGTTGGAACAGCAAGTTCCCTTGCCGGTCTAGGAATGGTAGAACGATGGGTTCGATGACGGTTTGGATGTACCGTGCACTATTCAGTGTCCCCTCGACGATTACCAGTGGTGTACGGCCAGTGTAAGAGATCGCTCCCCACACCATGATGCCGGGTGTTGGCCCTGTGTGCCTCGGTCGTATGCAGTCCTGATTGTGGCGCTCACCTGCACGGCGCCAAACACGCATACGACCATCATTGGCACCAATGCAGAAGCGACTCTCATCGCTGAAGACGACACGTCTCCATTCGTCCCTACATTCACGCCTGTCGCGACACCACTGGAGGCGGGCTGCACGATGTTGGGGCGTGAGCGGAAGACGGCCTAACGGTGTGCGGGACCGTAGCCCAGCTTCATGGAGACGGTTGCGAATGGTCCTCGCCGACACCCCAGGAGCAACAGTGTCCCTAATTTGCTGGGAAGTGGCGGTGCGGACCCTTACGGCACTGCGTAGGATCCTACGGTCTTGGCGTGCATGCGTGCGTCGCTGCGGTCCGGTCCCAGGTCGACGGGCACGTGCACCTTCCGCCGACCACTGGCGACAACATCGATGTACTGTGGAGACCTCACGCCCCACGTGCTGAGCAATTCGGCGGTACGTCCACCCAGCCTCCCGCATGCCCACTATACGCCCTCGCTCAAAGTCCGTCAACTGCACATACGGTTCACGTCCACGCTGTCGCGGCATGCTACCAGTGTTAAAGACTGCGATGGAGCTCCGTATGCCACGGCAAACTGGCTGACACTGACGGCGGCGGTGCACAAATGCTGCGCAGCTAGCGCCATTCGACGGCCAACACCGCGGTTCCTGGTGTGTCCGCTGTGCCGTGCGTGTGACCATTGCTTGTACAGCCCTCTCGCAGTGTCCGGAGCAAGTATGGTGGGTCTGACACACCGGTGTCAATGTGTTCTTTTTTCCATTTCCAGGAGTGTATAAAGATGTAGAGAGGAAACAGGAAGAAGTACTCAGTGTAGCAACGTCACAGTAACTTCAGCGTTTCTGCAGGACTGGACTATACGAAACCTGTAGCAGAGGGGAGTCGAGCAGAAACTCAGATTGAATAAGGACGTAACTACAACCTCACTGTAGGAGAATTTAAAATCATTTTTACTGGGAGCTGCTAGGGAGGATCATGGGAAAGGAGAAGGAAAAGGATGGAGGCACTGACGTTTTAAGAGAATGGCGTGGAGAAAAGAAAACTCACAAGGAATAGTTACGCTTTAAAAAGCTGGAAGATAGAGAGCACTACAACACAATTAAGAAATAAGTAAAATGTATAGTTAGCTGTGCCAATGACGAGTCGTGGGAGAGTCAATGTTTCGAGGTAGAACATTTAGTTGGATATAACAAGAAGTCAGAAGCTTGGAGAGCTCCTGCTAAATTTAGGAGAGAAGCTAGAACGATTGCCATTTCTGAGTGGAAGACGTATTTTATAGGCCTTCTTACGGATGATGAGAATGAGATTCGAGAACAAAACGCCGACCGGAATGTCCGAGCGGTTCATGGCGCTACAGTCTGGAACCGCACGACCGCTACGGTCGCAGGTTCGAATCCTTCCTCGGGCATGGATGTGTATGATATCCTTAGGTTAGTTAGGTTTAAGTAGTTCTAAATTCTAGGGGACTGATGACCTCAGACGTTAAGCCCCATAGTGCTCAGAACCATTTGAACCATTTTGAGAAGAACAGAATGAAGTGGAAATTTATCCTTTGGAAGAGGTGTCTGTCGGTGAAGTTTATCAGTCCCTTCAAAATTCAAAACCAGGAAAGGTAGCCGGTCATGGAGGTACAGTAACGGAATTAAGGAGGATCATTAGTAATTATTTTTAATAATGTGGTACAAGGAGATGGAGTTACTCAAGAATGGAAGATGTAATACATTCCACCTTAAATAAGAACGGGAGCAGGAGAGATCCGACTATTTACAATGGAATAAGTTTAATGCCTTTGGTGATCAGGTTGTTCAGTTGTATGATAAAGAAAAGATAGAAAAAGGTTGCGGTTGTTGAATAGCAGGAACAGTCAAGTTCTACTGCTGGAAATGCTGTGTTGTAACGTTTATTGTGTGCGCCTGATGTGTCAGAAAATGATTGCCAAAAAAATAAATAAATAAATAAATAAAATCGAGGTCTCCGTTTTATTTTTGTTGATTTAGAAAAGACCTACAATTCTATGTCAAGGAGTTGCTATGGTCAGCAGTGGAATATGTTGGAGTGTATGGTGCTTTAACAGAGTAGGTGAAAAGAATGTACCAACAATGGGAGGCAGCATGGTTGTAAGAAATCGGAAAGTTCTATGACACCAATAATATTTAAACTGTATTCGGAACTTGATTATTGGAATAGACGCTGCTGAAGTTTGTGAGTGACAATACAGCATCAAACTTTCCATTCATTACGGTTTGCCGATGATCAAATACTATGACTGGATAAGGATGATGCCCAATATCAAGTGAGACTGTTAATGGGTACTTGTAAAAAATGGGGGCTCATAGTCAACATGCATAAAAGAGAATATCTTGTTGAAGTGAAAAGCGTGAGGATTTTGATTTATGCCCGATAAGAAATGTGGGAGTGTTCAAGTGCCTGGGTTCATTGACCGATAGGAGTGCACAATGTGGCTTGGACATATCCCCCAGGATTATTGAAGCGAGGGTGGCTGTTAGATTCATTAAGTGATATATTTTGGAGTCGGTACATATCCACACTAAAAAAAAATTAATTACGTAGGCTTCCGTGGCCAGAATCAGTCGACATAAAAGTTTTCTGGGTACAGTACCGTGTCATAATGTGTAAAACTACTGCTGCTGGAGAAAAACCAACGTTTTGGCCACGGTTGCAGCGACCTTCTTCTGGGTCTAATGGTGCGTTTCTAGCTGTGCAGTGTCCTTTATATTTTGTTGTTACAGTTCACTGCGCATGTGTTTACGTCATAATTTTAAAAAGGTAGTTAGTTTCATTGCTCACTTAAGGAAGAAGGAGAGGGAATTTTATTTTAATAGGTTATTGCGGTGAAGGGAGAACGTAACCTCTGTTTTCTATTGGCTAGAACGCACCCTTTCTCCAGCAGCAGTAGTTTTATACATTATGACGCGGTACCATACCGAGAAAAGGTTTATGTCGACTGACTCTGGCCGCGGAATCCTACGCAACTATATTAGCAACCTTTATGGACAGGAAACACACAGCAACATCCGCAAACTGGGAACATTTAGGAAGAAGAAAGGGAAACTTCTCAACGATCTTATGTTCTTGAAGAGGTGTCGGGATCGTGACATTGTACCTAAATTTCTTGATTTTAAATTTAACATCGACACTCGCATAACAAGAAGCATCTACAGGCGAGCCAGTAATTCTCTTCCTCTCTTCTGAAGGAGCGTATTCAGCGGGTGCGAAGAGGACTTCAACAACAAACAGTTGCTGCAAATACATCTTCTGCCATCATCTACGTTATCGCCTACCGACTGGAATAACGTCGATACAAACACTCACCGGCAAGCATATGCAACTAGTGAAACCGTCGCCATTCGCGAGAAGAAGAAATTTGAGCAGCCAGCAAAGACGACACGGAACACTGGATGCATCGCGAACAGTGGTGAAACTTGCATGTCATCCCATCAGCAACGCAGCTACATAAGCACTAGCTAAAGGACTAAGCTTTGCCGTCACACCTGAGCGGATTGCCACGGAAGAAATTATCGAATCCGTGGAAACAGCACTCCGGCCCACATCTGCGATAGAAGCTGAGAAACTTAGGCAGGAAACCGTTCGAGTTCTACTACGTGCCAAGCCACCGAAACACAACCTTAACCGAGAGGAAAGGGCAGCTATCAAGGAACTGAAGAACACCGACGAAATTGTGATATTAACAGCAGGCAAAGGCAATGCTACTGTCGTCTTAGACACCGTGCAGTACGAAGACAAGATGACAGGATTATTAAATGATTCATCTACAAAGGACTAAAGGCGGACCCTACGGCGAAGATAATTCGAAAGACGCAGGCCGCGATTAAAGATTCGAGAACTGACGCTGACACAGCCAAGGGTCTTATTCCCAGAGTACCAGTCTCTCCTAGAATTTATGGTGTTCCAAAGATACATAAGGAAAGTTATCCTTTGAGGCCAATAGTGAATGGGATCAATTCGCCTACTTACAATTGGGCAAAGTATCTAGCCTGCAAATTAAAACGTCTAGTGGGCAAGACGGACTCTTATGTGAAGAACTCGACGCACTTTATAGAACGCGTAAAGGGAGACACAATTTTACCTACGGACATCATGGTCAGCTTTGACGTCAAGACACTATTTACGAACGTGCCAGTAGATGAAACTATCCGCATCCTTCAGCAGCATGTAACGCCAGACATATACGACCTGGTTGAGTTGTGCCTGATTTCAACGTACTACAAGTGGCAAGGAAAATACTACGAGCAGACAGACGGCGTAACAATGTGGTCTACCCTATCTCCGCTGGTAGCTGACATATGCATGGAAGCCTTTGAAGCAACGGCCCTCGGTTCAGCTCCTTTACGCGCGCCTTACTGGTTCAGATATGTGGACCACACGTTCGCTACATGGCTTCATGGTGAAACGGAGCTATACAAGTTTCACGAATATTTGAACAATATGCACAGGAACATACTGTTCACGCTTGAAGTAGAAAAGAATGGTGCAATTCTACTTGTGGACGTCGAAGTATACTGAAAAACGGAGGGCACGCTGGAGCACAGAGTATATCGCAAGCCTACACATAAAGATAGTTATCTGCACGCCCAATCCTACCAACACCCAGCGCAGAGAAACTCTGTCATCCGTTCTTTGGCAATCCGTGTGCAGCGCCTAAGTGATGCTCAAAACATCACACCTGAGCTTAAAAGGCTACGCACGACGTTCTAGCCAATGGCTACAGGCGTAAGTCGATCCACACAGCCGTGTCGACGAGCACAAGTAAGAAAGATAAGCAAGAAATAGACGAACTGCAGCCAACTGCGTGCCGCTGTGGCCGAGCGGTTCTAGGCCCCTCAGTCCAGAACGCGCTGCTGCTACGGTCGCAGGTTCGAATCCAGCCTCGGGCATGAATGTGTGTGATATCTTTAGGTATGTTAGGTTTAAGTAGTTCTAAGTCTAGAGGACTGATGACCTCTGATGTTAAGTCTCATAGTTCTTCGAGCCATTTGAACCATTTTGCAGAAGACAGAGAGCTTACCTTATGTGAAAAATGATACTGACCGAATAGGCAAACACCTTCGCCGCGATGGGGTGCAGCCTGTCTTCTATAGAGGTCGTAGGATCCAGGACGTGCTAGGCTCCGCTAAGGACACAGTGGATGCATTACACGCTGCAGGCGTTTACATGGTGGAATGCGAAAGTAGAGAGGCATACATCGGCGAGACTGGTAGGCCAGTAGCAATGCGCATTCGGGAACACGAGCGCTGTATTCATCTAGGGCAACACAAAAAATCTGCAGTGGCAGAACATCAGCAAGACTGCGGGAAAGAAATAAAATTCAGCGAATCATGTGTGTTGGCCAAGCAGCCGGTTATCACGATACGCAGAATCAGAGAGGCCATCGGAATACTTAAACACTCTAAAAACGTGAACAGACTTGCCCCATCTTGGCTGCCAGCGATCAAAGCCCAACAGACCGCACTGTCAACACGAGGCACGAGCACTACCGGCCAGTAACTGCCGCCGCGCGGCCGACGTCCAGCAGTTGGTAAACACTAGCCAACTTCTCATTCGACGGTGACCACCAATCCAGGCACATAACACAAGAGCCAACAAACAACAGAGGTTACGTTCTCCCTCCACCGCAATAACCCATTAAAATAAAGTTCCCTCTCCTTCTCCCTTAAGTGACCAATGAAACTAAATACCTTTCTAAAACTATGACTTAATGGCATGCGCAGTGAAATGTAACAACAAAATATAAAGGAACTGCACAGCTCGAACGCACTATTAGACCCAGAAGAAGGCTGCTGTAACCGTGGCCGAAACGTTGGTATTTCTCCGGCAGCAGTGCTTTTACACATTGTGACGCGGTACCACAACCAGAAAACCTTTATGTCGAAATAAAATAATGTTATGTACTATGGTGGAAAGCAGTCTAACATGTGGGTCTGAGTGTTGGCACTGAACGAGAGAGAAGAGGGAAGAATTGACTCTGTTGAAATGAACTGGTCACACAGAGAAGATGACAAACCGTCTTCGATGGACTGCGGAATGAATATCTCAGAATGGAGATGAATACTGTGGAACTAGTCACAGATAGGACTGACGCCCGAGCGCTGAGGTGATATGGACAGGAGCGACGGATTTGAAAAACGATTGCCACAGTGTTTGCTCAACTGGTCTTCGCCGGAGAGAAGAGGCCGACGGAGGCCGAGGGCAAAGTGAGGGGTAACTATAACCAAAACTGTGGAAAAGAGAGATCATTTGGAAGAAGACTGGCAGGATAGAAATTCCTGGCATCTGAGAACGGGCAGCAGTACAGCAAAAGTGGTGTGCAATTTTTCGTCTGTTTTTCCACATAATCACCCCAACTTCTATGTGCATGTACTATTCATTTCCTTAGGAGTCCTATCTCCTCAGAGAAAAGTTTTATACCCTGATCTCGAAGTCAGTTCTATACTTTTTTCTTAACTCTTCGTTGCTGATGAAATGATGCTACACAGAGGTTTATTTAATGATACCTAAAGAGCCTAAAGGGCCTAAAGGGCCAGGGCTACAAGGAGGATGAGTTACCCACGTCCGACCACTTTGTCAGTAGTTTCTGGGAGCATATTTGTTGTATGAAGTCCAGCGTTCTCCTGAAGATTAAGCACGACATTCCTCTACCATCCCGTACAGTTCTTCCTCCAAATAATCACAGGAAAAGTGATCAGGGGAACTCTAAAAAATAACAAAAGATACCTGTTGTTATCTTACAAGCAGATGGTTGCCTTCTGATGTTTTTACAGAAAGGTGCTTCAGGGTGTTTTCAGTGCATATTTTGATGTTTGGACACTGGCTAAAAATGTTGCATAAAACTTCTTAATAGGTAAATATCATTTAAAAAAGTGCTATTCAAAAGTTTTGCAAACTTCGTACAAATATTTGTTCAGTTTGTTTTCAATGATAGAATGAGTTATGTCGACACTTAGTCGATATTTTTCTTCACTGTGCTTCAGTTGTTTGTCGTCGGTCTTCTTGGATAAGTGGCTCAGTTCAACACTGAAGTCGATACTGCTGCCATACTCCTGAAATAGTGCTCATCAGTTACGCTTCTGCTACTACTATTAAACCTTTCAGTCCAAGCGTAGAAAGAGTGCCCGGTTTTAGCAACTACTACTGTATTCTGACTAGTGTACACATTCCGGAAGTCAAATTCGGATGATAAAACGATGGTATCAAACATTACTTTCTTCGAGCGGACATAACGTGTAAGGATATAGTGGTCGTTATACTCACCAGTGAAATACCAAGCAGCACGCGCAAACTGGCGAGCCGTAGGTTCTAGAACTTTTTATGTTTTCCCCCCTTTGCCCGTTAACAGGGCACTGACGTACCGCGCTGGCATAACAGTCAGCGGTGTACCCGCGAAGAGAATAGTGGGTTAGAGTCGGTCGAATACGAAGCTGGCGAGAGTCTGGAGGCAGAAATACGCGAAGTTAAGCTGGAAGAAGTATAAGAGTTATACTGAGGGGGATAACTAATTGATCTCGTAGGAAGGCTGAACAGTCCTTAGCTCTTCGAAGTAAGTTATTTGCTTTGTCAATTTTAATCAAATTTTCATCAACGTCAATGAGAGAGATGTGGTGAGGCGTGTTTCCATGGTTGGAAGATGAATAAACTATGTAAAAGGACGTCGTGTTTTATTGCAGAAGAAACTTGCCTTCATTTTAGTTTAATTTTTGTAGTAGATAAGCCACGCACGGTTCAGCTCCTGTGTATTTTCCTTTTTATCTCATGATACACTGTAAATCTCTCCCTTAAATGTCCGATACCCAAAGCCTTAAAAACTCGGTGGTTTTAATTAGAATCATGGTCAGAGCGCTGCTAACCATCGTAAAGTAAATATTTATCAAATAAATCACCAACACTCTTCGCATGGCTGCCAATTAACACTTACAAAAGTTTCAATAAACTGCATTGGGTCTTTTCTTCATTGAATGACTCTCGTATATTCCATTCTCTGTCTTACCTCACAATTTCACGGCGTCTAACCAGATGCCCCGTCAGCTATCCCTTCTTCTAGTTAGTGTTTTGTCAAATATCCTTTGCTTCTAGTTTCTGTGACTAATCTTCTCAATTTGCATTTTCCTTTATTTAGTCTCGTTTATAATTCCCAATTTTGATGCAATGTTTCTCTCTAACGTCCTCACTGAAACACCTCAACGGTCTTCAGTTTGTGGCTTACCCACAATCCCAATTTTGTAATGTACACTGTTAATTTGGCTGAAAAGATACCGTCACTTTTCCTCAATTTTTCAGAGGATAGAGTTGTCATCACGTATTGAAATAAAAACAAATTTTTAATATACCGCATTTCTTAAATCAGTTTATTCCTGAGCCGAATCAGATAGTCCTGAAAATTTGTGATAGTGAATTTTTAATAGCTATGAAAATACTTGTAAGATTTTAGACGAAAAACGTGGCGTGAATAATAGTAAGGAGGTTAACTATTCCTCCATCACTTAGTAAATAGCTTAATATTAAGGAGGTGAACTATTCGTGTATCAATTATGTATTACGGTTGCTCCATGCTTTTCGTTTTAAACCTTACAAGTATTTTCATAATTTCAGCAGTTCACCATCACACATTCGCAGGACTATCTCTCTGGAATTGGGAATCTGTATGGTCCCATTTAAAAACGTGGTATATTTAAATTTTGTTTTTATTAAAATAATTCTTTTCCGATTTTTTGTCTTTTGTGTATGAAATTTTTCGGTGTATTTTAAACGTAGTGAATAGATTATAAGAGACACTTGAATTTCGCGTTCATTTCAGTGTCTTTTCACCTGATAATATTTAAAATAGAAAGATATTATACCTACATACTATTAATGTATCAACCTATTTAATATCATTTTTCCAAAAAATAAAATAAAGTACCGAGCTAAATTAATTTTATATGATTTTTTATAAGATTTTATTTCATTACTAACATTACATTCGCTGCTTTATCCTTGAATGACGTCACACATATTGCTGCATAAATTTCTCCCCCCCCCTGTCTCAGTCCATCTCTTCCTACTTCCTCTGTCTGTATTTCTCCCCATCCCTCCTCTCTCTCTGCCTGTCTATACCACCCCTCTGGCTATGTACATCTCCTCCACCTGATTCAGTGTCCAGCGCGTCCTTCCCCTCTCTCTGTTCATCTCATTGTCCCTCCTCTCCATGTCCCTCTTCTCCATCCTCTCTCTCTTTACATCTTCTCCCCACTGTGTCTGACCTTCTTCCATATTGATCCTAACTCTCCTTTTTCCTCCTCTGACTATCTGCTCCTCCCCCCACCCCCATGTCTTTCTCCAGCTCTTCCTGTCCTATATCTCTGTCCATCTTCTCCTCTGCCCTCTCTCTCTGCAGCTTCTTCTGCCTCTCTCTGCCCATTCCTTCTTCCACCCTCTCTGTCCAGCCAATCCCTCCTTTGCCTCTCAATTTCGATCTTCCTTCCATCTCTGCCTCTTCCTCTTTTCCTCCACTGCCCACGTCAATCACATCCTCTCCTTCTCATTATCCACCTCCTCCTCCCGCCCTCTCTGCTCAGCCATGCTGATTCACACATACACCTCCTAAAATGCATTCTGATACTACCTCCACAATACGTTGGTCATGAAGCACAGCCTACATGTCAGGTGCTACCAAACATTTTCACACCCACCTCCACCACTGCAGAACAGACAGACAATAAAGAGAGTCAAGATTGAATTTTCAACCAGTTCAGAGCCGTAATTAAAATTTCAAGTCTCCAACTCGTGAGGAAGTTAGTTTAAAAGTATGTTGCAAAATTCGTACCAAACAGACAGACGGAGAAGAAAGCGACCTAATAAAAACGACGTAAAACTTAACCTCCTCATTTCACTTCGAATTATAATCTTATTTCTTAACTTTTCCCTTATGTCGTTCTTTGCTTCTTAGATATGCTGACTGGACAGAAGATTAGAAAGACTTAACTATGCCTTACACCATCTTAAATCTGAGCTCTTATCTCTTGATCATCCATTCTTATCTATTGTCTTGGTTCTTGGCCACCATTTATTTTACTAGCCATTCCCTACAGCTTCACAAAATTGTTTGAAGTTTTTAAACACTTGATACCAGTTCATATCGTAGAACAATATTTAATGGTCACGAAATTTTATGAAACCCGTCTGATACTCATTAAATCGTGCTTCTGTTATGAAACAAAATGTCAGAGATAGAATAGTTATTATTCAGTTCAGCAACATGGGTGGCTGAACTGCCCAGCTGACTGGACGATATCTACTGCATTTTTCTACCATTCTATCGTGCGGATTATGTGATTCATAATGGTTTGACTGCGACATATTCAAAAGATTTAAGAAATATCGCAGAATTATTAGCTATCCTTATAACTTTTTTGATGTCCGGTCTTCCAGATATTTTTTGATCTCTAATATTTTCTATTTCGATACCTTTTTCTGCTACTAGTGCATTACCAGAGAGTGCCACCAACACATCAAGGCCCTCAGTGTACTATTTACTGCTACCCATTACTTCTCTGCTGTGTGAGGACTCCAGCTATGTTTGACGGCGTCCGATATGTAGGTAATGGTTTCAGCACTTCACTTTTATTTACAGATGACGACTTTAGCAGTACCGTCACAGTGGTGTCGTGAGCTACTGAATAATACCTTGCGTTCATGCCGCTGTCAATGGTTCAAATGGCTCTGAGCACTATGGGACTTAACCTTAGGTCATCTGTCCCCTAGACTTAAAACTACTTAAACCTAACTAACCTAAGGACATCATACACATCCATGTCCGAGACAGGGTTCGAACCTGCGACCGTAGCGGTCGCGCGGTTCCAGACTGAACCGCCTAGAACCACTCGGTCACATCGGTCGGCTGATGCTGTCAATGCTGATAGGCAAATATCGAACGAATGACGACACACTCTTTACTCGCCAGGTGTTTTGTAATTCAGATGTGAGCTACTGGAAGTCCTTAAACTTTAATTTCTCCATACTAGTAGCACTCGCAGGGGGTATAAGGTTAGTTGTATGCCTTTTGGAGCGGAGGTTTTTTTAAATCGTTACCGTGTCAGATGTCGGGAGTTACTGATTCTTCGATCAACGAGGTTTCTTTACTGTACGGTACGCCTACAAATATTCGAAAGTGTTTTCCAGTGCGGGGGCAGGGACTTCTGCGTAAACACTTTTCGCCTTTGTAGGCAAGTGTTGTAGTTTGGTGATCGTACAAACAGAAGAGCTCAGCAGAAAGAGCCCTTAAGTTCAGATCGCAGTGCCAGCAGCTAATTGGGAGGTATTGTTTGATAAAAATGAAAAGCCTCGTGAGATTAAATTGAAACCTACATTGAAACTTTTAAATTGCAATGTCTGCATTGTTGTTTTTCTGTAGCTTTTGTTTGTTGACGTTGGACTATTTACTGTTTTGTTGTTGAGAAGATTACTGATGGACATTTCCTTGCAGCCAGTGTGTTAAATGTTAGCAGTAGCATTTTTAGTGTTGTGGTCGGATCTCGGATTCGTTTCGACAGCAGTTAGTGCTTGAATTATTGACTCTGGAGTAACGGTTCATAGCAAGACTGGCAACCTTTACTGAGACTGATGTAATTGATGCTGGTCCACTAATGGGCGTTTTCGAGATCTGCTGAGCAATAGGTTGCGTAATTTGTTTCACACGCTGCCCATCGCTAATAGTGGGTGGATTCTGTCGCGATGCTAACGTAGCTTCGTGCATACGACGGAAGCTCTGAGGACGGGCGAAAGCAACGTTTCAAGATCAAATGAGATGTTGAGGTTACAGATCACTCCCATCAGGAGGAAGTGGAGATTAGTTGATCATTCGTCACACCTCCTGCCGGCTTGAGTGGCCGAGCGGTTCTAGGCGCTACAGTCTGGAGCCGCGCGACCGCTGCGGTCGCAGGTTCGAATCCTGCCTCGGGCGTGGATGTGTGTGATGTCTTTAGGTTAGTTAGGTTTAAGTAGTTCTAAGTTCTAGGGGACTGATGACCTTAGAAGTTAAGTCCCATAGGGCTCAGAGCCATTTTTTTGTCACACCTCCCAATAAATAATGAACGTGTCACTGGAAGATGCAGTAGAGGGGAAGAATTTACTAGTAGACAAATAATAGCGATTTGCATGATGCTTACGGGGGATTTTGAGTGTCATAGTTTGATAAAGCTAGAGAGATTAGTAACGACTAATATGTAAACTTTATGTGCTGACGCATGTAGACAGTATTCGAATTCGAGAATGTAGTAAAAAGCGGGATTATACTTCCGGTTCTGAATGGATTCGTTCCGTTAGTTAGTAACTTATAATTGCTTAAACACTGAAGAGTGAAGGAGGTGAAGTGAAAGACATATACCACAATTTTTAAGGTAACATTTCACTGTCAGACTCAGCACATACTGAAATTTAAAAATATTTGAAGGTGTCAAATTAAACGTAACACGTAAAGGTACTGTACATGTGATACGAATATGTTACGGAAGAACCTTAGGCTACTACGTAGTCTGCAGAAAATTAAATTCAGTATTCACGTGAAAGTAAACAGGTGTTTCTCCATGATGGCTGGTTGGCTCTGAGCACTATGGGACTCAACTGCTGAGGTCATTAGTCCCCTAGAACTTAGAACTAGTTAAACCTAACTAACCTAAGGACATCACAAACATCCATGCCCGAGGCAGGATTCGAACCTGCGACCGTAGCGGTCTTGCGGTTCCAGACTGCAGCGCCTTTAACCGCACGGCCACTTCGGCCGGCTCCATGATGACTAATGGGATAATACACTGTCAAAATTTACCCCACAGATTTCAAATATACTGGTTATTGTGCATTTGAACAGGAAAGCGTGATAGCCCTTCTGTAATTATTTCATAAACTGTCAAAAAAACATTTTTGCGTATATAATGTGGGGCGGTATCAATTGATTACAGGCACGTGCTACCAGAGGATATTTATCGTGTGAACGTCCCACGCTTACAGCTTGCCTCGACACAGGCAATATCTCAACGGACAATCGAATTATGTAGTGGAAGTAACGTTCTCAATAAATACAGCCGGTGGTCGGCCGATATGATCGGCGCCATTGTGTCAGCAGCGTCTTAATACTGACGCGTTTGCTTCCGCGTTCCAATAATCAAAGAATATACTACCGAACGTCTTTTATTTGTGTATTTGGGACAGATTGTCTGAATTGTGTTCCTGGATTTCTCGGGAACGCACTTGGTCACGTGATAAGGCTGAGCTACGTTCTGTTTCACAGGAGTTCTCGTTATTACCTCGCTGTGTATGGATGGAAAGTAATAGCGGAAGATGTCTTCGTGTACAAACGCAACGGATAGTTAATAACGGTTGGCAATGACCAGGAAAAAGCGGCAATAACGACGAAAAAGACACAACGTCCATATAAAACGTCAGAACACAGCAACTGAAATGTGTACAAATTATTGAAGAAGAAACACGATGATAAGGATAGTGTGATTAACACCTCATCTACATCTGCATGGGTACTCTGCAAATCAAATTTAAGTGCCTGGCAGAGAGTTCATCGAGCCACCTTCACAATTCTCTATTATTCCAATGTAGTATAGCGCGTGCTAAGAATGAACATCTATATCTTCCCGTACGAGCTCTGATTTCCCTTATTTTATCGAGGTAATCGTTCCTCCCTATGTAGGTCGGTGTCAACAAAATATTTTCACATTCGGAGGAAAAATTTCGTGATTGGAAATTCGTGAGAAGATTACGTCGCAACGAGAAACGCCTTTCTTGTAATGATTTCCAGTCCAAATCCTGTATCATTTTTGTGACACTCTCTCCCATATTTCGTGATAATACAAAACGTGCTACCATTCTTTGAACTTTTTAGATGTACTCCGTTAGTCCTATCTGGTAAGGATCCCACACCGCGCAGCAGTATTCTAAACGAGGACGGACAAGCGTAGTGTACGCAGTATCCTTAGTAGGTCTGTTATATTTTATAAGTGTCCTGCCAATAAAACGCAGTCTTTGGATAACCTTCCCCACAACATTTTCACTGTGTTCCTTCCAATTTAAGTTGTTCGTAATTGTAATACCTAGGTATTTAGTTGAATTTACGGCTTTTAGATTAGACTGATTTATCGTGTAACCGAAGTTTAACGAGTACCTTTCAGCACTCATATGGATGACCTCATACTTTTCGTAATTTAGGGTCAACTGCCACTTTTCGCAGCATATTTCTTCTAAATCATTTTGCAGTTTGTTTTGATCTTCTGATTACTTTATTAGTCGGCAAACGACAGCGTCCTCTGCGAACGACCTACGGCGGCTGCTCAGGTTGTCTCCCAAATCGTTTATACAGATAAGGAACAGCAAAGGGCCTGTAACACTACCTTGGGGAACGCCAGAAATCACTTCTGTTTTACTCGATGACTTTACATCAATTACTACGAACTGTGACCTCTCTGACAGGAAATCACATATCCAGTCACATAACTGAGACCATATTCCATAAGCACACGATTTCACTAAGAGCCGCTTGTGTGGTACAGTGTCAAAAACCTTCCGGAAATCTAGAAATACGGAATCGATCTGAAATCCCTTGTCAATAGCACTCAACGTTTCGTGAGAACAAAGAGCTAGTTGTATTTCACAGGAACTATGTTTTCTAAACCCATGTTGACAGTGTGTCGATAGACCGTTTTCTTCGAGGCAATTCATAATGTTCGAACACGATACACGTTCTAAAATCCTGCTGGATATCGACGTTAAAGATATGGTCCTGTAATTTAGTGGATTACTCCTACTACCTTTCTTGAATATTGGTGTGACTTGTGCAACTTTCCAGTCTTTGGGTACGGTTCTTTCGTCGAGCGAACGGTTGTATATGATTGTTAAGTATGTAGCTAATGCATCAGCAGACTCCGAAAGGAACCTAATTGGTATACTGTCTGGACCATAAGACTTGCTTTTATTAAGTGATTTAAGTTTCTTGACTACTCCGAGGACATTTACTTCTACGTTACTCATGTTGGCAGCTGTTCTCGATTAGAATTCTGGAATATTTACTTCGTCTTTTTTTGTGAAGGCATTTCGGAAGGCTGTGTTTAGTAATTCTGCTTTGGCAACATTGTCTTCGATAGTACCTCCATTGCTCTCGCGCAGTGAAGCAGTGATTGTTTCTTGCCGCTAACATACTTCACATACGACCAGAATCTCTTTGGATTTTCTGCCAGGTTTCGAGACAAAGTTCCGTTGTGGAAACTGTTATAGGCATCTCGCATTGAAGTGCGCGCTAAGCTTGAAGCTTATTCAGAAGAGACGTGTATTCTCATTGTGGACATCATCGGTAACAGGTAGACACTGCTGGAAAGAAAGTAGACACTGCTGGAAAGAAACCTCTGCTAGATGTTTCCAACAGTACGGTCCTTATGTATATTGATTTATGTTGTTCACAAGCGTCATCTGATACTATCTGCTAACCCCCATTTAGTTGGCGTCTCACTTTTATAATCTCTTGGAACCCAGGAAAAACGTCCTACGTCCATCTACCAAAACTCTCCAGCTTACACTTCCTGGCCAATTCATTTCTGTTTCATCACAGTCATAATAGATTTTATGGTGTTCAAGTCTCAAATTTGTTTCAAACTAAAAGCTTTTGAATGCATTTGCATTTCTAAAGCCCACTTTGTAATATAATTAAAACTTCTTACAGAGAGGTGAGAGAGATTTCCGGGATGTATGTTCTACTGTACAGGTGAAGGATGTTTCTGACGAGTTATGAGAAATTTAGATGTATAAAACTGTCAGCTGACGTTTAATTCTCGCTTGCCTATCAACGCTCTTGATTTGTAGGAATAGCGAAACGTAAGCTGTTGGTTTGTATCTCTCTTCCTGGCCGTAAGCAGGAAAGTGTTGCCACCATAGCTTGGACTTTAGGTTAATTTTTCGGGTAATATGTAAGAACTGATGTAATTTTTTGCATAATGAAATATGACACTATAATGGTCGCTGCAAATACTGAGATAAAATTGTTGCTGACACCTATCTACTACTTTAAATCACACCATTCTAAAATCAAATTATTCTTGAAGAATCAAGTTTGCCAAGTATGTTTGTAATGCTTTTCATTGTTATTGCCTGTTTCGAGAGATCTTCGCTGTCGTCATAGGATATGAAGATTACAAAAACATGTATCCCAAGTGAATGTGGCCCAGACATATACGACTTTACATAACCACTGTATACACTACTGGAACACAAGATTATTTATTTCAAACATATATAATTGCAAAATCAATTTCCCCTAACTTTCTTTGATTCACTTGGATGTTGCTGAACCAAATCGAAACATTTTGACACCTCACTGCTGAATCAGTCACCGTTTTACAATACATTTCTGGTAAGTAGTCTTCGTTTACCTTGAAAAGGCCTTATTGGCATGGCTTTAAAATTAGACATAACATGTGGATTTCATTTATGTTTGGGACCATTTGAGCCAAAACCAATTGGTCTTGGAACGACTCACAACATAATTTAAAAGCTAATGACAAGACATAAAGCCCAAAATAGAAGATTATACAAGCAATGAAACACGGAGATTTACAAAGATGTAGACAATAAATAAGATTCTAAACAGCAGCGAGGAGCTCCTGTGCAGCATAAAATGAAGCTACCGGAAGGAACATTCCTAACATAGACTTGAAAAATCACTACGATTCCAATATTATCCTGGAGGCTTGTCGAAAATGTAATCTGCGAAAGAATACACACTTCTTGTTGAATGCTTCAAGAAATTCTATCAAAATGGAAATCGTTTTTCGTATGATGTTCTCGAAAGTAATGAAGAAATTTAAAAAAAATTGTCGCTCTACCAGGACATCCTGTTTCATTCATTCATGCATTTATTTTTTCATTCATCCTATCATTCAAACAGCATTCTCGCAGATCACATCATGAACGAGTACTTTCAAGTACGTTAAATGGGCTCAGATGTGTGCTATTAGAAAGATGTATCCGTCATAAAAGATTCCGAATGCTACGTAAAATGAACTTTAATGGTAATGCCCTTTATTTATTTAAAAAAACTTAGAGATTTAGTGGATTATCTCTACTTAGAAAATATTCTGCGGTGCTAATGGCACCTTTCAGCTTATACGTAAGGGTAACAGGCAAGCCTTGGGTTCCTGTAACACTGATGTCATGTCACTGAAAATGCAGAGGACGTTAAGTATTACGCCTGTGTATCGACGGCACCATCGACTTACCTTTCTCGACCGACCAGGCACAGTCGGAAAATCGCAATGCCAGTTGTGTCACTTAACACCTAAAGGTAGCCAAAGAAGACAGTAGAAAGACTTGTGAAATGTCTTCAAATTTGTTACACTGTGGAGATATTTTTAAGGAATGGTATTATTTCGAATAAATGAAAGGTAGTTTTAATTTGGGCTACTTGCACCGCATCTTGGTACTAGAAACTTGGCACGTAGAATTTACGATTATTTAATTACGATTCACAAAATTATTGAGTCAGTTTTCAATACAACAAGTTGGACTATTTCTTGTCATATAAATGCGATCTCTGTAATTTTTAATACTATACGACCAATGTACCTTTCATTCGATGTCTCCTACAGATTTAAGCAAATCCGTTTACCTCAGAATCTGAGTAACACTTACAAGGGGAGGCCGCCAATTGTGAAATTCAGATTCCATTCATACTGCGCATAATAAAAGCTCATGGCCAGAGGTGTAATGTGGCAAAGCACCAAGATGCACTTCTCAGCCGTTGTCGAGAAAATCGACAGTTAAAAGAAACCGTTGTCGTGAAATACTCTCTACGCTTAACAATCTTCTACAGCGTCTTGGCGCAGCGGTAAGCGCTCGGGTTCGTAATCAGAAGGTCGCCGGATCGAATCTCGCGCAATGCAATTTTCTTTATTATTAGTTCTTTGTAATTCAAATATATATATATATATATATATATATATATATATATATATATATATATACTATCAATGAATTGCTTATGCAGGTTGGTGAAGGCGGATCGCTCTCCAATTGTACCGCCTCCATTTTTCCGTTTTTTTAACAGGGTGTACCAAAGCTCTCCCGTCCGCACTGATTTTCGACGATGTTATAAGTTGCGCTAGGGACCGCATCTACCTTGTTTCGAAGTTAGCAGGCAACTACGCTGTTAAGCGGCGGCCCGTTTCGGCCCATTCAACATCTGTCCTTCAAGTGTAACGAGCGAGTAACGGAGTTTATATTTCATACCTGCCACAGCAAATTTGTGTTCGTGGGGTCTTTATTCTAATTCGAACGTTTGACTTACGCTATACGTATTCGTTTCGGAATATCGTTTCTACGTCTTCCGTTAACTATACATGGTTAACATTATGAAGACAATTAATAACATTTGTGGAAAACAACTTTGTTTGCGGAAAACATAATGTTGTTCGAAGTCGTCAGTTTTTCCACGACAAACGACTTTCAACAACCTATTATATGCATAATTGTTGCAACTGATTGCTGGGAATTTATATATATATATATATATATATATATATATATATATATATATATATATTTGAATTACAGAAAACAAATACTAAAAAAAAAGTTGCGTTGCGCGAGATTCGATTCGGCGACCTTCGGACTACGATCCCTAGCGCGTACCGCTGCGCCACGAAGCTGCAGAAAAGCATTAAGCGTAGAGAGCATTTCACCGCAACGGTTTCTTTTAACTGCCGATTTTCTCGACAACGGCTGAGAAGTGCATCTTGGTGCTTTGCCACATTACACCTCTGGCCATGAGCTTTTATTATGCGCAGTATGAATGGAATCTGAATTTCACAATTGGCGGCCTCCCCTTGTTAGTATAAACATCTACGTTTTCACGAGTTCATTCGTTTCACAATGTATGTCATTATATTATTTCCACTGTGCAGATTTTCGAATCTCTGTATTGGCGACAAACAGGTTCGTCAGGATCATTTACGGTATTGGCTTCCACAAACAGTAACAACATTTTAATCTCGCTTTCTGGTAAACGAAATGTCCTCATTATCTCCGGATTATCGGAGGTCTTCTCTTTACATCCTCCACTTAAACCTAACATTTACGACAACTCAATATCGCAACGGGGAGAAATAATCCTGAGTAGCCGAAATAAGTATTGCAGGTGTGGTAGGGCCACCTGCGGCGTTCACGCTGATGCCACACCCAGAGGGCTACCGATGCAGCGTCTCTCTCCAAACAAGCGCCTACTCGCACGTCCCACGCAGCCAGAATTGTACTCTTCTTTCCGCAAATAGCAGCACGCCGGTATACACCGTTATCGGAGCTGTGGAATAAAAGACGAATCACAACGAAAGAGGAGCGCGCTGCTCCTAGGATTACCGGCCGATTCAGAGCCGTGTTTGTCATCAGCCGGCAACGCTTTGTACCAGGGGCTCAGCGCCCAGCGAGTCCCGTTTATTTGCGGAAATGCTCGACGAGCTACCTATAGGCTCCGACCAGGAAACCACGCCACTGTGGCCTTCATCAGAACGTACCACACGCTCCAGGTTGTTGATTCGGTCTTTCTCAGCAATAGCCTGCTTTTGTGTCTGTATATACATTACTGTAGATTACAAAATAAACAAAAGTTGTTGGAACGGCCAAGTGATACACAGAGTGACGTCAGTGCTACTGTTTTCATGGAGTGTGAATGTTGAACCACGAAACAGACTAGGTGCACACGTATACGATAGGTGCTGCAGACAAAAACTTGCAATATTGCAGAGAGCAGCTGTTAATTAATGTTGTTATTACATATAAATAATCAGATCATGGTAGTCATTTCCTTAAATCAGACCCGGGTCTTACACACACACACACATCTACATCTACATCTACATCTATATCTACATTTATATTCCGCAAGCCACCCAACGGTGTGTGGCGGAGGGCACTTTACGTGCCACTGTCATTATCTCCCTTTCCTGTTCCAATCAAGTACGGTTCGCGGGAAGAACGACTGTCTGAAAGCCTCCGTGCGCGCTCTAATCTCTCTAATTTTACATTCGTGATCTCCTCGGGAGGTATAAGTAGGGGGAAGCAATATATTCGATACCTCATCCAGAAACGCACCCTCTCGAAACCTGGCGAGCAAGCTACACCGCGATGCAGAGCGCCTCTCTTGCAGAGACTGCCACTTGAGTTTATTAAACATCTCCGTAACGCTATCACGGTTACCAAATAACCCTGTGACGAAACGCGCCGCTCTTCTTTGGATCTTCTCTATCTCCTCCGTCAACCCGATCTGGTACGGATCCCACACTGATGAGCAATACTCAAGTATAGGTCGAACGAGTGTTTTGTAAGCCACCTCCTTTGTTGATGGACTACATTTTCTAAGCACTCTCCCAATGAATCTCAACCTGGTACCCGCCTTACCAACAATTAATTTTATATGATCATTCCACTTCAAATGGTCCCGCACGCATACTCCCATATATTCTACAGAAGTAACTGCTACCAGTTATATAATCATACAATAAAGGATCCTTCTTTCTATGTATTCGCAATACATTACATTTGTCTATGTTAAGGGACAGTTGCCACTCCCTGCACCAAGTGCCTATCCACTGCAGATCTTCCTGCATTTCGCTACAATTTTCTAATGCTGCAACTTCTCTGTATACTACAGCATCATCCGCGAAAAGCCGCATGGAACTTCCGACACTATCTACTAGGACATTTATATATATTGTGAAAAGCAATGGTGCCATAACACTCCCCTGTGGCACGCCAGAGGTTACTTTAACGTCTGTAGAAGTCTCTCCATTGATAACAACATGCTGTGTTCTGTTTACTAAAAAGTCTTCAATCCAGCCACGCAGCTGGTCTGATATTCCGTAGGCTCTTACTTTGTTCATCAGGCGACAGTGCGGAACTGTATCGAACGCCTTCCGAAAGTCAAGAAAAATAGCATCTACCAGGGAGCCTGTGTCTAATATTTTCTGGGTCTCATGAACAAATAAAGAGAGTTGGGTCTCACACGATCGCTGTTTCCGGAATCCATGTTGATTCCTACATAGTAGATTCCGGGTTTCCAAAAACGACATGATACTCGAGCAAAAAACATGTTCCTAAATTCTACAACAGATCTACGTCAGAGATATAGGTATATGGTTTTGCGCATCTGCTCGACGACCCTTCTTGAAGACTGGGACTACCTGTGCTCTTATCCAATCATTTGGAACCCTCCGTTCCTCTAGAGACTTGCGGTACACGTCTGTTAGAAGGGGGGCAAGTTCTTTCGCGTACTCTGTGTAGAATCGAATTGGTATCCCGTCAGGTCCAGTGGACTTTCCTCTGTTGAGTGATTCCAGTTGCTTTTCTATTCCTTGGACACTTATTTCGATGTCAGCCATTTTTTCGTTTGTGCGAGGATTTAGAGAAGGAACTGCAGTGCGGTCTTTCTCTGTGAAACAGCTTTGGAAAAAGGTGTTTAGTATTTCAGCTTTACACGTGATTCAATGCCATCATCATCCCGGAGTGTCTGGATATGCTGTTTCGAGCCACTTACTGATTTAACGTAAGACCAGAACTTCCTAGGATTTTCTGTCAAGTCGGTACATAGAATTTCACTTTCGAATTCACTGAACGCTTCACGCATAGCCCTCCTTACGCTAACTTTGACATCGTTTAGCTTCTGTTTGTCTGAGAGGTTTTGGCTGCGTTTAAACTTGGAGTGAAGCTCTCTTTGCTTTCGCTGTGGTTTCCTAACTTTGTTGTTGTACCACGGTGGGTTTTCCCGTCCCTCACAGTTTTACTCGGCACGTACCTGTCTAAAACGCATTTTACGACTGCCTTGAATTTTTTCCATAAACACTCAACATTGCCAGTGTCGGAACAGAGATTTTCGTTTTGATCTGTTAGGTAGTCTGTAATCAGCCTTCTATTACTCTTGCTAAACAGATAAAACTTCCTCCCTTTTTTTATATTCCTTTTAACTTCCATATTCAGGGATGCTGCAACGGCCTTATGATCACTGATTCCCTTTTCTGCACATACAGAGTCGAAAAGTTCGGGTCTGTTTGTTATCAGTAGCTCCAAGATGTTATCTCCACGAGTCGGTTCTCTGTTTAATTGCTCGAGGTAATTTTCGGATAGTGCACTCAGTATAATGTTACTCGATGCTCTGTCCCTACCACCCGTCCTAAACATCTGAGTGTCCCAGTCTATATCTGGTAAATTGAAATCTCCACCTAAGACTATAACATGCTGAGAAAATTTATGTGAAATGTATTCCAAATTTTCTCTCAGTTGTTCTGCCACTAATGCTGCTGAGTCGGGAGGTCGGTAAAAGGAGCCAATTATTAACCTAGCTCGGTTGTTGAGTGTAACCTCCACCCATAATAATTCACAGGAACTATCCACTTCTACTTCACTACAGGATAAACTACTACTAACAGCGACGAACACTCCACCACCGGTTGCATGCAATCTATCCTTTCTAAACACCGTCTGTACCTTTGTAAAAATTTCGGCAGAATTTATCTCTGGCTTCAGCCAGCTTTCTGTACCTATAACGATTTCAGCTTCGGTGCTTTCTATCAGCGCTTGAAGTTCCGGTACTTGACCAACGCAGCTTCGACAGTTGACATTTACAATACCGATTGCTGCTTGGTCCCCGCATGTCCTGACTTTGCCCCGCAGCCGTTGAGGCTGTTGCCCTTTCTGTACTTGACCAAGGCCATCTAACCTAAAAAACCGCCCAGCCCACGCCACACAACCTTTGCTACCCGTGTAGCCGCTTGTTGCGTGTAGTGGACTCCTGACCTATCCAGCGGAACCCGAAACCCCACCACCCTATGGCGCAAGTCGAGGAATCTGCAGCCCACATGGTCGCAGAACCGTCTCAGCCTCCGATTCAGACCCTCCACTCGGTTCAAATGGTTCAAATGGCTCTGAGCACTATGGGACTTAACATCTTAGGTCATCAGTCCCCTAGAACTTAGAACTACTTAAACCTAACTAACCTAAGGACATCACTCACATCCATGCCCGAGGCAGGATTTGAACCTCCGACCGTAGCAGTCCCGCGGTTCCGGACTGCAGCGCCTAGAATCGCACGATCACCGCGGCCGGCCCTCCACTCGGCTCCGTACCAAAGCTCCGCAGTCAGTCCTGTCGACGATGCTGCAGATGGTGAGCTCTGCTTTCATCCCGCTAGCGAGACTGGCAGTCTTCACCAAATCAGATAGCCGCCGGAAGCCAGAGAGGATTTCCTCCGATCCATAGCGACACACATCATTAGTGCCGACATGAGCGACCACCTCCAGTAAGCCCACCCTCGGCGACCGCCCGGATCTTGCAGACTGAGAGGCAACCTCTGGAACAGGACAAGCAGCCATGTCAGGCCGAAGATCAGTATCAGCCTGAGACAGAGCTTGAAACCGGTTCGTCAGACAAACTGGAGAGGCCTTCCGTTCAGCCCTCCGGAATGTCTTTCGCCCCCTGCCACACCTTGAGACGACCTCCCACTCTACCACAGGTGAGGGATCAGCCTCAATGCGGGCAGTATCCCGGGCAACCACAGTCGTAGTCCGATCGGGGGATGCGTGGGACGAGATGGCCGTCCACGACAAACCCCCATCCGGACCCCCACAGTGATGCCCATTGGCAACAGCCTCAAGCTGTGTGACCGAAGCCAACACTGCCTGAAGTTGGGAGCGAAGGGATGCCAACTCAGCCTGCATCCGAACACAGCAGTTGCAGTCCCTATCCATGCTAAAAAGTGTTGTGCAAATAACGTCTGAACTAATCTACAGAGAGCGCAAACAAATCGACAAAATTTAAACGGTTATTAAAATACAAGATTGCCTAGTAAATGCAGTAACGCTGCTACTTGCGCACTGCTGACACACTGCTCGGCGGCGGAAGGAGACTACGCGATTTTATACTATTCAGGTACTAAAACGCGATGCTACAACTCTCAAATGCTATAATACGCCCGAAATTTATGAATTAAACAATGCAAGTACCAAAAACACGCAAAGAAATTAAGAATTAAACTATGTTACAAATGAGTGAGCTAGGAGTATACGACTTGCTGCTGCAGCTACTTATCCAACGGCGGCAAGGAGCACACTGACTGTGACCAACCGACACTGGCCGTTCAAAACAAAAACAGAAGACAAGTGACTACGCGAAATTACACTATTCAGGTACTAAAACGCGATGCTACAACTCTCAAATACTATAATACGCCCGAAATTTATGAATGAAACAATGCAAGTACCACAAACACGCAAAGAAATTAAGAATTAAACTATGTAACAAATGAGTGAGCTAGGAGTATACGCTTGCTGCTGCAGCTGCTTATCCAACGGCGGCAAGGAGCCGCACACCACACACACAGACACACACGCACGCACACACACACACACACACACACACACACACACACACACACACACAAAACTCTCTACATTATATTTGACTATGTCATATTTCGTTTGAGTTATATTTAAGGCAGAAGAAGTCGTAGCAATTCTGCATGCAGTGTGCTAATAATCAGTATCTTAATCTACATCTGCATCAATACTCAGCAAGCTCCTTGACGGTGTGAGACAGAAGGTAGGACGGCTGGGGTGGCCGAGCGGTTCTAGGCGCTACAGTCTGGAACCGCGAGACTGCTACGGTCGCAGGTTCGAATCCTGCCTCGGGCATGGGTGTGTGTGATGTCTTTAGGTTAGTTAGGTTTAAGTAGTTCGAAGTCTAGGGGACTCATGACCTCAGATGTTAAGTCCCATAGTGCTTAGAACCATTTGAACCATTTGAAGAAGGTAGTTCAGATAACATCAACAGATCTCCCTTTCCCTTTTCCGTTTGTGAATGGCACATGGGAAGAATGATTGTCGGTTAGCTCTAATTTCTCGGATTTTCTTGTTGTCGTCATTTCACGAGATTTATGTAGGAGGAGGCAATATATTGTCGGACTCCTCAGCTGAAATTACTATGTATCTCGAAATTTCAATAGTAAATCTCTAAGTGATGCACAACATTTCTCTTGTAGCGTCTGCCACTGGAGTTCGTTGACCATCTCGGTGACGCGTAAGCGCCGCTCTTCGTTGGATCTTTTCTATCTCTGTGTTATCTATATACAGGGTGCCCCATTTATCTTGACCACCCTAAATAACTGTTTGTCCAGATGCAAATCACAAAATGTTTCCAGCAAATTTTCTTTAGACGTCATGGGGACATCAATCAGCATGATTGCCTTCGTTGTAGCTTTGTTTTTTCCGAAGATATGACAGCGGTATGACTTACCAGAATGAGATTTTCACTCTGCAGCGGATTGTGCGCTGATATGAAACTTCCTGACAGATTAAAACTATGTGCCGGACCGAGACTCTCATTCTGGAAACATCCCCCAGGCTGTGGCTAAGCCATGTCTCCGCAATATCCTTTCTTTCAGGAGTGCTGATTCTGCAAGGTTCGCAGGAGAGCTTCTGTAAAGTCTGGAAGGTAGGAGATGACATACTGTCCGAAGTAAAGCTGTGAGGACAGGGCGTGAGTCGTGCTTGGGCAGCTCAGATGGTAGAGCACTTGCCCGCGAAAGGCAAAGGTCCCGAGTTCGAGTCTCGGTCGGGCACACAGTTTTAATCTGCCAGGAACTTTCGTATCAGCGCACACTGCGGTACAGAGTGAAAATCTCATTCTGGAAACATCCCCCAGGCTGTGGCTAAGCCATGTCTCCGCAGTATCCTTTCTCTCAGGAGTGCTGATTCTGCAAGGTTCGTAGGAGAGCTTCTGTAAAGTCTGGAAGGTAGGAAGTAAAGCTGTGAGGACGGGGCGTGAGTCGTGCTTGGGTAGCTCAGATGGTAGAGCACTTGCCCGCGAAAGGCAAAGGTCCCGAGTTCGAGTCTTGGACCGGCTCACAGTTTTAATTTTGCAGCACGTTTCTGCGGTATGACTTTTTTAAATGGCACTCTGTATTTTTTTATTCGGTAATTCCTTTCCTCTCCTATAGACCTATTCAAAAATGTGTCACAGTGTACCATTCACTGAAACGCAACGTTATTAATTACATAACACAACACTGACGTTGACGCTCCCAGCGCGTAGTGCAGGAACTCGGGGTAAAGGAGCACATCCATGTGCTGACGTTGACAGAGGACAAATGTAAACATAAGTAGAATGCACACCCGTCATTCCGTCAACCATCGTCAGTTGAAGAGTTGTACGAGTACACTGTACACCACTGAAGAGAAGGTACAAATGCTACTCATCTATGGGGAATGTAAGTTAGCAGAACAGTAATTGTATTACAGTTTTCTTATGTACGGGTACATTTAGTACAGTAGTTTAGTCCTTTTAAATACTGTTGTGTAGAGTAGACATAAGGTAAACTCTGTCCTTCCTACAGACTGCCTCGACCTAACGTTTTCTTTTATTGTTGTTGTTGTTGTTGTTGTTGAAGGTAGACGAAATGCTACGCAGGCAGCGGCTTTGCACAGAGAGCGATATCCTGACAAGAACCCACCTTCCCGACAGATGTTTTCTCTTCTTGTTGCGACGCTTCAGCAAACGGGAAGTTTCAACCCCGGATAACGCACTCGTTGTAGCACTCGACAGACGAAACTACCGAAGTTACTGTTCTCGCTTCCGTTGCTATAAATCCACTTCTGATCACACGACAGCTTGAACACGTGATTGAGATTACTAAAACCAATTTACATCGTGTTCTTACACGTCACCGGTTCCATCCTTATCATGTACACCTACATCAAGAATGGCATGGGAATGATTTCCAGAATCGTGTACAGTTCCGTCAGTGGGCACAGCAACAAATCATCGCTAACCCGAACTTCGTCTCCAATGTTCTATTTACCGATGAATGTTCCTCCTCAAACAAAGATAATTTGAAATTGCCGCTTAATGGCGGCCAATAGTCGCCGTCCAGCGATGTTCAGCTTACTGCCGGCGCGGCGTCTGAATGTCATTTAAATATGATGGGACAAGCAAACGGGATA
This sequence comes from Schistocerca nitens, assembly GCF_023898315.1. Classification (NCBI taxonomy): domain Eukaryota; kingdom Metazoa; phylum Arthropoda; class Insecta; order Orthoptera; family Acrididae; genus Schistocerca; species Schistocerca nitens. The sequence goes on along the minus strand of NC_064614.1, from coordinate 290,346,665 downwards.
TGTGGTGCAGGTTACACTTAAAATTAACAACAGGAATACTTCAGACATATATTGGAGCTCACTGCGCAAATAATAAAACATGTACACACCTTATTATGTAGATTTCGTACAATGTCTTCCTATCCGAACGAGACAAAGCAAGGTAGTGTCTGGCGCTTTTTGTTTCACGCCGATACCAAAAAGAACGACGATAATAATAATACTTACATTACAGATAATAGTTTTTCTTTAGACTCGCATTATTCCTTGACTATCAGAATAGTTTCTTTTACATATGACAAATATAATTGCTCAATATCGTGAAAATATTTAAGAATTTATAGTTCGCCTAATCTGGGCCATGGGACGTCATACCTCCTCTATCAATCCTACCTGGCATGGATCCCATAGTGATCTACAGATTCTGTCGACCAAACGCTTTGCAGACCAATTCTTTCGTAGACGGGTTACGTTTCGTCAAGATTCTTCCCATCAATCTCTCTCTGACATGTCATTTTCCTACTGTCTGCGGTCATTTAACTTAAGGCCGCTGGTGGTGGTTAGTCTTAAACATTTTACCCTAGATACTGTTTCCAGAAATTGGTCATCAGTAATTATCTCCGCCATAGTGGATTTATCCTGCGTATCTGCAATAAGTAAAATTTATTTGCGTTCAGCGTCAACTGCCAATCCATACACAATTTGTTAATTCTCTGGATGTCCTCTTATAAATCGCTACTGTCTTCGAGAGTTACTATCTTCTTATAGACAACCCCAATATGTGCGAACATGTTTATGGAGCTTCCTACGTTTTCTACTAGATCATTTATATGTACTGTAAGAACACTATCACATTTCCTTGTGGTACACCTCAGAATACTTGTATATCCGTCGATTTTGATCCTTATGTAATGCTAAGCTCTATCTGCAACCAAGCCTTGGATTGTGTCACAAGTCTGGTCCGATACTCGGTAATCTCGTATATATTTTCACTTAACGACAGTTTGAAACTGTTCAAATGTTTTCCTGGATTCATGGAACACGGTATGAACCTTAGCGCCGATGTCTCATCTCACAAAGAGACAGAGCGAACTTCATTTCACAATATCTCTGTTTGCAGCATTCATGTTCATTTTTATAGACGAGATATTTGTTTTCTAAAGCATAGGGCGTTCAATAATTCTACAAAAGATTGGCGTCAACGATACAAGTCTATAATTATATACGTGTATCCTATGAGTATTCTAGGAAACGGGAATGACCTGCCCTTTCTTCTAGTTGCTAGTTACCCTCCGTTGCTCAAGCGACCTACGGTAAACAGCTGCTAGAAACAGAACTAGTTTTCCCTCATGATCTATGTAGAAAGTTACATGTATCTCATCTGGTTGAGATGCCTTTCCGGTACTAATCAGTTGTAGTTGGTTTTCTATTCCGCGGTGACTTAGTATTTTCCACTCCGGCATTAGTGCGATGACTGAAAGCAACGACGTTATTATGATATACGGCGGTGAAACCGAATTCAATATTTCAACTTGTCTCTGTCATCCTCCGTATCGATGCCAGTGTGTTCACTGAGGGACTGGACTGATGATTTCTAACCGCATACTGATTTCACGTAAGACCAAAACCTCTTAAGGTTTCTAGTCAGATCGTTTGGCAAAATTTTGCTTTCAGAGTCACTGAACGCTTGTCTCATTGATCTTATAAGGTTTAATTTCGCTTCTTCCAGCATTTATTTCACAGCTAGATTTTCACAACTCTTAAATCTTTGATGAATTTCTATTTGTTTACACAACTATTTTCTGCCACGCCTTTTAAACCACGGTAAGCCTGCCCCATTCCTTGAGATCTTGCTTGGAACATACTTGCGTAAGGCGTATTGAAGAAAGTTTATAATTTTTACCATTTGTGTTCAAGATCTTCGTCCTCAGGCCTGAACGGTTGATGATGACTACTGAGACACACAGCAATTTGTATCCTGTCACTCTTTCTAAAGAAAAATATTTTCCTACATTTACTAATAGTCCTTATAACTCCCTTAGTCATTGATGATACCATCGACTTATCACTTCTACCCTCCTCTACCTCAACTGATTCGAAAAGTTCAGGTGTGTGTCTTCTAGATGTGGAAGACGTTAACTTCAGATGTTTATTCTCTAACTGCAGGAAACGATGTTCGGATAAGGCATTCAGAATAACGTTATATGCATCCCTGTCTCTGGAACCAGTTTTGATCCCATGATTCTCCCATTCTATATCTGTGAAGTTGCAGTCTGCCATTATTAGCATATACTTACCAACATCAGCAAGTTCATTCAGAAGTGCTTTGTCACAAAAGCTCCTGATGCAGGTGGTCTATAAAACCATCTGACTACCAGCTTTGACACACCTTTGATGCTTAACATAACACAGATTAATTCACATTCGAAATCCTTGTTAACCTTACCAGGTATTATCTAATTCTTTACTGCAATAAATACACCGTCACCATTGGCGTCTAACATGTATTTACAATAAATATTCCGATCTGAATGTAGAATTTCGTTGATATTCACGTCCGGTTCCAATTAACTTTGTGCTTCTAATACCATCGGGGCATTGTTAGCTTTAATAAGCGACACTAAATCTGATACCTCGTACCGGACGATCTTGCATTTTAATAAGAACGCAGCACCATTTTCTAACACAAATCTGGGGGGAGGTGGGGGAAATGAGAATTCTCTGAGAATTAGTGGTTGAACTACACTCCTGGAAATGGAAAAAAGAACACATTGACACCAGTGTGTCAGACCCACCATACTTGCTCCGGACACTGCGAGAGGGCTGTACAAGCAATGATCACACGCACGGCACAGCGGACACACCAGGAACCGCGGTGTTGGCCGTCGAATGGCGCTAGCTGCGCAGCATTTGTGCACCGCCGCCGTCAGTGTCAGCCAGTTTGCCGTGACATACGGAGCTCCATCGCAGTCTTTAACACTGGTAGCATGCCGCGACAGCGTGGACGTGAACCGTATGTGCAGTTGACGGACTTTGAGCGAGGGCGTATAGTGGGCATGCGGGAGGCCGGGTGGACATACCGCCGAATTGCTCAACACGTGGGGCGTGAGGTCTCCACAGTACATCGATGTTGTCGCCAGTGGTCGGCACAAGGTGCAAGTGCCCGTCGACCTGGGACCGGACCGCAGCGACGCACGGATGCACGCCAAGACCGTAGGATCCTACGCAGTGCCGTAGGGGACCGCACCGCCACTTCCCAGCTAATTACGGACACTGTTGTTCCTGGGGTATCGGCGAGGACCATTCGCAACCGTCTCCATGAAGCTGGGCTACGGTCCCGCACACCGTTAGGCCGTCTTCCGCTCACGCCCCAACATCGTGCAGCCCGCCTCCAGTGGTGTCGCGACAGGCGTGAATGGAGGGACGAATGGAGACGTGTCGTCTTCAGCGATGAGAGTCGCTTCTGCCTTGGTGCCAATGATGGTCGTATGCGTGTTTGGCGCCGTGCAGGTGAGCGCCACAATCAGGACTGCATACGACCGGGGCACACAGGGCCAACACCCGGCATCATGGTGTGGGGAGCGATCTCCTACACTGGCCGTACACCACTGGTGATCGTCGAGGGGACACTGAATAGTGCACGGTACATCCAAACCGTCATCGAACCCATCGTTCTACCATTCCTAGACCGGCAAGGGAACTTGCTGTTCCAACAGGACAGTGCACGTCCGCATGTATCCCGTGCCACCCAACGTGCTCTAGAAGGTGTAAGTCAACTACCCCGGCCAGCAAGATCTCCGGATCTGTCCCCCATTGAGCATGTTTGGGACTGGATGAAGCGTCGTCTCACGCGGTCTGCACGTCCAGCACGAACGCTGGTCCAACTGAGGCGCCAGGTGGAAATGGCATGGCAAGCCGTTCCACAGGACTACATCCAGCATCTCTACGATCGTCTCCATGGGAGAATAGCAGCCTGCATTGCTGCGAAAGGTGGATATACACTGTACTAGTGCCGACATTGTGCATGCTCTGTTGCCTGTGTCTATGTGCCTGTGGTTCTGTCAGTGTGATCATGTGATGTATCTGACCCCAGGAATGTGTCAATAAAGTTTCCCCTTCCTGGGACAATGAATTCACGGTGTTCTTATTTCAATTTCCAGGAGTGTATATTCCATTTTGACAGGCAGACAGCACTGGTTGCAAGGTGGGGCGGGGGATTCCTGTAACCTAAAAGAAAAACCATGAGTGCGTCATAGGTACCCGCTAGCGTATCAGCCGCTTCCTGCGTGTAGCGCACTCCTGACATACAAAACACCTTACGAATCTCCACCAGGTAGCGCAGGTCAAGAATTTGCATCCAGACGACCGCGATCAATTCATTGTACGATGCTTCAAATTGTGAGCTTAGCCTTGACCTTGCATGCGAAGCTGCCTTTACCAAATCAGCGATCCGCCGAAAGCAATCGATGATGGCCCGAGAAAGCAGTCGGGTATTATTCAAGACAACATGAACCACGATTTGCACCCCGATGCATCCTACGCAATAGCAGCTAAAAAGTTGAAAAATAATAACAATAATACTAGTTTTGAAACTGTAGATCATGATAAGTTTTATCACAAAATACCAAATTCCAAGTATATAGTTGTAACTGGTTATAAAAAAGACTTTTGACTCTTTGTACTAGGTAACTTTAAATAATGTACTTTTAATTCACGAATGTAAAGGTAAAACCTATTAAGAAAAATTAAAACGTGAGTCTCTCATTAGTATGCTCTATAAAATAAACGTTATCACTCAACATCGAAAACCATGTAGCTAAATGCGGAAGTAGACGAGACAATGGCATAATTCCAATCCCATTCAATTGTATTTTCAAGTAAACGTTGAGAAACTGTAATAAAAAAACTCTCAAAAACAAATTTCACAAATATTCTTGTCTAGGGAAAACAGTCATTAAAGTGCACGGCCTGCTGTTTCACTGATTACGTTGTACTTACTGAAATTTTGCAAGTGTGGCAACGTGGAGAAAGTAACCACTAAATATTCTCTGGAAGAATTATTAAATGTATTTTTAAGACTATTTATACAATAAAATATGATCTATGTAAGTGAATTAAATTTGAAATGTTCTTGAGGAAAATTGCAGTGCAAATGTTAGGATCATAAAAAAAAAAACGGTCCTCTTGTAAACTGCCCGCATCCCGTGGTCGTGCGTTGGGTTCTCGCTTCTTACGCCCGGGTTCCCGGGTTCGATTCCCGGCGGGGTCAGGGATTTTCTCTGCCTCGTGATGGCTGGGTGTTGTGTGCTGTCCTTAGGTTAGTTAGGTTTAAGTAGTTCTAAGTTCTAGGGGACTTATGGCCACAGCAGTTGAGTCCCATAGTGCTCAGAGCCATTTGAACCATTTTTTTTCTTGTAAACTAATACTGTTGAGACGTGTGAAAAAATTCAGATATTAAGAAACAATATGACAGACAGTATTAATACTCACTGAAAATTTAATGGAATGAATGACTAAAGATTATCTCAACAAGTAAGCACATCACTTTGCTATTGAAAGTCAACTGTAATCTAGATTCAAGAGATGAAGACAATGTGAAAGAAGAATAAACAGCAGGTACACTATGTTCTACAGCGGGACTGTAACCCACGGAAGGATTTCAGAGCTGGATAAAGTACAGGGTTGAAGTGAAATAATAACAGTATATTATACGAATGCGTGAATGTTCGAAAAAACAGACGCTGCCCCGAAGCTACAGTGTGACTGAAATTGCGTAAATTGAAGGTGGAGGGAGGAGGGGCGGGGGAGCAAGGAAAATAAAGGGAAGGGAAGGAGACGCCACCTGCATCGGTACTTTTGCAGAATCAGCGGCGACGAATGAAAATGTGTGCCGGACCTGCCGGACCCATATTCTAACCCGGTATCTCAAACTTACTTGGCAGTTGCGTTAACCATGGCACCATCCAGACACAGTCTTCATTGAAATTGCGCGAACTATTTCAGGACGCCTCCCAGCCGCCTCACATCCCCGCCTAACGGCAGCTATCCACAGTCTCCGTCCACGTCCTCTGTGCTCGCCACTTTGAGACACCGGCAGGGAGGCGAACGTAATTGTACATGCACACTACAGGTGGTGGATTCATTGCCACTCGAGTGGAATTAAGTATACGAATGTGTGGTAACTGTTCGAAAGAAAAGACACCACGCATTCATGTAATTGATTCGCCTCGATGGGCGATGAATCCACCACCTTCAGTATGGATGCATATTTATGTACGACGTCCTGTGTGACTCTCAACGAAGGGAGCATGGAGGTCGTGGACGAGGAATGTGGGTAAGTGACAGTGGATGGGAGAGTGGGTCGCCCGGGAGGCGGGTTGAGATAGTCCGCGTAACTGCGTTAGACGCTGTGTACGAATGACGCAGTGGTCAATCCATCTTCCTATTAAGCGGGAGATCACGGGTTCGAAACTCGGCCCGGCACAGGTCACCGCTGATTCCTCATAAAGTTCCGATGGAGCTGACATCGATAGTTCCTTCGCTTTCCTTTCCTTCCTCCCACATCCCCCTTCAATTTACGTAATATCAATAATAATAGTGTTTATTGTAACGACACGTGACCAGAGCAAGAACGTTTTGAAGAATAAGAAGCATATCGGAACGGGGTAGACGCTGATTGATGGTGAGTGGGAATTCTCCAATCTCAAGAAACAGATAATAGTAGCAGTCTATGAAATAAAGAGGTCTACCAGAATTTGCGATCGAACAAACGGAACGGAATCTTAGAGGCACATGCGTCATCTCTTCAAGAATACATGAAGAGTTTCCTTTATTATATAGTCAACGAAATTGCATAAATGTGACAGCATAGGTGGGGTTGGTGGGATCACTCATGGGAAAATTCCTGCAGTAGTGTGTGTTAGAGCTGCACCTTTTTTAGATTGAAGTCAGCTGATAGGTATTCCTGCTTAAGGGAAGTCTCTCTAACAAGGGAATCACTTTTGACAAAGCTTAGGTATCCGAGTAATGAGGGAATTAGTATATTTCATCAAAATATACAAGGTATTAGGGATAAAGTTAGTGAATTGCTTATAGATGTTGACTCTGAAATTATTGGTATATCTGAACACTTCTTAAATAAGGAGATAATTCAGAGGCTTCCTTTACCAGGATACAGGTTGGCTGGCTGCTTTTCGAGGAGCTCTTTGCGGTGTGGGGGAGTAGCCATGTATGTGAAAAACGGCATCGCATTTGAGTCAATTGATGTTTCAAAGTACTGCACTGAAAAGGTGTTTGTATGTTGTGCAGGTGTGGTTAAATTTAACGGAGTTAAACTTGTAACTGTTGTTATTTATAGATCCCCAGACTCCGATTTCACAGCATTTTTGCTAAAGCTAGAGGAGGTTCTTGGTTCACTTTATAGGAAATACAAAAAGTTAGTTATATGTAGTGACTTCAATATTAATTGTATAAGTGATTGTGCAAGGAAGAGGATGCTGGTAGACCTCTTTAATTCATATAATCTTATGCAAACCGTATTCTTTCCAACGAGAGTGCAAGGGAATAGTAGAACAACCATAGACAACATTTTTGTTCATTCCTCATTACTAGAAGGGCATTCTGTTAGAAAAAAGGTGAATGGCCTTTCAGATCATGATGCGCAAATTTTAACTTTAAAAGATTTTTATGCTGCAACTCGTGTTAAATATAGTCATCAGCTGTTCAGGAAAGCTGATCCGGTTGCTGTAGAGACCTTTGTAAACCTTATAAAGGAACAAGAGTGGCAAGATGTTTATAGCGCTGAGACAGTAAACGATAAATATAATGCTTTTCTAAAGACCTTTCTCATGCTCTTTGAAAGTTGCTTTCCGTTACAACGTTTAAAACAGGGTACTAGCACAAACAGGCAGCCTGGGTGGCTGACTAGAGGGATAAGAATATCTTGTAGAACAAAGTGGCAATTATATCAAAACGTTAGAAACAGTCAAAATCTAAATGCAGCAGCCCATTACAAACAGTATTGTAAGGTGCTTAAAAATGTTATTAGGAAGGCAAAAAGTATGTGGTATGCAGATAGAATAGCTAAGTCTCAGGATAAAATTAAAACCATATGGTCAGTCGTAAAGGAAGTTGCTGGTCTGCAGAGACAGGTCGAGGATATAGACTCAGTGCGTAGTGGGAATGTCCGTGTTACTGATAAGTCGCATATATGTACAGTATTTAATAATCACTTTCTGAATATAGCAGGTGAACTAAATAGAAACCTAATTCCAACAGGGAATCATATAGCGCTCTTAGAAAAAAGTGTTCCGAGACTGTTACCTGAAATGCTCCTCCATGATACTGACAAGAGGGAGATTGAGTTAATAATTAAATCACTAAAGACCAAGAACTCTCATGGATATGACGGGGTATCTAGCAGAATACTGAAGTATTGTTCTATGTATGTTAGCCCAGTACTTAGCCATATCTGTCACTTTTCCTTTAGGAGTGGTCGGTTTCCTGATCGATTAAAATACTCGGTAGTGAAGCCACTTTATAAAAAGGGAGACATTGATAATGTTGACAATTTTAGACCTATTTCTATGCCATCGGTGTTTGCTAAAGTTATCGAGAAGGTTGTATATACAAGGTTACTGGAGCATTTAAATTCACGTAATTTGCTGTCAAATGTTCAGTTTGGTTTTAGAAATGGTTTAACAACTGAAAATGCTATATTCTCTTTTCTCTGTGAGGTTTTCGACGGATTAAATAAAAGTTTGCGAACGCTAGGTGTTTTCTTTGATTTAACGAAGGCTTTTGACTGTGTTGACCACAAAATATTACTGCAGAAGTTGGACCATTATGGAGTAAGGGGAGTAGCTTACAATTGGTTCGCCTCTTACTTTAAGAACAGAAAGCAGAGGGTAATTCTCCGCAATATTGAGAGTGGTAGTGATGTTCAGTCCCAATGGGGCACTGTTAAGTGGGGCGTTCCCCAAGGGTCGGTGCTGGGGCCACTGCTGTTTCTTATTTATATAAATGATATGCCTTCTAGTATTACAAGTGATTCAAAAATATTTCTGTTTGCTGATGACACCAGCTTGATAGTGAAGGATCTTGTGTGTAATATTGAAACAGTAACAAATAATTTAGTTCATGAAATAAGTTCGTGGCTTGTGGAAAATAATTTGATGCTAAATCACAGTAAGACTCAGTTTTTACAGATTCTAACTCACAATTCAACAAGAACTGACATTTTAATCAGACAGAATGGGCATGTTATAAGCGAGACGGAACAGTTCAAGTTCCTAGGCGTACGGATAGATAGTAAGCTGTTGTGGAAAGCCCATGTTCAGGATCTTGTTCAGAAACTAAATGCTGCTTTATTTACCATTAGAACAGTATCTGAAATAAGTGACACTTCAACACGAAAAGTAGTCTACTTCGCATATTTTCATACGCTTATGTCGTATGGTATTATTTTTTGGGGTAATTCTTCTGATTCAAAAAAGGTATTTTTGGCTCAAAAACGGGCTGTTCGAGCTATATGTGGTGTAAGTTCGAGAACCTCTTGTCGACCCCTATTCAAAAATCTGGGAATTCTGACATTGCCCTCACAATATATATTTTCTTTAATGTCGTTTGTTGTTAGCAATATTAGCCTATTCCCAAGAGTTAGCAGCTTTCACTCAGTTAATACTAGGCAGAAATCAAATCTGCATGTAGAATGCAGTTCCTTGACTCTTGTGCAGAAAGGAGTGCAGTATTCTGCTGCATCCATTTTCAATAAGCTACCACAAGAACTCAAAAATCTTAGCAGTAGCCCAAACTCTTTTAAGTCTAAACTGAAGAGTTTCCTCATGGCTCACTCCTTCTATTCTGTCGAGGAGCTCCTGGAAGAGCTAAAAAATTAAGCAAATTCCAGTGTTACATTGTTGATTGTCTTCATTTAAACTTATGACTTGTCACCTGAATATGTTTTTTTTTCTATATTTCATTTTATCTGTTTCTAATATCGTGTTATAATTTCATGTATTGACTCGTTCCATGACCATGGAGATTTCTCCTTAATTTGGTCCCACGGAACAATAAATAAATAAATAAATAAATAAATAAATAGTCATGTCCTTGTCGTCTACCTGGTAACAGAGCTTACCCTTTTTATACATTTGTAAGTATTTACTTGGATGAAGTGCTATGAAATGCGATCATTCTCGTTCCAGCAGGAGAAGTATTCGTTACGAAACCGTCAAGAGAATGGGGATGTCCTTCCATAAAACAGTCATGAAATATTCGTAGTAATTTAGCGACGTAGCTAGCGTTGTGTTCATCCAATAGGTTGCAGGGTCGAACGGAACTAATTTTTATTGTCATTTTATGCAAAGTTAAGGTCAGAACTTCTACACAATGCCTCATTATTTATCAGTACTATTATTGATGAAGGACGTGTACAGTATTAGACGGACATGCGAATTACATATGGTAGTCTCTTCGATGTTCTTCGAGAGGAGTAACTCCTGGTCCGATACCCGATTTCATCCTCTCCCTTACTTACTTTCCATGTATAAATACAGGGTGATTCAAAAAGAATACCACAACTTTAGGAATTTAAAACTCTGCAACGACAAAAGGCAGAGCTAAGCACTATCTGTCAGCGAATTAAGGGAGCTATAAAGTTTCATTTAGTTGTACATTTGTTCGCTTGAGGCGCTGTTGACTAGGCGTCAGCGTCAGTTGATGCTAAGATGGCGACCGCTCAACAGAAAGCTTTTTGTGTTATTGAGTACGGCAGAAGTGAATCGACGACAGTTGTTCAGCGTGCATTTCGAACGAAGTATGGTGTTAAACCTCCTGATAGGTGGCGTATTAAACGTTGGTATAAACAGTTTACAGAGAATGGGTGTTTGTGCAAAGGGAAAAGTTCTGGACGGCCGAGAACGAGTGATGAAAATGTAGCACGCATCCAGCAAGCATTTCTTCGCAGCCCAGGAAAATCGACTCGCAGAGCTAGCAGAGAGCTGCAAATTCCACAATCAACTGTATGGAGAGTCCTACGAAAAAGGTTAGTTATGAAACATTATCGTCTGAAATTGGTTCAAGCACTGTCTGCAGCCGATAAGATTAAAAGAATCGATTTCTGTGATTTTATCCTTGCTCAAATGGAAACAGATGAATCTTTCGTTTCAAAGATTGTGTTTAGTGATGAAGCAACTTTCCACACTAACGGGAAAGTCAACCGTCACAATGTCTGTATATGGGACACTGAGAATCCGCGGGAAACAACTCAGTATGAAGGTGACTCGCCTAAGGTGAACGTTGTTTGTGCCATTTCAGCCAATAAAGTTTTTGGTCCCTTTTTCTTCGAAGGTGCTACTGTAACTGGACTACAGTATCTGGAGATGTTAGAGAATTGGCTGTTCCTTCAGCTCGAACAAGAAGCATAACAATTCATATTTCAACAGGATGGAGCGCCACCACATTGGCACTTATCTGTCCGTAACTACCTGAACGTCAACTACCCGAGGCGATGGATCGGCCGCCAGGCAGCCCGTGACAGAGCACTTCATCACTGGCCTCCAAGAAGCCCTGATCTTACCCCCTGCGATTTTTTCTTATGGGGGTATGTTAAGGATATGGTGTTTCGGCCACCTCTCCCAGCCACCATTGATGATTTGAAACGAGAAACAACAGCAGGTATCCAAACTGTTACGCCTGATATGCTACAGAGAGTGTGGAACGAGTTGGAGTATCGGGTTGATATTGCTCGAGTGTCTGGAGGGGGCCATATTGAACATCTCTGAACTTGTTTTTGAGTGAAAAAAAACCATTTTAAATACTCTTTGTAATGATGTATAACAGAAGGTTATATTATGTTTCTTTCATTAAATACACATTTTTAAAGTTGTGGTATTCTTTTTGAATCACCCTGTATAACAAATACTGACCGTATGGTGATGGCTAAACACCCTCGTCAGATATCGAACAAATTTAAGATTCTTATAGAGAGTTTAAGATTAAGCAGTACCCTTACTGGCTTCATAAGGGAATTATAACTGTTCCGTTGCATAAACGTAGGTATAGATCCTCACAAACTTCAGTGTTGAAGAAATTTCAGTTTGATCATTCAAGTTACGTATCACAGACTAGTGAAAAATAGGTGATGGTGGGGTGGCGATTTGGCAAGTGGTGGGAAAGCCCTGCCCACATTTTTCTATGCCATAGCAACTGATATCTATTCTCCCTTCACGTTTTTTGCTTCACGATGACGAAAAGTGAGATTTTACACGTGTTCAAGTATCAGTGTTTAAAAATATTACACTCTAGTTTGCCCTATGTCTTATAATGTATGTCAACATCATTACTCGATACAGCTGTAAGTTAACATACATTCCTTGGCTTGAAATGCCTCAGAAATTTTTGTACGAATTGATAAAAATAATGTTCTGATATCGGAAACACTGTTTCTTATGAAGCTGGCAGCAAGTTGTGTAATACAAATACGGCCGTGAAAGGTGTCTATAGCCAGATAAACTGCAAATTCAGTTATAGTAAAGAAGCATGTAGATAAAGACTCGACAGAGCCTAAAACATAGACACACAGTCTATGTCATCGCTACGTTGCGGACTGGAACTGCCTGAAGAATAGGAATATTGTGAAGATAGACTCGAGATCACGAGACCACAGGCAGCTGGCTTGTAGAGATGCTTAGGCCACATACAGTAATAAAAGGCCTTGAGGAGAGCTACTCTATTCAGTAGTGCCATGAGGAGACTTCCATTGAATTTTGGTTACTCGGAGTTTCACATAGTCCTGAGTTTCCTTGAGAGTTACGCCGAGTTCTGTGTACCTGAAACACCTGTTGAGCTTGTAAGTTCTTTACAGAGTAGAGTCCTACAAGCTGCCAAAGCGAAAAGTCACCCTTCGATTACATCGATCGAGGTAAGCCATTGTCAATCAAAATGTGTCTTTCTCACTTCCTCTCGGAACGCGACAATGGTGGCAAACACTTTTTGATGTCAGATGTGGGGTGGGTCGTGTTTGAGTAATTGAGCAGGTGGACCGAGAAGAATGCTGACGCGAATCAGGGCACCGGAGTAGATGTACGGAAGCTCAGCAGTTTTATGGAAACGCCGAGCGGGTACGTGTCGAGGGGACGATTTCGGGACAGAGGGCTGCTAATGCCGCCTCCACTGCCACCGTGCAATCGTGAGCGAGAGGCTCATCCGACTAGAGGGCCGCGACTGACGCCGCTCCCGCCGAAGTGCAGACCGCGAGCGACGGGTTTGTCTAAGCAGAGGGTAACAGCCGCCAACGCCGCCAACCCCACCGACACCGCCACAGCAGCAACCGCCGCCGCCGCCGCCGCTGCCACCGTCGCCGAAGGTAGACAGCGGGAGAGCAACGCAGCAGCCACCAAGACGACAGGAGTAACGGAAGGTTAATGACCCTGAGTTCACCTGCCGAGTCCAATAGTGTCAGTCCAGACAATGGGCGCCAACTATGAAGCAACAAATTGGTGCCACTGAAGTTCGATATGGATCGCAAACAATTGTCGGAATTTATTAATAACTGTGACGATAATATTTGGTTAGTAGACTGGAAAGCATCTAAGTTTTATAGTAGGACATATCACACGGACAGCCCATAACAAAATATTCGTGATCATACGGAATCCTGGTCCACAGCGCGTGTTATTCTGACCGAGAACTAAAACGAACGTTAGACTGTTATACCTGCACATTCTTTGGCAGTAGGCAAGCACGGATGAAAGTGTGGCTCAATGAAGTGCGCGAACAAATACAATGCAATTCCATCCCCGTTGTTGTTGTTGTTGTGGTTTTCAGTCCTGAGACTGGTTTCATGGACCTCTCCATGCTACTCTATCCTGCGCAAGCTTCTTCATCTCCCAGTACCTACTGCAGCCTACATCCTTCTGAATATGCTTAGTGTATTCATCTCTTGGTCTCCCTCTACGATTTTTACCCTCCACACTGCCCTCAAATACTAAATTGATGATCCCGTGATGCCTCAGAACATGTCCTACCAACCGGTCCCTTCTTCTAGTCAAGTTGTGCCACAAACTCCTCTCCAGTTCCATTCAGTACCTCATTAGTTATGTGATCTAACCACCTCATCTTCAGCATTCTTCTGTAGCTCCACATTTCGGAAGCGTCTATTATCTTCTTGTCTAATCTATTTATCGTCTGTGTTTCACTTCCATTCATGGCTACACTCCATACAAATACTTTCAGAAATGACTTCCTGGCACTTAAATCTATACTCGATGTAAACAAATTCCTCTTCTTCAGAAACGTTTTCCTTGCCATTGGCAGTCTACATTTTATATCCTCACTACTTCCACCATCATCAGTTATTTTGCTCCCCAAATAGCAAAACTCCTTTACTACTTTAAGTGTCTCATTTCCTAATCTAATTCCCTCGCCATCACCCGACTTAATTCGACTACATTTCTGTAAGCAACGAAAAGAGTAATTAACGAAGAAGGTGTCTCAGGAAGTAACGCATTGATTGGAAAACTCGGACGGGCGTTTTCTTTCATGTATGGACCGAATAAAGAGGATTGTTAGACCTCAAGGGGAACTCCTAACACTGTCTGAAGGTAACGATTTAGCGTCAATTGAAAAGTGTGCCATAGTTTCGGATAGGGAAAAATTTAAGGGGTCAGACAGCTCAAGACAAGGCCGTGGATCTGGTGCAAATTGCTACCATTACGATCGGAAAGATCACTTGGCGTGTGAGTGTAAACGAAAATACCAAGTCCGACAAATTAATCAGACTTAGAAGAAGTTGCCTATAAAAGAGATAGAAGCTCGTCACTTCAGCGATAGCGGTTGCAAGTTGCAGTGTCTGCCTCCAGTAAGTTGCAGTCATTGCAACCTGACGGAAGACACTCCCCCATGCACCCAAGCGAAACCAGTGATATGTTTTACATGTCATCGCTCGGGCCACTACGCTAGGAGAGCCGATAGCTAAATATCATCCGTAAGAAGAACGCTCAGAGGAAAGAACGTAAGGCGTAATGGTAACGCAAAGCGTAAGGACGACTTCACCAGCAAAACTGATTTTATTCAATTGAACTGCAGTGATTCACGTAACTCTCAGGTGAAGTTGCTCAAAACTAGTGGTGCGCATGTGAGCTTAATGAAGGAGGAAGGGCTGATGCAAGGGAAACACAGATTTAAGGAGTATTGTACATTCCTCAGGAAACAGAATGAGTACAGAGTTTTCAGATAGGGGGAAGTATAGATTTACCCTTAGATGGTTTAGTTGGCAGAGATTTTCTGGACAAACACCGCCTAACTATTGATCATACAGGCAGCTTAAAATATTGGACGAATGGATCGAGTTGCAAGAGGCGGAAAACTATGCAACAATGGCCAAATTGGATATGACGCCAAGCAGAAGCACCGAAACAGGACACACAAGATGCGAAACGAGGATCAAGAGATCGAGAGTTAACAAAAGAGCATTGCGAAGAATTACAAGGCCTCAGAGGTACGCAAACTCGGGAGACGTAACGCAGAAACCGACAGCAGCGCACACAGTAAAGAGGAGTTTACCCAGTCTATTAAACGCAAGCGGGAGGAGAGAGGAGAGAGAGAGAGAAAGTAGAGGAAGTCCCAGACAGAGGCAACCGGCAGCGATTAGCACAAGCAGCACTTGACCAGTCAAAGTCCATCACAGTCGCATAAAAATGATTATCGCGATAAAGGATTTCGCTAGAAAGACGTGTCAGCAGGTCGCCTAAATTATATGGTAGTCCATAGGAAAGGCGCCAGCAGCAGTGGCTACAACAGGTGAAACGAAAACGCAGATAGGAGCACGAGTGGCAAGGTTTGTGAAGGCACGCCTATCAAAACTAACAAGGACTGAAGCTTTTATTCCGAGGCAAGAGATATGAGTGGGTGTATTCATCCCAGATGAAAAGTGACAGTGAAAGATCGGACACGTGTTACTAGCGTGATTAACACTCGCGAGGCCAAAGTGCGACTGTCAATGCCAAGGTACTTTTAGGACATGTGCCTCCACCAGACGAATGTAAAGCTAGACACATAAGAAAAGAAACACCCGCTGTAAATAAGTCCAGAAAGAGCCTTTTACTAGAGCGTATGGAAGCAGAGTATTTGAACGAATAGGAAAAACAGTCAGTTTAACAGTCACCTATGTCACATTCACAGGGTGGTCGACTGAAGGGTGCGACAGCAGTGAAGCCGAAGGTACGATTATCAGTCAACGGCCGTACCGGGTTCTGCACGCCCAGCAGGGAGCACTGAACAACGAGACCGACAGCATTTTAGAGGATGGAATAATATTACCCAGTAAGAGCGCCTGGAACATCCCATTAATAATGCTGAGAAAGAAATTAGATGCTAGTGGCCAACATAAGTGGGGAGCCTCTGCATATCCACCTTTTCACAGTAGGTTGCGGGACCTCGGCTGTTGAGTACAGAATGTCAAATCAAACACGCGTGTGTTATTTGACATTCTCTGTTCGGAGAGTGGTAGCAGATTACCGAAAGCTAAACATAACCTAATCTCTTCCCTGCATAGACGAAATATTAGACAGCTTAGGGAAAGAAAAATAGTTTTCTACATTATACTTAGCTAAGGGATACTACCATGTGATGCCAGACGAAAAAGATCGAGAGAAAACATCATTTAACACGCCCAGAGGACATTTTGAATACAATAAGATTCCCATGAGGTTGAAATCTGCATGTAACACGTTGCAAAGATTGATGAACACCGTGCTGACAGGAATACAGGGTAACCAACTTTCTCGCTTGAGGAACATACGCCCGACTAGAAGCATTATTTGAATGGCTGAAACAAAACATTCTAATGCTCCAAGTTGTGGTGTGCGTACTGTAAGTCATTCGGTACACACACGATCAGATTATTTGACTTGTCGCTCTAACGAAGTAGGCGAGTGTCAGCAATATGTCTCGTGGTCTTATCGTGGCGTGTTTATCTTCTGCCGTTAGGTCAGACGATAGAAATGCCACTTGCACGCTTAGGGTAGCAGATTGACGGTGACCAACTTTAAACAGAACTTGATTAACTTTCACACACATTTATTAAAATAATAAAAAAATATAGACATCACGTAACTTGATTCTGGATGCTGTTTACAACTGGCAATCTGAAATTCCTTGGGTTTTGGTACGTTAATCTTATTCTCACATATCTCTGATACTTGACAAAGTGACTATAAATTTCTCTTCATGGCTATGTACAGAAATATGATCATCTTATTAGGCACAGACTGAAACTTGACTATAGAATGGTGCAGACTAATGCAGACTGATGCAGACTGACTAACCGGAGGTCTGTACACTCGTTGTAATACCTCGCGCGTTCAGGTATCACTGCGCGGGTGTGATCCGCGAGGAGAAAAGGTCCTACGTTAGCAGCAATCTCATTGGCTGCGTTACATATTAATACGCGGATCGGCGGAAGCAGAATTTGGTCCATCTCTAAGACAGCGCCATCTCGTAGTGCGGAGACAGACGAGCGCTGCGCCTGCGCTGTTGTGCTTAGCGGGGCGCGCTCTATTGGGAAAGTTATGTACGCGCTGACTACGCGGAACTATGTACACAACACAGGTACATAAGTGCAAATTTTTGAGAAAGGAAACTACGTTTTTAGATCATTTATTGACGGCCAGGAGCTTAAGCTGGATCCGTCCAAAGTGGAAGCCATCATGAAATATCCACAACCACAAACGACTACTCAATAGAAAGCGCAGTTAGGCCTCGTCGAGTACTACAGGTGATTTTTGAGCAACTTAGAAAGGCGGCGGAACCCTTGTATGAATTCTTGAG
Organism: Schistocerca nitens; assembly: GCF_023898315.1. Lineage (NCBI taxonomy): Eukaryota > Metazoa > Arthropoda > Insecta > Orthoptera > Acrididae > Schistocerca > Schistocerca nitens. Next base: position 290,328,857 of record NC_064614.1, on the reverse strand, counting down.
AAAGAGAGTTCCGTTTATCCGGAGGATTCAACAGGAGGAAGCATTTCAACAGTTAAAAGAGAATGTAAGCAGGCCACCCACTTTACATTACCCATTTTGAACAGGAGTTTATAGTAACCACAGATGCCATCCAGAGTGCTATTGGTTCGGATCTGAGTAGCCCTTGTATCCCGAATGCTTGACGAAGTGGAATAAAATTACACCCAGGTAGAGCAGAAACTGCTCGCAAGTGTGCGGCCTGTGAAATATTTTCGAACTTAGCTCTTTGGAACTCCCTTCAAAATTTTGACGGATCACAAGTCATTCATTGTGTTAGGCAGTATTTCAGACTCGTCTTCCCATCTGATGAAATTCAGGTTAAAATCAGAGGAATACAATTAGCAGATTTTATGTAGGGAAGGAAAATAAAATGCAGTGGCAGAAGCATTCTCTGTACTAATATCCGAACTGTATGATATTATTGTCGATGTTCGTGTAGCACAAGAAATAATTAAGATGACTTATTCTGAATACCAACGGTACATGCAGTTGTAAATGCAGAATACTCAAGTCTACTTACACATAATGATGTTCTCTGATATGGAAAGTTGCTAGTTAGAAAGTGCAACACCATTAAAGCCACCTTATGGACCTTTGCTGTTTTCAATAGAAAGGAATCTTTTCTTGGGCGCCTTGGCCCCAGACACTTTAGTTTTATGAGAACTTGTCGGTATTAGAATATTATGTTTCACGCTCCTTTCGCAGACGCGCAGTGCCGCTCTGAAACACGAAGCCGAAATGCTGTGTTAAAGTGCACCAAATTCTTGACGGTTACGTAAAAGGCTTTGATTGTTGTGCGCGTAATGTTAATTTCTTTTCAACTGCGAGTTTAAAAGCCGGCCGCGATGGTCTAGCGGTTCTAGGCGCTCAGTCCGGAACCGCGCGACTGCTACGGTCGCAGGTTCGAATCCTGCCTCGGGCATGGATGTGTGTGATGTCCTTCGGTTAGTTAGGTTTAAGTAGTTCTAAGTTCTAGGGGACTGATGACCACAGATGTTAAGTCCCATAATACTCAGAGCCCTTTGAACCATTTTTTTTGCGAGTTTAAGCAGTCCAGCATGTTTGTGTTTAACGTATTAGACATGAAATGGAGCAAAGTTAAATTTCGCGCACATTAAAACCCGACCAGCTTCATTGTTCTGTTAATGAGAAGAGACTCTGGGCTTTCTGTGAGGTTCGCATTGAAATCTTGTTATAGAACAGATTAAAATCCTTTGAAAGCTATTTTCTATTTACATCTGAATTACAATTTTTTTATGCAGTGAACTGTGACGACCTGATCCGTGCTGACTGGTCCACGCTAACACAAAAACTGTTTCTGCAATGAAATATTAATTCACTATTAGGTGAAACACTTAAGCAGATAGTTCTCAGCGAGTGAGTTCCTATTTTTAAGCCGTGTGGTGTAATGAAGAACTTAAAATTATTTCCTCACTCGTAATGGCGTCTTTGAAACACCATCAGCTCAGAATATGAAAACTGCAAATTATTCAGTAATAATTATGGGATGCCTTTACCTACACTATTGAAGGGAAAACACAAGTTCATACATTTATGGAATTAATTATTATTATCATAAGAATGCTTTTTCTTACAGTATTAGTAAAAAACACATACCACTCTCATCACGAATCAATAATGGCATCCTTTTACAATCAAGAACAAAGCGAAGAGTAGTTAGTTTTTTCTCTTTTTTCCTCGTTAGAGGAGTGTGTATTCATTTTTATCTTTGTTCACAGATTATCCTTGAAATACATAGTTTTCGTATTAATAGTAATTTTCAGTCTTATTTTTCTATATTACACTCCTGGAAATGGAAAAAAGAACACATTGACACCGGTGTGTCAGACCCACCATACTTGCTCCGGACACTGCGAGAGGGCTGTACAAGCAATGATCACACGCACGGCACAGCGGACACACCAGGAACCGCGGTGTTGGGTGTCGAATGGCGCTAGCTGCGCAGCATTTGTGCACCGCCGCCGTCAGTGTCAGCCAGTTTGCCGTGGCATACGGAGCTCCATCGCAGTCTTTAACACTGGTAGCATGCCGCGACAGCGTGGACGTGAACCGTATGTGCAGTTGACGGACTTTGAGCGAGGGCGTATAGTGGGCATGCGGGAGGCCGGGTGGACGTACCGCCGAATTGCTCAACACGTGGGGCGTGAGGTCTCCACAGTACATCGATGTTGTCGCCAGTGGTCGGCGGAAAGTGCACGTGCCCGTCGACCTGGGACCGGACCGCAGCGACGCACGGATGCACGCCAAGACCGTAGGATCCTACGCAGTGCCGTAGGGGACCGCACCGCCACTTCCCAGCAAATTAGGGACACTGTTGCTCCTGGGGTATCGGCGAGGACCATTCGCAACCGTCTCCATGAAGCTGGGCTACGGTCCCGCACACCGTTAGGCCGTCTTCCGCTCACGCCCCAACATCGTGCAGCCCGCCTCCAGTGGTGTCGCGACAGGCGTGAATGGAGGGACGAATGGAGACGTGTCGTCTTCAGCGATGAGAGTCGCTTCTGCCTTGGTGCCAATGATGGTCGTATGCGTATTTGGCGCCGTGCAGGTGAGCGCCACAATCAGGACTGCATACGACCGAGGCACACAGGGCCAACACCCGGCATCATGGTGTGGGAAGCGATCTCCTACACTGGCCGTACACCACTGGTGATCGTCGAGGGGACACTGAATAGTGCACGGTACATCCAAACCGTCATCGAACCCATCGTTCTACCATTGCTAGACCGGCAAGGGAACTTGCTGTTCCAACAGGACAATGCACGTCCGCATGTATCCCGTGCCACCCAACGTGCTCTAGAAGGTGTAAGTCAACTACCCTGGCCAGCAAGATCTCCGGATCTGTCGCCTATTGAGCATGTTTGGGACTGGATGAAGCGTCGTCTCACGCGGTCTGCACGTCCAGCACGAACGCTGGTCCAACTGAGGCGCCAGGTGGAAATGGCATGGCAAGCCGTTCCACAGGACTACGTCCAGCATCTCTACGATCGTCTCCATGGGAGAATAGCAGCCTGCATTGCTGCGAAAGGTGGATATACACTGTACTAGTACCGACATTGTGCATGCTCTGTTGCCTGTGTCTATGTGCCTGTGGTTCTGTCAGTGTGATCATGTGATGTATCTGACCCCAGGAATGTGTCAATAAAGTTTCCCCTTCCTGGGACAATGAATTCACGGTGTTCTTATTTCAATTTCCAGGAGTGTATTTTGTAATATTTCACTGAATTAATCATAACACATCGTCTTTATGGCTTTTATCAATATTTTCGTTATTACGACTGTTTTTATATCAAATGTGATTTGAGACTTTCTCGGCGTATTCCATTCGTGAAATCTTCTCGGGTGATCAGCCGAGTAAAGGCGTCGTCTTCTCGCAACGTTTCGAAGGGTTTCGTACCCATCATCTTCAAGCGAAGATCTTCGCTTGAAGATGATGGGCACGAAACCCTTCGAAACGTTGCGAGAAGACGACGCCTTTACTCGGCTGATCACCCGAGAAGATTTCACGAATGTTTTTATATCGTCGCACTAGTTTCGTAAATTTTCACGATAACGTCAGGGGGATGGCACATATCTCGTATTAGGAATGTGCGTGAAGTAACAATTAAGCCAGAGAGGAGAGTAACAGGGAACGCCGTGAGTGGGGAAGATAGCACTGTAAACACGGGCAGTACAACTGATGCAGTCACCAAGGCCGCACACCGCGAAAATCTGCAGGTAACACGAAGAGACAGCATGGCACTTCGCGCGGCCTGAGAGCCACCGGGAGAGCAGTCTAAGTAAACGACGCCGACTTGAGTAACGAAGAGAAATTAGCCATTATGAGCCCGTCCGGTTAGCCATGCTGTTGAACGCACTGCTTCCCGGGCGGGAAGGCGGTTTAGTGTCGAGGTTCGGTGTGCCGACCAACCAGTCTGTAGATGGTTTTTAAGGCGGTCTTCCATCTGCCTCGGCGGATGCGGGCTGGTTCCCCTTATTCCGCCTCAGTTACACTACGTCGGCGATTGCTGCGCAAACACTTTCTCCACGTACGCGTACCCCATAATTACTCTACCGCGCAAACACTGGGGCTACACTCGTCTGGTGTGAGACGTTCCCTGATGGGGGGGAGGGGGTGGGGGTCCACTAGGGCCGAACCACACAACAACCCTGGACTTGGTGTGGGGCGGCGGTTAGGTGAGTGAGCTGCTGTAGCCTGCTGTGGGGTTGTGAACCACTGAGGGCTAAGGCGACGACGAAGTCACTACGTCGTTTCTAGGTCCCCAGTTCCATACAATACAATACAATAGTTGGTTTGAGGCAACTGCACTTGTCTCCGATGGGAGGACATCAGGGAATGCGTGGAACGTACGAAAGGATAAAACATTATTTCAGCTGGCCGTGAATGAAGAATGAAGACCGACATAGAGAAGTTTATTCGCGAATGCGAGAGTTGCCTTAAAAGTAAGATTATCAAAGTTACAACGCAGCAGCCGTTAGAGATAACGCCTAACACCAGAATTTGTAATTGGGAGGTGCGATGTAGACGTAGTCTGACTGCTACCGCAATCTCATGCCGGGTACAAATACATTTTGACTTTCCAAGATTCACTGACGAAATTCGTAGTGGCAGAGCCAGTTGACAGACAGGGTACAGAGACCATCACCCGGAAGTTGATAGAGCACACTATACTGGAATTCTGTAGACCAATGCCGCTGCTGAGCGAAATGGGTAGTAAATGAAGCGTGCGTGCAAACAATTAACGGTAGAGAAGCTGCAGACTACCAATTATCACCCTCAAACAAACGGTGCATAGGAAAGAAAGCATAGAACCTTAACGCTAATGCTGAGACATTTTGTCGACAGAGATCAGTCAATATAGCATATGTGGGTGCCTCCTGCCTTCTCCGTGTACAAAACGACAGCCCATAGCACCGTTTGAACTATTCTCCTGACGAAAGTGCAGTCTACCATGCTTGTAGCAAAAGATGCCGGCGAAAGTTATCTATAAATACATGATTATGTCAGTGAGACACGCCAGAGAACGCGATTGTTACACCAAGAGATCAGAGCCGCCACGCAGAAGAGCAAGGAAAGGAATAAAGTTCGGTACGACAGAAAGCAACATCCCAAGAATTTTAAGGTGAACGGTCGTGTGCTGTTATACGATGAGAGTGGAGAGGACCCTATAACGTAGTCGCCGTGGATAGACCTAATTTGATAATTAGATAAAAGGACAGAAATATACAAAGAAACATGCAGACTTGTTGAAAGACTTCTTTTAATTGCAGAAGGCAAGAGTACGAGACATATGAGGATTGCTGATCGTCAGCAGTGAACGGAGACGCCGCGGACATACAATTACAAGATTCCAGTCAGTTCCAGAGATTTAGTACGACAATCACGAAATGGTTAGTCTGTACAGTAATACCTGGCGTGTAGTAAGTTATTTTAATTTGAAAAATTTGGACGATAAGTTTGACAAAATCCGCCAAGCGGCGAACCAAGCTGTGTCGCACTGCATAACGAGGTTACATAAGTTGGTTCAAATGGCTCTGAGCACTATGAGACTTAACTTCTGAAGTCATCAGTCCCCTAGAACTTACAACTACTAAAACCTAACTGACCTAAAGACATCACACACATCCATGCCCGAGGCATGATTCGAACCTGCGACCGTAGCGGTCATGTGGTTCCAGACTGTAGCGCCTAGAACCACTCGGCCACTCCAACCGGCGGTTACGTAGGCAAAGCTGGTAAAATTTGAATGCGAAAATGCACAGCAAGTCGTAACACGGCACTTACAGAAGATAGGTAGCGCTTAAGAACTGATACAGCTGTTAGCTACACATGAGGTCGTCAGACAGAAAAAAAGGGGTATTGATATTTTATCAGGAAAGCTAGTGGTGTTTACTTTGGCGCGCTAGATGAGGATGTTGTGTCAGTTTTCAAAGCGAAGATAGATGTTCCGGAGGAACAGCAACGAGAATTATTAAGGTTATCAAAGGACCAAGTGACAATAGGCCTCCCTGATGAGTTTTAATCCGATGATCAACGTGTTTACGAGAAACGAAAAGATAATCGCTGACGGAATTCAGAAGTTAAGTAAAAAGTGGAAGAGTATGAAAATAGTATGTGGAAGATTATGAAAAAAGTTACAGCACGTGTTAATTCTGATAACGGTAAGAAAACAGTTGCAGCAATTAATGACCATGTTCAGTGAATTAGAAAGATAAAGGATTTGCTGATTACGGCAATAGTGGATGCATAGAGACTCACTTAATAAATCCGGTACAAGTAGTAAGGAACTTAGAGTCAATAAAATGGGATATGAAAGACAAAATATTTCCAGCTGAACTCACTTTAGACCAGGGTAGCCAATTTCTGCGTATTATTAGCCAGAAATCCTTTATGTTCCAAATGTACCACTAGTAGATAGGAGCGAGTATAATATATATAAAGGTATGGCCATTACCAGCAGAAGTCGATGCAACTAAGAGAATATTTACATATATTGCTCCAGAAACCGAATTTTTAGTAATTGGTGAAGCCAGTGGCGGTATGCGCAAATGTGTCTTGAACAGTTAATGTGTAAGTGTGTTAAGGTTAAACATCAGGTATGTTAACAAAATTTTGTGCTCCTGTCCACATATGATAATGAAAGGAGCGAAGTAAGAATGTTGTAAGCAGTTAAAGAGGTACTTACAGACTGCAATACTGTGTTGAACGAAAGTTTCCGGTCGCAGATAAGGGACAGCGAAATGTTGTTCGTAGCTCTCAAAATCGAGGGGTTAACATTTCTATGTAAGCAGTTACCACCGATGATACCATAGTATGCGGTATGGACAAGTTCACATTTTTTCGAAAATGCAATCGTTATGGAGCTCAGATCATGTTACAATCAGAACATGTAATACATACTAATATCAGACTGTAGATATATCAAATGTTTTAAGTATATAAACATACTGTTATCTTACAGAAAATGAGATGCCGACAAGAGTAGAAATACTTTTAATGTCATCTTTACGCATGTAGTTCGCCAGCAGGATAACTTAAAATCCGCTAGACATGAGATTGAGGAAATACAAGGAGAAACAATCAACAAAGGATGGTCGATGAACGAGTATTCCACATAGGGATACTGAAGATCCGCTATTTTATTTATATTAATAATCTAGTATTGCTTATGTGCTGATTGTGAATTTGTAGAGCGTTTGGTATCAAACTGTCCCACGTACCGAGTGCAGACTACCCTAGCTCTCCAAACTGATGTAAACGATTAAGAAAGCTGAACACTTACGAATTAAGGTCAACAAAATATCTCCTTTAGCGTACCGAAGACTAGAGAGGGCTACCAGTCCTCTACCAAGCATAACTGGAGACATTAAATCCTACTGTTCAATACCAGACCTCCTAAAATACACACTGATTAAGGATGAATTCCCAGAAAGTTGTGAATAACAAAGTTAAAGTCATTTTTACCTGTTGAAAATGAAGAAGATACCAACTGTAATTTTTTGATGTTTGGTCAAATATAAAAATGTGAAATGAAGGTAATGTTGTATAGATCTGTTGAATATGAAAAGTGATTCCACTCTTAATTCTATCAGTTGTGGTCAAATATAAAAGTGTAAAAGGCAGGTAATGTTGTGTATGTGTGTTTAAAATGAAAAACGATAACAGACATAATGCCGTGTTCAGATGTAAACATCAGTGTAACGTTGTATAATCCTATTGAACATGAAGAAGGATAACAGTTATAATATTATGAGTTGTATGTAAAACTGTAAAAATGAGTGTAATATTATATAATCTTGTAATCAACATAGATGCCAATCGTGATATTGTGAATGGGTTCGAGGAAGTGTTGGTACAATCGCCTGCTCACACACCGTCAGCCTGCCGCCGTACTACACACAAGCAATGTACACACAGGACGCGGACTGTAGCCAGCGAGTGAGTCAGGTCCATATCGAGCGCGAGACCGCAGTGTAAGTGCCTCGTGATTTGACCTAGTATGGTAATGTTCCCACACAGGCTCACTATGTACGTCAGAGAGAATATTCCAGAAACTTGGGGAACGCTATAACGAGGGGATCCGCCCTAAAACGCCTGAGCCGCTACCCCTGTTCGGTCGTCTCCAGGCTGTGGACTTAGAATAACTGGGGGACCGTCTGAAGGACAGCAGTATTCAGAAGATAGACTAGGGATCGCGAGATCACAAGCAGCTCATTAGTAGACCTGCGTAGGTCGCATACAGTAATAACAGGCCTTCCGTTAGAGCATCTCTAGTCTGTAGTTTGTTTCCTCCAGGGTCACGCCGTGTTCTATGGCCCTGAAACCCCGGTTAGCTTGTAGGTTCTTTACAGGGTGGAGACCAGCGAGCTGCCCACGCGAAAGGTCGCGCTTCGACTGCATCGATCGAGGTAGGCCATTGTGAATTAAAACGTTTCCTCACTCTCTCTCGGGACACGACATATTACAAAATTACATGTCGATCATGTGATCCCGTGGATGTGGGGCAGACAGGTCGTGACTTTAGACTAAATTTAGAGAGCATAATATAATAAGAACGAAACCGCCTTTGATGTCATTTAGCTAACGAGAACCATTCCCTAAGACCAACTGAAAGTACGATTTCGGTCTTGCACTCTTGAGTCGAAAGGTGTAGCTTTAGATCAACTTAAAGAACTCGAAATTTACAATCATCGTATGAATAATCCACTCAAGGCACTTAAGAGCAAATCATCTCTAATCGTAAATGGTTCTCTCACATTTATAGCGATAAATATGATATATAATCGTGTTTTTGCTCTCCGTTGTTTCATAATCTTGCATTTCTCGTTTGCCTGCTTGTCAAAATATTATTTTTAACTACTCTTTCCATCAAATCCTTTCCCAAAACCCCTACTCCTTCACATTTTATCTTCCTATTTACTATTTATGTGTGTGTTCATAACTACTTGTAGTTATATTTAAGGCTTTCTGTTTAACTCTTGGCCAATGTCCTCTGACCCTTCTAACTCTTTTTCCCTCTGTTACTCGTAAAAATTAGCCATTTTCTGTCCTGGTTGTTACGCTGTGCAGCTACACGGCGCTTATTCATTCATACACTTTTCATTTCCTTATTTTTTTGTGCTACATTTCGGCACTAAAAGTTTAATTCTTTTTAACTATTTACGCCATGTAGTGCATGTAGCTATATTAGGACATATTCGCTCATATCTACACTAGTTTTCATTTCGAACAGGCACAGAATTACGCTGTTTAGGTTATTTGTTTTGCGCTCGTCATCTGTAAGTCATGCTTATTTTTTACTCCGATTGCTGTTATTTTTCAGTGTTTTATATTTCTACATACTAATTAAAATTTTGTCACTATTTAGCATTACACTTTTTCCGTATGGTGAGAGCGTCCTCAAAAATAACACACTGCCCTTTTATGAAGATTCCTAACCTAGTTTACAAACATTCAAATCACCTGATCTGTGCTTCGTAGATGGAAAAGCCAAGTTTGCTGTAATTGAAGGGGAAACTGTAGAATACTAGCAATACACTTTCAGAAATTTCGAAACTGTGCAGAACCAAAAGAGAAAATCCCAAAGCAAGTTCCATAGCATAAATCTGAAGATTCATAACTGCAAAACGTTTAGGAAATTCTGAAAATTAATGAGGAACTAGAAACCACAAAGGTAGGGTGGAAAACCAGTTTCCTTTAAAAATGTAGAAAATGCAGAAGTTGGAGCTGTCAAGAAACTAAGAGGAACTGAAAAAATATGGAAAACTGAGCAATACCAGAAGATCAGAAAATAGCAAAAAAAGGGAGATAAAACAGGTTTTAGTGACGTATAAAATCCTTCCAAAAACCTTTAAAACTAGATCAGAAGATCGCATGGTGAAACATTTAAGAGAATACCAGGAAGTGGTTTGGAGAGGAAGATGATATGTCGGAGAGGTGATAAACCTAAAGCTCTTAATTAGCTATAAGAAGTGTGGAGCACGAAATCTTTATAATGCTTTGTTGACTTTAAAAAATCCTTGGGTTTCGTCTGTAGAGATACAATATTCAGTATGCAAGAAGAATATAGAGCTGACTATAAAAGAATGGCAATCATTAAACAGATTATAACTAATACAGTTGTTAAAGTTAAATTTTTAGGTGAAATTAAAACTGGCATGAGACAGGAGGATGTACTGCCTCAATTATTTTTCTCGTGAGTGTTGGGAAAAGTAGTATGAGAATAAAGAAAAACAACAGAAGAAGAGTAAAATAATTTAGCAATCTGAGAACTTACAAGATGCAACAAGTAAGTTGAACTTTCTCCAAGAGCTAGCTGAAAAAACTGTATTTGAGAAAACTGATGCACCGAGTCACCAGATTATATGAAATTAAAATTTTTTAAAATCAAGGAAGTTTCATAATTTACATACTTTGGAGAATAACACTGTCTAACAGCTCACTCCAGTCAGATCTAGTTAATTTTGAGGTGATATAAACTAATATGAAAAAGAAAAATTTTTATTGGCTCTAGTTTCTGCGATTTACAGTAGGTAGAACTGTTCTATTTTAATGGATTAAGGGAAAACGGTACGTTTTAATTACATATGTCCACAACACTGAAATTTTACTTTACATTTTTTAATGGTAGTTACTTTCTAAGATTTCTAAATTGATGGAAGATTACATAGCAGTTGATTAGGTCTAAAGAAAATAATGTGATGGCTTTATGAGATCGTTACCTGTTGCCTTGTCTCTTGCGAGTGATTTCCGGAGATTCCCTACATACAGACTAGCAGTAATCCGTCAGTATTACTTCGTTCCAGTGGCCTTGAAATCTTTGTTCCATTACGGAAACATCTCAATGAACTACTTCTCCGTGTTTATCAGTGGCAACTCCACAACTAGGTTGATCATCTTTTTCGTCAAAATCAGATTCATCGTAAGTGACAGGCTTAGTGGATTCTTCTTCCGTACTGTCTTCATTTTCTACCTCAGGCTCATAATTTTAGATTTAAAATAGAAAATGGTAAGCTATCTGAACGTGGACTAGGTCGAATATCTGATGGAAGATTATCGTAGTGAACTATTTTGCTTTTCTTCCATTTACAATCCTGACTTTATTGGTGGAGGCAAGCAAGGAATCATCTGTATGGTTTGTGTGCCCCATACAAATTGTGGGAACAGCAAAAGCCACATACTGTTTTAGATTTCTCAATTATTCTCTCAATATAAACAAAAAAGGGGAACAACATTGCGAAATTGCAGTATGCGGGTGAATTATTCGTCCACCTAGGCCTGGTATTGAGGATAAATGAATATTTCGACTAAGAGCGCGTCGCCGGAAACGGGTAAATTCCAGAACTGGGAATTCGGACAGCTGATGCTCGCATTGCCTTTGTGCAGAATATGCTCCAGGAGACACAATTAAAGATGACCAAGTTACAGCTCTTTGAGATTCGACATCAACTATTAATACAAATCTGAATAAATTTACGATCTCAGATAAATGAAGTGCATATAATGACACCACACTATTCCAATATTTTTAAAACTACAGGAGTAAATATTTTACAGTGAATAGACATTTCTACAACGAACCTCTAAACTGACAACCTTTAAACGTTTAATGCGGTTTCAAAAGACGTTATCTCAGATGAAAGCATTGCACTATAGCTATCATCCCTGAAAGCTTCCTACCTGTAGCTATTTTACTTACTGATTTACGACGTCTTTGACATCGTTTTCTCCACGCAAAAGTTAGTCAGAACTTCGTATTCTCCACATTTACGCAACAAATGAACACAATGAAGGTACCTCGCATTTATCGTGTTTTAGTAATGAGTTACTACTACCCAGTAACTTTATTTAAATGTTGGTTGCAAGTGCCAGTAACTGGGGATAGACATTTTAAATGTTACCATTCTTGGCATCATGAGTGTTTGAGATGCCCTCTCTTGAATGAACGTCATTCAGTATAATACTCTGTGGTTTGGAAGAATTACAGACATTAGAATAGAACATAGAACACTTGTTATTAAATTATTCATTTATCTTTTACTTTATATATCTGTGTATTTTATTAATTTGCAGTTTCAGCCAGTACAGAGACTATTTTACTGCAGGATCACAGCTACAGATTACTATTTGCACCGAAGTATCTGCAGGACATGAAGCAGACATGCGCGGCTCGACTCTATGACACTTCGAGCTTTTCTTTTTAAACAGATACGCGCGTTGCCCAAGTACCTAAAGCACGAGTAACTTCTGGCAAAGACGCAACTGGTTTGCTCGTATGGACTGCTGTTTGTAAGAGCAGCTACGTCAAGCAGAAACCTTTACGTACCGTTGCAACATCCAAGCGGATTTGTACCCTCATACTTTCGGAGGAACAGATCAACTACAGACCAAATATTCATCCTACGTCAAATTTTGGAGAAGAAATGGGAATACAATAAACCAGTTCATAATCTTTCCAAAGATTTTACAGAAGCATATGATTCAGTATTGCAATCAAAATTGTACAGAATTCTTTTGGAACTTGGAATACCAAAGAAGTATGTTAGACTTATAGAAGCGAGTTTGAAAAACACAAAAGGTAGAGTACGCGTGGGGAAATTGGAGTCAGATGAATTTGTAATAAAGAACGGACTTAAGCAGGGAGATGCCCTGTCTCCACTACGTTTTAATTTAGTCCTAGAATATATTGTTCGAAAGGCAGCAGATAATCCAGAGGGTGTGGAGTTAAATGGAAATATTAAGCTATTAGGTTATGCAAATGTTCTAAACATCATTAGCGATAGGAAAGAATCTGTAACAGGAAGTGCGAATGCGTTAATCAAGGCTAGTGAAGATTTAGGTCTAAGGATAAGTGAAGACAAAACTAAATACCTGGTTACTACTAGAATGCCAACAGCAGTAGATCAGGAAATGTTAAGAGTTGGAGACATGTAGTTTGATAAAGTGAACACATTTAAGTATCTAGGCATGGACATCACTTCGAGAAATGAGATTGAATCCGAACTGAAGAAGAGATTAGGGACGGGAAATGCGTGCTACTTCTCACTGAATAGATTACTTTCATCATGGATATTGTCTGGGAATTTAAAGATTACAATATACAAAACTATTATTCCACCAGTTATGCTATATGGGTGTGAGACTTGGTCTCTCACTGTGCAAGATGAAAAGCTGTTTCGAGTATTTGAAAACAAAATTTTGAGGAAAATTTTCGGAGCAAAAAGGGATGACATTATCGGAGAGTGGCGAAAACTGCATAACGAAGAGGTTCACGAACTCTATTCAAGCCCTGACATAATCTGTGTTATTAAATCACGTAGGCTGCGATGGGCGGGTCACGTAGCTCGAATGGGTGAGGGCAGGGCAGCGCGCAGAGTACTGGTAGGACACTTAGAGGGAAAACGTCCTGTGGGGAGACCGAGGCGTAGATGGGAGGACAATGTGAAGGCAGATTTGAGGAGTCTAGGTATTGAAGGTGAATGGAAGGAAACAGCCCAAGACAGGGACAGATGGCGAAAATACGTTGCTGCGGTAATGGACTCTCGAGTCCAGTATGACCAGTGAGTGTGTGTGTATACTAAAATAATGCTGTTGGGCAGTCTACACAAGAGCGATCAGATTACGTTTTTGTGATGAAAACGTTATTTAACCACATACGCAACAAAAATTATTCTGTGACTACATATTTTCGTGGTACTTTGATTTAACAACTGTAACACTTAAAAATCTCTTAAAAATACCGAGGTGTGCACCAATTATAATACAAATGGTATTAAATTCACAATCACAGCAACAGTAATGATGTTTAGAACCTACCAATAGCTGAAGAATGTTGTTTTTTGTCATTTAACAGGTGTTACAGCTCCACATACAAAATTAGCCCCAAACCAAAGCTTTACGCCAGGAAAAAAGTTATTACAATTATAAAAAGATATTACTATTCGTTTTATAATATTCAGTGAATCAGCCAGGGATGCCATGAGCAGCACGGAATCCCTACCATTCATAAGTAGTATCATTGTACTGCCAGTTGCACGTTAGTAGCTATTTTAAATATATTTCAAAGCATTTAGCTACATGGTATACTACCTCATAATCACGTGCTCACACATTGTTTGTTCCATGAACGTACAGGTTAAGAGGCACTAGTGAACACGCAAAGTACGATTTCTATACCATACATGGTTAAAGACCCAATGAAGCCTCAAATTAATTATCTTCCGTATGTAAGTTGTTCCATGGTGGTTGTCATGTGCTACAATGACATCGTCACGTCTGAAATGCGTAAACTGTGTTGTCATTTCAGTCTGATGATGCTATGTTGATTGCTCATAAAATGAACTGACATCACTCTGAGGTTTTTCAAGTAGCGTTTCATCTTAGCAAGTACTAATTTATAAGCGGCGATCAAAAGGTTTCAGTTTGAGGGCAATGTTGTAGCGTATACGTATAAAACACAGCGCGACTCCGATGTTGGTATACAAACACTGACATGCAGTCAAGGGATTAGTGTGACATTCCTGTCTTTCCGGCGTGTGTGCAGTAGATGGGTGAACGTGGACTACGATGACATTATAACCAAATGCGTTGTAACAGGACCAAAGTATTGTTCTTATTTTCTTGTCTGCACAAGGGCAAACACCAACAGATATCCATTGGAGAATCAAGTATGTGTATGGGGCAGCATATCTGTCGAAAACCAACGCTGTGGAATACTGTGACAAGGGTTGTGACAGTTTGTTTATCGCAGTGCCAATGGTTCAATTGGCTCTGAGCACTATACGACTTAATTTCTGAGGTCATCAGTCGCCTAGAACTAATTAAACCTAACTAACCTAAGGACATCACATACATCCATGCCCGAGGCCGGATTCGAACCTTCACAATACTCATGTCGCAGTAGCATCGTAATTTAATCGTTCTTTAAGATTAAATAAAAAATGCACATAGCTTGTATATTGGTATTGCTGATACAACTTGTAGGTTAAGCAGCACTTGTAAATGATGTTAGTTTATAAACTAATATTTTCTATACCTTAACTGACTCTGTTGCTTATCAAAATACCATGACAAGCTTATTGGCAGTAATGATAAAAAGTATAAGTTCTTAGACGACCATAATATCATATTTGTAGGTACACTAGACAGCAAAAACAGTGGATCACTGCCGAATACAACCAACATAATGTAGCTGTGTTGCAGGTCCTCTAAACATCAAAACCCCGTCGGGTACAATTGTTTTACTACATACAATGGGTATCGCAAGAGACTACTAAGAGACCAAAGGTCTTTATGGCAGTCAGTATAAGCGTCAACTAATATCGTCATACAAAACATATTAGAAAACACGTTCTTAGCGATGAGACACCCCATAACACTCATAAACTAACCTTAATTACAACAAGTGACATTCCAAAAGTTCTGAGAAAACGGATTATTTTACATCCATCGTGCAGTAATCCTTAGTAAAAATGAAATACTTGAGACAATAAATGGAGTTACAAAGCTGTACGGCAATTGGAAAAAGTTTTTCGCTCTCGAAAAGGTTTTCCATCCACGTGCTGAACATCGCTCAATGGCGAGTGGCTCTGGAAACTGGATATTGGACGAACCAGTAAAAAAAACGCGATTAACGGCAACAAGAACTCTACGGAAATCTCAACATTAACAGCGAATCACCAGTCATATCAATGTTCCCGTAACATATCTACAGCTACGTGTACACAAAAATGGTTCAAATGGCTCTGCACACTATGGGACTTAACTTCTGAGGTCATCAGTCCCCTAGAACTGAGAACTACTTAAACCTAACTAACCTAAGGACATCACACTCATCTATGCCCGAGGCAGGATTCGAACCTGCGACCGTAGCGGTCGCGCAGTTTCAGACTGTAGCGCCTAGAACCGCTCGGCCACTTCGGCCGGCAGGTGTACAAAAATTTGAACTTTAAATGACATGACCAATGTCGTCGTTCAGGACCTGGATTCAAACCCAGCACCTACAGCCATTACTAACTAAACTAAGCTTTGTTTCTGCCTTATTGAGACCCGAACACTAGGCATAAAGAGACGTGAAGTATAGACGTTTGCACCAGTATCAGTTATCAATTGAGAGCCTGAAAATAAATGACGAACATGTTTGTACTGAACTGGGAATCCTGTCATAACAGTTACCTTCCTGGGAACGACACCCAACGACGTTTAATATGGTGTCACTCACAAGGAACAAGGTATGATCATGTTTAAAATTGAAATGCCATCATGTAAAGCTTGTGACAGGGATGCGAACCCAGCATCTATTCGGATTGTTAGCGAAGTACGTAAAATCAGAAGTTAAATATCAAATGTTTTCACCAATAGCGAGATGTTGGAACTTTAAATGACGATAGAATGGTTTTTGCCTGACTGGAATTCGAACCCAGCATCTAGCGCCGTCGTTTTCTAGCCAGGAACAGATGATAAATAGCTATTGTTGGTTCACCAGTAGCGAGATGTGCGCATGTTTAAATGTTTAGTTAGACACCAGGTGACGAAAAGTTCTGTGCTGAATGGAATTCAAATCCCGCCCACGTGGTCATAAGACACTTGAACTATCAAATTATCTTTCAATAATAGCTCGGAGTGGCATGTTTGTGGCGGCCGGTGTGGCCGTGCGGTTCTAAGCGCTTCAGTTTGGAACCGCGTGACCGCTACGGTCGCAGGTTCGAATCCTGCCTCGGGCATGGATGTGTGTGATGTCCTTAGGTTAGTTAGGTTTAAGTAGTTCTAAGTTCTAGAGGACTGATGACCTCAGTAGTTAAGTCCCATAGTGCTCAGCGCCATATGAACCATTTGGCATGTTTGTACTTTCAGTGTTGTGATGGAAGATACTCTACTGGCTAAAATTTGAATGCACAACAAAAAAATGGTTCAAATGGCTCTGAGCACTATGGGACTTAACATCCATGGTCATCAGTCCCCTAGAACTTAGAACTACTTAAACCTAACTAACCTAAGGACATCACAAAACACCCAGCCATCACGAGGCAGAGAAAATCTCTGACCCCGCCGGGAATCGAACCCGGGAACCCGGGCGTGGGGAATGCACAACATATCGTCGTTGGTGATCACAACGAACACAACGTCCAACCCAAATCCGTTTTCGCCAAGAGGGTGGAGGGGAATGTTTGAACTTCAAAAGATTTAAGGAAACGTTTGATCTTGTAATGTTGTGATAAAAAGCTCATCATGTGGCTGTGAGTTGAAACGAACACGTTACAGCGGACAACGCACGAAGAGACGTTGAAAATACAACTATTTTTCACTAGTAGTTCGGAGTGCACATGCTAGGGCTTGAAATGAAACAATGAATTTTTTGTGCTGATCAGGATCCGAAACCAGATAGGTGCCTTTCGAGGTGGCCTAGAAGAGTTTGCAGTCTTGAGGAACACAGTGAAATCGAATTCGAATCACAGTCCAGCACCACAATTTTCAACGTCTCAGTTTCAAATAAAGTAAGAGCCTTGTGAACTTACATGGCCATTGGTTCATTAAATGAAATACGTTTTCTAGTTTACGACTGCTTGGTGTTGACAGAGTCTGCTTTCCGGGGTTTCTCCATCTATCACAGCTAAAACTAATGCCGCTCTGCCGCAATCGGCAGCCAGAATTGTACTCTTCTTTCCGCCAATAGCAGCACGCCGGTATACACCGTTATCGGAGCTGTGGAATAAAAGACGAATCACAACGAAAGAGGAGCGCCCCGTTTCTGGGATTACCGGCCGATTCAGAGCCGTGTTTGTCATCAGCCAGCAACGCTTTGTACCAGGGGCTCAGCGCCCAGCGAGTCCCGTTTATTTGCGGAAATGCTCGACGAGCTACCTATTGGCTCCGACCAGGAAACCACGCCACTGTGGCCTTCATCAGAACGTACCACACTCTCCAGGTTGTTGATTCGGACTTTCTCAGCAATAGCCTGCTTTTGTGTCTGTATATACATTGCTGTAGATTACAAAATAAACAAAAGTAGTTCGAACGGCCAAATGATACACAGAGTGACGTCAGTGCTACTGTTTTCATGGAGTGTGAATGTTGAACCACAAAACAGACTAGGTGCACACGTATACGATAGGTGCTGCAGACAAAAACTTGCAATATTGCAGAGAGCAGCTGTTAATTAACGTTGTTATTACACATAAATAATCAGATTATGGTAGTCATTTCCTTAAATCAGACCTGGTTCTTACACACACACACACATCTACATCTACATCTACATTTATACTCCGCAAGCCACCCAACGGTGTGTGGCGGAGGGCACTTTACGTGCCACTGTCATTACCTCCCTTTCCTGTTCCAGTCGCGTATGGTTCGCGAGAAGAACGACTGTCTGAAAGCCTCCATGCGCGCTCTAATCTCTCTAATTTTACATTCGTGATCTCCTCGGGAGGTATAAGTAGGGGGAAGCAATATATTCGATACCTCATCCAGAAACGCACCCTCTCGAAACCTGGTGAGCAAGCTACACCGCGATGCAGAGCGCCTCTCTTGCAGAGTCTGCCACTTGAGTTTATTAAACATCTCTGTAACGCTATCACGGTTACCAAATAACCCTGTGACGAAACGCGCCGATCTTCTTTGGATCTTCTCTATCTCCTCCGTCAACCCGATCTGGTACGGATCCCACACTGATGAGCAATACTCAAGTATAGGTCGAACGAGTGTTTTGTAAGCCACCTCCTTTGTTGATGGACTACATTTTCTAAGCACTCTCCCAATGAATCTCAACCTGGTACCCGCCTTACCAACAATTAATTTTATATGATCATTCCACTTCAAATCGTTCCGCACGCATACTCCCAGATATTCTACAGAAGTAACTGCTACCAGTGTTTGTTCCGCTATCATTTAATCATACAATAAAGGATCCTTCTTTCCATGTATTCGCAATACATTACATTTGTCTATGTTAAGGGACAGTTGCCACTCCCTGCACCAAGTGCCTATCCGCTGCAGATCTTCCTGCATTTCGCTACAATTTTCTAATGCCGCAACTTCTCTGTATACTACAGCATCATCCGCGAAAAGCCGCATGGAACTTCCGACACTATCTACTAGGTCATTTATATATATTGTGAAAAGCAATGGTCCCATAACACTCCCCTGTGGCACGCCAGAGGTTACTTTAACGTCTGTAGACGTCTCTCCATAACAACATGCTGTGTTCTGTTTGCTAAAAACTCTTCAATCCAGCCACACAGCTGGTCTGATATTCCGTAGGCTCTTACTTTGTTTATCAGGCGACAGTGCGGAACTGTATCGAACGCCTTCCGGAAGTCAAGAAAAATAGCATCTACCTGGGAGCCTGTATCTAATATTTTCTGGGTCTCATGAACAAATAAAGCGAGTTGGGTCTCACACGATCGCTGTTTCCGGAATCCATGTTGATTCCTACATAGTAGATTCTGGGTTTCCAAAAACGACATGATACTCGAGGAAAAAACATGTTCTAAAATTCTACAACAGATCGACGTCAGAGATATATGTCTATAGTTTTGCGCATCTGCTCGACGACCCTTCTTGAAGACTGGGACTACCTGTGCTCTTTTCCAATCATTGGGAACCCTCCGTTCCTCTAGAGACTTGCGGTACACGGCTGTTAGAAGGGGGGCCAGTTCTTTCGCGTACTCTGTGTAGAATCGAATTGGTATCCCGTCAGGTCCAGTGGACTTTCCTCTGTTGAGTGATTCCAGTTGCTTTTCTATTCCTTGGACACTTATTTTGATGTCAGCCATTTTTTCGTTTGTGCGTGGATTTAGAGAAGGAACTGCAGTGCGGTCTTCCTCTGTGAAACAGCTTTGGAAAAAGGTGTTTAGTATTTCAGCTTTACGCGTGTCATCCTCTGTTTCAATGCCATCATCATCCCGGAGTGTCTGGATATGCTGTTTCGAGCCACTTACTGATTTAACGTAAGACCAGAACTTCCTAGGATTATCTGTCAAGTCGGTACATAGAATTTTACTTTCGAATTCACTGAACGCTTCACGCATAGCCCTCCTTACGCTAACTTTGACATCGATTAGCTCCTGTTTGAGAGGTTATGGCTGTGTTTAAATTTGGAGTGAAGCTCTCTTTGCTTTCGCAGTAGTTTCCTAACTTTTTTGTTGTACCACGGTGGTTTTTTCCCGTCCCTCACAGTTTTACTCGGCACGTACCTGTCTAAAACGCATATTACGATTGCCTTGAACTTTTTCCATAAACACTCAACATTGTCAGTGTCGGAACAGAAATTTTCGTTTTGATCCGTTAGGTAGTCTGAAATCTGCCTTCTATTACTCTTGCTAAACAAACCTTCCTCCCTTTTTATATATTCCTATTAACTTCCATATTCAGGGATGCTGCAACAGCCTTATGATCACTGATTCCCTTTTCTGCACATACAGAGTCGAAAAGTTCGGGTCTATTTGTTATCAGTAGGTCCAAGATGTTATCTCCACGAGTCGGTTCTCTGTTTAATTGCTCGAGGTAATTTTCGGATAGTACACTCAGTTTAATGTCACTCGATGCTCTGTCCCTACCACCCGTCCTAAACATCTGAGTGTCCCAGTCTATATCTGGTAAATTGAAATCTCCACCTAAGACTATAACATGCTGAGAAAATTTATGTGAAATGTATTCCAAATTTTCTCTCAGTTGTTCTGCCACTAATGCTGCTGAGTCGGGAGGTCGGTAAAAGGAACCAATTATTAACCTAGCTCGGTTGTTGAGTATAACCTCCACCCATAATAATTCACAGGAACTATCCACTTCTACTTCACTACAGGATAAACTACTACTAACAGCGACGAACACTCCACCACCGGTTGCATGCAATCTATCCTTTCTAAACACCGTCTGTACCTTTGTAAAAATTTCGGCACAGTTTATCGCTGGCTTCAACCAGCTTTCTGTACCTATAACAATGTCAGCTTCGGTGCTTTCTATCAGCGCTTGATTTTCCGGTACTTTACCAACGCAGATTTGACAGTTGACAATTACAATACCGATTGCTGCTTGGTCCCCGCATGTCCTGACTTTGCCCCGCAGCCATTGAGGCTGTTGCCCTTTCTGTACTTGCCCAAGGCCATCTAACCTAAAAAACCCCCCAGCCCACGCCACACAACCCCTGCTACACGTGTAGCCGCTTGTTGCGTGTAGTGGACTCCTGACCTATCCAGCGGAACCCGAAACCCCACCACCCTATGGCGCAAGTCGAGGAATCTGCAGCCCACACGGTCGCAGAACCGTCTCAGCCTCTGATTCAGACCCTCCACTCGGCTCTGTACCAAAGGTCCGCAGTCAGTCCTGTCGACGATGCTGCAGATGGTGAGCTCTGCTTTCATCCCGCTAGCGAGACTGGCAGTCTTCACCAAATCAGATAGCCGCCGGAAGCCAGAGAGGATTTCCTACGATCCATAGCGACACACATCATCGGTGCCGACATGAGCGACCACCTGCAGATGGGTGCACCCTGTACCCTTCATGGCATCCGGAAGGACCCTTTCCACATCTGGAATGACTCCTCACGGTATGCACACGGAGTGCACATTGGTTTTCTTCCCCTCTCTTGCTGCCATTTCCCTAAGGGGCCCCATTACGCGCCTGACGTTGGAGCTCCCAACTACCAGTAAGCCCACCCTCTGCGACCGCCCGGATCTTGCAGACTGAGGGGCAACCTCTGGAACAGGACAAGCAGCCATGTCAGGCCGAAGATCAGTATCAGCCTGAGACAGAGCCTGAAACCGGTTCGTCAGACAAACTGGAGAGGCCTTCCGTTCAGCCCTCCGGAATGTCTTTCGCCCCCTGCCACACCTTGAGACGACCTCCCACTCTACCAGAGGTGAGGGATCAGCCTCAATGTGGGCAGTACCCCGGGCAACCACAGTCGTAGTCCGATCGGGGGATGCGTGGGACGAGCTGGCCTTCCCCGACAAACCCCCATCCCGACACCCACAGTGATTCCCATTGGCAACAGCCTCAAGCTGGGAGCGAAGGGATGCCAACTCAGCCTGCATCCGAACACAGCAGTTGCAGTCCCTATCCATGCTAAAAACTGTTGTGCAAAGAACGTCTGAACTAATCTACAGAGAGCGCAAACAAATCGATACAAAATTTAAACGGTTGCCTAGTAAATGCAGTAATGCTGCTACTTGCGCACTGCTGACACACTGCTCGGCGGCGGAAGGAGAACTACGCGATTTTACACTATTCAGGTACTAAAACGCGATGCTACAACTCTCAAATACTATAATACGCCCGAAATTATGAATTAACCAATGCAAGTACCAAAAACACGCAAAGAAATTAAGAATTAAACTATGTAACAAATGAGTGAGCTAGGAGTATACGACTTGCTGCTGTAGCTGCTTATCCAACGGCGACAGGGAGCACACTGACTATGACCAACCGACACTGGCCGTTCAAAACAAAAACAGAAGACAAACGACTACGCGATTTTACACTATTCAGGTACTAAAACGCGATGCTACAACTCTCAAATACTATAATACGCCCGAAATTTATGAATTAACCAATGCAAGTACCAAAAACACGCAAAGAAATTAAGAATTAAACTATGTAACAAATGAGTGAGCTAGGAGTATACGACTTGCTGCTGCAGCTGCTTATCCAACGGCGGCAGGGAGATAAGGAAAGGAGATAAGGAAAGGACAAAACACACTTTATTGTCTGTAATAAATCATACAGTCACCGTTGATCTTTAGTTTACAGTTGCCATTACCGACTTTGGCCCATATAAACAGGTACTCATCAGCATTTAATTTCTTCTTCCTTCTCGTAGTCAAAACAAATGGCATGCTTGGAACAAGCGTACCATAAGGCTGTTTAGCCAACAGTCCTGTGGTCTCTGCTATACTCCATGTTTTCCAAGCCAATATGTTAGCATCTGGAAAAGCCTCAAGGCCACCATAATCTGCTTGGTTGCCCCATACAACAGCCAGTGTGAGCCACGTACTACCTCCAAACACAGCCTGGACATCACAAGTGAAGTTCAGATGCAGTCCACGAAAAACATTTGGACCTCCAATCAATTGCAGCTTATTAAACTGCCCAGCCAAGTCAATATCAATCGCCTTCAAACTGCGATATACAGGTACGCTGCACCGCCAGCGACGACGCCATGCACGTCGCAGAGGCATTGCTGTGGCACGTTAACACAAGTGAACGTAGCAATCCAACGCCCAGCGACCCCTGCCAGACCAAAAGTTATTATTAGCTGCACCTTTTCAATAAAATCATGCTTCAATTGTGTTAACAAGTCCTCCTCTATCTGATGTACGCAATCTTTGGTCATTTTGCACACCTGCTCTTCACTAAAAGATTCAGTATCCTTATTCCCTGAGAATATTAAATCAAAGGCCTCTTTAATTCCAGAGTTTCCTACATTCAATCCCCCAGCTTTCTAGCAACTCTACATTTTTCTTCCTTCCATGTCTCTGGTATCAACTGCTGATGCAACATTGCAAAATTAACTCAGTCATCACCATCATTATCACACTCATCTTTCCCCATCCATTTAGCTCCTCAAACATAGCTATCTGTGATTCATCATTATACACTATGGAATTTTGGATTTCATCAACATCCTCACCTTCCTCAAAAATGGTTCAAATGGCTCTGAGCACTATGGGACTCAACTGCTGTGGTTATCAGTCCCCTAGAACTTAGAACTACTTAAACCTAACCAACCTAAGGACATCACACACATCCATGCCCGAGGCAGGATTCGAACCTGCGACCATAGCAGTCCCACGGTTCCGGACTGCGCGCCTAGAACCGCGAGACCACCGCGGCCGGCTCACCTTCCTCACTAATTGTATAATTATCCACCGTATTATAATCAGCTGTACCATTTTTTTCCATGACAAATACACATTCATCATCCAGTGATTTAACATAATTATCCATATTAACTATTTCCTGATAAGCTTGTTTGAACACCTCACTTTCCCTATATAAATCCCTGACTTTGCTGGTATAATCGTCCTTGCTAATCTCCCAATCGTCAGGTACCCACTTCGGAAAGCATTTTTCCCTGGGGCTATTCCATCATCAGAATCAAAATCACTCTTTGCCTTCTTCTCCCATGCTTTCTTGAAAAAATGTGTCTGCCAGCTTCTTCACTCATACCATTAGCAACAGACACAAACTTAGTTGAATCAACAGAATCCCTCACAGTTTCAACCACAATATCAACACCTGCAGCTTCATTCTACAGATTGAAAACGTCACCTACAATTGCTACTCGTTCATCAGTTACAGAAACTACAGCGCTGCTCACTGGTACACATCCTATCATTACTGGAGTGAGTGCCTCCACATAGATTAACAATACATTCTGCAACCTTGTGCCACATATCAACATTGTTACCCATGACAACATCTGATACAGGATCTATTGCCTGCTCACTATTTCATATATTCACATTGCTTGAGCACATATCTTACTGTGTATCTCCATCTACAACAATATTTGATTCATGCACCGTTGCCTCCTCGTAATTTATAAATCTTGCCACTGGTGAAAGTTCCATTGCATTCAATGAATTGCTATTTCTGCTGTCATTCAAATACACACTCTCAACATCGCAGCATACATTTTCTCTCACACGTTGCACAGCTGATACATTTCCATTACTTAACATAATTGCGAAACCAATACTATTTTCATCATTTCCCGCACGTTTTGGTCCCTTTTATTCAACAAACCGCAAACATTTATTTCTCCCTCCTGATTCCTACATTTCCTGTTATTTTTACTTCTAAAGGCCTTCCTTTTATCATACTGATTAAACCAGCCTCCAAACATCTCATCATTAACCATAATTGTCCCTACTCCACAAATCCTTTCTTCCCTCACTTGTTTATTTTCACCATGATCAACAAGCCCGCTGTTAGTTTACCTATAATTTTTATTCCATGCTTTACCTTTACTTGCTCCACTGTCTTTGCTTTCATTAAAATACCTCCCATTATTTTGCCTAAAACTATTAAAAGATCCACCATTATTTCTCCCACAATTATTTTCCTATCTCATGGACCTATTTCCTGCATGGTTTATTGTCCCAAATTGGACCCTCTTTGGAACAAATCTCAGTTTAAAGAATTTTGTCCCTGTGGTCCACCGGCCGTTGTGGCCGTGCTGTTCTAGGCGCTTTAGTCTGGAACTGTGTGACCGCTACGGTCGCAGCTTAAAATCCCGCCTCGGGCCTGGATGTGTGTGATGTCATTAGGTCAGTTAGGTTTAAGTAGTTCTAAGTTCTAGGGGAGTGATGCCCACAGATGTTAAGTCCCATAGTGCTCAGAGCCATTTGAACCATTTGAACCCTGTGGTCCCCTTGCATTATTCTCTCCTCTCCCATCTCTCTGTTCTTGCATTGGCCTTTGATCACTCATGTTTCCATTTCCCCATGCACCTCTCTGGTACCTGACATCATCATTAAATCTTTTCCTGTTATCCCTCCAAGTTCCATTATGAATTCTCTCTCTCTTTTCTCTCCATTTACGATTCTGATTACCTTCTGTGCTTGAATTATGGTTGTTACTCCAACTCACATTATTTCTTCTTTCTCCATTATTCCTCTGATTATTCCCTGAATTATTACCCCCTGAGTTTGGCTTATAGCAGATTGCCTGTTCCATTCTCTCAGTAAAATCCAAGAAATTTTCTATAGATGTGGTTGGACAATGTATCAGTTCCCATTGTACATTTTCGGGTAACCTCCTTAGAATATAAATCTCAGTCAAAATTCCCTATGTCCTACGCAAATGTACCAACTGTCTTAACTCCTCCTGACAAACTTCTCTCATAGTTTGCCTACCTCTTCTGTAAACTGACCCATTCAAAAAATTATTCGGTAATCTGCATTGTTTTGCTTTGCTCCAATGCCTATTTAGAAACATCTGTTCATATATACTATATGATTTAAATTGCTCACTACATTGATTTGCCCTTGTCTCAGCAGAACCCTCCAACAATCTTTTTACCAGCTTAATTTTTCTGTTGTCACTCATACCAACAATAAAACAATCCTTGCATACTGCCAGAAAATCTGCAACAAGTTACCTGCTTTCCCCTGAAAAAGTCTTACCACTTGGTACTTGTACCATACGCCACCCCATACTTCCATTAGCCTCACATAATTCTATATTACTTAACCTACTGTTAACTTTGTCAATTAATACATTACTCTTTACAATAACAGCAGGTACATTTTCAATTTCCTTTCTTAGGTTGCTAGCTGTCCCTGCCAGTTTACCTAATAATTAAGTTCTGGTTTTATCACAACTAGCAACAATCTTCTGATCCACACCAATCAGAGCTTGCCTTGTCTCATCATTCCTTGTGTCACACAACTGCATGCCTGAATCAATTCTACCCCTTAATTCAAAAACACCTGCATCAATCTTAGCATTCAAATTACCTTCTACCTCCTCAAATTTTTCTGATTAATTCACTAATTGATTGTTTAATTCTCTTATTGTTGCCCCGAAGGATCTTTCCATATACCCCATATCAGCTTTTAATTCAGTCTTGAAATCCTCCAATCAGTTTTTAATTCAGTTCTGAATTCCCTCATTTGGCTCATTTATGATCTAAGCATAGCTACTACACTAGCTTCTGCTTCTTCTCCCTGTCTGTGTGGGCTCTGAGGCTCACTCTCACACCATGTAGACTCACCATCACTAGCTGACTTCTTTATCAGCATCTCACTACATTCGTACTCCATGGCTAAACTGTTTGTGTGATAGAGAAACGAACAATTAATGAGCCTGCTACCAACACATAGCTTTGTTGAGACTGCTGCTGCATGACGAATTCTGTCTGATGCTGTCAGTTTCCGTGCGGTGAGATGCGGTTCAGTGTGAAATGGCTTGCAGGTGGGCGGCGGAAACAGCCCCAGCTCTGGAGTGTGGCGGCGAAGTCGGCGTGCCGATGTTTGGCGGCCAGCGGCACTTCAGTTCCCACTTTGGTGGTCGACGTCAGACTCAGCGTACTGCCCGGCGATCGGCAACACATTTCTTCCAATCTTCTACTCTTTCTAACACTATCCTGCTCTGCCTACCGAGCCTGTTGAAGTAAGACAATCCCGGAGTAGAAACCCACATTACGACTGTACTGGGTCTACACAATGAAGTCTGAACAGTTTGGCTTGAGCCTACACGTGCTATGGCACGAAAAAATATATATTTGTTACACTCGGCTTAATTGAGTGGCCCAGATATGTTGCTGGTCTCAATGTTTGGCTACGTTTTTCGCCATAGGGTGCCAGCTTACACCCGTCGTAATCTCAATTTTTAAGCTGAAATAAAATATCACAAAACAATGCAGGCAGGTGTTGGGATGAAATTAAAGAAACAAAAATATTGAGTCACTCACGTTGATTTATATTTTGAACAAGTGAACTAAACACTTAAAATGCAGTGTGACGGACTTTTAAGTAAGGGTGGTCTGTAACAACTGATTCTCCAGCACTTCACTATAAAATTCATATGTCGCGATTACGGCACTCCAGAGTCTGTTCACAATTCACAAAATACACTCTCGTCTGCTGCACTAAACCACTATATTGCGCTCCACTTGATGGCTTTCGAACATGGCTACCAACCCACTACTACCTCCAGATGCGTGGCATGTTCGGCTCTTAGTGTCACTCAGAACCAACTCCCTATCATCGAAGATGGTTGCCCCATCCACCCATGAAACGACTGTCTAACTCAAAACAATATTTGACAAAAATTACAAATATTCTAAAACTATACACAAAAACATATAGGACATATTGAAAAATAAATAAATTTTCTGGCAATAACAACTGAAAGGCTAATATTATTATATCTGCCACCGTTTTTTCACAAAAAATGATCATGTGGTGTGATTTTGTTTTTCCCGGATTTTTTATTCTAAACATAAATAAACAAATAATTACTCATCTACCTCTTTAAGTGAGCAAGATGTATGAGACAGGCGAAACACCCTCAGACTTCAAGAAGAATATAATTCCAATCCCAAAGAAAACAGGTGATGA
The DNA here is from genome assembly GCF_023898315.1 of Schistocerca nitens. Classification (NCBI taxonomy): domain Eukaryota; kingdom Metazoa; phylum Arthropoda; class Insecta; order Orthoptera; family Acrididae; genus Schistocerca; species Schistocerca nitens. Next base: position 290,300,732 of record NC_064614.1, on the reverse strand, counting down.
CAGATGTGAAAATTACAGAACTATCAGTTTAATAAGTCACAGATGCAAAATACTAACGCGAATTCTTTACAGACGAATGGAAAAACTGGTAGAAACTGACCGGTTGGTAGGACATGTTCTGAGGCATCAAGGGATCACAAATTTAGCATTGGAGGGCAGCGTGGAGGGTAAAAATCGTAGAGGGAGACCAAGAGATGAATGCACTGAGCAGATTCAGAAGGATGTAGGTTACAGTAAGTACTGGGAGATGAAGAAGCTCATACAGGGTAGAGTAGCATGGAGAGCTGCATCAAACCAGTCTCAGGACTGAAGACCACAGCAACAACAACAACCTCTTAAAACTTTAGATTGCAATCGCTGGTTTCGTCTCTTTAAATTTATTTATTACCAGAAACCCTGTTTCGCTCTATCGAATACCTCTTCTGACCTCATTCAAAAATGGTACACACTGCTATGATTGCTTGATGCAGCTCTACTAGCCGCATCCGTAAACAGTTTGTTTTTATTAATTGGTCAAAGCATTGTCGAGATATTAACTTTCGAACTTTCGTAAATTTACAATTTAATAACTTTTGAACTATTATTTATTTTTGTTGCGCGTCTAGTTAATTTAGCTTTACATATTTTTCTGTCCATGAGTCCCAACTCGCACTTTCGTGTCACTCTTAATTTTGTTTTTACCCACTTTTCTCTGGAATATATGTTTCTTCAAGCGCGCAGACACGGCCATACGCGCCCCAGCCAAGCGCTCGGGTTTTTCCAAGGCCGCGTACACGCTAAGCACTCGCCACGGCCCCGTACCAACCGCCTGCCACGTGCTCTGCGGCTGGAAACTGCCGCTCTAATCTCACCCTCACACCTTGTACGGTCACAATCTCAAGTTGCTGGAATATGTCTGAGACTGCCAGGTTGTCATCATCATTAGATTTTCCGATGTCTGCACACTTTCACTGACAGAACCTCCAAGCATGTCATATTTTACGAAGTCAAGACTAATTTACATGTGGAGTAATGACAGTCACCTTGTCAACTCACCAACATTGCCCCATCGATTGGTGTCGGGGGAGGGGATAGTGCCAGTTACCTTGTAAATGACCAACATTGTCCTCACCTAATAGCATCAAGGGATAACGGCAGTCTCCATAATTTTGCTGTAGCATGATGACGTGTGTTGTAGGAACTGGTCGAAAGTAGTCCGACTTATTTGGTACTTTTCAACACTATTCAGAACTAGCTAAGTGATGTAATGCAGGTAGAGCTAAGACGCGTATGTATACTTATCTGGGCTGTAGGGTGAGATTTCAGTTCAGAGTGCATGCGTGTGTCACCTATGTTGATTACTTTGCATTATCAGCATAAGATGACAAATGTTTTGAATTGTAAATCAGAGTTAATACCCTGGCATATAGTAGCTATACTGTTTGGGCGATGTCGCTGTATTGTTTGGATGATTCTGAAGGCAAAGCAACTACTGTTTCTTACTTGTATGAATGTGTATTACTGCTGTTCAGTATGCTACTTCATTGAAGTATCACGTAGCTTCCAATGTGTAACAGCGGAAGATGACAGACGTTTTGAATAGCAAGATGAAGTTAACGTCGTAGCATAAGATCAATATACTGTTTCAGTGAACGTATTGTTGGCGATGTTTTTACCAATTTGTATGTACGAAAAACATTGTTTAATTTGGTGATTCTCGTTGAAAAGTGCTCTTTAAGTTGTACCTTCGATTACATGTAGGGGTCATGTGTATTTTGGAATGTAACAGAATCAATTTTCACAAATTGTAATGACCTTGATTTCTGCTATTAACACATGGTGCAAAGATGGTGCTATGCATGTTAACACTGGCAATGATCGAGCCATGCATATTGTATTCAGTAATGCAGACAATTTAGATGTGGACACATTTAATTAGAAGGTTCAACAATGAAGCTCAGATCATCTATCAGTAATGCTTACAATACGAGTTTTATGAGTAATACAGATATGGAAGCCATGTGGAATTTTAATTAAAGCTTAAAGCACAATTAAATTACTATAGTAGTGCAATATGCTATTAGTGCTTGAAATATTCCATAATTTGAGAAACAATTTCATCTGGCTGAAAAATTCGAATTTTTTTTCGTGATCAGATTTCTGTAATTTTCCCTGTGTATTACTGAAAGCGTGTGTGTGTATGTGTGTGTGTGGGTGTGGGTGTGTAATTTTGTACTCTAAATCGTTACTTATTATGAAATATACTTTTATTTCTTTGTAATATATCTTTTTCGAGATATGATTTCATAGCTCTGTCTTGTTGCACAATCATGCTTGGGTATTTTTCATCTACTGTATGTCACTCTCTATGGTCATGTTGTGATAACGTAAACTACGCATAAATTTTTCTTCTCTATTACAAACATATGAGTTTAAGTGCTACATCGCCGTAAAAAGAAAGCCATCAAAAGACTTCCTTACTTCCTTGCTATAACTTTGTGTTTTAGCAATGTTGCGTCTATATGAATGTTCACATCACGTATTTTGATAAGATTTTGGCGTTATTTAGAAGTTTATTATTGAAAATATAATGTGTACACATTTTTGCAGAGACTTGTCAGCACATTTCTGATTGATATACATTGCAGCATTCCTCTAAAAGTTTTTCTGAACTCTAAATGTTTTTTTGAATGTAAGTCTAAAATCAAGACCAAACGCAAATAAAAAGGTGTATTTGACTGTTAATAATATCGATTATATTTTAGTGTAGAAGATGATGCAGTATCTTTGTCTGTCTTGAAACGGTGCTTCTTAAGGTGAAGAACTGCTGAAAAACTTGTAAAACCATGATGTGATGTCAGTTCATTCTATGAACCACCAAGAAAGTATCCTCAGACTTAAATGACACACGCTATACGTGTTTTAGATGTGGAGATGCCAGTGTAACACTGAAAGGCACATACAATTTAGATGTGAAAATATCTAATTTTAGGCTGCATAGTGTCTTTCACCAAATGTAGTTCTAAATAATGGAATTAATTATATTCTTCTAATAGGTGGCAGTAATCCAGACTTCCTTTTTATGTGCTTACCTGTTTAGCATAACATTTCACCTAGGACACTTCTTCTGCAGCTAAGCTAAGTCCAATTGGTTTTAGTACAGCTTCCAAAATACGCCTAAACGTGATGTTTACCTGTCTGTTTAGCATGTTATTTCTTAGTCACATGTGATCATGCATGATAACAGCTTTGGGGCACTTAATTTAAAAGTTGAAAATGATGATTTAGTAACAAGTTTTGATAGATATGTCTGTGTGTGGGGAGGGGGGAGGGGGGGAGGGGGGCTGGTAGGTGGGTTTGTTATTTTTGCTGATTTATTTTAGGTGTAGAAATACTACCAGATACACACTTCACATAGTTTTTGAAATACGTATTTTTAACAGATATCAAGAAAATTCAGAAATAATTTTGGGCACAGGCGAGAGGGCTGTACTGGGGATACATTGTGATTTCATTTTAATGCCCACTGAAATACTACGGTGTGACCGAGTGTTTCATTTTAATACTGCGCTGTTATTTTCTGGACATGGGTGGGGTAGGAGGAGGCGATGGGAAGGACGCGGCTTGTCATTTGATGACGATGAGATCATTGATAAGGCAATGGGGCTCGTCACCAACTTCAGTCGTTATTCATTACCGCAGTAAGTAGGCAAGACGTACTAACACCAGCACTCGAATTCAGTGGTATCGCTAAGTTCAACACTGCATATACTACTGCTATGCACTTGCTGCCTGTAGTCAATTGGTAACGTGAGAGAGAAATCGCGTGGTGCCCGCTGGTCACCAAAGATCGTGAGAAAAGTACCGACATCTCTCTGCACCGGCATCCAACTGGTTAGAAAGTGTTTTCTACATGACTCGTTCATAGATACACATCTTAACTGCTCAGATTTAAATACCTCATCTCCCCGCCAAGACTGGCTTACTGTCTTACAAATCGATTTCGGCGCGGCCAAATGTAGGCCGGATCAGAAACTCCTTATGGTCCATTTGAAAGTTAATTTTATCTTTGAACGCATCCTAAAGACGCTGACATCTTGTCTATAGTGCGCAAGGAAATTTGCTCCTGCTCAAATTACACTTACAGAAAATAGTACACGAATCGAGGAACTATACCTAATGCTCCACCAATTAATAAAGTCAACTTCGATGTGATGTAAAAAGGAAAAAATAAAAACGAAATAATGAAATCAAATCACTGAATCAATGCTCAACAAACTGAGCAGGAACTTTTGAGTCTTCTCTCGCCAGCACGGCAAAAAGTTTCTGAGAATCATTATACGAACGTTTACTCCAAACGTCCAAAACAGTGCCCTTCGACGACTGAGAGTGATACTGGGGAAGGGCTTCAGCTACGCTTATTGGCTCGTTATAACAGACAATTTAGCGCTTCATTTGACAGAGAACCTTTGCGTTCCTTTGTAGCGGATACACTCCGTGCTCTGACTTCGTGATATTCTTCGTAGAACTTACTACATGTGTGAATCAGTATAACTTTATATAAAAAGACTCCACAATAGGTGTCGTAGTTAATAACTGTAACAACACGGAGTAGATTAATCATTTGCGAGAAGACTTCCTTTATGTTCATGTTTATGAAGTTATAAAGAATACGTTGTATCAGATTAGTTTCTCAGTAGAGACTTCTGTTCCGAAGAAATGCATGGAACGAAAGAAATTGGATAGCTACATTTTGTGCTAGCACGCCTGTATTGGAGAAGCAACGCCTAAACTATAAACATGAGTTCAAGTAGATAATACATTTCTCCTAAGCATGTCAAGATTCAGTTTTACTAGTTTTTTTCGGAGGATTGCACATTTGGATACGTAGACATATTGATCAATTGGTAAAATAATATTGTTAAGGACAGTAACTGAAAAAATACGGAATTTTATAGTACCGAGAGAGTGCTATGGAGGTAGTCCGGCGAGAATTCAGAATTCTTATTCTTTCAGAAGAGAAATTTGTTTCTAACAGTGCCAATACCCGTTTAAAGTGGGAGAATCCTGTGCATTATACGAAACTCTCTTCCTCTCTCAGCGACTTTTTTAATGTTTGTGATCAGGTAATAGTACCGTGGAGATTATCCGGGCGGTTGGGTGGGTAGGTAACTACCTGAGGCCATGACTCCGCGTTTGACACGCCACGTGGTCACTTCTGCTTCTGCTAGCTACGAAAACTGTTCGACTACATGGTGTTGACAAGAAACAGTCATGTTTCTATCCTTGCTTAGCGTGAACATTCCCTGTGACTTTTAGTACCATTTTTTCGCAGAACATAACTATCTTTGCTTTTTTTTCATGCCTTCCACCTCCGCCAAGGTTCTGTGGTGGCAGTAGTCTTGTTCCCGACGCGACCATAGTCTATTAAAATTTCTTCTACAGTCGACGACGCCAAGAAGTCTTTCGATTTACGCTGCAATGACGTGCAACGGGTCATCGAATGTCTGACCTGTAGATTATTTGGTGTCTAAAGAACAAAAGTGGGAACCCAGAACACCAGAAAGATAAGAAATGAGCTTCCTGAATGAGGGCATAGCAAATTCAAATCATCAATAAACCGTAAAGGTATATGAGATGCATACAAACACAGGTTCACTCACAAAAAACACCCTACACTCCCCAACTCAAACAGGTAGGATTCAGGACATCATTAGCAGCTCACACAATTACCTACGGAGTACTACGGGCTGCCGACAACATGCTCTGCACCTGGAAACATCTACCGCAGAATCTATTATTGTATGATTATGTCGTGTGGAATTTGTTAAACCTCGGCGTTGTCCTAACTAGTAAGTCACATTGGCACCAAAATGGAAAAAATCACACCATTTGTAAACTGGGCCAATGTCGTGTTTCACTTGGCACCAAAACATCCAATTCTACTCACAGGTGGTGTGCAAAAATATGGAAGTACCAAAAACATAACACAGTATATCCATAATACCGTGTAGGAACACCGTCGGCATTCACAACAGCTGTCAGTCGTTTCGAAATTGATGAATGCCGGTACTGTACGGTTTTGAAGGGAATCTTATACCATTCTTCATACAATATAATGACAAGCTCGAGATAGGATCATAGGGGTGTACACGTATCACGCACTCTTCTCTCCACGCACTCTTCTCTCCCGGGCGCTAATGACCATAGCAGTTTTGCGCCCTAAAACCAAAACAAACCAAAACTCTTCTCTCCAATGATGCATTATTTCATCCCATTACCTTCCCGATAAATTCAAGGCTTTTAAGACTTCCATCCACCATACCTAACACTCTTTCTCTTTGTTACAGACATTATCTTAAACTGATCCACACTTTAAAAGAAGGGCCATTGATTATAAAAACTGAAAATTTTGTCCAGATATTTTGTAATTCCGTCGGATCGCCCAACTATTACACGTTTCTGTACACAACGGCTTCGTCAATGAACAGTCCTACAGTACTGCCGATGTTGATAAATCGTACATGTATACTGAGAGCATTAGAGGTCCTATTAAGTCTCCTCGGGAGAAAACCGATGTTACACTGATATACTTGTATTTATTGAAGTTTCTCAGACTAACTGAAGATGTGCTAAAGAAATCCACAAATACAATCCAAGAAAAAAAAAGGGAAAAGAAAGACGAGCTACCACGAAGGAATTATCCGAATGGGAATGAAATCGATAGATGTGATGTGCATGTACAGACAAACAGATGATTACTATTACAGAAAAATTGGACGATTTGTTCAAAAGAAAGAGCTTCACACATTCAAGAAGTGAATAACACGTTGGTCCAACTCTGACCATTATGCAAGTAATTATTCGACTTGCCATTGATTGACAGAGTTGTTGGACGTCCTCCAGTGGGACATAGTGCCAGATTCTGTCCAGTTGGTGCGTTAGATCGTCAAAATCCCGAGCTGGTTGTAGGACTCTGCTAATAATGCTACGAACATTATTCTCAGCTGGGGAGGGATTCGGTGGCCTTGCTAGCCAATTTAGGATATGACACGCATGAAGACAAAAAGTAGTAACTCACGACGTGTGTGGGTGGTCATTATCTTGCTGAAATTTGATCGGAGGATGGATTGACGCGATGGGATAACATTTCATACTGTCGACATACTGCTCTGCTGTAAGAGTGCCACAGATGACAACCAAAGGCGCCCTGCTGCGAAATGGAGTAACACCCCAGACCACCACTCATATTTGCTGGGCTTTACGGCCGGCGACAGTTAGGCTGCTACCCCACCACTGTCCGGGGCGTCCCAAGACACGTCTTCTGCCTGGAATCTCGTTGACTGGAGTAGAGTTGTCTTCAGTGATGAGACCCGCTTCGAACTGAGTTCCGATGACGGGCAAAGATGTGTCTGACACTTCCTGGCAGATTAAAACTGTGTGCCCGACCGAGACTCGAACTCGGGACCTTTGCCTTTCGCGGCCAAGTGCTGTACCATCTTTTTTTTTATTTATTTATTGATTTTCAATAAAGATCACTCTGTGAAAAGGAACATGTAGATCATTTTATCGTATTGTATCGTATCGTATCGTATAGTATTGAGTGGTGAGAGAAGCGTGAGGTTCATTATCAGCTGTCAAATGTGCACACCGGCTGCACCCGGCACATCCCAACTGCGTGGGGGGTCAAGGAAGACTGCCTGAAGATAATTGGCAAAGGTTTTCCGATAGTGTGACCATCTATGAACCTCATTGTGGGCTTGCTGCAAGAAATACCAAAAGTCAAGTCGCGACTTGGTAGCATCCCCATAGAGGTACGCTATCGTCCAACCTTTGATCCAGATGATCGACTGTGATTTAGTCGCCGGAAAGTAGTCACTCTCCGGATGTAAGAAGGAAGCAGGGGTAATATGTTGCGGGGTCACACGGAGGTTGCAAGCCACCATCTGTCTTCCTAGGAGCCAGACGTCCTCCACCGCGATACAAGTTAAACGGTGATGGTCGTCATCCACTTGGTGACATTTCGGGCATAGTGGAGTGTCCACTAGTCCAATTGCATGGAGCCGTTGGTTGGTGTTGAACTTGCCACAGGCGACAGAGAACCACAGTGCCCGAACGAAGGTAGGAAGGAATTTTTGGTGCACATGTCTCCAAATCTTCGGCCAATGCAACCTGGGGTGTTTGAGTTCAATGACATTACGAGTTATCCGTCGTAGCAGCCAAACATAAAAATCCTTCGCGCATGGCGGTCTCGTGCGTGGAAGCTTTTCTCTGGTATAACTAAGTTCCACGATAAATGTTGAAACATGCGCAAAATGTGGCGTAATGTTGCCCACCGCCACCGGAGGTGTGAGGGACGCTGGAACCAGGAGATCGAGTAGGCGGGATGTAAGGGAATCACGTCCGCTACGCCATTGCTTGTACATCGTGGCTAGAAGGAGCGCCGTCGCTCGGCAGTGAACATTCGTAAGTCCGAGTCCCCCCTTGTCCGTAGGGAGAGTGAGCGTTTCGTATCGCACCTTGAGGGGCGATCCAATCATCACAAAATAGCCTAGTGCCGATTGAAGTCGACGTCCGAGCGTGAGTGGTAGGGGCAGGATCTGCGAAATATGCACCATTCGAGAAACCACATAAGTGTTCAGATACTCGACTCGCTGCAAAGGATCAAGGCGCCGTAGGAGATGTTGTCGGACCATGGTACGTGTGGTCTGTAAAATTCGTCGGTAGTTAACTGCCGCAGTATGTTTTACAGATGAGGTAAAGTCTAAGCCGAGATAGCGGAATCGTTGCACATAAGGAAACGGACTAACTTCTTCCGGCGTAAGGCCCCTTCCAACCGGCATTGCCGCCGATTTGTTCATGTTCACAGCACTACCCGCCGTCACACTGTGGCCCAACAACAGTTCAAGAACCGTCTTCACCTCTTCCTCAGAACGAACGAGCAGCAGGAGGTCGTCCGCATAGGCACGACATTTGAAGGTGTAGTCCCGTAGTTCCATCCCAGAAAGAGAATTTGTTAGCCTCCCAATTAATGGTTCCAACGCTATCGCGAACAGCAGCATCGAAAGAGGGCAGCCCTGGCGAATGGAGCGTCGAATTTGAATGGGTCCTGCTATACGCCCATTAACCTGTACCAAGGACTGTGCGCCCCCCATAAAACCTTCTAATGAGACCAGTAAAACGGTCTGGAAAACCCATTTGTTCCAGTACAGCATACAGATAGTTGTGGCGCACCTTATCAAAAGCACTGTCAAAATCAACCGCCACCATCGCCGCTTTAAGCCGGCACTCCTCCGCCAGCGCTATCACATCACGGCATTCGCCAGTAGCTGTTTGCACATTCACCGATCCACCCGGTGTCGTCTGTTCTGGAGAGACAACGCTACGAATTAACATACGACATCGGGACGCTAGCAACCGTGCAAAGATCTTATAGTCGGCATTAAGCAGGGTGATGGGGCGATAATGTGTGACCGTAATTCCCGGCTTCGGTTTATGTACTGGTACTAGGAGGCCTTCCATAAAAGCCGGTGGAATAGGCGCATCGGAATTTAACATCTCGTTGTACATTTCCGTCCATCGCGGTGCCATTTCGTTGCGAAATTCTCGATAGAATTCAGCAGGAAGCCCATCAATGCCTGGGGACCGATTCAACGCACCTTGTGCGATCGCATCATGTACTTCCTCACAGCTAATGGCTTCCAGTAAGGTTCCCGCGGCTTCCACCGTCAGTGTACGGTAGACGGACGTGGCTATGCGGTCGAGGTCATCGACAGAGGCTGCTTCTTTCCGATAGATGTGTTGGTAATGGTCGACGAAGGCAGAGACAATGTCCGCTTGACGCGTCACTCTTCGGTCTTCGCGGGTAATTAATTCCCGTACCAAAACTCGTCGTCGGTGCTTTCGTTCATTCACGACGTGGTGCATGGAAGGAATCTCGTGCCTTATCGTATCGTGACATCTGGCGCGCACCATGGTTCCCCGAAGATGTTTCCGAGCTAAAGCCACTAGTTTAGCTTTTATCCTTTTGCGTTCGATCCAGATGTCCTGTCCCGGCGGACCATCATCCAGGTCGCGCAGTGCTGCAAAATAAAAGTCGGTGGTATGGCGGCGCCATTCTGCCATCTCCCTGCTATACGAGATGAACGTACGGCGAAGCGCCGGTTTAGCACAAGTCAGCCACCAATCAAGCATCGTCGTATACCTTCCAACCCTTCGCTCGCACATCGTCCATATCTCAAGGATTCGTTGACGGCATTCAGGATCATGTAGATGTTGAATGTTTAGTTTCCACGGGGCCTTACTGTTCCACACCTCTCTACGGGGAAGAAGCACCGTACAGATGTAAGCGTTGTGATCGGAAAATGCCAATGGCCAGCGTTCCGTGTCCTGGACATCATTTGCATGAGCCCGTGAGATATAAATGCGATCTAATCTGCTCGCCGAATGACTTTTCACATAGGTGTATCCCGGTGCAGCTCCATGTCGTAATTCCCACGTGTCACTAAGTACAAGATCGTTGACAACGATTCGCAACTCCTGGCTGATGTTTGCTTGCGGCCATTGGTCTTTCTGGCTGAGAACACAGTTGAAATCTCCACCAACTATTAAACATTCATAACGTCCATGGAATAGTGGAGCAATGTCTTCTGCATAAAATCGCGCCCTTTCCCGCCGCCGATTGTTTCCCGACGGTGCATAAAGATTGATGATGCGTGTCCCAAACGTCGTGAAAGCCATTCCCCTGGCCGACGGAAGATAACACACGTTTTCCACTGGGAAGCCATCTCGCACGTAAACTGCCACCCCACTCCCATTGTGATCTCCATGTGACGAATAGGCCCGGTAGCCTGCGATGGATGGGAGTGCAGCTATGTGGACTTCCTGCAGCAAAGCAATATCCACATCAGATGCCCAAATCGTTTCCTTCAGTAGGTGTATTTTTGCCGGTGAACGCACGTCATTGATATTTAATGTCGCAATACGGTTCGCATGGCGTTGAATCCCACTCTGTCGAGGCGCAACAACATCTCCCTGCATCGGCGCTGGGGGCTGAGTTAGAAGACGTTCTCTCGCCCCTCTCCCTTCACCGTCAGCAATTATTAGGCCGTCTTCGTGAGTGGCGGCTGCCTCTGTATGACGTCCGGCGCCTCCTCAATATCTTCATACCACATCTTTTCAGGTTGTGATATATTCGTGTCCATAGCCACAGTATCTGCCAACTGGCTGTGATTTCTCTTCATCATCACCACGTCCCGGTACCATCAATGTGACAGACCGCTGTGGGTCTGATCGAACAGTTCCCAGTGCCTCATCCTGTTTCGTAGAGGCTGTTGTGTCGTCTTGGTCCAGAGGCACATCGTCGTCGGAGCAAGGGGAGTCATCCCGAGGAGATGTCGTGCGACGCCGCCGTTTCATCCTTTTCGGGGAACGTTGTTTGCGTGATCTTCCGTCCGTGTCCTCAGATTGTAGGGAATCACGGCTGCCCGACGGAAAAGCATCCGTAGGAACCGGAAGTGTTTCGAGTCCTATCGTTGAACGGCGGGAGTTCGGTCGAAACTAATGGTGTCGTCTCAGAGTGTGTTCCAGATGGAACAGCATCCGTAGTGGCTGGAACTGCTTCTTGTACTATCGGTGTGCTTGTTAGGAGATCGGTCTCATGTGATGTTGTCGCCGTTGATGGTATGCTCGATGGAGCAGCATCCTCTGTCATCCCGACGTCTGCGACAAGGTTTTGGAGAGTGCCATCTTGATCTTCCACCGGGGCTGTGTCCTTTCGGTCATCAGCGGACGCAGTGAGGGCTTTGGCATAGGTGATCGGTAGTACTGTCATCGCCGGCGACGGCTCCCGCACATCTGAAGGCAGTTGCCTAATCCACCGTTGCATACAGTTCGACCTGAGGTGTCCCTCCTGGCCACAGCCAGAACATGTACGTGGTTGACCATCGTAAATCACCACCGCCCGACAACCACAAATTGTCAGATAGGACGGTACATGCTTCTGAAGATCAATGGTGATCTGTCGCACTCCGTTAAGAACGGGGTACGTGGCGAATTGTGTCCAGCGTTCTGCCGTGTGACCATGTACCGTGCCGTATGGCTTAAAAGCCTCGAGAACTTCTTCAGCCGGGAGCTCAAATGGCAGCTCAAAAACACGTATAGTCCGTACACCAAGACCAGCATGGTCTACAGTTACCGTACCGACATTCCCGTCACTATGGCAAAATCGGAGACCTGCTTTTGTCGCCTGTAGAATTCTCTCACACGCCGCGTCATTTACCATCTTAACATACACCGTGGGACTAACGATGGACAGGTGAATTCCGACAATATCGTTTGGCGGTATCTTGACTTCCTCTCGAATGAATCGTTCCACTGCTAAAGCCTTTGGTCGTTCGTAATCTTTGCAGAAATTGAATCGTAGTGTAGTTTTCCTGTACTTGTTCGCCATGATCGTTGTTACTAGCCCGCGCGCAGACTAAGTCCACAAGTAAACAAACACTCGCACACGCCGCACAGGCGGAAGTATCGGACCTCCACTTCGCACGGCCGCTAGCACCAAACTGCACCATCTGAGCTACCGAAGCACGACTCATGCCCGGTCCTCACAGCTTTACTTCTGCCAGTATATCGTCTCCTACCTTCCAAACTTTACAGAAGCTCTCCTGCGAACCTCCTGAAAGAAAGGATACTGCGGAGACATGGCTTAGCCACAGCCTGGGGGAGGTTTCCAGAATGAGATTTTCATTCTGTAGCCGAGTGTGCGCTGATATGAAACTTCCTGGCACATTGTCTCCGCAGTATCCTTTCTTTCAGGAGTGCTAGTTCTGTAAGGTTCGCAGGAGAGCTTCTATAAAGTTTGGATGGTAGGAGACGAGATACTGGCATAAGTAAAGCTGTGAGGACCGGGCGTGAGTCGGGCTTCGGTAGCTCAGAGGGTACAACACTTGCCCGTGAAAGGCAAAGGTCTCTAGTTCGAGTCTCGGTCGGGCACACAGTTTTAATCTGCCAGGAAGTTTCATAACAGCGCACACTCAGCTGCAGAGTGATAATCTCATTCTGGAAAGATGTGTCTGACTGTCGCCTGTCACATGGCACGGCAACCAGAAGCTATGGTCCGAGGTGTCATTTCGTTACATAGCAGGATCCCTAACGTTGTCATCTGTAACACCCCTACAGAACAATGGTGGCCTGTTTTGTTGTCCTTCATGCCAAGCTACCCAGGGCTTACAATTCAGGTACACGGGAACAGTTTCTACTGCTTATATTCATGTTCATCAAACCCTTTCTTGTTAGAACATTATAGGCAGGACCCTTCAATCAGCTCGGAATTTTGACCATCTAACGCACCAATTGAACAGAATTTGGCATGATATCCCTCAAAAGGAAGTCCATTGCCGAATAACTGCTTATATAAGGTCCAGAGGTGAGTTGGTCAGTTTCTTAAGTTCTTTCTTTTGAATAAATCATCCAGTTTTTCGGAAATTGTGATCATTTGTTCGTCTGTGGACACACAGCACATCTACCGATTTCCATATCCCCCCCTTCTTTTTTTGAAATGTGTACTGAGAACACTACGTGTGCTCTTACGTTTCCTTGGAACTAAACCGATAATAGTCTGCTTGTATAGTTACTATGAAACTCACATCTACATCTACGATATAATTCATCAGAGGTTGAAAATACAGAAAATACAGCTACAGTTTTAGGGGTCTTTTGTTTAGAACCGACCGGTTTCGGGCTCTTATACACAGATATACAATAAAATTCACAATTAAGGACCTAACAGAGGGTTCATCGAACCACCAACAGATTTTTTCTCTACCGTACCATTTTCGAAAGGTGCGGAGGAAACGAGTACTTAAACCTTCCCTTGCGATCTCTGGTTTCTCTCTTTTTAATTGCAGTGATCATTACTTACTACGTAGGTGGCTGCCAGTAAAATATTTTTACATTCGGAGAGAAAGTTGTTGATTGAAATTGCGTGAAAAGATCCTTCTGCAACAAAAACTGCCTTTGTTTTAATAACTGGCACTCCATCTTGCGTATCATATACGTTGACAGTCTCCCACCTACTTTGTGATGACATAAAAAGAGCCGGGCTTCTGTGATCTTTTTCGAGGGCCTCCGTCAATTGTACCTGAGTGGATCCCACATCTCACAGCAATACCTCAGAAGAGGACGGACAAGCGTAAACCGGCACTCTCATTAGTTGCACTACTGCGTCTTCTAATTGTAAGTGCTGTGCCAGTAAAACATATTCTCTGGGTAGCCTTTCTCATAGCGTTATGTATGTGATCCTCCTAATTTTAAGTTTTCGTGACTGTGAACGCTAAGTATTTAATTGAATTCAAAGCCTTTAGATATATGATATTTATCGTGTAACCACACTTTTTATTATTTAGAGCAAACTGCCCGCATCTCGTGGTCGTGCGGTAGCGTTCCCGCTTCCCACGCCCGGGTTCCCGGGTTCGATACCCGGCGGGGTCAGGGATTTTCTCTGCCTCGTGATGGCTGGGTGTTGTGTGCTGTCCTTAGGTTAGTTAGGTTTAAGTAGTTCTAAGTTCTTGGGGACTTATGGCCACAGCAGTTGAGTCCCATAGTGCTCAGAGCCATTTGAACCATTTTTTAGAGCAAACTGCTGTTTGTCGCACCACATTCATGTTTTGTGCAAAAAATTTTGCATTTGATCACGTGATGACTTTACAAGACGGCAAATGACAGCATAGACAGTCTACGACAGCTGCTCGTATTGACATATAAATATTTTATATAGATCAGAAATAGCAGAGGGCCTATAAAACTTCCTTTGAGAAAGCCAGATATTACTTTTGCTTGACACGATGACTTTTCCTCAGTTAATAAAATATTCGACCTTTCTGACAAGAATGACGAATTTAGTCGCGCAACTGAAGTGATACTCCGTAGCCACACAAGTTGATGAGATGTCATTAGTGAGCTGTGTCAAAAGCGTTCCAAAAGATTAGAAATAAGGAATCAATTTGAGATCCTCTATCGATAGCACTCACTATTTCATGTGAATAAAGAGCCTCTTGTGTTCCACAACAACGATATTTTCTAAATCTGTAGTGACTATTTGACAATGGATCGTTTCCTTCGAGGTAATTAATTGGAATCGAACACAGTATATGTTCGAAAATCCTACTGAAAACCGACTTTAGTGATCTGGGTCTTTAATCCAACGGGTTTCTCTTGTTTCCTTTACTGAGTACTGGTGTGACCTGTGAAACTTTTCAGTCTACGGGTACGGGCCTTTCACTGGGCGAGAGATTGTGTATGATCGCTAACTACAGAGCTTTTCCATAAGCATAGTGAGAAAGAATGGATGTGAACTTCAAGGCAGTATTATTGAAATGGAAGAGGACGTAGGTGAAAATGAGATGGGATATACTGCGAGAAGAATTTGACAGAGCACCGACAGACGTAATTGAAGACTAGGCCCCAGGTATAGACGACACTCCATAACTACTGATAGCCATGAGGGAGAGAGCTATAACAAAACTCTTCCATCTGCTGAGCAAGATGTGTGAGACAGGTGAAGTACCCTCAGACTTCAACAACAAATGTAATAATTCCAATTGTAAATCATGGTGACAAAATACTAACACGAATTCCTGACAGAAGAATGGAAAAACTGGTAGAAGCAGGCCTCTGGGAAGACCAGTTAGGATTCTGGAGAAGTTTAGCAGCAGCGAGGCGATACTGACCCTTCGATTTTTCTTAAAAGATAGATTGAGGAAAGTTAGAACTACTTTTATAGCATTTGTAGATTTAGAGCAAGCTTCTGAGAATGACGACTGAAATACTGTCTTTCAAATTCTGTACGTATCTGGAGTAAAAAATTGGCAGCGGAAGGCTCTACAATTCGTACGGAAACCAGACGCTAGTCATAAGAGCCGAGGGGCATGACAGTGAACTAGTGATTGGGAAGGAAGTAGACAGTGTTGTAGCATATGTCCGTTGTTACTCTATCTACACATTAAGCAAGCAGTAAAGGAAAAAAATTGGAGTAGGAATTAAAGTTCAGGGAGAAGAAATAAAAAGTTAGAGTTTTGCCTATGACATTGTTATTATGTCAGAGACAGAAAAGGACTTGAAAGAGCAATTGAATGCAAGGGACAGTGTCTTCAAAGGAAGATATAGGATGTACATCAACTATATGGGCAGAAAAACAGCTGACGATGACCGAAGTACAGAGAACATAAAATGCAGAAAATCGAATGTAGATATAAGAGTTTGGAAGACTTTTCTGAAAGTATTTGTATGGAGTGTAGCCACGTTTCGAAGTGAAACGAGGACGACAAATAGTTTAGACGAGAAGAGAATAGACGTTTTTGAAATGAAGTGCTATAGACAAATGTTTAAGACTAGGAGGGGACATCAAGTAACTAATGAGGAGGTACTGAATAGAAATTGGGAGAAAAGAAATTTGTGGCACAATCAAATTAGAAGAAGGGCTCAGCACATTCTGAGACATCAAGGAATCACCAGTTTAGAATTAGAGGGAAATATGGGGGGGAATCGTAGAAGCTGACCAAGAGATGAACACATTTGGTAGGTTGAGAGGGATGTAAGTTGAGTAGTTATTCGGAGATGGAAAGGCTTGTGTAGGATAAAGTAGCATGGAGAGCTGCAGCTAAGCTCTCTTCGGACTGAAGACCATAACAACAGCAACAACAACGACGACGATGGCTCTGAAAGGAACCGAACTTATATACAGTCTGGGCCGAAGGACTTGTCTATATTAGCTGATTTAAGCTGCTTTGGTGCGCTCAGGATGACTATTAAGAAGTACTTCTTAAATACTCATGTTGGCAGTTGTTCTTGACTTCAGATCCGTGATATTTATGTCATTTTCTCTGGTAAAGGTGCAGCTGAAAAACGTGTTTAGTAGCTCCGCTTTAGTGGCATTGTCATTGTTAACATTATCAGATATTTAAACTTACCTTTCTGAGACTGAGGTAGAAGCGTCGTTTTTTGGTCAATGGGGGTTAATATAAGGTGTTAAGAAATCCTCTTATCTTTTGTAATAATTTTACAGAATATTAGCTTCAATTTGCTTTAGATCACACTATTTACGACACCATTCAATTTGTTACGCCTGAGGACGTTGTAATTTCGCCTTGTCTGCCTGCCAGCCGTTGCTGGCGCCGTTTCGCAGGTGAGGGAGTCTGCGTTGCTAACGACTCGGTTCTGGACGGAGCAGAGAGGAGGCAACATCTGAAATGAGAAGGGGCTCGGCAGTGCGCAGGCGGTCTCTGGGCCGGAAACTGATCCGCTTTCATCCAACCAGAGGTCAGGGGCCTTCATTAACGGAACCGCCCCCACAGTTCTCGGACAAAAGGGCCCGTTTCTTCTCGGTCACAGGGGAAGTTTGTGTAGCAAATCATCAGGATGAAAGCATTTTCCGTTGCGAAAAAGTCTGTGCTGAAATAATTTCACCTTTTGTTTCCAGAATCCCACAGACTTTGAAATTCAGTGACGTTTATTGTAATGAGAAGTAGACGTACTTGCGGAAAAAAGACACCATCGCATCTGACAAGGAAATTCAATTCCTCCTTTGACAAAGAACGTTCATACGCGCCTATTTTTAATGTCTTACTGTTCTTCAGTTACGAACAATATATTTCCTCTTGTTAAAATTAGCTAACAAATGGCACACGTCTGCCAAAAGATATAACACAATTCCAGTTCACATGTCTGGTAACATTTTCCAGCTTGTTGGTTAAGTGGATTTTTAAAATCTGATTGGTAATATATTAAAACATAATAGTTATGATTATTAAACGGAAATGATGTTGCAAACATTCTTTTGTTTTCATACAGCAAGCGCAACATAAACTTCTACAAACTCGAAAAGAAATGTTTTATTAATAAACATCAGTCATCAGGTTGCATTTATTTTGTACTCAGCCTTTACGTATACAGTGATAACTCTGTACAAACTGTTCATAAATTTGAGATTTTCAGTGACGGCCTTATTAAGTTATCAGGCTTGAGGGATGATATGCTAATAAATACATGAAAAAACATATGTGTCCGAATGTAAAATGTATTTCAACCCTGTCAAGTACCTCCATTATACGAAAATATAAAAAAAGCGTCATCTTCGTTATGTCCAGTTTTGGTTTAGACACCCTTGCTTGGTCCAGTTTCGAGCAGACTGCAGCTGGTCTCTCCGTCTCTTTTTAGGATTCCCATCATTTCTTTTCCTTTGAGGTCAGGTGGTTGTAGCCTGTCACCGTTAGAAGGCATTTCGACCCACATGTCAATACGACCTTTTCTGCTTATTTTGCTCTCGTCGTACTGACATGAGAGTCGAAATGATATCTGACGATGATATTTGACGGTGTCGGTTTCAGTGACTGTAAGGAGACATGAGAACATTTCATGTAACTGGAGATGTTCTGTTTTGTCTGCACTACATCAACTGAGTGTACCTCCCCTGGAACATACTTCGGCGATACGTACGTATGACGTCTTTTAGTTCTTGTCCTTTCAGGAATCGTTCCCTTTAGTTTGTCCCAATTTAACAAAATTACTCTTTATAAACAGGGCATAAGAATTGCGTTTGCCAACTTTTGCGTGTTTATGCGATATAAGAGAATCACTTTTTCATATGATTCAAATGTCAGAAGTGCTCCGTTTCTACGCTGGGTGTCCGGGTATGTTTTGACGCCAGTGACGTACGGAGATGGTATTCGAACAGACGGATTATTGTTTTTCAGAATTTATCTCATCCCTACTGATTTATTTTTGTGGTGGGAGACGGAATGCTTGGTGTACGAGACAGATAGTCCAAAAGGGTCAGTTGCCTATTTCGCTGAAGCTGAAGCTGTAGCGCGGAAGAAAATCAAAGGTGTCAGGGTGATTATAATTAAAGTTAAACTTTCAAAACGGTGTAGAAATAACACCACTGGTCAGAATGACGTCCCATTTGCAACGGAATATTATCGGAGAAGAGGGGAAAACGTGTGTGGCAGAAGAAAAAACAGTGCGAAAATTGATCAATAGATGGCGCTGTAGGTGTCAGAATACGTAAATGAAAGCACCTGTCATGCCCACGACCGGTTGAAGTTGGTATAAACACACCGGGTACACAGCCTTTCCTCCTATCGCGTCTGCGACGTTCGCCACGACTCAATGCAGCATCCCGCTCTGCTCGTAAAGCTATATTACAGGAATGATAACTGTACACACGTCGCTCTGCAGAAGTTCCGGACACTGAAGGGTCTGACAACAGGCGTTGGTCCGATGACTGCCGTGCGTCTGAAGAAAATAATTCGGAAATTCTATAAGAAGGTTTCTTTTGGTGTGCAACCTAATAGAGGGAGGGAACGAACTGATTCGACAACAGTGGAATCAGTGGCCACAGCAAATCAGGACGAAATTCCAGAATGAGATTTTCACTCTGCAGCGGAGTGTGCGCTGATATGAAATTTCCTGGCGGAATAAAACTGTGTGCCCGACCGAGACTCGAACTCGGGACCTTTGCCTTTCGCGGGCAAGTGCTCTACCAACTGAGCTACCGAAGCACGACTCACGCCCGGTTCTCACAGCTTTACTTCTGCCAGTACCACGTCTCCTACCTTCCAAACTTTACAGAAGCTCTCCTGCGAACCATGCAGAACTAGCTCTCCTGAAAGAAAGGATATTGCGGAGACATGGCTTAGCCACAGCCTGGGGGATGTTTCCAGAACGAGATTTTCACTCTGCAGCGGAGTGTGCGCTGATATGAAACTTCCTGGCAGATTAAAACTGTGTGCCCGACCGAGACTCGAACTCGGGACCTTTGCCTTTCGCGGGCAAGTGCTCTACCAACTGAGCTACCGAAGCACGACTCACGCCCGGTACTCACAGCTTTACTTCCGCCAGTACCTCGTCTCCTACCTTTCAAACTTTACAGAAGCTCTCCTGCGAACCATGCAGAACTAGCACTCCTGAAAGAAAGGATATTGCGGAGACATGGCTTAGCCACAGCCTGGGGGATGTTTCCAGAATGAGATTTTCACTCTGCAGCGGAGTGTGCGCTGATATGAAACTTCCTGGCAGATTAAAACTGTGTGCCCGACCGAGACTCGAACTCGGGACCTTTGGCTTTCGCGGGCAAGTGCTCTACCAACTGAGCTACCGAAGCACGACTCACGCCCGGTACTCACAGCTTTACTTCTGCCAGTACCTCGTCTCCTACCTTCCAAACTTTACAGAAGCTCTCCTGCGAACCATGCAGAACTAGCACTCCTGAAAGAAAGGATATTGCGGAGACATGGCTTAGCCACAGCCTGGGGGATGTTTCCAGAATGAGATTTTCACTCTGCAGCGGAGTGTGCGCTGATATGAAACTTCCTGGCAGATTAAAACTGTGTGCCCGACCGAGACTCGAACTCGGGACCTTTGCCTTTCGCGGGCAAGTGCTCTACCAACTGAGCTACCGAAGCACGACTCACGCCCGGTACTCACAGCTTTACTTCTGCCAGTACCTCGTCTCCTACCTTCCAAACTTTACAGATGCTCTCCTGCGAACCATGCAGAACTAGCACTCCTGAAAGAAAGGATATTGCGGAGACATGGCTTAGCCACAGCCTGGGGGATGTTTCCAGAATGAGATTTTCACTCTGCAGCGGAGTGTGCGCTGATATGAAACTTCCTGGCAGATTAAAACTGTGTGCCCGACCGAGACTCGAACTCGGGACCTTTGCCTTTCGCGGGCAAGTGCTCTACCAACTGACCTACCGAAGCACGACTCACGCCCGGTACTCACAGCTTTACTTCTGCCAGTACCTCGTCTCCTACCTTCCAAACTTTACAGAAGCTCTCCTGCGAACCATGCAGAACTAGCACTCCTGAAAGAAAGGATATTGCGGAGACATGGCTTAGCCACAGCCTGGGGGATGTTTCCAGAATGAGATTTTCACTCTGCAGCGGAGTGTGCGCTGATATGAAACTTCCTGGCAGATTAAAACTGTGTGCCCGACCGAGACTCGAACTCGGGACCTTTGCCTTTCGCGGGCAAGTGCTCTACCAACTGAGCTACCGAAGCACGACTCACGCCCGGTACTCACAGCTTTACTTCTGCCAGTACCTCGTCTCCTACCTTCCAAACTTTACAGAAGCTCTCCTGCGAACCATGCAGAACTAGCACTCCTGAAAGAAAGGATATTGCGGAGACATGGCTTAGCCACAGCCTGGGGGATGTTTCCAGAATGAGATTTTCACTCTGCAGCGGAGTGTGCGCTGATATGAAACTTCCTGGCAGATTAAAACTGTGTGCCCGACCGAGACTCGAACTCGGGACCTTTGCCTTTCGCGGGCAAGTGCTCTACCAACTGAGCTACCGAAGCACGACTCACGCCCGGTACTCACAGCTTTACTTCTGCCAGTACCTCGTCTCCTACCTTCCAAACTTTACAGATGCTCTCCTGCGAACCATGCAGAACTAGCACTCCTGAAAGAAAGGATATTGCGGAGACATGGCTTAGCCACAGCCTGGGGGATGTTTCCAGAATGAGATTTTCACTCTGCAGCGGAGTGTGCGCTGATATGAAACTTCCTGGCAGATTAAAACTGTGTGCCCGACCGAGACTCGAACTCGGGACCTTTGGCTTTCGCGGGCAAGTGCTCTACCAACTGACCTAAAGAAAGCACGACTCACGCCCGGTACTCACAGCTTTACTTCTGCCAGTACCTCGTCTCCTACCTTCCAAACTTTACAGAAGCTCTCCTGCGAACCATGCAGAACTAGCACTCCTGAAGGAAAGGATATTGCGGAGACATGGCTTAGCCACAGCCTGGGGGATGTTTCCAGAATGAGATTTTCACTCTGCAGCGGAGTGTGCGCTGATATGAAACTTCCTGGCAGATTAAAACTGTGTGCCCGACCGAGACTCGAACTCGGGACCTTTGCCTTTCGCGGGCAAGTGCTCTACCAACTGAGCTACCGAAGCACGACTCACGCCCGGTACTCACAGCTTTACTTCTGCCAGTACCTCGTCTCCTACCTTCCAAACTTTACAGAAGCTCTCCTGCGAACCATGCAGAACTAGCACTCCTGAAAGAAAGGATATTGCGGAGACATGGCTTAGCCACAGCCTGGGGGATGTTTCCAGAATGAGATTTTCACACTGCAGCGGAGTGTGCGCTGATATGAAACTTCCTGGCAGATTAAAACTGTGTGCCCGACCGAGACTCGAACTCGGGACCTTTGCCTTTCGCGGGCAAGTGCTCTACCAACTGAGCTACCGAAGCACGACTCACGCCCGGTACTCACAGCTTTACTTCCGCCAGTACCTCGTCTCCTACCTTCCAAACTTTACAGAAGCTCTCCTGCGAACCATGCAGAACTAGCACTCCTGAAAGAAAGGATATTGCGGAGACATGGCTTAGCCACAGCCTGGGGGATGTTTCCAGAATGAGATTTTCACTCTGCAGCGGAGTGTGCGCTGATATGAAACTTCCTGGCAGATTAAAACTGTGTGCCCGACCGAGACTCGAACTCGGGACCTTTGCCTTTCGCGGGCAAGTGCTCTACCAACTGAGCTACCGAAGCACGACTCGCGCCCGGTACTCACAGCTTTACTTCTGCCAGTACCTCGTCTCCTACCTTCCAAACTTTACAGAAGCTCTCCTGCGAACCATGCAGAACTAGCACTCCTGAAAGAGAGGATATTGCGGAGACATGGCTTAGCCACAGCCTGGGGGATGTTTCCAGAATGAGATTTTCACTCTGCAGCGGAGTGTGCGCTGATATGAAACTTCCTGGCAGATTAAAACTGTGTGCCCGACCGAGACTCGAACTCGGGATCTTTGCCTTTCGCGGGCAAGTGCTCTACCAACTGAGCTACCGAAGCACGACTCACGCCCGGTACTCACAGCTTTACTTCTGCCAGTACCTCGTCTCCTACCTTCCAAACTTTACAGAAGCTCTCCTGCGAACCATGCAGAACTAGCACTCCTGAAAGAAAGGATATTGCGGAGACATGGCTTAGCCACAGCCTGGGGGATGTTTCCAGAATGAGATTTTCACTCTGCAGCGGAGTGTGCGCTGATATGAAACTTCCTGGCAGATTAAAACTGTGTGCCCGACCGAGACTCGAACTCGGGACCTTTGCCTTTCGCGGGCAAGTGCTCTACCAACTGAGGTACAGATGCACGACTCACGCCCGGTACTCACAGCTTTACTTCTGCCAGTACCTCGTCTCCTACCTTCCAAACTTTACAGAAGCTCTCCTGCGAACCATGCAGAACTAGCACTCCTGAAAGAAAGGATATTGCGGAGACATGGCTTAGCCACAGCCTGGGGGATGTTTCCAGAATGAGATTTTCACTCTGCAGCGGAGTGTGCGCTGATATGAAACTTCCTGGCAGATTAAAACTGTGTGCCCGACCGAGACTCGAACTCGGGACCTTTGCCTTTCGCGGGCAAGTGCTCTACCAACTGAGCTACCGAAGCACGACTCACGCCCGGTACTCACAGCTTTACTTCTGCCAGTACCTCGTCTCCTACCTTCCAAACTTTACAGAAGCTCTCCTGCGAACCATGCAGAACTAGCACTCCTGAAAGAAAGGATATTGCGGAGACATGGCTTAGCCACAGCCTGGGGGATGTTTCCAGAATGAGATTTTCACTCTGCAGCGGAGTGTGCGCTGATATGAAACTTCCTGGCAGATTAAAACTGTGTGCCCGACCGGGACTCGAACTCGGGACCTTTGCCTTTCGCGGGCAAGTGCTCTACCAACTGACCTACCGAAGCACGACTCACGCCCGGTACTCACAGCTTTACTTCTGCCAGTACCTCGTCTCCTACCTTCCAAACTTTACAGAAGCTCTCCTGCGAACCATGCAGAACTAGCACTCCTGAAAGAAAGGATATTGCGGACACATGGCTTAGCCACAGCCTGGGGGATGTTTCCAGAATGAGATTTTCACTCTGCAGCGGAGTGTGCGCTGATATGAAACTTCCTGGCAGATTAAAACTGTGTGCCCGACCGAGACTCGAACTCGGGACCTTTGCCTTTCGCGGGCAAGTGCTCTACCAACTGAGCTACCGAAGCACGACTCACGCCCGGTACTCACAGCTTTACTTCCGCCAGTACCTCGTCTCCTACCTTCCAAACTTTACAGAAGCTCTCCTGCGAACCATGCAGAACTAGCACTCCTGAAAGAAAGGATATTGCGGAGACATGGCTTAGCCACAGCCTGTGAGATGTTTCCAGAATGAGATTTTCACTCTGCAGCGGAGTGTGCGCTGATATGAAACTTCCTGGCAGATTAAAACTGTGTGCCCGACCGAGACTCGAACTCGGGACCTTTGCCTTTCGCGGGCAAGTGCTCTACCAACTGAGCTACCGAAGCACGACTCACGCCCGGTACTCACAGCTTTACTTCTGCCAGTACCTCGTCTCCTACCTTCCAAACTTTACAGAAGCTCTCCTGCGAACCATGCAGAACTAGCACTCCTGAAAGAAAGGATATTGCGGAGACATGGCTTAGCCACAGCCTGGGGGATGTTTCCAGAATGAGATTTTCACTCTGCAGCGGAGTGTGCGCTGATATGAAACTTCCTGGCAGATTAAAACTGTGTGCCCGACCGAGACTCGAACTCGGGACCTTTGGCTTTCGCGGGCAAGTGCTCTACCAACTGAGCTACCGAAGCACGACTCACGCCCGGTACTCACAGCTTTACTTCTGCCAGTACCTCGTCTCCTACCTTCCAAACTTTACAGAAGCTCTCCTGCGAACCATGCAGAACTAGCACTCCTGAAAGAAAGGATATTGCGGAGACATGGCTTAGCCACAGCCTGGGGGATGTTTCCAGAATGAGATTTTCACTCTGCAGCGGAGTGTGCGCTGATATGAAACTTCCTGGCAGATTAAAACTGTGTGCCCGACCGAGACTCGAACTCGGGACCTTTGCCTTTCGCGGGCAAGTGCTCTACCAACTGAGCTACCGAAGCACGACTCACGCCCGGTCCTCACAGCTTTACTTCTGCCAGTACCTCGTCTCCTACCTTCCAAACTTTACAGAAGCTCTCCTGCGAACCATGCAGAACTAGCACTCCTGAAAGAAAGGATATTGCGGAGACATGGCTTAGCCACAGCCTGGGGGATGTTTCCAGAATGAGATTTTCACTCTGCAGCGGAGTGTGCGCTGATTGAAACTTCCTGGCAG
This sequence comes from Schistocerca nitens, assembly GCF_023898315.1. Taxonomy (NCBI): domain Eukaryota; kingdom Metazoa; phylum Arthropoda; class Insecta; order Orthoptera; family Acrididae; genus Schistocerca; species Schistocerca nitens. Next base: position 290,275,563 of record NC_064614.1, on the reverse strand, counting down.
ATTAAAACTGTGTGCCCGACCGAGACTCGAACTCGGGACCTTTGCCTTTCGCGGGCAAGTGCTCTACCAACTGAGCTACCGAAGCACGACTCACGCCCGGTACTCGCAGCTTTACTTCTGCCAGTACCTCGTCTCCTACCTTCCAAACTTTACAGAAGCTCTCCTGCGAACCATGCAGAACTAGCACTCCTGAAAGAAAGGATATTGCGGAGACATGGCTTAGCCACAGCCTGGGGGATGTTTCCAGAATGAGATTTTCACTCTGCAGCGGAGTGTGCGCTGATATGAAACTTCCTGGCAGATTAAAACTGTGTGCCCGACCGAGACTCGAACTCGGGACCTTTGCCTTTCGCGGGCAAGTGCTCTACCAACTGAGCTACCGAAGCACGACTCACGCCCGGTACTCACAGCTTTACTTCTGCCAGTACCTCGTCTCCTACCTTCCAAACTTTACAGAAGCTCTCCTGCGAACCATGCAGAACTAGCACTCCTGAAAGAAAGGATATTGCGGAGACATGACTTACCCACAGCCTGGGGGATGTTTCCAGAATGAGATTTTCACTCTAAAAAATGGTTCAAATGGCTCTGAGCACTATGGGACTCAACTGCTGAGGTCACTAGTCCCCTAGAACTTAGAACTAGTTAAACCTAACTAACCTAAGGACATCACAACAACCATGCCCGAGGCAGGATTCGAACCTGCGACCGTAGCGGTCTTGCGGTGCCAGACTGCAGCGCCTATAACCGCACGGCCACTTCGGCCGGCAGATTTTCACTCTGCAGCGGAGTGTGCGCTGATATGAAACTTCCTGGCAGATTAAAACTGTGTGCCCGACCGAGACTCGAACTCGGGACCTTTGCCTTTCGCGGGCAAGTGCTCTACCAACTGAGCTACCGAAGCACGACTCACGCCCGGTACTCATAGCTTTACTTCTGCCAGTACCTCGTCTCCTACCTTCCAAACTTTACAGAAGCTCTCCTGCGAACCATGCAGAACTAGCACTCCTGAAAGAAAGGATATTGCAGAGACATGGCTTAGCCACAGCCTGGGGGATGTTTCCAGAATGAGATTTTCACTCTGCAGCGGAGTGTGCGCTGATATGAAACTTCCTGGCAGATTAAAACTGTGTGCCCGACCGAGACTCGAACTCGGGACCTTTGCCTTTCGCGGGCAAGTGCTCTACCAACTGAGCTACCGAAGCACGACTCACGCCCGGTACTCACAGCTTTACTTCTGCCAGTACCTCGTCTCCTACCTTCCAAACTTTACAGAAGCTCTCCTGCGAACCATGCAGAACTAGCACTCCTGAAAGAAAGGATATTGCGGAGACATGGCTTAGCCACAGCCTGGGGGATGTTTCCAGAATGAGATTTTCACTCTGCAGCGGAGTGTGCGCTGATATGAAACTTCCTGGCAGATTAAAACTGTGTGCCCGACCGAGACTCGAACTCGGGACCTTTGCCTTTCGCGGGCAAGTGCTCTACCAACTGAGCTACCGAAGCACGACTCACGCCCGGTACTCACAGCTTTACTTCTGCCAGTACCTCGTCTCCTACCTTCCAAACTTTACAGAAGCTCTCCTGCGAACCATGCAGAACTAGCACTCCTGAAAGAAAGGATATTGCGGAGACATGGCTTAGCCACAGCCTGGGGGATGTTTCCAGAATGAGATTTTCACTCTGCAGCGGAGTGTGCGCTGATATGAAACTTCCTGGCAGATTAAAACTGTGTGCCCCACCGAGACTCGAACTCGGGACCTTTGCCTTTCGCGGGCAAGTGCTCTACCAACTGAGCTACCGAAGCACGACTCACGCCCGGTCCTCACAGCTTTACTTCTGCCAGTACCTCGTCTCCTACCTTCCAAACTTTACAGAAGCTCTCCTGCGAACCATGCAGAACTAGCACTCCTGAAAGAAAGGATATTGCGGAGACATGGCTTAGCCACAGCCTGGGGGATGTTTCCAGAATGAGATTTTCACTCTGCAGCGGAGTGTGCTCTGATTGAAACTTCCTGGCAGATTAAAACTGTGTGCCCGACCGAGACTCGAACTCGGGACCTTTGCCTTTCGCGGGCAAGTGCTCTACCAACTGAGCTACCGAAGCACGACTCACGCCCGGTACTCGCAGCTTTACTTCTGCCAGTACCTCGTCTCCTACCTTCCAAACTTTACAGAAGCTCTCCTGCGAACCATGCAGAACTAGCACTCCTGAAAGAAAGGATATTGCGGAGACATGGCTTAGCCACAGCCTGGGGGATGTTTCCAGAATGAGATTTTCACTCTGCAGCGGAGTGTGCGCTGATATGAAACTTCCTGGCAGATTAAAACTGTGTGCCCGACCGAGACTCGAACTCGGGACCTTTGCCTTTCGCGGGCAAGTGCTCTACCAACTGAGCTACCGAAGCACGACTCACGCCCGGTACTCACAGCTTTACTTCTGCCAGTACCTCGTCTCCTACCTTCCAAACTTTACAGAAGCTCTCCTGCGAACCATGCAGAACTAGCACTCCTGAAAGAAAGGATATTGCGGAGACATGGCTTAGCCACAGCCTGGGGGATGTTTCCAGAATGAGATTTTCACTCTAAAAAATGGTTCAAATGGCTCTGAGCACTATGGGACTCAACTGCTGAGGTCACTAGTCCCCTAGAACTTAGAACTAGTTAAACCTAACTAACCTAAGGACATCACAACAACCATGCCCGAGGCAGGATTCGAACCTGCGACCGTAGCGGTCTTGCGGTTCCAGACTGCAGCGCCTATAACCGCACGGCCACTTCGGCCGGCAGATTTTCACTCTGCAGCGGAGTGTGCGCTGATATGAAACTTCCTGGCAGATTAAAACTGTGTGCCCGACCGAGACTCGAACTCGGGACCTTTGCCTTTCGCGGGCAAGTGCTCTACCAACTGAGCTACCGAAGCACGACTCACGCCCAGTACTCATAGCTTTACTTCTGCCAGTACCTCGTTCCTACCTTCCAAACTTTACAGAAGCTCTCCTGCGAACCATGCAGAACTAGCACTCCTGAAAGAAAGGATATTGCAGAGACATGGCTTAGCCACAGCCTGGGGGATGTTTCCAGAATGAGATTTTCACTCTGCAGCGGAGTGTGCGCTGATATGAAACTTCCTGGCAGATTAAAACTGTGTGCCCGACCGAGACTCGAACTCGGGACCTTTGCCTTTCGCGGGCAAGTGCTCTACCAACTGAGCTACCGAAGCACGACTCACGCCCGGTACTCACAGCTTTACTTCTGCCAGTACCTCGTCTCCTACCTTCCAAACTTTACAGAAGCTCTCCTGCGAACCATGCAGAACTAGCACTCCTGAAAGAAAGGATATTGCGGAGACATGGCTTAGCCACAGCCTGGGGGATGTTTCCAGAATGAGATTTTCACTCTGCAGCGGAGTGTGCGCTGATATGAAACTTCCTGGCAGATTAAAACTGTGTGCCCGACCGAGACTCGAACTCGGGACCTTTGCCTTTCGCGGGCAAGTGCTCTACCAACTGAGCTACCGAAGCCCGACTCACGCCCGGTACTCACAGCTTTACTTCTGCCAGTACCTCGTCTCCTACCTTCCAAACTTTACAGAAGCTCTCCTGCGAACCATGCAGAACTAGCACTCCTGAAAGAAAGGATATTGCGGAGAGATGGCTTAGCCACAGCCTGGGGGATGTTTCCAGAATGAGATTTTCACTCTGCAGCGGAGTGTGCGCTGATATGAAACTTCCTGGCAGATTAAAACTGTGTGCCCGACCGAGACTCGAACTCGGGACCTTTGCCTTTCGCGGGCAAGTGCTCTACCAACTGAGCTACCGAAGCACGACTCACGCCCGGTACTCACAGCTTTACTTCTGCCAGTACCTCGTCTCCTACCTTCCAAACTTTACAGAAGCTCTCCTGCGAACCATGCAGAACTAGCACTCCGGAAAGAAAGGATATTGCGGAGACATGGCTTAGCCACAGCCTGGGGGATGTTTCCAGAATGAGATTTTCACACTGCAGCGGAGTGTGCGCTGATATGAAACTTCCTGGCAGATTAAAACTGTGTGCCCGACTGAGACTCGAACTCGGGACCTTTGCCTTTCGCGGGCAAGTGCTCTACCAACTGAGCTACCGAAGCACGACTCACGCCCGGAACTCACAGCTTTACTTCCGCCAGTACCTCGTCTCCTACCTTCCAAACATTACAGAAGCTCTCCTGCGAACCATGCAGAACTAGCACTCCTGAAAGAAAGGATATTGCGGAGACATGGCTTAGCCACAGCCTGGGGGATGTTTCCAGAATGAGATTTTCACTCTGCAGCGGAGTGTGCGCTGATATGAAACTTCCTGGCAGATTAAAACTGTGTGCCCGACCGAGACTCGAACTCGGGACCTTTGCCTTTCGCGGGCAAGTGCTCTACCAACTGAGCTACCCAAGCACGACTCACGCCCGGTACTCACAGCTTTACTTCTGCCAGTACCTCGTCTCCTACCTTCCAAACTTTACAGAAGCTCTCCTGCGAACCATGCAGAACTAGCACTCCTGAAAGAAAGGATATTGCGGAGACATGGCTTAGCCACAGCCTGGGGGATGTTTCCAGAATGAGATTTTCACTCTGCAGCGGAGTGTGCGCTGATATGAAACTTCCTGGCAGATTAAAACTGTGTGCCCGACCGAGACTCGAACTCGGGACCTTTGCCTTTCGCGGGCACACAATTTTAATCTGCCAGGAAGTTTCATATCAGCGCACACTCCGCTGCAGAGTGAAAATCTCATTCTGGAAACATCCCCCAGGCTGTGGCTAAGCCATGTCTCCGCAATATCCTTTCTTTCAGGAGTGCTAGTTCTGCATGGTTCGCAGGAGAGCTTCTGTAAAGTTTGGAAGGTAGGAGACGAGGTACTGGCAGAAGTAAAGCTGTGAGTACCGGGCGTGAGTCGTGCTTCGGTAGCTCAGTTGGTAGAGCACTTGCCCGCGAAAGGCAAAGGTCCCGAGTTCGAGTCTCGGTCGGGCACACAGTTTTAATCTGCCAGGAAGTTTCATATCAGCGCACACTCCGCTGCAGAGTGAAAATCTCATTCTGGAAACATCTCACAGGCTGTGGCTAAGCCATGTCTCCGCTATATCCTTTCTTTCAGGAGTGCTAGTTCTGCATGGTTCGCAGGAGAGCTTCTGTAAAGTTTGGAAGGTAGGAGACGAGGTACTGGCGGAAGTAAAGCTGTGAGTACCGGGCGTGAGTCGTGCTTCGGTAGCTCAGTTGGTAGAGCACTTGCCCGCGAAAGGCAAAGGTCCCGAGTTCGAGTCTCGGTCGGGCACACAGTTTTAATCTGCCAGGAAGTTTCGTATCAGCGCACACTCCGCTGCAGAGTGAAAATCTCATTCTGGAAACATCCCCCAGGCTGTGGCTAAGCCATGTCTCCGCAATATCCTTTCTTTCAGGAGTGCTAGTTCTGCATGTTTCGCAGGAGAGCTTCTGTAAAGTTTGGAAGGTAGGAGACGAGGTACTGGCAGAAGTAAAGCTGTGAGTACCGGGCGTGAGTCGTGCTTCGGTAGCTCAGTTGGTAGAGCACTTGCCCGCGAAAGGCAAAGGTCCCGAGTTCGAGTCTCGGTCGGGCACACAGTTTTAATCTGCCAGGAAGTTTCATATCAGCGCACACTCCGCTGCAGAGTGAAAATCTCATTCTGGAAACATCCCCCAGGCTGTGGCTAAGCCATGTCTCCGCAATATCCTTTCTTTCAGGAGTGCTAGTTCTGCATGGTTCGCAGGAGAGCTTCTGTAAAGTTTGGAAGGTAGGAGACGAGGTACTGGCAGAAGTAAAGCTGTGTGTACCGGGCGTGAGTCGTGCTTCGGTAGCTCAGTTGGTAGAGCACTTGCCCGCGAAAGCCAAAGGTCCCGAGTTCGAGTCTCGGTCGGGCACACAGTTTTAATCTGCCAGGATGTTTCATATCAGCGCACACTCCACTGCAGAGTGAAAATCTCATTCTGGAAACATCCCCCAGGCTGTGGCTAAGCCATGTCTCCGCAATATCCTTTCTTTCAGGAGTGCTAGTTCTGCATGGTTCGCAGGAGAGCTTCTGTAAAGTTTGGATGGTAGGAGACGAGGTACTGGCAGAAGTAAAGCTGTGAGTACCGGGCGTGAGTCGTGCTTCGGTAGCTCAGTTGGTAGAGCACTTGCCCGCGAAAGGCAAAGTTCCCGAGTTCGAGTCTCCGTCGGGCACACAGTTTTAATCTGCCAGGAAGTTTCATATCAGCGCACACTCCGCTGCAGAGTGAAAATCTCATTCTGGAAACATCCCCCAGGCTGTGGCTAAGCCATGTCTCCGCAATATCCTTTCTTTCAGGAGTGCTAGTTCTGCATGGTTCGCAGGAGAGCTTCTGTAAAGTTTGGAAGGTAGGAGACGAGGTACTGGCAGAAGTAAAGCTGTGAGTACCGGGCGTGAGTCGTGCTTCGGTAGCTCAGTTGGTAGAGCACTTGCCCGCGAAAGGCAAAGGTCCCGAGTTCGAGTCTCGGTCGGGCACACAGTTTTAATCTGCCAGGATGTTTCATATCAGCGCACACTCCACTGCAGAGTGAAAATCTCATTCTGGAAACATCCCCCAGGCTGTGGCTAAGCCATGTCTCCGCAATATCCTTTCTTTCAGGAGTGCTAGTTCTGCATGGTTCGCAGGAGAGCTTCTGTAAAGTTTGGAAGGTAGGAGACGAGGTACTGGCAGAAGTAAAGCTGTGAGTACCGGGCGTGAGTCGTGCTTCGGTAGCTCAGTTGGTAGAGCACTTGCCCGCGAAAGCCAAAGGTCCCGAGTTCGAGTCTCGGTCGGGCACACAGTTTTAATCTGCCAGGAAGTTTCATATCAGCGCACACTCCGCTGCAGAGTGAAAATCTCATTCTGGAAACATCCCCCAGGCTGTGGCTAAGCCATGTCTCCGCAATATCCTTTCTTTCAGGAGTGCTAGTTCTGCATGGTTCGCAGGAGAGCTTCTGTAAAGTTTGGAAGGTAGGAGACGAGGTACTGGCAGAAGTAAAGCTGTGAGGACCGGGCGTGAGTCGTGCTTCGGTAGCTCAGTTGGTAGAGCACTTGCCCGCGAAAGGCAAAGGTCCCGAGTTCGAGTCTCGGTCGGGCACACAGTTTTAATCTGCCAGGAAGTTTCATATCAGCGCACACTCCGCTGCAGAGTGAAAATCTCATTCTGGAAACATCCCCCAGGCTGTGGCTAAGCCATGTCTCCGCAATATCCTTTCTTTCAGGAGTGCTAGTTCTGCATGGTTCGCAGGAGAGCTTCTGTAAAGTTTGGAAGGTAGGAGACGAGGTACTGGCAGAAGTAAAGCTGTGAGTACCGGGCGTGAGTCGTGCTTCGGTAGCTCAGTTGGTAGAGCACTTACCCGCGAAAGGCAAAGGTCCCGAGTTCGAGTCTCGGTCGGGCACACAGTTTTAATCTGCCAGGAAGTTTCATATCAGCGCACACTCCGCTGCAGAGTGAAAATCTCATTCTGGAAACATCCCCCAGGCTGTGGCTAAGCCATGTCTCCGCAATATCCTTTCTTTCAGGAGTGCTAGTTCTGCATGGTTCGCAGGAGAGCTTCTGTAAAGTTTGGAAGGTAGGAGACGAGGTACTGGCAGAAGTAAAGCTGTGAGTACCGGGCGTGAGTCGTGCTTCGGTAGCTCAGTTGGTAGAGCACTTGCCCGCGAAAGGCAAAGGTCCCGAGTTCGAGTCTCGGTCGGGCACACAGTTTTAATCTGCCAGGAAGTTTCATATCAGCGCACACTCCGCTGCAGAGTGAAAATCTCATTCTGGAAACATCTCCCAGGCTGTGGCTAAGCCATGTCTCCGCAATATCCTTTCTTTCAGGAGTGCTAGTTTTGCATGGTTCGCAGGAGAGCTTCTGTAAAGTTTGGAAGGTAGGAGACGAGGTACTGGCGGAAGTAAAGCTGTGAGTACCGGGCGTGAGTCGTGCTTCGGTAGCTCAGTTGGTAGAGCACTTGCCCGCGAAAGGCAAAGGTCCCGAGTTCGAGTCTCGGTCGGGCACACAGTTTTAATCTGCCAGGAAGTTTCATATCAGCGCACACTCCGCTGCAGAGTGAAAATCTCATTCTGGAAACATCCCCCAGGCTGTGGCTAAGCCATGTCTCCGCAATATCCTTTCTTTCAGGAGTGCTAGTTCTGCATGGTTCGCAGGAGAGCTTCTGTAAAGTTTGGATGGTAGGAGACGAGGTACTGGCAGAAGTAAAGCTGTGAGTACCGGGCGAGAGTCGTGCTTCGGTAGCTCAGTTGGTAGAGCACTTGCCCGCGAAGGGCAAAGGTCCCGAGTTCGAGTCTCGGTCGGGCACACAGTTTTAATCTGCCAGGAAGTTTCGTATCAGCGCACACTCCGCTGCAGAGTGAAAATCTCATTCTGGAAACATCCCCCAGGCTGTGGCTAAGCCATGTCTCCGCAATATCCTTTCTTTCAGGAGTGCTAGTTCTGCATGGTTCGCAGGAGAGCTTCTGTAAAGTTTGGAAGGTAGGAGACGAGGTACTGGCAGAAGTAAAGCTGTGAGTACCGGGCGTGAGTCGTGCTTCGGTAGCTCAGTTGGTAGAGCACTTGCCCGCGAAAGGCAAAGGTCCCGAGTTCGAGTCTCGGTCGGGCACACAGTTTTAATCTGCCAGGAAGTTTCATATCAGCGCACACTCCGCTGCAGAGTGAAAATCTCATTCTGGAAACATCCCCCAGGCTGTGGCTAAGCCATGTCTCCGCAATATCCTTTCTTTCAGGAGTGCTAGTTCTGCATGGTTCGCAGGAGAGCTTCTGTAAAGTTTGGAAGGTAGGAGACGAGGTACTGGCAGAAGTAAAGCTGTGAGTACCGGGCGTGAGTCGTGCTTCGGTAGCTCAGTTGGTAGAGCACTTGCCCGAGAAAGGCAAAGGTCCCGAGTTCGAGTCTCGGTCGGGCACACAGTTTTAATCTGCCAGGAAGTTTCATATCAGCGCACACTCCGCTGCAGAGTGAAAATCTCATTCTGGAAACATCCCCCAGGCTGTGGCTAAGCCATGTCTCCGCAATATCCTTTCTTTCAGGAGTGCTAGTTCTGCATGGTTCGCAGGAGAGCTTCTGTAAAGTTTGGAAGGTAGGAGACGAGGTACTGGCAGAAGTAAAGCTGTGAGGACCGGGCGTGAGTCGTGCTTCGGTAGCTCAGTTGGTAGAGCACTTGCCCGCGAAAGGCAAAGGTCCCGAGTTCGAGTCTCGGTCGGGCACACAGTTTTAATCTGCCAGGAAGTTTCATATCAGCGCACACTCCGCTGCAGAGTGAAAATCTCATTCTGGAAACATCCCCCAGGCTGTGGCTAAGCCATGTCTCCGCAATATCCTTTCTTTCAGGAGTGCTAGTTCTGCATGGTTCGCAGGAGAGCTTCTGTAAAGTTTGGAAGGTAGGAGACGAGGTACTGGCAGAAGTAAAGCTGTGAGTACCGGGCGTGAGTCGTGCTTCGGTAGCTCAGTTGGTAGAGCACTTACCCGCGAAAGGCAAAGGTCCCGAGTTCGAGTCTCGGTCGGGCACACAGTTTTAATCTGCCAGGAAGTTTCATATCAGCGCACACTCCGCTGCAGAGTGAAAATCTCATTCTGGAAACATCCCCCAGGCTGTGGCTAAGCCATGTCTCCGCAATATCCTTTCTTTCAGGAGTGCTAGTTCTGCATGGTTCGCAGGAGAGCTTCTGTAAAGTTTGGAAGGTAGGAGACGAGGTACTGGCAGAAGTAAAGCTGTGAGTACCGGGCGTGAGTCGTGCTTCGGTAGCTCAGTTGGTAGAGCACTTGCCCGCGAAAGGCAAAGGTCCCGAGTTCGAGTCTCGGTCGGGCACACAGTTTTAATCTGCCAGGAAGTTTCATATCAGCGCACACTCCGCTGCAGAGTGAAAATCTCATTCTGGAAACATCTCCCAGGCTGTGGCTAAGCCATGTCTCCGCAATATCCTTTCTTTCAGGAGTGCTAGTTTTGCATGGTTCGCAGGAGAGCTTCTGTAAAGTTTGGAAGGTAGGAGACGAGGTACTGGCGGAAGTAAAGCTGTGAGTACCGGGCGTGAGTCGTGCTTCGGTAGCTCAGTTGGTAGAGCACTTGCCCGCGAAAGGCAAAGGTCCCGAGTTCGAGTCTCGGTCGGGCACACAGTTTTAATCTGCCAGGAAGTTTCATATCAGCGCACACTCCGCTGCAGAGTGAAAATCTCATTCTGGAAACATCCCCCAGGCTGTGGCTAAGCCATGTCTCCGCAATATCCTTTCTTTCAGGAGTGCTAGTTCTGCATGGTTCGCAGGAGAGCTTCTGTAAAGTTTGGATGGTAGGAGACGAGGTACTGGCAGAAGTAAAGCTGTGAGTACCGGGCGAGAGTCGTGCTTCGGTAGCTCAGTTGGTAGAGCACTTGCCCGCGAAGGGCAAAGGTCCCGAGTTCGAGTCTCGGTCGGGCACACAGTTTTAATCTGCCAGGAAGTTTCGTATCAGCGCACACTCCGCTGCAGAGTGAAAATCTCATTCTGGAAACATCCCCCAGGCTGTGGCTAAGCCATGTCTCCGCAATATCCTTTCTTTCAGGAGTGCTAGTTCTGCATGGTTCGCAGGAGAGCTTCTGTAAAGTTTGGAAGGTAGGAGACGAGGTACTGGCAGAAGTAAAGCTGTGAGTACCGGGCGTGAGTCGTGCTTCGGTAGCTCAGTTGGTAGAGCACTTGCCCGCGAAAGGCAAAGGTCCCGAGTTCGAGTCTCGGTCGGGCACACAGTTTTAATCTGCCAGGAAGTTTCATATCAGGGCACACTCCGCTGCAGAGTGAAAATCTCATTCTGGAAACATCCCCCAGGCTGTGGCTAAGCCATGTCTCCGCAATATCCTTTCTTTCAGGAGTGCTAGTTCTGCATGGTTCGCAGGAGAGCTTCTGTAAAGTTTGGAAGGTAGGAGACGAGGTACTGGCAGAAGTAAAGCTGTGAGTACCGGGCGTGAGTCGTGCTTCGGTAGCTCAGTTGGTAGAGCACTTGCCCGCGAAAGGCAAATGTCCCGAGTTCGAGTCTCGGTCGGGCACACAGTTTTAATCTGCCAGGAAGTTTCATATCAGCGCACACTCCGCTGCAGAGTGAAAATCTCATTCTGGAAACATCCCCCAGGCTGTGGCTAAGCCATGTCTCCGCAATATCCTTTCCTTCAGGAGTGCTAGTTCTGCATGGTTCGCAGGAGAGCTTCTGTAAAGTTTGGAAGGTAGGAGACGAGGTACTGGCAGAAGTAAAGCTGTGAGTACCGGGCGTGAGTCGTGCTTCGGTAGCTCAGTTGGTAGAGCACTTGCCCGCGAAAGGCAAAGGTCCCGAGTTCGAGTCTCGGTCGGGCACACAGTTTTAATCTGCCAGGAAGTTTCATATCAGCGCACACTCCGCTGCAGAGTGAAAATCTCATTCTGGAAACATCCCCCAGGCTGTGGCTAAGCCATGTCTCCGCAATATCCTTTCTTTCAGGAGTGCTAGTTCTGCATGGTTCGCAGGAGAGCTTCTGTAAAGTTTGGAAGGTAGGAGACGAGGTACTGGCAGAAGTAAAGCTGTGAGTACCGGCCGTGAGTCGTGCTTCGGTAGCTCAGTTGGTAGAGCACTTGCCCGCGAAAGGCAAAGGTCCCGAGTTCGAGTCTCGGTCGGGCACACAGTTTTAATCTGCCAGGAAGTTCCAGGACGAAATTATTGGTGGTCTGCATACGTGTAGTGCACGGAGAATTGCCCGAACATTGGTCATACCCGTGAGCACGGTGCGTAAAATCGTACGAAACATCCTTCTTTGCTATCCACTCAAAATTACCCATGTGCAAGAGTTGCTTCCTTTTGACCTTTCAGCTAGAGAGGCCTCTGCTTTAGAATTTCTTGCACGCATGGAAGTGGACAGTGATTGGCCGTGGAAGATTTTGTGGACAGACGAAGCCCACGGAAAATCCACACGCAAATCAACCATTACCTCTTCATCCTGGAAAGGTCCTTGCGTGCTGCGGGTTTACGGCATCATTTATCATAGGGCCATATTATTTCGAAGTGACAGGTGCTCCCGGTTCTGTTACCTGTACAATCGCTGGTAAGTGCTATGAGTGTTTTCCGCAACCACGTCGTTCCAGCTCTCCAACAACGTGGATGTGTGGATGGGTTAATTTTTATGCAAGATGGAGCACCTCCGCACATTGTGAATCCCGTTAAGCAATTGCTCAAGGACCATTTCGGAAATTCTAGAATTATCAGTCGCTATTTCCCTACAGTCTGGCCGTCCCGATCACCTGATCTTAATCCTCATAACTTCTGGCTGTGGGACTATACGAAAGATGTGTTTAATATTCCGATTGCAAACTTAGCTGCATTGAAGGCTCGCATTACGCAACACATTCTGAACGTGACCCCGGAAACACTTCGATTAGTTGTGGAACACGTTGTTTCTCGTTTTCAACTTGTTGAAGAAAGCGGTGGACAGCATACTGAACATGTTTTGTGACAGTCACACGGAAATTCATAATTCGATTTGATTTTGATTGATGATTCTTATGCAGTTTTTGGCCTCAGGATGATTAAAAATGGATGTGATTGATGCTTCCTATGCGGTTTTTGGCCTTAGGACAGTTAAAAACCGAATTTTCCCATTCCATGTGATACGACCTTGCCGTGGTGGATGAGCTTACGTAACTAACAGTATCACACCTGTACAGGGATGCACACTGAGTGGTACAGTTTGTGTAACGCCAAATGTACACATTAGGCATTGTTGTATGGTTCATTTGTCATTTGTACTCGACCACTATTAAATTATGATGCTTACAGCGTCATTTATTTTCCACATTTTTTAACTATTTATTTTTCTTGTGCCATACATCTTCCCCCGTCTCCAATAATATTCCACTGCAATTTCACGTCATTCTGACCAGTGGTGTTATTTCTACAGCGGTTTGAAAGTTTAACTTTAATTATAATCATCCTGTATATGTGTACGAAATTAATTCAACCGATGTCTTCTATAAAATGTTTAGTACATTGTAGCCTTTGTCAGTCCTTACTTAGACCATTACTGCTGCTCGTTCGAGTACATGTGAAGTGACCTTTCAGTGTTTGTGAAAGCATCGCAGACAATTTGCAGGCGAAGGTTCCTTTACCGTTTGCTTGTTTGGCCACCAGTTTAATTAACAATTAACGACAAAAGTTTTTGGTTTATACGAATAACTTTCGGAAACAGGCAGCCACTCGTGGTCGTCAGAACAAGCAGCCGTGCAAGAGACACCGTAGATCGTATTGGCAACTTATCGATACACAGCTGCCAGAGATGGATACGCGGCTGGGGCTGTATCTCACCAGGGGCACCACACCGCCACACAAGAAGGAGCCGATACTGACGTCGTCATAGGCCGCACACTGTCACCTGCTCGTGACCTAAGATACAGCGGTGGGGCGGAGGGAGGGGGGGGGGGGAGTGTCACCACATCAACAGTAATTCAGCGGAATAGGTATATTCCACCTGTCGAGCGAGTCAAATACATCTAAACGTAGATCAGGCATTCAGATTTTTAGTCTGGGACACATTTTCCCAGAATTAAAAATATTCCTCATTCTCCCCCTCCCCCAACCTCACACCCCCTCCCCACAGTTGTGGCCAAGATTATTTGGAGGTTTCGCTTGAATATACGAAAAACGTTGGACCTGCTGTCTTATGTGCTCCGAATTGGGGCTCCCTATGTCCCACTGCAAGTTCACCTGGCATTTCACCGAAAAGTAACTGACACTTCAGTGTGCCTTTAGCGAAAAGCGCGTTATACGTTTACGGGTAGGGAATGAAAAGCAGATTAAAAAAAAGTGTCATCAGCGCACTGATTCGAAGATGACCAGCGCTGCTGCGACACTCAGTTTTCTCTCACATACCTTACTTGGTTTACTCGAGTTTGTGCTATCAACGCCTCTTGTGTGCAAACAGGTTTCCGAAGTGTGCAGACTAACATTAGAGTTTCTAGCGAATTCAGTGTCCATTCCCTCATTTATTTTATCTCCTGTTCCCATTGTAAAGTGCACCTTTGGGATGAAATAAAAATAACCTATTTTGCTTCGTTTTGGACTGAAGCTATTCGTGTATTTTGCAAATAGCCTGGTTTTAGACGAAGCAGTTGCATAATGTCTTTATAATGTGGTAATTTTACGTAAGAATTATTTTTAACTTCTTCATTTTTTGCGGGGAGCTGAAAAGTAAATGTAGCTCCGTAACTACTAATTTGCACGAATATATATATATATATATATATATATATATATATATATATATATATATATATATATATTCCTACCAGCATTTTCTTTATATCATTTGATTTTCCGTGAAGATCGAAAAGTTTCCCTGAATATACGGTTTCAGATTGATCATATTCAATCCCTTATTAATAGAGCCTTCAGCAGCTGTTGTACCACGATGAAAACTTGATGACATGCTTCTTTGAAGTATAACATGAACTTGATTTATCTTAATTTGCTTTGTCGTTATCACAAATAACATATAGAATAAAATAATTGTCAGTATCCACCTAGAAATTTTCTTCATTATTATTCGTCGTTCCTCTCTCCCTTCTTGAGTTTTGATATATTTTCATTTCTACGTAATTCTATACTCTACGTTACCTATTATCTGTTGTGCGCATTACTTATCTGCTACCACGATATTTTCCTGATACTGATCTTTCTTGTGCCACGTTAAATATATTTGTATTTCTTTGGTGTTAATACTCAGTAAATGTCTAATGATGGCCTTGTAAGCCGAAAACCGGTTTACAATAAAAGTAACATTGTATAACAAAAGCAAACTGATGCTTTTCATTTATATTTGTACGACTCACTAATTTGTTCCTGCTCTAGTGTACGTGTGCCCTAGACTTCTATCCAAGCCCATAGGTGACGTTTCTTTTCGTTTCGTTCCTAACAATGCAGCTAGTTTTCGATGCGCTCCAGAATCACATTTCAAATGTTTCCAATATATTCGATTTTGAGTTTCCAATGCCCCACGTTGCATTTCCATATGATACTGAACTAGAGACGAATACATATAGGAAATACTTCCTCAATTCGATGTCATTAGTCTATATTACAAGGTTCTTTTACTGAAGAACAGCTTTCTTCGTTCATGGTGGTTTACCTCTGATAGATTCCTGCTTTGACTGTCATGTGTAAACATACTTCATAAATCTTAAAATTTCATCTTCTTATTTTGGTATCTGTTTCTCTTGTACTGTTACTATATATTTAAAATCTTCTTCCTTCACTATATTTGCCCTGTCAATGCTAAAGTAATGGTTTTAAGCTGCAGTATAGTTCACACATGTTTTAACACAGCATGACTGGCTTGATCTTTCAGAACCGTTTCTCCGCTTGTGTTTTGTAAATGTGTCTACTTATTCTAGATTAATCATTTCTGAAATGTGAACATAATTTTCCGTCGTAACACTGTCGAAGTCTTTCTGTTGCCTCAAATAAGAATTTATTACTCTTTCCATTGCTATTAACGAAGCTCTAACTTCTATTCTGCTCATTCCTGAAAGCAGATTATTGTGGGTCTACCCCTCTTTAACTGTTCTTTCGCTTAGTAACGGTGCTGCTGACAGCACAGAATGTGCGTGATTATTCCAAATGAGCACAGCGAATATGAATTTTCTTCAGAATGTTCTAGGTTCAATTCCTCGTCCACTCATTTTCCTGTATAAGCCCTGTAATTTTGCTATATAGCTTAAATGATGTTTGTTGGTATTTAGTCCCATCAGTGGACACCGTATAATATAGAACGACTCTTGGATCATTGATTTTAACCTATCATGTTTATGTTATCGTTAGCGCCTAAAGTGTTGCGCTTGGTTACTGACTGCATTGACACGTTGACCTAGTATGCGCTAAATTTCCTGTATCGGCGTGTGTAGATACACAAATTTTATTCACATCTTGCAATACTGGAACAAGACTCGGTAAAACGACTTTCTTCTCCACGTTTTTAAGCAAGACGTAACATGGTAGCCACTGTAGCAGAATTACATGACTTTGTGCCATCTTTTATGCTAAACAGGTATTCGTTAAATACTTTCATCTTCCGATGGAAGTGTAGCTAAAGCTATGCTTATGCAGCATGAAAATTAAACTCCTGGCAGCTGTAACAATGCCTTATACAGTACTTTGTATTAAACCATAGATGATCATTGGAACGAGTGGCTCAGTCGACAGAGGATAGTTAAGAGTACATCCCTGCTGGCTGAGGGTTTGGCCGGTGTACGACCACAAGTGTTTGATCAAAAGTATACGGACACATTAGTGGACATTAGTATATACTGATACTTCCTGGCAGATTAAAACTGTGTGCCGGGCCGAGATTCGAACTCGGGACCTTTGCCTTTCGCGGGCAAGTGCTCTACCAACTGAGCTACCCAAGCACGACTCACGCCCTGTATTCACAGCTTTACTTCTGCCAGTACCTCGCCCCCTACCTTCCAAACTTTACAGAAACTCTTCTCCGAACCTTGCAGAGCTAGCACTCCTGAAAGAAATGATATTGTGGAGACATGGCTTAGCCACAGGCTTGGGGGGATGTTTCCAGAATGAGATTTTCACTCTGCAGCGGAGTGTGCGCTGATATGAAACTTCCTGGCAAATTAAAACTGTGTGCCGGGCCGAGACCCGAAATCGGGACCTTTGCCTTTTGTGGGCAAGTGCTCTACCAACGGAGATACCCAAGCACGACTCACGCCACGTCCTCACAGCTTTACTTCTGCCAGTACCTCGTCTCCTACCTTCCAAACTTTACAGAAGCTCTTCTGCGAACCTTGCACAACTAGGACTCCTGAAACAAAGGATATTGCGGAGACATGGCTTACCCACAGCCTGGGGGATGTTTCCAGAATGAGATTGTCACTCTGCAGAGCACTTGCCCGTGAAAGGCAAAAGTCCCGAGTTCGAATATCGGCCCGGCACAGAGTTTTAATCTGCCAGGAAGTTTCATATCAGCGCACACTCCGGTGCAGAGTGAAAATCTCATTCTGGAAACTTCCCCCAAGCTGTCGCTAAGCCATGTCTCCGCAGTATCCTTTCTTTCAGGAGTGCTAGTTCTGCAAGGTTCGCAGATGAACTTCTGTATAGTTTGGAAGGTAGGAGGCAAGGTACAGGCAGAAGTAAAGCTGTGAGGACGGGGCGTGAGTCGTGCTTGGGTAGCTCAGTTTGTAGAGCACTTGCCCGCGGAAGGCAAAGGTCCCGAGTTCGAATCTCGGCCCGGCACACAGTTTTAATCTGCCAGGAAGTTTCATATCAGCGCACTCTCCGCTGCAGAGTGAAAATCTCATTCTGATTAGTATGGACTGTTTCCAACCTTCGCCTTTATGTCGACTGGAATTCTCCTGGGGATACTGTCAAAGAGGTGTATGTATTTCTTTCCTCCTCAAGAATCGAAACTGGCGACGAAAGTGATGATGGATGTTGGGGTGTGAAACAAAGATGACGTTCTAAATCATCAAGTGGTTCAAATGGCTCTAAGCACTATGGGACTTAACATCTGAGCTCATCAGTCCTGTAGACTTAGAACTACTTAAACCTAACTAACCTAAGGACATCACACACATCCATGCCCAAGGCAGGATTGGAACCTGCGGCCGTAGCAGCAGCGGAGTTCCGGACTAGAACCGCTCGACCATAGCGGCCGGTTTCTAAATCATCCCAGGGTGTTTTACTGGGTTCAGGGCTAGACCCTGGGGAGGTCAGTCCACTTCAGGAACGTTATTGTGCACAAAACACTGCCTCATAAATGCTGCTTTATGATAGGGTACATTGTCATGTTGACATAAACCATCATTATCTCTACTGTACGCAGTCCTTCCACATTTAACGTTTCTTTCAGCACAATATGGGAAACATATGCTAATCATGAAAAATAGTCCCAAACCGTAACACTGTCTTTTATGTAATTCACTGTTGGCAGTACATATGGCGGCATGTGAAGTTCTCCAGGTAATCGCCAAACGCAAGCTCTTCCATTTTCACTCACATCTTGAAAAAGTAATGTATTGTAGAGTAGCTTCACACCTTTGTGAAAATAAGGTTTTAACAAAATGTCAGTTTGGTTTCCAGATGCGTTTTCAACGGAAACTGCTATATAACTTTCACTAATGAAATATTAAATGCTCTGAGTAACCGGAAGTCATCCGTTGGGATTTTTTGTGATCTATCAAAGGCTTTTGATTGTGTAAATCATGGAATACTTCTAGATAAGCTCAAGTACTGTGGTATTAATGGGACAGTGCTCAAATGGTTTAAATCATACCTAACTGGAAGAGTGCAGAAAGTTGAAATAAACAGTTCACATAATATGCAAAAAACTGGTGATTTCTCAAACTGGGGAACAATCAAGAATGGGGTGCCGGAAGGTTCGGTCTTGGGTCTTCTGCTTTTCTTAATATATATTAATGACTTGCCATTCTATATTCACGAAGATGCAAAGCTGGTACTTTTTGCCGATGACACACTGAGGATCTGCTGAATCGTTTGAGTTCACCTACTTATGCTATCAGGGTCGTGGCAATTTTTGGCAATATACATCTGAGTAAATTAGCTTACCACGATTATTTTCATTCTCTGCTTTCGTATGGCATCATATTCTGGGGTAACGCATCATTGAGTAAAAGCGTGTTCATTGCACAAAAGCGTGTAATCAGAATAATTGCTGGAGCTCATCCAGGATCATCCTGCAGACACTTATTTAAAGAGCTAGAAATCTTCACTGTAGCCTCACAAAATATATATATATATATATATATATATATATATATATATATATATATATATATATATATATATTCACTTATGAAATTTGTTATGAACAATCCGAACGAATTCAAAAGTAATGGCAGTGTACATGGCTACAAGACTAGGAGAAAGGATGATCTTCACTACTCAAAGTTAAATCTAACTTTGGCTCAGAAGGGGGTAAATTATGCTGCCACAAAAGTCTTTGCTCACTTACCTAATAGCATCAAAAGTCTGACAGATAGCCATATAGCATTTAAAAGGAAATTAAAAGAATTTCTTAATGGCAACTCTTTCTACTCATTAGATGAATTTTTTGATATAGTAAGTGGGTAATTTCCCAACCCCCCAAAAAAAAATAAAAATAAATAAATATTGAGTATCATGTACTATTTTGTCTAATGTAATATTTTGTATAGGCACCTTTTATAACCTGACACATTCCACATCATTACGAAGTGTCGTATTCATGATCTATGGAACAAGTACTAATCTAATCTAATCTAATCTAATCCAGAGGCGTGGCTCTTTACACCTCTCAAGCGTCGCTTAGCAGTGACTACAGAAATTTGAGTTTTATGAAGAGTTGCTCGACCATTCGACCCCATTCCTCTTAACACCCTACACACAGTCGTTGTGTTAGCTGGACTGCTGAGAGCACCTTGGAACGTAAGAGTGATTCCTTCCGCTGACATCACGCGATTTTTTATAACCACCCTTCATAGTGGCAGGCGGTCCCTCTTCGTCAGCACATGAGGTTGAGCTGTGTTTGTTCCTTTGTGTTTCTATTTCTCGGTGACATCGCAGGCAGTCGGATTGGGCAGCTTCGGAATGGTTTAAAGGTCCCTGATGTATGTGTCGCTCTGGTGACATTCAGTGACCAGTCGAAGCAGGGAAGTCACTGAGCTTCCCTGACCGGCCTACTCCGCTGCTACTACTTCTCGACTGACGATATAATAGTGATGGGTGCACCTCTCGTGGCATGCATTGGCTGATCTCACATTAGATAGGGGTTCCAAATACATTTGATCAGATATTGTACGTCTGCTGGATAAATTGCACGCTGTGTGGGCCCGCATCTCGTGGTCGTGCGGTAGCGTTCTCGCTTCCCACGCTCGGGTTCGATTCCCGGCGGGGTCAGGGATTTTCTCTGCCTCGTGATGGCTGGGTGTTGTGTGATGTCCTTAGGTTAGTTAGGTTTAAGTAGTTCTAAGTTCTAGGGGACTGATGACCATAGATGTTAAGTCCCATAGTGCTCAGAGCCATTTGAACCATTTTGAACCACGCTGTGTGGAATAAACAGCTGTTTCGATCCAGGAACTGTAAATTCGTCTATGTGATTTGGTAGTTGAATCTGCTGTAAATGTTTACGAATCTAGTCTTAAAGACTGTTGAAGAAGTCGGTACGTGCTCATCCTATAACTCTCCAAATCGTTGTTCAGATTACGACAGCTGCCTGAAGACATTATTGACAGTCTGTGTGGAAATAACTCTCGTATCTGGTTGACAAAGAGCGTAGCTCGATGTCTTTTTTTTTTTTTTGAGTAGACAGAGGGTAGCATCTGTCCACATTCTATGACGACGTAGCGCTGGACTGCGGTGGCGGAACAATGTTGGTAAAATTTTTCCGAAAATCTGATGGAACGTCTCCAGTCTCATAGGTTCTACACTACAACTGGAACAGTCATTTGATTTCCACATTTCTCAATGATTTTAAACATTCCGTTATCTACCTATGCATTTTGCCTTATTTGGTGTCAAGGCTCCCAAAGTTTTTTTTAAATCTAATACGGTATCCATATGTCTTCCATATCAACTTTCTGCTTCTTTTACATCATATAAATTCTCTCTCTCATAGATGCCCTCTTCCTCCTGATATATGCCCTCCATGTACTATTTCCACACATCCGCTCTCTTATCTGCCTTTAACAGTGGAATTCCCATTACACGTTTGATCTTTCTGACCTTGATTTTAATTTCACAGAAGGCTGTTTTAATTTTTCTATATGATGAATAAGTATTTGGCCGATCATTTCTTTCTTCACATTTCCGTGCATCATATTGCTTGACTTCACCGCAGTTTCCTTTAGATCATCCCTAAGTAATTTATATTGCTGTATTCCTGTCTTACCTTCAACATTTTTGTACTTCCTTCTTTGGTCGATCAATTGAAGTGTTTCTTCTATTACCCAAGGCTTCTTCGGATTTACTGTCTTTATACGTATGTGTCTCTAAAATCTGTGATTGCACTTTTTAGGATGTCCATTTATCTTAAACTGAACTGCCTACTCTGGCATTTCTTACCGTGGTGTCCAGAGCTTCAGCAAACTTCAAGAGCGTCTCATTCTTCAGAACTTCAGTATTCCACTTCCTTTCACAGTCATCCTTCTGTATGATTTTCTTAAACTTCATTCTACTCTTCATCATTACTAAGTTGTAATCTGAGTCTATATCTGCTCCTGGGTACACCTTACAATCCAGTACTGAAAATCTCCTCATCATGCGATTCCTGTTACTAGTTGACAGTGACTGCCCGTATTCCAAGCCAATATTCCCCCTGTAACTCTACCTTCTAGCCCTTCCCTTACAACCGCATTCCAATCACCCACGATTATTAATTTTTCATCTCCCTTTACATTCTGAATTATCCGTTCAGTATTCTCACATACTTTTTTAAGCTCGTCATCCTCACCTTGAGGCATCGACATGTGTACCTGACTGATTCTTGACGGCGCTGGTTTGATATCTTGAGAACTATCCTGTTATTGAGCTGGTCGAAGTAATTCACTTTCTGTCCTATTATCCTATTCGTAACGAATTCTGTTTCCACTATATCATTTTCCTCTGACCAGAAATCCTGTTCTTTATTTCAATTCACTGACCCGTAGTAAAACTACATTGAGCATTTTCATTTCTTCTTTCAGATTTTCTAGCTTCCTTGCCACATTCAAAATTCTGACATTCCACACTCCGTCTCACAGCATGATACCCTTTCGTTGGTTGTATCTTTCTCTCGTGATGCCCCCCCCTCCTTCCCCAATCCCAACGATTACTTTGGCAGCCCTCTCCCGGAGTTCCGAATGGGGACCAACTAGGAATCTTGTGCCAATGAAGAGATCATCATGACTCTTCTCAATTACAGGCCATACGTCCCTTGTGCCTTTCATTAAGTGGTTTCCATCGCCTTACACGTCCTCGTGCCGTTGATCGCTATTCATTCTTCCGCCTTTTAAGGGCAGTTTCCCACCGCAAAGGAAAGAGAGTGCCCTCCAATCTCCGTTCGCTCCTCCACCCTGTTTGACAGGGCCGTTAACAGAACGAGGGTGACTTCTTATGTCGGAAGTCTTTGGCCGCCACTGCCGATCATTTTTATTCAGAATATAATCAGTGGTTATCTTTCAAGCCGGACTCACGACGTTTTGATTACTAGTCAAAGACTGTGCCCCTAGACCATATCTGCTGCATAATATCCACAGAAGCAGTTTAATAAAGTGATTACAAAAAGGGGCGGGGGACGGGACCTTAAGGATGAGTGTTTCCAATAGGAGAAAATTACACACAAACAAAAAAAAAAAAGTTTTGCATCACTCTGGTTCCGAGAACTCCTGAAGATAGACGTTGAGTGTGGGTATTGTATCACAGACACAGTCCGTTTGACTATTCAGAGATGTCACTAAACCCGCTCAAAGATGTAAACAACCATGTATCAGCAGCGCTTACTAGACGGAGGGGTTCCGACAGCCAATCAGTTCCAGTCATTCCTCCAGGACAGACTTACACGGCTCGTGTTTTCTGGAGTCCAACCATGTTTAGACGGTCAATACCGCGGTTCGATCGCGTCCGCGTTGTTACTTTGTGCCAGGAAGGGCTCTCAACAAGGGAAGTGTCCTGGCGCCTCGGAGTGAACCAAAGAGATGTTTTTCGGACGTGGAGGAGAAATTGAGAGACAGGAACTGTAGATGACATGCCTCGCTCAGGCCATCCAAGGGTTGATGCTTCAGCGGATGACCGCAACCTATGGATTATGGCTCGGAGGAACCCTGACAGCAACACCAGCATGTTGAATAATGCTTTTCGTGCAGCCACAGGACGTGGTGTTACGACTGAAACTGTGCGCAGTGTGCTGCATGATGCGCACCATCACTCTCGACGTCCATGGCGAGGTCCATCTTTGAAACCACGACACCATTCAGCGGGGTACAGATGGGCCCAACAGCATGCCGAATGGACCGCTCAGGTTTGGCATCATGTTCTCTTCACTGATGAGTGTCGTATATGCCTTCAACCAGACAATCGTTGGAGACGTGTTTGGAGGCAACCGGATCAGGCTGAACGCCTTAGACACACTGTCCAGCGAGCGCAGTAAGGTGGAGGTTCCCTGCTGTTTTGTGGCGACTTACGCCGCTGGTGGTCATGGAAGGCGCCGTAACGGTTGTACGATACGTGACGACAATTCGCACCCCCATCTTGCACATCTTGTGAATGACTTCCTTCAGGATAACGACATCGCTCGAATAGAGTGGCCAGCATGTTCACCAGATATGAACTTTATCGAACATGCCTTGGATAAATTGAAAAGGGCTGTTTATGGACGACGTGACCCACCAAACACTCTGAGGGATCTACCCCGAATCGCAGTTGAGGAGTGGGACAACATGGGCCAGTAGTGCCTTGATGAACTTGTGGATAATATGCCACGACAAATACGGGAATGCATCAGTGCAAAAGGACGTGCTACTGGGCATTAGAGGTACCGGTGCGCACAGCAGTCTGGGCCACAACCTCTTAAGGTCTCGCTGTATGGTGGTACAACAAGCAATGTGTGGTTTTCATGAGTAATAAGAAGGGCGGAAATGATGTTTGTGTTGATCGCTATTCCAATTTTCTGTACAGGTTCCCGAACTCTCGGAAACGAGGTGATGCAAAACTTTTTTTGATGTGTGTATTTCAGAATTGATTCATGAACTGGTCCTGCCCACTTTCATATGGAGTAGCTCACTGGATTATAGGTCACAGGCAACACACAAGGCGTACGGACGCCGCAGAAGCAGAATACCACCTCTAAGTGGTACTAAGTACCGGTAATGTGAAGTGGCAGAAATGAGAACAGCGAGATACTTAAAATGGTCATGCGATAGATGTAATTAAGGAATTCTACTACCCAGGTAGCAAAATACGCCATGGCGAACATAACAAGAAAGACATAAAAGGGAAACTAGTACTACCAAAAAGGGTAATTCCGGCCAAGAGATGTCTACTAGTATCAAACATAGGTCTAAATTTGAGGAAGAAATCTATGTTAGGCAACTAGTTCCATATTGTACATGTTTATTTTCAAGCCGGGCGTACTAAGGCTGCACTGACGGGGCCTGATCTTAATCATAAAACATTAAAGTGGTAACACGTGCTTTACAATCTTTGCAGAGTGAGTGCTACAATCCACACGTATCTCTTACCAAGTGAAAATCAACCTTAGTAATAGGCACGTGTGGATTGTGGCATTCATGAAGCAAGTGTTGGCACTTGAAACTGTATTATTAAGATCAGGCACTGTCAGTGCAGCCTCAGCATACCAGGCTTGCAAATGAACCTGTAAGGTTTGAAAGTAGTTGCCTAATACAAATATTGCAACTGTTGAAAGCATCGTTAACAAAACCTTTAAGAGCAGTACGTAGGTATTAGTACCTCAGGAATACCCGGATGTTGTATCGTAATCCTCTCATGAGGTGCCCACCATGTTTATACCAAGGAATTTCAGTCATGTTTCCTCTTGTGTGTACCTGTAAGGGACTGTATGGATTTAATATTTATCCCTGCATGCACCCACTGCGTTTTCTGTATAGAATAGTTTTATTGTAATAAAATAGTGCCCAACTGATAGTATACTACCTATTGTTGGCCATAATCCCCTCTCTCGTACTGCATTTTCTTGCAACGTCCGTAAATTTAGTGATTAGAACCATCAAGCGACGAAAAGATGTTGTTGCCATAGTCCATACCGTGTAGTCGTTCTGAAGTTACAGCGATTCTTATTGCGCAGTTTGAATGCTGGGTTACTAATTGCCAGGGCTTAGTCGCTGATTTCACTACTGCTTTGCCCGACATTGCACAAACAGTGGGTGACGAATAGATGAAGGGATATGAAAAAAATTCTTTCCCCGTTTGTGCGAGATCACAGTGTCGAAACAAGTCCACGGCATACGCTGAAAGGAGTAATTTAATGAATGACAATAGTCCGTGTAAAGCAAGAAACGAGCCCAACAAGCCTATCGAACTGTAGCCACTAAAATAAAGTTAGGGACTTCTTTCACTCGTGAGTGTTTCATTCGGCTGTACATTTGAAATGATCGGTGTGAAAAAGCAACTTATATCAGGAATACTAAGTGTAAAGTAATGTTTATAGTAACTGAAAATAAATAAATAGACTGCAGATAAAAGATTTTAACCTATAATAGCCAAACTGTGACGGGACTTACTAAACAAACATTGTTCTACCATAAATTTAATGAAATTCAGAGTGGCTACAAAATAATCTGTGGCCCATAACTTGCGTTTGGGGACTAATAGCCTCGCAATGGTTTTTCGTGAGAGCAGACAACGATTAACTTTCAAATTTGATTGATTTCAACAGTAAGATATATTGTCTTCCTGTTTTGATCAAAAATAAAAACTAACATGTTAAATCATTTACAGTTATCAGGTTATTTCAGTAGATTAACCACGTTAGTTTTAATAAATACTATGAGAAAATTGGGCTTTCAGCATGAAACTCATGATGGAGTCAGCCTTGCTCTAGGTTTTTACGCTTAAGGGCCATACATTTTTCCGAGGGACGAATGACTTAGCGATGACCTTTGTTTTAGAAGTCTGCCTTTCAACTGATCAGAAAAAGTTCCATATCGAAACCAAGCTCTGGGGGTCACTCTGTAAATACCTGTCACGAAGTGGTTTCTTCATCAAATGAAGAAAAACAAAATCACGTGGCCATTTCAGGAAAATAAGGTGGAGAGACAAAATTTGATAGCCCAAAGATTTTGCGTGCATTTCGTGTCTTGTGCAGATGTGGGGTGTTGTCGTGAAGCGACACTTCGCCGTGACAGGATTTCAGTGGTACGTTTCTGTGACGGTTTGCTCCTGACGAGCAAGATATGTAAGCACTAAACTATGGCAGTCCCAAAAAGAACTCTGCAGCACTTTGCCAGATAGTAGGTTTCCACTCCTCTCCTTGCTTTACTATTTCTTGTCTCGGGAACGTAGTCGTTCATCTGGAACTCGTCGATGGTAAAAAAGTAAATAATGAAATAATCTAGATTGGGCTGATACAGCTTGTAACGTTTCATCTCGACCTTCTCTCTGAAGATGAACACGCTACTCCTCCAGATTGGCTAACACAAAATAAGAACTAACATCGGCGTTCCAACAGGAGAACCGATGAATGACAATCCCTGGGTAACATGATACCTGGTATAGCTTGGCTGACTTGTATTATAAGCGATAGCATTACATGTGTGCATGGCGGGTCCTTTCTGTGATTTACCCATGTATTTGCAGCGTAGTCACCTTGCGCACTTTATCGACCTGTAATCTTCCTGACTTACCTACAGTGCAGATACTCCTGCATTGCTCGCCACCCTATGTGAGGAAGTGTAAATTTTCCACTGATAACGAAAGTAGCGAGGTTATGGTAAAAATCATGTGTATTCATGAGGCGCTTTGGCCTCTAGGAAACCTTCTTATTATGTTTTAAGAAACACTACCACTTCCGTACTGTGCGACCCATAATCCACTACAATGACGGCCGCACGGTTATGCCCCTCCTTGTACCGCTGACACCAGTGGTGCAGCTGCTCGTCCTGTTCAAAGTTGTAATAAATCTTGTCACAATTAGGTTAATCCTAATTGCGCATCCACGAGTATAGTGCTCTTTCTGCCACACAGGTCTTCCCTAAACAACGACAGGATATTTTCCAAAGAACGATACGGAACTGTATCATACTGGCCCTCTAAATATCTACAGTTCAAATTAGTAACGATCGAAACGAACAGGTTATCAATCATTGGTCGATCACAAAAGGGCAGTATAGAGGCAGGACAGGCAAAGCAGCTGACTTACCATGTTTGGTGCCATCGGTGTTGTTGTAAAGAAAAAGCTTTGCTAAACGAATTGCGATCGTCTATGCCTCTTGTTATCAACACAGTCCAAATCAAAGTGTAATTCAGTATTATAAAATTGCTCAACCTACGTGAAAGTGAATGCACACATTCTGGCTCTTGCCGCGCGGGTTAGCCGCGCGGTCTTAGGCGTCTTGCCACGGTCAGCGTGGCTCCTCCCCGTCGGAGGTTCGAGTCCTCCATCGGGCATGGGCGTGTATGTGCGTGTGTGTGTCTGTGTGTTGTCCTTAGCGTAATTTAGTTTAAGTTAGACTGAGTAGTGCGTAAGCTTAGGGACCGATGACCTCCGCAGTTTGGTCCCATAAGACCTTATCATAAATTCCCAAAACTACACCCTGGCTCAGTTTGAACAAAATACAAAGTTTGCTTACGAAATCTACACCTATCCGTCCCATTTTTCGCCAGCACTCCAAGTCCTAACAGTGACGTTCCTGCAATCCTTCCCACTCTCCGCTCCACTGTGACGTCAGCCGCCAACTTGTCATAAAACTGAACATGCTTAGGCTTGTCTTGCTCTTGTCGACCTTCTATCATTGCTTTTATCTAATTTTTGCCACTGATCCCTGCTTTGTCTTAGTTGTGTGTTGAAAGAACTATTATTTCCTTGCTGGAGGATGCTGGTAGGACCACCCCACCTTCCCCAATGTAGTGTTGTGTCCTCCAATGGATACTGTATTTTAGTTTTTGTTCACCTCTACCGTGGATGTGTTCCTCCACTTCCACTCGCATGAAAGTCACTGCGACCACACGGCGACATTGAACTCGGCTCACTCAGGAAGCATTCGGCACAGCCACACCTCCATCTGCGCTGGCTTGCTTGTATCAGGCAGAATTCTGATTCACCCCTCTCAATGAAACTCTCTATAACTTTTGTTTAGTTGGTTTTACAGCAACTACTTTTGCTTCTGCCATAATCGATTATACTGCTATTTACAGATGTTACAGATCAGAAACAGTCCTAAGGGACAGTGTCAACAATGATGGTGATCCCGATGCCACGTTCGAAGCTTAAATACTTCCGCTGATGCCTCTGCTTGGCGCGCTTTTCGAACGGATGTAAGCAGTCATGTCAAGGAGATTAAAATTGTTCCATAGCTGATTTTCACTTTTTTCAATATAGCCTTCACTGTGATACGACTGTTTACGAACACCAAGGTCTCCACGCATTTTTCGATTCCCGATTCTCTACAAAGAGATGTCTCCCATTTAGTTTCTTGTCAGTCAGAATTGGTTGACGGTACTAGAAGTATATGCGCCATCTAACTGCATAGTTGGCGTACATTTCAAGCAACTCAGTATGTTCAGACAACTTATGGGAATGCAGTCTGGTGACGTTTCCGACAACCGCTGATACTTCTACAGGAACGGCAAAACTGCAGCACGTAAGCGCTGTGCTAGGGAATTTAGAGCCTCGGGTTTCAGACCAACTGCAGCAAGATAACACCCACATAGACTGTAAACACTAGTGCCATCACACAGCAATACCAGACGTCAGACGTTATCGATAATGACATTTATAATCAACGGGTGAGGTAGTGTAACTCTGTCCCTCCGATTTTTGAAGGAGGAGAGCAGGAAAAGCCCCGTATATATGACGGGAAAGGAAAATGGCACATGAAAGGGTTGGTGCACGTTAAAAACATCATTTTTCCTTTGACAGTTCACATTGATTTACAGGACACATTACATTAATAAACGGAATACAATATCAAACACATTAAAGAATTAGCAACAGCACTACATTATTCTTTTCTTTTTTTAACGAATAATCGGTTTAAAGCACTGATCAAAGGCCCCAGGCCACAAGTAAGAAATCTGAAATAATACAAAATTGCAGGATAAGAAGGTTACACATTTCTTAATTAAAGCAATTTGGTTTTAGAATTATTATATGACTTACTTTTCCAAAGCTTTAAGAATAAATTGTCACTTATGGCTCTTAAAACGGTTTTAAACAAGAAATTTAAATTAATTTTAATATTAATCAGACCAGCCTTCGAAATGAATATCCACATCACGACCACGAATCATAAGTGCCAGCAGTTACGAAGAAGCAAGATTTTCTTTTACATGCATGGAATGAATACAATACGGATGTGATGCCAAAATCATTAGAAAAACATCTGGAAACTGACCACCAGAGGAAGTAAACTCAAAGTTTCCAAATATAGTAATGTACAGTAAGTACAGGCTGAAATAATCTGATTGAGATAATCTGAAGTTTAATCATAAATCGGATAATATTGCCAATATCAGGACAGAGGTAAAATATTTGGCTGAAAATATTAACATAAGAGTTTGTGTATAAGAGCGTAGGCGACTTAACTTCAGCTGCTAGTGTCGAAAGCTCTACTAAGGTAATGTCTGGCACCCACAAACACACCCGTAAAACACCATGCCGGTGTGTACAAGCAACAGGTTCCTGTCGCTAAGCGTCGCCCCAAACAGCCGACCAGAAACGCATAAAACTAAGAACAGTTAACGAACAGCATTTAGGTGAAATAAAAGCTATAATGTACGAGTTAAGAAAATGTAATTCGCGACGCCTAAATAACTTAATGGCATAAAGAGCTCCTTAGCAGCTGGGGGTATTTTGGTTTGGTGCGGGAGGTTGAACCATGGCGAGCTCCCTCTTTGAATTCCCGCCCCGCACTCCTCGCGTGTGTCACTTTTCGCGGTTCGGAGCTTCTGGCGCCAGGAGGCGTGGTGCAGCCAAACTAGGCAGAGAGCCTGTATAGAGAGAGATTGGCCATAGGTGAAGTTGCCCGTGATTGGTTGATTAGCTTTGGCAGGAAAAATGGCGCCAAACGTCTCTCGCACTTTCTATGTTCGACGTGCTTTTGAGTTGAATTGAAGTTCAGAGGACTTTTGGAAACGATTAAAAGGTATTTGAATTATTGAGAGACTTGTTATGCGTTGTGCATGCGTGTTCGATTTAGTTGTATATCGTTTTTAGTACGTAATTAGCGTTTGCGATCTTAAATACGAATTGAAATATTGAAGCGTTTTGTTATGAAGTCGGTAGGCCTACATGTTTGACGTAAACACGTCAGTAACTGTACAGTATTGTTTTTGACATCTGTAATTCGTTCTGCAGACGTTCGTAAACGATGCCAGATTGCGCTGCATTTGGTTGTTCCAATAGAGGCGAAGGTGGATTTCGCATGTTAGAATTTCCACGCAGTGAAGAAAGACGAAAGCAGTGGGCAGTCGCAGTCAACAGGGCTGACGTAAATCAAACAGGAGCCTTGTGGAAACCAACCCAGTACTCTATGCGAAGTAAGTCGTTTTTGCTTTGTACTACGTATAAAACTACTTGCAATATACATAGTTAAATTGGAAAACAGACCTGTAAATTGGGTGTGTGAAAATTATTATAACACAATATTCTTATAAACAAAGGCATTTAACGAATGATTTCGCTATATTGTCTCGTGCTTTTGATTCGGTGAGTGTGTACTCCACTACTCCACTTTGGCCATTCAGAAGTCCCGCCCGCAGTTTGGCAGAAAAATGGCTCCCGCCGTATCGTCCGGTTGGCCACTCTCTCCTCTCCGAGGAGCGGCTGCGAAGCGGACGGGCAGTTATTTTGATGCTCAGCCTGAGGGTGAGCTGCGCAGGTCCCATGGGTAGTGTGTACCTTGCGGCGTTGCCTTGGAAGCGGTTAAGGTAGCGTGTAGCAACCGGAGACATTTGTTATTCAATTCAATTTCTCTCGTTCATCAATGGATTCGTTGATTTGGTAATGCTGTATATTGTTTTAAGTGCGACCGGCTTCAGCCTTAGACCAACTTTTTGAAGATCATCTGAAGTGTCCGTTGATCTGCTCAAGTACTGTGGTCACTGGGTTGCATTAAATGGAATTTAGATGTTTCCTTAGTCTGTTACAGTTTTCTACTGTTGTGGCACTCTTTGACTGTCTTTGACCCAATGCATGCTCATAGCATAATGGCTGTTAACGTCTCCTCTGTACATCGGTTTCGTGGAATGCATCGCCGCCGGCTATCTTTGGATTGCCTTCATTCAAGTTACGGAAATTTCTTTTTGAATTTCTTTATTAAAATTGTGCACATTTTTGATGTTTGTGGCTTTGTTGAGTCAAGTGCTCTTCATGGACATTGTGTCGAACCCTGTTAGGTTGGCAACATGTTGATCTGCTGTACATGAATCACACCTGAAATACTGAAATGTCATCTGGACTTGTGAAAATACAGACTGTTGATAGTAACTAATTGGCGCATTTAATCTTTATGGCGTGTAAAAAGAGAAAGAGTATATAACTATTAAGTGCTACTATACTCTGAAGGTTATTTATTTGTTCGTTCGCCAGCCATTTGTGAGCTGAAGAGTAAAAGAAATTTGTTCCCTGTCTCAGGGCTACTTACAGCTTACTAGACGCAATTCTTCAACTATTTCTTATCTAAATATTTTCATGGGCTGAGCTTTTCTCAAATTTCGTTTATTTATTTATTTACCCTTTGTCGCAAGTTGGTTGTGAGTACTAATTACTGGTTCTCTTGCTTTTTTAAATGGTGTTCTTGAGTCGCTATGCATATACCTTCACTTACTAAATCACTTAAGGGTTGTTTAATGTATACCTTATGAGAGCTTTCACTTCCTTCATGAAGGCAGTTACGTCAATCTGTGCACACTCGTTCTCTTCTTAATTACTTAACTGCTCATTGAGGTGAGATTTAAGGAAACTTTCTCTGTCTGCCTGAAGGTAGCTCGATAAACTTATGTACCTGTTTACTTTATTAAATTATCTAGGTGCTCTTGTAGGTGTATTTGAAGAATTCTTTTTTCCTAGCTGTCTCGGGGCAGCATTAAGTTACTCGCTCTTTCTGCACAGCTATTAGGGATGAGTTATGCTTCTATGTTGTCTTAAAGAGGTATCTGTTTCCAAATATTAACTATTTACTCATTTGTTGAAGCATTTTCCGTTTCTGGTTCGTAAAGGTAGAAATTTTGAGTCTGACATCTAAGAACCGCTGACAGACGAAGCTTTGTCTTTAAGTATTGGATTATTGAAATTGTCACTAAACTAAGGCGTCTAATTTCTTAAATCTGAAAAGTTCACATTATTGTTTGTAATCCTGTTAAATGGCCCTATCTGACTAGTTATTTTTATTAAATAAATATGTTTTAATAAACGATGGTGAATGATGTGCACCCTAATCCGTTCAGTCCTTCCATTTAATTTCCTGTTTGCCTGCTTCAGGTTTGAGCTGAGAGGGGTGCTTTACGTTCCGTTAGTGTTGATCTGTGCGCTGTTGTTTCCCCTGCAGTCAAGGGACATTATACCGTTGTTTGGGACAAGCTGGACTACTTGTAAAAGTTGCAGTATTTACTGTCTGATTCAGCGTATCGCAGGATCGGTGCTAACCCGACATAAAGTGCTGAGAGAAACACCAAAAGCCTCCTGAAGAAAATTTCCTTATCGCAAGAGACTATCAAGAAATTTAATTTCTACTTCACTGTTTCTCTGGATTATATTACCTCCCTAATGTCCACAAGGAAAGGATCTGTCTTCGTCCGATTGTAACATTAGTGCTCCTATATATCGGGTAGCAAACCACCTTGCTCTCTCTGGGGCCCTATAGTAAGGCGTTGTGAACACCGTAAAATCGGTGGATTTCTTACACAAATTAGAGGGAATGTATCTGAATGACTCTGACAGTCTTGTAAGCCCTGATGTGATCTCTCTCTTAACTCGTTTTCCTCTGCCTGACTGGTTACGGTTGCTTGAGGTTATACGTGTGATGACTACCACTTACTTTTTATTAAAAGGCCAGTACTACAAGCAGACACGTGGAGTTGGGATGGGAAGTCCATGGTTAGTATCACTGCCAATTTGTTTACGGAAGATTTCAAGGGACGTCTTTTGGAATAAGCGGCCTTGAAACCTGCATTTTTTTTTCAGATATGATGACGGTATTTTTGTTGTTTGACCTCGTGGCAGTCAGAATTTGAACGAGGAAGGCGGACAATACGGTGGGACATGCCGTTTATAGGAAGCTTACTCGCACTGATTTGTGTCTAGAGCGGATAGTTGTCACCATTCTGCTCGACGTGAAAGGATACTTCGTACGTTCGTTCACAGGGCCCAATGTCATCTCGGGCCCTGAGAATTTGTCAGCTGAGTTAGTCCATGTCAGACACTAGTCGTCAGATTTGTTACAGTGGAAGACACATCAGTCGTGCGTTGCGCTATCGACCAAGTGTGCACTGAGTGAGTGATGATAATACCGAGGTGGTACCGAAGTCTGAAGTGTTTTGGCAATACAGAGGATTTCGAATAAGACTGTTGTATCCACCAGTACCAAAAATCAGTGTTCTTTTAGGTACCGTAAAGGATGATATTGGTTTGCATAAGGTGAGTATCTATCGTGTTCCTTGCATTATGGCATGTCATATATTGGTCAGACTATAAGGAGGCACATACTCTTACAACAGCCGAGCAAATCCGTCATTGTAGAACACTGTCGTGGTACCGTTCAGCCTATGGAATATAACAACACGAAGATTCGGGCATGCACTTCTAGCGATTGGGATAGTGTTATTAAGGAAGCTATTGGAATTGAATTAGAATGTAATGTTAATAGAGGTTATGATTTTTGTTTAAATGCTGCCTGGAATCCTGCTATCTCCCTTCAAAAATCAAAGGGACAGTGCTGATCATTAATTTCACTGTCAAAAACTCCTAACGTCGGCCATATTTGGTTTCTGATGGCGCTAGTGTTTACAGTGCCTGTGAGTGTTATCTTGCACGAGTTTCTCTGAAAATTGAGATTTTAAATTCCCTTGAACGGCTCTTACTTCCTGCTGAAAATAACGGCCATAAACTGCAATAAACTAGATATAAAGAGTCCGAAAAGTCTCTCCCTAGTTTTAAGCAGATATAATTTCTTTATATGAAACAAGAAAAACTACGCTTTTTGGAAACAACGGCTACTGAGGTTGTGTTAAACATTATTTTTTTCATTTTAGTTTGGAATGTTACATCTGTTGATACGGAAAAGGCGCCAAAATAGCGGCACTTTATGAGGTCTGGGGGTGTATGGTGCGTGTACAAAGGTGGTGGAGGGCTGAACGAGAGATCCATGCAACACTCGATGCGGAAGCAATTAAAAATAGCCACGCCAAATTACTAGCAACAGGGAGTGTGGCCAATGTAAGAAGACCAGGAAAACAATCAGCTTCGAGGACACCGACAATGCTGACAGTGTTTGTAAAACGTTCACGAAGAACACTAAGAAATCACTGCGTCAAAGATCTCGTGAAAGTGGGCTTTTATGTTACACAGTTACAACGATTCTTAAGAAAGATCTCACGTTTACACCCTGTAAGCCACGTTATGTGCAGCAATTATTTCCTTATGACTGTGACAGAACAATGGAGTTTGGAGGATGGTGATTGGCCTGAACTTTTTGACAACATTCTGTGGACTGATGAGGCAGTATTACGAATTGAAGCATTTGTAAACAGGCATAACTACGACACGAGTGTGTTAAAGAATACGTCCGAAGATGGCAGTATGGTATCCCGTCATCCATAGTTGTTGGTTCTTTGTTTCTGCGGAAAACAATGGATGGCGAAAGATACCAGGAAATGCTGCAAGATTGTGTATGGTCAGTAATTTCACAATGAAACAACCCACAGCGTCACTTCAAGCAGGAGAGAACACCTGTACTTTTTGCAGATGATATCCACAAATGGCTCCGTGATCATTTCCCATGACGTTGTATTGGCAGATGTGGTGCACATGAATGGCCTGCCCGCAGGCCTGATTGAACGACTTGTAATTTAATTTCTCTGGCCGTGGGGTAAGGAGAAGGTGTACAAGAGAAAACCACGGAACTTGGGTGAATTGGTAGCAATTATATCTGATTCCTTAGCCAATATTACACGTAACGTGTTGCAGGCAGTAGTATAGCACGTACCAGTTAGTTTACAAAAATGCATAGAGAATGCTGGAGCATATGTGGAAGTTTAACATGATTTTAAACACAACATCAAGGAATGTCGTTTCTAACAAAAGTAGTTCTAAGAAAATTGCTTCACAAGTAAATATATTATAACTGTTTAAAATAGGAAGTGACTTATGAGATAACCTGTAGTAAATATTACGAAAAGTGGAGAAGCGTCCAGAGAAGTAAAGTCGAATTGTCCGCCTGACATTGTTCCCTCAAGCTCAGGCGTTATTAATGTACATTAAGCTAAAGTACAGGGTGAGGCAAATAAAAGTGGTCCGGAGAACAGAATTCCGGGATACAAAGAAACACAGTAGTGAAAAGGAAATACGGTACTAACCTGACTATAGCATATGTTGAAAGTGACCACTAATTATCTTTGGCACTTTCGGGCCCTTGTCAGCAAGCTGCTGAAAGCGGATCGAATCTGGACTGCTGGAATTGCTGCAGTCTCATCTGAAAAATACTGTTTCAGTTCTTCAAGACTATGAGCATTGTTATGATATACATTAGACTTGAGGGCTCCCCACATAAAGTTCTGTCTCACTGACAGATCAGATGACCTGGGTGGCCAGCTAGGGGCGCGACCAGACGGGCCTCTGCTAAGAACGCTGTCAGGCGTCAAGATTGTGCCACAAGGTTCGACCTGCTGTATGGGCAGTCCTGTTGGAAGTAACTATAGGTTTTTTCCTCTTCCGTTAATGCTTCGTCTAATTGTATGCACTGATCCGAGCCACTTTTATTTGCCCCACCCTGTAGGGACACTTTTAACGATACACAGGAACAGTAAAAGAATTTGCGTTCTACTTATAAATTTAGTTATACACCACTGGTTTCAACCTGATCGAAAATGCGCAATTAGATTTTGCATGTCTCAGCACCATGTCTAGACATGTAAACCAAGAACCATCCTACAGCGAACACACAGACACTCGGATATACGTATCCCACTTGCTCTGCTTCCTCAGCATAATTCTAGATCTCTAAGTTACCATTCCAAGTAATTTCAACATTATACTTTTCTTTATTTAAGGGTCCATGTGTCGTTGCGTTAACGTAAGCCTGTTCGCTGCATGGCGATTCACGTAGCTTAACTGGTGTTAGTTTCCAGTCAAAGGTGTCTCATGACACTGGGTATTCTATAAGTCCGTTATTTATGTCTGGATGGCAGCTGCTACTGTCAATATGTTATGAAGTGCGTGGCGCACAGTATCATTGTCCTCCTTCGGAACTTGTCGACCAGCACCTTGACAGCGCTTATGATTTCCATGACGCACACATTCAGTCCAACATTAAGGCACCATCACGTTTAAACTCCCACATGCCTTATATTGCACAATTCTACCAGCTAGGGACACGCAAGGTCACAATATTGCCCCTTAGCAGCTACGGTAATGTTCTCATGCGAGCACGTAGCATTTTCCGTAGCTACTTACCAATCCTCATGTTGCACTGCATCCCCATTATATATCGATGATAACATGGGCCATTCTAGCCATCACACATGATCTCCGTTCATGGTTAAATGTATCTATGAATTGTGTCTTCAGTGGGGTGCTTATTGACAGCTGAGCTGTTGAGACTCACACATGAGCATACCACTCCGTTGATAAGCTCAAGGCAGGAATTAATTATGTTTTTATAGTGGGAGAACGTTTCCAGTTTTCCTCATTTCCAATGATTACGAACGAATTTGTAACTTTTTAACAGATCTTCTGATTATTTTTGATTACCCTCTTTTTCTGTAACCATTTCAGAATGTAGTGTAGGAAATGTTCTTTCACTTTCGTATTCTGAAAAGTCTTCTTGATCTGGAAGAATGTAAATAGAAAAAGAAACTGTACATTTCATCGAAAATGACCCGATACGGTGCTCAGAAAGTAATATTCTTTACAATATGTTTCACTCCTTGACTCAACTGTATTGAGTACAAACGTGACACAGAGAAGTTAACGCATTTGCTGCATTCAGAATAGAAACAGATTCTGCTTAGTTTATCTGGCACCGGGGAGCAGCACATATTCAGCAGTTGCTATTTGATTAACAACGGACTAAATTTCAGCATGCGAGTTAGGGTGCTTCTTTTGGCATTACTGAACACGGCACAATTTATAGAGGGATGGCTCTCAACATGTCCAGTGGACAGTTATACACTCTATTGCAACACTATCATTGGCGCGAGCTGTAACGTAACGCGTGTGGAGTTATGTTAGTATGGCTGCCATCGTATTGTTGAATTGCAGAGGCACATATATAAACAAAAGTAATTTAATGTGCACTGTTTTTCTCGCGTGATACTTATGTGTCAGACTGTGCTTGACTGTTGTAGCATTACGTATGAGAATATTCAGTGGATGTCAGTCTATAACGGAGTAGACATTCAGATATTTACCAAGTTCGAAAGAACCATACATTACTTTCAAATCAGTAAAAATGAAAAAAATACTGGTGACAGTTCTATGCGATGGGCAGAGACACAGCATTTCCTGGCGTGACACAGGACCGTAGGTAGTGGCTTATTTTTGTGATTATATGATTGGTTGAGTCTCAATATGCAGTAATGTGCTAAAGAACTTCCGGAATTTAATACAGCAGCTATTCTACGCGTCGTGGATTCGAAACGCCCTTGGCAGGTTTCCGAGACGTGTGGCAGCAGATGCCTATGCGCAGTCTAACAATTCCCATAAGTTATGGGACGATGGTTTCTGGGTGGGGAGCTGGTTTGTTTTGGCGTTTTAAACATGTTGCACTGCGTTCAGGTCAGGCGAATTTTGTGACCAAGACAGCAACGTGAGTTCTCTATCTCGCTGCTCAAACTACTGCAAATTGAGTCTCTCCATGAGACACGTACATCTTGCTGGAAAATGCCATCGTCATCTTGGAAGATTTTAAGCTTTGTAGGGTGCAGCCGGTCCGCAATAATGTTCACGTAGTCCAAGCTGTCACGGGGGCTTCGGTTACTACCGCAGGCCCAAAGGAAGCCCAGGTGAGTATCCACCGTAGCATAGTACTGACCACACAAACTTGCGTCCGTGAGGCGGTGAATGTTAAAATCAGCGGTTCGCCTGAATGACAGCGCCTGGACGATCGTCGACCTGGTGTAACAAGAAACGTGACTCATCCTACAAACTGACGCATTTCCATTTATCTACAGTCCAGTATTTATGAACAGTGGGCTCTGAACCACTTTTACCTGCACCAGCATTGTACTATGTCGTCAGATCTAGCTCAGATCGACACTGACACCTTTCTTTACGTAGCGGGAAAACCTCTAACCTGCAGCTGTATAATGAGGCGTCGTCATCACATAGCTGATGAAATCCTCGTACCATCCATGCATATCGGCAGCGAACATGACTTCCATTTGTACGCCTTGCCTCCTTCTCTTGGATTCACCGTTCTTCAACCGCTTTTCACAGATCCTAATGATAATACAGCAGCGAACGAACGTCCGACGACCTTCGTCACTTCGGACAAACTTGTAAGTTCCTTGAATCTATGTTTAGTTCTGTCTGTGGCTGATTTGCTAGTCAGTCTGTTGTGCAGCGCTGGGGATATTCTTATTTGGGCCATGGTAGCGAGCTGTTGAGTTTTTCAGAAAATGAAATCTGTTTCCTGTGAATCTGGGGAAAGCTATCTGGAATAGTTTATTACTGAGATGAAAACTCAGTTATAATACTTTCTCTTTCTGTATATTGGAGAGGATTTTAGAGGAATGTTAAAAGTGACCAAGGCATGTTCAAAAATGAAATGTTTGTCAGACCTGTTAACTGTAGGACTAAGTGATAACTTTCATGATTTATATCAATTTTTTTCATTATGTCACAAATGACTCAGCTGGTTGATATCGTCAGAGAAGTTTTTAATCGTTAGATGCTGCTTATATTGTGCAGTCTTTTTGTCAATAACCGATGTTAGATTTTTCAAAACGATTTTTTTAAGGTGACACTTACGAAAGTTTTAAATGTTCTATTGTATTTGCATTGCTCCATAAACCACATCCAGCAACAGTTTGTTT
The DNA here is from genome assembly GCF_023898315.1 of Schistocerca nitens. Lineage (NCBI taxonomy): Eukaryota > Metazoa > Arthropoda > Insecta > Orthoptera > Acrididae > Schistocerca > Schistocerca nitens. Next base: position 290,236,646 of record NC_064614.1, on the reverse strand, counting down.
ATAATAAGCAAAAAATTTAGAGTAACTGTTTATTTTTAGCTGCTACATCTCCTGATTTGTGTTTTCTTTCGAGAATGTCACTATTCCAGACACAACGTATGCTGAGCGAGAGGTGAGTCACTTTTGTTTCAGGGCTGATCTCACCTTGCAGTGTGAGCACCCTGATTAATTTTCAGTGATCGGTGTTGGTAATTTCAAACTGTTATTTTCTCCCGAGTAGAGCAGTAATTTATTTATCCGGATTTTCCAAGTAAACATTGCTCTTCATATCACACAACATTTATAATGTACTTCGATACTGTTTTTTAGTTATATAGTTTTCACTGAGCACACAATTAGTTTCTCTTAGCATTTAATTAGATTCACTTTCTTTATTTCAAGTTTTGAATTAAACGAAGTTTAAAGATTAATTTCACAACACTGTTCAAATGCACAACACAAGGCCAACTAACAGTCAGTATTTCTCAGAAATTGAGTACGATACGTAAAGTACACGTTACATGAGGAGAAAGTTTATTGGAATCAATATATTCAGTTTCCTCAGATAAAGGCAATTTATTAAGAATGCTTACACGTGTCGACTCTTTCGCCTTAGGATAGTCCTCTGGATTTCTGTTAGTGTGTAGTTACGTTGCAACGTACGTTCTTTGAAAGTAAATGAGCGCTACACTCTTATGTACTAACATTTGTATTTTATATTTCAGCAATTGTAATTTCACTGTCATTTTTGTGTGTGTTTTTTCTTATGAGACCTCTATGATTCATGATAAGCCATTGTGCGTAATGGCAACATTGTCGCACAGATTTTACGTGCAGTTAATTTGATATACAGGTTGCGAGTTCATTCCTCTTCCACTTACAGAAATATTTAATCTAATCTTTTATGTGACTGGTGTGTAAAAAGATTTTATTTTGTGAACGATAGGAATTTTGCAATGTTCATTTTTGTTACAACTTATTATAACTTTCAATATAATTTTTCTGCGTTTGTGGTCGCATTGTCAAAATACTTAAAACTACGGACGTTTAGTTAGTTAGTTAGTTAGCTAGTCAGATGATTTGTTTGATGATTAAAAGTTGTGTGGCCTCTGTTATACCGGAGCAAAGGTAGCCCCTGAGGGCCGGCAACCCATATAACACCACAGAGGACGAGATTGTCTAAACCCAAAGGCGTACCCAAAAGCATCATGGTAAACACCAGCTACGAGGCCTGTTCAGAAAGTAAGCTCCGATTGATTGCCAAATTGAAACCACAGAACATCAGAAATGTTTTACTTGTAACAATTAGCTACACCTTTCAGCTACTTGTCTACGTAGTCGCCGTTCTGACTTAGACTTTTGTCATAGCGTTGTACCAACTTTTCAATAGCCTCATCATAGAAGGCAGCCGCCAGTGCTTTCCGCCAATTCTCCACGCTGGCCTACACCTCGTTGTCTGTGTCAAAATATTGTCTTCAAAGACAGCGGTTCATGTGACCAGAGATGAAACTCAGGGGGAGACAATTGCGGACTGTATTGTGGGTAATCTCACATTTCCATTTGAAAACGATGCAGGAGCATCTTCATTGCCCCTGCAGAATGCGGCTGAGAATTGTCTTGAAGAAGAAACAGCACGACAGTTATGTAATGTTAGCTGCATAGCTTCAGGCGAAATTTCTCACCAGGCCCTCGTACTTGGCGGCAGACACTATTTTCTAGACATCTTTACGCACTCACTGCGAGCTCAGAAATGAGAAGAGCGACGTGATGCTAACTGGGGTTATACTAGAGACACTACCCAACACATCTGTGCAAAGCTTTATCGGATTTTCATAGTCGTTTCCATTTCGCGACCGATCGGAGCTTACTTTCTGAACGCCCCTCGTATTTACACACAAGATAATGGAAACACATTCCCAGCACTACTTTCTGCAGGGGGAGCTCGAGCCACGTCCAGCATGAAGCATCACTACTCCGAAATCTGATTGGCTGGAGACAGCTATTTAGGGGCTAGAACCAGGCCCGAAGTTTATGCCGGGTGCCGACCTTGTGTACTGCAACCGTCGAAGATTACGTCTTCGTCTCGCAATTGGAGTGTTACTAGTGTGTGAGTGTGTTATCAAGAACCTTTTCAGAAAATAAGAAGTGAACTTTTGTTTGCCTCAATTAGGAGACTTTTGTCGTTATTGTTACCTTTAGTTTGTATGTTCAGTCATCAACTTTGTGAACTTACATCAATAAAACTTGTGTTTGAAAAATTGCGAATTGTCAGTCACAACAGCCTCAAGACCACGAAACAAAACTATCCGAATCCGCGGAAAAAATTAAAATCTGGGTCAACATTTGTAAAACTCAAATTCCTCTCTCTCAAACTCCATCCTATGGGGAGAGAGGGATAGTTTTAGGTCTAGCGAATCAAAATTTACGAAGTAAATAAGTATTTTTGATTTATCCGTAACCATTTTCCACGCAGAAATGAGAAAATGGATAACCTTAAATTACAGCGCCAACTACCAAGAATCAAAAGAAATGTTTAAGAAAAAATGTACGTAGTTTTTTATGTAGAATCTGATTCTGCAATAAAAACTGCGGGTTCCCATTTGAAATTTTAAAGTTACCTTTCGCCCCATCCCGAGGGGGCTGGGGTGGCGGGCTAATTTTAGTAGCAGCAAATGTACCCTTGAAAATAATCAGCTGCGGATTCTACACATTTTTTCATGTGAAGCTTATTTTTCGAGTTATAGTGCTTTCTCAGCTTAAAATTTACACCCTGCATGTCGTCAATGTGGTCACAAACCCAGAAAATTTTTATTGAAAGTGACAATGGCCGCGGAAGCCTAGGTTTATTATTATAGCTTGTTACTATGGCTTCTTATGCAGAAACTCTACCTACGTTGCCAACTGTTGGCATTTCTTTGGAATGTGAGAATGCAATTATAGTAACACTGGTGCTACAGTTAAAGAAGAGAATGTTTGAATATAGTAAATTACATAAATAATTTGTTAGGTAACTAAGAGAGACGAATACGTTACAGAAAGAAAATAACTACGTCACAGGTAGAATACACGAAGAATCAGAAAGAAATGATTTTGTCATTGAAAGAACAGGCATGTACGATTCCGGACAAAATTGACGAATTTACTACCATAGCGACACACTTGTCAGACAATACAGACAGAATATCTGACGACGCTATACTGTTTTACTTTCCGAAAACAGTAGAATGCAAAGTTTCCAAGTAATGTAATGTCGATCAGATGCGAATTAACCAAGAACAGAAATTCCAAGCAAATACTAACACAAAATTAGCTAACATAAATTTAAACAGTGAAGCAGATTCGCTTCAGAACAGTTATCCAAAGAAAACAATGTAATATCCTGTACCATTAGAGCACATGGAGAAAAACAAATTTCTACCCCGACCTGAGAAAAAAACGATCAAATAGCTATTCTTTCGAGTAAAATTGGGAGAAACTCGGATAACATTTTTCTAATTTATTCTTAACCTACGAAGAAACGCAAAGCTGTGAAACAGCATACAGACAGTCGTATAAGAATAATGGAACAACAGCTAACACGTTGTGAAAGAAAATGCAAGTGCAATGATTTTGGTCATTCTGATTTATGTTTTCGTGCTTTTGGTATTTGTATGTGTTCATAACATTTAGGTGACTTTTCGCGAGAACACGGTTTCACTGGCAGAAAAAATGGTGAACAACCTTGGTGGCACTCTACAGATTTTGTGGATGCCGAAACCTTAGTCCCGATTACAAACGTTTTCACATAGTCAGATAAGGCGATTATCTTGTACAAAAAAGGCACTTAGGCATAAAACAGTGAACAGTCCGCGTACTGTTATATTGAGCATTTCAGCAAAACAAATACGAAAAGAAGTGACAGTCTGAATTCCATGGATTTTACTACTTTCAGAAACAAGTAGGTGATACTTTATAACTTTTAGGTACATTGCAAGCTCACCAATTATATCTGTACAGATATCAGCTTCATATAGATAAAACTTACCGGCCAATGATCTTCTTCAGTGCGGATGCACTCAGATTGCCCGAAATCTTACGGGAATCGGTAGATTGACTGCCGCGAGTAATGAGTATGGTGGGCAAGGCCACTACAAATGTAGTGTGTGAACAGAAAGTTGGAAGTACGGGTCTCACAGGGAGAGTGCCAGAGATAAGTCCCTGCAGTCCCACTATCTTCGGTGGCTCAGTCGGATAGAGCGTCTGCCATGTAAGCAGGAGGTGCCGGGTTCGAGTTCCGGTCGGGGCACACACTTTCAACTGTCCCCCCTCGATATTTATCAACGCACGTAAGCAGCGAAAGGTCTAGATTTCATTATAACTTGAGTCATGAAAAAAAAAGCTACTATTGGGTGAATAATCAATGCACAATGCATCTTGGGCCAATTTTTATCGACGTATTTGTTACAGCGGACACATAGTGACAAGTAGTGCTCCAAAACTACCGTTTCACGCCGGGCAGAGCGCTTCCACGTTATACTGCGGATGTCTTCAATTTCTTTCAGGAGACGTTCAGAGATCAGATCAATCACCTGGATACCTTAGCATTCGCGGAAGATGGTGTGGAGTCCCGATCTCAACTGATGTTACTTCTAATGAGGTTATCCAAAGGACATAGTCTTTAAAGATGGATGTGCAACACTCCAGCATATTGCTACTGCAATTTCCAGAGAGATTCATGCGATCTCAATAATGTTCTTCTGAAAGTCGTCACGGAATTCAGTTGAAGGCTCTACACATTCAGTGTTGCAGAAGGAAAACAATATAAAAACTTTCTGTATTAAATTTCCGGTTGTCGCTATAGCATGACTACGGAAACATGCATCTCACCCCGTCTTATATTGTATTGGACATACACTTCCAAACATCTATTTCACGCCACCTTGTAGCTGAAGATGTTATAGTAATTGTCAATGTAATACTTCAAGTATCTTCAATTGTCACACCATGAAGATAAGGATATACAGCAGCAGTTACAGCATAAGGAAAAAAGACCGCCCTCGAATTTTCTTCTCTAAGTTCAGTATACTTAAGTATTGACAGCGTATAATGTTCGGTGGTATATACGTGCCTGACGCTGCTGAACGCCAGGAAACAGACAGTGCAGTAATTAATAACCCTGAGATCCGTGTTTTGGATCAACGACAGACAGAAGGGGTCGCGACAACATGATCTGTTTTGATCGACAGAACAGCTATTTTCCGGGCTGCTTTGTCAGTGAACTCGATAACACTGCCAGCGCGACAACCTGCTGTGGCTCGTTACGTCAGGACCAGCAGCGTTATAGATTTTCTGGTGTCGATAGATGACATCGTGGACTGGAGGCGCAGCACAACCTAGCAAACAGCAGCTATGGTCTGGCGGAGGAGAGTCACGTCAACAAGTTTAATTATGACCTCAGGAATGCAACTACTCTTTGGAGCTGCTAGCCCTAAATTAGTTTTTATTAGGTATCTGAGTGTACAAACACATAGTACAGAACGCAAAATATTTGTGAACAGCAGGGAACAGTAATGGGCACTGGTCAGGAGTGTATGAAGATTTGTTGTCTGTTTTACACTATCAGAGCAACTGGTGCCTGAGGTGTACAGGAATTTAAGACAAACAGTTTTGGTAATGGTACAGCAAATCAGTTTAAAATTTAGTGAACAGATGAGAAGAACTAAGAATAGATGCTAGCAATTACATAAAAACAAAATGAAACTAAGGTAGAAAACAAGTACTTGTGAACAAATTAATTTACCGAACAACTGGCAGCCGAAATAAACAAAAACGTTACGGTTATTGTAAGTAAGGAGTCACAAACTTCAGAAAAATAAATTCATGATAATGAAGGATCTTGTAACTCGCATACAGAGTACAGAATATGCGAGTACTTACGAAATTGCATGGCGAAGAACTGTAATCAATCTGATAAATAAGATGAATTTTCAGTCTCTAAAATAGAAGCTAGACCATTTGGTAATTTAATGGAATAAGGGGAAGTGATTTCTCTCTTCGAAGGAAATTACCCTACGAGTAAACAATAATTGCTGTTAAGCCTCAGTATCAGATGTATTTGCGGTAAAATCTTTCATTCCTCCTATAAAAATATGGACATCACACAACTGATTGTAACTGAACATAATGACACGTGAATTTGAGATTTTGGATGCCCTTTTCTAGGCAGATAACATATACGGTTTTTATATTTAATATTAACCATTGTTATACTAATGCGACGCACTGTTGATGTTTGCGTAGTGAAAGAAAAGATACAGAGAGTTCAAGATAACGGATGAAAAATTTAATATTAGAGTTTAGCGTACCGTCTACAACTCGATTACTTTCAAAGGAGGAATTTGCCGTGAGTGAGTAAGGAATATCACGAAAAACCTTAATCTGGGCGCCATGTCGTCCTCCTAGATGCAACTCGTGTCTTAACCATTGCGACATCTCGCTCGATTTAAATGAGTAGTGTGTTGTCCTTTTGCCCTTTATCACTGGATATTGTTGCTAATTTTGTTTATTCACAATCCTTCAGAAACAAAACACATTATTTCACAAATTCATTCCTGTAAAAAGGAAGCATATTCCTGATACATCTTGTTCAGTGGTTCTATTGTCTGTGGAGGTTTCTATTGATATCTCCACCTCATTCTTATTTCAGTTATTGATCTTTTCCGTGTTAGTCAATAATTCATTATTATTTTCAGGCATGATGTTTTCATTCATTCTTGTGACATGATCTTTCGATTTATTTCTTTATCCCTTGATCTGTTCGCTTGTGCTTTTAAGTTTTTGACTGATTGTGCTCATATTTCTTATCGAAATTAAACAGTCAACAGCCACCTGCTCTTCTTAAAACCCTCATTTCTGCAGCTTTTAATCTTCGTTCGTTTCCAGCTGTCACCATCGACGCCTCTCTGCCATAAACAATACATGGTAGCCTCACTGTTTCATAGAACATTACTAGTTCTTTTCCCACATTTTTATTTAGCGTTGTGGTACGGTTCCACAGTCAAGTGTATTATAAGCTATACCTACACTGTGGAATGTACGCGAGATTGCACCATTTCTGTAACACAAGCTTAAGAGTAATAGTCTCTCAGGCTCCCGAAAAGTGAGTGCAAGAAAAAATATTGGAAAGAATGAAGATATAAAACTTAAATTTATTATATCTAGTGGATTCATGTCAACAACATTGTTTACAAATTTCTCAGTGGTAATAGTCAACTATAGGACGTAGTTTAAGGTGAATGTTCTCTGGGGGTATAATAGTGTTATTGTACTTGAACCTCTAGTTAATTCAAATTAAAGTAGATGTGTGTCACATTTGTACTTACCCAGCGGAGTTTACTACAGAGTTACTTGTGACTTATACTTTATTGCATCTCTTCCAGACTGTATTGTATTGCACTACAAGAAGAACTTCTTATAACGTGAATACCGATGCGCGATTCTCCTTTTCCCGCTTCTCAAAAGTGCCACGCACGAAGCAGTATTTTACCGCTGACTTCCTCGTGATACCCCCTTGCAATTTCCTGATAGGAACGGAGTTATAAATTTCTTTAAGGAGATACTTATTTTATATATCCGGAAATATCGGAACAAATAACGAGCAGCGGACGTCAATTTTGTGCGTAACTGTCGCAACTGAGCACAATTTACTCGCCGACGTCCCTAGAAAACTTATAACGCCTGTAAATTTCACACTCCGGTTTCAAATTTTCAGGCCTCCATGTTTCACACGAATAACGGCGTGCGCTATGACGGAGGAATTCAGTAGTCGATAGACGTTCACCGTTTTAACCGATACGTGAAGAAAAAGGCACTCACACGGCCTGAAACTGTAGTGTCCGTTATCTGCCACAGTTCCACGCTTTTTTTCTATTGTTCTGCTCTTCAGAATTGTTAAATACTGTTCATTAGGTACGAACCATAATATAGTTTGGGTTTACTGTTGTACTACACTCGATATACTCAAGCATGAATTGCAACGTTCCTGCCATATACGTTTCCATGGCAGAATAGCGTTATTTCACTTCAGTAACATCAAAGCTTTCTGTTCATAATCATCAGCATCTAAACTGAGAGACAGATCTGTGTGCAGTGTTGTGTCGGCTACTGTAGGGGTCAGCACCGACACAAACAAGCAGGGAAAGAAGTTGCTATGGCCAGAGGTAGGAATCCAAAATCACCTGTACTTACACTTGCAGATTAATAGAACTCTTTATTTCTGAAAAGGAAAGAAACTTAACCTAACTTCTCGCTATGAAGTGGCTTGATGTGCTTTCTGCATCTCCTACACGCAGTTACATTCCACGCTATTACTATTCGCAGAACGCAGGCTAAATATCGTCTTTTACTACTACGCAGTACTGGTGCTCTCGAAGTCTGCGACTGAACTGGACCGACCAGCGATTGGCAGTTGGTTAAATCAGCGTTGACTGGGAGCTCTGAATTCTTGTCTTCCTGGAGATGTCGCGCTGCCCGCTCTTTCCATTTGCGCGCACGGCTGTGCTTTCTTGATGATGTTCCGGAGATCTGCGCTGGTCGGCGTGCAGTGGATTCCTTAGAACTGCACAAGCAGAAACTCTTAATTTATTTCACTCTATAATAACTGTCTTAATTGTCCGCTGTATGACGTTGTTTATAACTGCGATCGAAATTACATAGGAACTTGGTGACAAGTTCACAACACGTTCCTTCAGTAACATCGATCTAATCACCTGTGAAGTGTACGTAAAATTTGCCACTTTTACGCTGAAGTGTCGGCTGTGAAGTAAACGAAGTGTGATTATATGTTTTCTGTATGTACTCAATACAGTCAGCAACGTAAATAAATCGTAATTACATACAACTGGTATTGATAACAATCCAAATTTGTTAAATAGTTTGTCATTTCATCAAAGTAGGGTGAAATTACATTAGGTGTTCCACAGGGTTCGATCATGGGTCCCGTCCTGTTTTTGTGAATGAGTTCCCTTCTTATGTGAAGCAAGATGCTGAACTGACACTGTTTGCTGATGATACAAGCACAATTATTAATCCAGTAAAACAAAGTCCGATAGAAAATGATACAAATAAGGTCTTTGGAAAAGTTATTAATTGGTTTTATGCGAATGAGCTTGCTCTGAACTTTGAAAAACACAGTATATCCAATTTTTTGCTGCAAAAAGTATAATTACTTCAATAAACATAACACATCAAAAGAAGTCAGTAGCTACGGTAGAGCATACTAAGTGTGTTGGTGTACATATAGGTGAGAATCTTAACTGGAAAAGTTATATTTTGGATCTCCTAAAGCGACTAGGTTCAGTAACTTTTGCAATCAGAATAATTGCCAATTTCGTGGATATAGAAATTAGTAAACTAACATACTTTGCATACTTTCACTCTCTGATGTCATACGGAATAATATAATGGGGCAACTCAGCACTTAGGCAGAAGGTATTCACTGCTCAAAAGAAAGTAGTTAGAAAAATGTGTGGGGTAAATAGTAGCACATCTTGTACGCATCTGTTTAATAGGTTAGGAATTCTTACAACTGCTTCACAGTACATTTACTCAGTAATGAAATTTTTTCTCAATAACATGGACCAGTTTAAAATCAACAATCCCAGAAAAAAGAAAGGCCTATACCATCCTTTACTTAACCTATCTTTGGCACAGAAAGGGGTAAAATATGAGACTGTAAAACTTTTTGATAAATTACCAGATGAAATAAAATGTCGGACAGACAGCAGTAACAGTTTCAAAAACAAATTGAAATCATACCTCCATGACAACTCCTTCTATACCACAGGTGAATTCTTGAATATGAGTAAACAAATCTAGAGATATAATATATGCATTTTGTGCCATTTAAGGGAATGGGATAGATAATAGAAATATTTAGGTGTAACACTATAATATAAAAAAAACTTGTTTCCTGTGCGCATTTTCCATGTTCCACATCAAAACGGTTTTTCCGTGCTATTGATCAATGGAACACGTAACTAACTAACTAAACGAGCAGTAGTGATTTTGACACAGAAAAGTAGGTAGAAAGGACTTGAAATGATTTTGTAATTGGAAGAGAAAACTGATGATTGAAATTTCATGAGAAAATCCCACCGCAACAACAAAGGTCTCTGTTTTAATTATTGCCACTCCACTTCACGTATCAAGTCTGTGGCACTATCTCCCACATTCCGCGATAATACAAAACGAACTGCCCTTCTTTGTACATTTTCGACGTCATCCGTCAGTCCCACCTGATGCCGATCCCACACCGAACAGCAATACTTGAAAACCGGGGGCCCAATCAAACAGAGGAAGCGACCAGTGGCAGTGGGCTGACCAGTTATAATCCAAGGCGCCGAAGTATTAGACAACAGCTCGCGTGCCAGTACAATAAACAGCAACATACCCGCACAAGAAGGACATTCACAACAAATCCTACAGGACAGTACAGTTACCAGCACGATGCTACAACAGGCAGCACAAAGAGCTACGGGATCAGACCCGAGAAGGCTGTACCCAAACTTAGAGTTCCCCATGCAGTTGTGGCACTTGGAGCAGCCGGCTGTCTTGACAACTGTGGTCTGACATGTCGTACGCTTAGGACATAAATACGGTAGAAAGGTCACCTTCTCAACAATGGAGGCTGTAGGCAGGATACAACTAAAGTCGATGAATCTCCCCACTGACTTCGGAGCCCTGCGTGACCTCATTAAAAAGGTTTTAGAAAGACGAGATGAAAGATTTGACTTGGAGGAAATTTGCATACAGTCTGTCTTAGCAAACGCACGCGTTGCGTTGGATTGGATAAAGACCTGGCCTGATTGTAACGTACATAGCTACTTTCCAGAATGTCAAGTGAAATAATGATTGGACAGATAAACACACACAATAGTCGTTTGGTCATGCAGGAACTGCTAAGGGTGGCTAGATGTAATCTGCTTGCAGGAGCCATGCTCCAAATCTGGACAAATTTCCTTTATGGCTGCCACTTGACAGGTAATGTACACTGTAGAAGAGCTTTAATTGTAGCAAATAAGGCCCAACGGGTCACCACCATAACAGAATTATCAATTAGCCATTACAACGTCGTGAAATTACAATCATCATGTTTACATCATCAACATATACTTCTAATATGGAGGTAATTTTGAAGATTTTTCGGATCATCTCACTCGAGTCGCCACGGCGTTGCGAGGGGGAAAGATGATCATAACCACCAATATGAATGCCAAATCCCCCCAATGGTACAGCGACACTAGAGATTCAAATGGGGACAAGGCTGAAGAGCTAATCATAGCCTCCCAACTAGTTGTGCAAATAGACTTGGGAATCCCTCCACCTACAGAGGTGGAGGCGGATTTGGAACGAACACAGATGTAACCCTGTCAGCACCCAGTGCCGTCAGCAACATTAAGAATCTGAGAGCCTTAGATCAATCTGTTTTCAGTCTTAGTGACGAGTAGTGTCGCTGGGACCTAGGGTGGGAGATTCAGTACAATTTCAATAAGACGGATTGGGAATCCCTATCTCGGGATTGCGACGTTCCTCCGTTGCCTGAAGATAATGTAGACGTGGATAGATATGTTGAACTACTGGTGGGGTCAGTAGTTAGAGTGGTGAAAGATGCTGTGCCAATCAGGAGCAGAGCCGTTGCAGCTTCCCATCACCATGCGCCAGTCTGTGAGACAGGCGAGGAGGTACTACCAGCAAAGTTTCGTCTGGCAAGAAAAACAGTTGTGGCTGCAGCGATACCGAGAAGCCAAAGACATCTTCCAGATAGAACTTGAGGAGGTTAGGGTTAAAAGCTGGCAAAGATATGTGCTGCACCAACTAACCACTGACCCTTGGAGAGTCCTCTATAAGCTGGTCAGAGAAAAAATAAGATCTACCGCGGTTGTTTCGACGATCAGAGATGGCGGCAGAATGACAGAGTCCTGAAAGGAGACTGCCGAGGTCCTCCTTCTGACGCTGTTACCAGATTATGAGGAGAATGAGGACAACGAAATCCAACGCCAGATCCGTATGGCAGATCATGAAGAGTACACCAACGACACCATGGTGTACCCCTCAACTAATAGCACCTTTCACAGGGTTATTTAATGAGTCCGAAATTCTTGAAAAGGGCAAATGTTGTAATTATAAAGAAAGTGAAAGGCAAGGACCCTGCGGCAGCCAAGTCCTACACGCCAATATGTCTCCTGGATATCTTGGGGAAATTACTGGAGAGGCTATTGGCTGACAGTCTGACGGCACACAGGATACTGCGCGGGATGAGCGACAGGCAGTGTGGCTTGCGGCAGGTGCAATCGCCGTCTGACGCTATTACCCTGGCAGCCGAGGTCTGCAGCTCAGCCCCGTACAAGTATGTGGTAGGCAACATGTTGAATATCAGTGGCGCCTTGGACAACCTGTGGGGACCCTACCTCTTCTCCCACTTGGGTGAGATGTGCCCAGGCCCCCTCTATGGCTGTCTGAGGAGCTATTGTGAGGTCAGGGAGGTTTGGTTATCATCACCTAGCGGAAAAGTAAGTAAAACCATTACGAATGCGTGCCCCCAGGGATCAGTACTGGGGCCACTCTTTTGGGATGTAAATATACAACCGCTATTAGAAAAATTACAACTCATCGAGGACGTGCTAAACGTGATAGCCTACGCAGACGACCTCCCCCTCTGGTTGGCGGCCGTAACCGTGAGGACCTAGAACTCAAAGTGGAACGAACAAAAACATCGCTTGTTGAATGGTGCCACGAAGCGAAAATGAAGGTTGTACCACACAAATCCAAGCATCTATTGCTGAAACGTAGCCTGATTAGGAATCCAATTGTAAGAATCGAGGGAACACAAGTTCTTCGGCGCAGCGAGGCTCGATATCTAGGGGTTATATTGATAAAAGGTGGAACTACACATCACATATAATCTCAACGAGCCTTAAAAGTCTTAAATAATCTCACCAACATTGGCCATAAGGGATTCCATCTGCCACCAAATCTCAGTAAACTTCATTGCAATAGCATCTTAACGTCTACAGTAGGATATGGGTGTAGGGCCTGGGGACACAGGCTCACGAGGGTGGTGCCTGCCATGACTTTAAGAAAGATGCAACAGAATATGCTGTTAAGCTCTGTTGGGGCATATCGAACTACTACTGGGGGGGGGGGGGGGGGCGTTACTGGTGTTAATGGGGCTGTGTCCATTAGACATCAAGATACTGGAACAGGCAGCATGGTACTGGATAACCAAAGGGAAGACTCAAAAGATCAGGGAAATCGTTGGGGTGCAGGTAGGTGACAAGTTTGCTATTACGTCTGCTGCACTTTCTTGCAGGGCATGAACCATATCCGACATACTTATGTCGATTTGGAGAAGGAGCTACACCAGCGTGTGACTGTGGCGCTCAAGACGGCACGTCCGAACACATCATCTCTGACTGTCCAATAAATGACGACGTGGCGAATGAACTGAGACATCAGCTACCGAACAGAGCCACCTATTCCCTATTACGACGTGCTGACACCTATTATGTCCTAAATACGCTAACAAAAGAGGTATCAGGTAATATCAAGAGGTAATTTATTAGGGACCAAAATGGTCAATAAACAAAAAAACCGACAAAGACTGAGGTGCACCTGCCCAGTACCGCCTGGCTCGGAATGGTCGATCACCGTTACGACCACGCGGGATTAGTCGTGCAGTGTGAGGCGCTGCAGTCATGGACTGTGCGGCTAGTCCCGGCGGAGGTTCGATTCCTCCCTCGGGCATGGGTGTGTGCGTTTGTCCTTAGGATAATTTAGGATAAGTAGTGTGTAAGCTTAGGGACTGATGACCTAAGCAGTTAAGTCCCATAAGATTTCACACACATTTGAACATTTTCCGCCGCGCTTCAGGATCAGGCAGGCAGGTGTACCAAAATTCGTCAACAGTAACTGCACTTCCAATTGTATCCTGGGTATTAAAAGTATAAGTTAGAACGTAGATATAAACAAACAATACTAACAAGATTAGGGACTGCAGCGATTTTAAGTAATTTGGCAATCCCAGTGCCAGGGGCACGCCCACTGGGATTAGCTCGGTGGGCAGGCCACAAAGAGTAGGTTTTTAGTACAACTGGCACACTTGTAACGCTGCAGAATAGACTAGCATTTAGAGTAGATTAATATATTTGAATTAACCTTGTCCTTAGAAATTGTGCCAGACACCAATTAAATAGAAGCTGTATTTGTTATTGTATTAATTAAAGGCACACTAATTAGTTTAGGTGGTGGGTTTTTTGTATAATTATCATTGTATTATATTGTATTAATAAAGATTGAAAAAAATACTCCAGAATAGTGCGGACAAGCGGATATTACTTCTGTATTACTCGATGACTTTCCGCCTATTACTACGAACTGTGACCTTTCTGACAGGAAGTCATGAATCCAGTCTCACAACTGAGGCGATATTCCATAGGCACGCAGTTTGGTTAGAAGACGCTTGTGAGGAACGGTGTCGAAAGCCTTCTGGAAATCTAAAAGTATGGAATCAATTTGACATCCCCTGCCGATATCAATCATTACTTCATAAGTTTAAAGAGCTAGTTGTGTTTCGCAAGAACGATATTTTATGAATCCGTGGTGACAATGTGTCAATAAACTGTTTTCTTCGAGATACTTCATAATGTTCGAATACAGTATATGTTCCAAAACCCTACTGCAAATCGACCTTAGTGATGTGGGCCTATATTTCAACGGATTACTGCTACTTCCGTTTTTGGGTATTGGTGTGACTTGAACGATTTTCCAGTCTTTAGGTACGGATATTTCTGTGAGCGATCGCTTATACATAATTGCTAAATTTTGAGCTATTGGATCAGCATACGCTAAGACGAACCTGTCTAGTATACAATCTGGAACAGAGGCCCTGGCTTTATTAATTTAAGCTGTTTTGTTACACTGAGGAAATCCAATTCTATGTTTTTCATCTTGGCAGTTGTTGGAATTCAAGAATATTTACTTCGTCTTCTTTGGTGAAGAATGGGATATTTCGTGCCGCGATAAAAATATTTAAGGAGAATCAACAAAGATTTAGAGTGCGAGAAGATGACAATGTTTGCCTCCGGTAGTATATGACAGTACTTAAGGGCTTACAAGGTCAGTGTACTACTTCCACAAGTGAATCCCAAAAGCTGCAACCTTTTCTCTCCTGGTTCTTTCTGCCATTGTACAGAGTATCCTTGTCTATGGGTACTTAGCTCTGCAGTCGCGAAAAACTTGAAACATTTCATGTAACTGCCAGATCAGTTCCCACTTCAGGTTCGAGGACAGCACGGAAGTAATTTTGCTCAAACATTATCAGGCGTCGTGCAGAAAGAGGTAATCGAACGTCTCGTGGTAGCTCTACACATTGCCTAGCCAGGAGAATCAGATTCTTACCCAACCAATAATTAGAAATGTAACATACCACAGAAAGTTTCTGGACGCACGACCGGCAGATGTCTCTAAAAATTTAATCGTCTTCATTACGCTTCAGTATTTGCACTGATGGTTCTTTATTTACCACGAACAATCCTTTGGTTGACCTTGGCTTCATGGCACTGAGGGCCCTGTATTGTACCTCATAAAATTTTTGTGGTGAGGTATCCTCCAACGATGTCTAGCATATGTTCCCGTAGTCCAAGTATAATTTTATTTGGCCGCAAAATACTTACATGCAGGCGTTGTAGTTCGTACCGATGAAATTTCTAGACCAAGAAATTTTTAGACCTCGTCCAATTCGGGATAGTGACCTGTCAGTCTGTAGCAGAATTTTAATGTTTACGGTGAGCTGATGGTTGCAAGTGATTAACCGAAAGGTATGGCTGCCGAGCGGAGTGCCACCACCGTTTTGGCACTGGTTTCGGGAAGACGGCTGTTCATACAGCTGTCCGGCTACCCAAATTTGAGTTTTCCGCTGTTACCCGAAATTTACTAACGGAGAAGCAAGGATGATTCTTTCGAAAAGACAAGGGCACTTTCCTTCCTAATGCTTCCCCACTCCAAGAATGTGTCTCTAATGACTTCATTGTCGACGGATATTCTTCTTGAATCTTCCATGTAACAGGTAGCAGATACTCCGCAGGTACCTTGATATGACAGCATTTTTTCTATGAGAGAACCATTACTTACCATTCAGAAGAAAAGTAAAGAAAGAACAGCGAGACCGGAAACTTTAGTTGGTTGAGCATGTCCGCACAAATTTCGCTTATTTCTCTACATTGCATTGATTTTGTCTTACTTTGTTCTATTCAAATGAATTTAATTCCGCAGTTGCTTTATTATTTACGTGATATCTACCGCCCACATTAATCGTAGAAAAGTTGGAGCATGCTTATCTTAATCTCAATAATAGACGGGAGAGCACATTCACATGTATCAGAAATGTAGGAATTAAAGTACTGTGTCAACAATGTATGACAGCTAGCACTGTGCGCCAGCGTCACTTCATGCTACCCCTCGTGTGCGAACTACCGCTAATTGTCCGCCTGATTAGATGAGTGGTAATATTTTTGCCTACAATACACCAGGCCTGGGTTCGTTTCCCGGCCGGGTTGGAGATTTTCTCTGCTTGTGGAGTGGATGTTATGTTGTCCTCACCATCATCATCACCGACTTGCAAGTCGCCCAGTGTGGCCTCACATGAACTGAGACTTGCAGCCGGCCGCTGTGGACGAGCGGCTCTAGGCGCTTCAGTCCGGAACGCGCTGTTGCTACGGTCGCAGGTTCGAATCCTGCCTCGGGAATGGATGTGTGTGATGTCCGTAGGTTAGTTAGGTTTAAGTAATTCTAAGTCTAGGGGACTGATGACCTCTGATGTAAAGTCCCATAGTGCTTAGAGCCATTTGAACCATTTGAGACTTGCAATCCGGCTGCCGAACTTTCCCAATGGGGCATCCAGGCCAACAATGCTACACTATCATTTCACTTCTTTTCCCGCTGTTGTCTTGGCCTGACACCACTCACGTAATTTCAGCTTTTACCTTCGTTCACGCCTTCAAAGAACCTACCGAACCCCACAAAATCGGTGAATTCGAAATTAAAACTCCCATAAAGACGTTAGAATCCTTGTCGCCCACAAGTGAAGCTGTAGGCAAACGCTAATTAATCGAAGCACTTTTAAATGAAATATAGGTGCTAAGGCATTTGTTTGTGACAAAAGTAACAAAGCTAAACAGTAGTTATTTATATATTATTAGATTATAATAATTACTTATTTTATATTGCACAATATTTTTGCAGTATCGTACTATTCTTTGTTTAATTTTAAGTTTGCTTTAACCTTTGGTGATATGTTAGTGTAACATAGTAAATAATGTTGTGACTGACAACTATCAATTTTTCACAACACAACTTTTATTGATGTAAGTTCACAAGGTTGATGATACAAACGAAAGGTAACAACAACGAAAAAAGTCTCCTAATTGAAGCAAACAAAAGTTCACTACTTGTTTTCCACAAAGGTTCGTGGTAACACACTCACACACTAGTAACAATCCAATTCCGAGACGAAGACATTATCTTCGACGGTTGGAGTAGACGAGGTCGGCATCTGGCGTAAACTGAACTTCGGGCCTGTTTCTAGCCTCTAAGTAGCTGCTCCCCCTGCAGGAAGTAGTGCTACGAATGTCTGTTTCCATTATCTTGTTTGTAAATAGCCGGTGTTTACCATGGTGCTTTTGGTACGCCTTTGGGCATAGACAATCTCGTCCTCTGTGGTGTTATATGGGTTTCCGGCCCTCAGGGGTACCTTGGCTCAGGTATAACAAATAACAACAATCATTTTTATTTAAAGTAGTATATTTTGCCTTTTTATGTCTCACTGAAATCGTAATTTGCAATTTCTTCGGAATCTAACTGCGCTGCTGCCTGCCATATCCTGATGAACACTCTGTCATCTCCCATTGTACTTCTAATGCATGTTTGCAGCTCCTTTAGCGTGAAGAAACGTATTTCAGGGGTCGCAGTGGACACGGAGTGCGGCTGAAATTATAAGAAGCTTTTTTATCGAAGGAAAGAACTGTTCATCGCACTGATGAATAGCTTCGGTTAAAATGTCAGTTTTTTTTCCCGACTCATTTCCAGTAATTATGTTATATCTCATATTCATTCGGAAATATTGTGTCTATAGTTTCACTGAGAAATATTTATGCTATTCTTTTTAAGACTTCCTTTGTCCTGGAGTTATTACTGTTCTTCTGAGACAGAAACATCTGAATTTCCTTGATCGTTTCTTCTTGCAGTTTGAAATGAGCATCGAGTTCTGTAACTATATGTTCACTAAAAATATGAAAACGTTTCGACGGCAATATAGTTGAGAAGTTTCTCCTGGTACATTCCTGCACTGTGTTTGCCTTCCTGTCGTTCTTGGGACAACTATGTCGCATGAACTCGTCTACTTTGCCTGGTGGAAAAGGATTCAGAACGGACTTTCATTCCAAATAATTTGTGAAGAAAATTTTGTTGTTTACGCATAATTGCAAGTCCATATTGACGTTCTACATTGCTTTGTTTAGGTTCGCCGTTCATAAAAACTTTTCTGATTTTCTGTTGCGATCTGCAGTTGGTATGCTTGAGTGGCAACATCCCTACTAGCAGCAATGTTTAAATGCCATAAGTGTTGCACGTACTACAGGAAGCATCTGCAAATCTTTCGACAGCCACATGCTTTTAAGTCCACCGCATGTCACAAAGGGAGATGGGTTAATCTGATCAGCAGTTTTCTTGAACAATTTGAGGATAGTGTCGAATACTTTTTACGGTTACGATACAATTAGGTACCGTAGGTATGCCACATGAATGCTCTAGGACGAAGTAGAGAACATGTGCTACACAGTGTACAAATTGGACTTAGGGGTACTGTTCTGCAATTATTGCTCTCACTCGTAGTAACAGGCCGCTCATCAGTGCATCGCCTTCAGAGTCTTGCCCAATCAGATTATCCGTATCCAGGTTATAAGATAACAGACAAGTTATAATCAGCGTTTCAAATGCTTGAGCCGAAATGTCTTCTATGTAGTTAAATTTAACAAAATCCTCCATGACAATCCATTTTCTAGATGAGCAGCTTACGCACTGCAAACATTACACTAGTTGTTCATAACATCTTTTTATTTGTTTTGTTAGCAAGTACAGTAAAACGTATTCCTCTTTCACCATATTATGCACTTTCGTTTCAATAGCGGTACCATATTTTTCAATAATTTCATTCTGAGTTCCTGAAGAGCAGTACATTGCCCTACTGCAGATGCTTTGTGTAACCATGTGATTCTTAAGTGCTTCATCACGGTATCGAGCACGCAAACGAAGTAGCTGAGTAGTATTATAAAATTATTTACATTATGTGTGGGTCTGTTTATTCTATCTTCTCCAGATCGCAGCATCCTCATAGGGCCATTTCCTGCCCTTTGCGCGGAATAATTATTCTCATAATAGCTTTTAATCTTTTTCTGTTCTCTTCATGACAACGGACACTATAACATCAAGCGCTGTGCCTTCCACGACCTTTGCAAAATTTAAATATCTTCAACATTTCGCGGCCCTGTCACCAACTGTGTAAATATTAATTTTAATTTTAATAACTAACAGCCTCCGTTGCACTGTTTGCCTAGAATTTACCTAGGTTTCAGTCGGGATAACCCAACCTCCTTCAGAATAACAGTGACTACCGTCTTTCCATAGTGGACATCGTCAAGCTAAACGTACAAATCCATAAACTATCGTCAGACTATAGAACTTATCTGGAACTGCCTCGGCCCCACTTCGCGACCGCGATGCGGCAGCCACGAGTGCTGTACTGGAACAGTTCCAGAACAAAAAAAGTAACAATCGATAAATTTAAAATAAGGCCTATAACGTCAACTCAGCAATAGGAATTTCATTGTTAAATGATGAGGAGAGAGTGGATAGGTTGAAAATGTACCTTGAAGGCCTCTATGAGAGGGAAGATTTCTGTGATGTGTTAGAAGAAGAAACAGGATACGATATAGAAGAGATAAGGGATCAAGGATTAGAATCAGAATTTAAAAGACCTTTGAAATACTTCAAATCAAATAAGGCAGAAGGGACACACAACATTCCACCATAATTTCTAAACTCGGTGGGGGGAGTGTCAACAAAATAACTATTCACTGGAGATATACCATTGCAGTTTCGGAAAAACATCATCCACACAATTTCGAAGGGGATATTAGCCAACAAGTGGGCAAATGCGAGACAGGTGCACAATCAGCTTAACAGAACATGCATCTAGTTTGCTAACAAAAATGATACACAGAAAATGGGAAAGATAATTGAGGATCTATTAGATTACGATCAGCTAGGCTTTATGGGATGTAAAGGCACCACAAAGACAGTCTTGACGTTGTCCTTGATAATGGAAGCTAGACAGAAAAAATCGAGACACTTTCACACGATTTGCTGACATAGAAAAACCATTCGACAAAATAAAATGCTGCAGGAAATTTGAAATTCTGAGAAAATAGGTGTAAATTATAGGGAATGTCCTTGAACCTAGAGGTAACAATAGCACTTGAAGACCAAGAATTAAGTGGTCTGACTAAAAAGCGTGTAAGACAGTGATGCAGATTTTCACCACTACTGTGCAGTCCATCGAGGAACAATGAAGGAAATAAAAGAAAGATTCAATAGTGGGATTAAAATTCAGAACGAAAGGATGACAATGATAAGATTCGCTGATAACATTGTTGTCACCAGAGAATGTGAAAAATAATTGGAGGATACGATGAACGAAACGAACAGTCTAATTACTACAGAATATGGACCGAAGTAAGATGAAACTAATGAGAAGTAGCAGAAATGAGAACAGCAAGGCGATCACGAATTACACAAAGTTAAGGAATTCTGTTATCTAAGTAGCAAAGTAAGGAATACTGGACGGAACAAGGAAGCAAGGAGCAAGGGAGCACGAAAAGGAGACTAGGACTGGCGAAAAGTACTTCCTGGCCAAGAAGAGTCCGCTAGTATTGAACGTAGCTCCTAATTTTACGAAGGAATTTCTGAGAACGTACATTTGGAGCACAGCATTGTATGGTAGCTAGTCGTTGACTGTGGGAAAACCTGAACAAATGAGAATCGAACATTTGGGATGTGGTGCTACAGTCGAATGTTGAAAATTAGATGAACTGGTAAGGTATGGAATGAGGAGGTTCTGCGCAGAATCGAAGAGGAATAGAATGTGTGGTAACCACCGGCCAGGAGAAGGGACATGATGATAGGACATCTGTTAGGACATCAGGGATTGACTTACATGGCACTAGAGGGAGCTGTACAGAGTAAAAACTGTATAGGAAGACAGAGAGTCCAATACATCCCACAGATACCTGAGGACTAAGTTGCAATTGCTACTGAGATGAAAATGCTGATACAGGGGAGGAATTCGTAAGTGCCACATGAAAGCAGTCAGAAAATTGATGACTCAAAAAAAATAAATTAAAGTAAAAAGAAAAAAATAAACAAAATAGAAAATTTAAATTAAAAAACATTAAGAATCCAAGCCTTTCCCCTTAATCTTCCATGAACCACACCACGATACATTTAAACCAAAACTTAAATCAACTGTATAGCACAACTTCGAACCACTCTCTGACAGCTATTGCATTCATTTTCAAATTTCTATAACTTACCCTGACTAACCATCCCCACACAGACACACAACACATACAAACACACACGCACAAAGTAAACAGAAATGAACAAACATTAGTTTTGAGCATGTACTTCGTTCGGGTGGAAACTTTTACAAAACAAACCAAACAGGAAGAGACATAAAATGAACGCACAGCAGTTACTACTTTAAATCACTGTTTTCGGTAAAATATCTACGTCTAGTGACAGAAGAATACTGATGATTCACAGTAGGTACCGCAATGAACATAAAAATTGGGAAGAAAAACGTTCATCACGTGCGAATGTGCTTATATTTCGTAAGGAAGCAATACTGCGACATTCAGCATGTGACCAGATGAGAGGAAACCCTGCTGTCAGCCAAAAACTCAGACAACTGTAAGTAACCGCTTTTTTACGTAAAAATTGAGGCGTGAAATGTTTTATAATCCGACTAAAATTGTGTATCGAAACAAAACTGTATCATTATGATTCAGCTAAAGGTGACTTAAAGTGAAAATGAAAACGTCTTGTAACCAATAAAATATAGCTGCAGCAAGAATAATTTATAAGACGAATATCTCATTTCATTCTGTTCGTGAATGTCTCATTCTTTCCTTAATCAAACGGAGTGTGGGTTACCAGGTCCTGCTGAGACTGTACCCACGTCCGTTGTTTTATCAGTTGGTACTTCGTTTGTATTTGTATCGCTTCTTTTGCAAGTCAGTCCCAATGTTTGGATGGTTGCGTTAAAATCCTGGTGCTATCGTATTTCACAGCGTGTATCTAGACAAACAGAAATTATCGTAAGAAGATATATTTGGACCTATACCTGAATGG
Source organism: Schistocerca nitens (assembly GCF_023898315.1). Lineage (NCBI taxonomy): Eukaryota > Metazoa > Arthropoda > Insecta > Orthoptera > Acrididae > Schistocerca > Schistocerca nitens. Next base: position 290,214,167 of record NC_064614.1, on the reverse strand, counting down.
GGATAGTTGCCAACACCTGGTGGAGGGGAACGAAATGCTCCAGACGCTGACACACATACCTCCTATCCTCCATGACGCAAATTAGTAGCAAGTCAGGTGGTGGAGTGGTAAGGCACTGGACACTAATCATAAAAAGAGTTATTTAAAATATTTATGAACTCAAAGTCTGTAAACTGCTTTGGCCGTTTTTTATAATGAAACACGTTCACCACGACCAATAGAAAACAATAATCTTAATCAAAATGTATTTAACTACAACGACTCCAAGGAAAAACAATTATTTAACGAACAGTTAAGACCTTATGGTTTTTAATTAAAGTCTACAATTAATAATAGTGCATGAAATTTAATACAATAAATCTTCAATGTCTAAAAGAAGTTCTTTCAAAACTAAACATAGGTGCAAAATTGCAATTTTCAGAACCAGTGGCCATGCAGGCTCTCTGGCACAAAGTGAAGGCCCAGTGGCAAAATAGTCGCAACGAACCACCTTTGTTTACTATATGGTACGTCACTTCCAAAACATAACCAATTATAATGTTAAGGCTTCTTCAATACAACAAATAAGCTATCTGTGACACACCAGATATATATGGGCAATAATGCAGTTTAAAATGAGACTTTTACTCATAAAAGAAAAATTAATTAATTAATTTGCTTGCTCTTTGACTCTTTCACTTTGAGAAAGATAAGACAGGTATTGCATTAAGAAACCTCTCTTTTGTTTTTTGTTTGTGCTTAGATGCATACATTATAAAAATTTTAGCTGCCTGAGATAAAAAAACCTGTGAAAAAAATTGACTGTAGTTGAATATGTTTTCTTTGTGTTTGGTGTTAGGAGGGAATGGGTTAGGTACAGGACGAGTTGTCGGTCGGAGGTTTCCGCTTCTCCATTTCTCAGAGAACACCAGGCAGGGTAGGAGAGAACTGCTAAAACTCGTGATGAAGACTGTGTCTCTCTCTTGGCCCGCCACAAAAGTTCTCACAGTCGCCGTAAGATTTTCTGGAAAACGCTTTCGAAATGAGAAGGTTGAACAAACAGTGGCAGTGTGGTATCTTCTGACTAACAAACTGGTCGCTTAGGGAACGCCTTGAGCACAGACGCTAACGACTAAATATTTCGCGTCGTTCGAACCGTGATAGTAACGGTCCCCCAGTATTGTTAATTTGCGAAGAAATCACACTATCCACTGCAGTGCGAAACACACTAACAGTTTTTTTTGAAGGTACGAGCATCCAACATCGAATAAAAGTTCGTAAACGATATTTACCTTTTTCACAAATTCAGTTATTTATTCTTGATAATCGCAATTACATGTTGATCTCTGCACTTCACATTACTTCTATATGCCAACTTGTCTCCAACAAAAAAACACAATATTCAATGGACATTACTTGTTTTCAACAATTACGAGAAAACATAGATGCTCCTCTCTTTTTTTTTCAGCAAAAAACGATGTCGTCAGAGCAAAGAGCCTTGTCATATCAAATTCCGTTAGCGCCTCATCGCTGGTACTCGCAACCGGAATATTACAATCGTATTACATTAAGAAGGGTCATTACAAGTCACAACAGATATTCTGTAATGTAACCACACTTCCAGAAACAGAGTATATCTTCCAGGAAATTTACAGATCAACCTCATAGAAATATTTGTTAATCGTTATTACAACTTAGTGGCAATATGATTTTTCACTCGAATTGGAATTAAACACAAACTTTGGTTGTTACAGACTAGTAGTTCCCCTGGAGCAACCCTGTTAGCTTCTTCAATGATTGTAGTAAAGTAGATAATAATCACCATTCTAACACTGAAGCAATCTTTTCCAAGTAAGCTCGTCAAATCCTCTCAATATACAGCCAAATCCTCTTGAAGAACCATTCCTCTTCACAGGAGACTGAACTGTTTTGCTTACGGCTATCTATCAGGCTATCAACTGCACTCCACACTGCAATGACCTCTTGCCCCAGGCCAAACGTGGAAACACAGCTGAGCTTTCTTGGCGAGAACACCACATTCACACTGCTTGTAGACCACAACACTACTTATTGTTACTGTTCTAACGGCACTGGTACCTGAGTGCTTTAGCCATACGTGCACTCCCCTATCTGCCCCATCTTCCGCCCGCACATTGGTGACAATAACCAAAAATCTACTTATCGACCAGAGTAAATATATATTAATCACCAGAAACTCAGTCAGAAACCGTGCTCCGCGGTTCGATTTCCAACAAGAAATACATCCAAATAGTGGTGCGGAAACGGCTACCCATAATAGTAGATCCAATGAGGGCTGTGCTCCACAGTGACATAACAATTCACAGAGACAGAAGAAGGATGGGACAAAGATCTGGCCACAGCCTTCAGAAGATGCATTTGCACTTGATCTGGGAACACTGGAGAGATCCTCAGAAAACATCAGCTTAAGGTATCACAGGTCTGCTGACTAAAATTGGAAAATTTGTAAGAATTGTCATAGGTGTCTGACTAGTAAGGCTGAGACGTACCAAATCGTCAGCCAGTATAAAAGGAAATATGTGTCTCAAAAGGTGTGAGCAGCCGAAAATTGCACCTGTGAACGCCAACTGCACACTTATTTACTACAGCCAACTACTAAGTCAGCAGTGGTGGATTGTATGTCCAACTAGTCTTTTTATATAAACATGCAAAAGTCTGGTGTGTGTCATTCCAGTTTGAGCCAAACACCACTTATTAAAGTATAACTGTAGATAAATTTTCAGTATGGTCTCGAAACATCTCTCATTACAAGTAAGGAGAAGAGTGGTGTATTCGGCAAACGAGGTGACTTCTGAGGCGGCTGGACTGCTAACGGCTATGCAGCAGATTCCGCCTCTGCCAGCGCCAATGCAAACACAAACACAGAGTCAGCTGGAGTGCGCCTTCTGGCTCCTCACCTCTCCAATAGTGATTGAACAAACCCTACATCTGTGACATAAAGAAACCAGCCAGCAATACACAACACCTTCGGCGTCACCTTAACGAAAATTGCATGTCAGAAAAGACAGGAGTAGATTATGCACTGAACATAGTTGTAAGCCCTATCCGCTATTACTATTATTCCCTCATAATACGGTCATGATCATAAAAATAGAAGTACTGTGTACAACTGTAAATAGGCGGTTTAGGTTTTTATGTTGGTGTCGTCACGTAGCGCTCTGTATGAAAATCACTGACTGTTCTGTGTGCAGTCTGTGGCTGGTCTGCGTTGTTAGAATATTTGCTATTGCAGTGTTGATGAAATGTATGATGAAATAAAAGAAATTATTCAAGTAGTGAAGGGAGACGAAAATTTAATAGTCATGGGTGACTGGAATTTGAGAGTAGGAAAAGGGAAAGAAGAAAACATTGTAGGTGAATATGGATTGGGGCTAAGAAATGAAAGAGGAAGCCGCCTGGTAGAGTTTAGCACAGAGAATAACATAATCATAGCTAACACTTGGTTCAAGAATCATGAAAGAAGGTTGTATACCTGGAAGAATCCTGGAGATACTAGAAGGTACCAGATAGATTATATAATGGTAAGACAGAGATTTAGGAACCAGGTTTTAAATTGTAAAACATTTCCAGGGGCAGATGTGGACACTGACCACAATCTATTGCTTATGAAGTGTAGGTTAAAACTGAAGAAACTGCAAAAAGGTGGGAATTTAAGAAGATGGGACCTAGATAAACTGACTAAACCAGAAGTGGTACAGAGTTCCAGGGAGAGCATAAGGAAACAATTGACAGGAATGGGGGAAACAAGTACAGTAGAAGAAGAATGGGTAGCTCTGAGGGATGAAGTAGCGAATGCAGCAGAGGATCGAGTAGGTAAAAAGACGAGGGCTAGTAGGAATCCTTGGGTAACAGAAGAAATATTGACTTTAATTTATGAAAGGTGAAAATATAAAAATGTAGTAAATGAAGCAGGCAAAAAGGAATACAAACGTCTCAAAAATGAGATCGGCAGGGAGTGCAAAATGGCTAAGAAGGGGTGGCCAGAGGACAAATGTAAGGATGTAGAGGCGTATCTCACTAGGGGTAGGATAGATACTGCCTACAGGAAAATTAAAGAGACCTTTGGAGAAAAGAGAACCACTTGTATGAATATCAAGAGCTCAGATGGAAACCCAGTTCTAAGCAAAGAAGGGAAAGCAGAAAGGTGGAAGGAGTATATAGAGGGTCTATACAAGGGCGATGTACTTGAGGACAATATTATGGAAATGGAAGAGGATGTAGATGAAGATGAAATGGGAGATACGATACTGCGTGAAGAATTTGACAGAGCACTGAAAGACCTGAGTCGAAACAAGGCTCCAGGAGTAGACAACATTCCATTAGAACTACTGATGGCCTTGGGAGAGCCAGTCCTGACGAAACTGTACCATCTGGTGAGCAAGATGTATGAGACAGGCGAAATACCCTCAGACTTCAACAAGAATATAATAATTCCAAAGAAAACAGGTGTTGACACATGTGAAAATTACCTAACTATCAGTTTAATAAGTCAGAGCTGCAAAATACTAACACGAATTCTTTACAGACGAATGGAAAAACTGGTAGAAGCCGACCTCGGAGAAGATCAGTTTGGATTCCGTAGAAATATTGGAACACGTGAGGCAATACTGACCTTACGACTTATCTTAGAAGAAAGATTAAGGAAAGGCAAACCTACGTTTCTAGCATTTGTAGACTTAGAGAAAGCTTTTGACAATGTTGACTGGAATATTCTCTTTCAAATTCTAAAGGTGGCAGTAGTAAATTATAGGGAGCGAAAGGCTATTTACAATTTGTACAGAAACCAGATGGCAGTTATAAGAGTTGAGGGGCATGAAAGGGAAGCAGCGGTTGGGAAGGGAGTGAGACAAGGTTGTAGCCTCTCCCCAATATTATTCAATCTGTATATTGAGCGAGAAGTAAAGGAAACAAAAGAAAAATTCGGAGTAGGTATTAAAATCCACGGAGAAGAAATAAAAACTTTGAGGTTCGCTGATGACATTGTAATTCTATCTGAGACAGCAAAGGACTTGGAAGATCAGTTGAACGGAATGGATGGTGTCTTGAAAGGAAGATATAAGATGAACATCAACAAAAACAAAACGAGGGTAATGGAATCTAGTCGAATTAAGTCGGGTGATGCTGAGGGAATTAGATTAGAAAATGAGACACTTAAAGTAGTAAAGGAGTTTTGCTATTTGGCGAGCAAACTAACTGATGATGGTCGAAGTAGAGAAGATATAAAATGTAGACTGGCAATGGCAAAGTAAGCGTTTCTGAAGAAGAGAAATTTGTTAACATCGAGTATAGATTTAAGTGTCCGGAAGTCGTTTCTGAAAGTATTTGTATGGAGTGTAGCCATGTATGGAAGTGAAACATGGACGATAAATGGTTTGGGCAAGAAGAGAATAGAAGCTTTCGAAATGTGCTACAGAAGAATGTTGAAGGTTAGATGGGTAGATCACATAACTAATGATGAAGTATTGAATAGAATTGGGTAGAAGAGGAGTTTGTGGCATAGCTTGACAAAAATAAGGGACCGGTTAGTAGGACATGTTCTGAGGCATCAAGGGATCACAAATTTAGCTTTGGAGGGCAGCATAGAGGGTAAAAATCGTCGAGGGAGTCCAAGAGATGAATACACTAAGCAGATTCAGAAGGATGTAGGTTGCAGTAGGTACTGGGAGATGAAGAAGCTTGCACAGGATAGGGTAGCATGGAGAGCTGCATCAAACCAGTCTCAGGATTGAAGACCACAACAACAGTGTTGGGCAGTAGGATGTGAAGAGTGCGTAGCATTGCGCAGTTGGAGATGAGCCGCCAGCAGTGGTGGATGTGGGGAGAGAGATGGCAGAATTTTGAGAGCGGACGAACTGGACGTGTGTCCATCAGAAAGAGTAAATTTGTACTACCGTATATTATGAACTGATAAAGAGAGAAATGTATGAGTACGTTCAGTTCTGCTCAACTGTTTGAAAATTAAATAACATAAGAGGTTTATCAGCACAGCAATTCACTAAATTTTTCTAAGCGGATATTACAAAACCTTTCTACAATGATAGATGTAGTATGTATCACACACAATCCATGACTCAGTAAGCAGCGGCAAACCCACAGAGTGTTCGTAAGCTATAACTGAACGCAAACGAACCTAAAAACTATTTTTAAATGTTAAGACTACTACACAAAATTACGTAATGAATTTCTGTAATGTGCTAGCATCTATTGTGCTAGGTCGTATACTCCCAACTAAGGTTCCTCAATGACATCGTTTGATTCCCAGGAAAACATCTCCTGGCAGATCTTCTTAAACGGATACATTAAGTAGCATGGTCACTCGAGTTGCTCCCTATACCGGCGATATTGTTTGACGAGTTAAAGGCCACCTCTCAGCGCCATCCGGCAGGAAATAAGTTAGCGGCAGAAGTAATTTACCGCCTGGGTACGTAGGAGAAGCGGAGGAGCGTCACCTACAGGGCAGCAAGCCGGGTGGATTGCATAAAAGGTGGCTGCGATCGCAGCGCCTGTCATCAGCAGCGTCCCCGGTCCAAACCAACACTTACGACCGCAAGAAAATTGCATCCCCACCCTTTCACGGACGCCCCGCTTACTCCCAGTGGCGCAGTACTGCTGGGGCAAAGGGAGGGCTGTGGGCTGGGGGGGACATTCGCTCACCTGCTGCTGGTGGTCCGTTGCAAGCGCTCATTAAGGTGGGGACGGGAGCAGGGGCGGGGGCAACCTCCTGCAGAAATGCCACGCTCCCAACACAACTACGCGCCTGTTGCAACGGTTTCTCGGAATCTAAATGGCCGCAAGTGGCTGCTACCTGCGAATGTGCACAATTAGAAACAAGTTGCTGGCCCTCTGTGTATATCATGTATACGGTTACATGTTTATTAAGCAGAGCAAATAGCTTCCATTTGGTTAATTCGTAATTGTATAATGCACTGTCTACTGAATCTTTCTAGTTTTGAACTTTCATGGGCTAATTTCTAAATGTTTATTTGTGTAACGGATTCTTATATGTGTTCATATGATGCAAACCGACTGCAGTAAAATGATAGTGTGAGAATCTGCTACATGAAAACTAATCTCGATTACTGCAATTGCAAAGACTTTATCTTCTGATCTATTTTCTGCTTTAAATAAGTACTCTGCTATTCACGTGTCGATATTTTCTGGGTATTTATATATTTATTTATTCGAATAACCTTTTCGAATGGTGCGATAAATCAGCTTTGGTTTCGCTTCTTTGTGCTTCATTTTCGGTGCTCTTTGGCTTTCTTCGTCCTTCGAGAGTGTATTTCCTTTTCTTCCTGGGTCCACTTTCATCCTTTTGAAGACCTCTTTCCTTCCTAAAATCCTGCCTTTTGCGTTACTACTCTAAAAAGTATTCTGTTACTTATTATATCCATTCTAATTCCAGCGTTGTTCATTTCTTTGTCAATTTTCGTGAACCATGTGGGTTTGGATTTGTAGCTGTTTAGTAAGTTGAAGATCTGCTTGATTAGTCTGTCATCATCCGTTTGATATGTGTGTCCATGAAACGGTAGATTTCTTTTCCGTAGTACATTAGTTTGCTTTTCCATTTTCAAATAGATCTCTCTGTTTGATCTTAATATACAGAATGTATCAAAAAGACTCATCCGATGCAAAAAAAAAAAAAAAGAAAAAATCACAACTATTATGTTGTTTGAGATATGTGCGTGAACTAAGTACTGTTACAAAGAGCAAACTCTCGAGTTCTACACAGTTCCCGCTCTGTAGCAGCAGCGTGCGCCCCCTCCAGTTCTAGTAAAAATTGTGTCCGGACAACAGAAAGCGTTTCGTGTTTTTACGCTTCGCACAGTGCGCGTCAGTGATAACGTTCAGCATGACTTGCGCACTGGGTATGGTGTGGATCCTCCTACAGCACAGAAAATTACACTATGGCATGAACAATTCTGAGAAACAGGTTGTTTGGGCAAAGACAAGCCGCCTGGCCATAACCGAGTGTCTGACACAGACGTCGAATCCATCCCTCAAAGTTTCACAAGGAGTCCGCGGAAATCCGTTCGCCGTGCGGCTCGACAGCTCAGCATGCCCCCGATGTCCGTTTGGCGTATTTTGTGTCGACGTTTACCCATGGAACAATACAAAATTCAGCTGCAGTATGCTCTTCGTGAAGATGACAAACAACAACCTGTGGAGTTCTGTAATTTCGTTATTGGCAAGATGGAGGATGGCCGTTTTCTTCCACGCTCAGTGTTTAATGACGAGGCAACATCCATTTAAATCGAATGGTGACTCATCATAATGTGAGAATATGAGGTACGGAACAATCACATGAAGTTGTACAACATGATAGGGACTCTCCTAAATTTAATGTGTTTTGTGCAGTTTGACGGGAAAAGGAGTGTGGTCGTCTTTTCTTTGCCGAGAACGCTGTTACAGGAAGCACATATCTCGATATGCTTGAGAACTTTCTTTTCCCTCACTTGGAGACTGCTTCAAACGACTTCATTTACCAACAGGATGGGACACCGCCACACTGGCATCTGGAAGTGTGGGAATTTTGAAATCAAAGGATTAATGAATGATAGATTGTTTCGCACTGGATCAAATGATTCAGTTTTACATTATTGGCCTCCAAGGGCACCAGATCTGACTGTATGTGATTATTTCGTGAGGAGGGTTATAAAAGACTCTGTTTATGTGCCTTCTTTACGAACAACAATGAATGAACTGAGTCATCTCATAACAGCAGCTGTGAAAGCTGTAACTCAAGACATTCTCGCTGCAGTGTGGGAACAATTTGAATACAGCATTGATATATACCGTGCATCGTAAGGGGGGGGGGGGGGGACGACATAATCAACACCTATGGAAAGTTATGGCCAGAAACTTATCGAGTATTGCGTTCATCAAATAACAAAATTCATTGTATTTGTTTATTAGTTTCAGAAATATAAGCGTACCAAATCGGATGATCCTTTTTGGTACACCCTGTATAGTAGTATTACTTGTAGGTGCCAGAATTTTCATTTCAATTCTTCTTTCAACTTTTTCCAGATTTTCAGTGTCCCCAAATCGCCTTGGTTCGAATGTTTCTGCTGTATAAAGTGTTTCAGATCTTACGACTGTTTGACAGTGTCTTAGATTTGTGTTCTAAGACAAAAATTTCTCTTACATTTGATTTTTGTCATTTGTAATGTCCTTTCTATTTTATGTACTCTTATCTATGCCTATCTTTTCTTTTGTATTGCTTGTTACCCGTTCTCCTAGGGTTTTGAAACAGTTTGTTTTACATTATGGTGTTGCTATGAGTTTTATCCGTTAGCTTGTCAAATGTGCAGTTGAAAAGTAGGGGTGACAGACCATCCCCTGTCCTTTTCCTCATATTATTTCGAAAGGTTTTGAGAATTAGATGTTGTAGTTTCATTAATTATTACTGTTGTTTTACTGACAAGTCTGAATTCCTTTACAATGCTGATTAGTGCATTTCTGTCAATTAGGTCACATGACTTTTTAAAATGTACGTAAGTTATGATGTATTTCAAGATCCTCATTTTCTCCATCTTGCCTTTTAATCGTGGAAAAATGGTTAAATGAAATAAGTGATCATCAGCTACTTCTTTTTAGTTACATTTATTATTTACAGTTTGGTTTACGGTACCAACTGTTACCAGAGAATATTCTACACTTTGACCAAATAAAACTTTTTCAATAAATTTCTTATTCAATAGTCACATCTATCTTGTGACCACAGTATTCTCTCCGAAGTTAATCATCTCAATATTTCTACAGTTCTCCCGTATCTTTCCTTGTCCTTCACCGCTGGGTCCACCATTGTCTACGATCGTGGCCACGCTGTGGGATTATGCTGCTACCTTGGCGTCCCGTCCAGCGGTTTAGCGTCCCTGCGTCGCCCGCTACGCTTTTAACTGATTGCTAAACGCTGTTTCACTTAATTTTTGATGAGTGTAAAACTCTTCCAAGAATTTCCCTTTCTTACCAGTCCTTTTTGTCATCTAACATCTGCATAAAAATTTGTTAAGTTGAAGGTGAATTTAGATATTCGTTAACGGACAAAGTTTTAATTATATGTCAATAAAAATGTAAGATGACTTCGAAAATTTCCTAAAATAAAGTTAATTTACAACTGAGTCATTTAAAAAGTGACATTATACAGAATTATAACAGCGGCGCCACTGTCAGGGTGGCGTTCTTCTCGTCTTTTTTCTCTACCTCAGTTTCCCACTTCTTTTTACAAAGCAAACGGCTGTAAAGAGAAATGTTTCGGTGCAGCGTGAGTCAGGGAATAGAAGTCCTTAGGAGTTGTTAAGCAGCATCAGAAATTAAACGGAATGACGATGCAGAAGGAAATGGAACCAGTACATAAAGATACATAATGTGTATCCACAGGACATATGTAGTGATGATCCCTCCATTGGCAGGAGATTCCGCACTAGACCCCATTCATACATCCGGGAGAGGGACAGTGACAAAAATATTGAATAACTAACGAAGGGAGGAGTTTGGACGTGGAATTTCGGAAGCTTGAACGTGGTAGGGAAGCTACAAAATCTGAAAAGGGAAATGCAAAGGCTCATTCTAGATATTGTGGTTGTAAGTGAAATGAAATAGAAAGAAGACAAGGGTCTCTGGTCAGAACAGTATAGGATAATATCAGCAGCAGCAGATAATGGTATAACGGGATTAGAATTCGTTATGAATAGGAACGTAAGGCAGCGAGTGTGTTAATGTGAACAGTTCAGTGAGAGAGTTGTCGTCAACAGAATTGACTGCAAACAAAAGTCGACAACAATGGTTCAGGTATACATGCCGACACCGCAAGCTGGAGATGAATAGATCAAGTATACGAGGATACTGAACGGGTAATGAAGTACGTAAACGGAGATGAAAATCAAAAAAGTCACTGGGGACTGGAACGCGATTTTACGGGAAGGTATAGAAAAAAGGGTTATCGGAGATTATGGGCTTGGTACTAGGAATGAGATAGGAGAAAAACTAATTTAGTTTCTGTACATGAATCACAAAGGGGAAGGTACACTTCGAAAATAACGGGGTATACTACAACATTTCAGTTGGATTACGTCATGGTTAGGCAGAGATTCTGATATCAGATACTGGATTGTAAGACGTACCCACGAGCAGATACACACTCTGACACAATTTAATAATGATGAAGATGTGGGATACAAAGTATTAAGGAATGCAAAGATACTCTTGAAGTTCTCTAAGGCTATAGATACAGCAGGAAGGAATAATTCAGTAGACAGTAGAGTTGAAGAGGAATGCACGTCTCTAAAAAGGGCGATGACAGAAGCTGGAAAGGAAAACGTAGGTACAAAGAAGGTAGCTGTGAAGAAACCGTGGGTAACATACGAAATACTTCAGCTGATCGACGAAAGCAGATGTACAAACATGTGCAGGGAAATTCATGAATACAGAAGTCACTTTCACGACGTAATGAGGTTATATATAAAAACATAGTTTAATGACCTTGGTCTAATAAAAATACCGTCTTAATCTTGGGCCACGAAACAGAAAGGTATGGATTTATTTTTCTGTATAGTTATTTTTCCTCGCGACGGAGGCATAGCTAAAGAAAGACACTCTTCTTATTATGGAAAATATTTTTACAGTACATGATTGTGTCTTCTCCCTGTTAGTTACTGTGGATACTTGAACCGACTCTGACACACATGGACTGAAGCTTCGTTTAACGTGGAGACGATGCGCCGGTATTTCCTTCATGCACCTGCATCGGCTGTGGTCTGAACCTACTAAGCTGACTTAAGGGATTGTGACGTTCCATGATTGCAGGTGTTTTCCAGCGTTCGTTGGGAATATACTTCCCGATATCCTGGCAGCTATCAGAATTTATCAGAAGAGCAGGAAATGGTCAATGAAAATCCTGAACTCTATTTCTGCTAATATAGTCTGAAAGAGGTAAATATTAAAAAACATTCTGCAGCTTATTAGAGTCGGCTCACAGCTCTCGCGGACAACAGAGTGCCATCTGGGGCAGAGGTGGCGTTTTAAGGAGTTTAGCAGTTGAGACTCCTAGAGTAACTAGCTTCTCAAATGTGGAAATACGACAAGAGTCTAAAGGGTTTCCCACACATAGGAGAATAATTTTGAGTAGATTACTGTCGTACATAACAATGTTGGGGATTCTCAATGTGCATGACGTCAACAGGCGGAGGTACTGTAGCAAATCCCATATCCAGTTGCTAGCTGGAAGTGGTATTAAGTGAAAGAGTTGAGGTTGAATGGTCATCTTTGGCGGCACTCGTATGAGGTCGCCACTTCGAGAATTGTCAACTGGCAATTGCCGAAGCACTAGGGACAGCAGCAGTCATCGCAGCCAGTAGTCGACGTCGCAGCCAGCAGCAGGATCAACCATAGCCTTCCCGGAGTCGCAGCCTTCCCAGAGTCACCGCCTCCTCGGCGTCACAGGCACCCCGGAGTCACAGCCTCCCTGGAGCCACAGCCTCCCCGGAGTTGCAGACTGCAGAGTCGCAGCCTCCCCTGCGTCTACCGCCCCATTGGACCTGTAGTCACCGCTGGCCCTGGTGAAGTTCTTCATTGTTCAGCAACTTCCACCACACCACTTGCCTACGAGACCCCACCACCACCAGCCGCAGCAGGGAAGAGCCCGGCGCCCGCTCACTGCCTCCACCATCACAGCAGCAGCAGCAGCCACCTTCCTGGACTTCTTGGGCGTCATCTTCGTCTTTGTCTTCGTCGTCTGTCATCCTCATTGTTTTCCTTACTCCTGATTTGTTCTCTCTCTTCCTGCCATGACCATTCCCACCACCACCACAACCACCACAGCCATTACATATACCTCCCCCTCTGCTGCTACCACCACAATTACATGCCCTCCCCAGTGTAACCCCTCTCTCCTCACCCTAGCAACAGCTATGCCTGTCATCATCCCCGCTACTACCACACCTCAGCAACCCTCCACACCCACTCCCGATCCCCTCCCTCCCCCCTCCCCCTTCAACATCATGTCCAGTGACCACCTTCACGTGCTCGCCAAGAGGACCATGGTCCGCACCAACCTTGCATCAGCACTGACACCATTACCAGGACCTGCCACCCCACCCCCTCCCAGTAGTTTCTGTCCCTCAATCCTCCTCTGTAGCCATAAAGCGCCCCTGCACCTCTCATGATTCCACCACACCCCAAAACTCCACCTCCCTCTCCTCCTCCCCCCCTCCTTGATGGCTCACCTCCTGATAACTTGGCCCCTGCCCTCCCCACAACCTCCCACTCTGCCTCTGCCTCTGCCTCCACCTACAGACAAATCCTTACAAATCCTGACCCATCCTTTCTGGAAGCCCAGAACCTTACCCTGCTTCTCTGCAAGTACTACTCCAGCGCCCCTATCTCCCTCCTCAATCCTTGTGGGGAGTCCATCCTCATTTCTTCTCCTAGCCCCACCCTCCACACAGACATCCTGCCCATGATCCTCATTCTACACTTTGGACCTCGCTCCTCCCTCACGCCTGCTCCTTCCCCTTCTCCCTCCTGCCAAACTCAACCCCCATGCCGCACGCCAACTCTCACCACTGAGATCAGCTAAGCCCAGTGATTACAGATGAGGAGGTGTTGGCAGAGCTCCAAGCGTATCCTTACCTCGAGATCCATGCCAACCACCGCATCTGCAACCATGCTGGCCCCACTCGGCTCATGCAGGTGTTTTCCGAGTACACGCCCTCCATAGACCTTCTCCTCAAAGAGGGCGCCCTAATATTCAACAAGAGGTACAAAGTCGATCCTTCCCATTCCTCTCCCCACTCCATTCGCTGCCAGAGGTGCCTGCAATACAAAATGCACCACACCTCTGAGAGTAGTGAGGCTCCAGTTTGCCCCATTGCAAACAGGCGCACTTCCTCCGGCAAGTGTCCTAACCTGGAATCTCCCCCATCCTGCAACACCTGCAGTCTTCCCCACTCTACCTACTGCCAAAAATGCAAGGCCTGACCTTCCCACCACTTCTGAATTCACAGTCCCTTTCCATCCAATAGGTGATCCCACCCCTCCCGGAAACACTCCTCACCCCCTCCCCGCAGCTGAGGACGTTATCAGGTTTGCAACCATTTTCCTTCAGAACATCCATCCATTCCAACGCCCCCATACCGTCCAACAGATCTCCCACACTGCCCGTTCCATCTTCCAACTCAATACCTTCGCCACCTACTCCCATAAATAGGCCCACTTTACATCCTCCCATCTCAACATCATGGTGTAAATCCCACTATGGCGCAATAGCACTGTATCTTGTTTAGCAACATCCACTACCTTCCTACCAACAAGAATCTTCTTATGCACACCCTCACAACCCACTGCATGGATGCCTTCCTCCTTAATCAAACTTTTCTCCAACCCACACATATTGTCAGTACACCTCCCTACCTCCTCCAACGTTCTGACAATACCCTCCAGATAGTGCGTGGCAGTGTAGCCATTGGGCCACCTTCGTCAGATCCTTGTTCAGCTCCAACATATTCTTCCCAACCTCACTCAACATGTCATCTTTAGCCTCTTCTTCCCTGGCCTTACCATTACCTGCACCATCATCTATGTCTGTGCCAATGACCCCATTCCGTTTGACTTCCTTTCCCACATTGACCGCACCTTCTCCTCCTACGTAATTGCTGTGAACCTTAACATCCATAGTCATACCACTGCCCAGCTATGGGGGTGGCATCGGTTCCTTCCTCGGTGCAAGGTGATCTCCTCCCCCTCCCAGAACACACCCACACTGGGTCCAGAAAGACTGGTGACTACTGGTTACAAAAAACCGTGTAGTAGGACTTAACATCCATCCAGGACGACCAGTAAAGGTTTTCGATTAAATATGCGGAGCAGTATGTCAATTAATTTGATTTGTCTGCTGTGTATCGTTAATAGTATGTCAGTTCTGGCCAGTGCAGCTAGCGTAGCTTCGTGCAACGCCACAAATGCTTCAAAGGTGGATGACTGTCTAAGTGATGTAACAATGAGCGAAATATATGAATGGGAACCAAGTATGAAGCAAGTTTCGTGTTTGTTTTTGGTTTTACTCTTCATAACCATAATATCATCGCAGAAATGACACCCATCAATTTGGACAAGGGGAGGAAAAAGAAATCCAGATTTCGTAAACCCAGTGCAGCATCGAAATGCCAAAACCAACATTCACTCACGGTCCTGTCAAACGGAAGTCCAGTTACTTAAGCATGGCAGTATTTCATCTGACGTATCTACACATCAACCTTGAATCCTGAAATGGGCAGCACTTTTATCGTTTAATCCATGGCACAGGAACGTTGGGAGTGGAAAGTGGCTGCTGGTTACGTGGACGTCAATCCTTAATATTATTTAAATATATCAATTAACCAGTTTCAACGAGTCCGAGCACACACTCACTGTGACACAAGTAAGATATTCAACTTGACAGATGCAAATGAGAAACTAAATATCTAACACAATAGAACACACAATAAAATGTTTCGTCACTTCGAATTCATCAGAATTACATTACAGGGGGAAAGAAAAATTATACCAAAAATAATAACATAACAGCAAAAGTGGAACATGTAAACACAAAATAATCAATCTCACCAAGAATACCAAAGCCTAAAATACTCAGTCAACGCAGAGAACCTAACACTAAACATGTAGTTAACAAGACAGTTAAGATCAGCAGTAGAATACACCAGCACACGATACCTTCTGCTGCGCACAGTTAATGAGAACAGTGAATGCCAGCGACAGAGAGAAATTAAAATGTTACTGACTACAACAACAAGAAAACTTTCAACTTTAATACACGAAGCCTTACAGCAGCCCTGCCATAGTTGAAAATTGTAACCTCTAGGGAACTTCAGACAATCCAGACACACTCGTGTGCACTATAAGACTTCACTGATCACAACCACCACAATTGCCTTTAACCATTGTGGCCGAAAACATACCGCAGCTAACAACACTAGACTCCTGGCTCTGCTACGTTTCCTGGATCCCTGAAGTAAAGTGCCATCCACTGCTCGATTCTGCTTCATGCTGTCTCACGTTGATACCAAGCCACCGCCAGCCCCGACTGCAAGTCCAACAGGCCAAGGAGCCGCTGCTCCGTGGGTCTAGTCTTCTTTACCTTCTGGCCATCAACAGGACAGCAGCCGCCCCGTCCATGGCAAACATCCTGAAGCACCACTCCAGTACACAATGGATACTCAGTGGTCCGCCCAGCATGGCCAGGTGTAGCACGCAAAGACTCTCGAGCCGCTGGTGTCTAAGGCCCCACCACAGCCCGTCCCATGTTGACATTTTCGGTTCATCTTCTTACACCAGACTGCTTCATGCCTCGGAGCGGAGCTGTGCGCAGTTGTCTTGCTGTTGCTGGAGCCCTCTGCCACGGCGGAAGGCAACTCCGGCACTGGCGTCCAAAACCTTTTAAGGCGCGATTACGACTATGCCTTAAATTGCTAATTCACGAGACAAATAGTAAATCGTTCGAATGGCTCTGAGCACTATGCGACTTAACTTCTCAGGTCATCAGTCGCCTAGAACTTAGAACTAATTAAACCTAACTAACCTAAGGACATCGCACACATCCATGCCCGAGGCAGGATTCGAACCTGCGACCGTAGCGGTTGCTCGGCTCCAGACTGTAGCGCCTAGAACCGCACGGCCACTCCGGCCGACACAAATAGTAGACTATGTTTATCTGCTTACCTAATCTTACAGTTCACTAAATATTTATGCTAACTGCATTACATTAAAATTTTATGATACTGATGCCATGTTTATGTCTTCGTGAAAACTAACAGCCAAGCACGTCGTTTACTTAATAATGGCCACAAGTTACGTCCCGCACTCATCATCGAGGTCAATTACAAATATTACTGCGTCGCACCAGAGTAGGTACAGAGAGCTGGCGACATCACATTCCATCTAACTACTTTTTTGACAGAATTCAAAGCAAATATTTGAAAAGTCGCTCACATCACATTCACATGCCAAATTCAGAAAAACGCAAAAACCCCTAGACTGGATAATTTTCACGGAAGCTCGAAATTTAGTGCGGACGTGAATGCGAGATGCTTTTAATAGTTTCGACAATGAAATATCGTCTCAAAATATGGTAGAAAACCCAAAGAGATTCTAGTCGTATGTAAGGTACACCTTTGGCAAAATCAGTCAATACCGTCACTGCGCGATAGTGATGGAAATGTTACCGATGATGGTGCCACTAAATCGGAGTTACTAAATACAATTTCCCGCAATTCCTTCACGAAAGAAGACGAAGTAAATATTAAAGAATTCGAAACCAGGACAGCTGTTAGCATGAGTGACATCAAAGTAGATATTTTAGGTGTTGCGAAAAAACTCGAATCACTTAAGAAAGGCAAGTCCGGATGGTATACCAATCAGGTTCCTTTCACAGTATGCAGACACAATAGCGCCTTTCTTAGCAATCATATACAACCGCTCACTTGACGAAAGGTCTGTTCCTAAAGACTGGAAAGTACCACAGGTCACACTAATATTCAAGAAAGGAAATAAGAGTAACCCATTGAATTACAAACCCAAATCACTGACCACAATTTGCAGTAGGATTTTGGAACATATACTGTACTCCAACATTATGAATCACCTTGAAGAAAATGGCTTATTGATACATAACCAACACGGATTCAGAACATATCGTTCTTATTCCCATGAAGTAATGAGGGCTGTCGACAAGGGACCTCAGATTGATTCCATATTACTAGATCTCCAGAAGGCTTTTGATACCGTTCCTCACAAGCGACTACTAATCAAATTTCGTGCATTTGGTGTATCGTCTCAATTGTGTGACTGGATTCGTGATTTCTTCTCAGATAGGCCTCAGTTCATAGTGATAGACGGTAAATCATCGAGTATAACAGAGTGTTTCTGGCGTTCGGCAAGGTAGTGTCATAGGTCCTCTTCTGTTCCTGATTTATATAAATGATCTAGGTGATAATGTGAGCAGCCCCCTTAGATTGTTTGCAGACGACGCTGTAATTTACTGTCTAGTAAAAACATCAGTGGATCAATTCCAATTACAAAATGATCTAGAGAGAATTTCTGTATGGTGCGAAAAGTGGCAATTAGCACTAAACAAAGAAAAGTGAGAGGTCATCCACAAGGGTACTAAAAGAAATCCAATAAGTTTTGGGTTTACGATAAATCGCCGAAATCTAAGGGCTGTCCGTTCGACTAAATACCTAGGAATTACAATTACGGGCAACTTAAACTGGAAAGTCCACATAGATAATATTGTGTGGAAGGCGAAACAAAGACTGCGCTTTGTTGGCAGAAAATTTACAAGATGCGACAAACCCAATAAAGAGACAGCCTACATTACACTTGTGCGTCCTCTGCTGGAATATTGTTGGGCGGTATGGGATTCTTACCAGGTAGGATTGACGGAGTACATCGAAAAAGTGCAAAGAAGGGCAGCTCGTTTCGTGTTATCGCGCAATAGGGGAGAAAGTGTCACTGATATGATAAGCGAGTTGGGGTGGCAGTCACTGAAACAAAGGCGGTTTTCTTTCCGGCGAGATCTATTAACGAAATTTTAATCACCAACTTTCTCTAACGAATGCGAAAATATTTTGTTGACACCCACCTACGTAGGGAGAAATGATCATCATAATAAAATAAGAGAAATCAGAGCTCGAAAGGAAAGATTTAGGTTCTCCTTTTTCCCACGCGCCATTCAAGAGAGGAATGGTAGAGAAGTAGTATGAAAATTGTTCGATGAACCCTCTGCCAGGCAATTAAGTGTGAATTGCAGAGTAACCACTTAGATGTAGATGTCACATAATCATCCATCGCAAGTTATTATTCAGTACTGTGGTGCACAACTACACGACTCTTCAAAATGACGCTTAAATTATGATTACAAGATACATGAGTCGCATTCGGACTTTTTCAGATCCTATAGAACACACATTCTTTGGTTGCCTTATTTCTTCTCATACCAACATTATTTCTAGGAGTAGTCGGAAACACATCCTATGACTCCTTAACGTTTAGTAACGTCAGTATAACTTACCTACTTCAATCTTCTTTATCGATTGCTGAATTATTTTTTTTTCGCTATCTGTGGTCATCAGTCCCCTAGAACTAACTAACCTAAGGACATCACACACATCCATGCCCGAGGCAGCTGAATTAATTCCCAGAACACTTCGTCTCAGAAGATTTGTCATTACAAACAAAACGTTATAAGAAGACAGTATTGTGTGTTGGGTCCAGTGACGTGAATATAATATATAATTACTTGACTTGGCCAATGAGACGAAAAGTTGTTCGCGGTATTCAAAATGGACTTCTCGCGGCCAGAGTTCCTTATCAGGGACACTTGCAGCCTGCGAAGCACAGAAGTGTTTTGGGTAGTATAAACTCTAGGTGCTTCCAACTTTCACTTCCTTTGCCAGATACACCGTGCAACACAATTAGAGGATTACTTTTTCGAAGAATAGCTTCTCAATGCCCATATTATGCTGAAATGTAGCTCAAATGTGTCTGCAAAATTCCTCAATAATTATACAAACACGTGGCGCCCGAGACGGCCTCTTAGGGCTCGGCGACGCTTAAAAGAGCACGGTGTCGACACATGTGAAAAAAGGCCAGTAATTATAAGCCCATGTCAGATGCAGAGTGCGTTAATGAAGTCACATTGCCACCAAATTTCAGCACAATTTTACCCAACACTACCGCCGACGTGTCAAAGGGTGGAAAGGTCGTCACTGTCCTTTACAATATATTTCACCTCTTCCTTTAACGCCTCTGCGATGGAGGTCAGAAGCGTGACGCCTAGCGTTGAAATCATTCAGTTTTCTTACGAATGGCCGATGGAAACATTTCAGACACACTGCTTCTCAGAATCGATACAAAAAACTCTCAGTGGATGACATAAAAGGCTCCAATGCTACCACCCGTTTCCCTGAGACGTTGATTCCCAGACATTTTGAAGTCGGAATCGAGAGTTTGCGACGTGATGAGCAACAGGAAGACGTGCTTGGCTATCTTTTATACTGCTAACTTCTTGCAGGCACTTTATCCCTTTTCTACGGACATTGTGGACTGGCAACACCACTGAATGTCATCTAACCCCTTTGGAGTGCAGTGCGACAGCAATGTTTGGTCTAGTGTGTAAGATGTAGCCACTAGGGACCGTTCAAAACCATTCGCCGAAATTATAAATAGGAGGGTAATCCCAAAAGTAAGTTCTCATATTTTTTATAAGTACATAGACCTGTTTATTACTACAATGGTTTACATCAGTTTACAGCCTGAACATTTAGCTATTTTCCGACATAATCATCATTTCTCTCGATGCATTTTTGTAGACGCTGTGGTAGTTTTTGTACGCCTATGTCATACCAACTCGCCGCCATGCTGTTCAGAAAGTTATGAACCTCTTCTTTCACCTCGTCGTCGGAGCTGAATCGCTATCCAGCCAAATTTTCTTTTAACTTAGGGAACAGGTGACAGTCACTGGGCGCCAAGTCAGGACTAAAGGGTGGATGGGTGATTTTGTTCCACTGAAACTGTTGCAGGAGAGCAACGGTTTGCCGAGCGATGTGTGGGCGAACGTTGTCATGGCGAATGTGTACGCCCTTGTTCAACATTCCCCTTCCCCGGTTCTGAAATCGCCGTTTGAGTTTTTTCAGAGCCTCACAGTACCTGTCAGCGCTAGTTGTGGTCCCAGTGGGCATAAAGTCGACCAACAATACCCCTTTCCGATCCCAAAAAACGGTTGTCATGACTTTACAGGCACACTGTGGTTGTTTGAATTCCCGCGGATTTGGCGAAGAAGGATGCCGCCACTGGCGTAATTGTTGCTTGGTCTCAGGTGTAATGTTGTTTACCTAGGTTCCGTCACCCGTGACAATTGAGTCCAGAAAGTTGTCCTGTTCTGCTGTTAGGCTGTGAAGAAATGCGCGAGAAGCATCAACTCGGTGGCGCATGTGGTCCTCAGTCAGCATGCGTGGCACCCATCTTGCGCACTCTTTCCGGTAGTTCAATGTTTCCATTAAAATTCTGTCAGCGGTGATTCGGGAAACCTCAGGAACCAACGTGCAGAGATCGTCCAGGGTGATTCGCCGATCTTCACGTATACTTTGCTCAACCTTCAACACTGTCTCCTCAGAAATTGACGGTAACCCGCTCCTTTGTTCGTCGTGAATTTCGATCCGACCAGCTGTAAACTCTCTACACCACTTACGAACATTTTTGACACCCATGCACGACTCACCATGCACTTCAGTCAATTTGCGATGGATTTCAATCGGCGCAGTGCCCTTTGCGTTCAAAAACCGAATAACTGCTCGCAATTCGCTCTTGGCGGTAACATCCAACGGCAGCTCCATTCTCAACGGCTGCCAAGCAAAGATAGCGCCTCAGCGCGGCGTGCCCATGTTTACACACAGCGCGTGAAGCACTCTTCATAACAGTATGATCAACTGCCACACAAACAGAATTCTGTACTTATAAAAAATAGGAGACCTTACTTTCGGGATTACCCTCGTGGTTCCGACGAAGCAAAGCATTTATATGTTTTTCAGTGCTCATGTTTCACGCCGTCGTGTGTCGTGATCACAGGTGCAAGAGGTGAGGGCGGGGTTGACATTTGAGTGCATAAAACGGCAATGGGCCCCTCTAATACCCCTACTTCCGCAATAATCACGGTGACCCTGACCCCCAAGTTCTTGAGAATTTTAAAAAAGTTCTTTTATAGAAAAGTAGGGCTAGGCGCCTACAAGCAAACAATAACTTGAGACACCCTCAGTGCCCTTTGCCTTGCTCTGGGCGCTTAGCACTACTTCGAAGGATTTTTCTGTAAAGCCACGTTTTCTAAATTCTTAATAAATGTGAGGGAGGGCGTGTCACCGAGGTTATTGCCAACCTGGGAGGCCTGAGGGGAACACTTCGCCGTTTTCTTCGCCCTTGTGTCAATGCCGTATCCCTCCGTGATTATGGCACAGGAGAGCGTGATGCAGGAGTACTGAAAGGCATAAGAACGATTTGCGCTTCGAAGCACGTTGAGATTTTATCGAAGGGTTGTTGACGGTCCCATGTGGCTGCACACTGCACTCCAATCACCCTCTAAGGTGGTGAGATCACGTTGAAAAGGGTTAGTATCCCACGGTGTCCTCAGAGAAGGGCTGAAGCGTCAGGGAAATATCAACAGAATCGAAGAGTGTCAAAAACGTCTTCCTGCTGCTCGTGGCACTGCGAATTGACGTTCTCTACCGCAAAATGTGTGGGAATCAACGTCCTAGGGAATGTGGTGGTTTCATTGACACGCTTTATGTCACCCTCTGATGCCTTTCCGTATAGGTTCTGAGCGGCTGTCCGGCGAGTTGGTCAGAATCTTGGTGACGTTTGATACTAATGGGATAACATTAACCATTTTACGCGTCACATGAACTTATGAGATCTGGTCTTTTCTCGCTCTTTAAAGCGTCGTCGAGCCCCGGGGTGATATTGCTGGCACCACACTTTTGTATCGTTACAGGTGAAGGTTGTAGGCACCTTTGAAGTAAATTTGAAGCTTATGTGTCGCAATGGGAGACAATTACGGGGATCTGAAAAGTTATCCTTTAATTCGGTTGCACAATTTAGATGTTTCTGTGGATAATGTCTGCAGCTCCAAGATGCAGTTCGCTGATGACGCGACGTTAGAAGGTTGTAGCAAATTGCTGAAAGACCTGTAGATGATTCATGAGTTGTGCGGGTACTGGCGTTGATCCTGAATGGAAGTAATAGGTGAAGACTGCATTACTGGTGACAGCACTGCAAGTATTAATTACATTAAAATACATGGGAGTAGCGATCCGGAGCGACCTAAAATGGAAGACAAATAGAAAAAGCAGATGCCAGGCTGAAATGAAATCTTAAGGAAAAGGCAATTCATCGACGAAGGCAGTGGCTTACAGAATACTTATTCGACCGATTCTTGAGTTCTGCTCAAGAGTCCAGGGACTCTTCACAGGCTGGATGAATAGAAGAGAGAGAGAGAGAGAGAGAGAGAGAGAGAGAGAGAGAGAGTGACAGAGAGACAGCGAGACCTGATGAAGAGTGGTGCGTTTCTTCAAGGGACCGATTAGTCGACGCAGGAGCGTTACGGAGATAATTAACAAACTCCGGAGGCAGACGCCATAAGAGAGGAGTTATATACGACGGAGAAGTTCACTGTTGGTATTATGGGAGCGTAAGTTCCGTGAAGAGTCGAGCCCCGTCTTGCCTACTCTTGAACGCGTCTCTCAAAACGACTACAAACAGGAGTTAATAAGGGCGTTTACCGATCATCACTCCCCTCATACCTTATTGTGGAGGGGATGGGGCTGTGAGGAACTATTAGTGGTACCAGAATGGCGCTCTCCCTCACGCCGTAAGGTTACTTACTGGGTGTAGAGTAGATGTATGTGTGAACGTATGAACAGAACATGCTGTATCCAATTTGAGAATGTCGAAGTATGACTGACACTACCATCAATATGCTTGCATGTAGTTTTCTGACGTTTCAGTCAACCTAAAAAATTAGAAGCGAAAACATATAACTCTAGCAGACTGTAATAAGATTATGGTAGATGAGATAGAAAGTGATTTGGCATCTTAAGGAAATGAGTTTTTATACTACATGATGAATCGTCTGGGTGATCATTTGACAACTTTCAGAAAAAAAAATTGTGTAAAGGCTCTGAGACTTCCGTATCAATTTCAAAGCATACTGTAATATTGTAGATTGATAAGTACCAGTTGTAGTTTGTTCCATGCTGAGTTTTACTATTTGTACGCATGGACAATTCGGGTTATTCGTGCGAGACAACGTGTCTGAACTGCCTGACAGCTCCGCGACTGCCTCTGAAAAACGACAGTCGCATGTCCGTTTCCAGTGGCAGAGAAGATTAGTTTTCAAGCTATGTGGACAATTTCTACGCCTGTGTTTGCTGTTAATCTTAGGACACGACTGAAATGGTTCCGAACGACGCTGAGAATAATCTTCAGTAATACTGCTTGTTCGGTGGCAGGAGGAACAAGACTTTTGGTCAGGTGAATAAAGGGTTATAAAAACAAAATCAAGTAGGGGTAATGCAGGAGTAGGTTTAATAATGAATAACGCATTATTGTGGCCAAGATAGACACGAAGCCCATGACTACTACAGTAGTACAAGTTTATATGCCAACTAGCTCTGCAGATGATGACGAAATTGATGAAATGTATGATGAGATAAAAGAAATTATTCAGGTAGTGAAGGGCGACAAAAATTTAATAGTCATGGGTGACTGGAATTCGAGAGTAGGAAAAGGGAGAGAAGAAAACATAGTGGGTGAACATGGATTGGGGGAGAGATATGAAAGAGGAAAACGTCTGGTAGAATTTTGCACAGAGCATAGCTTAATCATAGCTCACACTTGGTTCAAGAATCACAAAAGAAGGTTGTATACATGGAAGAAGTCTGGAGATACTTGAAGGTATCAGGTACATTATATAATGGTAAGAGAGAGGTTTAGGAACCAGGTTTTAAATTGTAAGATATTTCCAGGAGCAGATGTGGACTCTGACCAAAATCTATTGGTTATGAACTGTAGATTAAAACTGAAGAAACTGCAAAAAGGTGGGAATTTAAGGAGATGGGACCTCGATAAACTGAAAGAACCAGAGGTGGTACAGTGTCTCAGGGAGAGCATAAGGGAACAATTGACAGGAATGGGGGAAAGAAATACAGTAGAAGAATGATGAGTAGCTCTGAGGGATGAAGTAGTGAAGGCAGCAGTGGATCAAATAGGTAAAAAAACGAGGGCAAGTAGAAATCCTTGGGTAACAGAAGAAATATTGAATTTAATTGATGAAAGGAGAAAATATAAAAACGCAGTAAAATGAAGCAGGCAAAAGGGATTACAAACGTCTCAAAAATGAGATCGACAGGAAGTGCAAAATGGCTAAGCAGGGATGGCTAGAGGACAAATGTAAGGATGTAGAGGCTTATCTCACAAGGGGTAAGATAGATACTGCCTATAGGAAAATTAAAGAGACCTTTGGAGAAAAGAGAGCCACTTGTATGAATATCAAGAGCTCAGATGGAAACCCAGTTCTAAGCAAAGAAGGGAAAGCAGAAAGGTGGAAGGAGTATATAGAGGGTCTATACAAGGGCGATGTACTTGAGGACAATATTATGGAAATGGAAGAGGATGAAGATGAAATGGGAGATACGATACTGCGTGAAGAGTTTGACAGAGCACTGAAAGACCGGAGTCGAAACAAGGCCCCGGGAGTAGACAACATTGCATTGGAACTACTGAGGGCCTTGGGAGAGCCAGTCCTGACAAACCTGTACCATCTGGTGAGCAAGATGTATGAGACAGGTGAAATACCCTCAGACTTCAAGAAGAATATAATAATTCCAATCCCAAAGAAAGAAGATGTTGACACATGTGAAAATTATAGTTCGGTAAGTCACAGCTGCAAAATACTAACACGAATTCTTTACAGACGAATGGAAAAACTGGTAGGAGCCGACCTCAGCGAAGATCAGTTTCGATTCCGGAGATATGTTGGAACACGTGAGGCAATACTGACCCTACGAGGTATCTTAAAAATAGATTAAGGAAAGGGAAACCTACATTTCTAGCATTTGTAGACTTAGAGAAAGCTTTTGACAATGTTGACTGGAATACTCTCTTTCAAATTATAGAGGTGGCAGGGGTAAAATACAGGGAGCGAAAGGCTATTTACAATTTGTAAAGAAACCAGATGGCAGTTATAAGAGTCGAGGGGCATGAAAGGGAAGCAGTGGTTGGGAAGGGAGTGAGACAGGGTTGTAGCCTGTCCCCGATGTTATTCAATCAGTATGTTGAGCAATCAGTAAAGGAAGCAAAAGAAAAATTCGGAGTAGGTATTAAAATTCATGGAGAAGAAATAAAAACTTTGAGGTTCGCTGATGACATTGTAATTCAGTCAGAGACAACAAAGGACTTGGAAGAGCAGTTGAACGGAATGGACAGTGTCTTGAAAGGAGTATATAAGATGAACATCAACAAAAGCAAAACGAGGATAATGGAATGTAGTCAAATTAAATCGGGTGATGCTGAGGGAATTAGATTAGGAAGTGAGACACTTAAAGTAGTAAAGGAATTTTGCTATTTAGGGAGTAAAATAACTGATGATGGTCGAAGTAGAGAGGATATAAAATGTAGACTGGCAATGGCAAGGTAAGCGATTCTGAAGAAGAAAAATTTGTTAACATCGAGTATAGATTTAAGAGTCAGGAAGTCGTTTCTGAAAGTATTTGTACGGAGTGTAGCCATGTATGGAAGTGAAACATGGACGATAAATAGTTTGGACAAGAAGTGAATAGAAGCTTTCGAAATATGGTGCTACAGAAGAGTGCTGAAGATTAGATGGGTAGATCACATAACTAATGAGGAGGTATTGAATAGAATTTGGGAGAAGAGGAGTTTGTGGCACAACTTGAGAAGAAGAAGGGACCGGTCGGTAGGACATGTTCTGAGGCATCAAGGGATCACAAATTTAGCATTGGAGGGCAGCGTGGAGCGTAAAAATCGGAGAGGGAGCCAAGAGATGAATACACTAAGCAGTTTCAGAAGGATGTAGGTTGCAGTAAGTACTGGGAGATGAAGAAGCCTGCACAGGATAGAGTAGCATGGAGAGCTGCATCAAACCAGTCTCGGGACTGAAGACAACAACAACAACTGTTCGACAGGTGCCAGGGCGTCTCATGATACAGATAACATGTCATTTGACAGTCTGTTGTGACGAAACTGACACTGGTTAATACAGTGTGATTGTCGGGAATTACTCAAATATCAGGTCCAAAACCAGAGGGCTTGTTTCTAAATCCCCTCTTCAGGAGCTAGGCAAATTATAATGCCCGACGTAAGACAATCAGCTTACAACATATTGCAGTGTTCGTCTTGGAATCGTAAGCGATACATATCAATGGGTTGTATCAGCTTATACTGGCTTTTCGTTAGCTATGATAAGAAACCCGAATTTAAGATACGGCACGTGCCAGCTATCTTGTTGACAGAGAAGATGCTGCTGTTAAATCAGTTGCTGCAACTCTTAATTTGGTTGCATCATTTCACTATTCCTTGGCTATCGTGTTACTGTCATGGGCTTTCTTAGGAAGGAAGAGAGATTTGGTTTAATGTCACGTCGAGGTCATTAGAGACGGAGCACAAGCTCGAAACGTGTCAAAGAAGGGGAACAAAATCGGCATTGTCTTTTCAAGGGAACTATCCCTACATTTTCCTGGGGAGATTTAGGGAAATCAAGGGAAACCTAGATCTGTATGGCTCGACGCGGGTTTGAAAAGTCGTCCTCCCGAAACCGAGTACAGTGTGCCAACCACCGCGGCATCGTTCGCCCCGATAGCTGATTGGTGAGCGTCATACGGGCCCGGGTTCGGTCCCCGGATGGTCGGGCATTTTCGCCGCTCAGGAACTGGGTGTTTTGTTGTCTTCATCATTTCATCTCCATCTGGCACGCAGGTCGCCCAGTGTGGCGTCGAATGTAATAAGACGTGTACCAAGGCGGCCGGACCTGCCGCGTAAGGGGCCTCCCGGCCAATGACGCCAAACGCTCATTTCCATTTTACCGCGACACCTCACTCAATCTTCGGAACGTGCAGACCAGTGTATCCCTGCCATAGGTGGTGGTGGTTGGATGTGCAGATGATGTAGCTGACTAGTTGCTGAAACCCAAAGTGTAGAGCAGTGTACCTGCAACAGGCAAACAGCAGACGGCGATCGATGACCTTCGGACCTGAGCCTGCTCTCTCGGACTCCCCGAAGCAATCCTTCTTCGAGGTTGGCGATGTTCAACTTTACGATGCCTTGTGGCGGGTGATTCTGGTTACGTGAGGACATTGGGGCGGCGGAGCACGACCGGTGCGCTAGGGGGACTGCACCGAATGTTAAACACGGACGTAACAGGCTGGGAGACGGCGATGCCAAGCTGGCTGGACCACACAGCGTGTGTCGGACCATGTGGCGTGTGCCGGTGGCGAAGCGGCCGGCTACCAGGAGCCCAGGCAGTCAGCCAGCGGTCTGTGGTTCGCGTCCCACGAACAACGGTGGGGGCTGCGTCACAAGTTCGGCACTGGCTGGCACAGACTGGACGTCATAAAACTTCCCAGTTGTTCGATGGGTTTTTCCTGAAGTGGTTGGGTGCGGGAAGAAGTTTAAACACCACTGTACGGTGCTGACAAATGCGAAAGAATTCGTATTTCAGGGTCGCGTTGAAACATCGCGAGTGTTATAGATATGGGTGTCGTGACTCGGAAGGAGGTCGACGCCAAAAACGTCCAATAGCACATGGTTTCTGCGTCGACATATTACATCCGCGGCTGCTAGTGTTGATTATGGCATGTTTACGACTGTGTACTGTGACAGAGTCTTGTCGTTATAGTACTAATGGAGCCATCGCAGTAATTGTTGTTTGCAATATACGGTATCTGAAAACCTTGTTTCATTACGATGGGACACCATCTGATTGTACTTGAACATGTCGAAGTCACCATTTTAGTCACAGGGCCGACAACAACTCTACTGCCACTGCAAGAATTTTCATGGGCGGTACAGTTATAGTGAAACAACCACTAACGGTCGAGTGCTTTGCTGCCGCGTATGTGCAACCCAGCGCGACTCCGATATACATATATACAGGGTGTTACAAAAAGGTACGGCCAAACTTTCAGGAAACATTCCTCACACACAAATAAAGAAAAGATTTTATGTGGACATGTGTCCGGAAACGCTTAATTTCCATGTTAGAGCTCATTTTAGTTTCGTCCACCTACGCTCAATGGAGCAGGTTATCATGAATTCATACGGGATACTCTACCTGTGCTGCTAGAACATGTGCCCTTACAAGTACGACACAACATGTGGTTCATGCACGATGGAGCTCCTGCACATTTCAGTCGAAGTGTTCGTACGCTTCTCAACAACAGATTCGGTGACCGATGGATTGGTAGAGGCGGACCAATTCTATGACCTCCACTCTCTCCCGGCCTCAACCCTCTTGACTTTCATTTATGGGGGCATTTGAAAGCTCTTGTCTACGCAACCCCGGTACCAAATGTAGAGACTCTTCGTGCTCGTATTGTGGACGGCTGTGATACAATACGCCATTCTCCAGGGCTGCATCAGCGCATCAGGGATTCCATGCGATGTTCAACTTTACGATGCCTTGTGGCGGGTGATTCTGGATACGTGAGGACACTGGGGCGGCGGAGCACGACCGGTGCGCTAGGAGGACTGCACCGAATGTTAAACACGGACGTAGCAGGCTGGGAGACGGCGATGAACATTTCCTGTAACAAAGTGTTTGAAGTCACGCTGGTACGTTCTGTTGCTGTTGTTTCCATTTCATGATTAATGTGATTTGAAGAGAAGTGATAAAATGAGCTCTAACATGGAAAGTAAGCGTTTCCGGACACATGCCCACATAACATATTTTCTTTCTTTGTGTGTGAGGAATGTTTCCTGAAAGTTTGGTCGTACCTTTTTGTAACATATAAGTACCATCGTGTAGGCAAGAGTTTTAGTGTGGCTTTTGAACGGATACTTTCTCATCGCCCTTATAACTCAAGTTTCCATTCCAAGAACGATATTAGATAAACAATTTGTAGATCGATATTTCTCCAGAGAGTGCCTTTAAATGAATATTTCATTGAATCTCTTACATTGTAGTTGAATTTGTCCATTAATACATCGAATTTTCCAGCGACCTTTGATCAGTCTTAATATCAGCGAGACACCTACAGCACCGCTACATCTTCCTCCTGCACTCCTAGATGGAGGTTAGCTGTCACTATACGTGACCACGGTCTGACCATATACATCAAGCCCCGCAGCCAACCATGCAGTATGAGCGTCCTAACGCAAGCCGTTCAGAAGTTATGACCATTTTATTCCATATAGTTCAATAATTGCCACCCTCTGGTATGCACTGCAGAATTGTCATAACCAGATTGATGTGCCGATACTTACTTCTGTAAGCACGGCGGGTAAGTTCCTACCCTTGAAAGCCTTGTAACTGGAAGTCAACTGAAAAGTTTGCTAGGCGTGTGATGGTTCATGGTGATAACAACGGTGGTGATGGATTCATATTTTCTAGGGTCGATAGGACTGTTTGGATTTTCTCAAACAGACCAAGCGATTTCATGGATTTAATATATGTCTGTTTTTTCCTTTCCGTGTTTCACACATGTTTTACAGAATTCCTAGGAGAGCCTTTCTGTGGAGGGCTTCTACCGACCTGATGTGAAAATAGCTGGTTACGCAGCACGTTCGTAAACAAGTAGTAAGGTCAAGCCAAAACACGCACAGTAAATGAACGCCTGCCGTATCACCGCGAAACTGTGACGTCAGGTGGGTTGCCTGATGATCTGACAGAAGGCGGAAGCCGCAGAGAGAGCGAAATATCGTATTTATTTGATTCTTAATTTAATCATTGTTAAACAGTTCTTCTCCCAAGAAAAAATTACATTTACTTTCAGTAGAAGGTCTGTCTGTATCACACCTTTTTCACAAGCACGAAGAAGGGAAGAGGAATGTGTTTGTGGTTATAAATTCGTTACAGCAGAATTTAGTGTTACAGCAGACCACTACTACGATATTATATCCTTTGTCGACAATATACCAATGTTTTCTCTTATGATCGAGTCTGAGGAAAATGTACACGGAGGATAATATGTGTCTGGTACTGTGAGACCCCACTGTTAACACTGTATGAGGCGTTGCCGTTTGATCTGCGCAGACATCGCTGCCAATGGGAAATTATTAAATGAGACTCCAGCTTTATGTGACATGTGTTTTCGTTACCAGAATACGTGAGATCCATCTTTTCGTACATATCTCCACTCACTCGTTTTCTTAGTATTCAAAAAATTACATAGAAACAGGATTTTGATATATATTTTCCAATACCGGTACTTCCTAATACACTAGTATGGAAATAAGAAAAATTAAAATTTTTCATTGGCGTGTTGGTAGTATGATAACCTCACAGAAGTGCGGCTGGTGTAGTTATAAAAATCGGCCTATATTTCGGCGGATCTAGTCTCCTTCCTCTATTTTCATCGCATTTCTCAGGTCAAAAACTACAAATATGTCTGCTGGCGCTACAAGTTTTGTACCTAAACTGGATTCATCGAATAGACTGCGATAAACGTACAACATACAGGGTGTCCGAAAAGTCTTTCTTTGATTACATAAATTGATAACTCAGGCTAGAAGTAAGATACAAATATGAAACTGGTGTCTAATTGTTTACAAACTATCAAAGTTTTTTCACACATCAGTAAACTTCCACATGAGCACCCTTGGTAGCTCATTTAGGCGATATTCAATTTCCGTCCACAGTTTAGCCGACAACACTGGAGGGATCGATTCAACGACTGTTGCCGCAGGGTTTAAAGATCTGGTACACGTGTTCGGTAGACCTCGTCCTTGACACCAACCCCATAAAAAGAAGTCTATGGGGTTATGTCAGGAGAGCGTGCAGGCCAAACCGTTGGCCCATCACGACCAATCCATCGCTCAGGAAAGGGCATATCAAGATAGGCACGGACGTGCAAACCCCAATGAGGTGGTGCATGGTCTTGCTGAAACAAGACATCGGGGTGATACTGAAGCAGCTGAGGAACAGCATACCGTTGCAACATGTCCAGATACACTGCAGATGTGATGGTAGCCTCGGCGAAGAAGAATGGCCCGATAATTCGATCGTGCAATAGCGTGCACCAAACATTCACCTTTGGACTACCTCTGGTGCACTCCATGACCTCGCCAGGGCGTTGTGAACCCCAACTGCGCACATTATGGCGATTCACTACTCCACTGACAAAAAAAGGTCGCTTCGTCGGGAAAGGCAATTCGTCTGAGATAACCATCGTCGTCCTCAATACGTGATAGCATTTCGACCGCAAAATCATATCGACGTGTACTGTCATTGGGCAACAAGGCCTGAACGATTTGCACTTTGTATGCACGAAACAATAAACGTTTGTGTAAAATGCCATGGAGAGAGCTTTTTGGCATTTGTAATTCACGTGAGGCCCTGCACAACGATTTCTTCGGACTTTGCAGAAAAAGACTGCCTTACAGCTTCCACCCTGTCTGCTGAGGTTCTTGGTCGACCAGACCTCGGAAGGTCAGCAACTGATCCTGTGTTCTTGAATTTCTCCTACCAGGCTTTATTGATCTTGACATCAGGTGGATTCATTCCAAATGTTGTCTGGAAGTGTCTCTGCACTGTGGTTGGTGATCGTGTCTCATGGTACCACAGGACACACTGTGCCTTCTCCTGATTGGTTAACATGGCTTCTTGGGCACTGCACGTCATCCACTACTTACGTACTGCGAAGCTTAAACAGAAAAAAAGACTTTGATAGTTGTAAATAATTCGACACAAGTTTCATATTTGTATCTTACTTCTAGCCTGTAATCAGGGAAAGACTTTTCGGACACCCTGTATGTCCCATACATCGGTTGCAGAACACTGCCTCACTATTGAACACGCAATGGATATACTCCAGTACTCTCTCACTTCAGACTAGTATAGCTGTGTTCTGAAATAAATACTTGAAACTTTATTAGACCTCAGCAACACAAAAAGCGAAAAAAGTACTGTTGTACTTGCTTTGTATCCACTATATACTTTTACGAAAACATTACAGGGGTTCAAATCGGCATAATTTATTATTCTGCGCAATAGGTTGTCTCCATAAGAAAATGTTTCGCAGTAACAATTTCTGTTCCCGTCGCCGGCAGGAGGCGCTTGTGTTTGCTAGACACATTCTCTCCTCGTTTTGTTCTTTTTTGCGGTCTGGGCCGTCATAACTCCTCCTATCATGGCTTTAAATCACTCACCACTGGCAGTCTCGTTTGCATTTGGTGTCCTGAGGATGACAGGGGTTTTGACTGCCTAAACAGATGCTGTTTTTATCCTCTGTAGTCTCTCTGTTGTCGATATGCATATTCGTTACATCTAGTGAATCTTCAACGTACTGGTAACCCTATTTCACTAGTTACTTGACAAATGTCGAAGAACCTTTTATGACAATAACATATGTTTACTTTTATCATTATCAGCAAACTTTTCTCTGTTTCAGTGTAAATTATCGAAAGTTTAACAGTTCGGGCTTGTCGACTTTCCGTGTTAGAATTTAAAAAACTTTCCTTTCTTCATCTGAAGATTCATGAGGCGTAATATACACACACTGTCAACTCTATCAGAGACAGCAAAGGACTTGGAAGAGCAGTAGAACGGAATGGACAGTGTCTTGAAAGGAGTATATAAGATGAACATCAACAAAAGCAAAACGAGGATAAAGGAATGTAGTCGAATTAAGTCGGGTGATGCTGAGGGAATTAGATTACGAAATGAGACACTCAAAGTAGTAAAGGAGTTTTGCTATTTGGGGAGAAAAATAACTGATGATGGTCGAAGTAAAGAAAATATAAAGTGTAGACTGGCAATGGCAAGGAAAGCGTTTCTGAAGAAGAGAAGTTTGTTAACATCCAGTATAGATTTTTAAGTGTCATGAAGTCGTTTCTGAAAGTATTTGTTTGGAGTGTAGCCATTTATGGAAGTGAAACATGGACGATAAATAGTTTAAACAAGGAGAGAATAGAAACTTTTGAAATGTGGTACTACAGAAGAATGCTGAAGATTAGATGGGTAGATCACATAACTAATGATGAAGTATTGAATAGAATTGGGGAGAAGAGGAGTTTGTGGCACAACTTGACAAGAAGAAGGGACCGGTCGGTAGGACATGTTCTAAGGCATCAAGGGATCACAAATTTAGCAATGGAGGGCAGCGTGGAGGGTAAAAATCGTAGAGGGAGACCAAGAGATGAATACATTAAGCAGATTCAGAAGGGTGTAGGTTGTAGTAAGTACTGGGAGATGAAGAAGCTTGCACACAATAGGGTAGCATGGAGAGCTGCATCAAACCAGTCTCAGGACTGAAGACCACAATAACAACAACAACAATCAACTCAAAGATAACGATAAATTTTGGGTGAGTCAGTCGCCTGGCTTCCCCTCTTCAAGAATATAAAACGAAACCTATGGAAATCAAAGGCATATGTGAAAATGTTTTGCTTCTGTTCGTATAATGGCAAGAATTCTTTGGAATTATAACTTGAAACTAGTCCGCTAGTGCAAGAACGCTGCTAGAGTGATTACAAAAATACTTCGTAATGAACTCTAAAAGGGGACATTACTGTACCTCTGCTATTCATGCGACGGTAACTTACGAGCAAGGGAGGGCTGTTGCATTGCAATACAGCACGCTAGAGCCTCAGGCCTTGGGATGACAGATAGTACTGCGGTTTTATATTGTACGTCTTTAACGATAATGTCAATAAATAGACAATGAAGAGTGATATGATGGATTCCTTCTAGACAAAATTTGATCCAAACGACTTTCTACGTTATGATTATAAAGTGGACGTACATGACTGAAAGCGTGTCGCTAGAGAGTCTCAGACTACTTAGGCATCTCTCGAAAGATTATCCACCACTAAATGTAAGAGCTTAAGATGTAGACAAGGAGATATATTGAAGCCTGGTATTCGTGATAAACTACGCGTACCTCTCGTATTTGTAAATTATTAGTGTTACAGGAGATCGAAGCAGCCCTTTTCATACCATTTATAAACTCTTTGACGTCGATACGCATGTTCGGCACCTCCACTGAATACTAAACATGTTGAAACACAATGTACGTGGTTCGCCGCTGCATCTTCATATTTCTCTATCCACTTCGAAAACTTACTGGCATCTGTTTCAGCCATCTTTTAAGAAATTAGTACTCGTAATGACACTCAGGCCCAATTATTACAGTAGATTGCATTTCTGCTACTTGCTTAGCATGTAGTCAAGCCTGGGAGAAGTACTGCGTTGGGAACAAACTTCACTGATGTCATTTCCTTTTTATTTCGTGTTAGCGCACCCATACCTATAATCTTAACCATCGGTAGCTCTGTGAATTATGAATGTGTCTATGACTGGAAGTGAATGTGCAACTGCAGAGTCAGAATAGATTGCTTGGTTCTTGTTGTTTGGTTTCCAAAGCTTGTTTATAGTGTGACTCGGCAGGACGCAAACGTTTGTCTCACTCTTTCCAAAAAATACGGAGTGGATTAGTGAGTTTGACACATGGGAAAATGTGACATAGATGTGTAATGAAGATGATTAACTACGTCAGGTGGTAGGTAGCATAGAAAAGTGACCTGAAACTACGTTTTGGGTGAAAAAAACATGTGAGTCGAAGGATATAAATATAAGGGGCCATCAAAAAGCTTGAAGCCGTTGCTGCAGCGTATATGAAACGTAGCACTCCTCCAATGCGGGTATAGAAGCGCCGACGTGTAGGCAAGGAATTAGAGTTGCATTCGCATCTTTCAAACGTTCGCGTGGCAAATGCGGCAACGTGAACGAAGGTGGTGTTATTACCAAACAACAGGACCAACGTGCGTTACTCTTTTCTTTGCTGGCGAAGGACAAACACCGGTAGACATCCGTCGGTGCATCAGGGATGGGTATGGTGCAGTATATCTAGAAAATCACTGTTTTGGAATGGAAACTGTGACAGTGGTACTGCTGCTTCATGATAAAGCACACACCCACATCGCTAATGTCGTAGTGGAGAAGTTATGCTAACTCAAGTGTGAAAACTGCAAGCATCCGTCCTACAATCCTGATCTTTCCCCATGCGACTGTCACGGCGTCAGTACTTTAAGAAAGGCTTTGTAGGGTCGACGATACCTGTAGGACGAGGACGTGCAGCAGGCAGTTAAGGACTTCCTCACGCAACAGGATACGACGTTTTACCAGACGGGTGTCTTCAACGTGGTGGGTCGCTGGTAAAATTGCCTAATTCATTACGGAATCTTGCCTCACTAGCATACCGATTCTGGAAGGTACAGCCTTCGAACGGAAACCATTTGATAACCCCTCATATCAAGACGGTTTTCATGGCCACCTTGTAGATTAACGAATGCTGAAAATGCACGTAGGAACGCTCGTAATTAATTGCGCACACCTGGCAGTAGGGTTGGACACAATCTGTTCCAGGTGGCGGAGGTTAAGCACGGCTTCTGGTTATCAGGCAAGCGGTAAGGGGCGAGAGACACTGAACACGCGATCGTTTTTCCTGTCACCAAGTTACGTGGCATGAGCACGCACGGAACAGAAATTAAACCAGGTTGCGTAACTGTCCACAGGAACACTTATCGTAGGCACAGAGTACGCACATCCGTAACCAGTTTACTGTCTTAGTTATTTTACAGCATTCAGTGTTTTTGATAGTCACAATAAATTTATTGAAATAGGCCATTACTAAAGCGTTTTGTCATGTTTTTGTTCTGCGGACAATTTTAGTTTATGAGTGCATTACGTATAAAGTCGTCAAAAGACAATTCGGAATAACTGGCCAATTAAATTTTATGTTAATTTGTTTGTATCTTTGGTTAAACCAATGTTGCAAAAGTATACATTTTGGTTTGGTGCATAAGCTCGTGGCACTTTTCAATAAGTTTAGTAACACAACAGGTACAAGTAACAAAGACTTTAGTCACCAATAATCAGTTTTCTTCACTACATACAAAAGTCTGCCAGCGCTGGAGTAACTTTCGATTCCACGACGTGGTTTTGAGGCGAAGAACTCGTCGAGCCATGTTCGGAGCGCATTCTCATCTGGAAAGGAAGTGCCTTGAAGACTGGTCGACAGAGAGCAGAAAAGGTGAAAAATCTGGGGATGCAGTGTAGGTGAATATGTTATGTGCGGAATGACTTCCCAACCAAACTTCTGCATAGCGTTTTCTGTCAGTCTGGAAGGATGTGGGCAGGCGTTATTGTGAAGTAGCATCACTTCACTCACTCATCCTGGCCGTTGGTCTTAGATTGTGTCTGTTGTCAATAAATGTGAGCAGTGGTGGTTTTTTGTGGATCAATTCGTAGTACAACACACCGATGCTGTTCCAACAAATGCATAACATTAGCTTTTGTGGATGCGCACAGGTCTCTCTACCGGGAGTTGCTGCTTTGTTTGGGCTCCACCATTCCTTTCTTTTCCTTATGCTACTATGAAGGCACCATTTCTCGTCACCACTAACGATACACGGCAGGAATGGTCGATGTTGTTCACGAGTCAAATGTCGACTGGGCAGCAGACGCGCATGTACGGCCACCCGCCGGTTTTTATTTTGGCTTAGAGCATACAACCGATTTTTTAACCATCCCCGTTATATGCAGATGTTCACCATCTTTCTTAAAACGAGAATACCATTTTCTTGCCGTGCTCTGTCCAATGGCTTTATCCGCATACACGGAAATGTCCCGATTTCTCCATTTGGCACTCGATTTTCTAGCGTTCTCAGCTCCGCTCACTATCTATAATTCACAAAATGACAATATTTAAACTCAACTGCCAACAGTAAGCTACAAAAAGAGGAAATTGAAAAATAAATCCATAGCAACCATAAAACCAACAGGCAAAACGAATAACTGCTACAAACTTATGATTCAAAAGTAACTGTACACACTTTGTGAATGTAATGTGTCATTAAAATACGACTAAAATGTTAAATAAAGTTTTGTCTGAAATTCCTTTATTTTCGAGTTATGATGCATAATGTCATTTGTGGTAGGCATTACGTCACATATGTTGAGAACATCATGTAAATGGTAGACGTAGAGTTCTTTTGAGGTTCCTCAAGAAACTGACTCCTGCTACGGTGACTGCATTTCCACCCTTTTCATCTGTAGATGGTACAGTAACTGACATCTGTAAACTACCCTGAATGTCAGAATTTCTGTCAGTGGTTAGTCGAGGGCCATTCTGCTGATCCACTGTTCGGTCATTGGGTACTGTTTGCAGGTGACAGCCTCTTTAGCCGTCCGCGTATCGTGAACGCTGATAACATACACATGTGGGCGAATCAGCATCCTAGCGGAACTACAGAAAGATGATATCAACACAGCTTTGCAGTGAACATTTGGTGTGCTATAGTGAACAGTCAATTACTCGGACGGCGTGTTGTTCCACAGCACCTGACTGACAGAGAGTATCGACAATTCATGGAAAATGAATGGGTGGTGCTTCATGATGTATCATATACTACACGAACAGACTTACGGCTTATGAACGACGGTGCCACTGCAGATTTCACTCAGGAGCCGACAAGGCTATGGAGGGCCATTTGTTTGGCTCGTTAGATCTGTGGATCTTGACACCCTCGATATCTACCTTTGAGGCTGCCTCAAAGCACTCGTTTATAATGTTGCAACTGAGAATGTTGCACAACTACAGATGCGAAAAGAAAATGGCTGTACAACTGTGAAGAGTGAGATTAATGGCGCCTGCAGTAATGTCATTGGGGGCGGAGGACGAGTTTAGATTTGGGAATGATAGAGAACGGAACCGGCCGTGTTCAGTTCGAATGAATCATACCGGAACTGCCTTATTTTATTTGAGAATATCACGGGGAACCTAAATCTGGACGACGGGAAAGGGATGTCGACACTGATACTCTCGAAACAAAATAAACTGTCTGACCACTGATCTTTATCAGTAGCATGAGAGGGCAGTTTCAAATCACTTAACTCGCGTAAAACAAGAAAGGGATTCTACATCTTTTCTCTGAATTATTGTTGTTGGAGACCAGAATTTTTAATTCTGTCATTTACGGAAAGCAGAAAAAGAGGTACAAAAATTTACCTGAAAGTTGTGGACCACAGGGCATAGATAACAGGGGTGAACGACGGCTGCGGGGACGTATGCGGGCGAATGGATGTACAGCTGTTGAGCAACTGACCACCCAGACAGACCAAGAAACTGCCAAGAGAGTCTACTCTACGATCGCTTAAGAACGTTTCTGCGTGTGGGTATCCGCAGCAGGCAGTTGGTTCATGCATCCATGCTCTGCTGTTTAACGGTGACGAAGACTGGAATTTACACCCCAAAAACCGTAACTGGACTTCCACTGAATGGCGACAGGTAGTTCTTTCAAATGAATTACGTTTTATGCTTCATCGGACAGATGGCCGTTGGCATGTGCTGCATGAAACGTCTGAAGTAGAACTACAAGGGTCGGAAGGCTCCAGACCGAAGGAAGCGTTATGGCCTAGGAAATGCCATCGTAGCATATCGTCGGTGGTCTCCTCAGCCTGAAAGGCACAATGGCTCAACACTTGTATGCATTTATCCATGGGGATAACGTCCACACCCACATGCAGTCCTTTTCTCCTCAGTACGATGCCCTCTGCCAGCAGGACAATGCTACTTGCGCAATGCTCCGAGTGTGTCAACTTAGAAGTATTACCGAAGGCTATGTAGACTCTGACATACCCCTTAAGACCTGATGTGGATACACAAATACGCTCAGATTTTAAGGTGAGAACTTGCCATAAATCTATTAATACCTGTGTTTTTAAAACAACTGATACTGAAAATGTGATGAACGATACCTATTTTAAATAAAATTACAGTGAGAATAAACCCATGATTTATTACAACAGCACACAAAATGAACGAAAACACGAATTTAACATGACAGACTATTAATCAGCACGAGTACGACCTTCAGGGAAGGATAGTGCATTCAAGCTGCACATTCCGTCACTGATATGAATAAACCCTACGAATCTGAATTTGATTACGCAGTGGTCGGCTGTCCGAATTAAAATGAAAGGAACCCCAGTTCGGAAAGGGAAGATGACGGCACTCTGCGTCGGTGTATCGTTATAAAATTACAAACTCCCGCCCAACGAGCCGGCAGGGGTGGCCGAGCGGTTCTAGGCGCTTCAGTCTGGAACCGCGCGACCGCTAAGGTCGCAGGTTCGAATCCTGCCTCGGGCATGGATGTGTGCGATGTCCTTAGGTTAGTTACGTTTAAGTAGTTCTAAGTTCTAGGGGACTGATGACCTCAGATGTTAAGTCCCATAGTGCTCAGAGCCATTTGAGCCACCCAACGAGCTGGTGCTGCACAATAAGTTCACCAATCTCCCGTCGTTACTATGGACGTGAACATCCGGGTCACCGCGAGGTCTGCACCAGCCCGGAATCTGCGGATCGCGCTAAGTCGTCAGCACAACGTCCCAGAATGATCGCCCCCACGGCGATCGATCACGTGATGTCCTCTAGTACGACCGATCCCAGAGCGTTCGCGATCATACGTCCCTGCAACCAAGTCCCCCGTTTGCGCCAGCAAAATGTTATTTACTTATGCCAATGGCCTGAATACACAATGTTAATTAATCTCCCACAAGGAATACATCAAACAGAAGGCCAATCAGGGCACAATTTCCTCTCGAAGTTTAGTGCGGAAATTCGCCTGTGCCGTGAAGAGAAAATGGGCTAATCAGAGCGCTGTGTATACATCTCAGAATTTCCAGCTCAGTAAACGAACGCGGCGGGAACTCCACCATGTCCCGTCCCCATTGCGGAAGGCCTAGAGGCCCGGCCTCTACAATAATTGTGAGTTCTCTCCAGATGTTATCAGATGACGGGCAAGCCCTTAAGACTCAAACCCACCATCTGGGCTCCAGACAGTACCATACACCACAACACCGAAAATCCCGTCCTTCTTTGAACGGCACGAGAGACCGGCAAGCCTCATTCCTGTGTCTACATCGACCGCGTAAGCTAGAGACCTAAGCGTCTGAATGGCGAACGGACTGCACCGTTATTCCCATTGTCGTATGCCCCGGTTGTTCCCCACCTACTGGAGAAACGAACAGCACGTTTCCCACGAATTCCCTCGGCCGATGCAATGTAAATTCAGACATATAGCCCCTGCACTTTTCATCAAATTCAGTACTCAGAATCAAGTATGGTTATCAAAGTTAAATGAAGTGATGAAAATCGTATATCCCGCATAACTCCAATCATGACAAGGAGCAGATAGTGCTAGCTTATTAACAGGTGGAGACAAGCCAAATGGCTTGTAACCTTTCGTAACCTCCCTTTTTCCTGTAAAATTTGAAGCGGTAGTTGAACCACTTAGGTAAGGTGGTGGGGGAACTCGAAGCAAAAATTTCGTAACTACGACCGATCAGAACTGGTTATAGCACCTGTAGAAATATGCTATATGTCCAGCAAGGAATGGTATTAAATATGTTGGGTACATGAAATAAACTCACACCATACTCATTCATGGGAGACCCATGCAACACACGCAATTTAAGGAAAGAGAAACTGGCCGGTTTCTTAGGAAAAATCTGGGCTGCGAAAGCAGACTTAACTGGTAACCTGCCTCGTGATGACTGGGTCCTGTGTGATGTCCTTAGGTTAGTTCCGTTTAAGTAGTTCTAAGTTCTAGGGGACTAATGACCATAGATGTTAAGTCCCATAGCGCTCAGAGCCATTTGAACTATTTGAACTGGTAACCAAGATGACAATATCGGAATAAGAAATGACCACCTGACAGCATATTCACACTAATTGGACCAGAGTCAATATTTACTACAAACGTATCAATTACAACTCTGGCATCATTGGACAGGCTCCTGTTCTTCAAAAATTACTGCTTCCAAATGTAAATAGGAAAGAAAGCCCCAAGTTGAGATGTTTGAAAATGGTCTAAGGTAACTCTTTGTTTGTTGAGAAACGTGACAGAAAGTAATAATCATTGAACAGCAAGATACACAAGATACAAAAATAGTTTAACAGTTTGAAAACATGAGACAGTTCTAGTACTTCTAGAGTGTGGGCCTGTTGTTCGATGATTATATGTGAATGAAGACATTGATACTAAATTGTAACACCATTAATCGGAAATTGGACGCAGAGCAGGCATAAAGTCATATATAAAACTTTACAGGATCCAAAACATAACAAGTACTCATTAAAGACTATAATAGCTATAAATGGGAGCACAGTAATTCGTATTGATATGTGTAACTAACGCATTTAGACATGAAAATATCAATCGCTCTTCTCTAAAGAAGATACACTTACAAATCAAGCACAAGGAATAAACAAAATACATACAAAACACAAATAAATAGCTCGCATATGATTACTTAAACGTTTAGATCTTGGTCATTGCGACCTTTAAATAAACCCTCTACATCTACATTTACACAGTTAATCCGCAAGCTACCGTACGGTGCGTGCCGGAGGTTACCTGTATCACTACTTACCATTTTCCCTCCTGTTCCACTTGCAAATAGAGCGACGGAAAAGCGATTGTCTGTACGCCTCTGTATGAGCCCTAATTTCTCGTATCTTATATTTGCGGTCCTTAGGCGCGACGTATGTTGGCAGCAGTAGAATCGATCGGTAGTCAACTATAAATCTTCTGAGTAGTGTTTCTAAAAAATAACATCCTCTTCCATTCAGGGATTCCCAATTGAGTACCCGTAGCATCTCCGTAACACTTTGTTCGAACCCACCGGTAACTAATTCTACATATATTGACAAAAAGATTTGGTGTGTCGGACATTTAGTGTTTGGGATGTCCTAATATAATTGATAAGCGTTATCTACACTAAAATGAACAAGCATCAGATCAAGAGGAATAGATCACTGATAGTGACTTAATACTAATACATAATTTATAAAATAAGTTCTTTACAGGGTGGTTGCAATGGTTTCTGAAAAAAAAAAACATGTGCACCAAGTGTATAATGTAATCTAGTTCTTTCCTTTCAGAGTGTCACACGAGAGGTGCGCGTCACTGTCACACGTAACGGTACAGCTCATTACACTTTCAGCACGAGGTGGGGGTATTGTAGAGGTTTGTCTATACACAGGACGTGGTGACCCAGTGGAGAGTATGTAGGTGAGCACGACACGGGTATGAGGTCCATCACCTCTATCACTTGCCTTTTCAGGTGCTCTGGACTAGTCAGTGGGAGGTACCTCCTGGAACACTGTTTCCACGGACCATGGTATCAGTGTTTGCCTCCAGTCCTCGAGAGCTTCAGGACAACCATCTGGCTTGTGTTCCCTAGGGCACGTGGAGTCTCGTTCACACAAGACACTGCTGAGGTGTCTGTCCTGAGAGAGAGAGCTGGTGAGGGCTCATGCAAGAGCAAAAATTGGTGGAACCTGTTGCAGTCCACAACTTGTGGACCCTATCTAAACGTATGGGACAGAAAGCAGATTGCTGATTTAGCCGCGACATGCGGGCGATAGCATGGGTGTGGTGTGTTAGAAATGTGGGCGTCTATAACGTCGGAAAGAGCTCAAGGTCACTGACTGGATGGTTTACTCCCCAAGAGAGAAAGGAAGGGTACATTTCCAGAATATGCAAAATATCGGGCATGTTCAGTCCTGACAGCATGCGTCAGGGCAGAAGCATGGATTAGCTGGCTGACTCTCTCTTCATCAGCTGACCAGTGTTAACATGTTTTCTGGCTGATGAGCGCGTCTCCCTGCACAGCCCTCGGACTCTAACAAGGGCCGCCGCCACAGGTAGGATCAGGTAGGAAAACAACCCCTTCCTCTGTCCACCACGCGCCGCTCTGTGTCCAATAGACCCAGTTTAGGGTGGCCACCAGGCACATGGGCGCTGCCTGCCTCCTTACACAGCCCCACCGCAAGTCACCGCCTCGTTTGGACTCCCTTCTCTGGACGTCTTTGCATTTTACTAATGGCGAAAGTCACGAACAAAGTCAAGTTGGACTCATAAAATTGTCTTGACTATGTGCATGTGGTACACAAAAGTACATTATCCATACACAACACTAGGTCCAATTTCACGCTAAATCTCTGCCATGACGCCTATCTAAATTAATATGTGCACATCTTTTCTTTCATCCGACATTCACACAGAGCATGTTAGATTAATAGTGTTATTGTTAAACTGACTACCCCACTACTTACAGTGTTAGTGAAATACATGCAATTCTACTTATTTAACTGAATAGCAGCTCCCCACATAAATGTCATAGAGATAAATAATGTCCGTCAACGAAAGGAAACAAGCTCATGATTCCTCATGCGGTTGGTATCTAGTCACACATTCGACAGTCGATTCTTCCTTCCATCTGTGGGCAAACACCTTTAAGATAAAACTAGTTAAACATACAGACACATAAATGAGCAAGGAACAAAGAATATACATTTTATACTAATTTAAAAATAGAGACATCCACCTTTTGGTGGATACACTCACACTCTTTTGATTTGTAACCTATTTCCATTAATGTGTTCCATTCTGTACTGTGATGGCTGTCATTGCTGACAATCCCTCTTATTTTTCCACATTACGACTTAATCATCTCGTCTCCTGTTCATAAAGCTACTGGGACGAATCTTAGGTAAAACAAGTTCGGAACATTGGTTCAAATGGCTCTGAGCACTATGCGACTTAACTTCTGAGGTCATCAGTCTCCTAGAACTTAGAAGTAATTAAACCTAACT
Source organism: Schistocerca nitens (assembly GCF_023898315.1). Taxonomy (NCBI): domain Eukaryota; kingdom Metazoa; phylum Arthropoda; class Insecta; order Orthoptera; family Acrididae; genus Schistocerca; species Schistocerca nitens. Next base: position 290,169,711 of record NC_064614.1, on the reverse strand, counting down.
AACCTAAGGACATCACGCACATCCATGCTTCGGAACATTATTAATAAGTTTCTGATCTAAGGGTTAGTACCAAAGGTAGACTGTTCCTAACAGTATGTTGATATTGTATTGTTTCTCTCGCTTGCAACAACCCACACTCCATCCTCCCAAATTAGAAACAAAACTCTTTACAATAATCCGTGGTAAGTTCGAACGCTCTCTGACATCGGACGACATCAAAGGAAACAACAAAAGCCACCACTCTCAAGAAGCGGGCCCATGCAATGGTGGAGTGGATTAGTCCTAAAATGCGTCCTTCATCATTCTAAGACTGCATTAATGGCGCCGACCACAGTAACAAAAACCAAATAGGCTTGCACTGCTTAAAGTCTTCTTACCAGCTAGGGACAACAATAACTTCATCATAAATTTAAATCTAAACCAGGAATCAGATGGTTCCTTCTTTGTCACAGGCACCCAACGGCAGTGTTTCGAATTCCTGCGACACCCGTAGTAATTGAAATAAGAACATCGGACAACAAGTCATCCCTCCTCGACTATTCTTTATAACCTGAAACTATTCCTGCCTTACAGACAAGTGTTCCTATGAAATGACACATAAACTCAGGCTCAAAGTTTCCTCATGCAATACGCTATTACGTACGTTCACTCCTTATCTGCCCATAGAATCGCCTAAAGGCCAAACCTCTATCAGGCTCCGCCAATTGAAGCAATACGGGGTGAATGTGAACTTAGAAATCGTTACTGGATCAGAGGCTATATAGATTCCGACACACCGCTTAACACCAAATGTTGATACACTCAACACAGTGGAAGTATGCTATCTGATATTTGGGCCTAACACGAGAACCTAAGGTACGGAATTTCAATAAAATGAATTAATAACTATATTTTAAAAACAGTTGATAATGAATGTGAGATGAAGAAAACTCTATATACTTTAAATTAATTTCAAATCAAAATAAACTGGAGATTTATTACGAAAGTGTGACGTCGTACGCAAGAAAACCAACAGATTGAGAATAAGGACCTGACATGACAGACTATTAATCAGCAAAAGTATGACGTCCAGGGAAGGTTAATGGATTGAAGGTGGACATTCCCTCAGTGATGTGAACAAATCCCAACAATCTGAATTTGAGTATCCATTGGTTGGTTGTCCGATCTAAAATGAAAAGAACCTACCTTCGCAACTGGAATCTATACCTTTGCTGTACCCATATAAAATTATAAATACTCACCCAACGAGCTGGTGCTACACAATATGTTATCAGGTGGCAGCCCAGCCCTTAAGACTGAAACCCGCTAGCCGAGCACCGGACAGTACCGTACGCCACAACACCTAAAATCCCGTCCTTACCTGAATGATATTAGAGTCCAGCAAGCCTCACTCGACTGCACCAACCGCGTAAGAGAGGGACTTAATCCTCTGAGAAGCGAACGGACTCTCCCTTTATCCCCCGTGATATGCGGCTCGTTCTCTGAATACTGGGGAAACGAACTGCAAATTTCCCACGAATTCGCTCTGTCGAATCAAGCGATGTGTGTCATGTGTCCCGCATATCTCTAGCTATGACAAGGAGCAGAAAGTGTTAGCTTTTTAAGTCAAAGAGGGAGACTGACAACTGGTAATCTTCGCGCTCTGGATCCTAGTGCAGTTGGCCACTGCGCTGGAGTCGGCATGGCTTCACATCCCTGTCGATACCTACCAGAACGTCATTTACTCTTTTCCTGCACATCTCAATGCGGTGCACTGCATAAGGTTCAGGCTTCTGACTGGTGGTCACATTGATGTGAGTGAGCAGTGTACAACCTATGAAACAGAATCAGCAAAGGGTAGTTATGACGGTTTCATATCGTTTGCCGAAAGAGTTTTCTTCAAACAACACACCTTTAAGCGCAATTGGGTGACTAAAGGTTAGGAAACATAAATTTATTATCTGTGTCTAACAGAAAGTGTGCATCAACAGTTGTATCTTCAAAGCACATGGTGTTCTTTGAATGAGAAAATCTACTCTAAATATTAGGGAAATTAAGAGAAATATAGTGGGATTTACGGATGGTAACTGGGCTAAATCCATAAGATAAGTGTTGAAGATAGAGTGACGTTGCTGAAAGTGAGTGGAGACAGATACTACTTGTAAGGAAGTGACGCAAACTTGAACTAAGGATAGCTCTACTTGGATGTTACTGATAATATATGACAGGCACAGTAATCGAAATGCACACTGATGGATAGAAAAACAGGGACAGTAAAATAAGACATGTCAAATAGGACCCTGATGGCTTTCGGACTATTTTAACGCCGTAAAATGTAATACTCTCAGTGCATCCTATCTCAAAACCTACAGTTTTACAGGTTCTTCTATTTAGAGAAACAGACTACAATAAGGACTTTCGATGTGGTAATAGCGAAAATGTTCCTATCATGAAATTTTCACTCTGCAGCGGAGTGTGCGCTGACATGAATCATGCCAGATCGAGAATCAAACTCGGGACATTTGCCTTTCGCGGGGAAGTGCTCTACCAACTGAGCTACCCAAGCACGAGGGATCATCTCAGCTTTACTTCCGCCCGTACGTCGTCTCCTACCTTCCAAATTTCACAGAAGCTCTTCTGCGAAACTTGCAGAACTAGAACTCCTGGAAGAGAGGATATTGCGGAGACATGGCTTAGCCACAGCTTGCGGGATGTTCCCAGAGTGAACTTTTCTCTCTGCTAAGCAATGCTTCGGCAATATCCTTTCTTCCTGGAGTGGTAGTACTGCAAGCCTCGCAGGAGAGCTTCTGTTAAGTTCCGAAGGTAGGGGACGAGTTACTGGAGGAAGTACAGTGGTGATGACGAGTCATGAGTCGTGTTTGGCTAGCTCAGCTGGTAGAGCACTTACCCGCGAAAGGCAAAGGTCCCGAGTTCGAATATCGGTCTGGCACACAGTTTTGATGTGCCAGGAAGTTTCAGCGTAAAAGATTCATAGCGATTGAACTCAGAATGGAATCGCGCCTAAAGTAGTGTACAAAATTATTGAATTATTGGCAAATTATTCTACACAGCTAGCGCGACAAAGTTATATGCATTTGTTTTGTTCTAATTGAATGACACCTGAGCCCTTTTAAGACCAGCATCAAGAAGTATCCAGCAACGTCTTTCATAACCTTAGTAGAAATGTTCTAAGAGGAATTATGATAAATCTACATCGTTTTCCAGTTAACACTTTAAGCACAGCGTTCAAAGCAACAGCGCAGAGATTGTGCTACGTGATTGTAGGAGATTGTGATATGAGGTTTTCATATACATATATTTATATATACTAATTTGAAGAAATCATTGACAGTGACAGTAAGTATATCTAAAGTTATTCTAACGTTAATTTGAATTTGTATCACTGCTTTTATGAGTTGTTTCGTAATGGAACCGCTGTGGCAGTATATACGTTTGATATTAACCTGTTAATTTCTGGATGAATTTTTGTTTGGTATTTAGGGCTATAATTTGTGTCCGGCATTAGTTCATGGACGTTCCGAGATGTGAGAAAAATGAGAAATTGCCTCCAAATACATCACATGAAATCACGAGTGACTGAAAACTGTTTGTTCTTTTGTTCGTTGCTTACTGTGATAATAAAGGTTAGTTTCGGGAAAAATATTAATTTTTCCATATTTTTTGTGATTCAGAGTATTAAGAGATATCGTACGATGGAAATTGGGACACATACCCTTTCAGTCTAAAACTTTACATTTAATTTGGCATTATTTTTCCTGGATATAACTGGAACAGCACAACTCTCGACGATAAATTTGCATTCAATATAGTGGCACAGGATAAACGGACAGTATTTTACTCCGAAAAATTTAGTGGACGCAAGTCCGCTCCCTAAACCGAACGCCGACACACGTAATTCAGTTAAACACAATACGGCTTTGATGACGCTATTGGGCGCAACATTCGCGTAAAATCGTGAGGCTGTTTCTAAAAAGCTTTCTCTTGCGTGTGTGCAGGTCTGTGTGCAGCGGGCAAATACAGTACCGTTTATGGTTGCGAAATACGCTAATTCAGAATTACGTGCTATGGTCATCCCAGAGAAGATGTTAATTAATGTTGGTTTATAGAAAGATTAAAGAGCGAAGATGGGTATATTCTGCTATGGTTTCAAAGATAAAAAATGCTCTCGGTTTAGGAAACAGCTCTTAAATTTCACGATAATTGAATGAGCTGTTTCCATGTATGCGTATTTGCTCGTCGATTGTTTCGCGTTTAACATTTTCTAGATTCAATAGTTTCCGCAGCGTACAGTTGGTCATTTTGACATCACTAATATTTCGTCACCTCCACACAAGGTAAAGAAGTTTAGGAATTCAACACGTGGTCACAAGTAAAATATTTCGTACTCTTGACATCTGTTCAGTATGAGAATGTTCATAATGAATGGTAACTCGTAACATCTGATTGCTCCTCTTTTTTTATTAATTTGGTAACTAAGTGTTTATGTAATTAAAAGTCATCTGGATTACTGAATCAATTCATTATCAGTGGACACGTTTTATTGAAGTATGAACTATTTATGTCCGTCTTGATACTGAAATACGATCGCGTAATGGAGATCATGAAGTGGAGTTAGGCCTTCGTCCTTGGTCGTTTAATATTTTTGTTAGTCGTCCGGTGCATCTTTTACGTTGCTAAATATATTGCCCATATTGTACCGGTTATCTAGACTCCTCCTTTCACAGCGGATGAGATATTCATTCTATACACTTTCATCAACCTTTCCGTTAACATGAAATAAAATATTTTCAGTTCAGTTTCACTTCCCCACAACAATGAGAGATCTTCGTGGTACAGTTTAAAACTGAACTTTTCAATTTTGTCTTTTGATCCAAGTCCGCTCTGTACTCAGCACGTTCTAAAAAAATATAAATCTTTCTTCTTGCTCAATAACCTACTTTTGGATTACTGTTTTTGTCCTTAATAGGTTTTCCCAGAGAAAGCCATGACTTTAGTGTTTTGTATTCTTATACATCTGTCATATTTTCTGTAGACTAACTAGTAAGCTAAAATACATTAAGCGAGAGGTACTAGTCGACAAACTTATTTTAATTGTTGCTAACATGCATTCCACTATAACATCTGTGCTTATCTAACTTTTTTTAGCTGAGTGAAAAGTCGCCTTGTACTGCCGTGGCAACAAGGTCATGGTCTTGGTCGAAATACTGTCGTTACTTGCGTGATTCAGTTTTTATTTGCAGGAAAGTAATGTGCGAGAGCCAACACGTGTGTGTATGAGTATAAATGCTTTTCTTTACACAGTAGCTTTCTGATGTTGTGGAGGCTGGCCGTGTGGCATCGCCCGCTCTGCCTGTGAGTGGACATGTGGTCGCTCCTTCAGCAAGGTCCGAGCAGGCACACGGGGCTATAGATAGCACTGGGTGCACCCGACTGCAAATTGTTGCTCATGTCGGCACCAATGACTCCTGCCGTCTGGGTTCAGAGGTCATCCTCAGTTCGTACAGGGGGTTGGCGGAATTGGTGAAGGCGGAAAGCCTCGCTCGCGGGTGGAATCAGAGCTAACTATTTGTAGTTTCGTTCCCAGAACCGATCGCGGTCCTCTGGTTTGGAGCCGAGTGGGAGGCTTAAACCAGAGGCTCAGGCGATTCTGCGGAGATCTGGGGTGCAAATTTCTCGACCTCCGCTATCGGATGGAGAAATGTAGGGTCCCCCTGAATAGGTCAGGCGTGCACTACACGCCGGAGGCGGTTACAAGGGTAGCGGAGTACGTGTGGAGTGCACATGTGGGTTTTGTAGGTTAGAGAATTCCCTCCCTAGGCCCGACAAGACGCCTCCTGAGACGCGGCAAGGTAGGAGTAGGCAAAATGCAACAGGGAATAACAATATTAATGTGCTAATAGTAAACTGCAGGAGCGTCTATAGAAAGGTCCCAGAACTGCTCTCATTAATAAACGGTCACAACGCCCATATAGTACTAGGGAGAGAAAGTTGGCTGAAACCAGACGTAAACAGTAATGAAATCCTAAACTCAGATTGGAATGTATACCGCAGAGACAGGCTGGACAGTGAAGGGGGAGGCGTGTTTATAGCGATAAGAAGAGCAATAGTATCGAAGGAAATTGACGGAGATCCGAAATGTGAAATAATTTGGGTGAAGGTCACGGTTAAAGCAGGCCCAGACATGGTAATTGGATGTCTCTATAGGCCCCCTGGCTCAGCAGCTGTTGTGGCTGAGCACCTGAAGGATAATTTGGAAAATATTTCGAGTAGATTTTCCCACCATGTTATAGTTCTGGGTAGAGATTTTAATTTGCTGGATATAGACTGGGAGGCTCAAACGTTCATAACGGGTGGCAGGGACAAAGAATCCAGTGAAATTTTTTCAAGTGCTTTATCTGAAAACTACCTTGAGCAGTTAAACAGAGAACCGATTCGTGGCGATAACATATTAGACCTTCTAGTGAAAAACAGACCCGAACTATTTGAAACAGTTAATGCAAAACAGGGAATCAGTGATCATAAAGCGGTTACTGCATCGATGATTTCAGCCGTATATAGAAAAATGAAAAAAGTAGGAAGATTTTTCTGTTTAGCAAAAGTGACAAAAGCCAGATTACAGAGTACCTTACGGCTCAACACAAAAGTTTTGTCTCAAGTACAGATAGTGTTGAGGATTAGTGGACAAAGTTCAAAACCATCGTACAATATGCGTTAGATGAGTATGTGCCAAGCAAGATCGTAAGAGATGGAAAAGAGTCACCGTGGTACAACAACCGAGTTAGGAAACTGCTGCGGAAGCAAAGGGAACTTCACAGCAAACATAAACATAGCCAAAGCCTTGCAGACAAACAAAAATTACGCGAAGCGAAATGTAGTGTGATGAGGGCTATGCGAGAGGCATTCAATGAATTCGAAAGTAAAGTTCTATGTACTGACTTGGCAGAAAATCCTAAGAAATTTTGGTATTATGTTAAAGCGGTAGGTGGCTCAAAACAAAATGCCCAGACACTCTGTGACCAAAATGGTACTGAAACAGAGGATGACAGACTAAAGGCCGAAATACTAAATGTCTTTTTCCAAAGCTGTTTCACAGAGGAAGACTGCATTGTAGTTCCTTCTCTAGATTGTGGCACAGATGACAAAATGGTCGATATCGAAATAGACGACAGAGGGACAGAGAAACAATTAAAATCGCTCAAAAGAGGAAAGGCCACTGGACCTGATGGGATACCAGTTCGATTTTACACAGAGTACGCGAAGGAACTTGTCCCCCTTCTTGCAGCGGTGCACCGTAGGTCTCTAGAAGAGCGTAGCGTTCCAAAGGATTGGGAAAGGGCACAGGTCATCCCCGTTTTCAAGAAGGGACGTGAACAGATGTGCAGAACTATAGACCTATATCGCTAACGTCGAACAGTTGTAGAATTTTGGAACACGTATCCTGTTCGAGCATAATGACTTTTCTGGAGACTAGAAATCTACTCTGTAGGAATCAGCATGGGTTTCGAAAAATACCCAGCTCGCGCTATTCGTCCACGAGACTCAGAGAGCCGTAGACACGGCTTCACAGGTAGATACCGTGTTTCTTGACTTCCGCAAGGCGTTTGATACAGTTCCCTATAGTCGTTTAATGAACAAAGTAAGAGCATATGGACTATCAGACCAATTGTGTGATTGGATTGAAGAGTTCCTAGATAACAGAACGCAGCATGTCATTCTCAATGGAGAGAAGTCTTCCGAAGTAAGAGCGATTTCAGGTGTGCCGCTGGGGAGTGTCATAGGACCGTTGCTATTCGCAATATACATAAATGACCTTGTGGATGACATCGGAAGTTCACTGAGGCTTCTTGCAGATGATGCTGTGGTGAATCGAGAGGTTGTAACAATGGAAAATTGTACTGAAATGCAGGAGGATCTGCAGCGAATTGACGCATGGTGCAGGGAATGGCAATTGAATCTCAATGTAGACAAGTGTAACGTGTTGCGAATACATAGAAATAAAGTTCCCTTATCATTTAGCTACAAAATAGCAGGTCAGCAACTGGAAGCAGTTAATTCCATAAATTATCTGGGAGTACGCATTAGGAGTGATTTAAAATGGAATGATCATATGAAGTTCATCGTCGGTAAAGCAGATGCCAGACTGAGATTCGTTGGAAGAATCCTAAGGAAATGCAATCCGAAAACAAAGGAAGTAGGTTACAGTACGCTTGTTCGCCCACTGCTTGAATACTGCTCAACAGTGTGGGATCCGTACGAGATAGGGTTGATAGAAGAGATAGAGAAGATCCAACGGAGAGCAGCGCGCTTCGTTACAGGATCATTTAGTAATCACGAAAGCGTTACGGAGATGACAGATAAACTCCAGTGGAAGACTCGCCGGCCGAAGTGGCCGTGCGGTTAGAGGCGCTGCAGTCTGGAACCGCAAGACCGCTACGGTCGCAGGTTCGAATCCTGCCTCGGGCATGGATGTTTGTGATGTCCTTAGGTTAGTTAGGTTTAACTAGTTCTAAGTTCTACCCCTAGAACCTAACCTGAGCAGTTGAGTCCCATAGTGCTCAGAGCCATTTGAATTTGTGGAAGACTCTCCAGGAGAGACGCTCAGTAGCTCGGTACGGGCTTTTGTTAAAGTTTCGAGAACATACCTTCACCGAAGAGTCAAGCAGTATATTGCTCCCTCCTACGTATATCTTGCGAAGAGACCATGAGGATAAAATCAGAGAGATTAGAGCCCACACAGAAGCATACCGACAATCCTTCTTTCCACGAACAATACGAGACTGGAATAGAAGGGAGAACCGATAGAGGTACTCAGGATACCCTCCGCCACACACCGTCAGGTGGCTTGCGGAGTATGGATGTAGATGTAGATGTAGATTCAGCTTTGCGTATAATACCGCTGGTTAATTAGCGTCATATGGTTTAAATGGAACAATTATGTTATGCAGCGTTATCTGTAACGTTTTTTTCAAAATATTTACGTAAATTATGGACAGGGGCTAGTGTGTAGATTGTTTTTGTTCAACTTAAAATTGTTATCAGAATTTCTGTATTTAAATTATGAACACATTTATTCCGCCTTTCAACAATAATTATAAACATGTACGTGGTGGGATTAATATATTGTGGCCACACTAAAAATAATTTTAACGTATACTCGTAAACGCTGGTCAGGAATATGGTTAAAGTTACGATTCGAATTAGGGACGTGCAGTCAGTGCAGGTATGCAGATAGATAAGAGAGAGCTGTTATTTTTCAGCCTGAGAATGCAGTCAACACTTCTTTGCATGCATTGCATTTGATTGTAGCTATGTGGCAGCAGTGACGGTGTGTGTTATTTACTCTGTTAAATATGTATGTTCTATGATGTATGCGTTAGATACATATAAATTGTACTGAGACGGGTATGGTTGTTGTTGTTGCTAAGGTCTTCAGTCGAAGACTGGTCTGATGTAGCTCTCCATGCTGCTCTATCCTCTTCATCTCCGAGTAACTTAACAGCTGCAGTCTACATTCTTCTGAACCTGATTACTTATTCATTTCTTGGTCTCCCTCAACCATTTTTACCCCCGCCCCCACGCTTCCCTTCTGCGCTACTCTGACGAACTCTTGATGTCTCATTATGGGTCCTACCAACGGCTTTGTTGTCTCTGACAGAATTACAATGTCATCGCGAAACCTCAAGGTTGTTTTTTTTCTCCCTGACTTCAATCCCAACCCCAAATTGTTCTTTTGTTTCCTTTAATGTTTGCTCAGTATACAGATTGAATAACGTCGATGATAGGTTACAGACCTGTCCCACTCCCTCCTCAATCACTGCTTTCCTTCCATGCGCCTCTACTCTTATAACTGCCATCTGGTTACTGTACAAATTGTACTAGCCTTTCGCTTCCTGTTTTTTACCCTTGCCAGCTCTAGAATTTGAAAAAGCATCGTTAAAAGGTTTCTCTAATTCTACAAATGCTATAAACATAGGTTTGCCTTTCCTAGCCTATCGTCTATGAGAAGTCGTAAGGTTAGTATTGCCACGCATGTTCCTTCATTTCTCCGGAATCCAAACTGATTTTACCCGAGTTCTGTTTCAACAAGTTTTTCCATTTTTCTGTAAAAAATTCATGTTAGTGATTTGCAGCCGATAAATATTAAACTGACAGTTTGGTAATTTTCACACCTGTTAGCACCTGCTTCGTTCGGAATTGAAATTATTATATTCCTCTTCAAGTCTGTGACTATTGTACCCGTCTCACACATCTTGCTTACTAGATGGAAGAGTTTTGTCGTGGCTGGCTCTCCAAAGGCTATCAGCAGTTCTAACGGAATGTTTACTACTACCGAGGCCGTGTTTCGACTTACGTCTTTCAGTGCTGTGTCAAATTCTTCATCCAATACCAAATCTTCCATTTTATCTTCATCTACGTCCTCTTCCATCTCCATGATATTGTCCTCTAGTACATCTCCCTTGTATAGACCTTCTAGAGTATATTCCTTCCACCTTTCTGACTTCCCTTCTTTGTTTAGGACTGGTTCTCCATCTGAGCTCTTGATATTCATACAAATGGTTCTCTTTTCTCTAAAGGTCTCTTTAATTTTCCTGCAGAGGACATCTATCTTTACCCTAGTGATATATGCTTCCAAATATTTACATTTGTCCTCTTACCATTCCTGCTTAGCCATTTTGCACTTACTGTCAATCTCATTTTTATGGCACCTGTTTCATTTGCTGTATTTTTATATTTTCTCCTTTCGTCAGTTAAATTCAGTATCTCATCTGTTACACAAAAATGTCTACTTGCCCTCATATTTTTACCTACTTGAGCCACTGCTGCCTTCACTATTTCATCAGTGAAAGCTAACCGTAATTCTTCTACTGTATTCGTTTCCCCTGTTCTTATCAGTCGTTTCCGATTGCTCCCTCTGAATTTCTCTGCTACCTCTGTTTTTTCAGTTCTTTCAAGTCCCATTTCCTTTAATTCCTACCTTTTTACAGTTTCTCCAATTTTAATCCACATTTCATAATCGATATATTATGGTCAGAGTCCACGTCTGTCCCTGGAAATGTCTTACAATTTAAAATCTCGTTCCGAAATCTCTGTCTTACCGTTATATAATCAGTTTGAATCTTTCCAGTGTCTTCAGATCTCTTCCACGAATGCAGCCTTCTTCCATGATTCTTAAACCAAGTGTTAGTTATGATTAAATTACGCTCTGTGCAAAATTCTGCCAAACGGCTTCCTCTTTCATTCCTTTCATACAGTCCACATTCAACTAATAATTTTCCTTCTTTTCCTTTTCCTAGTATCGAATTCCACTCCCACTTGACTATTAAATTTTCGTCTCCCTTAACTATCTGAATAACTTCTTTCATCTCATCATACATTTCTTCAATCTCTTCATTATCTACGAAGATAGTTGGCATATGAACTTGCACTACTGTGGAGGGTAGGGGTTTCGTGTCTGTCTTTCTACTATAAAGAATTCACTATGCTGTTCATATTAGCTTATCCGCGTTCATTTTTTTAATGATTAAATCTGATTCTGCATTACCCCTAGTTGATTTTATATTTTTAACCCTGTATTCACATGACCGAAAGTCCTGTTCCTCCCACCACCTAACTTCATTAACTCCCACTATATCTAACATTAACCTATTGATTTCCTATTTTGAATCTTCTGATCTACCTGCCCGATTAAATGATCTGACATTCCACGCTCCGAGTCGTAGAACGCAAGTTTCAGTTCTCCTGATAACGACATCCTCCTGAATAGTTCCCGCCGGAAGTTCCGAATGGGGACTATTTTACCTCTCGAATATTTTACACCAGAGGATGCCATGATCATAATTTAACCATACAGGAGAGCTGCACGCCCTTGGGAAAAATTACGGCTGTAGTTTCCCCTTGCCTTCAGGCGTTCGCAGTATCAGCAGAACAAGAGATGTTTGGTTGATGTTACAAGGCCAGAGCAGCCAATCATCCCGAGTGTTTCCCTTCAACTACTGAAAAAGCTGCTGAACCTCTTCAGGAACCACATGTTTGTCTGGCCTCTTAACAGATATCTCTCCGTTGTGGTTGCACCTATTGTACAGTGCTACCTGTGTCGCTGAGGGACGCAAGCCTCCCCACCAACAGCAAGATCAAATGGTTCTGAGCACTATGGGACTTAACTGCTTAGGTCATCAGTCCCCTAGAACTTAGAACTACTTAAACCTAACCAACCTAAGGACATCACACACATCCATGCCCGAGGCAGGATCCGAACCTGCGACCGCAGCGATCGCGCGGTTCCAGACTGTAGCGCCTAGAACCGCTCGGCCAAACCGGCCGGCACGGCAAGATCCACGGTCCCTTTTGGTGGTGGTGGTGGTGGTGGGGGGGATAGAGGTGCGGGGACCAGAACGGTTATTGTAAATAATATTTCTGGTACCGGAACCTGAGATATCTCAGAAAATCCAGGATGGCTGCAACGTGTTAGTGAATCACTTTGGTTCTGGTAGTGAAATTGCTGTTGCGAAGTACCTCTTGAATGAAGATCTGCGCCATGTGTGATCTCTTGAATCAGTGCATATGTTAGATGCGTGTGGATGTTACAGAACCAAATTTGTGTCAATTACAATAACGCTATAGCTGATGGACGCTGGCGGAAATTCGTAAATACAATACTAACAATACACTTAAATGGCTTCCCCAGATGTCGCAGATATAGCTACCTGCACAAATAATTATTCAACCTTTCGTAAAAGCAAAATACAAATACTGTTATGCGAATATTAACTTAGCATTCCCAGTTCGTAGTCTTTTCTGCTCATCTACACCTACCTCTACATGGATACCCTGCAAATCACATTAAAGTGCCTCACAGAGGGTTCATCGAACCACCTTCACAATTCTCTGTTACCAAGAAAGGTAAAGTAGTTAAAAAATATTTAGTTTATGTAAATTGTTAGGGCAAAGTATTCAACGTGCATTTTACTGGTGAATATTAGAACCACTGACGACAATGTATGAACATGAGAGAATTTCGTGCGAGAAGTCTTTATAAATTGACTTCCATAAACTGGCTTGAAGAAATGATTCACTTTTTAACCGGTTGGCCAGGTAGTAGCGCAATGGGAGCATGATATTGCTGTTTTTGCCGGAAACAAATGGGCATGATTTGTACTAGCAGAATCCGATCAATTAAAGCAATGCAACAGAAGCGCGTGTAACAATAGGTAAAAAGTCGCTAAAAGTTTAGGGGGGGACAGTGGTGTGGATCACCAGTAATGCGTAAGTTTGCAGAAAGGACATATCTCTTACTAAGTTTTCTCTGTGTAACAGAGGTAGCAGAATTCCTTAACTTCATCTACTTCCTGACCATCAAACCGGATGTTAAGTTTTTCGCTGTTCTCATTTCTGATACTTCTGATTACTTTCGTCTTTCTTCGATTTACTCTTCATCCATATTCTGTACATATTAGATTTTTATTCCACTCAGCAGGTCACGTAATTCTTCACAATCACTCAAGATAGCAGTGTCATCAGCGAATTGTATGATTGATATCCTTTCTCCTTGAATTTTAATCCCGCTTATGAACCTTTCTTTATTTCCTTCATCGCTTCTTCAATGTACTGACTGAACAGTAGGGGCGAAAGACTACATCCTTGTCTTACACACTTTTTCATCCGAGCACTTCGTTCTTCGTCGTCCACTCTCTTCATCCTTGTATATATTGCGTATTACAGTCTCTCCCTGTAGCGTGCCCCTATTTTTCTCAGAATTTCGAACATCTTTCACCATTTTACACTGTCGAACGCTTTTTCAAGGTCGACAAATCCTATGGCTGCGTCTCGATTTCTTTGAACAAGCTCTTGGAACAGTGCTAAGAGAAGCTGGGTGTTCCTTCTGCGATATTGTAGAAATACTTGGCCAGAATGTTAGCATTGTGTACGATTGCTGGCAGCGTTCAGCACGAGAATGTAGCAAGAAGACCGGGCTCCCTACCGCCAAGTGGAACTGACGACAGAGAAGAACTTCGTGTTCGGCGTTTGGCTCCGGAGCACCGTCTCTCATCTGCAGCTGCAACTTAAGCAGCAGTTGGTACCATAGTGACACCACGAACCGTTAAAAATCGGTTACTTCAAGGACAGCTCCGAGCCATTTGCCTTGCAACGTGCTTTCAGCTGACCGCTAACCACCGCTATTTGCCAACTCGGTGCTGACAGGCGACAGATCATTGGTGGGCAGGGTTGAATTTGGTTCTGTTTTCTGATGGAAGCTGGTTCCGCCTCGGTGTCTGTGATGGCCGTGTGTTGTTGAGAAGAAGGCCAGTTACCAGTTGACACTTGAGGGCCTGCAACCAACCTGCCTGCGTGGTAGTCACGCCGGGCCTACACCTGGAGCTATCGACTGGGGTGCGATTTAGTATGACAGCAGGAGCACTCTTGTGGTTGTTCCACACAACCTAAATGTAAATTTGTTCTTCAGTCTGGTAGTTCGACCTGCCGTTCACGAACAGCATTGGTTCAAATGGCTCTAAGCACTAGGGGACTTAACATCTGAGGTCATCAGTACCCTAGACTTAGAACTACTTAGAACCTAACTAAACTAAGGACATCACACACAGCCATGCCCGAGGCAGGATTCGAAACTGCGACCATAGCAGCAGTGTGGTTTCGGACTGAAGCGCCTAGAACCACTCTGCCACAGAGGCCGGCTACGAACAGTATTCCAGGGGGTGTTTTTCACCAGGATAACGCTAGCTTGCATACCGCTGATGTAACCCAACATGCCCTACAGATTGTCCACATGTTGTCTTGGCCTGCTCAATCACCGGATCCATCTCCAATCGAGCACATATGGGACATCATAGACGGCAACTCCACCGTCATTCACAAAAAGCAATAACCATCCCTCTATCGACCGGTCAAGTGCAACAGGCATGGAACTTCTGCCCATATACTGATATCCGACACTTGTACAACACAATGCATGGACGTTTGCGTGCTGCATTCAAAATTCCGGTGCGTACACTGCTTATTGTGAAGCCTAGTGCAGTGCTCGCTCAGGCGACTGTTAACGTTGGGGAGTTATGTAGAAATTTTATGAAAGAGGATTAGGTAGTGATCATGGGTAAAGCTGGGAGTAGTTTATGTAGGGACGGGGAGTTTGATGTAGGTCGCGACCCGGTAAAGAAAGCTATAGAAACTGGCCGCTCTAATGTGCACTTCATCGGCGCCATGGTCGGCCTCAATGCTGCTGTTGGGCGCGTTAACATGGGTGTGGAGAAAGCACTGATGGCGGAGGGCATGGCTCTTATTGCGTTGGTGCCATCTGAAACTACTAATAAATCAGATTTCAATAGGCATGGCCTGCATCTCAATATGTATGGGCAGGAGAGGCTGGCAAAGCCTGTAAGTGACAGTGTAGTTGGCGGTGGTAGGATCCCTCATGGGAAAATTCCTGCAGTAGTTGGTGTTAGAGATACACCATTTTTAGACTGAAGTCGGCCGATAGGTATCCCTACTTAAAGGAATTCCCTCTAACAAAGGAATCACCTTCACATGAGGTCAGGTACCAAAGTAGTGAAGGAATTATCTTGTTTCATCAAAATATAAGAGGAATTAAAGTTGGTGAACTGCTTATAGATGTTGACTCTGTCAGAGCACCACTTAAATAATTTGACAATTAGAGGCTTCCTTTACCAGGGTCCAAACTAGTTGGCTGTATTTCAAGGAGGTTTTCGCGAAATGGGGGAGTGGCCTGTATTCATTTTGAGTGCATCGACCTATCACGGAACTGTACAGACCTGGTATTTGAATGTTGCGCAGGGCAGTTGAATTTAGTGAATCTAAACTTCTAATTGTTGTTATTTATAGGTCCTCTAACTGTGACTTCGAACCATTTGAGCTCAAGCCAGAGAATGTTACTGGTTAACTTTACCGGAAGTACCAAAAATTAATTATATAGGGTGTTACAAAAAGGTACGGCCAAACTTTCAGGAAACATTCCTCACACACAAATAAAGAAAACATGTTATGTGGACATGTGTCCGGAAACGCTTATTTCCCATGCTAGAGCTCATTTTAGTTTCGTCAGTATGTACTGTACTTCCTCGATTCACCACCAGTTGGCCCAATTGAAGGAAGGTAATGTTGACTTCGGTGCTTGTGTTGACATGCGACTCATAGCTCTACAGTACTAGCATCAAGCACATCAGTACGTAGCATCAACAGGTTAGTGTTCATCACGAACGTGGTTTTGCAGTCAGTGCAATGTGTACAAATGCGGAGTTGGCAGATGCCCATTTGATGTATGGATTACCACGGGGCAATAGCCGTGGCGCGGTACGTTTGTATCGAGCCAGATTTCCAGAACGATGGTGTCCCGACAGGAAGATGTTCGAAGCAATTGGTCGGCGTCTTAGGGAGCACGGAACATTCCAGCCTATGACTCGCGACTCCGGAAGACCTAGAACGACGAGGACACCTGCAATGGACGAGGCAATTCTTCGTGCAGTTGACGATAACCCTAATGTCAGCGTCAGAGAAGTTGCTTCTGTACAAGGTAACGTTGACCACGTCACTATATGGTGACTGATACGGGAGAACCAGTTGTTTCCGTACCATGTACAGCGTGTACAGGCACTATCAGCAGCTGATTGGCCTCCACGGGTACACTTGAGCGAATGGTTCATCCAACAATGTGTCAATCCTCATTCCAGTGCAAAAGTTCTCTCCACGGATGAGGCTTCATTCCAACGTGATCAGATTGTAAATTTTCACAATCAACATGTGTGGACTGACGAGAATCCGCACGCAATTGTGCACTCACGTCACCAACACAGATTTTCTGTGAACGTTTGGGCAGGCATTGTTGGTGATGTCTTGATTGGGCCCCATGTTCTTCCACCTACGCTCAATGGAGCACGTTATCATGATTTCATACGGGATACTCTACCTGTGCTGCTAGAACATGTGCCTTTACAAGTACCACACAACATGTGGTTCATACACGATGGAGCTTCTGCACATTTCAGTCGAAGTGTTCGTACGCTTCTCAACAACAGATTCGGTGACCGATGGATTGGTAGAGGCGGACCAATTCCATGGTCTCCACGCTCTCCTGACCTCAACCCTCTTTACTTTAATTTATGGGGGCATTTGAAATCTCTTGTCTACGCAACCCCGGTACCAAATGTAGAGACTCCTCTTGCTTGTATTGTGGACGGCTGTGATACAATACGCCATTCTCCAGGGCTGCATCAGCGCATCAGGGATTCCATGTGACGGAGGGTGGATGCATGTATCCTCGCTAACGGAGGACATTTTGAACATTTCCTGTAACAAAGTGTTTGACGTCACGCTGGTACGTTCTGTTGCTGTGTGTTTCCATTCCATGATTAATGTGATTTGAAGAGAAGTAATAAAATGAGCTCCAACATGGAAAGTAAGCGTTTCCGGACACATGTCCACATAACATATTTTCTTTCTTTGTGTGTGAGGAATGTTTCCTGAAAGTCTGGCCGTATCTTTTTGTAACACGCTGTATATGATGAAAATGTTCAAATGTGTGTGAAATCTTATGGGACGTAATTGCTAAGGTCATCAGTCCATAAGCTTACACACTACTTAACCTAAATTATCCTAAGGACAAACACACCCACCCATGCCCGAGGGAGGACTCTAACCTCCGCCGGGAACAGCCCCACAGTCCGTGACTGCAGCGCCGAGACAGCTCGGCTAATTCCGCGCGTCGTATATGATGACATAAATATTAATTTTGTATGTCACTGTGTAAGAAAATGGTGTTGCATGATCTCTTAGATTCATATGATCTGATACAGACTATGCTTTTCCAGAGAGGGTGCAGGGGAACAGTAGTACAACCATAGATAATAATTTTTTCATTCTTCATTACAAGGCGGGCACTCTGTTAGTAAAAGGGTGAATGGCCTTTCAGAGCATGATATACAAATTTTAACACTAAAGGGTTTTTGTGCTCAAACAAATATTATATGAAATTAGAAACTACGTAGAAAAGCCAGTCCAACGTCAATAGAGAGTTTCTTAAAGCTCGTTAAGGAACCAGAGTGGTAGGATATTTATTGCGCCGACAACGTAGATGACAAATATAACATTTTCCTTCACACATATCTCTTGCTCTTTGGTAGGGAATTTCCATTAGAACGTTCAAAACAGGATACTAGCAGTAAACGGCAGCCTTGGTGACTGACAAGTAGGATAAGCATGTCATGTAGAACAAAGTGGGATTTATATCAGAGTGTTAGAAGTAGCCACAATCGGGCTATAGTAAACCGTTACAAGCAATATTGTAAGGTGCTTAAAAAGTTGTTATGAGGGCAAAGAAGATGTGGTACGCAAAGAGAATAGCTAATTCACAGGATAAAATTAAAATCATGTGGACAGTCGCGAAGAGAGTGTCTGGTCAACAGCATAAGATCGACTATATATAGTCAGTTCATAGTAAAAATGTTTCTGTTACTGATAAGTCAGATATATGTACAGTATTTAACTATCACTTTAGGAGCATGCTGACTAATCAAATAAAAACTTAATTTCCAAAGGGAATCATTTAACTCTCTTGACAAATGCCTTTCCGAGATTGACGTCTGAAATATTCCTCTGTGATACTGACTACGTGGAGATCGAGTCAATAATTAAATCGCTGAATGCTAAAGCCTATCACAGATATGATAGAGTACCTAACCGAACATTAAACTACTGCGCTCCACATGTTAGTTGTAATTTTTCCTTTAGGAACGGTCAGTTTCCTGAACGATTAAAGTACCGGTACTCAATAGTAAAGCCGTTTTACAAGAGCGAGAATGGGACAATGTAGACAATTTTATACCTATTTCTACAACATCATTGTTTGCTGAAGTTACTGAAAAGACTGTGTGTGTAAGGATAATTGATCGTTTTATGTCATATAATTTGGCATCAAATGCACAGTTTGGTTTTAGAAGTGGTTAAAGAACTGCAAATGCTATATTATCTTTTTTCTGTGAAGTACTGGATGGATTATACAAAGGGTTTCGGACGCTAGGCATCCTCTTTGATTTAACTAAGGCGTTTGATGCTGTTGATCACAAAATACATCTTCAAAAGTGGGGCCATTCTGGAATATGGGAAGAAGCTCGCAATTGGTTCACCTCAAAAGGTTTTTCTCCACACTGTTGAGAATGACTGTTGTATAGGGTCTGAGTGGGGGACGGTTAAAGGGGGCATACCCTAAGGATCAGTACTGGGGACATTCCTGTTCGTTATTTATACAAAAGATATACCCCCTAGTATTACAGGTCATTCTAAAATATTTCTGTTTGCTGATGACACTAGTTTGATAGTAAAAGGCTTTTGTGTGTAACGTTGGCTCTGTTTCAAATAGTGTAGTCCAAGACATAAGTTCATGGCTTGTAGAAAAACTAACACTAAATCACAGTAAAACTCAGTTTTTACAGTTTTTGACACACAGTTCAACAAAACCCAATGTTTTAATTTCACAGAATGGGCATATGTTTAGTGAAAGTGAACAGTTCAAATTTCTAGTGTTCAGCTACATACTAAACAATCGTGGAAATGCCACGTTCAGGATCTTGTGCAAAGATTTAATGCTGAAATTTGTACTGTTCGAACAGTATGTGACGTAAGTGATAGTTCGACACGAAAAGTAATCTACTTTTCTTTTTTTCATTCCCTTATGTCGTATGGTATTGTATTTTAGGGTAACTCTTCCCATTCTAAATGATTATTTCTGGCTCAGAAACCGGCGGTTCAGGCGATAAGTGGTGTAAGTTCTTGAACCTCTTGTCGACCTCTGTTCACTAGTCTGGATATTTTGATTTAGCCTCTCAATATATACATTCTTTGCGGTCGTTTCTTATTAACTGTATCAACTTATTCCCAAAAATAAGCAGCTTTCACTCAGTTAATTTTCGGCAGAAATCCAACCTGCATTTGTATCGGACTTTCTTAAATCTTGTGCAGATAGGTGTGCAGTATACTGCTGCATCCATTTTCAGTAAGCTACCACAAGAATGGAATTTCTCAACTCAACATCACCTTTTCTCGAGGCATAACAGCAGTAGAGGGATGACTGAGGTATCGTCAGAATGGTTTTTAACCGGCTTAGAAGCATAATAATTTTTCATTAAATCTTGCTATTTGTGGAAAATTTTAACATAAATTACAGTTTTAATTATATTAGGGAAAACGGCATTATGAATGCCAGCTACACACCAACATTTTACGAACTATTTATGGAACAACGAAATGGATAAAGATTCAGAAAGGGGTCCGGCAAGGCTGCATACTGTCACCGTACTTATTCAATGTGTATGCAGAACATGTCATGAGGAATGCGAGGCTAGATGAAGGAGAAACAGGAATTAAAATAGCTGGAATAAATGTAAACAACCTCAGGTACGCGGATGATACGATCCTGTTGGCAGAAAGTGAAGAAGAATTGAGAACACTCTTACTGAAGGTGAAAGACGAAAGTGAAAAGGCCGGTCTTATGCTGAATGTGAAGAAAACGAAAATTATGACAACTATACCTACCAATTCGTCGGATATAGCAGGAGAAACCATGGAGGTAGTGACCACATTCAGTTATCTCGGTTCCCAGATCTCTGCTGACGGCGACTCTAGTCATGAAATCCGGAGACGCCTGTTGCTCGGTAGACAGGCGATGTCAAACCTTGACAAGGTTATAAGGTCCAGAGATATAACACTAGCAACAAAGATCCGTATTGTGAGGGCTATGGTCTTTCCAGTTGTGATGTATGGATGTGAGACCTGGACCATTAGAAAGGCTGAACGGCGAATAATTGACTCCTTCGAATTGTGGTGTTGGAGGAAACTTCTTAGAGTTCCATGGACTGCAAAGAGAACCAACAGATCAATATTGGAGCAAATTAAACCAGATTTCTCCCTGGAAGGTCTAATGTTAAAACAAAAGCTGACCTACTTTGGACACACAATGCGAAGGCATGCCTCGCTGGAAAAAACATTAATGCTGGGGAATATTGAAGGAACTAGAAAAAGAGGACGTCAGAGGATGGGATGGATCGATGGCATCACAGAAGCAATATGTTCCAACCTGGAAGGTCTACGGGAGAAAGTGCAAGAAAGGAAAAAGTGGCGTGATTTGGTTCATGGGGTCACGAAGAGTCGGAACCGACTAAACGAATAGAGAGAGAGAGAGAGAGGGAGAGAGAGAGAGAGAGAGAGAGACCACAAGAATTCAAAAATATTAGCAGCAATCCACGCGCTTTCAAATCGAAACTGAAGAGTTTCTCATGGGTCACTGCTTCTGTTCAGTTGAGGAGTTCCTTGAAAAATTAACCTGATTCTTATGTTATATTGTTGATTACGTTTACTTAGACTTATGTCTTGACTTTTGGTGGGTTCATAAACATTTTATTTTTATCCGTTATTACTTTTATATTATAATTTATACATTCACACGTTCTGTGACCTTGGAGATGTTCTCCTCAGTTTGGTCTTAAGGGTCAAACGTGTAAAAAAATAAAATAAACCAGCATTTCACATTTTCAATGGCTTACATTAACCTACCATCTTGCAATGTTAATCACTTAAATATGTTACCTGGAGAGATATAATCCCGAAATTTCGTTACACCGCATTAATAATTTTTCTGCGTTCCGATTTTTTTAACGTCAGTGTATATTATTTCTCAAGTCAACATCCCCTTTCTCGAGACATAACAGCAGTAGAGGGATGAATGAGGTATCGTCAGAATGGTTTTTAACCGGCTTAGAAGCATAATAATTTTTCGTTAAATCTTGCTATTTGTGGAAAATTTTAACATAAATTACAGTTTTAATTATATTAGGGAAAACGGCATTATGAATGCCAGCTACACACCAACATTTTACGAAGGTAACTTAATAATCTTAATATTATCTTATTACAAATATCATTTTATTTGTTTCAGGCTCCTTATTAGGTGGATAATTTGTATACAGCATTGTAATAGGTAATAACCATGACCACTGAGGTATCCATTACCTCTCCCCGTCGTGCAAGTTGCCTAATCTCAACGCATATACTTTCCGAAATGTTTGTCATTGTCGGCTTGATTGTGATTGTTACTATGGCTCGATTTTTTACATAAGATAGCAAGTGCAATTAAATTCTCAGATATACTTAGATGTTATTGTGGCGTTAGTGATATACCCGGTAAGAAACGAACACTAAATTCCTACCTATATATTTCGCGGTTATTAACTATTTTGTATTTTATATTCGTATTTCTTATTAAACTTCTCTCCAACAACTCCTAAATGTAAATATTGCTGTTGAATATTAGAAATTACAAGCAATAATGCATTGAAGGCTGTAAACAAGGATGTATAATGAATTCACTATAATTATTTCATGTCGTTCGTTTGATTTTTAAAGATCTATTCTTTTCTTTGCTACAGTAATCCTTACAGCAGTGACTACACTTATTCCAAATACTGTCGTTATTTAAAACTACAAAAGTGCGAAAGTTTTGCACGGGTACCTGGTGAGTTTATATTTATGCAAATCCGAACCTGGAAAACGCCAACAAATACCTTTTATTCCACTAGGAGGGACAATCCGAGAAATTAGAATAAGCCATTTCACGATAAAAGAATTCTATTCTTTTCTTTGCTACAGTAATCCTTACAGCAGTGACTACACTTATTCCAAATACTGTCGTTATTTAAAACTACAAAAGTGTGAAAGTTTTGCACGGGTACCTGGTGAGTTTATATTTATGCAAATCCGAACCTGGAAAACGCCAACAAATACCTTTTATTCCACTAGGAGGGACAATCCGAGAAATTAGAATAAGCCATCTCACGATAAAAGAATAGGAAATTTTTATTCTGTGCATTATACTTATGGGATTATTCAGGTACAGTTTTACCATCCTGCAGGTGTCAAGCATGTAATATCCTATGGGCCAGAATCCCTTAGTTCAGTATTTGCTGAATGAAATAAACGCAGTCAGAACCTAGAGGCATTAAGGGAAGAAAGACACACAGACAACTTTTGGCTCCAAACAATATGTCTCACAGGATGTACGTCACTCGAAGCAAAATGCATACTCCAACAACATCGCAGCAGAATATTAGGATAGAGCTATCAACTAGTGTAAGCAGCTGTCTGACACCTGGGCCATTCGATTACAAGGGTATACTTAATTAACTGCAATGAGTCAATATTTGCCGCAATGAACAAGACTTAATGGGTATTGAAATTAGTAAACTAAATTGTTCATGTCATTTGAGTTTATATTTCCGGCGCAGTGTAAAGTATGTTTAGGCATAATTTCTGTGTAATTTTGTTGATATTTTCTGTGTTGGGTCACAAGCTCTCTTCTACGAATGCAGGAAATGCGAGCTACTGACTCCCAATAATCCGATATCATGAAATTACGTAAAACTATAAACAGCGGAATGCTTTCAAAGAATAAATTGTGCTGACGTCATGCAACACGCGTCATCATTCATATTCTGACATATTTTCATATTTTCTTTTCTGTTATTTCTATGTATGGCTTGTCTCATTCTAGGACATGTACCACCGATATGGACCGTCAATTGAATAAATAAATAATTTGAATGCTACAGCCTGAAAGCATTCTCACGAAGGTCATATAGGGCTGCATATTACTGACCACTCTCTTTCTCCCGTCGTTTGGTTACGTATCAAGGGATTTTTCTGTTTGGCACTGCGATTGCACCATTTATTATTTCCACTTTCATCATCACCTTAGAGAGTTTAAAATGAAGTCCTGCTAAGCACATCCTATCTTCGAGTCTAGAAATTTTCTTAAATGGTTATGTCCCTATACATTTTTAGCTTTCTACGACTTTCATAAATAAACTTCAAAAGAAAGCTGTGGTTATTTCTCAGAAATAATTTAGTTACACTGTCATTATTCAGAAATGTGACAACGTTTGCGGTTGCCAGTTTTGTTCAGACGAGATAATCATTTCTCTTTGACGATCCGATTTATCACAAGAAATCAGACGACACATCAATGATGGATTCTGTAAGCAAAGTACTACAATCCAAGTCTGCTTCCATAGCTTAGAGGTTAGAGCGTCCGTTTAGAGGGTCCGATAAAAGGTTATTGTTCAGTTCACTTCGATGCCCCATGAGTCTTCGAGATCGCCTTCTTGTCTTGATAATTTTATCATATGTGCTTCGAATGGTTATCACATGCGAACAATGTAGTTAAATTTAAGTTTCACTTAGTTTAATTTTATCATCGCTTTTACACATTTAGGAAGATTTCGTTAATTAAAAATTATGGAAGCCTTATAACAGTTGGTTAGCACCTTATGTAGGCTGTCTTTAGCCTAACGTAATAAAATGTAGCACATATATTTGCAATATGGATGATAGTCATTCTGTTTAATTGAAAAATATACAATTCCAAAATGAAAAAAGTTACTAGTTCTATGTTTTTGCACATTATCCCGAACGTGTTATTTGACCAAGAGATCCAGGCAAGTATTTTTTGGGCCCCTGAAGTTGGTTATTTGAATATTTCAGAATGACACATATTAGTTTAGCGAAATTATACTTTTCTGGATTCAGAGAAATGGGGGCTAGGAAACAGTGACACTGAATTTCGGGAAGAATAGCATTTATAGATTCGAATATTTAAAAATATTACAAAAAGAGGAGTTTGAGCGTATTTAAGCCAGATATGTTAATCGTAAAACCAAAAACTATTAACAGGTTCGAATTTTCTAGTGCACTTTGGTTACGGATGTTGTAGATACTGGAAATATCTTTAAACTAGATATGTCTACTTAATTTATCTCGGTAGCATCAGTTGCAGGAAAACTACGTGAATAACGAATTTTAAATCCCAAAAGTAAGGTCTCCTATTTTTTATAAGTGCATAGACCTATTTATTTCTACAGTGGTTTACATCAGTTTACAGCCTGAACATTTAGCTATTTTTCGACGTAATAACCATTTCTGTCGATGCATTTTTGTAGACGCTGTGGCAGTTTTTGTATTCCATCATGCTGTTCAGAAACTTATGAACCTCTTCTTTCATCTCGTCGTCGGAGCTGAATCGCTTTCCGGCCAAATGTTCTTTTAACCTAGGGAACAGATGATAGTCACTTGGCGCCAAGTCAGGACTATAGGGTGGGTAGGTCATTATGTTCCACTGAAACTGTTGCAGAAGAGCAGCGGTTTGCCGAGCGATGTGCGGGCGAGCGTTGTCATGGAGAATGTGCACACCCTTGCTCAACATTCCTCTTCTCTGATTCTCAATTGCCCATCTGAATTTTTTCAGAGTCTCACAGTACCTGCCAACGTTAATTGTGGTCCCAGCGACTAAGCTCAGAC
Source organism: Schistocerca nitens (assembly GCF_023898315.1). Classification (NCBI taxonomy): domain Eukaryota; kingdom Metazoa; phylum Arthropoda; class Insecta; order Orthoptera; family Acrididae; genus Schistocerca; species Schistocerca nitens. The sequence continues at coordinate 290,144,346 of NC_064614.1, read as the reverse complement.
GACGAGGTGAAAGAAGAGCCATGGCGGCGAGCTGGTATGACGTGGCCATACAAAAGCTGCCACAGCGTCTACAAAAATGCATCGACAGAAATGGTTATTATATCGAAAAATAGCTCAATGTTCAAGCTGTAAACTGATGTAAACTATTGTAGAAATAGACAGGTCTATGTACTTACTTTTGGGATTACCCTCGTAGTAACATCACAGATAAGAATTCGTAAGGAACGATCGACAAGTTTGCGTTCGAAGCCGTACAGTCAGGAATCGGTATGCCAGTCAGGCAAAATTGCTCTGACCTCTGAGGCTATCATCCCACCGATGCACCAAATTGAAGGTACCCTTTTGGTAAAACCCCGTGTCCTGCTGCGTGAAGAAGTCCATAACTGTCTGCTGAACCTCTTCTTCCGGCAGGAATCTTCGGTCCTTAAACGCCTTTGTTAGGGGACCAAAAGCGTGATAATCATATGGAGAGAGATCAGGACTATAGGACGGGTGCTTGAGTGTGTCCCACTTGATTTGGCGTAAGCTTATGTATTACGACAATTGCGACATCGGAACGTGCGTTATCATAAAGCAGTGGCACCCCTTGTTGTACGGCACTCGGTGCACCATTGCTCAACTATGTTTCCGACGGACATCCTCCTCCATAGACATTCTTCTTTCTCCGATGGATGTGTATCGGTGATTCGCCTTTGGTACCCAAGAACGGTAATTTGGTGCTGTTTGGACGCACTGGTAATAACCTCGCCATAGTTCACGTTCCCGTGTTTAGCAGTCGTGTCTTTCCGACGTGCGTGCGGTACACTAACACCTTGCCTACATGTGGATGCTTATACATCCTGGTCGGACTCGCGCTACCTTTCATGTACGCTGCAGTAATGCCCCCAGATGGAAACTTTACTGCTACGATTGTTTCCCAAGTGTAAGGACTGGAAGGTGTTTCGTTAAGCCTCTAAGGCCAGTTGAGGAGGTATCAGAGTAAAAATAGCTCCTACTATGTTAGAAAACCGGTAGGGGCCGGCAAAGCGTTGTGTTGATCCGTGCAGCACCCCCCCCCCCCCCGCCCCCTTGAACCCTCCTCCATAAATTGTCAAATGACTTCGCAAAAATTGACATAACGTCCTCGTAGAAAATCTGCCATCACTGGTTGTAAAAAAGACATTTTAATGTCAGTCTTGATTGTGTTCGTAATTTTAAAAAATGAATGCAACCGTTACGGACGGAAAAATATCTGTCATAAACAGATATCATAAGGCAGCGGATATCACGGCTGTCGGTCAGCAATGGATGGTCATGCGTCACTGGAAGCCAGTAGGTATTCAGCATATGTGAAACAAATTGAACGCCTTTGATTTATGATTCTGCTACACAGTTGATCCTGATTGGTTGCATAAATCCAGGCGAAAAAGAGTATTCTTCCTGCAGCGTGACATTCGGTGCGTTTGGTAAGGTACAGAAGATAATGTTTGTTCTGAGGTACCGCGAAATAAAACGACCAAGTTAACCATGGTACTGACATAGTGCTCGGAAGGCGTTAGTCACGCCTATTTTTTCTCAAATCATTTCATGTAAACGTTGGATTGTTCCTTCGAAACGCCACCGCAGCCTACTTTTCGTATTTCAAAGTACTTGTTATTTAGGGCTACATAAGAAATAACCTCAAAGTTGATAAACTAAAGAATAATAATTTTCCCTTATTCTATCTCCTTCCTGATGTAAGAGGTTACGCTTTTATTCACAGTTGTATATTTAATATCTGTGTGTATACTGATTTATTTAATTTGAGCCTTGTGTTCACACAGTTTGAGAAGCCTATGGGTAAGTGAAACAAAATGGCGTTAGCGAAGCTTTTAAAAGTAATATTAGTTGACTATCGGTGTAATTTTTTGTGTATTACGTTTTTCTCATTTTTTATAAATTTTTTGCATTGACCTGCACCCGTGTTGTAACACCGTTCAGGTGTCAGGTGTTCTCCGACTGGAAAAATATGAGTTTTTTCAGGTGTGCTCTTTCTTTCTTTAAGTAGAATTTTTGCTAGGCAGTGAAAACGTATTTTACATTAAGCAATGTCTGGTTTACAGAGGTGTAAATCCAAATATCATCGAAACCAATTTATTCCTCACATCATACGAATTCCAGTTGGTTTTTTAGTAAGTTTGGGCACGTTATGCGTACCTTTAGTAACATATTAGCAAATTATTCGGCTCTATTGAAATATAATGGACTTTCGTTTTACATTTATATTTCCCGCGTCTGCTGAAATGATACAGAGGACTGCATCACAAAACAACAGAGATCGGCAACACTTGCTCACAACAGCCAAAACGAATGTTTCGTCTCTGCGTATGAATAGATTATATGGATAATCGGCTTTTACGTAAAACCTATACTTTTATTCCGCTCCAATAACAACTCCGAAAAAAATCATACGGAATGGCAACCGACGACTTCTGATACTAGGAATCACCCCCATTGCTCCAACGGCCAATCAAAGAGAGCTGAGCAGCAGAGTTTCAAGGAACCATCTTGACCCTTGGCTGGGAAAATGCACCAAAATGAGAAATGATGAATGGAAAGGGAATGCAAAAGTTGGTGAAACTACTATTTTAAAGACACATAATGTGTATCGACAGGACATGTTGGCTGTACATGAAAAAGTATCATGTATGTCTTTATATTGGAAAAATGTTCTGGACTAGACCCTTATTCTTATCTCCTTGAGGGGACTGTCAAGTGGAAGATAACCACGAGAAATGCTGTGACTGATTAACGAACGATTAGGTAAAGGAACGTGGAATATGGTTGGGAAGTTAGAGATCTGAAAAAAAGAGCAAAAGCTCAAGTCCAGTGTAGTGGGGGTAAGTGAAAGGAAACGCAAAAGAGATCAGATAGGTTAGTATCAATAACAGCAAGAAATGACATAAAGGAGAAGAATTCTTATGAACAGGAAAATAGTAAATGACTGAGCTCCTGTTACTAGTTCAGTGACATTTGTTTGTTATCAGCAAACAGACACCAACAACAATATAAAGTGCAGAAGAGGGCACTTCAAGAGATTGAGAGAATACGCGTTACTACGAAACGGAGAGGTTGTCACTAGGGAAGAAGTCGTGGCGGATCACATAAAAGTAGCCAGAAAACCGTTTTTGTGGAGTCATCACGAGCCCTCTTGCCTTACTGTCCCGTTATGCTTATTTGGTACCAAACTAACAAAAGCAAACCACGTCTACTTACTATCCTCGTCTTAATTAATTTTCAATTACGATTTTACAGCATAATTATTCTAAGAAATTATGAGGCATTAATTTTCTTCTTTCACGTTCCTGTTTGACTTTGAAGCTCTTTCCCCTAGGCTCATCAGTTAAATATTTTAGCAGTGCTGACAACTAGAAATTATCAACTTTGTAAAATATACTATTTTAGGGAATTTTGTTGTACGTAGTACTCATAATACATTCTTAGAAAGTAACATTATATTTCCTTTTTGTGACACATGTAAAACAATGCAAGGCATTCGCTAACTACAGCAATCATAATCATAAATTTGCTATGTAACGTAAGAGTCTCTTTTCTTGATTTCACAACATATTTAATAATTCAAGCATCTCCAGTAACGATAAGTCGTTCAGAGGCTTCATTGTAATAGATTAAACATGCATCCTTAAGCATTTTCCTCTACGTCCTTCTTCTTTTCTTTAGTGTTTATCCCCTGCAATAACCGCTCACCTGTACTCAAATTGTGTAAAGACTGGTTTACTTAACCTTGCTGCCAGACGGCCTACCTATTGCCGCAGCTGTGAGCTACCTAAGGGAGTGAAGTCGTGAACGCTACTGTCTGGAATTGTGTAAACTGTTCTGTGTGTGATATTATTGTAACTTTTGAATATAACTGACAAAAAAAATCGTAACACCGAAAAGAAGTGGAGCGACATAAACGAATAAGCGAGTTTCTACATCAGACAGAAGAGTGACGCTGATGGCGCCACTATGAGGTTGCAGATCAAGTCGCCTCTAAATGTGCGCTGTAGCAGTCGTGAGCGTTCGTTACCTTTGAGATTGAACGTGGTGAGTTGATGTTAGTCAATAAAGTCTTTTAGGAGAGAAAGATTCCATTATTAGCACTTCACTGAGTCTTAACGAGGTAATTAATGGGACCGCGAAAAGCTGGGCGTTCATTCCGCGATACGGCAGAAAGGTCTGGCGGAATGCGGCCCCTGAACATGAACGAGGGTTGCCCAGAAAGTAGTGAACGGCATTTTTTTCTCAGCCGAAAACAATGCTACAGAAAATGGTTCACATGTCTCTGAGCACTATGGGACTTATCATCTGAGGTCATCAGTCCCCTAGAACTTAGAACTACTTAAATCTAACTAACCTAAGGACATCACACACATCCATGCCTGAGAGGATTCGAACCTGCGACCGTAGCGGTCGCGCGGTTCCAGACTGAAGGAGCCTAGAACCACTCGGCCACAACGGCTGGCAACAATGCTACAAATGCGAAACGTTACGTATGTATCATTTGAAGTCTGCTGAGTGAGCGTTCCAAGTTTCTGTCACTTCTGACAGGTAGCGAAACTGCAGGACAATTTAAAAGTTGCGTCTGTAGGAGATGTACATTATAAACAAAGTGCCGTCATTGAATTTCTCAAAGCACAAAAAGACACTGTGGGGAATATTCACAAACGATTGTGCAGCGTGTATGGAACATCTGCTGTCTACAGAAGTACAGTTAGTCGCTGGGCTCGGCGGGTGAGGTCATCAGAAGGCGGTTCGACGGAGCTCCACGATTTTCAGCTGTCGGCGAGACCATCCACAACTGTCTCACCTTACATGTTGCAGGGAGCAGATGTCATTTGCGAGGACAGACGCATTACGACTCGGCAGTTGGCGCTGCATCTGTCGATGAGCAAAGGAAGTGTGGATGCCATTATCGCACTCTTGGGTATTCGAAGGTGTGTGCAAGATGAGTCCCGCGGTGTCTAACGGTGGATCACAAATCGCACAGAAAAACCATTTCTCTTGATGTGTTGCAACGTTTTGAAGGTGAGAGGAGGTCTTCTAGTCCCTGATTGTGACAGGTGATGAAGCCCTTGGCCGTTGGCCCATGGAGGCCAGCCGATGGATTGACGCCATTCCCACTTCCCACAGAAGAAACAATTCAAAGCAACTGCTTCCGCCGGTAAGGTTGTAATCAAGCTGTTTTGGGACTGTGAAGGCGTGATTCTCATTGATGTGATGCCTAGAGGCGTTACCGTTAATTCAGAAAGATATGTAAACACATTAACTAAAGTCAAGACTCTCTTCCGGTGACTTCGGCGTCAGAGCAACACACGAGATGTTTTGCTGCAACACGATATTACTCGGCCCCACACAAGTCTGAGGACTGCTAAACGCATCGCAAAGCAGGGTTGGGCGTTGTTGCGCCATCCACCTTAGAGCCAAGACCTAGCCCCCTCGGACTTCCACACGTTTGGGCCATCAAAGGATGCCATGCGTGGAAGACATTTTGAGGAAGATGAGGAGGTGATTCACACAGTGAAGTACTGGCTCCGCCAGCAAGACAAGGATTGGTACTGACTGGGCATACACACCCTTATTTCGCGCTGGAGGAAGGCCATTGAACAGGATGGAGATTACGTGCAAAAATGCGGTATGTAGATAAAACAGCATTCTTTTGTGTGTGTAATTCTCATTATGTTCAATAAAGAATTGTTGAAGAAAAAAACGCTGTGCGTTACTTTCTGGGCAACCCTCGAATAATGAAATAATAAGCAACCAGTTGCAGGAAAGATATTTAATTTCTATACTGGTTTCAGGCATCTCGTGCATTTCTTCATAAGGTTTTTCTATCGCATTTCTTGCGAGTGTCAACAATAAAGTGCTTACAGCAAAATGTCATGGTCCAAAAAAATATGCAGTAGCAATAACCAATACAATACTGAATCCTTTAACTCAATAAGAGCTCATCGATGCCTACATGTAATTCATAGTGTCTGCATAAAACTGTACATGACTGCTGGCAGTGGTTGTCACCAGAATGTACGGTCACAAGAAGACCTTGCTCCGAAAGACCACATGGCACTACAAATTGGAAATACCATGATGTTCCGTGTATGGCTCTGGCGCATCGTACTGCAACTGCAGCACCAATCTGAGCATCTGTTGGCATCATAGTGACACAACGAACTGCTAAAAATTTGTTACTTCAATGACAGCTTCGAGCCTGAATCCCTGTAGCGTACATTCCACTGACCCCAAACCAACGCCGTTTGTGACTTCAGTGGTGTAAAGCGACAACTCATTAAAGGGCAGATAGGAGGTCTATTGCGTTTTCTGATGAAAGCTAGTTCGTATCGATGTCAATGATGACCGTGTGCTCGGTAGAAGGAGGCCAGTTGAGTATTTCCAACCAGTCGGTCTGTATGCTGGACACATTGGGCCTACACTTAGAGTTGTGGTCGGGGGTGCGATTTCGTACGACAGCAGGAGCACTCGCATGGTTACCCACACACACTCACTACAAATCTGTACCTCAGTCTGGTGATTCGCTCTTGCTGTCATTTATAAACGGCATTCCAGCACAAAGCTAGTCCGCATACTGCTCTTGTAGCCCAGCGTGCTGTGAAGAGTTACGACATTTCGCCTTGTCCTGTTCGATCATCAGATCTCTCTTCAATCGAACAAATATGAGACACTATCGGACGAAAACTCCAGCGTCATCCACAAGCGGCATTAACAGTCCCTGTATTGACCGACCATATGCGACAGTCATGGAACTTCGTCCCACAAACTGAAGCGCCTGCGTTCAACAGTCTGGCTGTTACACCAGTTATTAATGTGCCAGCATTTCATATCTACGATGGCTTATGTCACGCGTACATTGACCTGTGATCTTGCAATGTTAAGCACTTAAATATTTTATCCAGACAAATGTATTCCCAAAATTTCATTACCTTGCATTAGTTATTTCCTGGAATTGCGTTTTTTCCGTTGGTGTAGGTTTCTTTTTTTTTATTTTTAAGGTGGAACTTGGGGAACAGCCCAACATTTGCCTAGACGAGCGTAGGAAACCGCCTATAAAAGACACCCAGACTGGCGGTACACAAGCCCCCTTTGTTAATCCGTTGCACGGATTCGATCCGGCTCTGTCGCCTCTTCCCGTCTCGTAAACTAGCGCATTGCGCGATATCCTTTATAGGCATGTTTCTTCTATTTTTATTTCCCTGCGTCACTAGGAAGTTTAAATGAATAACTTCCTACAAGAGCAGCGCGCCCTCAGCCAGCAACGCGGTATGTGGCAGTTACTCTCAGCTGTAGTATGTTAAGTACTACCGGACTGTACAAAAAAGACGCATTTGAAAACTGATACGTTTAGAATAAATAAACCAGCTTAATCCATATGAGAAGAGTGCTGGGAACTCTATAACAGCAACATGTGATTAAGAATGCAGAGAGATGGCGCATACGTACATCTAACAGTAGGCCTCTCGTATTACTTGACAAGCGTTACGCCAATCTTACACGATGGAAGTCAAAACGAGGAAGGAAAATCGACAATGTTTCGTCAGTGTTGAAGAGCGCCACATCAATATGTAGGTTTATTCGAGGAACCACGAAAATTTTCTGGAAAAAGATTTCGCATTACAGGACATTTTGTCTCGTACAGGGGTCGCTGTCATGACAATGATGCACACTTCGAACCAATTGATAGAAGAATGTCGTATGCAGTGACAAGATGGCACAAGAGAATCTCACCATTAGATGACCGCCATATTGTCCACAAGGCCGCGATGACCAATATAACTAAGTACATAGCGTTGGCTTCACATTGGAGAGTATGAGTTACGACACCTTCTGCTGCGATCTTCGACTCAACAATCAACCCGAATTACACTTTGTCAGTTACCAGCAACCATAAATGTGTGAGGCTGGAGTGGATGCGTAAATGGCGCCGCTTTCGTGCTGACTGGGAAAGCGTAGCGTTTTCCAACGAGTTCCGGTTCAATCTGTGCTCCGCGAAGACAAGATAAGAAAAATTAGGGCTTATAGGGAGTCATGTAGATAGCCGTTTTTCCCTCGCTCCGTTTGCGAGTCGAACAGGAAAGATCCTCTGCCACACACCGTATGGTGGTTAGCGGAGTATGTGTGTAGATGTAGATCTACTTATTGATACATCAAATCACAACCAGTCTCATAAAGTACATTTTGGAGACAGGTGCGAGAAACACGCATTACCTTCCCGGACACGGTTCTATCCGAGAGGGTTCCTGCCTCCTTGCTCCCACCTATTATGAAGTGCCAAGTGTTTACTTGTGTCGTGTGAATGCTTGCGAGCGGTGCTAATCGTGACTATGCAGTTAAGCGTTGTGTTTATGGAAGAGACTTTCCATATCAATAAACAACTCGACACGAAGTGCTGCAACATGACCTCTGGCAGAAATTTCATTCCTTAAAGTATTGATAACATAATACTCTGTAACGAATGACCACGATACACTTACATACTTGTCGAAAGAATGTAATAAAAATGTTCAAATGTTTCTGAATTCCTAAGGGACCAACCTGCTGAGGTCATCGGTCCCTAAACTTATGCGCTACTTGAACTAACTTAAACTAACTTACGATATGGACAACACAGACACCCATGCTGGAGGGAGGACTCGAATCTCCAGCGGGAGGGAAGCATATAGGACAGTCCACTTTTAAGAGGATTGTCTTGAGTTTTTTTTTTTTTTTTTTTTTTTTTTTTTTTACAGAATGGAGGTTTGTGAAGACACTTACGTGAGCAATGACGTAAGAAAACCATATCTATAGTAATAAACAGTACCGGCATGTGCTGGCTTAACAACAACTAAACTCCATTATACATCCTTTCGGTTTTTCCACAGTCCACTGAGAAAGAAGAGAATCCATTCCTTATAGGTGGTTCTACAGAAGGATATTGAAAGAAGAATGAGTAAATTTTTCGCAGACTCGGTGATGGAAGAAATATATATAAAATACGGACAAGTAGAAGGGAAAAAACACATGTTGAAACATCATGTTCCATTTTAGCGAGTTTTAACAGGTTCTTTGACTTTTTAATTTTCTGATGATGGAAGCTTGACTTCCGAAACGCCTCAATATTAGTGTTTTACACTATATATATGTGGTTGAGCCGATATATTTTTTAACATTTTAACATCAGAAAGTAACATCCATGGTACTAGAAGAGCTGTGGAGGGTAAAACAATAGGGAGAAGCAGAGATAATTGAGGAAGTAAGGGGTAAGGGAGCATGTGCCATTCTGAAGAGGTTGGCACAAGAGAGGACTTCGTCGCGACGCACGTCCAACCAATCAGGAGACTGATGATACAAAAGTAAAATCCCTTCCCTTCTTGGAAGATCCTGTATTCCTGACAACGCACTTTAATCCACTCAGTTCACGGAGGTTCCAAGCCCTACTGAAGTGTTGAACAGACACAAAAGGTTGCCTGCTTGGATACGAATAACAAAAGCAAAGCGACGTTTCTTGGACTATCTTTCTTTGACTGCTACAAAATTCCAGGCGTACCGGTGAGTTTGTGTATGAAATAGCTGGATTAATACGGTTTTGCTTAGTACGTTGGAGGAAGAAGTAATAAGGACGAATTTTTTTCTTGATACGTTAAGAGATTCAGTGACTTAGGCGAGACTCCTTTGTACACTGTAAGTGCAGACAGTTTCACAGAGCAACTGAAGCTACAAGACTATTAATACGGTGTGTAGGAGTAGCGAAACAGTCACTTAACTTATACCCAGTTATGCCACTGATTCTGATTAGCTGTAATACTAATCACTGTTTCGTACATGTTAAGTTGGTGCATTAGTTCGTAAGGTTTTTGTTTTGCATAATTGGTTTATTGAACGATTGTCATTTTATTTGTAGTTCCCTTTTACTATTTGAATGTACATCTTGTCATTTTGTCATTTGCAGGTAGTGACTGGAGCTGTGGACGCTAGAAAATGAAGTGCCAGTTAGAGATATCGGAACGTTTCCGACGTATTCTTGTGTTTTTGAGTTCAATACAAGGGTGATAGGAGAAAAAGTAGTCAGAAGTACTTATACCTTGTGTGAGAATAATGTCACTGGACAGACCACGGAAATAAAATGGTCGTTTTAAGGAAGATCGTTTTGACATTAGTAAATATCCACGTTCAGGAAGCCCCTCGGTGTTTGATGAAGATCATTTTAACGAGTAAGTCGACATGATCCACCTTATTGCACTCCAGAACTGGCAAATGTGATGAACTGTGATCATTCCACTATTGTGCGACATTTTTTTGCAATGGGGAAGCTTAAAAAATTGGGTGTATGGACACTGCATGCTCTAAGTAAATATCACAAAAATCAGCGGGTGGCAACAAGTCCATCTGTACTTGTTCGTTATCAGTTTCCTTGTGAACAACACCGGCAGTTGCTATCCTGTATCTTTACTGGTGACAAGTGGTGTGCCGCGCGGGATTAGCCGAGCGGTCTCGGCGCTGCAATCATGGACTGTGCGGCTGGTCCCGGCGGAGGTTCGAGTCCTCCCTCGGGCATGGGTGTGTGTCTTTGTCCTTAGGATAATTTAGGTTAAGTAACGTGTAAGCTTAAGGACTGCTGACATTAGCAGTTAGGTCTCATAAGATTTCATACACATTTGAACATATTTTTTTGACAAGTGGTGTGTTTTTGCTAACATAAGGAAAATGAAGGAAAAGCTGAGCTCAAACAGAGTAGCAACTCCCCGCGCCTCCAAAGAAGATAATATTGTTAATTCTGTAAAACAGCGACGGTGAGGTGTGCTACGAGCTACAGAGGCGTCTTGCAGGGACAATTCAAGAACAATAACCAGGAAGTCTGCCTGAAGTGATGCTACTCCGCGAAACACACCCCCGCATTCTGCTCGACTGACCAAAAACACTATAATAGCGTTGGCTGAAGTCACACCACATCCACCTTAGTCACCTGATTTCGTTCCCTCCGTTCTCACCTTTTCTGCTCCCTTCCGAACAACCTTCAAGGAACTTCCTTTCTGGATGAAAATACACTCTAACATATCTCGACGAGATCTAGCCCCAAAACCGCATGATTTCTAGTCACGGAATTGGAAAATTACCTCAGCGTTGGCAGACTGTTGTAAATACTGAAATATATATTGCTGATGGCTAAAGTCTTGTTAGGGGTATCTGTAGTGTTAGTTAAACTTTTGGGAATATGCTCCGAATTTAAGCACAAACCCATCATTCAGCTTACTTATACTAAAGTGCTGAGATTTAGGATCGCCACATTTGAGATGTGTAGTATTTCTTCGCACCTGGTGAACTTCCCGATAGGTATGGCAACGGACAAGCTTTTCTACTCTGTTACGGTATTATCTGATGCAGTGAATGTTCTAGAGACTATTTTTCTCTATCTCCTCTTCACGAACATGGGTTACAGATTTACTATAAATTGGAAAGCCTAAAATAATGGTATGGTATCAACAATGTGACAGTCGAGCGTACGGACATCTGTTCTTCCAACCAGTCCAGGAAGAGCACTTGGCCTTTAACTGTTGTCATGAGTGACAACTGTACTCTATATTGACCTGTTGGAGTGACGTAATATTGTTTTGACACGTCTATGAACTATAAAATGAAATAAATTTGGTAGTGTTTGGGTATGAAACTTAACTTTCAGTTTATTTCTTGCTTATTTTACAATGGTTGCTGGAAGACACTCATCATAAAATCGTTTATTTCAATGCAACCATCTACTGTAAAAAGTAGCTATCAAAATGTGTACTTTTACAAGGATTTCAGTATGAAGCCATTCCACAACTTGACAGTAATCGTCAGACTTTCCCCGAAGAACAGCTGCACCAAGAACACTGCCATTGACGTCCATTAGGTGTTAGCCCTCAGTAAAGGCCCTTGATTTCTAATGTCGCTGGAAGAGGGATTTGCCGAGATGCGCAGACATACATCCGTGGCATGATTATGTTCTAGTGTAGGAAGAAAATAATTTCCTACCATACATTGTGCAATCCGTAAAGAGTATGTTTACATACCTGCTTGTGCGCTCGATCAATTTCTTATAGATGTCCTCCCTTATCCATTCCACAACATATTTAGCTACCTACCGATAAAGTTGAATATTAAAGGTTGCATTGCTTATTTTAATTGTACTTTGAACAGAATTATAAGTTCATCAGAAAATTTCAGTTACTCTCTTGGCATCACAGAAGCTGCAATCTTACACAAGTAATACCTGTTCTTAATTTATTCCTGCTTTATACTACATTACATTGGCTAACAGCTAAAAATTTACAAGCAATGATTCTATGTCTTTCTTGACAGTAAAAACATGATGTATAGAAGAATGCCCTCACATTATCCCCAAAACATAGGGCTCAAGTAATTTCAGGGATAATGCCTTTTCTTTCGAGAAGGATGACTATATGAAGGTAGAAAATCTGTAATACATTACCATACCTACGTGACAAAATTCTCAAGTTGACAAAATATACCCTATGACGCACATACCGTCATGGAAAAGCAAAATCTCGCATGCAACGCTCGATCTTTGTTCTTGTGTTGGGTTTTACAAATGTTTGCCACTGAAAAAGCACCACAGAGAATCGGAATATCGATCATAACCTGCAGACTCATTGCAGCCCTCAGTTTTCTCTCGCTTTGTAGAGACGAGAATTTAATTAACGGGAACAGCAGCAGCCACATCCTTGTTTTCGACTGTGTATGCCTGTCAATGTGGTGTCATCATTTTGGCAAACTCATGCAATATATTCGTACTTGTTACGAATGAAACACATCACAATTTTCCATTACTTGTACATTTTCGGTATTTTTTAAATGAGAGGTATTCTGATAGCAAAAAATGGTTTCATACTATTCCTCTGAAGGCCGAATATAAGAGCTCTCTGTGCGTCATCATTTTAGAATCGAGTGTGTGAGAAAAAGGGCTGTGGAAACTAACTTTTCAATACCCACACATCTCCAACAAATTGCTTCCGCTTTCACAAGCTAGTTACGCGTTTGCAACGTAGTTCGTTATGTCTCTTGCTTTGTCCGCTGACGTGCAAACGAGGAACTGACCTCGTTCTCTGGTTTTCCTTAACAGAATGCCCTATTTTGAAATGTAAACTACCCTGTAAACGCTTTAGCCCACTATCATGCAATTCAACTCTGACCTAGTTAAAATTACTGAAAGACGACATCAGTGGTGGAAGCTTAGAAAGAGAGAAGAATTACGACCGTAAGTTATGTATGTAACCTACTTCGCTAAGGCCATTGTGCCAAACGTGCTAGTCCCGCTCCATAGAATTTCCTCAGTAAATAGCGCTCGTCCTTAGAAATGTTCAAATGGTTCAAATGGCTCTGAGCACTATGGGACTTAACAGCTGTGGTCATCAGTCCCCTAGAACTTAGAACTACTTAAACCTAACTAACCTAAGGACATCACACACTTCCATGCCCGAGGCAGGATTCGAACCTGCGACCGTAGTAGAATTTTTATTTCTGTGTTTCTGACAAGTTATTTATATCACTATCGACATCATGACATAAACAACAGAACCTAAATTCGAGAGATATGTATCGTGGAACTGCAGTTGGAATCACTTTCGGTTTTAGGTAGAGAAGGGAATGGGCCTACTCAAGAAACATACATGATTGTGATTCTTCCCATGATGAATTTGTAAAGCACTGTATAGACACTCTCAAAGAAAACGTCTTAACTAAAACTTTAGACCTCTCCATGCTGTATTAATTCCACATAATACTGTAACTTTATTCAGAAATCAACTGCACACAGAAAATACCTCATCCTTTCATGGTGTGTTTCGAGCTCTTGAACTGTAAGTGTACAGATTTTGTATTTCTTTGTGTAATCGTCGTTTAACAGCGAGTGATACTGACAGACGTTTTCCACTTAGAGCCTTCCAGCGTTCAACGTACTTTCTTTTCCTGACATTCAAAGCGAAATAGAATGTTCTTACCATGTTGAAAGCCACACAGAAAAGTGTCCACTTTATCATGACCTTATCAAATGTGAATTTGATTGGTTGTTACTTTGATGATAACGGCTTTTAGTTGTTTCATTGTACAATACTGTCATATTTAGTACCACGTTGACGGCTCATGCGTAATACGAATTGCTCACTGTGATGATGAAACAGTAGCGGCAGTGTATTCTATTTAATTATGAAATAACTAGGTAACGGATTACATTTTCACCTACGGCCACGATTAGTTCAGCTGAAGCAATTAAGAAATGTAAACGATGCTATGGTTAACACAGTCAGTGTATTTTAATTATTACAACAAAGCACAAATGTTCATTAATATTTCCCCAAAAAGTTTCATGGCATTGCTATCTAACTAGCAGGACATAGTAATTTCAAACAGGTTGGATAATAAATTTGTTCATTACAATGACAAACAGTGGTCCTTGGTTCAGTCAAGAGATAATCCTCGGAAACTGGAAACGATGTACCATTTACTACTCTGTTTCAGTCGTTCTAAATCCGTCACACGCTGGACGTGCGTACAGAACAGTTTACCAACTGATGTTACTATCGGAACAGGTTATCCTGTCTTACTATATTTGTTTATTACTTTTCCTAAACGACTGCCTACTTAAGTTTTTAAAACGAGGTAATCATTTAATAACCCAAACATTTAATCAAATGTATGATCTGTGAGAGAAAAAATGATGTATAGCGTGCACGATGTGTTACATATGATCCAAATATGTGCAGTAGGAGACCCTTTTTCAGATCAATATAACAAAGTCGAAAATGGCATTTCCGAAGATGTCAAAAATGACACATTTTTTGACATCCTTGCCATTTTCGACTTCATTACGCTGATTTGAAAACAGGTCTCGGCCCGAAACTAGTCATCGAATGAAAAATAAAATTTGTTCTACTTCGACTGGTTATTCTTTCAATTAACAGATGTTGCTGGCCCAAGTTACTCGAGCATGCTGGAAGTTCGTAAATTGACTATTGTCGACAAGCCTGTGGAAGTCCCGCTGACGTCAGCGGCGCGCTATTTCCCTAGACGGCCCCTCGCTCAGCTTGTTTCTCTCGACAGCATGCAGGGACAGCTACGTGCAAGGTGCGACACACTGTCCTCCGACAGGTTTCGGACGACGGTTGACGTTGTGGTGCAAAATCCCACTAAGAGCTCGGTGTCAGAGGCAGCAGCAATTTCGGACGGTAGTCGGTGGGGCTGAGACCTCGAATCCCATGAAGGACTTAATGCACGCGACAAACGAGCCCAATCTCGAACCAGTGCCCAGTCATCTCGCTGTCCGACGTAGCTCTGGCTGTTCTGCTGGTTTCCAGGCGTGTGAAGTCGTACTTGCTTCAAAATCCAGACTTACTTATATGCCAGTGGTATAAATTGTTTCACTAAAAATTTTCACGTAATCACGTCAACTATAGAAGAGATCTGGCCTGGAATCGTGACAATACCCTGCTAGCTACACTATTACACTGTGCGGTACAGTTAACTACTGTGCTCAGCTATGCTGGCTTAGCAGACCACTTGCGTTTCTGTAATTGTGATCCACATGTCGCCACACTGATAGCCACCGGCTCGCGGTGCTGCTTCCCTACTGCTGCTTCTCATTACTATTGCTAGAGACTGATCACTATGTAGCGGCACTACACTTTCTGGAGAAAACCCGATCTATCAGGTCTTTTCCAGCAGTTACTACTACCCTTTAATCTATAAGGCCATCACATAATACTAAATCGCCGGCCGGAGTGGCGGTTCTAGGCGCTACAGTCTGGAGCCGAGCGACCGCTCCGGTCGCAGGTTCGAATCCTGCCTCGGTCATGGATGTGTGTGATGTCCTTAGGTTAGTTAGGTTTAATTAGTTCTAAGTTCTAGGCGACTGATGACCTCAGAAGTTAAGTCGCATAGTGCTCAGAGCCATTTAAGCCAATACTAAATCGGATAAATACAATGAAAATTACACTATTAATTTCTGACTCAAAAAGCAGAGCAAATTTGGGGCTGCCAACCAAAGTCATATGGCTGGTGGGAAAGAGGGGGTTTGGGAACATCAGGAGGGGTAAGGGTTATAGATGCTAAAGGTACGGATGTGTACCATATTGCGGCGACTCCGCTAGCATGTCCATCACCAGCTTAGCCGCTCGTGGGTTGTCTGGCAGCGGCAGGTGGTCGTATTTGACGTGTTTGGCAGCCTCAGCAGCTACTTGTGCTGCCTCTTCGTCGTCTTCTTCTTACGGCTGCTGTACCACCGCTTCCTTTTCCTCAGCAACCTCTCCAGCAGCCTCCCCGGTTTCCTGTATTGCTACAGGTTCTGGAGGGACGTCCGTTTACGTCGCCACATCCACCCCTGCTTGTCGGCCCACCGTAAAGGTGGAGTCCTGGGCGGGTGTCTTCTTCTGCATCATCCTAAGTTCTTCCCGCAGCGATGAGTTCCTTCTCCGTGGCTGCACTCTCTGCCTCCATTGCGGCTTTGAGAGCAGCCACTGCGTCGTCGGTGATGGCGCTGGGCGTAACTCCAGGTGGCGCGGTCCGTTTTCGCCTATGGAGTGGGGTGGCGGGGCGGCAACCTTTGCTCCCTTGTGACGGTGGATGTCTGCTGCTTCAAGTATGCGCAGCTGCGAGAATTTTCAGGGTGCGCTCCACCGCAGTTCACGCACGTAGGCGCGATGTGTCGCGGTTTCTCACAGTCGCGCGTATCATGCGCCTTGGCACAATTCAAACACGTGACTGTGTCCCCGCACGTACTGACGACGTGCCCGGCGTTCTGGCAGCGGTAGCACTGCCTCTTGTGCTGCGGTCTGCTTTGCTTCGTCTTGTTGCCCCGCCCATCTCCCGCCAGCGTGAGCAGAAACTTGGCCACAGCAGCCAACTTGCCTCCCTTTCCGCGTCCTGACATGGCGTTTGGCTTATGGCGTAGGCGAGCGACGGTAACTAAGTGAGCCTCAGCGAGTCGTCGGGATATCGTCGGTCGCGGTCTGATGTCTCTTCTGGCTGCTCTCTGGTATGGACAACCTCCTCTGAGGTGCTCTACAATATCGGAGCCTGTTGCCTATTGACATTTACTGCACGGACATATGATAAAATTGACTGGGATTAAAAGGGTTAGCTAAAACTTGTCTGAACTTGACAGGATGAAAAGCAGTAGGTGCTAGGTTACTAGCGGTGCGAGGAAGAGTAATGTTTGTTCTTCTTCTGCTTAACTCTTGGAATACCAGCGATTATGCGCTGCCAGACATACTCGGTAAAAACAGGCAAGCGGTTTATAAGGTCCAAGCGCTCTTAGGAACGACGGCGGTTAGATTGGCAATTGCCCAACCGAAATCATTAGGCTTGTGTGGTAGAGGTGGTTTAGGGACACTGGAGTCGGTAACAGGGTACGCCGTACTGTGATGCGCGTACGTCTTGTCACGCAGTGATTTTGTGACCATCTTCAATAGTCCTGGCGCAGTCATCTCTGTCTCTGTTGTCAGTCTATTGACTACCTCTTCTGTGTGTCCTGTTCTTGGATGGGCGCAGCAGCTGTATCTTCTAGCAGCGGCTGTTCCGCCTTGTCCTCGGGAGGGTGGGCGGGCATTTCGATGCCGTTGGCCACGTCATCCCGTGTTGCTGGTGGAGCTGGCTCTAAATGTTGTTTTCACAGGCCCTCCTATTTCGAGGAGGGGGCAGACCCATTCGCCTCCTCCGTGGGCACCCCCATAGCGCTCAGCGTTACCGCAGGAGCCGGGAGAGCGTCCATCTGCGTGGCGATGGTGGCAGTCGTAACGTCTCGCCCCGTGCGAGACTTGCAGGCCAGCAACTTGCGGAGCTGCACGGGCTGGAGGCGTACCTCGTTCACCTCGGCCCGGAGTGCAGCCATCTCCTCTGCCGTGGCAGATTTGAGAGCGGCAACTGCGTTGGCGACAGCATCATCGATCTTGCGAATGCTGTCGGGATTGCAGCAGCACGATCCTCCACTCGCGCCAGATTAGCAGAAGTGCCAGTGGCAAAATGCGCGGGCGGAGCGTTTACCGCTTCTTGGTTCATTGCCACCTCTTCTTGGGCGGTAATTCGCCGTCGGCGTGTGTGCCGCCCCTTCCCGCGGCCACAGCTCTTGAGATAACTGCAGCCACGGTGGTTGGCGGCGTGTTGACCGCCGCAGTTGGAACATGTAGCGGCGGTTTCCCTAGGCTTCGTGCACCCGCAAGTGAGGTGGGACTTTGCACACTTGAAACACGCAAGTACTCCTGTGCAGTCCGTTGCGAAGTGCCCCAGCTTCTGACAGCGGAAGCACTGTACAGTTTCTTCTTATTCTGCTTGCTGTCGAGCCCGAGCGCTTGACCCAGGAAGCTGACGATCGCGGCAACTTGTTCTCCTCGTCTTCCCTTCGGGCGTCCAGGCATGTTGTGGCGGCGAGCGAGAGTAGCAGCGAGCAGCAGCACTCTGACCCACACGGAGTCTGATGTCTCTGCTGGACCCTCTCTGCTTTCCGCCGCCGGCCAATCACGCGCCTGCGGAATCGCCCGATGCGCCTGGAGCGGCCGGTGGTGGTGGGGCGGGGGGATGTGTGTGCGGGGTTCTTGTCCCGGCGTCCGTCTCTTTCTGCTCCGTCCGTGGCCCTCGGTGGAATGGAACGTGTTTCTCTGATTTTCCTGATTGCAGGCTTCCAGTCTTTGCTGAGATGGTAGCCACTGTCGCGGTTGATTAGGTTGCGATGTAACCGTATTTCTATGGACTCTTTGATTACTGAGTCCCAAAATGCATTTGTACTGCATATTTTTTTTGTGTCCTCGAAATCGATGGTGTGCTTCTCATCAATACTATATCCCGCCACAGCAGATTTGTTGGTCAGACCACAATCCATGACTTGCTTAGTCATCTGTCAAAGCTCTTTAACATGCTCATCTCCAAGATCATAAACTTGTCACTCTACGTGTTCCCACAGGTCCTCTTGCGGTTTCTGCTGTTTCTCATAACTGACTTGCGCTGTTAGCATCTGCTGTCCGGAATATGGTTTTCGGTATTCTACCCCATTGTTAATTCACCCCCTTTGGACTCTCAAGGCAGGCCTGTGTGGCCGAGCGGTTCTAGGTGCATCAGTCTGGAATTGCGCGACCGCTACGGGCGCAGGTTCGAATCGTGCCTCGGGCATGGATGTGTGTGATGTCCTTAGGTTAGTTAGGTTTAAGTAGTTCCAAGTTCTAGGGAACTGATGACTTCATATGTTAAGTCCCATACTGCTCAGAGCCATTTGAACCATTTGACTCTCAAGAATTCGTGCGTTACCTCTCCGTTCGCCTCCCGCGCCTGCTCCTTTAGTCGTACATTTGCACCGAGAAATTTTTTGTGCATCCTTAAGACCCTTCTCAGCCTCCCTCTACTAACTGTAAACTGTTAAATTCTTGAAAACACCTCCTGCAGTCTCTTAATTTCGTTCTGTAACTTCCACACATTAAAGACTAAACCTGACGTCCATGTGTGACATGATAATACCGCGTCAGGTTACCTGGAAAAAAAGCTCCTTCTTCCCGGCGATGAACCTGCCCCCGGCGAAGAAGTACAGCACTGCCAAAACTTGCATTTTTTCTTTTTCGGCCCTTTTGCTATACGGAAACCTGAGGACACGGGTGCATATCGCCTCCCGTCAGAAGGCTGCAGATTCCAAACATCACGTCTTGACACACTACAGATAAAACCTACCCTAAAACAAACATATAACCTTGTCTAATACCACGTTAATTCCCTATACTATACACGAAAGAAAAATATTCCGAAGTCCTCAGCGCATACCGAGTATGAGGTATCTGTCTTTGTCGCCCGTCCTTCCATTACTTCTTTTTTCCTCTTTTCTTGCCTTCACTCTCTCAGGGATTGCGTCCGATGCACCATTGAATGGTCGTACACGTCAACCATGCACAATCGTTGTCGGTGCCTGCAGATTCCGTTACTTGTATGAGCCCTGGTACCACATTACGAAGTTCTTCGCCTTTCCCTTTAGAGGATATGAGCCTGACAACATCACCCTCTAGCCTACTCTTTATCGAGGTAATGTTCCCACATGCTTCACCGTCTTCTCCTGCTTCTTCAGTGCCTAAGTATTGATTTGCTGGACCTTCCACACATTTCCTTCAGCGTTCTTGCAAGCTCCAGGACCGGTTCTCCTTTCCTGCCTCCTTTCTAGCTAATCATGTCGCATGGCAATGTCACCTTTTTCCGTATACCACCTCGAATAACGACAAACCTGTGTTAGCGTTTATTTTGGAATTATTTGCGCTTACTACGAAAGATAGATTCGTGTCCCAATCTGAATGGTGTGCATTCATGTGATAACTAAGCATCTTTCTTATTGTCTGATGAACTCGTTCTGTTCAGTCATTTCGTTAGCTTTTGGGAGAAGTAGAATAGCTCTCAATTTTTTTTGTTTTTTAATTTTAGCAAGCGACACAAGTCTTTCTTCACGTCTGACATGAAGTTCCTCCGTTGATCCGTAATTATTTTCTCTGGCACCCCGAACTTCAAGATCGATCTATCAACCAACGCCTGCACCAGTGTGACCGCCTGCTGGTCAGGATTTAGCACCATATCGATGTAATGACGGAAATGGTCTACTGTGGTCGCCACGAAGCGAGTTCCTGCTACTGTTCAGTTGAACGGGTCAAATATGCTCACGCCAGTCAAATTGAATGATTCCATTGCTCCTTCAATCTCTGTAACAGTACCTGCTTATGACATAAATCCACCCACTGTGCACGGTCAACATAATTTCTGACATACCGATCAACATCGTTCTTCCTTTCCTTCCATCAGTTCTTTTCTGCCACTCTCTGATTCGCGTCGTGCCTTCCCATGGCCCGATAAGAAGTGATCATACATTTCATGTAATACTTCTAGTTTCAAGTTCTCTAGCACCACCACTTGTCGTCTTAATTTCGTTTTCTGCATAACATTTCATCATGCATGCTAAATCGCTGATGCTTGCCTTTCTACGTACATACTTCGTCAACACTCTGTGCAGCTCTCTGTGTTTCTTGCTAGGTTCGTGGATTACTTCGTACCAAATTCAATGAGTTTCAATGCCAACCTTGCAAAGTCTATTGGATGGGTTCTTAAAACCTACTAACCACTTCAGAGCATCACGGCCAGTCACTACCTTACATATTCTGCCGTACAGGTAACACCAAGCTAAGCATCACTCTGTCCGTTGTGGAATAATTCTTTCCACTGCGTTCAACGGTCTTAATGCAAAGGTAATAGGGTACTTCTGGCTTCCCACTTCCTGACTTAAAACACACCCAAGAACGTGATTCGATACACCACATGATGGTAGGAACATCTCATGAAACACCAACATTGGCCTTGACGTTAATACCTTTCTTAATTCAACAGATGCTCCCTGGCATGCCTCTGATCATACAAACTTAACACCCTTTGTCAATAATTGCATATGTTCCTTCTCAATATCTGCAAATCCCTTCGCAAACTTCCTATAAATATTCAAGAGGCCCAGAACGGACTGCAACTGGTTTGGTGTTCCTGGCACTGGAAGATCTTTCACTCGTTTCACTAACCTAGAATCGGTTCTTACATCAATTACCAATAGGTAACTTCCTCTAGTGTGACTTGTCATTGTTTATCACTGAGCGTCAAATGACATGCTCGTAATCACTTGAACACTCCCCTCACACATTGTCTACGCTCTTGCATATTCCTTAAAAAGACGATTATATCATTAAGGTACGCTAGACAGAACGCTGTTTCAGTCTTTCCAGCACTCTGTCCAACAACCATTAGAATGTTACGAGTGCTTTCTTCAGCCGATAAGTCATCCTACTGGTATGATCTCCAGCGTGTAGAAAACGCCGTTTTGGGTCTACCCTTCAGAGCCACTTCCTGCTGATAATTCCCACTCCTTAAGTCTATTGTCAAGACGTACTGCCTTTTCCCTTGGGTTGCAGCGATCATTGTATTCTGTATGGCCTTTGATAAACCGGTGCCACATTCTCTGGCAGTACCCAGTATTGTGTTACTTGCTTGTTAGATAACGTCACTTTCAGAAAAAAAACAGATCCTGAAATTCCAGCGACAAGCCCTCCATGTGTGTGTCTTGTGTGTTCTCCTTAAATGCTTTAATATCTCGCGAAATGCAGTCCTAGCAGCATCATGTGCCTCTTTGCAGCCTACATCTGCTCTGTGGTAATCTTTCTTATCCAGAATCACCGATGTTGCCAACGATGTTCCCTTCAACACCTTAACTTCCTCAGCAGCAAAATTATTCACTACTTCGCCTCCGTCCATCTCTCGTATATGTATAATACTACGCGACCGCTACGGTCACAGGTTCGAATCCTGCCTCGGGCATGGATGTGTGTGATGTCTTTAGGTTAGTTACGTTCAAGTAGTTCTACGTTCTAGGGGACTGATGACCTCAGATGTTAAGTTCCATAGTGTTCAGAGCCTTTGAACCATACAATATTACGTTTCACCTAATAACACGTTGTACCGAATACTTTATTACCTTCCAGCAGTTCTACTACAAATAACATATCAACTGCTACGTCAGGCTCAACTTTCACCCACAGCGAACTTCTGGTGCCTCCCGACGCACAGTCAAGTCAATCAAGTCTTAATGTCATTGCTCACTGTCTAATTGGATTGTATATGCATACCAGTCATTCCTCGAATCAGACCAACATTGACAACTGTTTCTCATAGCCGGAATGTCTTCCCACTAAATTACACTACAAGTCACTGAAGGTCAATTACGGCATGATGTTTATGGAGAGAGTTAACCGTAGCATCATGATGTACCCATCATTTAGATGAGTCACCTCGTCCACACATTGTTTAATCTTAGTTGCCTCCAATGAAAAATTCATTACTACTGATCACAATGACTGTATATTAGTATACCCCACTCCAAGGAAATTTTAATAATGTGGGTTCCAACTCCTCCTACTAACTACCTCGAGGCCACCGACACATGCTCGTCTTTGTCCAACAAAACCTTATATTTCCGACTATCACTCACACCTATTATGCCATATGCCACCTGTGCATTTCACTGCATTCACCTTCAATAGGAACTTTTTCCGGTGGCTGTTGGGTACCCTCTTAAGTTTGATGTGTACATCTTAAGAAGGGCACGCATGGGATTTTTTGTAAATTGGGGGGTGTCTATATCTGGGCATATGGAGCATTTTTAACATTTTCGTACACGAATGGCGACTTTAAAGTAGGGAAAAAAGTTCAGTTCTGACCTTGTTAAAATCTTGCGGAGTAATGACTTTTAAATCATTTTCTTGAAAAAAAAAAAAAAACAGCAGACAGCACTATCTTTTTCCTTTCCCTGTGAGCTAGGGAAGGAATGGCACCCCAAATATTATTCCCATTAAACCGTCTGGACTCCGCACCATCTATATATTATTACTCTGTGGCTGACAGTATTGTCTTTGCTCATGTCCTGCACGACCACAGTCAATACATCTTAAATTCGACACAAACACACTCCCCTCCCCCTGACGCCCATGGAAACATTAGTCTCCCCACGGTTCAAAGCTAGTTTAACTGTCGCACGGAGATGTTTCAGCGCCCCAGTGCATACCCTCCTAGACAATATTTTTTTTGTTTTTTTGAGTCATCACTCTTCTGACTGGTTTGATCCGGCTACGAATTCCTCTGCTGTGCCAACCTCCTCATCTCAGAGTAGCGCTTGC
Source organism: Schistocerca nitens (assembly GCF_023898315.1). Lineage (NCBI taxonomy): Eukaryota > Metazoa > Arthropoda > Insecta > Orthoptera > Acrididae > Schistocerca > Schistocerca nitens. The sequence goes on along the minus strand of NC_064614.1, from coordinate 290,120,626 downwards.
AACCTATATCCTAGACATCTCCAGTGCCAAACCCTTTAGGAAAGCATCAACGTCACGTTGGTCGGTTTCTGTAACAATGCTTTATTCACCTCCTCATCTTGTACTAACTCACAAGTATGTATGTTTAGTTTCCTAGTCTTGTCTGTGAAACCCTCAAACACTTCATTTTGCCTCTTGGAAACCGTATTCCACAAACCATGGAAAAACAGTGCACTATTCTGCTTCCTGTACCTTTCCTTTAACCCCTACCTTAGTCTGTCAAGTCATCACATCGTGTTCCGCCTTTGTACACAGCACAATCAACTTCACGTCTCACTTCCTATCTGTAACAACTGGTCGTCAGATCATTTCCCTATGTTCGCCGACGATCTGAGATCCTTCACAAACGCCATTACATCCTCAGATCCTCTGCTAGAGGAGGGAGAAATAAGTTTGGTAACTGCCATATATACTCCTACAGCCTGTGACCTGAAGTAATCTCCTCACTGGTGACACTTTGGGTCTCCAATTTTACCACTGCTTCCTCCTCCTCGTTACTCATCTTTACGACTCAAATTAAATACCACAAACAACACAGAACAATAATCTAACAATAACCCAGGTTGAGCAAGTTGCCGTAGAGCACTCTGCCAATGTACTTCTTCTGCCTAATCGTGAACCCAAAACTATAATACATAAAGTATACAACTGCTACTGATTCGCCACAAGGGGCAGAATGTCCAAACAAATTGCACAATTGGCAGGTACTAATCACTTATCGCTAGAATTCTCCTTAAGCTGTGACAAGTGTAATGGTTCGCCAAGTTCCGTAAAGATGACTATTGTATAACCACGCCCCGTAAACTTACATCCGATTACTATCACCACACAAGAACGAAAAATAATCTTATTCAGTTCAAATAAGGACTCTGAAGTAGGCTGGTGTTCGGACATTGCTATTTTGGACAGCACATCCTCTGCTGCTGGTTGTGACGATTTCGGCATTGCTCACACCACCCTGAAGGGTGTGTGATGAGTGGCAGGGACGAAGTCCCCCTCAGAAATACTTTTCACAGTTACGAATGACTTTAATGACTTCAGCAGAGAATGTAGCTAGTTGATCATGCATCTCTGTGTTGCCCCTGGCTGCATTGAGGTATGGGACAGGGCCTGCTGGCACCCTGTGTTACCGTCGAAAAGCCATGAAAAGCAAGCAACCTTAGAGGCTATTGGCATTGACGCCAGCGGCGTCCTGCTTCCATTGACGTCACGGAGATCGCAAGGTCCCTAGCTCCACCCGCATCACTGCAACACCACGCTAAGGTCGCTGTGTGTGGGGTGTGATTTGTTGTCCTCTTTCCGCCTCCGTAGCGTAGCGGTAATGTTACCGGCTACCATGCAGGGGGCCCGGGTTCGATTCCCGACAGGGCACTGGGTGTTGTGTGTCCTTCATCATCATCGACTCGCAAGTCGCTGAAGTGGCGGCCGAACTCCCCCGAATGGGGCCTCCCGGCCAACATTGCCATAAGATCAATTAATTTTTTTGTTGTCCTCTGGGAGGGGTCAGACAGCGGCCGGCGTTGTGCCACCAATTTCCACAAGGAATTTAGCGCTGGATGTGGCAGCAGTCTCGGACAAAAGATTGGTGCGGCTGTGGCACCAAGTCCCATAACACACTGCTGGCAGCACGTGCAGACCAGTCTTGAACCGATGGCAACTGCTGACAGTGCCCAGTCATCTCGTTGTCCATAGTAGCTCTGGCATCCTGGTGATGCTTCTGCTTTTTGGCGGCAAGATGTCATCCCTGCCTCAAAATCCAGACTTACACTCCTGGAAATGGAAAAAAGAACACATTGACACCGGTGTGTCACACCCACCATACTTGCTCCGGACACTGCGAGAGGGCTCTACAAGCAATGATCACACGCACGGCACAGTGGACACACCAGGAACCGCGGTGTTGGCCGTCGAATGGCACCAGCTGCGCAGCATTTGTGCACCGCCGCCGTCAGTGTCAGCCAGTTTGCCGTGGCATACGGAGCTCCATCGCAGTCTTTAACACTGGTAGCATGCCGCGACAGCGTGGACGTGAACCGTATGTGCAGTTGACGGACTTTGAGCGAGGGCGTATAGTGGGCATGCGGGAGGCCGGGTGGACGTACCGCCGAATTGCTCAACACGTGGGGCATGAGGTCACCACAGTACATCGATGTTGTCGCCAGTGGTCGGCGGAAGGTGCACGTGCCCGTCGACCTGGGACCGGACCGCAGCGACGCACGGATGCACGCCGAGACCGTAGGATCCTACGCAGTGCCGTAGGGGACCGCACCGCCACTTCCCAGCAAATTAGGGACACTGTTGCTCCTGGGGTATCGGCGAGGACCATTCGCAACCGTCTCCATGAAGCTGGGCTACGGTCCCGCACACCGTTAGGCCGTCTTCCGCTCACGCCCCAACATCGTGCAGCCCGCCTCCAGTGGTGTCGCGACAGGCGTGAATGGAGGGACGAATGGAGACGTGTCGTCTTCAGCGATGAGAGTCGCTTCTGCCTTGGTGCCAATGATGGTCGTATGCGTGTTTGGCGCCGTGCAGGTGAGCGCCACAATCAGGACTGCATACGACTGAGGCACACAGGGCCAACACCCGGCATCATGGTGTGGGGAGCGATCTCCTACACTGGCCGTACACCACTGGTGATCGTCGAGGGGACACTGAATAGTGCACGGTACATCCAAACCGTCATCGAACCCATCGTTCTACCATTCCTAGACCGGCAAGGGAACCTGCTGTTCCAACAGGACAATGCACGTCCGCATGTATCCCGTGCCACCCAACGTGCTCTAGAAGGTGTAAGTCAACTACCCTGGCCAGCAAGATCTCCGGATCTGTCCCCCATTGAGCATGTTTGGGACTGGATGAAGCGTCGTCTCACGCGGTCTGCACGTCCAGCACGAACGCTGGTCCAACTGAGGCGCCAGGTGGAAATGGCATGGCAAGCCGTTCCACAGGACTACATCCAGCATCTCTACGATCGTCTCCATGGGAGAATAGCAGCCTGCATTGCTGCGAAAGGTGGATATACACTGTACTAGTGCCGACATTGTGCATGCTCTGTTGCCTGTGTCTATGTGCCTGTGGTTCTGTCAGTGTGATCATGTGATGTATCTGACCCCAGGAATGTGTCAATAAAGTTTCCCCTTCCTGGGACAATGAATTCACGGTGTTCTTATTTCAATTTCCAGGAGTGTATTTATGTGCCTCTGCTACGCATCTGTTTCTCCGAAATCCGGCATCTAGTCACGTCGTTTATAATAAGAGACCTACCCTATCCTGGTGACATTCCTCTGTTGGCTATACGGTTACTCCTGAGTAGCACAGTTTAACTACTGCACTCGGCTATCCTGTCTTCGCAATCCGCTTGCATGTCTGTTACTGTGAAGCACGTGTCGCCACACGGTGGCCACAAGCTTGCGGCTGTTAACGCAGTGCTTCACATCAGCTTCCACACTGATTTTCATTGTTGTTACTGAAGGCATACAACTTTCATCCAAAGACCAGTTAGCGGCACTACTCTGGCACCACCAATACTTCAGTGATTAGACTTCGATAATCACCGTACAGGGCGTTCCACGACCGCTATTGCAGGGTTCTAGGAGCCGTGTAACGGACTTCATAGGTAAATATTTGACAAGGGACACACGTCCAGAAATGCTCTATTTGGATATGAGTTTGAAGATGGGAACATTTTCAAGACTCCTACTTTCCTACTTTGCGGTATGCACAAACTGAGTGCAGGTCTTCCTCGTCAGTGTCTGTTGTAATTATATCGCATACTATTTTCACCTGATTACAGCAAAGGCTTAGAGAAACTATTTCGTTCACAACTAGAAGGTGTCACTATTGTGTTCCAAGGACGCGCCGCACTCTCGACTTTAAAGGGGACGTCCTTTGCCACGTAGAGGTGAACTCGATAGCGAGTGCTTGAAACAATGCCCACACAACACTCCTGTAGATAACATACATCAGAGCTGTGTGCATACCATGAAGTGGGTGATTTGAAAGTGATCCGATCTTCAAAACTATTTTACATCCAACTACGCTTTTCAAGTCATCTTATCTATTAGTTCCCTCCTACAATCTCTATAATCCTGTAATAGGAATTGTGAAAAACCTTGTATACATTGTAAGAAGACTACAAGCATTTTTCCATGGATTTCGCACGATGTCACCTTTATAGTGTCTACTTCACGAATAGTTTCACCCGTTATCTGTTTCCATGACAACTGTAGTGTATAATGCAAATGCATATCATGTACCTCTAATAAGCAGGCATACATGATCTACTTATGTTACATGTAGCAACGTAAAATGACTAAAATTAGTTCTAGGCTACATTGTGCAACAAAGTAGAACGCAGTTATATTCTTCGAGCAGTGTGTGGAGGCTGTTTAGACCGAAATGAGGAAAATGCTCGGAAGAGACTGCTTTGGTTTCGACGATCCACAGACACTTCAGAATGTAAAACCCGGCAGTAGGTACAGGGAGTGATAACAAGTATCGTTAAAGGTAAAATCTTATAGACTGTTAGAACGCTTCATGTTCCTCTTCAGGTTTCTCAGAATCTTCTGGTATCCCCTGGTAGCTGAGGATACTAAAGGACCCCAGCAGTGGGGTTAAATTTCGATTTATGGAAGAGATATTTAAACAGGAACATTTCACAGCCTAACATTCTAGGATATTTCACCCTCAATGACAGCGAAAGTCTACAGACTTACAGAACAAGCACTGTGCATCCCTGCACACCCGAATATCTTGCAAAAAGCAGCTTGCCTAGAACATTTTGATCATACCATGATGAACGATGACAAGCAACTGGTATTAACTATGACTTGGTTTCCACAAGTCATTTACTCATGTGATCAGTTAAATGATGCCGAAGTCAAAACACAAGCCATTCATATACAAGAAGCTGTTTAGTGAGCTCTACGCTAATCTAATGTCCTAGATTAAGATGGCTAATATTCGGCGGACTTGATGAGGCAGAAATTGGCTAGAGGTTATTAAGCATAATTATTGTCTTTTGACAGGAATTTTTGTCCTATTTTAGAGTTACGTGTCCACATGGTGAAGATCTGAGCATCGAGATATGGCTACGGACCACCTAAATACAGACGAAGTGCTTACATGTGTAACAGTAACAGGTCTCAGAAAGGTCCAGATGTCAGTGTCCACCATTTTATAAACCTGTCACCTTCAGTCTGTAACATTTCACCAAAAAGTTGTTTCGGTTGCTAGAGTATTCAGTCCCCGTGTTTCCGTATTAACAAATACCGTGAATGTTGGTGTGATTTTATAAAAACCACGTCGTCTCTTTTGACTTCTCTCGCATTCTGAACGGTCAAGCCCTCATCTTCTTTTTTGTTGGGTGAAACAAGGATGCCCTAAGCCCTGCTCATTCACGTGATGTTCTGGTTAGTCGTATAGGCCTACATTCCAGGCATCTTCCCTTCGTAAGAGTAAAAGGTCTCTTCATGTATAAAGATAACGCAACTAGTCACAAATCTGTGAGCATCTTTACTGACACCACTCTCCACTTCCCAACTGATACTTCCTTCCCCGTAATTAATAGTTGGAGCACACGTAGTAGAAATATACAGACTCGTCAAGGAGGGAAAAAATGTAATTCTAGGCACATGTACGTATCTTGGCAAACTGCGAACTGATTTTTCTAATACGGGCTAAACGTTATGTCAGCTAATTTATGACATTAGTAACCAAAACTAAATATTCCCAGTTCTGGATAATCAGATATCTATATTCATCTTTTCTCTGGAGTCATTTTTCTACAATTGTCATTGAGGTTTTCTGATTTCACCTCATTTGTGCACTAGTAATATAGTTTCAAGTAATTTTTTATTCATTCTGGTAAGCTGTAACCAGTTGACTTATTAACTGATGAAAGTCATCAAATGTCAGGTTCCAATTTATTGTGTGGTCTTAATTTGTTGACACATTTTTTCAGAAGTGACATATTTCTACACTCAAATCACCCATGACCTTGAGTTTGTATTCGTAATTTACGTTTTCTGCGTCCTATGACGTATTTATGACACATTACACTCTTACTGTGGATAGTTCAGCCTCAGCAGCATTTTCTTCTTGGCGGATTATTTTTTTGCCATCCATAACCTCAGAACCTCATTCACAGATACGATTCATCTTTAAATTGAGCTAAGGAAGTGAACAGCAGCTGTAAGAAGTGTATAGGAGCAGAAATAAAACATTAAAGTGCGTCATTAACAAAAGCTGTAGGGGAGAAGATTGTACTATGCGGCTGTACACCTAGAAATGAGTGATGTTTTTTGATTGGTACTTTAGTCTAGTCATTGAAGGATTGTACACTAGACACCGCCATTAGCAGTTTCCGCCATTTTTCACAGTTTTGGTTGTTGGTATATGAAGTTGTGTTAAGCATTTTTAAATAGTTTTATACACATTTAGTGCTATATAATATATAAGAGCTATTTTAATACAATGTTAACTCTTCCGTTAAACAGTTTTATGGTGAGTGAAATTCTATATATTTTTAAATACATTGTTGAAACAAATACCATGCGGTTCTAGGCGCTTCATTCCGGAAGCTCGCGACTGCTACGGTCGCAGGTTCGAATCCTGCCTCGGGCATGGGTGTGTGTGTGTGTGGTGTCCTTAGATTAGTTAGGTTTAAGTAGTTGTAAGTTATAGTGGACTGATGATCTCAGATGTTAAGTCCCATAGTGCTCAGAGCCATATGAACAATTTTTTTAAAAACACATCTCGTAATATGTGGAGGATTGCTATATAATATATCTAAGCTATTTTTAATACAATGTTAACTCCTCCGTTAAACAATTTTATGGTGGGTGCAATTCTATACATTTTGAAACACACTTTTAAAACAAATCACGTAATGTGTGGAGGATTAAGTTATACTACGTCGGTCGTGAATCATCTTGTGTCTTGCAACAGAAGATATTCTCTGATTAGATAGGAGATATTTGCAAATGAATTACTTTGATTTTTTAGCAATTTGTCTTAAATGAAAATTTGTGTTGGTTTCCAATAGCTTCTCTTTCGAAGGTGTTTAACTTGTAAATGGGTTTTGATACGACTTCCCTTAATTTGATTTCACTTGCTGATACTGATGTGTAATGGAGTAATAATGTAGCAGACGGTCAACTAAATACAGTTTTGACAAGATTTGCTCGGCTGCAACGCTTTTAAACCAGAATAGAAAATTTATTCCTAGGTACGTGACCACGTTGTACCTTGGAAAATGTTTTCACATTTAACACAAAAAAACCTTAAATTTCCAAAGCAATTTTTGTAAATACAGTAAAGGACTGCAGCAAATAAAAAGTGGATGCCATTATGTAAAAACTGAATAAGAAAATTAAACTTCTTTTACAGGGTTGGATATAGGCGAAAGCCTGAAAGTGGGCCAACATACAACGATTTCCGCTTCTAAACATACGACTGAACCTACAGGCATAACGTCAGAAGATTGTCCGGCCGCAGTGGCCGAGCGGTTCTAGGCGCTTTAGTCTGGAACCGCGTGACCGCTACGGTCACAGGTTCGAATCCTGCCTCGGGTATGGATGTGTGTGATGTCCTTAGGTTGGTTACGTTTAAGTAGTTCTAAGTTCTAGGGGACTGATGACCTCAGATGTTAAGTGCCATAGTGCTCAGAGCCATTTTTTTTAGATGATTATTCCATATATTCCTAAGGCGCTGTGTTACGAAACATCATGAAGTAATGCAATAATTATGATATTGTAATAACACAGTTCGAACATGAATGCGAGCTTTCCAAATTCTTGGTATGTCACTTCAGTTAATGATAATTTCTGTCGCCTATCTTTAATAGCAATATGGCCCTCTCTCGGCCACAGAAGAGAAGTACATCCTTTATGAGCTATTGTTGCTCTAAACACGGACTGTGTTGATCCTGAGTGACATTAAATTTTTTCTTAAAGGCACTTTAAACACTTCCTGGTAAGTAATGAATCAATCCCATACTTCCTGAGTGGCGCGTGATTTGGTCCTTGAATTGCTCTCCTAACCACAAATATTCATTTTGTAGTTTTTCTCCATCGGACGGTGTGTGGTATACTAGCATAGCGCCCATGCTTCTCAGTCGTAGTCTGTATGCACTGCATAGATTTTTTTCTTTTTCTTTAATGAAATTTTTATGTTCCTCACAAACTGTAACATCTCCTACGCTTTTTACTCTTATTAAGACCGTAGAATCATGGTCTTTTCCGAATGTACATCTGACCAAAAAGGGATTGTTTTAGCTGGAATCCAAGGGTTTTGTTAAGCATGCCGCTTACATTCGTGTGGTGATATTTCCACGTAAAATTTAATCCCTTAAAAATATTTCTTTACATCCAACCGAGAGATGAAACACCAGCCTCTATAGGCATGGTGACAAAAAATTCCTAATATAATGAAATATTTTATTAAAAATTTTCATTCTCTATTGCACGTCCTCAGGGATAGAATTTCCAAAAACAGTGAAACACGTATTTTTTATTTCCAACAAAGAAGCCTAATTCTAATTTTCTTCGATTTAGGTTTCAAAAGGCGTCCATAATGAAATAACTTCATAAAATTTTCCATCCACTATCTCATTCACGTAGGAGGATGAATTCCCAAAAACACTGAAAAACAGTTTCTTTTCCAAGCGAGAAGTCAGACATAAATTTATCATAGGTAGCTATAAAAATGTTCTTTAATAATGATTCTTAAAAAAAGAAAAATTTACACGATTCATACGATTTTTTTTTGTGACTGAGAAACCAGACACCATTTTTGATGGCTCTGTGTTAAGAATTATCTTATTTGTTACAAACCATTCAACAGCCAAGAACACATACTTTTTTTTTAATTTAAGACAATTGGTTTCAGCAGACTCTGCCGCCATCTTCAGGTCTTAAAATCTTTTTATTGTAAAACACATTCACTTTAGGCTGAAGTTCAAGCACAATAAAAATCAGCACATTGTAAAAGGTTCCTTATCGCTAAAATATTTGTACCTTATACACCACTTAAAGTGGATCTGCGTGTCCAGGATATGTAAAAAAATGTGCTATTGTGTACATGCTTGTATGATGTAACAAGCATCTGTGAGCATTATGTATACGGACATGGTGATTTGTATTTTTAAAATATTTTAGCGATGACAAGCAATTTGTATAGTGCTGATATTTATCCACTTGACATCTTTTGCATGAGGTTCAGGGTGAATTGAACATATTTTGTAAACAAAAAGATTTTAAGACCTGAAAACGGTTTCTCAGACATCGGTGTCATCTTCAGATCTTAAATAAATCAAAAGTAAATAAATATTGAAATAAATAAAGAAAGAAATAAATACGCCAATAAAGAAATATTTTTTGAGCTTTTGGCTGTTTAATGGTTTTTGACAAGGAAAAGAGATCGTCCTTAAATGCTCTGAAAATGAGAAAAATCAATAAAATTGTTTTAATAGCTTCATATTCTCAAAAAGCCTCTCATTCCGTATTTCACCCCTATAGGAGTGGAATTTAGAGAAATCCCTTCCTACAGTATAAGAACTACAACCTCTGCAAACTTTAAGTTTCTACTTGTTTTGACCTCCGTGAAGCAAGTGCGTGACGCTTCGACAAACATCGTCCAGGGTAAAGGCTAAAATGTTGCGTTGGCATTATCGGCGACCCGAATACCAGACGCGCCACTGCCAGGAGAATAAATTGTGCTGGATTGTCCAGATACTTCGCTTTCGTGCCTCCGTCGTAGTGGCCCGTATTAAGCGCATTATTAAAAACCGAGAGACCGGTCTCCTGCGTCGGGAGGAACTCCAAGAGCGGGTCAGAACCGTTCGTCTGTATTGTAGTGTCTTTTTCAGAGGACGAAAGAGCAGAGCTGATTTCGTGAATGCTTAATGAACAGTTCAGCTGGGGCCGAAACTGCAGAGCTGGTTTTGTGAACGCCTAATGAGCAGTGCAGTAAATTTCCGTTCCTAACGGCCTAGTGGTCGAGGAGACGATGAAGTTTAGCCTCCCCTTAGAACGGCAATTAATCCCCGAGATACTATTTTTAAGAAGAAGTAAGTATCTGGAACGAAATAGTAGATTGGTGCATGATAAAAACGTACCGTATGCGTAAAGTAGTGTACATCAATTGATGTGATTCTCCCAAGTAAAGTTACGTTTTGTACAGGACTGTCTGTTCCCTTAACATTGAAAGTAACATATGTTTCGACATGTGTTTTAACTTAATAAACTCATGGTCAATGAAATGGAAACATCAAGTAGGATAGCAAATACCAAAATTACACTTGTTGTGCACGTAGAGTGCGGTAGGAATTACACCTGATCACGTTTGAATATTTGGCGTATACATGACGCAAAAATCAGTACATAGATTTGCCACCTCCAGCAAAAAACGTTTCTGTACTATTTCTGGTCCATCTAGCACGTCTTGGAGGAGAGATACGAGCGCTTCATTCCATGCTATGTCAAAGTTCACTTCTGGACTGGAGCCTCAAAGAAAGCCCCAACAATGGTCGCCATGCTGACAGAGCATGGTGCTACGGACGTCGCCCTGGCCGTGTGATACTCGTATTGTTGCAAACAAGCCTATTTCCTGACAGCAAGTCCGTCACTTGGGTGTGTAGTCCTGCACAACCGCGCTAACACTTTGTCCTCTCTTACACTAGACGCGTGGGGCCGTTGAGGTCCTTCATGGTGCTGAGCATGGCTTCCCTGTTTCCCCACGACAGTTGTAGATTGACGCGAGCAGTAGTATCGAGGAATGTACACTGCAGCCTCGACAGGCCACGGTTCCTCCAGTGTCCAATTTCGACACGTGCTGGTAGGCTTTTCTCTCTTTACGCAGGACACAGCACGATCATTTAGAAAACAACCAACACACAAATGCGTCTTCTGAATAAGAAAATCACTGAGTTACTTTCCCTTGCATACAGAATCTTGGTGGCAATTCTTCTAACCACTTGATGTTGCTACTCTAAAATGCTGATCATATGCGTATCCAAGCTCGAGCTTGTAGTCCACATCTTTTGCATTTTGTCTTCATGGTACTGCAACTGTAATGTCCAGCAGTGTGTAGGCTAGAGATGGGCAAAACTGTTCTTTTCAGAAATCGGATCAGAACTGTTCGCTTCCTGAAATGAACTAGCTCTTTTTCATGACTCACCACTCATTCACAATAGAAAATAAATGGAAGGCACATTGCCCCTTAATCTTGGTTTGTTCCAGTACTATACCTGTATTTTGATCTTATTTGATCCTATTTTGAAGTAACACAGATAATGAGTAAGAATTTTGTATTGTTTATTGAAATTTCCACGATATGACAAAGTTTTTGACTATGGATTTATTTTGCACTATCGTGGTTTTTTAGGTGATCGTAAAATGTTGTAACTTGAGATTTACATTAACAATATATTTGGCTATAATGTATTAAAATTTCATTAACCTCGTACAAATACATCGCAAGCCATATATTTTTAAAGTGAACGTTTCCTTCCGAAGACGCCTAAAATCGCAAAATCCGTACCAGAATAAGAAAAAGAATATATAAATTTGACTGTAAGACTAAAGTGCTGCATATAGCCTTACACAGAAAAAACAAGGAAAATATTGGTGTATCACATTTTGCTATGCGTTTATCGATTCGCTCGTAATTAAAGTGTAAATTCGAGTGTCCATAATAAAAATCCTATAGTAAGAGGAGTCGTCAGGAACCTAATCTGATCAGTTTAAACAAATAAAAATAAAATAAAAACAAATGATGCATACATAACATCATAATGTAATATACATAGCGGTATTACTACGAAGAACAATATCCAGTAGAGACGAACTCCGATGCAGAGGCGCTGAGTCAAGCAGGTCGAGCCGCGAGCTGTATTACTGCGTCAGCTAAGACTGCAGAGACCAGAGTGACACCTGAGTTGCTTTGCTCAACGCTCTGGCTAGAGTCGAGAACGGTGGGGTGAGCGTTGAGCGGTGAACAGCCACCAGTCACCCGCTCCGAGACAAATCGTCCGTTCTCTTGCGAGCAGGTTGTTGCAAGTAGTTCTTATGTTCTCCGCTAGGCGGCTGTCTGTCCTGTTGCTAGCATCAACTGCCCAGAGGGCAGGACGTGCGACTGAAACGATCGCCGACGGAGTGCGATACAAAGTTAAGCTGCGCCAGACACTGCACGCGGCAGAGGAAGCACAGAGACGGCACGGCATACGTGAAACACAAAATCCAATGGGGCACTGCACAATGCAGGCAGCCAAGGCAGAAGCAGGGCAGGGGCCGGCGCCGGCTGTGTTGTGTGGCGTGCAGTGTGCTCTGACCAGCAGAGGCCCCGCTGATCTGCTCCGACTCTCTCTCACTCTCTCTCTCTCACTCTCTCTCTCTCTCTCTCTGCTGTGGGAAACGTTTGGAGCTACCGTTCTTTTTTTCTGAATCACTGATTGTTCACTCCTTTGAAAGATTCAACTCTATGAATCAGTTCAGGAGCGGATCCCCCATCTCTAGTGTAGGCACTCCCATTCCCATTCATGGCATAGTATGATGAGTTCTTTTTTCACAAATAGCTAATTTGTATACGTATACAGTACTTTATTGATCATTTTTGTTGGACAGTGGTGTATACTGTAAACCTAAATATTTGTGACTTGTATTCTCACATATTGTCTACTAATCAGCTTACCTAACGGAAACATATCTAGAACAATGAAAGGAACATTAGAGTTCCACGGGATCATTAGTCACGGAGAACAAGTTCACACATACTATGGAAAGGGGCAGAGAAATGGTACCTGTCCTTTTCACCAAGCGAGGCGACGCAGTTTTCAGCACACTGAACTCGCAGCTTGGAGGACAACTGTTCTAACCCCCTTTCAGCCATACATATTTTGGTTTTCCCTGATTTCCCTGCAACACTCCAGGCTAATACCGGGAGAATTCCTATGAATAAGACACAACCTAATCCGAGCTTGTTTTCGGTCTTTAGTGGCAGCGCTGTCGACGGGACGTTAAACTCGAATCTTCCTTCCTTTGCAAAGGAATCGTCTCCGCATTTATCTTCACCGTCTTAGGGAAACTACGGAAAAACTTCTTCTTCATGGTTTGAAGGCGACTTTAATCTTGATTGTCCTGGTGTTGGCTTATGATATGCTAGTAACTGGAGTCCTTCGTATTGGACAGAGTTAATTGAATGTCAGTTAACTAAACACACAGTCTATGACGTGAACAATAATGTAAAATCAGCTTAGAGCTGGGAGTGGTAAGGCGCCAGGCCCCCCCCCCCCCCCAAAAAAAAAATAATAATATTGGAACCAGGAAAATAGTACTGCAAATATCTACTTCTTAAGCATGTCTTTATTAATTCTGAGAAACTTCAATAACGCAGACAATGACTATTTTAGAATTAGAAATTAAACAATTTACTTGAAAATAGATACCTGTTAAGATTAAGCAAATTCAAACAAATGAACTATGCAATTTTAGAGTTAGATACTGAACAATCTAACTGAAGATAGGAAACTATAAAGCTTCAACTGACTACAGTGGATCAGCTTCAGCTTAGCATAGTATTAACTGGGACAAAGAGAAAACATTTTCACTGGCAAATTCTGCATGCTAATAAACTAACACAAAAGGACATTTACAGATATAGTTATGAGCTCAGAGCGTGCAATTATCCACTGTTAAAAAAATTATAAAACAAATGACCAAAGGTAAGAGATATGCAAATAAATTTAAGAAATAACGCTCGGCAAGCATCAACCAACGCTAATATATTTAACCTCGCTTACCCCAGCCTAGCTCAAATAATATTCCTAAATTACAAACTGGGCTCGAATGCAATAGATAGGGAAATCTGTAACACAAGTAGACAGAAGCCCTCACGAACGCACATAGATTGTTATTTTAAAATTCAAATAAGAGTATATAAATGTAACTTGAACCAGAACACCCACATGGCTTCAGCTGGCACAGGAAAATTGGACTTGCCTTTATGCTAAATATACGTTACACGCGCAACTTATAATGTCCATGAGTTGTCCACAGAGCACAAAGGCAACAGGCAGCGAAGCAAAAGAAATTTACGAATGTAAATACCAGTAAACGCTTCCTAGGAACACCGTGGTTCGCTGAAGCATGAAATACACAGCATAAGACCCCATGGCATAGTGAATTATTCCCAATAGCTTCTCGTACAGTCTACACGTTAAGTGCTCTCCAAGGGAGTCCTTATGGCTAAGGCATTACACTTTGCCTGCAGTTTCCGTCGATTACCAAGCAGCAGACGTAATACCAGCCAGATTCGAGCACGCACGGCTCAGATTTGCTGAAAGGGCTCTAGGAAAATGTAACGATTCTCTAAAAGGAATTTATACAAGAGGCGAGAGTGACGAACCATATCGTTTCAGTGTTTGGAGGCCGTATCGGGTTGGATGCGGAACACAAACACCACTCTTTACAGGAAAGTATTTCTCGTGAAATCCTTTTCGGGATATTTACATAACCCGTATTTGAAGATGATTATGTTCCCACCATCGTACGTCTCTCGCAGGCACCTTGAGAATAAGATCAGGGAGGTTATGGTGCGTACAGGCGCAAATACCTACCTATTTTTCCAATACGCAAATGGAGGTAGAAAGGAAAAATTAATAATATTTGTGGATAAATGTAACACTAAGAAGATGTATTGTTTTGGCCACGGCTAATTAGAATATACCCAAAAAAGTTGCATCGAACCTCAAATAATGTTCCGTACTCTTTGTGAACTCAGAAAAGTATGCGAGGAGCCCTTTTTGCACAAGTAGGTCTTGTAGCATATGTATGCAGATTCTTAAACATTTTTGTTGTATCGAATCACGCACACACAGAGTATTCTCATAGTCCAAAAAATCGTTCATGTGGCTCTAAGCACTATGGGACTTAACATCTGAGGTCATCAGTCCCTAAGACTTAGAACTACTTAAACCTAACGACAGGACAAACATCCATGCCCGAGGCAGGATTCTAAACTGCGACCGTAGTAGCAGCGTGGTTCTGGACTGAAGCGCCTAGATCTGCTCGGCCACAGCGGCCGGCCACTCGTAGTCCATCGACAGATTTTGTTTATGTTCACTTCCACACAATGTTTAGCTTGCAGCATCTTTCAAAGGTAGCCGTGACGCGATAAAGTTGTCGTGTTGTCGCCTCGTTCAGACGTCGCCTTCGACTAGTTTCTGGTGGTTTCTACTTCGCCTCATTCGTTATCTCTATGCTGCGACCTCGCAGGCTGCTTTGACGAAGCCAGTTACATACGTGTTTCGTATCGATGAAAGATCCTTAAGACAGGATGAGAACCGGGTATTTTGTTACACTTTTATCACACACACAGAACAGTTCCACAAAAGTACATGGCTTTCCAATACTGTATTTTTTACTAAACTTCTGAAGTATACTTTAAAGCAGTGATACATACTTATTGTGGCCATGAGTTATTACTACTACTTGTTTTGAACTGACAAAGAACCTCATCTCGAGCAAGCAGGGAATAAAATTAAAACTATACTGGATAGTGTCAAACGGGAGACAGGAAAGCAAATCTGTATATATCATTTCGTAACAGTTTAACTAAATAACAGTATTGTAACCGATAATTCACAAGCTGCAAGTATTTTTAAAAATAACCTTCCAAACATAGCAGCAAATATAGGATTAAATGGTTCAACTGAAGAAGGAACAGAATATATTAAAAATGTAATTCCACAAAACTTAAAGCAACTAGAAGTAGTACCAAGATCCTTCACTGAAATTAATACAGTTATAAAAATTATAAAAAACAAAATCTCGCATGGTGTTGAGGGTACTTCGTACAGAATTATGAAGAGTTTTTCGAACTTAATAAGTAGTGTTCTTATTGACATGTGCTATACATCACTGGCATAGGGAATTTTTCCAGAAAGGTTCAGATATGCAGTTGTTAAAACACTTAATGAGAAAGATGGCAAGGCAGATTTAAACAATTTTCGTCCAATTTCAAAGCTGACATCTTTTCCCAAAACATTCGAAAAAGTAATGAACTCAAGAGTAATAGCACACTTAAGTGAAAACAATTTGCTTTGTATATCACAGTTTGGAACCAAGAAGGGTTGCCCGATTCAGAATGCTATTTACACATTCATTCATCAAACAGTACAAGTCTATAATAATAATATGCCGCTAAATGCTATTTTTTGATCTTTCCAAGGCGTTTGAGTGTGTTAATCATGTTACTCTCTTAGAAAAACTCAAGTTTTAGGGATTTGTTGGCTTTATGCACAGCCAGTTTTAATCATACTTAACAAACAGAATGCAAGAGGTTGTGCTGAATAATTCAGACAAGGTCGGAAAGGTAAAAAATTTTAGTGGCAGAGAAAAAAATCACAAAGGGAGTCCTACAGGGTTAAATTTTGAGTCCTCTCTTACTCTTCATACATGTGAATGACCTAACAATTGACATTCAATAAGCAGACCATACTAGTCTTGTAGTAAATCTGAGCCGCTGGTGGCCGAGCGGTTCTGGCGCTACAGTCTGGAACCGCGCGACCGCTACGGTCGCAGGTTCGAATCCTGCCTCGGGCATGGATGTGTGTGTTGTCCTTAGGTTAGTTAGGTTTAAGTAGTTCTAAGTTCTAGGGGACTTATGACCTCAGCAGTTGAGTCCCATAGTGCTCAGAGCCATTTTTTGTAGTAAATCTGATTAAAGAGAAAGCAGCAGAATAGTTGGTGAATGATATTTCGCTAAGAATTCTTGAATGGTTCTCCTAAAAAGGCCCCCCTAGAATTTGAAAAAAAAACACACTATGTTCACTTCCACACAAAAATAGAGTTATACTAACAGTTGATACAACACATCAGCTTGAACTGTAAGGATCATATTACTGCTCTTCTGAATCAGTTAACTTCAGCTACTTTCGTTTTTCGTGTAATTGCTAGTCCTGGAAACAAACGTATCAAACTCCTGACATATTTTGCATATTATCACTCAATATTGTTTTACGGAATAATTTTGTGGAGTACCTCATCACTTAGAGAGAAAGTTACAATGTTAGTCTCAAAGATTTCAGCTACTTTCGTTCTTCGTGTAAGTGCTAATCTTGGAAACAAACGTATCAAGCTCATGAGATATTTTGCACATTTCCATTCAATAATGTCTGGCGGATAAGTTTTCTGAGGTATCTCATGCCTTAGAAAGAAAGTATTGATTGCACAAAATCGAGCACTAAGATATGTGGTGTGCACGCGTGGACGTCACGTAAGCTCCTTTTCAAAGAGCTAGGTTTTTAACTGCGCCGTCTCAATACTTATTTTCGCTAACGCAATTCGCCATAAACAAACCATTAAAATTGGAGAGGAACAGCCATGTCCACAACTACAGCACTAGCGGGAAAAGTGACCTTCATTAGCCATCGTCAAAGCTGTCAGGGATTCGTGGCGGGCCGCAAAAAAGCAGTCAGTGGCTCAGAAAAGAATCCAGTACGCAGCAACAATTTTTTTCATTATTTTCCCAACAACAAAATGTTCGACACGTAGCGAAGCAAGTTTTATATACGAGTTAAAATCATTTTTCCTGGACAACTCCTATTCTACTGAAAAATTACTGCATAAAAATTGGTTGCCAGTAAAGCAAAGATTGGTTGCATGAGCAGAAGTAAAAATGATAATGTTTTAATTAATGTTAACAGTAAACATCTATACGTATAATGGAAAATGACTCGTTCCACCCCATTCAATGAAAGAATATTTCAAATTATCTATGGAACATGTAACTAACTGACAAACTAAATAAAACCGAATAAAAGTGATTTTAAAATTAGCTATGTGTAAAACATTACAGTTGCGTACAAACGATTTTTGGAAGTTAACGGATGTAAAGCTAACAGAAGCACAAGTCGCTCAGGAAACAAAGCCGCCAAACGGATAGTTATGAGAGAGTGAAAATGTATTATTTAGTAAATATGTTTGAAACAATATATTAGTCCATGATTACTTGCAGAGTCTTGCAGCCTGAAATAGAAGTTGTTTTCCATATTCGTCGCCGAAATGAAAATGTAGAGTTTCAATGATGTGAGTAAAGTGCATTGGTACAGAATAGCTGGTATCAAAGATCAAGATCTGGCGAAAAGGATACAGTTTGTCCACATGTAACATTTTTCACTGGTGCTTCCAGTCCCTTTTTATTGCTCATTGCTCAATCGGGCGGATGTCAGCAGGTACTCTAGGTCATTGCTTTCAGTTTAATCCTTTCTCCTGGAGGAAGATGTTCCATGGCTGAAACGGTGCACTCTTGCATTTTGTCTAGAAGACGATCCCGTCACCGAAATGTTGGCTGGACAATAGGTCGGCCAATTCTGTCCCGCGAGTACACAGCATTCATCTTCGATAGTGAAGAGCGGCGTCTAACATCTGTCTGCAGTAACGTCCCATAACATGACAGACCCACCTCCTCGCTGAGGGCGTGAGACTGCATCTCTTACGCGAGCATTTATATCTGTCCGTCGCTACATTCGTCTATGAGGATCGTCATCTGTCAGACAAATCCTATACTCATCGTTGAAGAGAAACCGACGCCATAGCTTTTTGTTCCTTTTCAGATATTCTCAATCCCATCTCCTATAGGCATCATGGTGCAGAGGATAGGAATGTTTGTTCGTAATGAGCGCATAGAAATCAAATTCTCGTGGGTGAACGCCTTCCTCCCTGTTGTCTTCAAAAGGGCGGTGGCTAGTTCTGTGAAAATGTATTCCGGACTGAAACCTATTTGTAGGTACATCTAGCGTTTTTGACCGCGGGCCACCACTAGCGCGTAGATCGTCAGTTTTGGGTTTCTGTACAGTATTTTAATGACGTTGTGGTGTACGCTAAGTCGGTGGCCATATTTTCATCCTGATAGCCCTTCTTGCCGTGAAGTGAAAACGATACCACGGTGAGTCTTTCTGGCTTGTTCACAAATTTGACAGTGCACTCAAGTATTGTTGTCCTGTCTGTTTCATGATTGCAGGCTCAGAAACTTCTACTGATGGTTGATTCGGGGGAAGGGGACCAAACAACGAGGTCACTTCTACTGAAGTGCACAGTGCACTGCTAGGGCAAGCTTTCTCTCATCTCAGTTTCATCGGTGATTATATGCAGTGTTTTCATATGGTCAATGGAACCCAGTGAAAGAGGATCTCTTTCCGTTAAAAAAAAAAGGAGAATGAAAAACTTCTTTTGAGCATTTTATATGAACCAGGAATCAAGTTTTGTCTGGGCAAAGTTGACATGATTTCTGAAATGGAAACCAAAAACGAAAACTTGATTCGTGTTTTGATTACTGCTTGGAAAAACACACAGAAAATGAATGTTTGGAGCATATTGCTTTCAACTTTTATTTTTAAATTATGACTTTAAGGCAGTCACCGTTTGAAGATGACATGTTAAAGAAAATCTCTATCACCTGAGAATGTGTCTTCAAATTCTTGACTTATAATGAAAGGTATTTTACAGCCTGTGCGTATTATTTCTTTCAAAATTTCAGAGTTTTATGAACACAGAGCTGAAAAAACTTTTTACAAATAAAAACTGGCGTTAAATAAACGAAGAGCTTTTCGTCATATTACAATAGATCCTAGACACACCAACAAAATTTTTGCATCACCCTATACGTCGTGCAGGTGTGGTGGTCCGAAGACCAACCCTTATATTGTTTGTAAACATATGCACTGTTACCGTGAGCGCTAACCTGGGGGTAGAAAGCTGAACTCCTGTGAAACTCAGCACTTCAGCGGAAACGAAAGAACCAGGAAGACGCAGTAGAGACATCTATGGAACAGTGGGTTGAACGTCTATCACACCACGAAGGACAGTCACGACCAATGATCGGATTCGCTTCATCAAGTTACACAAAGAATACATATCAATCGGCAAAGCTGGTCGACATGTGCATCGGAGTCGAAGCGATGTGGTGCGGAAATGAAATCGGTTGAATTTCTCAGACAGTGTTCAGGTCTTGCATCGTACAGGCCGTCCACGTTGACAGGTGCACAGGATGATCGATATCTACGACATCTCAGTCAAAGGCACCGCGAGTATGGTGATCCAGAACCGAATTTGGCGCTCGAAGCAGCTATAGGATGTCATGTATCGCATCACGCCGTTACGAGACTATTTCAAGGGGCGAATCACCATTCCCGACGACCTTGGCGAGCGCCACATCGCACACCACCACACCATGTATTCCATAACAGACAGACAAGGAAGCATATAGAATGGATCCCTCCCCTCTCCATCCTCAAGTTTGATGTTTGTACGCTGGTAATCGGAGAAAACACGTTCGACGACAACAAGTTAAGATCGAACGCTTCCCCAACTGTGTCCCTTGTGTGCAACGAGATGATGCTGGAGTGATGTTCTGGAATGGTATTACATGTCAGTGCGTACCTCTAGTGGTTGTTGACGGCAATCTCACTGCGCTACGGTATAAGAACGAGATTCTGCAACCAAGTGAGGGACCGCATCATCAATATTATGATGACAGTTTCATCTTGATGGATTATAACTCGCTTGCTCATAGTGCTGTTCTCTTGAAGTACCACCAGAACGGAGTAGTCCGCATGTTCCCCGGGCATAAATCCAAATAAACATAAGTGAGATCGAATGAAACCAGCTGTTTTAGGACGTTGAGAAAGACCACGTACTCTGCGCGACTTACGAAGAGCTCCCATTGAAGAGTGGAAAATTTAGATGATCTCATCGATGGTATGCCACGACTGATTCATTGATTTCAACCTGCAAAGGACGTTCCACCACGTAATGATTTTTTTTATTTTGTTTTCTGCAATCTGCACATTGCGAATGAATATGTGCGCATATCTCTGAGCCAGTTCCTGTTTTCTGTGCCATGAATCTCGAAATAAATGGGTGTTAAAAAAATTTTTGATGATATGTGTGTATCAGTGGAGTGGTTGCTGTCGATCTACTAGCTTAGTCGTGAGAAGCGTATCACAGTCTGTGACCATGCGCCAAGACATACGTATCTGTAGTAAGCTGTTTCGGTCTAATTTCAGTTTCTTGTAACAGTTATAACTACATAGCCTGACAGAAAAAGGGAAGCACCCACAACGGATGGGGGAAACGAAACTATGTGGCTTTATTTCAGTGATTACTGTTGGGGACTCCACAAGCAAAACAAATTACTCAAGCAGATATGAAACAGGCACCTGCTTATTTTAGGAAAAATAAAAGTATTGATTCACATTGAACCGACTGATGTAGTTGCCTGTCTGATAATTAAACAAAAAAAAGGAAACATCTTTTCTGAGGATGTTTGGTGGCCTAAATACTGATTGGGATGGATGTACATCGCATAGCCCACTTTCTGGAACGTGAAACAGTAGAAGCAAGAAGTGCCGTAGTCGCGGAACTTCCTAGTGGCTATATGGGCGTCGCCTGTAGGCGAACTGAGCGCCGCTTGTCGTGGTGGCGGCTGCCAGAGTTACCTATGAAAACAATCTGATGCTGTCTTTGCCATATGAGAACGTTGGTGAGTGGCTCCCGAAGTCGCGTCTCCTGCAGGACAGCGCGATTGCAGGCCAGCGCTATTGCAACCCACTGGAATTTGGGGGACTGCATGCACCTATTCAGTTGGAAAGAGTGCCATAAAACCGCTGTATCCTAGCGTGAGACAAGCTTGCCTACAACTCTACATATGTGTTTGGATGGGGTCCGCCTTTAGGAAAACATAATTTTGTTTTTTATCCCAAACAAGTTTCTCTGCAGTTGCCGCATCATCAGTTGGTTTTATTTTATGGCTGTTAATCATAAATAATGTTCTTTACTGTCTGAATACATGTAAATATTAGTTTTTAAAACCGTAATTACAGATTTTTGAAGAAACACATAAAATTATGACCTCATACCTTGTGTTTTGCTAAAGGCGGACCCCATCCAAAAACATCTGTATTGTTAAAGCAAACACTGACAAAAGAGCTTCAATCCCCAGGTGATTATTGCCTACAACTGCTGTAACTGGTCCTTGATGTTCTGGATACTGCCACTGAAGGCGTTGACGTCAGAGCTGATACCACATATGTTTTACTGTGGACAGATCTGAGGATTTTTCCGGCCAAAGAAGTAGCTCAACATCACGCAAAACGTTCATATATTCATGTGGCATGTCTGGACGAGCACTGGCCTATCGGGATACCGGGTATCTGTGATGTACTGTTGTGCCACGAGACTTCCCTCAATCCCTACCATACGTAACCTGAAGTCACACCTCATATCTCCCAAACCGTGATGCCAGGTGTAACACCGCTGTGCATCTCTAGAACACTGGAAGAATGTTACCTCTCTCTGAGGGTCGCAGCCATAATCGCCGAGGATGGTCATCCAGGACCGTGCAACGATACGTCACTGAACAGACTGTGACGCCATTCGTCAGCAGTTCAGGACACCACTCCAAACGCAGCTGTTCGTCTTGTGATGGTAATGGCGGCCCTTACAGGGGAAGATGTTTCCTTAGACCGGCTGCTGCTTTTCTGCGGCAAGTGGTGCGGCATGGCACGGATTTTTGCAGGGAGTTTAATCTTTTTTCTCAGATGACAGGCACAAACGTGAAGGAGTTACGATATAGAACTTTTCCCAGATCATGGCTGGATGATGCAGCAACCTGCGATAAATGTTATTAAGAGATAAACAGTCTTAGCTGCAAAACTGGCTTTATTACTTTATATTTTGCCTATAGCGCGTTTCGCCATGCTTAAGGTATCTTCAGATTTGGTGACACAACAGGTATTAGCCACATAGGCTGCCGTTCATGCAAATGTCTTAGCAGGCAAAGACCGTTGTCAATATTTTAACAACATTGTGTGTTGCCCTGATATAAAATACACGGGAGGTAACCTTTAAAATACGTAAAAAGCCTCAACAGGTATTTGCTCTTGTCGAGTTTTAAGACTTCGCTCAGTGCCCTTGTAGCGTAGTCCAAACGATACAATGCGGCGATCCTCCATTATGGTGGCCAGACGTGATTGCCCGGAAAATCGACGTCGAAAATGCCTTCACGTTCTCATGCAGTCCAACCGAGTCACTGGCACACCCGAATGCCCGATAAAAGTCAATATTGCACGATTCGACTGAACAGCTATATGGAAACCCACTATGAGGCCCCTTAAACTGCAGGTGCTGGTAACGCTGTCTCACACGAGTGCATGGCATCTCCACGTACATCTCTGTGAACACTCAGTATCTGACTCCCCTTACACAACCTACAAGGCCCAGTAACAGCACTAAATCCGATCAACAGTAATATATTCCAGTGGCAGTTCTACCTGTCACACGGACAAACTAGACTGCTTGCATTACCTGGACGCTATTTACCGTTTCGTGTTTACAACACGACCGTTATTTCAGCGTGAAACATCCCAACAAAATCGATGAGCTATGTGGCAGTAGACGACAAGTATTCTTTTCTGCAAAACATCTATTATCGAACCATAACACAAACAATGAAACTTGAAAACGTTTCATGTGTTATATATCACATCCACGACAGGATACACTTTTGTCGATACAAATTGTTTTTCCTTCCAATGCTCAAATCATTTTTGCATGTCATTTTCTGCTAAGATGAGCTGGTTGCGCCCTGGTGGAGAAATGTTTCACTTAGATTAATTTATTTCAGAGACACACCTAAAATCTTATAGATGGTAGCCTCCATCATTTTCCTAACGCAGAAAAATGCCTATATGAACCCTATTCCTCATGTGTAACAACTATCTTGAATGCCGTTTTACATCATAGAGTGCCTAAATTGTGAGTGGTTCAATCTGTGTTGAACTGCCTGAATTTGCACTCGTGATGTAAAGATAGTACCTATCCTCATGAGCCAGTTTTACAATTATTTTTTTATGTCCGTAGGGAATATTCGTGCAAACATTCCTAGAGGAGCAATTTGCTTATTGCAATGAAATTCAGTGTGTATATTCTGCCACTCATACGGCGAAACCAAACATGCAGCCAGTACACACTTAACGAGATTACTGGCTCCTGGAATAATATTTCGTTTCCTCAGCAGGCAGTAAAGGACGGACGTTCCGTAACCGACAGCCTGTAGAGATAACTGGAGAGTCACTCAACGGACGGACTGTTTAAACCACACGCTTGTAACCAACAGAGCCTTAATTTACAAAGCAAGAAATCTCACTAAATCTATCACTAGAGAAAGTATTACTAACGTGTGCATCTACTCAGTTTGTCAGCTCAAATTGATGCCAGTTTTAAGCCGATGAAATATATCCTGGAGGTACTAAAACGGTGTTAAACCACCTTAAAAAAATATTTGAAATATTTCCAACTGGAAGTATTCGATCTTTCCTAATATTTGTATTGTAATTATTAACTTACGATTGTGTACCAGTATATAAAATAAACACAGTACCGGTTACAACAAGCAATTGCACTCCTCAGATGTGACACTTCACTATAGAGCTTTGTACAGGGTATAGAACAAATACAGTTTGGCTCTTCGGACATCGCGAAGTCACCTCAAATATTTCAAACAATGTATATCATATCATTATATGTTGAAAAAGATTCAACATGCTGTACGAAGCTCTGTAGTGGATGTATCACATCTGAAAATTGCAACTCCTTGACGAAACCGATAAAATGAATATTTTATAGGCAGTGTAGGTAAGCTATCGTGACGTAACAAATTATGAAGCAATATTGTCAAGCCGCTTCTGAATCTCCTCTCAGTCAACTGTTATCTAAAATAGTAATGAGTTAATTACATTATAATTTAATCATGCTTATTCTAGAATAATTCAAAAATGGTTCAAATGGCTCTGAGCACTATGGGACTTAACTGCTGTGGTCATCAGTCCACTAGAACTTAGAACTACTTAAACCTAACTAACCTAAGGACATCACACACATCCACGCCCGAGGCAGGATTCGAACCTGCGACCGTAGCGGTCAGCGGCTCCGGACTGTAGCGCCTAGAATAATTCGTTTAAGAAAAAATAGCTATCATAGACCACATAGACGTGAATCAAAAATAATTTTTAGTAATAACAGACGGTAATCTTGTACGCAGCTTTTTATGGAAGCTTGTATGGGTGTGTAATTGTTGCTCTCGATACATTCGTTTTAGTAACTAGAGCCATACGTGTCGAAGTGCATCAGGCGCCACTACACAATACCCTGCTACTTACACTTAAGAAAAGGTTTAGAAATGACAGTATTTAATTCTAGCGCAACAGATCTTCAGTTTGTTAGTCATATTTTGTATAAATTTGCTGTATGAAGCGATACATAGGACCTAAGAGTAGTGGTACCCTGGTTCTGCAAGCAGATTTACGAATGCCTTGGTGATACCGATTTTTTTAATAACAGTAGAAGTCATCACGGAAAATATAAGGAATGAAACCTTAAGAGCCTTGCCAAATTAAGAAAAGGGAAATCAGTCTAATACACGGACCTCTGCAGAAAGAAAAACGCGTTTTCATGATGTACTGACCGATTTGTCAAACAGTTAGTCACCTTTAAGAAAATTAAAATTGTGGGATTCTGTATTACTTGGAACTGCATTATCGTTTGCCGAGCACTGTAGGTAGCAAACTTTATCAATTTTCGGGTTCAATTGTGTACAGAAAAAATTATAAGGATTGCACAAAACTATTGTCATACTGGCAGATACTGCGCAATGAAAGTCAGGGAACACTCTTACTGGAGTTGTTAGCTTGGTTGTTAGCTTAATAGAAAGGGACCTGCATTGGGTTCCTTTCATGATAACGTGAGAAAGACCCTGCAACTGTTATTGCCACTTTGCTGCTTTTCTTTACAAATATTAATTCACTGTCAGCCGGAAGGAAATATGAAATGGCTCTTACTTCAATAGTCAACAACTGACATCTATTGACAAAATGCTCGCCGCTTTACTTCTGATCGTAATTCTTTTTTTTTTTACTAAAAATAGTAACTTTTCAAATATCGCAAGACTTCAAAAAAAAAAAAAACAATAATTTTAATCTCAAGGCAATCGTCGTATTTAAAAGGGGAAGTGTGTTTCACGCTACACAAATAAAATTTTAAAATGACTTTTACTTTTCCGCGTTTATTGAAGTATTGGATTTTTACTGCAACGTTTTAGCAATACCGATTTTAGAAATACAAGTAAGGAGTAAAACGGTTTCTACACTTGGCTTATAACTGTTGTGAATTGCATTATTGAAACTGATATCATGAAGACGACTTACATTACTATACTTGTTCAATTAAAAATCGGTAAAAGTAATAAAGAGAAACGACGATAACGTATTGTAGAATTTGGCCTCTGGGAGACCAGCGTCGGTGTATTTTCCTGATGTACTTGTACAATTAGATATCTTCACATATCAGCCTTTACATCTACATGACTATTCTGCAGTTAAGTGCTTGGCAGAGGTTTCATTGAACCACTTTCAGATTGTGTCTCCGTCGTTCCTTTCTCGAACAGCACATGGCTAAAACGAACACTTAAATCTTTTTCACGTGAGCTCAGCTTTCTGCTATTTTACTACGATGATTATTTTTCTCGTTGCATGTGGAGTTAACAAAACATTTTCGCATTCTGGTGGGAAATTTGGAGATTGAAATCTCATCAAAAAATCTTGATGCTACGGAAAACTTTTTTGTTTTAATGATTGATACCCCATTTCGCGAATCATATCCTTGAAAAAACCTTTTCTAGCGATAGTACAAAACGACCTCCGTTCTTTGAACTTCTCCAACGTCTTCCGTCCATTCTACTAATCAATAAGGATACCACACTGCGCAGCAATACTGCAGAAAGGGACGGACAAGCGCAGTGTAGGCAGTCTCTTTAGCACATCTGCAGCATCTTCAAAGTATTCTGTCAACGAAACTTAGTCTTTGGTTCGTCTTCCCCACAACATTATCTATATGATCATTCCAATTTATGTTGTTCGTGATTGTAGTCCCTAGTAATTTATTTTAATCGATGTTCTTTAAAATGAGTAATCTATCGGTTAACACAAATTACCGGAAACATTTTAGCACTCATGTGGTGGATCTAGGGGCATCCATTGGCTAAGGGCAGCGTTTGTGATTAATAATCAAGACGTCCTCGGTCCCACAGTAACACTCGATTGCTATAAAACAAACCAATGTTACCCTCTGAGAGGATTTATAATTTTGACCGCGTGTTTGTGTAATGGATAGTGGGTATCGTACAGTAATTTTGAATATTTTGCAATTTAACAGAAAACTAAAAAAGGCTTTGACTTTGGTGTTTCATGAAAGTAGTAAAGTTCATACGAATGAAACAATAAAAGGTCGCCATCCCAATTAGGCACATTACTTTGAAATATCATGTTCAAGAAAATTATATATTAGTTGTTGTAGTGACTTTCATTAAGAGGCTGTTTGAATAGGGCACTGGATACACACGAATTCAGGGCAACCTAAGTTGTGGGTAGCAGTAGTTACCATTAATATACAAACCAGTAATCATAGAAAGTAAGATTGTACCCCACTCATAATCATAACAGTTACAATCACTATCATTACGGGACTCAGTACTGAGATGTTACTGCGGGAAGCGCCGAATTAAAGTTGGACGTCGAAAGGTTTCTGACTTAACTGACATAAATACCACAAACAAAATTAAATAATAACACTCCCATTCATACAAATGTATCAGATATCTATGGTAGCGATAATATTACAATTATCTTTCTAATATGAGAAGAATATGGTGGGGACCCATAAAATGATACTGTATCAGTAGTCAAATTCTACGATGTTTCAGTAGAACGTTCAATTCACAAAATTTAATTCTTAATCTCACTTGGAATAATTTATGTTTTAATTTTTAAAGCAAATTAATCGACACTGAGTTCGATTAACTTCAAAAAAATCGTTCATGATAATAATAAAGGATAAATTATGTTTCAAATAATTTTAACTTACGTGCCTTTTTCATCACCTGTGAAGCAGTTATTTTAGACAGCAACATTACAGTCTAGCACTGAATTATTGCTCATTTAATACACAGAAATAAATTACTAGTTTGTTTGAAACATGATACAAGGTTTTCTGAACACTTAGGAGGGGATCCTGCATAGGTTCATGATTAGGATAGAAGTTATTGTTCTAAACACAGGTTTATGGAACTTGGATTATAGTTGAAAACACTCAGACAGCTTAACTGGTCCATGCTCTAATACATATTTGTATGCTTGAAGTGGTGGAGAAGTGGCGAAGTAGTGGCGGCTAACTCCACTCCACTCACGGCTCTTGATGTTTGAATACTCTTTACAATTTCTTCTTGGCGATGGATTTATAAGGTGTTAGAGTCATTCCTTATTGCTGAGAGTACCATGCAACAGCCAAATCCACATCCGAGGCAAAATTCCTTGGAAAACGGCTTCCAAATGCCTCCCTCGGCACCCTCCAGGTATACCTTGCAAAGGCTAGCCACTGACTGAGTACCGTTCCCAACAAGGAGCCGCCCAGTTCGACCGCCAAGACCACCTTTTACATCGCGCCAAGCCATTTACGTTGGGGAGGGACTTCCCTACATCTTTTATATTATACAGTACAAGTGTCCTAAGCATGAACCAGCTTCCAATATATAATATTTTCATCATATACATATATTATAAAATTTCATTATTTTAAACACTATTTACTTTTTTCCATACTTACATTACAAACATTAAATTTCCTGTCAAAAATCAGTTACCTTAAGTAACAAAGAACAAACACTTCATAATCACAGACACACAGTGTAAACCTACTTCTAATCGATTTAGGTGTTACACAGCGTTCGGAAACCGCCACTGTTTAAATTTTGATAAACAATCAGCTTTGGCGCCATAGGAGATCACCCTCATTCTGCCAACGGCCTTGTCAAAGAGGACGGAGGAGTGGATAGAGGATCAGGGCACTCTCTTGTCCTTGGAGACGGACAATGCCCCTAAAGGCGGAAGAATCAACTATGATCAACGGCATGAGGATGCAGAAGGCAATGGAAACCACTGCATTAAAGACACATAGCGTGTATCCACAGGACATGTGATCAATAAATGAAACTCAAGCCATGATGATCTCTCCATTGGCAAAAGATTTCGGAAGAGTCCCCCATTTGGACCTCAGGGAGCGGACTGCCAAGGTGGAGGTGAACCATGAGCAAAAGATGGAATAACCAAAAAAAAAAAAGGAAAACTTTCTACGAGTCGGGGCGTGGAATGTCAGAAGCATGAACGGGGTAGGGAACTAAGAAAATCTGAAAAGGGAAATGAAGATTTTATGTAGAGGTAGTAGAGGTTAGTGAAGTTAAATGGCAAGTAGCCAAGGATTTGTAGGATGGGCATAGGGTAATATCAACAGTTGCAGAAAATAGTATAATGGGAGTAGGATTCGTTATGAACAGGAAGATAGAGATCGAGAGCAAACCAGCAGCGACAACGATACTTGAGATGTACATGCCGACGTTGCAGGCTGAAGACGAAGAGATAGAGAACGTGTGTGAGGATATTGAAAGGGTAATACAGTACGTAAAGGGAGATGAAAATGTAATTGTCATCAGGTACTGGAATGCAGTTGAATGGGAAGGAACAGAAGAAAATGCTACAGGAAAATATGGACTTGGGACAAGGAATGAGAGAGGAGCGAGTCTAATTCAGTTCTGTAATAAATTTCTGCTAGTAACAGCGAATATTGTGTTCAAGATTCACAATAGTAGGAGGTAAACTTGCAAAAGACCGCGTAATACTGGAAGATTTCAGTTAGATTACATCATGGTCAGACAGAGATTCCGAATTCAGATACTGGATTCTAAAGTGTACCCAGGAGAAGATATAGAGTCAAATCACAATGAAGTAGTGACAAAGAGCACGCTGAAAATAAGGGACTAGTCAGGAAGAATCAATACGCAACGAAGTGGGACACGTAAGTACTAAGGACTGACGAGATACGGTTGAAGTTCTCTAAGGCTACAGATACAACAACAAGGAATAGCTCAGTAGGCAATACAGTTTTAGAGGAATGGACATATCTAAAAAAACTGGTAAATCACAGAAGTTGCAAAGGAGAATATAGGTACGAAGAAGATAACTGCGAAGAACTCATGGGTAACAGAAGAAATACTTAGCTGATCATTGAAAGAAGGAAGTACAAAAATGTTCAAGGAAATTCAGGAATACTGAATTACAAGTCGCTAAGGAATGAAATAAATAGGAAAGGCAGGGGACCTATGACTAAATGGCTACAGGAAAAATGTGAAGAAAATCAAAGGAATGGTTGTCGGAAGGACTGACTCAGCAGATAAGAAAGTCGAAATTCTCTTCAGTGAAACTCAAACGAAGGGTGGTGGTATTGGGAGTGGAACGGGAATTCCACTGTTAAATGTTGAGGAGAAAGCGGATAGGTGGAAAGAGCACAATGAAGGCCTCTACGAGGAGGGAGATTTGTTAAGAAGAAGAAACAGGAGTCGATTTAGGAGAGATAGGGGATCCAGTATTAGAATCAGAGTTTAAGAGAGCTTTGGAGGACATCAAAAGCAGACTAGGACTGGCAAAAAGTGCATTCCTGGGTAAGAGAAGTCAACTAGTATCAAACATAGGCTTTAATTTAAAGATGAAATTTCTGAGAATGTACGTTGGAGCAGAGCATTGCATGGTAGTGAAACATGGACTGTGGGAAAACAGGAACAGAAGAGAATCGAACATTTGATATGTGGTGTTACAGACGAATACTGAAAATTCGGTGGACTGATAAGGTAAGGGATATGGAGTTCTTCGCAGAATCGGCGAGGAAAGGAATATGTGGAAAACACTGACAAGGAGAAGAGACAGGATGATAGGACATCTTGTAAGACATCAGGGAATGACTTCCATGGTACTAGAGGGAGATGCAGAGGGCATAAACCGTATAGAAGACTGAGATTGAAATACATCCAGCAAACAATCGAGGATGTTAAGTTGCAAGTGCAACTCTGAGATGAAGAGGTTGGCACAGGAGATGAATTCGTGGCGGGCAGTATCAAATCAGTCAGAAGTCTGAAGACTCAAAAAAAAAAAAAGTGAATCTCACCCGTCTTATTGCTTGGAGTCATTTGCAAGAACTGCATAAAGCCACTAAATCATTTTGCAACAAATTTTTACCTTCCAATAGCTTGAGTAATAGTCCCCCAATCGGATCTCCGGGTGGGGACAATGGAAGGTCAGGCAAAGTTGAAGAATACACTAAAAATAGCAACATGGAATGTAAGAACACTCCTCCAATGCGGGAAATTAGAGAACCTCAAACTAGAGATGGACAGAATGGGAACAGACATAATAGGAATATCTGAGATGCGATGGCCTGAACCAGGAGACTTCAGATCAGGAAATTATCGTGTCATTCATACAGGTACTAACCAAGGAACAACTGGAATCGGTGGAGTTGGAATAATTCTAAAAGGAAAACTCGGGAATCTAGTCACAGGATATGTGCAATTTAACTCTAGGATAATACTAGTCAAAATTGGAACCAAACCAAAGAACACGGTAATAGTACAAGTCTATATGCCGACATCGGCAGAAGAAGACGATGTAATAGAAACAGTGTATGAAGACATCAACAAAGTTATAAATTATGTTAAAGGTGAAGAGAACTTAATTATAATGGGAGATTGGAATGCTAGTGTTGGAGAAGAGAAAGTTGACGGAATTGTAGGGAAATATGGTCTAGGAGATAGGAACGAAAGAGGAAGCCGGCTAATTGAATTTTGTGCCAAAAACAAGTTGGTCATAGCGAACTCCCTTTTCAACCACCATAAAAGAAGAAGGTACACGTGGAAAGCCCCAGGAGATACTAGAAGACACCAAATCGACTATATATTAGTAAAATCGCGTTTTAAAAACCAAATCAAGGATTGCAGAAGCTACCCGTCTGCGGATATTAATAGTGATCACAACCTTGTAATGATGAAATGCTTACTCAAACTCAAGCGATTAGAGAGAAAAACGAACAAAGTATGGAACAGAGATAACCTAAAGTCTGAAGAACTAGTGATCCCTTATGCACGGAAAACTGATGAGATGGCATCAAACATTATTCCCGGGAGTACTAACGAGGAGTGGAAACAAATCAAAGAAGGCATACATAAAGCAGCAGAAGAATTTATTGGGAAAGCCAAACCTGTAAACAGGAAAGAGTGGATAACACCTGAAATAATTTGTCTAATGGAAGAAAGAAGACTATACAAAAATGCCTCTGACGAGCAAAGCGAAAACAAATATAGAAAGCTTAGAAACCAAATAAACAGAGAATCTAGGAAAGCAAAAGAAAATTACCTCAACAGCATTTGTAAAGAGGTGGAGGAAAACATGGTTAAAGGAAAAACTGACTTGGCCTACAGAACAATAAAACAAAACTTTGCTAAACGGAAAGTAAAATCTTCAGGAACTATAAAGAACAAAGAGGGCAAGGTACTATTTGGATATGACACGCTGAAGAGATGGCAAGAATACATTGAAGAGCTATATCAAGGAGACCCTCTAACAGATAATATGATAGAATTAAGCGAAGAAGTAGAGAAAGAAGAACTAGGGGACACAATTCTGAAAGATGAATTTGAAAAAGCACTAAAAGAACTACCAGATAAGAAAGCGGCAGGTGTTGATGATATACCTTCTGAACTAATTAAGAAATCAGGAGACAAAATGAAAGCTACATTACTGCAACTCATACAGAAAATATACAAAACAGGTGAAGTTCCTGAAGACTATCAGAAATGCATCATATTCCCCATACCTAAGAAAGCATCTACTATGGACTGTGAAAACCATCGAACACTCAGTCTTCTTTCACACGCATCAAAAATTCTAATAAGAATAATTTTGAAAAGAGTTGAAAACCAATTGAATAGCACTCTAAGTGAAGACCAATTCGGTTTTAGAAGCGGTGTAGGGACGAGGGAAGCAATCTTATCTTTAAGACTAATAATTGAGAAACAAATTTCCAAAAACAAACAAGTATTTATAGCCTTCGTAGACCTCGAAAAGGCATTTGACAATGTTGTATGGCCAGAAATGTTTAGAATTCTGAAGAAGGCTGGTCTGAAATATAATGACAGAAGGATAATCTTTAAAATATACCAAAATGAAACAGCCTTAGTTAAGAAGGAAAACAAAGAAGAAACAGCAAGAATAGGGAAAGGAGTGAGACAGGGATGCCCACTATCTCCAGTAATTTTCAACGCATATATCCAAGAAGCAATAGATAAAATAAGAGAGAATATTGAAGTAGGAATAAAACTTAACGGAATGAAAATAGATATGTTGCGATATGCAGATGATATCGCCATAATTACAGAAAGGAAAGAAGATTTAGAAGCCGCACTCAATGAAATGGAAAACACCTTAAAAGAACAGTATGGAATGAAAATAAATAAGAAAAAGACTAAAGTGATGGTGAGTGGCGCCCTGAACTACAATGAACCCATACGAATAACAATAAAGGGAGAGAAACTAGGGCAGGTTACAGAATTTAACTACTTAGGTAGCAAAATAACAGCAGATGGAAGGAGCAAAAGTGACATTAAAAACAGAATACAACTTGCCAAAATAGCATTCAATGGAAAAAGAAACTTACTGACGAGTAGAAATGTTAGTTTAGACGTAAGAAAGAGAGTCATGAAAACCTATGTGTGGAGTACAGCCCTTTACGGATGTGAAACTTGGACTAGTGGAAAAGAAGAAAAGAGAAGATTAGAGGCATTCGAAATGTGGTGCTACCGGAGAATGGAAAAAATCAGCTGGCGAGACAAGGCTACAAACGAAGATGTCCTCAGAAGAGTGAAAGAAAACAGATCTCTTTGGCGAAATATACAGAAAAGAAGAATAACCTTCATAGGTCACATTTTACGGCATAACAATTTCATTAAGAGAATATTAGAAGGAATCATTGAAGGAAGAACTCGCCGAGGACGACCTAGATTAAGCTACATTCAACAAGTAATAAATGACATCGGGTGCCAGACCTATGCAGATATGAAGAAGAAAGTTGACAAAAGAACGGAATGGCGTGCTGCTGCCAACCAACCTGTGGGTTGATAACCGAAGAAGAAGAAGATTTATAAGGATTAGGAACAGCACAGGGCCTAAAACCTGTCGATTGGGAACGCCGTCATGAATAGGTCGCATCATTTTGAGGAATAAATGGAATATATCCGGAATCGGTATTATACCCCATTTATGATCTGCTTAGCGGAAGATACTTTCGGCGGCTACAGCCAAATGCTGCCTCTACGTCGCAGTTACAATTTGGTCCACTAGATAACGAATCTGTAATCCTGCTAGTTTTGAGCTCCAACTATATTTTAATTACTGCTAGTTGTTTATATACTGCCAAAATAAATTCAGTTAGTGTAATTAAATCAACTAATGATACAATATTTCAATACATGCAAGCGTATGTTCCCGTTATTGTATGAGCTAATGGAGGCACGTATTGTTATGTTTCTTGTATTTATATCCATTGTTCATGAAGTTAGTTTTTTAATCTTGTAATTAATCAATGTAATAAATGTACCTCGTTAGCCCAATACGTTTCGGGACTGAATTAAGAAGAATGGTAAAAAGATAAGATGGTGGTTAATTGTTACAAGAGTTCTACATACCCTCTCCCCACTTGAGTCGAACGCCGGGACCCTTCATACAACCGCGTGAAACTGTCAGAAAACTACTTCTTTGGGCCCTGGTTTGACTCGAGCAGCACAATGTCTTGAATGTCGGCTATGTCGACAGAGCGTTGACCCTTCATGTGAATTTGTGCACTTTGTTGTTTTGCGGTAGGTTTGTTTTGATACAAGTGTTGTCACCGGTGACTCTTTTCTCCGGAACTGAAATGTCCATGTTTTGGAGTTCACTCAGGTAGCTTCAGGCGCCCACACGTCCTCTCTCTCTCTCCCCCCCCCCTCTCCCTCTCTCTCTCTCTTTTTCACATACCCTTTACTCGGCTGTTGGAGACACCAGCATTGCTTGCTAACATCGCGTGCAATGGGGTTCCGTCCGTCCTGGCGACGACGGATTAGTCTTTTTAGTAAGGGTTTGTTTGCTCATTGAAGGGATATCGAATGTAAGGCACTTTCAAGCACCTGCTGGCGAAAAATGTACTTGCAAAAAGACCTGGCACCAAGCAATATTTATCAGCGGACTGCAACTAGCGACAACAGGAACTGTCCAATGGAAACCAACGTCTTCTTGCTGCTGAAGGTCATTGGCTGTAAAACCCTGGGCATTCGAAGTATTTAGTGAAGCGCCATCGAGGTCACTAAATAGGGTAGTTGGTAGCAACCCTCACGGCTGTAGGCTGTAGGGTGATCCTCTGTGTTACAGGTGGTGATTAAAATTATGCAACATTTCGAAAGTTGGTAGCTAGTGGTCCATAATTTTTCTTGCAACAAATACAATCTAAAACAATTCTCAAGTACTTTCCCCTGAGCAGATGTCGAATTACGGTGAATCATTTCCGATTTCATCCGCAAGTGGAGTCGTATTCGTATGTAATTGCTCGGAGAAGATCTCGATCTGAGAAGTAGAGGTCTTGCTAACTGGACGTGGTTTTTAATTAAAGATACGGACTTGAATAGATCTAATAAAAGCTAATAAAATGCGTTTAGTTCCGCCTAATTTGTAGTATGGTGTTCTTGAGCGCCTTCCTTTTGACTTTGAAACTGTTGTCCAGTTGTATCACTGTGAACAATATGTCGGAAGTTACTAGCAACTATCTGGAAGCACTGGTCGGATCTCGGAATCTTTCTGAATTCAACTAAACAGATTCAGCGTATTGATCTTTGGTTTTAAAGCATTGGCCATTGCAACCCTATCTCGCGGGCCACAGTGAGGACGGTGACCCTTATTTAGATCGGTTTTTACATTGTATTAGTGCAGAGAATTATTCCGGATTCGCCAATGAACACTCTCTAGTAAATGTTCTGTGCAGTGCTCCTCATAATTTGTCTCGCACGAAAGCAAATATCTTTGACAATACTTACTGTGGCCCTGGCCGGCCAGAGTGGCCGAGCGGTTCTAGGTGCTACGATCTGGAACTGCGCGACCGCTACGATCGCAGGTTCGAACCGTGCCTCGGGCATGGATGTGTGTTATGTCCTTAGATTAGTTCGGTTGAAGTAGCTCTAAGATCTAGGGGACTGACGACCTCAGAAGTTAAGTCCCATAGCGCTCAAGCGCTCAGAGCCATTTGAACCACTTTGAACTGTGGCCCCGGATGTGCCTTCGAATGATGCGAAGAACTATCCCAAAAGGAAACAAACAGTTCAGTCCTATATTCTTCTAACAATACGATGAACATTTAACATCCAAAGTGACGTGTAAGTATCACTTACATGAGGTACATTTCGATGCTACAGATTAGGTCGGACACCATGTTGTTTGGTGTCATCCAGCCGTATCCGGTGTTTTTTTGCGTTCTCTTAGTACTCTCCGCTTGGCATTTACATATGTATAGTGATGTGCAGTACCTTGAGCTACTGAGTATATAGTCTTGCAGTTTATTATAGTCTATGCCTTGCTTCTGTCCTGTACTTATTAGTATTCAGTAGGTTCCGTTACAGATAATTTTCCACTTTAATAAAACATCAGAAATCTGATCATGGTGTATGGAAGCACAACACTCTGGTAAATATTGAAAAAAGTGTCAATCAAGAAGGAATACATGTCAGACAGTTTTCGTCTCGTGCAAATATTTAATAATCTATGTCTCACTTTCTAGTCCTTGCAGGACATCTACTGCTGCAACTAGTTGTTAGCAGCACCTTGCTGTGATGTTTCATGCATTTCACGTTTTCATCAATAGACTTACAAATGTTTTTAGAAACCTATTTTCATCTATGCATTTTCAGTAGAGTTGGTTGGTGGCTCTAACATAACTTCTTTCTCTCAGAAGCTAGCGATGACATCAAATAAATTCCTAAACTTTTCTTTAACGCTCTCGAAAAGTAACTTCCCAGGCACCAAGTTCATGAAAACATGCAGCATAGCATCCATCGTTCCTAACTCAGAGCTTAAACTGCACTGCGTCTTGAGATATTTGTCTCCATTACAGTGAGATATTCAGTGACCTGCACAACAAATCTTTTTATTTCATTAACATATTTAATTGTTTTTATGCTTCCAACATATTTATATTGAATGTCGTCCTGTACTTACAGTAACATTTATTTTAGTCAGGCATAACGAATTTTTTGAATGATTTTATTTGTTTTTTGACTGATTAATTCTCTATTTTTTTTTTCAAAATGTTTGTGGTATTTACTGTATGGATTGAATAAGTTTTCGAATCTAAGATCAAGAAGTACTCTGGTGGTGTATTCGATTTCATAAGATAATTCCGATAATGACTCCGGTGTATCATGGATCAAAAATATCATTTATCTAACAGTCCTCACCCCACCTCATGATGAAACTGTCAGCTCTTAAAACTCTGTTACGCCAGAGACAAATATAGCTGATGTGGCAACCAATGTTCAAGACACTTTGAAGAAGTTACGGAAAGATTTAAACATTTTATCTTCCAGATACGATGTCTGATAACACCTTTTAAAAAAAAACGATATGGAGGAGAGATAATCTTTTATGTCACTTCGGCATCAAGATCATTATAACTGTGGGAATATAATCAGCTTTTTTTTTTCAAAAAAAGAAAAAGAAAGGTGGTGATCGTAGATAAAAACAAGAGAAAAGTCAAATGTAGCTCAGTAGTTTTCCTGTAGCATCGGTAGTACTCTTTCTAAATCTGTTTATGACTGTCTTGTGAAACCTTATGCCAATAATGAAGAATACGTCATTAACGATGTATTTAAATATTGATAATGATAAAAATAATAAAACCTTTGACCGCAGCGACACACAGTGTACCATTACTTATCGCTTGGACATTATAGTGGATCCAGTAGGCAAAATTCACACTCTAGGTCAACAGTCGAGAAACATTCTACATCCTCCTAGCGGAGGATTTTCTTTATGCTTCAGATCTTTGTCACCATAAAGACCGGCATAAGGACATCTGTCTAAAATAGACCAGTTATAAGTACTGTTAAGACAATTTTTCCATTTTGGAATAATAAGTTTTGACTGGGATACAGTCTTACTCGTCATACACTTCAACATTCCTCACGGTTGCATAGCTCTCAACCACGTAAGAAAATCCATCCGTCGACGTTTGTCGAAACGATTTTGGACGGTTGACTACGTATGTGAACACAGCGGTTTTCAGCTAGATGGCCCACTAAAATGTTTCGACAATTAGGAGAGTGCGAAAAGTCAGTTGCGACGGTTCGCAGTTGTATGGCTCCTTTGCGAATCCTGAGCGGAATGGCACTTAAACACCAGTAGTTACTTTCGGTTAAAACAACTATCGCCCTTCAAACATTTTAGCATGTCACTTTATATTATGTCCTGATAAAATATCATACTAAAATATCTGAAAGGCGATTGCCGAGTGAAAATGCATACCAGGAAACAGGCGGTATCTGTCGCTCTGTAACAGCAGCACTGTAAAACCCTTCTTTTGATAAAGACGCAGGGGTGAACCTCTGTGAGTAATTGAATAGTTCACAAGAGACATGACAATAGTAATGTCAAATAATATTCCTGCTTATCGACTGCCACGTAGCAATTCCCAATATTATTTCAGTTAATATTTTTGCGAGATTATGCCAATTCGATAGAATGAACAGTAAAAAACTTTTTCATTTGGCTGGAAAAACTAATATCTGTGAACCAGTGATCTTAACAACAGTCCTGTCCTAGCACTACCTGAGAAAAATGCAACCGTAGATTGAATCCTTTATATTCTGGCGTAGTTACGATACGGATGTATGTGTACTCGATGTTTCACTTTGTCAAAAATAATTGGGGCCATTTTATTTCAAACTTGTTTTAATTTTGTAAAACGACAAACTTTTCAGTTCTCCTCTTTTAACTTAAATATGAAACCCATTTCTGGCTGTTAAAGCCCAGTCGGAAGCGACTTGTTGATGAAGTAATGAACGAGCACCATAAGTTATTTTATTATTAAAAAGTCGAACCTGCATCTTAATTTAAAGTCCGATTAATATTTTAGAGAAAACTTCTTTTGTATGTACGTTAATAACGTAAATAGTCATTCGTTACCAACTGCGCCGCTAACTAACAATGACTTTTTGTCCTGAAGCTCATTTTGATTCATTCTACTGGCTGAGAAACACGGGGTTGCTGGGGGCAGAACATATGGCATGGGAGAAGGCATGAGTACCATACTAAATATGAGATACTTACAGACGTATATCTCATAAAGGATGGTATTTATTCAGTTATCCTGTTAGTAAGGCTGTTTGGTCGCAGTGCGCGGCAGTGATTGAGTATGGTAGGCAAAAACCCGAGTAATTTGCTAAGAGCTATAGCCACGAAGAATGATGCAGAAGAGGAGTAAGCGAAGTGATTAACGAAAACATGCTACATTACGTAAAGGACTATTCTCACGAAGAATAAGAGAAATGGTTATCCGAAATCACTGTAGTGTACGGTTCGATTATTAGTTGCTAGTTACGAGTTTTTTCATCTTTGAGTCTATCTGAATTTCTTCTTTGTGCCTCTCTTCATCGCCAGTGAATTGTGATTGACGAAAATGCGCCGAGAGATGTATTTGATATTACATTTAGTTATTGAAGTCTGAATGACGGGACCGTGCGAGGATCGTCTTTTTCGTATAAATGAAACAGTAAAGGCATTTCACAAGTAAGGTAAAGTTTGTAAGTCACAGAGTACGTAGTTTATCCTGAGAGTATTTATTGCTCCAAATTTCGTGGGTTTTTGCTCGCCACTTTCACCCACTGCCATGCAGCGTGACCAAACTCCTTATTAAACAGCAAAAGACCACCACAACCATGAGTGGGTGCCAATGGGTGGTCGTGGAAGAACGTCTATCAGTACGTATACACACAAACAGTTTACATTAAAGTGAGTGAAAACAATAATTTCATTTAAAGTAAAAATAATCGACAATTACGACAATTTCAGTTGCAGTTGAGAATAGTTGCACTTCCCCTCTTTATGAACTTTGGTGTGGATCAATCAGTTCATATGAAAGAAACCACTTAAACTGGTATACTAATTTTGAAAAATATAACTAAATCACGAGAAGCTTTTAGTTTTCTGAGAGAATGTTAGTTTGTTAAACAGCCGTCATAATTCCTAAAAGTGGCTGAAAACTTTGGCTTTCGCTAAGTGAAGGGTGGTATTTCAGCAAATACCTCTATTACTTTCTGAATAACAAATTCGAGAAATAACTACGACATTTTCCATCTAGCCAAACTACATTGGTGTGTCCTGCTTATTAGAAACTACTTCAAAATTTTCATATACGCATGCATA
Source organism: Schistocerca nitens (assembly GCF_023898315.1). Taxonomy (NCBI): domain Eukaryota; kingdom Metazoa; phylum Arthropoda; class Insecta; order Orthoptera; family Acrididae; genus Schistocerca; species Schistocerca nitens. The sequence goes on along the minus strand of NC_064614.1, from coordinate 290,080,161 downwards.
CATAAATTTCAGTAATGAATAACATGAAAACACTTAGAAAAATGTTAATAGCACTGCTTCCAAAAAAATTGTATCTCATAAATTATAGCAATGGTCAGTGTTGTCAAGGTAGTGAAAGGAGATTTGACTTTCTGTATTTATTTAATCTACTTTAGTTTTGATACGCTTCATTGTTCTTGATCAAAATAATATAGTTCCTTAAAATATTCCATCATATACTTTTATAGCAAGTTACTTAAAGGACGTTGTCAGAATTATAATCGCACTTTTCAAACTAAAAAGATTGAGGCACTGTTACTGTTCTGCTGTGCTGTAGTGCTAAACTTAACTCCAACAACGGATTACAGTGACTGTTTCGAAACACTTTTAAAATGATTTCGGTTGTATTTTGATTAAGGGAGAGACTACTCTGAATTAAATTTTACTATGTCTTAGCTGCAACGGAAGTATTTTTCCTAGTGGGAAAATGAAGTGGACGTTTGTGAATGACCAGCCTTTTCATCAAGCGCAAGTGTCTGCCGACTTTTGGGCATCACTATCAAAATATCAGCAAGTCATTCTAGCAGTGCGCAGCAGCTCGTGACCACGTATGTGGTTAGTTCACTATATGCCACTATGTAACTGAATATTTTATTTTTATTTTGCTTGGTAAGTGTTGAAAAGTATCTTACTATTTATTACCATAAATAATTTTGCGGATTTAGTTATTTTACTCCAGAAGAGGAAGCTCAGTGTACCCAATGTGTTCTGAAAACGGAGGCATGATTTTGAATAAATCTCGTATCTAAAATCATTTAAAAAATCACTTAATACCATTACCAAATGAATAATAATTTTCCTTCATTCAGAAAAAATTCATGTCTGAAAGGTTAAAAAACAGTTATTGAAGTCTGTGGTCCACCTGGGATTCGTTCGCGTGACCTGTCAGTTGCCCAGTCGACATTTTAGTGCTACGCCACAAAACCCAACTTCGATTCTGTTCTTTAAAACTAACAGTTACAGGTTATTAGGGAATCCGAACCACGCTCTGTTTCTGACGGTCATCCACATCTTTATGAGGTGAGTGATAGGTTGAAAGAGAATGAAAATCCCATGGCCCGCCCGGGACTCGAACCATCTAGCTTTCGATTTTCAGGCCCGCAATTTACCGATGAACAAACAGGCCCGACTCATACTCTGCTCAGGCGTCGCTGTTGTCTGGAGTTGTAGCACCTTGTAACGTCCCCTTTGAACAATTATACATGACTGTGTTTAAACTGATACACAATATTTTTTTTAGCGCAACGCAATCTGACTTTCAAAAATCCCTACAAAAGAATGGGCCCTGACTAACATTAAACTATACCTTTCACAAATCACTTACCTCACAAAAATCTTCGCTACTCAAGCTACTGCAATACAGCGAGCGCCACTACTGCCAGCTAAATAAAAGATTCAAACTATGGAAGGCACTAACTACTGATAGGGATAGTTAGTAAATGAAAGATATTAATAGAGAACAAACAATGTATTTACCTTGATATCATCATATATATAGCAGTTCATGACAAATTACAAAACTCCGCCATCTCTCTCCCCACATCCACCACTGCTGGCGGCTCACCTCCAACTGCGCAACCCTACGCGCTGTTCACAGCCAGCTGCCTAACACTACAATGGCGAGTATTACAACAATGCAAAGCAGCCACAGACTGCACACAGCACAGCCAGTGATTTTCATACACAGGTGGCGTTACCAATAAAAAAACCTAAACAGCCTACTTACATAGCCCCCATGCTCTCCATAAAAATTTTTACAAATTGGTTTGGGCAGTGCCCAATACAGATTTGAAAAAAATTTTCATAATTACAATAACAAGGAAATCAAATGCACACACTTATTTATACAATGTTGGTCAAAAGCTAAAATTTTCTCACAGTCCATAAAGACAGTCCTGATCATTCATCACATTGCAGTGTTTTTCTCAAAGTCTGAGCAGTAAAAGAAAATGCACACGGAAGTAGTGGATTTCCATGCAGTCTTGAAGAAGTAGTGTTGTCCTTCCAACGGAAAGACAGTGCTGACTCTTGACATGCTGACAGGTAATGGGCCACAACAGAGCAAACCTACAGCGGAGTCAATCGAAGTTTTGAAGAATATCGTTTGGTAGATCATCACAGAGCAGACCCACTGTAGTCCTGGTAGAGATTACGGTATTGGTGCGCCACCAGAGGCGCAGACCCACTGCAGTCCTTGTGGAAATAATGGTATTGATAGATCATCAAAGAGGTAGACCCACTGTAGTCCTTGTAGAGATGGCCAGCAGCCATCTGTTGTGACTGTGCAGGTGCACAATCACCATTGAAGAGTCTTGCGGCTAATATAGCAAGTCCATAAACCACCACTTGTCCACTCGCAAAGTTTTTGGAATTGTCCTTAGAACCAGCAATGCTGTTATCCAGTCCCTTGCTGAATTATTAACACATGTGCAAACACTAACAGTCCCTACTTATCACATATTGTCCATATACTATGACCAACAGAAACGTGTGCAGTGAAATGTAACTTACAAGTTAATAATATGATGAACTGGTGTCTATACAATTATAAATTTACAACATAAGAATACAATTACAAAGGTACAAAATACATTATTAAAGAACATAACAATACAGATAACATTTGTAGTAATAGGGGCTTTACAAAAGAATAGAAATATATACATCAGTGTTACAGGAATTATGACATGAGTACATACATGAAAGATCAGAGTAACTTTCGAAACATCAACTTCACCCATGAGCATTAAAACAAAACAGATAAATAATGTCTAAGCATCTTTACAAAGTAAACAACATATTATTAATGCAAATTATATTTGAGGATATCAGTATTCCTGATCATAGTTCATGTAGCTGAGTATTAGAAGAGAAAGAAGTTCTATGAAACTACACAGAGACAGGAAGAAAACAAATACACAAGGGTACACAAACACATAGGGGGATAACACAAAAGGAAAGGACAGAGTTTGTTTTACTGCAGTATTTTGCATGGAGATCTCCCTTCGTTCATCATTATTCCCAAAAGTCCTATCTAAGCCTGTTTTCTGTATTCTGTTCACATCCTCTGTCAAAAATAGTTTTTCTCCACTGTACAGTATCCCTTTTTTTTGCCAAACCATTTTCTGATAGCTTCTCAATGCATTTCTTATAAATTCATCATAGTTAGTTTCTTATATAGTCTACCCCCTCTTAAGATAACTTAAATCTACTGAGCTCAGATATATATACCAAGGGACGAGGCAATGCAGCATCACATAAAACAATTAATATAAACAGCAATGAAAAAAAAAACGCAGATTTGCGAAGCAAGCAGCATTAAGAAATTAGCAAAGCAGTTGTAATATTACAACTAATCTAAGGCAATGTGCAGCAAACAATAAAAATAAATCATTGGTAAAACTGGCTTAACAGAATAATACAAAGTCAAATTCAATAGCACTATGCTTGGCAAACAGCAGCAACTTATACCTAAACATGACATAGCTCAAGCAGAAAAAAATAGTACACTAAAGATAACAATGCAGATAAGTGAAATGTATAATCACATCTTAATGTCTAAGTAATTATAGTGGTGCACCACAACAACTTATTGTAAAAAAAAAAATATTACCATGTACTTGAAAAGAATATTATGTATGCATGTACTGTTACTAGTCCCTCCTTATTGTTCTTTCCTTTCCAAGTGCTCCTTTTTTGAAAAATGTGGATCACAAAATTATTATTTAATAGATCTGTTGACAGAAAGTGTTCACATTAGCAAATGCATTTAATTTTATTTTATGAAACCAATGCTACAAGACAGCTGGAAACCAGATATCAAATGAAATAAGCAACTATGTACAAAGTAAAGCATAAAAACATCGTTCAATAGCCATGTGGCATTTCATAAGTAGTAAAAAAATATCTCATCTAGAAAGACAGTAGTCATAATCAGGTGTGTAGAAAACTATTTCTTGTCATTTCATTAGGCATTTCAGTAAATATCAGAAAGTACGATATGTTTCCAAGTAATGAGCATGTCGCATTTGCGATGCTTTCTACAAAGGAACGTCAATAGCGAGGATAATGGCTTCCCCCTTTTTTTTTTCTCCACCTAATGGCTTTTTCTCCGGGCGGCTGGCCCAGCTGCGCGCCACAACGCATTACATCAAGGTCACTTACCTTTCTTAACGAAATATTTACGACAGCAGTTTTCGCTACAGCGACAGTCTCATATAAAAATTTCATAGGTCAAGAATTAGCGTTGCAAATCTGTAGAAACAAAATCTTATTGATATAACAGTGTCCAAAAAAATTTTCGTCGGCATTGTGATACATTCACACATTTACACACATTTCATAATTCTAAAAGTATGATTCTCGGTTTCCAACATACGTCTTCACAAGGCAGAGTTCCTAACCGCTACTCATTACTCCTTACCTTATTACACATATATATATTCGTCGACGCTTCTTTAATAATTGATCATATGAAATACGTAGCATAATCAAATTCCTCATATAGCATCAGCTTCTTGACCATAAACATACCTCAGCAACATAATACACATCGTCATCATAACATCATAAAACCTCAGCCAAATCTCAAAATCGTCGTAGCTTCCTGGAATAATTTCAAAACCCTAAAAAATATTCTCTGCTCATTTCAATAGTGTCATCTACCTCAAACGTACCTTAAAAACATGATCTCATACCAAATACATCATTCAGAGCTCTCATAGTATCACAATGGTTCCAAAAAAATATGAACAGTTCACAAAGTACAGACAAAATACAATTTCAAAAGTGTGAAGTTATCCAACTGTGTAATTGCGTAAACATGTGTCACTGATGTAGTAAAAAAAATGTTTATCTCTCAGTTACATGATCAGATAGCTGTGTAATTTGTGTGTTAGAGAAATATGGTACCGATGTGTAAAGTTGTATAAGTAAATACCATATTAGCTAGGGTTCCTTGTGGTTGCCACACACATGGTACACAAAGTAAGCTTGTACCCCCCTGAGGATTAATGTAATTATACCCTCAGGTGTTACAGATTACAGCAATGGAATGAAATGTATCACGGAAAACCCTTGTATCATTGCACTTCAAATATCTTAAAAAAAAATGTTTTAAGTGCGAAATTAATCACTCAAATACGTGTACTGTAGCGCTAAACTGTGTGTCATGTTGTAAGATAATCTCTGTGGAAGTGTCGTAGTTATCGTCCTCCGAAAGCTAAGTTCTGCAGAAGTCAATGTACTTACCTCATGATAAACAAAAGTGAAATGCTTTGTGTATAGATATCGTAGTTATTACGCTTATTACCGTGATGAAGAAAGTACTGTACTGTAACGTATTGTTGTGCCACGAAAACCCTGTCGCATTGTAGCTATACTACAAAAGTTACTACTAAAACCTGTTTTACTTTCCAGAAGATTTCAGAAAAACTGTGCAGATATAAAACAGATACACCGCAAAAGCAACAAGGTAAATTGTGTCACACATTAGTAGCGTCGTGATATAGTCGTGTAGCTGTCAAATAAACTAACCACTGTGTCATCTGGTATCTCTCAGAAAGCACCTTGAATCCAGAATGTATTTTTCAAGTAAACCAAAATGTTGCATTAAAATCTCATTAGCAGTACCAGTACATGTTCGAAGTATGTAAGCCTGATAGTCGTTACGTAATCGTGTAACTAACAAGCAAGAGTGTACAAATAACAACACTGTGTCGTCTGTTCACAATAACAATGCATTCGTAATTTCTGTTTAAAAATGTTCCCTAGGTTCTAGACTGGATATTTAACTTCAAACATTGTTGCATGTTAACAGTTTCTCAGTGTGACAAAGCATACTAGTAGCGTGAAGTGATAAATTTTATAGCAAAGACAAAGTTAAAAAGCAGATTATCTCTCAATAAACGGTTTTACATGTCAAATGTGGTGTAACCCTTTACTCTTCCTAGTGCACAGAGTTGCAACTTTAAAGCAATTATCATGTTGTATACATCGGTAAAGAATGCTAAAATTTTACTCAAGGTTAGCGTCTATGTTATTTTTCTCTGAGCCAGCCGGCGCACGTGGCTACCTGCTGTGCGAGTCATTGTCTGTCTCTTTGTTTGCGCGCGTCGTTACTGGGATTTGGAGACCTAACATCTACAAATTCACGTTGTCGAAAATGCCCATCTCTGTTTAAATCCCGCCAGTTCTGATGCATTTCAGGTCTGTCGTTACGAATATATCGTCTATCGTCATGTCGGTAGATTCCGTAGTTTCTTCCTTGTCCGTCACGTGGTGGAGAATTTCTCCCTGAATCGTAACTGTGCGCCGAACTGTTGCGTCTGAAGTTATTCTGCGTCCCTTGATAATAATTATTTTGGTTCCCATATTGTCTGTTTCTCTGATTGTCTCTGTGATAGTCATTACCGCGGAGAGGTGATCTTTCCCTGTAATTATTACTACTCTGCCAACGGTTGTCGTACGGGTGGTGTCTGTTTCGGTCACGATTTGTGTTTTGAGAATAGCCTTGTCGCGTCCAGTTATTATTTCTTTCATCGCGGAATTGCGACGGATGTGAACTGTAATTGTTGTGCTCCTGTGTTCGCGATTGTCAGTGTCAATTTCCAGTTCTTGTAACAGTCCCTGAAAAGCTTCAATGTCGTCTTTGCAACGTCCTGTCAAAATAATATGTCGTAAATGTTCAGGTAATTTGATTAAGCAAATGCGGATGAGTTCTGAGGGGCTGTATGGGTTTGACAGGTACTGGTTCTTGTGCAACATGTCTTCAAAATATTTAACAAGACTGGAGAATTCAGATTGTTCGAAATGTTTCATCATTATGATGCCATGTTTTACTCGGTCTTGTGTGGCTTGAGACCAATATGCTGAGAGGAAGACATGGTAAAATTCTCCTTCACTATGACAATCGTGAATGACCGAACGCATTCTTACAGCTGGTTCATTCTCTAAATAGCCACACATAAATTCTAATCTGTGTTCTAACGACCAGTTGGGAGGAAAACAATGAGAGAATTGATGAAGCCACGCTTGTGGATGAATGTCGTTGGCAGAATTCTTAAACGTTTTGAATTTACGTGTAGTAATGAACAGCTTATAGTCAAAATCATCGTGTCGGCGAGTAGCATATCGGTCATTGTTACGTCGTGTCGGCGGTTCCATCTGAAAATTCGGTGCACATTGCCAATTTCTTTCATAATTTCCGAAATGCCCTGTGTTATTATTTTGTGGATTTTCCGTATTTCTAAGTTCCTCTTCCCGTGTTGGAGCGCGAGTGTCCTCTGAAATACGTAATTCTTGTACTACTTGTGCCAACTGATCTTGCACTTCCCGGATTTCTCTTTTGTACTGTGTATTGATTTGATTTTGATTTTGTTTGAATTTTCTAATTTGTTCGTACCCTTCAGTGTCAGTGAAGGCTACAGGTGTTGTGTCATTCAGATCATCATCTACCTTTGTAGATAAGTTAGTGACCTGATCCGAAAGTTCGGCTACTTTCTCCGATAGTGAGCACATTTCCTCAGTGTGTTTTTCTGAACCAAGTTTCAGAGTGTCCATTTGTGTTGAAATCGAATCTACTGTGTCCTTCAAGTTTTCCTGAGTTTTTGCAAGTTGCGTAACTGAATCGGTAGATGCAACTGAGTCAATTTTAGCCCACAAGGTCTCATGATTTTCATGAACAATGGTTTGCAGTTCTTTTATGGCTGCTTCGTGATTCTGTAATGCATTTTCATGACGCGAAAAAATAGGTTGAAAATGCTCACAAATTTGAGTTTTTACGTCATTACAGACTTTTTGACATTTCGATTCAATGTTATGTAACTCAGTAGTTAAATCTTCACGTGTTTGTTCAAGTGTGGTGTCTAACTTTTTAAGATTTTGTTCCACTGTGTCTAACTTTTGAAGATTTTGTTCCATTGTGTCTAACTGTTGCTGTGTTTGTCTCTGGTATTGTTCCATTGTGTCTAATTTTTCAAGCTTTTGCTGTGTTTGTCTCTGGTATTGTTCCATTGTGTCTAACTTTTGAAGCTTTTGTTGTGTTTGTCCCATTTGTTGTATTAATTGTAATGACAATGCACTGGTGTCTGGAACATGTTCCTCAGTGCTTTTCGGCAGTGAATTTGCACCGGAAACATTCACATTTTGACAAGCAGAAAATGTGTCTTGACTTATTTGAGAAAACGGTGAGGATCCAAAACCTGAATCTACAGTATTTGCGAGATCGTGTCGTGTCATTTCGGATTCCTGAGCCGAGCTATTGCCGACCGATCGATCGATAATGCTTCCCTGCTCACTAATTGTTTCACTGCCTACGCCACTGTTTGCAGCCCGCTCCATTTCCCTATGCACAGTTACCAAATTACTACTTTGAACGTCTGTTAATTCATTACACAGTGGTGCTGGCAAGCTACGCTCGTCGTCACTATTATTTCTCAGTTTGCTTTGGAGCCTAGTGTTACGTTTTTCACACGCCATTATTGTCACAATATTTCACACGATAACACAGAAAAGCACAATTTGAAGAGCAAAAATAAGAGAACACATTAATATAACACTGAAAATAATATCTAGTTAATTGCAGCTGCGAAATACTTGGTGCAAATCTACATGCATGCCACAACTGTTTTACTGTACAACAATGAAAGACTGCAACTACAAAGGAGATTCTCTCTACAATTACGCGCTAACAATAAACAAAATCTACACTAATTACACAAACTACAAGAAAAAATCAGAGGATTCCAGTGAGGTATCCTAGGCTAAGGGTCGACATATGAAACGTCCCCTTAGAAAAATTTATACAATGACTGTGCTTAAACTGATACACAATATTTTTTTTTTTTGCGCAACGCAATCTGACTTTCAAAAATCCCTACAAAAGAATGGGCCCTGACTAACATTAAACTATACCTTTCACAAATCACTTACCTCACAAAAATCTTCGCTACTCAAGCTACTGCAATACAGCGAGCGCCACTACTGCCAGCTAAATAAAAGATTCAAACTATGGAAGGCACTAACTACTGATAGGGATAGTTAGCAAATGAAAGATATCAATAGAGAACAAACAATGTATTTACCTTGATATCATCATATATATAGCAGTTCATGACAAATTACAAAACTCCGCCATCTCTCTCCCCACATCCACCACTGCTGGCGGCTCACCTCCAACTGCGCAACGCTACGCGCTGTTCACAGCCAGCTGCCTAACACTACAATGGCGGGTATTACAACAATGCAAAGCAGCCACAGACTGCACACAGCACAGCCAGTGATTTTCATACACAGGTGGCGTTACCAATAAAAAAACCTAAACAGCCTACTTACAACCTGTGTCACTAGATGACGAAGTCTTCGGTTTCACAGCGGGGGAGGACTTTAATTCTCCACAGTCCAGATGAGTTCCGCGAAACATTTATAAAAATTATTTACACGACCTCTTTCGTGAATCAATCAATTAGTCAAAACTAGATCAAAATCACTACGGCTGTTCCTGAAATCAGCCCAAATATGCAAACAAAAAGCTAACAGTGAAGTTTAATTTTCATAAAGAGAGAGGAGAACAGGCACAGAGTCAGATCACAAAAACTTATTGTTGTGGTGTTCAGTCCAATGACTGGTAGGAAGCAGCTCTCCACGCTACTCTGTCCTGTGCAAGCCTCTTGATCTCCGAGTAAATACTGCAGCCTACATCCTCTTGAATCTGTTTGGTGTATTCATCTCTTGGTCTCCCTCTACGATTTTAACCCTCCACGCTTCCCTCCAGTACTTAATTGGTGATTCCTTGATGCCCCAGAATGTGTCCTACCAACCGATCCCTTCTTCTAGTTAAGTTGCGACACATATTTCTCTTCTCCCCAATTCGTTTCAGTACCGCCTCATTAATTACGTGATTTATCCATCTAATCTTCAGCATTTTTAAAGCTTCTATTCTATTCCTGTCTATACTTTTTTTCGTCCTCGTCTCACTTCCATACATGGCTACACTCCGCACAAATACTTTTAGAAAAGACTTCCTAACACTTGAATCTATGCTCGATGTTAACTAACTTCTCTTCTTCAGAAAGGCTTTTCTTGCTATGACCAGTTTACATGTCATAATCTCTGTACTTCGATTATCATCAGTTATTTTGTTGCCCAAACAGCAAAACTCATCTACTACCTTAAGTGTCTCGTTTCCTAATCTAATTCCCTCAGCATCACCTGATTTAACTCTACTTCATTCCGCACTCTCATTTTGCTTTTGTTGATTTTCATTTTATATCCTCCTTCCAAGACACTGTCCATTCCGTTCAACTGCTCTTCCACGTCCTTTGCTGTCTCTGACAGAATTACAGTCTCATCGGCAATCCTCGACTCTTTTATTTCTACTCCTTGAATTTTAATTCCCACTCGAAATTTTTCTTTTTTTCCTGTACTTCTTGCTCAATCTCCAGATTGATCAGATTCTTGGATGCCCTACAATCCTATCTCAAACCCTTCTCAACCACTGCTTCCCTTTCGTGCCCCTCGACTCTTATAACTGCCATCTAGTTTCTGAACAAATTGTAGCTTTCACTTCCTGTGTTTTATCCCTGCCACCTTCAGAATTTGAAACAGAATATTCCAGTCAACATTGCCGAAAGCTTTCTCTAAATCTACATATGCTATAAACGTAGGTTTGCCTTTCCTTAACCTAACTTCTAAGATAAGTCATAGGGGCAGTATTGCCTCTTTTGTTCCTACATTTCTACGGAATCCAAACTGATTCCCCGAGGTCGGCTTCTATTTGCTTTTCTCCGTTCGTCTCTATGGCATTCGTATTAGGATTTTGCAACCGTGACTTATTAAACTGGTAGTTCGGTAATTTTCACACCTCTCAGCACCTCCTCTCTTTGGAATTGGAATTATTATATTCTTCTCGGAGGCTTCACCTACATCTACATGAACACTCAGCAAATCACATTTCAGTGCCTGACAGAGGGTTCATCGAGCCACCTTCAATTCTCTATTATTCCAATCTCGTATAGCGCGTGGAAAGGACGAACACCTATATCCTTCCGTACGGGCTCTGATTTCCCTTATTTTATAGTGGTGATAGTTTTTCACTATGTAGGTCGGTGTCTGCAAAATATTTTCGCATTCGGAGAACTTTTGTGATCGGAATTTCGTGAGAAGATACCGTCGCAAAGAAAAACGCCTTTCTTTTAATGATGTCCAGCTGAAACACTGTATCATTTCAGTGACACTCTCTCCCGTATTTCGCGATAATACAAAACGTGCTGCCTTACTTTGAACTTTTTCGATGTACTCCGTCAGTCCTATCTGGTAAGGATCTCACACCGCGCAGCAGTATTCTAAAAAAGGACGGACAAGAGAACTGTACGCAGTCTCCTTAGTAGATCTGCAGCATTTTCAAAGTGTCCTGCCAATGAAACGCAGTCTCTGGATAGCCTTCCCCACAACATTTTCTAGGTGTTCCTTCCAACATAAGTTGTTCCTAATTGTAATTGCTAAGTATTTAGTTGAATTTACGGACTTTAGATCTGAATGATTTATCGCGTAACCGAAGTTCAACGAATTCCTTTCAGCACTCATGTGGATGGCCTCACTTTTCGTTATTTAGGGTCAAATGCCAATTTTCGCATCATTTAGATATCTTTTATAAATCGTTTTGGAATTTGTTTTGATCTTCTGATAAATTTATTGATGGATAAACGACAGCGTCTCATCTACAAACAACCTAAGACAGCTGGTAAGATGTCTCCCAAATCGTTTATATAGATAAAGAACAGCAAAGGGCCTATAACACTACCATGGGGAACGCCAGAAATCACTTCTGTCTTACACTAAGACTTTCCGTTAATTACCACGAACTGTGACGTCTCTAACAGGAAATTACAAATCCAGTCACTTAACTGAGACGATATTCCGCAAGCACGAAATTTAAGTACAAGCCGCTTGTGTGGTACAGTGTCGAAAGCCTTCCGGAAATCCGGACTCGATCTGAAATCCCTTGTCAATAGCACTCAACACTTCATGCGAATAAAGAGCTAGTTGTGTTTCACAAGAACGATGTTTCCTAAGCCCATGTTGATTGTGTGTCAGTAGACCGTTTTCTTCGGGGTAATTCATAACGTTCGAACTCAATATAAGTTCCAAAATCCTGCTGCATATTGACGTTAACGATATGGGCCTGTAATTAAGTGAATTGCTCCTACTACATTTCTTGAATATTGGTGTGACCTGTGCAACTTTTAATTCTTTGGGTATGAATCTTTCGTCGAACGAACGGCTTTATATGATTGGTGCGGAGCTAACGCATCTGAATACTCTGATAGGAACCTAACTGGTATGCAGTCTGGACCAGAGGACGTGCTTTTATTAAGTGATATAAGTTGCTTCACTACTCCGAGGATATTCTACGTTACGCATGTTGGCAGCTGTTCTTGATTCGAATTTTGGAATATTTACTTCGTCTTCTTTTGTGAAGGCATTTCGCAAGGCTGTATTTAGTAACTCTGCTTTGGCAGCACTGTCTTCAATAGCATCTCCACTGCTATCGCCCAGAGAAGGCATTGATTGTTTCTTGCCGCTAATATACGTCACATACGACCAGAATCTCTTTGGATTTTCTGTCAGATTTCGAGACAAAGTTTCTTTGCGGTATCTGTTGCAAGCATCTCGCATTGAAATCCGAGATAAATATCGATCTTCTGTAAAACATCGCAAAACTTGGGGACTATGCGCCTGTTTAAATTTGGCATGTTAAAAGAAATGTTCAAATGTGTGTGAAATCTCATGGGACTTAACTGCTAAGGTCATCAGTCCCTAAGCTTACACACTACTTAACCTAAATTATCCTAAGGACAAACACACACACCCATGCCCGAGGGAGGACTCAAATCTCCGCCGGGACCAGCCGCACAGTCCATGACTGCAGCGCCTTGGACGGCTCGGCTAATCCCTCGCGGCTGGCATGTTTGTTTCGTTGTTTCTGCAACAGTGTTCTAACCCGTTTTGTGTACCAAGGAGGATCAGCTACGTCTATTGTTGATTTATTTGTTATGAATCTCTCAATTGCTGCCGATACTATTTCTTTGAAATGAAGCTACATCAGGTCTACAATTACATTATTAATTTAAAAGGAGTTGAAATTGTCTCTCGGGAAGGCGTCAAGTGAATTTCTATCTGCTTTTTTGAATAAATGCATTTTTCGTTTACTTTTGGAGGATTTGTGGGTTACAATATTCAGTCTCGGTACGACAACCCTGTGTTCACTAATCCCTGTATCGGTTTTGATGCTCGTTATTAACTCAGGATTATTTGTTGCTAAGACGGCAAGTGTATTTTCACAAACGTTTACTATTCGCGTGGGCTCATGAACTAACTGCCCGAAATAATTTTCAGACAATACGTCTGTAACAATTTCGGATGATATTTTATGCGTACCTCCGGAATTAAACATGTATTTTCGCCAAACATATCGAGGGTAAACTAAAGTCACCACCAACTACAATGGCATGAGTCGGGTACGTCTTTGAAATCAAACTTAAGTTTTCTTTGAACGTCTCAGCAACTGTATCATCTGAATTGGGTGGTCAGTAAAATGACGCCATTTTTATTTTATTCCGGTTGCCAACAATGACCTCTGCCCATACTAAAACACAGGAAGTATCTACTTCAATTTCGCGACAAGATAAACTGAGGGTATTTCGGCTGTGTCATACATCTGCCTCACCAGATGAAAGAGTTTTGGCATGGCTGGCTCTCCCAAGGATATCAACAGCTGTAACAGAATGGTGTGTACTCCTGGGGCCTTGTTTCTACTTTGGTCTTTCAGCGCTCTGTCAAATTCTTCACGCTGTATCATATCTCCAATCTCATCTTCATTTACGCCCTCTTAAATTTCAATAATATTGCCCTCAAGTACATCGCCCTTGTATAGACCCTCTAACTACTCCTTCCCCCTTTCTGCTTTGCCTTCTTTGCTTAGGACTGGTTTTCCATATGAGCTCTTGATATTCAAACAGATGATTTTCTTTTCTCTAAAGATCTCTTTTAATTTTCCTTTAGACGGCACCCATCTTTCCCATCTTCTACATCCTTACATTTGTCCTCTGGCCAATCCTGCTCAGCCATTTTGCACTTTCTGTCGATCTCATTTTCCAGACGTTTGTATTCCTTTGTTCCCGCTTGATATACTGCATTTTTCAGTTTTCTCCTTTCATCAATTAAATTCAATATCTCTTGTATTACCCAAGAATTTTTACTAGCTCTCGTCTTTTTACCTATTTGATCCTCCAGCTCTCTTCACTGCTTTTACTATTTCAAATCTCAAAGATATTAATTCTTCTTCTGGTGTATTCCTTTCTGTGCTCGCAGACATATCCAACGTTCGGTTCATTCTCTTTGCACTATATGTTGCACATCACGACTCGGCCCCTCCTAGGATGCAGTGCCCACATCTCTGACAGACGTCAGATCAACTTGTTTCCTCCCTCGGAAACATTGCCCTTCAAAAGAAATTGTGTTTTCCAGTTTTTTAATAAACATCTCCAGACCTTTAGCAGAGATCAGGCCAACACCTTTTTCTCATACCCTTGAGCGTCCGGAACTTCTGCAGGGCTACTCGTGCACAGTCACTGTTCTTGTAAAAGAGCTTTACCAGCAGCGGTCGATCCTTCACAGAGACGCAAAGTAAGAAACAACAGTGAGCCGTGGCCTGTTGGTGTGCGTATCCTACGCCATCTATTCGTCATATCTTCGCTGAATTCTTTTTGTTCTGTGACGTTTCGCCTGGGTCAGCAACATGATTTTCAAACGACGTCTTCCTCAGCAAAGGTTCTCTTTCTACAATATTTTGGAATTGTAACTTTAATTGTGGATATATATATTTTATGTAACAATTGATTTTTTTTTTCAGCCGAGCTTAAGAAACATATGGTGAAGAGACATTTTCCAATGACTGTTCTCAAATGGGTCCATGAACAAGGAGCGCACTATATCGCCCAGGAATTAATCGACAGATAGAAAGTTCCTACCTTTGTTTACAGAGACGTATTGACTGATGAGAATCAGTATCGTTTGCATGTTGCAGTATGAGGTGAAGTGCAGAGTTTCATAAAGTGACTGGACCTACTACAATAATGTGTTCTGAAGACCACTCAATATCAGATAAGACATTTGGATATATATAACAAATAGCGACATAGCGACCTCTGTTCTAGGAAATGAAAATGTGTAAGAGCATGAAGTGATTCGAATATATCAAACCGTTCTGACTTTCACTTACAATATACGAGTACACCACGTATAGTTCAATCGTAACAGTAACTACATGATTAGAAAGGGTCCTGCCGCTCCTTCAAGCAACTCCACACGTATTTCGCTATGACTACGTCGACTTCATACACTACTGGCCATTAAAATTGCTACACCAAGAAGAAATTCAGATGGTAAACGGGTATTCATTGGACACATATATATACTAGAACTGACATGTGTCTACATTTTCACGCAATTTGGGTGCATAGATCATGAGAAATCAGTACCCAGAACAACCACATCTGAGCGTAATAACGGCCTTGATACGCCTGGGCATTGAGTCAAACAGAGCTTGGATGGCGTGTACAGGTACAGCTGCCCATGCAGCTTCAACACGATACCACAGTTCATCAATAGTAGTGACTGTCGTATTGTGACGAGCCAGTTGCTCGGACACCATTGACCAGACGTTTTCAATTGGGGAGAGTTCTGGAGAATGTGCTGGCCACGGCAGCAGTCGAACATTTTCTGTATCCAGATAGGCCCGTACAGGACCTGCAACATGCGGTCGTGCATTATCCTGCTGAAATGTAGGGTTTCGCAGGTATCGAATGAAGGGTAGAGCCATGGGACGTAACACATCTGAAATGTAACGTCGGAGCCACGGGACGTAACACATCCGAAACGTAACGTCCATTGTTCAAAGTGCCGTCAATGCAAACAAGAGGTGACCGAGACGTGTAACCAGTGGCACCCTATACCATCACGCCAGGTGATACGCCAATATGGCGATGACGAATTCATGCTTCCAATGTGTGTTCACCGCGATGTTGCCAAACACGGATGCGATCATCATGATGCTCCAAACAGAACCTGGATTCATCCGAAAAAATGACGTTTTGCGATTCGTGCACCCAGGTTCGTCGTTGAGGACACCATCGCAGGCGCTCCCGTCTGTGATGCAGCGTCAAGGGTAACCGCAAGCCATGGTCTCTGAGCTGATAGTCCATGCTCTTGCAAACGTCGTCGAACTGTTCGTGCAGATGGTTGTTGTCTTGCAAACGTCCCCATCTGTTGACTCAGGGATCGAGACGTGGCTGCACGATCCGTTACATCCATGTGGATAAGATGCCTGTCATCTCGACTGCTAGTGATACGAGGCCGTTGGGATCCAGCACGGCGTTCCGTATTAGCCTCCGGAACCCACCGATTCCATATTCTGCTAACACTCATTGGATCTCGACCAACGCGAGCAGTAATGTCGCGATACGATAAACCGCAATCGCGATAGGCTACAATCCGACATTTATCAAAGTCGGAAACGTGATGGTACGCATTTCTCCTCCTTACACGAGGCATCACAACAACGTTTCACCAGGCAACGCCGGTCCATTGCTGTTTGTGTATGGAAAATCGGTTGGAAACTTTCCTCATGTCAGCACGTTGTAGGTGTCGCCACCGGCGCCAACCTTGTGTGAATGCTCTGAAAAGCTAATCATTTGCATGTGACAACATGTACTTCCTGTCGGTTAAATTTCGCGTGTGTAGCACGTCATCTTCGTGGTGTAGCAATTTTAATGGCCAGTAGTATTTTTCAGTAAAACTACGGCGACTTCATACATGAGCTCAGGGAAACACAAGTATTGGTGGAAGGTTTCGCAACGAAACAGCGAAATCACACTGCAAAATATGTATATATGTAGTTAAATCGTACGTCGTGATGGACCTGTTACACGTACCCTAGCATAATTGTGTCTTGAAGAAAACCGGAACATCTAATCTCTTCTCACAATGCGCCACTATTGTTGCACACTCTTCGTAGCATTGGAAGACATCTGTAGTTTTTTTTTGAGTCCTTACGTGTATTATCCTGTGCATTCTTTTTATACCCGTTTCCTACATACTTCTGTGTTCTGAAGTATCTTAATTTCCTGCTATTTTTAGGGTGCACCAGAAAGTCTAATAACTGTCTCTATAGGCTTAGACTCAAGAGGGAGAATGTCCTCACTTTACCTACCCGTGGTAGAGAGCTTTGAACATTTAAACGCAACAGAAAAGGGTACGGAAGGGAATGGGAATGTTCCTTGTCAATCTGGATGAATCTTACAAACTTAAAAGGTCCCGAGAACACGATTTCAGGAGTAATATAACCACACTCGAATGGAAACTTTTTCAGCGAGCATTGTTGTGCGTTCTGAAATAATAAGAAGAGAACAATTCCAGTCTGAGCTGGAATGAAGAATAAGAACGGACGAGATAAGATGAAGAAAAGCATTAGAGAAACCAAGAGGTACAATATTAGTTAAGGACTACATGAAGTGCGGTGAGAAGGAGAAGGAAAATTTGAGCTTGGAGACCATAAAGTAATTTTTGTATTAAGAGATAATAAGCACCAGACAAATATGCGTAAAAATATTTCGAAAGCTCTGAGATAGGGTTAAAGAGTGCCATCAGTCAACCTGCTGAGCGTGATTGTACCTTTTTTCTGCATTCGTGTTAATAGGCCAACATCTAATACAAAGGAAGCTGAAGTAAGTGAAATAAATGAACAAGTAGCTGAAACATACGAAGAAAATGGAAGGGCCAAGTAATATCTATAACGGTGAGAGGCTCGAATAGCATAGTACGGAAGGAACATTGAACAATGCAGTTTGAAACGTTGAGCGAGTTGGTGCAGTGGTTAGCACACTAGACTCATAGTCGGGAGGACGACAGGTCAACTCTGCTTGCGGCTGTTGTGATGTAGGTTTCCCGTGATTTCCAGGAATAGCTCCAGAAAAATGCCGGGGCGGTTTCTTTGAAACGGCACAGCCGATTTCCCTTCCTATCCTTGAAACACTGGGAGCTTTTGCCCCATATCTAAGATGTAGATATCGACGGGGCTTTATACATAAACGTTCCCTCCATTATTTTGAAGTTCGAGAATATGGAGTTGTGAAACAAAACGAAAGACATGAAAGACTAAAAGCAACTTCTGATCACTTTGGTCTTAGGATTACAAATACTTGACATAAGAACCATCGTTGAAGCATGAAATCGTTGAATTATCCCGCCACAGAAGGAGAAAAACAGCACAGAAAGCTGAATAATGAATTAAAAAGCCCTAACGGGTCACGTTCAAAGGGAAGGAATGAAAATTCAGGACGAGGTAGCTGGACTTGAAAATAAAAGTAAATCAGAAACAAAATGTGTTTACGAAATGTGTCAAACAAAGATCGAAGAAAAGTCAGCACATAAGGATGCGCAACAAAATGGAAAAATTATCGCATGCGTGAAAGAGAAGAAACAGATGGAAAATGTGTGCTATTGTACTAGAGGGTGTTATTATAATTACA
Organism: Schistocerca nitens; assembly: GCF_023898315.1. Classification (NCBI taxonomy): domain Eukaryota; kingdom Metazoa; phylum Arthropoda; class Insecta; order Orthoptera; family Acrididae; genus Schistocerca; species Schistocerca nitens. Next base: position 290,061,535 of record NC_064614.1, on the reverse strand, counting down.
CTGAGGTAACAAAAGGCGTGGGATAGCGATATGCACATATACAGGATGGCGGTAGAATCACTTACACAAGGACACAAGCTATAAAAGGGCAGTACGTTTTCGGGTCTGTCATTTGTTCTCAGGTGATTCATATGAAAAAGTTACGGTCGCACGATGGCAGTTAACGAACTTAGAACGCAGAATGATAGTTGGAGCTAGACGCATGGGACATTGCATTTCGGAAATCGTTATGAAATTCAAAATTCCGAAATTCTTATCGTCAATAAAATCATATTTCATGAATTACCTCTCTCCACGGGCAGTGCAGTGACCGACGACCTTCACTTAATGACCCAGAGCTGCAGCTTGTAAGTAAGTAGAGTTAGCAGTGAAATAATGTGGGGTGTACGACGAACATTTCCGTTAGGACATGCGGCAAAATTTCGCGTTAATTGGCTATGGCAGCAGACGACCGATGTGGGTGCCTTTGCTAATAGCACAACATCGCCTGCAGTGCGTCTCTTCGGCTCGTGACCATATCAATTGGACACTAACTGGAACATCGTGGCCTGCTCAGAGGAGTCCAATTTCAGTTAGTAAGAGCTAATGATGTGTGTCGGAGACCCCTCGAAGTCAGGGAACCAAGCTGTCAACAAGGCACTGTTCGTGCTCCATAATGGTGTGGGATGTTTAAATGGCTCTCAGCATTATGGGACTTAACATCTGAGGTCATCAGCCCCCTAGAACTTAGAACTACTTAAATCTAACTAACCTAAGGATATCACACACATTCATGCGTGAGGCAGGATTCGAACCTGCGACCGTACTGATCGCGCGGTTCCAGATCCAAGCGCCTAGAACCGCTCGGTCACACCGGCCGGCGGTGTGGGATGTGTTTACATGGAAAGGACTGGATCCTCTGGTCCAACTGAACCGATCATTGACTTGAAATGGTTATTTTAGGCTACTTGGAGACCATTTTCAGCCGTTCATGGGCTTCATGTTCCCAAACAACGACGGAATTTTTATGGATGAAAACGTGCCATGTCGCCTGGCATCAATTGTTCGCGATTGGTTTCAAGAAATTCTGGGCAATTTGAGCGAATGATCTGGCCACACATATCGCCCGACATGAGTTTCATCGAACATTTATGGGACATAATCGAGAGATCAATGCATGCACAAAATCTTTTACTGGCAACACTTTCGCAATTATGGACGGCTATAGAGACAGCACGGCTCAACATTTCTGAGGGAACTTCCAACGACTTGTTGAGTATATGACATGTTAAGCTGCTGCACTACACAGGGAAAGAGGAGGTCTGACACAATATTATGAGGTATTACACGACTTTTGTCACATTAATGTATGCTGAGGGCATTAACATACACAATTAAGACTGGAGCATAAATTAGATTGTGGAGAAATGTGAAGTGAACAAGGAATTAACGATCGCAGATACAGTATAGCAATTTACTGCGATAATATACCTTCAGAAATGATCCAATTAAGATACTGTTCAATGTTGTCAATGGGATATGTATGACAGTCCATTTTTTCTCAGGCTGTGTTTAAAACTACTCTATTCTCTTTACCATAAAAACACAACGACAATGAATGCAAATATTATAGAGTAATTAATTTTATATGCGACATTCACTAGCTGTTCAAATGGCTCTGAGCACTATGGTACTTAACTTCTGAGATCATCAGTCCCCTAGAACTTAGAACTACTTACACCTAACTAACCTAAGGACTTCACACACATCCATGTCCGAGGCAGGATTCGAACCTGCGACCGCAGCGGTCACACGGTTCCAAACTGTAGCGCCTACAACCGCTCAGCCACGCCGGCTGGCAACATTTTCTACGGGTACTTTCCAATTCACGTTGTTCGTAATTGTAATTCCTAGGTATTTAGTTGAATTTAGGGCTTTTAGGTTTGACTGATTTATCGCGTAACCGAAGTTTAACGGATTCCTTTAAGCACTCACGTGAATGACAGCACACTTTTCATTATTTAGGTCCAATTTCCAAATTTAGCACCGTACAGATATGTTATCTAAATCGTTTTCCAATTAGTTTTGATCTTCTGATGACGTTACTAAATGATAAAAGAGAGCACCATCTCCAAACAACCTTAGACGGCAGATCAGATTGTCTTCTAAATTGTTTGTACAGATAAGGAACAGCAGAGGGCCTAGAACAGAACCTTGGGAAACGCCAGAAATCACTTTTGTTTTACTCGATGACTTTGCATCAATTACTACGAACTGTGACTTCTCTGACAGGAAATCACGAATCCAGTCGCATAACTGAGACGATATTCCATAAGCACCCTTCTGATACAGTGTCACAGACCTTCTGGAAATATGGAATCAGCTGGAAATCCCTTGTCAATAGCACTCAAATCTTCGTATGAAGAAACAGCTAGCTACGTTTCACAAGAACGATATTTTCTACATTCGTGTTGACTGTGAGTCAATGGATCTTCTCTTCGAGATAATTCATAATGTTCGAACGTAATATATGTTGCAACATCCTGCTGCTTATCAACGTTAATGATATAGGCCTGAAATTCAGATGATTGCCCCTACTACATTTCTTGAATATTGGTGTGAGGTGTGCAGCTTTCCAGTCTTTGGGTACGGATCTTTCGTCAAGCGAACGGTTGTGTATGATTATTAAGTATGGAGCTATTGTATCAGCATTCTCTGAAACGAGTCTAATTGGTATGCAGTCTGGACCGGAAGATTTGGTTTTATTAAGTGATTTAAGTTGCTTCACTAATCCCAAGGTATCTACTTCTAAATGACTCATGTTGGCAGCTTTTCTTGATTTGAATTCTGGAATATTTACCACGTCTTCAACAGTGAAGGAATTTCGAAAGGGTGTGTTTAGTGTCTCTGCATTGGCAGTACTGTCGTCGAGGGTATTTCCTTAGCCATTGCGCAGACGAGGCATTCATTGTGTCTTGCCGTTAGCATGCTTTACATTCGACCAGAATCTCTTTGGATTCTCTGCCAGGCTTCTGGAGAAAGTTTCGTTGTGGTAAGTACCTCTCATTGAAGTCTGCGCTAAATTTTGAGCTCCTGTGAAATATTGCCAGTCTTGGGGAATTTACATTCGTTTGAATTTTGAATGCTTCCTTCGTTGTTTCTAGAAGAGTGTTCTGATCTGTTTTGTGTAAGAAGAGGGAACAGCTCCGTCGTTTGTTAATTTATTTGGTGTATATCTATCAATTATTGTCGATACGATTCCTCTGATGTGACTTCTGAAATTTCCCCGGCGTATTTCTTCTTCTAGTAATTTCCGGGTATGCAGCCGGATCATGTCGACATGCTGCCACGATATTTTGGCCCAGAGACGTCCGGCCATCATCAGGTGAGTACACAATACAGCGGAATCGACAGTCATTCGATACTCAATGACTAGATGATCTTTTACTTTCACCACTGAGGGCAGCACGTACAACTCGGCTATGCCGCGCATGTCAATACCTGACGCATGCACTGTAGGATGCCAGTACATTTCGCATGCGCGAGATTCGGCATAAATACCGCGACTGCACCTAGGCTCTTCAGTAGCTGTGTACTCACCTGATGATGGCCGGACGTCTCTAGGCCAAATATCGCGGCAGAATGTCGACGGGATCCGGCTGCGTACCCGGAAATTATTAGAAGACGATTTCTTTGACTTGAAGCCACATGTGGACTAAAGTTACATATTTATTCTCTTTCAGTTATTCGGGACTATAATGCGGCATATCTTTCTATGAATGGCCCAATTTTGATCGAGGTACGTTACTTGATGGTGAACATCATGCGAAAGTTACTTTCGTCCTTTAGCGGTATATCACTATTCCTCATGAGACTCCACCATACCAGAGCTGTCCGTGCTGGAGAGAGGGTCTGTGTGTACTGATGAACCAGAGAACTATACCGACGGTATTTAGTTGTTGGCAGGGTCATTCAAGTCGGTCAGCCCCCTGCGGAGAAAATTGAAGAAGTGTGTCTCACAATCCCCCACTTTCCTTTATCCTGTCCTGTTTTTTCTCACAATGTAGCTGAATAGGAAGAGGTCAAAAGACCGTGTTGGCTGTCTTCCTAGGGCATAGTAAGATCATTTCCCATTGCTCCTGGGTGAAGATTGAACTATGGTACAAATGGCTCTGAGCACTATGGGACTTAACATCTGTTGTCATCAGTCCCCTAGAACTTAGAACCTCTTAAACCCAACCAACCTAATTACATCACACATAACCATGCCTGAGACAGGATTCGAACCTGCAACCGTAGCGGTCAAGCGGTTAGAAAGGTATTAAGGTGTCTGGACATTACCGTGGAGTATGTTTTACACACACTTTTGGAAGCTTGAATGGTCGAGTTCAAAACGACTGCACAGAGTTGATATTGATGGACGTCGATGAGCTATGTGGATCCGGAAGGAAAGATCGTGTTACAAAACTTTTTCTGTAAGGCACCTAACAATAAAGAGACTGGAAAGGAAGTAGCCATTTAGTGTTCATAGATCTCAAGACGGCATATGACACAGTGCTGTAGAAGAGACATGAGGGACAGTGGGCTTGAAAGGATGTACGTTAGAACTATGTACTCACACAAGTTTGAATAAAGCAGGGGTGGTACCTGTCTCCAACACCGTTTAAAATATAATCCAGACAGCCTGAGACTTATGGAATAGGAAATGTGCAGGAATGGGCATTTAGCTAAAGAAAGATCAAGGCATGTATACTTTGTTCTTCGCAGATAATCAGATAGTGGTGGCTAGTGAAGAGAATGGTATGTGCTTCACGCTAAGGAAATTATTAGAATAATATGGTGAGCAGAGAATGAACGTAAATTATTACCAGACTTAGTACCTATACAATGGAGAAAAATATTGGAAACGTGATAGTAGACGGTCAGCATATTGAGGAATGTAAAAAATTTAAATATTTGGCCATGACCCTGAGAGATTATTGCAAAAAATAAAAACAAATTGAGAGTAGTAGAAATCGGACATCTCAGAAGTACAGGTAGAGTATGTCGGCGAGAGTACGTAAGACATACGATTAAGGAAATGACTCAGACTCGAGAAAGCATCTTAGACAGAATAGAAGAAGTGCAGCTAGTCTAGTATGGATACGCAAAACAATGACAGATGAGCACAACAGATCTTGCTGTATCAACCCCGGAGAAGAAAGAGAAGAGGAAGACCGAAGGCTGCCTGGTTAGAGAAATAGAAGACGAAGAAGCATGAGAAGATAAATGGCGATACATATGTGAGATGCGGCGACTGCTTGGCAACCACGGGGAAAGAGACAGAGGCTATGAAGCACGATTTTGCTTTAGTTGTCCGTAATTACCTCTATGTATCTTTTCTCGGTAAATGGACAGGACATGGTTATCAAAAGCTTTTGGCCCTTGCTGTCCAGACCTGATTCCATTACTCTTCTCTGAGTGCGGTTAATCACGGCTAAAGCGTACCAAATGACGATTAACAGCACAGCGTAATTCAAACAACGAATCAGAGACGCAGTTGATCAACTCTTCCTAGCTATGTTTAACAGTCAAGACTTTACGTCAATTAAGTTGCCCTGTTTTGTAGTTCTATTGTGATCCATGTTGCATTATACAGTCGGCCATTGTAGCCGAGCGGTTCTAGGCGCTCAATCCGGAACCGAGCTGCTGCTACGGTTGCAGGTTCGAATCCTGCCTCGGGCATGGACGTGTGTGATGTTGTCGTTAGGTTGGTTAGGTTTAAGTAGTTCTAAGTCTAAGGGACTGATGAAAAAATGTATCAAATAGCTCTGAGCACTATGGGACTTAACATCTGACGTCATCAGTCCCCTAGACATAGAATTACTTAACCCTAACTAACCTAAGGACATCACACACATCCATGCCTGAGACAGGATTCGAACCTGCAACCGTAGCAGTAGCGCGGGACTGATGACCTCTGATGTTAGGGCTTACAGTGCTTAGAGCTATTTGAACCATTTTTGCAATGTACATCTCACATATATAATAAATTTGCGATTCCCAAGAGGTATGCAAGGATTTAACGTTCGCTCTGTACATCTATGGGAGTCTGCAAATATGTATTCGTGGGGATTCGTTTACTTGCCAAAACTGAGTCTTAGGTATATCTCAGCTTAACGCAGCAGGATACGAGCTGTCCTTGAGCGACACTCACAGAAATGCTTCAGCAAAATGGACACGTGACACGTAACTTTCTGTAATGCGTCGGGACGCTTTCGTTTGAACTAAAGAGGTTCGATAAGCTTCTGCGTGGCAACAGAGAGCCCTCTGCAATGTTGCACAATTTAGCGTACGCTGGAGTAACTGACATCACCAATTATTAATGTTACGTGTATTATCAGAAAAGAATGTATGACGAGTTATGGAAGCTTATCACGTTTATTCCTGGACAGTACATCATGCTGAAAAGAGGCGTTGTACAGTTATCACTGCACTTGCAGTTTGGTACAGATAATATAAACGTTATGCTTTCTAAATCCGATATCTGTTCAGGAGATTAGCATTGATGGAGAATTTGTTCAACATAAGACACAAAGTGGGATAGTATTCCACTGAACGATTCCATCCTTTACAATTACGAAGTATGATCTGCACAACACATTTCGCCAACTTTTACCTCACTCGTTCTAGAATGCTTTGCACCAAATCGTATGTGTCACTTGCATACTATAAGCATTAATGTCTTTGAAGACATCTGAAACTTCAGATTTTCATGTCTCCGTATCTTATTTCAAGCGCAAGTATTCTCAGTTTAAGATTTGGTTTTGAACTAACAGTACGATAAATGGAATCAACAACTCTACGAGTGTGGCCTGTTTAGATCTAAAACGTCACAGGGACACTACAGATGCTTTTACTATGTACTGATTTCCATAGTCTCGAATCTTAGTTCAGTGCTGCACTGAAGGCAAAGCTTGTTCAGTACTGTCCGAATGAAGAGAACAGCACTAATTTCTTCGAAGTTAGTCCCCTAGGTCTTTATTAATCTCTTCTGTGACATGTGATAGATATAAGTTATAGACTCCCCAATTCACTCCAAAATTAATGTAGATGTTTGTAGATAAACATACGAAATGTAAATCTGTGAGTTGACAACACAAGTTCCAATTAGGCAGGCTAAGTGATCCGAGTATCAGATTCAATTACGCATTTTCAGACACATTCACTCTGAAGTCTAAACTGGTATGAATTTCCTAGATTCTATAACAAGTTATCACCACGTTTTTATTGTGAATTCTCGTACCGTGAAAAGATTATTAGTTTAGCAAACCGGTGTTGAGGATCTGTAACTAAGTTAGAGTCATAAAGAGGCTGTTTCTGATGTAGACCTGGCTCTTTCGTGCATATTTACTCTCATATTCTCATGCGCCAGTAAGGCATGTGCCATCTTTTGAGTTGATCGACCAATCCTTAGTTTAATTTCAAGTTTGTTTTGTGGCTTCTTTCGTATATTCATTGTGATTTAAAGCATAATGTTAAGACTTTCGACTGAAAGATGGACGATGTCAAGAGTCCAGATCTGAATGTTTTTTCCTTTTGCAGATTTACACTCTCACATTCTTCTATTTTCATTTTAGTCTATAGTAACTCTCACATTCTTCTATTTTCTTTTTAGCCTATAGTAACAAATACAGTAACGTGTCTGTTCTCCAGTGACCATCACTTCAAGAAAGACATGTTATGACTTCCATTCGCAGGAAATCGCCATAAACGTCTTGTTAGAATATTCTACGCGCTCTTGCATTTAAAATTCTCAGTATCCTGAGATTTATTTCAATGTCACAGCTTTACGCCCCCGCTCCCCTCGAATTGTAAACGCAAGACAGTGGTTTCTAACATGCAGTGCGCTGGAAATCATGAATGCTGCAACGGGGCTTCTTACCCTGGAACAATCTGAATATCCAGAAACTTGATAGTTGCGGCTGAAAGCGTCTACAAACTTTTCAAATATGAGTGACTTTTATTCTGCCTCATTCTTATGACGGACATCAAGAACACCGGCTACGTTAATATACTGGTATGTCACAGCTGCTTGTGAAAACAGGACAAATTAAATTGTTATAAATGAGCGAAAAATGTTTCTTAATCTTAAAAGAAAGCCTTCCTTTGTACACCTCATCGTCGTGCATCACTAATTTCTTTAATTTTTATTTGGTGTAGAGAAGAGGGGCGATCTGAATTCATGTCACCGTTTCTTTTCATAATGTATCACGCATTGCGGCACTGTCAAACATTCGGTGAGATGATTGGGACAGTATGAATTTTGGATCAGTCGATTGCTTCGTTTTCATCCTATCAAGACAGAAATACCTCTCTACCATGAAATCTGGAAAAGGAGGAAGATTAGCGTTTATGGTCCTGTCGACTATAAAGTGATTATCGAAGAAGCTCAAACACGGATTTGGGAAGGATCTCTGCAGCTGTGCCCTTTTGAAGAAAGCGTATCGAGAGACACCTACTGCAATTTAAAGAAGTCACCTAAGATTTAAACCTGAATGCCCAAAGGGTCCTATCAGTATCTTAAAAACGTCGCGCATCGATGGATGTATGTGAATGGAAAATGTGTGCTATTCACCAGTCCGACGATTTGGAATGACCACTGAGACGGACGCAGTTTATTAAATAATCATCAGATGAAACATAGGTGGTTATAAACATAATCTAAATGGTGGCTCAGTATCTTAATGTTAAGCTCTACTTCAAAAGAAAGCTAACTGTACTTTACGCACCGTGCAGCCACATGTGCTCTGATTTGACAACATAGCAAGGCTTAATAATTTTGACAAATTCGTGACGAGAACTAATTATAGTTGATTTCAAGCTTGGCGTTTGTTTTCCATGCTAATTATCCTCTGAATACGACAGTGGTTTTACATTAACATCATCCGCTACAAATCTTTTATTTATGGATATAAATTTGTAAATTTATTAGTCTTTTGATCTGATTGGTCGTGCCCTGCCGTTTATCATATTTTGAATCATTCTTTCCCAACCTCACTTTTTACCGCCTTAAACGTAATCGATAATCGGTTTTAGGATACCGTATCCCCGGTCTCTTCTTTTGTCCCCTTCGGTACCAAAATAACTCTTCCCGTCTGCTCATCGGGTGGTGTCAAGATTGCTGGAATTCTCTTGCCCTGTGCTGGAAAGGGGGTGAGAGGGGGGGGGGGGGGGGGAGGCGCTGGTACCAGCGACAGCCGGATATTGAGCGCGGACCCGCAGTGTCTGAAAGTTAGTGTGTAGTGGAGCAACAAAGTGACACAGAGTTGGAGAGGTACTAGAGGAGCCGAGTAGTTGTTAGTGGCTAACAATACGGCTGTGTGGTCCCCAAGACTGGAAACAGAGATGTTGTCTTACTGTCCAGAATTATGTTCACTGCTCTCCACGGTAAGCGTAGATTGGGCGCAGTCTCTTCCATCAAGACTTTCACAAGGACCTGTGCAAGGTTTGTAAGTCGACCCGATATACAGCCGACCTTGTCTTACTCTATGTAGTTCATATGAGCAGTAGATCGGTGCAAAGTTAGCCATGTTCTTACACTGTTAACGGATTCTGCGTGTTAGTAATTACTCTTTCTTGAGAATCTCCTGGAGAGTAGAAGGATTTAGAACTGAAAATACCTTCCATGGTTTAACAACGATATTCGATAAAAACTGAGGGACCAAAGGCGGTTGTAATTTGGTTCAAAAGAAAACGCGCAAATGATGACAGGCCAAAGTTAATAGAATTTCGCGCGTCTGTAAAGAGAACGATGGGCGAAGCTTGAATCGACTATCACTATTATACCTTAGCAAAAGATCTTGTTGAGAACCAGACAAAATTCTGGTCCTACGTAAAATTACTACGCCTTGGCAGTAGAAGATAGCAGAAGTAAAACAGAAGTTTTGAATTTTGCATTTAAGAAATCGTCCATGCAGGAGAATCGTTTGACGCTCTCGCAGACACTCATATGGAGGACATAGTAATAAGCATCCCTGGTGTAGCAAAACAACTGAGATAGTAGAAAGCAAATAAGTTGTTAGGTCCTGATGGAATCCAAATTCAGTTTTGCAAAGAGTACTATACAGCATTAGCCCCTTACTTAGTTTGCATTCATCGCGAATCTCTCGCCTGGCGCAAAATCGCAAACAACTGAAAACGAGCGCAGAGGACACCTGTGTGTATGAAGGCGGAAAAACTGATCAGCACAATTACAGACCAATATCCTTAACATCGGTTTGCTGCAGAATCCTTGAACGTATTCTCATTTCGAATATAATAAAATTCCTTAAGAGGGAAAAACTTGTGCCCACTATTCAGCATGGTTTTGGAGACCATCGGTCGTACGAAACTCAGCTTGCCCTTTTGTCACATAATACGCTGAAAACAATGTATAAATGCCAACAGGCAGATTCCATATGCCTAGATTTCCGAAAAGCAATAGACACGGTACCCCACGGTAAACATTTAATGAACGTACAGGCATGCTGAACAAGTTCAAAGATATTTGACTGGCTCGAAGGCTTTTTAAGTAACAGAATGCAGTATGTTGTCCTCGACGACGATTGTTCATCAGGGTATCGTTATGAGTGGCCCAAGGGAAGTACGACAGAACCGCTCTTATTTTCTATATACGTAAATGATATAGAGCACAGGGTAAGCAGCAGTCTGTTGTTGCTTGCTGATGATGCTGTGGTGTACAGGCAGTTGTCGTCATTGAGTGACTGTGGGAATATACAAGATGACTTACACAAAGTTTCTTGTTGGTGTGATAAATGGAAACTTGTTTTAAATGTAGAAAAACGCAAGTTAATGCAGACGAGTAGGAAAAACAAATCTATAACCCTCGAGCGCAGCATTAGTAATGTGCCGCTTAACACAGCACATATATTAAATGTATATGAAGATAGTAACTGCTCCCGAAAGACCAGATATCATTTTCATTTTCAGCTGTCCCCGTCGAAGTATATCAAAAACACCTGTCGGCAGCTGAGGGTTTCAATTTATTACCATTTATATATTAAATATGTAGGCGTAACTTTGCAAAGCAATATGAAATTCAACGAGCATGTAGGAACAGTAGTAGGGGAGGTAAACGGTCGACTTCGGTTTATTGGAAGAATTTTAGGAAAATTGTGGTTCATCTGTAAAAGAGACCGCATTATAGAACACTAGTGCAACTCATTATTGAATACAGTTTGAGTATTTGAGGTCCGCACTATGTCGGACGAAAGGGAGCATCGAAGTAATTCAGGGACGGACTGCTAGATTTGTTACCGGGAGGTTCGAGCAACACACAGGTATTACGTGAACACTTCGGGAACTCAAATGAAAATCTAAGGAGAGAAGACGACCTTTTTTTCGTGGAGCACTGTTCAGGAAATGTAGAGAACCGGCCTTGAGGCTGGTTGCAGAACGATTACACTGCGCGAACGTATATTTCGCGTAAGTATCAGGAAGACTGTATTAGGTAGATTAGAGTTCGTTTTTGCTTTGCTGTATTTGCGAGTGGAAAGGGAAAGTAAATGACTATTAGTGGTGCACGCTAGTCTCCGAGCACGCACAATACACTGGCTTGCGGACTTTGTGCATCGACGTAGATGTAGATTTTGCCCAGTTCTTCATAAGTATTGAGTGAAGGAAATTTTGTATAATTATTTGATTCATTATTGTGGGGATGGTGATGATTATTTTGTTAAGTCTGATGCTTATTTCACTGTCTCAATTTGTTGGGCTTGTGAGATCGCTGAAGTGTCCTGTCCATTTGATCGCTAGGGTTAAGTTTAATTAAATTTGATATCTGATTCCATGAGCATTGATCTTTTATTATAAAATTTTATTTAGTCATTGCAAATTGTAATTCTTTGGCTTAGCCTAGTGTAAATTAATTATGTTGTCTTTAGTATTACGAGTATTTGTAGTCTCCTTTTATTCTCTAGGTAGTGTCCTTAATTTTGGATCTTAATTATTCAACGTCTTGTTCTTGCTGCTCTGCAAGCCTTTAGTGCTGTTCCAGATAATATGACTACTTAAATTTGCTACTCTTGTGTGTTTCTTAAGGATTTCCTTTAACGGTCTATATTTATTTGAACTGTATTTCATGTTGTGAATCTTGTTTTGTCATTATGTTGTGAATAAATTATGTAATGTGATGGGAATGTAACACTCCTCACAAGAGGGAAGTTTATGTTAAGGCCAGAGTAAGTCAAGACCAAAAATTACTCACGTATGAGAAATGTACTAAAAAATATACCTTATTATTTTAAGGAAAGTCATTAAAATGTCCAGAAGGGTGCATGACCTGTCAGATATAAGTAATGCAAATAATAAGACAGGACAGCCAGTTAGTGTATAAGATTCCACAACAACTAAACTAAATGACAATACTGGGACCGACAATTCACGAATCAGTTTCTAAACGCAGCAGCAAATATAGGAATAAACAGTTCAGTTGAAGAAGCAAGTGAACATTTTAAAAATTTCATTTCACAGAACTTTACACAACTATAAGTTGTACCAATATCCTTCACTAAAATTAATATAATTATAAAAATTCTAAAAAATTGCTGTGGGGTTATTGGAATTTCAAACAGAATTTTGAAAAGTTATTCCAACTTAATAAGTCACGTCGTTAGTGATATATGCAACGCATCACTAGCACAGGGAATTTTTCTAGACCGGCCAAAATACGCAGTTATCAAATCACTTCATAAGAAATGTGACAAGACAGACTTAAACAGATATCGTCCAATTTCCTGGCTGACTTTTTTTTCAGAATACTCGAAAAAGTACTGTATCCAAGAATAGTGGAATTCTTAAGTAGAAATAGTTTTTTAGCAAACCAGATATTGGATTCCAGAAAGGTTGCTCGACTGTGAATGCTGTTGTACATTCATTTATCAAACAGCACAAGCCTCATTTGACGATATATCGCCAAGTGGTATATTTTGTGAGCTCTCCAAGGCCTTCGATTGTTTAGATCGTAATACTCTCATAGAAAAACTCAGGTTTTATGAAACTGATGGCATTTCACGCAGCTGGTTTGAATTATACTTGACGAACAGATCGCAAAAGGTTGTATTGAATAATTCAGACAACGCCTAAATGGTAGAAAATAATAGCGACTGGGGAAAAATCACAAAGGGAGTCGCACAGGGTTCAATTTGAGGTGTCCTCTTATTCTTTACGTATGTGAATGACCTTACAAGTAACATTCAGCAAGTTCAACAAGTAAAACTGATACTTTTTGCAGGTAGCACTAGAGTTATAATAAATCCCACCAGAGATGAGCCAACAGAAATGTCAGTAAATAATGTCGTCAGAGAATTATAAAGTTTTATAAAAATAGATTCTACCTAAATTTTGAAGGAAACACAATACATAAGTCCTGTACAACAAATAGTCATACCAACAATTGATGTAGGACATGAGCAGGAGCGACTAAATCATGTAGAATGCTCGAAATATTTGAGTGTACATACTGATAAAAACTTGAATTGGAAGAATCATATTACTGAGCTTCTCAAACGGTTAAGATCAGCTACTTCTCCTCCTTGTATAACAGCTTGTCTTGGAAAGAAACGTTTCAATCTCCTAACTTATTTATGTATTTCCACTCAATAATATCATGTAGAATAATTTTCTGGAGTAATTCATCACTTATAAAGAAAGTATTGATCGCACAGAAGTGAACAGTAAGAATAATATTCGTACGTCATAGAGGTATCTCTTCAAGAACAATGCATTTTAATTGCGCCGTCTCAATATATATTTTCGCTGATAAAGTTCGTCACAAATAATCCATCACAATTTTAGAAGAACAGTGATGTACATACGTACAGCATTAAGAGTACTTTTATTATCCATTGTTAAAACTGTCAATGTCTCAGAGAGGTGATCGATATGGAATATTAAATTTTTTGATCGTTTTCCTAATAACATAAAATGTCTGACACGTAGTGAAGCAAGTTTTAAATCTAACTTGAAAACATTTCTCCTGGACAACTCCTTCTATTCTGTAGACGAATCCCTACTTAAAACCTGGGAGCAACTATAAAAAAAAAGCTTTAAATGTAGTTACATGAGTACGAATAAAACGATAATGTCTTCGCAAAAACAGACATAATGTCTTACGGGATAACCGCAATCAGTGATTTTTTAATGTTACTTAAAATCCGTCTTGATTGCAAATTTTTTTATTATTCATATGACCGGTTTCGGTTCATTCAGAACCATCTTCAGATCTGATATTTCAGTTACAGGAGTAACCCGTCCAAATCCAGCAACTTTCACATGCTACGTCACATGTTGCTGGATTTGGACGGGTTACTCCTGTAACTGAAATATCAGATCTGAAGATGGTTCTGAATGAACCGAAACCGGTCATATGAATAATAAAAAAATTTGCAATCAAGACGGATTTTAAGTAACATTAGATAATGTCTTCATTAATGTTAACACTATCCTTTTGTAAATGCGCCGTAAACTGACATCAAGCAGTGTGGGGAGTGCAACTTTTTAGAATTTACTTTGATTATCTTTCTTAGTTTCGCTTTTAAGGTTTCTGTTAAATGTTTCAAATACCAGGCTGATATGTTAGCCTTAATTTCTGTAGATGTACCGTAGCCGTATGTCACCTCACATCCTAGGTAACTAAACTTGCTCTAAAACGCTTCTGATCTACCACTATTTTGGTTCTAATATGTTCTTTCCTCATGAAGGCCATTGTGTTAGTTTCTTCTGTCGAGATATCGATGTCTAGCAGCTGAGGAAGAGGACACTCAGAATGCAGTTCCTAGTGAAATTCTTCTTGAAGGGCCCTCTTCCTTGTCTGCTAGAATCACTGCATCGTCAGCAGATAGTAAGATATTGAAAAGAGTCCTGTTTGTCGCAAACGCATGATTTTATTTTTGTGGATGTTAAAGAAAGTTGGGGAGATAGAGCAGCCCCCTCTTACTCCTTTGTTAGTATCTGTTCCGTTGAGATCCAGAGAGATAGTTGCGTTCTGATAAAAGGTTCCCAATTGAGGCAGTAAGTTAACAGATTATTCGACCATTATGATTCGACTAAGAGGGAGACACAGAAAATGTCGTCACTCACAACAAATGAAATTGATGTTACGCACCTGCAATATTAACCATGGAAAGCAGCAATAATTGAAAGTTCAGTGCCAATATTCTGGTGGGATCCGCTGAGACAATTTTTACGTAAAGTTCTTAGCAAACCTCTGTGATCGTCCTTCAGTATCACTCTCATAAGCCTCGATGTGTACCCTAAATTGATCAACTTACGCTAACTTCCTTCTTAAGGTGCATCTCGAAAGTAATATCCAGGCCTGGCCTGCACGAACCAACCAGAAGTAGAAGGCGGCAAGTAGAACTTCCCACTCGGCCACAGCACGGGATTGCGTAGCAGTATAACGCCTCTAGCTCATCACCGGTGTCAATAGATATCTCTACTAACTCCAGCACACAATTCACCCACGAGCTAGCCGACGCGGTTAAGTTGGTGAAGAACCAGTTGCCTCCTATGGACGTGGAAGGTAAACGCGTTCCCGTGAGTCAGGACAAAACAGAGTAAGAGAAACTATCGATCCCGCACCTTGCACGGGTTTGTAATTCTTTCTCACTTTTACAGATAAAAGCAATATTGTCGGCAAATCTGATCATTGGTATCCTTCCACCCTGATTTTAATACCTCTGATTAACCTTTCTTTTGTTTCCATAATTGCTTCTTCGAAAGGTAGCTACACTCCTGGAAATTGAAATAAGAACACCGTGAATTCATTATCCCAGGAAGGGGAAACTTTATTGACACATTCCTGGGGTCAGATACATCACATGATCACGCTGACAGAACCACAGGCACATAGACACAGGCAACAGAGCATGCACAATGTCGGCACTAGTACAGTGTATATCCACCTTTCGCAGCAATGCAGGCTGCTATTCTCCCATGGAGACGATCGTAGAGATGCTGGATGTAGTCCTGTGGAACGGCTTGCCATGCCATTTCCACCTGGCGCCTCAGTTGGACCAGCGTTCGTGCTGGACGTGCAGACCGCGTGAGACGACGCTTCATCCAGTCCCAAACATGCTCAATGGGGGACAGATCTGGAGATCTTGCTGGCCAGGGTAGTTGACTTACACCTTCTAGAGCACGTTGGGTGGCACGGGATACATGCGGACGTGCATTGTCCTGTTGGAACAGCAAGTTCCCTTGCCGGTCTAGGAATGGTAGAACGATGGGTTCGATGACGGTTTGGATGTACCGTGCACTATTCAGTGTCCCCTCGACGATCACCAGTGGTGTACGGCCGGTGTAGAAGATCGCTCCCCACACCATGATGCCGGGTGTTGGCCCTGTGTGCCTCGGTCGTATGCAGTCCTGATTGTGACGCTCACCTGCACGGCGCCAAACACGCATACGACCATCATTGGCACCAAGGCAGAAGCGACTCTCATCGCTGAAGACGACACGTCTCCATTCGTCCCTCCATTCACGCCTGTCGCGACACCACTGGAGGCGGGCTGCACGATGTTGGGGCGTGAGCGGAAGACGGCCTAACGGTGTGCGGGACCGTAGCCCAGCTTCATGGAGACGGTTGCGAATGGTCCTCGCCGATACCCCAGGAGCAACAGTGTCCCTAATTTGCTGGGAAGTGGCGGTGCGGTCGCCTACGGCACTGCGTAGGATCCTACGGTCCTGGCGTGCATCCGTGCGTCGCTGCGGTCCGGTCCCAGGTCGACGGGCACGTGCACCTTCCGCCGACCACTGGTGACAACATCGATGTACTGTGGAGACCTCACGCCCCACGTGTTGAGCAATTCCACCCGGCCTCCCGCATGCCCACCATACGCCCTCGCTCAAAGTCCGTCAGCTGCACATACGGTTCACGTCCACGCTGTCGCGGCATGGTACCAGTGTTAAAGACTGCGATGGAGCTCCGTATGCCACGGCAAACTGGCTGACACTGACGGCGAGGGTGCACAAATGCTGCGCAGCTAGCGCCATTCGACGGCCAACACCGCGGGTCCTGGTGTGTCCGCTGTGCCGTGCGTGTGATCATTGCTTGTACATCCCTCTCGCAGTGTCCGGAGCAAGTATGGTGGGTCTGACACACCGGTGTCAATGTGTTCTTTTTTCCATTTCCGGGAGTGTATAAAATAACGAGGCTATTGCTGTAAAACATATTATTTCGGAAATATACATATCCAGTTATAAACAACCTCAGTATACCCCCCTCCTCTATCCATACAACGCTTCGTATGAATTTTCCATGATGGCTTGGGCTGTTTTATCCTTCATTGGTATAACGGACTGAAATCTTGCTCCTTTTACGGCAGATTTGGCTTTAGAGAATAGTTAAAATCCACATCATGCTACTTGAGCGAAATAAGGTTGGTGGACTAACAATAGACTCCTATACTTCGCCAGAAACATCTTAATAGACAATGAAACATGAGGTGGTGCTTTAAACCTCTTAACAGTCGATGTGGCATGAGCTGGTGCGTTGCCTTCATGCAGAACCCATCACTTTTTCTTTCACAAATATGGTATTTTTTCTTATTTTGTAACATATTTCAGCAAGAACATCAAAGTAGTAATTCTGATTAATAGTTTGACCAGCAGGTACACATTAAAGGTACACAATTCCACGAATACCTAAAAAATCAATCATTGCTTTGAATCTTTAATTGGTCATTCGAGCTTTTTCTGCTCTAGAAGAAGTTGGGCCCTTCGTGTCCATGGACTGGTGCTTGATTTATGGGACGTAAATGAAAAACTAAAGTTCTTCGCATGTTATCACTCTTTTAAAAAAATTAGGATGATTTTCAGTGATATTATCTCAGTACTAACATTCTGACAAAAATCTTTTTGCTCGATGGTGTGAATTATCCGCACCAGTTTCGTACACACTGTTCTCGTGTTAAATTGGTTATTCCCATTTATATACGCATCCTTTGTCAATTCCTACAGTTTCAGCAATCGATCGAAAACTCAACCGACGGGCAGATCGAATCACATTACCTTCTTTTTCGAAATTATCATCCTTTTTCGTGTTGAAGGGCGTCCCGGGCGTCAGTTATCTCCAAGGTCGTTTCGTCCATCTTGGAAACACGTGAATCACTCAAAAACTTACGTGATAAGCAGTCTACGCCATACATTTCTTTAAGTAAGAGATAGACCTCAGTTGAATTTTTCCCAAGTTTGATGTGAAACTTCTCGGCAGTTCGTTGTTTCTCTATTACACTTACCTTTTACCAGTAAAAGAAAACACCAGCTCTTATACAAACTAAGTCCACGGCCACACTAATTTGCATGCAAACAGAAGTGCTACATTCAACTGAGAAGGCTTTATGCTTTACAGCTACTGCTCGTTCATCTTTGGCGCATGCATACTTTGTGACAGAATCAGTCCCGTTATTTTATAGCCGTCATATTTTATACAGTAAGGGGAAAAGGCTGCAACCCTGTCTTACACCCTCATTTAATCTGAGCACTTCGTTACTGATCTTCCATCTTCGTTTTCCCTCTTGAATATTGGACACATTCTCTTTCCCTATGGGTCACATGTTACACAATTTTACATTGTCGAATGCTTTTCCTACGTCGACGTATCATATGAATGTGTGTTGCTCTTATGGCTTCCTCCCGTTATCAGTCGCAACGTCATAACTGCTTCTGTTCTGCAGTTACCTTTCCAAAACTAAACTAATCGCCATCTAACAGATCCTCTGTTGTATTCTTCTCTTTATTTGTCTTGTTAGCAACTCTGATGCATGAGTTGCTAAGCTGATTGAAGGACAGATTTCACACTTACCTGACCTTGCTATCTTCAATGTTGAGTGAATGACATTTCTTGAACGTTTGGTATTACGTTTCCTGTCTCACAGATTCCGCACACCAACCTGAATAGATGTTGGCTGCCACATCCTGCAATGAATTCAGAAATTCCGAAGGAACCTTATCTGCACATTCTGCCATATTTAATAGCAAATCTTCCAAAGCCCCCTTAAACTCTAATACTGGATAAACTACGTCTCCCGTACCGACTCCCATTTCTTATTCTACCACGCTAGAGGCTTTCAATACACCATACTCTTCCCAAATGTCACCTCTATCTATAATAGTTGAATTCCTCTTTCTCTCCTAATGTTGACGCCGTTATTTCAATTTCACCAAAGATACTTTCGATTACTTTCTATATGCTGAATCTGACCTTCCGAAGACCACTTTGCTTACCTGCATATGTTATTTATTTCATACTTATGTGAATTACACTACTGTATTCCTGCCACTTACTGATTACTTTTGCGCTTCCTTCGTTCGTTGATCAGTTCAGGTATTTCCTCTTTTACCAAAGATCTCTTCCCAGTTCCATCTCTTGTAATTTACCTACATTTATCTATTCAACAACTGTATTTACCGTTTAGAGGTGTCTCTTCTTCTTCAACTGTACTACCTAGTATCGCAGTATCTATAGCCTGAGGAAATTTCAAATGCACAAAATCAGGTTCTTCATTACTTCAGTATCACACTACTATGCACATTGTCTCTTCCGGACGACACTATTTATCTTCAGCCCAGTCTTCGTCTTTACGAATTGTAATGCCAGTCTGTACTTACACCTGGGTATGCCTTGCAATCCAGTATCTGACTTACAGATCTGTCTGATCATGATGTAATCCATCTGGCATTTTCCCGTACCTCCAGGCCTTTTCCACGTATATCTGTGATTCTTAAAAATTGTATTCGCTGGTACCAGCTGAAATTTATTGCAGTACTCACTCTTCTTCCTCTGTTACTCCTACTACCAAGTATAATCCCCCATGATTATTAGATTTGCATATCTCGTTACATACTGAAGTGTCCGTACAAAGTTCCCTCACACTTTATGTGTTACCTAAACTATTGTTCTTGGCGCTGGTTTTCTGCGGATTCTGATGAGAATAATCCTATTATTGAACTGTTCACAGTAAATTACTTTCTGCCCTCTCTTCCTACTTAAGACGAATCCTGCTCCTATTACACCATTTTATGTTGATGTTGATATGATCATATAACTTTCCGACCGGGAATCCTTACCCTCTTTCCATTCTACTTCATTAAGCCGCAGAGTACCTAAACTTAAGCCTTCCATTACTATCATCAGATTTTCTAATATTCCTACTACATCCAAACTTCCATGATTCCACGCTCTTATTAGCAGGACGTTACCCTTTCGTTGTCAGTACAATCTTTTCCTCATGGTCACCTTTTCATGTACAGTCCCCTTCCTGAGATCCGAGTAGGGTACTAATACGGAGTCTTTGCCCATTTGAGAGATCCTCGTGATATTTATCCAATTAAGGTCCTTATATGGCTTTGATGCAGTGGGTTCGACTGCCTTCTGCATCCTCATGTCATTGATCACTGCTGATCCCTCCGTCCATCAGTTTCCCACCCCAGGACCAAAGGGTGCCCTGAATTTTTGTCCGTTCTTCCACCCTCTTTAACTAGGCTGCTGGGAGGACGACGGCGACTAATTATGCTAAAAGACTTCGGTTGTCATTGTTAGTACTTTTTATTGAAAATTTAAGCAGTGGGTGGGTTCGAAATTGGGATTGAGAATGTTTCTTACAACTAATCAGAGGTGCTACTTATAGATTACAGGTGCCTAATAATCAAGGATAGAACTGTTAACGGAAGAACGTTAGTGGAAAACTTTAACAAAAGGGAGACAGGTTGACGAGACACGTGGCACATTAGGAATGGAGAGAATTGTGGACTAAATATGAGACGTGTATTGAAAGATAGGCTGATTTCCTTCGATAGAATAAATTAATAATTGGAAACATAACGCAAACGTATTTCTTAAGTGGCAACTATACTGTCTAATTTGTTTAGCAAATTACGCAGTTCGTGGAAATGTTTAACCGCTGATGATTTTCTTTATTACACTGCTATCATCATCAGTCTTCATAAGCCGTATGAAATCCGCTGCTGGGTAAAGCCCCCTTCTAGACTCTTCCATGCATTACGGTTTTATGCAAAGTTCATTAACGTAAGAGCCGGCCGAAGTGGCCGTGCGGTTCTAGGCGCTGCAGTCTGGAACTGCGAGACCGCTACGGCCGCAGGTTCGAATCCTGCCTCGGGCATGGATGTGTGTGATGTCCTTAGGTTAGTTAGGTTTAACTAGTTCTAAGTTCTAGGGGACTAATGACCTCAGAAGTTGAGTCTCATAGTTCTCAGAACCATTTGAACCATTTTTTTGAACCATTAACGTAACAATGCCAATTTTTTTTGAGCAAATGCCTTTTTTCAGACATTAATGGTCATGATATTTCGTTCTTAAAAATATTACTAAGAAAAAGTTTATAACTTGTAATGAGGTGATTCATGTATAGTTCAAAATGGTTCAAATGGCTCTGAGCACTATGGGACTCAACTGCTGAGGTCATTAGTCCCCTAGAACTTAGAACTAGTTAAACCTAACTAACCTAAGGACATCACAAACATCCATGCCCGAGGCAGGATTCGAACCTGCGACCGTAGCGGTCTTGCGGTTCCAGACTGCAGCGCCTTTAACCGCACGGCCACTTCGGCCGGCCTCATGTATAGTGATATAAAGTACTGACTTCTAGCATTTCCAGGAGTTGAACTTAATTCTTTTTTACGGAAGGACCTAATGAACTTGCTCTGACTGAGTCATAAGTCATTAGAACAACTGAGGATATAAAAATGGCAGGGCAAAGTTTGCTCTTCATGCTTTGAAACTGATTATTTCAGTTAATCAGTTAGTGTAGGTAAAACTGGGGATGCTGAGCGCAACATTGCACAATACGGTACACGTTAACCTGAGTGGAGACAAGCGCTTGGCTGAGCACTGTAGAAGAACTCCAGATGTCAGCACACATGTGTTAGCATGCTTTGTGTCCTTTTCTGCAGAGAGAGAGCTACAGCGAAAGCGCATTGCATTTTTTATTTCGATTAGATTTTATTCTTCCTCATTAAAGGCTTCTGGACAGAAGTTGTGCATCCAGCAGTTGGCAAACGACGTGTAAATAGAACGAATCCTTTAAAAATCAATATTTAAAAAATCGTATTTTACATATTAATTTTTATAATATTGTAATATGTAACACGACTAAGGCATACAAAACTGAGCTAACGGTGACGACGTATCACATTCTTTACGGAGAAACGAAAGGAACAGTGAATATTACGTTATTCTCACCGAAATTGTCATGAAGGGCGAAGCACAGACAAAGAATGGGGAAGGAAGAAAGCGATAATGAGGAAGAAAGTAAACGATGTCATACGTAGACGAATCTTCTCATTAAGCACAACATAATTTCGCCCGACATCTTCCTCAGTACCAGAATCTTGATAATATGACCGTCCTGATGATATAATTAATCCGTTTATTTCTTAAAAGCAGAGCAGCTTCTTTCTACAGTACTAAAGAGTGTAAGAGTATCTGAAGACACTAACTGAATACTGAAACCTTTTGCTGTACGTCACTGAGCACTAATATATCTAATAGACACTATCAGCACAAAATCTTATGACATTGTCATAGGTTTAGTGTATTAATAAAAATTTCATGATCATGAAATCTCTGCCACTGCAGAGTTATTATTTATATTGGCAAGTCTGACAGTGTTGACTCCAGGCTATGTAGGTACTTACTTTGTTTATCAGGCGACAGTGCGGAACTGTATCGAACGCCTTCCGGAATTCAAGGAAAATGGCATCTACCTGGAAGCCTGTATCTAATGTTTTCTGGGTCTCATGAACAAATAAAGCGAGTTGGGTCTCACACGAACGCTGTTTCCGGAATCCATGTCGATTCCTACAGAGTAGATTCTGGGTTTCTAGAAATGACATGATACCCGAGCAGAAAACATATTCTAAAATTCTACAACAGATCGATGTCAGAGATATAGGTCTATAGTTTTGCGCATCTGCTAGACGACCCGTCTGGAAATCTGGGACTACCTGTGCTCTTTTCCAATCATTTGGAACCTTCCGTTCCTTTAGAGACTTGCGGTACACGGCTGCTAGAAGGGGGGCAAGTTCTTTCTGGTACTCTGTGTAGAATCGAATTGGTATCCCGTCAGGTCCAGTAGACTTTCCTTTGTCGACTGTTTTCAGTTGATTTTCTATTCATTGGACGCTTATTTCGATATCAGCCATTTCCTCGTTCGTGCGAGGATTTAGAGAAGGAACTGCAGTGCGGTCTTCCTCTGTGAAACAGCTGTGGAAAAAGGTGTTTAGTATTTGAGCTTTACGCGTGTCATCCTCTGCTTCAATACCATTATCATCACAGAGTGTCTGGATATGCTGCTTCGATCCACTTACTGATTTAACGTAAGACCAGAACTTCCTAGGATTTTCTCTCAAGTCGGTAAATAGAATTTAACTTTCGAATTCAATGAACGCTTCACGCATAGCCCTCCCTACGCTAACTTTGACATCGTTTAGCTTCTGTTTGTCTGAGAGGTTTTGGCTGCGTTTAACTTGCAGTGAAGCTCTCTTTGCTTTCGCAGTAGTTTCCTAACTTTGTTGTTGAACTACGGTGGGTTTTTCCCGTCCCTCACAGTTTTACTCGGCACCTACCTGTCTCAAATGCATTTTACGATTGCCTTGAACTTTTTCCATAAACACTCAACATTGTCAGTGCACGACCGCATGTTGTAGGTCCTGTACGGGCCTTTCTGGATTCAGAAAAATGTTCGACTGCTGCCTTTGCCAGCACATTCTCCAGATCTCTCACCAATTGAAAACGTCTGGTCAATGGTGGCCGAGCAACTGGTTCTTTACAATACGCCAGTCACTACTCTTGCTGAACTGTGATATCGTGTTGAAGCTGCATGGGCAGCTGTACCTGTACACGCAACCCAAGCTCTGTTCGACTCAATGCCCAGGCGTATCAAGGCCGTTATTATGGCCAGAGGTGGTTGTTCTGGGTACAGATTTCTCAGGATCTATGCACTCAAATTGCGTGAAAATGTAATATGTCAGTTCTAGTGTAATATATTTGTCCAATGAATACCCGTTTATCATCTGCATTTCTTCTTGGTGTAGCAATTTTAATGGCCAGTAGTGTACATAGCATCAGCTTCTACAGACGTCCACCTACTTCTTCATAACCATAAATATAACACCACAGCAAAAATATTAGTACTTACCATCTCTCAAATATAACATTTCTCCAGCACACCCAGAAAAAAATTGTAATTTCCTACTTCTTACGCATCGTTCTCCAGCCTTATAATTTCATCTTGACTCATACTGTAGCTTACGTAAATCCATTATATTTATAGTTTTCATTTTCATTAAATATTATTGTTCCTAAAAGCTGAAAAGTAAGTTGCCATAAGCAGATATCTCTACATAAGGTCATCTTATAATATTGAAAGTTAAATTATGTCATGTATGAAAAAAATTAATTTTGAAAGTTAAAATGTAATAAATTGTTTATGTTACAAGGGAAACGTAAATATCTCCTGAATACACATTACATTTCTTATTCATACATGTGCTAACATTTTCATCGGTTATTATCACTCCAACAATAGCTGAGTATTGAGTATTGACCACCTCCGTGTAAGCTTCTTTGAAACTGTCAACGTATAAAAATACTTTTCAATACAGAGCAAGTATCATCTACAGAATACCATATTCTCTTCCTTACAGTGAAAAAATGGACAAAATGCAATAAAAATGGAGCAACACATATTCCATTTGCAGTAATATAGTTGATTCGGTTTAAGAATGTAGCTATGTATAAATATATGAAAATGAAAAATGTTCATCAACTATTCAGCACATCACGTTAAATTTTAATAAAAGATTGTATATGTGTGATGTGGTACTATCCTTTACTTTTGTACACATGCAAAGTTTCTAGTGAGGAACTACATCTGTTTATGGGCAGATTTACAAAATCCTATCTTATCTGTATTCACCAGATGTTATCCTATTGCAGGTTATTATTGCAGTGTGTCTTTTCCATATTTCACTAAAATGAAATCTCTTTCGATTCTCTTATGATGCACACAATTACAATAAAGATTATTTTCCACATTGTTTGCTTATCCCCAAAACATAACACCACTTTACTTATTTTTTTCTTTGCTAGTTTCCAAACAGTCTAGTAACTTCTGCCTACAATATTCTCACATTCTATTTTTATATTATCTATTTCACTTTATTTAATTAGCCTCCCAATTTAATTTCTCACCTCATTTCATACTTTTCATCATGAACTATTACTCTGGTCCATTCCTTTATCATTATCAATTACCTTACATTTTCACTTACTATTAGTCATAAAAATTAATGACTTCTTCTTCCAGTAATCATTTCTCACTATCAAACACAAACACCTGCAAAGCAATCTCACTTCTCAGCTAATCTCTTCCACATTCCTATTATGTGTCATTAGCTCCTTCCTATCCTCAATCACTATTTGTGAAGAATAATAAAATACTCAAAAATTCATTTTTATTACTGTTGAAAATACACAGCCCAAAAGTCAATTTAGTTATTCATATAGAGCCGCACTGCCGTATCGCTTTTGTTTCTTATCAGTACTCTCATATTACCCACATAAACCTGTTCACAAATGATTATGTTATTACTGTTTTGTCATCATCAGGAATTATAACACATTTGGGTAATATAGTCATATTTAGTTACAACTAGTCATTCTTTCTCTGGATAGTTCGACAGCTGAAGAGTA
This sequence comes from Schistocerca nitens, assembly GCF_023898315.1. Classification (NCBI taxonomy): domain Eukaryota; kingdom Metazoa; phylum Arthropoda; class Insecta; order Orthoptera; family Acrididae; genus Schistocerca; species Schistocerca nitens. Next base: position 290,035,803 of record NC_064614.1, on the reverse strand, counting down.
GAATTGTAGGAGAGTAGAAAGCTGAGCAGAAAACTAACTACAGAAGCAGCAATGCAACAACTTGGAACTCTATGCACAACCCTGCACGTATTCGCTAAGGAATAGTGAATCGCTGGAAGGCTTTATGAGAAAATTTCGAAACACTTTGACTGTTCTAACCGTCAACAAACGCTTGCATTATAAACTGTCATTCTTCAGCGTACGGAATGTTGTGTTTCGCGCCGCATTGGCCGTCCACTACGAGACAAATCTGTTGCCGAGCATGTCCACGTGCACGCCATAGCGTTTTACGTCCATTTAAATTATCTGCATGAGAATAACCAAAATCGTCAATATGTTTCAATTTCTCTGAGTGGATCACGAACCGCATACGCTTCCCTTTTCTGTTCTTAGGTGATTATCATTTGACCATCTGTAAACTGCTTCAACGCTTGGTCTTTTTCTGCTTCCGGAAATTGAATTGGTAAAATGTCGGAATGTTTTTTCCGTACTGGTCGACAAATTTGTTACTTTCGCGGTAAATTCATCATCTTTCGCAGAAATAATACCCAACTCTTTTTTCTCTGTTTCCGATAGTAATTTCAGTGTTACGTTTTGTTCACCTGTTTCTCGAATAATAACATCTTGTTAAACGCTCTGTTCATTCACTTTAGTAATCAGAGCACCCGGCACTATGCTATTTATTTTAGCCAACAATTTTCCTCTGTTCTGACGCTAGGTAATTTCAATATTTGAAAACCCGTTACCTACCTTTTCATCTGTTTCTGTTTTTCGTTTTGTCGACATAGTTCCGTCTATTATTTCGGGATCCGTTGTCAACGCGATCCCTTATGGGCCGAAAGTCATTGTGAAACCCTTTCCAAATTTGAGCTGACAAATTCTGTAACGGTACTTTTATCTCTTCCCACTTCACTTCTTGTGATCTAGTATTTTCTTCCAGTTTTTTTTAATCCCTCCCTGTGACATTATTTTCCTCTAGTTCCCTGTCTATTTTTTCGTGTGACCTTTCGGTTTCCTTTCCTGTTATTTAGCATTTTCTTTTTATAACCTTGTATTTTGTTCCTGTGCCTTGTCATAGATATCAACAGTTCTACAATGTTGATGTTACTAGATTCAACACTAATGCCAGCAAAAGGAGATGCTGGGCCAATCTGCACAAAGGACGTTGACGCCAAATCGGAATCTACCTTTGACGTGAGCTCTTTTTGTGTTATGTCCAATTTTTGTCTCACATTTCCCATAGACACTTCCTCGAAGCCCAAGATTCCACTTGCGATGTCCTGTTCAGTAATTTGATTCGATAATGAATTAATTTCAACTTGCCCGTATGCAATGGTTTCGGAATTTTTAAGGAGGTTACTGATTTTTTGATAATATTCAGTGAATTTAACTTCTCTCGGCATAGAATCCTCGTTTTGAACTTCCCTCATTCCCTCGCACGATGACTTAATCCATTGTTGTTAGCCACAAATAACGATACTTTCAATCACACACGGTCTACTAAAAGATAAATTGTTCCAGGTAATGAACACATAATAAGTATTTTTGATATATTAAATAGAACCTCGTCAAATCTGCACGACAGTGATCTCCGTCTGCAGAAAAAATTCTGTTTATCAGACTGTGAAAGTGCTACGCAACTAACCAACACATTCTCTCAAAATAACATAAATCATGAAAAAGTAGCAGTACATAGAGAAACCGGAACTGAATAACTATATCCCAACATCAACCAAATTAATTAGAAGTTCAAACTGTAAACTAAATAAGCTGTCCTGCGACACAGTATCGTGTGGTAAAGTGAGCAGTACTACGTTGCGAGACGTCACAATAAGTGACTTGCAGTTCCAATCCATAAATTTAACAGCATTAAAATGCTTACATACAATTATTAATTGAATTTTCGAACAATACGAAATAAAATCTGAAATAATCTTGTGGCAGCAAGTGATATCAATCGAACTTGTTTGGGAAATTGCACGGACTGATACACTGGCATGCACTTCTGCCGAAACGCTGGTGGAACCAGAAACGAATTTCGGCTTAACGATATTTGTTTTCCTGTGTTTACCTTTGCTTCCACAGTGGCCAATGGCTCTCGTTTCAGCGCCGCAAGCGTGGCTTGTAATTCCCTCACACACTCCGCCAGTGGCTCCACTTTGCTTAATGGCATGGCTGGTGCTATATCTTAGTTGGGACCACAGCAGCAACCCCAAAATGATGCTACACAGGACACCAAAGCAGAGGCAAGCTATTCAAATAAACACACTATCTCTACAGTTCAAGGTAGGACCTTCCCACCTTCTGGACGAAACGACCGCACCTAGCTTCACTCGACAAGTTTCATTGCGTGTTGTGGTACATTTGGATGAGGCACAAATTGTTCTGAGAGGATTGCATAAACTGTTGCGGCAGTCGCCGACTGGTGACATGTCGCCGAAACAAATGTCGGAAAATCTAAAATCACTATCTGGCAATGATTTTTTGTCTTAGGATTTCCTTCAGTTATTATGGCTTAGGCAGCAACCACCGAAGAGTAGCACTGTCTTAGCAGCACACTGCGAATTACCTTTGGCAGTCTTGGCCAACAAAGCCAAGACCATGGTTCAGCCGGCCGCTGTAACCGAGTGGAACTAGGCGCTTCAGTCCGGAACCGCGCGGCTGCTACGGTCGCAGGTTCGAATCCTGCCTCGGGCATTGATGTGTGTGGTGTCCTTAGCTTAGTTAGGTTTAAGTAGATATAAGTCTAGAGGACTGAGGACCTCAGATGTTAAGTCCCATAGTGCTTAGAACCACTTGAACCATTCGAATCATGGCTGAATATTCAGAGCGTAAAGGTGTCAACACTACCAAACAGACCGGCATTGCTGAATGCCCGAACGGAGCATTATCAGTACAGGCGACAAGGCAGCCCCAACTAAGATATAGCGCCAGCCATGCCATTAAGCAAAGTGGAGCCACTGGCGGAGTGTGTGAGGGAATTACAAGCCGCGCTTGCGGCGCTGAAACGAGAGCCATTAGCCACTGCGGAAGCAGAAGTAAACACAGGAAAACAAATACCGTTAAGCCGAACTTCGTTTCTGGTTTTACCGGCGTTTCGGCAGAAGTGCATGCCAGTGTATCAGTCCGTGCAATTTCCCAAACAAGTTCGACCACTCCGGAAGGGCATAGGTGGTCATCCACAAAAAACCGCCACATTACTTGTTCTCCCGCGTCTACCGCGCCGGTGTTACAGGACTCGATGCTGCCGTACGTAGGCAACGCGAAACACACCTGGGTATGGCATGCGAGAATATTTCCGCGGCCTCACCCTTTGTCGAGTGTCAGGTAACAGGTCACATATCTCTGACGTGTAACAGAACGCGTGGGAGCATTGACTACCATGCAACTCAGAGGCCTCAGAGAAAACAGCGCATAATATTTATGGAGGGATTCGGAAACTATGGATGTGCGGAACTGCAGCTGGCGGATAGGAGGCAACTGACAAAACAGATTGGCGTTGCGCGCACAACCGAGAACCAGTCTCATCGATTATTTGTGAGGGACAACTGGTCTGGACAATGTTTTTGGTAACACAGGTTCTAACTGCAGCGTGTTACCGGCTGAAAGTTTCGCAGGCGACGGTTCCAAGGTTCCGGTAACTAACGGCGGCAAATAATCTCGGAATTGAGATCACGGGTAAAAAGGTTGTGACACTTTATCTTGAGCTGCCACACAAATTCACGAGACCATTCCTCTTGGTAAACGTGGCGGAACCAATTTTGGGGGCTGATATTTTGTAATCGTTCCGACTGGCTCCAGACTTTTCTTCTAACCGACTACTAAAAGAGTTTCAATTGCAGCAAGTTTCCAGCGAATGTGACGGGATACTGCAAGAATTTCCGGAGATTGCATAAATCAAGAAACCGGGACGGCTTGCAAGCACGACACAGCTGTATTTTCTGATCAAATTTCCCTCAAATATGCTGTTTAGTTTCATTCTCAAACTGAAGATTCATTTCAATCCTGACGTCTCTCAGAACTAACTTCTTTCTGAAATGATAATTTAATCGCCACCCTACCTGCAAGCAGGCGTTGATATACATCATTGGGGACATGTTGAAAATGTCTGCCCCGACCGGGACTCGAACACGAGATCTTTTGCTTACATGGTAGACGCTCGATCCATCTGAGCCACCGAGGGCACAGAAGATAGTGCGCCTGCAGGGACTTATCCCTTGCACTCTCCCCGTGAGTCCCACATTCCCATGTCCACATCACTACATTCGTAGTGCCTCCTCTCCCGAAATTTCCTGCTTTTAGCAAAGCCAGTTTGCCCTCCCCTTTTCTGCTGAAGTTAGACCATGGCTAGTATGATCCCAGGATGATCAGGAACCATACCAATATGTGACCCGCTCCCCAACCAGACAGTCCTTCCCACTCCAAATTATCTCTTGACAAAAGAGTTCAAATGAGATTAGCCATGGCATCTCAGAACAGACAGAAAGTGCAAACTGGTATGTCTCGATGCTGATGCAGTTTTCACCAGGTCACACTCTATACTCTATTTGTACCCAGGATCAGGATCTCTGTCAGTACTGCGGGCTGGTCCACCCACAAAAACCACAGTGTCTTCCGTGGCATAAAGTTTCTACAGAGTGTACCTAAATCCGCTGTGACGTAACCCACATCAGCAGTAGGTCTACAAAAAAAAATTGATGGCCTGGTATTCTGATCCTAATTCGTCCTGATGAAGTTTGTCTACACTTCTGGTATGAGACTTACCTATCAACAAAACTTTCTTTCTCTTCGCTGGTTTCCCTACACTCTTACTCAGTTTCCTGCAGAAAGTTTGTTGCCCACCGTCTACGCCTACCTCTTTCCTGAGGCTCATCAGTTTCTAAGTGAAGCAAAAGGTCAAACTTATTTTCTACATTTATCACGAAGTTGTCTGACGAAATGCCAAGCCTGTTCCTTCTGTTACCTACTGCCGCTTCCTAACTCTCTTTACCCTTCTCCCTCCTTAACCTCTCCAGATATTTCCTATAGCCTAATGGAGAAAAACTACTGTGTCCATCACGCCAAACTCCGCAGCTAACAATTATACGGCAAGTCAGACACCTTTCACTCAAGCTAAAATAATACTTTAATGAGAATAAGTCAATTAAATTACCGAAGAACAAAAAACATGTTTACGGAAATTAATCCTACTGGCAACTGTGGATACTATGCGTACAGTTTACAGATCCAGCAAATTAAATTTACGCTGCGTTTGACAAATAAGAATTAAAGCAATGAAGGTATACGCTGTACGTAACTTGCTGGAAAGACAGAAGGAGTAATTAAATAAGATTATTTAAGTTTACTGCGCCAAAACGTAAGTAAAAGTACGACTGCAACCCTACTTTATGATCTTTTCACGTTTTCTGGAATAATACGCAAAGGAAAGTGAAACCGTTAATGGTAAGTTTGAAAAACCCAATAATACAATTATTTAATTAGTTATTAGTGTTAAACTTATCTGGCATCACGCGTCTCCCCTGGCTCAGGATTATTTTTTACATTCTTAGTTGATTTAGCAGTTTTGTCAAACGGTCTTTCACCTGTCACGTGCAGTTTATGCCCGAAATACTAGAATACGCTATTTCATTATGTTTAATTTATATTTTTGTCTTCATCACTTGTTAAAGATACTAATTTTACTACAAACATACTAGAGTGAAAAGTACAGAAGCACTTAAATGTGAAAATAACACATTTATGATTCAATGATCGTACTGTATAGTTCTCTCTGTGTGCCGCATGATATTGTCTAAAATCTCTTTGGCATACCATACGAATGTTTATAACATCCACGTATGGGTATAAATATTTTACAGTAATTTATAATGCACATGGTAGAATCTTCCCTGCTGTAAATTATATGTTTTAAGAATGGAATTAACTTGTCATAAACATAACACTTTTCTCAAAAATTGTCATGAACCTACTAGAAAATATTGATTTTAGTAATTAGTTGCTGTAAGAGTCTGATTAATACCAACTGGAAAATATATCTGTTTGTATTAATTAGATATTAGATTATCGTTTATTTCCTAGTTGTCTCATTTGAAATGAACGAAAAATTAAGTGGTGTAGGGAATAACAGTGAAAACGTTCGAAAGTAATTGATATTCTCTCTACGGAAATATTCATAGCTCAAGCAGTAAATGTGTTAAAACTAGAGTTTACTTCAACGATACTTTTTTTTTGGGCGTAGGATGTAGATTTTAGCGAATGTTCTCTTTTTCATTTCGTTTTACATAGAGTAGGTGGAATTCATATGTAAGCAAATTAAATTTTAAGCCCGTATTAAAATTCGGCTTAGGTGGAAAGCCAGTGTTTAAGAAGGGAGATAAAGAAATAGCATCAAATTTCCGTTCAATTTCACTTTTGCCAGCATTCTCAAAAATTTTAGAAGAAGTAATGTACAATCGGCTTTATAACCATCTTGTCTCAAATAACATACTGTCAAAGACACAGTTCGGATTTCTAAAGGGTTCTGATATTGAGAAGGCTATCTACACTTACAGTGAAAATGTGATTAATTCATCAGACAAAAAATTGCAGGCAACTGATATATTTTATAATCTGTTAAAGGCATTTGACTGTGTAAATTGGAATATTATAGTGTCACAGGAAATGCTGCAAAATGGTTCAAATCTTATATCTCTGGCAGGAAACTGAACCGTGAATTTACTTTCAAAATCTTTTCGTAAAGAATTTACTTTATTTACTAACGATTCATCAAGACCATTAACACATTTAATCACACTAGGTGAGCGTGGAAGTAGTTTCCAGAAGTAACTGATGGAAAATGAAATAACCATTAACAAATGTGAATTTTATTCCTAAAAGCTTTTTCAAAAACAGGTTTAAAATTATAAGCAGAAAAGCACCCTCGAAATATGAAGTTACAATTTTATTTAGAGGCAGGAAGAACAATATTAACAGTATGAGCCTTAGGGCTGAGAAGCTTCCCTGCTGCCTTCCAACACTGCCGTAGTCACGACCGCTCATAACAATCCCTGAAAGAGTACACTGGTGCAAATCTGCAACACACCAGATAACTTGAAAGTAGAAAAAAATTTTTAACAACTCACACAAACACGTAAACAATGCACCCGCTAAGAGGGATGGGAATGGTACAACACTCAAATTATTTGCCACCGAAAGTGCAATTTGTTTTCCTTTTTTAAAGGACTCTTACGGTGGAAGGGTGGCAACCTTATAACCTAAAATGACTATTTAAATAAAACCCATAAAATGCAGACTTACATAAAATGTACAACATGCTCTACATTACACACATACAACCTCGCAAGATGATAGGCAAGATAAAACATATTTCAAGAATTCGGCCTTTAAGCAATAAATTCGTTAACACTGAATCAGACAAACATGACAGAGGCAGCTATTAACGTATGGCAGACCGACAGACCCACAGACAGACACTATCTGCTAACAAATGCGGGCGGGACACAGACGAGCAAGCTGGGGACGAGATACTGACCAAGAACACAAATAGAATTTCACAAGTAGATGAAACAACATATCTGCAATCACTAAACTTCTAATAAACTGCGATTTCTGGCGAAGACCTGGCGCAGTACCCCCAACGCTGTCCCACACCGTCCGCTGCCAGCCGCTTCAACGGACGCAGGACGGCGCGCCGATCTCCCGTCACACGGCGTCGCAGCTCGCCCCGGCCAGCCCGATGTCGTGGTTTCACTCCTGTTGTTCTCGTGTCGACCGCGAAACCACTACCCCTTTCTATACGGCGCGGCCCACTGGACTCGCCAACGCTCAAGGCGGACCAATCATCCCGTGTCTCAGTGTGCGACCGACCAACCGACCGATCTGACCGCCAATAACCGTTGCCCAAGCAACTCGAGCAGACTGGCGGCCTAACGCATACTAGCACTCCGGACGACAGACAGACCCTCTCTGCCGCACAAATGCAAACGAGAGACAGTACAGCAACTGGTGACGCGAGACTGACCTAGCCTCATTCCGACTGTTCACTTGACCAGACTCGCCGAGACTGACAGACTGACCGACTGCCGAGCTCATAGCGCCCCTTAAATACACGTGAACAGGCAACTTTTCCCCTTTCCCACCAGAGGGAGACACCAAAGCTGCGATTGCCACAGCGGCGCCACCGCCAGGGACGGAAGGCGACTGCTTTACTCTACGCGCTGCGGCGCGCTCTTCTAAAAAACAAATTTTACTACGGCTCAGAAACAAACAAAGAGACATGTCTCAAACTATCAGACATCATCCAACTGGGAACTAATTACATGTGGGGTCCCACAAGTTTCCATTTTAGGGCCCTTACTTTTTGTTGTGTGTATGAATGACCTTTCATCAGTAACATTACCAGAAGCCAAGTTCGTTTTGTTTGCCGATGATACAAACATTGCAATAAATAGCAAATCAAGTGTATTCTTAGGAACGTCAGCCAATAAAATACTTGTGGACATTTATCACTGGTTCCTAGCCAATTCTTTGTCACTAAACTTCGAAAAAACACACTACATGCAGTTCAGAACCTGTAAGGGGTGTCCCACGAGTATATGCCTAATATACGATCACAGGCAGATAGTGTTAAATTCTTGGGATTACAGCTTGCTAATAAATTCAACTGGGAGGAGCACACCACAGAACTACTGAAGCGTCTTAACAAACCTCTACTTGCAATGCGAATTGTGTCAGACATAGGCGATATGAAAATGAAAAAGCTGGCATACTACGCTTACTTTCATTCCATAATGTCATATGGGATTATTTTTTGCGGTTATTCATCAAGCCAAGATAAAGTTTTTCGGGCACAAAAACATGCAGTAAGTTATATGTGGAGTGAACTCAAGAACATCCTGCACAGGCCTGTTTAGGGAACTAGGGATACTAACTACTGCTTCCCAATATATTTATTCCTTAATGAAATTTGTCATTAAAATATATCACTTTTTCAAACCAACAGCTCAATTCATGGAATCAATACTAGAAATAAGAATAATCTTCACAAGGATTTAAAGTCACTTAGTCTTGTACAAAAAGGTGTGCATTATTCAGGAACACACATTTTCAATAACTTGCCAGCAGCCATAAATAGCTTAACAACCAATGAAATTCAGTTTGAAAGAAGCCTAAAGGATTTATTGGTGGCCAACTCCTTCTACTCCACTGATGAATTTCTCAGTAGAACCAATTTATTTGTTATATATATAATATAATTTATGCACAATTTCAGTGCAGTAATGTGTCCATTGTAAATAATTGTGTGTGTGTGTAAGTACAATCTAACTTCTGCACCAGTTCAGTGCAGTAATGTCTTCATTGTAAATAAGTATTTAGTAGTTGTATTACACATTTATTACCTTATAAATAAATAAAAACTTTTTTATTTTAAATTCAGTGCATTAGTATTTGTAAAATGATTCTTTCATGTAGCGTTCATTAAAAAATGATGACCATGCCACTTGGGACCTGTGGAATGGTACATTAGCTTATTTGTTTGAATTGTAAATATTTTTCATGTGTTGTTGTTTTTCTGACATGTTCTACATCCTAGAGGACCTCCTCACTACGGATAAAATGGAATTAAAGTAAATCTAATCTAATCTAAACATTAGCATACCTCATTTTTTAAAGCATCTATAGTTTGAAATGTCTTCGTTTATATATTCTTGTGAAAAAGTTTTCGCGTATTACAGAATCGATTTTTGTTGTTTTGTTTAGTATTTCGTTTGAGTCGTTATGGTTTGTTATTTTCTAAAATCTAAGTGTATGTATGTATACATATAATCGAAATTAGGAGCAATATTTTAATAGCTAACCCACTTCTTTCTTGTTTTTCTAAGTAGCCATTTTACTTTGAATAATTTACTGTTAGCCCTTGTCCCAGTTGCTGTTTACTCTGAATCAGTCGAGCAAGGAACAGTTTAACCACAGACCAGGGAGGTGTTTCCTGAATGAACCTATCAGTATCTTGCTGAATGTTTAGAAACATTTTAGCATAGTAAACCTGTGTCAAGAATCACGATGCCAGCGTTCCTTTACTGCATTTTTAAAGTGTGCTTACGCTTCTGCAGTCTTCGACAGTCATTTCTTTTGCGTACTGACTTCGGCGATTGGACCAGCCTGCCGGCTTTTCCGACTCAGTTCCGTCGAGCATGTACGAGATGCGCTGAGAAGTCGAATTACAGCAACTACATCTTCATCTACAACTAACATGCACACTCCACAAGCGAACGTATTGTACATAGCAGAGGGTACCCTTTACCATAGCAGGTCATTTCCCTTCCTGTTCCAATCGCAAACAGAGCACTAATCTGTCCAATGATCATCATGGTTTTTACGCCAAATTTGTAATGGCAGCATTGGAATCGTTCAGCAGTCAGCATCAAGGAACATCGCCATCCATCAAGTGGTTTCCATTTGAGTTCCCGAAGCACCTTCGTAATATTTGCTCGTCCACGTGCACCAACGACCATCCAGCAGTCTTCAACAGCGTCCGATGCCATCACACACATTGTTGATTGTTGATAACAATCATGTCCCACCTATTGTAATGTCCAGGGGACCATTATAAATCTACGTGCCTTCGGTGCAAGTGTTACTTTTGAAAAAAAAGTGATATTTCTACTTCGTCCCATTGCGTGTTTCTTTCAATTAGCTTCCGCCACATACTGTAGTAATTCTTTCAATGTGTGGTCCGAGTTACATCGAGTTATGTTACTTGGCATTGACACATAATACAGAAGTTACTTGCGCCCGTAAATATTGCACCCCAGTGTATTTTGTCATTGAATGATTTTTAAAGTATGAAGCATTTTCCCACAAATATTTTTATACATTAAACTTTGTGTAGTGCCTTACGGCAGGTCTTGTCATGGCGGAAGCGTCGTCAGAGAGGTCCACCGCATGAGCGTCTAGGGAAGTGATTCCAGTGGTGGTTTCTCGTTGCCTTCCACTGATGATGATGAGATGATAATGAGGACAACACAACACCCTGTCCCTGAGAGGAGAAAATCTCCGACCCAGTCGGGAATCGAACCCGGGCGCCTTGGCGTGACACACCGCCGCGCTGACCACTCAGCTATCGTGGCGGACATATTTTTGTTATATCTGTGATAGAAATTTAAAAATTTTGGTTCATTATGACTCTTTTTCCTGTTTTTCCTGGAACTGAGGTACTTTAGGGCTTGAGAGGACTTGCTAAAACCTGTTGTTATCCATTTGTTTTTGTGAGACATCGATACTGATGCTAGTACTCTTGAAATGTCTCCTCAGATTTCAATTTAAATAATTTTGGGAATGTAGAGAGTTTTATATTTACATTGGTTTCTTAACTCATTTCATTCGAACTTTGATTTGTCAGTTCTCTTGTAAAATCTTGTACATTGATTTCTGATAAATGTCTTTTGCAGGCCTGCACCTTAGGGCTCTTTTCCCATATCGGATTTTACCTGTTATTATTTGTGAATTAACAGGAGAGACAGGAAAACAAAGAAGTGGATAAGGAAACAGAATGTAGTTGGAAGCAAGATTACGTATGTAATGAAAATGAAATGGCTGGAGACGGAGCATGTAACCAGGCAAATGGTTAGTAGATTGACTAAGCAAATTCGTTGCATTCGAAGAGATAAGAAGAGCACCACACATTCTAATAAAATTTCATTAGAAAGTAGAAGCGAACATGTTATAATGAATTTCAACAATATTATCATTAAAGTTATATATGTTTCCTATATGAAACCAAATGCTATCAGTTCGATTACAAGAAGAAAAATTAGACGACGAATATCTTAAACATAAAAATATGATAAAAGTACTACCTAAATTGTAATCCATTTTGGCCTGATTATATCTCTGAAGAAATTTCGAGTTTAGCACTTAACAACCAGAGAACTACGATATTATTTTCTTCTACGTTTCCCTCCGTTGTAGGTTGGACCTGTACTTTAAACGATGGTCTGCATAATTATGATGTATTGACCCAATAATCAGTTGCAGTATGCAGATGGCAGTAGGTACTTAACAACGAATTCTAAGGAAAAGTAAATGACATGTGGAAAAGTTACGCAAAATATCACAGGACAGATAAAAAATGAAAAGTAGTAGTATATCTATATGGCTTAAAGAAATAATGCAAATTAAATTATGCCTTATTAAACAGAGAAAGAAAAATACATATTCAGGAAAATATTAATGGAAGATCATCAATTATCTATCGAAAATCAACAGAAATGAAAATATTGTATGCAGAAGATAATTTAATTTACATTTTCAATAAAACATATTTATAGATCTAATAAAACAAACACCTACGTATCAAAAAATGCGCAAGGAAATAAAGCAAAGGCCGTGCACAGTTCGGAGGTATACAGTTGTTGTTGTTGTTGTTGTTGTTGTTGTTGTGGTCTTCAGTCTTGAGACTGCTTTGATGCAGCTCTCCATGCTACTCTATCCTGTGCAAGCTTCTGCATCTCCCAGTACCTACTGCAACCTACATCCTTCTGAATCTGTTTAGTGTATTCATCTCTTGGTCTCCCTCTACGATTTTTACCCTCCACGCTGCCCACCAATACTAAATTGGTGATCCCTCGATGTCTCAGAACATGTCCTACCAACCGATCCCTCCTTCTAGTCAAGTTGTGCCACAAGCTCCTCTTCTCCCCAATTCTATTCAATACCTCCTCATTAGTTATGTGATCAACCCATCTAATCTTCAGCTTTCTTCTGTAGCACCACATTTCGAAAGCTTCTATTCTCTTCTTGTCTAAGCTATTTATCATCCACGTTTCACTTCCATACATGGCTACACTCCATACAAATACTTTGAGAAACGACTTCCTGACACTTAAATCTATACTCGATGTTAAAAAATTTCTCTTCTTAAGAAACGCTTTCCGTGCCATTGCCAGTCTACATTTTATATCCTCTCTACTTCGACCATCGTCAGTTATTTTGCTCCCCAAATAGCAAAACTCCTTTACTACTTTAAGTGTGTCATTTCCTAATCTAATTCCCTCACCATCACCCGACTTCGTTCGACTACATTCCATTATCCTCGTTTTGCTTTTGTTGATGTTCATCTTATACCCTCCTTTCAAGACACTGTCTATTCCGTTCAACTGCTCTTCCAAGTCCTTTGCTGTCTCTGACAGAATTACAATGTTATCGGCGAACCTTAAAGTTTTTATTTCTTCTCCATGGATTTTAATACCTACTCCGAACTTTTCTTTTGCTTCCTTTATTGCTTGCTCAATATACAGATTGAATAACATCGGGGATAGGCTACAACCCTGTCTCACTCCCTTCCCAACCACTGCTTCCCTTTCATGTCCCTCGACTCTTATAACTGCAATCTGCTTTCTGTACAAATTGTAAGTAGCCTTTCGCTCTCTGTATTTTACCCCTGCCACCTTCATAATTTGAAAGAGAGTATTCCAATCGACATTGTCAAAAACATTCTCTAAGTCCACAAATGTTAGAAACGTAGGTTTGCCTTTCCTTAATCGTTCTTCTAAGGTAAGTCGTAGGGTCAGTATTGCCTCACGTGTTCCAACATTTCTACGGAATCCAAACTGATCTTCCCCGAGGTCGGCTTCTATCTGTTTTTCCATTCGTTTGTAAAGAATTCGCGTTAGTATTTTGCAGCTGTGACATTTTGCAGGTATACAGTGTCAGAACAAAATTCAGGAAATAATGTTTACGTGAGGCTCACACGTTGTACATCAATACAATATGGAGTTTTATTTGAAATGAAGATGCGACAGTTGCAAATTGTTTGTACGTTGCAAATAAGTAACTACGAGTAATTTAGTACATCAACAAAATTGAAAATGAAGTTACTCGTTTGTTTGAAAGTCCTCGACAGATGACTCTGTTGGTTTTGAGGTAATGTGTCTTTGAACAAGTTACACTAGAAGAGAAGTCAAATACATATACATGTAAAGGATGAGCCAGACAATAAGGGATTTTACTTTATTATATGAGCACTCAAACGGTAACTTCATTTTTCCATTGCGGCCAAGCCACGGCCGGCAGTGTTAGCTGCCTGTAAATTCTTTCGTCCCACGGTCTAGTAACAGGAAGTCAGCACCGAGGAAGGGCACCTTGTTCACGCGCCTCTCTCGTGTGCTGACGAGGTAACGCCGTCCCAGGCGTCGCTTAGCAGGCAACGCTCTGGAAAGTTCCATGCCGCCCGCACGGTTTGCTCGGTCCTGACCAATGAGGGTGGAGGAAGCCGCGTGGTGCGTCGAATATACCCGGCCGCCCGTCGCCGGGCCCGCTCTCTTGTATTCTTGCTCACCCGCGAGTCGGATGCGCGCCCTGTAGCACTGAACATCTCCCGCTTCTCCCGGTGCTACGGCACTGCGGACTTAGTTTTGGCAGACAACCACTTTCGGTAGCTTCGCGAACAATGTTCGCCAAATTGCAAGCTCTGGCTCACCCTCACCTCCCTAGGCCTATGTAGCCCCGTTCAACACGCTTTAGCCAATAAATGGCCTTTCTCTAAAAATTACTCTATTATTCCATAACGCCCACCGCCTGCCCATACCCGCCATCTTGTACAATTGGTGTCAGAAGTTTGGATGCGTTCCCGTAGTGACTTTGTCGCTACACTAAATTTCTCCCGGCAAGACGCCGTAGACTTCGCGCATGGAATGCGCCAACCGGCCGCCACGTTTGCTCCACGTGGGCCGTGGCTGCTCCACTAAACACGCACAGGGCGCGTGCTGCAGCGAGGCAGCCCACGCTAGTCAGCCACGTGAGCCGGACGTCGCCGCCGCCCTGCCCGCTGCCTGAGTTCGAGGGGCCTGCGCTGCGCTGCGCGACCGGCCGGGCCGCCGTCATCCGCCGCCGCGCCAGCCGCCGCCGCCGTCGCGCCGCCCACCGCCGCCCGTCGCTGCCACCGACGCGCCAGGGGCCTGCCGCCATCGCCGACCGGCCGAGCCAGCGCCGTCCGCCGCCAACACATCTGCCGCCGCCCGAGGGTCCGGACACCGCCGCCACCACCCCCTGCCGCCCGCCGACCACCGACCACCGCCGCCGCAGCCACTGCACCATGCCGTCGCCGCCACCAATGCGTCGCACCGCCACCATCACCATGTAAGTCGCCGCGATGCTTACAACTATAGCTTCGACGATCTTCCGCCGCTGGATTGAGAATCTTTGTGGCCGTCCTTTTTTTGTAACAATCATTACTTTTTTCTGGTCACTAGCGTCCCATAAAATTGTAAACATGCCGATAGGAACACGAGCGACGGAACGGGATACCCCCGTAGAGGCACCCGCCTCGCAAGACCCGCTCGAGGCCATAAATGCACAAATGCGCCAGTTATTCGCACAAAATCAGGAGCTACTTGAGCAAAACCGCGTCTTGAAACAGACGCTGGAAGCTAGTGCGCGAACTTCCATACCTGTGGCTAGCTCTACCCCTGTAACTAATGCTCAAACAGAGGCAACTAACACTAATTCTGTCTCTAATACAAACGCCACAATTTCTGCTAACACGGCGACTGTAAGCAATTTTCCCGCGGCTGATTTCATTCCCACGTTTTCTGGGAAGTCCCACGAAAACGTGGCTATGTTTTTACAAAATATTCGTGATGTGGGTCGCACGTGTGCCTGGCCGGATGATCTACTGGTCAATGTAGCCAGACTGAAGTTGACAGGGGAAGCCCGAATGTTCATAGAAACGGTGGACGAATTGCGTGACACGCACGAATTCGAAGTATTGGCCCGCGGATTGACTATGCGTTATTCCGATACCAGAGGTACCGCATATTACAGAGATCAATTATCAACCCTTAGGCAGAAGCCTGATGAGGATTTTGATGCCTTTGCAGATCGCATACGAGCAGTATCTTGTCGTACCTACAAGCTAGGTGAAAATGCCAGTGAAAACAGAATTTTGCGCTCAGAAGCCGAAGCGCGTGCAATTGATGCATTTGTTCGCGGTATTGACCCCCGCATCGAAGTCAGAGTAGCCTCCCCCACTTCTTTGTTTGAAGCTGTCCGTTTGGCAATGCTTCGCGAAGAGGTGTTGCGTTTTTGCGCTGCCGCTCCGCGCCCATCGGACCCAGTACCGGTCCCAGCAAAAGAAGTATTTTGTCAGCGTTGTGGGAAGCCCAACCATACGGCAATGCGCTGTCGCGCGCCGTATTGCACTACTTGCCAGACAGTAGGTCATGCTAATAATGTTTGCCCCACAAAGTCACCAATTTCAAATCAGATGCGCGGCCACCGTCGCAACGCGGGGTCGAATCAGGGAAACGCTTGGGGGGCAGGTTCCGCCACCCACCCGCGCCCCCGACAAAAGTAATACACCCGGTTAGGACCGAAAAATGTAAAGAGGTGGAACACGTTAGTCTATTTGGCGTACTCGGGAACAAATTAGTTAGAATTTTAGTTGATACTGGTGCTCAAGTTAGTGTATTGTTTGTGGAGAAAAATGATCGAAGGGTGTTACAGCCACCCCGGTACCATATCAGTGGCCTTGGAGAGGAAGTAATTGTCCCTGCAGGTTCGTGTGTAGTGAGTCTGCAAATCGACGAGGGTAAATACAGTCAGAGGATGGAGGTAGTAAGGTTAAAGAAGGGTGAATTTGACATCATACTAGGGAATGACTTCCTGCACCGTTATCAGGGGACAGTGGATTATCGAACGCGAACTGTGCAGTTCGGCGAAGCAATTCACCGATTTGCCAGTGCGCACCCCCGTCAGACGCGAGGGAGCTGCGAAAGGCGCCGTTCACAGTCTCCCATAGAACCGCAGATGTGGGCGATAAAAACCACTGACCCTGTGAGGATAAAAAGCGGAAGTGGAAAGATTCTCTGGATAGATGTCAAAAATCAAGAACAGCCCAAGACAGACATTCTGGTTGACCCGCTCACCCAGAATGATGTTTTAGATCGTAAGTCAGTACATATAAAGAGAAGTATCTGCCGACCGGAGAGGAGACAGAAGGGTTTTGCGATACCAGTAAGTATAGATAATTTTGGTGTAGAAGATGTTGTGATACCGAAGGGTACTATTGTTGCCAGTGGTCAGGAAATTTTTGAGGAAATAAGAGGAACTGAGAAGCAGCGAGATAAAGATGAGAAAGGAAGGAGAGGAAAGAAATGTTCAGTTAGAGAAGTGCGATATGTCGCGTCGACGATAAGGAGTCAGTTTGCAGAGAAGTTAGGTCATTTAAACAGTGAGGAGAAAAGAATGTTGCAGCCAGTATTAGAGGAATTTTCGTGGTTGTTTGAAGAGAGGCAGTTTCTACCGGCTACGGATTTGGTTCAGCACGAAATTCCGACCGGAGAAGCTCGGCCAATTGCACAAAAACCTTACCGTATACCATATCATTTGCAGTCTGTAGTTGAAGATACGATTCAGCAGCAATTAGCTGCAGGAATCATACAACCCTCCTCGAGTGCGTGGGCGTCTCCCGTGGTCGTTGTGCCAAAGAAATCAGTAAATGGGGAGAAAGCCTATCGCCTATGTGTCGATATGCGGGCAGTAAATCGGGTAACGACACCAGACACATATCCGTTACCGCGCATTGATGAAACATTGGACCGATTGGGCAACTGTAAGTATTTTACCACCCTTGATTTGCGTTCTGGGTACCATCAAATCCCTGTTGCACCCCAGGACCGCCATAAAACTGCTTTTGTTGTACCTACAGGATTGTATGAATTTGTAAGGATGCCGTTTGGATTGAGAAACGCCCCTGCCACTTTTCAAAGATTTGCAGACTTGCTGCTGCGTGGGTTGAAACCTACAACATGCTTGGTGTATTTAGATGACATTATTATTTTTTCTAAAACGATAAAAGAACATGCAGAAAGACTGAGGGATGTTTTGCAAAGGTTAAAAGGAGCTCATTTGAGTGTAAAATTAGAAAAGTGTGCTTTCGCCCAGTCACAAGTACAATATTTAGGTCATATAATAAGTGGAGAAGGTGTCAAACCGGACCCCCGTTTGACCACCGCAGTAAAGGAATTTCCAACACCGACAAATGTCAAGGAACTACAGTCATTTTTAGGCCTTGCAAACTACTACAGACGTTTTGTGAATAATTATGCCACCCTTGCTAAGCCCCTGACTAATTTATTGAAAAAAGGAGTTAGTTTTATTTGGACCAAAGAATGTGATAAAGCTATGCAACAAATTCAACATGTTTTAACTAGAGCCCCTGTACTAGCGTACCCGGATTTTGAAAAACCATTCATACTGTCAGTGGACGCCTCAGATTATGCTGTAGGAGCCATCCTGTCACAAGAGATAGATGGCGAAGAACGGCCAATTGGTTATGCGTCTCGACAGCTAAATAAAGCAGAGTCAAATTATAGCACAACTGAGAAGGAACTTCTAGCACTCATGTTTGGTGTAACTTATTTCCGATGTTATTTGTATGGGAGAAAATTCACTGTCATCACTGATCACGCCGCGTTACAATGGATGTTGAGCTTAAAAGACCCTAGTAGTAGGCTCACTCGTTGGGCTTTGAAATTGAGCGAATTTGAGTATGAGGTGAAACACAAACCGGGCAAGTTACATCAAAACGCCGACGCATTAAGCCGAAAAGTCAGAGTGATCGTAGCTAATGACGTTTCTATTGAAGAATTAAGGGAGGCACAGCAAAGAGACGTCGAATGTCAGAAATATGTGGCTTTGCCTGAGTTTTCAGTTGAAGATGGAATTTTATATCGAAAGACCCACTTGGGTAAACAGGCAGTAATCCCGAAAGAATTACGTTCCAAGATTATCGCACAGTGTCACGATAGCCTGCAGGCATGTCATAACGGCCTTCGCGCCACAAACTGCCGAATAGCCGCCCGTTATTTCTGGGCAGGAAGACGGAAAGACGTGCAAAAGTATATACAAAATTGTCTACCTTGTGTTAAGAGGTCATTACCACCTCGAACGAAAGTGCCTCTACAGCAGGTACCAGAGGCCACTTATCCCTGGGCAGTAGTAGCAGCAGATATTGTCGGTCCTTTCCCTGTGAGCCCCCAAAACAATCGGTATATTCTGTCCCTTATAGATCATTTCTCTAGGTTCTTGATTCTCATTCCTATACCAGATATGTCCGCTGAAACAGTAGCGCGTGCTTTTGTCACCAATTTGGTGTTACCATACGGAAGCCCTGAAGCTGTACTCACAGACCAGGGTACGAATTTCATGTCTGCGGTATTTACCGAAGTTTGTCGGTTATTGCGAATTAAAAAGTGGCGAACGACGCCGTTCCACCCAAAAGCAAACGGTCGCCTGGAGCGAGTCCACCGCACCGTTATGCGCATGCTGTCTTACTATGTTAATAAACATCACTCTGACTGGGACAAGTATGTTCAATACGTTACGTCAGCATATAACAGCCGTGTCCATGAAGCTACAGGGTACTCACCTTATGAAGCAGTATATGGCCGCCCTATGAATTCGCCTTTTGAAATTGACAAACTGCCCCCTGGAATTAAATCCAAAGATGTGAAAGGTCTAGCTCGACGTCTAAAATCCATTTGGAAAAAAGTAAGAGGGAACAATGCCCGAGCCACCGCCCAACAGTTAAAGAGAAGTAATCAAAAAGCAAAAATGCCAGAGTACAAAGTAGGAGACCTAGTTATGTAGAGCAATCCAGTCGTAAAAAAGGGAAGAACCAAAAAGTTTACACCTACTTATGAAGGACCGTACCGTATCATCCGGCTTACTTCACCAGTAAATGCGGAAATTCAGTTAGCGGAACGGACAGCGATCGTTCATTTTGACAGATTGAAACTGTATAAAGGACCCGAGCCACCCCCACCTAACAGTGAAACCGGGCCTATTACGCCAGTAGTTCCACCCAAAAAAGCAAGAAAGAAGGTAATACAACCGCCTAGACAGCAACGTAGATATGCTCTAAGGTCAAACCCCTATGATTTGCGTTCCAGAAAGTAGGTCTGAAATGGTATGTAAACAGTTGGAAAAGTCCTGCATGAAGCAAGAAAATCAATTGACGGAAAACACCGTAGTTACTATACATTTAATTAAATTGTGCATGTTAGTTATAAGTAGACATAAGAATTGGCAACTGTTGGTAACTGGTAAAAGAATTTATGACGTCACATGTTAATGAAGTGATTGAAGTTATGTAATCATTTTGTCTTCTCATTTAACGTCTCCAGTAATGTTATCGTAGCAGTCGAGAATTAAAAACACAAACATTCTTTAATCATGGAATTAAGGGGAAAGTTGTCCTTGTCAAAAGAACACGTAGAGAAAGAATCAGTTAATCTTGTATATTTCAAAGGGATTCACATTTCACTTGTTAATTTAGTGAATAGTGCACGAACACAGCTATTAAAGCTTTACCATAAAAACATGATAGTAACATGCCTTCGTAACTGTCAGTAGATCAGTGACTACATGCTGCCGTCTACCTGTCCTTTGAAATACGCCCAATTACAGGTATGTTTTGCTAAATGATCACACAACGATAATAACAAGAATAAATACGTCCAAGTTAAACAACAAATAGGCTACTCTAAAGTAAAAGGAGTCTTCCTCAAGTGCTATTTTATTGTTTTCATGATGCGATGTGAACAAACAAGGTAAGTTTTCTTGGTACCACGTATTTCTGTATATTAAATGCCACGGAAGGAGTCGCGTAAATACCGCCGCTGTTGTCTACAGCTGTTCGCATGCGGCGAGTCCCGCCCCTCCCTGTCAGCTGGCGACGCGGCCCCCTTCCCTCCCCTCTCACCGGCCTGCCGAGAGAGCGGCCATTGCAGTTCCCACTTCCCCACCCACCGCCTCTGTCTTTGGCGCATACAGCATCTGCACCTCTCCCCTCGCCCCTCCTCACCGACCATACCATCGCCCTGCACGCCACGTGCGTCAGCCACGCTACACCTTCGTACATTCGTACGTTGCAGTTTAAACAGCAAACCTAAAGTGATAATTATAGAAATAAATTCACCAGCTCAATATTGCCCTACAGATTTTACTAGCCTGATCTAAGATGGGGATCTATTTTCCTGGTACGCATTGTGGAAACTATCAGGATTAGTAAACGTTGGAATTTCAGATCGATCTCCGGCTATGTAGTATTACCACCACGGTTAATAAACGGATCTATATGGTGTCAAGAAAGCCGGCACTTGTCGCTATATCTGTCCTGTAAACGACCGCTGTGTGGGAAACGCGTTAGCCAAGGAGTTGGGTTTGGAATGCCATCGCAAAATACAGTTTATCTAGAAGCCTAACACCTGCCAGTGACCTAAATTTTAAAAGAACAGAGTGTTTAAGTAAAATAATTGGAACCCGATAGTTTTGTGACCTCTAGCGATTTAAGTTATTAGAGTCCCTTAGAAAAGAACATCCTCCATGCATAACTGTCGTGAACAACATAACTCTGGAAGGAAATTTTGTGACTGTACCGAGAGGTTAACTCCATGCGTAGCAAGAGGACGGACCGAGCGTGAACGCCAGTTATGCTGCCGAGCCAGTGAAACCGGACGCAGCCGTACTGTCAGCTGTACTGTCAGCAACTTACAATCTCACGAGCGCGACGCCTGTCGCACCTTAGCACCTCAAGCTGCACTGAATCTCAACACAGAAATACTTAACCATTGTATAACGAACCCTTTGAATAACTTTATGCACATTCTCAATAGTCAGGAACTTACTTTGCTCCCTACACACTTTTTATATGACACATGAACTTTAATTTTATTGAAAACCAAAGCACCGACAGGTAAGACATATCGACGTCTTCGAGATGCAACCAGCTTCGTCGAGCCGCCAATTTTGATTATATGGAAGCAGGTAAGTGAGAGAATTAACAAAAGGAACAACAATCATATCCTTGAACGATTGACTGGGTGACTGATAATCACAAATATTTTCAAAAACAAATCAACACAGCAAACAGCATATCACATGTTTAATAATTATTGGTCTGTTCATTGAAGGCGACACAAAACCACTTTTCATCAGAGTCTTGTTAAAGGAAGTATTAACGTGACATCACACTATTCCACAGCATTACTCACAACATTGCCATTACTTAATGACAGTTTTCTTGTGGGTAGAAGTACCAAAGATAAGTTCGAATGAAAATACAAACGAGAGCATAAAGGAACACCAAGGGATGCTTACATTCATTTTGCTACGAAATGTAACTGGAGAGTAAGGAAGTTTTGTTTGAAGGAAATAATATCTTGAACTTTTGCTTTTGTTGCGGTTGTGCAACCGCTTGTATCACTATGACGAGTTGCCAATTACTTATGTCTAATTACTTGTGTCCAATTACTTAAGTCCATGTATTATCTTATTGTTGTTCATTTTGACTGTTTTATTACTACCTATTTAGAGAATTTTGCTAAAGTTTTGCCAGCACCAGTAATTTAGTATTTGTATCAACCTAGTGTTCCCATGTGTCACTGTGTTACTATATTGATGAGAATAATCATTTTGTAGGATTTCAAGTATGCTAGAGTAAGTTCCCGAGTACTGCCAATTATTTGTTTAATAATAATGATGTCTTAGGTGATAAATTGTTTTGGAAGAGTAGTTTAGGATGTAACCATGCTTTATTTTGATTTGTATTTGAATGTTTATCTGGAGGGACATACCACATGCCTACCCCCGTGATAGATAACGTAAACAGAGTGAATCACACCCACAGAACGAGCAAGCTTTGGCCATATACCTAGTCTGTTGGATGAACAAGAGAACCAAACCCGCATGGGCACGTACCTGACGTGACGCGGCTGGCACCCGCGCGGACCCTCAGCTGTCTGTGTCGTTTCTTCTCTTTTCCGTTTCGCGACATAGTCCAACCTACCCACTTTCATCTTTCCTCTCTCAACATAACACATGAAGAGTTATGCACAACCCGCAAGGGCACGTTCCTTACGTGACGAGGCTGGCACCCGCGCGGTCCCTCAGCTGTCTGTGTCGTTTCTTCTCTTTTCCGTTTCGCGACATAGTCCGTTCTACCCACTTTGATCTGTCAACTTTCAACAGACACAAAACTATTCAGCCCAGACTTTGATCTTACATCTCGAAGAAGAGTTCACGAGAACAGTGTTCCGTGCTCTCTGACGACAGCTGATCAGGCAACATCAGACGCGAACCGCGTCTAGCCCGCAGCTAAACGCCAGTAAGCGGAAATCTCTGTTCAAAACCTTGAGCCTTCTTTGTTTTCCCATTGTATTTTCCGAAGGAATACCGACTATTGAAGTAGTAGCATTTAACTGCATGACGTGTCCCAGGACACTGCGATATAACCAAGGATAGACGGAGTTTTAAGCAACCAGCTGGGCCCGAGGAGGCCAGCACTACGGAGTTATGGAGACGGCGAGTTTAGTCGCAAGATATTGAGAGGATAAAGACGGCGAATTTGGTCGCAAAGGAAAGTTAGTCGCAAAATGTTGAGAGGATGCAGACGGCGAATTTGGTCGCAAAGTAAGGTTTTGTTGCAAGATGTTGAGAGGATAAAGACGACGAATTTTGTCGCGCAGTAAAGTTTTGTTTTATGTAAGAGACGTCGAGTTTGAGGAAGAAGTATGAAGCAGCTATTTTGGAATCGCAGAATTGTCGTATACACAGTTAAGTAGGCGATAACGTCGTGTAAACGATGCGCCTTGCACTGTACCTTCATAAAGGAAAAGTCCTTCAGAAATTACGCTCAACTTAGTTGTCTCTAATCCAATTTCTTACGCTTTCTGTTTCGACTATGGAAATCTCTAGATTCTTGTCGAGTTTTGTTTCTCCTCTTGTTAACAACAGTCTTGACACCCAACGACACAATTTACGCCCCACCTGCACCAAACTGGTGTCACTTTTCTTTGTCAATTTCACTTGATATGTTCAGCAAATACATTGATGCATTACAAACTTCTCATAATGTGAACGTCATTACACGTTAGAGTCAGCCCAAAGAGGCACTTAACTTTCTTTGTTTACGTATTGGTATAGCATATGCAGCAATTCATAATATTTGTGTAACTCATTTTTATATTTTCATGAACCAATTTACTAATGCATAATGCAACAACGCGTCTGGCGTGATGACACGCGTAATCCCACTTCTATTTTGTTTGTCATCGGTGAATAAACCATATCGATTACGCATATCTATTTCCCTTTGGTGAGAGCGTAAAATACAGAGAGCGCAGTGAACAGCGTCGGTAAGCTTCATCGCTCTCTCTCGCTCTTACACCTGACGCATGCTTCCTACGCCACGCACGTGCGCACTGCGTGCGCACGTAGCCGCCCCGGCTTCGCTTCTCAGCTGCCGCGTGCAGCCCTGACGCCGCGCTGGCCTTGGAAATTATCTGCCGCGCGCCTTTCTGACTTAGCGCGAGATTCGGCCTTGCAGTCAGCTGCCACTCTGACGTAGCCTCCGCGCAGATCTTTAGCAAACGGTTCCTGTCGGAACGCCATTAATGACGTTTCATGCCACTACGGCTTACTCACTTAGTGTTCGCGCCCCCTTTAATTAGGTTTTTTATACCTGAAAGCCCATTCATGATTCCTCTGTCAGCTAACTTGCCAGCTTTATCTAATAAATCAAATGATCACTTATCGTCAATTGATGACTTGCTAAAACATGAACAAGGACAAATTTCTTATGTTCGCCTGTTGGCACACATAAATGAATGGCAAACCGCCATTAAACCATGTACAACCATTGTACCCAGCGCCACGATAACTCCGATAACTGTTATTCTTATTGTTGTAATGATATGGACCTAAAAAAAAAGAAAACAAAAACCTATCAGGCATGTGCCCTCCCTTAGTTTTAAGAGTGAAACTGAAATATCACCCAATGTGGAAAAACTAGTGTAGTGTAGTGAAGTGTTCCCTTAGTGATAACTCCCTTTCTGAATGTGTTTGGAGCGTGTGAATCTCCACTCATACCCCCCCTGCGCTGAGTTCCAGTGCACGGACCTGGCCACGGCCACGCCCCCTTCCCGCCGGCAGCCTGCGCGCTGCCCGCTGAGGACAACACACCACGCCGCCTCGTGCCACTCGCCCTCGCCGTGACTCATCAGTGGTGATATGTTTATATTTTCAACTTATTCCCACAAAAGAAACTTAGCAACAAGAACAATTGGCATATTTATCTGATTCACACTGCTATGTTTTGTTCTAATTTTCCTTTGATATTCTATGATATTTTATGATGTTCAGATGTTTTACTATGTTTTGATGTTTTATGATGATTCTTGTATACACACAATATTCTCGACATGTGTAAGTCCCCTTGCGACCCTTAGGAGGTCTTTAGAGTCTCTATACCCTCCCATAGATTAAGACCCCTGCCGTCTTCCGTGAGGGCCATTCTTAATCAAGTAGTGTTTACTTCGTTTTGCAAGCTAAATTTGTTTACATTCAAATAATAATTACATTGAGCGAATTCACGTACGTTCTCCGCTCCCACGGAAGGGGGAGGAATGTAAAGGATGAGCCAGACAATAAGGGATTTTACTTTATTATATGAGCACTCAAACGGTAACTTCATTTTTCCATTGCGGCCAAGCCACGGCCGGCAGTGTTAGCTGCCTGTAAATTCTTTCGTCCCACGGTCTAGTAACAGGAAGTCAGCACCGAGGAAGGGCACCTTGTTCACGCGCCTCTCTCGTGTGCTGACGAGGTAACGCCGTCCCAGGCGTCGCTTAGCAGGCAACGCTCTGGAAAGTTCCATGCCGCCCGCACGGTTTGCTCGGTCCTGACCAATGAGGGTGGAGGAAGCCGCGTGGTGCGTCGAATATACCCGGCCGCCCGTCGCCGGGCCCGCTCTCTTGTATTCTTGCTCACCCGCGAGTCGGATGCGCGCCCTGTAGCACTGAACATCTCCCGCTTCTCCCGGTGCTACGGCACTGCGGACTTAGTTTTGGCAGACAACCACTTTCGGTAGCTTCGCGAACAATGTTCGCCAAATTGCAAGCTCTGGCTCACCCTCACCTCCCTAGGCCTATGTAGCCCCGTTCAACACGCTTTAGCCAATAAATGGCCTTTCTCTAAAAATTACTCTATTATTCCATAACGCCCACCGCCTGCCCATACCCGCCATCTTGTACATACACAAGTTCTGAACAGTTTTCAGGTAATGAAAAACTAATCACATTACGATAACCGGGTGAACACGAACCCCAACCGACAAAATCACGAAGGATGTTCACGGATGTGTTCTGAGTATCCATGGCCTCGGACTTTCGTTACAGAGAAACAGTACTTCGTCTGATACCTTACCTCATTTACTTTTATATCTGTATAACACTGAAAATATCAGCAAAGTAGTGTAAATGTCAACTGTAGATTCTGTGTATCTTGTCTGGAAAAGATCTTGCGCCACACAGCTTACTTCCTGTGGTGAAGAGTTATGCACCCTTTAACTCTTCGCTACCAATCTCCCACTCTGTACTTTTGTATATTTATTTTTGTTACAAATTTTGCTGACCATGTATTACGTTCTTTACTCCTGTTGTGAAGAAATTTTCACAGCGACAAATGTGTATTGGGTAAGCCGGTGGTATAAAAGTAATTACATTATTGCTCTATAAAGAGCCTAAGGAGACCATAGGTCCGATATATGTAAATACCGAGAAAGTATCCGTGAACAGCCTCCGGAATTTTGTCGCCCTGTGGAAAACCGGCACACTCTTTTGTATACATTAAATTTTTAAGTGAAAATGCGTTAGATAATTAGGAATGATTTTGGTCCTTATTTGCGTAGATAACAGTACTTAAACTGTATTGGGAGGATTGTATAGACAGTAATATAATATGAACACCCATCTGTGACTATACCTGCAAACACTTTACCTATAATGCGCTTAAATAGCTCAATATTAGAATATTAACTTTGGGAGGTAAAATCATCATCATCATCATTATCATCATCATTTAAGAGTAGTTATGCCTTTTAGCGTTGTCTGGAGCATAGTCCTCCGTATAAAATTCCTCCATGATCCCCTATTCAGTGCTAACATTGGTGCCTCTTCTGATGTTAAGCCTATTACTTCAAAATCATTCTTAACCGAATCCAGGTACCTCCTCCTTGGTCTACTCCGACTCCTCCTACCCTCTACTACTGAACCCACGAGTCTCTTGCGTAACGTTGCTTCTCCCAAGCGTGTAACATGACCCCACCATCTAAGCCTGTTCGCCCTGACTGCCACATCTGTTGAGTTCATTCCCAGTTTTTCTTTGATTTCCTCATTGTGAATACCCCCCTGCCATTGTTCCCATCTACTAGTACCTGCAGTCATCCTAGCTACTTTCATATCCGTAACCTCAATCTTATTGATAAGGTAACCTGAATCCACCCAGCTGTCGCTCCCATACAACAAAGTTGGTCGAAAGATTGAACGGTTCACAGATAACTTAGTCTTGGTACTGACTTCCTTCTTGCAGAAGAGAGTAGATCGTAACTGAGCGCTCACTTCATTAGCTTTGCTACACCTCGCTTCCAGTTCTTTCACTATGTTGCCATCCTGTGAGAATATGCATCATAAGCACTTGAAACCGTCCACCTGTTCTTTGTTCCTCCTATTCGGCACTCAATCCGTTTATATCTCTTTCCCACTGTTATTACTTTCGTTTTGGAGATGCGGAGGTAAAATCTAAAAAAAAAAATATCATATTAGAAACTCCTTGACATAGAAAGATATTGGCCAGTAAAGAATTAGTTTTCTGTGGTACGAAAAATAATTTTCTTCCGTTGTTATCCTTATTACGTTACCAGCTCCCACCTCAGCTCCGCACGGATGGCACTGACTATCTACAGATGAACTGTCTGGCATAGTGTTATTTTATCTATGAGTCACTGCGCAGAGTAATTATTAAAGTTCAGAGAACAACATTAGGCAACTGAGCACCATCATTTCCAAATAAGAAACGATTTAAGCAGTGCGATTCAGGAAAGTTCTCGCTGGGCTCAAATGTTATGCTTTCCATATTTAACTGGCGTTCGGAGCAACATGTGGAAGTTATGGGAACTGCGAACTAGCGTGCTGCCTGGCCCACCCTGAATCAGTGTATCTATGAGCGAAATTCGTATTAAAATCTCTCCAGTGTTTCCTGAGGTTAGCATTCACATATAGTTAGAAAAACGTGGCCGAATCGTATTAAAATCTCTCCAGTGTTTCCTGAGGTTAGCATTCACATATAGTTAGAAAAACGTGGCCGAGTACTGTGACTTATGAAAGATTGAGAAGAAGATTGTGCTAATAATAGTTTCGTGTGACTCAAAGGGGTAGTGCAAGTCTTTCAATTACAGGCCGTCTTATGTCCGTACTGGACAACACTGACCTGATACACCAAGATGCGTGGGTAGTAGAAAGTACACAAAAGCATAACGGAAAACGACACTAGATCACACAACCACGAAAACGGTGTCTCGAAGAGAGCGCACAACCGTCGCTGCTGTAAGGAGCGGCGAAGATCAAACAGACGCTCTCGATTACGTTGCAGCAGTTCGCGCTGCGAGTTCTGCCATTTACCGCTAGATGGCAATGGCATCATTGTCACAAGAGTGGTTGACTTTAATTCATGATAGTGTAGCCAATACGCTCGAAATGTTTGTAAGTTATATGCACGAACATTTTTCGTAAATTAGTCTACCTTAACTACCTTAAGCAAAACCATATCAAAATCCCTATGGTAATCCCTGAGCTTATCTAAAGCGAGCAGAGGACTGAGTTCATATACGGAGAGAAGAAGAGTATTAAGTTTACACTGTTCTTACTTACCTTTATTGAACTTGTGTTTGCACAACATTTGTGATTGCCTTTTTAAGAACTGTAAAATGGTCGTCATCACAGTGTTCACAATCTTAGACACTTTAAAAGTAGCTTATCGTTAGTCAGTATTTCGGTATCACGCTTATCCACTTCCTTCCAAATAGATTTTTCCTGGCGATGCTCTTAAACTTCAGTCTACTCTTCATCATTACTAAATAGTCAGTGAGTCTATATCGCTTCCTAGGTTTATCTTGCAGTCCAATATTTGATTTTTTAATCTCTGTCTGAATATGATGAAATCGAGCTGGAATCTTCCACTGTCCGCGAATTTTTGCAATTTTGCTACATCCTTTTGTGATTTTCGAACAGAAAAGAAGTCACCCATTCTGCTCTTTCATTGCTAATACCAAGCCCATAATTCTCCCGTAACCCTCTGTTCTGTTTCTCCCCCTACTAAAGAGTCCCCCCATGACTATTATATCTTCATCCCCATTTACATACTGAATTATTCGCCAAATATGTTCATACTCTTTCTCAATCACTTCATCTTTGCTTATGACGTATGCCGCATAGTTGTTCTCGTTGATTTGCTGTCAATTGTGATAAGAACTATCCCAGTTACACAGTTTTCTGCTGTTGTTGATGTTACCTTATAATAGCCTACCAGAAACAATTATCTTCTTTCCAGCTGACTTTTCACTGATCTCGCTATATCTTGACTCAAGTTCTGCATTTTCCTTCTCCGATTTTCTAGCTTATTTACCGCATTCAGACATCCGAAATTCCAAGCTCAGACTCGTTGTCCCCTCGCTGGTTATTCTGTTCTATGGTAATGGTCATTTCTCCTTGGCAATCACCCCCCGGAGGTCCGAATGTGGAACAAATCCGGAACTTATTGGCAAAGAAGAGATAATCATGATACTTTTTC
This sequence comes from Schistocerca nitens, assembly GCF_023898315.1. NCBI lineage: Eukaryota > Metazoa > Arthropoda > Insecta > Orthoptera > Acrididae > Schistocerca > Schistocerca nitens. The sequence continues at coordinate 290,006,118 of NC_064614.1, read as the reverse complement.
AGTAACAGGTCATGATACTTTTTCAGTGACAGGTCATAGCTCCTGTAGCTACACTTTGTGTGTAATGGAGTGGTTTTCATTGCTTCTGTATCCATAAGCATTAAAGCAAATAACAGACGTATTTGAAAATAATTACAAGTACAAGAAAGTTACAAGTAAAATTCGTTATATTCCGTCCTTAGCGACTGTAATAAATGTCTTCTTTACGCTGTTCACCCTTTAACTTATTTCATAGCATCTTCAGAGATCACTCTAACAATTTAATTCTTCTTGGAAATCTGTTTATCAAGGTTGTTCTCATGTTTTACATTCTAAAAAGAAATAATATTAAATTACAATGATTATGCACGATTTTTTGCTTCCTATTCCATTCCTAATGTTTTTCCAGCATAGTTTCTCGATTTTTCCAACACTGTACTTCCCTGATACAGGATTTATGTACGTGTTACAGAAGTACAAAGTTCGAAAATCTTGATCAGTGATTGGATATATAAGAGCGAATTTCTACAGCTCCTGTATTGCGGTTTATATCGCGACCATTTCTCATTTCGTTAAACAGCTAACTTATTTTGTGTTTTAGTTTCGTAAACGACCGATCTGTTGAAGGTTTATGTAACGAATGTAGACTAGCGACCATCCCCAGTTTCGCACGATTAGCATTTCATGTCAATAACCGCAAGACTTGCCGGCCGTAGCGGTAGTAAATTATGCACACAAACCTTCCTCATGAGTGAGCCTATCTGTAAATGAAAACCATATCAGCTACAACACTGCTTGAAAATAACGTGAGCATCCAGACAGAGACCACGACGGAGGACTTGAATTTATAATATGTATGGAAGACATGGAAGATCGATGGATAGAAGATACATATGTAGATAAACACTGAAGGAAAATTTCTCGGGTGAATGGTCGTATCGTCGTGTTAGACATGTGCAATATTTTGTCAACAGTATGGGTTGTCATCACCAGGTGTAATAATGAGTGGAGCAGCTACTCACGTACCTGCGATTACCGTCTCGAGGTCAGGCGTTCCGCATTCTGCGACGCAGTGCCGCGCTTGGCTCGTGTCGTCTCGCATCCCCCGACATTGCTCTGCCCACCTCTTTTTTTTCCTATGGAACTGTGGCCAGGAATCAATCATAGATAACATTCACGTGTTATGGGAGCGAGTTTTTCATTATTTGAGAAGGTGGGCTGAGGGCTGGATAAGATTGAGTGATAGTCACACCTAGCAAAGACGGAATATCGTAGAACAAAATGGCCCATATCTGAACAATTTTTTGCTACTGGGCCGGTATTTATGGGACATTTATTTAGTTTCAACAATACTATCTTCAGCAAGAATACGGACCACTAGTATAGCTTTGCTACTTGAAGTTTTCAGGCATACAGAGGTTGAATCAAAATACGTAAAAATCGCGTGAGAGATAGATCTTAAAAATAATCTTTTTGTTATGAAACGTGTTCATTTTACGTTGAACCTCACGCCAAGATGTCATGTGGAGAAAAATCTGCATATTATAACAAAAAGATTTTTAAGTCCAGAAGTTGAGAACAAAGTTCGCCGAAACAAGAAGATGTAAATAAAGAAATATATATACCATCTTGGCTATCGACTGTTTTTAACAAGTAAAACAGACCACTCTATGGACCTTCTCAAAGTGAGAAAATGCAGTTTATTTGCAAGAATTTTCACTGTCGCCTTGTTCTATGTACAAATTCCCAATTTTTTATATACTGGATGTTAATGTCTTACTCGTTGGTGCCTGAATATCGAGAGTCTTTTCGAAGTTTGATGTGGATGTACAGGATACAGACAATAATAAGAACGAAAAAAATTAATTGGAAATCATTTTTAATGGAACTTGTGTTTCCATTCATCTCATTGTTGCATCGTCTACAAGCAAACCTGTCAGTATATCTCATGAAAAATGATTAAAATGCACAAGGATAACAACTACCCTACAATGGAACCTTGTGAGGCACTACACTTAAATGTTGGCATTTGGAAGTTGACTGATTGTTCCTGTCTCTTTGAAATTCTTTGTTTATGTTACAAATGCAACAATTTTCCTTTGTTGTCTGTGAGGCAGTAATGTTCTGATTTGCTTACAGCATTGTCACATTTCTTGCTAGCAGAAAATACCACATTATCATCGAGTGGAATACTGGATAAACCAGAAGTTCTAAGTATTTTGGTACTCCGTAGGTGAGGATAAATGTACGTTAGCGATAGGAGTACACTTCGAGCATTAGATCCCTAACGCAAAAGTGTGTTACTGTGAACAGTTCGTGATAGGGTTGTTCTTATCAGAATCGACACAAACCAACACCGACAACGAAAGCTCAGATATATATGCCGACGTCACAAGCTGAGAATGAAGAGCCTGACAATGTATATGGCGATATTGAAAGGGTGATGCAGAACGTAAAGGGTGATGAAAATATAATAGTCATGGGGGACTCGAATGCAGATGTAGGCGAAGGAGTAGAAGAAAAGGTTACAGGACAATATGAGCCTGTGGCAAGGAGTGAGAGAGGAGAAAGATTAATTGAGTTCTGCTATAAATTTCAACTAGTAATAGCGAATACTTTGAGCAAGAAAGAGGAGGAGGTATTCTAGGAAAAGGTCGGGCTATATGCGATCATTTCAGTCAAAATTACAAAATGATCAGAAAGAGATTCCGAAATCAGATACTGGATTGTAAGATGTACCCAGATTACAATGTAACAGTGATGAAGAGTAGGTTGAAGTTTAAGAGATTAGTCAGGAGGAATCAATATGCAAACAATGGGGATACGGAAGTACTAAGAAATGACGAGATACACTTGAAGTTATCTAAGGCTATAGATACATCAATAAGGATTAGCTCAGTAGGAAGTACAGGAGAAGAGGAATGTGTGTCTCTGAAACGGGCAGTTGCGGAAATAGGAAAAGAAAAAAAGACGCACAAAGAAGTTAACTGTGAAGAAACCATGGGTAACAGAAGAAACACTTCAGTTGATCGATGAAAGAAGGAAGCACAAAAACGTTCAGGGACATTCAGGAATACAGATATACACGTCACTGAGGAATGAAATAAACAGGAAGGGCAGGGAAGCTAAGACGAAATGACTGCATGAAAACTACGAAGAATTCGAAAAAGAAATGATCGTCGGAAGGACTGACTCCATATTATACAGGAATGTCAAAAGAACCTTCAGTGACATTAAAAGCAAAGGTGGTAACATTAAGAGCTAAGCGGGAATTCCACTGCTAAATGCAGAGGAGAGAGCGGATAGATGGAAAGAGAAGAATGAAGGCCTCTATGAGGGGGAAGATTTGTCCAATGTGACAGAAGAAGGAACAGGAGACGATTTAGAAGAGATAGGCAATCCAATATCAGAATCAGAATTTCAGAGAGCTTTGGGGGACTTACGACCCAACAAGGCATCAAGGGGCAGATAATATTCCATTAAATTTCTAAAATCAATTGGGGGAAGTGGCAACAAAACGACTACTCAAGTTGGTGTATAGAATGAATTAGTCTGGCGATATACAATCTGACTTTCTGAAAAAAGTCATCTACACAATTCCAAAGACTGCAAGAGCTGACAAGTGCGAGAATTATCGCACAATCAGTTTCACAGCCCATGCCTCCAAGTTGCTGACAAGAATGATATACAGAAGCATGGGAAAGAAAAGTGAGGAGGTGTTACAAGACGATCATTTTGGCTTTAGGAAAGGTAACGGCACTAGAGAGGCAATTCTGACGTTCCTTGATAATGGAAGCAGGACTGAAGTAAAATCAAGACACGTTCATAGGATTTGACGACTTGGAAAATACGGACAACGTAAAATGGTATAAGACGTTCGGAATTCTGAGAAAAGTAGGGGTAAGCTATAGGTAGAGACGGTAACATACATGTACAACAGCCCAGAGGGAATAATAGAAGTGATCGACAAAGAACGAAATGATCGGATTAAAAAGTGTCTAGCTGTTATCCCCTACTGTTCTATCTGTACATCGGAGAAGCAATGATGGAAATAAAAGGAAGATTCAGGAGTGGAATTAAAATTCAAGGTGAAGGGATATCAATGATAACGATTCGCTGATGACATTGCTATCTTCAGTGAAAGTGAACAATATTTACATGATCTGCTGAAGAGAATGGACAGTCTAATGAGTACAGAATATGGATTAAGAGTAAATATTAGAGGGACGAACTAATGAGAAATAGCAGAAATGAAAACAGCGAGAAACATAACAAAAGATTGATGGTCACGAAGTAGATGAAGTTAAGGAATTCTAATATCTAGGCAGCAAAATAACCAGTGACGTACGGAGAAAGGAGGACATCAAAAGCAGGCTACAACTGGCAAGAAGGGCTTTCCTGGCGAAGAGAAGTCTACTAATATGAAAGATAGGCCTTAATTTGAGGAATAAATTACTGAGAATGTACGATTGGAGTAGAGAATTGTATGTTTGTGAAACATGGGCTGTGGGAAAACCGGAACAGAAGAGAATCGAAGCGTTTGAGACGTGGTGCTACAGAGGAATGTTGAAAATTAGGTGTACTGATAAGGTAAAGCCGCGCGGAGTGACAGCACGGTTTAAGGAGCCATACCACGGATTGCGCGGCCTCTCTCGCCGGAGGTTCGAGTCCTCCTTCGGGCATGGGTGTGCGTGTTCTTCGTAGCATAAGTTAGTTTAAGTGGTGTGTAAGTCTAGGGACCGATGACCTCAACAGTTTAGTCCCATAGGAATTCACACACATTTGTTAAGGTAAGCAATAGGAATTTCTGGGCGAGATAGGAGAGGAAAGGAATATGTGGAAAATATTGGCAAGGAAAGGGATAGTGTGATAGAACATCTCTTAAGACATTAAGGAATGACTTCCATGATACTAGAGGAAGCCGTAGAGTGCAACAACAGTACAGGACGACAGGGACTGGAACACATAGAGCAGATAATTGAGGACTTAGATTGCAAATGCTACTCTGGGTTGAAGAGGTTCAGGAGAGAAATTCGTGGCGGGCCGCATGAAACCAATCAAAAGGCTGATGAATCAAAAAAATGCTCACCATTCTCCCACCAGGCAGCAAATACGACATCATATCCTCGGTTCTGTTCTGGACCCTTGTGGCAGGCGGACGCTTACAACTGGAGAAACTGCGATAAGTCACTTTTGCACGTTTTTTCGATGTAAAATTTGTGTAATTTTGATTGAGTGTTGGGTGAATTCCAGCGTGTTCAAAATTTATATTAACTCGGTAGTGGAACTGACGGCCGGAAGCTTACAATATCCTCCTTGGCCTCCGAGGCTTTACTGTGGTGTGTTATCTGTAGACTTCCGAAAAAGAAAATAGTGTATTGGAATAAAGATCATGTCTGTTGGGGTATAAGTTCACAGTGCGTACTTTCACCCCGAAAAGAAATTATTTGCCAACTTTTACTTCATAACCTTCTAGCATAATGAAGAGTTTTTTGTTGGTGTTTATTTACGTTAGATGCCTTATTATTCACCTTAGGGAACTAAAATAATTTTTTACGTAGATATTCTTTCACTGGGTAGTGGTTTTTCAAATACGCCTCTCTCTCTCAAATACGCTCCGATTATAGTCACGTCTTCCATAGCAACATTTTTTTTCCAGAAACCGACCGAGAACATCAACTCGACACCCATTAACAGAGTTTTTATCCTTATTGAAAATGAGAGCTCAATACGGCAATCATCCGTAACTCTCGGGTTTTCGGAAGGTTCCTTCAGAAAATGTCGTAACACCAGCATAAGTAGTGAAGACCTTGGCCAATTCACAAATAACGTTTTCATTGGCAGAAGAACAAGCAATAGCCACGATACTGCATATATCTCGATAAAAGCTTATTTAGTCTTATTGTCACATGAAAACGACATTTACTTCTTGAATCCAACGGAAAAAAGTGTCAGTCACATGTTTGCAATTAAAAAAGGACTTGCTTGTAGAAACTTCACTAGTGATTTTACGTAAAGAAATAAATTATCCCTCCAAACGGCCCGGAAAACCAGCGTAGCGCCGGTGGTGGATTCTAACCAGTCTCAATTAAACATTTTGACAGCCTAGATGCAGTCTACAAGAAATATGGTTTTCCTCCCGATCGTATTTAGAACGTGAATGAGACTTGCTTTCAAACTGTCCCTAATGAACTCCCTAAATGTGTTGCTCTAAGAGGGAAAAGACAAGTGGAGATATCAGTGGCTCCAGAACTGCGGCAAGCAGTCACTATTGTCTGTTACATGAGTGCCGTGGCTCATTATGTTCCATCCTCCTTTATTTTACGTGGGAGCCACTTCATCCCTTACTCATAAATGAAGAACCAACAGGATGTGATATGGCTATAGCCGATAAAGGTTGCACGACCACACTAACGATTCTTACATGGCTTGATCATTTTAGAATGTTTACAGTTCCCACAGCCAACAAATCACTTTCATTAACCTTGAAGAACCATGTCTCCCACACAAGTCTGGAGGCTATTTTCTTTGCCGAAGATAGCCACACACACATGCTAAGTTTTCGCTCTACATCAACCATAAGACCCACCTTTTACAGGCCTTTTAAGGTATTTTACTACACGGTAGTAGATTCGTGAAATGTGCTCATCCCGGGCAGGTCTTGATTTTGTTTAACGTAGCCGAAGTGGTGAAAATGACATTTAAAGAGGCGGCTATTATGAGAAATGTCGTCGAAGATTTCTGGTACAGGCGAAATTTTTCTCTTAATCGGATCAGATTTTCGGATGCCTATTTTGCTCTGTCAGAAGCTTCCGATCAAGATTCTGACGATGACTGTCTCGATTTCGATGAACAATACTTCGTAGTCACTGGCGGAAATGAAGAGGTTGAATCAACAAGGAATGATGATATCACTGTTGAAGACAGGGAGTACGGGGGCGGGGACCATGCAGAGAAAAATCCACAGTTATTACTTCATCAGGACTCTCAATTGTTTCTTCCATCAAAAGTGAGACGTACGCTCATATTTCTTATTCAAACTCTCCATCTGCTAATTGCCGTGCTAGCCCCTCTTCCAGCACATCCTCCTCCACTGCTGATCCTGCATCCGTTGCGCCCTTGCCGTCTACATCTACATCTACATTTATATTCCGCAAGCCACCCAACGGTGTGTGGCGGAGGGCACTTTACGTGCCACTGTCATTACCCCTCTTTCCTGTTCCAGTCGCGTATGGTTCGCGGGAAGAACGACTGCCGGAAAGACTCCGTGCGCGCTAGAATTTCTCTAATTTTACATTCGTGGTCTCCTCGGGAGGTATAAGTAGGGGGAAGCAATATATTCGATGCCTCATCCAGAAACGCACCCTCTCGAAAGCTGGACAGCAAGCTACACCGCGATGCAGAGCACCTCTCTTGTTGAGTCTGCCACTTGAGTTTGCTAAACATCACCGTAACGCTATTACGCTTACCAAATGACCCTGTGACGAAACGCGCCGCTCTTCTTTCTCTATCTCCTCTGTCAACCCGACCTGGTACGGATCCCACACTGATGAGCAATACTAAAGTATAGGTCGAACGAGTGTTTTTTAAGCCACCTCCTTCGTTGATGGACTAAATTTTCTAAGGACTCTCCCAATGAATCTCAACCTGGTACCCGCCTCACCAAAAATTAATTTTATATGATCATTCCACTTCAAATCGTTCCGTACGCATACTCCCAGATATTTTACAAAAGTAACTGCTACCAGTGTTTGTTCTGCTATCTTATAATCATACAATAAAGAATCCTTCTTTCTATGTATTCGCAATACGCCGTAGGAAATACACTCCTGGAAATTGAAATAAGAACACCGTGAATTCATTGTCCCAGGAAGGGGAAACTTTATTGACACATTCCTGGGGTCAGATACATCACATGATCACACTGACAGAACCACAGGCACATAGACACAGGCAACAGAGCATGCACAATGTCGGCACTAGTGCAGTGTATATCCACCTTTCGCAGCAATGCAGGCTGCTATTCTCCCATGGAGACGATCGTAGAGATGCTGGATGTAGTCCTGTGGAACGGCTTGCCATGCCATTTCCACCTGGCGCCTCAGTTGGACCAGCGTTCGTGCTGGACGTGCAGACCGCGTGAGACGACGCTTCATCCAGTCCCAAACATGCTCAATGGGGGACAGATCCGGAGATCTTGCTGGCCAGGGTAGTTGACTTACACCTTCTAGAGCACGTTGGGTGCCACGGGATACATGCGGATGTGCATTGTCCTGTTGGAACAGCAAGTTCCCTTGCCGGTCTAGGAATGGTAGAACGATGGGTTCGATGACGGTTTGGATGTACCGTGCACTATTCAGTGTCCCCTCGACGATCACCAGTGGTGTACGGCCAGTGTAGGAGATCGCTCCCCACACCATGATGCCGGGTGTTGGCCCTGTGTGCCTCGGTCGTATGCAGTCCTGATTGTGGCGCTCACCTGCACGGCGCCAAACACGCATACGACCATCATTGGCACCAAGGCAGAAGCGACTCTCATCGCTGAAGACGACACGTCTCCATTCGTCCCTCCATTCACGCCTGTCGCGACACCACTGGAGGCGGGCTGCACGATGTTGGGGCGTGAGCGGAAGACGGCCTAACGGTGTGCGGGACCGTAGCCCAGCTTCATGGAGACGGTTGCGAATGGTCCTCGCCGATACCCCAGGAGCAACAGTGTCCCTAATTTGCTGGGAAGTGGCGGTGTGGTCCCCTACGGCACTGCGTAGGATCCTACGGTCTTGGCGTGCATCCGTGCGTCGCTGCGGTCCGGTCCCAGGTCGACGGGCACGTGCACCTTCCGCCGACCACTGGCGACAACATCGATGTACTGTGGAGACCTCACGCCCCACGTGTTGAGCAATTCGGCGGTACATCCACCCGGCCTCCCGCATGCCCACTATACGCCCTCGCTCAAAGTCCGTCAACTGCACATACGGTTCACGTCCACGCTGTCGCGGCATGCTACCAGTGTTAAAGACTGCGATGGAGCTCCGTATGCCACGGCAAACTGGCTGACACTGACGGCGGCGGTGCACAAATGCTGCGCAGCTAGCGCCATTCGACGGCCAACACCGCGGTTCCTGGTGTGTCCGCTGTGCCGTGCGTGTGATCATTGCTTGTACAGCCCTCTCGCAGTGTCCGGAGCAAGTATGGTGGGTCTGACACACCGGTGTCAATGTGTTCTTTTTTCCATTTCCAGGAGTGTACTTCCACTTGCATAACTTGAAACAAAACGGAAACGTAAGAAAGGGTGTTCATCAAAGTGGTTAATTTCGACCCCTCATAAGGCAACCTAGAAGGCGCAATCTGTTGAAAAGAAGACGTTAGATAAGCAGAAGGAATGGAAGCCAATGTTAGACGTAGTAAAAAGTAGCTGAAATGTTGTACTGGAAAAAAAAAATTTTCAAAGGAACCAATTCTATCGTCGTCCTCGTCGGGTACGCAGACAAAGGTCTCTCTGCAGAACAGTAGTTCTGACCTGGACATGAATTTTTCATAAGATGAAACTGATGTAGAAGGTAGTTCTGGTATAAGGGCAAGACAATTAGTAGTTTCAAAAGTCCGCGGAAACACTAAAGCTTTGTTTCGTCTTTGATTATCTAAAATGGTTCATTCTTACAATCACTTCTGCGATAGAAGTTTTTATTTCTCCCCGGAACATCGAGGTTTCAGGAAAAAAATAAGGAATGTTACGTACAAAATAAAGACATTTGTAAATACTATGTAAATTAATTTATAAACGGTGTGGAAGGATGTCAATGCTGTTAGCTTTTTAGAAGGTCCGTACGGCTTATCAGTTACCTCACAGTATCGTTAAAAATATAAGTTCGTGTGGGTAAGCTCTAAGCTTTCAACTTTCCCCATTTCTGTTTAATGTGTTAAGATTCCTTAATTTCAAAACAGCTCTTTTCTGACGATTTCCGTTGTTCCATTAGGGTAATTTGGATTGTGTTTCATTGTCCTTATTAGTTACCTCAACATCCAAAGTTAGTCCCTCTAACTTTTGCTAGGCAGCTAATTTAGTTTTATATGCAAGAGAGTTTGGAAAAAGAAAGGGATGGTATGGGTGGAAATTCCTGACTTCCAGCCGCACACAGCATTGTGGCAATGGAATGGCGGAAGTTGAAAATTTGTGCCTCACCGGGACTCGACACGCGATTTAAAGATTCTCATGACCGGTTGCCTAACCGCTTCGGCTATCCGGACACCATCCCTGACTGACGCAGATTTCCAACTTACCGCATGCCGCGATTCAGCGTCCCTCGTCCATTAACCCCGACTCGAGAATTGTCGATTCCTGTGGGACTTCGGACGATTTTAGTGCACCCGCATCGAAACAAACGTCAAGGAGCCCTCCCGCTTATTCCAAAGTACAATTTAATTGAGTACATGCGATATTTTTTAAAAATTGAGAGCTCCTGATTCGATTTGCCGTTATTTATTTGTAATGCTTTTGTATTCTCCATTCGGGGGAAAAGTACACAATGCCTACTCTTGCCCCAGGCCACGAACGCTTACTTCACACCATCTAATAAGAATATCAAAATTAGTTTTTAGGAAAATGTATTACTTCTCTAATAATAATTAGACAAGAATGAAATGTTACCAAGATGTCAAACTGGGTGTCGCATTTGTAACTGATATAATATAGCTGCAAGTTTTTTTAATGTTTAGCAAAATCAAAAATCTGTACTTTTATCCCTACGTACTGTAAAGGCACCAGGGTCTCTGGAGATTCATTACAGAGTTTTTTCACTTCCTTTGGTTTCTTTTTACATTAGCTTGTAAAACTATTTCATTGAAAATAGTGCTCAACAGTGCAAATATCGACGGCATGCTCTGTGTGTCTTGTGTCAATTCGCTCACGGGGCTTCATCTTCACCACAGTAATCCCCTTCTTAACTCATTGCCCTCAAGTTTACATTCATTACTTATCGGTTCTGTCTAGGGTTTTGCTTTCCGGCAGTATGTTACGCGTGACACACAGCAGTATGAATAGGTTTGCTGATGAATAGTTGGTCGACGTGCTCCTCGCGTGTGGGGTCAGTGAACGCAATGGAAGAGCAGGGGAACGACGCTTTGATGAGCTGTCCCCGCACCGACAGAAACCACATCACAGTACATCTGCCTATGATAGTTGCTGCATTACTCTGTGTTGTACGTTTTGGTTATTGCGCAGTACAGAATTCATTACTGCTGGGAGACTGTTTTCACAGAAACGAGGATGAGTGCTGTAACAAACCGAATAAATCATAATTGACATTTGAAATCTGGTTTCGCAGGACAGAGCGGATCAGTTTGAGGAAAGGGGCCAGAGTCAATTACTGTTAATTATACAAGAACACAAACAACTTTACTGCTCTGGTTCTGGCTCTGAGCACTATGGGACTCAACTGCTGAGGTCATTAGTCCCCTAGAACTTAGAACTAGTTAAACCTAACTAACCTAAGGACATCACAAACATCCATGCCCGAGGCAGGATTCGAACCTGCGACCGTAGCGGTCTTGCGGTTCCAGACTGCAGCGCCTTTAACCGCACGGCCACTTCGGCCGGCTTTACTGCTCAAACCAATGCACAGTTTTCTCCTTATAACAACAAAGATCAATTTGCGGCTGAGGGCCCAAGTAACTTCTCCAGAATAAGTTTGAATGATTAACAACAGGATTTAGAGTAACGGCCAAAGACCTTACTTAAGCAAAATTACAATATCTTCTCGCCTAAAGGCCGAAATAATATTTCAGATCAGCTAAGGCTATTGTGTCTCACTGTTTAGAGGCGCAAAACTCGTGGGTGTTTTCAGCTCGTTACTAAATGCAAATAAGTTGGAGGCCGACTTGATAGGAGCTGAAGTAGTCCAGGTTGCAATAATATTCAGCACGGCACACTGTTAGGGAGAAGGATTATTATTCTAGAAACACATAGTACAATGAAATTACTTATCTTCAGTAGTTTGTAGGACTGCAGCTGCGGCTATGAACTGACAATCTCGTAACATGGAATACCATGAACTAATACAACATATTCTCAGGGACTAAGCCTGATGGGCCCTCCTCAGAGAATCAATGCAAACATTACAGAACTGGCTGAGGGCCGATTATGAAAGTGCGTGTGCCTAGGTTGGAATCTAGCTAAGAAGTGAACGAGGCACACTCCAGTTCCGTCGAGCTGCACAGCCCGCTAGAGTGCGCTGTGCTCGGCAGTCGATGGGCTGCGAACCTTGTGTTGGCGCGGCGTTGCTGTAGTATCTATGGCAATGATACTACAAAGGCAATTCGTTAAAAGCCAAGCATTTACAAATTCCGGCTAAATGCCATATTAAGAAAAATTCAAGTTAATTTTTCGGTTGAAAGTCCAATAAAATTATGTTCTTTACATAATAAAGGAGAGGCTTTAAAGATAAGCTTTTACACAGTACAACAAAGATCATCTTAAGAAAACTTGAAGTATCTTGTCTGCTGAAGGCATAAACAATTACTCAAGAATAATTAAATACAACCTTAAGATAATCATTTGCAGAACACGGCTGAAGGCCGTTTCAAGAATTCAAGATAATTAAGAGTAACCTCACAGACAAGGATTTACGTATTAAAGCCACAGATTCTGAAATAAACGCCGCTGAAGGCCTAAATACAGAGCAACAAGAATTTTAAATGAAACACGGATGAAGGTCTAAGCTTAAACTTGTTATGAAGTTCGGCTGAAGGCCATTTCCTAAAATAAAACAGACAATATTAATACATGGCTGAAGGTCTGGCACAGTACCTGCGACCATATAAAATGACAATCACAAACAACAAACAGTGGTGCTCAGAAGTGTTCCAAGAGTCGGCCTGGGGAGGAAACTCTAACCACAGTTTAGGTGAGACATACAGCCAAGCGTAACACTAAACATTCGGGTTGCAGTACGACGTAGAGACGGCTGACGAACCAACGAACCGCCTAATCAATTCCCTTCCACCCGACCAGCAGCACGACAGCAAAAGTATCAGCGAAAACGAGGATCGCAGCAGGATTATGCCTTTAATAATTGGCGTATAAACATAGTCAAGGCACAATAAACACTGAAAGAAAAGAAGAGAACAACACTAAGCTGTCGAACTACACGCCGTGCCGGGCACCATCAACACAACTAGGAAAACACACTGCCGCAAAACTACACCAACGACCAGGGCAGGTAAATGGAATGTTAACGGCCACAAGGCCGAAGATGCAGCTGGTGCACTTCACTAATAAATTATAATCATTTCAAAGGTTAAACAACATACAAAGAGACGGCTGTAAAATTTTTCCGACTCCAACACACCATCACGTTGCTGTTTGTGGGGACAGCCCAGGTTGCAACAACCAGCCATCAACGAGGAGATGTCACAACGGTTGAGCTTTCATGACAGGTTCACTGATTACTCAACTCCAGTATGCAGGAGCAGTGGGCGACGAACTTAGCAGTTCTCGCAGCTAGGGCCACACAACTCATCCACGCGTGCACGCCGCCAGTGGCCCCGGCCTGATCAAATGCTGCAGAGACTTCTTTGCTGATCCGCCGCAACCGTCTAACTGCCTACTCCAGTACGCAGCCAACATTCATCTGCTCAGCGGAAATCACAGAAGCTAAACACAGTTTCACTTAAACACTTGCACCAAGATCAAGATCTCTGACAATCCTATTACCCCTCAGTGTGGAGCAACAAGGATAAATGACAAGTCACACACACACACACACACACGGTTTCCATAAACGGTCGGCAACCAAATACACGTCGTCCGATGAGACAACCGACCGAACGATCAACCAAGGTCATCCCCACTCAAGTTATGAGAGTCGGCAACGGTCGGGCGAGTCTTGTCTGTCTGGAACTCACTACACTTGCAACCCGACTCAACTCGATGTCCGTTTGGAACTCGGAGACACGGCGACCCGGGCATACTGGCTCGGACCCACCCATGCAGAGGTAATTCTTGCCCAGTGGCCACGACATCTCAGCAGAAGGAAGGAACCGAGCCACGTCTATATCTACATCTACATCCATACTCCGCAAGTCACCTGACCGTGTGTGGCGGAGGGTACCTTGAGTACCTCTATCGGTTCTCCCTTCTATTCCAGTCTCGTATTGTTCGTGGAAAGAAGGATTGTCGGTATGCTTCTGTGTGGGCTCTAATCTCTCTGATTTTAGCCCCATGGTCTCTTCGCGAGATATACGTAGGAGTGAGCAATATACTGCTTGACTCTTATACCTTCACCGAAGAGCTAAGCCCGTACCGAGCTACTGAGCGTCTCTCCTGCAGAGTCTTCCACTGGAGTTTATCTATCATCTCCATAACGCTTTCGCGATTACTAAATGATCCTGTAAGGAAGCGCGCTGCTCTCCGTAGGATCTTCTCTATCTCTTCCATCAACCCTATCTGGTACGGATCCCACACTGCTGAGCAGTATTCAAGCAGTGGGCGAACAAGCGTACTGTAATCTACTTCCTTTGTTTTCGGATTGCATTTCCTTAGAATTCTTCCAGTTAATCTCAGTCTGGCATCCGCTTTAACAACGATCAACTTTATACGATCATTCCATTTTAAATCACTCCTAATGCGTACTCCCAGATAATTTATGGAATTAACTGCTTCCAGTTGCTGACCTGCTATTTTGTAGCTAAATGATAAGGGATCTATCTTTCTATGTATTCGCAGCACATTACACTTGTCTACATTGAGATTGAATTGCCATTCCCTGCACCATGCGTCAATTCGCTGCAGATCCTCCTGCATTTCAGTACAATTTTCCATTGTTACAAACTCTCGATACACCACAGCACCATCCGCAAAAAGCCTCAGTGAACTTCCGATGTCATCCACAAGGTCATTTATGTATATTGTGAATAGCAACGGTCCTTTGACACTCCCCTGCGGCACACCTGAAATCACTCTTCTTCCGAAGACTTCTCTCCATTGAGAATGGCATGCTGCGTTCTGTTATCTAGGAACTCTTCAATCCAATCACACAATTGGTCTGATAGTCCATATGCTCTTACTTTGTTCATTAAACGACTGTGGGAAACTGTATCGAATGCCTTGCGGAAGTCAAGAAACACGGCATCTACCTGGGAACCCGTGTCTATGGCCCTCTGAGTCTCGTGAACGAATAGCGCGAGCTGGGTTTCACACGACCATCTTTTTCGAAACCCATGCTGATTCCTACAGAGTAGATTTCTAGTCTCCAGAAAAGTCATTTTACTCCAACATAATACGTGTTACAAAATTCTACAACTGATCGACGTTAGAGATATAGGTCTATAGTTCTGCACATCTGTTCGACGTCCCTTCTTGAAAACGGGGATGACCTGTGCCCTTTTCCAATCCCTTGGAACGCTGCGCTCTTCTAGAGACCTACGGTACACCGCTGCAAGAAGGGGGCAAGTTCCTTCGCGTACTCTGTGTAAAATCTAACTGGTATCCCATCAGGTCCAGCGGCCTTTCCTCTTTTGAGCGATTTTAATTGTTTCTTTATCCCTCTGTCGTCTATTTCGATATCTACCATTTTGTCATCTGTATGACAATCTAGAGAAGGAACTACAGTGCAGTCTTCCTCTGTGAAACAGCTTTGGAAAAAGACATTTAGTATTTCGGCCTTTAGTCTGTCATCCTCTGTTTCAGTACCATTTTGGTCACAGAGTGTCTGGACATTTTGTTTTGATCCACCTACCGCTTTGACATAAGACCAAAATTTCTTAGGCTTTTCTGCCAAGTCAGTACATAGAACTTTACTTTCGAATTCATTGAATGCCTCTCGCATAGCCCTCATCACACTACATTTCGCTTCGCGTAATTTTTGTTTGTCTGCAAGGCTTTGGCTATGTTTATGTTTGCTGGGAAGTTCCCTTAGCTTCCGCAGCAGTTTTCTATCTCGGTTGTTGTACCATGCTGGCTCTTTTCCATCTCTTACGATCTTGCTTGGCACATACTCACCTAACGCATATTGTACGATGGTTTTGAACTTTGTCCACTGATCCTCAACACTATCTGTACTTGAGACAAAACTTTTGTGTTGAGCCGTCAGGTACTCTGTAATCTGCTTTTTGTCACTTTTGCTAAACAGAAAAATCTTCCTACCTTCTTCTAATATTTCTATTTACGGCTGGAATCATCGATGCAGTGAACGTCTGGCAAGATGACCAGCTGACGAGGCCCCGAAACGGCCAAAAGACCAAATATACGTCGCCGAACGAGATGACCAATCGAACGACCAACCGACGGTCGTTCCCGCTCCAATCTCCTTCCGTCAGACAGTTCATATGTGTGGGAAGCGGTCGGCAACTACTGGCTGGCCGCGCCTCACTGGCACTCCGTCCCCGACTGAACCGCAGACACACGACGACCCGGAAATACTAGCGGTCGCTCCAGAGATGGTACGACAGCACCCTTATGGATAAGCGCTGTTGCTGCCACTCAGGGGTACGCAAACCAGCAATCTAGTGACGTCAGTAAATCGAATTAAAAGAAAAAAGAGGCGACAGAACCACAAAAACAAGATGACGAGCAATAAACGGCATGACTGCGAGCCTCGCATGGCTCAACATTATTACTCTGTAGCAAACCGTCGCAGACCGTAGGTGTCATATAGCAAAAGTAATAAACCACCCAAGAATTCAAAGAATCGAACGCCCTCTTATAAAATAGCTTCAAACGCCTGATTACAAGTCAGTTAATGTGTTAAGTATTTGGCGTTAAGCACGAACGCGAGGCAAAGTCTAGTAAAGTTTATGTTTAAAATTTGTTGGAAGTCGCTGTGTTCTCGTTCTCAACTACAGGACGACTACAGTACGGCTGTTTTTCAGTGCCGTGAGGGACGCTGCATTAAATTAGAGAATAAACACGGTTTTTGACTATTATACTTGCCTTACTGTGTTGAACTTTTAACATTAGATTGTACCGGTTAATGTGTAGATTACAACAACTCTTTAAATTTTTGATTTCGGCCAATAATTATATGAAATGTTCAAAATCAGTTTACTGCTTCCGAAAGCCGTTAGATAGACTTAACTTTAACAGGGACTCTTTGACCATTCCTCCGATAAGCCGTTTAGTAATGCAGAGAAGTAGAAGGTATCTACGATGAGTTTCTAAAAGATTGTAGGTGGAGTTCTGTGTTCAATAAGTTAAACAACACATTTTTTTTCTGGAAACAGGTTGGCTTTACTCAGGATTCCAATACACCAAATTATTTCCCACTCTCTTGACTCTCTCTCCCTTTCTATCTCTCTCTCTCTCTATTTTTTTTTTTTTGAGACATCAGTCGTCTGACTGCTTTGATGTGGCCCGCTACATATTTCTTTCCTTTGCCATCCTTTTCACCTCACGAGCTCAGGGTAGCAATTGCAACCTACATTCTCAATTATTTGCTGGATGTATTCCAATCTTCGTCTTCTTCTACAATTTTTCGCCTCTACACCTCTCTCTAGTACCATGGATATCATTCCCTGATTTCTTAACAGGTGTCCTGTCATCTTGACCCTTCTCCTTCTAAATGCTTCCGATTCTACGGGGAACCTCCTCATTCCTTTTCATATCAGCCCATCTAATTTTCTACATTCGTCTGTTGCACCACATCTCAGATGCTTCGCTACTCCTCTGTTCTGGGTTTATCTCAGGCCATGTTTCACTCCCATACAATGCTGTGCTCCAAACGTACATTTTCAGAAATTTCTTCTTCAAATTAAAGCCTATGTTTGACATTACTAGACTTCTCTTGACCAGGAATGCACCTTTTTCCAGTGCTAGTCTGCTTTTTATTACCACCTTGCTCCATTCGTCATTGGTTATTTAGCTGCCTAAGCTGAAGAATTCTTGAACATCATCTACTTGTTGACCGTCAGTCCTGATGTTAAGTTTCTCACTGTTCTGATTTCTGCAACTTCTTATTAGTTTCGTCTTTTTTGATTCACTCGAGGTCCATATAGTGTACTCATCAGCTGTTCATTCCATTCAGCAGTTCCTGTAATTGTTCACTAGTTTCACTTAGCAATGTCATCTGCGAATGTTATCGTTGATATCCTTTCAGCTAGAATTTCTTCTTCTATCGCATGAGACAAATAGTCCTCTCATAGAGGCCTTCAGTGTACTATTTCCACCTATCCGCCCTCTCCTCTGTATTTAAGAGTGGAATTCCCTTTGTCCCCTTAATGTTACTAATCTTACTTTTAATTTCACCGAAGTCTCATTTGACTTTTCTATATGCTGGTTCAGTCCTTCCGAAAACCATTTCTTTTTCGATTTCTTCCAATTTTTCCATAGCCATTTTGCCTTAGCTTCCCTGCACTTCCAATTTACTTCATTCGTAAGGTTTCATCGCCGTTATTTTCTTTGTAGCCATGCTTTTGTTTCCAACTTCTGTGATTGCCCTTTTCAGGGAGGTCCATTTCTCTTTAACTGAACTGCCTACTAAGCTATTCTTTATCGCATTATCTATAGCTTCAGAGAACTTCAAGCGTGTGTCTTTATTCCTTAGTACTTGCGTAATACACGCCGAAGGGACTGAAGCGGGTGCATTTCACGATGTAACATAGAAAATTTCGCATTTTTTCAACAGAAACTCGGTGAGAAAAAATGTGTTGCATTGATTATTAAACGCCCCTAGTATATTCATCTCATTTTACGTGTTAATGTTCTTCAAATCGTAGAAAATACAAACTGTTCTGAGGTATATGATCCCAGAAATAAAAAAAATTACTTCAATCCTCTGATTCTGACCTAAGTTCCTGGGAGCTTTCTCTTGGCTGTAAGGGAAATGCTGTTACTCGGAAATATATTACTAATGTTTCCACTTGCGGGACTGGACTACAAAGTGCCCGTCTTGGTTTCTGTCACGGAAGAAAAAATGGAAAAAATACGGCCCTTAATTTGGAGAATATAGCCTACCGCCTGGTGAGATGCTTAAGAAGAGGCTTCTACACAGTCCTTTCAAGCAAGGTTCAAAATGGTTCAAATGGCTTTGAGCACTATGGGACTTAACAGCTGAGGTCATCAGTCCCCTAGAATTTAGAACTACTTAAACCTAAGTAACCTAACGACATCACACACATCCATGCCCGAGGCAGGATTCGAACCTGCGACCGTAGCGGTCGCGCGGTTCCAGACTGACGCGTTTCAGGCAAGGGAAAACAGACAAGTTTTGGTACTATCGAGAACACTCTTCCCCACGGCGAATGGTCTTTAACACTTGTCTTTAATATGTGCCACAACAATTCTTTTGTTTCAGAGCCTCATACGTATGCATAATGCAAACGATTCGCCTTTACTGAAACGCTGATCTGTTCCACTGTAACACGTCGATAGACAGTTACATATGGTTCTAACAGTCGTCTTACTCTGTATCCGTGGCAAATGGAGCTTTACAGTTACCCTCACAGTTACAATGGTCCCACTAGTCTGCTCACGACACACGTTGTAGTGTCACAAATTCATCTGCGACACTCATTTTTTCGCGGCCGAAGAACCGATATATTTCCCAAATATTTTGGGTTTTGAAGTAGAAGACTATACTTTACTGTAACTAAAATAATGTTGGTTTCTGTTGCCTTTTCATGTTACGTGCAAGTATCTTGACACCTCCAAAGACTGAACCGTTGCCGAGTACCTGGTCGCTAACTGCCTGTTTTCCGACGGCCATCGCTCCACAGAGAAGCGCTCGTGCTTTTGCTCGAAAAATTATGTGGATTGTAAAACTGTTGTTCTATGACCTTTTCGTTAAAGAATAGTATTATATTGTTTAATGTTAACTAGATGAGGTGTTCATAATTTACGTCGAGATTAGTAAAATAATTAACGTCAAATAGCAGATGGCTTTTCTTATTTCAGCGCAGTGAAGCAATACCTCAGAATAATTTATAACGGATGTCTTATTTTCGCCTGCTTCAAAGTTAGAAGACGGCTTGCGTAATGTTTTGACTAAGCTGAAGCGCGATCGTTTGGCGATCTATCTGATCATATTTTTAATTGAAGAGAAGCTTTTAATATTGAGTATTTTGAGAAGAAGTTGCGTACAAGTATCGGGTGATCAAAAAGTCAGTATAAATTTGAAAACTTAATAAACCAGGGAATAATGTAGACAGAGAGGTAAAAATTGACACACATGCTTGGAATGACATGGGGTTTTATTAGAACCACCCCATATTGCTAGACGCGTGAAAGATCTCTTGCGCGCGTCGGTTGGTGATGATCGTGTGCTCAGACGCCACTTTCGTCATGCTTGGCCTCCCAGGTCCCCAGACCTCAGTCCGGGCGATTATTGGTTTTGGGGTTACCTGATGTCGCAAGTGTATCGTGATCGACCGACATCTCTAGAGATGCTGAAAGACAGCATCCGACGCCAATGCCTCACCATAACTCCGGACATGCTTTACAGTGCTGTTCACAACAATATTCCTCGAATACAGCTATAGTTGAGGAATGATGGTGGACGTATTGAGCATTTCGTGCAGAGAACATCATCTTTGATTTGTCTTCCTTTGTTATGCTAATTATTGCTACTCTGATCAGATGAAACGCCATCTGTCGGACATTTTTTGAACTTTTGTATTTTTTTTTTTTTTTTTTGTTCTAATAAAACCCCATGTCATTCGAAGCATGTGTGTCAATTTGTACCTCTCTATCTACATTATGCCGTGATTTATTCAGTTTTCAAATTTATACTGACTTTTTGATCACCCGGTATATAGTGTGTGGCATCAGTCGTGCATATATGATTTTAATTGACGGCAGAATATGTGGAGGAAGTTAATTCCTGTCACAAAAATATCGGATTCCTCGTAAGATTGGGCACCAATACTGCAACGTTCAGCAGAAAGACTCGATCGGAGAACCGTTTGTACTTTTAGGAGACCTACCCTCCTTGGTGCTAGAGTTTATGACATTTATTTTTATTCTAATCGGAAAAAGCGCCGCATGCCCTCACATCAGTTAGAAAATACGTATGGACAGCTGGTAAGGCGCTGCAGTCATGGAGTGTGCTGCTGGTCACGGCGGAGGTTCGAGTCCTCCCACGGGTATGGGTGTGTGTGTTTGTTCTTAGGATAATTTAGGTTCAGTAGTGTGTAAGCTTATGGACTGATGACCTTAGCAGTTAGGTCCCATAAGATTTCACACACATTTGAACATTTGAACAGCTGTAATTTTTGTTTCAAATTTGTTTTGTTGTAAATCCAGTCATGAACC
The DNA here is from genome assembly GCF_023898315.1 of Schistocerca nitens. Taxonomy (NCBI): domain Eukaryota; kingdom Metazoa; phylum Arthropoda; class Insecta; order Orthoptera; family Acrididae; genus Schistocerca; species Schistocerca nitens. The sequence continues at coordinate 289,984,898 of NC_064614.1, read as the reverse complement.
ACAAAAGTTTAATAATCAGGCAGTTTTATTTCGGTCAGCGATCTTCAAACCTGAGAAAATCGAGTTAACTACGTAGTCCGCGTCCTTATTTAGCTTTCCATCGGCGCCAGTCACGTGACTTAATCATTAGAGTCAAGTTAAACAATCGGTGTGAGAGTACATACATCTGTTCCTCCGATAGTTCTTTCTACTTTACGTTGCGGATGGAGCGAAGTCATCCTCTGATGAGTTGGAATCTGGGAGAGGATATGCTACGGTGTCAGAGGCGGCAGCGGAGGCCAATGTGAACAAACAACCCGGGAGACCCGCAGCGCCAGACGGCGACAAAGTTTTCGCTGCCAATTAGCACGCTGCAACGTGCAGGTACCGCAGCTACACCTCGCCTGAATGCTAATCAGGGGCGCCGAACTTCCGCTGCGGCCAGACTTCGGAGTACTTGGCAGCCCTGCACAGCAGCACGGGTCTCCCCTTTACTTATCATACGCTGAGAGTATATCATCTGAGCGAGGTGGTGAGATTTGAGTGTTTGAAGAAACGTTTGACATGCGAACTGCGCTCAACTGAGACTGTTAATGGCATCAAACATAAACTGTAACTAAATGTTAGGTCAAGACTTCACCATTTTATCCCAGTATCCACATGTTTTAACTGATGAACCACCATTACTTCAAACTATTCTTCCCTTGTAATGTAAAACACAAACTTCATTGATTGCAATATTGTGAGCCGAAGGAAGATCCATGTTTCACAGCCAGGTCTTCCCTATTAAATTGTCTAGATATACCTGTCTCTGTTTTCAGTACGCTTCATTGCATTAACAACTCACGGTAGTGACGGTAACAGGAAAGATATTCTTAATAACAGCTTCCATCAGACCAAGATTTTTCTGTGTTGTATCGTCGACAAGTACATGTTAAAACTGTGTGCCGGACAGACTCGAACTCGGGACTTTTGCCTTTCGCGGGCAAGTGATCTACCAACTGAGCTACCCAAGCACGACTCACGCCCCATCCTTACAGCTTTACTTCCGCCAGTACCTCGTCTCCTACCTTCCAAATTTTACAGAAGGTTCGCAGGAGAGCTTCTGTAAAGTTTGGAAGGTAGGAGACGAGGTACTGGCGGAAGTAAAGCTGTGAGGACGGGGCGTGAGTCGTGCTCGGGTAGCTCAGTTGGTAGAGCACTTGCCCGCGAAAGGCAAAGGTCCCGAGTTCGTGTCTCGGTCCGGCAGAAGGTTTTAATCGGCCAGGAAGTTTCATTTCAGCGCACACTCCGCTGCAGAGTGAAAATATCATTCTGGAAACATCCCTTAGGTTTTGGGTAAGCCATGTCTCCGAAATATCCTTTCTTTCAGGAGTGCTAGTTCTGCATGGTTCGCAGGAGAGCTTCTGTAAAGTTTGGAAGGTAGGAGACGAGGTACTGGCGGAAGTAAAGCTGTGAGGACGGGGCGTGAGTAGTGCTTGGGTAGCTCACTTGGTAGAGCACTTGCCCGCGAAAGGCTAAGGTCCCGAGTTCGAGTCTCGGTCCGGCACACAGTTTTAATCTGCGAGGAAGTTTCATATCAGCGCACACTCCGCTGCAGAGTGAAAATCTCATTCTGAACTACATGTTAATAAAACCTCTTGACTGATTATAACTTTTGCCTAATTTACACTACTGGCCACTAAAATTGCTACACCACGAACAAAAGCAGATGATAAGCGGGTGTTCATTGGACAAATATACTAGAACTGACATGTGACTACATTTTCACGCAATTTGGGTGCATAGATCCTGAGAAATCAGTACCCAGAACAACCACCTCTGACCGTAATAACGGCCTTGATACACCTGGGCATTGAGTCAAACAGAGCTTGGATTTGCGTGTACAGGTACAGCTGCCCTTGCAGCTTCAACACGATACCACAGTTCATCAACGGTAGTGACTGGCGTATTGTGACGAGCCAGTTGCTCGGCCACCATTGACCAGACGTTTTGAATTGGTAAGAGATCTGGAGAGTGTGCTGGCCACGGCAGCAGTCGAATATTTTATGTATCCAGAAAGGCCCGTACAGGACCTGCAACATGCGGTCGTGCATTATCGTGCTGAAATATAGGGTTTCGCAGGGATCGAATGAAGGGTAGAGCCACGGGTCGTGACTCATCTGAAATGTAACGTCCACTGCTCAAAGAGCCGTCAATGCAAACAAGAGGTGACCGAGACGTGTAACCAATGGCACCCCATACCATCACGCCAGGTGATACACCAGTATGGCGATGGCGAATACACGCTTCCAGTGTGCGTTCATCGCGATGTCGCCAAACACGGATGCGACCATCATGATGCTGTAAATAGAACCTGCATTCATCCGATAAAATAACGTTTTGCCATTCGTGCACCCAGGTTCGTCATTGAGTACACCATCGCAGGCGCTCCTGTCTTGTGATGCAGCGTCAAGGGCAACCGCAGCCATGGTCTCCGAGCTGATAGTCCATGCTGCTGCAAACGTCATCGAACTGTTCGTGCAGATGTTTGTTGTCTTGCAAACGTCCCCATCTGTTGACTCAGGGATCGAGACGTGGTTGCACGATACGTTACAGCCATGCGGATAAGATGCCTGTCAACTCGACTGCTAGTGATATGAGGCCGTTGGGATCCAGCACGGCGTTTCGTATTACGCTCCTGAACACACCGATTCCATATTCTGCTAACTGTCATTGGATCTCCACCAACGCGAGCAGCAATGTCGCGATACGATAAACCGCAATCGCGATAGGCTACAATCCGACCTTTATCAAAGTCGGAAACGTGATGGTACGCATTTCTCCTCCTTACACGAGGCATCACAACGTCAACGTTTCAAAAGGCAACGCCGATCAACTGCTGTTTGTGTATGAGAAATCCGTTGGAAACTTTCGTCAGGTCAGCACGTTGTAGGTGTCGCCACCGGCGCCAACTTGTGTGAATGCTCTGAAAAGCTAATCATTTGGATATCACAGCATCTTCTTCCTGTCGGTTAAATTTCACGTCTGTAGCACGTCAATCTTCGTGGTGTAACAATTTTATTGGCCAGTAGTGTATTATCCACGACTTCCCCGTACTGTAATAGTTTGGCTTTCGTTTTTCCCTGCTCTTCTCCGATAACTAACTGTACAGTTCGAATTTCCGGAGCACATGATTTATTTAGTTTGAGTCTCTACGGCATTCCAATAACTGAAAAAAATCCAAACATTTCTGTGGTAATAGCTAAAAGGGAAGTTTTCTGTAATCTGTTGTTAGAAGTTATTGTCGGTATAGCATGTGATTATGAAAGTATATTTGCCACCCTTCATAAATGATAGGAATGAGACCAAACCGCCACATTTTCACGCATTTACAAACGATGCCAGTGTAGTGTCCTTGAATGCACTCAAAACCACATTACCAGTAATCAGATTACATTTACTTTTGGTTGCAGTGCCCTCGTTGCTACATGTTAAATATGTTCTCCCTTTAAACGTCTCAGCAAATCGCTTCGTAACAGATAAACTCCAACTTAGCAGAAGCTTTAAATGTTGAACTTTCTTATAAAAAAACAAAAGAAATCACCGTTGCCACATTTATTGACGTGTTTTGTCCGGTTTTGAGGCATGATTCAGTATTAAACACGAAAATTCGTCGTAATTTCTAGGCAATGAGTGGGTGGCGTAGTATATCAAATGTATCACGGGACAAGTCCATAGAAAAAGTTTAGAATAGCCTCCCCATCGCAACTGCCGAGAACAAAATACCTACCTGACACGCATGACGGTAGATAAGCCCACTGATGCTTCCCGATGCACTCTTCTCATTTTATGAAGTGTGTACCACAAATTTCCCGTCACTCAATACGAGTAGCTCACTTGCGTGTTCTTACAATCAATTATAATGGTCACTTGGCTGGTGCGAGGCGTGTCAAAAATATTTACACTTCCGTCATAAAACACAATTAAAATTATTATACTGTCTACTGCATATTTGCGCTTTCAGTTGATCCTATTGCAACCGTATTCGTGACTTTTGACCCGAAGACCCGATTCAGTTTCACTCCGTCAGTGACACAGATGTATTACAATGATTATGTGGTTGTTGTTGTTGTGGTCTTCAGTCCTGAGACTGGTTTGATGCAGCTCTCCATGCTACTCTATCCTGTGCAAGCTTCTTCATCTCCCAGTACCTACTGCAACCTACATCCTTCTGAATCTACTTAGTGTATTGATCTCTTGGTCTCCCTCTACGATTTTTACGCTCCACGCTGCCCTCCAATGCTAAATTTGTGATCCCTTGATGCCTCAAAACATGTCCTACCAACCGATCCCTTCTTCTAGTCAAGTTGAGCCACAAACTTCTCTTCTCCCCAATCCTATTCAATACCTCCACATTAGTTACGTGATCTACCCACCTTATCTTCAGCATTCTTCTGTAGCACCACATTTCGTAAGCTTCTATTCTCTTCTTGTCCAAACTGTTTATCGTCCATGTTTCACTTCCATACATGGCTACACTCCATACAAATATTTCCAGAAACGACTTCCTGACACTTAAATCTATACTCGATGTTAACAAATTTCTCTTCTTCAGAAACGATTTCCTTGCCATTGCCACTCTACATTTTATATCCTCTCTGCTTCGACCATCATCAGTTATTTTGCTCCCTAAATAGCAAAACTCCTTTACTACTTTAAGTGTCTCATTTCCTAATCTAATCCCCTCAGCATCACCCGATTTAATTTGACTACATTCCATTATCCTCGTTTTGCTTTTGTTGATGTTCATCTTATATCCTCCTTTCAAGACACTATCCATTCCGTTCAACTGCTCTTCCAAGTCCTTTGCTGTCTCTGACAGAATTACAATGTCATCGGCGAACCTCAAAGTTTTTACTTCTTCTCCATGAATTTTAATACCTACTCCGAATTTTTCTTTTGTTTCCTTTACTGCTTGCTCAATATACAGATTGAATAACATCGGGGAGAGGCTACAACCCTGTCTCACTCCCTTCCCAACCGCTGCTTCCCTTTCATGCCCCTCGACTCTTATAACTGCCATCTGGTTTCTGTACAAATTGTAAATAGCCTTTCGCTCCCTGTATTTTACCCCTGCCACCTTCAGAATTTGAAAGAGAGTATTCCAGTTAACGTTGTCAAAAGCTTTCTCTAAGTCTACAAATGCTAGAAACGTAGGTTTGCCTTTCCTTAATCTTTCTTCTAAGATAAGTCGTAAGGTTAGTATTGTCTCACGTGTTCCAACATTTCTACGGAATCCAAACTGATCTTCCCCGAGGTCGGCTTCTACCAGTTTTTCCATTCGTCTGTAAAGAATTCGCTTTAGTATTTTGCAGCTGTGACTTATTAAACTGATAGTTCGGTAATTTTCACATCTGTCAACACCTGCTTTCTTTGGTATTGTAATTACTATATTCTTCTTGAAGTCTGTTCGTATTTCGCCTGTCTCATACATCTTGCTCACCAGATGGTAGAGTTTTGTCATGACTGGCTCTCCCAAGGCCATCAGTAGTTCTAGTGGAATGTTGTCTACTCCCGGGGCCTTGTTTCGACTCAGGTCTTTCAGTGCTCTGTCAAACTCTTCACGCAGTATCTTATCTCCCATTTTATCTTCATCTACATCCTCTTCCATTTCCATAATACTGTCCTCAAGTACATCGCCCTTGTATAAACCCTCTATATACTCCTTCCACCTTTCTGCCTTCCCATCTTTGCTTAGAACTGGGTTGCCATCTGAGCTCTTGATATTCATACAAGTGGTTCTCTTCTCTCCAAAGGTCTCTTTAATTTTCCTGTAGGCAGTATCTATCTTACCCCTAGTGAGACAAGCCTCTACATCCTTACATTTGTCCTCTAGCCATCCCTGCTTAGCCATTCTGCACTTTCTGTCGATCTCATTTTTGAGACCTTTGTATTCCCTTTTGCCTGCTTCATTTACTGCATTTTTATATTTTCTCCTTTCATCAATTAAATTCAATATTTCTTCTGTTACCCAAGGATTTCTATTAGCCCTCGTCTTTGTACCTACTTGATCCTCTGCTGCCTTCACTACTTCATCCCTCAGAGCTACCCATTCTTCTTCTACTGTATTTCTTTCCCCCATTCCTGTCAATTGTTCCCTTATGCTCTCCCTGAAACTCTCTACAACCTCTGGTTCTTTCAGTTTATCCAGGTCCCATCTCCTTAAATTCCCACCTTTTTGCAGTTTCTTCAGTTTCAATCTGCAGTTCATAACCAATAGATTGTGGTCAGAATCCACATCTGCCCCTGGAAATGTCTTACAATTTAAAACCTGGTTCCTAAATCTCTGTCTTACCATTATATAATCTATCTGATACCTATTAGTATCTCCAGGATTCTTCCAGGTATACAACCTTCTTTTATGATTCTTGAACCAAGTGTTAGCTATGATTAAGTTATGCTCTGTGCAAAATTCTACAAGGCGGCTTCCTCTTTCATTTCTTCCCCCCAATCCATATTCACCTACTATGTTTCCTTCTCTCCCTTTTCCTACTGACGAATTCCAGTCACCCATGACTATTAAATTTTCGTCTCCCTTCACTACCTGAATAATTTCTTTTATCTCGTCATACATTTCATCAATTTCTTCATCATCTGCAGAGCTAGTTGGCATATAAACTTGTACTATTGTAGTAGGCATGGGCTTTGTGTCTATCTTGGCCACAATAATGCGTTCACTATGCTGTTTGTAGTAGCTAACCCGCACTCCTATGTTTTTATTCATTATTAAACCTACTCCTGCATTACCCCTATTTGATTTTGTATTTATAACCCTGTAATCAACTAACCAAAAGTCTTGTTCCTCCTGCCACCGAACTTCACTAATTCCCACTATATCTAACTTTAACCTATCCATTTCCCTTTTTAAATTTTCTAACCTACCTGCCCGATTAAGGGATCTGACATTCCACGCTCCGATCCGTAGAATGCCAGTTTTCTTTCTCCTGATAACGACGTCCTCTTGAGTAGTCTCCGCCCGGAGATCCGAATGGGGGACTATTTTACCTCCGGAATATTTTACCCAAGAGGACGCCATCATCATTTAATCATACAGTAAAGCTGCATGTCCTCGGGAAAAATTACGGCTGTAGTTTCCCCTTGCTTTCAGCCGTTCTCAGTACCAGCACAGCAAGGCCGTTTTGGTTAATGTTACAAGGCCAGATCAGTCAATCATCCAGACTGTTGCCCCTGCAACTACTGAAAAGGCTGCTGCCCCTCATCAGGAACCACATGTTTGTCTGGCCTCTCAACAGATACCCCTCCGTTGTGGTTGCACCTACGGTACGGCCATCTGTATCGCTGAGGCACGCAAGCCTCCCCACCAACGGCAAGGTCCATGGTTCATGGGGGAAGACAATGATTATAACAATGATTATAACAACCGCAAAACGACATGTTTCGAGAGGTTATCGGAAAGCATACACGCCCTGTTGGAGTAAGGAGGCAGAACGTCTACGTAGAGAATACCAAAAAAATGGACATCTTAATCCTGGGAAACAGGGTCTTACAATATATTTATGATTCGCTCAAGAAAATGTGGAAATTACATTTAGACAATATATTTATGATTCGCTCAAGAAAATGTGGAAATTACATGTAGATTTCGCTAACATTAGTGGGAAAGCATGGTGTCTCTAAGGAAACTGGATGAAGCGACAGCCATCCCGAATCAAGAAACAGGTAATACCTTCACAGTTAGCGTAAAACATAAAGAAAGAAAAGCGCAGCAAAAGTACAGATATGTACATTTTTAGAAAAGCAAATAAATATGAAAACTCAGAGACAATAAAGAAGAATTAGAAGACCATAATCTCTTTCTTGACAGAGGAGGAAGTTGACGTGGTTATCAAATTCATCAAAAACAGGAAATGTGTAGGACTGGATGGTATAGCGTTTTCCCCGAGTTCATAAAAGAACTAGGAAGGAAATTATGACAATGGCTACTACAGTTTTAGAATGCAATACTGGACAGTGGAGAGTGGAAACATCCCTGAGGAATTCAAAATTGCAAAATGCACTGATACATGCAAGCCAAGAAAGCCTAAAGAGTATTTAGGAACTATGGCAAAATGACCATATCAAACAATATAACAAGATGCTGGAAAGAGTTTCATATAATAGAACATATCCAGTAACCGACCTACAGTAAGTGGAATTTCGCGCAAAGTGAGGCGGCTGCGAATAACTTCTTGCCCTAACATCGCTTACAGAAGCAGACATCCAAAACATAAAAAACCTCAGTGGTATTTATGGACGTCACAGTGCGTTTGACAGAATGTGGTAGACGAGATTAATGTATAAGCTACATCAGACCATCCCAAGCTTAATGGGCACTTAACAAACTGGAGAATATGTTTAAAATCTACTATCTTAAAGTTAGCATCGGGGGAACCGCAAGTAAATTCTTTGCCATAAAAACGGACTCCAACAGGATACAGTTTTGGCTACATCAACGTTAGTCACTACGGATTCTGTAAAGTGAAGCGACATTGACGACCTAGAGATAGCAACTCAAAACAGCACATCCGATAAGGTGAACAAACACACAGTAACGATCTAGAAAAGCTTGACCAGTATTACATAATGTGGAGACTTGGTCTGAACAGAAGTCAACTTATCCCAACTAACCAGCAGAGTGGCAGACAAAGAATTGAATTTAATCTTTTGCAACAAAAACTTACGACAGATTGGACACCCCAAATATTTAGGTGAGGCCTTTAGACATCTGACATTCAGATAACACCACGACCTAAAGTCAGGAACTACTGCATTAAGGAAACTGGCTGCTGCTATCTGTGCACCTCATGCAAACACCTTGAGAACTGCAGTACATGTACTTACGTATCCTGTCGCCAAATACTGTTCTCCTGTTTGGGGTAAAAACATACATCTCAGCAAAACAGATATTCACCTAAACGACGCAATGACGATCGTGACAGGAACTCTGATGTCCACACCAATACCACGGCTGTCAGTACTCACCAATATTAGCCCATCAAAACGATAACAGACAGTAAAACATGAATGGACGGAACTCAAAACATGCAGAGACTTACCAGTTCGTAAAACACTGAACAATTTACTGCGCACCCAACTAGATTTTAGAGAACCAGTCTGGGTGAACAATGGGCAACACGTCCTAGAAACCTACGCTCTAAGAGATAAAAGGAGAAATTGATGGACGTCATTCCATGGACGTGGGAAGGTAAGTAAAATAGATTAGACCATCCAGTCCCCGTGAGAGAATCTGTCAAGAAAAATATGAAACTTTCACCACCGTACCAGAACTAGCCATGCCGTGAGCAAAACAACACTACATAAATAGGGAAAGATCAATGGGACTGTTGTTCATCGGAACAAACGTTGGGCCATATTTTCCAAGGCTGAACAAAAAGATATTTTATGGGTACCTTGAAAGACTTTGCAGACGCAACACTTGAAGAAATCAGCTGACTGGGAACTTTAGATACCCAAGTATGACGGGAAATGGCTGTCTCAGCCGGCTTTAGCTACTGCCAGTTCCCCATCTTTCATGATTATATTTATCTGTGTGTATTTACTGTTTCGTATTACCTTATCTTGTATCAGCTTAATGTGTGTACTTACGAACTATAATTCTGTGAAAAATGGTTCAAATGGCTCTGAGCACTATGGGACTTAACATCTATGGTCATCAGTGCCCTAGAACTTAGAACTACTTAAACCTAACTAACCTAAGGACATCACACAACACCCAGTCATCACGAGGCAGAGAAAATCCCTGACCCCGCCGTGAATCGAACCCGGGAACCCGGGCGCGGGAAGCGAGTATAATTCTGTGAGCAACATGCTAAATAAATAAAATAAATTACATTGTCAATATGCCTGCTCTGCTAATAGTTTACATCGTGGAGGAACAACGAGAGTGATTCTATTTCTTTGGTCACAAGTGTCGAAAGGAGCTAAAATTCACTGCAGACTGTCAGCACAATACAAGGACGATCTCGTGTCAAGTTGAAAGTAGCTAGACGAGCATGCTACATGAAGAGGGAGCAGCATGCGCATCAAAGTTCACCACGGTTCAAGTGATTCAGCAAACTCAGTAGGTAGTTGTGGCCGATAGTCAAGTTACTATCGATACGGTAGTGTCTTCGTTAGACGTCAGTAATAACTCTGCCTGTCAATTCACAGACGCTGAATTCGGCTTCCATAATGTTTCGGTACCATGGACACCAGGACATCTTACTGCGGACCTCAAAGTCAAGCATGCTGACCTCTGCCAAAACTTTCTCGACCATTTCAACAGGAAATTTCAATCATTTCTGACCAGGCTAGTTACCAGTTCTGAAAATTTTGTTGACAATAATGGGTCAGATTCAGAGTATGCACTGGAAACATCCAAATCACCAAAAACAAAAACAAAAAGTTCAAAGCTGCCATCGACGGAAGAAGTCACGTTAATCATGTTTTGAAACGTAATTGGCCTTTATTGGAAGAGTATATGACAAAGAGAACAACCACCCACAGAGAGCCATAAAGTGAATCGTAAAACAAGCTAAACCCAACAATTCACAGCAAACGACGCGGCCTGTTGTCAAATGAAGTGTTGCTGTTTCATGACAACGTCCATCCGCACACCTCTCGCCACATCACTGAAACCATCAAGAAATTGAATTTTGTTTGCGAGGTCTTCGATTTTCCTCGGATGTGGAGATACTGAGAACGGTGCAAAAGTAGCATCGAGACGAGCCTAAAAACTTTAGCTTGGCAGGAATATGTAAACTAGTGGACCGATGGATCTAGTGGATTGAAAAGGAAGGAGAGTCTATTGAAAAATGATGCACATGAAGATCCAGTATTTTTCGTAATTATATCGTAGAACGAAAAGTATCGATTAAGAAACTTCCTGGCAGATTAAAACTATGTGCCGGACCGGGACTCCTCGGGACCTTTGCCTTTCGCGGGCAAGTGCTCTACCAACTGAGCTACCGAAGCACGACTCACGCCCCCAATCACAGATTTATTCTGCCAGTACCTCGTCTCCTACCTTCTAGGACACCTGGAAAATATACATTCTAAAAATGCGTTGCTCTTTTTGCCCAGTAATCTTAGCGAGGGACCACATTTGTTATTCTTTTTATGAAGTCCCTGCGTATATACGGCCCATACTTTTTTCAGCATACACACTGAGGGGACAAAAGTCATGGTATACCTTCTAATATCGCATCGGGCCTCCTTTTGTCCGGCTTAGTGCAGCAACTTGACGTGGCACGTGGACTCAAGAAGTCGTTTGAAGTCCCTTGCAGAAATATTGAGGCACGCTGCCTCTATAGCCGTCCTTAATTGCAAAGTGCTGTCGGTGCAGGATTTTGTGCACGAACTACCCTCTCCATTATGGCCCCTAAATGTCTGATGGGATACATGTTGGGCGTTATAGACGGCCAGGTCATTCGCTCGATTTGTCCAGAATGTTCTTCACAGCAGTCGCGAAAAATTGCGGCCCGGTGACAGAGCGCTTTATCATCCATTCCATCGTGGGAACATGATGTCTGTGAATGGGTGCCAACGGCTCTAAGTAGCCGAACACAACTATTTCCAGTCAATCATATATTCAGTTGGATCGGAGGACCCACTCCATGTAAAAACAGCCCGCTTGCACAAGCATTGATGACAATCTGGATCCAAGACTTCGTTGGGTCTGTTCCACACTCGATTCCTACCATCAGCTTTTACCAACTGAAATCTGGTCCCATCTGATTAGGCCAAGGTTTTCCAGTCGTCTGTGGTTCAACCGATATGCTCACGAGCGGAGGCGAGACATTACAGATCAAGTACTGTTAGTAAAGGCACTCGCGTTGATCGTGTGCTGCCATAACCCATTAACGCCAAATTTCGCCGCATGAATACATTCGTCTTACGCCCCAAATTGATTTCTGCGGTTATTTCACACAGTGTTCCATGTATTTCAGCGCTGGTAACTCCACGCAAACGCCGTTGCTGTTGCTCGTTCAGTAAAGCCCATCGGCCACTGCGTTGTCCGCAGTGAGAGGTAATCCCTAAATCCGGTATTCTCGGCACACTCTTGACACCATGGGTACCGGAATATTGAACTCCCTATCGGTTTCCGAATTGGAATGTCCTATGCGTCTGACTCCAACTGCCATTCCGCGTGCAAAGTCTGTTAAATCCTTTGTGCGACCATAATTACGACGGGAACCATTTCATCTGAACAAACTGAGTGCAAATGACAGCTCCTCCAATGCAATATCCTTTATATGTGCAAATCTCCATCCATGAATTTTGTAACTTCAGTGTATACGTTAGCTACATCAATAGTGCAGATGTTGCCAAAAAATAGAAGAGAAATGCGGGAAGACGTGCAGAGAATCGACACCTTGCGAAGCCCACCTGAGCATAAACAAATATAAAGTACTGCGTGGAACTACGAGAAAAGAGAAGATTTTTTTCGGTTATACAATTGGCTATAGGTGACTGGAAACAGTAGCCCCCGTAAAATATTTAGGAGTGTTCTTACAGAGCGACGTGTAAAGCAGCGGTCAAAAAGAGAGCTATATTAATAGCGGATATCAGATAGATATTAAAAGGATCAATCCTCGGGAAATGTCATTCACAAGTAGAAGAGGTAGTGGGGATAGAAGTGTTCATAGATAGGAGTACCGTGAAAGTTTTTGAAAGCATATGTTTCACCAGTCGTTACAGGTTGCTGGACAGCGATGTGTTTACTATTCTTTTTCTGCTTGGGAAATTTAAACATAATCTATACTAGAATGAGATTTTCACTCTGCAGCGGAGTGTGCGCTGATATGAAACTTCCTGGCAGATTAAAACTGTCTGCCGGACCGAGACTCGGGACCTTTGCCTTTCGCGGGCAAGTTCTCCACCAACTGAGCTACCCAAGCACGACTCACTCACGCCCCGTAAGAATAACAAATGTGGTCCCACGCTAAGATTACTGGGCAAAAAACGCATTGTTAGAAGAATGTAGACACATTTCTGCTGCTTGGGTGTGAAATCGCGAGCCAACCTGAGACGCACTCCGGATTTGAAGCACATGGGACAGTACGATTCTAACAGGCGAAACGTCTGAATTGCTCCCAGTTCTACCATTAAATTGGGCGACATATATAACAAGCACAATGTCACGTCCAGCCACATTGAAATGGTCCCAACAATTCGAACAAGTCCGCACGGACTGGGATAATTCTGGTAGGAAAGTCTGGATCCTGCGTCATTCGAGTTCCATCTTTTCGGCACGCTGAAGGAACATCTGGAAGAAAAATCTTTGGCAACGATTTTGACGTTCAAACAGCGATTCTCGAATAGTTCCGTTGCCCAGAAGCAGATATCTGTCGTTAAGAAACTGAACGACTGGCAGAGCGTTCCGATTGTTGTTCACAAAGACTTGTTGAGTCTGAAAAATAGTGCCTTGCATCTGTGACACTTTCTGACGTCCACTCGAGGAACATACTGGGACATCGTACAATGTCAATTTCAATTGTGACCATTTCGCTTGGTTGTATTCTTTGTCTACTCTTCTTCAAAACGGGAATGAACCATACACTTTTCCTTTCGCTTAGAACGATAATTCGTTTCATCGTTTTAGAATACTCTGCCTCCAGAAAGAGGAGATTCCTTTTATGTAATAAATACAGAATCGTATCAGTAACACAGTAAGTTCAATTGTATTGCAAGATTTCAATTTCATTTATTTCATTTTCCTTATTTATGCGCTACTGCTGTGATTGAAAGGAGGAACCGTGTTACATTCTTCCGCTTCATCCGCAGGGAAACAACTTCTGAATATCGGATTCAGTGTTTCTGCCTTCTCTTTGTCATCTCCGTTTCAGTGGCAGTGTGATCACTGTGCGAACGGGTAGAAATTTCGATCCGCTTGCCGACTTTACATAAGATCAAAACTTCTTAGGTATTCTAGTTACGTAGTGTTAACTACCGAATTCCTTAACCGAATCTAGACTTTAATTCCTGTCTTTCATTTTCATTAATTCAGTTTTCATTTGCCGCGAGACTTTTACTTCAGTTATACCTGTCACAAAGTTCTCCTTTCCTCCCCAGTAACCCTCTAAGATGGTTTCTGAAATACAGCGGATCTTCCCCATCCCTTTCACGCTGCCAGACACAAAAATGTCAAAAGCGCGTTATGTAAAGCACTTCAAGTATATCTAGTGATACGCCATATATTTGTCAATAGGTACGAATGTTTGATGCCCTCAGATGAAATAATTCGCAATCTGTTTCCTTTCACTCTTGCTGATGACAAATATCCTGTTTTTTTGAGATTGATTTTAAATCGGTCATACGGTTGATAAGTAATGGCTATCTGCATTCGTCTGTGTCTTCAATGCCCAGATAACAGCAGATGTTTTTTACAAGGGATACCACACATTTGCGCAACTAAATATTAAAGTATGTCTCTCTTTTGACCTCCTTCATAAAAGGGGCATTACGACGGAATTTAGTGGTCCGTGATACATTATAAACCTCTACAGGAACACAGTAAGGTAAATGAAATGTGAATGTGGAAGACATGTATTGCAAGTCGGTGTTGTCTTTCTATCAGTATACACGGCTAACTCTGAGCTATAGCTGAACATATAGACAGCAGGAATGATGAGTGGTCTGTGTATCCTCGAAGTTTTCTAGGGCGACGTGTATACACTATAAACCTTTAAATTGTTAGTCGATAAATGAAATGTTGATATTATACAGCTTACCCTACTGATGCTAGTATATGCTCTACATCCTCTTCATGTCTTCCAGGCATCTGCACACTACATCCATTCGTATGTGCTTCCTAAAATCAAACATTAATTTCTCTCTACAATTATTACTTAATACTCTTCGTTCAGTTACCAAATTGACTATTCCTTGATGCGTCGCGATGCATCCTATTAACCAGTCTCCTTTCTGTCAAGTTGTGCCACACATTCCTGTCCTCCTGAGATCGACTCAGTATTTCTTCATTGTTTATCCGATCTGTCTATTTAATTAAAACTTCTGTAGCAACACTTCTATAACAAAACTTTTCAAAATTACCTATTTTCTTCCTGTCTGAACTGTTGATTGTCCACGTTTCACATCTGTACAATGCTACACCCCGGACAAATACTTTAGGAAAATTATGCCTAACACTTAAATTAAAATTAGATGTTTAAATATTTGTCTTTTTCAGAAACGCTTTTAAAGCTATTCCATACTTACATATTATATCTCCTATACTTCCGTCGTCAGTTATTTTGCTGACCAAACAGTAAAACTCACCTGCTACTCTTTCCCATTCGAATGCTTTAAGCATCGTCTGATTTATTACGGGTACATTCCATTGACCTCGTTTTATTTTTCTTCATCTTAAAATCTCTATACAAGACGCTGTCTATTCCCTTCAAGTGAACTTCCAAGTCTTTTGCCATCCCTAAAAGTATTAAGATGTCTTCGGCAAACTCAAAGTTCACGTTTCTTCTCCCCAAAAGTTATACCCTTTCCAGATATCGTTTTAGTTTCCTTCACAGTTTGCTTAATGTACATATTGAATAACATCGGGACTAGATATTTCTTCTCAATTACGGCTTCTCTCTCGTGACCTTTGACAATTTTAATTCATTTATTCAGCTTCGAACATTATCTTATAAAAACAATCAGATATCTCTACATGTTGATAAAAACCTTTCGTTTTCCATATTTTATACCTACCACATTCAAAATTTAAACGTGTGTTTTCCTATAAACGTTGTCAATAGTTTTCAATAAATCTATACTTCCTTTAAACGTAGGTTTGCCTTTGGCCAGTCGAAGATAAATTGTGGAATCAGTATTATTACCTCGGGTGTGTCTACATTTCTCCTGACTTCAAACTTACCATCCTCGAAATTGGCTTCTCTTTTTATGTTTTTCTGTACAAAAATTAAATAAGTTTATAAACATCCTAAAGGGACGTGACTGTTTCATTAAATGACGCCAGTTTACATTTGTGACAAACAACCATTTTATTCTATAGGGCTGTGTAATGTTGCGAACTTTCCAACTTTCTATAAACCGAAATGAAAGTAATTTCCGAAACAAGACGGCAAGTTCACCGTACAGACTGGCACAAGTAATTCATCGAATCGATAACAGAACTCAGTTGTCTCTTTCTGCTTCTGAGACTAGGCTATTTAAATCCTGCCCTGCAACGTTACAGTTCTAACATTGGTATCTTCTAGTTTTCAACACTAATCAGATTTTTAATTCTTGATTTCGAAGCGTTTTTACATTTACAAAACCTGGTTCTCATGCGTTCAAGATACGATACTAAAGCGTCGAAAAAAATTTAAAGTTTATGGCAACATTGGTGATTCACAATAACAGCACATTTTGAATGCAATTCAGCAGAAACCAAAATCACATGTTCATCACAAAAGTAGCGTTAGTTGTGCTCTGTTTCATCATGAGACTACAAGTGTCTTAGGCGTAACGGCTATCTCATTTCTCAGTTAGTCCCTGTTTCGTATGGAAAAGTCCATAATACTTATTTGCACCTTATTGAGTTTGTGTTGACATTCATCGCGTATTTATCACGATTGTGGATTTTAGTATACTGGACTTATAATCATGCAAAAAAAATTACACAACTATTGCATTTTCGGCACTTTTCGGACAAAATTTAATAAATGCGGGTTGTCCTCTCTCAATGGCATTCGTAATGTGTTCATGAATAATCGTGAAAATACAACGGCAGGTAACTAACAATGTGTAGTTTATTGCAACTCCTCAAAGAACTGACATGTGAAGTAGGTTCCATCGATTAGTTCGTACTTTTGCGAACCTGACAATGACTACCTCGTATAATAGGTTCAATGCGTGGATCCATGTTATTATTTGTTCCCCATAACCTATAAGCTTACGTTACTGAGCAAGTTCCCGCCATTTCCAGCGGACGTCATTAGCCCGTAATTACCTGTCACAGCTATGGGGAAGACCAGGCGGCCTGTAATGCCGGACTCCATTACCTGTGTCGACGGCTCACATCTCTCGCGTCTACGAGGCTAGAGCGTTCTGACACCGCCTGCCAGTTCATCACGAACACTGAACAGAGCCAGCGGGCCCCTTAACGTCACTCCTTAACGTCCACTTTCACCCACAAGCCTTCCGCAATGAAGTTTTCCTGCGTAGTCTGCTTGAAACTTCATGTTCCTCTTCAAGTATGCACAGTTTTTTCCTTTTTTTCCCTCCTGGAAGTGAAGGAAGGAAATTCCATTCGAAAGAGTATTATCAACGGCTACATGTACTTACAGGCGGAAAAGGTTTCAAATAGGATTGTACATGCAGTGGTATAGGAACGAGGTTCGACCAAGAACTTTTGAGACAAACGACTTATGTTGAAAAAACGAAGAGCTCTTGCCCTCTACAATGAACTGTTCCGGGATTTGCCTATTAAACGCAGAAGAATCTTAGTGCATCTAAGTAGGGATGGCTGGACTAAGATTTCTATTGTCAGAAAACTGCCTTGCTTGGCGCAACACTATGTTGATGTATTTAGATTTAGGTTTCTCATAACAACGCGAAATATCAAACTGATAACCTAAAGAGAAGTCTCTGTAATTTAGGATATAAAAATAAATTCTCATCATATTCCTCTCTTGAACATCATTAAGGGGTACGCCGTATCTACTCTGCGTCTACATGTATACTCTGCAAACCACCGTGAGGTACATGGCACAGGGTACGTCTCATTGTAACAGTTATTAACGTTTCTTCCTGTTCCATTTACGGAGCGCGGGAATAATGATTGTTTGAATGTGTTTATGCCTTCAGTAATTATTCTGATCTTTTCTTTACGATCCCTAAGTGAGCGATACGTAGGGGGTGGTGCTATATTCCTAGAGTCATCATTTAAAACCGGTTCTCGAAACTGTGTTAACTAACTTTCTCTGGATAGTGTACGTCTGTCTTCCGGTTCAGTTCCTTCAGTATCTCTGTGAGACTCTCCCACGGACTAAACAAACCTGTGACCATTCGTGCTTCTCTGTATACGGTCAATATCCCATGTTAGTCGTATCTGGTATGGGTCCCACAAAGTTGAGCAATTTTCTAGATCGGTGATTTGTAAGCAGTCTTCTTCATAGTTTGATTGCACTTCCCCAGGATCCTACCAATAAACCGAAGTTTGCCAACTGATTTGCCCATGACTAAACCTGTGTGACCATTCAAAAATGGTTCAAATGGCTCTGAGCACTATGAGACTTAACGTCTGAGATCATCAGTCCCCTAGAACTACTTAAACCTAACTAACCTAAGGACATCACACACATCCATACCCGAGGCGGGATTCGAACCTGCGACCGTAGCGGTCACGCGGTTCCAGACTGAAGCGCGTAGAAGCGCTCGGCCACTCCGGCCGGCTGTGATCATTCGATCTCATATCCTTACCACGGTTACACCCAAGTATTTGTATGAGTTGGCCGATTCCAACAGTGACTCATTGATATTATTGTTACAAGGTACAACGTTTTGTTTTCTTTTTATGATGTGAAACATTTTACATTTCTGAACATTTAAAGCAAGTTGCAATCCCTGCACTAGTATGAAATCTTATAATGATCTGACTGAATATTAACGTTTCTTCTTTCAGATAGTGCTTCAATACATATAACTGCATCATCTGCAAAAGCCTTATTTTACTATTAATATCGTCTGCAAAGTCATTACAGCATGAGCAGCAAGGGTCCCAACACACTTCCCTGCAGCACACGCGAAGTTACTTCTACGTCTGAAGATGATTCTCCATTCAAGATAACATGTTGCGCCGTCCCTACGGAAAGTCCTAATTACAAATTTCACTTGATTTCCCATATGATCTAACTTTTTACAATAGGCGTAGCAGTGGTATTGAGTCAAATGCTTTTCGGAAATCAAGAAATATAATACATAATTGCGTAGGCTTCCGCTTCCAGAGTCAGTTGACATAAAGGTTTTGTGATTATGGTACCGCAGCTTAATGGAAAAAGAAGGAAAAAGCTGTACGGGTGAGAACAAGCTTTTTCTCTTTTTTTACGTTATGGTACGGGAGGATGCTGAGAAAACTTTTATGTTAAGGTACGCCGTGATAAACTGGAATGTTCAGCACTGAGGAGGCCATTTTTTTTCTTTGTGCTACGGCTCTTTATACGCTATGGCTACGACCTGGAGGTCATACTGAATCTGTTCATTTTTCTTTTTGCAAATGATTGATCGTAATTCACCAAGAGCTTGACGCTGCTTTCTCCGGATCTTTTACTCTTCCAGTGTATTGACTAGGTGTAGAGCGTTGATGAAATCTTCTTCTTCATGCCATTGAGAAGTATGTGTCTTAAGCAACTTCTCATAAAAGTAAAGTCTACTAAAGAATATTCTTGCTTCATTAGAAGCAATTTGTTCGATCCTATTTTTAATGATCTTTGCCATTTTATCGATCCCTTCTTGACCACTTACAATATTTTCGTTTGTTGTTTGTGCCTCACTGCTCAATGAATTGACCTCTTTCATTTCTTAATCAGCAGACAGAG
The DNA here is from genome assembly GCF_023898315.1 of Schistocerca nitens. Taxonomy (NCBI): domain Eukaryota; kingdom Metazoa; phylum Arthropoda; class Insecta; order Orthoptera; family Acrididae; genus Schistocerca; species Schistocerca nitens. The sequence goes on along the minus strand of NC_064614.1, from coordinate 289,965,339 downwards.
CAAGATCCAACAATGTAAATGCGACAGATTCAGGAGGCAGTAACTGTAAATGAAGTCGATATTCGGTGATTTTGTAGTAGATCCGGGTGAGAACCATACTGTATGACACACACTGATAAGTAAAATACAAATATCACGTACATATTCGCTTCTTGTGGTAACAATTGAAAGTCTACAGTGTACACAAATATCATCAACCGAGAAATAGATTTTGGCATCCATCTTGCCTGATGGATAAGTCTTGGAGCATGTAAAACTGCTTCACACAAACTGCGTTGGTGATTGTAGTTAACTCTGGTAATTCAATATACCCTTTCTAAGTTGCAATTCTCTCGAACTATCGTGAACAAAAATCAGGTATGGGAGATACATTTGCTTGATCCAAGTGGTTGTTGACTTCTGCGTACAGAGAGCTAGTTCAAATTTTATTAATGATTCCTGAGAAAATCTTTTGAAATTCCTTAAAGATTGTTGTATATGAACCTGGGCTTCTACAACCTGTATATTTTTAACAAATACATTTGATAACGATTTCGGACATGTCATACCTGCAAGGTAAATACAAGAGGCCTTTTTCTAAATAGCTTTCAGTCAAAATACATGCACCATTAAAAGTTCGTATTTGATGCTGTTGTGTTAAAAAGTAATAATTTAACACAGGGTTGCTAACACAATCTAGCAAGACAGTCGCGACACTCCATCTCGTTTTTCTTACCCACAACGACAGCAGCGCTCCAAGCGGCCAGCAAGTGACACTTGTCAGTACAATATTGGACAAGTGCAAATACTAACGTTCCCAAGCGGCCAGCAAGTGACACTTGTCAGTACAATATTGGACAAGTGCAAATACTAACGTTAACACTGATGTGTAACATAGTTTTTACATTAGAGAGTGTATGTGGTGCCATAAAAATTGACAATAACTAAAAAATGACAGCACGTCATTATTTAGTGTCCTAAGGACCCTGGGAGATACGAAATAGTAGTTTACAGAACAGTTTATTTACGACTCCCTTGTAACGTATAGACATTTACAGAATAATGTTTTTTCCTTTAATAACAAAAAAGTGCCAGTAACCCCAGAGGACCCGACGGTTTTCGTACCTTACTCAACAAAGCGAAGTTTTGTTCGCTACACTTCCAGTCAAATCAGTGAATTTGGAACGTAGGAGACCATGTATAGAATGTAACACCTACACTTTTTAACATACCAAATAAGTCACCACAACTGCAGCTTAAGTGAAAACAGAGAGACATGTAGTAAATCGTCAAAAGCGATAAAACTGTTTCCCCTCACAGAAGAAACAAATTCTACAGTTGTTGCTATATCTGAGTCACAAACGGCAAGAATCTTCAACTTATTCATACACAAAAGTATTCGTGCATTAGAAAGTTGAGTGATGTTTAAGATTGGACGAATCACTGGATACCACAAAAAATTTTCTAAGGGTCAAGGAAAGTGCCTTTGACAATAATAGCACAGAACAACAAATATATACGTCTCTGACGCATCGAGTATGTGTTTATATTCTCTTTCTTTCAGTGGAATGAGCTGCAAATATAAACGTATTTGAAAGTATTTCTTCATGAATAAGTTGTAGCTTATGTCATTGAATCATTGTGATTCGGCTCTTTTTAAATGTATTTCAGTATAATTCATGTCTCTTGGTAATTTTCTAACGCAAAAAACGTAAAACATAAAAACTATTTCTTTACTTAAGTAGAAAAGACATTAATGCTGACATTATTATTCACTATTGAGTAATTTGTTATCATTTACATCTGGCTTACTATTGTTTCCGAGTCCATCTTACCAAATTCGTGATGTAAATTTAAATAAGAGTTACTTGCTTTCGAAGAAGCTCCAAGAACGTCGACTGATAACACTGTATGTGACTGTCTGCTTTGTCACCGCTTGGAGCGCTAGTGTCCCTCTAGCTACCAAACGGTAAGAACTTAATAGAGTGTCATGACTGTGGATACTAGACTGTGCTTATAACCCCCTTTACTGACTTTATTACACACTGCTCTTTTTCAGTTAAAGGTCTCAATGCAGGCAGTACAAGAAGTTGCGTAGAACCACTTTTTGAAGGAATCACACGTAGTCTTTCCACTGTTTGTTACTGGTTAACTTTGGCAGTAATTCACCATCCTTACGAACGGTAGCAGCCAGCAGTATCTCATCATTAAATTGATTCTTAATCAATAGCCTTTTCTCGTGGAGTTAAGGTATAAAATCTTCGATATGTTTAGCTAACCACATCTATTAAGATGTGAAGTCCTTCCCTGCCACTGATGCTACATGTGTCAAGGATAAAAGTAAGTTTGGGAGAAACGACTGCTTGGCATTCCCTTTTCTACATGTGGCGAGAGAATTTTTTGGGACAGTGTTATCAGTCGACGTTCTTGGAGCTTCTTCGAAAGCAAGTAACTCTTATTTAAATTTACATCACGAATTTGGTAAGGTGGACTCGGAAACAATAGTAAGCCAGATGTAAATGATAACAAATTACTCAATAGTGTTTGATATTGTCAGCATTAATGTCTTGTGATATAATTTCATAAATAAATTACTCACGGAAATGTTAAATTTTATAATGGCTTTGCCCTCTCCTCTTCCCAGCTGCACCTCGCTCAGATGCTCTTCTCTCTAAGTCTCGATTCCATACATGAACATTTGCCGGGCTTTCAACCGTTGATCCATGGAAAACTCTTTATCTTCTTCAGTAGTTAAGCACTAACCAGAATGTGTGATATATCAAATATGTCATTAAATTTTTTTAATAATTTTTTTTCTGTTCGCTTATGAACATCCGACGGTTTTATACTACATATCTATTGTTTATAGATAGATTTTACTTTTTGCTTGCAGTTTGTCAGCTCGGCTATCAGCATTTGTGTTTTTTCTAAATAAATCATCAGTTTCTGCAGAACTATTGTGGTACTTTGACGCACAGTGAATTCACACATCCGCTAATCGTAAAAGAAAACCTTTAATGTTTTTATGAAAGATGACAGTTTGATCCCAGTTCTTTCGTTGCTTTGTTACCCAACGAAATAAAATGCTCCCATAAAAGAAGACGAAGAGAAGACGAAGACGTTGTCTCTGCTACGACTGATACCTTCTGTCGAATGTATAATGGTAATACTTTTAAGAAATTTCCGTTATTTTACTGTTAACTGTTGATTTATTATTTACACAGTTATGATATTGCCTGCTTAGTCATCCTCAAGTGCTTGCTGAAACATTAAAATATGGCTGACGTGTCTGTTACATGTCATCATCGCAAAAGCAAATTGCTGGTCTTACATGTTTTTTCGACGACGACATGTCACAGACACGTCAGACATTTTAATATTTGAACATGCACTTCAGAATGACTTTAACGCCGAAATCATGACTGTGGAAAATAAATGACCACTTAATAGTCAAATGGCAGAAATCCTATTAAAAAGTTTTATAGGACTCTAGTACAACACGAAGGAAAGAGCATTACTTTGGTGATCCAGGTTCGGTCGTAATAGGGAATGTCTCGGATCGCTTTGCCAGCTTTCTGTCTTTTTATCACTGACAGGGTAGCATCACCACCTGAATGCGATCTGTGACATGAGACAGTATTCATTTATGAAGCCTGAGTTAAACATACCGTGTACATTGTACTATGAACGAACTTGTCATGTAGAGCTTGGTAGTTTCACGTTTATGGATTTTCCAATTTTGATGGCCCAGGGCCACCTTTACCCCATATCTCACTGAGTCCAAACATCACATTGCTCATTTTTACGTGAAATGGAAGCAAATCGGAGTGGAAGGGGGGAGAGCAGATCAAGAAAGATTACAAATTTTAAAAAGTGCCACATAACAGCCACGTTGGACAACTTCCTAACATTCTGAACAATCAAAGGCAGATAATTACCTTCAGATGCCAGTAGCAAGTATGTAACAATTACTTATACTTAAGCTCGAAACTAACACCTGATCTACAAGACTACTTCAATTTCCTACTAAGGTAAACAGTACGCTTTCCGGAAGAACGTACTATGAAACTTCAAAAGATAACTTACACACGTCTTCCCACACGAAGAACCTTCATTACACAACGAAAGTAGCGCTTTATCAAAATAGAGTACATGTCCTGGTTTCCCTACGGACACAGTTCTGCTTCGGTACGGATAACCTATGGACCACAGTGTGGAACGCAACTGACATGGTAACTGGAAGAATGCTCCAAATATCATGTACGAGGGCTCAGTGCACTTCTCGTAGGCGAAATACCTAACTTTCACATCGGTTCACAGAGAATGTTGTTTGGTACACAGAGGGGTTCAGAAAAATGTAGACACTCTTTGATAGTTAATATCTTTGGAACAAAACGACATATCGTTGCAATTTTGCGCGGTAGCGTAGTCCATCGTTTTCTCAACAGATCTTGAAGCACGTTTTCCAGAAGATAACAACGCAGCATTGAATGAAGTAAGACTATCGTTTGAGCAACGCAAGGCATTATTCAAGTGGGGCTGGATGTTCGAAAACATGACGGAGGTATTACAGCAATGGCGTAAAGGTTCGAAACTCAGCCATCAACACGTACAACAATTTATAGTGCTTGGGATAAATTTAAAGCGGTATTATTCAGGATGCGCATAAGGAAAGGTCTGGCCAGACATCAAGTCCAGCTTCCAGCGCTGCTGTGTTGCAACATTTTAATGGTCGCCTTCAAAATCTGTGAAGCAGGATGCACGTGAAGCAGGGGTAAGTGGATCAAGCGTCCGACAAATTCCGAAGGCTGAAAAATGGGGAGTTACACGTTCCAAAATCGCTCCACGATATGAACGAGGACGATCCGGATCGAAGTATGGAGTATTGCAAGTGGTTTGAAGGCCTGCTTTGCGAGGATAAACGGTTTGCAGGGATGGTTAGCTGGTCGGACGTGGCGCAGTTCAAACTGAACGGTACTGTAAACCGCAACAACTACGTGTATTGGGCTTCTGAAAATTCTCACATTCACGTGGACAAACATGTGATTCTAGAGAGTGTTAATGTTTGATGTAGTCAGTCGTGGTTTCGAACAGTCCATTATTCTTCGAAGATCCGCAACTGGTGACATGTATCTTAATATGCTGCCATTCGAGAGATATTTAGAAATTAAAGACTTTATCAACAACAATATGGCGTTCTGCCTCACTACCATGGAGATGTGAGACGATCGATGGGTCGAAGAGAAGCTGTTGAGGACCCACCACGATCTTCAAACCTTACACCTCTTGACTTCCACGTAAGGGATGCCTCGAAAAATGAAGTTTATCAACAGAAGCCAACTACACTGAATGAACTACGAGAAACCATCGAGGCTACCTGTGCAGTTGTCACACCGGAAACACCGACAGCTGTATTATTTCTACCAACAGCAGCATCGACGTTGTTTGGCTGCTAATGGTGATCGCTTTGAACACGTAAAGCAACGTCCTCCCCCCCCCCCCCCGACCTCCCCCGTGGAATAATTGTAACGGTATGTCTTTTTGTTCCCTTAATACAATGAAAGAGTGGCTACATTTTTCTGGACCCCTCTGTGTGGATTAAATGCAATGTCGCGTCAAGCCGTATTGAAGTGCTAACAACAATCTGACCAAGGCCGCACAGACGTGGGTGCCGCTGATCGCGAAGGGAATAAACCACAGACGACAACGTCAAGTCATTTCTTTGCAGCAATCACGGATTTTCCGACGATGAGGACTTTAAAAGCACATTTGCAGTAACGGCGTAGATATATAGCAAAAACGTAGATATAAGTTCAGAATGTAAGTACAGAATTATGTAAGATATTAATTAGTATAAAATTAGAATAATGATGCAGTTCAGTTGTCTTGCCGACAAGACGGCACCTTTTTTCTTCTGGAACCCGTCCTCACCGGACGCATTTCTGCCATCGCTGCAGATAATTGTTTGGCACACTGCCATCATTCTAGGAAACGCAATCTCACTATGCGTACTCATAATTTCCCATACCAACAGAATTACTGTAAGTGTCTATATGGTTAACTTAACACAATATTTTGTGAATACAGTCCCAATATTTAGCCTAATCTTGTGTTTCATTTATGTTACAAGGTACTGTTCCAATGAAACAACGTCTAGGCAAAGCTAAAGGTTCCGCGTTACAAATTACACTCCTGGAAATTGAAATAAGAACACCGTGAATTCATTGTCCCAGGAAGGGGAAACTTTATTGACACATTCCTGGGGTCAGATACATCACATGATCACACTGACAGAACCACAGTCACATAGACACAGGCAACAGAGCATGCACAATGTCGGCACTAGTACAGTGTATATCCACCTTTCGCAGCAATGCAGGCTGCTATTCTCCCATGGAGACGATCGTAGGGATGCTGGATGTAGTCCTGTGGAACGCCTTGCCATGCCATTTCCACCTGGCGCCTCAGTTGGACCAGCGTTCGTGCTGGACGTGCAGACCGCGTGAGACGACGCTTCATCCAGTCCCAAACATGCTCAATGGGGGACAGATCCGGAGATCTTGCTGGCCAGGGTAGTTGACTTACACCTTCTAGAGCACGTTGGGTGGCACGGGATACATGCGGACGTGCATTGTCCTGTTGGAACAGCAAGTTCCCTTGCCGGTCTAGGAATGGTAGAACGATGGGTTCGATGACGGTTTGGATGTACCGTGCACTATTCAGTGTCCCCTCGACGATCACCAGTGGTATACGGCCAGTGTAGGAGATCGCTCCCCACACCATGATGCCGGGTGTTGGCCCTGTGTGCCTCGATCGTATGCAGTCCTGATTGTGGCGCTCACCTGCACGGCGCCAAACACGCATACGACCATCATTGGCACCAAGGCAGAAGCGACTCTCATCGCTGAAGACGACACGTCTCCATTCGTCCCTCCATTCACGCCTGTCGCGACACCACTGGAGGCGGGCTGCACGATGTAGGGGCGTGAGCGGAAGACGGCCTAACGGTGTGCGGGACCGTAGCCCAGCTTCATGGAGACGGTTGCGAATGGTCCTCGCCGATACCCCAGGAGCAACAGTGTCCCTAAATTGCTGGGAAGTGGCGGTGCGGTCCCCTACGGCACTGCGTACGATCCTACGGTCTTGGCGTGCATCCGTGCGTCGCTGCGGTCCGGTCCCAGGTCGACGGGCACGTGCACCTTCCGCCGACCACTGGCGACAACATCGATGTACTGTGGAGACCTCACGCCCCACGTGTTGAGCAATTCGGCGGTACGTCCACCTGGCCTCCCGCATGCCCACTATACGCCCTCGCTCAAAGTCCGTCAACTGCACATACGGTTCACGTCCACACTGTCGCGGCATGCTACCAGTGTTAAAGACTGCGATGGAGCTCCGTATGCCACGGCAAACTGGCTGACACTGACGGCGGCGGTGCACAAATGCTGCGCAGCCAGCGCCATTCGACGGCCAACACCGCGGTTCCTGGTGTGTCCGCTGTGCCGTGCGTGTAATCATTGCTTGTACAGCCCTCTCGCAGTGTCCGGAGCAAGTATGGTGGGTCTGACACACCGGTGTCAATGTGTTCTTTTTTCCATTTCCAGGAGTGTATATCAAAGGTCCAGTACGAAACGAAGCTTAGGATTTATTCAAACTATGAAGTCCGATATTTTCAGAAAAATCACGGTCAATTTTCAATGAACGGACCTTACGCAAAAGCCATTGTCAAACACACACAGTTGTTATAAACTGATGACATACTGTTACCATTAATTTTTATTTGTTTTTTCTTCGATATACTAAAAACGGGCAGGAAAAGCCACGATAAAACAAAGGAAGTTCACACACCTGTTCTCAATTCGCTCCGTGGCCAAACAGCAGAGTTCCATTGTAGTGGAACTAAACCATTGGTAGAACATTCTGACCGTTATTTAGCGAGAACTGGTGGCTATGTTGCAAAATAGTGTCATTTGTTGCATCCCACCTACTCGTCAAATATCGGGTGCCTAGGACATCCGCTTCTCGGATCCCTAGAAAACAATTCAAGCAAGTCGTATTAATGAATTTTATTACAGAAAGTAAATGACAATACTTAACTTCGAGAAATACAGATGCGTCGCAAGCAAAGGGCGACATGCAAATAAGAAATAGTATAGACAATGCTACATAATAGAAGCGAAATGACTAGTCTTGATGCTAATCTTGAACTCGGTGCTGTAGAACTCGTAGAACTGGGCCGTGGCCAGGCGGCGTGGCGCTTATGTCCTCTTTGTGCAGCGTGTGCTGCAGTCGGTTTGTCGTGCTGGAGAGGGGTCGGTCAGCATGCAATTGTCTCACACTGTCTCACAGCCCTCTCTGCTCTAACGTTGCCGCCTGGCGTGTCAGCGCTTGACTTTACGCCGAAACATTCCTCCCCCCAAAAGCGACGGACCGTCGTCGTATAAGGGACTCGACAAAGGGAGGGGACGAAGCATCGTGGACGCTGCACTGGACCGGGGGCTGTGGCTTCAGTGGACCAGGCTTCCGGTCGTACCTCGCAATCCTGCCTTCGCTCAGGCGGAAACATCCAGAGGGGTACGCGTCCACCTCCTGAGACCCGCAACCAGATGTAGAAGGCGTCATCTGCTGCGGCGTGAGCGGCTCCAGCACCATCGGTAGGACGAGCGGCAGTGGTTGTACTGTCCTTGGGATCCATGAATCTGGGGGAAGAGACACAGACGGATCACCGTGCACATGACCGTGGCGAATTTGACTGTGGTGTCGGCGCTGCAATCCGTATGGGCCTGAAACGAGATACATGCATCCGCGAAGGCGACAAAGGATTTCGCCTCGCGCCCACCGTCTGCTGCCGACAAAAATCCCTGTAAAACACAATATCATGCGGCGCCGAGCGATACTTGCGGCCTTCCTTCGGCGCCAGATGCTGATGGGGGTGGAACAGGTGGATCAGCATCCAATGGCGGCAGCAGTGAAGCAGTTCCGCCGGCGATGGTCTATCTCGTGGATGCGAACGATAGGAGGCGAGAAACAGTTGCAATGCTTGATCCCTGGTGCGTGCGGTGCGAAGTTTGGCCATCTGCTGCTTGAATGTTCTGAGAAAACGTTGCGCTTCGCCGTTTGATTGTGGATGGAACAGTGCGCTAGTTAGATGCTGTATGCCATTGCGTTCATTTGACGTGAACTGAGGGCTGTTGTCCGACACTATGAATTCAGGCAAACCTTCGAGGAAAAAAATAGAGAACAACGCGTGAACTGTGCTCCGTGAGGTTGTCGAGTTCATTGGCACATTTGCTATAAGAGTCTACCACAATCAACAAACGAGCGTTTCCAAAAGGTCCTGCAAAGACTATGTTCACACGTTGCCATGGTGATTGCGACTAAGGCCAAGCACAGTATTTTTGTTTTAGGACGGACTGTTTTTTCGCACATGCGTGACACTGTAACGACATATGTTCTATATCTGGGTGTCTATACCCTGCAAAGGACAATGTCGACGCGCTAACTCTTTCGTACGAACAATTTCCCAGTGTCCTTGGTGAAGTAAGTGCAACACTTCTTTTTGCAAAGCTTTGGGGATCAACACAGGTTGTTAACTTTCCCCTCACTTATCGACCTTAATGACAGTGAAAAATTAAACGGCGTGTACCTAATGGAAATTTGGGACAAAGCAATCGTCACCGATGTTAATCTGTCGGTAAAGAGGGAGGAAAAGGTTACATCTAAACGAAAGGAAAAATGCAAATGAAATTGGTGGAAATTAATTTTGAGAAAAGGGTACAATTAATAAAGAAAGTAAATGTGCGGTCGTCACGTTAACAATTAATTGGCGTTAATTAGATATCTGAGATTTGGCGGAAATTGCGGTCGCCAGTCCTATGGAAAACTACTATAATAACTGAAAAAGAAAGGTTATTGCACATATAATTAGCACTAAAAGCGTGGCAATTGAAGGTTGACACATGTTGTGTGAAAACTGAAAGTTTGTCAGAAGTAATAAATTTCGCTACACTCTGACTTAATTTAGCAAAAGAATTAATAAAACCGGAAAATTGAAAGTTAATTTAGTGACTGAAATTAATAGTGAGCTTTGTTTCTGAAGCACTACGAAATTCAGTAAAATAAAGTTAGTCTTGGGCTACCTCGACAATCATTTCAAAAGCTACTTCAATCTACGCAATTTAGAAATAAGAGATTTAACTTTGAACTTGAATTAAATGATTCTGAACAATTAACAATAGTAACATTTAGTACGTACCAAGCCGAGCTGCAGTCACAGGTAAGCTAAAATATGGTAACAAAACTCGGACTCTAAATTCGTGCTTGTGTAATATAAATATTGTAGCCAGCTATGAATACTTCAACTGAACTTTGAAATTAAAGCAGTGAAAGGGAATGATATTACTTTAATGCTGGCGTTTGAATTTCAACGACACTCGGGTTGATTCCGGAAAAGGAAGGGACCCTGCTCGGTAATGCAATTGGGACAATGAGCAACAAAGGTTCATGCTACGTTGCTGTAATTTTGAAACAGTTTGAAAAGCTGAGGTCTGCCACACAGTTCTAAAACTTTACGTGCTTCCAGTCTTCCTTGTTGGTTGATTGAAGGTTTGAAGTCGTCGTTCGAGGAGGTAGCGACAGTCACTCATTGTCGGCCGTCGCTGTTGCAGAAGCTGGATGTTGGCGCGCCTTCTTCTCGATACGGTCACCAGACGAAACGGGCTCTTGATGTGCGCCAGCTAATGCTTCCCGTCCGCGACACCGTGTCAGAAACTATCATAGCAAGTCGAGCGCAATTACATGCTGCCAAACCCTGAAAGCGTGGCAACTCTCGGGAGCGTCACTCAACACACCAACTCTACCGCCCTACTCCAGCCAGACCCTCTCTGCCCGCGCTCCACGCGGCAGAGTTAACACTACCAAAAATCCTAAACACTTTGGTTCTCCACACGACCTATCGATGTATTCGTTCGATAGCATAGTTTTCGCTAGGCAAGACCCAGCGTAAAAATACAAATAATATTTACAAAACAAACCAATTATACATCGACATAAATGCATAAATATATATGTACAAATAGTAAAACAATTTCAATATATAAAGACACAGAAATGTCATATCTTGAGGTAACAAAACAAGGAAAAAATTATAGAACAATAGATGAAAATAGAAGGATATGCATTTCCGGCGTTACAAGGTGATAGTCCACTGTCATTTTGAGCAAGAAAAACACCTTGCTGTAGAGCGAGGCTATGCCGTCTTGCGAAGTACCGGCGCACCACAGAGGTCTTTATGCTATGCAAATAGCAAGGCCAAGATACGCAAATGTGTTTTAGCAAAATGTTAAAAACGGAATCAGCTTCTGAGGCCTGTGCAATTTTCCTGTAGTTTAGAGGAAAGGATTGAAGCAATTCAGAATCGTGAGCATCGATGTGACAACAACATGCCGCAAAAAAAAAAAAAAAATGGTTCAAATGGCTCTGAGCACTATGGGACTCAACTGCTGAGGTCATTCGTCCCCTAGAACTTAGAACTAGTTAAACCTAACTAACCTAAGGACATCACAAACATCCATGCCCGAGGCAGGATTCGAACCTGCGACCGTAGTGGTCTTGCGGTTCCAGACTGCAGCGCCTTTAACCGTACGGCCACTTCGGCCGGCCATGCCGCAAAAGCGTCAAAGTTCGTATCAGGGCCAATCGGAAGACGTGAAAGTGCGTCCGTATTACCATGTTGTGCTATCGGACGATACACTATCTCGTACTGGTATTGAGAGAACAACAAAGCCCATCTTTGCAATTTTTGGGCAGTTCGTACACGAACTGGCTTCGTCGGATGAAACAAGGACTGCAATGGCTTGTGATCCGTTACTAAGTAGAATTTTCTGCCAAACAAATAGTGGTGGAATTTGGTGACATCATACTCTCTATTTGTGAATAGTTACCCTGAGCTTTGGACAACACGTTTGATGCGAAAGCAATAGGCCTGTCTTTATCACCAGTCCTGTGCAAAAGCACTGCACCGATTCCGTAAGAGGAAGCGTCAGCTTGCAACACAACTGATTTCTCAGGATGAAAGGGAACCAAACATCGATCAGCGAGCAATGCATCTTTAAGTTTTTAAAAAAAGCTTCTTGGCACTCATCTGTCCTAACAAAGGGGACATTCTTGGGACGCAATCGATGCAATGGAGCCGCGATTTATACAGCATTCGGTATGATCCGAATATAATAATTCATTTTCCCTAATACTGATTGCTATTCTGTGACATTGCGAGGAACTGGCAGGTCACGTATGGCTAACAAATGTGACTGAAGAGGATGTACACCTTGACTGTTTATGATATGACCCAGGTACAGGTCATCAGTCCCCTAGACTTAGAACTACTTAAATCTAAGTAACCTAAGGACATCATACTCATCCATGTCCGAGGCAGAGTTAGAACCTGCGACCGTAGCTGCAGCGCGGTTCCGGTTTGAAGTGCCTAGAACCGCTCGGCCACAGCGGCCGGCACCAAATTTGCACTGTGTTCTTCAGGTGCTACGACAATATCGTCCAAATAGTTTGAACAGTTCGTACTTGAGCAGTCAGGTGTTCCAAATACCGTTGGAAAATGGCGGGTGCAGAAGCACTGCCAGTAGGTAAACGCAAATATTTAAACAATCCCAAATGAGTATTCACAACACACACAGCTGTCTTTAGCATTGAATGCCGACACTGACAACACATTGTCCTGAATTTTAAAGCCAAACGAATCAAGCGAATCAAGGCCAAAATGGTTCTCACAATCACTTGATTGCAGCACAGTGAAAGTCACAGTTCGTGTATGTGAGTGATACAAGGCAGGCAAAGTACATCTTCCAAGAATGGGAATGTCTTGTCCATTACAAACCGTCAGGTGCTTGCTACTTTTAGACAGGCGTGGCGGGCCTAACAGGTCGTATGTGTTATGATTCAGCAATGTAACAGAGACACTCGAGTCCAACTGACACTTCAGACGTTTTCCACTAATATGTAAGTGAACAAAAAGTTCGTTGGCCTAGCGTTGCACTGAAGAAACTGTTTGCTTGCTAGTTTTGATGACGCCTGTAGCAGGCTGTGAATACACAGCACAGATTACATGGGCCTTATGACTAGATTTTTGTGAGTGGGGAGAATTCGTACGTTGGCTCTGTTGAAAGCACATGCATTGTCGTCACCCTTTCTTGCACCACAAGGTAACACTCTGCTCGTCTAGACGGGCAGTCCTGCCGTTTGTGCTGTGGGGAACACCAAGGGCATAACTTAATTCTGTTCGCCTGTTTAGAGAGCTGCCTACGCAGTCTTGAGAACTGTTTACGCAGTGTGGCATATGTAAGCTGGCACTGCCCGTTGGGCCGGTTGCTTGCAAGGGGCGAATCGACCAGACAAATTTGTGGCTGCTCAAATTTACCGGCCGACACGGCACCTGAAACGTACTGATCTAGTATTTGCACTACATGCTGAAATGATGGATCGGACTGTTTCAAAATTTGTTCGCTAAGTTAAATACCAGCTACATTGTACACGATCGCATCACGTAACATAACATCTGAACATAAAGCACCACAAGCACATCTGAATTTGCATTTCCTCGTCATACCCTGCAAATCTGTTACCAACTCGTGATAAGTTTTTTCTGACCGTTTCCTGCAATTGAAGAACTGATACCTAGCTCCTACCACATTCACTTGCTGGTCATAATAGCGAATCTACAACCTGGTCATAGGAAAGTTCACTCCAAGTTGCTTTAGGGAACAACTTCTGTATGTGGTGGAACACTACACGTCCTATCATGGACAAAAAATAATGGTGTTTCACAGTACCTGCTTTGTTGTGAGCAATTACATGAGCTTTAAACTGTTGCAACCACTCGAGTCACTCCTCGTCCTTCTCATTAAACTGTCGAAAAGGCGGTATGGCATTCAGAGCTATGGATGGTGCTTGTTGTTCTGTTGGACGTGCAGTGTTGGCCAGCAGCTGCTGCACAGTGTTTAGCAACGTAGATAATTGCCGGATCTGAAACGGAAACATCTGCATTAGCTGCTTTGCATCTATCGCTTGCAGCTGAGCACCTGAGCAGGGGATGAGATAGGTGGGTTGCTCATATTGGGAGAGACAAATTCAATAAACAGACAAGGCCAGGAATAAAAATTACAAAAGCAAAGAAAATGACCGCAACGCCCACCTAAAAACACTGATTAGCAAAAATACTCTAGAGATACTGTTTAAGTAAGTAAACATACACCTGCAAAGAAAAGACAAAATAGAATTAAGGGGCCAGCAAAACACAATAACCCACGACAAACAAACCAGAGACTCAATGGTTTCTGTCGGCTCCCGATTCTTTGCACATCCCGCCGCCAGTGTTGTATCCCACCTACTCATCAAACATGGGGCGCCTAGGAAACCTGCTTCTCGAATCGCTAGACAACAATTCAAGCAAGTCGTATTAATGAATTTTAATCAGTTAATGAATTTTTGGTCATCATTCATCTGACTGGTTTGACGCGTCCTGCCACGAATTCCACTTCTGTGCTAACCTCTTCATCTCAGAGTAGCACTTGCAACATACATTCTCAATTATTTGCTGGATGTATTCCAATCCCTGCCTTCCTCTACAGTTTTTGCCCTCTACAGCTCCATGTAGTACTGTGGAAGTCATTCCTTCAAGTCTTAACAGATGTCCTATCATCCTGTCCCATCTCCTTGTCAATATTTTCCACATATTCCTTTCCTCTCCGATTCTGCGTAAAACCTCCTGATTCCTTATCAGTCCACCTAATTTCCAACGTTCTTCTGTAGCACCACGTCTCAAATGCTTCGAGTCTCTTCTTTCCGGTTTTCCCACAGTCCACGTTTCACTACCATACAATGATGCACTCCAAACGTACGTTCTCAGAAATTTCTTCCTCAAACTAAGGCCGATATTTGATATTAGTAGGTTTCTCTTGGTCAGGAATACCTTTTTTCCCATTGCTAGTCTGCTTTTGATGTCCTCCTTGCTCCGTCCTTCATTGGTTATTTTATTCCTTAACTTCATCTACTTCGTGCCCATCAATCCTGTGTTAAGTTTCTCGTTGTTCGATTGCAATGTCATCAGCGAATAGTGTCATTGAAATCCTTTCACAATGAATTTTAATTCCACCCCTGAAGCTTTATTTTATTTCCATCATTGCTTCCTCGATGTACATATTGATTAGTAGGGGCGAAAGGCTACATCCTTGTCTTACACCCTTTTCAATACGAGCACTTCGTTCTAGGTCGTCCACTCTTATTGTTCCCTCTTGGCTGTTGTACATATTGTACATGATCCGTGTCTCCCTGTAGCTTACCCATTCTTTCTTCAGAATTTCGAACATCTTGCACCATTTTATACTGTCGAAATCTCTTTGCAGGTCGACAAATCCTATAAACGAGTCTTGATTTTCTCTAGTCTTGCTTCCATTATTAACCGCAATGCCAGAATTGTCTCTCTCGTGCCTTTACCTTCCCTAAAGCCAAACTGATCGTCATAGTGCATTCTCAATTTTCTTTTCCATTCTTCTGCATATTATTCCTGTAAGCAACTTGGAATGGGAGTCTATTCCGTAATCTTTTGCCACTGGAGAGATCATCATGACACTTCCTCAGAAACAGTCAGTCCACATGTACTGTGGTTGCATGTTACATGTCTTTAATGCAGTGGTTTTCATTGCCTTCTGCATCCTCATGCCGTTGATCATTGCTGATTCTTCCGCCTTTAGGGGCAGTTTCCCACCCCAAGGACAAGAGAGTGTCCAGAACCTCTGTCCGTTCCTCCGCAGTCTTTGGCAAGACCGTTAGCTGAATGAGGGTGACTTCTTATGGCGGAAGTCTTCGGCCGCCAATGCTAATTATTAATCAAAATTTAATTAACGCGTGATTCTAATCCGGGACCAAAGACGTTTTGATTATGAATCAAAGACTACCCCTATCACAGAAAATAAATGGAAATACTTAACTTCGAGAAATACAGATGTAAATAAGAAATCTCTTCAGTATAGACAATGCAACAAACGGCTCTGATTTTTTTCTTTATTCTGATTTCATTCCCCTGCCCCACATGGCACAATCCGCCGCTCTTCATCCGAGTGACATGACAACTAAAATAAGAAGAAAATGTTACATACATAAGGCGATAAAAAGGGGAACATAAAACAGAGTAAAGGGAAAAAATGGAGGTAAAATTAGACTGACATGGAGACGTTCTTGGCGGACAGTTAAAAAAGTCACCAGAAAGTTAAGAAACACAGTTGGCGATTCTTAAAAGACAGAGAAGACACTGAATGGACATGCACAGGTTAAAAGTTGGCCACAGTATTAAAAACACTCCAGAAAAACGCACTTAAAACCCACTTGTTGCACACACTACGAGGAATAAAACTGCCAGGTGGGACCTGCCAAGGGAAAGGTCAGAGAGGATGGAAAAGGAGGGGAGAGCAAGGGGCAGCAGGGGAAGCGGCAGGATGAAGAGAGTACGGGCGTCAGCGGGTACACGAAGAGGCAGGAGGCACATGGGGCGGGCGATGAAGAAGGAAGACAGGGAAGGAGGGAGTGCAGAGACACTGAAAGGGGGCACAAGAGAGGGAGGGGGAAAGAGGGGGAAGCCGCTCCGGAGGAGGGAGGGGGAGGAGAGGGAGCCCTGAGGAGGAGGCAGGAAGATGGGGTTAGAATTGGTAGGAAGGGTAGATGTCAGGGCGGAGCTCATCATCCGGGAGAGGTAGACGGTGGAAGTTGCGTTGGGAAAGGAGATGGAGGGTGTGGAGATGGAGAGAGGGTGGTACACAACGGTAAAGGCGCGGCAACTGGTTGGGGGTGGAGAGCAAGGGAGACACCTGGGGGTGAGGGGCATCAAGGCGGCGGACCATATATAGTATGCGAATGTGTTCAAGGAAAACGAGAAGGCGGGGGAAGGGGATGAGGTCATAGAGGATGTGCGTGGGGGACGGAAGGCAGATGTGCAAGGCGAGGCGGAGCGCAAGGCGTTCGAGGATTTGTAGGGCTTTATAGAACCGGGGAGGGGCGGAGATCCAAGCTATGCTGGCATAACAGAGGATGGGGCAGATCAAGGATTTGTAGGTGTGGAGGATGGTGGAAGGATGCAGACCCCACGTCTGGCCAGACAGGTGTGCATGTTGTGAACTTTGTTTTGGATGGTAAGGAGATGGGGAGTCCAGGTGAGGTGGCGGTCGATTGTGAGGCCAAGGTATTTAAGGTAGAAATCATAGAGGCAGAAGGAGTGGGTGGTGCGGCCTATGATGATCGCCTGGGTCAACGGCTCTGAGCACTGTGGGACTTACTATCTGAGGTCATCAGTCCCCTAGAACTTAGAACTACATAAACCTGACTAACCTATGGATATCTCACACATCCATTCCCGAGGAGGATTCGAACCTGCGACCATAGCGGTCGCGCGGTCACAGACTGAAGCGCCCAGAACCGCTCTGCCACACCAGCTGGTGACAATGCAACATATTAGAAGCGAAATGACTAGTCTTGACGCTATTCTTGACCTCGTAGAACTGGGCCACAGCCAGGCGGCTTGGCGATAATGTCCTCTTCTTGCAGAGGTCGCTGCCATCGCGTTGTCGTCCTGAAGAGGGGTCGCTCAGTGTGCAATTAGATGGCGCCTGTGCTCCAACATTCCCGCCTGGTGAGCCAGCACTTGACTTTAAGATGAAATATCAGTTACCTGTGTCAGTTTGATGTGTAATGGAGCTTTCCATAATAGTTACTTTCCTTGCGTCGAGTTCCCTCGCCGTTAGTGGGTTTACCTTGTAAGTAGGCTGTTTAGGTTTTTATGTTGGTAACGCCACGTAGCTCTCTATATGAAAATCACTGACTGTGCTGTGTGAGGGCTGTAGTTGGTTTACATTGTTGAATAGTTGCTATTGTAGTGTTGGGCAGTTGGCTGTTAACAGCGCGTAGCGTTGCGCAGTTGGTGGTGAGCTGCCAGCATTGGTGGATGTGGGGAGAAAGATGGCGGAGTTTTGAGAGCGGATGATCTGGACGTGTGTCCATCAGAGACGGTAAATTTGTAAGACTGGATGTCATGAAGTGATATATACTATGACTTTTGAACACTATTAAGGTAAATACATTGATTGTTCTCTGTCAAAATGTTTCATTTGCTAACTATGCCTATCAATAGTCAGTGCCTTCAGTAGTTAGAATCTTTTATTTAGCTGGCGGTATTGGCACTCGCTGTACTGCAGTAGTTCGAGTAATGAAGATTTTTGTGAGGTAAGTGACTCATGAGAGGTATAGGTTATTGTTAGTCAGGGCCATTCTTTTGTAGGGATTATTAAAAGTCAGATTGCGTTGCGCTAAAAATATTGTGTATCAGTTTAAGCAGTCATTTATAATTTTTCTAAGGGGACGTTACATATGATGGCCCACCAATAACATTATTTCTACAAGGACTGTAGTGGGTCTGCACCTCTGGTGGCCCTCCAATACCATAATCTCTACCACGACTACAATGGGTCTGCTCTGTGATGACCTACCTACCAATATTCTTCAAAACTTGGATGGACTCTGCGGCGGGTTTGCTCTGTTGTGGCCCATTACCTGTCTGCATGTCAAGAGTCTGCACTGTCTTTCCGTTGGAAGGACAACACAACTTCTTTGAGCCTGCATGGAAATCCACTACTTCTGTGTGCATTTTCTTATACTACTCAGACTTTGAGAAAAACACTGCAATTTTACTGTGATGAATGATCAGGACTGTCTTTATGGATTGTGAGAAAGTCTTTGCTTTTGACCAAAATTGTGTCAATAAGTGTGTGCATTTGATATCTTTGTTATTATAATTAAGAAAATTTTTAAGAAATATGTATTGGCCCGTGCCCATAACAATTTGCAAAATTTTTTGTGGGGGGCATGGTTTTTTATATTGGTAACGCCACGTAGCGCTCGGTATGAAAATCACTGGCTGTGCTGTGTGCAGTCAGTGGCTGGTTTGCATTGTTGTTGGCGCTCGCTGTATTGCAGTAGTTTGAGTAACGAAGATTTTTGTGAGGTAAGTGGTTCATGAAAGGTATAGGTTATTGTTAGTCAGGGCCATTCTTTTGTAGGGATTTTTGAAAGTCAGATTACGTTGCGCTAAAAATATTGTGTGTCAGTTTAAGCACAGTCATTCATAAATTTTTCTAAGGGGACATTTCAACTTGAAGTGTAAGTCAATAATTTGACCACCAAGAGTCGATACAAGTACGAATGGTGCTCTGAGAGAATCTTTAGATAGCGGATCACGCGAAATGAATGGAATAAAGAATCTGAAACCCTGCTATGCTGTGATTCTGAGTTGGAGAGCAGGTAGTCTTATTAATTTAAATGTCCAGAGAAACTACGTCGTGTTTCAGTAAACATGGATGTTTCTTGCTTGCGTGATCTCCTTCCACTGTCTAGGCTTCATAGAAATTCTATTTCATGAAGTGATGAAGGTAAACAGGCAAACTTTTTCCTATACATGAAGATAGTAACCGTTCTCTAAAGAACAGATACCACTGATGACTGTTCAGCCTCTGCAGAATAAATGATAACTAATTGAAAACCTCAGCTGCCGACAGGTGTTGTTGATATACCTCGATGGGGACGGCTGAAAATTTGTGCCCCTACCGGGACTGGAACCTGGGATATCCTGCTTACAGAGCAGACGCTCTATCCATCTGAACATTTCGTATGGAGATTGTGGACAATTGGGAATGTGGGTCTCACAGGAGGCGTGTAAGTGATACGTCCCTGCAGCCACGCTGTTCATGTGTCTCCTCAGTGGCTCAGGTGGATGGAGCGTGTGCCATGTAAGCAGGATATCCCGCGTTCGAGTCCCGGTAGGTGGTTTCAGCTGTCCCCATTGAGGTATATGAATAACACCCGTCGGCAGCTGAGGGTTTCAATTAATTATCAAAATTTTAGCTGACTACTGGAAAATTTTTAACGTTGTCTTAGAAATAATATGGCTGCTCCAAATATCTCTAGTCACAATGAATGAAATCGTCATTGAAGCTCTTCTCCAATGAAATTGCAGTCTACAGTTTTATGAGAACTGTAATTGACGAGAGTGGTTCATTACGTGATTAATCAACTGTTTGGACATGCAGAGTGAAAACAGGAAGATAATTGCATCCATCAGTGCAGTATGCTCATGAACCTGTGAAATGCAAATCGTTACATCTGTATCGCAGAAAGCTCCATCTGATACGTCATCCACATCGCAGTGCAACGGCGGATAGAGGTTCTCGACCATCTGTGGACACTAAGCTCTTATTTTGTGCTGATCTCTGCTTGCTGTTAAAACAAATAAGTTTTTAAACTTTTCGTTACACACCCTCAGAAAATAGTCTTTTGTCACTATGAGTGCTTCATTTCATTACAAGAAATTACCTTCAGTAGTCTAAAAACAACAATAATTATTATGATCTCCGGATTTTTTTTTCAAACAACTCAGATCTGCTCTCTTCGTAGTGGTATTCTTCAGTGATATAGAACCATAATTATAAAAGTGGAGCATTCTCTCAGAACTTCAAAAACCACAAAAAAATTTAATGTTGCGCTCTAAGATCTGGTGTCAATTCCCTCATAAGAGTTAAGGAAATAACGATATTTTAATTTTAAAAAGTGAAGCGGGATATATTTCAGTCGTTGAAGTAATTGAAGTAGATTTTATTATTGTCCAATAACAAAAAACGTAAATGTACTTATTATTTTTAAGGAAAATGTAAAGGATAAAATTACTGAAGATGGAATTGGAAAAGCCATTATTAGTTTCTGATGTGTGTGAATTCATATGATCATAATCAGATAGTAAATTGCTAGTATGGTCCTAACTATTTCACGTGCTAACTGTAATTCCGACGACAGCTTAAGACAGCTTTTATGCAAGTTCTGCGGGGCCTTGCCACCACGACCACTAGCTGAATGAATAAACTTGATGTGAGGTGACCCTTAGTGAAATAAGCTTCAAAAACTGAAGGAACGTCCTAAGAAATCCTCCGATAGCCAATGTTGAGTCACATACGCAGATACATCCACAGTAACTCAAACTAAACAATATACACAGTGAAGCCCATAAATAGACTAAAAGATACAAATATTATAGACATTTCTGTATTGACTACTCTCAGTAAACTGTTAGCTACAGGATGTAGCTGTGTGGTAGGATAACTCAAAACCTTAATGGAAAATATGGTGGACAGACTAAACGAAAGAATTGCTTTACTAGTGTCTGTCGACAGTTCAGTGTATTAAAAATATGGATCGACCATAACGTCACATGTTAAATAATGTATGTACCAGAAGCATGTAACAGTTTGTAATCTTCATTAGTCCTCAAAGCAAATGTTTGATAATAACACATCTGTGTAAGAATAAAAAGTTCCCGAGTTCCCAATTGCGTAATTAAGTAATTAATTAAGTAATTTTAATTAATTAAGGCGATTGGAAAGCTGAGAACTTTTTATTCAATGTTACAGCCGCGTGGCTCTGCATTCCTACAGTTCTGTGTAAGTTCTCAGATTAATGTAACTGTCAGCAGAAAGCGGTATACTGTTATTGTTTAGCAACAAGCAGACACTACCTTTAAATTCGTAAGTTTAGATAACTTAATGTCGTCTTTGATATTATTTATTAATCACCTGCTGTCGAAATTTTTTTCTGTACGACACAACTATGCGATGGCTGCTGACAGCTGTTCAGTGAATAATAGATGCTCCTACCTCGTGATGAACTGCAATGTGAGTTAACACTCTCTGCCGTCAGCGTGATGATATTGATGACAGCCTGCAGGATCTCATCATGATGCCCAAGTCTGTTTCGCTGATTAAGTGAAAATCCCAATAAATAATATACAGGTGCTACGGTGCACTGGTTCATGGCTGAGCACACAGTAAATATGCTTTAACTGACTGTAAAAGATCTGAGATACGTTGCAGTAGGTCAGTATCGTGAACAAAGAACGGAGTAGCGAGCTGACCTTTTATTGCTGCTTTCAGGTTAATTATTCGAAAGCTACGCTACAACACTATTGAGAAAATTTTTACGAACAAAATAGTTCGCAATTTAGTTACACTCTCCAACAATTAACAAGATACTCTTACTATTTGTCTTCGCTTCCAAGTCCCAACCTGAACGGCTTAAGGCTTGCAACGTGCACATTTACTACTTCCAAACTGTTTGATCTATTCAGGGTTATCAAGAAACGCTTCTTTTTAGAAAATGTATTGCCTTTTCATTCAATAATTTGACACGCCGCACATGACGTATTTACACTGCTCAGTCCCACCATGAACGGCTGTGCCAGTCAATTGTCTGATAAAACATCCGAGAAATTTTTTACATAAATGATATTTTTGTTAATGGACCGAAGCTTCCACATATACAAAAGGGATATACATATTTATTTATATCTTTTACGTGAGAGTTCACTAGACCACAAGTGAAGATGACACCATATATTTACACAACACTCAAAATAACAGAATCAGGTTCACAGGACTAGCGCGAAAAAAAAAAACCACACACACAGAAGCACAGAAGCAAAGGACAAAAGTTACGAAGAATACAATGTAAACAACAGAAACATTGAAAACCAGGCACTGCCGTCTATGTTACTCAGGTCGATATCACACGTTGGAGCACCAGCCCCCCCCCCCCCCCCCCACCACCATTTTGAATTCCGGTGGCACTGAGTATAACGGTCTTTTTTTTTTTTCGTTTTTGGTCGTCAGTCTTCTGAGTGGTTTGATGTGGCCCGGAAGGTCGCTATGGCCGAGCGGTTCTAGGCACTTCAGTCAGGAACCGCGCTGCTGCTACGGTCGCAGGTTCGAATCCTGCCTCGGATAGGGATGTGTGATGCCCTTAGGTTAGTTAGGTTTAAGTAGTTCTAAGTCTAGGGGACTAATGACCTCAGATGTTAAATCCCATAGTGCTTAGAGCCAACTGAACCATCAGAGTAGCACTTGCAACCTAGGTCCTCAATTATTTGCTGGATGTATTCCAATCTCTGTCTTCTTCTACAGTTTTTGCCCTCTACAGCTCCCTCTAGTACTGTGGAAGTCGTTCCCTCATGTTCCCTCATGTCCTTCTCCTTGTCAATGTTTTCCACATATTCCTTTCCTCTCCTATTCTGCTTAGAACCTCCTCATTCCTTACCTTATCATTTACCTAATTTTCAACATTCGTCTGTAGCACCACATTTCAAGTGCCACGATTCTCTTCCCTTTCGGTTTTCCCTCAGTCCATGTTTCACTACCACAAAATGCTGCACTCCAGACGTACGTTCTCAGAAATGTCCTCCTCAAATTAAGCCCGATATTTGATGTTAGTAGACCTCTCTTGGCCAGGTATATCTTTTTGCCATTCTAGTCTGCTTTTGATGTCCTCCTTGCTCCATCCGTCATCAGTTATTGTACTGCCTAGGTATCAGAATTCCTTAACTTCATCTACTTCGTGACCATCAATCCTGATGTTACGTTTCTACTTGTTCTCATTTCTACAACTACTCATTACCTTCGGCTTTCTTCGAACATCTTGCACCATTTTACATTGTCGAACGCTATTTCCAGGTCGACAAATCCGATGAACATGTCTTAATTTTCCTCTAGTCTTGCTGCCACTATTAACCGCAACGTCAGAATTGTCTCTCTCGTGCTTTTGTCTTTCCTAAACATTTTTATACTTCCTTCTTTCATCAATAAATTGAAGTAGTTCTTCTGTTACCTACGGTTTCTTCGCAATTATCTTCGTGGTAACTATGTTTTCCATCCCAACGTCTGTGATGGCCCTTTTTAGAGATGACCATTCATCTTCAACTGTACTGCCTACTGAGCTATTCCTTATTGCTGTATCTATAGCCTTAGAGAACTTCAAGCGTATCTCGTCATTCCTTAGTACTTCCGTATCCCACTTCTTTGCGTATTGATTCTTCCTGACTAATGTCTTAAACTTCAGCCTACTGTTCATCACAACTATATTGTGATCTGAGTCTACATCTGCTCCTAGGTACGCCTTACAATCCAGTATCTGATCTCGAAATCTCTGTCTGATCATGACGTAATCTAACTGTAATCGTCCTGAATCATCCATCCTTTTCCAAAGATACCTCCTCCTCTTGTGATTCAAGAACAGAGTATTCGCTAACACTAGCTGATGTTTATTACAGAACTCAATTAATCTTTATCCACTCTCATTCCTTGTCCAAGTCGATATTCTCCGGTAACCTTTTCTTCTAATCATTCCCTTAGAACTGCATTCCAGTCCCCCATGACTATTAGATTTTCATTCTCCTTTTTCATACTGTCTTACCCTTTCAAGATTCTCATACAATTTCTCTACCTCTTCATCTTCAGCTTGCGACGTCGGCACGTGTACCTGAACTATCGCTGTCGCTGTTGGTTTGCTGTCGATTCTGATAACAACGACCCTGTCACTGGACTGTTCACAGAAACACACCCTCTGACCTACCTTGCTATTCATAGCGAATCCTACTCCTAATACACCATTTTCTGCTGTTGTTGATATTACCCTATACTCATATGACCAGAGATTCTTGCCTTCTTTCCACTTCACTTCACTGATACCTACTATATATAGATTGAGCCTTTGCATTTCTCTTTTCAGATTTTCTAGTTCCTCTATCACATTCAAGCTTCTGACATTCCATGCCCCGACTCGTAGTACGTTATCCTTCCGTTGATTATTTAATGTTTTTCTCATGGTAACCTCCCCCTTGGCAGTCCCCTCCCGGAGATCCGAATGGGGGACTATTCCGGAATCTTTTGCCAATGGAGAGATCATCATGATACTTCTTCAATTACAGGCCACATGTCCTGTGGATACACGTTACGTGTCTTTAATGCAGTGGTTTCCATTGCCTTCTGTATACTCATGCCATTGATCAGGAGGCGAACGTGTTTTCCGGCCCTGGTGACCTGTGGAGCAAATGTTGGAGAGATGTTGGGTACGCTGGTGAGATCCGTAGCTCGACGTCTGGTTGCCACGGGCGGGATGGCTCGACGTCATCTGCAGCGAGGCGACCCGGCTCTAGACCATCTAATGACAACATTCTGGAAACATGACATGACATCATTCTGGAAACATCTCTTGCTTTCCATTCCAGTCTTTCACAAAGGCCTTGGATAATCTCGAAATGGTCCTGTGTGAGGTTGGCGAAGTGGATGGCGAACAGTGTCTTCCCGCAGACAAATGTGCGTCGATGAGCCGAAGTCCTTATGACAAACATTGCTTCGTTGTCGTGTTGTGGTGGGTCAATGCTGACCCGAGGCATTCATTGACTGAGATGCCGACAGAAACGTCAATAAGCAGATCTGCATGGAGGCATACTTGTTCGCGAAAAACTGTGTTGTTGATCGTCTTAGGTCCTCCTTTACTGACGAACGAAGGCCTAGCAGCACGAGAGGCAGTCCATTTTGTATCGAGAGCTATTAATGCTGCCTTGAGTGTTCGATAAGATCTTTAGATTAAACCATTCCTTGCAGGATGTTAATTAGTCGTCCTACTGTGTCGACATCCACACAAATGAAGAAGCTCTTGGCAGAAACATGTCTCAGACAACAGGTGTAACAGACAACCAACCTGTTGCAGTAAATGGTGATTTTCAAATAATCTTTACCATGGTTTCGACAATTTTAAACCCGTCTTCCTCAGAAGAACAACCTGCATACAATACAATATCATAAGTTACAATCAAAACGTCGTAGACGAATACGACATTCTGATTGTAAGTTATGGTATCGCATTGTATGCACGTTTTTCTTCTGAGGAAGACGGGTTTAAATCCGTCGAAATGGTGGTAAAAGTTTTTGACATCTTCAACGTTTTGTGGTCCTGTCCTCCTCAGTTGCGCGTAATACTACGGTATATTGATAATTTTCACTTATGGACCGTCTGACAGCAACTGAATAAAACACGATTTTAGTGCCATACGCGTTTCGCCTTTATTTTCTGCAAGGCATCATCAGTGGCCTGGAATATGTACCTATGTTAGCTATTTTATTTACATTTTTGTCACTGTGCCTATAGGTTATAAACAGTTCTGGTGGTTGGTATTTCCTATTAAGTAGTAATGTTTTGAACTGTACTTACAGGTTGCATAGACAGTTTCTTACATATTACGCTCCTGTTGCATTTTTGGTGTTGTTCTTCTTCCTATGAGCGCCAATTTGCTGTTTTTTCCGCATTCCACAGCACTAAGCACTGAGCGCTTGTTTTAATGCAATGTTTTGGTTTCTGTTGCCGACTGTCAAATGTTTTTGCCAAAGATCGAATATTACTGCCAAACTTATGAGTGTAACTATCGAAGTATCTGTGGTCTGTTCGTGTATGCATTTGTGTGTGTGTGTGTGTTTTTTCGTGTCGTATTAATTTAATTTAATTTTATTTTATTGTATTTATTTATTTATTTTTGTTTTTGTCCTGTGTATGTGTGTGTGCATGTTTTGGTGTAATATATATTTTTTTGTGCTGTGTGTGTGTGTCTGTCTGTATTTTGGTGTTATGCAATTTTTTTTTTTTTGGAGGGGGGCTGTGTGTGTGTGTGTGTATTTTGGTGTTATATATATATATATATATATATATATATATATATATATATATATATATATATATATATATATATATTATGTTATCATTTCCTTTATTAAGTGTAGTAGGGAGCCTGTGTTGATGTGTGTTTGTTCATTTATCACATGTTTGTTTTCTGCTATGGCTTTCTGGATGTGGAAGTTTTCTTGCATTTGTATAAGATGTTTGTCATGGTTGCTTATTCCATAAGTGAAAATTATCAATATACCGGTGGTAAAAGTTATTTGAAAACTACCATTTATTGCAGCTGGTTAGCTGTCTATACCGCTTGCTGTTCTGTAACCACTGCTGTAGTCTAGCCATGTTCGAAACGTTGGAGGTCTCAAACAGTTTTCCTCGAAGGGACATGGTGACATGGGGAACTCCATAACGGGCAAACCATTCTGTGACGGTTGTTATATCTAAAGTTTCGGCCGAAATCCGTAGGACAGAAAATGCCTCTGGCCAATGGGAGAACTATCCACCAGCGTCAGTACGTAGCTGTCATTATCCAAACCTGAAAGTGGTCTCACCATTTCGATGAGTAAATGCAGAAATCGGACAATGGGCTCAACAACTGATCCTAAGGGCACGTGTACAGGTCGTCCAAATTGATTTTTTATTTTAACTGAAAACAACATTTAATCTAGCGTCGGAAATCCTTTCTGATCCCGGGCCATATGACTTATTTTGCCAGAAATTTTGCGGTTGCTCTAATCCAATGATGTGGCAGGTTATGGAAGGCAAGAAGGTCTCGTCTGTGCATCTGTGGAATGTACAGACGGTGCCCTTTTCTGTGATACGTCGCACAATAAAATAACTCCCAATTCGTACACCTGGATTATGCGACTGATCTGCAAATTCTTTCCCAACATATTGCTTTCACACTGGCACAGCAACATATTTTGCCAAACGACACTATTGCGGAAAAATAAATTTGGTGGTTTTGGGGAAAAATGGTTTAGTGAAGCTGCTTACCCAAGAAGGTCTCTCGGAAGAACTGTACCGCGACATGTACGAGACGCATTCTCGTTTGATGGTGCTCCTCTCGCGCTGTGCGTTTGTGAGGACACGAGAAATATATGATAAAAGTTGACAATGGCTCCCGGGTTCCCGGGTTCGATTCCCGGCGGGGTCAGGAATTTTATCTGCCTCGTGATGACTGGGTGTTGTGTGATGTCCTTTTGTTAGTTAGGTTCAAGTAGTTCTACGTTCTAGGGGACTGATGACCATAGATGTTAAGTCCCATAGTGCTCAGAGCCATTTGAACCATTTGACAATGGCTGTGGAGACTGCTGTAAGGCTGCGCCAACTGCCTCCTGACTTGCATCGACCATGACTGAGAATTTGTCGCTATGAATAAGATGATGTAGCAGTACTGCATTGACCATGGCGTCTTTTACCAATGTCTCAGTCCAACGGAGTATTCTGTTTCCTGAGGTGAATATGCCTCTGAGAAGGACTGTCAACGGCATCTGTTTCGCAGCTCCTTGTGGAAGACGTTGTCAGTAAAAATTTGTCGTTCCTAAATCTGCCGTAATTCCTTGAAGGATGCAGGAACAGAAAATTCACAAAATATCTGCACTTTGTCAGGGTTTGGAGACAGATCTTCCGTCAAACGGTGAAAGCCAAAATGTTCACACTATCATTGCTGAAAATACATTTTTTCTTGTTGATCACCACCCAAAAATCCTTAAGTCGCTGGGATAGCAGTCATAGTTCCGCTTCACTTTCTGCAGGGGTAGCTGAGAGAACGAGAACGTCGTCCATGTAACAAAACATAAAAGGCAGGCTTCTCAACACCTGGTGGATAAACCTTTGCCAGGATTGTGCAGCGTTTCTCAGCCCAAACGGCATATAGTTGAAATAGAACAATTCAGAGCAATGAAAGCGGTTTTCTTTCTGTCCCCCTTCGCCACCTGTACACATGCCGCGCTATAGTCTACTACACTGAAAACTTTTTCCCCTGCTACGGCGTTGTTACAGTCCACACCTGGGGCAGTGAATACTTGTCGGGAATAGTGCCGGAGTTAAGAACTCTATAATCCACGTAAATACACTATTTTCCGTCCTTTTTTAAAACTATACGTATAGGCAACGCCCATTGGCTGTCATACGGAGTTACAATACCTTCACCAATGTGTCATTCTATCCCGTAAGTGAGGACGAATAGTTGAATGATGAGCCTGTGCAATATATGATTAATCGTGCGACTCCTTGGAAAACAGCTTGGTAGAGGTGGAGAAAAAGGAAGATGTTGCGCGAATTCTACTTGGACTGCTGTCTACGCCCTTTTGGGGCCGTGAAAAGAGTTGGGCTACGGATTGTTACATTGAAGTGGCTTTTCCCGGAGCCCCAATGGTACCAACACAGTTCGATTCTTCCCACTTAGATGCCATTTCCTTAGTTTCGCGTCTGTACACCTGCTCCCGTCGCAGTGCTGCCACTCTGACATGAAATTCTCTCACACTCGCACTCATTTTTCTACCGCAGGCATATACGTCAAAATACTTGTAACTGCTGCTGATACGTGATTCGTCGTGTACCGCGACGATTGTCAGATATACAATATTGCAACCTGTCCGCTCCTAATATACAGCCATCGCTTCCGATTTTTCAGTCAAAAACCCCCAATGATAGATCAGTATGTGCTGCCAAGACAATGTAACTGTTTGTGGAAACTGTCTATGCCCTAGTAAACACATGGAGATTTCGGGCAACTAAACATTTATCTGCAATTGTCTTTAGTTCCGCCAAAACCTGGTTTGGGTACTTGTCGCCAATAGGGACTACTCGTAACAGTTTATCTAATCTGTTCTCCAGTCTCAAAGGATATTCTTTTATAAATCCTGCTAAAAGGGCTTCGTAATTTGGTGCAGCTAACAATTCTTCCACCTGCATGACTTGAACCTCATCCAAGTGCGCCACAACGTAGTGAAACCTATCCATCGAAGTCGTGACGCCATCTCTCTAGAGGGTGTTCGAAAATTCCCGTTACAAACTTCTAGGACTTGTAGAGGGGAGTCAGTACATAACATTTTGAATAGAGGCCATGTTCGGAAACGTCATCCAATGACGCTACAGAGCATCAGAGTAATAAATGCCAGCGCCTGAAATGTAGCCTATGTATATACAGGACGATTCAGTGATGATGTTACAAACTTTCAGGATTGATGGAGAAGCAATTGAGGTGACGCTCCCTGTACCGGAAAACGAACGAATCGAAAGCTATAAGCGAAAGCCGATCTAGTACCTCTGACGGTGTAATACACGTACTGGTGCTGTTGTTGCTACGACTGTAGGATAGACAATTTTCAGTCTTGGCAGTATGGACTAAAACAAGTAAAAATATTAAGAAAACGTGGCTCTAAAACGCATTCCTTAAGACTTATGAGCTCTTGTCCATTAGAAGCGGTGTGTTTCACAGCAGCGAAGTTGTTCCTGAGGTATACATGTTAGACCCCGAGTTAACTGGACAGTTTTTCCTTGCTTTGGTCCATACTACTACCTCTGAAAGTTGACTGTTTTGCCAGCTTAGAAGAACAGTACCAGTACATAAATTCCACTGTCAGAGGCATACGACCGGTTTTCGTTTGCAACTGTCGACCCCGTTCGTTTCCGGAACAAGAACCCTTAACTCAAATTGATAAATTCATCCTTCTCAATCTTCCTAAAAGCTTTGTAACATTATCACGGATTCACGCGCCGGCGACTATGACTTTGATGCTGTGTAGCGTCTTTGGATGACGTTTCTAAACACAGGTCTCTGTTCAAAAAGTATGTTCTCGGTCGCCTCTACAATTACTAGAAGTTTTTAACGTGGAATTCCGAATATCCTGTATAGGCTGGAATCATGGATGTTATGTTTACTCCAAGAAGTGAGAAGTTTTAAATTACGGAAATTCCTATCTTCAATTGCGGTACTATAGATACCTGTGAACAGCCCCCGACTACATATCGCTGTACTGGCTGTAGTGGATCCGATCTGAGTGGAAAGTTGCCGGTTTTGACATCGATGATTTCTTTCTCACGGCGTTACCACTTTTATTACCTCCTTTAACCGAGTGGGACGTAATAAATTAGTGCACTAGATCATACGTACAAGATGACAATATGTATTTATATAACACTGAAAATAACAGAATCATATTCACAGTACAGCGTCTAGAGCGAAAAAGACATACAAGTAAAGAACAAAGATTACGAAAAAAGCAAAGCAAAGAATAGAAACATTGAAAACCGGTAATCAAGTCGATCTCACACGTCACTACACAAATTATATTACCAGTCAAATAACGGTGTTAGTTAACATACCAATTTCTTGTTACGTATTTATACGGAAAAAATCACAAAATAAAAGAAATAATTTAAAATAAAGAAAATGACAAGAGTGTTTATAATTTTATGATGTTTCCTTCTAGATGCTGGATTAGTGGAGCGTCTGGTATGTAAATACCAATGTGGACTAATATTGCCACACCGTGCAGTGAAAATACTGTGTGTCGACTACACATAAGCACTTTACTATGTTACATTTGTAATAATTTTTCTTTGTTAGATCCTTTCCCACCGAGACTTAAAGGTTCGATGGAACCATCTTAAGACAAAAAACAAGGAAGGAGAAAAAGACTACGTCTATCACTAGAAGTTCATACAATTCTTATCTGCCTTCAAAAAATGTTCAAATTACAGTACCGTATGGAAGAGCCAAGTTGCTTATTTCATTGTCAGATTCGGTTTAGAAATAGTTCTTCACATGAGGATGCAATACAGTATTTCTTCTTACACGAGCAAGTAGGCGATGGTAATAAATATCTTCGATCACTGAGTGTCTACTGTGACATAGCAAAGACATCTGACGCTATAGGGTGAACATTAACAAAACAGACGACTGCAGGGACGGGCCGGCCGCGGTGGCCGAGCGGTTCTAGACGCTTCAGTCCGAAACCACGCGACTGCTACGGTCGCAGGTTAGAATTCCGCCTCTGGTATGTATGTGTGTGATGTCTTTAGGTTAGTTAGATTTAAGTAGTTCTACGTTATAGGGGACTGATGACCTCAGATGTTAAGTCGCATAGTGCTCAGAGCCATTTGAACCATTTGCAGGGACAGATTTCTCAGTGGAAATGGAGGAAGAAAGGTCATATGAAC
Source organism: Schistocerca nitens (assembly GCF_023898315.1). Lineage (NCBI taxonomy): Eukaryota > Metazoa > Arthropoda > Insecta > Orthoptera > Acrididae > Schistocerca > Schistocerca nitens. Next base: position 289,933,593 of record NC_064614.1, on the reverse strand, counting down.
ATGTGTCAGAAACTGGATTGGCAGCTCGTGGACTAGTGGCTATCGATTCTGCTTCTGGATCAGGGGGTCCTGGGTAGATTCCTGGCCGGGATGGACACTTTCCTCTGCACAGGGCCTGGGTGTTTGTGTTGTCCTCATCATTTCATCATCATCATTATCATTCGTGACATTGGCTAGATTGGACTGTGTAAAAATTGGGACTTCGTATGGGCTCTGACGACCGCGCAGTTGAGCGTCCCGCAAATCAAACATCTGAAAAAGTACTGTGTGCTTGCAACGACAACAAATCGTCTCAGAACATAGTACAGAACTGCAGCGCTTACATGTCACAATACATGTTCAACGTGGCCTCCACAGGATGCAGTGCACGCGCTCACACGTCGCATCATGGATTGAAGCACTCTTTCGTACTTCCGGACCTCTCTTCGAAAATCGTCATAGGCGTCGTGGTTCAGCACACATGACGCATTTCAGCAGCCTCCTATAGGTAAAAATCCAGGTGGCTTAAGTCCGGTGATCTCGCAAGCCATGCTACAGGACCTCTGCGTCCCATCCAACGTCTGGGGAACTGTAATGCGGAAGTGGATGGTGCTCCGTCATGCAGAAACCACATAATCTGTCGTATTACCAATAGCACATTCTCAAGCAACCCCTGGAAGAGTATTCTGCACTAAGTCCCAGTACGTTCCTCCGTCTAGGCGTTGGGGAACAATAATCGATCCAAGTACGTGCTCGCCTAGAATCCCTCCCAACACATTGACGCTGATAAGACGCCTCAACGATTTCTCAAGGATTGTCGGGAGCCCACAGATAGCGATTAAGAAGACTTATGAAGCGCGTTTTGTTAAATATAGCTCCGTCGGTAAAGAGGACTAATGACAAAATCCAGTAATTGTCATGGTCTGGTGCAAAATAATCGATAAAATTCTTTCCGTAGAGGGAAATTCACTGCTGATAATCCTTGCTCTCGTTGCAGGTGATACGGTTAATGTGACTGCAGTGCAGGATACACATAATCGTACTTTAACGTGCACCATGTCTGCGGGCCACTGGTCTGGAACATTATTAGAGTTCGGTTCAATGTCCTGTGGAACCCAGTCCTCCAAATCTGGTGTACGCACAGTCCGCCACCTCCTTGCAAGTTCGTCTGTCTGAAAGGATCCGTGATCACAGAAGCGCCCAAAATGGGCTTGAAATGTTTAGTGATGTGATTGGTGTCTGTGAAGGTACTTGTTTTGGTACAGACGTGTTCCTCTCCACCGGCTACATCAGGTTTGCCGTACATAAACACCATCTCGGGCTCTTAGCGACATGAATACTGGACCATTCTGCTGCTTACAGTACGCTGCATCACTCACACAGCCTATATCACACAAGGAACACACGGAACGTGATCAGAGGAACATTTATTTGTCGGTACCATTCATTTTCGGACATATGTTCACAGGAAATTTTTTCGTCAATTTCCGGTCAGGAACCCGTCCCTACAGTTTGTCGGTTTTATCACCATGTATAGGCAACGATATATTGCTAACTTACATTAAACTCTTATGTTGAAGAGCCATCAAACGAAGTGTATAGGAATAAGCGTCTGAAAGCCGCTTCCACCTTCAATAGCTTAAAGATAAGCATGGGAGCATGCCTGAAAGTCTCTGTATTGTTCACTACTTATAACACGGTCTAAGAGTAGTGAAGCGACGACAGTGAGCTAGGCAGTGTCACCAGAACGTAGGATGACTACCTTATTTTCCGAATAACGGCAACAGGCGACTGACAGCGGAGCACTGCTACGGATATGGACATGTCGGCGGCGATGGTCCTGTGGCATCTACTGCACGCTGGTGATAAGCTTGCCAGTGCATCGACTTTCACTATTTCTACACTCCTGGAAATTGAAATAAGAACACCGTGAATTCATTGTCCCAGGAAGGGGAAACTTTATTGACACATTCCTGGGGTCAGATACATCACATGATCACACTGACAGAACCACAGGCACATAGACACAGGCAACAGAGCATGCACAATGTCGGCACTAGTACAGTGTATATCCACCTTTCGCAGCAATGCAGGCTGCTATTCTCCCATGGAGACGATCGTAGAGATGCTGGATGTAGTCCTGTGGAACGGCTTGCCATGCCATTTCCACCTGGCGCCTCAGTTGGACCAGCGTTCGTGCCGGACGTGCAGACCGCGTGAGACGACGCTTCATCCAGTCCCAAACATGCTCAATGGGGGACAGATCCGGAGATCTTGCTGGCCAGGGTAGTTGACTTACACCTTCTAGAGCACGTTGGGTGGCACGGGATACATGCGGACGTGCATTGTCCTGTTGGAACAGCAAGTTCCCTTGCCGGTCTAGGAATGGTAGAACGATTGGTTCGATGACGGTTTGGATGTACCGTGCACTATTCAGTGTCCCCTCGACTATCACCAGTGGTGTATGGCCAGTGTAGGAGATCGCTCCCCACACCATGATGCCAGGTGTTGGCCCTGTGTGCCTCGGTCGTATGCAGTCCTGATTGTGGCGCTCACCTGCACGGCGCCAAACACGCATACGACCATCATTGGCACCAAGGCAGAAGCGACTCTCATCGCTGAAGACGACACGTCTCCATTCGTCCCTCCATTCACGCCTGTCGCGACACCACTGGAGGCGGGCTGCACGATGTTGGGGCGTGAGCGGAAGACGGCCTAACGGTGTGCGGGACCGTAGCCCAGCTTCATGGAGACGGTTGCGAATGGTCCTCGCCGATACCCCAGGAGCAGCAGTGTCCCTAATTTGCTGGGAAGTGGCGGTGCGGTCCCCTACGGCACTGCGTAGGATCCTACGGTCTTGGCGTGCATCCGTGCGTCGCTGCGGTCCGGTCCCAGGTCGACGGGCACGTGCACCTTCCGCCGACCACTGGCGACAACATCGATGTACCGTGGAGACCTCACGCCCCACGTGTTGAGCAATTCGGCGGTACGTCCACCCGGCCTCCCGCATGCCCACTATACGCCCTCGCTCAAAGTCCGTCAACTGCACATACGGTTCACGTCCACGCTGTCGCGGCATGCTACCAGTGTTAAAGACTGCGATGGAGCTCCGTATGCCACGGCAAACTGGCTGACACTGACGGCGGCGGTGCACAAATGCTGCGCAGCTAGCGCCATTCGACGGCCAACACCGCGGTTCCTGGTGTGTCCGCTGTGCCGTGCGTGTGATCATTGCTTGTACAGCCCTCTCGCAGTGTCCGGAGCAAGTATGGTGGGTCTGACACACCGGTGTCAATGTGTTCTTTTTTCCATTTCCAGGAGTGTAATATACAGGCTTCTTTGCTAGCACTGGTTACATGGATACTCCCGTTGGAGTCCGACTGGCAAATTGCAGAGTTGGCGGGACCGCTTCTCTGTGATCTACAGCGATGTCCTTACTCGTGTGAAATGTCACCTAGTAGCTGGAAATATTCACGAGCACAGTGGACCAATCACAAGTGTAGTAGTTTTGGGACCACTTAATGCTGCGTCCCAGATCAACTCCTTGATCTTTAGGGTAATCTGTAAAGGTCCATCGATATGTTCCATCACAAGAAACGAGGCTTGTCACAATGCAGCAAGGCTGTCCATGGCCATGTGAGATGTGTACCAACCTCATGCGAATAACGACAGTAACATATGCTGCACTGCTTCGTCACCTTACAGGTCTCACGCCGCTAGTCAATAGGAAACAGATACAAGTCGGTCACGTGGCACCTAAGCTAGACGCGTTGTAGGATCGCCTGAGAGGAACATATCCGGGTTCTGTGTGATTTCATACTAAGGCATTTAGAAGTTCGACTGCAGTTCTTGTGGGATTTACGCCTTGTGGAATTCTCAGTGGCAGGTATACACAAAGCATCTGTCAGCTGTCATGGACTTAATATGCCACATAATATTGTGTGTCGTTCTTGGTATTATAATTTCCGTAAAGGTGATGTAATAACATTCACAGTAAGGAACTAAACATTTCTGGAAACACCAATCAGGCATTATGCCTTAGGCCTCCTCCGACGGACCGTCTACTGCCAACAAGGTAGTACGAGGTTCGTTGTATGATTGTGACAGATGTGATCAGCATGTCGCCAAAACATCAAGCCGTTATTGCCCGCGGATGAAACCGAATGATGTCGCTGCTTCTTTATTCAAACAGCTCCACATCTGAGCTCACGAGGATGGGTGGTCCCTGTTCCTCATCTCCCTATCTCGAAAAAATCCGAGCAGGTACCGGGAATGGGACCCGGATCGTTCCTCATCGATGGCAATGATTTTTCATCTTTTCTTTAAGCGAATTTAACATTACACAAACACATCACAATAATGCAAAACAAAATCAGTTTGCGGCCATGGAGGCAGTCACTACATTTTTCTAAAATTATATGATTCCTGGCAACTTACAAATGGTTCAAATGGCTCTGAGCACTATGGGACTCAACTGCTGTGGTCATCAGTCCCCTAGAACTTAGAACTACTTAAACCGAACTAACCTAAGGACATCACACACATCCATGCCCGAGGCAGGATTCGAACCTGCGACCGTAGCAGTCGCACGGTTCCGGACTGCGCGCCTAGAACCGCGAGACCACCGCGGCCGGCGGCAACTTACAAGCCGTTAATTACAACAAAACATAGTGTGTGGTATTCCTTGCAGAACGTTCCGTTTATCCTGACACAACGATGTCCCGTGGGGAAAGTATAAATGCAATTAAGCTATAACACTCACTACATCAGGCAAGCAGGTGACCGCACTTCGCGTATTGACTACGAGAGACTAGGGTAGATGTATATAAGACACTGACGGAAAAAAAATCGCACAGCTAAAAATAGTTAATGTAGAGTATTGAAATTTTGGGAATGCATTTGTCTAGGCAAATTATGTAATAGATTAATATTGCAAGATCACAGGTTAATGTAAGTGCGTGGTAACCACTTGCCAGCGTGAGATGCTGGAACATTAACAATGGGTGTAACCCCAGAATGTTGAACGCATTAATTAGAAATGATAATTAATCGAAACCCTTGGCTGCCAAAAGGTGTTGTTGATATACCTCAATGGGGACAGCTGAAAATGTGTGCCCCGAACGGGACTCGATCTCCAGCTTACTAGTTCTGACTGAAGTTCTTGTGGGATTTACACCTCGTGGAATTTTCAGTAGCGGTTATTAAGTACAGCACCGTAACATAAAGCCTCTGTGAGGTGTCATGGACTTAACATGCCACAGGTTCTAGTCCCGGTCGGGGCACACATTTTCGGCTGTCCCCATTGAGGTATATCAACAACACATGTCGGCGGCTAAGGGTTTCGATTAATTATCAATTCCATCTAGAGAAGCTGCATGGTCATCATTGGTATCACTTCTTTCGGAATAGTTGCTATCTTCATATGTGCATTAATTGGTTTGTAAAGGAGCCGGATGTAGGTTTGTGGTGTGAAGTTCCATGCCTGTTGCCCTTGGTCGGTCAATACACGAACGGTTAATGTTGTTTGTGTATGGAACTGCAAATGTAGTCCAATGATGATCCATATGTACTCCACTGGAAGTAGATATGGTGATCGAGCAAGTCAAGACAATGTGTCGACACTCTGTAGAGCATGTTGGATTACAACAGTGGTATGTGCGCGAGCGTTATTCTGTTGTAAAACATCCCGCGGAATGCCGTTCATGAATGACAGCACAACAGATCGAAACGCCATTTGTTGTACAAACTTGCAGTCAGAGTGAGTGGGATAATCATGAGAGTGCTCCTGCTGTCATACGAAATCGCACCACAGACCATAATTCCAGTTGTAGGTCCAGTGCCTCTAACAAACAGACAGGTTTGTTTCAGGTCCTCTTTTGGCCTCCTTCTAACACACGACTATTAATGACATCGAGGCAGAACCAACTTTCATCAGGTAGTACGGCAGACCTTCTTCTATCCTGTCCTCCAAAGAGTTCTTGCTTGACACAACTGAAGTCGCAAATGGCGGTGGTTTGGGGTCAGTGGATGCACGCTACAGGGCGTCTGAACCGATTTGTAACAGTTCGTTGTGTCACTGTGGTGCCTACTGCTGCTCAAAGAGTTGCTGCAGACGCAGTACGACGCGATAGTGCCATAGACGAGCACGACGGCCTTCGCTCTCGGGAGTGCCACGTGGCCGTCCGGAGCCCGGTCTTTTGGCGACTCTACATACTTGTCACCACCGCAGGCAACTATCAGGTACAGTGACTGCATTTATGCCAAATCTTCCTGCAGTATCCCAGATATCCCAGAAAGAACTTTCAGCTTCTCGCAGCCGTATTGCAGACCTTGTCCAAACTCCGTCAGGTGCTGATAATGGGGTCTGTCGCCATAATGGTATTCTAAACTAACATCTACTCACCACGTCCAGTCTGAAAGATAACTGACTCTCACAACCGTTACAGCATGTATTTAAAACAAACCTGATTTGCATCCTCATAGTGCCGCTACTAGTGCCACCTTATGCGACTGGCGCGAAACTCGAGTAGATGTCATCTTTCAGGGGTAGAAACACACGTACCAACTTTCGTTTATGTCGCGCAACTCTTTCTTGGTAATGCGATTTTTCTTGCGTGATTGTATATGTATAAAATATCCTACCATCCCGCTGAACGGTGGCTGCCGGAGAACCGATCGTGTTGTGACCTTTTTTTCATCAATCTTCCGACAGGTTTGATGCCGTCCGCCATGAATTTCTCTTGTGTGCCAACATTTTCGTCTCAGAACAATGTTTTCAGCCAATGTCCTTAGTTCTTTTTTGGATATATGATAATCTCTATCTTCCCATATGGCTTTTATCCTTTACATCACTGTACTATGGAAGCAGGTCCTTGATGTCTTAACACATGTTCTTCGTCTTGTCAAAGTTTTCTGTACGTTCATTTCTTCGGCGATTCTATGAGAAACATCCTCATGCCATTCGACCTAATTTTCAACATCCTTCTATAACACCACCTCTTAAAAACTTTGGCTCTCTTCTTTCCCTTTTTCCCCACTATCCATTATTCACTTCCATACTGTGATATGCTCCGGAGGATGAACATTTGCAGAAATTTATTCCTCACATTAAGGTCAATCTTCTAATTTTGTCCAAGAATATCTTTTTTTCGTCTGTACTAATCCGCCTAAAACGTCCGCCTTCCTTTGTCCATCATGTTTTAGTTTGCGTCCGTGGTAGCAGAATTTCTAATTCGTTGTCCCCAATTTTGACGTTACGTTTATCTCGACTCGTATTTCAGATGCTCCTCATTACTTTCGTCTTTGTTCGGTTTACTCTTAACACACAGCGTGCACTCGTTAGACAGTTCATTCCATTCAACTTGCCGAGCAGTTCTCGCTTACTTTCACTGAGGGTAGCAATGCCATCAGCGATTCCCTGTGTATCTGTATCGTGTCATTGGTATGTGACAACGTGTATCGTGACTCTACAGTTTCGGAGGCTTCTGCCTACGCCTCTGCCATCCATGTTCGCCACTGAGTTGTTAGTTCTCACTTGTCCAGCACTGGTTGTAGAGTCATTTGCTGCACTTTGGGACCGTATCCTTTGCTACAATCGACGTCAATGGGCTATGACCCCTCCTATGAATATCGTGTTACCCAAGGTAGCTGACTCTGGCGGCGTGGTACAATAATAACACAGTGACATGTGGAAAGGCCAATACTTGAAAGATCTTTGAGTGTCCTAGGCAACTACGATCGTACTTTTGCGGGGGGGGGGGTATCGACGGTATAGCGTGACATCTCAATCCGTAAGTAGACTGTCGCACTACAGGCTGGTATATGTGGGACGCCATCATATACCATAACGCATTGAAATCTTTCATTCGGTGTGGCGAAGGAACTGTTTTCACTCCAACATAGTAGCAGTCTGCAGGTTATTTCGATGTACATCTGTGTATTTCGACAAATTCATTTCTGTGTTTTCATTTAATGACAGATGTTCCTTGAATGTTTTTACCGAGCGAGGTGATGAAGTGGTGAGCACAGTGAAATCGCATTCGGGACGGCAGTTCAAATCCGCTTCCGGCCATCCAGATTTAGGTTTCCCACGATCTCCCTATATAGCTCCAGGCAAATACCGGGACGGTTTCTTTGAAAGAGCACGGCCGATTCCCTTCCTCATCTTTTCAGAATCAGAGCTTGTGCTCTGTCTCTAATGACCTTCACGCTGACGGGACGTTAAACTCCAATCAGCCATCATTTTTAAATGTTTTCTTGTAAGCAGGCAACAGGTCCGAAACGAGATCTGTCGCGTTAACGCGTAATAGCCGTTGAAGATTTGTCAGATTTATTACAGTATTAATGTTCTGAAACACTCCTGTCGCAAACGAAATTTCGTGTGATTGCACGTCTGTTGTACTAAAAGCGTTGCACTCATAAATACCTTATTTTCACCAGAATAGGTACTCGTGATCAAAAGAGTAAATGGTTCCATTAATGAAATTTTTTCCAAATGTATTGCGTACTAATACTGTACGACACCAGGATATCTGTGACGCAGCCTCGCTTCTTTAAGACTTGAATAAACCCATTTTTGAATTGTATCTACATATTTCTGATTGTATCTTACTTGGACAACAAGGAGTCATTTTACACTGCATCACGTCATGATTTTCTTGGTACGTCGTACACGTTACATACGAAACAGTGACACGTCCAAACTTTTCTTCCTTTGTCAATATTATACTTGTGGTTATCGTTTCAAATTTCACAGTGTTTTCCCTAACACGATAATTATATTAACCTGTCTCCCAAAATCATCCAAATTTCAATTGCTGCTAAAGCTTATCATGTGACGCACACATGAATGAGTCGTTGTCTTATCAAGGTAGCAATCTCTCTCACTGAATTCGAAAACGTGGGAAGAAACTTTCAGCCTTCTTGTTCGGCAAGTGTCATCCTTGCATAATCAGCTAATCAGCACTTTGGCCAGTTCTTAAAACGTTTACACTTTGTACCATAAACTGTCAAACTGTCTTCGTCGCTACTGCTCATCTTCAAACCACTCAGTGCGATAGCGATCTAATGTGGCAACACTTGAACACTGTTACTGGGTCGCGACTCATAAACAACCGTCTTTCTTGGCTAGAAATCAATCAGTTACCTGTCAGTAACGCTTTGTCGATCTAGAAGCATAAGGCTCTCAAAATTCTAAAACTGATGATGTGAGTGTATGAATATACGATGTGATGACTGAAAAACAAAAACTATCGCGTCACGTCAATAATGAGAAGACAAACACTAAACACAACTAATATAAATGAATTGTTTATTCAGCACAAGTTGTTCACTGCTCCGTTTTCATTACGGAACTATCATAATTCTCCGTGAATAATGTTCGAGATGCAACAGACCTTATAAACGCTGTACTCCCTGCAGTTCAGTGTGCAGTAACTCTTACGCCCTTTATGATTTTTGTCTGCGTGGCTTCCTCAGATTCCTACGGTTCACTGCTCACAAATGCCAGATAACATGGAAAGACAAATTTTTCAAATGGTATCATCTGTCGGACGTTACCTCTTTGGAGTTCGTCAAACGCAGACGTTAGCAAATAAGGAACTGTTCGTACTTCTAATGTTGATAGGTTGTTGTAACAATTTCCAACCCCATATTTGACCTCGAGGACGATGCTCTTGGCTTATTGAGCTGTTCCTCTGTCCGTATATCCTAGAGGTACTATCACACATTACTGACTACCGTGAGATTCAATTACTAGCTCGCAAACTTTGGTTTCCGTCACGTGCTCTTCCAATACAAAGAAGAATTCTTTTTTTTCTTGAGGAGGACAGTAACGAAGGATAGGCACAGTAATAAAAATCAGAAATAAATTAGAAATATGAGTTCCATTTCAACACACACACATATTCCTTATCTGTCTCAAGGGTCGTCAGTTGCAGAATCACGTGTGCTTTGGCAAATATATGAAATTTAGTTTTTGCGATATGTGGATGGAGTTAGCCCAAACAATAAATGCACTGCATCTACAGTGAAATAACCAAAAATAACCAGCTGGTAAACGAACTCGTGAAAGGCAAACGACAAAAAGCGGGACAGGAATAAGAAAGATAATCGAATGAAGAAGCAGCTGTAGGACCGCAAAAATGAATAAAGTGAAAGAAATGAGAAACTGGAATGTAAAAAGAAAACCAGAAGAATGAAATTTTTTGAAATGCTTAAAATCCGAGCGCAGAAAATGCAAACGAATGACACCAATAATTTGCTCGAAGTATGATATCAATGTTTAGGAACAAGCAAATGGAATAAATAAAATAATGTTAGAAACTCCATAGACACGCTACATTTTTGTGTCTACGAAGTCTTGCGCGACGGAGTCCTTGCATAACAAGTTCTCGGTTTACTTGCCGCGTCAAATTTGGATAAAATCCCCAGCTTTCGATGACTACCTCTGCCATCTTCGTCAGGGGTAATACTGACTGTCGTGTACCGGCGAGCTTCCGCTTTTATAAGCAGAGGACGGCTTGTCATTGGCTGGATGACGTCACGGCGAAAACGGCGCTTACGGAGGAGGCGGCTTCAATGTCCATAAATTTTGTTTGCGCGCTTTATCCAGCGTTGCTTGCAGCGCCTCCATCGCAACAGCCAGAGAACTGTGAGGAAGGTAAGAAGTCTCCCTCTGCGCTCTTTCTTTATCAACTGCGGGCTTCCATGCATTGCTGAGTGCATATCCGGAGTCTCTGTTGAAATTATTTTCATATAGTCTAATTTCAACTGCTTCCCTGATGATAGAGTCCCAGTAGTTTGAAGCGTGATCTTGTTTCATCGAATAGAATATTACGTTTAACTAACAAATTATGCTCAGCCACGGCGGATTTTCCTAAATACGTGTATTTCAGGTGACGCAGATGATCCACACAGCGATCGATGGCACTTCTTATAGACTGGCCCACATAGTTTTTGACACATTCTCAAGGAATGCTGTAAATTCCTGGTACTCTCAGGACGAGATTATCTTTCACAGGTCGCAACATTTCCTTAATCTTCCTGGGTGGCCGGAAGACTGGTCTGATTCCCTGACGGCTCAGGACTCTACCGATCTTGCTGGTCGTTGCACCGCAGAATGGTAGACATGCGATGTGTTGGTCCTCTTGATGTGTTCGAACAGCATCCTTCCTAGGTTTCTTCGAAAGAGTAGATCTGATATCACGATCAGAACATCCATTTTTTCTGTATGCCTTCATCAGATGGTTAATCTCGGAGCCGAGATGATCCTTTTCCGAAATAGTGTTTGCTCTGCGTACCAAGCTATTCAGCATAGCTCTCTTCTGAGCTGGGTGGTGAAAAGTAGTGCGTTTAGATATCAATCTGTACGCGTCAGTTTTTTTACACAGAATGTCCGAGACGTCCATCTGATTTTCGCTTCAACAGCACATCTAAGAAGGGTAACTTCCAATCCTTCTCCATCTCCAATGTAAATCTTATGTTCTGGTGTATACCATTCAAATGATCCACTAAATAATGCAGTGCCTCATTGCCATGTGACCAGATTAAAAATGTATCATCAACATACCTGAAGAAGCAGGATATACGTAAGGGAGCACTGTTCAACGCTCGTTCTTCGAAATCCTCCATTAAAAAATTTTGCTATGGCTAGAGACAGTGGCGAACCAATGGCTGTTCCGTCAGTCATTTCGTAATATTTTCCACCGTACAAAAAATAGGTGGTCGTCAAAGTGTGTCGAAATAACTTCAGTATTTCAGGAGAGAAATGATCAGCCAAAGAGTTTTAACGTATCTTCTACTGGCACCTTTGCTAACAAAGAGACCACATCTATGCTGATCATGTCATTCGGACCTATGGCCATCTGCTTTATGGTGTTAACGAATATTTTTGAATAATTAATATGATGGCTACAGTGGCCGTCTGTAGGTGCTAATAATTTGGTTAAGTATTTTGCCAACAGATATGTAGGAGACCCAATAGCAATAACAATACGTCTCAACGGGACGTTGGATAGACCATATAACCTGGCTGACCTTGGTGCTCTTGGTCGTAGATTCTTGACTTGTTCTTCTAGGATGCCGGAGTTCTTCAGTAGCTCCCCTGTCTTCCAGCTATACTGCTCTGGGAAGCCGTTTAAGAATCCGGTATGTGGTATCTTCCAATAATAGGGCCCCTTTTTGTTGATAATCGGTAGCATAACTGTGGCATTCCATTTGTCGGCTGGTAGCACAACTACCTCTTCATCCTTCAACAATGATTTCAATGCCAGTTTCTCCACTCTGCTCACATTGGACTTAGACGGCTTGGCTGTTGCTAAAATCTGACTAGTGGTAAGCCTTACCTCATCTGCTGCTGTGAGGTATGAACTGTATGCCAACGCTCGCTCCTTATACAGGGTGTTTCAAAAAGGTACGGCCAAACTTTCAGGAAACATTCCTCACACACAAATAAAGAAAAGATGTTAGGTGGGCATGTGTCCGGAAACGCTTAATTTCCATGTTAGAGCTCATTTTAGTTTCGTCAGTATGTACTGTACTTCCTCGATTCACGTCCATGATTTCATACGGGATACTCTACCTGTCCTGCTAGAACATGTGCCTTTACAAGTACGACACAACATGTGGTCAATGCGCGATGGAGCTCCTGCACATTTCAGTCGAAGTGTTCGTACGCTTCTCAACAACAGATTCGGTGACCGGTGGATTGGTAGAGGCGGACCAATTCCATGGCCTCCACGCTCTCCTGACCTCAAACCTCTTGACTTTCATTTAAGGGGGCATTTGAAAGCTCTTTTCTTCGCAGCTCCGGTACCAAATGTAGAGACTCTGCGTGCTCGTATTGTGGACGGCTGTGATACTATACGCCATTCTCCAGGGCTGCATCAGCGCATCAGGGATTCCATGCGACGGAGGGTGGATGCATGTATCCTCGCCAACGGAGGACATTTAGAACATTTCCTGTAACAAAGTGTTTGAAGTCACGATGGTACGTTCTGTTGCTGTGCGATTCCATTCCATGATTAATGTGATTTGAAGAGAAGTAATAAAATGAGCTCTAACATGGAAAGTAAGCGTTTCCGGACATATGTCCACATAATATATTTTTTTCTTTGTGTGTAAGAAATGTTTCCTGAAAGTTTGGCCGTACCTTTTTGACACCCTGTATAGTTGCCATACGTTTTTGTCTGCAGTTTTATCACCTTGGAACTGGGAATGGGGAGACATGACCTTGGCTGCACATCAGCGAGCTAATTTAAGCAAGACTATGGCAAAACAGACAGACAAATTAGTGCACCTTAACAGTGGGAAAGGAATTTCTGCATGCAGCGACGCACATCGCACTGTTATCAACTTCTCCGAAAAGGACATTGATGACACAACCAGGTCGGTTCTCAGTAAGGGACTGAATTTTTCTCCAACTCCACAAAAGCTACCACTGGCCGAGATTATCAGTGGAGTAGAACAAGCGGTTCGGCACCTTCCTGAAGAGGGCGCCACCTCCGTACTCGCCGTTTTCAGCATAACGTCATCCTGTCAATGAGAAGTCGTCCACCGCCTATATAAAGCCGAAGCCTCCCCGTCAACGACACCATCTTCGGCCGTTGCAGCAGCAGTCGCCGCCTCAGCAGCAGCAACAGTTCCAGCTCCAGCAGGCGCCTTAGCGCCAGCAGTTCCGGCATTGCAGGTACCGGTCCCTGGAGCAGGTCCTCCTGTTTCCTGTAGTGCCGACACTGGTCCAGCAGCAGCAGCCGTCGCCATCCCCGCAGTGCGACGCTTGTTGCCGGTGAAGCCCTTCCAGCATTCGCTTCTCTACCCTGCTTTCCGCCCTCGTCGCTGGCGGGCGCCGTCTTCGCCGTTCGTCGTCGCCTCAACGAGCCTGCAGCCGACGCCCGTCCATCGCCGACGCAGCAACAGGGCGGGGTCCTGGACCACCCCTGGCCTTCGCAGCCCAGCAGCAGCCTTCCTCCGTGGGCTTCTCTTGGACCCTGTCATCGTCTGTGTCTTTGTGTTAGTCTTCATCCACGTCTTCGTGTCTTTCGTCGTTTCAGTCTCTTCTAACATGTCCAGCCCCACCACCTATGTGGTCTACACTTCTCCCTCTGCTTCAGCTACCACCATTACGTGGTGTGCACTGGCTAAACCTCCTGTGTCCATCCCACCCCTCATGTCCATCTCTGCCCCTACTCCGTTCACTCTCTCCTCCACACCTACAGCCACACCTACTCCCTCTACATGGACTGATCCCTTCCCTCCCCTTCCTCCTTCCTCAGCCACTCCTGGTTCCGCATTCCCAGTGCAGGTTGTGGCATGTAGGGCCACAATACATGCTGCAGCTTCTCTGCCACCAACACCACCACCGCTGCCACCACCACCACAACCACATCTCCCTCCTTCTCCCGCACTGTGACTGTCTTTATCAAATCCACCAGCCCTACCCTCCACACTGATATCCTTGCCCATATCCCAATTATCCACTTCGGTCCCAAGGCCACCCTCACCCCTGCCCAACCCGCTTCCTCCTCCCTCCAGCCCCAACCTCCTTGCTGCCCATCGACCCTCACCGCCATGATCACCAAGATCAGCCCATGATCAAGGAGGCTGACGTGTTGGCAGAGCTCAACTCTCATCCTGACCTGGAGATCCGCTCGGTGTGCCCTACCTTCCTGATGTGGGTCTTCAGTGAAATCGCCCCTCCCCCCCCATCCATCGGCCATCTCCTCAAAGAGGGAGCCCTAATCTACCATGGTAGATATAAAGAGAACCCCTCCCATTCCCAGCCCAAATCCTACCTGTTTCAGCGTTGTTTATAATACAACACACACGTCACCCTTGACTGCTGTGATTCTCCCACCTGCCCCCATTGCAAGGGGTCCCATTTCCTCTGCCAGTTCCACAACCTAAATTCCATCCCTTCCTGTAACACGTGCAACCTGCCCCATCCCATGTACTCGCAGAAATGCAAATCCAAACCTCCCCCCGTCTCTTCTGAGCTTACCGTTCCTGTCCATCCTGTCGATGACCCCACCCACCCTGGCAACACCCTTCGTCCACTCCCAATGGCCAATATGACGTTATTCGCTTCATAACCAGCGTCATTCAAAACATCCATCTCTTCCAGCGCCCCATACCCTGCACGAGCTCTCCCTTGCCGCCAGATCCCTCTTTCACCTCAATACCTATGCCACTTTTCCCACAACCTCGCCCACTTTATCTTCTCCCATCTCGACACCATAGTCTAGCCTCCCTACTATGGCGCTACAGCAGTACCATATTCTGTTGTACATCATCCCCTCTGTCCCCACAAAAACATTTGTTACTCCACACCCTCTCCTACTACCACGTGGATGCTTTAATCCTCAATGAAATCTTTCTCCGGCCTACTCACACGAATAGCACCTACCCATATACCCTTCACCACACCGACTATCCCCTCCCAGTTGCATGTGGCGGAGTTGCCATTGGCCACCTCCACCATCGTTTTGTTCGACCTCAACCTCACTTCAATGATCCTACTGAACGCCTGGTCCTCAGTCTGTTCTTCCCTGGCCTTACTGTCACCTGTTGGTTGGTTGTTTTTGGGGAAGGAGACCAGACAGCGAGGTCATCGGTCTCATCGGATTAGGGAAGGACGGGGAAGGAAGTCGGCCGTGCCCTTTGAGAGGAACCATCCCGGCATTTGCCTGGAGCGATTTAGGGAAATCACGGAAAACCTAAATCAGGATGGGCAGACGCGGGATTGAACCGTCATCCTCCCGAATGCGAGTCCAGTGTCTAACCACTGCGCCACCTCGCTCGGTACTGTCACCTGTCACCATTTATATCAACCCCAATATCCCAATCCCATATGATTTCCTCGCCCACATAAACCACACCTCCTCCTACGTGATTGCTGCCAACCTCAACATCCACAGCCGCACACCCACACAGTTACAGTGGTGGCATCGGTTTATTGCCACCCTCCAAGGTGAACTGCACCCTCTCCCTCTACATACCCGCCCAGAATCGAGTACCTCTCCCCATGCAGTCCTTGCCTCCCCAAACCTCGTTAGGCGCATTACTGTGGATGTCCTTGACCCTTTAGGTAGCGATCACCTTCCCATCCTGCTCACCCTATCAGGCGGATCTCACCCTCACTCTGCCAATGACCCAGACCTGCCACCAAGACTCATCCATGATTACTCCCATGCCAACTGGGATGCCTACCAGGTACCATAGATACCCAGGTCGAATGCCACCCTATCACCTACTAGCACCCTGATGACATCACCCATGCCACTTGCTTTCTCCATAGGAATTTGTCAGAGGTCATTGAGGTGCACATCCCCACCAAAGCCATCCACCCTCACTGTCCTACCTTACCACCACAGTCCGTATTCCTCCTCCACTAATCCCATTACATTTACCGCTCCTTCCTCCGTACCCAGGACTGGGACACATTCCTCCACCCCCGGCAACTCCAATGCCATATTAAAACTTGCTCATGGCCAAAAAGCGCCGGGCCTGGTGGCAGACATGCATCCGTCTTAATGCTTCACTGCCTACTATTAACTCCTCCAAGTACTGGTCAGCCTTCCACCGCCTTACTGGCACGAAACCTACATGATGACCATCCTTTCCTGGACAATACCAGTAAGGCCAATTATTTTGATTCCCACCTGTCTGACGTCCTTTCCATCCCTGACGATCCCTGGTTTGATTACTCTTTCTTCCCTTACATCCAGGACCGCACTGAAACCTCTCTCAACTCACTTGCTCCTAGCTTCCACCAATGTCTGATCTCAACAGCCCCATCGTCACACAAGACATCATCACCACACTATGCACCAAACGCAACATAGCTCCTGGTCACAATTGTATTACATACCACCACCTCAAGGAAGCCTCCCTCTCCTTCCTTACAGTCCTAGCCACCCTCTATAATGTTATCCTCTCCACCGACTTCTACCCTGACCTATGGAAGACTTCCCGGATCCTTATGTTTCCCAAACCTGCCAAACCCCCTTCCAACACCTCCTCTTATCGCCATATCAGTCTCACATCGGTCTTCAGCAAGGTCCTGGAGACTATCTCACCCACAGCGTTCACCACCACCTCCACCAGCACCATCTCCTTCCCTTGACCCAATGCGTCTTCCACCCTTCCTTCTCTACCAATGATCTCCTCCTCCACCTGACACAAATCCTTTCCGTTCACATCAATTCCCATCGCTCCACCATCTTTGTGTTCCTACGACGATGTATGGTATCCTGGCCTCCTCTTCAAACTTCAGACTTACAGCCTCCCCATTAACTATGTTCGCCTGATAGCCCCCTTCCTCTCTCAGCGCCCCTCCTAGGTTACAATTCCTTCTACCCCTCTGCAGGCGTGCCCCAAGGCCCCGTCCTTTCCCCTGTCCTCTACCACTTATACATGGCAGACCTGCCACAGCCCCCATCACCCGTCCATCTCCTGCATTGTGCTGATGACACTGCCTTCCTTGCTCTTGCCCCCTCCCTGCAACGTTCCCAGCCCCCCCCCCTCCAGTCCCACCTTGACCTGTTTATCACATGGTGCCACCAATGGCTCCTTAAGATCAATCTCTCCAAGATCCATGCAAGCATCGTGGGCTGCACCACCCTGTCCTTCCACCTCCTAGATTTATACCTTACCATCTATGGCTGCCCCATTGCCCTCACTCCAACCCTCAAGTACCTTAGCATCACCCTCGACCACCACTTTTCCTGGACCCCCCATCTCCTCACAGTCCAAGCCAAGGCATGTAACCATCTCCATCTCCTCAAGCTCTTCTCTGGTGGAACATGGGGATTAGACCCTTCCACTATTCTACATACCTATATGTCCCTCATCCGCCCCATCCTACGTTATACCCACCCTGCTTGGATCTCCACCCCCCCACCTACTACAAATCCCTCCAAATCCTTGAGCACCATGCATTCCCCTTCTATTATCGCATCCATTTCCCATCCCCCATGTGGATCCTTATGATCTGACCCCCTTCTCCCATCTCCTCCTGTTCCTAGAACGAATGTGGATCCTGTATGTCTCCCTCAAACTGGATCAGCCCCATCCTTCGGTTTCCCCCATCCTCTCCCACACTACCCCGCTGCTGCGTCTGTACCACAGTGTCCCACCTGGTCTCCCTCTCCACACACACCATACCCTCGCTCAGAGTGGCTTCTACCAACTTCCCATCCCAGATGATGTGCCTTCCATCTACCCCTCCTACCAGATCTAATCCCTCCTTCTTTCCCCCTCCTCAGGGCTCCCTCTTTCCCTCCCACTTCCCTGCTTCCTCCTTTTCCCCTGCTGAAACCCTTCTTTTTCCTTTTCAGTGCCCCCCCCAGGCTTCCAGCTCCATTCCTTCTCCCCTCCACTGCCCCCCTCCTGCCCTCCCCCTGGTGTCCCCCTAGTGTCCCTCCCCCATTTTCTTCCCTCCTCCTCCCTTCACCTGGTGGTAGGTCTCCTTTGGTGTCGTGATTTTTAACGTTTTTATTGTGGTGTCAGTGTTACTCCAGTGCCGTGTGTAGTGCTACGTTCCACCAGCATCGCCAGCATCATTCTTTTGTGTTCCCACTGCGGTGTTTCTCTGATTTCTTGTCGACTCACAATGTTCATTCTCCGAATGTGTGTGTGGCTTTCGTCTACCATTTATACTCACCTGTTTTTGTACTTGTTTATTTATCACTTTACACCATTCTATGTTATGTGTTGTTTTCTCATTTGACTACGTTTTTTCTGTTACTCTCTTGGCTGAAGAGCGGCGTATTGTGCCGTTGCCAGCCTGCACCATTTTGGGGAGTGAAACAAGAATAAAGAAGAAAACGGTACACGACAGTCCGTTTTACCCCTTTTTACCCCTAACGAAGACGACGAGGTAGTCATCGAAAGCTCGGTATTTCATCCAAATTTGACACGGCAAATAAACTGAGAACTTTTTATGCAAGGACTCCGTCATAATAGACTTTGTTGTCATATTAATTTCCTCTACGGAGAGGATGTAGCGCACAGTATTTGTCGGCTGACAATGCTGAGCTTGAAATAGTCACAACTACTGTGTAATCTGGCTCTTCTACAACGTTGTTGTGACACGGAGGTTGTACCAAATCTTGCAGTTGTCAAACATCACATCCGAACTGCTGCAGTGAATAGAATTTTGTGGAAGACAAGTCATGCGATCTTCAGGGAGAGGATACATCATATGAGGTATGAACTGTATGTCAACGCTCCCTACTGATATAGTTGCTGTATTTGTCTGCAGTTTTGTCACCTTGGGACTGGGAATGGGTAGACATGACCATGGTTGCAGATCAGCGAGCTAATTTAAGAAAGACTACAGCAAAACACACTGATAAATTTGTGCTCCCTAACCGTGTAAACATACAATTTGTACAGAAACCAGATGGCAGTAATAAGAGTCGAGGGGCATGAAAGAGAAGCAGTGGTTGGGAAGGGAGTGAGACAGGGTTGTAGCTTGTCCCCGATGCTATTCAGTCTGTATATTGAGCAAGCAGCAAAGGAAACAAAAGAAAAATTTGGTGTAGGTATTAAAGTTCATGGAGAAGAAATAAAAACGTTGAGGTTCGCCGATGTCATCGCAATTCTGTCAGAGACAGCAAAGGACTTGGAAGAGCAGTTGAACGGAATGGACAGTGTCTTGAAAGGAGGATATTAGATGAACATCAACAAAAGCCAAACGACGATCATGGAATGTAGTCGAAATAAGTCAGTTGATGCTGAGGGGATTAGATTAGCAAATGAGACACAAAGGAATTTTGCTATTTGGGTAGCAAAATAGCTGATGATGGTCGAAGTAGAGAGGATATAAAATGTAGACTGGCAATGGCAAGGAAAGCGTTTCTGAAGAAGAGAAATTTGTTAACATCGAGTATAGATTTAACTGTCAGGAAGTCGTTTCTGAAAGTATTTGTATGGAGTGTAGCCATGTATGGAAGTGAAACATGGACGATAAATAGTTTGGACAAAAAGAGAACAGAAGCCTTCGAAATGTGGTGCTACAGAAGAATGCTGAAGATTAGATGGGTAGACCACATAACTAATGAGGAGGTATTGAATAGAATTGGGGAGAAGAGAAGTTTGCGACACAACTTGACAAGAAGAAGGGACCGGTTGGTAGGACATGTTCTGAGTCATCAAGGGATCACAAATTGAGCGTTGGAGGGCAGCGTGGAGGGTAAAAATCGTAGAGGGAGACCAAGAGATGAATACACTAAGCAGATTCAGATGGCTGTAGGTTGCAGTAAGTACTGGGAGATGAAGAAGATTGCACAGGATAGAGTAGCAT
The DNA here is from genome assembly GCF_023898315.1 of Schistocerca nitens. Taxonomy (NCBI): domain Eukaryota; kingdom Metazoa; phylum Arthropoda; class Insecta; order Orthoptera; family Acrididae; genus Schistocerca; species Schistocerca nitens. The sequence continues at coordinate 289,913,309 of NC_064614.1, read as the reverse complement.
GGAGAGCTGCATCAAACCAGTCTCAGGACTGAAGACAACAACAACAACAACAACAGTGTAAGAGAAGTTTCTGGGTCCAGCGACGCACATCGCACTGTTATCAACTTCTCCGACTAGGAAAATTGATGACGCCACCATCTCGGTTATCAGTAAGGGACTGAAATTTTCTGCACCTCCACAAAAGCTACCAGTGGTCGAGATTATCAGTGGAGTAGAACAAGTGGTTTGGCACCTTCCTGAAGAGGAAGCAGATGAGGTTAGGCTTGCCACTAGTAGCATTTTAGCAACAACCAAACCTCCTAAATTCAATGTAAGCAAAGTGGAGAAACTGACATTGAAATCGTTGGGGAATGATGAAGAGTTAGTTGTGGTACCAGCCGACAAATGGAATGCCACACTTATGCTACCGATTATCATAAGAAAGTGGCCCTATTATTTGAAGATACCACATACTGGATTCTTAAACGGATTCCCAGAGCAGCACTTAGCAGGGAGACATGGGAGCTACTGAAGAACTCGGCCTCCCAGAAGAACTAGTCAAGAATCTACGACCAAGAGCACCAAGGCCAGCTAGGTTATATGGTCTACCCATGGTCCATAAGGATGGGGTCATGTTGAACGTATTGGGTCTCCTACATATCGGTTGGCAAAATACATAACCAAATTATTAGCACCTATAGTCGGCCTCTGTAGCCATCATATTAATAATTCAAAAATATTCGTTAACATCTTTAGGCTGATGAGCATAGGTCCGAATGACATCATGACTAGCATAGATGTGGTCTCCTTGTTAACAAAGGTACTGGTAGAAGATACGTTTAAACTGTTGGCTACTCATTTCTCTCCTGAAATACTGAAGTTATTTCAACACACTTTGACGACCACCTATTTTTTGTTTGGTGGAAAATATTACAAACGACTGATGGAACAGCCATGAGTTGGCCACTGTCCCTAGTCATAGCTAACTTTTCCATCGAGGATTTCGAAGACGGAGCGTTGTTCAGTGCTCTCTTACGTCCATCGTGCTTCTTCAGGAATGTTGACGATATATTTTTAATCTGATCACATGGCAATGAGGCACTGCAGCAGTTAGTTGATCATTTTAATGGTATACACCAGAACATAAGACTTACAGTCGGGGTGAAGGATGGGAAGTTAAACTTTTTAGACGTGCTGGCGGAGCGAAAACCAGATGGACGTTTCGGACTTTTCGTGTACAGAAAACCGACGCATACAGATTGATATCTAAACGCACGTACTTTTCACCACCCAGCTCAGAGGAGAGCTATGCTGAATAGCTTGGTACGCAGAGCAAACAATATTTCGGCTCCGAGATTAACCATCTGATGAAGGCATACATGTTCTGATCGTGATATCAGATCTACTCTGGCGAAGAAACCTAGGAAGGATGCTGTTGAAACAGATCAAGAGGACCACCACATCGCGCGTCTACTATTCTGCGGTGCAACGACCAGCCAGATCGGTAGAGTCCTGAGCCGGTAGTGAATCAGACCAGTATTCCGGCCATCCAGGAAGATTAAGGAAGTGTTGCGACCCATGAAAGATAATCTCTTTCTGACAGAACTGGGAATTTACAGCAATCCTTGAGAATGTGTCAAAAACTATGTGGGCCAGTCTATAAGAAGTGCCATCGATCGCTGTGTGGTTCATCTGCGTCACCTGAAATACAGGTATCTAGAAAAATCAGCGGCGGCTGAGCACATGTTGTTATACAAACATAAGATGTTATTCGATGAGACAAGAATACCTGCTCACCCTTCAAACTATTGGGACTCTGTCATAATAGCAGTAGTTGCAATTAGACTATGTGAAAATAATTTCAATAGGGACTCCGGATATGCACTTAGCAATGCATAGAAACGCGCATTTGATAAAGAAAGAGCGCAGAGGGAGACTTGTTACATTTCTCGCAGCTCTCCGGCTGTTGCGATGGATGGTGCTGCAAGCAACGATGGATTAATTGCGCAAACAAAATCTATGGACATAGAGGCCTCCACCTTCGTATGCGCCATTTTCACGGTGATGTCATCCAGCCAATGAGAAGCCGACCACTGTTTATAAAAGCAGTAGCCTCACTGGTCTAAGACTCCTCCAATTTGCTGAAGACACCGCCTTCCTAGCCCTTTATCCTTACCTTTAACGTACCCCCCAAACCCACCTTGACCAATTCACCACTTGGTGCTACAAGTGATTCCTCTGTATCAACCCCTCCAAGACCCAGGCAATCGTCATAGGCCGCACTGCCTGCTCTTTCCATCTCCATGATTTCTACCTCACCATTTATGGCCGTCCTATCCACCTCAGTCCTACCCTCAAATACCTTGGCCTCACTCTCGACCGCCACCTCACCTGGACTCCCCATCTCTTTACCATCCAACACAAAGCTCACAACAGATTCCGCCTCCTGACACTCCTGTCCAGCCGGACATGGGGTCTGCATCCTTCCACCATCCTTCACACCTACAAATCCTTGATCCGCCCCATCCTTTGTCATGCCAGCGTTGCTAGGATTTCCACCACTTCCACGTTCTATAAAGCCCTCCAAATCCTCAAACGCCATGCACTCCATCTCACCTTCCACATCTGCCTTCCGCCCCCCACAGACATTGTATCTCCCCTCGTCTCCATCCCCAGCCCATTGTAGCGCCTATACCATTGTGTCCCACCCTCTCTCCATCTCCACACTCTCCTCCTCCTTTCCCAATGCAACTTCCACCATCTACCCCTCGCAGATGATGAGCTTCGCCATGACATCTACCCTTCCTCCTGCCTCCTCCTTAGGACTCCCACTCCTCCTCCTAGCTTCTCCTGAGCGGCTTACCCCTTCTACACCGCTCCCTCTCCTGTGCTCCCCTTCAGTGTCTCTGTACTCCCTCCTGCTTTGTCTTCCATCTTCATCCCCACCTGTCTCCTGCCTGTTGGTGCACCCGTTGACACCCCTACTCTTTTCATCCTGCCCTCTCCAATATTGCACCTTGCTCCCCCCTGCTTTTCCATCCTCTCAGGCCTCTCCCTCGGCAGGTCCAACCTGGCTGTTTTATTCGTAATTGTGTCTGCTCCAAGTGGGTTTAAAGTGTTGTTCTGTTTTTAATACTTTGCCCAACTTAGAACTTGTGAGTGTGACTTCAGTGTCTTTGCTCTGAGAATAGCCAACTGTGTTTTCTTAACTTTATGGCGCCTTTTTTAATTGTCCTCCCATGAACGTCTCCATGTCAGTGTATTTTTACCTCCATTATCTCCCCTTACTCTATTTTTATGTCCCCCTTTTTTATCGCCATATGGGGCAGGGAAATGAAATCACAATAAAGAAAACAAACGGTTCACGACAGTCAGTTTCACCCCTGACGAAGATGGCGGAGGTAGCCATCGAAAGCTCGGGATGTTATCCAAATCTGACGCGGCAAGTAAACCGAGAACTTTTTATGCACGCTACATTTTTCGGTAGAAATGTAGTAGTATGCAATCTAAGCGATTATTGAAATGTGTTAGAACTCCTATCCTAAAGTTTTGACTGAAAGGTGTAATTGACAGGCAAATAGATAGAAAAAATAAAAAGCTTACTTTAACCCTATTGTGAATTTTTAATGTCATTTCCATCGTCCTTCAGGTGTTACATTTTCTGCTGCTCTAGTGTTAAGGGAGACACATGGAGAGTAGGCAGAGTAACAAGAATCAGAAACTAGATACACCCATTCAGTTTCAACACGTATACCTGGTGTCCGTCCCAAGAGTCGTCAGACGCGGATTGTCTTGTGCTTCGGCAAATATTTGACGTTTAGGTTTTGGAATGTGTAGATGGGGAAACCACAAACAAATACTTTTCTTCACGTGTTTCATGCGAATCTAAATACCAACAGAAACATCAGGTTTCGCCTCATTAGAAACAAGTGCTTCCTAACGTGAAGATCATGATTATACGGTACGGCATTTCCGCTAAGGCGATATTCTGGTCAGCGATATGTCCTAACAGCAACATCTAGCAACATCTAGCTAGGAGCTCTTTGCGGTGTGGGGGAGTAGCCATGTATGTGAAAAACGGTATCCCGTTTGAGTCAATTGATGTTTCAAAGTACTGCACTGAAAAGGTGTTTGAATGTTGTGCAGGTGTGGTTAAATTTAGTGGAGCTAAACTTCTTACTGTTGTTATTTATAGATCCCCAGACTCCGATTTCACAACATTTTTGCTAAAGCTAGAGGAGGTTCTTGGTTCACTTTATAGGAAATACAAAAAGTTAGTTATATGTGGTGACTTCAATATTAATTGTATAAGTGATTGTGCAAGGAAAAGGATGCTGGTAGACCTCCTTAATTCATATAATCTTATGCAAACCGTATTCTTTCCAACGAGAGTGCAAGGGAACAGTAGAACAACCATAGACAATATTTTTGTTCATTCGTCATTATTAGAAGGGCATTCTGTTAGCAAAAAGGTGAATGGCCTTTCAGATCATGATGCACAAATTTTAAGTCTAAAAGATTTTTGTGCTGCAACACATGTTAAATATAGTTACCAACTTTTTAGGAAAGCTGATCCAGTTGCTGTACAGACTTTTGTAAACCTTATCAAGGAACAAGAGTGGCAAGATGTTTATAGTGCTGATACAGTAGACGATAAATATAATGCTTTCCTCAAGACTTTTCTCGTTCTCTTTGAAAGTTGCTTTCCGTTAGAACGTTCAAAACAGGGTACTAGCACAAACAGGCAACCTGGGTGGCTGACTAAAGGGATAAGAATATCTTGTAGAACAAAGTGGCAATTATATCAAAACGTTAGAAACAGTCACAATCTAAATGCAGCAGCCCATTACAAACAGTATTGTAAGCTGCTTAAAAAAGTTATTAGGAAGGCAAAAAGTATGTGGTATGCAGATAGAACAGCTAAGTCTCAGGATAAAATTAAAACCATATGGTCAGTCGTAAAGGAAGTGGCTGGTCTGCAGAGACAGGTCGAGAATATAGAATCAGTGCGTAGTGGGGATGTCCGTGTTACTGATAAGTCGCATATATGTACAGTACTTAATAATCACTTTCGGAAAATAGCAGGTGAACTAAATAGAAACCTAGTCCCAACAGGGAATCATATAGCGCTCTTAGAAAAAAGTGTTCCGAGACTGTTACCTGAAATGCTCCTCCATGATACTGACAAGAGGGAGATTGAGTTAACAATTAAATCACTAAAGACCAAGAACTCTCATGGATATGACGGGGTATCTAGCAGAATACTGAAGTATTGTTCCACATATGTTAGCTCAGTACTTAGCCATATCTGTAACTTTTCCTTTAGGAGTGGTCGGTTTCCTGACCGATTAAAGTACTCGGTAGTGAAACCACTTTATAAAAAGGAAGACAGGGATAATGTTGACAATTATAGACCTATTTCTATGCCATCGGTGTTTGCTAAAGTTATCGAGAGGGTTGTATATACAAGGTTACTGCAGCATTTAAATTCACATAATTTGCTGTCAAATGTACAGTTTGGTTTTAGAAATGGCTTAACAACTGAAAATGCTATAGTCTCTTTTCTCTGTGAGGTTTTGGACGGATTAAATAAAAGGTTACGAACGTTAGGTGTTTTCTTTGATTTAACGAAGGCTTTTGACTGTGTTGACCACAAAATATTACTGCAGAAGTTGGAACATTATGGAGTAAGGGGAGTAGCTTACAATTGGTTCGCCTCCTACTTTAAGAACAGAAAGCAGAAGGTAATCCTCCGCAATATTGAGAGTGGTAATGATGTTCAGTCCCAATGGGGCACTGTTAAATGGGGCGTTCCCCAAGGGTCAGTGCTGGGCCCACTGCTGTTTCTTATTTATATAAATGATATGCCTTCTAGTATTACAGGTGATTCAAAAATATTTCTGTTTGCTGATGACACCACCTTGGTACTGAAGGATCTTGTGTGTAATATTGAAACATTATCAAATAATGTAGTTCATGATATAAGTTCGTGGCTTGTGGAAAATAATTTGATGCTAAATCACAGTAAGACTCAGTTTTTACAGTTTCTAACTCACAATTCAACAAGAAGTGACATTTTAATCAGACAGAATGGGCATGTTATAAGCGAGAAGGAACAGTTCTAGTTCCTAGGCGTACGGATAGATAGTAAGCTGTTGTGGAAAGCCCATGTTCAGGATCTTGTTCAGAAACTAAATGCCGCTTTATTTACCGTTAGAACAGTATCTGAAATAAGTGACATTTCAACACGAAAAGTAGTATACTTCGCATATTTTCATACGCTTATGTCATATGGTATTATTTTTTGGGGTAATTCTTCTAATTCAAAAAGGGTATTTTTGGCTCAAAAACGGGCTGTTCGAGCTATGTATGGTGTAAGTTCGAAAACCTCTTGTCGACCCCTATTCAATAGTCTGGGAATTTTGACATTGTCCTCACAGTATGTATTTTCTTTAATGTCGTTTGTTGTTAGCAATATTAGCTTATTCCCAAGAGTTAGCAGCTTTCACTCAGTTAATACTAGGCAGAAATCAAATCTGCATGTGGAATGCACTTCCTTGACTCTTGTGCAGAAAGGAGTGCAGTATTCTGCTGCATCCATTTTCAATAAGCTACCACAAGAACTCAAAAATCTTAGCAGTAGCCCATACACTTTTAAGTCTAAACTGAAGAGTTTCCTCATGGCTCACTCCTTCTATTCTGTCGAGGAGCTCCTGGAAGAGCTAAAAAATTAAGCAAATTCCAGTGTTACATTCTTGATTTTCTTTATTTAAACTAACGACTTGTCGCCTGAATATGTTTCTTGTATTTCATTTCATCTGTTTCTACAATCGTGTTATAATTTCATGTATTGACTCGTTCCATGACCATGGAGACTTCTCCTAAATGTGGTCCCACGGAACAATAAATAAATAAATAAATAAATAAATAAAAACACGGAGAACTACCAATTCGCTTGCAGCTAGCTTGCGCAGGCCGTTACACGAGAAGAAAGCGGAGCTCTGTTTCGAAACCTACTTAAAGTTGAGAAGCGAAGTTAATTATTACTTGAAGGAATACAGGAACCAGATACTTTTGTGTCGCCTTATTTTAGGTAAATACTTGTTCCAGACATTTACCGAACTTGAACGTTAGTATTTCATTTAGATCTTCATCAATATAACAGTTTTGTCGTCTGCATTTTGAATGCTGCAGATGCCTCTTGATCTGTAACTTGTGGCTGCTTCTGCTGTCTTTGACTCTATGGCATCAGTGAACCTAAATATATTCTGAGATAATATTATAACAGATCGAATTTTCTCCCTGTAATTGGAATTGTACTGCTGTTTAACCCTTTTACAGAGAAAGGGAATTATGTGCCTCCCTGCATACTAAGATGTGCTGGCAACTGTTTTTTTATACTTTCCGTTCACTATTTAGAAAGGGCTGATCGAGTAATGACCCATGGGAGAATCAGAGACATGCCAATCAACTAGCAGTCGTGCTGATAGTGGGGCGGAGGGAGCCTCAGCTGGGTTTACTTGCTAGGTGATTTCCAGAAACAACATTTGTTTGTACAGTCAAGGGAAACCTCTCGAAAGCCTTGCTTAGAATCTTGGAATGAAAACTATTTTATTTAAATCTGGGAAAATATGTCCAGGAAAAAATGAAATGAAAGTCTAGTGTTTGCCTAGGGCTATTTGCTTATGAATGTACGAAGTCGATGACTGGCACGAAATGTGCAGCGTACCTATTTCGCTATCGATTGTGTGTTGACTGGGTCAGAAGAGTAACGTATATCGGAATGCTTGCGTTTGGGCTGAGAGATTAAATTGAATGATGAGCTATTGGGTAACGCACTGCTAAAATGACTGTAGTTTTAATCTGATTGTATTAATTGGAAACCGTGGCTCTGAACAAAGGACGTATAATGCTTCGTCGTGCTCACAAACGTGTTTAAAAATGTGTGTTCAAGTTGAGGGCAATATGTGTACGCAGACGTAAACGTAATAAATGAAAATATCTCAGTGATTAGCTTTTCAGGTATCAAACGACCCAATTTACTTCAGATAAAAAAATGGTTCAAATGGCTCTGAGCACTATGGGACTTAACATCTATAGTCATCAGTCCCCTAGAACTTAGAACTACTTAAACCTAACTAACCCAAGGACATCACACAACACCCAGCCATCACGAGGCAGAGAAAATCCCTGACCACGCCGGGAATCGAACCCGGGAACCCGGGCGTGGGAGCGAGAACGCTACCGCACGACCACGAGATGCGGGCTTACTTCAGATAAAAGCAGTGCAATCGTAAGACCGGAATTCTTATGTCTCTCAATTGAAAATAAGATATTCTGATCTAAACTGTAAATCAGAAAGCTATAAATAGTTCCATTCGTTATTTTACTTAAAATTATGCTGGTCGCAGCTTAAGTCGTACACTCCAAAAAACAACATATAACTCAGATCACCACTCAATGCAAACGTGTTTTGAACTCGACTCTTTCGTTCCGTCGTTCATAAATCGTTTTCTGCAGTAGCACGACTTCTTCTAAAGGGTACTGCAGTTCGACGGAGGACGTTTCTCTTCCATTATACTTTCGTTCAAGATGTTTCCGGAGGATCTTTTCGCAGATTTCCTCCTTAGGCCCTTGCCGTGCAACTAGAATCTTAGTGGCACTGTACATTTAGGGCTGACGTTTAAATCACGTTTACTTTCATGCAAGTATCTTTTTTCGATTACCTCTTGGACAAACTTTGCAAGCAAAAATTATTTTCCCTCTCACGCAGTCGAAAGCAGAGGAATCTATGTCTGATCCACTGAAAATATTTTCCCCTTCACATGGAGTTCTCGGTAATGTTCTGCAAATAAGGACTATTTTTGGTATCAAGGAATAAACCAGTTCTGTCAAGAGTTAAATGTTTGCATTACATTTCGTATTCATTTTTTGTTCCCAGTCATTGTTTCAGTTTTTCTACATTGATGACATTCATAGTTCGTGTGAATTATGCTAACACGCACGACTGTACAGAGATGGTTAGGGAAAAAGCAGATTCAATCTGAATATTGTGTACCATATCCCCGACAAATTACTCGAGCTCCCATCGTTAGGCTAATTGCCAATGATCAAATTAGCAGATGTTTAGAACAGAATACGATATAGATCGCTGTAATCTCTTAAACCCAACTACTGAAATATATCCAGCATTCATGAAAACTAGTTATTCCGTATACATCCTGTGTTGTCGTAACATAACATGTCTCTTCACACCATATACGGTACTGTAATGCTATACAAGACTAGTAACGTATCCACAGGGGTATCAGAACTGTGCGTAACCTGAGTTTGCACCCCTGATAATGGACTCACGTAGCAACTGGCTCGTCTTCCAAAGGAAACTGGAGCCCCCAGTGACAGACAATTATAACATGCTAATTGCGTACTATATATACTGCATTTGGCGTGACTGTAATGTGAATGGTATTCTGAAGTTACGCAGTTACAATCAGAATGATTGTTTCGGTCTGGATCAGATTTTTTTTGTATTTCATATCAGCGCACACTCCGCTGCAGAGTGAAAATCTCATTCTGGAAACATCCCCCAGGCTGTGGCTAAGCCATGTCTCCGCAATATCCTTTCTTTCAGGAGTGCTAGTTCTGCAAGGTTCGCAGGAGAGCTTCTGTAAAGTTTGGAAGGTAGGAGACGAGGTACTGGCAGAAGTAAAGCTGTGAGCACCGGGCGTGAGTCGTGCTTCGGTAGCTCAGATGGTAGAGCAATTGCCGCTAAAGGCAAAGGTCCCGAGTTCGAGTCTCGGTCGGGCACACAGTTTTAATCTGCCCGGAAGTTTCATATCAGCGCACACTCCGCTGCAGAGTGAAAATCTGATTCTGGATTCCAGCATGTACCATTAAACTGACAAACTTCGGCACTGTCTGGCAACAGAAAGCAAAAAAAGTGCAAAAGCTCTTCCAGAAAATCGTCCATACAAAACGACTATGTTACGTAAATCGTTTAAGGAATCTGTGTCACGATTGGTGTATCATTTTCTGCTACGCATTCTAGAAACAAAAACAGAAGGGGAAGTTACAGTTACTTTGGTACTTCAGTAGATAACTGTGTAATATTATTGCGCAAAGAGTAAGAACACTTCTTGTTTCTTCGTCACATTTCGCTTTTACTGCAGTTCTGTAGTTTTCTAGATTGTTCGACACAACGATTTTGGCACGCTGCAGTAACATACTGAATCTCGGTTTCACTGCGCGATTACAATTAAAGCAGCGCAACATAACTGTTTCTTCTCATCACCTGTAAATCTATAATCAGGTTGGACTATTCTTATGATTCTTATCCACTAAAAGCAAATCGTATTGGCGCAACAGTAAACGTTGCATGTTACAATGAAAACAGATAAAAGATTACAGTGGAACTTTAGCACCAATGATCAACAGGTCTCAGAAGGCAGAGCTGTTTCTGTAACAGTTTTCGACAGTAAACACACATTCTTGTGTATTTCTATTCACCACTAAATAATAGTTTTTTCGCGTATATAGTCATTAGCTCAAATGTTATAACACTACTGAAAACACTTTTATCGGCAAAAACCACTTAATATTTATAGAATTTATTGTTATTTACTTAAAAAATAGAAACGTTTCCTGTGATATATCAGCATTTCGTTAAGTTACGAAGGTATTCAGGCAGTATTGTGTCGTGTATATCTCATCTTTTTGACTTTATTTGTCACCGACGCTACATATTTTAGTTATCCTCGTATACCACTAAAGCGAAGACTTGTTTGGAGTTTTGCTGAAGCCTCATAATGGCTTCCAGGATAATAAAGGTGTGCATCTCTCTCTGTAAGTCAGTTATGTCGTTTTCTTTTTGTTTGTTTTTTTCCTGTGCTAACCTCTTCATCTCAGAGTAGCACTTGCAACCTACGTCCTCAATCCCTGCCTTCCTCCACAGTTTTTGCCCTCTACAGCTCCCTCTAGTACCATGGAAGTCATTCCCTCATGTCTTAGCAGATGTCCTATCATCCTGTCCCTTCTCCTTATCAGTCTTTTCCACATATTCCTTTCCTCTCCCATTCCGCGTAGAACCTCCTCATTCCTTACCTTATCAGTCCACCTAATTTTCAACATTCGTCTATAACACCACATCTCAAATGCTTCGATTCTCTTCTGTTCCGGTTTTCCCACAGTCCATGTTTCACTACCATACAATGCTGTACTCCAGACGTACATCCTCAGAAATTTCTTCCTCAAATTAAGGCCGGTATTTGATATTAATAGACTTCTCTTTGCCAGAAATGCCTTTTTTGCCATAGCGAGTCTGCTTTTGATGTCCTCCTTGCTCCGTCCGTCATTGGTTATTTTACTGCCTAGGTAGCACAATTCCTTAACTTCATTGACTTCGTGACCATCAATCCTGATGTTAAGTTTCTCGCTGTTCTCATTTCTACTACTTCTCATTACCTTCGTCTTTCTCCGATTTACTCTCAAACCATACTGTGTACTCATTAGCCTGTTCATTCCGTTCAGCAGATCATTTAATTCTTCTTCACTTTCACTCAGGATAGCAATGTCATCAGCGAATCGTATCATTGATATCTTTTCACCTTGTATTTTTATTCCACTCCTGAACCTTTCTTTTATTTCCATCATTGCTTCCTCGATGTACAGATTGAAGAGTAGGGGCGAAAGGCTACAGCCTTGTCTTACACCCTTCTTAATACGAGCACTTCGTTCTTGATCGTCCACTCTTATTATTCCCTCTTAGTTGTTGTACATATTGTATATGACCCGTCTCTTCCTATAGCTTACCCCTACTTTTTTCAGAATCTCGAACAGCTTGCACCATTTTATATTATCGAACGCTTTTTCCAGGTCGACAAATCCTATGAAAGTGTCTTGATTTTTCTTTAGCCTTGCTTCCATTATTAGCCGTATCGTCAGAATTGCCTCTCTCGTCCCTTTACTTTTCCTAAAGCCAAACTGATCGTCACCTAGAGCATTCTCAATTTTCTTTTCCATTCTTCTGTATATTAGTCTTGTAAGCAGCTTCGATGCATGAGCTGTTAAGCTGATTGTGCGATAATTCTCGCACTTGTCAGCTCTTGCCGAAAGTCATTGGTATATCGCCAGACTCATATATTCTAGACACCAATGTGAATAGTCGTTTTGTTGCCACTTCCCCCAATGATTTTAGAAATTCTGATGGAATGTTATCTATCTCTTCTGCCTTATTTGACCGTAAGTCCTCCAAAGCTCTTTTAAATCCCGATTCTAATACTGGATCCCCTATCTCTTCTTAATCGACTTCTGTTTCTTCTTCTATCGCATCAGACAATTCTTCACCCTCATAGAGGCTTTCAATGTATTCTTTCCGCCTATCTGCTCTCTCCTCTGCATTTAACAGTGCAATTCCCGTTGCACTCTTAATGTTACCTCCGTTGCTTTTATTGTCACCAAAGGTTGTTTTGACTGTCCTGTATGCTAAGTCTGTCCTTCCGACAATCATATCTTTTTCGATGTCTTCATATTTTTCCTGCAGCCATTTCGTCTTAGCTTCCCTGCACTTCCTATTTATTTCATTCCTCAGCGACTTGTATTTCTGTATTCCTGATTTTCCTGGAACATGTTTGTACTTCCTCCTTTCATCAATCAACTGAAGTATTTCTTCTGTTACCCATGGTTTCTTTGCAGCTACCTTCTTTGTACCTATGTTTTCCTTCCCAACTTCTGTGATGGCCCTTTTTAGAGATGTCCATTCCTCTTCAACTGTACTGCCTACTGCACTATTCCTTATTGCTGTATCTATAGCGTTAGAGAACTTCAAACGTATCTCGTCATTCCTTAGTACTTCCGTATCCAACTTCTTTGCGTATTGATTCTTCCTGACTAATGTCTTGAACTTCAGCCTACTCTTCATCACTACTATATTGTAATCTGAGTCTATATCTGGTCCTGGGTACGCCTTACAATCCAGTATCTGATTTCGGAATCTCTGTCTGAGCATGATGTAATCTAATTGAAATCTTCCCGTATCTCCCGGCCTTTTCCAAGTATACCTCCTCCTCTTGTGATTCTTGAACAGGGTATTAACTATTACTAGCTGAAACTTGTTACAGAACTCAATTAGTCTTTCTCCTCTTTCATTCCTTGTCCCAAGCCTATATTCTCCTGTAACATTTTCCTCTACTCCTTCCCCTACAACTGCATTCCAGTCGCCCATGACTATTAGATATTCGTCCCCCTTTACATACTGCATTACCCTTTCAATATCCTCATACACTTTCTCTATCTGTTCGTCTTCAGCTTGCGACGTCGGCATGTATACCTGAACTATCGTTGTCGGTGTTGGTCTGCTGTCGATTCTGATTAGAACAAACCCGGTCACTGAACTGTTCACAGTAACACACCCTCTGCCCTACCTTTCTATTCATAACGAATCCTACACCTGTTATACCATTTTCTGCTGCTGTTGATATTACCCGATACTCATCTGACCAGAAATCATTGTCTTCCTTCCACTTCACTTCACTGACCCCTACTATATCTAGATTGAGCCTTTCCATTTCCCTTTTCAGATTTTCTAGTTTCCCTACCACGTTCAAGCTTCTTACAGTCCACGCCCAGACTCGTAGAACGTTATCCTTTCGTAGATTACTCAGTCTTTTTCTCATGGTAACCTCCCCCTTGGCAGTCCCATCCCGGAGATGGAGTCCCCGAATAGGGGACTATTCCGGAATCTTTTGCCAATGGAGAGATCATCATGACACTTCTTCAATTACAGGCCACATGTCCTGTGGATACACGTTACGTGTCTTTAATGCAGTGGCTTCCATTGCCTTCTGCATCCTCATTTCGTTGATCATTGCTGATTCTTCCGCCTTTAGGGGAATTTCGCACCCCTAGGACAAGAGAGTGCCCTGAACCTCTATCCGCTCCTCCGCCCTCTTTGACAAGGCCGTTGGCAGAATGAGGCTGACTTCTTATGCCGGAAGTCTTCGGCCGCCAATGCTAGTTGTGTCGTATTAGCATAAATAGCAGGGATTTCTGTTAGGGTGTACGGCGCGCTTGCCATGAGCAAATCTCTCAATTGGCGTTTATGCATGGGAAACTCTAAATTATAAGTTTTTCTTATTTTGGAAGTTGGTATACTTTGTTCTGTTCTCTCATTTTGTGGGTCAGGCAGTTTTGTTAGGAGCTACATTAATAATCGGACGTTACAGCGTTGGATCCATTGCTCATCTTGGAAATAACTTTTTCTATCGTCTTTAGACATTACTTGCCCTGTTGCCACAGTGTAGTATATAATACTGAAATGCAAGTTCGATCCTCATTCCTGTTATTTGGTAATTGTGGATATGCAATAAACTAGAACATCCGGATTTCTGATGTATTTTCTTTAGGCTTCGAACTAGTGAATAGTGATAGCAGAGTTGTGTTAGCGATGACTGTTTCTGTGTTGACTCCGTTTCTTTCTTATAAGAAATGTCATTGTCATTCTAATAATTATAGCTTACAATTAATAACACCTGGCTTTATTTCAAATATTACCTATGTATTATGCGAGTGGACGTCGCATACAGATCATGCGTATGTGAGAAGCAGATGGTGCACGGATGCCACGTGATCTGGTGGGCATTGCAGTGCAGATTTGCAAATATGAAGATGCCATGGGATTTCCAGATAAAATCTGACCACAATCACCAGCCGTTGTCATGAACATCATTAAAATTCGCTAAAAGAAAATAATGGTCGTCATTCTGTAATAATTGCATTTTGAGATAGGGTCGAGTTTAAGTGTTGATTGAGAGAACATGTATTTTGGCACGATCGGAAGCTGGTTTTTGGGAGCCGTAGACTTGGCGGAATTGTAATGTATAATTACGTATTCTTATCCAGTAGCTATCCTTGGCAAACCGGGACAGTGAAATAAACGTTGAATTTCATAATAAATTGTAACATCACAGTGCAGTAACTCCCACATGTTCAACATACACAGTTTGCAAAGATGACATTAACTTCGAAAACTGTGTACGTTTAACACATAGTAAATACTTCCTTATGATGTTGAATGCAAATGAAATCGACAAAATTTGCAGGTACTTTTTTTCCGGAGAGTTGAAAATGCAAGCCGGCCGGGAGGGGGGGGGGGGGGGCGGAGCGGTTCTAGGTGCTACAGTCTGGAACCGCGCGACCGCTGCGGTCGCAGGTTCGAATCCTGCCTCGGGCATGGATGTGGGTGATGTCCTTACGTTAGTTAGGTTTAAGTAGTTCTAAGTTCTAGGGGATTGATGACCTCAGAAGTTAAGTCCCATAGTGCTCAGAGCCATTTTTTTTAATGCAATGAAGGTCCTTGGATAACTATCGAAACACTGCTGATGAATCTGTGACTTCGAAACGAATGTGACGGTGATATAAGCTACGAAAAGATATTACATGGATTTTTGTTATTTAGTTTTGCAAAGCACACTTATTATGAATGGGCGCATTTTTATGACTCTACATTCTGACTATGGTAAAATACAATAGCTGTAATGTACACATGAGGGATTGACCAGTAGATTTTTGATGGTAAGAGGCGTTTTCGATTGAGGAATATAGGAACTGTAATTCGTATGATTACCCTACTTGTATCTGAAAGTAAACATTCTCTGGAGACACCTGAAAATCTAATTACAAAAATGTTTCCATTTACTAAGTTTAAGTCTGCATATGAGATTTTGAACTCCTATATTTTATTGATTTATTTTTTATTGATTTATTTATTTAACCTGGCAAGATTAGGGCCATCAGGCCCTCTCTTACATCTAACCAGGCATTCTACTTATTTTACATTCATATGTTTTAGTAGGCATGTTAAACTACATCTAGTACAAAAAGTGAAATAAACAATTTGAAAGGTACACCTGGAAAAATACATACATATAGAGTTTATATTCTTAGATCACAAGTACTGTTATAATTAGACATTATTGAACAGACAGATTTGAGATAGGAGTGCTGGCAGCAGGGAGTATGAGGGAGACTCATGGTGAAGGGAGGAGAAGAATAGAGAGACATGATGAAACATAATTAAGGAAATATAAAGGAAAAGAATATTGCGTGGCTAATAGAGATAGATGAAGAGAAAGGCATCTCAGGAGCAACATAGGAGACGCTAGCTTTGCTATTTGACAGATGAGGGGATTGTCCTTGTACATTAATTTTGTGGAGAACTTTATAAGGATGATAGTAGGAAATGCTTCAACTTCTTCTTAAAAGCAGCAGGAGATTGAATTTTGCGCAAGGTAAGGGGCAGTTTGTTCCAGAGGCGGACAGCGGCAACTGAGAAGGAGTTTGCAAAAGTTTTTGTTTTGTGAGTGGGCACAGTTAGGATACCAAATAAGAGTGACCTCGTGTTTCGATTATGATGACATGACAGGTTTTTAATCTCTGAAGCAAGGTACTGGGGTGTTTGCGCCTCGAGGAGTCGGTGGAGTAGACATAGAGTGTGGTAGTCGCGCAATTTGTCCGGCCGCAGCCACCCTAGCTGGGAGTATGAAGCACTAACATGATCGTATCGGCGAATGTTGCAGGTGTAACGCACACAGGCATTCATGGTTAGCTCTAGCCGTCTTTTGTTTTCACTGCTCATGCCTTGTTGAATCACATCACAATAGTGGAGGTTCGGTAGAACGAGTGCTTGCACGAGCTGGCGTTTCAAGTCCTGTGGAAATATGTTCCGAAACTTTTTGAGAGCATAGAGACAAGCAGACGTCTTTCGGCACACTGCGACTGTATTCTCCGCCCAGTTGAGATGCTCATCCAAAGTTACACCCAAGTTCTTCACTGTTTTCTGATATGGTATTGGAGTACCGTCGAGCAGAATAGGAGGTAGCCGTTCGCGGAAATCTGAACTTATTAATTTCTGATGGGCTATTAAGATTACTTGCGTCTTTTTTGCATTTAGTTTAAGCCCCAGGTTTTTCGCCCATGTCACTACTGAAGACAGATCATCATTCATCTGAGCGATTGCAGTGTTTACATCTTCAGGTCTGACGCTTAGGTAGAGCTGGAGGTCGTCGGCATAGAAATGATATTTACAGGAGGACAGAACCGATGAAATATCGTTGACATATAAAGAAAACAAAAGTGGTCCTAAGACTGATCCTTGTGGCACTCCCGAGGAAACATGTTTCCAGGAAGATTTTTCGTTTACGCAGACAACGCATTGCTGTCTGTCTTTTAAGTAGCTTTCAAACCATCTCATTGCACTTTCAGAGAAATTAAGCTGTTGCATTTTTCTGAGCATTATGTCAAAGTTGACAGTGTCAAAAGCTTTGCTGAAGTCCAGTAGCGTCAATATTGTTGCCTTTCGATTGTCGATGGCATATTTCAGGTCATCAGTTACTTTAATTAGAGCAGTGTTTGTGCTGTGATGTTTACGGAAACCGGATTGAAATTTGTCATATAGGCTGAATTCATGCAAGTGTTCAGTGATTTGGTCATGAACAATATATTCAAGTGCTTTGGAAACAGCAGGCAGTATGCTAATTGGTCGGTAATCACTAGGCAGTTGCGGGTTTTCGATCTTAGGGATGGGTCGAATTAGGCTTCTTTTCCATGCAGTGGGATATATTCCGTTCACGAGGGAAAAATTAAATATGTCAGTTAAGACAGGCACTAAGATATCGGCAACATTCTTAATCATGGTTATACCGATACTGTCGCTGCCTATTGCATCAGAAGAGATTCTCATTATTGCTTTTCTTGCCGTATTTGTTGTTACATGTTTTAGATGGAAGGTATCGTTGTTAGTTATCCTGTTTAGGGATTCTTGTGGACGGTAATTATCAGCTGTGCTGGTATTCAGAGGTGCAGAGAAGAATTCATTTAATTCGTTAGCTGACACATGAAAAGTGGTTTCCGATTTTGCCTTTCCGACCCCCAAGCTACGGAGATTCTTCCATAGAGTCGTGGGCGTCAGATCGCTGCATACAAGGGAGCGAGCGTGCCTGATTTTAGCATTGCGAATGCATTGTTTCACTCTGTTCCGTAGCTTTCTATATTCTTCGAAACGCTCGGGTTTCGGATCTGCCTTGAAACGCCTGTGGGCAGCATCCCTATTAGTAATCATTTGACGTAATTCAGCTGTCAGCCATGGAGCAGGAGATTTTCTTACACGGATTGTGCGCACAGGTGCATGTTTGTCATAGAGGGCAGTGAGTTTATCACCAAGTTCATTAATTTTGCCGTCGATTGTGGGTTTTCTGATTATTTGATGCCATGAGATTTCTGAGCAATCGGCTGTTAGAGCGTCAAGGTCAATACGTTTCATGTTCCTACAAGTTATGTAACGCGATTTGATCCTTGGGGGCTGCACAGAGTAGGCCAGGAATATTACATCATGTGCTGAGAGGCCAGGGGCCGATGTTTGACCAACATCTCTTACTTTGTCAGTCTGTTTCGTTGCGATTACGTCTATAAGAGTATGACTGTGCGCCGTATGGTGTGTAGGTTGTAATGGAAGAATGTTCATGCTATTGCAACTAAACAGTCTTCTTAGGTTTATTGCGGAGGGAGTGTCTCTTAGCAGGTCTATGTTCAGGTCACCCATTACGATGACATGTTCGTATTGACACTGAAGTGAATGTAATTCCGACTGGAAGGAACTCATTGAGCTTATTTTTGGCGGCTTGTACACGACGCCAGTCAAGAATTTCCGACTTTGTATATTTATTTCAATGAACATGAATTCAGCCTCTTTTTCTTCAGCAGGATTTGACGTACATAAGACTTTCGCTTTGAGATCTGTTCGTATATACGCGCCGACGCCGCCACCTCGCTTTTTTGATCTGTCTGCCCTAAGAAATGTGTACCCTGGGAGATGAATAGATGCAGAGGATATGTGTGGTTTCAACCACGTTTCGGATAAGAGGATTACGTGGTAGTTTAGTTGGTTGAAGAGGAGGCTAAGTTCGTCGTAATGTGCAGGTAAAGACTGGATGTTGCAGTGAGCTGCTAAAAGCTCTGACGCGTTCCGCTGGGCAGCCTGAACTAGGGTGGCAGACTGGTTTGTCCCTTTGTTAGGCACTACCTGCCGCGAGGGGCACTGGCCGCTGCTTCCGCCAAGTGACATAACACAGGGGTGTCCGAGATTTTGCGCGCCCTGTGTGTGACACCGCGAGTGCCGAAAGAAAGGCGACTGCTAGAGATTTCCTGAGGTTGCGGGAGTATAGAAAATGGATTAGTGGTATTCGGTGCAAGGAGAATATGACCAAAATAGTGACGGCTGTGTGTCACTGTGTATCCTCTGTCGTACGAGGAGAAATGTAATTAGCGTATTTGAAACAGCTTAGGGTGGAAATAAGGGAAAAGGGAGTGATTTAAGAGGCCGATGCTGCCAGCAGAGAGAAGTAAGCTTAATAATTAATAGATTATCGTAGGAAGCTAGAATAAAATTGAAATTTACTAAAGTGATGCTGGTAGTGATTATCGTAGGAAGCTACAATTGGATTGAAATTTGCTAAAGTGATACTGATAGTGATTTTTGTTATGAACAATTTAAACCGAAGGGATGGGTGATTAATGAACTAAAGGAGAAACTAATAATTGCAATAGAACTAATTCAGAACGGAAGAGAGTAAACTGAGAAAATGAAAAAAGTATTAGCAGTAACTAAAATTAAGTAATGGTTAGAGCTACAGACACAAAAAAATAGTGAAAAGTTAATACAGTTACAAAAACAATTAGTTGAAGGTACAAATATGGGTATAATTAAAAAATTAATAAAATTACAAGACTATATCTGAGTATAGGGCTGTTACAATTTGCAAATGGTGTTAAGTTTGCACTTTTGGCTCGAGTAGCTTCACTTAATACTATTCAGTTCTGTCATGTTTGTGACTGTCTTCTTTCCAGCTGCTGTCTTAATGATTACTCTGCCATCCTGAGTCCACACATTCTGAAGACCGAAATGGGATATGGCACTGTTTAAAATCTTTAGCCGTTCGTGTGTCAGATCTTCCCTTATTGTAAGCCCTGTCCTTGCTAACTTCTTCTTCTGGGTAAAGATCTCTGCCCTTTTTCGGTACGAGATAAATTTAATTATTATTGGACGAGGTTTGGTGGCACCTGGTAGTTTTCGTCCCACCCGATGGCTCCTGTCAATGTCTGCCTTGGTCACTTCTACGCCTAATTTTTCACGCGCAACCTGTATAAGCAGGTTGTCCGTGTCTTCTTCTTTATTTTCTACTACTCCAAACAGTCGTAGACTATTTCGCCTTTGGTACTGTTCTAGTTCGTCAGTTGCGGCAGATAGTTTCACTTCCAACTCTCGTGCCTTTTTCTCGTATTCAGACACAGACTTTTTTAGTGCTGTAATTTCGGCAGTATTGGCCTCAACAGTTTCACGCATTTTGGCCAATACTGCTGCCGTTACAGTATCTGATATAGTGCCTGCTATCAGATCGAGATTGTTTTTATCGCGAAGCGCAGCGTTTACCTCAGAGCGGACCAGCTCCGCTATGCCGGGAGCCGCGGCTGCACCTTCCGCCAAGAGCGGGCCCGCCGCACCTGCTGCTTCCCCGCTGCTGGACGCGCTGCTGTTGACTCTTCTGTATAACAGAAGTTGACGAGCGCAATATTGCTTAAACGTTTGTTGTTTATAAAGAATAATTTCATTTGGAGTATCAGAAAATGACGTTATTTGTGTAGCACCCTGACCAAAAATAACGTCATTTTATTATTGAACTGTATGTATTTTAATTTTTCTCTCTCAGTGCTGCTGCGCCACGAGTAAGTACATGCGTTGATTTGGGGAATACTTGTAAATTTCGCGCAGCTATGGCTGGGAGGTAGTTTTTCAAAAATGGTTCAAATGGCTCTAAGCACTATGGGACTTAACATCTGAGGTCATCAGTCCCCTAGACGTAGAACTACTTAAACCTAAATTAACCTAAGGACATCACACACATCCATGCCCGAGGCAGGATTCGAACCTGCGACCGTAGCAGCAGCGCGGTTCGGCACTGAAGCGCCTAGAACCGCTCTGCCACAACGGCTGGATAGTTTTTAAGGGACCGATTGTCACATTGGATGGAAGAAGCTGGTCATGTTGATATTTAGCAAACGATTCTGCGAGGCAGGTGTACGACACCACGCGCAGGCGAGAATGCAAAGCCGGCCGAAGTGGCCGTGCGGTTAAAGGCGCTGCAGTCTGGAACCGCAAGACCGCTACGGTCGCAGGTTCGAATCCTGCCTCGGGCATGGATGTTTGTGATGTCCTTAGGTTAGTTAGGTTTAACTAGTTCTAAGTTCTAGGGGACTAATGACCTCAGCAGTTGAGTCCCATAGTGCTCAGAGCCATTTGAACCATTTCGAGAATGCAAAGCGCGAGGGGTACTGTGTACAAGTGTGAAGTAATCGGGGTAGCACAGGGCATTGACATGCTGTAAAGAACCCATACGTTGCGGCAGGTACAACAGCGCCTAGTGACCTTTGTGTAGGGGCCGAATCAGGCTGAAGAAAGCTGACGTGGTAATTATTAAAGAGCATTCCACTTGTCTCCTGCAGAGGATCTATGTCAGCAGCGTAAGGATAAGTAGAAATAAGTATGCCCGGAGGCTCAAAGCAGGAAGTCGTGTCGCCATTCTGCACGCATCTAGAAACGGAGAGAATGACGATGGCGCCCAGCGGACTGCAAGCTGCCGTAAGCAGGGGCGGAGCCTGGTCGCGAACTCCGGCCTCCGTGGTGCAGAGCTGTCTGCGGCGACGACCGAGTTGCTCCGCGCGGATGGACAGAGCTGCTAAGGCTCACTACAACGATGGCTGTCGGCTGTTTCTCTTCCGCACTCTATATGGCTTCTGCAAGTTGCGCCTAAGGGAGCAGACATCCATGTCCCGGGCTACTGGCTCAACCAAATGCACCGCGGCCACTTAGCCATGACGTGAGAGGAGCACTACGTCTGCAACCGTGGGCAGCAGATGCCGACATTGCCATTGGCGCTGGCCCAACCACGCACGCCGCACGCATGCAACGAAATCAGTGACACACTTGCCACTGTTTCTCCGCAGGCTTTGGCGTGAGTCTACTCTTTCTCCCAAAGCATACCTCTCGGTCGTTCTGTCCGCATTCCGTGTCTAGTGGCTAGCGTTGCTGCCCCTGGATCACGGGGTCTCGGGTTCGATTCCCGGTCGTGTTGGGAACTTCCTCTGCCAGGGGACTATGTGTTGTCCTCATCATTTTATCACCATTCGTGAACGTAGCGATATTGGACAGTGTAAAGATTGGGACATTGTACGGGCGCTGATAACCGCGCAGTTGAGCTCCCCACAAACCAAACATCATTATCATCATCATCGGCCTTTCTAACATATTACAGCCCCTGAGCTCGAGAGGAAACAGTAATTTCGTGTCAGGGTCGTTTAGCTTCCAAACCCAATACGTTGTATCAGGAAGTGTTTGTTCACGTCCAACACTACATTTGGTGACAGAGTGAGTTTTGGTAAGTAGTGAGTCAGACCGTGGCAATTGACGTAGGTTTCGGTGGTACCAGCTCAGAACAATGTGGTGCGTCTAAGTTTTGTTTATATTATTTTATATGTTTGCTCTCGTTGTCGAAGTTGGTTATGTGAGCTAGAGTACATGATGTTTAGAGTTACTTTTGTGAAGCCACAGGAAACCGTGGACTTAAGTTTCTTTAGAAGTAATTGTGTACATGATAATTTAGTGCCAGTGATGTGTCCTGTTTGCAGTTTGTTTGGACATGAGTTACCGTGTACCAGAGCCGCAGCAGCTGTTTGTTCTAAATGTAGGGTGCTGGTCATTTGTCTAGTACTTGTACTGACTGTAGACCGGCGATGCTTCGCTGGAAGAATTAATCGGTGATTGCATTTTTTGTGTAGGGTTAAATGGGAGTTCGTGTTTTGTCTTTAAATCACTTGACTTATTGTGGAAGTAGAGTACCCAATATGGTGGAAACATGTGCTACTACCTCAGATGGAGCTTCTGCTTTGACTCAGTAAGCGTAAGCGTTAACAGAGCAGTTTGAGGGCATGAAGGAGAGAAATTTCGAACATACTCGTGAGTTAGAGGCTCATAAGGAGAGTCACGATCAGTCGCAATCAGTCACAAGAAAGTAAGTCTGGATTGACAGAGTCCTTTGTTCCGTATGACACAGCATTGATTGCACAGATTAATCCATTCTCGGATTCGGAAGGACGACGGTTCAATCCCGCGTCCGGCCATCCTGATTTAGGTTTTCCATGATTTCCGTAAATCGCTCCAGGCAAGTGCCGGGATGGTTCCTTTGAAAGGGCACGGCCGACTTCCTTCCCCACCCTTCACTAATCCGATGCGACCGATGACCTCGTTGTCTGGTCTCCTTCCCCAAACAACCCAACCCAACCACTAATCCATGCTCGGCCAAGGTAGCAGAGGACGCGACAGTTTTCGATAAGGATGTTACGGACGCTGCGGAAGCACATGAGCTGTCATATGAAGTAACCGTTCATGTTGTTACGTGCGTCTTGTGGGGGAAGGTAAGCAGGAGACAGGCGCTGGATTTAGTCATCAGTGCAAAAAGCAGAACAGTGCGCAATTTTTTAGAAAGAAATTACGTTGTCGATGCAGCGCAATGAGTCTGTGGAAGGATTCTCGGATAGAATCCGTCAGCTAAATGAAAAGACGTATTTACAGGCCCAGAATGCAGAAGCTAATAGGGTACTGTTAAAGGAGACAAAAATAGAGCTGTGCATTTTTTTTTTTTTTTTTTTTTTTTGGCATGATATACCCGCTGAAATGTCAGGAAGGGCACAGACGGACTTACAGTGAGCTCGTAGGATCGCAACACTTATAGAGCAGGTTGATATGGCCACAAACCAAAGAGCAGACCACTGCGTGCTCGCTTCTGGACTCAAGTGTTACAGATGTGGTCGAGAGGGGCATGTAAGGAAGCAGTGTTAGCAATCAGAGTGCTATGCGTTGGGCATAGTGGGCCACCGCGTATTTGAGTGTAGAGGTAGGAAGGTTGGAAAGCACCTCCAAAGGAAGCAGCCGTTAAACGCAATTGAGTTTCCATTCAACCGTTGGCTGGCAGTCCTGATAGACCATAGCACGGCACAAGTTAGTGTGTAACGCAATGCAGCTTCTTGGGCTTAGTGGGTGGCAGGAAATAGAGATTTTTCGTGGACACAGGTGCAAGTGTGTCCGTTATCAGCCTGGACCTCATGGGTAAGAGGAGACTTTGGCCACCACGGTATATGTTACGTTGGGTGACGATAAAATGGTGGAATCATTGGGTACGGCAGTACTGGAGTTTTCGGTCCGGAAAACTCAGTTCAGCGAATGCATGGAGGTGTTGCCACGCGTAGGCTAACGTTACTCGATTATTGTCAGGTTAGATTTCCCGACAAAGGTCACCCTAAGACTGATCTTTTGCAACACATAGTGGAACTCAGTGGGACTCTGTTTCAACTGGGGAAAACAGTTGCAACTGAGACAATGGCGCAAGGTTCACCTAACATGAGGTGAGACCAACTGAACTGCGTGCGTTTTCAGTAAAGATTGATCATCAATATGAAATACCACCAGCTATGAGAAAGACAGTGTGGATTTCAGTGGATACCTATTTGCCGACAGAAAAATATGTGGCTGAACCGCTCTTAAGCAATGAAAGCAGTATAGTTTGCATTGTTTTATCCACAGGAGTTAGGCGCATGCTAGTGACATTAATGAGGCACAAATGGTCCCGGTTAGTGCGGCTGACTTTGACGGAGTGGAGGTGATTCTGTCAGAGGATGCAATAATATCCATTCTAGAAGTCGTGGAAGATGAGGACTTTGATAGATGAAGCCTAGAAGAAAGCCACTAAGCAAACCATTGATATGGAAGTGTTACGTGGGAAAGTAGGTCATTTGAAGGACAATGATTGAATGGCTATGGAGAGCTTGTTGAGGTTTAGTGATTTATTATGTGCAAAGCAGATGCAACCATTTGTTGAAGAATGTTTTCGACAGGTCCTATGGGATGGGATCATAGAAGTGAGTGATAGTCCCTGGAGCACGAATATTGTCGTCGTGCCGAAGAAATAGGCGGACGGGACACGGAAATACAGATTCTACTGTGACTACAGATATCTAGACACTAGTACCATTTCAGATGCCTATCCAATTCCAAACATCAGGAAAACGTTGGATAATCTGGGTCGGTGTCAGTTCTTTACCCATAGGACCTCAGGAGAAGATAACATCAATTGGAGGTGGCGCATCAAAATAGGCTGAAAACATCGTTTACCGTACCAGAAGGATATTTTCATTACAGACACATGCCATTTGAACTAAAGAACGCACCAGCAACTTTCCAGCAGTTGTTAGATTGGGTACTGAGGCAATTAAGACCAAAACCTTGTTTGGTCTACCTTGATGACATCAGAAAGTGCCGTTGCAAAGGTTACCAGAGGTGTCGGACACATTTTCTATGTTAGAGTCCGAAGTCGTTGGATCACTTAATAAAACACCCGCACGAAGTAGGTACGTTCTCACAATCATCGATAATTTTTGGCGATTTTTGACTGGCATCGATGCCTGACGAGGACACGATTTTTTTCTCGTATTTAATGAAACAACTACGCCGCGTGTTGGGTATACAGAAGTTACAGACAAGTCCGTTTCATCAACAGACCAGTGGGGGAACGGTCGCGTGCACAAGAAAATTGCGAAGATGTTACTTAGGTTCCAGTTACGACGATTGGGACGCCTGTTAACCTTATGTACTGTGTGTTATATTTCGAAGGTTCATACTGCAACGGCCTTGTCACAATTTGAGATGGTGTACGGCACGAAAATGCTATCTTCCTTACCTTCCTTTGACGTTTGGATTCCTAAATTAGGACCCGGTGGTGAGTTGGTGGGGAAGTTTACTAGAAGAATTATTGAAGTTTGGAGGAGTGTGCAAAAGGTAGACACGAAGGCGCTAGAACACCAGGAGCAACCGAAAAGACACGTGGGCAAATTGCCGCAATACCGCGTGGGGCAACGGGCAATAGTCACTAGTCCTTGTGCGACAAAGGCGAAAACGAGGAATTTTTAACAAAATACCTGGAATCATACCAGATCATGGAAATGACCTCACCGGTCAACGTGAAGATACAGTTCCCTGCAAAAACGTTTGTTGCACATGTCAGCCGCATAAAACCGTTAAAGGAAGTGGTAGAGGAGACACCACAGTCATCAGTACCATCCAGAAGGTGAAAGATACGAAGGTTAAAAAGAAGGACACTGGAATTGGTGAGCAACATAAGTTGTATGATATGCCGTATAGGTTAAGATTGTGTAAGAAAGCTATTGTTGGTTTTCGTTTTGGTTAGGTGTATGAGGGGACATATATTTTTATTGCCATAGGGACTCTTTGCAGAGTTGTTAGTTCCTCATGACGTTCAGGAATTATATAAGGAGACACAGGGGAGCAATTTGTTTAGGGAATTTAAAGGGAGAGTATGAGTTGCAGTTCAGTTACAGTAAACTAAGGGCGCAGTTGTCACTGTTGGTGGATGAGCTTCAACAAGCTAGGAGTTGGCCGAAGAGGGGGTATTGGTAGTAGAGCTAACCTGGTGTGCTAACGAAACGAGGGAGGTGCTGAACAGCGATTTGGATAAAATAAACACGCTAATGATAGCTTTGGACAACGAAATGAATGTAGCGAGGTTGCTGCTTGGGCTAGAGGACTAATTTGTGGATGCTAGGAGTGAAGTGGCGATATTGCAGGAGGAGATGCATTATGCAGTGAGTGCCCAACTTAGTCCAGTGTTGGTTGCATAGAGGGAATTAATGATGGGATTATACTGGGCAGAAAGGTTGTTTCCCACAGAGTAACAGCATATAGCCAGAGTGTAGCTGGATAAACTGGCACTTTTCTTCCATACAGATAGGGTGGCGGTGGAAACAGATCGAACCAGGATGCAAACAGAAATTCACGTACCTGTTGTGGGGAAAATGTCGGAGTTTCACTGCTACAGCACTCATACGTATCCAGTGAAATGGGGGATGTTGGTCAAGTGGGTGCAGATGAGAAAGTGTGAAGTACTGCTAGTCTGGAAGGACAGGCAGGCTCACGTGGTAATGTCACGGCTAGAGCTGGAAAAATGCTTACAAGGAAGGCTGTGATCTGTCCGGCTGGCCAACTATGGTCTGATACGCGGACATGTGAGACGATTTTGTTTCTGGGGGAACCAAATGGGACGTTTTGTGTGTGGGAAGGTGCTTATACAGGCCCGAACGTACTTCCAGAGAATCGGTACACATTGGTTAAAATCTGTTTTCACACCAGAAACTGTACGGTTGATTTGCTACGAAGGAGGCAGACTGATAGGTTTGAAAAAATCGAGCTTCGGGAAGGCGTTGTGATCATTAATGGCAGGTATTGTGAGGTAGTCTGGACGGATTTTCGTTTTCCGGCTATCCTTACAGGCTAAACTGTTACGACATTGTCGTGGAATACGTTGTATTTGACAGAAGTATCTCTGAGGGTATTACCCATTCAGAATTTAATGTGTTTAAATAACACCCACAGTCCAGAGCTTTTACACCAATTGCGGCGTGTTTCTTGCATTTTTTTGCCTACTGTATTTCTGCTTAAGCCATAAGAGGGCACATGCTGTGCTCCTGCGAACACAAGTTACCAGTAAAACGGTTGACCAGCATTGGTCGGGAAAGCAATTAGTTTTAAGGCCTTATTAGCGTGTAAGCGTATGACAGGGTGATAGTCGTAGAGTGTGAGCGGAAAAATTCTATGGAAAATCGGGAGATCGTCCTCAAAATGTAAATTATTGAAGTTAAGGTAACTGAGTGAGGGCACGATGTTAAAGAATCGATATAAATGTTCTCGGATGGGAGGAGGTATGCTTCACCACGAATAAGTATAGTCGTATATTTGGGGAATTCTTGTAAAATTTCGCGCACTTACGGCTAGTAGGTGGCAGTTAAGGAACCGATTGTCATATGGGGTGGCAGGTGCGGGCCATGTTGTTATTTAGCAAACGATTCTGCGAGGCAGGCTTACGACACTATGCACAGGCACTGTTTGCGAGTGTGAAGTAACCATGGAAGTACAGGGCATCGGTCAACTGTGAAGGTCCCATACGTTGAAATTACAACAGTGCCTAGTGACCTGTGTGCATGGGCCGAAGTTGTTGTAATTATTAAAGAGCATTCCACTTGTCTCCTTCTGAGGAACTATGTCAGAAGCGTAGGGAAACGACGCGTAAATGAGCGAGGCCGGAGGCTCAAAGGAGGCAGTCGTGTCGCCATTCTGTCCACGTCTGGAACCGAAGAGATTGAAGATGGTTTAAGCTGCTGGCCAACCACGACAATATGATGGATATCGGGGGCCAACCGGCTCGAGGAAACTACGGCCAACTTCCGCTACACGGACACCCCGTAGCTGAGGTGGAGCGAGCTGCGCCTTGGGAATACGCGAAGAGCATCCGCTGAACTCAGGGAGTTGTAACAGTGCACAAGCAAATAAATATTTTTTTTTCTTGAAGTTTGAGAATGGAGGTAAGTTTTAATATTTACACTTAGCCATACGTCTCTGATATACAAGAGCATATAGTTATTAACAGCCGCTTTATATCTACATCTACATCTACATGATTAATCTGCAATTCACATTTAAGTGCTTGGCAGAGGGTTAATCGAACCACAATCATTCTATCTCTCTACCATTCCACTGCCGAACAGCGCGCGGGAAAAACGAACACCTAAACCTTTCTGTTCGAGCTCTGATTTCTCTTATTTTATTTTGATGATCATTGCTACCTATGTAGGTTGGGCTCAACAAAATATTTTTGCACTCGGAAGAGAAAGTTGGTGACTGAAATTTCGTAAATAGATCTCGTCGCGACGAAAAACGTCTTTGCTTTAATGACTTCCATCCCACCTCGCGTATCATATCCGCCACACTCTCTCCTCTATTACGTGATAATACAAAACGAGCTGCCCCTTTTTTGCACCCTTTCGATGTCCTCCGTCAGTCCCACCTGGTAAAGATCCCACACCGTGGAGCAATATTCTAACAAAGGACGAACGAGTGTAGTGTAAGTTGTCTCTTTAGTGGACTTGTTGCATCTTCTTAGTGTCCTGCTAATGAAACGCAACCTTTGGCTCGCCTTTCCCACAATATTTTCTATGTGGTCTTTCCAACTGAAGCTGTTCGTAATTTTAACACTCAGGTACTTACTTGAATTGGCAGCCTTGAGAACTGTACTATTTATCGAGTAATCGAATCCCAACGGATTTCTTTCGGAACTCATGTGCATCACCTCACACTTTTCGTTATTTAGCGTCAACTGCCACCTGCCACACCATACAGCAATCTTTTCTAAATCGCTTTGCAACTGATACTGGTCTTCGGATGACCTTACTAGACGGTAAATTACAGCATCATCTGCGAACTACCTAAGAGAACTGCTCAGATTGTCACCCAGGTCATTTATATAGATCAGGAACAGCAGAGGTCCCAGCACGCTTCCCTGGGGAACACCTGATATCACTTCAGTTTTACCCGATGATTTGCCGTCTATTATTACGAACTGCGACCTTCCTGACAGGAAATCACGAATCCAGTCCCACAACTGAGACTATACCCCATAGGCCCGCAGCTTGATTACAAGTCGCTTGTGAGGAACGGTGTCAAAAGCTTTCCGGAAATCTAGGAATACGGAATCAACTTGAGATCCCCTGTCGATAGCGGCCCTTACTTCGTGCGAATAAAGAGCTAGCTGCGTTGCACAAGAATGATGTTTTCTGAAACCATGCTGATTACGTATCAATAGATCGTTCCCTTCGAGGTGACTCATAATGTCTGAATACAATATATGCTCCAAAACCCTACTGCAAACCGACGTCAATGATATAGGTCCGTAGTTCTACCCTTCTTAAACACTGGTGCGACCTGCCCAATTTTCCAATCTGTAGGTACAGATCTATCGGTGAGCGAGCGGTTGTATATGATTGTTAAGTAGGAAGCAATTGTATCAGCATAATCTGAAAGGAACCTAATCGGTATACAATCTGGACCTGAAGACTTGCCCGTATCAAGCGATTTGAGTTACTTCGCAACCCCTAAGGTATCTACTTGTAAGAAACTCATGCTAGCAGCTGTTCGTGTTTCAAATTCTGGAATATTCCATTCGTCTTCCCTGGTGAAGGAATTTCGGAAAACTGCGTTCAGTAACTCCACTTTAGCGGCACAGTCGTCGGTAACAGTACCATCGGCACTGCGCAGCGAAGGTATTGACTGCGTCTTGCCGCTTGTGTACTTTACATACGACCAGAATTTCTTCGGATTTTCTACCAAATTTCGGGACAATGTTTCGTTGTGGAACCTATTACAGGCATCTTGCATTGAAGTCCGTGCCAAATTTCGCGCGTCTGTAAATTTTAGCCAATCTTCGGGATTTTGCGTTCTTCTGAACTTCGCATGCTTTTTCCGTTGCCTCTGCAACAGCGTTCGGACCTGTTTTGTGTACCATGGGGGGATCAATTCCGTCTCTTACCAATTTATGAAGTATGAATCTCTCAATTGCTGTTGCTACCATATCTTTGAATTTGAGCCACATCTCGTCTACATTTGCATAGTCAATTCGGAAGGAATGCAGATTATCTCTTAGGAAGACTTCTAGTGACACTTTATCCGCTTTTTTAAATAAAATTATTTTGCATTTGTTTCTGGTAAATTTGGAAGAAATGGTATTGAGCCTAGCTACAACGACCTTGTGATCACTAATCCCTGTATCAGTCATGATGCTCTCTATTAGCTCTGGATTGTTTGTGGCTAAGAGGTCAAGTGTGTTTTCGCAACCATTTACAATTCGCGTGGGTTTGTGGACTAACTGCTCGAGATAATTTTCGGAGGAAGCATTTAGGACAATCTCGGAAGATGTTTTCTACCTACCACCGGTTTTGAACAAATATTTTTGCTAACATATCGAGGGAAGGTTGAAGTCCCCACCAATTATAACCGTATGAGTAGGGTATTTATTTGTTACGAGACTCAAATTTTCTCTGAACTGTTCTAATATTCCATACATTGCTACATTTATTCGCAGAGAATTCGGTATTTTGTAGGGTTATCTCTGAACATACAATACTGTAAAGTTGAGCAACGAAAAGACATTGTATAAACTAATTTTCATCATCATCTGAATTATCCTGACATTAATGTTATGGGACAGGCATATTTCAGCCCCTTCAATGATTTTGCGGCAGACGCCCAATCTATTTCATGTTTCATAGGAATGTGTGATAAAATAGTATAATTTTTTAAAAAATTTTTCCTTTTATCTATTGCGTGAAGAAAATTGTTACCTGAGCTGTAATATCATTTTCCATTGCAATCACGTGTAACATCTGTGTATTTCTGGAAGCTTCGGACCAGCAAGAAATATTTCATCTATATAACACATTCGTGAGTGAGAAAGTAACAGTTGATGGGCGATTCAGTTCAACGGTAGGACTCGCAAGTGTTACAGTGGACAATCAGGGTTTTCGTAGTTACTGGAGGAAGCAATTGCGTTTTGCAAGGAGAAGCTGTGTTGTAATAGTAAAAAGTGGAGGGTAGAATTTGGAAGAAGAAAATGTGCAAGGAAGTTTCTTTGCAGTTTGGTAGTTCACAGTAGGATGCAAAGGTGTTGAGACTATCAGTTGCGAGTGGAGAATCATTTTGCGAGCTTTGTTTGTGGAAAGAAGAACGTTTACAATAGTGGAAGGAGGAGAAGCTTCGGAGATCTCAGCGACAGTGTTTTGAGACTGAGAACCCTGTAATTTCACTGATGAGAAGATTACAAGAACCTTCTTCGAAACGACTGCTTCGTTATTGTTAATATAGTTTATTAATATTTCGGGGAAAAGATTTTATTTCGGAGATCCACGCAGAAGAGGAAAGCGCATGTGGCGAACACCATGGACAAGAACCAAGAACCACGAGAGAGAAGATATTTGAAGATCTTAGTAGAAGGTGACGGGAAGTAGCAGCCGAAGTTTGTCATACAGTCAATAAACCGAAGCAATTAAGATAGCGCTATTACACAGTGATTTATTCGAGCAGCAACATGAATAATCTGTTATATTTAGTGCAAAAAAGAAACTGAAAATGTTTGCGGTTCCCTAGATTTGAGAGTGGAGATAGACCAATACTGTTCTGTGACTCGAGAACTGTTAAATGTTATAAGGTTAGACAAAACAATGTGAGTAGGCTTCTGACTTCTGAGCGGAGTAATAAAAGGTCGATCTCCAAATTAACACATGCAGACACCATTGTTGAAAGTGCAAAATCAGTCTCTCCCAAACATATTAATCCCGTCCCACAACCTTTTTAGAATCATATTAATGTTTTAACTGTATACTTTACTGCCAAATCGCACAATGTACCAGCTACGAAGTTTTATTTCAGTTTCAGTAACTAATTTTCTAATTAATGAGATAGCTTCCATCATCTATGTGAGGTCCAGCGGTCTCTAAAGAATACCAACATCATGCCAGCAAGAATGAGTCAACAATAATTCAGTTCATCACAACGTAGGAGATATCAATGATTCATAAATTACTCTCATTCTTTATCTTTGTTGCTGCATCAAGGAAATACAGATTCTTCGAACTTTTATAAGTGCATACACACAGCGTAGCACTGCTAACGTTGCTTTAAGAGATAATTAACAGAATTTTAAATCATAGCGTTTACATTAACAGTGACTCTCACGCAACTGTAATTTGTGGTCATATAATTTAACTCCACCCCCATGAACCATGCATGGAACTTGCCCCTGGTGGGGAGGAAAAGGGGCAGCAGCCTTTTCAGTAGTTGCAAGGGCAATGCAGCTTTACTGTATGATTAAATGATGATGGCGCCCTCTTGGGTAACATATTCCGGAGGTAAAATAGTCCCCCATTCGGATCTCCGGGCGCCGACTACTCAAGAGGACGTTGTTATCAGGAGAAAGAAAACTGGCGTTCTACGGATCGGAGCGTGGAATGTCAGATCCCTTAATCAGCCAGGTAGGTTAGAAAACTTAAAAAGGAAAAAGGATAGGTTAAAGTTAGATATAGTGGGAATTACTGAAGTTCGGTGGCAGGAGAAACAAGACTTCTGGTCAGGTGACTACAGGGTTGTAAACACAAAATCAAATAGAGGTAATGCAGGAGTAGGTTTAATAATGAAT
The DNA here is from genome assembly GCF_023898315.1 of Schistocerca nitens. NCBI lineage: Eukaryota > Metazoa > Arthropoda > Insecta > Orthoptera > Acrididae > Schistocerca > Schistocerca nitens. Next base: position 289,880,139 of record NC_064614.1, on the reverse strand, counting down.
AGGAAAATAGGAATTCAGGTAAGCTATTATAAACAGCATAGTGAACGCATTATTGTGGCCAAGAAGATACGAAACCCATGCCTACTACAGTAGTACAAGTTTGCCAACTAGCTCTGCAGATGACAAAGAAATTGAAGAAATGTATGATGAAATAAAAGAAATTATTCAGATAGTGAAGGGAGATGAAAATTTAATAGTCATGGGTAACTGGACTTCGGTAGTAGGAAAAGAGAGAGACGGAAACATAGTAGATGAATATGGATTGGGGCTAAGAAATGAAAGAGGAAGCCGCCTAGTAGAGTTTTGCACACACCATAACTTAATCATAGCTAACACTTGGTTCAAGAATCATGAAAGAAGCTTGTATACATGGAAGAATCCTGGAGATACTAAAAGGTATCAGATAGATTATATAATGGTAAAACAGAGATTTAGGAACCAGGTTCCAAACTGTAAGACATTTCCAGGGGCAGATGTGGACTCTGACCACAATCTATTGGTTATGACCTGTAGATGAAAACTGAAGAAACTTCAAAAAGGTGGGAATTAAAGGATATGGGACCTGCATAAACTGACAAAACCAGAGGTTGTACAGAGTTTCAGGGAGAGCATAAGGGAACAATTGACAGGAATGGGGGAAAGAAATACAGTAGAAGAAGAATGGGTAGCTTTGAGGGATGAAGTAGTGAAGGCAGCAGAGGATCAAGTAGGTAAATAGACGAGGGCTAATAGAAATCCTTGGGTAACAGATGAAATATTGAATTTATTTGATGAAAGGAGAAAATATAAAAATGCAGTAAATGAAGCAGGCGAAAAGGAATACAAACGTCTCAAAAATAAGATCGACAAGAAGTGCAAAATGGTTAAGCAGGGATGGCTAGAGGTCAAATGTAAGGATGTAGAGGCTTATCTCACTAGGGGTAAGATAGATACTTCCTACAGGAAAATTAAAGAGACCTTTGGAGGAACGAGAACCATTTGTATGAATATCAAGAGCTCAGATGGAAAACCAGTTCTAAGCAAAGAAGGGAAAGCAGAAAGGTGGAAGCAGTATATAGAGGGTCTATACAAGGGCGATGTACTTGAGGACAATATTATGGAAATGGAAGAGGATGTAGATGAAGATGAAATGGGAGATATGATACTGCGTGAAGAGTTTGACAGAGCACTGAAAGACCTGAGTCTAAACAAGGCCACCGGAGTAGACAACATTCCATTAAAACTACTGACGGTCTTGGGAGAGCCAGTCCTGACAAAACTCTACCATCTGGTGAGCAAGATGTATGAAACAGGCGAAATACCCTCAGACTTCAAGAAGAATATAATAATTCCAATCCCAAAGAAATCAGGTGTTAACAGAAGTGAAAATTACCGCAGTATCAGTTTAATAAGTCACAGCTGTAAAATACTAACGCGAATTCTTTACAGACGAATGGAAAATCTAGTAGAAGCCGACCTCGGGGAAGATCAGTTTGGATTCTGTAGAAATGTTGGAACACGTGAGGCAATACTGACCCTACGACTTATCGTAGAAACTAGATTAAGGAAGGGCCAACCTACGTTTGTAGCATTTGTAGACTTAGAGAAAGCTTTTGACAATGTTGACTGGATTACTCTCTTTCAAATTCTGAAGGTGGCAGGGGTAAAATACAGGGAGCGAAAGCTTATTTATAATTTGTACAGAAACCAGATGGCAGTTATAAGGGTCGAGGGACAGGAAAGGGAAGCAGTGGTTGCGAAGGGAGTGAGCCAGGGTTTTAGTCTCTCCCCGATGCTATTCAATCTGTATATTGAGCAAGCAGAGAAGGAAACAAAAGAAAAATTCGGAGTAGGTACTAAAATCCATGGAGAAGAAATAAAAACTTTGAGGTTCGCCGATGACATTGGAATTCTGTCAGAGACAGCAAAGGACTTGGTAGAGCAGTGGAACGGAATGGACAGTGTCTTGAAAGGAGGATATAAGATGAACATCAACAAACGCAAAACGAGGATAATGGATTGTAGTCGAATTAAGTCGGGTGATGCTGAGGGAATTAGATTAGGAAATGAGACACTTAAAGTAGTAAAGGAGTTTTGCTATTTGGGGAGCAAAATAACTGATGATGGTCGAAGTAGAGAGGATATAAAATGTAGACTGGCAATGGCAAGGAAAGCGTTTCTGAAGAAGAGAAATTTGTTAACATCGTGTATAGATTTAAGTGTCAGGAAGTCATTTCTGAAAGTATTTGTATGGAGTGTAGCCATGTATGGAAGTGAAACATGGACGACAAATAGTTTTGACATGAAGAGAATAGAAGCTTTTGAAATGTGGTGCTACAGAAGAATGCTGAAGATTAGATGGGTAGATCACATAACTAATGAGTAGGTATTGAATAGAACTGGCGAGAAGAAGAGTTTGTGGCACAACTTGACAAGAAGAAGGGACCGGTTGGTATGACATGTTCTTAGGCATCAAGGGATCACCAACTTAGTATTGGAGGGGAGCGTGGAGGGTAAAAATCGTAGAGGGAGACCAAGAGATGAATACACTAAACAGATTCAGAAGGATGTTGGTTGCGGTAGGTACTGGGAGATGATGAAGCTTGCACAGGGTAGAGTAGCATGGAGAGCTGCATCAAACCAGTCTCAGGACTGAAGACCACAACAACAACAACATAATTTAACTTCGACGTGGCAACAGTATGAACTACTCGTATCCTCGTCGGTACTCTAAATTTAATAATTGCTGGTATAATGCAGTTGAACATACGTAGTTGTTACGACAAGGACTCTGGTTAGTGATTCTGGGTGGCCGCGCACTCCACTGATTCTACGCCGAAGACTGGGAATACCCTGTCCGTGAGCTTTCAGTATGGTTTAGTCGGCTCACTGTATAGATATGCTTCTAAGTAAAGTACTGTGACTGTGAGAAGAGAAAAATAAGTTCCTGTTTTAAAAGAAAAGGTACATTTAGCGGGAATCAATCGAATATTTTAAATATTGGTTGAAACCTGTTGCAACCAGTGACAACAAAACTCATTAACTTTACTGTCATGTTCAATTTTACGCCAGGTTAAGTGGTATCAGAAGATATAGTGCTACTAAAAAACATACTCTGAAATTTTGGCCTCAATTATTCCTAAGTCGCAAAAGCTGTAAGATTTTAAGTCACGTAATGATGGAAAATTAGAATCTGCGCACAAGGCAGGAGGAACACTCTCCTTGTTAATTGCAGAACATCGTCCATTGTTACATGCGATCATCTTAATGAACTGTGTAAAGGGACATTTTGTGATTCAAAATATGCCGTCCGTTTGGAATTGTATCCTACAAAGTTCAAAGAAATAACAATGACTGATTTTGAACTACGCTCTGCAGATGAACTGCGTAAATAAATGGTTCAAATGGCTCTGAGCACTATGGGACTTAACTTCTGTGGTGATCAGTCCCCTATAACGTAGAACTACTTAAACCTAACTAACCTAAGGACATCACACACATCCATGCCCGAGGCAGGATTCGAACCTGCGACCGTAGCGGTCACGCAGTTCCAGACTGAAGCGCCTAGAACCGCAAGGCCACACCGGCCGGCGACTGCGTAAATATATTGGAGAAAAAATTCTAGTGCTATTCCGGATGAGTCTGCAGATATCAGTATCCATAAACTTTTAGGGGTTGTAGAGTGCTATTTCAGCGAAAAATGAAATTGCATTGTATCAGCATTTCTTGGATTAATTAGTTTCAAAAACGCAAATGGAAGGGGCATTGACGATGCGTTAGTTGTGCTAATTGAGAAGAAAGGACTTAAGATAGCCAATGTTAATGGTGTTGGCACAGAAAATGCATCAATGATGTGCGGTATCAATAACGATCTCTTTGAAGTTCCAAAACATGAGTATGGGCTACCATATTTAATACTTATTCGCTTTGTATGTCATTCCCCCCAGTTACGTGCATCACATGCATCTCAGGAAAGTCTTCTGCTACGTATTAAATTCCTGACAAGGGAGACTTATAACATGGTCCTGCCAATCCTCGAATAGACAAGAAGAATGCCAGAGAATCTACGAGGCAATTGATTTTGGAGAGGCCCCTTTAAAAGTTTCACAACTGCGTGCAACAGGATGTTCTTCAATCGAGCCTGCTGTGATTAGAATATTACAACAATGAGCTTAACTTGAGCTGCAGTTCTCGCTCTCAAAATCAAAACTCAGCTGCTACACTGTTGATCTTCTACACCTAATGTATGCTGATGAAAAAAAAAAAAGAGTATTTAATATGTACGAAAGCTCTCTTAGGACAGGTGCAAGCAGCTGTTAAACAGTTCCTGCGCGACAAAGTAGATCCAGTCAAACTCCTTGCAATTCTGCTAGACCTTCTGATGTCTACATGCTAAAAAGCGCTGATGCCTGGATGAAGAATAGACCTTCTGTGATACTGAAGGACATCTCGACCATTCGCCATATCTTGGATACAACTTTGAAAAGAAAATAAAGGAACTGAAACTAGGTACAGAAGAAGAACGACTTAGGAAAAGGTGCGCAGATGTTACTGTTCAGCTTTACAAATAGTTACAGCAGCATCTTCCTGATAATATGAAAACACTGGCGATAATGTCTCAGATAAGTGTCCAAGAAACACTGAAAGCACACATGTGCATGAAAATTACGGAACCGGCAGAAGCTTTTGGGTTTCAACCAGATGACATTGACAGACTCGTTGACCAGCGGAGAAATATCTTTCACCAAATTTGAAATAACAAAGAAGATACAGTGGCATTTTGGGCTGAAGTATTAAAGTATATGCAGCAGACTTAATTCCATTGTGAAATCTGGCTTCCGAAGTGGAAAGGGTGTTCAGTGCAATTAACGTACTGAAAACCAAATTGCGGAATCGAATGGGTATTGGCACTCTAAATGACTTGTTGACAGTAAGGCATGGGTTAAAGAGAAAAAACAAAAACTGCTACGATTATGAACGTCCAGAAGATTTAGTGAAAAAATTAATGTTAATGCTATATACAACTTCAAAAGCAACCAGTTTTCAACTAGCGCGACAATAAAAGAAGAAGAAATAGAAACATTTTCTAACTACATGTAGGTGAGTGTTAGTTGCATGATAGTGTAAAAAATAGCTATGTCAGATAGCATGTATACTGATAGACTTTATGGGGAACAGAAAGAAATTAATGAAGAAAATTTTTGATAATTAAGAAACTTAATGATCGTTCACTAGGTACAGGGCTAAATAAAGTACTAGGCCAGAAGCTGGGCGGAAGATTTACCTTACGTCCTCTCACTCTTTTCTCTTACTTCAAGCTCATATTTGTAGATGATAGTGATGTACTATTGGACAGCTGCTTTATTCATTACAGTTCATTCTGTTTAATTTCTATTTGATTCTTAATTTTTAAAAAAACATGGTTCCCATTTTGCACGAGAATTTTTGTTTGTTGGCGTAACGTGATAGACGCGCTCTCCTCTGAAATAATAAGGGCGCATTCAACTTCGGTCGAGGTGGGTGTCCAGCACATCAATGAGGCAAAAATGTTTTACCACTTAGGTATGTGTTATGTAGAATGTGAGTGAATTGTGCGTCCTCTGCAGAAAAATTATTACAGTGCTCGACAATAGCTTATTTCGAAAACGTTTTCCACGGCAGCACTCATTTTTTTTTGTTTGCTTCAGGGTGAGTACTATTGTAAAATTATTCTGACGCCTTTTTTAGCGCGTACGTGTTCAGATTTGGCGCTTTTCTAGCGTCTCTTAGGTTCACTTTTAGCGCTAAATTGTGTCATTGAGTTGGGAACACTGAGTGTACAAAGGCTCATTTGGATTACTGTTCTAAGAACTCATACATCCCAAACGGCTACCATTTGCATGAACCATTTACGCAACATCGAACTGTTAATACACGTCAGCATAGCGTTTCTTACTCCGTGCGTAACAATTACACCAAATGTAATCGAAATACTTGTCCACATATCCGCTTTCAATGGCAAACAGTTAACCGTCAGTAGTTATAATCCAATAGAACATCTGACTCAAACATATTTATGTTTGTTATGTGTATATTTGTATTCGAAGCTTTTTTTGCTCATCTCATTCAGGCATAAGAGAAAAAGTAGCCGCTGGACAGACTGAGAGATCTATTTAGTTGTATTTAAAGCATGTTGTGTTATTCTGATTCTTTCAAACGGGTGACGTACTTCTAGTTTATTTTAGTCAGTAAGGTGACGTTATGACCACGTTCTGAGTTGATGTGTCAACTGTTTTTGACAGCATGGCGTACTGTTGTTGGCAGAGCATTATAGTTACTGAGGGGAGGGTATTAACTTCACTCTTAATTCTCAGTCACAGCTGGAGATACTGTGGTTTTCTTCAAAGAATTTTATACTTGTTTAAATTCTGTGAAACAGTTCTAACTAACCCAGTAACAAGTTGAAGGATCTTAAGTTAAGTCAGCAGTCCACAACCTATACTAACGTTTGTAAATCTGCCTTAAAAAATCAAGGAGCCGTAAACATACGGTCAGTCAGTCACAGAAGGTCGTTTTCACTAGCAATGCATATGGCAATAATTTTAATATTGCCTTAACAAGTCTGTTTCTAATAGCGCAGAAAAACAGCACACAATGAATTACGCTTTTGCTACGTGGGTAGATACCCAAGAATATTTTGTGAGTTTTCTTGGGTGCATTAGCAGAAATTGATGAGGACGAAAGTGCTAAGAGGCAAATATTTATTATACACTGATGAACCAGAACATTATGACCTCCGACCTACTATTGATATAAACCCGTCTACTTGAAAGCAGCGTCGCCTGGCGAGGAACGACTTCTAGTCAGACACACGCACGGTGCATGTAATATCACTGAGCGTGCTGTCCGCGAGTGGAATGGGGAAGGCGCGCGATCTGTCTGAGTCTAGCCGAGGGCAGATTGTCATGGCCCGGAGGCTCAGCACGAGCGTTTCGGAAACTGCACGACTTATAGGGTGTTGCGAGAAGTGCTGCGATGAGTATCTTCAGCACGTGCCAAAGCCAAGGTGAAACCACGTCCAAACGTCGTGGGGTTGGGCCGCCACCCCTCATTACAGATGTCGAACTTCGTAGGCTGCAGAGACTAGTAAAACAAGACAGGTGGCGAACTGTGGCGAAACTAACATCAAACTTTAATGATGGGCAGTGTTCAAATGTGTCTGAACACACAGTGCACCGAACAGTCCTAACGATGGGCCTCCGCAGTTGACGACACCTGCATGTGGCAATGTTAACACCGCGACATCGGCAACTATGACTGAATGTTACGTGACCATCGGCAATGGATTTTGGCGCAGTGACAGAGAGTTGCATGGCCTGATGAAGGCCGATGGGAGGGCGCTAATCCAGCATCATCCAGGGGAACAGCTGCTTGACACCTGTACGGTGACAAGTTGGCGGAGGCTCCATTATGATCTGAGAAATATTCACATTGGCACCCACGGGTACAGTGCAGCTCGTGCACGACCAAGGAGTATTTTACGCTGGTTGCAGACCACGTACACCCCTTCATGACGTTCATGTTTCCTGACGGCAATGGCATTCTGAATTTGATAATGCGCCATATCAAAAGGTCAATAGTGTGACCGAGTGGTGAGTTCCAATTGATGTGCTGCCCCCCAACTCTCCAGATCTGAAACCGATCGAATACCTGGGATGTGACTGAACGTGCAGTATGGGCTCAATGTGTCCTTTCCCCTCCCCTCCTCTTCCCCGTAATTTACCGAAATCAGGTGACTTGTGTGTGCAGATTTGGTGTCAATTCCCTCCAGCAACCTACCAGTACCTCATTGTTCCATGTCACGACTCGTCGCCGCTGTTATCCGTGCCAAAGGTAGGTGGTCATAATGTTCTGGCTGTTCAGTATTTCCTTTCAGCATTTGCAACGTTCCTATAATGTTAGGTTAAGACAACCAAAGTACGTTTTAGTGCATTATCCTGTCTTATTACGACATAAATACATCAGGCTGTTTAGGACGTAACAAAATGTCTCAACAAGCTAGTCTTGTGTGAGGATTAGGCTTAAAATTAAGATTAATGCTTGAATATAATTTTTCATAATTTTTGTAATGTTAATACTAATTTTGTACATTTGTTTTATTTCTGTCTCCCTTTTTTATTAAAGTTTTCGTTATTTGCCAGGTTTAGAAGCTGTACAAAAGCTGAGGCAATCAGTCTTCTTTCCAGGTTGTCATGCGTTCTTTATACAACTGTAACACCCGACAGAAGTTTAATTAGAAGCCTTTCCATCCCTTGTACTTCATCCCGTCAATAGAATTAGTGCACTGAACTAGCTAGTTAATGTAACAGTTGAGAATATTTGATCTTCCATTCTCCATGTAGCAACAAACTTATGCACTGAATGACACGTGGAAAACAAAACAGGTAAGCAATTTAAGTCACCTGCAATTTATAAATACCGCTAGGAAAAACAAACTGTACAGAATGAAAAATTTGCACCACCTGCGCTGCCGACAGTTTCTGAAATATTCACTTGTGCTTCATTTTCTCGGCACACAAAATTAAAAATTTAACGCTTTCCGCTACAGCAACAAAAGAATTATGCTACTGCTTTCATTTACAATTTATTAAAGCTGACTGAAGGCACTCGTATATGGTAGAGTCTGAGCTCAAACTCACTTATAACTGCGGTGATGTTCAACTTTTTCGATTCACATGATGAAAGAAGAATTAGTCTGCAGTATCAGGTCAACAACGTCGAGTTAATGAAGTAATTCGGCCGTGTACTTTTTCACAGGATCCATAGCAGTACTTTACTAAACCGATTTGGAAAACGCTGGGAAAGTAATTTGCAATGACCCTCGGGGATTCGAATCGACTTCCTCTCAAATACGAGTCCAGTGTGTTACCGCAGCGTGACCTCGTTCGTTGCGCCTCACACTGGTCTACCATATTTCATATTTTCTTTATTTAAGGAACTGATGGAAACATGAGTACGTAAAGTACTCCTGAGTTCATTGTACGAGAAGCTGTCTTACTCTAGTACGACATAATGGTTTGTTACGAGTTAATTTATAGGGGAATTGATCAGCGGCCGAGGGGTGATTGCGATAGCCTGTCATGCGGGGAAGCCAGGATCGGTTCCCCGTACAGCCAGGGATTCTTCCTTGGTGGGAGGACCGGACCGGAGTGCACTCTGGCTCGTGAGTTGATGAGCTACCCGAAAATGAGGTAGCGGCTCCAAGGTCGGAACGTCGACAACGGCGGGGAGTGTCGTATGCTGACCCGATGCCCATCCATTCCGCATTCCATGACGAATGCCTGAGGATGATACGGCCTTCGGTCGACTACTGCGTGATCTTCATGGCCTGATCGTGGGGTTTACTTTTTCCTTTACATACAAGGCGGTCATAAACAGTCTGAATAGCTTGTAAGTGTGTTGCCGGGTAGGTTCGCTAAGAAATAATTCTTAAGAAAAAATCCAACTCATTGCGTCGTTTTCGAGTTAGTTGGCATTAAAGTTAGCCAGTCAATCCGCGGATTCAAGCTGCCCGCCACGTACAATCAGTGTCGGTTGTTGTCATCACGTAGATGATAACGAACGAGATGGATCAGACTTGGCTCGGATTCCATCCTTGCTACCGTCCCACGTCCAATTTTTGTATCGCTCTCTTGTTCGGCTTTAGGAAGCCAAGCGAAGAACACGTTTGTTGACACCGTCTCTGACGAACCGCTTGAATGTGCTTGCGCAACGGCCGGAATGCTGATTAACTCGGGAAGGGTGCAACGTTTCGAATTTTTTTTCTCAACAATTATTTCTTTGCGCAACATATCCTGCAATCCCATTACAAGCTTTTCTAAGTGTTTTGACAACAGTGTACACGTATATCACTAAGAAATACTTTGTGTTAACTGATTCTTCCGTCGCTCTTTGGCAAAAAAACATAATAACGAATGAAACGCAGATTATCCTCTATGTTCTAAAGGAGCAATTTATTTAGTTAATCGATTTTCAGCTTACAAGGTAATCATGTAACCATAAATTAATCCTCTGGAATATACTCAATACTTTGTTTTTATTTATTATGCTTATTGTGGAAACAAACGTAAATATTTGTTTCTCTTGCACTACTTTAGTTAAAAATTTGTAACTAAAAGTACCTCTGTGGGGTAGGGTAGTTATCCGTAACGAACTCATCAGCTTATTTTCGACAATTTTTAAGCTCTGTGTTTCATTAGGTAAGTTGCCAATTACTTTTGAAGTTAATATTAATGACCATTATGTGAGCCGGAGTCAGATGAAACGAAAAGATGTTCCTCTCTCCCTCTTGTAGTATTTTAATTACAGATATCACTGTTCAGTATGATCTTAGGATAGTAGGTCAAGTTGTAGTTACAATGCAAGACTCAAGAAAAACGCTTCGGCATAGTGGTCTTATGTGACCACAGCATTCTATTCTCACGGCATGCTTGTATGATTGTAAGCATGAACTTAAGTGAAGAACAGACAGGCAATAACGACTCACGCATGAATATTTGCACTCCTTTAATTCCAAGAAACAAGTTACAGATGATGCATCAATGTATGCATTCTAGGACAAATTCAGTATTTTTTCCTTCTGTTACAGATTGTAACTGGGTAACGTATAAGTACTGTAGAAGTGTTTCATGTTTGTAGATGTCATAAAGATATAGTTTAATGATCTGCTCCTGCAGCTACGACTCGTGCAGGTTGAAAATTAATAGTACTCTGTTTAAAACAATAGTTCTAACGATCAGTTGCATTTAGCTATAGGTAAGATCTTGCTATTCACTTTTATTCAGTTGCAAACTGTGGAATACAAACCTCGTTTGGCTACCGTCTATTATATCATTGTTATTTTTCCTTCCTGGTCACTGTATTGGTACTTCTTGACTGTACTGGCACTTCCAGCGCTACACTTTTACATCGTTGACAAAGACGAAGGTTATATCGTCAATAACTGGACTCTGGTGGGCGCCCAGCGATGCTGTGCAAGCTGTTACGTATCCAATATATCGGTCACGCTGCTCGGCGTTCAATGGGCTCTCCGAGCACAAAAGTGGGGAGCGCGACGTAGCAGACGGCTCTTAATGCCTCGCTCTTCCGTGCGCGCTTCGTGCCCTCCTAGAACTGGCTGCATCTTCTTTCTCCGGCTACACGTGCACGCTGACCGGGCTTCGCTCGTCTGCGACATCTCAAAGGACATTCGGTTTCCATATCCGAGGGTACCATATTGCGACTGAGTTTTGATCGCGAGGTCCCCAAGTTTCCACGATTGAAATACGGTGCGCCATCGCTGTCTCTATTCGGCTGCAGACACTGTTAGACAGCCCTTTTCGTTAACATACGTAAACGGTGACACGTTCAGCGTTAAGGAATGTATCTCCGCAAGTGCAGTGAAAAATTTAGCATCACATTTTCGTATTAGAGAGCTATGACAGGAAATCACGAACCTGGTGTCACAAATGCAGTGATACACAATTTGAGTAGAAGTCACTTGTGAGGAACGGCGTCAAAAGCCTACTGGAAATCTGGAAATATGGAACTAACTTCAGGTCCACAGTCGGTAGCACTCACTACCTCGCGTGAATATAGAGAAAAAAAAATTACTCACATTGACAGTTTCTCTTGCTCATAAATGATAAATGTATTGCTTCCATGTAAACGTAGAGGCCGCAGACTAAATAAATTCTATACATCACGTGATATATGGGATGGGTCACATAAGGCGTGAAACCCATTTTGTTATATAACGGTGAAAGATACAGAAACTAGGTCTTCGGTCAATGACAGCCCACAGAGAAATGCATTGTTTTACTCTGCTTTTAATCTTCTTAAGCCTTGTATCAACCGAGGAACCGCCGCAAGTTTTTTTCAAAGCAATGGTATTCTTTCTAACAGTCCTGGAAAGATCTTGAGAGTACAAGTCCAATGATATAACAACTGTAAATGTTACTCTTGAAACTTTTCGCAGAACTATTCGCGAAATACACTAAATTGAAAAGGCAAGTTGCCCGGAGTGGACTACTGTGGTGTAAACACCACCAAGTGCGGCCCGCATTCCAGGTTCGGTCGTTATATGCCGAATAAATACAGACTTGTTTTTTCGAGTCATCAATCTTCTGGAAGGTACGATCGCGCCGCCACAAACTCCTTTCATGCTCTAATCTCCTCACCTCAGAGTAGCATTTGCACCCTAAGTCCTCAATTAATTGTTGAGTGTAATCAAATCTCTGGTTTTCCCTACATATTTTACCCTCTACAGTTCCCTCAAGTACTATGGAAGTTATTCTCTGATGGTTCAAATGGCTCTGAGCACTATGGGACTTAACTTCTGAGGCCATCAGTCCCATATAACTTAGAACTACTTAAACCTAACTAACCTAAGGACATCACACACATCTATGCCCGAGGCAGGATTCGAACCTGCGACCTTAGCGGTCGCGCGGTTCCAGACTGAAGCGCCTAGAACCGCTCGGCCACAGCGGTCGGATATTCTCTGATGTTTTAACACATCTTCTCCCTTCTTATTGTCAGTGTTCTCAATATATTCATTACTTCACCAATTGTGAGAAGAACCTCCTCATTCCCTACCGTATCACCTCATCAAATTTTCAACATTCCTATGTTACACCATATCTCAAACGATTCGACTCTCTTCTATTTCGGTTTTCCCAATGTCCTTGATTCACTGTCACACTATGCTGCGCTGCAAAACGCACAATCTTGAGGCCTATATTTGATATTAGCAGTCTTCGCTTGGCCAGGAAAGCCAGCTTTGCCTGTGATAATCTGATTTTTAGCTCCTACTTGCTTCACCCAGCATGGGATATTATGCTTCCAAGGTAGCATAATTGCTTAACGTCGTCTGTTTCGTGGTCACCAAGTTCATCTCTGTTCTCATTTCTGTAACTTCTCATTATGTTCGTCTCTCTTCAGTATATTCTTAATCCACTTTCTGTACTTCTTGGATTGTTGTTCATTCCATTCAACACATCCTGTAATATTCCATTTTCACAATGTCATCAGCGAATCTTATCACTGATATTCTTTCTCCCTGAATTTTAATCCCACTCTTGAATCTTACTTTTATCTCCATCATTGTGTCTTCGATGTATAGATTGATCTGTAAGGCAGAAAGACTAGATCCTCGTCTTATACACTTTCTATCCGAGCGCTTCGTTTTTGGTCTTCCAGTGATGTAGTTCCCTCTTGGTTTTTGTACACGTTGTACGTTTATTACATGTCTTTCTCTCTGGGTTACTCCTATTTTTCTAGGAATGTCTAACATCTTGCACTATTTTACATTGTCGAACCCTATTACCGTGTACTGATTTTTCATCCGTCTTGCTTCCATTAAGCCCAACGTCAGCGCTGCCTCTCTAGTGCCCTTACCTTTCCTAAAGCCGAACTGATCGTCATCCGGCTGATCCTCGAATTTCTTTCCTTTTCTTCTGTATACTACTCTTCTCAGCAGCTGGAGTGCATGAGTTAATTGTGCAATAGTGCAATAGTAATAATTGTACAATAGTACTCTCAATTTCCTGTCCTTGCTGTCTTTGGAATAACGTGGATGATATTTTTTTTGAAAGGTTGATGGTACGTCGCGTTTCTCACAGTTCCTACACACAACTTGAATAGTCGTTTTGTTGCCACTTCCCCCAGTGATTTTACAAATTCCGATGGAATGTTATCTATACCTTTTGGCTTATTTGATCCCATGTCTTTCAGAGCTCTTTCAAATTTTGCCTCTAATACTGATCCCACTGCGTCCTTTCTTCTTTTATCAAGTCGTCAGACAAGACATCCCCCTCCTAGTGGTGGTCATTGTACTGTTTCCACTCTCTGTTCTGCGTTTAACAGTGAGAGTCCAATTGCGCTCTTAACGTTACCATCCTTACTTGTAATTTCATCGAATGTCGTTTTGACTTTTCTGCATACTCTGTCAGCTCGACGATCATTTTTTTTCTTTTTTTGCGTCTTTACTGCAGCCTTATCGACTTGGCTGCCATGCACTCGCTATTTATTTCACTCCTGCGTGACTGATGTCGCTTAGTTGCTGTCTTTCCCTGAACATTTTTGTACGTTCATCTTTCGTCGATCAGACAGTATTTCTTATCTTACGCAAGTTTTCTTTGGAATTACCCTCGTTGTGGCTATGTTTGTCTATCTAACACCTGTGATTGCCCTTTCGCTACTCTTTTTTTTTCTTAGTCACCTCTCTTCTCACCCGTAAGATGTTGTCCGCCATGATTTCCTCTCCTGTTCCACCCTCTTCATCACGAACATCAGCCACCACCAGCTCGACTGAAGTCCCGGAAGAACTTTCTACAGTCTTCTGTTCCAATTGACAAACACCAAAGTATAGCCAGGGTTGAACTGTTGAAAAAAGACATCCTGTCCATCCAGAGCGAGACGTAATTGGAGAAACTCTGCCATCTGGTCACAATGAAGGATGGTGCACATGGAAGTCGTTGAACAGACTGTGCTCCGGCGTTGCAAGAACGAAGGACAACTTGAAGAAATGGGGTATCGCACAGGGCGGAGACACATAGTGTGAGCGTGGAGATGAACCAACTACAAGCCGTCTCCTGAAGGGTAGCCTGCGCCCATACTCTTTTACACGACTGGAACGGGCCTTGGATTATAGGAACGCAGTCAGTGTTGCCGAATACTGGACACAACTAGTATAAATGTGTTTTTTATGTAAAAACTGAATTCTTATTCCTGTGCGTATTATGTAAATATTGAGTTCTTACTATTGTGTGTAATATGTAAATATATACTTCTTATTCTTTTTTCCTTATGTGTTCATTTTATTACGGTTATATACCTTTGAATTACTCATGTATACAAATATGTATATTTTTAAAGCAGCACAGTCTGTGTCCTGGTACTTCAGACACGAATAAATAAATAATAATCAAAGAGTAGCACTTGCAACATACGTCCAAAAGTATTTGCTGGATGTATTCCAGTCTCTGTCTTCCTCTACAGTTTTTCCCTCTACAACTCATTCTAGTACTATGGACATCAGTCCCTGATGTCTTAACATATGTTCTGTCATCCTATCCCCTCTCCTTGAGAGTGTTTTTCACATATTCCTTTCCTCTCCGAATCTGCGCCGAACCTCCTCATTCCTGTCCTTAACAGTCCACCTAATTTTCAACATTCGTCTATAGGAGATGGGACCTGGATAAACTAACTAAACCAGAGGTTGTACAGAGTTTCAGGGAGAGCAAAAGGGAACAAGTAACAGGAATGGGGGAAAGAAGTACAGTAGAAAAAGAATGGGTAGCTCTGAGGGATGAAGTAGTGAAGGCAGCAGAGGACCAAGTAGGTAAAAAGACGAGGGCTAGTAGAAATCCTTGGGTAACAGAAGAAATATTGAATTTAATTGATGAAAGGAGAAAATATAAAAATGCAGTAAATGAAGCAGGCGAAAAGGAATACAAACGTCTCAAAAATGAGATCGACAAGAAGTGCAAAATGGTTAAGCAGGGATGGCTGGAGGACAAATGTAAGGATGTAGAGGCTTATCTCACTATGGGTAAGATAGATACAGCCTACAGGAAAATTAAAGAGACTTTTGGAGAAAGGAGAACCACTTGCAAGAATATCAAGAGCTTTGATGGAAACCCAGTTCTAAGCAAGGAAGGGAAAGCAGAAAGGTGGAAGGAGTATATAGAGGGTCTATACAAGGGCGATGTACTTGAGGACAATATTATGGAAATGGAAGAGGATGTAGATGAAGATGAAATGGCAGATATGATACTGCGTGAAGAGTTTGACAGAGCACTGAAAGACCTGAGTCGAAACAAGGCCCCCGGAGTAGACAACATTCCATTAGAACTACTGACGGTCTTGGGAGAGCCAGTCCTGACAAAACTCTACAATTTGGTGAGTAAGATGTATGAGACAGGCGAAATACCCTCAGACTTCAAGAAAAATATGTTGTTGTTGTTGTTGTGGTCTTCAGTCCTGAGACTGGTTTGATGCAGCTCTCCATGCTACTCTATCCTGTGCAAGCTTCTTCACCTCCCAGTACCTACTGCAACCTACATCCTTCTGAATCTGCTTAGTGTATTCATCTCTTGGTCTCCCTCTACGATTTTTACCCTCCACACTGCCCTCCAATGCTAAATTTGTGATCCCTTGATGCCTCAAAACATGTCCTACCAACGGATCCCTTCTTCTAGTCAAGTTGTGCCACAAACGTCTCTTCTCCCCAAACCTATTCAATACCTCCTCATTAGTTACGTGATCTACCCACCTTATCTTCAGCATTCTTCTGTAGCACCAAATTTCGAAAGCTTCTATTCTCTTCTTGTCCAAACTGGTTATCGTCCATGTTTCACTTCCATACATGGCTACACTCCATACAAATACTTTCAGAAACGACTTCCTGACACTTAAATCTATACTCGATGTTAACAAATTTCTCTTCTTCAGAAACGCTTTCCTTGCCATTGCCAGTCTACATTTTATATCCTCTCTACTTCGACCATCATCAGTTATTTTACTCCCTAAATAGCAAAACTCCTTTACTACTTTAAGTGTCTCATTTCCTAATCTAATCCCCTCAGCGTCACCCGATTTGATTTGACTACATTCCATTATCCTCGTTTTGCTTTTGTTGATGTTCATCTTATATCCTCCTTTCAAGACACTGTTCCGTTCAACTGCTCTTCCAAGTCCTTTGCTGTCTCTGACTGAATTACGATGTCATCGGCGAACCTCAAAGTTTTTACTTCTTCTCCATGAATTTTAATACCTACTCCGAATTTTTCTTTTGTTTCCTTTACTGCTTGCTCAATATACAGATTGAATAACATCGGGGAGAGGCTACAACCCTGTCTCACTCCTTTCCCAACCACTGCTTCCCTTTCATGCCCCTCGACTCTTATAACTGCCATCTGGTTTCTGTACAAATTGTAAATAGCCTTTCGCTCCCTGTATTTTACCCCTGCCACCTCCAGAATTTGAAAGAGAGTATTCCAGTTAACGTTGTCAAAAGCTTTCTCTAAGTCTACAAATGCTAGAAACGTAGGTTTGCCTTTTCTTAATCTTTCTTCTAAGATAAGTCGTAAGGTTAGTATTGCCTCACGTGTTCCAACATTTCTACGGGATCCAAACTGATCTTCCCCGAGGTCCACTTCTACCAGTTTTTCCATTCGTCTGTAAAGAATTCGCGTTAGTATTTTGCAGCTATGACTTATTAAACTGGTAGTTCGGTACTTTTTCATATCTGTCAACACCTGCTTTCTTTGGTAATGGAATTATTATATTTTTCTTGAAGTCTGTGGGTATTTCGCCTGTCTCATACATCTTGCTCACCAGATGGTAGAGTTTTTTCAGGACTGGCTCTCCCAAGGCCATCAGTAGTTCTAATGGAATGTTGTCTACTCCCGGGGCCTTGTTTCGACTCAGGTCTTTCAGTGCTCTGTCAAACTCTTCACGCAGTATCTTATCTCCCATTTCATCTTCATCTACATCCTCTTCCATTTCCATAATACTGTCCTCAAGTACATCGCCCTTGTATAAACCCTCTACATACTCCTTCCACCTTTCTGCCTTCCCTTCTTTGCTTAGAACTGGGTTGCCATCTGATCTCTTGATATTCATACAAGTGGTTCTCTTCTCTCCAAAGGTCTCTTTAATTTTCCTGTAGGCAGTATCTATCTTACCCCTAGTGAGACAAGCCTCTACATCCTTACATTTGTCCTCTAGCCATCCCTGCTTAGCCATTTTGCACTTTCTGTCGATCTCATTTTTGAGACGTTTGTATTCCCTTTTGCCTGCTTCATTTACTGCATTTTTATATTTTCTCCTTTCATCAATTATATTCAATACTTCTTCTGTTACCCAAGGATTTCTATTAGCCCTCGTCTTTTTACCTACTCGATCCTCTGCTGCCTTCACTACTTCATCCCTCAGAGCTACCCATTCTTCTTTACTGTATTTCTTTCCCCCATTCCTGTCAATTGTTCCCTTATGCTCTCCCTGAAACTCTCTACAACCTCTGGTTCTTTCAGTTTATCCAGGTCCCATCTCCTTAAATTCCCACCTTTTTGCAGTTTCTTCAGTTTCAATCTGCAGTTCATAACCTATAGATTGTGGTCAGAATCCACATCTGCCCCTGGAAATGTCTTACAATTTAAAACCTGGTTCCTAAATCTCTGTCTTACCATTATATAATCTATCTGATACCTATTAGTATCTCCAGGATTCTTCCAGGTATACAATCTTCTTTTATGATTCTTGAACCAAGTGTTAGCTATGATTAAGTTATGCTCTGTGCAAAATTCTACAAGGCGGCTTCCTCTTTAATTTCTTCCCCCCAATCCATATTCACCTACTATGTTTCCTTCTCTCCCTTTTCCTACTGACGAATTCCAGTCACCCATGATTATTAAATTTTCGTCTCCCTTCACTACCTGAATAATTTCTTTTATCTCGTCATACATTTCATCAATTTCTTCATCATCTGCAGAGCTAGTTGGCATATTTACTTGTACTACTGTAGTAGGCATGGGCTTTGTGTCTATCTTGGCCACAATAATGCGTTCACTATGCTGCTTGTAGTAGCTAACCCGCACTCCTATTTTTTTATTCATTATTAAACCTACTCCTGCATTACCCCTATTTGATTTTGTATTTATAACCCTGTAATCACCTGACCAAAAGTCTTGTTCCTCCTGCCACCGAACATCACTAATTCCCACTATATCTAACTTTAACCTATCCATTTCCCTTTTTAAATTTTCTAACCTACCTGCCCGATTAAAGGATCTGACATTCCACGCTCCGATCCGTAGAATGCCAGTTTTCTTTCTCCTGATAACAACGTCCTCTTGAGTAGTCCCCGCCCGGAGATCCGAATGGGGGACTATTTTACCTCCGGAATATTTTACCCAAGAGGACGCCATCATCATTTAATCATACAGTAAAGCTGCATGTCCTCGGGAAAAATTACGGCTGTAGTTTCCCCTTGCTTTCAGCCGTTCGCAGTACCAGCACAGCAAGGCCGTTTTGGTTAATGTTACAAGGCCAGATCAGTCAATCATCCAGACTGTTGCCCCTGCAACTACTGAAAAGGCTGCTGCCCCTCTTCAGGAACCACATGTTTGTCTGACCTCTCAACAGATACCCCTCCGTTGTGGTTGCACCTACGGTACGGCCATCTGTATCGCTGAGGCACGCAAGCCTCCCCACCAACGGCAAGGTCCATGGTTCATGGGGGAAGAAAAATATAATGATTCCAATCCCAAAGAAAGCAGGTGTTGACAGATGTGAAAATTACCGAACTATCAGTTTAATAAGTCATAGATGCAAAATACTAGAATTCTTTACAGACGAATGGAAAAATGATAGAAGCCAACCTCGGGGAAGATGTTTGGATTCCGTAGAAATGTTGGAACACGTGATGCAATACTGACCCTACGGCTTATCTTAGAAGAAAGATTATGTAAAGGCAAACCTATGTTTCTAGCATTTGTAGACTTAGAGAAAGCTTTTGACAATGTTGATTGGAATACTCTCTTACAAATTCTGAAGGTGGCAGGGGTAAAATACTGGGAGCGAAAGGCTATTTACAATTTGTACAGAAACCAGATGTCAGTTATAAGAGTCGAGGAGTATGAAAGGGAAGCAGTGGTTGGGAAGGGAGTGAGACAGGGTTTTAGCCTATCCCCAATGCTATTCAATCTGTATATTGAGCAAGCAGTAAAGGAAACAAAAGAAAAGATCGGAGTAGGTATTAAAATCCATGGAGAAGAAATAAAAACTTTGAGGTTCGCCGATGACATCGTAATTCAGTCAGAGACAGCAAAGGACTTGGAAGAGCAGTTGAACGGATTGGGCAGTGTCTTGAAAGTAGGGTATAAGATGAACATGAACAAAAGCAAAACGAGGATAGTGGAATGTAGTCGAATTAAGTCGGGTGATGCTGAGGGAGTTAGATTAGGAAGTGAGACACTTAAAGTAGTAAAGGAGTTTTGCTATTTGGGGAGCAAAATAACTGATGGTGGTCGAAGTAGAGAGGATATAAAATGTAGGCTGGCAATGGCAAGGAAAGCGTTTCTGAAGAAGACAAATTTGTTAACATCGAGTATAGATCTAAATGTAAGGAAGTCGTTTCTGAAAGTATTTGTATGGAGTGTAGCCATGTACGGAAGTGAAACGTGGACGATAAATAGTTTAGAGAAGAAGAGAATAGAAGCTTTCTAAATGTGGTGCTACAGAAGAATGCTTAAGATTAGATGGGTAGATCACATAACTAATGAGGAGGTATTGAATAGAATTGGGGAGAAGAGGAGCTGCCGGCCGGAGTGGCCTTGCGGTTCTAGGTGCTACAGTCTGGGACCGCGCGACTGCTACGGTCGCAGGTTCGAATCCTGCCTCGGGGATGGATGTGTGTGATGTCCTTAGGTTAGTTAGGTTTAAGTAGTTCTAAGTTCTAGGGGACTGATGACCTCAGCAGTTAAGTCCCATAGTGCTCAGAGCCTTTTTTTTGAAGGGGAGCTTGTGGCACAACTTGACTAGAAGAAGGGATCGGTTGGTAGGAGATGTTCTGAGACATCGAGGGATCAACAATTTAGTATTTGAGGGCAGCGTGGAGGGTAAAAATCGGAGACCAAGAGATGAATACACTAAGCAGATTCAGAAGGATGTAGGCTGCAGTAGGTACTGGGAGATGAAGAAGCTTGCACCGGATAGAGTAGCATGGAGAGCTGCATCAAACCAGTCTCAGGACTGAAGACCACAAGAACAACAGCTGAATAGGTGGCACAATTCTTTAACTTCATTTACTTCGTGACCTTCAATCCTGATGTTCAGTTTCTCCCTGTTCTCATTTCTACTACTTGTCATTACTTTCCTCTTTCTTCGATTTACTTTCAGTCCATATTCTGTACTCAATACACCGTTCATTCCATGAAGCAGATCATGTAATTCTTCTTCACTTTCACTCAGGATGTCATCACTGAATCGTATCATTGATATCCTTGAATTTTAATTCCACTCCTCAACTTTTCTTTTATTTCTATCATTGATTCCTCGAAGTACAGATGGAGCAGTAGGGGCGAAACACTACATCCCTGTTTTACACCCTTTTTAATCGGAGCACTTCGTTCGTGGTCGTCCACTGTTATTACTCCATCTTTGCCCTTGTACATTTTATATATTAACTGTCTCTCCCTATAGCGTACCTTTTTTTTCTCAGAATATCGAACATCTTGCCCCACGCCGAACGCTTTTCCCAGGTCGACAAATCCTATGAACGTATCTTGATTTTGCATTAGTCTTGCTTCCACTATTAACTGCAAAGCCAGAATTGCCTTTCTGGTGCCTTTACCTTCCCTAAAACTAAATTGATTGTCATTTAACATATCCCCAATTTTATTTTCCCTTCTTCTGTATTTTATTCTTGAAAGTATCTTGGATGCATGAACTGTTAAAGATGCGTGTGCCATAATTCTTGCATTTTCAGCTCTTGAAGTCTTCGGAATTGTGTAGATGATATTTTTCCGAAAGTCAGGTGGTTTATCGGCAGACTCATACATTCTACACACCAACGTGAATAATCGTTTTGTTGCCACTTCCCCCAATGATTTTAGAAAGTCTGGTGGAATGTTATATATCCATTCTTCTTTATTTGATCTTCCAAGATTCTTTTAAATTTTGATTCTAATACTGGATCCCATATCTCTGCTGTATCGATTCCTGTTTCTTCTTCTATCACATGATACAAGTCTTCCCTCTTATAAAAGCCTTCAGTGTACACTTTCCACCAATCCGCCCTCTCCTCTGCAATTAATAGTGGCAATCCCGTTGCACCCTTAATGTTACCACTCTGGCTTTTAATTTCACCGAAGGCTATTTTGACTTTCCAATAAGGTGAGTTTATTTATTTAATCGTATGGCTAGGGCCCCCCGTCGGGTAGACCGTTCGCCAGGTGTCGGTCTTTCAATTTGACGCCACCCGGCCGGGAATCGAACCCGGGCCCAGAGGACTGACAATCCGTCAGGCTGACCAGTCAGCTGCCAGGGGCGGACAATAAGGTGAGTGATTCCTTCCGTCAATCATTTCTTTTTCGATTTCTTCACACTTTCCTCGATGCAATTTCGTCTTAACTTCCGCCCGCATCTCGTGGTCGTGCGGTAGCGTTCTCGCTTCCCACGCCCGGGTTCGATTCCCGGCGGGGTCAGGGATTTTCTCTGCCTCGTGATGGCTGGGTGTTGTGTGCTGTCCTTAGGTTAGTTAGGTTTAAGTAGTTCTAAGTTCTAGGGGACTTATGACCACAGCAGTTGAGTCCCATAGTGCTCAGAGCCATTTTCGTCTTAACTTCCCTGCACTTTCTACCTATACATTCCTGAGCCAATTGTGTTTCTGTATTCCTGAATTTCTGTGAACGTTTTTGTAATTCCTTCTTTCATCGTGCAGCTGAAGTACATATTCTGTTACCTAAGGTTTCTTCGCAGTTGCCTTGTTTGTATCTATATTTTTATTTCAAACTTCTGTGATTTCCCTTTTTAGAGATCTCCAGTCCTCTGCCTACTGCCTACAGAGGTATTTCTTATTGCAGTATATATAGCCTTAGAGAATTTGAGGCATATGTCGCTATTCCTTAGTACTTACGTTTCTCACTTCTTTGCGTACTGATTATTCGTGACTGATCTCTTAAACATCAGCCTACTCTTCATCACTACTACACTGTGATCTGAGTCTATATGTGCTGCTGGGTACACCTTGCAATCCAGTATCTGATATCGGAATCTCTGTCAGACAATGATATAATCTAACTGAAATCTTCCCGTATCACCTGGTTTTTTACAAGTATACTTCGTCCACTGGTGGTTCTTGAACAGAGTATTCGCTGTTACTACCTGAAATTTATTACAGAAGTCAATCAGCCTTTCTCCTCTCTCATTACTTGTCCCAAGCCCATATTCTCCAGTGACCTACGACCACATTACAGACCCCATTATTACAGTTTCAACAGCCTCATAGAGTTCGTCTATACCTTCATCTTCAGCTTGTGACGTCGGCATATATACCTGAACTGTCGTCGCCGGTATTGGTTTGCTGTCGAGTCTGGTAAGAGTGACCCTATCACTGAACTGTTCACAGTAACACACTCTCTGCACTACACTGCTGCTACTGACGAAACGTACTCGCGTTATACCATTTTCCACTGCCGTTGATATTACCCTGTACTCATCCGAGCAGAAATCCGTTTCTTCTTTCCATTTCACTTCCCTGACCCCTACTACATCTGGATTGAGCCTTTACATTTCCTTTTTCAGATTTTCTTGCTTGCCTACCACGTCCATGCTTTAATCTTCTACACCCCGACTATTAGAACGTTATCATTTCGTTGGTTATTCACGTTTTTTCTGGTGATCACCTCACCCGTTGCATCCCGCTCCCAAAGATACGAATGGGGGACTACTACGGAAACTTTTGCCAACAGAGAGATCATAATGACACTTTTCCAGTTATAGGCCACAAGCCTGTGGATGCACGATACGTGGATATGTGTTTTTAAATGCAGTGGTTTCCATTGCCTTCCTCATCCTCATGCCTTTGATCATTGCTGATTATTCCGCCTTTAGAGGCAGTTTCCCACCCCAAGGACAAGAGAGGCCACCCTCTTTGATAAGGCCGTTGGCAGAGTGAGGATGACTTCTTATGTCGTATGTCTTCGCCACCAAAGCTGATTATTAATCAAAATTTAAAAGATGGCGGGTTTCGAGCCCGGAACCCAGGGCGTTTCAATTAGTAATCAAAGTCGCTATCCCCATGTGTTCTTCTTCTTCTTTTTCTTTTGTGTCCGAACAGTCTACTTCCTTTTCCGCCCCTGGCCAGGAAAGGGAAACTGCAAAATAGAAAGAACTACTTGTCAACGCCAATTGTGTCCTAACAAAAAAAGAAACGGCACCTCTTCAGGCTTTGGAACCTAGAAAATAGGGGGGAAGAACATAATGAGTAGCGAAGAAAATGGAGGTAATTGTGTACGGGTTTTTGTTTTTTTGGTTTATTTTATTTCATTTTTTGTCTTTTAACTAATTATTTTGTTTTGTACTTTTCCCTTCTTTCATTCATGTATTTTTTTTAATTTTTTAATTATCCTATGTACCAGAATTCCAGGATTCCCTAGCGCCTTCCGATTGGTGGAATATCCAAACGTATCTTCTCGGTATTTTAATGGAGACTCCGTTTGTAGTGCGTTCATAGCAACATGTCGGAAAAATAAGCATCAGCTTCTCATGGCTTGGAGGTTCCAGCTGGAAGGCGGGGCATGATAGCCTCTAGACCAGGGGTACTTTCGCTACTAAAATAACTTATTTCCTCCCCTCTTTACTTTGTACGTCGTAGATACATAATCTCATAGACTATCTAATCAAAAGTGTCTGTAGACCGTCATTTAATGTAACTGAACTATTGTATGTCACGAGAGATGGACCCGCCAACATTAAAGGAAGCAGGAGATACTGTAGTGTCAGTAGAGAAGCTGTAACAGCAGAATGAGAGCTGAATGACTTCGAAAGAGGATCCGAATAACAACAGGAACATCTGAACCCTTCCAAGGCTGCCCAAGTCGAATTTTGGTGATGTTATGGTGAAGCGGAAAACCGAAGGGACAACCACGGCTACAACCCAGACCAGGCTGGCCTAATGCTGTGACCAACAGGGACCTTCGAGCATCACGGAGGGTGGCTAAAACATCGAATGCAATGATCGGAGGAAATCACTCGAAAGCCCCAAAGTACTACCAGCATAGGGAGTTGAAAAAATGAATTAAAGTGGTCGTACAGTACCTCATAAGCCACATTGCTGTCTAATCAATGTTAAACGACGCTTGAGATAGTGTAAAGACGAAGGCCTCTTGACAGTGGATGACTGGCAACAAGTGATTTGGAGTGATCAATCCCGATGTTCACTGTGGCAATTCGATGAAGGGGATTGGGTTTGACGAATGTCTAGAGGCCCTTACATGCAATAAAGGGTACTGCCAACACTGAAGCACTAATAGGTCACTGCTTCAGATAGCACTGATCAGATAATATGCACGGTAACTCCTAGTGTAGCAGAAAGCACTTGCTAAAACTATTTCAAATATATGTACGCACTTACATCTAAGTGAATAAATAACCAGCCGAACTGCCTGACACAACGAAGAAGCTTCAATCGGTGGTGTTTAAAACGCAATACCAAAGCGTTTCGTCTTTAAATTTTAGCATATTTCTCGGATATATAAAGCCATTCATGTAAGACAATACAGCATTTCTCAATACCCATGAAAGAACCACAATTTCAATAAACATATCCGCGATGAAGCAACATAAAAACGACCGAGTACGAAACACATGCACAATTGTAACCTGGTTTTAAATACATCCCACTCACATACATTGAGTGTACCTAAGTTAATCGAGTTCCTTAATGATAAAATATTCACTTTACCATTCCTCATGTGGAATACGCAATATTTAGCAAACGCCCCGCGTGCTACATCCACAACCAGGTGTAATTCAACGCTCACAACGTCCGGCCGAAGTGATCCTTAGTTGACTTCATTTAAGCGCCTTTGCATATAACACTGGGACTCAAATTGAATAAAGGAGCACCATGATATCAACATTAACTCTAAAGCACTCTAATTGTGCTCCTTGCGATCAGCTGAAGCCGTTACTCGTCTTCCTGTAAAGCCGTGTGACCGGAGACAACACCACCCGCTCGATCACGTTATTGACCACAGACCAACGCCGCGCGTGCTGCCGGCGTCCGTCCGGTGCCGACATGCCCGCCTACTCTGTGAGGGATCTCGACTTCGCGCAGAACTGCTTTCCTTGGTGTCTCTCCTTCAACTCCAGCTCACCGCCTGTCCCACCTTAATCACAGGCCGAGCCTCAAACCACAGCCTTCACTAAAGCCCGTCACGTTCCGCTCTGACAGTCGACAGTGCGCGCAGACCCCCACCACATACTCCTTGCTTTCAGCAGATCTATCAGTTCCACTTGATTCCAGTCGCAGTACGCGCCTCTCCCCAGCAAGGCCACGGCGGTACTGCCATTGGTCATACGTCTCGCAGTGGCCGCATCTCAGTCGAGACCCGTACCATATAGCCCAGAACAAGATAGGTAGCGCCGGAGAAAAGAGCCGTGCCTTTCGTCACATCACACGATAGTCTGTCCCCGACCGTTCCGTTTGTGGTGACGTTGCCAGTACCCTCTACCCGGATTTTAGCTATTGTCGTCAAGTTATTTGTCAAAGCCTATAGATCAATCCTACGGTCATCTCGTAGTGCACTATTTCCAAACGGATCCATACCTGCGCTTCTTGATAATATCAACACTACTCGTTCTGCAGCCAAATCACTAAAGCCGTCTGTTCGGCCCATTCTTACGACATTCCCATGTCCATCATGGAAGTTATTCGACCTTCTCAAACTCCGAAAACTGCCGATAAGCTGCAGATGTACATCATCTCAGCATGTAAGATTTGCATTTTGTAGAAGGTTATGTGCCTTACTTATTTACGGAACATCGGAATTTACTAGAAACCTATGTATACATACACCGTAGCACTTTCTGTTGAGGCTATCAATTCTGCTACATCAGTGCTTCAGTGCCTATTTAATAAAAGTGCTATCAGTGAGAAATGTTTGTCCTTGCTTATAACGCTGATATCTTAACAGGTTCTTGACTTCGGATTTTATGTGACCATATTTAATTATCCTGTGTAGGGTGGTATACTCGATCAGTTCGCTCCAGTAGGCCCATAGGTATGACAAACTACACTAACTAACGATAGCGATTTAGCTTCTTGTATCGCAGTAACAATTTCGTATGCTGCAAGTTGAAGGTGAAGAGATAAAGTATATGAGGATAATTGAGGATAATTAACGCGTAATCCGGTACTTAAGGGGAGATGACATTCTAGCAGCTATTGGGGACTAGAATGCGGTTGTAGAAGAAAGGGTTACGGGATAGTATGGGCTTGGTACTAGGAATGTGTGAGAAGAAACACTAATTGGGTTCTGTAATAAATTTCAGCTAGTAATAGCGAATCCTCTATTCGAGAAGAACAAGAGGGTGAGGTATACTATGAAAATGCCGGGAGGTACGGGAACATTTCAATCAGAGATTTCGAAATCAGATACTGGACTGCAAGGTGTACTTACAAGTAGATGTAGACTCAGATCACAACGTAGTACTGATGAAAAGTAGGCTAATGTTTAAGATATTAGTCAGGAAGAATCAATATACAAAGAAGTGGGATGCATAAATACAAAGGAATGCCGAGATACGCTTGGAGTTAACTAAGTCTATAGATACTGCACTAAGGAGTAACTCAGTAGGGTGTACAGTTGAAGGGAAATGGACTTCTCTAAAATGGGTGGTCACAGAAGTTGGAAAGAAAAGTATAGGTACAAACATGGTAACTGCGAAGAAACCCTGGGTAACAGAAGGAATACTTCCGTTGGTCCATGAAAGAAAGAAGTACAAAAATGTTCACAGAAATGGGGAATACAGAAATACAAGTCGCTGAGGAATGAATGAAATAGGAAGTCCACGGATGTTCAGACTAAATTTCTGCGTGAAAAGCGTGAAGAAATAAAAAAAGATATGATTGTTACTGGAAAGCCAAAACAACCTTCGGTGAAATTAAAACAAGGCTGGTAACATGAAGAGTGCAAAGGGAATTCCACTATCAATTGCAGAGGAGAGGGCGGATTGGTGGAAAGAGTACATTGAAGGCCTTTATAAGGGGGAAGACTTGTATTATGTGATAGAAGAAGAAACAGGAATCGATACAGCAGAGACAGGGGATCCAGTATTATAAAGGGCGTTCAAAAAGATACGAGCCGGAGGCATAATTGCAGAAAAAACTACCTTTATGTTAGAAGTATTGACCCTGGCTGTTGCAACACTTGTCCCAAATGGTTCAAATGGCTCTAAGCACTATGGGACTTAACACCTGTGGTCATCAGTCCCCTAGACTTAGAAATACTTAAACCTAACTAACCTAAGGACATCACACACATCCATGCCCGAGGCAGGATTCGAACCTGCGACTGTAGCAGCCGCGTGGTTCCAGACTGAAGGGCCTAGAACCGCTCGGCCACAGCGGCCGGCTCACTTGTCCCATTGCGACACAAGGCGGTGATCGGCTGTCTCATAAAATTCGCGGGGCTGCGATGTTAACCAGTTCCGCAGGTACAGCTGGACCTCGTCGTCCATACGAGTGCAGGAAAGTTTATGCTGACTTTCTTTTTTGACCAAGATCGCCCCCTTGTGATTCACGTCCTGCAGCACGGGACAACAGTGAATGCCCAGCGTTACTCGAAAACCTTGACTACCCTTCGCCAAGCGATCAAATGAAAACGACCAGGCGATCTCACCCGTGGGGTCATCCTGCTCCACGACAGTGCAAAGCCTCATAGGGCCAACACAGTCGCGGCACTGCTACAGAAATTCACCTTCCATACAGTTTGGACCTACCTCCCTAACGTTACGCAATTTTTGGTCCTCTTAAAAAAAGGCTCTGAGGGGCAAACGGACGACGCCCAGCTGTACGTGCGGAACTGGTTAACATCGCAGCGCCAGGAAATTTATGAGACAGCCATTCACAGCCTTGTGTCACAGCGGGACGAGTGTCTCAACAGCCAGAGTCAATACTTCTAACATACAGGTACTGGTTTCTATAATTATGCCTCCGGCTCGTTTCTTTTTGGACGCCCCTTATAGAATCAAAATTTAAAAGAGCTTTGGAAGATGAAATAAGAAAGAAGGGATAGATAACATTCCACCAGAATTTCTAAAATCACTGAGGGAAGTGGCAACAAAACGACTATCCACGTTGGTGTGTAGAGTGTGTGAGACTGTCGATAAACCCCCTGACTTTCGGAAAGTCATCCACACAATTCCGAAGACTGCAATAGCTGAAAATGTGAGAATTATTGCACAATCATCATAACAGCTCATGCATCCAAGTTGCTGACCGGAATACTATAGAGAAGAAGGGGAAAGAAAATTGAGGATGTGTTAGATGACGATTGATGACCCAAAAAAGAAAAAGGCACTCTAATGAGAACGAGGTATATGAAAAACCGGTAAATTAAGTGTTATTGTTTCAAAACTCACCGCTATAACTGTTAATATATTCACTGCACTGTGAGAGAATATGATCAATGCCTTCATAGCTGTTCTTAGACGTGGACCTCTCCGTCCGAAGGCACTAACGGCCACGAATATCTTTGTTCAGGACTCCAACTGTATGGATGTCATGTAGGGGCTTCCCAGCGAAACATCTGCAGCGTTGTCAGAACAATCTTGGCAACCTGTGGGAGGGCTCACATGTTGAAACAGGAACAGCGAGGTGTAGTGCGGTTTTTGATTGCGGAAGGGGGATGAGAAAGTGAAATTCGGGCCAGTATTTCTGCCGTCTGGTGAACGCAGTATGTCATGTATGAGTGTTTTGCGTGGAATATACGATTTCGAGAATGTCGGGTGTCAGTGAAAGCAGTCGACCACAATAGGCTCGTCATGCCACGACCCCTTCTGTTATTGCTGCGGTGGATACAGCCTTCAGAAATGAACAATGACGGACGGTAGAATACATTCGGCTCATGTTGGATATCAGTGAAGGTACCGCTCAAGACACCACGACAGAGCATCTGAAGTTTCGGAAAATCTGTGTGCATTGGGTACCCCTAAGCCAGACAGAAGGTCGACATCACCGCAGCAGCTGGAAGTATCGCGACGAATAATATCGTTTTCTACCCCGACTGTCGAAGAGAGTGGAACCTGACGTCATCATTTTGAGCCAGAGAGCAAGCGTTGGAGCCAGCAATAGACACTCATGGATTTGCTCCATCCGAAAAAACCTAAATCCGTGCACACCAGTATTGGGAAAGCCATGATGACACTTTTCTTAGACTGCTAGGGCCCGCTTGTACACTTTACAAAAACTTAAGGGCGCCATCAAGTCCAGACGCCAGGAATGTTGACGGGATGGCATCATTCTGTTGCAGGATCATGCCCACCCGCATATTAGCAAGGTTATTCCGACTACGTCCCTGAGGTTACGCTAAGAAGCTCTTACACATCTTACATATAGTCCAGATCTCCCCCCACGCGACTTCCATATTGTTGGAGACCTGAAGAAAAGCATTTGTGTTCGTCGATTGGTACGTGAGGAAGTGATGCACGTCTGGTACAATGATGGGTTCGTAGGCAACCACAAAAATTTTTCCTTGAACTATCAACCTCTCATCTCACACTGGGATATATGTATTAATAGTTATGGCGATTAAAATGGTTACTTTTCCCATCGTTTTCGTTTGACTGTCCCTTGTATTTAGTAAATAATGGACGTCTTTGAAGCTGATCTGTTGTTATTTCGGGCCGAACTCCGTAATTGTGTTTTCAACCTTGTATGCCTGTTGCATCGAAACTCTTAGTCAATATATCCTAGCGTGTGTATACTCTTGCACTCTTTCCTGTTCACTGCTTTTCCAGATTCAATGTGACTATTAACGGATGAACGAGAACCAGTCAACAGCGTTGTGTACATACCAACAGTACATTCATGGATGCGAGATGTGCAGCTCACACACGAACTATCGAACTGTGATTTTCATCATTCTCAGACATCTGGAGTATATTTCGTGGCCACTAAAGGCATAGAAATAACAGTGGATTAGTATGATAGTGGAGTCGCCACTAGGAGAAGTTGCCGAAAGGATACGTCAGTGGATATGGAGATACATTAAATGCTGGCATGATGCGGGTTCTGAAACGGCAGTGGAATCTTTCACTTTGAATTACATAGTTAACGTTTATTCCTACCCAGTGTCGGCAATGTTTGATAACTTCAGATGTCTTTTGGTACGGTAGTTGTATCTCTTCCGGGAGCTTTGTACAAACGTGCCTATGTGCGTATTGAGAAAGCGCGATATATCCTTAAGGACTACAGCGTTTACTCCATGACACCCCGGACAGAGGTCGTAAACGAGGGATACCGCAATCAAGCCGTTCTTTCACCATCTAAGATGTTAAGCAATTCTCACCTGAATAGTTCTATTAATCAGTGCTCTCATCTTGGAGAGCCGGCTGCTGTGGCCGAGCGGTTCTAGGACCTTCAGTCCGGAACCGTTCGGCTGCTACGGTCACAGGCTCGAATCCTGCCTCGGGCATGGATGTGTGTGTTGTCCTTAGGTTAGTTAGGTTTAAGTAGTTCTAAGTCTAGGGGACTGCTGACCTCAGAAGTTTAGTCCCATAGTGCTTAGAGCCATCTGAATCATCATCTCGGGGCATTCAACTATGTTTGGGAGTCTGTGCATGAAAAACGAGACAAACTGGCGTTTATAGTGTAAAATCTATGGACTGAATCCATAAGTCAAGGTATCACCAGCGGAAATGAATCATTTTATACGGGCTCATTCATTTATAGTACTCGCGATCTACATCTAATAGGGCCTAATATGTTCGTCCGTTTCACAGTTAAAACTGTGTTTTATGATGATGTAACATGTTGAAATAAAGGTAAAGCTTTTCGTTGCAACACCGAAGCTAACGACTGCTTATCTGCCTCTTATTTGTACGTTACAAGGCGTCTGCCTTACTATCTGGTGGTTAGTGAGTGGCGTCCATTGTTTCAGAATAATGTCGCTAGTCATTGTAGCTCACGATGAGAAAGTAACTGTCCTTGGTCAGACGGAACAGAAGCCGGCCGGAGTGGCCGTGCTGTTCTAGACGCTACAGTCAGGAACCGAGCTACCGCTACGGTCGCAGGTTCGAATCCTGCCTCGGGCATGGATGTGTGTGATGTCCTTAGGTTAGTTAGGTTTAATTAGTTCTGAGTTCTAGGCGACTGATGACCTCAGAAGTTAAGTCGCATAGTGCTCAGAGCCATTAGAACCATTTTTGAACGGAACAGAACTGTCGTAATCAACCGAATATTCTTTTAGAGATTTGGTGTATGGATTATAAAAAGGAAGATTAAACTACTGTGAATGAAACGAGCAGGAACAACACTTATGGTATTTATTGTTAAAATTATTTGGTCGTTTATCCAGAATATGATATACATTTGAAGACTGATGCAACGAATTCGAATTTGTGCCAAGTCCGGGATTCGAACCTTAGTATTCTGTTCACTAGGCAGATGCGCTGACCATAACGCCATCCTGGCACAGTAGCATCGCACAACTGCGTGGACTGCTCTAGCAAGCCTCCCTCGTCAATCCAAATCCCATTCACGCCTCAGCCCACTTGGTATTTCCCCTGAACTTGAACAGCATTGCAGAGGCTCCATTGAAATAAATCGCAGCATCGAACGCACAGGAGGAGAGGGGCGGAGGGGATCCTGTCTGGGACACAGAATTTTGATCGAGTTGGGAGGTGTGCTAGGGTAGTCCATGCACGTATGTAAGGCCACTGTGCCAGGGTGGCGTAGTGGTTTCCACATCTCCTAAGTGAGCAGGAGCCTCAGGTTCGATTCCTGGTCTTCGCACAAATGTTCATTCATCACTTCCGTCTGTGTTTGTACGTCATAGGTGTCTTGAGACTTAAAAAGGTCTCTGGAACTATGTATTTTCAACTGAAATGCCGAATATGCCATAATTATCGAGGGTGTGGCTAGGGGGGGGGGGAGGACTCTAAATGGCTGTGCGCCTCTCTGTTGCTCTATGAAACAGTCTTGAGGGAAGGTGTAGGGATAGGGGGAAAGCTCTGGTCGGAAATGCCGAGGTGGAAGACTGGTTGGGTGGCAGATACATTAGTGTCGGAAACGCAACGATCGCAATGTCCACACATCCGATCTTGGTTGAGTTGTAGGAGTCCACATTTTGGCTGTTCACGAAACTTCTCACCTCAAAAAGCCCTTGGACGTCGTTCTGTAAATACCTGCTACGCAATGGTTTCTTCATCCGAGGAAAGAGAAGGAAGTCAGTGTGCATCATGTCAGTGCAGTACAGGAGGACTGGATTGTACAGCTTCCTGCGGCGGTTCGACGTGAGAGCCTTCCGTAGCCTCTTCAAAGTATTTCGATAATATTTTCCTACGGCGGTCTCCTTCTGGACATTCTGCTGACGGGCATAGTTTGTTAACACGACACTGTGGCTGACCAAAAGAAACTTAAAAAACGCTCCGCATCACCTTGTCACATTTTTGGCGGTGGAGAATCGTTACAAGCATAAGGACCACGAAAGTAAGATACGAGAAAATGTCAAATGTGTAGGATTGCTCCTAGACGCAGCTTAATGGGGGTAGGTGACAGCCCACATCCCCGTCACAGACCGTTCTTCACTTCTAAATCGTCTGTCCAAGTATTCCCAACCCTTACTCTCGCAGTGTTATTTTCATAAAAGCCTTTACCAATCTTTCATCTAATTGTATCTCTTTCAACTTTTCCTACAGTTTGTTGTTGGGTACGTTATCATATGATTTAACTATGTCAATTGAGGCATAGAGCTAGTCGTTTTTCCCTCGCTCTGTCAGAGACTGTAACAGGAAAAGAAATGACTTTAGGCCGATTCACGAACGATGGCGGGTCGTTAGGTCGAGGCACGAACACGGGTTGCTTCGTTGCCAGATCCAAGTGACAATTGCGGTACACACACACACACACACACATACACACAGGTGCGATGCAGTTGAAGAAAGCGTATATTCTGCAAATCATGTCTCCCGCTTGATTATGTAG
This sequence comes from Schistocerca nitens, assembly GCF_023898315.1. Lineage (NCBI taxonomy): Eukaryota > Metazoa > Arthropoda > Insecta > Orthoptera > Acrididae > Schistocerca > Schistocerca nitens. Next base: position 289,846,424 of record NC_064614.1, on the reverse strand, counting down.
AATTTGTCGCTTACCACCACCAGCAGCGAATTCAATAAAAATTTACTAAATGACTCGCTATGACCACGTTTCATGACTGCATTGGCTACGAAATTCACAGAAAAGCGCTCAGAGCACTATTGAACGCTCATTGGCTGTCGGTGAAGGCGTCACGTAGGCGACCATTCGTGACTCCAACTGTAGTAGTGGTAAACGACATCCTCCCCCCGTGCACCATGCTTCGGGAATTCGTAAGTAGAGGTAGATGTGGGTGTAGATCTCTTCACTGATTTCTTTCCTCCATGCTGTCTGGTGCATTGTCACAGACCATAACTTGAGAATTAGGCGGCTAAAGAAATCATATCGATTGGTCCGACATAGCTACAACATTTTCGTTGCTGACTTGGTTCGACAGACTTTTCAGAGAGCGGAGGAGGAGACCTTGACACCTGATCTATGACTGATGTCAGTTTGTCCCACTACCACCTCGATTGCGATATGGCGGTCTTCGCACATTGAGGCTTCTCTTGTGGTTCTCGGTTCATCACAGAGAGATAGTCTGCCTTCTCCCTGTTCGTCATTCAGACTCGCTTGACCTAACTACAATACGTGTAACTACTGTGCCATACGATGCTGCATTGTTTCCGAACACTTCAGCCAGCTCAGAATGGCTTGTTGCGACGTTGTTCCCCGACAAAAGCAGGAACCTAGCTACTGCACAACACTCTACTGCTTTAACAGTCTCCGACACTTTGTTTTGGCTCCTCTAGTGGTTTGATAAGCCACTGTGACGCGTGGTTCTCTGCGTCTAGCATAGCTGCACACATGCTCCTGTAAATAAAAAATTAATAATGCCCAATTACATTTTTCAGAGTGGTAATTTAAACTTTATTATTATCCCTCGTGTAGGCCTCAGTTCGCGCTATAATATCTCTTATGTTTTTCTCATGACCTCTGCTTGGATTAGAAAATGGAGAAGGTAGAGTGGTCACTCAGTTTTAATCTAATACCGGAGCCGCGCGGGATTAGCCGAACGGTGTAAGGCGCTACAGTCATGGAGTGTGCGGCTAGTCCCGGCGGAGGTTCGAGTCCCCCCTCGGGCATGGGTGTGTGTGTTTGTCCTTAGGATAATTTAGGTTAAGTAGTGTTTAAGCTTAGGGACTGATGACCTTAGCAGTTAAAGTTAAAAAAAAAATACCGGTTCTATTGACATAAAAAATCTTCAAGTTTTGTAATTCTGTCTTCTACAGTTGCGTGTAATATTACAGTATATTGATATTTTACTTTTGAACACTCTAACTAAAACTGAATCTAAAACATTTTTTTCGTGCCATACATGTTTCGCCTTTGTTCTCTGTAAGGCATCTTCAGTGGCCTGGAATAAGTACACATTTTTACTATTAAGTTTACATTTTGCAGCAATGTACCTGTGCGTTATAAACAGTTTTGCTATTTGTTCTTCTATAACACAGTAATATTTTTAATTCTGCTTAGAGGGTGCGTGAACGATTTTCTACGTGTTATATTTTTGATCCATTTTTGGTGCTGTTACTCTTCTTACAATAGTCACTTGAGGAAACCAAAATCCCCAAATGGCAATTATAAGATGAGGATATCCATCGTAATATTCTGTTTGGTATCCTGTCTTCATTCATCCTGCTTAGATGACCAAAGCACGTCAGCTGTTTTTGTTAGACGTCGTCACAATCAATTTTCATCCCTTGTCAGATTCCGTCATTTCTTATCCTATCCATTCTAGTTCAGCTTCAGGTTCGTCTTAAGTAATCCATCTTATGGCGATCCGTTTATTCTGATTTTTTTTTTGCTAATGTCTCGGAGTTCTGCTCCGTACAAAACTACACTCTGGACCACGGTCTTACATATTCTCTTCTTCGTTGTTCTTCTTATCTTTTTGTTCGACAGAAAATAGTATATTGCCTTTGTTATAGCTTGTCCTTTGCGAATCCTACTTGAGATTTCATTGCTTGTGTCCTGTTTAATAAACAATATCCCAATCCCAAGATATTTTGTGTTTGCCACACATACAATTACTTCTCCATCTGCCTGGAAATTATGTACTTATCCAGTTCCAACAGCCAAGCACTTACACTTTTTCACGTCCATCTTCAGGCCAGCCTTATTGCACTCCTCTTTAAGCTTTCCTATCACACAGCTCTGATTATCTTCATCATCTGCTAGTACAATATGGTCACCTGCTAAATAAAGTCTATATGTTTTGCTATTCTCTACTTTCACTCCTATAAGCTGACATTTTCTATGTCAAATGTGTAGGATTGCTCCTAGACGCAGCTTAATGAGGGTAGGTGACAGCCCACATCCCTGTCACAGACCGTTCTTCACTTCTAAATCGTCTGTCCAAGTATTCCCAACCCTTACTCTCGCAGTGTTATTTTCATAAAAGCCTTTACCAATCTTTCATCTAATTGTATCTCTTTCAACTTTTCCTACAGTTTGTTGTTGGGTACGTTATCATATGATTTAACTATGTCAATTGAGGCTATATGTGTCTCTAGTTTTTCACATATTATTTTCATTGTGAAAATGCTGTCCATTACCGACATTCCTGCTCGGAATCCTGCTAGCTCTTCTTGCTGCTTGTGACTTGTTTCTTTCTCTACCAGATATTTCTGTACCTTAGAGTACAGTCTTCCAACTAAAGTGATCACTGCCAATCCCCTATAATTATTTGGGTCAGTACATAATTATTATGCACCCATCTTATGTAACATATTTTCCATTCTGATAGAACATCTTCTCTATTTAATAATCTTTCAAACAGCCTCATTAGCATTTTCAACAATTTCGGTGGACCAAACTTCACCAGTGGACCAAACTTCACCAGCTGTGGTTGTATTGATCCATATGCTGATGTCTTCTTCACCTTACACCTCTTCACAGCTCGCTGAAAATTTTTTACTACTAACCGCTATAGCCGCTACTGTTGCATCCTCATCTAACAAGTGTCCAATTTTGCTGGAATGAATCCTTAAAATACGGTGTCCATTGACCATGACTAATAGTATTATGATGTCACTTGTCACTATTTGACACTCAAATTGTCTTGATTGTACTCCACACCTCAGCACTAGGTGTCTCACCAATCCTCCTCTCTACATATTCACATCTTTATTCCCAAATCTTGATTTACCTTTTTAACAGTCTGTTTTTCCTATGTCTAACTGTCATTCATATTAGGAACGTCAAATAAACTTCTTTTCTCCTTTCAATCATCTGTGTTATTTCTGCATCCCATAAAATTGGTTTCACTTCCTTCTTGTATTCTCCAAGGGCTTCTTTCGCTGCTTCATCTTTGTGTGTTTTGGTCTTCAGTCCAGAGTCTGGTTTGATGCAGCTCTCCTTGCTACTCTATTCTGTGCAAGCCTCTTCATCTCCGAGTAGCTATTGCTACCTACAAGCTTATGAATATGATTAGTGTATTCATCTCGTGGCCTCTCTCTACGATTTTTACCCTCCACCCTTCCCTCCAATCCCTTGATGCCACAGAATGTGGCCTACGTTCCGATCCCTTCTTCTAGTGGCCTTCTTTATATGCTCTTGTTCCTGTTCTAGTGTTTTCTCTGCACTCTGCAGTTTGTTTGCCAGTCACTGTTGGTATAAGTACTGAGTACTATCTTCTTTTAAACTGTACAAGTTATACCTCATGTTCTCTGGCTGGCCAACATATTGCGTCCTCTTCTGTTGGTCACTACTCCAGAAAGTATAAGGAATAAAAATTTTTCATTCCACCAAATTATTGTCACTTCCACAATCAGTCCTTTTTTTAAAGTCTGATATCCTGAATTTTTAAATTGGAAGTTTGAAATATGCCTGTTTCTTAGCAACCGTATATAAGTTTCAGCATAAGAATCACACAGTTAAACGGTTACAAATAACTCTTTGGTACATTGACCTAGGATTCGACACCTCTAAGTATGTCTTCATGAGAATGAAATTTTAAGAAACCGGAAACTTACATTGCTAGAAAGCAATGCTCAAAGTTTCGAGATATATGCTCTAGTCAAAAATTAAAATTAAATACGTTTCAGCCTTAGGCACATATGCCTTGCTAGGACCAACATCAGACCTTGTCGCAAGATGAGATAATCAATAATACATCCAATTGCCTTACTATTCCTCTCTTTCCCTACTCTACTATTAAAATCTCCTGCCAGTATGAGATCAGAGTCGCTTGGAACAGCTTCTATAATCTTTATCAGCATTTGCTCAAATTTTTCTTTACGTTGAACGGCGGATCTTCAGTAGGGGCATACACTCCCACTGTCATTCTATTCATGGCTAGCTCTCACACTGACCATGATCAACTTCATTAACCGATTCCCACGAAGTTACATATTTTGACCACCATTTGTTTAGAGTAATGGATACTCCTGCTCTTTACCCACTGCTTTTGTCCGCCCCAATAAAATAATGCCGGAACTCAAGCACATATTCACAGCCAGTACCTTTTTTTTTTTTTTTTTGTTTCCGAAAGTACGGCTATATCGGTGTTCTACTGTATTATCTCAATTAGAACTTCTTGTTGTTTATTACCGATGGCCTGTACATTCCAGATACTAAAATGCAAAATCCATTTGCGTTTCTGTTGTCGAATTCCATTAAAACGATTCGAAAACCGAGGTATATTACTGGGAAATTTAGGTCGTCTTTCTTTTTTCTTTTTTTTTTATGGAAGGGGAGCTGTCCATTCCACAACCACCAACCTATAGGACCAGGATTTGTCATCAGGGTTTCATACCCGCAGCAAGATTGACTTCATCAAGCCTCAAGAGTACTTTCTACCATTTTGTGAAGAATATGGGAAACGAATAACTAGAATGGCAAGAGACTACGCTACTTAGTTCTCCCATCGGTTCTTGCGGTTAAGGAAAGGAAAGGGATGGGAATGACAGATCGTTGCAGGACAAACTTCGTCTGGCTCCTCAGCCAGGGTATGTTCGGCAAAAGTGACCCTACCAGCAACTACGTGACCACCGACATCGTCCCCAGGTTCGCCGGAGCACGCAAACCTCCGCGCTGGCACCTAAATTGCTTCGTTAAGATGGCGTCCTCTGTGAAAACGATCTCACTAAACAGGAACACCAAATCTTGGAGCAGTGCGCTGGAACTGATCGCACTAGCTACTGGTATAGCAATGCTCTTCGGTTCCTATAGCCTCCCAACAAGATTGAGATGCTCTCCCTATTTCGTATCGTTTCTTAATATTATTTCTGAGGATTAAAACAACCTAATGGGCTCAAGAAGTTTACCATTAATTAGTAATTAGGCACTGTCCCTTTCTTTCTCCTTGTAATAATATAAACCTGCTTCTGTCGAATTTCAGTGAGACCTGCCATCCATGTCAGCAACTGGACTCGTTTCTAGGTCTTCCTGCATTTATTTAAAATATTGGAATGAAACAAACTTTGTTTGTTCACCGAAATTGCCAGTGAACATTCTGAAAATGCTACTCTTCATATATTATGAATTCTTTACGTTTATTGAGAACTGTACTGATCTAATTACGATGACTTACTCTTGCTTTTGCCGGTCGATGTGGCCGAGTGGTTCTAGGCGCTTCACTCCTGGAACCGCGCGACCGCTACGGTCGCAGGTTCGAATCCTGCCTCGGGCATGGATGTGTGTGATGTCCTTGGGTTAGTTAGGTTTAATTAATTCTAAGTTCTAGGGGACTGATGACCTCAGATGTTAAGTCCCACAGTGCTCAGAGCCATTTGAACCTTTTGCTCTTGCTTTTACCTTCCTGTTTAACAGTCTCCGTTCATAACGAAAGGTTCAGTTCACCAAATACAGATTTGTGAGCATTGAATAACCGTGCTCATTGACAACGGCATACAATATCAGATGGCTGTCTAAGATCTAAGACGACACAACCAACCACTTCACCTGCATCTACTATTTGCAATGTCTCGTGTGTGAATAAAGCTAGCTATTTTTCTCAGCGAATTTCGTGAAACCATGGTAAATTTCTGAGAGAAGCTTCATTTTCTTTAGTAGCGTCTTAGACATTCAAACGTCTTGCGGTACGAATATCCTCCTCTTCATCCGCGTACTGATTTTCACGGACTGCTTCCTTTATTGGGCCAGAAAGATGGAAACCAAAGGTGCGTGGTCGGGGTTGTAGGGCAGATGAAGAAGGACTGTCCCTTGAAGTTTTGTGAGCCCCTTTGGATGCGCAGACTTCTTTGAGGCCTTGCATCGCCATGGAGAATGATAAGATCGTTTGCATTTTTCTGGCGACGAACACGCTGAAGTACTTTCTTCATTGTTCTGAGGATAGTAGAATACACTGCAGAGGTGATCGTTGCACCGTGAGATAGGACATCAAACAGACTAACGCTTTCACAGTAAGAAGACAGTCACCATGACTTTACCTGCTGAGGGTGCAGCGGTGAACTTTTTCTTCGAAGGAGAGGCGGTGTGACACCACTCCATCATTTGTCGATTTATTTCCGTTTCGAATTGATGAACCAATGTTTCATCGCCCGTGACAATGTTAGACAAAACATTGCCACAATTAGCCTTGTAACTAGCAAGGAATTTCACACAGATGGCCCTTCATTGCTCTTGATGGTCTTCTATTGGCCGGCGAGGTACCCAACGGGCAAGCACCTCTGAGTACCCGAACTAGTGGACGAGTGTGTTAGCTTTGCCAACAGTGATGTCTAGTTGAGCAGCGAGGTGTTTGATAGGGATCCGCAGAGCACCTTGAATGAGAGGTTCCGCTCGTTCTAACGTTGCAGGAGTCTCAGCTGCATGCGATTGGCTGGCATGAGTGAGTTTACACAGGTTTGTGCGACCAAGTTGCGATGATGACAGGCGCCTCGCCCTGCAAGTCGCTGTGCTTTTGTTCACTACCACAACTCCACAGACATTCCGCCAACGCCTGTGAATATCTTGGATGCTCTACTTTTCTGCCAAAATAAGGATCCGAACTATGATTCTTGCGATTTAGACTTGTTCAGAAGCTGAAAAGGAATGGAGCTGGAGAGCTGCTCTCAGCGATATTTGTAATCTCGGCCTCCGCACCGTGCTATACATTCGCAATTACTCGTAACAACTAGGTTCCTGCAGCCAACACGACAGGCGGTGGATACGAATCGTTTCGTGCACCTCACTCCGGTGGTGGCTCGGTCTGTTTGCCTCTCAGGTTGGGACTCTTGCTTGGGCGCTAATTCTCCAAGCGAAGGATGAAGTAGACCTCGGCCACCACGTGGCTTCAGCTTAAATTTGAAATAACAGCCAGGGCACTTTTCTGGATTTCGCCATATTGGGCGTTTGCTGCACAGTGTCCGAGAAATGTAAGCAACAAATTTCGAGTCTCTGTAGAGGGTGTCTTGTGGAACAAGTGGAGGATAGGAATCCATGTCCGGAAACGTCACCCGATCACGCTATACAACGTCGAAGTTAAAAGATGCTGACGCCTGCCACGAGGCCACCCCTTCAGCAGTAAACGTGACTTCGCACGCTGACATACCGTAGGCGGAACGTCGCGCAACATTGTTTTTCACTCAGTGATCGCGACTGACTGCCACGATCGCCAGTGGAGAAGAAAGTGATGGCTGCATCGTAGAAAGTCTTGTGTCCTATGAATGCGATGCTCTGTTGCCTTGATGGATGACGATTTTGGACACAGGTTTCTATTCTCCATTTTTTCCTCAGGACACCCTCTGCAATCCCTCGAAATTTGTTGCAACAATTCCGGGACACCCTGTATACTAAACAGGAAACGCCAAAATTACCCCACCTTCCATCGGATGGTTTTCTGTGTAGACAAGGCAACGGTGGTGTCTGCAGGTATGGAATGATGATTTGATTATGATGTGTTAATTGATCAACTGTCTGGTCTAAGTTTAGCATCAAATTACTCGAAATTTTATCAGGAGTCCGAATTTGTGATCGAAGTTAAAGAATTAATTTTATTTACATTTCTTCCACTGTGGTAGGGACTGGTCTGAATAGTCGCTGCTGTTTCGTCACGTGGAATATCTGTACTTATATAAATCACTGCATTACAAGCTGCGCCATCGCGTCATTACCCGAATAGCACCGTACCATTATTTTACTTTGTAAGTATTTATCTAGTTCGCAGTTTATAATGTCTTTAAACTTAAACAAGTTGTCTTCGTTCATAGGATATGAGCTGCGTTCTGGCCGGCCGAAGTGGCCGTGCGGTTAAAGGCGCTGCAGTCTGGACCCGCACGACCGCTACGGTCGCAGGTTCGAATCCTGCCTCGGGCATGGATGTTTGTGATGTCCTTAGGTTAGTTCGGTTTAACTAGTTCTAAGTTCTAGGGGACTAATGACCTCAGCAGTTGAGTCCCATAGTGCTCAGAGCCATTTGAACCATTTTTTTGAGCTGCGTTCTCATTTCTTATATTAAGCTCGTTATTAGACACTGCGAAAAGGATCTAGCTTGGCGGCCCTTTGTTTGTGGTGATCATTGCTCTTGTAATAGCGTCATAGTCGTTAACCAGCCCTCATTAGTGACTCTCTCTAAGAGATCGGGTCTATTTGTAGTTTTGATTAGCAGTTTTTTATATATATATATATATATATATATACATATATATATATATATATATATATATATATATATATATCACGATGCTGTAAGGTGTGCGTCGTTTTTGTATTCGACTGGTCAGCCACCTGTCCCCACAACATTTTTTTAAATTTATTTATTTATTTATTTATTTTTTTTGTCATCAGTCTTCTGGCTGGTTTGATGCGGCCTGCCACGAATTCCTCTCCTGTGCTAACCTCTTCATCTCAGAGTAGCACTTGCAACCTACGTCCTCAACTATCTGCTGGATGTATCCTAATCTCTGTTTTCCTCTACAGTTTTTGCCATCTACAGCTCCCACTAGTACCATGGGAGTCATTCCCTTATGTCTTAACAAATGTCTTATCATCCTGTCCCCTTATTAGTGTTTCCCACATATTCGTTTCCTCTCCGATTATGCGCAGAACCTCCTCATTCCTTACCTCATCGGTCCACCTAATTTTCAACATTCGTCTGTAGCACCACAACTCAGATGCTTCGAATCTCTTCTTTTCCGGTTTTCCCACAGTCCATGTTTCACTACTTTACAATGTTGTAGTCCACACGTACATTATCAGAAATTTCTTCCTCAAATTAAGGCCGATATTTGATATTAGTAGACTTCTCTTGGCCAGGAATTCCCTTTTAGCTATTGCTAGTCTACTTTTGATGTCCTCCTGGCTCCGTCCGTCATTGGTTATTTTACTGGTTAGGTAACAGAATTCCTTAACTTCATGTACTTCGTGACCATCAATCATGATGTTAAGTTTCTCGCTGTTCTCATTTCACTACTTCTCATTACCTTCGTCTTTCTTCGATTTACTCACAATCCATAGTGTATACTCATTAGACTTCAGCAGATCATGTAATTCTTCTTCACTTTCACTCAGGATAGCAATGTCTTTAGCGAATCGTATCATTGATATCCGTGAATTTTAATTCCACTCCTCAACTTTTCTTTTATTTCCATCATTGCTTCCGCTATGTACAGATTTAATAGTAGGCGAGAAATGCTGCATCCTTGTCTTACACCCTTTTTATTACGAGCATTTCGTTCTTGGTCGTCCAATCTTATTATTCCCTCATGGTTGTTGTACATATTGTATATGACGCGCCTGTCCCTGTAGTTTACCCCTACTTTTTTCTGAATTTAGAACATCTTGCACCATTTTCTATTGTCGAACTCTTTTTCCAGGTCGACAAATCCTATGAACGTCTCTTGATTTTCCTTTAGTCTTGCTTCCATTATTAAACGTAACGTCAGAATTGCCTGTCTCGTGCCTTAATTTTTCCTAAATCCAAACTGATCGTCATCTAGCACATCCTCAATTTTCTTTTCCATGCTTCTGTGTATTATTCTTGTAATCAACTTGGATGCATGAGCTGTTAAGCTGACTGTGCGATAATTCTCGCACTTATCAGATCCTGCCGTCTACTACCTATGTTACGGATATTCTCTTGCTACTGATTTTAGGCTATTTTTAAATAGCTCTATGACCTATGGTCCGATTTGACGGCATGTAGAGATATGCAGTTATTACTATAAGTCTGCCCAAACAGAGTAGTCTGGCTCATATGCTTTGAAAATGGTTCAAATGGCTCTGAGCACTATGGGACTTAATATCTGAGGTCATCAGTCCCCTAGAACTTAGAACTACTTAAACCTAACTAACCTAAGGACATCATACACATTCATGCCCGAGGCAGGATTCGAACCTGCGACCGTAGCAGTCGCGCGGTTCCGGACTGAAGCGCCTAGAACCGCTCGGTCACAACGGCCGGATCATATGTATTGAAAAGGTACGCACTTGTAGTGTCAGGTTCCAATCTGCTATCAGTTCCTAATAGGATGTGCTACTGATGTTTTCTAAGTGAGACATAATTAACGTTCCGACAAAGAATAACCAGTATTTGAAGATCCACACTCACAGAATTTGGTATTCAACCATTAGGAATAATTGCTTTATCCAATGTTGTTTCCGTCTGGTGGTCTTCAAGGATCATTTAAAGTAAATATAAGAGTGCGTTCCACTTTCTCTCTGCCACCCTGGGTCCCTACTGTATTTTGGCAATTATCGTTGTGCTTTCATCACATACAAGCAGGTACTGCTACTCACAAAGTTACGAAAACGCTGTGGGTAGTCTGGAAGTATTTACGTGTCCTAAACCGAGAAACTTTGGATGCTGTTTCGATCCTCCGTGTTCAGAGCTAAGTGTGAAAAGATAAACATCAGATGCGTACGTGCATCTCATAGCGTCTCCCATATCCGATTCGGTATGACTGTGCGTAAATGACGAAATACGATAAAGCACATCAGGTCACCCCTCCTAAGACAACAGTGGCAGCTGATAATACAACACTCATGTAAGGAACTGTGGTCATTGCATGAAGAGGTTTCATAATGACTTCACAGATTTTTGTTTCTTAGCATTTTACGGGTCAGATAAGAATTTCATTGTAGAGCTAAAATAAATTTGATCCTTTTAAGGAAAATAAATGAACGAATAGTAGGATGGGACTGTATAAATTTGGTAGTATCTGTTTTGGAAATAAACGTTGCATATATACACTTTCTTTTTCTTTCACTTACTTATGTTCCGGTCTTTGCGACTAATTTTGAATTGCAGACTCATTTTCAAACAATTATTATTCAAGAGGTCAGACAAGTCTATGCGAAGTAAGTTTGGATTTGAGAGATGCCGATAAAGGTCATCAGATTGAATGCTTGTCTGGTGGCGGAAATCATTGCTCGGAAATAGACCTACAATCCCGAAATAAGTCACGAAGGGCGAATAACAAGTAAAACAATAACAAAGCGTAGCTACCGACGGCCTATTTTCACAACAAATACTTTAACAGCTACAGACTCGCCAGTAAAATTCTCTTCCTAAAGTCACGAAGAAGATGTCATAAAATATACTCACTTCACTTCCAAAGATGAAGAAAACTTTCGCTGTCACTGGTAAATTAGCCACAGCAATAAATCCCCTTGTTGAAACTGTACTTCTTACGAATTTTTGCACGTACTATACTGAAGTGAAATATCTTAAGATCCCATCGAATCAAATTGATAACAAGATGTTTAAACCCAGCTGTCTTCTGCCCGAAAATTTGTTAATATATAAACTTAAATATCTTAAGATTCATCCGAATCAAATTAGTAACAAGAGGGTTAAACGACGCTCCCTTCTCCCAGAATCTTTATTAAAATTTTGTATGATTTCCTAAATTATAGTAGCCCATCACGAAGACGTTTTCTTGTTTGAAGGCACAGCCGATTTTCTTCCGAATTACCTGCTTTCACCGTGTCTCATTCTACAAGCTCGTCGTAGTTACGGGAAGTTGCCTTCTTTGTTGTATCCTAATAATGAGGAATAAATATCCGCTTGTCTACCCAAACTTGGTACACTGATGAGCCAAACATTATGATCACCTGCGTAGTAACTTGTTTTCCGTATCTGGAACGAAGTACATCACTGATTCAGAGTATCACGGATCCGACTGTTTGTTGATAGTTTCTAGAGGTATTTGGCATTAGATGTCTACTCGTAGGTCATATAATTCTTGTAAATAACGGAGCTCTGATTTGTACACGTGTTGATGACTTCCGATAGCGACCCAGATGGGTTGCATAGGATTTACACCAGGACATCAACTTGAATTCACTGTAACGCTCCTCAAACCATTGTAGCTGGGTTTTAGCTCAGAGGTACGGACAATTATGCTACTGAAAGATGAGATCGCCGTCGGGGAAGACTCAAGCATGAAGGGACGCAGGTGGTTCGCAGCTTCAGCGTGTCTTCGATTACTATCATAGGTCCCATGCAAGCGCAGGACAATATCTCCCATAACGTATTACTGCTCCTACCAAGTTGCACCCGTGGCGTGCTGCACGTTTGGAGCCGACGTTCACCTCGAAGACGGCGTTTGTGGAGACGATCATAGACCTAGTGTAGCAAAAATGTGATTCACCCGAAGAACTTATATGTTTCCATTGGTCGACCGTCGAATCCTTATGGCTCGAAGCACACGGAAATCGTAATTGACGATGTCGATGGGTCAACATGTGATGCGAAGCTCTATGTTCAACAGTGTACGATGAACTGTGTGATCCGAAAAGCTTATGCATGCACCAGCATTTTGCTCTTTTGGCATGCCACATATCACCATTTATCTTGCTTCACAGAGCAAAGATCCGATGCTCACGTTTTGTGACGTCCAACCATTTAGGCCTACTGGTAGTTTTACTGTCCTTCTACCTGTTTCCGTAGACCCTCACAGTAGCACGGGAATAATCGACCAGCTTCGTTGCTTTCGAGATACTCGTTCACTGGCTCTGCGTAATAATAAACTGCCCCTACAAAACGTGCCAGTCGGAAGCTCGTCAACAAATACCGGCGTACGGGATCTGTAGCTGATGAGAGACGTTCTGGGTGAGGGAAGCTGTCGAAGTCCAACGGCATCTACCAGCCGGATTCGTCGTGAACTATAATGCCGAAATCCATAGTGTGGAAAGTGCTTCACTACACCCTCAAAAAGAAGGCATATCATATCCAGGTGCTTCACCAGCTAGAGGGTGAAGACCATGCGGCACGAGCAGCCATGTGTCATGATCTGTTGGAGGCTGTAACCGAGGAGGAACTGTTGAATCATGTTGTGTTCAGCGACGAAGCGACATTTCGTGTCTGTGGCGTCGTCAACAAACCCAATTGCCGGATCTGGGCAGAGGAGCAACCCCATGAATGCACTAAGTGGAAAAGGGACTCTCCCAACGTCAATGTGTGGCTTGGCTCAAATGGTCATCAGTCACCTAGAACATAGAACTACTTAAACCTAACTAACTTAAGGACATCACACACATCCATTCCCGAGGCAGGATTCGAACCTGCGACCGTAGCGGTCTTGCGGTTCCAGACTGTAGCGCCTAGAACCGCACGGCCACTCCGGCCGCCCGTGGCTTGGTCTCATGAAAGATAGGATATATGGGCCGGTTTTGTTTGCTGAAAGGACAATTACCAGAGCAACCTACCAGGACATGCTGCAGTTTTTCTTGGAGCTACAGTTGCAACAGGATGGTATCCTTGCCTCTGTCATGTATCAACAAGATGGGGCACCAACCCACTATGCAAACATTGTCTGGGACTACCTGAACGAGACCTTTCGTAACAGGTGGGTAGGAAGAGCTGCAGGTCGCATGTGGGATGCTCGCTCCCCCGTCCTCACTCCCCTGGGCTTTTTTGCGTGGGGTTTCATCAAGAGCCGAGTTTATGCTACCAGAGTGCCACACTTGAATGAACTGAAACAGCTTGCTAATAACCCTCAAATGTTACAGCGCGTGCACCACGCAACAACAAGTAGATGGGAACAGTGTGTTGCCAATGAACGTATTTTTTTTTGTAGCATACAACGTCTCGTTTACTGGCGTACTCGTTGAAACGGGTGACACTGCATTTGCCAGCGTTGAAGCCGTCTGATATGCAGACGTGTTCCTCGCTCCCTGATCCCACTATTTTAGCTGTTTAGATTTTTAATTCTAACTATGAAGTAAATGCTAAACGCAGCTCGTCGTTAACATTATAGTTAAACACGTGAATGCCATACTGTTTTCTCAGTGAGGTTTCTATAATCCAGTGATGTGTTTGTTGAAAACTCTCTTTCTATATTGTTTGAGATTGCAGAAAGTTAACGCTCTTTACAGAAGTCATTATATATATATATATATATATATATATATATATATATATATATATATATATATATATATATATATATATAGGGTGTTTCAAAAATGACCGGTATATTTGAAACGGCAATGAAAACTAAACGAACAGCGATAGAAATACACCGTTTGTTGCAATATGCTTGGGACAACAGTACATTTTCAGGCAAACAAACTTTCGAAATTGCAGTAGTTACATTTTTCAACAACAGATGGCGCTGCGGTCTGGGAAACTCTATAGTACGATATTTTCCACATATCCACCATGCGTAGCAATAATATGGCGTAGTCTCTGAATGAAATTACCCGAAACCTTTGACAACGTGTCTGGAGGAATGGCTTCACATACAGATGAGATGTACTGCTTCAGCTGTTCAATTGTTTCTGGATTCTGGCGGTACACCTGGTCTTTCAAGTGTCCCCACAGAAAGAAGTCACAGGGGTTCATGTCTGGCGAATAGGGAGGCCAATCCACGCCGCCTCCTGTATGTTTCGGATAGCCCAAAGCAATCACACGATCATCGAAATATTCATTCAGGAAATTAAAGACGTCGGCCGTGCGATGTGGCCGGGTACTATCTTGCATAAACCACGAGGTGTTCGCAGTGTCGTCTAAGGCAGTTTGTACCGCCGCAAATTCACGAAGAATGTCCAGATAGCGTGATGCAGTAATCGTTTCGGATCTGAAAAATGGGCCAATGATTCCTTTGGAAGAAATGGCGGCCCAGACCAGTACTTTTCGAGGATGCAGGGACGATGGGACTGTAACATGGGGCTTTTCGGTTCCCCATATGCGCCAGTTCTGTTTATTGACGAAGCCGTCCAGGTAAAAATAAGCTTCGTCAGTAAACCAAATGCTGCCCACATGCATATCGCCGTCATCAATCCTGTGCACTGTATCGTTAGCGAATGTCTCTCGTGCAGCAATGGTAGCGGCGCTGAGGGGTTGCCGCGTTTGAATTTTGTATGGATAGAGGTGTAAACTCTGGCACATGAGACGATACGTGGACGTCATTTGGACCGCAGCTGCAACACGGCGAACGGAAACCCGAGGCCGCTATTGGATCACCTGCTGCACTAGCTGCGCGTTGCCCTCTGTGGTTGCCGTATGCGGTCGCCCTACCTTTCCAGCACGTTCATCCGTCACGTTCCCAGTCCGTTGAAATCTTTCAAACAGATCCTTTATTGTATCGCTTTTCGGTCCCTTGGTTACATTAAACCTCCGTTGAAAACTTCATCCTGTTGCAACAACACTGTGTTCTAGGCGGTGGAATTCCAACACCAGTAAAATCCTCTGTTCTAAGGAATAAACTATGTTGTCTACAGCACACTTGCACGTTGTGAACAGCACACGCTTACAGCAGAAAGACGACGTACAAAATGGCGCACCCACAGACTGCGTTGTCTTATATATCTTTCACATCACTTGCAGCGCCATCTGTTGTTGAAAATTGTAACTACTGTAATTTCGAAAGTTTGTCCGCCTGAAAATGTAATGTTGTCCCAAGCATATTGCAACAAACGGTGTATTTCTATCGCTGCTCGTTTAGTTTTTATTGCCGTTTCAAATATACCGGTCATTTTTGAAACACCCTATATATATATATATATATATATATATATATATATATATGGTGTTACAAAAAGGTACGGCCAACCTTTCAGGAAACATTCCTCACACACAAATAAAGAAAAGATGTTATGTGTACATGTGTCCGGAAAAGCTTAATTTCCATGTTAGAGCTCACTTTAGTTTCGTCAGTATGTACTGTACTTCCTCGATTCACCGCCAGTTTGCCCAATTGAAGGAAGGTAATGTTGACTTCGGTACCTGTGTTGACATGCGACTCATTGCTCTACAGTACTAGCATCAAGCACATCAGTACGTAGCATCAACAAGTTCATCACGAACGTGGTTTTGCAGTCAGTGCAATGTTTACAAATGCGGAGTTGGCAGAAGCCCATTTGATGTATGGATTAGAATGGGGCAATCCGTGGCGCGGTACGTTTGAATCGAGACAGATTTCCAGAACGAAGGTGTCCCGACAGGAAGACGTTCGAAGCAATTGATCGGCGTCTTAGGGAGCACGGAACATTCCAGCCTATGACTCGCGACTGGGGAAGACCTAGAACGACGACGACACCTGCAATGGACGAATTCTTCGTGCAGTTGACGATAACCCTAATGTCAGCGTCAGAGAAGTCGCTGCTGTACAAGGTAACGTTGACCACGTCACTGTATGGAGAGTGCTACGGGAGAACCAGTTGTTTCCGTACCATGTACAGCGTGTGCAGCCACTATCAGCAGCTGATTGGCCTCCACGGGTATACTTCTGCGTAATGGTTCATCCAACAAATTGTCAATCCTCATTTCAGTGCAAATGTTCTCTTTACGCAAGAGGCTTCATTCCAACGTGATCAAATTGTAAATTTTCACAATCAACATGTGTGGGCTGACGAGAATCCGCACGCAATTGTGCAATCACGTCATCAACACAGATTTTCTGTGAACGTTTGGGCAGGCATTGTTGGTGATGTCTTGATTGGGCCCAATGTTCTTCCACCTACGCTCAATGGAGCACCTTATCATGATTTCATACGGGATACTCTACCTGTGCTGCTAGAACATGTGCCTTTACAAGTGCGACACAACATGTGGTTCATGCACGATGGAGCTCCTGCACATTTCAGTCGAAGTGTTCGTACGCTTCTCAGCAACAGATTCGATGACCGATGGATTGGTAGAGGCGGACCAATTCCATGGCCTCCAGTTCTCCCGAGCTCAACCCTCTTGTCTTTCATTACCAAATGTAGAGACTCTTCGTGCTCGTATTGCGGACGGCTGTGATACAATACGCCATTCTCCAGGGCTGTATCAGCGCATCAGGGATTCCATGCGACGGAGGGTGGATGCATGTATCCTCGCTAACGGAGGACATTTTGAACATTTCCTGTCACAAAGTGTTTGAAGTCACGCTGGTACTTTCTGTTGCTGTGTGTTTTCATTCCATGATTAATGTTATTTGAAGAGAAGTAATAAAATTAACTCTAACATGGAAAATAAGCGTTTCCGGACACATGTCCACATAACATATTTTCTTCCTTTGTGTCTTTGTGTGTGAGGTACGTTTCCTGAAAGTTTGGCCGTACCTTTTTGTAACACCCTGTGTTAATATACAATCATCATTAGTCCATCGAGTTATGATGACAGTGAGAAAGGTGGTAAACAACAAAAAGAACCTTCTTCTCAGAAATGCTGAAAATTATTTCAAGTACTGAGGCTTCCCTAGTGGTGTAAAAAATTCAAACTTTGAATCTACGCAGTCATTTACGGTCATTTATACTTTAATACTCGCAATCTCACTCATCAGAACCTGTAGAGTACTTACGGTTGGTCTAAGATGACGAAATTTGGCCAGAAGTGAGGATTCACAGTACTTTGTTGCTCACATGACGCATTTCAGAGTTTATCCATCATCAGATATCCAGAAGCGATTACTGCGAACAGATACGGCGTTTAAAGCCTGTGAAGGTTTCTTTCACAGGGAACTTGAAACGCTGCATCTACAAGCAATAATCGCTCCTGGATATCTGATGATGGATAAATTACGAAACGAGTCATAAGGACAATAGATTCATTTCTTGCCTGATATTTGACTGTTTACACTGTGACCCAGACAGCCTGAACGAAGAACTAATGGTTACTGTAGAAATGGTCCCCTGCCTCCTGCATGCCCTCATGTCACATTTAAATGACTGACATGAAAACATTCTCGAAAATCTTGGAAGCGCTGGGGCCGATAACTTGCCAGTTTCAATGTCAATAACAGGCAAAAATTATACATAATTAAGTTTGCACGGAACCTCGAGAGCTCGAGTCCTACTAGCATCTGGCTAATTTATTTTCGTTATTGAGCATATTTTCGATTTCTTCATGCTCTTCTTCGTGAAACACTCTTCTTGGAGAATGAGTATTTCCTTTCTATTTTTATAATGGTACAGAACTGTCATCCATATTTAGTGTGATGGTGAGTTTGTTTGATTTGATGTTCTGTGTATGTGGAATGGGTATATTTTCACTTGAATGTCCTTCTACATTATATTAATATTTCTTACACTGATACCAACATATTTACAGTTGTAGCTATTACATTTTACACTACTGGACATTAAAATTGCTACACCAAGAAGAAATGCAGATGATAAACGGGTATTCATTGGACAAATATATTATACTAAAACTGACATGTGATTACATTTTCACGCAATTTGGGTGCATAGATCCTCAGAAATCAGTACCCAGAACAACCATCTCTGGCCGTAATAACGGCCTTGATACACCTGGACATTGAGCCAAACAGAGTGTGCATGGTGTGTACAGGTACAGATGCCCATTCAGCTTCAACACGTTGCCACAGTTCATCAGGAGAAGTGACTGGCGTATTGTGACGAGCCAGTTGCTCGGCCACCATTGACCAGACGTTTTCAGTTGGGGAGAGATCTGGACAATGTGCTGGCCAGGGCAGCAGTCGAACATTTTCTATATCTAGAGAAGCCCGTACAGGACCTGCAACATGCAGCCGTGTATTATCCTGCTGAAATGTTGGGATTCGCAGGGATCGAATGAAGGGTAGATGCATGAGTCGTAACAAATCTCAAATGTAACGTCCCATGTTCAAAGTGCCGTCAATGCGAGCAAGAGGTGACCGAGACTTGTAACCAATGGCACCCCATACCATCACGTCGGGTGATAAGCCGGTATGGCGATGACGAATACACGCTTCCAATGTGCGTTCACCACGATGTCGCCAAACACGGATGCGGCCATCATGATGCTGTAAACAGAACCTCGATTCATCCGAAAAAATTACATTTTGCCATTCGTGCACCCAGGTTCGTCGTTGAATACACCATCGCAGGCCCTCCTGTCTGTGATGCAGCGTCAAGAGCAACCGCAGCCATGGTCTCCGAGCTGATAGTCAATGCTGCTGCAAACATCGTCGAACTACTCGTGCAGATGATTGTTGTCTTGCAAAAGTCCCCATCTGTTGACTCACGGATCGAGACGTGGCTGCACGATCCGTTACAGCCATGCGGGTAAGATGCCTGTTATCTCGACTGCAAGTGATACGAGGCAGTTGGGATCCAGCACGGGGTTACGTATTACCCTCCTGAACCCACCGATTCCATATTCTGCTAACAGTAATTGGATCTCGACCAACGCGAGCAGCAAAGTCGCGATACAATAAACCGCAATGGCGATAGGCTACAATCCGACCTTTATGAAAGTCGGAAACGTGATGGTACGCATTTCTCCTCCTTACACAAGGCATCACAACAACGTTTCACCAGGCAAAGTCGGTCAGTTGCTGTTTGTGTATGAGAAATCGGTTGGAAATTTTCCTCCTGTCAGCACGTTGTAGGTGTCGCCACCAGCGCCAGCCTTGTGTGAATGCTCTGAAAAGATAATCATTTACATATCACAGCATCTTCTTCCTGTCGGTTAAATTTCGCGTCTGTAGCAAAAACATCCTAGTGTATTTATCATTCAGGGTTTTCAAGTACTTTTGCATTGAGGAATTTGTCATCTACTGTTCTTTAATACGTTACTAATCTTGTTTGTGAGCTGGTTTGTCGTGTTACAGTGTGTAATTTTGTGGGATGGATTTTCTGGTATTTACTTGACTTGTCTGACAGTTACGTGTTAATGTGTTTAAACTTTTCTTATTTTTGCTGTCTTATGTTTGTTGGGTTTTGTGTAGCTTATGTACTGTGTAGCTGCTGATCCATCTGTTGTACTATGTTGTTGAACGCGTTTAGCTCTTCTTGGCAGTAATGTCTGCTTAGAGAGTTTCTGCATTGTTCGGATGTCATATGTCTGGTAGTTGCGATTTTCTAAGCTCGTAGATGGTTTGAGTTGTTGTCTAGTGTGTTATAATACCTGTAACTCTTTGTTTCCTGAACATGTTGAAGCTGTGTCTGTTTTATGCGTGATTTTGAAGTCAAAATAGTCTATTGTGCCTTTTCCTTCCATTTACATAGTGAATTCAATGATGCAGTTTATGTTACATATGTTCTATACTATATGATTTACATGTATTTGCCAGAATAAATCTTTATATTTTTTGTTGCTATTATTTCTGAAGACATTCTGTTTCCAGTGTGAATCTGGCTAACATGTATGAAACTGTACTCCAATCGAGAGACCTTTCTTTGTAAATAGATGAACTCTTAAACTGAATGTATATTGGCTCATTGATTACTTTTATGATTTATATCAGATCTTCTGCGGTGTTCTTTGAGATTTCAGTGTTTCCAGCCAGTTGTTCTTTTGTGATGTCGACTGTGTCACCAAATGAGATTAAGGTGTACGTGTCTTGAACATCAAAGGAAATAATTTTTTTCAGATCTTATGTATAATATTGGGCTAATGCTAAGGATTATTATATACGTCTGTTCTCTAGTTTACAAGGTGTAGCTAAGTGTTAGTGTGTAGTGTGTGAACTTGGTATGTGGAAGCACTCTTGAAATTGATAACTGGTCTTTAGCGGCTATAGTTTTTACATATCTTCGGTTGGCGCCTGAGAGCTGCTATTTTTTATTTCTGCGTTTCGTAAGTTTTGAAATTTAAATGTATTTTTCAGTTTCATTTCGAATCCAATAGAAAAATAAGACTATAGTTCTTTAACATTAGTTTTTATAATCAGCCGTTGTTTTATTAATATATTCTTGTATATTCATGAACATTGCAGTGTTACTTTGTCCCATTTTGTAGCTATTGCTCATTCCCTGTACTTTGTAGGTTTCCCTATCTCAACAGGTAAAAACAAAATCATTATAGGATCACTTTGTAGTACGTCTGTTAACACCCTTTTCCTCAGCAGTGGGTAGAAGTATCATGCCAAAATTTATGCCAAGTACTAATGTCAACGATTTTCTGGCCGTGTAAAACATTTAGGTTTCCAACTCAATGCAGTCAGGAGATACGGCCGTATAAGTCACATACAGAGTGGCGCACGAAATGTGTTATCAATTGTATCTTTCACAATTTACGACGCACATTAGATATCCCGCTGGGATGTCTACAGCAGTACCAGCAGAGCTTGGAAAAATAAATGAGTTACGAAATAACGTGTAATTCACAATACTGCCGCTAGGAGACTAGTAAGCAGCAATGGCTGACAATGGAAGACTGACGACACAGCAAAGATCGGCAATTGTGTTACTTTTTCATGAAACGAAAAGCCTTGTTGTGACTCAGAGGCGTTTTCGACAAAAGTTTAACACACGATGGGTCCCTTGCAAGATGACCATCCACAGGTTGTACGACAAATTTGTACAGGAAGGAACAGTATTGGAAGCGAAGCGACCTCGGCCTAAGCCTGTTTGTTCGCCGGAGAATATTGAAGCGGTACGAGTTGCTGTACAGAGAAGACCCGGGAAATCGTGTAGAAAGGCATCAGTGCAACTGGGAATATCCTGACGCTCCGTTCAACGCCTTCTTAAAAGTGACCTCCACATGTACCCATACAAGATGACCTGTGCACAGAAGATCACTGAAGAACACAAGCAGCAGAGACTACTGTTTGCTCAGTGGGCGGAGGATAGGGAAGAAACTCTCAACAACGTTTGGTTTTCAGACGAGGCTCATTTTCATTTAGACGGTTTTGTTAACAAACAAAATGTACGCTTTTGGGCCACTGAAAACCCACAAGTGCTTCATGAATGACAACATTATGCTCCGAGGATTACAACGTGGGCAGCAATTTCCAGTCACAGACTTATTGGACCCTTTTTCTTGGAAGGAACTGTGAACATCGACCGTTATTTGAGCATGCTTCGCAATAGCTTCATTCCACAGAGTCTTGCTACTGCCTTGCCCTTCAACACGCAGTGGTTCATGCAAGATGGAGCAAGGTCACATACTGCAAACACTGTGTTGGAGTTTTTACACGAGCATTTCGACATGCGGATCATTTCACTCAGGTTTCCAGGTCGCTTCAATGACGGACAAAATTGGCTCCCTAATAGTCCAGACCTCAATCCACGTGACTTTTTTCTTTGGGGGTACCTAAAGGAACGTCCATGTGATTTAATGGAGCTGAGAAGACTTATTCTTCAAGCTTGCAGTGAAATTACGGAAGACATGTGCCGTAGGGTAATCACTAACTTCAGTGTTCGTTTGAAGGAAGTTAGGAAACGAAATGGTGGACATATTGAGCATGTGCTGAGTTAGAACAAATCTCCATGGACGGCTCTTAATTGTAGTATATGTTCCTCTCAGATTGTATTGACAATAAAGTTTATATTCAAAAACAAAATGGTAACACATTTCGTGCGCCACCCTGTATTCTGATACTATGAAATTCACACATCAAAACCTGTAGATGAACTGTCCATGTACATAATTAAATCTGTACAGAGATCTCAGAGAGCGAGTCCTACTCACATCTGAGCAGTTTTTTCGTAGTCAGCTTATTTATTATTGCTTCTTTGTTATGTTCTTGTTTGTTCAAATGAGTTCTCTTGTTTTCGATGAAGCCATTTACTTGTTACCTGATCAGTTCGTTGATTTTTCCTGCATTTTTATCTTTCATGTCCTGCGATAGGCTATGTTTCTATCATGATGCCCTAATGTCAAAATTTCTTCTTGTTAATGTAATATTAAGATCTTTCCCTAAATATTATGTTTCCACTTCACTTAGCTATATAGGCTATCTATGACATTCTTTATCTTTGGGAAAACTTTGTGTTTGAAGTGTTGTGTGTGTGTGTGTTCACATTAGCGCAATTAAGTTCTTAATTCTGTGTCCTGCTGTTCCGTTGCTATTTTCGTAGCTACCGGTTCTATGTGTCGAAGGACTGTGGAATGCTCAGATAGGTTGCTTCCTCCAGGTTCAAATTGTGTATAGCCGGCACGGTAGCTCAGCGTGTTCGGTCAGAGAGCTGGTTGGCCTCTGCAATAAAAAACTGAGTGGAAGGATCAACAAACGAACTTGAACAGATGTCATGTGACGTCCGCAACGACCTAAACACAACGATCAACAACAAACAAATGCAAAAAAAGTGTAGTTTTTTTGTTTATGTCAAGCTGTTTTTCATAATGTTAACAGATTTCAATACTTAACCAAGTTCTATGTGCTTTTAACTCAGCTTTGTGTGCTACTTCACTTCATTCTTTGTTGTTAGGCCTACCTTATAAACAAATAACACCGGAATCAATAAATAAAACGGGAAACAAGAGATACTGATTACATTTTTTAAATATGAAACTGTTTCTCGTCTTGCGGAGTTAGAGAGGACGGCCCTGCATGTGTAACACCGACTCTCGTCACCCCTGATGATTTTTTTTTTTCAGAACAGAGTTGTCCTCGTTTTTCAGTCAAATCGCCGTAGGCGTGCACGCTTTGTTGTTTTTATTCGGGAGTCAAGGTGTGCGGGACATACTTTGCACACACCTATCTCTTCTTCAAAACATTCTGGAGAATGTCTTGAGAATATCTTGAGACGTTGCTCCTTGCGATTTGTGACACTAAAAAGCTGACACGGTATGGCCGCACGCCCCCTGTTTAACACTTCTTGCTCACAACTGACTGGTCCAGCGCACGACTATTGTTTGTAGTTGATGGTTCAGGCTGCCACCGTATTTACTGACCTGGCGTCACTTATACTCCAGGAACAAAATAAGACTCTAAACTTTTTGCACAGAGGGTGCTGAGCTTACAGCTTCTGCTAGAATCGCACTGCATAAGAAAAGCCTGACATATTACATTGCCGTCAAAGCACCTGTTATTCCCGTTAGTCGAATGATACAATTTCAGACAGTAGTGTAAAACGTAGACTCTACTCTGGTACGCATCTTAATAGAAATTCTGTATGTGATGTCTTTGTTGTAAGCCCTCTTTCCATAGCGCTTTCGTACCTGTTTGATTCTAATGTGGCCATATAATTTCAGGAAGGGTATTTTACTTCACATTGTTACACAATTACCGTGGTTTGATATGCAGCTTGTTATGTGATGGTCTATATTTGTAGTTTTCACACTTGCTCTTGTAATAAAAGTTTCTCTATATGGTGATCGTTGAACTAAAGACGAAGAGATTGATATTAGGGGACTAGACAATGGAGAAAACAGCACCAATCGATCACGGATCCAGTAGTTTTATTACAGCAGTTCTACATTTTAACTAGCTCATAGTCATCTTCAGCGCTTATGACAATAAATGTTATTAGTCCAAAGTGTTATGTAATAATCAGTATTGATTGATGTAGATCACACAGGAGTCTGAATTGTCACCTGTTATTACGTGCACTGAGATGACCATGTAACAATGTAAATGTAAATTTGCTGTAGTAAAACGACGAAATTCGCTGTCGATTGCTGTTATTTTCTCCACTGTCTATTTCCAACTATCGCCACACACAACGGGACCATATGGATTCCAATCCAATTTATTACGTAGAAATAACGTTTTATTACGTTTCTCGCAGGCGTTTCCAACGAAAAGCTGTCGACAACTTTAACACCTGATCAACTCCATAATTGAAGACGTGTCTTCACTCTGTTATGAACCAGGATAAACAATAAAACAGACGTTTCATTATGTATTGTTTTAATCCTTTTGTGTCTTTATTTTCAGAAACTTTTTTCAATATCTCTGAAATCTTTATTTGTGAGGAATCTAGTATTTATTACTCTTTTTTACTTGATTATTGTTCCTTTAATGAGCTTGATGCCCAGTGTTATGTGGCAAAGACATCGATTCAATAAGGGAATCGGTGTTTGTCCTAAAGGAAAGACGATTCTTCCAGTTTTTGTACTATTTTAGCATCCCGGGAGGCCGTAAATTTGTTAATAATCCTGGAAAATTATAGGTAATATTGTAGCAGTACAAGGCGTAAATTGTCAGGTGTATTGGTCACTGACATAACGGAAACCCGAAAATAGCTGTCATAAATTAAAAGGACGAAATCTCACTGTCTTCCACGACGCGCGAAAGCTGAATTGTGTTAAATCCACTTCCTCAGTGACGGCCATGGTGCCTCCAGAGCTAAGTGGGTCTACGACCATCCATCTCCCGGATGACTTGATGTCGCCCACACGACCCTGTCAGTCTGGTCTGCTATCTTAACTTCTCAGCCCAGACAAGGGTCAGCACGTCATTCCCAGAGACGGTACTCTATCAGCACGGCGTGCATATAATGTCCTCCTGAAGTGAGATCCCTATGCTAGCCACAAAGATTACACACATTTTTTCCCTCATATGCGAGATACTGTCCTCGCTCTCTTACCCTGCCTACACATTTCTGTCGCAAGAATAGTATTAGCCTCCTGACCACTTTTTCTCCATCTGGCCCTCTCCAATCTGTTTTGTACAAGCTTTTCCATGTTAAAGACCACAGTTGTCAGAAATTACTGGCACGTAACACCATTTTCTACTGATGTGTCTGTCTATTTGTAAAAGCATATCACTTAGTTCTTTAACTGCTGTTGACCAATTTCAGGCTTGGAAGCTTTTTTCAAATGAAACGTGCATCTACATAACTGTAAATAAGTGTCAGAAGTCATTTAAAACATCCCCTGTATTTTTCACAAATGCACAGCAATGATAACATACATGACAAATAGAACACAGAGCAACGTCTCATACTCCAAGAGTTACCAAGTCTCTTCAGAATATTTTAGAAGACTAAAGGATCTATAGGAGCACATTTTTCCTTTAAATAACTGCTTTCTTTTCTTTCTGCGTCCTCTTGTGGTTGATCAGACATTACCCTACCACAACCGTAAAGGGATGCTCCGAAGTTTTACCCGCTTTTCGCTTTCTTTTAAAGATAGGTTAGCATGTGACTTCCTGCAAGAAATTCCTTTGGGGACACATGTGTGGACGGTATTGTCACGAATGGGGACTAAGGGCCATAAGATTTTGACACTTTGTTTGTGGTGAAGACCGCTATGTGCGATTAGCAGAAACATCGGCCGTGATTGTTTCAGAACATATGTGCAGCGATTGAAATCTAACTCAGTTATCTTGTCGTAATATCCAGAGACACTAACGTACGCAAAAAGTACTTACAGTACAGAAAAATATTAATATTCTCAAAAATAACAATGATTCAAGAGTTAGAATGCCTTTGCAAACCGTTTAACTGACCGCTCGCTCTTCGCAGTGAAAATAAATGAGGTAGATACATTTGGCAATGTTGTTACAGTGCAGTAAAGTGCCAATTAACGTGATGTTCTTAGTCTTTACTTCCAAAAAATTAAACTTTAAATTCGTTAACTTATATATATGAAAAAGCACATATAAAAGTAAATATCTGTCTTAGTCATGAAAGTCTACCTTATCCTGGACTATATGAAAGATACCCGAAAATGGAGCACTGCAATGCACTGTTGTATCTACAAATTGAGTGAGCTGACAATGATTTACGATCTTGGAGGATGAGGTGAACTGTTGGTGTCTGAGTCCATACTCATCGGACGCTCATTTCCGGATGACACATCAGAGAATTCTTCCAGAACAGCCTCTGTGCCAAGTTTTTCTCTAAATGGGGAGAGTTCCTCCCCTGACAGGCACCGTACTTGATCATGTATGTCCTGGCCGTCTTTGAATTTCTTGCTTTGGCTTTGCTGTCATGATCGTCAGTCCAAAGACTGGTTCGACGCTGATGCGCATGCTATATCACTCCTTTACAGTTCTGAGGTGTTCCGAAATGGTAACGAGATTGTTTACCAACATCGCTGTGAAATAAAATGTCCAGATATATTCTTTGCCAACAAATATGCGCAAAAGCAAGCCGTCTTTTGGGGATTTTGGCCAACCAACCAAAAGTACAGAAACACTAGATACATGAAATGTTATACCTAAACTGCACTGTATCTGTTAGTTTAATCGTTTATTCATTCATTGGTTTCGGTATGAACGCAACGATTCTGTTGTATATTTGAGCTTGGCATTGGAGCAATGTCGACAGAAAAATTTCTACGAACTCTTGGCGTTACCTCTGCAAAGCACAGAAGTTGGACAAGTAAGAGCAAACACCGCGATAGCGTGTTGAACGTTTGAACGTAAATGCACATAAAGTTTGTTGGCATTGTCAACCAGGACAACGCGATATGTTGCAAATTATTTATTTATGACAGGGCTTGAAAACACTTGAAGACAAGATTGCACACGAAATCTTATTTGATTTATTGATTACTGGTTTCGCTTAACATTCTAGCCATCTTCATATCTAAGATATGAAACAAGTTTCATCCAATATTGGCAACGTATAACAACTTACAGAGTTGCATACTATATTGTAGCTGTGTTCAAGAGTACATACTCGAATTAATTGCAGAATAAATACCATAAAATATGGTATTAGTGCTGGGACTATAACAGCTTCACAATCCTTAAAAATCTTTCTCAATGTGACAACATCCATACACGGTGCAATTAAAAACAGTTTTTCATCGATCGTGGCCAGTGTAATTGAACTATGGCCATAAAACTGAAAACACATGTTAGTATTGATAAGAGGCAGTGAAAACAAAACAATATTTACAAAAGGAACTATACACTAAAATGGCTAAAAGTAAAAGATATCGTCTTACTAAAGGCATTATGACGTTACAACTTAGTAACTGGCGCAACCAGTATTTACATCATTTCGTAACAGAGATCGTCGTATATGTGTTGCTATGACATGGTACATGTGAATAGCATGGCAGCTGACGCCCAGTACAGCTTCAGAAGGCGTACCATTCGGCATATACAAAGACGGTACTGTCGGGATATGATGACTGAAGGCCACCTGATTTTCACACTTTACTGGATACAAAGAGCGCTAGGTGAGGTTAGCAGCTGGCTGTATAGCTTACATAAACTCTACATGCTCAAACAGCGACTTGAGAAGCAAGATAAAAGCCTAATTAAAATTAAATAGCTACCATCAATACTGCTCGTCCGATAGTTAAGCCAACAGGACTTTAATGAGAACAACTAGCGTGATAGGAATCCGCTGATGTTATATAAACCAAGCGATGTAATTTTATGTAATAATTTATCGTACTGATACTTTAAAATTGATTGCCTGTCTTAGCCAGTGTCTCAAAATATTTTTGTTTTTATTTTTAATACATATATAAACAAAGATTGAGATTATAAAGAACATCAGCAACAGGCAATTCTATGGGCCGCAACTGAGTTGGAATGAATGACAGACAATTGTCCGTCATTGTGACGGTAATGGTTATAACAAAAGACTATACAATTATTAAACTGTATAGGATGTAAAATGTGTGACAATGCACACGATAAAGGGAGACATCTTTAAAACGTACTATGCTATATGTCTTAATAACAAGTCATGGTTTAAGGAGCTTCATTGATATGCAGCATTATGTATCATAACGGAGGTCGAAACAATGTCAGACAGTTTTTATGTCTTAGCCACAGTAGTAGGTAACAATATCGGATATATTCGAAACGGAACATTATAGTAATTGAAGGCCTGTGTTAATGTCGCTCGATGTCTTGGTTGCTGGTGTGCAATAATAAAAAAATAATAGTGTTGGTTACTTGTGTTTCTAGTCTTCGGCGTATGTAAGATGTGTGAAACCACAGTTATATTATCAGGATCTAGCATTCAGCTCAGAACGTCATTCGGTGTCTAGAGCGTGAAGTTGCCCAACGTCTAGGCTATAACATGCACATGACTAGACAGCAATGCCGTACCATTTCTGTCTGCGATAACACGAAATATTCCAAGGGTTCACTATACTTACGAATACATTATTGTACTAATATCACGTAGTACTCCTATGACTGAATGAAATTGCCACTCTCAGTTCAGACTGTGAAGTTACCTAAGGTCAAACGATACTTTACGACGATACTGAATAATCACAGACTGAACAGAGTTGGTCAAAATAAAAAATACTTATAAAGTTGTTGTGATTGAATTCTAATTAATCGTTCAGTAAACGATCTGATATACGAGTATGTTTATTACGACTGTATACCTCTTCTGAAAGACCCATTTTTCTGCATTTTAGGGTGTTACGTAAAATCTTCATGTTTGTTTTTTTATCTCCTAAACCGTATGGTGCGTTGTTTTCAAATGGATGCTAAAGGCTTATTTGTTATTCATATTTGAATATCGTTAGTATTTTATTTGAAAAGTGCCGCCTATTTGGCCAAAGTATACTTGTTCATAATTTTCATAGTTGAGCTGATAAATTTCTGAGTTTTTATATTTATTCTTTTGGACCAGTATGTTGCCGAAGGTGGGATTTCAAAGTAAGTTCTGAAGCTTATTCTGTTAGATTTTTGAGGAAGCCTCAACTTTGTCGCATATAATTCTTCTGTAAGCCATGGAAATCTGTATTTTTCTTTCCTTTTTATCTTTTTCGTGCAACGAATGGAGTTTTTGAGATATTCTCGCAATTGTGGAAACAGCCAGGTGTCCATCATATCTACGTTGGAGGCCCCTGTAACTGTCTTTGTGGTGTCACCTCCAGACACCACACTTGCTAGGTGGTAGCTTTAAATCGGCCGCGGTCCATTAGTACATGTCGGACCCGCGTGTCGCCACTGACAGTGATTGCAGACCGAGCGCCATTACACGGCAGGTCTCGAGAGACGGACTAGCACTCGCCCCAGTTGTACGGACGACTTAGCTAGCGATTCACACTGACGAAGCCTCGCTCATTTGCAGAGCCGATAGTTAGAATAGCCTTCAGCTAAGTCAATGGCTACGACCTAGTAAGGCGCCATTAGCATTACATAGCAATTGATAGTTATCGTATGAAGCATGTCTCATCAAGAGCGATGTACCACAAGGATGGATTAAAGTTAAGTATTCCAGGAGCTACGTACTTTTCTTTATAGCATTCATTACGTATCCTGTTTCAGACCTATCTACTAGCCTGCGTGAGTTAACGCGTGCCTTTCGGCTACTTCCGAGTGGCGTGGCTGTCTTGTTACGCCACAACAGTCTTCTCCGCAAAAAAGAACGCGCTGTTAAACTTTTCCCGAGAAACGACGTTGTCGTTCCTCACTCTTTTCACTTAAATGGGACATAGTGTCATCAACGTACTGTAAATACACTATACCACACATCCAGACAGGCAAATGAGGAATGGCTAACTCTCGGGTATTGTGAAGAATACGACTACGTGCAAAACTCTCTAGTAATCGCTCTACACATAGAATAAGCACACGGAACCAATCGGTAGATTTCTCTACACATAAACTTCTCATGGTATCGCCAAATTGTTTCAGTTATAGTAAGGGTAATGTCGGACTCCGGACGAAACTCTCGCAAACAGTCGTAATTGAATTCCAGCTATTGAAACGAATAACGGGGAACGTCTTTCCTTGCTGTGTACTCATCGTCTCTACTTGACGCACGTTCAAAGAACGAGCCAACTAGTTGGGGAATGGGGGGGGCATTACAGGCAACCACAGTAAAAGGTAACATACGAGAACCAAGAGCTCTGTTTCGATGCGCAAAGTGAAACATACCCTATTTCTGTCTTCCTTAATGTAGAAGATATTATGGCTTATAGTGAAATATTTTTGAACGAACATCGACTCAATTCATGCGAAATCTTCTGACGTTACTGATTTAAAATAATTACGAAATAAAAATAATACCAACTCCTCGGTTTTTAGGGACCTCTGTAATCGATGTCGAGAGGGGTTTCGTTTCTGTGCGAGGACGGTTTCCCGTATGGCGTGCTTGAAATCAGATCTGAAACGGCGCGTTGATTGGTACACTATGACCCAATTAACTTTCTGATGGAGTCTTGGCAGTCGATAGCGATCCCTGCAGTTATTGACATGGGTGACGCTGGTGGCGGTGGCTCTCACGGTACGCTGTAGTGTTGAGACAAACGGTCAGGTGGATTTCGCTCGATTCGGGCACCAGATATCTGGTTCTGATCGAATGCCCTCCTATCGCTCATCTAGCCCATCTTGGGCTTGACTGTGACCCCGAAAGACAGTACAAAGTCTGATGGTATAGCACACAGGTTGTAAAGGGTTCACTAGGGGTTTATTAGGGGTTCATTACGGGTTCATTACTATTCGCTAGCGCACTTGAGCAGATGTAATTTCGATGGATTGTTCACGCGCTGTCTGCGATATGGAATAGAATGGCAGGTCAGAGCAGTGTTGGCAGTGAGTTGAGTTTAGTAGCTCGCAGAGAGCAGTCGTGTTTTGTAGCTCGCACAGAGCAGTTGAGTAATGGAATTCGGACAGGGCAGTGCAGAGGTTGACTTGTGTTGGGGCGGTCGTGCAGAACGATGGTGGTGCCTGAGCGATGTAGTATGAGAAAAAAAAATTGTATTAATTGCCGCAACTGATTTAACCACAATTGTAATGTTAAAGTTCCATGTAATTCCTGGAAGAAATGTTTCAGTAATAACTTTGGTTCTGAACAAAACTTTTTCCAGTCATTTATCTGAGTTTAAAGATTTTACGAATTTTTCCTGTGCATGCTCATGTTGATTAAGCAAAAGAAAATCAGTTGTATTCCTACAAATGAAAGTCTAGTGGCCAGCAATGCAGTGGGCTGTGGCAAAAATTTCTTATAGGAGCAGATCAATAGATAGCGTTATCCGGCGACATCTTTGTTAGGTAAGAATTTTTCAGTTTATTGAGGATGATTTCACAGGACCATGACGCAGCGCTGCTGACGTCAAAACTTATTAATCTCGGTATGCAGTCTGTCTTTAATGGAAAGTCACATCAAAACTCGAAATTTTATTTCCACCGAATGCCACAAGTGTATCCTCCCAAAATAAAAATAAATATTATATTCGCATTTAGTGAAAAAAATTTCGTTTAAGTTCCCAATGAAAAATTTCTTTTCAATAATAATATTTCAAGTTTTAATGTCAGTTTCCATTAAAGACTGACTGCATATCGAGATTAAAAAGTTTTGACGTCAGCAACTCTGCGTCATGGCCTTGTGAAATGATTCTGAATAAACTTAAAATGTCTTACCTCACAATGATGTCGCCGGATAACGCTATCTATATATCCGCTCCTATAAGAAATTTTTGGCACAGCCCACTGCAATGCTGGCCACTAGATTTTCATTTGTAAGAAAACAACTGATTTTCTTTTGCTTAATCAACATGAGTAAGCGCAGGAAGAATTTTTAAAATCATTAAAATCAGATAAATGGCTGGCAAAAGTTTTCTTGAGAACAAAGGTTATTATTGAAACATTTCTGCGAGGAATTACATGGAACTTTAACATTACAACTATGGTTAAATAAGTTGTGGCAAGTAACATATTCGCGCAGCAATAAAGAACAATAATATTTTTTTTATCTGATACTACATCGCTCAGGCACCGCCATCGTTCTGCTCGACAGGCCCAACCCAAGTCGACCGCTGCACTGCCCTGTCCGAACTCGAGTTCTGGAGTGCGAGCTACAAAACACGACTGCTCTCTGCGAGCTACTAAACTCGACTCACTGCCAACACTGCTCTGACCTGCGATTCTATTTTAGCATAGACATTCCAAATCGCAGGCAGCGCGTGAGCAATCCATCGAAATTACATCTGCTCAAGTGCGCTAGCGAATAGTAATGAACCCCTGATGAACCCCTTACAAGGTGACACAAGGGAGTGTAACACTTGTTTACTGACACTAGAGGTGCCTCTCAAATTCACTCTAGAATTCAACTGTTCCTCAGTGGACACTTTGGGAAGGTTTTTCCAGCGTGAGTGGGAACAACAAGGATGTCGGATTCTCCGAACGTCCAGGTCAATGAGTACAAACGAGGAAAAACATAGATGTCTACATCATAGCTTTTCAGCAAGGACTGAAGCGTTAGCGAAAGAGTAAATGTTAAATTGCAATAGTCCCTGTGAAAGAAGAGATGTTGTTCATACAGACTAACAATAATGAAAGGTGTTAAACCATGAACACCTTGACCGAACTTAACCAGTCTCATACCTCAGCATTTCATTGACTATTTGATATAGTGATGAAAATCTCACCTTTATTCGAGCTTATTTCCAAAATTGCGACTCCTCAGAAAGGCCATTCCTGAGGATAGAGAATACTTTGATTACACTATAGGCATTGGACGTGGCAAAAATTACCGGAACTTTCAAGTGGAAAATCGCAATATAGCATACCCAAAGGGCGTGCACGTAAAGCTTATCCTTTCGGACTTTGAGAAAGATTGAATCTATGGCACAAGGGACACGGGTGCATTACATCGACAGATCGTGCAGAGTTGGCTGTAATTGAATGAGTGGAGAACAAACTATGACGATATTGAGAAAAGCCGGCCGGGGTGGCCGAGCGGTTCTAGGCGCTACAGTCTGGAACCGCGCGACCGCTACGGTCGAAGTTCGAATGCTGCCTCGGGCATGGATGTGTGTGGTGTCCGTAGGTGAGTTCGGTTTAAGTAGTTCTAAGTGCTAGGGACTGATGACCTCAGAAGTTAAGTCGCATAGTGCTCAGAGCCATTTGAACCATTTTGAACCATTGAGAAGAGGGTTTCAGAATTAAGTACTTTTCCATCTCTTCAGCTATTTCTCCTTGTACAGTGACTCTCGCGAAATAAAATTATGGCATATTGAATCCTAGTCTAAGGCGTACCATCTTAGATGGCAGTTTTGGACAAATGCGAGGTAGCCAGATGTAAGGTCATAGCCCCATTCATATTTTTATGAGGTCCACCCACAGTTTCGCAACTACCAGACCAAAATAATTTTAGTACTACGGTTTCATGGTAATCAGAGACTATCTCGCGCAACGGGTAACTTAAAAATGACCTCAAAACAGTGAGGATTAGGCACGGTGATCCACTCAATGACTGATGTCCACATCCCTCTCACACTACGCGTGCAGCGTAGTCTAGTTACTGCACAATGATGACAGTCATACTGGGTAAATATGTCGAGAATGGATACTTGCAGCTGGCTTCGACATAGTACGGACGCCTCTGCTAATTATTTGAACACCATGAACGTTATCCTCCTTAAGGTCCTATCCTAGCTGGAAATAGATAATTCTCTCATTAATTGCTACTAAAACAAACTGGTCTCTTATGAATACTAATTTCTCTAGACTCTTATCAATTCTACATTAACTTCTCCTAATACAATTGGTCTCTTACGGACATTAATTCTCTCTAGATTTTATTATTTTATAAAACTAGTTAACTTTCTTACTTTCTCTGGAATACAGTAACTCTACTAAATGCTCTGTTAATCTGCACATAGATCAGGGAAAGGAGATGTCCTCGTTACTCATTCGCACTCAGACAATTTCAAGCTTAGGAAATCTAGATATGCCCCATGCAGATTGGAATAGCAGAGCAGGAATGAGTACGCTTTCAGATCAAGACAGCATTTTAATCCCAGATAAAGAGAATCTCCCAACGCATTAATGAATCTAAGACGATCTGCTAATTCGGGCTCTGTCCCCACAAATGTAGACACTTTCACATGCACATTCTTAATTTCAGTTTAGGAAAACATTTCTCTCCAAAACAAGCTATACAGACGATTTAGACAAGTCACACGGTAGGTATTTTACAATAACTGTTCACTCACAGCAAGTACGTTATCTCCTCTTGTCTGTGACGCCAGTTAGCACCAAATCCTCTGGACAGTGGTTTTCAATGTGCTCACCCTTTGTGCGTGCTTGTCCGTGCAAAATATTTCACACGCAAGTGATCTCAACTCAGTAGTACACTTCACATGCATGTAATCTCAATTTAATCCAGCACACTCGTGACTACCATACATCTATGCTTCCAATGCGTGCCGGTTGTTTAAGACAAAAGACCATTGTTCAATCAAATCATGTTCATAATTTAATTAAGGGGATGAGAAAAAAATCTCCCTCAATCTAACAACATATACCACCTGAAAAAGAAATGGTAACTGCGTACTTGAAGCTAAATATTTCACGTAAAAAACCGATACGTGGACATAATTCAGGGAGCACACACTAAAGACTATCTCCAGATTCAACGCGCGAGTGCCTAACACGGCGGCACCAGGACCGAAACGCGCTTCCGGAAGGTGGCGATGGAGAGGACTATTTACCAGCCTTGGCTGCCACTCATCTTGGCCTGGTTTGGAGCCCAGGAAAGAAAACTCAAGTTAGCATCAGCTTGAGACTGCATAAATAGTATCTATGAAAACTTGTAACATCTGAGCAGACGAATCACTCCTTGCCGTTTAACTTCCAAACCCAACAACAGAAGAAGACAAAAGTGAATCACATAAATACTGCAACTGATCCAACAAGGACACTTGAGGAAAAGGAAGGGATGTGCAGTGAAAAGTAACATAACAGCAGGTGTCCATCTCTCCTCCATATCTCACTGGTACCACTACCCCGATAAAGCATGAAAGTTATAGACACGAACTTCGGCCTGCATGCCTATCCCAAGTGAACCAAAGTGAGAAAGGAAAGGTTGTACCCTTTCAATACGATCACATGACAGCAGTTTGACGAGAAGACTAGGCACAACTCTTTCCATAATGAAAGCAGCACGAGAAGACTGGGTGATTGCTCAACTGGCTCTGATGAATAGACGAATAAATACAGTTTAAATAGCGGAAGAGTTACAAGCAGGGAATCATATCCAAACATCGGGAACTGATTCCTGGATCCTGGGTTGAAATGGCCAATTGCCATAAGTCGTTTACAGCTGGTATCACACCACTGAAAACAAACACTTGAGTGGTAAAGAGCTAATTGAATGGCATAATGTGATGTTCAGCGATGAGCATCACTTCGTTTGAGGCAGTCACATCAACACAATCTCGTAGACGAAGTGGTGAAAAGTCTCAACAAGCAGTGATTTTTGATGCATAGTCCTCTCCAGTTCCTGGAGTTAAGGTGTAAGGAGCTACTGAATACGAAAACAGGATTTGGTAATTATTGAAGGGAGGTTAAATGCTCGCCATTATCTGGCAACAATGGCAAACCCTGTTGGCACATGCTTCAAGACTGGGGAGCAAATGCTATAGTCTAAGAACAATGAAAGACGAAGCACTGCAGTTTATACTACAAACTCCTTGATGAATGTAATGATACTTGACTGGCCTTTTCCGTTGCCCCGATCTCTCCGACATACAGCACGTGTAGCGTAAAGGGAAGCAATCTCACGAACTTACAACATATGTTTCAGACAGAGCGAAAAGTTCCTCAAGATGAAGTTCAATTTCCTTTGGCTTCCATTCCATAACGAGTACAACAGTATATTCGTGAGTCAGTTTGTCTTACCAAGTACTGATTATGACAGACTTCAGTTCTAACTAGTGCTGAAGTTAGTGCAACACCCGCTGGTGCCTCATGGTGCAAGACTTTCCATTTCCTTCAATGTGCAACACTGCAGTAGTCGCTGGAAACATTGATAACGTTAAAATCATGTGCGGAAAATTTACAGAAAAGAAGAGATATACATGCAAGCTGTAGGTGGCATATAACTGTTGCTGGAGAACACAAGAGTCACATGCCTCTTTCGCCACCATACGCCAAGATATCGTCTCTGAACGTAGAAAATGGGTAGAAGACGCCATTGGACAGCAGCAATACAGAAGCGTGTCGTTACATCATATCAGCGAGGAAATTCAAAAGCTGATCTGCCTTTACATTCTTATCGACGACGAGACCATTAGGCTCAAAGTTTAGAGTCAACAAGGACAAGAATAATAGTGCCATCTCCAATGGAACAATACTGACACTTGTTCTGTGATTTACGAAAATTATGTAAAGCCTAAACCTGGATATGTGATCCTTAAAAATTCCCCCCTCCCACTCCTCTCCCCCCCCCCCCCACACACACACACACACCACCACGAACCATGGACAAAACCGCTGGTGGGGACGCTTGCGTGCCTCGGCGGTACACGTAGCCATACCGTAGGTGAAATCACAAAGGAGGGGTATCTGTTGAGGGAGGGGTATCTGTTGAGAGACCAGACAAACGCGTGACTCCTGAAGATTGGCGGCAGCCTTTTCAATAGGTTCAGGGGCAACAGCCTGGATAATTGACTGAACTGGGCTTGTAACATCAACCAAAACGCTGGTACTGTGAGCGTCTGAAAGTAAGAGGATACTACAGCCGTAATTTTTCGCGAGGGCATGCAGCCCTGCTGTATGGTTAAATCATGATGGCATCCGATTGAGTAAAATATTCCGGATGTAAAATAGTACCCCATTCGAATCTCCGGGCGGATACTACTCAGAAGGATGTCGTTTTCAGGAGAAAGAAAAGTGATGTTCTACGGATCGGAGCGTGGAACGTCAGACGTCTATATCGAGCAGACAGCCTAGAGGATTTAAGAAGGGAAATGGATAGGTTAAAGTCAGATATAGTGAAAATTAGTGAAGTTCAGTGGCAGGTGGAACAAGACTTATGGACAGGTGAACACAGGGTTATAAATACAAAATCAAACAAGGGTAAGGTAGGAATAGGTTTAATAATGAACAAAATTATAGAAACGTGGATAAATTACTAAGAACAGTGAGCGAACGCATTATTGTAACCAAGATAGACACGATGAAATTATTCATATAGTTAAGGGACACGAAAATTTAATAGTCATAGGGGACTGGAATTCGACTGTAGGAAAAGGAAGAGAAGGAAGACTACTAGGTGAATATGGACAGGGGTAATTTAATCATACCTAACACTTGGTTTAAGAATCATGAAAGAATGTTGTCTACGTGGAAGAAACATGGAGACGCTGGAAGGTTTCAGATTAATTTTATAATGGTTCGTCAGAGATTTAGGAACAAGGTTTCAAATAACTGCAAGACTTTTCCAGGGGTAGATGTGGACTCTGACCACAATTTATTGGTTACGAACTGTGGGCTAAAACTGAAAAAAAGGCAAAAATGTAAGAAGTTAAGGCGACGTGGCCTGGATAAAGTGAAAGAACCAGAGGTTCAAAATGGTTCAAATGGCTCTGAGCACTATGGGACTTAACTTCTGTGGTCATCAGTCCCCTAGAACTTAGAACTACTTAAACCTAACTAACCTAAGGACATCAGACACATCCATTCACGCGGCAGGATTCGAACCCGCAACCGTAGCCGTCGCGCGGTTCCAGACTGTCGCGCCTAGAACCGCTCGGCCACCCCTGCCGGCGAAAGAACCAGAGGATGTAGAGTATTTCAGAGAGAGCTTTGCGGAACGATTGACAAGAACAGGGGAAAGAAACACAGTAGAAAACGAATGGGTATAGTTGAGAGATGAAATGCTGAAGGCAGCTGAGGATCAAGTAGGTAAAAAG
Organism: Schistocerca nitens; assembly: GCF_023898315.1. NCBI lineage: Eukaryota > Metazoa > Arthropoda > Insecta > Orthoptera > Acrididae > Schistocerca > Schistocerca nitens. Next base: position 289,807,861 of record NC_064614.1, on the reverse strand, counting down.
ACATGAGCTAGTAGAAATCCTTGGTTAACAGAAGAGATATTGAATTTAATTTATGTCAGGAGAAGATACAAAATGCCTTAAATAAAGCAGGCTAAAGGGAATACAAACGTCTCAAAATTGAGATCGACAGGAAGCGCTAAGCAGGAATGGCTAGAGGACAAATGTAAGGATGTAGAACCACATATCACTTGTGGTAAGATACACACCGTCTACGGGAACATTAAAGAGACCTTTCGAGAAAAGATAAGCACTTGTATGTATATCAGGAGCTCAAATGCAAAACAAGTCCTAAGCAAAGCTGGAAGGTGGAAGGAGTATATAGAGGGTCTGATCAAGGGAGATGTACTTGAGCGCAATTTTTGGAAATGGAAGAGGACGTAGACGAATATGAGACGGGAGAATTTGACAGAGAGCTGAAAGACCTAAGTCGGAACAAGGCTCTAGAAATAGATACCATCCCGTTAGAACTATTGATAGCCTTGGGAGAGCCAACCGTGACAAAACACATCTGGTGAGCAAGCTGTAGGAGACAGGTGAAATACCCTCAGACTTCAAGAAAAATGTAATAATACCACTTCAAAGTAAGCAGGTGCCGACACGTGTGAAAATCACCGAACTACCAGTTTAATAAGTCACGATAGCAAAATACTAAAATGAATTCTTTACAGATAAATGGAAAAACTAGTAGAAGCTGACCTCGGGGAACATCAGTTTGGATTCCGGATAAATGTAGGAACACGCGAGGCAGTACTAACTCTACGACTTCTAATAGAAGATAGGCTAAGGAAAGGCAAACATACGTTTATAGCGTTTGTAGAGATGGAGAAAGCTTTTGACAATAGTGACTACAACACTGTCTTTCCAGTTCTGAAGGTAGCAGGGTTGAAATACAGGGGCCAAGGACTATTTACAATTTCATATCAGCGCACACTCCGCTGCAGAGTGAAAATCTCATTCTATTTACAATTTGTATGGAAACCAGATGGCAGTTGTAAGAATCGAGGGACACGAATGGAACCAATGGTTGAGAAGGGACAGACACAGGTTTGTAACTTATCCCTGACGTTATTAATTTTGTACACTGAGTAAGCAGTAAAGGAAATTAAAGAAAAATTAATAGCAACAATAAAATTCTAAGAAGAAGAAATAAAAACTTTGAAGTTTGCTGCTGACATTGTAATTCTGTCAGAGACAGCAAAGGACTTGGAAAAGCAGTTGAATGGAAAGGACAGGGTATTGAGGATATAAAATGAACACCAACAAAACCAAAACGAAGATAATGGAATGTAATCGAATTAAATAAGGGGATGCTAAGGGAATCAGATTAGCAAACGAGACACTTAAAATAGTAGATGAGTTTTGCTATTTTCGCAGCAAAGTAACTGATGATAGTAGCAGTAGAGAGGATATAAAATGTAGACTATTGGCAAGAAAAGCGTTTCTGAAGAAGAGAAAATTGTTAACATCGAGCATAGATTTAAGTGCCAGGAAGACCTTTCTAAAAGTATTTGTATGGAGTGTGCCTGTCTACTGATGTCAAACATGGACGATAAATAGTTTACACAAGAAGAGAAAAAAAGCTTTTGAAATGTGGTGCTACATTATAATGTTGAAGATTAGGTGGGTCGATCACGTAACTAATAAGGAGGAACTGAACAGAAATAGGAAGAGGAGGAATTTGGGGGCGGAACTTGACTAGAAGAATGGATTGGTTGGCAGGAAGCGTTCTGTGGCATCAAGGAATCACCAATTTATTGCTGGATGCAACTCTGTTGGTAAAAATCGTAGAAGGAGGCCAAGAGATGAGCACAGTAGCAGATTCAGATGGATGAAGGTGGCAGTAGTTACTTTTAGATGAAGAGACTTGCACAGGATGGAGTAACATGGAGAGATGCATGAAACCAGTCATTCAACTGAAGACCACAACATTAACCTTAAGAATTGCGTGTCTGTTAGCCACCGACACATACAACTTAGTTTCCTACAACCTCTAATACTTCCTAATGTAGCTCCTACGTTGGCATCATCGTCACCACCACCACCACCACCACCATCATCATCATCATCATCATTATCAACTCATTCCAAGGATCAGGTGCTACAGTCGCCTATTCCAGTGTCTACTGTCCATCCACCTCTTACATGGTCTATCTAGTTCTGTCTTTCCAGTTGGACAATAATTCGTTATTTTTCTTGGCCATCTATTGTGTCATTCTATCCTGTGATTTTATTCTATTCCATTCTATCGTGTCATTAAGTGAAAAGGTTTTATATCTGAACTTATTGTTACATTCCTTATTTTATCCGTATTACAACTTACACCGAGCGGGGTGGCGCAGTGGTTAGACACTGGACTCGCATTCGGGAGGACGACGGTTCAATCCCGCGTCCGGCCATCCTGATTTAGGTTTTCCGTGATTTCCCTAAATCACTCCAGGCAAATGCCGGGATGGTTCCTCTGAAAGGGCACGGCCGACTTCCTTCCCCATCCTTCCCTAATCCGATGAGACCGATGACCACGCTGTCTGGTCTCCTTCCCCAAAACCAACCAACCAACCAACAACTTACATATGGCATTAATTTCATCTCTGTTGCCTGTATGTGTGATTCTTCTTTTTTCTTTATTGGTGTTCATGATTTGGAGACATATGAGATACAAGCACCGTGAATGCTAAAATTTTATAGATTTTCGTTTGTGTGTCCTTTCTTGTTTTCCTTTCTCAACTTCTTCCATTTGTCCTGCAGGTGCCTTGAAACTTATTAATCTTGTCCTCCACTTATTCGTCATAGTTAAAACTAATATCACATGTCAGATAACTGACATTTGATACTTGTTCTAAAATTTTATCATCGATTATTATTTTCAATCTGACCGGATACTTCCATTTGAAAGCCATTATCATGTTATTTGCAAATGTAATTATACTGTAGTATGTTGAGTTTAGGCTCATTCTATATATTGGTCTCAGTAATTTATATTCTGTTACCTGTGTAATTATCTAGTGATCAGCATGTGGTGGAGTATTTAGTGGTTTTCTAGATCCTATTTTAATTCTGTAACTTTATTTCGTCTTTCCACTTCATAACTAGGTCATCAGTAAATAAATTAAACATCACAGATGACAGACTACACCCTTGTCAAACTATACCCTTGTTGAACAGTTCGTAATTAAACTTTCATTTGACATTTTGAAACCTGAACTATTAACTATAATCATATTTATGTATAGACTCTTTACGGTCTTAATAAGGTGTTTATGAAAATTTTGGTTCTAGGTTTTCCATATAAAGGGCCCATTTCCAAAAGCATTTCTATGACAAATACCACAAGATTTTCAATAATTTTTATAAGTACATGAAAGTCTCTTCCTGAAGCCTGATTCTTCTTCGAAAATCATTGCACCAAAGATATTACGCAATTTTTGATTAAGAGCTTTCCCATTAATTTTATGTCCTGCATCTGTTAAACTTATTACTCTACATTTTCCTGTGTCTTTCGTATTGCATTTTTATATATAGAAATAGCTTTGGCTGTGTTCTATTCTTCAGGTACAAAATAGATCATCCAATAAATACTTCAAAAATGGAGAAAGTGAATCTCTTAAATGATTCCTCCATATTTGATTAATTCAGCATTTATTCCATCTAGGCAAGTAGCTTTTCTATTTTTTATTACATTAGGGCTGCTTTTAGCTGCCTGATGTCTATTTTATCTACAGAGATATTATCAGTTCTTCCATAATAACTTTCTTTGCTGTCTTAATCATGCCATAAATTCCTGTAAAGCTGTGGCCACTGAGTTTCTGTTATACTAATGCTTGCAGTGTCTTTCTCCATTTCATTCAAGTGTTTCATAGGTTTAAATGCTTTATTCTGTTTTCTGTGTATGTCATTTTCAACATTAGCAATGAATGTTTCCCTATGTTATCTTCTTATTAATTAGCTTTCCTTCGTTTCATTTTTGTTTGTATATTACACAAGCCTTATTCATTTGTGTTTCTCGCTACAAAAACCTCTTTTTCTTTAATACTGTTGGCTATTTCTATATTAAATTTTTCAGGCTATTTTTCTGGTTTGATACTTCACTTTTCCGTTATATCCAATGAGCTACTTTCAACCTTGTTTAGGATTAATCTTTCCCATTCTTTTCCATTGTTGTCATTAGTTTCAACCATTTACAAGTCATATTTGAGTCTTAGTTGATATACATTCCTTACGCTTTCTCCTGTAGAAGATGAAGTTTAAATTTCAAGTACTGGCTTTGGATCTCCTTTATATTCGTTTGTTTTCTTCATCTTGACCGTATTTTAATGCTTGAGGTAACTAAGATGTGATCAGAGCATATTTCATGTCCTCTAAATGCTTGAATACCTTGCATTTGCGAAATTTTGTCCTATTGGCTGTACATAACAAATTATTGAGCATGAACCTCCTGCATTGCAAGTGCAATTATTTATATCTTTACTTCTAAGGAAGGTGTTTGTAATACTTAACTGAGTAGATGTTGCAAAATCTCTTAATGTCTCGCAATTTTCTTTTAAAGGTATTCCCCAAATGCAACTAGTGTATCCACTATTGGTACTTTTCTTGTTCTTCTATTTAAGTCTCCTAATTTTAACAAGTGATCAGCCTTATTACATTTATTTACTTGTTTTTGTAGTTTTTTATAAAATATTCCACAATCTTTGTGTTTTTCTTTTTCAGGTGCGCTTCCTCCTATGACACATAAATCTCTTCTATCAGTTCTAATTTTAGCAAATATTGTCCTGTCATTTACCAAAAATCTCTTTCTTTTTCATTATTCATCTATAACAACACCTATCTCCTCAGTGTTAATTTTATTTATTCGACTCCACATAAATGAATGTGCAATAATTTAAATCTTTTGTCTATGTATGACGGTAGTATCTGTTCCCAAAAGAACGTATGCCATTTATGACCATGCAGCTTCTTTATAATGAAATGATAATTACATCGACACCCTAGCTGCAAACAAACGTTGAAACACATAATTGGGGACATGTTGATAATGTGTGCCCCGACCGGGACTCGAAGCCGGGATCTCCTGCTTACATGGCAGACACTCTATTCTTCTGAGCCACCGAGGGCACAGAGGATAATGCACCTGCAGGGACTTATCCCTTGCACGCACCCCGTGAAACCCACATTCCCAACATGTTCACATCACTACATTCATACTGCGCCTAATTGATGTTTGCCCATCAATCTATTAGTCCTCTAGAACAGGCCATGAAGGCCCAACGCTACCGACCGGCCGCCGTGTCATCCTCAGCCACAGGCATCACTGGATGTGGATATGGAGAGGCATGTGGTCAGTACATCGCTCTCCCGGCCATACGTCAGTTTCCGAGATCGGATCTCAGTCAAGTAGGTCCTCAGTTTGCCTCACAAGGGCTGAGTGCACCACGCTTGCCAACAGCGTTAGGCAGATCGGATGGTCACGCATCCAAGTGCTAGCCCAGCCCGACTTCGGTGATCTGACGGGAACTGGTGTTACCACTGCGACTAGGTCGTTGGCTCGAATTATTATGGTTAATGATTAATTGAGCAGGCCTTGTATAATTAGATATTTCACTATAAGATTTTTTCCGCCGCACTCAATGAACACATGAAACATTTGGCACATCCCCCTCCAAATAATCAAGAAATCGACGACCTACCATTAATGGTGTTCCATCACTAGTGCAAAGGAATAATATGTTTCGTATTGTATGATCTTTCAGTATTAAACGTCAGTAATCCTGTTTAATCTGAAAAGAGATTTATTACGCATAGTATTTCTACTTAACATGTATTTTTCTCGTCAAAATAGTGTATATATATGGCACCAAAAATCCATTAACACTTGCCTTGGTAGATTCTTCCAGTTGCTTGGAATAAGATGAGTCAATAATGCAACATTTTTAAAATTTCAAGCATATCCTGATGCATCAATGTTGATATAAATTCTTTTTAGAGGGTATTATAACAGTTTCTCCAATATTATAGCTTTTACTACTTTTGCAATTAATTTTGAAATGTGATAAGTGGCAATTAATCCATCTTCATTCAGTGCATTTTCCTTCTATAATAATACAACAATTTTCTTAAAATATTTCCTAAAAATATTCAGTGCTTTTGTCCGTATCATGCTGCTCTGGAGAAAGATGTTCTCGCATTTCACCTGGTCTCATTGCGTAATGTTTTATGACACAATAATCATAATGGACGTTATTTGTTTTTAACGGATTCTGTTAAATCCATCTTCAGATACTCTGGCAAATAGCTGTGAACGTATTTATCTATTTGGATGTCTGACATATTTCCAAATATTTTGTTTAAAGCTGCAGGCATGCGTTCACTCTCACAAATCGGTGTACTGAGCAGCGTGACCGAAAACAAAAGATATCGCACTATTTATCGTAGTCGATGCATGTCTCTCGCGCATTATGACTTGTGTTTCGGATGAGAGTGGCGTTTTCCCCCACCTCCACTTGTCTGTTTGTTACAGCTGGATAGTGTGGGAGTGGATGTGAGAGCTGTTTAGGGACGATTCTCTTTTATTTGCTGTCACACGAGAGCGGCATTTAGATTCAATTATGTACCTTGAATTAAACTAACGCAAAGGCGATACAAATAGTACACTGTCTTAACTTTTTGTCTTTATAAGGAATTTTATGAAAATCTAAAGAAAATATTTTTGAAACCTCTACCACGTACCATCCACCACGAATGCTGGAACACCCACAAGTGGGTCACAAGGAGAAGATTGACTATCACTGCTTTAAACCATCGTCCCATTCCTACTAACATTCCTTCCACTTCTAATGGTTACGGACATTGAAGTCAGCCTAAGGAGAATATCGCAACTGTTAAATAAGTATGAGCAGTACATGCCTGGAACAAAGTTTTGTGCTCTGTAGTTGAAAGCAAACACGGGTCACATTTGTCTACAAGGAGGGTAGCAGAAGTTACCCACTAAACTACCATCACATAACTTCGCCATCCATCTGTTGTAGAACCGTAGATCATTTTGTGAGATCACAATGATCTCTTCCATTCCAACCAACATCGATTGCGAAAACATCGACCACATGAAATCCAACTCGTACTTTTCTCACAAGACATCCTAAAAGACATTGATCAAGCTGGTTAGGAAGATGCAGTATTTCTTGACTCCCGAAAATCATTTTACTCCTCACTGCATCAACTTTTTCTAACCAAAGTACAATCTTATGGGGTACCAAACAAAATTTGTGACAATATTGAGGGTATTGTGGTAAGGATATGCAGCCTCTTACCTTGGATACAGGTCACCGACAGACGTACGCGACTCTCGATTTTCATATGCTACGCTAATACTCTAGCAGATAACACTAATAAAAACGTAGAACTTCTCGCAGGTTATGCAGTAATCTACAATTTACTTACAAAAGCAGGACAAATATTTACTCAACTAGTGATAAGATGTCCAAGCAATACATAGTTTGGCAACTTGCTTTTAGTATTGTAAAAGTAAAATGGTGCAGTTCACAAAAAGAAAATAACACTGAAAGACTAACCTCATACAAAAATTACGCTCTAACAACCCATGTGGACATGGAATGATCCATGAGGTCAGTCGTAAGAAAAGCAGGTGGCAGATTTCGGTTGCTTACAAATCACTCGTGCACTCTATCACAGAATGTTGTACAAACGTGTGCGACTCATACCAAATAAGACCAGCAAAGGACAAACATTCGTAATGAAGGGCTCCGCAGGAGGTCACAGGATTGTAGGAACCATGGAAGGAAGTCATGGAGACGCTGAAAACCCTGAGGGCAACAGACAGCTGGAAGACAGACCCCATCTATCCAACGAAATTCTAGTGACAAAACTTCAAGAACCAACTTTAAGAAATAAGAAGAATCGTCCACCTCCGCAGTCTATGGGTTACTGCAGATGACAGGTATGTAGATGACCCAGTTTTGATTCTCAGTAATGCGAGAGGTCTTTCCTTTGTATGTGGAGTGGAATGGTGTCCACGTAGCCTCATGACGCCACTGATGAGCTGCCTGACGGAGTTGTAGCGACGCTATGCCTGTTAACTGACATCCGTCGGCTGCGGTGAGCCCGTATGAGTCGAGAACTGCAGAGGTTTCCTTCTTTCCTTAAGTATCGCTATTGTAGTGACCACGGAGAAGAAATGGGCGAGTTACTATGCGTTCAGAGGAGTATTGTTAATAATTCTTCGTGTGCTCCATAATGCAATACAACGGGAAGAAACCCTAATACTTGGTAAAACAGCAACTACCCTCTGGCACTCACTTTGAAGTGGGCTGCAGAGTATTGATGTGGAATCTACGATGGTGGTTTGAACAAGCAAGAAAAAATGCTTGTTTCGTAAACAACTCACTTTACTTCTCTAAATAGTCTCCTTTGAGCGATATACACATGGTCTGGAGATCTACTTTTTCATCCCATAGGAGAAACAGATTCTGCTCATTAATTGGAACTATCGTTTCCTCATTTGATGTAAATTTGTTCCCAGTAAGAGAAATTGTCAATTTAAGGAATAGGAAGGAGTCACTTGGGGGCTGTGTCTGATGAACAGAATGGATGATCCAATTCAAAGCCCAATCCACGCAGTTTCGAGGTTGTTGTGGTTGATGTGTGTGTTGGCACATTATCCTGGTGAAAGAATACTTTTTTTGTGTTCGAACCATGTTCTTATTTTCAGCCAAAACAAGCATCAGACGGTCCAACAGTGAAGCACAATAGGGTCCAGACACGGCTCTGCCTTTTTCCTGCGAGAATTATTGCTTGGGAAACACAAAAATATAGTGGCAGTGGAAATATAGTGGCAGTGTGCGTCACCAAACCAGCTGACAAGATGGTCTTTGCCTTCTTCAGTACACTTTCACAAAACGCTGTCCGCTGTTGCGACTGCCGGTTTGACTAGTGTGTAATGATGGATGTAGATCTCATCAGTCCGCCTGCTCAACTGAGTGGTTGCGTGCTGGCCTACCATGCAGCGGGCCCGCGTTCAATTCCCTACTGTGTTGGAGATTTTCTTCGCTCGTGGACTGTTTGTAGCGTTGTCCTCATCATCCTTTCATCTTCATTACCGGCACGCGAGTTGCCCAATGTGGCGTCGACAGTAATAAGACTCGCACTCGGCGGCCGGCAATGCCATACGATCATTCCATTTCTTTTTATTTTATTTTATTTTTTAACCCTTTCAGACCTGATTTTTTATTTACTTATTAAAAAAATATCTGACATCATTTTTACATTCAGGTGACTATCCTGACAACATTTTTCTAAGAAAAAATTTCACCAGATCTCCAGTTTTCTAGATATTTAATGTACACAATTGTGTTCATCAGGTCTCGAGCTTCATGTCATACATTACGGAAATTAACACTATGGATCAAGTATGCCACTCTTTATTTCCCTTTAAAACAGAAGAAACAATAAAAATAATTCCAAATTACAGTTCTTATTTAAACAACAATGGTAAAAACACTGATTTTAAAGTTTTGCATGAAACTGCAAAAAAAAATTTCTGTCCTTTTGGAGACATAAATGTACTTTACATTTTCTGCATTGAATTCTAGAACGCCCTGTACATTTTGGAAATTTGCAGCGAATTGGAGCTCCTACATCATGCAAAGGCAAATGATCAATGGAATCAAACTGTATCTCTGTAGCTGCTCATAATTCTCCTCTTCTTCTTGGTATTACTCTGATGTCTGAAACCAGTTCTTCATCAGACAGATGCCCCCTCTTCTTTTCAGTCACTTTCTTCTGGCACAGTATCAATCCATCTGCTACCCTGATATGAAAGGAAAGAAGGTCTATTTGCTTCTTGTTTTGGATAGACAGGTTGTCTGCATCTTGTATGCCAACCAACTTTGCACGATGGCAAAGTCAACAGCATGAAAAATCATACGGAAAGCCCATTTTCGAGATCTGATGAAAACTCTGTAGTAGCTTGTCAATTGATCAAATGGTTCCACACCATCCATTGCATGATTATATCTTCTCACTATTTCAGGTCTTTCTACTGTCAAATATTTATGGTGTTTTTTGTCCCAACACTCAACTTTATCCACTGAGCCTTTACCAACAAAGTTTCAACACAATACAACTGGCCTATAGTCTAACCATTTACACATGGTAATGTCATCAGCACTAGTGAATTCTTCCCACTAACCTCTTGTTTGTTTCATTATTGTTTTATCATCTGAAAAAGGCAAGTTCTTTCTAGATCTGTTTTGATGGACAGTACCTGCTGCATTGATACCTTGATACAAAAGGAAATCATGCACTATTCCACTCTTTTCACATGAAGACTTTGATTCCCCATGGACTTGGTTTCCCCTTGACATACTGCTTTGCAGAAAACTCCCCAGTGAAAGGAATAATTCCTTCACTGACACCAACATTCTCTTCTATAGGAAGTTCACTGCAGCATTTTCGAACGGCTGAGTAAATTGGCCTGACTTTGTAAAATTTATATTTATTTTCAGGTGGCTTTTCCAGATTGTTCACCAAGTGTAAATTTGTTCATAATTCTAAAAATCTGTCTAGTGACATGTTTTCCCAGAATACATTTACCTTCAGGCTTGTATCCCAATACATTCATAATCTGGGAAATTTCAAGGTGCCAGTCAATATATGCAAACCAAATAGCTTGAATGAGATTTTGCCTTGTTGTAATGCATAAATATGAGCATGTGCTGCCATGCTAGTGAACAAATCATCTGGTACATATGTTCTGAAGTATTGCATTGGAGAACACAAGAGAGATTCTTCGAAATTTGGAGCTTTGTATGTTTCTGCAATGGTACTTAGAGGCTTGCGTTTCCATTTTATGGATTCTTTAGGTGTCACCATCATGTTGTCACACAGGTTATACAATTCTGGGTTGTTTTCATTGCATAAAAAGTTCATTTCATCATCCACTACCTCTCTATCATCTTCATCTTCAGATATGGTGTCTCTACACACATCATTCACGCCCACTTTATTTGCTCCAACACGTCTATTTGTGGAGCCTGCCTTTCAATAAGTGTTACACTGTCATCCTCATCTCCTCTCAAACTAATGTCAGAAACGCCACCATAATCAAGTCCCAATCTTTCTCCACAGAAAGATATTTCTTATCCATATTTGTAAGTCAAAAGCCAGAAATATAAAATAAAATCATATGTACAGGTCAGTTATTCTCCTTTCTTGCTGCTGATACTGAAATTAATTGAAAAATTCCCATACGTAACTACCTTAGCCATGCAAATATAGCTGACACACATTTTAGGTTATTTTTTTCTATTTTACACCATTAAGGACCTGTTGTACACAAATGTGTACATTAGTCTTACCTGATACATAACACAAATATGAACTGAATAAAATTGCTGAAAATTCCACTGAAAGAATGTCTAATGTTTCCAAAAGAAGGAAATCACACAAAACATTCATAAACAAAACCCACAATGTGACTATTATAGCAATAAAGTCAACGTGTAATGGCTTCCCACAGAGAGACAACACCAAAGAGTATATTTTGCTAGGTGGTTCACAGACTGCTCACAAGAGAGCAGCAGCTGCTGGAGAATGGCTAAAAGAAACATACACAAATGTGAAAAGTGGGTTTGGATGCACCTGACATTTCTTGACAGCGAAATATTAGTGAACAAACGTTATGTACACAATTGTGACCACCAGGTCTGAAAGGGTTAAGGTTTCATCAACAATCGGCACAAAAATCTTTCAGATTGCAATTACACATCGTCAAAAATTGTGTTCAAATGTTGTTCCGAATACGCTTTTGGCCGACTGTGAGCAGTCGCAGTTCCTACCTCGCACACAGCTTCTTCATAAACAAATCTCCATGCCAGACGTTATGCACTCCCTCGTTTGAGATGCCTACGATCTCGGCAGTCTCACGCATTTTTATCCAGTGATTTTGCATTACCATATCATGGATTTTCTTATTGGTTTCCTTTGTGATGAGCTCAGCTGGACAGCCAGAGTGTACTTCGTCTTTGGTGCTTGTCCGACCAAGTTTGAATTCATTAATCCAAAAGTAAATGGTCTTCACTTATGGTGCTGAGTGCACGTGAAGTTCATCCAATTCTGTTTTGATTTGTGCAGCAGTCCAACTCTTGAAATGAAAACGTTTACTGATAGCTCTAAACTCGGTTTTCTCCATTTTCATTCGCAGTCAACATAGTGACAAATTCAGAGGACTGTCAACCATGAACTGTACACTGTATGTCGTTGGAATTCTTAATACGATCCTTACAATAATTAGCTTACCAACCATGAAGGCACGATAATAATGTTCCATTCTTTCATGGAAATTTAACAGACTTATTAAGCCACTTAGCATGTATATAATAAAATTGATCTGTATCTGGACGGTATCGATAACAATCAATTCGTACACTTTTGGAACTACATGTCGCAAAACACTTCACTGATCGATCATTTTGGGAGCCTCAGTTGGCGGTCCACCGTCAGTGAGACCAAAGTCGACGCTTTGGCCTCCAGTGGCGTGACACGTGGGGGCGGCGTGCTGTTCGCGTGGCACGTCTCTCGCCGTTCGCGTGCCCCCGCCCGCCCGCCTCTGTTGAGCCCAACGCCTGCCTCTTATCTCCCCAACTGGGCGCTGCTGGCCCCGATACCATCGCGTAAGCTTGCGCAACTGTACCTCATCGCATCAGGCCGATGTCGAAAGCTTTCTGGAGTGTACCGTATCGTTCGTTACGTGAGCCACAAAAAATGGTGCTTCTAGAAAATCTATAATGTTGAAGTTTGTAGGGGTGCGGTCCCTCAGTATGTTGTTATGCGATTTCACCACATTTCATCATATTACATGTGAGCACCTAAGTGATTTCAAGACAAAGGATACTCAGATCATCTGGAACAATTTCTTATTTAACGTTTTATTGCTGATATCCGCAATGCTTTTGACACCGTTCCTCACAAGCGACTTCTAATCAAGCTGCGGGCCTATGGGGTATCGTCTCAGTTGTGCGACTGGATTCGAAATTTCGTGTGAGGAAGGTCGCAGTTCATAGTAATAGACGGCAAATCATCGAGTAAAACTGAAGTCATATCAGGTGTTCCCCAGGGAAGCGTCCTGGGACCTCTGCTGTTCCTGATCTGTATAAATGACCTGGGTGACAATCTGACCAGTTCTCTTATGTTGTTCGCAGGTGATGCTGTAATTTACCTTCCAGTAAGGTCATCCGAAGACCATTATCAGTTGCAAAGCGATTTAGAAAAGATTGCTGTATGGTGTAGCAGGTGGCAGTTGACGCTAAATAACGAAAAGTGTGAGGTGATCCACAGGAGTTCCAAAAGAAATCCGTTGGAATTCGATTACTCGATAAATAGTAGAATTCTCAAGGCTGTCAATTCAACTAAGTACCTGGGTGTAAAAATTACGAACAACTTCAGTTGGAAAGACCACATAGATAATATTGTGGGGAAGGTGAGCCAAAGGTTGCGTTTCATTGGCTGGACACTTAGAAGATGCAACAAGTCCACTAAAGAGACAGCTTACAATACACTTGTTCGTCCTCTGTTAGAATATTGCTGCACGGTGTGGGAACCTTACCAGGTGGGATTGACGGAGGACATCGAAAGGGGACAAAAAAGGGCAGCTCGTTTTGTATTATCACGTAATAGGTGAGAGAGTGTGGCAGATATGATACGCGAGGTGGGATGGAAGTCATTAAAGCAAAGACGTTTTTCGTCGCAGCGAGATCTATTTACGAAATTTCAGTCACCAACTTTCTTCCGAATGCGAAAATATTTTGTTGAGCCCAACCTACATAGGTAGGAATGATCACCAAAATAAAATAAGAGAAATCAGAACTCGAACAGAAAGGTTTAGGTGTTCGTTTTTCCCGCGCGCTTTTCTGGAGTGGAATGGTAGGGAGATAGTATGATTGTGGTTCGATGAACGCTCTGCCAAGCACTTAAATGTGAATTGCAGAGTAATCATGTAGATGTAGATGTAGATATCATGGTCTGGTAAGACATTTGTGATTTTAGGCGAACGCCAAGTAAACAAGTATTGTTAGTGGACGCAAACAACTTTAAGTATTAAGATTATGGATAGTAAAACAACCATTTTTTCTGTAGTGTCGTTGAACAAAGAGTAAATGTCAACCCCGTGACAGCACACACACTATTTATTCACGGTTTATTGGCATCTGTCACTATTGACATCATTCATCTTGATATACTGTATCTTGGGAGAGCTTGTAATCTTCCATGCACGCGATATTACGAACATGACAGCGGACGCCTAAGGAATTTAATTTTCGTTGAGGCTATCGTCTCCGAAGAAAATCTGACCGGTCAGTGGAGAGAAGTGTACAATAAGTCGTTCTTAAAAACAAGGTATTCTACTCCTGCACTTTCTGCTCACATGGATTTCGTAACACTTAAAACAGTGCCATCCCTCTCATAAAATACGAAACGCAAAGGGGTACCACATATCTCAATGATCCCACAACAAAACTAGTTGAAATAAAAACGGTCGCGAACAGAATTGGACACTTTTTATCCACTATCTGATCAATAATTCAGACAGAAACAAATATTTAACCGTTTCGCTGTGCGTGTGGTAACAGAAGGTCGACACAAGCCTCTGACAACACAACACTTTACGAAATAATAATGAATAACGAAGCAATTGCCTGATGTGGTTAATAATCAGATACAGTAATTTGTGTAACCTCAGATTAATATTTAATTACGTCTACTAGATTTCAGGCATGGCAAGCAAAGTACTACGAATAGATTATAATTTACAACGAAAATTTGTAGGATCAAATAAGCGGCAGTTGACTTTCAGCACATTTACTGTGGTGTCACCACTAGACACCACACTTGCTAGGTGGTAACTTAAATCGGCCGCGGTCCTGTAGTACATGTCGGACCCGCGTGTCGCCATTGTGTAATCGCAAACCTAGCGCTACCACATGGCAGGTCACAAGACACGGACTAGACCTCGCCCCAGTTGTACGGACGACATAGCTTGCGACCAGGTACGAAGCCTTCCTCTCATTTGCCGAGAGACAGATTGAATAGCCTTCAGCTTAGTCCATAGCTACTACCTAGCAAGGCGCCATTTGTATCAGTGCTTATAGCTTACTACTATTCAAGAGATGTATTCCAACAAGAGAATAAAAGTTAAGTAACATCTACGTACTTTTCTTCTTATTCATTAATAAGTCTCATGTTCCAGAACTTCAAGCCCGTCTGCGTTAGTTTAGCGTGCACCTAGCTACCTCATTGTGTCTATGCTGTAGGAGCTAGACACAACATTATTTGGCGCCGAGGAGTGGTGCCGCGCCCACGTTGCTTTACTTGATTGTACTTTGCTCTGATTTGCTTGTGTCATGGCTTCGCCACAATCTCCAGATGTACTGTCCGAATTTTTTCGCTTGCAGAATCAGCAGACGCAGGCGTTATTGGAAGCCCTTGGACAGCTCGTCCAGGGTCAACGTGCGCTGCAAAACGATGCGGCGGCCGCCGTTTCTTCGCTACCGCTGCCACAAAACGCTGTTGCACCTCCCTTTCGGCCATACGTGGCGGCCGAAGAGTCGTGGACTGAGTGGTCCCGACAATTTGCCTTCCATCTAGCAGCCTACAGAATTCAAGGTAATGAGCGGCAGCCGTTTTTGCTTTCTTGTGTCGGTGTGTCTACCTACCGTGTGATAGTGAAATTATTTCCCCGACGCGACGTAGCAACTCTGACCTACGAAGAAATTTTGTCTGCTTTAGATGCCTATTTTAAAGAAACAGTAAATGTAGTTGCAAAACGGTATACGTTCTTTCGTACAAAACGTACGGCCGGTCAGACTAATAGGGAGTGGGTAGCAACTTTGCAAGGACTTACTAGGGAGTGTGCCTTTGAATGTGACTGTGGCCTCCCTTATTCAGACACTATGGTGCGTGATGCAATAGCACAGAACGTTTCTGATGTTCGCATAAGGGAACAGATATTGAAACTAGTTAATCCCTCCCTTCAACAAGTGATAGACATATTGGATAGGCAAGACACACTTGACTTTGCTCAGGAATCATTTGAAACTTCGCCAGCCGTGTGTCACATTAACCGGCCCGCCGGCCGCGCTGCCCGGGACGCTACACGGCCCTCGCGCCCGTCCGCACAGCAGCGGCAGCCTAGCTCGCAAACACGTGCGCCGCGTAAGCAAGCAAATGCAGTGAAATCATGCCCGCGGTGTGCAACTAGACATTCGCGTGACAATTGCCCGTCACGCCAAGCTATTTGCTTTTACTGTCACAAGAAGGGACATGTTCAAAGTGTTTGCCGGAAGAGGCTTAGATCAGACAATCACAATAATTCCAGGCCTTTTGCTTCGCGCCGGAATCAAACCCAGGACAATCAGGCTCGTGGACCTTCACCCATGGACATTCATGTAGTTCATTCCCACCCGTCCAGTGACACTTTAGCTAACAGTGACAGTGTGCGTCGACGTCGCCGAAAATCCCGTAAAGTCGCAAGTGCTTCTGTACCTGTATCAGTTCAAATTGCGCGTGACAGTCGCTCTTGTCGTCAGCAGGACAATAAACTTTTTGTGGACTTAGACTTTGAAGGCAAAGTGATACCATTCCAGCTCGATACCGGAGCTGCAGTTTCATTGCTCAATCACGACACGTACAAACAACTGGGCGCCCCGCCGTTGCGTGCCGCAAATGTTAAGTTAACTAGTTACTCAGGACAACAGATCCCTGTGTTAGGACAGTGCAGCCTTCTTGCCACATACAAGGGACAAACGAAACTTGTGTCATTTTACGTTCTTCGTTCTTCTAGTGCAGTGAACTTGTTTGGTTTAGATTTGTTTCAGTTGTTTAATTTGTCTATAGTAAATCAGGTCCTATCAGTGAATCAGACTGTGCCTTCCGCCAGTGTTTCTAGTCTTTGTGAGGAATTTGCAGACATTTTTGCACCGGGCCTTGGTTGCGCTAAGAACTATGAAGCGCATTTGGAACTGAAAGACAACGCGCAACCGAAATTTTTCAGAGCGCGCAATGTTCCCCACGCATTGCGTGATGAGGTCGCCAGAACATTACACGATTTAGAATCTCAAGGTGTAATTGAACGTGTGCATGCTTCTCTCTGGGCCTCACCCTTAGTCATTTTGCCAAAACCTTCCGGAAAATTGCGACTTTGTGTGGACTTCAAGGCCACTGTGAATCCACAACTAGTGACTGCTACTTTTCCTTTGCCCCGCCCGGAAGATCTTTTTGACAAACTGTGTCCGGGAAAATATTTTTCCAAATTGGACCTAGCAGATGCGTACTTGCAGATACCTGTGGACGAAGAATCCCAGCGCGTCTTGGTGGTAAACACGCATCTTGGCTTGTATCGCTTCAAAAGACTGCCATTCGGGTGTGCATCCGCCCCTGCTTTGTTTCAGCAATATTTACAAACTGTTTGTGCGTCGGTCCCTACTGCTGCGAACTATCTGGACGATATTGTGATCTCAGGACAGACAGAAGCAGAACATTTGCAAAATCTCCGAACATTATTTCAGGTCTTGCGTCAGAATGGTCTTCGCTTGAGGAAGGACAAATGTGTGTTCTTTGCTTGGGACTTACCCTACCTGGGGCATGTCATAAATGCCCAAGGTATACATCCGAGTCCAGAGCACCTCCGTGCCATACAGGACTTACCTGCTCCGCAAGATTTGAAACAGCTACAGAGTGTGTTGGGTAAAATAAATTATTATAATAAATTTTTGCGCAATGCTTCTTCCATTTCAGCTCCGCTTCATCGTTTACGCCGTAAAGGTGTTCCGTTCGTCTGGACGACGGAATGCGAACGCGCCTTTCGCCAGTTGAAATCGGCGTTACTTTCAAATACTTGCCTTACGCCATTCGATCCCCGAAAACCCCTTTTGTTGATGGTAGATGCTTCGGACTTCGGGATCGGTGCTGTGCTTGCGCACAAAGATGGCTCGCATGATCGCCCTATTGCCTTTGCGTCAAAATTGCTCTCATCTGCGCAAAGAACTTATTCGCAAATAGAGAAAGAAGCTTTAGCTCTCGTGTTTGGTGTTACCAAGTTCCATGACTTCTTGTATGGTCGTCACTTTACCATCATCACAGACCACAAACCGTTGACATCGCTTTTTCATCCGAACAAGCCTGTACCTCCACGTACAGCGCAGAAATTCATTCGCTGGTCACTTTTTCTCTCGCAGTACCGCTACGATATCTTGTATCGGTCCACTGCTAAGCACGGAAACGCTGATGCGTTGTCCCGTTTGCCTGTTGCTGAGGATAAAGCATTCGATTCTTCCGAACTTGCTTGCATGTTCATTGATTCGGAAGCCGATGACGTGGTCGCATCGTTTCCGATTGATTTTCGTCGTGTAGCTACAGCCACTGCTGCTGACCCTGTCCTTGCTACTGTTTTGCGTTTTATTGCTACGCAATGGCCCTTGTCAAAGTCACGGATCGAGGATCCTTTGGTCCGCCGTTTTTTTGCTCACAAGGAGAGACTTTTTGTATGACGTGGTGTTTTGTTGTTGCGTTCCGATAATGATCAATCCCGAGTCGTAGTCCCACGTTCGTTACAGTCCTCTGTCTTAAAGCTTCTTCACCAAGGACATTGGGGTATAGTGCGTACGAAACAACTTGCTCGTTAGCACTGTACTTGGTTCGGAATCGATGCTGCGATTACAAATATGTGCTCCTCTTGCGTGGCGTGTGCCGAACAACAATCCGCACCGCCGCGGAAATTCTTTGCATGGCCGAAAGCCACTTCCCCTTGGCAACGCTTGCACATCGATTTTGCTGGTCCATTCTGGAATGCTCGATGGTTGGTTGTGGTCGATGCTTTCAGTAATTTTCCTTTTGTTGTCCGGATGTCTTCCACGACGTCTTCTGCCACAATCCAAGCCTTGTCTGCTATCTTTTGCATTGAAGGTCTTCCGCAGACTATTGTTTCCGACAATGGCCCACAATTCTTGTCCGCAGAATTTCAGTCATTCTGCAAGGCCAATGGTATTCAACATCTGACATCCGCGCCGTTTTCGCCTCAGTCAAACGGTGCCGCTCAACGATTGGTCCGGACTTTCAAGTCACAGATGTTGAAGTTAAAAGAGTCGCATTCTCGGGAGGACGCTTTGTTACTCTTTTGTCATCGTATCGCTGTCAGCCCCGCGATGGTCGATCGCCGGCTGAGTTGCTCCATGGTCGTCCTCATCGCACCCTGATGTCTTTGCTGCATCCGCCGCATCAGGTTCCTGTGCAGCGGCAGACTCCTGCTTTTGCTCCTGGCGACGTTGTCTATTATCGCAACTATCGCGGTTCCCAGCGTTGGCTCGCAGGGCGCATTCTTCGCTGCCTCGGCCGCGCGATGTATTTGGTATTGGGGGCCTCTGGTGAGGTGCGTCGGCATCTCAATCAGCTGCGCCTCTGTCGTCGCCTGGGTTCTGCGGCTCCCCGTCTGCTTTCAGCGACGGTGCCGTCAGGTCAGCGCCTTGGGGACCCATCTACTGGTTCGCCTCATCCCCAGGTGTTACCGACGCTGCCTTCCATTTTGCCTCATGGCGTCGCGCCGCCGCCGCCGCAGCCGCCGCCGGCGCCGCCCGCAGCGGACGCTTCGCTGCAGCCGCCTGGCGCCTCCCTGGGTCACGCGCCGCCAATCGCTTCCCGTGCCCAGCCGTCCTCCGCCATGGACCTCTTGCCCGCTCCGGACCAGATGTCGTCGTCGCGCGTCGACTTCCCCGACGCAATGGAGGTCGACTCTTCGGCCCCTCTTGTCTCATTACGTGCGCCTACACCTCATGTTGACGTGCACCCTGGACTAGGTTTGCAGGCGTTTCCTAGCTCCCCTCGGACCGAATGGCCGGGTGCGGGTGGCACAACCTCGCCTGTTGTTAGGCTCCCCACCTCATCGCATACGTCAACATGGGGTCCTCCCCACGGCGGGCGGAAGCCTTATCTCACGACCGTTCGCCGATTTGCGGGGGAGGAATGTGGTGTCACCACTAGACACCACACTTGCTAGGTGGTAACTTAAATCGGCCGCGGTCCTGTAGTACATGTCGGACCCGCGTGTCGCCATTGTGTAATCGCAAACCTAGCGCCACCACATGGCAGGTCACAAGACACGGACTAGACCTCGCCCCAGTTGTACGGACGACATAGCTTGCGACCAGGTACGAAGCCTTCCTCTCATTTGCCGAGAGACAGATTGAATAGCCTTCAGCTTAGTCCATAGCTACTACCTAGCAAGGCGCCATTTGTATCAGTGCTTATAGCTTACTACTATTCAAGAGATGTATTCCAACAAGAGAATAAAAGTTAAGTAACATCTACGTACTTTTCTTCTTATTCATTAATAAGTCTCATGTTCCAGAACTTCAAGCCCGTCTGCGTTAGTTTAGCGTGCACCTAGCTACCTCATTGTGTCTATGCTGTAGGAGCTAGACACAACATTTACAACGACGAAGTATGAACCTTGCCAATACACATTAGCATTATTACAACAGACACAGATATGAAATATGCAAAATTAATTTATTTTGTTTTGCTTAATTTAGAATTGTCAGACTTACTTTAAGTTTAGTGACTTTATTTTGTCTTGAGTCAATTAACTGGAATCACTTCACGTTTAAATACACTACTGGCCATTAAAATTGCTACACCACGAAGATGACTTGCTACAGACGCGAAATTTAACCGACAGGAAGAAGATGCTGTGATATGCAAATGATTAGGTTTTCAGAACATTCACACAAGGTTGGCGCCGGTGGCGACACCTACAACGTGCTCACATGAGGAAAGGTTCCTACCGATTTCTCATACACAAACAGCAGTTGACCGGCGTTGCCTGGTGAAACGTTGTTGTGATGCCTGTGTAAGGAGGGGAAATGCGTACCATCACGTTTCCGACTTTGATAATAGGTCAGATTGTAGCCTATCGTGATTGCGGTTTATCGTATCGCGACATTGCTGCCCGCGTTGGTAGAGATCCAATGACTGTTAGCACAATATGGAATCGGTGGGTTCAGGAGGGTAATACGGAACGCCGTGCTGGATTCCAACGGCCTCCTATCATTAGCAGTCGAGATGACAGGCATCTTATCCGCATGGCTGTAACGGATCGTGCCGTCACGTATCGGTCCCTGAGTTAACAGATAGGGACGTTTGCAAGATAACAACCATCTGCACGAACAGTTCGACGACGTTTGTAGCAGCATCAACTATCAGCTCGGAGATCATGGCTGCGGCTACCCTTTAAACTGCATCACAGACAGGAGCGCCTGCAATGGTGTACTCAACAACGAACCTGGGGGCACGAATGGCAAAACGTCATTTTTTCGGATCAATCCTGTTTCCCGCCTCCTGATGGTCGCATCCGTGTTTGGCGACATCGTGGTGAACGTACATTGGAAGCTTGTATTTATCATCGCCGTACTGGCGTATCACCCGGCGTGATGGTGTGGGGTGCCATTGGTTACACGTCTCGGTCACCTCTTGTTCGCATTGACGGCACTTTGAATAGTGGACGTTACATTTCAGATGTGTTACGGCCCGTGGCTCTACCCTTTATTCGATCCCTGCGAAACCCTACATTTCAGCAGGATAATGCACGACCGCATGTTGCAGGTCCTGTACGGGTCTTTCTGTGTTCAGAAAATGTTCGACTGCTGCCCTGGCCAGCACATTCTCCACATCTCTCACCAATTGAAAACCTCTGGTCAATGGCGGTCGAGCAACTGGCTCGTCACAATACGCCAGTCACTACTCCTGCTGAACTGTGTTATCGTGGTGACGCTGCATGGGCAGCTGTACCTGTACACGGCATCCAAGTTCTGTTTGACTCAATGCCCAGGCGTATCAAGGCCGTTATTACGGCCAGAGGTGGTTGTTCTGGGTACTGATTTCTCAGGATCTATGCACCCAAATTGCGTGAAAATGTAATCACATTTCAATTCTAGTATAATAAATTTGTCTAATAAATACCCGTTTATCATCTGCATTTCTTCTTGGTGTAGCAACTTTAATGCCAGTAGAGTATAACTGAACAACGTGGGTAGTTTATTGAGGCTTCATTATTAATTACTTTCAGTTATCTTTTAGCAAGCAAAGAAAACTATAAACGATTTTTAATACTCTCCTTTTAGCTATTTAAACAGCGACACTTGTGTATTTTATAACTGGAAACAATGGAACTCTGTGTAGGTGTTCTTCCATAACCCTTTCTTCATTTCCTTCCCCTAAAACCGTATCCAATCCGCCGTAGCTATTCGATTTTCATTTCCTTTTACGTACAGGATTACCCGTTCAAAATCTATCCGTTAATCTTCTACTTAAGATGTCTGCTTGTACAAATGAACCATGATTGTCGGTGTTACTTTGCTATCGATTCTGATGGGAACAACCCTATCGCTGGACTGTTCACAATTAATCTATGACCTACCGTCCTATTCCTAACGAATCCTACACCCGTTATACCGTTTTCCTTAGCTCTTCTTATTATCCTACAGTGGTCCCGCCACGACTGAGCCTTAGCACTTCCAGTTCCAGATATTTGTAGCTTCCCTACCACGTTATACTTCTAACATTCCATGCCCCGACTCGTAGAACGTTACGTTTTCATTTGTTATTCAGTCTATGGTTCAAATGGCTCTGAGCACTATGGGACTTAATATCTGAGGTCATCAGTCCCCGACTGCTACGGTCGCAGGTTCGAATCCTGCCTCGGGCATGGCTGTGTGTGATGTCCTTAGGTTAGTTAGGTTTAAGTAGTTCTAAGTTCTAGGGGACTGATGACCACAGCAGTTGAGTCCCATAGTGCTCAGAGCCATTTGAACCATTTTTTTCATCAGTCCCCTAGAACTTAGAGCTACTTAAACCTAACTATCCTAAGGACACCACACACATCCTTGGCCCAGGCAGGATTCGAACCTATGACCGTAGCCGTCGCGCGGTTCCAGACTGAAGCGCCTAGTACCGCTCGGCCACTGCGGCCGGCCTTATTCAGTCTCTTTCTCTAGGTCTCCTTCCCTGTCACTCACCTCTCGGAGGGTTGAATGTGGGCTAGTTCGAAATCATTTGCGAAGTGAGAAATCATATTATAGTATTTTCAGCTATGGGTCTCATGTCCTGTGGATACGTATAATGTGTCCTTGATACAGTGGTTTCCATTGCCTTCAGCATCTTAAAGTAGTTGAACATTGCCGATTCTTCCCCCTTTTTGGGCAGTTTCCCATCCCAAGGGCAACATAATTCCATGAGCGCTGTCCACTCCTCAACCCTCCTAGAGAAGGTCGTTAGCAGAATTAGGATGACTTCATATGCTGGAGATCTTCAGCTGATATTTCTGATGATTTTTGTTCTTTGTCTTCCACTCTTATTTTTCCCTCTCGGTTCTTGAATTTGCTGTATGTATGCTGTATCTCTCTGTAGCTTATCTCTATTTTTCTCAGAAGTTCCAACATATTGTACCATTTTACATTGTCGAATGATTCTTCGACATCGTAAAATCCTACGAGCATGTCTTGATTTTTATTTTATTTCTTTATAAATCGCAACATCACAATTGTCTCTATGGTGTCTATCTTTTTTAAAGCCAGACTGATCCTCATGTGACAGGTCTTCAGTTTTCTGATCAATCCTTATGTGTGTTATTCATTCCAGTAACTTGGATGCGTAAGATATTAAGCAAATTATACGATAGTTCTCGCACTTATCTCATTTTGCTATCTTCGTAATTGCGGAGGAGACATTTTTCCGAAAGTCTGATAGCATTTCACCTGTCTCATAGACTCTACATACCAACTTGGATAGTCGTTGGTACATCCTTTTCCCCAATTATCTTACAAATTCCGATGGAATGTTATCTATCACTTCCGACTCATATGATCTCAGGCGTTCTATAGCTCGTTTAAGTTCTGTCAAATACTGTATCCGCTGTCTCTTTTATATCAGCTCACACCATCATACAGGTGCTCCCTCTCAGTGGAATTTCCATTGCACTCTTAATGTTACCTACTTTACTTTTCATTTACCGAAGGATGTTTTGACTTTTTTCTTTACTGAATCAGTCCTCCCGACTATCATTTTCTTCTTCGATTTCTTCGCATCTTTTGCCTTCGCTTCACTGAACTTCCAGTTTATTTCATCTCTGTGGAATTTATATTACTGTACTCCTGCTTCTCCATGAAAATTTTCGTACTTCCTCGTTTCGTCGATAAGTTGAAGTATTTCTCCCGCTCCGAAAGTTTCTTCGCAGTTGTTATCCTTGTACTTATGTTTGTCTGTTCCACCTCTGTGATTGCTCTTTTTAGTGATGTCCACTCTTGATCAAGTGAACGTCTTGCTGTTCCATTTCTTATGACATTATCCACGTCTTTAGCAAACTTCTAACTCGTCTCATCATTTCTCAGTAGTCCGGCATCCCACTTCCTTCCTCACTGGTTGTTGTAGATGGTTGTCTTAAACTTCATTTTACTCCCCCTCATTAGCAAATTGTTATCTGAGTGTATACCTACTCCTGGGTACGCTTTACAAACTAATAACTGAGTTCGGAATCTGTGTCTAACCATGATTTGATACAGACGGAGCCGGCCACTGTGGCCGTGCGGTTCTAGGCGCTTCAGTCTCGAACCTCGTGACCGCAACGGTCGCAGGTTCGAATCCTGCCTCGGGCATGGATGTGTGTGATGTCCTTAGATTAGTTAGGTTTAAGTAGTTCTAAGTTCTAGGGGACTGATGACCACAGATGTTAAGTCCCATAGTGCTCAGAGCCAGGATTTGATACAGACGGAATCTTCCTGTGTCTTCGGTACCTATCCAAGTAAGCCTCCCTCTACCTTTTGTGGTTACTGAATTGAGTATTCGCTATTATTATATGAAATTTATTGCAGAACTCATTCTTTTTCCAGTCTTATTGTTACTAACAAACCCGTATTCTCCCGCAAATCTCTTGTACTCTTTCTGCTACCACCGCATTCCAATCCCCCAAGACTACGAGCTCCTCATCTCCGTTTACATAATGAATTATCCGTTGTGTTTCCTTACATACTTTATCTGTCTATTCTTCTTCTGCTCGTGACATTCGCGTATACACCTGAACTAGGGTTGTCGACGTTCGTTTTCTGGCGAATCTGATGAGAACATCTCTGTCACTGACCTGTCCGCAGTAACCCAGTAACTCAGTCTCCACCTTACAGTCGTATTACCAAATAATCCTGTTCCCATTATAACATTTTCTGTTGCTGTTGATTTTAGCCTATAACGTCCGACCAGATATCCTTGTCTTCTTTTCATTTCACGTCACTAAGCTCCGATATATGTAGATTCAGACTTTCAATTTCACTTTCCAGATATTCTAGCTTCTCTGTCACTTTCAAACCACTGGCGCTCCATGCTCTGACTCGTAGTGTGTTATCCTTAATAAATAAAATTAATGAAAATAAGTAAATTTAAACGAATGCTATGCAGATAACAAGCCGTTGAGTAATATTAGCACAGTCCAAAATGAAACATAAAAATGCACTTAATTTTTTTTCCAAGAACTCCTCGAGACAGTTCAAGACACGAGCCATGAGAAAATTCCTGAATTTACAGTTGGAAGTGCGAGCAGAACTGCTAATTCTAGTGTTATCTTACTGAAAACAGATGTAGTGGAATACGGTACTACTTTCTGCGTAAGTCTCAAGGTGTGCGATCCACATGTAGCTACTACTTCTGTCTAGTATTAACTGTGTAACGATTGCTAAATCTAGGAAATAAGGACATATTGTAAACAACAAACGGCATTAATGACTATATATTGAGAGACCAAAGTCAGACGCCCTAAATTGTTGAAGAAGGGACGATAACAGGTTTTATAACTTACACCTAATATTGCTCGAATTTCCCGTTTCCGAGCCACAAAAACCCTTTTTGAATGGCAAGAGTTATCCCAAAACATAGCGTATATATATAAAAGGATTTTACAACTTTGAAAATTCATATTGATTTACTAAGATGGTACCTGTTCTTTCGGACATGTACGGAAGAACAGATACCATCTTAGTAAATATGTAATTAAGGCTCACCGGCCACTTGACCATCTTCTTCTGTGTGAATGCACAAACAGTGCCCGAACTCATACGGGAATCGGCAACCCCCCGTGAGTAATGAGTATAATGAGCGGGGGCACTACGAAAGTAGTGCGGGACAATACGTTGAGAACGTAGGTTTCTAGGGAGGCGTGCCAGAGATAAATCCCTGCAGTCACGCTATCCTCTGTGTTCTCGGTGGCTCAGATGGATAGAGTGTCTGCCATGTAAGCAGGAGATCCCGTGTTCGAGTCCCGGTCGGGGCACACATTTTCATCTGCCCCGTTGACGTATGTCAACAACTGTAAGCAGCTAATGGTGATCATTTCATTGTATTTTCATATTGATTTATTCGTGTAACTCACAGACATGGTTTTATTTCGTTTTACGGAAAAATACATCAAATTGTTTACCAAATACCTAAACAGATTAAAAGTGACTTCCATTCGATGTATGGCGCATATCCCATCGCACGTCGATTTCTTGCCGAACGCGTTGCAGCATGTCAGTCATGACTCGTTCCGTTGCGGGGTTGTCAGCTCTGAGCTCTGGTAGGGAAGCTGGTAAGGGTGGACCAAATAAGGTACCGTGGTTGATACCCCAAAACAAAAATAGAAGATGTGTCAAGATGTAAGGGGTCCGTAGGCCCTTACTATAAAGTTGCACTCGGTACAGGTCGATAGGGCGAACAATCGATTGTGTCGTGTTGCGAGAGCGAGTGTGGAGTTGAGCCAGTGCCAGGTTGCTGGTAGTGGTCTGTGGAGGCCAGTTGTTGAAATGTAAGGCTTTAACGGTGAAGGGAGTCGCCATCGCCGTGGTTAGACCCCTTTGTACTAGAATAATACCAGGAAAGTGAAGAAGTATTATTACGAAAGTGATCAGTGATATTTCTAGGGCCGATATTTGGTTTCGCGTCTACCGCGTCGGCATCTCCTTGGATTGCAGTGTTGGATTGCAGTGTTGGATGCAGTGATGGATTAGCGTGTGACGATAATGGAAAATGAAGAAGCATGTGCTGAGATTAGCCGTAATTAGATATGTAAGACGAAGGCAGTGGCTGTCTCCTCCTTTTTGTGTTTTTGAGACGAATATAGGTTCGTAATTTAGTGAAACTGTGTTGGTGTTTTTCTTGTTACCAGACATTTCATTATTACAGTATTAAGGACGAACGGGAAAGTAACAACTTCCGTAGCAGTCAATTCCGATTGCCAGCCCCATTAGGTACACGGTCATATTAATAATAAATATTGGGCTGCTATTCGATCAGATCAGGTCGGGATAAATAAACGGAGGTGTTACAAAGTCCACTGAACGTGAGGTCGATGCAATTGCCGCACTTCGACCCATTCAATAACGTGGAAAGCGGACATTTAGGAAATTCCTGACGCCATACCATATGAATATCAAGAGCTCAGATGGAAAACCAGTTCTAAGCAAAGAGGGGAAAGCAGAAAGGTGGAAGGAGTATATAGAGGGTATATACATGGGCAATGTACTTGAGGACAATATTATGGAAATGGAAGAGGATGTAGATGAAGATGAAATACGATACTGCGTGAAGAGTTTGACAGAGCACTGAAAGACCTGAGTCGAAACAAGGCCCCGGGAGTAGACAACATTCCATTAGAACTACTGACGGCCTTGGGAGAGCCAGTCCTGACAAAACTCTACCATCTGGTGAGCAAGATGTACGAGACAGGCAAAAAAAAAAAATGGTTTAATGGCCCTGAGCACTATGGGACTTAACATCTGTGGTCATCAGTCCCCTAGAACTTAGAACTACTTAAACCTAACTAACCTAAGGACATCACACACATCCATGCCCGAGGCAGGATTCGAACCTGCGACCGTAGCAGTCTCGCGGTTCCGGACTGCGCGCCTAAAACCGCTAGACCACCGCGGCCGGCACAGGCAAAATACCCTCAGACTTCAAGAAGAATATAATAATTCCAATCCCAAAGAAAGCAGGCGTTGACAGATGTTAAAATGTGAAAATTACCGAACTATCAATTTAATAAGTCACAGCTGCAAAATACTAACGCGAATTACTTAGAAACGAATGGAAAAACTGGTAGAACCCGACCTCAGGGAAGATCAGTTTGGATTCTGTAGAAATGTTGGAACACGTGAGGCAAAACTGACCCTACGGCTTATCTGAGAAGAAAGATTAAGGAAAGGCAAACCTACGTTTCTAGCATTTGTAGACTTAGAGAAAGCTTTTGACAATGTTGACTGGAATAATCTCTTTCAAACTCTAAAGGTGGCAGGGGTAAAATACAGAGAACGAAAGGCTATTTACAATTTGTACAGAAACCAGATGGCAGTTATAAGAGTCGAGGGGCATGAAAGGGAACCAGTGGTTGGGAAGGGAGTGAGACAGGGTTGTAGCCTCTCCCCGATGTTATTCAATCTGTGTATTGAGCAAGCAGTAAAGGAAACAAAAGAAAAGTTCGGAGTAGGCATTAAAATCCATGGAGAAGAAATAAAAACTTTCAGGTTCGCCGATGACATTGTAATTCTATCAGAGACAGCAAAGGACTTGGAAGAGCAGTTGAACGGAATGGACAGTGTCTTGAAAGGAGGATATAAGATGAACATAAACAAAAGCAAAACGAGGATAATGGAATGCAGTCGAATTAAGTCGGGTGATGCTGAGGGAATTAGATTAGGAAATGAGACACTTGAAGTAGTAAAGGAGTTTTGCTATTTGGGGTGCAAAATAACTGATGATGGTCGAAGTAGAGAGGATATAAAATGTAGACTGGCAATGGCAAGGAAATCGTCTCTGAAGAAGAGAAATTTGTTAACATCGAGTATAGGTTTAACTGTCAGGAAGTCGTTTCTGAAAGTATTTGTATGGAGTGTAGCCATGTATGGATGTGAAACATGGACGATAACCAGTTTGGATAGGAAGAGAATAGAAGCTTTCGAAATATGGTGCTACAGAAGGATGCTGAAGATAAGGTGGGTAGATCACGTAACTAATGAGGAGGTATTGAATAGGATTGGGGAGAAGAGGAGTTTGTGGCACAACTTGACTAGAAGAAGGGATCAGTTGGTATGACATTTTCTAAGACATCAAGAGATCACCAATTTAGCATTGGAGGGCATCGTGGAGGGTAAAAATCTTAGAGGGAGCCCAAGAGATGAATACACTAAGCAGATTCAGAAGGATGTAGGTTGCAGTAGGTACTGGGAGATGAAGGAGCTTGCACAGGTTAGATTAGCATGGAGAGCTGCATCAAACCAGTCTCAGGACTGAAGACCACAACAACAACAACAACATACCAGACAGTCAAAACTTGGTCTATTTTCCCGGAAGATGACACGAGTACTAAGTTTGTAAGACGTATGAATAAATTTGCACGAAGTTTCAATTCTGCATAAAATTCTTTTTGATACATCTACACAATGCCGTATATAACAAGTGAATGGAAATTAGCAAAGTAGAGGAGTCTTAGTATTTGACTGTTACTTATTGCTGTTGCTGTTCTAATGGGAAATATAGCAGAATTTCACGTCCTGAAAATGGGTTTTCCACGACAACTTACCATCTGTCTCAACACATAGGGATTTGGATTGTTCAGGATCACTAATCATATGACCATTTTGTGTAATCAAAATGTTGGTTTTAGACTAATTGCTTGTTAGAAACAGTAAAAAACAAGTCTGACCGTGATTTGATGTCACTTTATATTCTATGGGCCATGAACTTAATTCTCTGACTGCACTATCTGGCACACTGCCTTTACTGCACTCAACGTCCTTCACCGTCGAGCTAGTGTCATCTGCAGACACATATATTTTGGAGTCACCTGTCATGTTAGATACCTTATAACTATATAAGAAATAGCACTTACCTCTGGTGCACCCTCCCCCCCCCCCTCTCCTACTCGATACTTAACCGTGTCCTAGCCAGAAACCACCTCCTAGTTGTTCTCATTATTGTGAAGATTGACGGTTTGCTGTACGTTATTAAAATATGAGAGGAACCAATTGTGAGCTACTTTTCCTACTGTCCTAATTGAGCACTAATATTTTGTCATCAACACAATCAAATGCTGTTACTAAATCAAAGAAGGCGCCTAATGTCCGTAATTTTTCCTTCAATTCATCCAGTGCCTCACAGACAAAAGCAAATATACAATTTTCAGATGTTGAACAACTTCCAAAACCAAACTGTTCTTTCTACAGCAAATTATGAGGACTGAAATAATCATTTACCTTTTTAAATGCAACCTTTAAATAATTTTTGCAAACACTAATGACGTATAAATAGCTGTAAAATGGTATACAGTATTGTTTTTCCTTTCTTTTAAAGCGGTTTCACAGCTGAGTACTTCAATCTTTCAGGAAACTGATAAATCGTAAAGGAAAAGTTACAAACGCGATTAACTACAGCGTCAATGTACGAATCACATGCTTTAGTGTCCTGCTAGATACACAGTTGTATCCATGATCATTTTACGAGAAAGTGTAGTGTAAAGAATACGGAAAGAGGGGATAGCTGTCTGAGCCATCTGTTACAGCATAGAGGAGTGGTTGTCTTTACACCTTGCTCAATACCAGAAGGGAACTATTGCAGGAAAATACATCTACGTCTACATGCACATCTAAATACGTATTGGGAAAACCACGGTAAAGTGTGTGACACGGGGGAGCTAGTGTTTCCTGCTTTTCTGATGACGTCGCAACAATTGATGGAAAAGCTGCGTGTGGGCACGAATCACTCCCGTATTCTAACACCAAGGTATATTAACGATTTATACATAAGAGGAAGCTATATATGTTCTTTAAAGGTACATTCTCTGAATTTTAACATGTGTAGCGCCACACTTGTAGCATCTTCCACTGTGTGAGGATCTGCATGGTGCTTTCACATAATACAAGTTTTGTGTTAGTGTAGCAGGCACTAGCTTCCGAAGACTTCCCGCATATGAAGTCACCCTCTTTCAGTTACCTCCTTATCAAAGAGGGCGGAGGGGCAGACAGAGGTTCAGGGCAACCTCTTGCCCCTGGGTGGGAAACTGCCCCCAAACGGGAGGAATCAGCAATCATCAACGGGAAGAGGATGCAGAATGCAATAAAAACACTGCATTGAAAACGCATGATGTGTATCAATAGGGCATGAGGCCTGTAATTGGAAAACTGTCATGATGATTTAACCTTTGGCGAAAGATTCTGGACTAGTCCCCCATTCGGATTTAGGGAGGACACTACCAAGATGGATCTGATTATGAAAAAAACAATGTATAAGCAACGAAAGTTGATCTTCAACGAGACGGGGCGCGGACTGTCAGAACCTCGAATATGGTAGAGAAGCTAGAAAATCTGAATTGGAGATGCTGAGGCACATTCTAGGTATAGTGATGGTCAGTAAAGTGAACCGGAAAGAAGACAACGATCTCTGGTCAAATGAGTGTGACGTAATATCAACAACAGCGGAAAATGGTATAACGGGGGCAGGATTCGTGTAAATAGGAAGTTAGGACGGAGACTGGAGTCACTCATCAGAGTCAACAGCAAACCAACACCGACAACGCTGCTTCAGATATACATGCCGACGTCACAAGACGAAGATGAAGAGATAGAGGAAGTGTGTGAGGATACTGAATGAATGATTCAGTACGAAAATGGAGATGAAAATCTGATAGTCATGGGGGATTGGAGTGTCTTTTTAGGGGAACTAGTAGAAGGAAGGGATATCGGAGAACGTAGCCTTGGTACTAGGATTGAAAGAAGAGAATGACTAGGTGAGTTCTGCAATAAATTTCAGCTACTAATAGCGAATTCTCTGCTCAAGATTCGGAAGAGGAAGAGGTATACTTGGAAAAGGCCAGGAGGTTCGGGAAGATTTCAGTCAGATTACATCATGATCAGGCAGAGATTTCGAAATCAGATACTAGGTTGCAAGGCCTAACCATGAGCAGATGTAGACAGATTACTAATCAGCGGACAAAGAAGTGGAATACGGAAGCACTAATGAATAAACAGATGCGCTTTAAGTTCTCTAAGACTATAGATACTGTGCTAAGAAATAGATCATTAGGCAGTTGAGTTGAAGAGGAGCGGACTTCTCTGAAAATGGGAATCACAGAAGTTGGAAAGAAAAACATAGATGACAAGAAGGTAATTGAGAAGAAACCATGGGTCAAAGAAGAAATGTTTCAGTTGAACGACGAAAGAAGAGAGTACAAATATGTTGAGGGAAATTGAGGAATACAGAAATACAAACAGAAAAAGCAAGTCGCTTAGGAGTGAAATAAACTGAAACCACAGGGAGGGTAAGGCGAAATGCCTGCACGAAAAATGTGAAGAAATCGAAAAATAAATGATTGTTGCAAGGTCTGACTGAGCATACAGAAAAGTCAGAACAATAGACGGTGAAATTAAAAGTAAGGGTGTTAGATCAAGTGTGGAGTGTGAATTTCACTGATAAAATGCAGAGGAGGTAGCGTGGAGGTGGAAAGAGGCCTCTATGACGTGGAAGACTTGTGTGATGACGTATAGAAAAATAAATAGAAGTCAATATAGAGGAGGTTGGGTAGACTTAAGATCAAATAAGGCTGAGGTGACAGCATTACATCAGAATTTTCAAAATGATAGCTGGAGGTGGCGAGAAAACGACTGTTTACCTTGGAGTGTAGAATGTACGAGTTTGGTGATCTACCATCTGACTTTCGGACAAACATCATCCACACAATTCCGATAATTGCAAGAGCTGAAAAGCGCGAGAGCTGTCGTACAATCAGGTTAACAGCTCATGAGTCCAAACTGCTGACTAGAATGATACATAGAAGAATGGAAAATAAAACTTATGTGTCAGATGACGATCAGTTTGGCCTTAGGTGCAGACACCAGAGAGGCAGTTCTGACTTTACGGCTGATAACGGAAGCAAAAGCAAAGAAAAATCAAGAAATGTTCGCGGAATCTGTCAACCTGAAAAAAGTTAAATGGCGCAAAATGTTTGACATACTTATAAAAATAGGGGTAAGCTATAGGGAAAGACGGGTAATATGTACAGAAGCCAAGAGGGAAAAATAAGCGTGGACCACCAGAAAATAATTGCTGCAATTTAAAAGGGTGAAAGACAATGATATATTCTTTCACTCCTACTGTTAAATCTGTACATCGAAGAATCAGTGACGAAATAAAATAAAGGTTGAAGAGTGGAATCAAATTTCAAGGTGGAAGGATATGAATGATAAGATTAGGTGTTGATATTGGTATCCGCAGTAAGAGTGAAGAACAATTACAGGATCTGCTGTTTGGGACGAACAGTCTAATGAGTACAGAATGTGGATTGAGGAAAAATCGAAAAGACGAATGTAATGAGAAGCAGCGGAGATGAGAACGGCGAGAAACTTAACAGCAGGATTCATGATCACGAAATAGATAAAGTTAAGGAATTCTGCTACCTAGGCAGCAGAAAAACCTAAGACAGGCAAAGCAAGGAAGACATAAAAAGCAGAGTAGCGCTGGAAAAAAGAGCTTTTCTGGCCAAGAGAAGGCGTTAATTTGAGGAAGAAATCGGCGAGGAAAGAAATATATGCAAAACATTTACAAGAAGAAGGGACAGAATGATAGGACGTCGTCAACACATAGCGGAATAACTTCCATGGTACTAGAGGGAGTTGTAGAGGGTGAAAAGTGTTGTGACTTAGCAAGACAGCCAAGCCACTAGGAGATTGGTAGCCGAAAGGCACGCGTTAAGCTCACGCAGGCTGGCGTGAGGTCTGGAACATTTAAGGAAGTTAGACTTTAGCAAAAAAGGTCGTAGCTGTTGGAATACATAAATTTAATCCATAATTGGTGAACATCAGTCTGACGGTACATGCATCACAAGATAAACAGCAAATGATAATGGCGCCTTGCTAGGTCGTAGCAAATGATGTAGCTGAAGGCTATGCTAACTATCGTCTCGGCAAATGAGAACGTAATTTGTCAGTGAACCATCGCTAGCAAAGTCGGCTGTACAACTGGGGTGAGTGCTAGGAAGTCTCTCTAGACCTGCCGTGTGGCGGCGCTCGGTCTGCAATCACTGACAGTGGCGACACGCGGGTCCGACGTATACTAGCGGACCGCGGCCGAATTTAAAGGCTACTACCTAGCAAGTGTGGTGTCTGGCGGTGACACCACATTCCTCCCCCGCAAATCGGCGGACGGTGGTGGCATAAAGCTTCCGCCCGCCGTGGGGAGGACCCCATGTTGACGTATGCGACGAGGTGGGGAGCGTAACAACAGGCGAGGCTGTGCCACCCGCACCCTGCCATTCGGTCCGAAGGGAGCTAGGAAACGCCTGAAAACCTAGTCCAGGGTGCACGCCAACATGCGGTGTATGCGCCCGCTGAGGGACAGGAGGGGCCGAAGGGTCGACCTCCATCGAGTCGGTGCACCCGACGGGCGAAGACGACATATGGTCCGGAGCGGGCAAGAGTTCCATGACGGAGGACAACTGGTCACGGGAAGCGATCGGCGGCGCGTGACCCAGGGAGGCGCCCGGCGGTTGCAGCGACGCATCCACTGCGGGCGTCGCCGGCGGGAGAACAGGCAGCGGCGGCGGCGACGGCGGTGGCGGCAGCGGCGCGTCGCCATGGAGCAAAATCGAAGGCAGCGTCGGTAACACCTGGGGCTGAGGCGAGCCAGTAGATGGGTCCCCAGGGCGCTGACCGGACGGCACCGTCGCTGAAAGCAGGCGGGGAGCGGCAGATCCCGTGCGACGACCGAGGCGCAGCTGATTGAGATGCCGACGCACCTCATCAGAGGCCCCCAAAACCAGATACATAGCGCGGCCGAGGCAGCGAAGAATCCGCCCTGCGAGCCAACGCGGTGAACCTCGAAAGTTGCGATAGTATACAACGTCGCCTGGGGCAAAAGCAGGTGTCTGCCGC
The DNA here is from genome assembly GCF_023898315.1 of Schistocerca nitens. Lineage (NCBI taxonomy): Eukaryota > Metazoa > Arthropoda > Insecta > Orthoptera > Acrididae > Schistocerca > Schistocerca nitens. Next base: position 289,772,870 of record NC_064614.1, on the reverse strand, counting down.
TGCACAGAAACCTGATGCGGTGGATGTAGCAAAGACATCAAGGTTCGATGAGGACGACCGTGAAGCAACTCAGCCGGCGAGCGACCATCGCGAGGCCGAGAGCGATACGAGGACGAAAAGAGCAATAACACGTCCTCCCGAGAATGCGAATGTTTCAACTTCAACATCTGTGATTTGAAAGTCCTGACCAATCGTTCCGCGGCACCGTTTGACTGTGGCGAAAACGGCGCGGACGTCAGATGTTGAGTACCATCGGCCTTGCAGAATGACTGAAATTCTGCGGACATGAATTGCGGGCCATTGTCGGAAACAATAGTCTGTGGAAGACCTTCAATGCAATAGATAGCAGATAACGCTTGGATGGTGGCAGATGACGTCATGGAAGACATCCGGACAACAAAAAGAAAATTACTGAAGGAATCGACAACAACCAACCATCGAGCATTCCAGAATGGACCAGCAAAATCGATGTGTAAGCGTTGCCAAGGGGAAGCGGCTTTTGGCCATGCAAAGAATTTCCGCGGTGGTGCGGATTGTTGTTCGGCACACGCCATGCAAGAAGAGCACATATGCGTAATCGCAGCATCGATTCCGAACCAAGTACAGTGCTGACGGCAAGTTGTTTCGTTCGCACTATACCCCAATGTCCTTGTTGGAGAAGCCGTAAGACAGAGGACTGTAACGAACGTGGGACCACGACCCTGGACTGATCATTATCAGAACGCAACAGAAAAACACCACGTCGTACAAAAAGTCTCTCCTTTTGAGCACAAAATCGGCGAACCAGCGGATCCTCGATCCGTGACTTTGACAAGGGCCACTGCGTAGCAACAAAACGCAGAACGGTAGCAAGGACAGGGTCGGCAGCTGTGGCCGTAGCTACACGACGAAAACCAATCGGAAACGATTCGATCACGTCATCGGTTTCCGAATCAATGAACATGCAAGGAAGTTCGGAGGAATCGAATGCTGTATCCTCAGCAACAGGCAAACGGGACAACGCATCGGTGTTTCCGTGCTTAGCAGTGGACCGATACAAGATATCGTAGCGGTACTGCGAGAGGAAAATAGAGCAGCGAATGAATTTCTGCGCTGTACGTGGAGGTACAGGCTTGGTCGGATGAAAAAGCGATGTCAAAGGTTTGTGGTCTGTGATGATGGTAAAGTGACGACCATACACGAAATCATGAAACTTTGTAACACCAAATACGAGAGCAAAAGCTTCTTTCTCGATCTGTGAATAATTTCTTTGCGCAGACGAGAGCAATTTGGACGCAAAGGCAATAGGGCGATCATGCGAACCATGTTTGTGCGCAAGCACAGCACCGATCCCGAAATCCGATGCATCCACCAACAACAAAAGGGGCTTCCGGGGATCGAATGGAGTAAGGCAAGTATTGGAAAGCAACGCCGACTTCAACTGGCGAAAGGCGCGTTCGCATTCCGTCGTCCAAACGAACGGAACACCTTTGCGGCGTAAGCGATGAAGCGGAGCTGAAATGGAAGAGGCGTGGCGCACATATTTGTTATAGTAATTGATTTTTCCCAGCACACTCTGTAGCTGCTTCAAATTCTGCGGCGAAGGCAAGTCTTGTATGTCACGGAGGTGCTCTGGACTGGGATGGATGCCTTGGGCATTGAGTACATGTCCCAGATAAGGTAAGTCCCGAGCAAAAAACACACATTTGTCCTTCCGCAAGCGAAGACCATTTTGTCGCAAGACCTGAAATAATGTTCTGAGATTGGCTAAATGTTCTTCTTCCGTCCGTCTGGAGATCACAATATCGTCCAGATAGTTTGCTGCAGTAGGGACCGACGCACAAACAGTTTGTAGATATTGCTGAAACAATGCAGGGGCGGATGCACACCCGAATGGCAGTCGTTTGAATCGGTACAAACCAAGATGCGTGTTAACCACTAAAACGCGCTGGGATTCTTCGTCCACCGGTATTTGCAAGTACGGATCTGCTAGGTCCAACTTCGAAAAATATTTACCCGGGCACAGTTTGTCAAAAAGATCTTCTGGGCGGGGTAAAGGAAAAGTTGCAATCACGAGTTGGGGATTCACTGTTGCCTTGAAGTCCACACAAAGTCTCAATTTTCCGGAAGGTTTTGGCAAAATTACTAAGGGTGATGCCCAGAGAGAAGCCTGCACACGTTCAATCACACCTTGTGATTCCAAATCGTGTAATATTTTTGCTACCTCATCACGCAATGCGTGGGGAACATTGAGCGCTCTGAAAAATTTCGGTTGCGCGTTTACTTTCAGTTCCAAATGTGCTTTATAGTTCTTAGCGCAACCAAGGCCCGGTGCAAAAATGTCTGCAAATTCTTCACATAGACGAGAAACACTGGCTGAAGGCACAGTCTGGTTCACTGAGAGGACCTGATTTACTATAGACAAGTTAAACAACTGAAACAAATCGAAACCAAACAAGTTCACTGCAGAAGAAGAACAAAGGACGTACAATGACACAAGTTTTGATTGTCCCTTGTATGATGTAAGAAGGCTGCACTGTCCTAACACAGGGAGCCCGTGACCCGAATATGTAGTTAGCTTAACATTTGCTGCACGCAGCGGAGGTGTGCCCAGCTGTATGTACGTGTTGTGATTGATCAGTGAAACTGCAGCTCCGGTATCGAGCTGGAATGGGATCACTTTGCCGGTAATGTCCAAATCTACAAAAAGTTTATTGTCCTGCTGACGACAAGAGCGACTGTCTCGTGCTACGTGAACTGACACTGGTACAGAATCACTTGCGACTTGACGCGATTTCCGTCGATGTCGACGCACACTATTTGTGGGACGAACACAGTCACTGTTAGAGAGTGGCACTGGGCGGAGTGGAATGAACTACATGAATTTCCATGGGCGAAGGTTCACGAGCCTGAGTATTCTTGGTGCGATTCCGATTCCGGCGCGAAGCAAAGGGCCTGGAATGGTTGTGAGTGTCCGTTCTGAGCTTTCTCTGGCAAACACTTTGAACATGTCCTTTTTTATGGCGTGACGGGCAAGTCTCACGCGAATGTCTAGTAGCACACCGCGGGCATGATTTTAGCACTGCATTTGCTTGCTTGCGCGGCACACGTGGCGGAGAGTCTGGTGGCAGCTGTGCGGACGGGAGCGAGGGCTGTTGAGGGCTGCCGGCAGCGGTGGCCGTGCGGTTCTAGCCGCTCCAGTCCGGAACCGCGCTGCTGCTACGGTCGCAGGTTCGAATCCTGCCTCGGGCATGGGTGTGTGTGATGTCCTTAGGTTAGTTAGGTTTAAATAGTTCTAAGTTCTAGGGGACTGATGACCACAGCAGTTGAGTCCCATTGTGCTCAGAGCCATTTGAACCATTTTTTTTTGTTGAGGGCTGTTTACCGTTCCGTGCAGCTCGCCCGGCGGGCCGGTAAATGTGACACACGGCTGGTGAAGTTTCAAATGATTCCTGAGCAAAGTCAAGTATGTCCTGCCGATCCAATATGTCTATCACTTGTTGAAGGGAGGGATTGACTAGTTTCAAAATCTGTTCCCGTATACGAACATCAGAAACGTTCTGTGCAATTGCATCACGTACCACAGTATCTGAATAAGGGAGTCCACATTCACACTCAAAAGCACAATCCCTAGTAAGGCCTTGCAAGGTTGCAACCCACTCTCTATTAGTCTGTCCTGCCGTACGTTTTGTACGGAAGAAGGTATACCTTTTTGCAAGTACATTGACTGATTCTCTGAAATATGCATCCAATGCAGACAAAAGTTCGTCGTAGGACAGAGTTGCTACGTCGCGTCGGGGAAATAATTTCACCATCACACAGTACGTCTGGACGCCGACGGATGCTAACAAAAAAGGCTGTTGCTCGTTACCTTGAATTCTGTAGGCGGCGAAATGGAATCCAAATTGGCGTGACCACTCCGTCCAACTTTCCAGTGCAGCATCAAAAGGACGAAAAGGTGGTGCAACAGCGTGTTGTGGCTGCGGTAGCGGTGGAGCGGCGGCTGCCGCATCGTTTTGCATTGCACGTTGACCCTGGACAAGCTGTCCAAGGGCATCCAGTAAGGCCTGCGTCTGCTGATTCTGTAAGCGATAAAATTCGGACAGTACATCTGGAGATTGTGGCGAAGCCATGACACAAGTAATTTAGGAAAGATCAATGCGAACGCAAAATCCTCGTCGTCCAAACTATTGTGACTTGGCAAGACAGCCAAGCCACTAGGAGATTGGTAGCCGAAAGGCACGCGTTAAGCTCACGCAGGCTGGCGTGAGGTCTGGAACATTTAAGGAAGTTAGACTTTAGCAAAAAAGGTCGTAGCTGTTGGAATACTTAACTTTAATCCATAATTGGTGAACATCGGTCTGACGGTACATGCATCACAAGATAAACAGCAAATGATAATGGCGCCTTGCTAGGTCGTAGCAAATGATGTAGCTGAAGGCTATGCTAACTATCGTCTCGGCAAATGAGAACGTAATTTGTCAGTGAACCATCGCTAGCAAAGTCGGCTGTACAACTGGGGTGAGTGCTAGGAAGTCTCTCTAGACCTGCCGTGTGGCAGCGCTCGGTCTGCAATCACTGACAGTGGCGACACGCGGGTCCGACGTATACTAATGGACCGCAGCCGATTTAAAGGCTACCACCTAGCAAGTGTGGTGTCTGGCGGTGACACCACAAAAAGCTATAGAAGAAAGTAGAGATTGGAAGGCATCTACATACAGTTAGAAGAGTAAAAGGAATGGACTGGAATAAGACTGGAAATCACTCCACAGGAAACGAAGACAGGGGAGATCATATTATGATGTCCCACTGACGAAGACAAAGTCGTCGCGCCATTTAACATAAAGCTAAGGCTCAGATGGGGCAATACTATCAACATGATGACTTTTTTGATCATCTCAGTGTTTTATTGGTTATGGTCTTATTGGAGATGTCATTTCTTTGTCTTCCACCGACCTATGAACCCATAGTGTTATAGTAGTCCCTTAACGAAGGTGCGACTTCTGTTTTTTAGCATCTCTATAGTCTAATAATGTGGGGCAGGCAATCGACCGCGCTTTCTGTATAGCAACCATACCAACTTCATCTTCATCAAGTTAAGGAGCACGGAATACGTTGAAATGTCCGGAGGAGGATTTGATTGCAACTGCTGCTTAATTGCTGCTACCTTATCATGTATGAACGCCGGCCTTTGTTCGTTGTTACGATGAGCGCAAAATTATACCCTAACAAATTACAGGTCGTCCATAATCGCATCGAAAGTTGGTGAGGGGAGAATTTCGTGGAACAGTTCATCCAGTACTTCTTAATGGTATGTCTCTATGTTGTAGAATAGTTAAAACCTAATTTCCTTTCCTTCATTTTTAATAGTATCCAGTTACTCTAGAAAAACGGTAGCGGATCTCGGCATAATCTTGGATGAGCACCTAGAGTTGGAAGGACAGACTTTTGTCGCATCCAGGTCTTGCCTGCACTCAATCCGTAGAGTTTGAAAAATATTTCCACCTCAAATTACACAAAAATGAATATACCACCTCAAATTACACAAAAATGAATACATTATTTACTCATGGCATATCTTCGCTATTGTGGAGTTGTTCAGCATGGCACAAATAGGAAAACTCTCTGAGGCTACTAATGTTTGCAAAATATATGTGCGTAATATTCGGTTGTTTGATCACGTCAGTTCTCCCTTTTACGCCAGCAGAAAGGCGAAGTGATTTTCACACGCTGTATATTTCCTCAGTTTCTAAATCACTAGTACCTCAATATCTCCCTTCGCGTATCAAACTGCTGTCATCAGTCCATAACAGAGTCTGCCTCCGTAGCTAAGTGCGGAGGACCCAGACTCGATTCTTGGTACTGTCAGCAATTTTTCCGTGGTGGGAGGAGTGAAGTGGAGTGGAGTCAGCATCGTGATGGCAGTGTGGAGCTACTCGACCAAGAAGTAGCGGCTCTAGGTAACGAAAAATGACAACTGGCGGGAGAGCGTTGTGCTGATCACATGTCCCTCCAATTACACCATTAGCAGAGGATAAAACGGTCATTATTCGGTACCAATAAGCCAATCAGGACCTGCAGACGTAGTTTATGATTATATTATATAACTGCAGTACCTGATCGGATGCGTCAACCATCTTGGCTGTATGTTTGCATCATACTGTATCACTTCATCTCGTCGTCCACTCCAGCCGTGTCTAAAACCACCCTGTGTTTAAGACAAGATCAAAGCTTTGCCTGTTGTCAGTGTGTCAGTGACGTCTTCTGACGAAATGGAAACCAGTATCTCTGCCACATTTTACAGTATCCATGCTTTTCTCATCCCTACCTGTTTCTGTTTCGTTATGTCCATCTCTTTTGCTAATCTTAATCTGCTATTTCTCGCTCTTTCTCAGATCAGACGATTTCTTCTCTAGATGGGTTCCATCAGTGCTGCTGTCACGTATTTCTATTGGATGTATTAACACGCATTTGACACGTCCCAATAAGGAAACTGCTTAACACAGTGCTAATAAGACTGACACTTCTTGCATATTTTCATTACTATATGTTAAGATTTTATTATTATTATCTTCTGTTATTCATAGACTATACAAATAGTATTGTTAACTTACTAAGTGTATGTGAATATACGCAACTGACAGCCTGAGTGTTCTAAACTCGCCAGGGGAAATAATTTCACAGATAAATAAAAAGAATGCGACTCTTGGATGCTAATCAGTGCACCGCTTCTCTCTGACAGATGTCATAATACTGGCCTATAACATCCCCATACGTGTCTATGAGAATGAAATAACTATAATGATTATTTCGTGACTCTGCTCACGTCACCATCATATATTGGGCTTATTATGAAGGCATAAAACGGTCTCGTTAGGCGAAAATAGTAGTGATTTATTCCCGAAGACTAACACGAGATGACATACATGAGGAAGCGTATGGTATAGTGAACATTTGTGGCGAGTTATAACGGACAATAAAGAGAAAACAAGACAGACGGAAGAAAGTAAGTAAACGGTTCATTATTTCAAAAGTAATCGCCATGAATGTTAATATACTCATCCCATTGTGAAACAAGACGGCCAGTGCCATCATGTAAAAATGTTTCCGTTTGCTTACGGAACTGTTATTGTACCCAGGTGTGCACCTATTCGTCCAAAGCAAATCGGCGGCCACGAATGTCTTTCTCTACCACTTCAAAAATTTGGGTACCGCATGGGGAGAGATACGTACCATTTGTAAGCGCTTCCCAGCGAAGCTTCTGCAACGTAGTCGAAACAACAGGAACACCAGCTCCTGAAAAATCATGATGACCTTTTCCTTTGACTGAAGGTACGCGCTACTGGTTCACTTTGTGGACACGGTGCCACAACTAACGCACAGCGGTACGTGGACACACTACAAAATTTGAAGCGCGCCCGTAAATTTTGACGGTCGGCATCATTCTGTTGTATTGTAATGCCCACGCACATGTTGCCAAGATTGTTTCGATTACACTACGGAAATCACGCTTTAAAGCCGATAAACATCCTCCGCACAATCACAGCGTCTCCTCACGCAATGGAGGCTTGAAGGAAGACATTTATAGCATATTGGCGCATTCAGACTATATATTTCTCGAGTGGCTCCCTACTAGCATCAGGTGAAGGACGTACTGGTAAACAAAATAAAAGAACTAAAATGCTGGCGAAGATGGATAGTTTCACCCCACTTCTTGACGTCTGTCTTGGAATGGTACAGACTGCCGTACAAAAAAATTCAACTTCTTCATATTTTTGTCTGCGACATTTTATTGAGACATACAAACGAAAACAGTTTCAAACCACCGCTTACGGTCGACCTTTCTTTTCTATTTTTTTAATATCCTTCTAATGCTCTCCAAAATATTCCCCATTGATAATCCAGTTGTCGCATTCCCAACTAATTAACCATCTGTCAGTTTCATCACAATACCTATCAAAAGAAAGGTAAAATAGATCACTCACGTACACGCACTGGCTGTGGAACACTATAACAAATTCAATCCCTGACCCCACTTCACTTTTCTGGGACATTCCACAGTTACTGAAACTGCTACTTCTCTCGCATCTATCTTCAGATGCAATACATTTACATGAGTAACAGCTATCTAAGGTGTAGATGAACCAGATGAAAAAAACCTCGCAAAAATATGATTTACTGTCCTGGTACGCCACTAAACTAGGAATTCTTGATGTTCAAGAAAATCAGGATATTAAATTTATAACACTAGCCTACAATACTACGAAAGAAAAGTGACTGACAGAAAGCCACAAGTATTATTCTATGGTCCATCTGTCAGTTTGACATGTTGTCTGTCATGCAGCCACCAGTTGGCCAGACATTGCTGGCGATCGCTGGGGGAAGCGTAATACATTCACAAAGAAAAAACCTTCAATGAACACAGTTTTGAAAACGAAATGAAATTCGCGAAAGGTCATAAAACCAGGAATATAAATCGAGAATTTATTGGAAATGGTGGGTGAAATGAGTGAAATCGTGTATGAACATAAGAAATTCACCTTTCCCTTTCTTACTGTTCCTTGAAAGAGAAGAGGCAACAGATATTACTGAGATCATTTCACACTATTAGCTACAGATTTCTCTTTTACTTTTCAGGATAATAACAGTAACTAATGTCATCATTATAGCCGGCCGCGGTGGTCTAGCGGTTCTAGGCGCTCAGTCCGGAGCCGCGCGACTGCTACGGTCGCAGGTTCGAATCCTGCCTCGGGCATGGATGTGTGTGATGTCCTTACGTTAGTTAGGTTTAAGTAGTTCTAAGTTCTAGGGGACTGATGACCATAGATGTTAAGTCCCATAGTGCTCAGAGCCATTTGAACCATTTTTTTGTCATCATTATAAATAGCAGATTACACCATTTCAACCATTGACTACACACACCACTGATAATATCTCTCTTCGTGTGAACTCCATAGCTTGTTCTTTAATACGTGAATGAGATTATCTTGTTAGGATACCAATAACTGACGTCGTATAAGATAGCTGCTGGCTTATGTAGAATGTACACTAATCAGGCCCCTTCAATACAAAGGCGTTAGTGCTAAAAATGGGGGTTTGCTAACGACAGAGTCACTTGCTGCTCTTGAGGAGATCACTTCACACGTTCTCTTCTATATCACCATGCGCCTCCAAAACTAACCTTACCCTTAAGTCATGGAATGACACAGGATTTTATAAGTGTAAGGTATTGCTTCCCCGAACACCTCAAGTACTATACTACGTATTGCTGTGTTACTGAGGACAAGAGATAGTGGTCCACATTACTAATGAAGACATTTGTATCACACACAGGCCGGCCGCTGGTGGCCGAGCGGTTCTAGGCGCTTCAGTCTGAAACCGCGCGACCGCTACGGTCGCAGGTTCGAATCCTGCCTCGGGCATGGATATGTGTGATGTCCTTAGGTTAGTTAGGTTTAAGTAGTTCTACGTTCTAGAGGACTGATGACCTCAGATGTTAAGTCCCATAGTGCTCAGAGCCATTTGAACCATTTGGAATCACACACGGAATAAGCACCACTTCGTTTCCAATGTGGGCTTCACCCAGTGTCCAGTGAAACGATAGGAAGACTGAATCTCGTACAGTTCCGAGCTCTATACAGAACAATGCATGCTAGATTATATTTGTTAATTCCATTTAATATAGAGAAATTTACCTCATGCATGCAACACGAAACAGCTCCATGACTAACTACCAGAATTATGTGGTCACCTTCATTTTTATCCCACGGTTTGCCTACAGTACGTCAAAAAGAGAAGTTCTTTGCAGGTAATTAGAAACTCGTATATTTGTTGAAACTACCAGAATTATGTGGTCACCTTCATTTTTATCCCACGGTTTGCCTACAGTACGTCAAAAAGAGAAGTTCTTTGCAGGTAATTAGAAACTCGTATATTTGTTGAAAGGACAGGTTGGAGAACTGATGTTATTACAATGGAGAACATGCACATTAATACTATTGCCGTGACTGGACTTCATCTTTGTAGAGGAAAATCAAGAAACGAAACAAAAACCAGACAAATAAATTCTACATCACTAAAATAGTCCTCAGCAGAAGTAGAAAAGTTTCAAACCCCTAAATCTTGGAAAAAGGAAGATGAAATGTGTCTTTACAAAATGTATTGGAACCATCTTCGTTTCGATGATGACTTTTTACCGGTTGCCTTTAGCGGAGATGACCTCGAAAATAATTCGGAAGGACAAAATGCAGAAAATATCACAAAATGGCTCTGAGCACTATGGGACTCAACTGCTGAGGTCATTGGTCCCCTAGAACTTAGAACTAGTTAAACCTAACTAACCTAAGGACATCACAAACATCCATGCCCGAGGCAGGATTCGAACCTGCGACCGTAGCGGTCTTGCGGTTCCCGACTGCAGCGCCTTTAACCGCACGGCCACTTCGGCCGGCAGAAAATATCACAGTGGGGGTGAAATTTAATTATAATTAATATGTTGTATATTCAACAGGTTAGCAAAAATAGTTAAAGCTACTAGTCATGTCGTGGAATCATTTGACGAATTTCTGTTCTTACTATAGCTGACGACATAAATATAAGTTATTGGGAGAGCAAAACTGGTTTGAAGTTCTTTGAGTAAAAGGAATACGTTTTTCAAAACTAGGATTCCAGTTTGTCTAATACAGAATATTTGCAACCAGTTAGGAATTACCACATTGCACCATTGCCTTTTAATGTGAAAACTGCTAAAAGGCTAAAGGTTGTTCAAAGCGAAATGGAAAGACGTCTGGTGGAAATTACTAGGAGAGGCAGGAAAATAAAACAAATGGAATGACATGGAGCTATGTGCATCATGTCGGCAACCGAATTATTTGTTTATGTAACGGGGTAGTCTTTCACTAGATTCCCCAAAACAAAAAAGATCAGAGGACACGAACTAACGGAAAGGGCATACATTACGGTAGACTGTAAACAGGAGTAGCACACATGCACAGAGTTCGTACTGCGTGGAGAAGTCTAGAGAACATTTCTACTTATCAGTGGACGTAAAATGGTTGATAATATTGATGTTCGTGTACTTTCGTTTCGTATACAATGCGCATAGTAGAGTCGTGGAAGCATCTTTGACAAGTAATCAAAATATTTCGAGTAAATATCATCAGCAATGGCGGCCGGAGAGACAAAAATAGTCACCCTCTTTCTGCCAACGGCATTGTCAAAGATAGCGGAAGAGTGGACGGAGCTTCAAGTCAATATCTTGCCCGTGGTGTGGGAAACTGCCCCTAAAAGACGAAAGAATCAGCAGTGGTAAACGGCATAAGGCAGAAGGTAATGGAAACCAATGCGAAAGAAGACGCACAATGTGCATGCATAGGATATGCGGCCTTTAATTGGAAAAAAATGTGACGATGATCTATCTATTGGCAAAAGACTCTAGATTAGTTCACGTTTTGGAACCTGGAATCCCAGAAGTTTGAACGTGGTAGGGCGGTTCGAGCATCTGAAAAGGGAAATGCAAAGGGCTAGTCTGGATATTCTGGGGTCAGTAAATTACAATGAAAAGATCATGTTTTGCGGTCAGAAGAATATAGAGCGATATAAACAGTATCAAACTGGGGTATAGCGGGAGTAGTATTCGTTATGAACAGAAAAGTAGAGCAGGGAGTGAGTTACTGCGAACAGTCCAGCGATCGATACTAAACAAACTGAAGAAGAGTTGGAGTAAGTATGTGAGGGTAGCGAAGGGACACATCAATATCTGAAAGGAGATGATAATCTGATAATCATGGAGAATTCGAAAGCGGTTGTGAAGGCGAGAACGGAAAAAAGAATTACTGGAGTATATGGGCTTGGTAGTCCACATAGTCCCAAACTGGTATTGGCTATACACAGGGAATTGGAAAGAAAAAGAGCGATGGGTTTGATAGTAAGAAATGAGAGAGGTGAAAGACTAATTCAGTTCTTAAACAAATTTCAGGAGGTAATAGCAAACAACTGTTTATAAATCATAAGAGGAGGACATATATACATGCAAAAGGTCTGGAGATACAGGAAGATTCCATCCACATTGTGGTCAGAAAGATGCTACAAACACAGATGCTGGATTGTAAGGCGTACTCAGGAGCAGATACAGACTCCGATTATAATTAAGTGATTACGAGGAGTAGGTTCAAGTATAGGAGACATTGTCCAGAAGAAGAAATGTACTGAAAAGTTGGACATTGAAGTACTGAGCCATGCTGACATGTGTTTGAAATTATCTCAGGCTATAGATACTGTGATAGTGAATATCAAAATAGGTAGTTCAGTTGAAGAAGAATGGATATCTCTGGAAAGGACAATCACAAAACTTGGAAAATTAAACATAGGTATATGGAAAGTAAATGCGAAGAAACCTTGGGTAACGATAGAAATACGTCAACTGATTGACAAAAGAAGGAAGTACTAAAATATTTAGACCAAATCAGGAACACAGCAATGTACGTGATATACACTCCTGGAAATGGAAAAAAGAACACATTGACACCGGTGTGTCAGACCCACCATACTTGCTCCGGACACTGCGAGAGGGCTGTACAAGCAATGATCACACGCACGGCACAGCGGACACACCAGGAACCGCGGTGTTGGCCGTCGAATGGCGCTAGCTGCGCAGCATTTGTGCACCGCCGCCGTCAGTGTCAGCCAGTTTGCCGTGGCATACGGAGCTCCATCGCAGTCTTTAACACTGGTAGCATGCCGCGACAGCGTGGACGTGAACCGTATGTGCAGTTGACGGACTTTGAGCGAGGGCGTATAGTGGGCATGCGGGAGGCCGGGTGGACGTACCGCCGAATTGCTCAACACGTGGGGCGTGAGGTCTCCACAGTACATCGATGTTGTCGCCAGTGGTCGGCGGAAGGTGCACGTGCCCGTCGACCTGGGACCGGACCGCAGCGACGCACAGATGCACGCCAAGACCGTAGGATCCTACGCAGTGCCGTAGGGGACCGCACCGCCACTTCCCAGCAAATTAGGGACACTGTTGCTCCTGGGGTATCGGCGAGGACCATTCGCAACCGTCTCCATGAAGCTGGGCTACGGTCCCGCACACCGTTAGGCCGTCTTCCGCTCACGCCCCAACATCGTGCAGCCCGCCTCCAGTGGTGTCGCGACAGGCGTGAATGGAGGGACGAATGGAGACGTGTCGTCTTCAGCGATGAGAGTCGCTTCTGCCTTGGTGCCAATGATGGTCGTATGCGTGTTTTGCGCCGTGCAGGTGAGCGCCACAATCAGGACTGCATACGACCGAGGCACACAGGGCCAACACCCGGCATCATGGTGTGGGGAGCGATCTCCTACACTGGCCGTACACCACTGGTGATCGTCGAGGGGACACTGAATAGTGCACGGTACATCCAAACCGTCATCGAACCCGTCGTTATACCATTCCTAGACCGGCAAGGGAACTTGCTGTTCCAACAGGACAATGCACGTCCGCATGTATCCCGTGCCACCCAACGTGCTCTAGAAGGTGTAAGTCAACTACCCTGGCCAGCAAGATCTCCGGATCTGTCCCCCATTGAGCATGTTTGGGACTGGATGAAGCGTCGTCTCACGCGGTCTGCACGTCCAGCACGAACGCTGGTCCAACTGAGGCGCCAGGTGGAAATGGCATGGCAAGCCGTTCCACAGGACTACATCCAGCATCTCTACGATCGTCTCCAAGGGAGAGTAGCAGCCTGCATTGCTACGAAAGGTGGATATACACTGTACTAGTGCCGACATTGTGCATGCTCTGTTGCCTGTGTCTATGTGCCTGTGGTTCTGTCAGTGTGATCATGTGATGTATCTGACCCCAGGAATGTGTCAATAAAGTTTCCCCTTCCTGGGACAATGAATTCACGGTGTTCTTATTTCAATTTCCAGGAGTGTAGAATGAAATAGAATGAATTAGACAGAAAGTGCATGCAAGCAAACCAGAAATGTCAGTAGGAAATCTAAAAACAAATGGTTGTCGGCAGGACTGATTCAGCAAACAGAAAAGTCAAAACGACCTTCGGTGAATTTAAAACTAGGAAAGCCAACATTAAGAATCCATTGGGAGCTACACTGTTAAACAGAGAGGAGAGGAAGAGATCAAGAAAAGCCTATAAGAGGGGAGGAGTTGTTTGAGGAAGAAATGGGAAACGATACAGAAGACATAGTTGATCCAGTATTAAAGTCAAAGTCCAACGGAATTTTGAAGACTTGTGATCAAACAAGGGACAAGAGAAAGATTAATTTCCTTTAGGATCTTTAAAATCATTAGTAAAATGGCAAGTAAGAGACTATTCAAGTTAGTGTGTAGAATCTATGAGTCTTGAGACGTACCATTATACCTTTAGAAAAATATCATCGATTGCAGACTCCTTATTCCACAGTCCTGTTGCTGCCGAGTTCCGAGACGCTGGTAGGGTTTTCTCCGTCATACAAGAGGATTTGTGCCGTTACCTCACTAGCAAATATGACCAAATGTGATTTGTAAACGAGAATGCCGGTGCATAATCTTTTATAATATGCAAGATGTAAATAGCGCTATTTTGAGCTGAACTGCTAATTATTTTCATTTCTAAGCGCTTGGTGCACTTCATACCGATGTGACATTTTGTGCATTATGTGACCATATGTCGAAGTTTTCACGGGCTGCGGTGAAAATGATGTGAGTAGTGTGTAATTATACAGGTGTGTACACTTAACGACATGAGACGACGGTTGATGCGCTAACACAACAGCCCAGTAATGAGTGGGTCGGTGCAATAACAATAGCTGTCCCTTAGTAGGTTTTAAAAAATTCAGAAGATTGTGTGCGCTGCAAGTCTAATCTGTAGTACAGACTAAGTCTACATTACACTTGTCCGTCCTCTGCTGGAATATTTCTGCGCGGTATGGGATCCTCAGGAGGTAGGATTGATGGAGGACATCGAAAATGTGCCAAGAAGGGCAGCTCGTTTCGTGTTATCGTGTAATAGGGGTGAGAGTGTCACTGATATGATGCACGAGCTGGGGTGGCAGTCACTAAACAAAGACGGTTTTCTTTGCGGCGAGATCTACTTACGAAATTTCAGTCACCAACTTTCTCTTCCGAATGCGAAAATATTTTGTTGACACCCACCTACGTAGGGAGAAATGATCATCATAATAAAATAAGAGAAAGCAGAGCTCGAACGGAAAGATTTAGGAGATCCTTTTTCCCACACGCCATTCGAGAGTGGCAAGGTAGAGAAGTAGTATGAAAATGTTTCGATGAACCCTCTGCCAGGCACTTAAGTGTGAACTGAATAGTAACCATGTACATGTAGATGCAGATGTAGATAACACATAGCTCCAAAGTATTTCACATCCGACAGTACTTTGAAGCAAGGTCTTTCTTATCTAACTGAGAAGATTTGTCGTATACAATTCACTTGAAGGTTAGGTTGTGCCTAAATGGATGTAAGGGGTGTTCCCTAATAGCGCGTAATATCATGTCACACTATTTTGGTTACCGGACATTTGGCGTCAGTATATACAAACGGATATTCTGAATTTTATACCAGATGTCATCTCCCTAGTGTTTCAGAGATAAAGCCCTAGGCCATTCAGGAGTTGGGCTTACAGCAGAGCCGCAAAATGGAAGTGGCAGCAAATAGTATGAAAAAATATGAGATATATCTTTGCAAGCCCCTGATTTCTTCATCTATCTATTTTTCTTCTCAGTAGCCAGCACCAAATGCGAATAAGAGCTCAGAAGCGTAGCAGGTCCACTGTTGACTGACGTTCATGGAATTAAGGAAACAGCTGGTTCTAGTTTTGAAAGTAGTCCACCTGCTGTACTTCCACCATCAAACTCAAGAGCAGGTAAAACAGTACTGCTGACGTTATCGCTTTTAAAAAGGAGCCCTGGCTAAAGGAACAAAGAAAGTAAGTACCAAGACAGCAGGGAAAACATGGCCTTCAACAAAACCTACTGGAGGAGCTTCATCTGATGAATCTCATAGACATTTAACATAAGGACGAACGGGAGTAAGAAAGAACCAGAGTTTTACGAAGCAGCAGGATCATGGTGAGGAAGACTGATTCAAGCGTTGAATAAACCATGTTGGAGACTCATCATCTGAATAGGAAGATGACGAGAAGTACAGTTACTGCGACCAACTGTGGTTAACGTATGCCTCTAAAGAAACTTGAATTAAGTGCATCACTTGCTTTCGCTTGTGCTGTCAGCTTTAAGTAGGTGTCGACATGATGCTTAGAAAGTACTAAAAGATGACTTCTGTATCGAAAAGCACAAAGATTGAGCATTTTTCTTGTTATAGCTGAACAGTCTGCAGGGTAATAGACAGCTGTGCTGTTTTCTCTACGTCTGAAACAAATATTTGGTGCGCATGAGGGTTATGTTACTACTTCAGTACATTTTATTGTCTATATACCGCTTATGATTTATTGTTGTTGTGGTCTTCAGTCCAGAGACTGGTTTGATGCAGCTCTCCATGCTACTCTATCCTGTGCAAGATTCTTTATCTCCCACTATCTACCGCAATCTACATCCTTTTGAATCTGCTTAGTGTATTCATCTCTACGATTTTCACTCTACACGCTGCCCTCCAATACTAAACTGGTGATCCCCTGATACCTCAGAACGTGTCCTACCAATAGATCCCTTCTTCTAGTCAAGTTGTGCCACAAATTCCTCTTCCCGCCATTTCTGTTCATTATCACCTCGTTAGTTACGTGATCTACCCATCCAATCTTCTGCATTCTTCTGTAACACCTCATTTAGAAAACTTCTATTCTCTTATTGTCTAAACTATTTATCGTCCATGTTCCACTTCAATACATGGCTACACTCCATACAAATACTTTCAGAAAAGACTTCCTGACACTTAAATTTATGCTCAATGTTAGCCCGTAATTAGGAACTCGAAATTAGAAACCATATTTTCTAGAAGTAAAAATTACATGTTGTAATTCTTTGTTTAGCTATTACTGAATGAGAATATATTAGGAAGTTTTCTTGCAAGGGTAGTATTTAAATGTTCCTTAATAGCAATATAGCACATATTCCACAATTCTAACGCTTGTAATTTACTAGTAACTTTATGTTTAGAAACCGTACCCGATAATAGGACACTTTCCTCTTGTAGCGATCAGAAACAAACTATTAGCAACCTGAAGTCTTCCGATTTTGCCAGTTCAGAAGTAAGGAGTGCATCATTCAAGTAATTTACAGTCAGTAAGTGTAGGGCAAACATTTTTACTTTGTTGATTTTAAATAAGAGTTCAGGCTATAAGTGGAGAAAGGGTCGCTAGGGAGACGAATGGTGCAGAGGAAGCATGGTTTGTGACAAGTGTCTATCTTTAATGTGAATAGTTTCCATTCTTTTGCAAAGAGTTGTGGGTATCACCCGAGATGCTTTGTGAATTGCTTCATTAAATATTGTTAAAAATAAGTAGTACAAATTGTCGCACTGTCTCATTAGTTAATAAAACGCCTCCCAAAATTAATTATCATTCATTTTTCGTCAATTTGGAAACGAAAGTATGCAAAGAAAAATTTTTATTATTTTAAATTTATTATTTTAAAGTTAACTTAGTCGCTAATGTTGTTTATGGTGGTGACCGTGGTGGGGGTGGGAGCTGGAGCTACTAGTTAATATCGAATTCCACTTAGGGGAACCACCGTGCTAGTCTGTTGTAGGAATTACAGCAGTAAGAAAGGGTGAAGTTGGGACGTGACGAAATGGCAGACTGGGTTTAACGTGAATAAAGTTATTCAGTTTGTTAATGCATCAACACGGACAAATAACGTTAATCGATTTGTTATTGTGTCAACACGCATTCTCAAACGTGTATACAACGGATAGTCCATTACTCGCTGCCTTGCAACAAGGGCGTAAGATCAATGGACGTAAAAAGTACTGACCGACAGGCACCGGAGAATGTATCACGCCTTCTCAATAACAATCAGTTTCAAACTCAATAGAAATTTACCGTAATGTTTGAAGCAGGAGAAATAAATTAAAATTTGGTCTGCGCCCGGGAATCGAACCCGCGTCTTCTTGCTTGCGCGGCAGCACTATGTTTAACATTGCTGCACGGACTACGCCCTCTCCTTCACAAACTTCAAATCATATCTTCCGCTTCTTTTTCGCTGGTATAGTAAGTTTGTGTTGGGGGGGGGGGGGGGCGGGGGCACTCAACTTGGCTAGTTCGTGCAGCACTGTCAACAACAGTGCTGGGGTGGTGTAATGGTTAGAATTTCTGCCCAGCAAGCAAAAAGAACCGGGTTCGAGTCCTGTCCGCAACACAAACTTTAGTTAATTCCCTCTTCTTCAAACATTATTGTAGATAAAGAAGAGACTTGAAAGTCTCAGGGAAAAACGTAATTATAAGATCAATAGGAATTTTTGCCATCAATGACAGCAATCCCTTTCAACCAGTTTCCGAGTGAGCATCGCAAATTAAACTTCATGAAATGGACTCACGGGGTCAGATACGTCGCTAAAGGCCATTGCTCGCAGTGGAATGAAAGGCTACATGGTTTTAGATGGGATAAACAACCCAGAAACTGGACAGTACTAGAGTGAAGGTTTATAGTGTGGTCTGACGAATCGTGATTTAGCCCTTACTTAAAAGATGCGAGACCTCGAGTTCACGGGTAAGATAGTGAGCCGCTGGAAGGTAAAGCTCAAGACTAAGACGGTTCTATGGTGTGTTTCTCAACATAGCTTGGGGTTTGTCACTCGGGTTGAATGAACCACTGCCGTCCTCCAAGATGACAACAACTGTTGTCACAGGGCTGAAACCACGCGATCCCTGTTTGACAAACATAGACCTAATAATCAGTGAGTGGTTTCAGATGGGTATAGTACACCTGAAGAAAATGTGGATTGCCCTCTACGCCGAATTGAGGCCATTATCAAAGCCAGAAGGTGTGGTATGGTATTTTCGTCTTTGTGACCAATTTTTAGCTCAGTCTGCTTATCCGCCGACGTGGAACTATGACTGAGCTGGTCAATAAGTGATGTACATGCGTGGCCACATGTCGATGCTGTGGATTAAAGATTTCATCAATGAGTACTCTCTCCCAAACAGAAATCGCCTCGTGGATGAGAATACTCCATAGTAAACAATTCAGGACATGCAATATATTGCAAGAACTGCCCCAAACCATCGAAAGAAGCAGCCATTCGTATACAACGTATATAATACTACTTTGCATCTTGTGACACTGTGTGTGGCTCTAAGCACTATGGAACTTAATATCTGAGGTCATCAGTCCCCTAAACTTAAAACTACTTAAAGCTAACTAACCTAAGGACATCATACATGTCAATGTCCGAGGCAGGATTCGAACCTGCGACCGTAGCAGCAGCGCGGTTGCGGACTGAAGTGCCTAGAACCGCTCAGTCACGACGGTCGGCTGACACTATGTGTGTTGTATTGAAATCACACTTATCGGTCTTTGTATTCGCGTTACTTGTGTTTTACGAACTGACACGGCAATTTTAGGCCGTCATGCCATCATCATCACCATCATCGTAATCTCCTTCCTCACCCATCCAGACTTGATTTCCACACGTCTTCCTGTTATATGTTATTTTAGGTATTTTGCGGTTCATCAGTAATAAGCCTCATAGCCTTCTCTGCTGTCATCACTTGGGACGTGTTCTCGGATTACATGTTTTAATATTAACTCAGATTTTCATTTTTGATGACTACATTACGATCTTGTCAGATCTATATGTTTGAGAATTATACAACAGTCTTGGTGATGCCGTAGTTACTGTTGTCATGACGGGGATGTGATCTAAGTGATTACGCCTTCTGACAATAATTCAGATTTCATTTCTCCTGCCTAACATTAGTTCTTGTCAGGTCTACATATTTCAGAAGCATATAGGGCCTCAGTGATGCCATAAAATGATTCGCAATTTTATTAAATTTTTTTGTCTCATAATATTGAACAACCACTGTGACACGTGATTGATTCCGCAAGCTTTTCCTCCCTTCTATCACATTTGTATATAGGTTTTTGACTTGCTGTTATATTTTACTAACTAAGTGCCTGGCGTTGCCTGGGTATGTATTCATTTCAATCTTCTTTTAGTCCAGCTTTTCTCTCCCTCCCTCTCTGTGCATCTCCTTCTTTACTCCCTCTATTCCGTCTTCTACACCCCCTCTTTCTATCGGCCACCTCCACGCCCCTCTTCTCTCCCCTACATTGTCTCTCCATCTCCTACCGACCCTCTCTCTGTCTATCTCCTCCTCCCCATTCTCTCTGTTCAATTGCTCCTCCCCCGCTATTATCTGCTGCATCCCCCTCTGTCCATCTCCTCCTCTCCACATTATGACTCTGACCCCAAGAGGAAGGTGGTGGTTCTTACCCCAACAGCATTTATCTCCAGATCATGACTAATATGTGAAACAAATTTCGTTGAAATCCTTCCAGAGGTTCAAAATTAGCGTTCTACCAGTGGCTGTTCTCGTGTATACGAGGTGTGGCTAGAAAAAAACCGGACTAGTACTGGTGAAACAATAAAACGAATGCAATAAGGCTGAAAGTCGCGTGGCCTGTCACGTGACTCTCGCTCCGCCTACTGCTCGAGTTTCATCTGCCTCCTGCACTCAGTCTGCCCGTGGCGTCTGTTTTAAGTAGTTGACGTTTTGTCTGTGCGTCGGAAAATGTTGAGTGTACAGAAAGAACAGCGTGTTAACATCAAATTTTGTTTCAAACTAGGAAAATCTGCAAGTGAAACGTTTGTAATGTTACAACAAGTGTACGGCGATGATTGTTTATCGCGAACACAAGTGTTTGAGTGGTTTAAACGATTTAAAGATGGCCGCGAAGACACCAGTGATGACACTCGCACTGGCAGACCATAGTCAGCAAAAACTGATGCAAACATTGAAAAAATCGGTAAACTTGTTCGACAAGATCCCCGTTTAACAATCAGAGCAGTGTCTGAGTTAACAGGAGTTGACAAGGAAAGTGTCGAACAAGTTTACCGATTTTTTCAATGTTTGCATCAGTTTTTGCTGACAATGGTCTGCCAGTGCGAGTGTCATCACTGGTGTCTTCGCGGCCATCTTTAAATCGTTTAAACCACTCAAACACTTGTGTTCGCGATAAACAATCATCGCCGTACACTTGTTGTAACATTACAAACGTTTCACTTGCAGATTTTCCTAGTTTGAAACAAAATTTGATGTTAACACGCTGTTCTTTCTGTACACTCAACATTTTCCGACGCACAGACAAAACGTCAACTACTTAAAACAGACGCCACGGGCAGACTGAGTGCAGGAGGCAGATGAAACTCGAGCAGTAGGCGGAGCGAGAGTCACGTGACAGGCCACGCGACTTTCAGCCTTATTGCATTCGTTTTATTGTTTCACCAGTACTAGTCCGGTTTTTTTCTAGCCACACCTCGTACACGTGTCAAATGTATTTGACATAAGATATTTCAACACAATTGTGCACATACGTCACCTGTATCTCTAGCGAAATTCGACCTGCATTTTCATTGTCACGCAGCTCAGTGTTTATGACGTCGTATCTCCTAAACAATGTTCTATACAATGATAGAATTTTGCAGCTGCATCCAGTGTTATATGCAGCTACAACCTGCGAAATATCTGGGAAAAAGTTTTAACACTGAACAAGTTAAAAATTAAAATGTGATGCATGATGCAGTAGTTCTTCACACGTCTCTGTGATAATAACATCTCTTCAACTATGTGTCTCTTGAACAATGTGTTGAACAATATGCTTTTCTCGATACATTCAGCGACATAAGTGGATACTGTCTGCGAAATGTGTTACGAACAGCGTTAACAGTAAATAACTAATAAATTAGAAAGTCTTACATGATACGGCAGTTTGTCACGCATCTCAGTATTTGACGTCATATCTCCTGAATTACTTTTAGCACAATTACGTAATTTGGCTGGTACAAGCGAATACTGTCCGCTAAATGTGTCGCGAGTACAGTTAGTAGTAAAGAAGTAATAAATTGAAACTTCATGCTTTATGCAGCCGTTTCACTTCATGGCCAGCGAAACTGTAGTACACGATTAACTCTTTCTCTTTCATCATTTTGTGAGGGTTGTCATTGAGGTAAAGTTTGGTAAAGGTTTAAAATTTTGTGCCAAATTTGTTCCTAATTCTCAAATACTGGAAGAGTGAAGTCTGGGTATACGAGCGTCGTGGGCTAAGCTGCTTCTTCACACCAACTCCGTCAGTTTGATAGGTATATGGTTCTTAGCCCCACAGCGATTCCTTCCAGATAGTAAGTGATATCTGCATCAAATCTGGTTGACACAGTGGTTTAGGAGCTGTGGAACACACATACATTCATAGATACAAAAAAATAAAATGGTTCAAATGGCTGTAAGCACTATGGGACTTAACTTCTGAGGTCATCAGTCCCCTAGAACTTAGAACTACTTAAACCTAACTAACCTAAGGATATCACACACATCCATGCCCGAGGCAGGATTCGAACCTGCGACCGTAGCAGTCTCGCGGTTCCGGACTGAAGCGCCTAGAACCGCACGGCCACCACGGCCGGCCATAGATACATACATACATACATACATACGTATACAGGGTGGTCAGAAAATGTGTGAAATGCTTGTAGCGATGTTACAGGGCAGGTTGTACTGAGACGTAAACGTTAAGAAAGCAATTTAATACGTTGCTCCGTTTCCGAGTTATTTAGCATAGAATTTAGCCAATCGGGGCGTCGCGCGCTCACATTCAAGCGGCCTGCCATGGGCGGTGTTGCACAACGAGTGCCCTGTCTCGTTAGCTGAAACTTGAATTTACGCGCGCGACGATCTGATTGGCTAACTTCAATGCTAAATAACTCGGAAACGGCGCAACGTATCGAATTTTTTTTTGTAACATTCATATCTCAGTACAACGTACCCTGCAACATCCCTACAAGCGTTTGAGACATTTTCTGACCACACTGTATATCTACATCTATTTTAAAAATTTGTATGAATTTGTCTTTGATTTAATAACACCAGTGCAGTAATATAGCACAATAACACTCGCTTAATAGAAAGTTAAATTTGAGATGTAACTGTTTAGGGCTGCCTCGGAATTAATACAGTTTGGACTGCGTATGTAGCGACCTGTTGTAGTATTCTGCGAAAAGCGTTAAACTGCTCGTTGTGTTTCCACGTGACGGAGCTGGTGAGCAGCAGTCTGTGAAGTTCAGCGCCGGCACGTAGCGTGGCGGCTGGCCGTAATAACGCGCCCAGCTGCCGTCCTCAAGTTGTGTGTGGTGCGGCGGCAGCCGTACACATTGGCCACGGCAGTTCGCTGCTACACAACTGGACGCCTCGTCAAGAGAGACGGGCGTTTGTTTACAAGCGCTGAGAGCCAAAGGAAGCTAAATATCGACTGCTGAATATATAGAATAGCGGATGACAATGCTTTCTCTGCTGTCGTGTACGAAATGGTTCAAATGGCTCTGAGCACTATGGGACTTAACATCTATGGTCTTCAGTCCCCTAGAACTTAGAACTACTTAAACCGAACTAAGGACAGCACACAACACGCAGTCATCACGAGGCAGAGAAAATCACATACCCCGCCGGGAATCGAACCCGGGAACCTGGGCGTGGGAAGCGAGAACGCTACCGCATGACCACGAGCTGCGGACTGTCGTGTACGACTATATTCTACAACACTGCTTTGTGTGGCGAAGGGTACTTCCATTACAATCTTTTCCCCCATTCATTCCACCCACGAACGGCGCACGGGAAGAATGGTTGTCATATGAGCACTATTTTTTTAATCTTCTCTTGCGCATTTCGTGTGACCTGTGGAGGAAAAACTAATACGTTTATCATCTTCACTTGGAGAGTACGGCCTCGAAATTTGTAAACTTCTCCGTGGAGGACAACGCCTCTCTTGTAGCATCTCCGTAATGCTCTCACACGTACTAAATAGCCTCCTGATGAAACATGGCTCTCTTCATTTTATCCTATCTATTTATCCAACCTGGTAAGGATGTCACAATATTGAGAAATACTCAAGAATTTTACAAAGTTTCGTGGAAGATTTACACTTCCTTAATATTCTTCGACTGAGTTTCAGCCTGGCATCAGCTTTTTCAACATTTATTTTACGAGCTCATTGCACTTTAGATCTCTCAGGATGGTTACTCCTAGGTGTTTTACTGTAGTTACTGCTTCAAGTGACTTGTCATCAACAGTGTTATCGAACGGTTGTGGATCTCCTCGTCTACTGACGTGCAGTATATTAAATTTACTAACGATCAGGCTCTACTACCAGTTCCCGCACCAATCTCTCATCTTATGCTGCTCCCTGCATTTTTGCTACAGTACCCTGGCTTCGCAGGATCCCTATAGTCAACAGCATCGTCCACAAATAGCCTCACAGACGCTCGCTCCAACACTGTCCGCTACGTTATTGATATGTGTTGCAAACAGTAACCGTGCATCACATTTCCTTGTGGTACTCCTGAAATCACGTTCACATCTATCGATGTTGTTGCACTCAAACCTAATTCAGTACTCACTAAACTTGTATTTTGTTCTCTAAACGTCGTTGTAGAACTGTACTGAATGCCTTCCGAAAGTTAAGGAACACGGTAGATCCTGCACACGAGTTTCGTCCGCACCGCTGGGCGAGTTCATTCCTTTAGGCACGGAAAGCCAGAATTGTCTGCCAGCTTTCTGCCAGTTGCCGACGCGCTGCGTTGACAGAATCGAGGAGCGCACGCAGCAATCTTCCTTAAATGATTTTACACAAGTATTCAGTAAAAAAGAAACATTATTGCGTTTCTTTTGCGTTGCTTTTGTCTGTTATCTTCACGATGACGTGCTCAGAATGTCGTTAATGTTCACAGTTACTATGATATTTCCATTTAAGTACGACACTGCGCGAAAGTGGAAAAAGTTTACAATGAAAAATAGGGGTCGGTATGATTTCGCGTTTGGTTTGTATCACGTAATGTGCTGCTGCTTATGAAAGTTAGCTAACGTATTGAATTTTTCTTTAGACTTGAGTGACTTATCTCGAGAAAATTGAACGTATGTAACACACTCATTTGTGATCACGGGCTCCAGCGATGAAGCCAGTATGATATATCCATAATATCCCTCTTCGTAATAAACTGTTTTAAATATCGAAACTAGATTTTGTCAAATAATAGCATGCAAGATGGGAGTATTTTGCCACTTGGTTATTACCTACTGTGGTATTCCACTAACTACAGACTTTTTCGCTGAAAGAATGCAATTTTTAAAGGCCATCGACAGGTTATGAAAGGAGAAATGCTGTGACTTTTGGAACAATGTAAGTAAAGACATTACAGATTTGTTTCTTTAGCGAGGATCTGCTTTTTCATAAGCTGTTGACATTACTTGTCCTCAGTTCCTCACTTAATAAACTGCTGTTTCAGAATTCCCTCGCAGTTGCGTTTGCATAATGTGTTAGGGAGATGACATCGTGTTAACTTGAGTACATTTTGGCAAAAAAAGCAAATTTTAGTGTGGCGACAAGGAAAATGTAGGTTTGCCCAAAATTCGTTACCGATGACGCTTCTCTGAATGTAGCAAATGGCTAACAAGTAAGATGAAAGTAAATCCCAGCTTTGGTTGTATTTTCAGCAGAATTCTTTTTAGATACTAATCAAAGCAGGAGGGCAGTAGATCCTTATGGTCATCATGCAGCTGTGGGTGTAGAGAGGCTCCACCTAATTTTTACAAGATATGTTAAAGTAGGCTTCAGTTTAGAACTGCACTTCCCCTCCAGCATTCGGGATTTATCGTACAAGGTCCGCTCGCAACCTCCACCACAAGCAGTCTCCCCACGCTTGCCTTGCCGACTGCGCATCCGCCGGCCACGTTATTCTGCTTGCACGCTACTAGGCTGGCCGCGTTTCCTGTTGCAGCTAGGCACACTACAACCGTAAGAATAAAACAGTTTAAATGCAGGAAATTCTTTCATCACAGAACTCTACGTTCCACCGTTTTCCTCTACAGTTTTTATCTTGTATTAGACCATCGAGGCTGCCTGCTGTAGATAACATGTGAGTTACATGAATTCCGGTGGGCAACACCCTTTGTCGTAGTCCGTGCTGATTCTACTTGATAAATAATCGGCGTGCAGCAATGCTCCTAGGTAGAACTACACTTGTCGTTGACTCTGTGAAGTTTGAAAGAAGCCGTGGATCCAGCTTGAAACAACATACAGTTGGTGTCAAGAATGAAGACGACGATATTAGCCTTCTTTCATGGTCAAGAGGTTCTTACACACTTATCAGCTCATGTTCAATATGTTTCTGTAGGGCAGTCCAACCTCCCACTGAACTACAATACTACTTCATTGAAAATCAATTAGTTACACAGACTCCGCTTTCGATGGCATTTCGGTGAGGTTCTTTTTAGTTTTTTTTCGCTGTGTCTATAACCTTTTCAAGGGTAGTTTTTCATATCTACATCTTTTACGAAGAACCATCGGGAAAGGGTGTGGGTGTGCTGTGGTGAGCCAACCGGGGGGGCCGAGCGGTTCTAGGTGCTTCAAAAAAATGGTTCAAATGGCTATGAGCACTATACGACTTAACTGCTGAGGTCATCAGTCCCGCTAGCACTTGGAACTACTTAAACCTAACTAACCTAAGGACATCACATACCTCCATGCCCGAGGCAGAATTCGAACCTGCGACTGTAGCGATCGCGCGGTTCCAGACCGTCTAGGCGCTTCAGTCTGGGACTGCGCGACTGTTTCAGTCGCAGGTTCGAATCCTGCCTCGGGCATGGATGTATGTGATGTCCTTAGGTTAGTTAGGTTTAAGTAGTTCTAAGTTCTAGGGGAATGATGACCTCAGATGTTAAGTCCCTTAGTGCTCAGAGCCATTTGACCTATTTGTGCTGTGGTGAAGCATGGTGGAACGGGAGGAGTGAAAAACCAATCGAGGGCAGAATAATCGCTTTATTACTTTCGTACAGTTGTTGTTAGTAGCCCAGTGTCATATCTAACAGTCGCTCTAAGATGTGCGTCGACCCACAAACCTCGGCGGCGAAACATTGTTGTCATGATGCCCGCAGCTCTACGGCCAGCGCAACCCAGCCTACACGTAACTTGTGCGGCAAACATTCCAGGCCGTCGTCCGAGCTACGTCGGGAACTGATGAGGCTGACTAGGACGGCCAGGCCGAGCGCGAGCCTGCCCTCATGTGGTGAGTGACGGAAACGTAGACGTCCAGGAAGCAACCCCAGTCCGGCATCTGTCTGCGGCGACTGGCACTGGTGGACACTACATGTATTGGCGGCTAGGAGGACCAAAGTTCGACTTTTGGCCCATCAGTATTGCGACTGGCCTTTCTGACGTGATGGTCGTGTCTGGATGACGGTGCAAGAGCAGTGGCGCCGCGGCGGCAATTTACATTGTTTTTACAAGACCCCTTTTTCAATCTGTCCTCTTACTGATAAAATCACAATGGAAAGTCAGATCACATCGAAATAAATTAATCAGTCTTTTTTTTTCACCGGCGTGGCCAGGGATAACCAAGGTTTCAGGTTGTCCCTCATATACTTCATTCCCGAGATGTATCCTGGCAGGGACAAACAGCGGACGCGATGTTCCTTGCATTCATCTCAGCTGCCCGTCCAAAACATCCACCAGCCCCAACAGGCTCATGGCTTTTCCAATTAACAACAAAGCGCTCCGTGGACACTTCCTTCACGCTGCGGTGCTTCCTCCGACCCCTTACTACTTGGAGACCTCCTTCTAACTAACGGAGCCCTGCTCTGGCACAGCAGATGTACCTCCTGGCAAACACAGCCACACAACGGCACAACCGGCAGTCGAGAGATCGAAGCGAGCCACCAGCTCAGAGTTATTGACACGGTTTAACTAACGTGGAATGTAATGTTCTGTACTGAATTACACGACAATTAAGTAAGAAGCATTTACATAAGCAAGTTACACTTGCCTTTAGGCAATGGGACGTGCAGTGGGTCACAATACCGACAGTGGAAACAGCCTACAGCA
Organism: Schistocerca nitens; assembly: GCF_023898315.1. Taxonomy (NCBI): domain Eukaryota; kingdom Metazoa; phylum Arthropoda; class Insecta; order Orthoptera; family Acrididae; genus Schistocerca; species Schistocerca nitens. Next base: position 289,744,852 of record NC_064614.1, on the reverse strand, counting down.
GTATTTCCGGAACGAACGTTCGCAGACGTGCCAGGCAGAAGAGGACGTGAGAACGGACAGTGCTTTGAAATAAACCGCCTCGGCGAAGGACGCCCAAAAAGTCACAATGTGAATAATACATCACTCGCCAATGGAACAGCTACACCACGAAGATGACGTGCTACAGACGCGAAATTTAACCCAAAGGAAGAAGATGCTGTGATATGCAAATGATTAGCTTTTTCAGAGCATTCACACAATGTTGTTGCCGATGGCGACACCTTCAACGTGCTGACACGAGGAAACTTTCAAACCGATTTCTCATACACAAATAGCAGTTGAGCGGCGTTGCCTGGTGACACGTTGTTGTGATGCCTAGTGTAAGGAGGAGAAATGCGTACCATCACGTTTCCGACTTTGATAAATGCCGGATTGTAGCCTATCGCGATTGTGGTTTATCGTATCGCTACATAGCTGCTCGCGTTGGTCAAGATCCAGTGACTGTTAGCAGAATATGGAATCGGTGGGTTCAGGAGAGTAATACGCAACGCCGTGTGTAAGTAGGCTGTTTAGGTTTTTTTATTGGTAACGCCACCTCTGTATGAAAATCACTGGCTGTGCTGTGTGCAGTCTGTGGCTGCTTTGCATTGTTGTAATACTCGCCATTGTAGTGTTAGGCAGCTGGCTGTGAACAGCGCGTAGCGTTGCGCAGTTGGAGGTGAGCCGCCAGCAGTGGTGGATGTGGGGAGAGAGATGGCGGAGTTTTGAAATTTGTCTTGAACTGCTATATATATTATGACTATTGAGGTAAATACATTGGTTGTTCTCTATCAAAATCTTTCATTTGCTAACTATGCCTATCAGTAGTTAGTGCCTTCAGTACTTTGAGGCCGGCCGCGGTGGTCTAGCGGCTCTAGGCGCGCAGTCCGGAACCGCGCGACTGCTACGGTCGCAGGTTCGAATCCTGCCTTGGGCATGGATGTGTGTGATGTCCTTAGGTTAGTTAGGTTTAAGTAGTTCTAAGTTCTAGGGGACTGATGACCTCAGAAGTTAAGTCCCATAGTGCTCAGAGCCATTTGAACCATTTTTTGAACCAGTACTTTGAATCTTTTATTTAGCTGGCAGTAGTGGCGCTCGCTGTATTGCAGTAGCTTGAGTAGCGAAGATTTTTGTGAGGTAAGTGATTTGTGAAAGGTATAGTTTAATGTTAGTCAGGGCCCATTATTTTGTAGGGATTATTGAAAGTCAGATTTCGTTGCGCTAAAAAAAAGTATTGTGTGTCAGTTTAAGCACAGTCTTGTACAATTGTTAAAAAGGGGACGTTTCATATGTCGACCCTTAGCCGAGGATACCTCACTGGAATCTTCTGGTTTTTTTCTTGTAGTTTGTGTAATTAGTGTAGCTTTTCTTTATAGCTAGCGCGTAATTGTAGAGAGAATCTCCTTTGTAGTTGCAGTCTTTCATTGTTGTACAGTAAAACAGTTGTGGCATGTATGTAGATTTGCACCAAGTATTTTCCAGCAGCGCTTGCAATTAACTAGATATTACACTCCTGGAAATTGAAATAAGAACACCGTGAATTCATTGTCCCAGGAAGGGGAAACTTTATTGACACATTCCTGGGGTCAGATACATCACATGATCACACTGACAGAACCACAGGCACATAGACACAGGCAACAGAGCATGCACAATGTCGGCACTAGTACAGTGTATGCCGGCCGCGTTGGTCTAGCGGTTCTGGCGCTGCAGTCCGGAACCGCGGGACTGCTACGGTCGCAGGTTCGAATCCTGCCTCGGGCATGGGTGTGTGTGATGTCCTTAGGTTAGTTAGGTTTAAGTAGTTCTAAGTTCTAGGGGACTTATGACCTAGGATGTTGAGTCCGATAGTGCTCAGAGCCATTTGAACCATTTTTTTGAAGTACAGTGTATATCCACCTTTCGCAGCAATGCAGGCTGCTATTCTCCCATGGAGACGATCGTAGAGATGCTGGATGTAGTCCTGTGGAACGGCTTGCCATGCCATTTCCACCTGGCGCCTCAGTTGGACCAGCGTTCGTGCTGGACGTGCAGACCGCGTGAGACGACGCTTCATCCAGTCCTAAACATGCTCAATGGGGGACAGATCCGGAGATCTTGCTGGCCAGGGTAGTTGACTTACACCTTCTAGAGCACGTTGGGTGGCACGGGATACATGCGGACGTGCATTGTCCTGTTGGAACAGCAAGTTCCCTTGCCGGTCTAGGAATGTAGAACGATGGGTTCGATGACGGTTTGGATGTACCGTGCACTATTCAGTGTCCCCTCGACGATCACAAGTGGTGTACGGCCAGTGTAGGAGATCGCTCCCCACACCATGATGCCGGGTGTTGGCCCTGTGTGCCTCGGTCGTATGCAGTCCTGATTGTGGCGCTCACCTGCACGGCGCCAAACACGCATACGACCATCATTGGCACCAAGGCAGAAGCGACTCTCATCGCTGAAGACGACACGTCTCCATTCGTCCCTCCATTCACGCCTGTCGCGACACCACTGGAGGCGGGCTGCACGATGTTGGGGCGTGAGCGGAAGACGGCCTAACGGTGTGCGGGACCGTAGCCCAGCTTCATGGAGACGGTTGCGAATGGTCCTCGCCGATACCCCAGGAGCAACAGTGTCCCTAATTTGCTGGGAAGTGGCGGTGCGGTCCCCTACGGCACTGCGTAGGATCCTACGGTCTTGGCGTGCATCCGTGCGTCGCTGCGGTCCCAGGTCGACGGGCACGTGCACCTTCCGCCGACCACTGGCGACAACATCGATGTACTGTGGAGACCTCACGCCCCACGTGTTGAGCAATTCGGCGGTACGTCCACCCGGCCTCCCGCATGCCCACTATACGCCCTCGCTCAAAGTCCGTCAACTGCACATACGGTTCACGTCCACGCTGTCGCGGCATGCTACCAGTGTTAAAGACTGCGATGGAGCTCCGTATGCCACGGCAAACTGGCGGACACTGACGGCGGCGGTGCACAAATGCTGCGCAGCTAGCGCCATTCGACGGCCAACACCGCGGTTCCTGGTGTGTCCGCTGTGCCGTGCGTGTGATCATTGCTTGTACAGCCCTCTCGCAGTGTCCGGAGCAAGTATGGTGGGTCTGACACACCGGTGTCAATGTGTTCTTTTTTCCATTTCCAGGAGTGTATTTTCAGTGCTGTGTTAAAGTGTTCTCTTATTTTTGCTCTTCAAATTGTGCTTTTCTGTGTTATCGTGTGAAATATTGTGACAATAATGGCGTGTGAAAAACGTAACACTAGGCTCCAAAGTAAACTGAGAAATAATAGTGACGACGAGCGTAGGTTGCCAGCACCACTGTGTAGTGAATTAACAGACATTCAAAGTAGTCATTTGGTAACTGTGCATAGGGAAATGGAGCGGGCGTCAAATAATGGTGTAGACAGTGAAACAGGTAGTGAACAGGGAAGCATTATCGATCGATCGGTCGGCAACAGCTCGCATCAGGAATCGGGAATGACAGGACACAATTTTGCAAATATTGTAGATTCAGGTTTTGGGTCCTCACCGTTTTCTCAAATCAGTCAAGACACATTTTCTGCTTCTCAAAATGTGAATGTTGCCGGTGCAAATTCACTGCCGAAAAGCACTGAGGAACATGTTTCAGACACCAGTGCATTGTTATTACAACTAATGCAAGAAATGGGACAAAAGCTTCAAAAGTTAGACACAGTGGAACAAAATCTTAAAAAGTTAGACACAGTGGAACAAAATCTTAAAAAGTTAGACACAATGGAACAAAATCTTCAAAAGTTAGACACAATGGAACAATACCAGAGACAAACACAGCAACAGTTAGACGCAATGGAACAAAATCTTCACACCACGCTTGAACAAACACGTGAAGATTTAACTACTGAGTTACATAACATCGAATCGAAATGTCAAAAAGTCTGTAATGACGTAAAAACACAAATTTGTGAGCATTTCCAACCTATTTTTTCGCGTCATGAAAATGCATTACAGAATCACGAAGCAGCCATAAAAGAACTGCAAACCATTGTTCATGAAAATCATGAGACCTTGTCGGCTAAAATTGACACAGTTGCATCTACCGATTCGGTTACGCAACTTGCAAAAACTCAAGAAAACTTAAAGGACACAGTAAATTCGATTTCAACACAAATGGACACTCCGAAACTTGGTTCAGAAAAACACACTAAGGAAATAAGTACACTATCGGAGACAGTAGCCGAACTTTCGGATCAGTTCACTAACTTATCTACAAAGGTAGATGATGATCTGAATGACACGAGGCGGTAGTCTTTAACGACACAGAAGAGAGCGAACAAATTAGGAAATTCAAACAAAATCAGAATCAAATAAATACGCAACACCAAAGAGAAATCCGGGAAGTACAAGATCAGCTGACTCAGGTAACACAAGAATTACGTATTTCAGAGGACACTCGCGCTCCAACACGGGAAGAGGGACTTAGAAATACGGAACACCCACAAGATAATAACACAGGACACTTCGGAAATTATGAAAGAAATTGGCAAGGTGCACAGAATTTTGAGATGGAACCGCCGACATGACGTAACAATGACCGATATGCTACTCGCCGACACGATGATTTTGACTATAAGCTGTTCATTACTACACGTAAATTCAAAACATTTAAGAATTCTGGCAACGACATTCATCCACAAGCGTGGCTCCATCAATTCTCTCATTGTTTTCCTCCCAACTGGTCATTGGAGCACAGATTAGAATTTATGTGTGGCTACTTGGAGAATGAACCAGCTGTAAGAATGCGATCGGTCATTCACGATTGCCACAATGAAGGAGATTTTTATCATGCCTTCCTCTCAGCATATTGGTCTCAAGCTACACAAGACCGAGTAAAACATAGCATCATGATGATGAAACACTTTGAACAATCTGAATTTTCCAGTCTCGTCAAATATTTTGAAGACATGTTGCATATAATCAGTATCTTTCAAACCCATACAGCCCCTCAGAACTCATCCGCATTTGCTTAATCAAATTGCCTGAACATTTACGACACATTATTTTGGCAGGACGTTGCAAAGACGACATTGAAGCTTTTCAGGGACTGTTACAAGAATTAGAAATTGACACAGACAGTCGCCGGATGCGAAAACAGGAAAACAATCACTACAGGTCACATACGTCACAATTCCGTGACGACAGAAACAATAACTGGACACGACAAGGCTATTCTTACAACGCAAATCGTGACCAAAACACCCGTATGACAAACGTTGGCAGAGTAAAAATAATTACAGAGAAAGATTGGATTTCCATAGTAATGACTGTCGCAGAGACAGCCAGAGACACAGACGATATGGAAACCAAAACAATTATTATCAAGGGAGGCAGAATAACTTCAGACGCAACAGTTCGGCGCACAGTTACGATTCAGGGAGAAATTCTCCACCACGTGACGGACAAGGAAGAAACTACGGAATCTACCGACATGACGACAGACGATATATTCCTAACGACAGAACTGAATTGCATCAGAACTGGCGGGATTCTAACAGAACTGGGCCCTCTCGGCAAGGCGAATTTGTAGAAGTTAGGTCTCCTAATCCCAATAACGGCGCGCGCCAACAAAGAGACAGACAATGACTCGCACAGCAGGCAGCCGCGTGCGCCCGCTGGCTCCGAGAGAAATAACATAAGACGCTAGCCTTGAGAAAAATTTTAGCATTCTTTACCGATGTATAAAACATGACAATTACTTTTCAGTTGAAAGTCTGAGTACTATGAAGAGTAAAGGTTTACACCACATTTCACATGTAAAACCGTTTATTGAAAGATAATCTGCTTTTTAAATTTGTCTTTGCCATAAAACTTTTCACTTCACATTTCTAGTATGTTTTGTCAGACTTAAGAAACTGTTAACATGCAACAATGTTTGAAGTTAAATATCCAGTCAAGAACCAAGAGAACTTATTTAAACAGAAATTACGAATGCATTCTTATAGTGAACAGACTACACAGTGTTGTATTTGTACATTCTTGCTTGTTAGTTGCATGATTACGTAACGACTATCAGGCTTACATACTTAGGACACATACCAGTACTGCTAATAAGATTTTAATGCAACATTTTGGTTTATTTGAAAATACATTCTGAATTTAAAGTGCTTTCTGAGAGATACCAGATGACACAGAGGTTAGTTTATGTGACAGCTACACGATTTCTATCAGACGCTACTAATGAGTGACAATTTACAATGTTGCTTTTGCGGTGTATCTGTTTTATATCTGTACAGTTTTCTGAATTCTTCTGGAAAGAAAAACATGTTTTAGTAGTAACTTTTGTGGTATAGCAACAATCAGACAGCCTTTTTCGTGGCACAACAATACGTTACAGTACAGTACTTTCTTCATCACAACAATAATCGTAATAACTACGATATCTATACGCAAAGCATTTCACTTTTGTTTATCATGAGGTAAGTACATTGACTTCTGCAGAACTTAGCTTTCGGAGGACGATAACTACGAGACTTCCACAGAGGTTATCTTACAACATGACGCACAGTTTAGCGCTACAGTACACGTATTTGAGTGATAAATTTCGCACTTAAAACATTTATTTTTTTAAAGATATTTGAAGTACAATGATACAAAGGTTTTCCGTGATACATTTCATTCCGTTGCTGTAATCTGTAACACCTGAGGGTATAATTAGATTAATCCTCAGGGGGGTACACTACTACTTTTTGTACCATGTGTTTGGCAAGCACAAGGAGCCCTAGCTAATATGGTATTTGCCTATACAACTTTTCACTTTGGTACCATATTTCTCTAACACATAAATTACACAATGATCAGATCATTTCACAGAGAAACAAACATCTTTTTACTACGTCAGTGACACATGTTTACGTAACTACACCGTTGGATAACTTCACACTTATGAAATTGTATTTTGTCTGTACTTTGTAAACTGTTCACATTTTTTCGGAACCATTGTGATATTATGAGAGCTTTGAATGATATATTTGGTATGGGATCACGATTTTTAAAGTACGTTTGAGGCAGATGACACTTTTGACATGAGCAGAGAATTTTTTTTAGGTTTTGAAATTATTGCAGAAAGCTATGACGTATTTGAGATTTGACTGAGGTGTTATGATATTATTACGACGACGATGTGTATTATGCTGTTGAGGAATGTTTATTATGATATGTATTTATTATGATGAAATACTGAAGAAGTGTCGACGAATATGTATATGTGTAATAAGGTAAGGAGTAATGAATAGTGGTTAGGGACTCTGATTTGTGGAAAAGGATGTTGGAAACCAAGAATCGTACTTTAAGAGTTATGAAATGTGTGTATGTGCGTGAATGTATCACAATGCTGGCGAAAATTTTTTTGGACACTGTTATATCTATAAGATTTTGTTTCTACAGATTTGTAACGCTAATTCTTGACCTGTGAAATTTTTTATATGAGACTGCCACTGTAGCGGAAACTGCTGTCGTAAATATTTCAGTAAGAAAGGTAAGTGACCTTGATGTAATGCGTTGTGGCGCCCAGCTGGGCCAGCCGCCCGGAGAAAAAGCCATTAGGTGGAGAAAAAAAGAGGCCATTAACCTCGCTTCTGACATTCCTTTGTAGAAAGCATCGCAAAAACGACACAGTCGAACTTGAAAACATATGATTACACTGTGGAGCTCTTAATTTATGATATTTACAGAAATGCCTAATGAAATGACGAGAAATATTTTTACATCTGCACACCTGATTATGACAAGCGTCTTTGTACGAGAGTTGAGAGATTTTCTGTACTACCTTATGAAATGCCCTATGGCTAATGAATGATGTTTCATGCCTTCCTTTGTACATATTTACTCATTTTGTTTAATATCTAGTTTCTAGCTGCACTGCAGCATTGGTTAAAATAAAATTTATTACATGTACTAATATAAATATTTTCTGTCTACAGATCGAGTAAATAATAATTTTTTTCAAAAAATGAGGGAGCGCAAAAAGACATTTGCCTTCACAGGAACTGCATACATAATTTTCTTTTCAACTACTTGGTAATTTTTTGGTAGAGTAAGTTATCGTGATGCATCACTGTAATGTTAAGATGTGACATAGGTATTAGACATGGCCATTTTTAGTGTAATATTTTTTCTGCTTGAGCTTTGTTATGTTTAGATATAAGCTGCTGTATGCCAGGCATAGTGTTACTGAATTTGACTTTGTGTTACTCTGCTAAGCCAGTTTACTACTGATTTATTTTTCTTGTTTGCTGCTCATTGCCTTATATTAGTTGTAATATTGCAATTGATTTGCCAATGTCCATTTTTTTGTCATTGCTGTTTGTGTTAATTGTTTTGTGCTGCTGCATTGCCTCGTCCCTTAGTTTAGCATCTGAGCTCAGTAGATTTAAGTTAGCTTAAGAGGGGGTGGACTATATAAGAAACTAACTATGATGAATTGGAAGAGATGCATTGAGAAGATATAAGAAAATGGTTTGGCCAAAAAGAAAAAGGTAGTGTACAGTGGAGAAAAACTATTTTGAAAGAGGATGTGAACAGAATACAGAAAGCCAGCTTAGATAGTACTTTTGGTAATAATGATGAACAAAGGGAGATCTCCATGCAAAATACTGCAGTAAAACAAACCCTGTCCTTTCCTTTTGTGTCCTCCCTCTATATGTTAGTGTACCCTTGTGTATTTGTGTTTTTCCTGTCTTTATGTGTTTAGCTGATGAGAGCTATGTTGTAGAATTTTCCTAATACTATGTTATTTACTTTGTAAAGATGTTGAGACATTATTTATTCTGTTTTGTTGCTCATATGTGAAGTTGATGTTTCGAAAGTCATTCTGATCTTTTATGTATGTACTCATGTCATAATTCCTGTAACACTGATGTATATGTTATTTCGATTCTTTTGTAAAGCCCCTATTACTACAAATGTTATCTGTATTGTTATGTTCTTTAAAGATGTATTTTGTACCTTTGTAATTGTATTCTTATGTTACAAAATTGTAATTCACACCAGTTCATCAAATTAAGTAACTTGTAAGTTACATTTCACTGCACACATTTCTGTTGGTCATAGTATATGGACAATATGTGAGAAGTAGGGACTGTTAGTGTTTGCATGTGTGTTAATAATTCATCAAGGGACTGGATAACAGCATTGCTGGTTCTAAGGACGATTCCAAAAACTTTGTGAGTGCACAAGTGGTGGTTATGGACTTGCTATATTATCCGCAAGACTCTTCAATGGTGATTGTGCACCTGCACAGTCGCAACAGATGGCTGCTGGCCGTCTCTACAAGGACTGCAGTGGGTTTGCATCTTTGATGACCCAACAATACCATTATTTCTACAAGGACTACAGTGGGTCTACACCTTTGCTGACTCACCAGTACCGTAATCTCTACCAGCACTACTGTGGGTCTGCTCTGTGATGACCTACCTACCAATATTCTTCAAAACTTCGACTGACTCTGCTGTGGGTTTACTCTGTTGTGGCCCATTACCTGTCTGCATGTCGAGAGTCAGCACTGTCTTTCCGTTGGAAGGACAACACTACTTCTTCAAGACTGCATGGAAATCCACTACTTCTGTGTGCAATTTCTTTTACTAATGAGACTTTGTGAAAAAAAAACTATAATTACTATTATGATGAATGATCAGAACTATCTTTATGGACTGTGAGAAAATTTTAGCTTTTGACCAACATTGTATCAATTGGTGTGTGCATTTGATTTCTTTGTTATTGTAATTACGATTATGAAAAATTTTAACAAATCTGTATTGCCCAGTGCCCAAAACAATTTGTAAAATTTTTTGTGGGGAGCATGGGGGCTATGTAAGTAGGCTGTTTAGGTTTTTTTATTGGTAACGCCACCTCTGTATGAAAATCACTGGCTGTGCTGTGTGCAGTCTGTGGCTGCTTTGCATTGTTGTAATACTCGCCATTGTAGTGTTAGGCAGCTGGCTGTGAACAGCGCGTAGCGTTGCGCAGTTGGAGGTGAGCCGCCAGCAGTGGTGGATGTGGGGAGAGAGATGGCAGAGTTTTGAAATTTGTCTTGAACTGCTATACATATTATGACTATTGAGGTAAATACATTGGTTGTTCTCTATCAAAATCTTACATTTGATAACTATGCCTATCAGTAGTTAGTGCCTTCAGTACTTTGAATCTTTTATTTAGCTGGCAGTAGTGGCGCTCGCTGCATTGCAGTAGCTTGAGTAGCGAAGATTTTTGTGAGGTAAGTGATTTGTGAAAGGTATAGTTTAATGTTAGTCAGGGCCCATTCTTTTGTAGGGATTATTGAAAGTCAGATTGCGTTGCGCTAAAAAAAAAAGTATTGTGTGTCAGTTTAAGCACAGTCTTGTACAATTGTTAAAAAGGGGACGTTTCAGGTGCTGGATCCCAACGGCCTCGTATCACCAGCAGTCGAGATGACAGGCATCTTATCCGCATGGCTCTGACGGATCGTGCACCCACATCTCGATCCCTGAGTCAACAGATGCGGAGTTTTGCAAGACAACAACCATCTGCACGAACAGTTCGACGACGTTTGCAGCAGAATGGACTATCAGCTCGGAAACCATGGCTGCGGTTACCCTTGACGCTGCATCACAGACAGGAGCGCCTGCGATGGTGTACTCAACGATGAACCTGGGGCACGAATGGCAAAACGCCATTTTTTCGGATGAATCCTGTTTACAGCATCATGATGGTCGCATCCGTGTTTGACGACATCGCGGTGAATTCACATTGGAAGCGTGTATTCGTCATCGCCATACTGGCGTATCACCTGGCGTGATGGTATGGGGTGCCATTAGTTACACGTCTCGGTCACCTCTTGTTCGCATTGACGGAACTTTGAACAGTGGATGCGTTACGACCTGTGGCTCTGCCCTTCATTCGATCTCTGCGAAACCCTCCATTTCAGCAGGATAATGCACGACCGCATGTTGCAGGTCCTGTACGGGCCTTTCTGGATACAGAAAATGTGCGACTGCTGCCCTGGCCAGCACATTATCCAGATCTCTCACTAACTGAAAACGTCTAGTCAATGGTGGCCGAGCAACTGGCTCGTCACAACACGCCAGTCACTACTCTTGATGAACTGTGGTATCGTGTTGAAGCTGCATGGGCAGCTGTATCTGTGCACGCCATTCAAGCTCAGTTTGACTCAATGCCCAGGCGTATCAAGGCCGTTATAACGGCCAGACCTGGTTGTTCTGGGAACTAATTTCTCAGGATCATGCACCCAAATAGCGTGAAAATGTAATCACATGTCAGTTCTAGTATAATATATTTGTCCAGTGAATACCCGTTTATTATCTGCATTTCTTCTTGGTGTAGCAATTTTAATGGCCAGTACTGTATCTACAGGCTGTGCCAGAACAGCGAAGACTGTTTTTAGTGAGCCTTGAGTGGTTCGGGAAGACGTACTGTTTCCGGCAGAGTCACAGAAGAGCAGCTATTGTCCACAGACCTACAAACAGACATAATTCTTGGAAAGACACGGGATGTTCAGGTAACATGTTAGAAAGTGCAATGGATCCATAAAAGTTTAGATCACATCGGAAAACCATGAGACGCTGTCTTTGTGCTTGGATTCCGCATGACAGAATGCTTAACAAAATGTAGAAACAGTTATCAGAGGTTAAACTAAATAATTCAGTAAGAAACATAGCTGTGCTTACAGAGGTTCACCCTTATTGGCTGACACACGAAGTCAGATAGAGAGCCACAAGCAAGAAATCAGCAATAAATAGAAAACTGTAAGACATCTCTTAATTAAAGCAATTTGGTCTTAGAACAGCTCTTAAAATGGTTCTAAAACAATTTAAATTAATTTCAACATTAGTCAGACTAACCTTTGAAACGAGAATCTGCACCTGCAATTACTAATTACCAAGTTACAAGTCCATACATTCATTTTTCAGAACAGAGCAAGTATGAATGTTAAGTACCAATTGTTACGATCCAGCAAGATTTTCTTTTACATGCATGGAATAAATACAATGCGGAAGTGATGGCAAACTACACTCCTGGAAATGGAAAAAAGAACACATTGACACCGGTGTGTCAGACCCACCATACTTGCTCCGGACACTGCGAGAGGGCTGTACAAGCAATGATCACACGCACGGCACAGCGGACACACCAGGAACCGCGGTGTTGGCCGTCGAATGGCGCTAGCTGCGCAGCATTTGTGCACCGCCGCCATCAGTGTCAGCCAGTTTGCCGTGGCATACGGAGCTCCATCGCAGTCTTTAACACTGGTAGCATGCCGCGACAGCGTGGACGTGAACCGTATGTGCAGTTGACGGACTTTGAGCAAGGGCGTATAGTGGGCATGCGGGAGGCCGGGTGGACGTACCGCCGAATTGCTCAACACGTGGGGCGTGAGGTCTCCACAGTACATCGATGTTGTCGCCAGTGGTCGGCGGAAGGTGCACGTGCCCGTCGACCTGGGACCGGACCGCAGCGACGCACGGATGCACGCCAAGACCGTAGGATCCTACGCAGTGCCGTAGGGGACCGCACCGCCACTTCCCAGCAAATTAGGGACACTGTTGCTCCTGGGGTATCGGCGAGGACCATTCGCAACCGTCTCCATGAAGCTGGGCTACGGTCCTGCACACCGTTAGGCCGTCTTCCGCTCACGCCCCAACATCGTGCAGCCCGCCTCCAGTGGTGTCGCGACAGGCGTGAATGGAGGGACGAATGGAGACGTGTCGTCTTCAGCGATGAGAGTCGCTTCTGCCTGGGTGCCAATGATGGTCGTATGCGTGTTTGTCGGCGTGCAGGTGAGCGCCACAATCAGGACTGCATACGACCGAGGCACACAGGGCCAACACCCGGCATCATGGTGTGGGGAGCGATCTCCTACACTGGCCGTACACCACTGCTGAACGTCGAGGGGACACTGAATAGTGCACGGTACATCCAAACCGTCATCGAACCCATCGTTCTACCATTCCTAGACCGGCAAGGGAACTTGCTGTTCCAACAGGACAATGCACGTCCGCATGTATCCCGTGCCACCCAACGTGCTCTAGAAGGTGTACGTCAACTACCCTGGCCAGCAAGATCTCCGGATCTGTCCCCCATTGAGCATGTTTGGGACTGGATGAAGCGTCGTCTCACGCGGTCTGCACGTCCAGCACGAACGCTGGTCCAACTGAGGCGCCAGGTGGAAATGGCATGGCAAGCCATTCTACAGGACTACATCCAGCATCTCTACGATCGTCTCCATGGGAGAATAGCAGCCTGCAGTGCTGCGAAAGGTGGATCTACACTTTACTAGTGCCGACATTGTGCATGCTCTGTTGCCTGTGTCTATGTGCCTGTGGTTCTGTCAGTGTGATCATGTGATGTATCTGACCCCAGGAATGTGTCAATAAAGTTTCCCCTTCCTGGGACAATGAATTCACGGTGTTCTTATTTCAATTTCCAGGAGTGTAGTTAGAATAACATTTCAAACACTGATCACTAGAGAAAGTAAGATCAAAATTTCCAAATATTAACACAATAAGTAAAGGCTGAAGTAATGTTTTAGAGTATCTGAAGGTTAACAATAAATCGTATAATATTACCCACTTCAGCAGAGACACAAAATATTTGGCGGAAAATACTAAGCCGGCCGGTTGGGCCGAGCGGTTCTAGGCGCTTCAGTCTGGAACTGCGTGACCGCTACGGTCGCAGGTTCGAATCCTGCCTCGGGCACTGATGTGGGTGATATCCTTAGGTTAGTTAGGTTTAAGTAGTTCTAAGTTCTAGGGGACTGATGACCTCAGATGTTAAGTCCCATAGTGCTCATAGACATTTTTCGAAAATATTAACATGAGAGCTTGTAAATAAGAGCTAGTCTGAACAAGCTTAAGAAATACGCTGCAGTGCGAACAGCTCCACTAATGTAATGTTGGGCAGCCATAAACACTCTCAAAAAACACCACTCCGGTGAGTATCAGCAACAGGTCGCTGCAGCCAAGCGCCGCCCCAAACAGAGTACACAGAACTCGTAAAACTAAGAGCTGTTAACAAACTGCACTCAAGAGAAACATGAGCTGAAAGACATAAGTTAAGAAAATGTAATTCGCACACCTCTTAATAACTTAATGGCTTTAAACCTGCAAATATGCCATAATAATGAAGCAGTAAAGTCAATCAAAACAGCACAGAGCAAAAAACTGATAAATAACATAAAACTGTAAAATTCTGACGTAATAAATGTGTCCCACAAAACAATTTAACTGAATTGGGTTAAATCATTAATCTCAGAAAGTTACTTCAAATACAGAAACAGACAATAAGTCACCTTGGCTACACAGCCAGAAACTTGTCCGCGCCAAACTGACATGTCTAAGAGAAACAGAAGCTTACCTCTAGCAGATGATAAATTTATCAGCACTAAATACCCAGTTTCATTAAACACTATGGTAACAACAAACGGCCCGACAGAAAATAACACTGCTCGGAAAGCCACAACATTTAAAGTAACAGATAGCTTGTGGCGTGGCAAAACTTGAAGTGGCAAGTAAAATGGTAGGCAGTCACCGTTGCATGTGCAGAACAGGCGCTAATCATTAAATGAATCGAATTCCAACAGACCAGTTGTGATTAACAGTAATTGCAGTGGCTGAAAAATCTTTTGAGATCCATAGTCACACAGAGGCGGGCATATCACATCAACTATTGGTACACCAAAAATTCGTTATTCCATAACTTAAAATGCAAAACGCCGGCATCCTAAAGCGCAGAGCATGGACATATGAGAAGACTGAAGGGAGTGGCGAAAATTTCGTACACTAACGGTATACTCGTAACTAATAAGTCTCAGCACAAACAGACCCTTCGGCACACACAGCCGACGGATCGATCACTGTCTTTGTTGCCCTCTCGCCAAGTACCCAGACACTTCTCAAATCCACACGCTCCGGCGTGTTTTCAACAATCTGCCCCAGCAATAACGCCCAGGAAGTCAATGGTAATCTTTGCCACCTAGCGGGCCACCAGCAAATGAAGGGGGAAGATATTATGAAATAAAGCCGCCACGTATGAGGGAGAGTGGAATACAATTTTGGAGCTCCTTGTTTAACGACTTTTGTAACTCATTAACTACGTGAAATGATGGTAAGCGAGGGAGAGACCAGCGTCTTTTAAGACAACTTTTTACTGATTGGTCTCGCTACATTTGTCATGCCAATGATAATTGCATGACAGTAGAAATAGGCAGAGAAGCTGGTCTTCCTTGTCTGAAGTTCATTGCAGAATGTAACTTCTGCGGCATACTTGACAGGTAGACTTCGTCGGACTCCATCGACTCTACAGAGGGATTTCCTAGGCAGGCGATTTGATGGGCGACTTTAGTTTTGAACTTAGATGCAGTCGCATGTTGTTGATACAGAGGCAATGACACTTTTCGCTACCACCTCAGCCGACACTTGCTGATTATGAGTATGGGGAAGTACAGCCGCAACAGCGAGGCAACTGTTGGGAAACTCGAATCACTTTTAACGATATTTTGCAATTTCCATCTTCATTCTGAAGACTTGCTTGCAGTTAGAGGTCCAACATGCTTTCAAATCCGGCTATTAATGAAAACGCATATCATTCTGCAGTGTTTTCTATCTTTATGTATTACCTTCTGCAATCACGGCCAATGTGTTTTATCCAGATAAGCACCCATTTGATTAACATTCCAGATCGCTCGTCTGGGTTGGGCAAAGCGTTAGCTTCTCGCTGGCGGTGCTTTGTAAACAATTTATTTTGCATTTATGTGTAATAACTGAGTTATTTGATATCCTTATTTAATTTCGTAATGGAATGAACTCTACTTACTTCTACTATTATTATTATTATTATTGCTTCCCTCTTAAGGAGAGTGCTCAAACACAATCAGATTTCATGGCATTTCTTTCACCTCTTTTTTTTCAGTTACGTCGTGTATATTCACTGTCCTTTTTCTTCTCTCTTCCGTCCATTTCTTTCCTGTTTCTTGTCTTCCTGCGATTGATGAAATTTCGGTTTTTTAATTTTTTCTCTGTATTTTTCCCTGTCTGTCATGTTTTCTGTGGAGGTTTTCAGATTCTTGAGATCTTCCATGATGTCCTTTACCCACTTGGTTTTCACTGTATTTGTCGTCACTAAGTTAAAAATCGTCTTCGTCAATCCTTTTTCGTTCATCCTATGTACGTGTCCGAAGACCTTTACCTGATTTTGTTTGTAATCGTCTCTGTCTGTTCATACAGTTCTTTTGTCGGTATTTTTATCCAGATCCCCTCTTTCTGAAGAGTTCCTTAGATCTTTCTTAGTATTTTCCTGTCTTGTTTTTCTACCACCTTGATTTTCTTTCTTCCCTTCATTACTGTTGTTTCTGAGGCATAGAAGGCCTCTGGTAAGACTGCTGTATCATTGTGTCTTCATTTCGCATTGATATAAACATTTATTTTAATGTAATGTTTCCATGTAAGCCTGTATGTTTTTTGAAGTGCTGCAATACTCCTTCATTGGACGGCGAGTTCAGTTCTGTTTTGTGTACAATCCCTTCCTGGTATATGAAACTTTCTACTTGTATTATCTTTTCTAGCTTCATCTATGGATTTTGCATCCACGACTGCTTCTTTTCATATGACATTTATAGTCCTGCTTCGTCTAAGGTTTCGTGTAGTGTCTCTAGAGCTTCTTTGGCTTCTTTTTTGTTATTTGCTATGACGGATATTCATCAGCAAAGGCCACACATTTTATGTTGACGTTTCTATCGTTGTTCTTCCCGCTCATGACTCCATTGACTCCTTTATCCTATGTCCTGATTATTTTCTCCAAAACCGAAATATACAGTGTGTAACAAAAATGTACGGCACAAATTGCAGGATACATTCCCCACATGTAGACGAAGAAATAAAGACGAAGTAAGAATGTTATATGTACATGGGTCTGCAAACGTTTTGTTTCCATGTTACAACTCATTTTCTCCAACGAGTTTCAATGAGCGCGCATTGTAAAGTTTCGCTATATGCAAGCATGGGTAGATATCAATCCTCACACAGCTTATATGGCAGGTCATCAACACAGATTTTCTGTCAAGGTTTGTGTTGGGATTGTGGGTGACCGTTCGGTAGGGTCTCACTTTGTTCCACCCAGGCTCAAGGGACAAAGTTATCATAATTTCGTAGAGAATGTTTTAGCTCGCATGTTAGCGGATGTGTCTTTAGCCTTGATACAAAACATGGACGTCACGCACTATGGAGCACCTCATTTTAGTGTTAATGCATGTCAACTTCTAGATAACAGAGTGCCAGATGGATAGGTAGAGATGGACCCATTGCCTGGTCTCAACGTTCTCAGGACCTACACCCACTGGTCTTTCGTGGGGGAATTTGAAAGCTCTTATGTATTGACCCGCGGTAAAAGATGTTCAGAGTGTCCATGCGCGTATTCTGGAAGGCTGCGAAACCATAAGCAGCGCTCTCGGGATACATCGGCGCATCCGAGATTCAACACGACGGCAGGTTGGTGCATAACCACGGAATGGAATGTTGAACATCTCCTGTAAGAAACAGTTACATGTAGAATGCCGGTGTGCTGTGTTCGTGGGTGTTTCTCATGATATAATGAGTTGTAACATAGAAACAAAGACTTTCCAGATCCATCATCACTTAACATAATTTCTTCGTCTGCATGGAAGTCATGTGATCTGAACTTTGTACCGTACATTTTTGCTACATCCTGTATTCAATTAAATATTCAGTATTAAAATCACCTCCCACCAATAACAACTTACATTGTGACAGACGCCGACATGATGACTCGTCGATTTTATTACCTACCTGGCTGTATGGTCAGTGGTTATACGTGCCATAGCAGGTTTGGTGTAATGTTTCGGTGCAGATAGCACGTACGCTCTGTCCCAACGTGTTCCTGACTACGGAAACCAGTTACGCTCTGAACGACAGGCAGGCAATGACGCCTAGCAGATGCCGTGGCTTAAGCTGCCCCATCGTGTTGTGGCAAATGTCCTTTATACAGCATCCAGCCGTCTTGCCTATGCTCGCGCCATTACACGTGGTACTGTATGTGCTGGAAGGTATTCCGGCCGCAGTGGTCGAGCGGTTAAAGGCGCTACAGTCCGGAACCGCACGACCGCTACGGTCGCAGGTTCGAATCCTGCCTCGGGCATGGATGTGTGTGATGTCTTTAGGTTAGTTAGGTTTAAGTAGTTCTAAGTTCTAGGGGACTTATGACCACAGCAGTTGAGTCCCATAGTGCTCAGAGCCATTTGAACCATTTTTTTTTGCTGGAAGGTATCTTGCATGGTTTTTGATCTATGATCTATCCCCTCTTTATTTGTAAATGATGCATGGAGAGAACGACCAATAGTACTGTGTGACTTCGAAATCCCCTAATGTTATCGTTATGGTCAATTAAAAAGACGTATACGGGAGTACGTAAAATGGTTCACGAATAGTTTTTGAAATTTCGGCTGTAAACCTCTCCATGAGCACAGCATATCTTAAATGGAATCATTACATATCTTGATATTTTTCCTGTTATGTATCATATTCTTTCCTTGTACTGTCCTTCAATTTTTCCTTCAACTGCATTGTCGTTGATGGCTCTTTATATGTAACCACCAGTGCATGCTACAATGGCGTTTGCATCACGGTGTAATTTCTGTCTGATTTGTCGGTTCTGTAGTACACTCATTCTGGTATTAATTTTCTATATTTACAAAATTTCTTTCAGAGAAATCAAACTTTCATTCTTTCATGTCGCACCCATGGGTGATGATGGGCTGGCAGCGGTACAGATCAGCTGAACGCAATTATGAAAATACAGACGGAAAGCTTTGAAAAGCAAAAATGTGAATTATTTACATGTTTCTTAAAATTATTAGATAGGAAATTGTGCACTGAACATGTTTAAACTATTCACTGTCTTTCTGAAAGGCAAATATTGGTTGTCACATTTATATTAAGATGGAAGCAAATCAGTACAGTGCACTGTCATATAGGAGAGGCAAAATGGGGAGGAATGAGGTGGAAGGGGAAGGGGAAAGGGTTAGGTACGAGAGAAGACAATCAAGACGCAGCGAGGCGCCAGTTTCGACACAGGCGAGCATAGCCCAAGTGGAGGTAGCGTGTGCAGCTGTTTGCTTGACCAGCAGACGACATCAAAGTCTGCTACTGCAGAATGTGAGGACCAATAAGTAAGCCGGCTATGATAAAGACCGCAGGAATTCTAAAGGTTTGCTAGGGACTGACCTTTGATAGACCGGTCGTTGTGTGAAGGGCGTCATCATGATGGCAACTCAGAGGCTTCATATTGTTTCACGACCGCCGCATACGTAAAACCTATAGTAAAAAAAGATGCAGAAAAGGCAATGGCACCACATGACAAAGAATCAAGGTGAGAAGGCATGCTTAAACATCCACACTGTAGACATAATAGTTCTTTAGATTCTGACTATGGTAGATATGAATGTATCTACAGGCATTATCTTTAAAAATTAATAACTTGTAAATGCCTGAAGCGATCTAAGACGCTGCGGCTCCTTTCGAGTCTATCCAACCTTGCTGGCGTGTGTTCGGTTCGCTGCCGCGCCATATCGCTAGTTGACGATGCGGAACCAGGAGGTAAACTAAGAGGAGGGAATGGTTTGACTCGAGTAAAGAGGCGGGCGCGCCGAGCTTAGCAAGACCGTTTACGAGCAAGTGCGCGCTATTGAATGTGTTGAACGCTGGTGTTAGCGTCGAGGGTTATGGGGGTCTGGCAGCATATTGCAGTGGTTATTATCCTGGAGGCGTGCCGTATTTTCGTTGCACGTTGGCCGAAGGACAGATGTGATTTTGGCGCCTTCCGTTTGTCCGTTAACACGATATTTGCGGAGAATGAAGTCGATCTCCTAGAAGCGAAGGTTTTACTGTTCGGAACTCTAGAGAAGGCACTGTCGCCTGATAAACAAAATAAGAGCCTACGGAATTTCAGACCAGCTGTGTGGCTGGATTGAAGAGTTTTTAGCAAACAGAACACAGTATGTTGTTCTCAATGGAGAGACGTCTACAGACATTAAAGTAACCTCTGGCGTGGCACAGGGGAGTGTTATGGGACTATTGCTTTTCACAATATATATAAATGACCTAGCAGATAGTGTCGGAAGTTCCATGCGGCATTTCGCGGATGATGCTGTAGTATACAGAGAAGTTGCAGCATTAGAAAATTGCAGCGAAATACAGGAAGATCTGCAGCGGATAGGCACTTGGTGCAGGGAGTGGCGACTGACCCTTAACATAGACAAATGTAATGTATTGCGAATACATATAAAGAAGGATCCCTGATTGTATGATTATATGATAGCGGAACGAACATTGGTAGCAGTTACTTCTGTAAAATATCTGGGAGTATGCGTACGGAATGATTTGAAGTGGAATGATCATATAAAATTAATTGTTGGTAAGGCGGGTGCCAGGTTGAGATTCATTGGGAGAGTCCTTAGAAAATGTAGTCCATCAACAAAGGAGATGGCTTACAAAACACTCGTTCGACCTATACTTGGGTGTTGCTCATCAGTGTGGGATCCCTACCAGGTCGGGTTGACAGAGGAGATGGAGAATATCCAAAGAAGAACGGCGCGTTTCGTCACAGGGTTATTTGGTAAGCGTGATAGCGTTACGGAGATGTTTAGCAAACTCAAGTGGCAGACTCTGCAAGAGAGGCGCTCTGCATCGCGGTGTAGCTTGCTGTCCAGATTTCGAGGGGGTGCGTTTCTGGATAAGGTATGGAATATATTGCTTCCCCCTACTTATACCTCCCGAGGAGATCATGAATGTAAAATTAGAGAGATTCGAGCGCCCACGGAGGCTTTCCGGCAGTCGTTCTTCCCGTCAACCATAAACGACTGGAACAGGAAAGGGAGGTAATGACAGTGGCACACAAAAGTGCCCTCCACCACACACCGGTGGGTGGCTTGCGGAGTATAAATGTAGATGTAGATCCAAGCATTGTAATTTCTTCCTTTTGCATTTGTATTGCCAGAGTGGCTTGGCATTGTATTTTAAATGACAGTTTTCACCTTCTTTGGTTCCGGCTATTTTGAGTGATTTGTTTTAAATTCATACAATTATTTGTACTGAAAAGTGATAGATATCTTTGTGCGTTCTAGTGCTGCTCACCTGGACTGCTAAGACTGAACTACGGTTACGTCACTGGACAACTGTTCTGCATAGAGTATATGACATGTTGATAACTCGCGGGCTCACAGCTGGAACCGTGGTACACTGTTAGCAATTAATGCTTAATTTGGCTTGTGGAACTGTAGGTGTAGCATGCTGCGCAGCCTTGCAAGTTTTTGTGATGTAAATTTGTGGTTCAAATGGTTCAAATGCCTCTGAGCACTATGCGACTTAACTTCTGAGGTCATCAGTCGCCAAGAACTTTGAACTAATTAAACCTAACTAACCTAAGGACATCACACACATCCATGCCCGAGGCAGGATTCGAACCTGCGACCGTAGCGGTCACGCGGTTCCAGACTGAAGCGCCTTTAACCGCACGGCCACACCGGCCGGCATGTAAATTTGTGACTCAGCTTAAATTTCATTGGAAATTAAATAGCTAAGATTTCTGTAAGCATCTTGTGCTGTCCGTTCAGCAGATTAATTGCATTCTTATTATCTTTGTAAGATTGCTGATGTTACTGAGGTACCAAGGTACTGTCGCCGAGGCATTTCGGGCAGTTGCCTAAATTTGTGTCATTCCCAAGCATGGTGGCCTGGTGCAAGGTTTGCCTAAAGAAAATTTGATGGGGTTATCCCTCAGTGCAGTTAACGCTCATATATACCGACTAATAAGATTTTGTATCCTTGGTCTGCCTCCCGTCCGAGTTGTAAATTCCACTACACAGTGACAGTTTCATTTTGGAAACATCCCCCAGGCTGTGGATAAACCAATTCTCCGGAATTTCCTTTCTTGCTGATGTTAAGTCACATAGTGCTCAGAGCCATTTGAACCATTTTGAACCTTTCTTGCTTCCTTGCGTGGGTTGCATTGTCTGTGCTAATCCTCTACGATGAGAGGGTGGCGCCACTGAGCAGTTCGCATATCTGCGATGTCGAATGGGCTTCTAGACATCGGGTGACACACGTTGTTGTATGTATACATTCCAGAGGGACTCCGTCTGTATATTGTATCTGTTGCATCTAAGCTAATTGGCAAAGTTAAGATGCTGTTCATTGTTGTTAGGAATTGGCTTGGGCCTTTAATATTTCATGTAATAACTGAAAATTATTTGTTTTTCATGTTCCAAGAAATCGCATGCTATACTGTTTGGTGTTCTTGTATCTGGTCTGTTATTGTGTTGATTAATAGGTTTACTTGCCTAGTGTTTCCTTGATTGTATATTGTTCTCTTAGTTCTCTACGGCAATATTATTGATAAGATATAAATTATATTTGTAATTTTGATCCCAGCTACGTTTTCTTAAAGGCGCTATTTTTTATTCAGCTAGTTGTGCTTAAGTCCGGAACCGCGCGACTGCTACGGTCGCAGGTTCGAATCCTGCCTCGGGCATGGATGTGTATGACGTCCTTAGGTTAGTTAGGTTTAAGTAGTTCTAAGTTCTAGGGGACTGATGACCACAGTAGTTAAGTCCCATAGTGCTCAGAGCCATTTGAACCATTTTTTTTTTGTGCTTAAAAAGACTGGTTCCTTAGGTAAATGTTCTATTCGTTTTTCGTAACAGAAAAAAATAATGGTCAGTTTATTCTGAGCATTAGTGCACCTGTAAACCTTGATTCTGATGTTATTAATTAGTCACATATTCATGAGATCGCTACATCAAATTCTGGATTAATTAACGGTTTTAAGTAACCTTATTTTAATTGAGTGATTGTTTAGTTAAATAGTTATGATCAATATATGTTGGTGTTTGAAATTAAACGGTGAATTCTGTTGAACGACTTGGGGTCACGTCCTTCCATGTGAGTGTTTCTCTAGAAATTCCTTTGGGCGTAATTTACCCATTTCGCGACCTTAGAGAACAAAGTGTCGGCGAATAGCGATTAAACAGCAATGTTGAGAAGCGGCTTCATAATCTCTATTTAAGGAATACATTTCGACTAATGGGCCAAAATAGTGAATGCAGTTTTCAGTCAAAGTTAGTTAGTTGCATGATACTAAGAACAGTGGTAGAATTAGATAACAGACTGCAATAACTATCTATAGACGTTCGTTTTTCATTAGGTTTCATGTAGATAATAGCAAATATGCTCACTAGAGCATTTCACTAAATAAATTGTAAATAACAGAAAGCAGCGGAGTTTCTGTTGAAGTGGCAGGATAAAACTAGGTGCCGGACCGGAACTTTCCTACAAGAGAGCCAGTCATCCAAGTTCCGTAGGAGAACTTCAGTGATGTTGGGAAGGTATGATATGAGGTACTCGCGGCTCGCGGATCTACAGTTGTGAGGACGGGTCGTATGTGGCGCTCAGGTAGATCACTTGGTAGAGCACTTTCCTGAGAAATGCAAAAGTCCTGTGTTTATGTCCCGGTTGTGCATACAGTTTTAATTTGCCTCTAAGTTAGCCTATTAGTGTAAATTCCACTGAAGAGTGAGAGTTTCATTTTGGAAACATCCCACAGGCTGTGGGTAAACATTTATCCACGATATCCTTTCTTCTAGGAGTGCTAGTCCTGTAGGTTTCGCAGGAGAACGTTTGTGAACTTTGGAAGGTGTGAGATGTACTGGCGCAAGTAAAGCTATAAGGAGAGGGCGTTACTCGAGCTATAGTAGCTCAGCTGGTAGAGCACTTACCCATCAAAGACAGAGGGCCTGGGTTCGAGTCCCGATCCACGACACACTTTTAATCTGCCAGGAAATTTCAAGGTGCAAATAAATACCAACGACCTCAGCAAGACTTAACGTCATTCCAGAAAATCTGGTGCAGTTCTAGGCCTAATTCATATGTAATACGTAAGGTATCAACACGTTTAATATAATTTTTCTTCGTTTTAACTTTCGTATAGAAGAAATAAAAGGCATCACCCAAGATTTTTCTGATAAAAAGACAATGATACTGGTATTTCTAACAGCTAAAAGAATTCTGCTTGCAGGTACAAATCATGTAGAGTGTTTATATCTGTAATTTTTATGGTAATACGTACAATATGTGTCAATTTGTGGATTATGCAGCGGCAAATCGAGTCTTTATTGGCAGCGGCTTTGAGAGGTCGGGGAGAACGGACGTTTACTGATGAGCGGCGTGTCGGTCGCGTTTAAAGTGTTAAAAGTTTTTTTGGGAGATACGTTTAGGGACTTGAAGAATGTCTACAAGACAAACTTGGAAATATTTTGACAGTTACACTCACGGACCTTGAGAATCCGACAGTACTGCACTTGTCACATTTTTAATTGGTTCATGGGCTTTAACTCTGATCCGAATTGTGTTCAGAGACCCGTCATTACACTCACGGTATTAAGTGCGGAAAAATCATTCTAATTACTAAAGGGTACCCGCTTGTGGAAAGGACATTTCTTCATTTCACCAACACTAATGATGCCTGCAATTTAATAAAGCTATATTAAGTTAATATAACAACAACAAGGTACAGCAACAGGTTTGTGGCCCTTTCCAAGACATGTGCGAATCCAGTGAACGTTTATAATCGGTCAAAAACTTAGTTAACCCCTTTGGCACACAGGTGCATTGTAGTTAAAGCCATTAGTACATCACAAGTAATGTCTTGAGTTGGATGATGATAATTTACACTGCCCAAGGGAATTAATGGGTCACTTTTTCTAAACCCTGTAACTGACCATCATAGCGACGCACAAGTTTGCGGTTTGTCTCCAAGATGCGTATAAACCTCCTCTTTAATGATGGAAAAACGTGGCGCCCTGGGACGTCACCCTCGGAGTGATAATTCAGATATCCAGGTGTCGACACATGTAAGAAACGGCCGCAACACAGACGTTCATGCGATGTGTAAAGTGGGTTATAGATGTTACGTTGACACCAAACTTCACCACAATTCTGCTGAACGCCACCACCGTGGTCTCCTTACGTACTGGGAAAGTTGTTACAGCCCCTCTTACCCACATTTCACACTTTCTTTTGACATTTCTGCCATGGACGCTAGAACCGCATGGCCAGAGATGAAATCATGAGGTTGTTTGATGAGTGGCCGAGGAAAAATTCCGGACAGACCGCCGCCCAAAACAATTATGAAAAGGCCTCAGCGGATGGCATTAAGGGCGTCAGTGGAACCATCCCTTTCCCTGGGAAGCTGATTACCACAAATTTCGAATTCAGAGCGTGGGGGGGGGGGGGGAGGGGCAAGGATCTTAGGACACTTTGCCGTTTCATTCGTAGATGTGTCAATGTCGCACATCCGTGATCACAGCACAGGAAGGGTGAAATAGAATTGACAAAATTGCGTAAGCACCCTTTTCTGCTCTGATTTCAATGCTGGGCGTCGCAGTTCTAACCAACATCGCAGAGGCGTCAATAAATGGGGCGAAATGAGGGTAAGAGGGACTGTGACAACTTGCCGTCATGTGACACGTCCACCGTGGCTTTGGTCAGAATTGTGGTAAAGTTTGCTACCAATCTGACGTCATTAAACGACATTACACGTCACATAAACTTCTGAGCTGTTGCCTTCTTTGCGCGTGTGTCGATATCTCGGCGTGTGAAGCGCCGTCGAGCCCGAGGGTGTCGTATGGCGCCAGTAGAGAAGCTGGTTTTATTTACCTTTGAGCCAAATCTCTAATTTATGCGTGCCAGTGGGAGACAGTTACGCAGTTTCGGAAAAGTATAGTTGGAACATTGGTAATTTGGGAATTATGCTATTAGAGAACGGTTGTCTAAAGACTTAGAATCTGGTATAGGGGAGCTTGGTTCGAGACTACGGTAAGTTTATGGAAAGGGAAGGAGGAAATAGCCTGCAAAAGAGGAGAAAGATGTAACGATCCAAAGAATACAGCACAGTAGTTGGATATACGTACCAGGAGGGGTGCGCTTTGCTGCAATTGCGTTTGTTCAGGATTCGGAGTGATAATAAGTCGGGGTTTGATATGGTATGTTGGTACTGATTGGGAAGAATATCAATGTTGATAACGACAGGGGAAACTATGGATGTCTAGAGAAAGGTTTTCGGGATGAATAGGATGTAGGGAAACGTTCAGTGTTTATGTGGAGCGGGAGGAAATTGAAGATGCGATAAAGGATTCACATAGGGAACTATAAACGGATACCGTAAACAAGACCTGCATGAAATTCGGATTTGGAGGGGATGATTTAACTTCTGTGGAACGACTATCCAGCTTGGGAGGAATGGATTGAATAAAAGCTTTTTAAGTGTGGGGAATGGAAAATGTGCTATATATACTCAAGTTTGATAATTTAACAGCTCTTGTCCGTTGTGGACTTGCATGCTCCATAGGCTTGGTTTCGTTGTTAGTTGAAGGTCCCTTCGACATATTTTTGTGTTAGTTAATTGATAGGGTAGTAATAAATGGATGGTTAAACGTCAAAGGAACAGAAGCTTTGGATGGTTGTTTTTAAAAGTATTGACAAACTGCTTATTGGCTTCGGCCGACGTTCATCTAATGATTTTTCTGACGTTTCACCAGCACGAGTGGCTGGCATTGTCAAAGCTTCACCCTCCATTGCCGGTGGTGAAGTGGAGCCGAGCTCGCGGCCGCACCTGGCGCGCCAACGTCCGAGGGCTTCTCCGCGGTCATTTCCGGTGCGGTTCTCCTCTTGCTACCTGCGACGGTCGTTCGCTGCAGTACGGGAAGCCAGGATCCGTTTACCTTAAGGCTTTCCTCTTTCTTGTTCAAACTGTTTGCGTGTTTTTGTATTTCTACAGCTTCTCTGAACAAGCGCGTGTGATAGTGGTTCTCTACAGCCAGAACTTCCGTGTCGGCGAATTTTATTCCGTGGTCGGTCTCATTCAGTGCGTGCTCCGCCACGGCCGATTTCTCCACCTGCCCCAATCTGCAATGTCGCTTATGCTCTTTGATCCTGGTGTTAATGGATCGTCCAGTCATTCCGACATAAACTTTTCCGCATGTGCATGGTATGCGGTATATTCCCGACATTGCAAGTCGGTCTCTTTTCTCCTTCGCCGATCTAAGACACTTTTTGATCTTCCTTGTCGGTCTGAAAATCGTCTTTACGCCATGTTTGCGCAATATACGGCCGATTCTGTCCGTCACTCTGGGAATGTATGACAGAAAGGCCGTACCCGACATTTCTTTTTCTGGTTCCTTACTTCGCCGAGTGTTTGGCTCTGTTACACTTCTAATATAATTTGTGGAGTACCCATTGCTCCTCAGGACAGTTTCCAGGTGTTACATTTCTCATTTGAGGTGTTGCGGCTCACATATTCGTCCTGCTCTCGTTACGAGCGTACTAATCATGCCTATTTTCTGGCTCGGGTGGTGGTTTGATAGTTTGTGCAGTTATCGGTCCGTGTGAGTCGGTTTTCGATACACGCTGTGTCCCAGATTTTCGCCGTCCCTTGCGACCAGCACATCTAGAAATGGCAGTTTCTTGTCCTTTTCTACTTTCATGGTAAATGCTATGTTGGCATGGAGGCTGTTCAAGTGTCTTAGGAAGTCACCGAGCTGTTCTTCACCATGGCTCCACACCACGAAAGTATCATCGACGTACCTGTACCACACCTTAGGTTTGCAAGTCGCCGAGTCCAGTGCCTGTGCTTCGAATTGTTCCATGAAGAAGTTGGCCACCACTGGACTGAGAGGACTACCCATGGCGACGCCTTCCAGCTGTTCGTAGAAATCGCCATTCTACGTGAATTGAGATTTCTGGAGAGTAGCGTTGAAGTCAAGGGAAGCGGTATAATCGGTGTAATACAGCAGATAGGCAGGGGGAAGCAGTTGAGAAGTGTTCTTGATATAGGAGACTCATGGACGACGACAAAGCCTTCGAGTACATTTACAATACGATCGACGGTATAGAAATCTCTGTTGACGACAAGACGAAGGCAGGTAAATTACTTACTTTTTGAGGCAGGAACATCAAAACGTCTTACATGGTGACTGGCCTCATCATAGTCATCGGGCACTATAGTTTCAAATTTTCTCTTATAACGTGATGGGATAAAAAAAATGGAAGATCATCAGATAAATTGTGACGGAAAACCCACTGGTTGTCAGGTGATAATCGTTAAGTTGAAACTAATTTCAGATTATTAATTATCTACAATGACATGTTTACAGAGGCGAAGATCTTTCTGAACGAAGATGGCGCTCAAGGATCGGCAGGGGTGTCGTTCAGCAGTTTGACGCAAGTGGAAAGGAAGTCTGGTTTAAAAAAAGAGTGTGGCTGTAGAGGTTTTCTACAGTTGAAGTTAGTAGCCTGAAAGAAAGATGAGATTCTAGAGGCTGGGAAAATTCCATTTTGCGTCTGAGGAGCATTTGTGGCATTCCAACCATTTGTAGTTAGCGTTGTGGAGTTGGTCCTATGGTGTAAAATTTTATTATTTGTAAATATGTATTGGTTTCGTGTGTATATATTACTTCACATATGAATATTCGCGTTCTGCAGTACGCCAGCCATCTCGAACAAGGAATGGATACTTGGCAAAATGAAACTGAATGGACTCTATATAGATGGCGAGGTCCAAAGAGAAGTCCAATCCAGTACAGGCAAACTTCGTTGATGAAATGACACTGGTCGATAGGCCGAGTTGACCGAATTACTGTAC
This sequence comes from Schistocerca nitens, assembly GCF_023898315.1. NCBI lineage: Eukaryota > Metazoa > Arthropoda > Insecta > Orthoptera > Acrididae > Schistocerca > Schistocerca nitens. The sequence goes on along the minus strand of NC_064614.1, from coordinate 289,716,112 downwards.
GACGACAATATTTTGTTAAGGGGAGAAATCGTCTTTCTTTGTGCATTTTGTGCATTTACATGTGCAACGTTCTGGATTAGACTTGAGAATGTATAACAATAAAGGACGTGTGACGTGAAAGAAGAGGAAGTGCGGCAAAGTAAGTGTGGGCAGTCAACGAGATTTCTAACTTACCAACAGCCGTGCACAATGACTTGATGAAATACTTTCGTGAAGAGTAGACTGTTAGTCCCCAACGCTTGTGAAGGGAAGCAAATAATTTTATATTGTAGATTTAAACGTGGTGGCAGCTTTCAGAGCACGATTTATTGGAAAAAAAGAAGAGAGATAATGAGAAAGAGAGAGATAGATAGATAGAGAGAGAGAGACAGAGAGAGAAAGAATTCAGGAAGGGTGATGTGTCGATGCGCAGTGATTTTACGTAATACTTTATTCTTCAGAGGTATACTGAATTTACGTATAAAAGTTTCAACTTATCGCGTTACGAATAAGATACATAATGTAGACCACTAATTCAATCTATGTGATGTGCAAAGAAGTAATCGTCTCCAAGGAAAACCAAGTAATGTTCCTCCAGTCTCTTTACGTTTGGCCGGCCGCGGTGGTCTCACGGTTCTAGGCGCTGAGTCCGGAGCCGCGCGACTGCTACGGTCGCAGGTTCGAATCCTGCCTCGGGCATGGATGTGTGTGATGTCCTTAGGTTAGTTAGGTTTAAGTAGTTCTAAGTTCTAGGGGACTGACGACCACAGATTTTAAGTCCCATAGTGCTCCGAGCCATTTGAACCATTTGAACCTTTACGTTTGTTGACGAACGGTAGTACCTACAGCGTGTTTCTTGCCACGTCAGGCCAAAAAGCGAGCCTGGATTAATTAAAAATTGATAGAAGTTAAGATGATGGTTTTAATGCTTCATGTGTTCTACTTCCCCCCCCCCCCCCACTCCACTTGATTACAGCGCACAACCACGTGAGACTATCAGAAAAGTTTTGCTTTGGGATGTTATTCAACAACTCGCTCGTCACTTTCGAACCATCTAAATCCTATTCTGCACACTATCGTTTTGTGGTAGGTTCGAATGGAAGCACTGACGTTTGTCATATATTGTTATTTTTTCCATAAAATCAATGTCCAAGAGTCTTGTTCTTGTTCGGCAGTCATGATTTTCGAGGCAAACTCTGCACACTCTCTCATACTCTTCAAAACATTCTGAAAGCTGTGCTGAATATATGATTTACATATGTCCGTTTCGTTGCTCTATTGCGATTTGACACACTACAACGTTGACACATTACGCCCGCATGTCCACTACCTAGCACTGCCTGCTCTCAACTGAGTGATCGAATACATTTCTGTTGTTTATGTTTCATAGGCACTGGCGTCAGTTACATAGAAGAAATAAAAGTACAAGAACTTTTAGGATGGTTGAAGTCAATTGAGGGCTTCTAGTGGGGACTAACTTCAATTTTTGAATGGTTATTTACGTCCAGAATAGTTTTGTATGAATGATAGAAAGTGGGATATAACAAATAAAACAATACATCCTCCTGTGTATGATGCGTGATGAACTATAATCATTTACTTCAAATAATTATAGCCTTTTTAACGTGGTAACCGACTCAAGACCTACTTTCAACGCTGAGGAATGAACGCCTTTCAGGTAACATTTAAATTGAAACATACGCAAGTTCTTTAGTGCCTAAGCAGTTCACACACCCGTTCATTTGTAAAAGACTTCACAACACGCCGCTGTTGCAATTTAATGACGGGTACCCCCTCCACCAACTGTGCTGACACACTGTCGGACCATTTCTGTACCACGAAATTTACACCCCGACCGCGTATTCAATTACGCTAAACCACCGCCGCAGTAGTGTGACAATCATGGCTTTCCGCGAAACCGCTAACCGAGGAATTCTGAATACACGAAAACCGGTTGGGTGGCACTAAATGCCTCTGTCAACTCACGCCACCCCTTTTCCCCGGCCGCCACCACATCGCATCCGCGTATAGTGCACACCATTCTCTGCCAACATTCAGCTGTAACATCAACTGGTCAAATAATCACTATCGTGAGAACTCATTTAATTTGTCTGCACAATTTCCTTGGATACTGTGGCTAGTTTACTCGAAGATTGATATACTTTGCCTAAAACAAGAAATAATAAAATTGGTATATTCAGAACAGATTTATACCGTACATACAAGGCAGCTAAACTTTGTGATACAAGAGTTCACAATGACGGACAGGAAAAAAATCTTGAAGATGTTATCATTAGCTTCACTTTAACCAATGAATGTGAGTAAATGAATGTGGGCATATTTTCAGAACAGCTATCGGGAGTAAGGCAAACTTAACCAGGACACCTTTTATGAGCCAGGATCTCCAAAACGTAATTGGGAGCTTCTGAAACCTAAATTGCTTGTTACACAGCTCCAAAACATATTTTTTTTATATTACGTGAAAACTCTTAATAGTGGATATGGTTATATGCAGATGCCACCCTTCCATGACAGCATTGTGGCATGCTCTCTATAAGGCAGTTTGTAGACCACTATTGCCAAGTGAGCCCCATCGAAAGTTTCAAATATCGGTGAACAAAACTGATTAAGGTTCGTACTTGGACGGAGGAGGTGAGTACATCGGAAGTCACATATGGCGATACATCCCGCATATAAAAAGGCAGGTAGGAGATGTAGTCTCCCATACAGAATATTCTCAAAATGGTTTGAGTACTGCATGGCTACGTTGAAGCCTATGTGATCACCGAGGTATCTTCACTGCAATACAGCAATCACTTCCGGGAAACCACCTCCACTCAGTCTCTGTGATGGGTTGCGACGGTCGCGTCGTAATGTATAAGAATGACTTCTCAGCGATTTCGACGTCTCGTGAAATGCATGTCAACTGTTTACCGAAGTTTAAATAGTCTTACTCATTGCCCATGAATCTATGACAGAGACACCTGAAATATAAGAAAGATAAAGTAAGGGATTAAAAATCAGGTTGAACTTCAGATTTAAGAATAGTGTTTGTCAATGACGTTGCTATCCTTGGTAGAAGAGAGAAAGAAAAAAGTCTGTTAAAACAAATGAATGATGAGTACAGAATGTGGACTGCGAATAAACCATAGAATGATTGAACGAATGAAGTGTAGTGGAATTGAAATTTGCTATCTGTTTTTGGGAACAAGGAAATAGGCGTACTCAGTGAACTGGGGCAAAATAACACATGTCTGGTGAAGCAAAGTGGGCATAAATATCAGACTATCATAGGATAAGGGGACACTACGGGTGACAATGAATTTGCCAATATGAAACATAAGCGTTAATTTGAGGAAGACGTTTGTGAGAAAGTATCTTTGGAGCACGACATTCTGTTGGAGTGAATCATGGACTGTGGGGAAACCAGTTAAGAAGAAAACCGAGGCATTTCAGATATGATGCTATATAAGGAAACTGCAAATTAAGACCGATTAGGTTCTTCGCAGAGCCGGTCAGAAGAGAAATATGTGAAAATGATAAAAAGAAGGGACAGAATGATAGGACATATGTTAAAATGTCAAGGAATAATTTCAAGACATACAAACACATTTAAAGACACTCAGTTTCGACAAAAGAGGGCACAAGATAGTTCTCATCAATTTATTTATTAAATTCCACTGATAATCCAGTCTAACAATCAATCCCATGTGTATGGGGTGGTAAGTTCATTCTTCAGTTAGGCTCATCTGAATGTGTTGTGTTAAAAATTATATATCACAAGAAAAATATTAGCAGCTAACAACTCATCAAGTCCATCAGAAAGGCGACCGAAAATGAGTGTCCGGGAGGTGCAGAGATCAATCTTCTATGGGACGTATGTTCCAGTATTACGCTTCACAAAATGGAACAGTCGGCATTCAAGAAACGTTCAAAACAAACCATTAGCTTGCACCATGAACACCGAATGAAAAATGGCGCCCCACAGTTATCACAAAGGTTCCTACCATTAAGATCGAAGGCGAACTCCTTGGGAGTTACAAATCTGGCAGGACGTTCACCTAGGTATCCACTATTAAAAAATGCATATGGAATTATACTGGAGGTGATGAGAAATGATGGAATGGAATGGCACACAACCGAATTCGAAACAGTCGGTCGTGGAGCTTGTCATGAAACTGGCTATCCTTTAAGGCGTGGCTGTAATATGTTTTGTAGACACGGAAAAAACAAACATCACGAGGATAAATTTGTCCAGTGGTTCCGGGTGGTATAAGCTGCGATGTTACACTTTTCGGGACGGATAGTTTGCTCTAAAGGAGAATGATTTTTGCATGCGGACCAGGAATCAAGCTATTGACCAAAAACACTGCTCATACCATAATTATAGCCCTCTGACTCCCATTCTTCCTTGCTGTGACGTAAATATTTGCAACAGCCCTTGCAAGATCACACAAAGAATGGTAGGGTCTGAGCACTCCAACCTTTCACAGGACAGTAACTAACTTCTACCCAATTTACCATCCAGATGAGTGGTCGCCGTAATGGTATACGAAGGCGTTTAGGCATTGATATTCGTTGATCTCGATAAAACTCTCTTGGTACTTCTAATTTCTAGCGTTTTCTTCACGTGCACTTCCTCTGCAAATGCTGATTGATTGGAGTTAAAAACAAATTCTTTACTGAACGATGGGATAAAAGTGTTTTATCGTCTACAAATTTTCGGGCCGATTCCGCAGTTTGCTTTGTCTCGTCAGTTTTAAACCCTTTCTAACCTCTACAGGGATATTGGCACATATGTGACCATTAACCTTATGCTGAATATATTGAAGAAAATGATGTCCTGTAATGGGCAGTGGTTACATTTGTGGCCATTATGTTCCCATAAGTTGGCTACCTTGTCCCTAGTTCATAATCTTTGACTGTTACGGAGAGCGATGTTTTTATACCTATGGATAGTCAGTGGCTGCCTGTTGTTCAGTACGTGCATTTGAAATCATAATCTACACTTTTTTGCACGAGAATTTTTCGTCTACAATTTTTTACTGTGTGCTTTGAACATATATTATTATGGGAAATGTTTTGTATAAATCGACTGCTAACAAACGTACACGTTTATGGACACAGTGAAATAGGTATAACTTGAAATACAACGTAACCACCAGTGTCTCAGTTATAAAATGCCGTTTTTTTTCATTTTGTTATTTTCATTTATTTTACAGTTTCTTTCCAGCATTATTCAAAATGAATCGAAGGAAAACATTGAGCCCAGAGGAAATTTTACTCATTTTAGATTCTGTTGACGATGCCAATTGTTCTGATTTGGACGTAATTACAAGTGATGAAGGCAGTGATATTCCTGATGACGAGTCTGATGATGGTAGTGTTGTTGGTGATGACATTCCACAGTTCCGAATTCTCCAACGTCTTCCCTCATTATATGGTATCCAAACAAGGACAATGACTTCGATGGTAAACTTCCTGCATTCTGTGGCGTTTACAAAAGTAATTGTGATCCTTTAGTAGAAAAGACACCACATTTTTACTACTGCAACATGTTCACTCCTGAAGCACTGGAGGCCGCGGTGGTCTCGCGGTTCTAGGCGCGCAGTCCGGAACCGTGCGACTGCTACGGTCGCAGGTTCGAATCCTGCCTCGGGCATGGATGTGTGTAATGTCCTTAGGTTAGTTAGGTTTAAGTAGTTCTAAGTTCTAGGGGACTGATGACCACAGCAGTTGAGTCCCATAGTGCTCAGAGCCATTTGAACCATTTGAAGCACTGGACGTGATAGAGAGACAACACGCGTATGCATTTTCAAATGATGAATGCAAATTCTCTGTCTCAGTAAGTGAAATTCATTTCTTCTTAGCGATTACTTTGATTATGACATATATAAAGTACCCAAACTATCGTATGTATGGGTCAAGAAACCTAGCTTTGCGAATGGGTCTTATTGCTGACATTATGTCACTAAAGAGATTTGAGAAAATAAAAAGGTATTTACATTTTGTGTACAATGACGAAATCTCTTAAAACAACACTGACATGTTTGTGAAGGTGAAACCCATTTTGGACATACAGAAAGAGACATTTTCAGAGACAGTAACTCCTACTGAATATAAATCTATAGATGAAATGATTATTCCTTTCAAGGGTAGAAGCAGAGCAAAACAGTATATGAAGTCTGAACGCAAAAAGTGGGGATTCAAAGCATGGGTACGCTGTAGCTCAGATGGAAACTTGATATTTTTTGAAATGTACCAAGGGAAAAGACAGGAACAAAATAACACACTGAGCCCTAACTTTGGTCCCATTGGGAACATTGTCGTAAGATGGTGCCAGGAATAGAAGGAAAGAATCACAAGATCATTCTTGAAAATTCAGTAAATAAAAGTGCAGACCAATAGTGCAACTACAAGTTCCACAGTTCCGAATTTTTCAACGTCTTCCCAGACAACGAACTGATACTGTCAAAAGATGGGACGTGAAGAAGGATGCTAGCATAGAAATAGAAGACATATGCTGTAGCAAGCTACAACAAATTAATGGGCCGAGTAGACATGACTGACCGGATGCTTGCACACTACCCTCACACAATGAAGAGCAAGAAGTTTTATTTGAGAATATTTTTCCTCTTTCATAACGTTTCACTAGTAAATACATGGTTTCTTTACAGAACAGACACTGAAAGAAATATTTCTTTTGTGGAATTCAAGGCATCAGTTGCTACAACAGAGCTTGGAAGCCTGCAAAGGAAGCGTGGCAGACCATCAAACACCCCTGACTATGCTCGCTTGAAGAAAAGGCAACACACTGAATGTTCTGCAGATATATGCGTGGATGGAATAGCCCATTGCGCTGAAAAAAAAGGCATTACAGAGATAAAAACTGCAAAAGAAGAACATTTGCAAAAAGTTCAGAGTTCCTGTTTGCCCGGAATGTATGGAGTTCTTCCACAATACATTATCTGAACAATTTCTTGTTACTTGGCTTTTGCCATTATTTATCATATTTTTTGCTTTCTTTGTTTTCAACATGTTTGCTCTAATGTAACCTGCTATGCACCATGTACACAAATATGGCCATTTCCTATTTTCATTGTTGTACAGTAAATTGAAGCAATTGTTGAAAAAATGTATTTGTAATGACTTCCTTACATCTCCAATATAGTGTTTAAAATAATTGTCAGAATTGAAATTATTTAAAAAATTCGTCGCTGAAGAAATTTCGTTATCTTACGCCTTTCAGTTACATAACTCTGAAGTTATGCAACCACCCGTTACTCCCTTTGAAATCAGTGTAATCTATGTCGCGCAGAATTTCATGTGCATAACTCAGTAGGTCACCTATCACGCACGTTCTATAAATTCTATCGAACATTCTTGAAACACGCGAACACCATTTTCTGTAACAAGTGCGACTTGTCTTCCTTTGGTTAACCGTAGTTCACCTTATGTCTACACGGTCATACTGCACCGGGCTTTTTTGAAATCTGTTCCTAATTTCACCAGCTGCGATGTAGTCGCGTATACTAACAGTGATCCAATACTATCAATTGTTTTTTATTCCACTCTTTGATCACAATATTAATTCTTTTGACGATGACCGGTTTAAGTCCGGCCTTATCACTTCAGGACATGATGTAGAAAAGATCTGAGGATGGTCATTACGGATTGAAACCGGTCTTCGTCAAAAGAATTGACGTTGTGATCAAAGACTGGAATAAAAAACATTTAAACAAATATCTGTTCATTATTGTTTCTTTACTATGTTGCCGATGATCTTCCAAGCACGTAATCATGTTTAGTACCGTGTTGATAGACTTGCACAAAAAAGCTCTGAATATGGTCTAGATGTCAACCCTCAAAAAACGGAAACCATGATAATCAGTAAAAACAGAGTCCCTGCATGTCACATTAAGATAGGCCAAAAGACATAGAAAAAAATGGCTCTGAGCACTATGGGACTTAACATCTATGGTCATCAGTCCCCTAGAACTTAGAACTACTTAAACCTAACTAACCTAAGGACATCACACAACACCCAGCCATCACGAGGCAGAGAAAATCCCTGACCCCGCCGGGAATCGAACCCGGGCGTGGGAAGCGAGAACGCTACCGCAGGACCACGAGACGCGGGGAAAATGACATAGAGCAAGTACGTAAACACACGTACCTTGGCACTACAATAAATGACCAGTGGGATCTTTCTGATGAGATGAGAACTCGAATTGGAGAAACCAGGGCTGTCTTCAATAAGATGAGTAACCTTTTCAAGAATCTTGGCTTAGCAATGACGAGAAGATCAGACTTCTACGCTGCTACGTATTTTCCACTCTCTTCTATGGTGCTGAAACATGGACTCTGACAGAATCGTTGGGTAAGCGGCTGGAGGCTTTTGAGATGTGGCTGTACATGAGAATGTTAAGAATTCCGTGGACAGCACATGTCACAAACGTCGAGGTTCTACGAAGAATGAAGAAAGAGAAAGAAGTACTGGCCACCGTGAAAGCATGAAAGATCCGGTACGTGGGACACATCATGCCGAACAACAACAGATACCATCTCCTCCAGACCATCCTCCAAGGACAAATATCAGGGAAGAGAAGCATTGGCAGCTGAAGAATGTCCTGGCTTAAGAACATCAGAACATGGACCTCTAAAGCATCTTCAGAGCTTTTTAGAGTCGCAATTAATAGGAATATCACTGCCAAGATGGTTGCCAACATCCGGAACGGATGGGAACCAGAAAAAAACCGCTCCTTGGACAACAATTGCCCTTTACTACGTTTCACGAGAGACGAGGTTTGTGGCTCTCTGTCCAATAAGGATGGCAAGCTACGTGGTTAGATATCTACTTCAGTACCATTTTCATCTGTTAAGCACGTGATTTCGTCATTGTATTCCATATGTACAGTCATGGACAAAACGAGCGAGACCCCTCGCCTTTTCGTTATGCTGATTCGCACAACTTTAAAGTCTGCTACACAGCATAACAGGCAAGGCGACGAAGTGCTACCAACATACTATGCACAGGCGTGAAATTGAAAAACTATCCGAACTTTGTCAGACTGTTTTCAATCATGTCTAAGACTATATTAATGCTGATTAGTGTGCTAAACACAACACGTAAATATAAGATATAAATGAAAGAAGAAACGCTAATTAGTATGAACCGTACTAATAAAAATGAATTTCAGCTTTTCGAGATAGCTATGGTCGCAGGTTCGAATCCTGCCTCGGGAATAGATCTGTGTGGATGTCCTTAGGTTAGCTAGGTTTAAGTAGTTCTAAGTTCTAGGGGACTGATGACCCAAGCAGTTAAGTCCCATAGTGCTCAGAGCCATTTGAACAATTTTTTTTCGAGATAACATAACTGTTTTAGTAAGACGAAGTGCCCCAGATCGTTACGAATTAGCATAATATTATGCGCATTCGGCCGCGAAACGGTCTGTGGCAACGTTCAGACCAGTCATACTGGATTACCACTGTGTAAATTTTCTTTACATAAACAGCCGTATCTTTAGATTCCGTTCACATAGAAGCTCACATTTTTACAGCAGCAAGGGACCGTATACCGCAGGACGTGCGATACATTTCCGCTTATTATGTCTACCCGTACTCGAGGTAAACGGATTTTAAGGGTTGGGTAGACAGGTAGACGGTCAAGAAAGTGAGACTAGTAGGGTTCTATTTTTACCGATTTTGGTGACTTAAGTTCTAACAACGAAAATAGTTACGACAGTCACTGAAGATGACGACCGCATAAATAATTCCCCCTACTCTTTATTCGACATGTTCTAGTTGCAGTCGATACATCAGCATATATATAATCGTAGCTACGCTTTCGATCCAAATCACGTTTACAGGAAAGCAAATAAAATCCATTTGCCCATACACGATGTAATTCAGATGCTAGTATTAATTCCACCCCGTTTTAGAAGTGCGAGCATTCCCATAGTTTAAGAAACACTTCGGCTAATGAACGTTTCCTGGCTGTGGCGAGTATAATGGAGAATTCGAAACATTGTAGAATACGTTTGGCAGCTATGTCGCCGTTTATTTCCTGGGGTGGTGCAGAGTTATCCTACTAACTTTACTTGCTAATAACAGAATTTGGTGTGTCGATAAACATCCCGAATGATTGTCACATACGCGGTGACATAAAGGTAGAAAATTCATGTTCTTGAGTCCAGAAAGCTCTATGAAACAGAAACTGCAGATAATTTTGCCATTTTTATTGCGAAATTGGCGGCTTATTCATGTCTGGGGTAATAATAGAGGGCTGTTCGCCTGGGTTGTCTGCTAGCATAGTGAAAGGTGTTTCCTACTGCAAGGGAGGTCTGATTTGTTTTCGGTTCTAATCTCGATGGAGGCAGATAGACTATCAATAAAGCAATTTTAAGAATTTATCGAGCCCCCTATACGTTCCTTTGCTACCTTTACTCTGTACCGGCGCCCTGTGGATGTAAATATGAAACTCTTGTAGAAATTCATACTTGTTACTGCCTACTTTCTCAACTCTGTACCGGCGCCCTGTGGATGTAAATATGAAGCTCTTGTAGAATTTCATACTTGTTACTGCCTACTTTCTCAACTCTGTACCGGCGCCCTGTGGATGTAAATATGAAGCTCTTGTAGAATTTCATACTTGTTACTGCCTACTTTCTCAGCTTCTGTCAGTAATTGAATTGATTTTTAACTGAATTTCGTTACGAATGTTCACTCATTGTTAATTTTGCACACTTTCATGGTAGGTCAGCAACGGTAATCCAGTACGACTGGTCTGAACATTGACACAGACCGTTACGCGGCCGAATGTGCATAATATTTTGCTAATTCGTATCGATCCGGGGTACTTTGCCTTACTGAAACGGTTATGTTATCTCGATAAGCTGGAATTCATTTCTATTAGTACAGTTCATACTAATTAGCATTTCTTCTTTCATTTATATCTTACAATTACGTGTTGTGTTTGACACACTAATCAGCATTAATATAGTCTTAGACATGATTGAAAACAAAGTTTGGATAGTTTATCAATTTGACGCCTGTGCATAGTATGTTGATAGCACTTCGTCGCATTGCATGTTACGCTATGTAGCAGACTTTAAAGTTGTACGGATCAGCATAACGAAAAGGCGAGGGGTCTCGCTCGTTTTGTCCACGACTGTAGATTGTATGCACAGTCGAGGGTATACGACACCACACATTCCACGGACTCGTCTTGCAGAAACGCTAATATTTCATCTGCCGCCTCTTTCTCATTCCGCGAAATTCCTTCGGTTTCTTTGTGACGAAATGTAAACTTTGGCGATTATTGTTTGTTTAGAGCGTTGCCATCGCTCTGCTCTTTATCGACAAAATTAGCAAAGTAGCACTGTTATGAGTTACTCATTGACAAAGCAGTTCAACTACGCTCCGTAACTTCATGCTGAGCTCACCATTGGATACCTCCAATCCAGCTTCACCCCCCCCCCCCCCACCCTCCTTTTGTAATTAGCGGGCAATATTTTGGTTGCATGGTACACAATATGTGGGGCGTCGAAAGCTGTGCACATCATTGGTATTTTGCGACCTCGCACTCGAGGCGTTCCCTGTGAGGCGTTTTGAAGTATATGGCAATGTACTGTTACTGCAAACAGTATCAGTAACAGTAGCGTAAGAAACGATATTCATTAATTTATTCATTTCTCTGTCTGACCAATGTGGTATCTGCAGATATTATTATTTTTGTGATCAATTCTTTCGAAAGTTAACTAACACATGAAAGTATAATCTTCCTTATTACACAAAGTATACAAAATTTTTCTGTACCTGAAAGGGAACTGCGCTAGTTAGGCAGGATATTTATCGCAACAGCATCAAGAGTAGTAGTTTGCCGTTGTGACTGTGCTCAGAGCACAGCTGTGTGCATTTGTGAAGATGGAGAAAAAGTGTGTGGAGACACACCTATGAAGTGGGACTATACGGAGATGCCAGGAGACGAGGTTGGCCACTATGGAGTAATTAACACTGCAACGGAAGGAATAATGGAGAACATGAAACAGTTTTTCTGCGACTGAACCACTACGTTTCCTGCTACAGTCCAGCTCAGTCTTAAGTCAGTTTCCCGATCTTTTCGTTCAGGTCCTGTAGCCCAAATTTGTAACATACAGACTTTACACAGACGTTTACACCTATCCGAAAACTCATAAATTCCTCAAAATGGCGTAGAAGTACAGTTAATCCAAAGGTCGTTGGTTTAAAAATTCTCGCCAAGGAGACGGTTACTCCGAGGGACACTGGCCAACCTTTGCGTAGACGGGTAGACCGCCAATCGCCTGAAAATAGAAGCAGCCTTCGTGCCCCCGTCTATGTTGGCAGCAGGGGTCTTTTGCTCTCGGAGAAAGCCTACAGTGTGCGAGGAACCGCGTTTACGAAACTTCTGAGAGTCGCCCTCTCGGTCTCAGCTCGTGGCAGTGCTTGGTGGGCGCAGTTCGTGTCAGTACATTGTAGGCTTTACTTAGTGACTAACAGTCGTGTGGTAGTAGCTGCTATTTTGCGCTTCATTTATACTTTACCACCGCCACTAGCCTCGAATTAGCCCTTTGTTCAGGTGTTGTACGAGGTCCAGCCAGATGCAGAGGTATCTGCGTGAATGTCAGAGACCTTGGCACGTGGCTCGACCAGAGGATTACTCGGGGGGAACCACATACAACACTTTACGAAGAGAGCTAACGCGACGCTCAAGAAACTATACCCTTTACGAAGAGGGCTAACGCGACGCTCAAAAAGCTATACCCAATGCTCAGCAGGAATATTACACTCAGCAGGAGGGCGTTTTGGTCCTTGTATACGACACTAATTAGACTACTGTTGTCATATACTGCTCGTGCCTGGCGATACGCAGCGGCTAAACACCTTCAGAAAATACAGAACAAAGTTCTAGGCACCATAAGCAATGCTTCCAGATATTCTCGCACAGTGGATCATCATAGCGAATACCCCTGGAGTCTCTCTCGGAGCTATTCAGAAAACACGCCACACGTCTTTGACTATACAGAAAATGTAGTCACTGGTTCAAATGGTTCAAATGGCTCTGAGCACTATGGGACTTAACTTCTGAGATCATCAGTCCCCTAGAACTTAGAACTACTTAAACCTAACTAACCTAACGACATCACACACATCCATGCCCGAGGCAGGATTCGAACCTTCCTTAGGGACTAACTATCTACCGTATTTATGCTATTACACAAACGACGCAATAAGGCGAGCTCATGTACATCAGCTACTAACTAGCACCGCTAGCTGAGCCTTAGCCAAAAGAACTGGTAATCGTAGAAACGTCGAACACAATGCACAGACAAATCCCCAAAACACTCGTCAGTTGTATCAAGGACCATTGAAACGACTTACATATGACGGCACTGCTGTGTTACATGAGCAGCCGGAAGAGAGTCTTTTTCCCCTTGCCACGTGCTGTTGCACTTTGCACCCCCTTCCCCCTCTCTATTGTCTTCATCCCTCTCTTTCTCTCCCTCCCCCCTCTGACCTTTCAAACCACTACGCTTAGTTCCATATCCCGATGGGCTCGCATTAATGGGTAATCGTACCCAGGCCTACGGAAAATATCACAAACCGTAACATGTGAATCACTCGATTAAAAATCAACAAATAGCAGAACTTTTGTGATGGTCAACGCCCTTCGAAGAAAAAACGTGCAAACATGGAAGCGACCAAACACCCTGACGATCAGTTTCTATCAAGTCAAAGGAACACTGTAGTGCGTGCGGCTCATACCGAGGTTTATTTTGTAAGCGTGGCCCTATTTTGTACTGCTATGGCGGCGGCGTCTGCCGTACTCAGGGTCCACCTTGCATTTTATATGTTTTTATGACAGATGGGCTATATATCCTATTAGTGTTGCTTCCTTTTTCCATTTTATATGGCTTTATCAGGGATGGATTACTTAACCAGCTACTTTTACACTGTCTAATGATGCTCCAAAAGTGTGATATTACATAATTTAGCAACCAAGACTGTTTTATTCTGAAATAACACCTGATGTATTTTACGAATGATCACTTTCAGCGAAATTTGTAACATCGACGCATTGATGTTTTATTCGTCTGGGAAAGACTGCATAAATACACGGTTGAGCTTCGCTATCAGTAGTTAGGACGTTACCAGACGTTTTAGTTTTGGGGGCTTCAGCCAAGATCTACATTTAAATAATTTTGAACCGGAATGAGATTTTCACTCTGCATCGGAGTGTGCGCTGATATGAAACTTCCTGGCAGATTAAAACTGTGTGCCCGACCGAGACTCGAACTCAGAACCTTTGCCTTTCGTGGGCAAGTGCTCTACCATCAGAGCTACCGAAGCACGACTCACGCCCGGTACTCACAGCTTTACTTCTGCCAGTATCTCGTCTCCTACCTTCCAAACTTTACAGAAGCTCTCCTGCGAAGCAGGCAAAGGTCCCGAGTTCGAGTCTCGGTCGGGCACACGGTTTTAATCTGCCAGGAAGTTTAATTTTGAACCGCCTTGTAATCAGAAAGAAGGAGGATTCAAATGTGGAAGCGTCCTAGTATTCTACCTACCGAAAGCAAAAGAATAAAGTTTACAGCGTAAAGTGGAACAAGATCTCTGACTCAGATATGTGGTGGAAGTTACAGTTCCGAAACCACGAAGAACTGGAAAGCACGATGCAGGAAAGCGCAGTCGAAATTCCACTGATTACCTGACGATAAGTAACCGAATGTTAAAAAAAAGTCAAACAAGATTTGGAGACAACTGGAAAGAGTTTCATAGTTTGCACTTTTATGTTTAGGCACTAAATATCGATGTGACATCCGTTGAAGCTGCTAAGCTGTCTCATGAGGAAGATGACTGTTTATACGATGAAGAAGGGCTAAATGCAAGGCTGAAACACATCGATCGACCGTCAGGAGCATGTTAATAACTTTGTGTTATTGCGTGAAGGGCTGTATCCAGTAGGAAATTTAAAAAAAAAAATTAAATAAAATGAACGTCTCAAATCATATTATGTGAAAACATGATTGAATGAAAACGTATTTTGTTGAGTAAGTTGGTTTACAACGTATTACGTCCAATTTAATCATTAAAATGGCGCCTTTATGCAGTGAGAAATGATTTCAAACATGAATGATTCTTGAACATAAGTAACTATGATCAAAATAGCCGGTCTACAGTGTCCAACGGGCACAATATTTCGGCGATCATACATGTCGCCATCATCAGGTGAACTGACGGACTGAGCTCCTGCGAACGTGCCGGCACGGAGATCCGTACGCTATGGCTGCTCAGAGGGAACTGGGTTCTGTCGCGGCGGCGGCCGATTTAGATACCCTCCGCCCGCGGCGCGCTCACTCCGCCGTCCGCGCCCCGCGCCACGGTCGCGCTGTGGACGCGTCTGAGATGACGTCGGTGTGATGGCTCTGTCCGCCGTGGTCGTCACAACTATACGTTTGCTCGATTTACTCTTGATTAACGCAATCGCTGGTTCCCAAGCCTTGCTAAGTCACGGTTTACGAGGTCGTCGTTGGTGCGAATTTCGATGGCCTCTCCAACAACACTGTCCCAGTATCTCGACGTCTGTACTAGAATCCTCGTGCGTTCGTACTCCATAGCGTGATTTTCCGACAAACAATGTTCAGCGACCGCCGACTTGCTCGGATACATGAGTGTCGAGAATTTTGACGTATTTCATTTGGTTAGGAAGAGAAATTGTTTTTCACTTCCTGTTAAATTATAGTCTGTGCTTTTAATACGATTTTAAACGATGCTCCCTAAGCTCTATTACCACGTGTACTTGAAACTTTGTTATAATTCTGCGCTGGGTTACCCGATGCATTCACGGTCAGATTTCTCGATAAAACAGGATAATGAAATAGTACGGCGTCGTTATAAGGTCCCAAACTCTTGTAATGCTAGATAAGGTCCAAAGGCTCCCCCGAGGAGTCCTCAGGAACCTGTGGCCCGCAGACACGTCCGCGACTCTCCAGGGCAGAGGAGCTGCGGGCTGGACGCCGTGGGCGCGACCGAGTGTGCTGCGGGCGATTAGTCTGCAGCGCTCGCTCCCCATTGGGAGGCAGCGAGCGTGAAGCCAGAGCTGGCCCCGCAGGCGGCGCCGCACCGCACCTCACAGCGCCGTGGGCGTGAGTGTCGCCTTTGTCCCTCCAGACCTGGTGCGATTAAGGGCTCAGGCGGAGGATGCAGACAAAACACCCACGTAGCACACGAAGTGCATAGAGCAGTTACGCGGCCTTCTTATCCTGCAAAGCTCACTTTACGTATAACAGTGAAACTCCATACTGCTGAAATTAAATATTAATACAGTTTTGCATAGCTTGAGATCTTTGCTTTTAATGTTGGCAACAGTTAAAATCATTCACCATCTATTGGCTACGTGTTGCATTGCAGTGTAAGGTGACACCTCTGAAGGAAGTGAGTACCAGTATTCTAGTGACAAACGTCATGGCAAAGCGATATACACATATACTGGGTCATCAAAAAGTTAGTACAAATTTGAAAACTTAATAAACCACAGATTAATGTAGATAGAGAGGTAAAAATTGACACACGTGCTTGTAATGACACGGGGTTTTATTACAACAACAAAAAGTTCACTAAATGTCCGACAGATGGCGCTGGACAGCAAAACGTCAGTGACCGCGCATGACAATCGTGTATGAAAGGACCAGTAATGAGAGAATCACCAAACCTCCCACACCGGTTCATCTTCTCCAGTTTTTTGATGACACCGCCTTCCTATCCCTTTATCCTACCCTTCAACGGTCCCAGCGTACCCTCCAAACCCACCTTGACCAATTCACCGCTTGGTGCAACCAGTGGTTCCTCCGTATCAATCCCTCCAAGACCCAGGCGATCATCACAGGCCGCACCACCCGCTACTTCCGCCTCCATGATTTCTACCTCACTATTTATGGCCGTCCTATCCACCTCATTCCTACCCTCCAATACCTTGGCCTCATACTCGACCGCCACCTCACCTGGAGTTCCCAGCTCCTTACCATCCAACACAAATCTCACAACCACCTCCGCCTCCTGAAATTCCTGTCCGGCCAGTCGTGGGGTCTGCATCCTTCAAACATCCTTGACACCTACAAATCCTTGATCCACCCCATCATCTGTTATGCCAGCGTAGCTAGGATTTCCGCCACTCCCCGGTTCTATAAAGCCCTCCAAATCCTCGAACGCCTTGCTCTCAGCCTCGCCTTCCGCATCTGCCTTCCGTCTCCCACGCGCATCCTCTACGACCTTATCCCCTTCCCCCACCTTCTCCTTTTCCTTGAACACATCCACACACTATATATTGTCCGCCGCCTTGATCCTCCTCACCCTGGTGTCTCCCTTCCTCTTCATCCCCAACCAGTTGCCACGCCTTTACCGTTGTGTACCACCCTCTCTCCATCTCCACACACTACATCTCCTTTCCCAACGCAACTTCCACCATCTACCCCCTCCCGGATGATGAGCTTCGCCCTGACATCTACCCTTCCTACCAACTCTAGCCCCATCTTCCTGCCTCCTTCTCAGGGCTCCCTCTCCTCCCCCTCCCTCCTCCGGAGCGGCTTCCCCCTCCTATACCCCCTCACTCTCTTGTGCCTCCTGCCTTGTCTTCCCTCTTCATCTCCTGCCCCACGTGTCTCCTGCCTCTTAGTGTACCCTCTGACGCCCCTACTCTCTTCATCCTGCCGCTTCCACTGCTGCCCCTTGCTCTCCCCTCCTTTACCATTCTCTCTGACCTTTCCCTCGGCAGGTCCCACCTGGCAGTTTGATTCTTCATCATGTGTGCTCCAAGTGGGTTTTAAGTGTGTTGTTCTGAAGTGCTTTAATACTGTGGCCGACTTTTAACCTGTGCATGCACATTCGGTGTCTTCTCTGTGTTTCAAGAATCGCCAACTGTGTTTTTTAACTTTCTGGTGACTTTTTTGTCCCCCATGAACGTCTGTATGTCAGTGTCTTATAACCTCCATTTTCTCCCCTTACTCTGTTTTATGTTCCCCTTTTTTATCACATTATGTTGCATGGGGGCTTAATTATAATAGAATGCAAATAATTTTAATTTTTTGCTTCAGTATCTGTCTGTTCGATTACGAAGTCTCGTAAACGGTTGGCCCTGACTAGTATTATTACACAATCTGACTGCATAGAACAACAACAAAGAATGAAATGGAAATTTTCATTAACACAATTAATTAATTAAGTCCCCAGCAACTATAAAACCTACGAAACCAAAGCACAAGTATAACTGTTCTGTGTGTGGAAGTATGACTCAACGTACGCATCTGGCACGGTTCTTCTTCAATAACACAAGAAATTTTAAATATCATTTATACTGAATTAGTTAAAGAAAATAAAAATACCATAATTACTCAAGAGAACCAGAATTACACTCTAATCCCAGAACACAAGCCAGATGCTTTGTTGACTGAACCTGTAATGAAGCATTATTTACGACATTAAATAATGAAAAATAAATCAAGTTTCGTTACCTTCAGATATTGACCAAAATCACTCTAATCATTACAATATATCTCCACACCGACTCGCTATTACCACATCTCAACAAGAACTTTTCAGTATCACATCTCAGCAAGCACTCCCTACTAGCACATCTCAACAAACACTCTCTGCTACGAGTTCTTAACAAGCACTGACTACTACGAGTTCTCAACAACCACTGCCCACTACGACATCTCAATAATCACTGCCAGTGGAGGCGGCGGAACAATACCCTCTAGCGCGATCTCTGGCGCTGTGGCTCAGTGTAGGCACCTTTCATATGCCCTTCCTCCACGGGCTAGAATTTGATGGTATTTTTGCCAGCATTGGTGGTGAAAATACCACCAAATTCGTCAAAAAATACAGTCAAAAATAGAATATAATATTAATGCGTAAATATCATATAACTAGATAAAATTTTGGCTTTGCACTGACCTTTCAATAACCTAATATATAAAATACAGTAAGCAATACAAATTCTTTCATACACGTGACTTTACATAACAGTTTACACAAGTATTATGTGGTTAAACAGTTCAATCAATAGCGTCAGCAATGACGAATATGTGCAGGTAAGAGTCTCATAACTTTTCACAAACAGTAATACACAAAAAATCAGTTTATACAAATATTCACATAAACGCTTTCCATAGCTCAAGAATAAGCAGTTGACAGTTCCAGCAGTAGCACCCAGCAATGGTCAACAGGTGCAAATACCAACAAGTAACATTATTTCAGTTGAAACAGTCCATC
The DNA here is from genome assembly GCF_023898315.1 of Schistocerca nitens. NCBI lineage: Eukaryota > Metazoa > Arthropoda > Insecta > Orthoptera > Acrididae > Schistocerca > Schistocerca nitens. The sequence goes on along the minus strand of NC_064614.1, from coordinate 289,696,843 downwards.
AGTGGCACCCAGCAATGTTGAGCAGGTGCCGACACCAACAAGTGACATCATTTCGGTAGAAGCAGTCCATCAGTGGCACCCAGCAATGTTGAGCAGGTGCAGACACCAACAAGTAACACCATTTCAGTAGAAGCAGTCCATCAGTGGCACCCAGCAATGTTGAGCAGGTGCAGACATCAACAGATGACATCTTTTCAGTAGAAGCAGTCCATCAGTGGCACCCAGCAATGTTGAGCAGGTGCAGACATCAACAGGTAACACCATTTCAGTATAAGCAGTTCCATTAGTGGCACCAGCAATGTTGAACAGGTGCAGGTATCAACAGGTGACATCTTTTCAGTAGAAGCAGTCCATCAGTGGCACCCAGTAATGTTGAATAGGTGCAGACACCAACAAGTAACACCATTTCAGTATAAGCAGTTCCATTAGTGGCACCAGCAATGTTGAGCAGGTGCACACAGCAACAGGTGACATCTTTTCAGTAGAAGCAGTCCATCAGTGGCACCCAGCAATGTTGAGCAGGTGCTGACCACAGTCCATAAAATTCACTATCACTAATCACACTGTTCATCAGCAGAAATTAAACATGTCCTAGTGGCACCAATCATGTAGAAAAAGTGCAAGTAACAGTCCATAATATTCCCTATCACTAATCACACAGTTCATCAGCAGAAATTAAACATGTTCTAGTGGCACCAATCATGTAGAAAAAGTGCAAATAACAGTCCATAATATTCCCTATCACTAATCACACAGTTCATCAGCAGAAATTAAACATGTCCTAGTGTCACACATCATGTTGAAAAGTGCAGCACCATCACTAATCAGACAGTTCAGGCATGAACAATAGTTTGAATACACATACAAATGCTTTTACACTAAACATACAAATCATAACAAACACACAAATGATATCAGATAATTGTCCTATTAACTATTACAATACACAAATAACAGTAAACCTATAATATTTATGGGTGTCAGTGCAAGCCACAACAAACAAGTAAAATAATATTTAGGAGATAGGTTGGGATCACTTCTCTGGGATTATAAAAGGAAAACACACAAAACACACTCATTCATCTTTCATCCACATTAGTGCTACTGTGTAATTGAATAGTGTTAACTGTGTAAATGCAATTCTGTCAAAATTTTATGTTCATCATGTGTATCAAGTAGTAGTGGCAGCAATGTATAACAGTCAATAATAGTTAGTCAACGTCATAGTCATCATGTCAAGACCAATGTTTGCCAAGCCATATCAAAATGTACGGTTGCTGAACAACTGTCAGTGAGCCAAGATATGCAATTACTTCCTCTCTCCAAAAAAAAAGTATATACTGCTTATTGATTTAACAAAGTGTGTGTGTAGGCAATCTTCTTTCTGCCTGAGTGTTCTAGTCTGCCATCTTCATCCTCCTTGTCCCATATAGACCAACAAAAAAATATGCTCCTCACTTACTTTACCTCTTATCCACCAAAACTCCAATAATCATCAGCATCACATAATCTCAATACTTCTATAATACATCTTCAATACGTCGATACATATAAACCTTATCAATATCATTTACCTTACCTCTTGTCCACGAAAACTCCAATAATCATCAACTTCACATAATCTCAATACCTCTATAATACCTCTTCAATACGTTGATACATATAAACCAATATCATTTCACTTCCATAACAACTCTTCCCTCTAGTCAGTCTCCTCGAACAAGTACAGACAAAATCCTAGTGCAAACTTCAATTCGGCATCCCATACAATCTGAAGACACAGTGTCCACACACAACCTCTGTATAATCCATCTGACTCAAATCTTCTACTCATTATAAATTATAGGATACATTTTGGTTCCTTGTCCATCATTAAATAAAAGAAATGCATACATGACCTCTAACAGACTTAGTTCGAATAACTCTCAGTAATTAAGTACGATTATGAAGTGTTAATGATCGTGATTTTTCAGTGTGTACACCACTTCAAAAATTATGGCAAACAGAAGCAAACATGTGGAGTATTTCTTGTGTCAAGTGTCACTTCCTATTTCAATTACTCACGAAAAATGCAGTGTAATAACTGTCAATGGTCTAACCTAGTGTTGGTATGTCATGTCGTTAGCTTCCTTCCTATTAGCATAAATTTATACAGCTTCCATAAAACCTCCAGCTCATGTGACTTCTATGCAGTTTCTTGTACCAATGTCGTTCGTAGCATTATAGCAGTTCATTTTCTTATCTTAAAAATATAAGGCACTGAGCGTAAGCAATACATGCAATATCGCGACAATATACCAGTAGCGAACAGAATGTCAACAAGTGGATGCAGCACAATCCCTATAACGAGGCTCTGCCAAGCGAACAATCTACAATTAATACAATAGTGTAACCTAATCTTCATGTCTGTACACTGTACATCATCATTGCTATATTCTAAATTGAAGAGTAGTTATGACAACAAAAGGAAATGTGTTAATATACAATCCATACGCAAAGCAGCAAATGTGTATCTTACATAATAAACAGGCCATTATCATCATATCAGCATAAGCAAATAAATGTTCATACGTAATCTTAATAAGTAAACATGAAGGCGCAAGCAGATAAATCACAAGGTATAACTTACATACATAACCACAGTCAGCACAATTAATCAGTTCAAATGGTTCAAATGGCTCTGAGCACTATGGGACTCAACTGCTGAGGTTATTAGTCCCCTAGAACTTAGAACTAGTTAAACCTAACTAACCTAAGGACGAAACTTCCTGGCAGATTAAAACTGTGTGCCCGACCGAGACTCGAACTCGGGACCTTTGCCTTTCGCGGGCAAGTGCTCTACCAACTGAGCTACCGAAGCACGACTCACGCCCGGTACTCACAGCTTTACTTCTGCCAGTACCTCGTCTCCTACCTTCCAAACTTTACAGAAGCTCTCCTGCGAAACTTGCAGAACTAGCACTCCTGAAAGAAAGGATATTGCGGAGACATGGCTTAGCCACAGCCTGGGGGATGTTTCCAGAATGAGATTTTCACTCTGCAGCGGAGTGTGCGCTGATATGAAACTTCCTGGCAGATTAAAACTGTGTGCCCGACCGAGACTCGAACTCGGGACCTTTGCCTTTCGCGGGCAAGTGCTCTACCAACTGAGCTACCGAAGCACGACTCACGCCCGGTACTCACAGCTTTACTTCTGCCAGTACCTCGTCTCCTACCTTCCAAACTTTACAGAAGCTCTCCTGCGAAACTTGCAGAACTAGCACTCCTGAAAGAAAGGATATTGCGGAGACATGGCTTAGCCACAGCCTGGGGGATGTTTCCAGAATGAGATTTTCACTCTGCAGCGGAGTGTGCGCTGATATGAAACTTCCTGGCAGATTAAAACTGTGTGCCCGACCGAGACTCGAACTCGGGACCTTTGCCTTTCGCGGGCAAGTGCTCTACCAACTGAGCTACCGAAGCACGACTCACGCCCGGTACTCACAGCTTTACTTCTGCCAGTACCTCGTCTCCTACCTTCCAAACTTTACAGAAGCTCTCCTGCGAAACTTGCAGAACTAGCACTCCTGAAAGAAAGGATATTGCGGAGACATGGCTTAGCCACAGCCTGGGGGATGTTTCCAGAATGAGATTTTCACTCTGCAGCGGAGTGTGCGCTGATATGAAACTTCCTGGCAGATTAAAACTGTGTGCCCGACCGAGACTCGAACTCGGGACCTTTGCCTTTCGCGGGCAAGTGCTCTACCAACTGAGCTACCGAAGCACGACTCACGCCCGGTACTCACAGCTTTACTTCTGCCAGTACCTCGTCTCCTACCTTCCAAACTTTACAGAAGCTCTCCTGCGAAACTTGCAGAACTAGCACTCCTGAAAGAAAGGATATTGCGGAGACATGGCTTAGCCACAGCCTGGGGGATGTTTCCAGAATGAGATTTTCACTCTGCAGCGGAGTGCTTTCAGGAGTGCTAGTTCTGCAAGTTTCGCAGGAGAGCTTCTGTAAAGTTTGGAAGGTAGGAGACGAGGTACTGGCAGAAGTAAAGCTGTGAGTACCGGGCGTGAGTCGTGCTTCGGTAGCTCAGTTGGTAGAGCACTTGCCCGCGAAAGGCAAAGGTCCCGAGTTCGAGTCTCGGTCGGGCACACAGTTTTAATCTGCCAGGAAGTTTCATATCAGCGCACACTCCGCTGCAGAGTGAAAATCTCATTCTGGAAACATCCCCCAGGCTGTGGCTAAGCCATGTCTCCGCAATATCCTTTCTTTCAGGAGTGCTAGTTCTGCAAGTTTCGCAGGAGAGCTTCTGTAAAGTTTGGAAGGTAGGAGACGAGGTACTGGCAGAAGTAAAGCTGTGAGTACCGGGCGTGAGTCGTGCTTCGGTAGCTCAGTTGGTAGAGCACTTGCCCGCGAAAGGCAAAGGTCCCGAGTTCGAGTCTCGGTCGGGCACACAGTTTTAATCTGCCAGGAAGTTTCATATCAGCGCACACTCCGCTGCAGAGTGAAAATCTCATTCTGGAAACATCCCCCAGGCTGTGGCTAAGCCATGTCTCCGCAATATCCTTTCTTTCAGGAGTGCTAGTTCTGCAAGTTTCGCAGGAGAGCTTCTGTAAAGTTTGGAAGGTAGGAGACGAGGTACTGGCAGAAGTAAAGCTGTGAGTACCGGGCGTGAGTCGTGCTTCGGTAGCTCAGTTGGTAGAGCACTTGCCCGCGAAAGGCAAAGGTCCCGAGTTCGAGTCTCGGTCGGGCACACAGTTTTAATCTGCCAGGAAGTTTCATATCAGCGCACACTCCGCTGCAGAGTGAAAATCTCATTCTGGAAACATCCCCCAGGCTGTGGCTAAGCCATGTCTCCGCAATATCCTTTCTTTCAGGAGTGCTAGTTCTGCAAGTTTCGCAGGAGAGCTTCTGTAAAGTTTGGAAGGTAGGAGACGAGGTACTGGCAGAAGTAAAGCTGTGAGTACCGGGCGTGAGTCGTGCTTCGGTAGCTCAGTTGGTAGAGCACTTGCCCGCGAAAGGCAAAGGTCCCGAGTTCGAGTCTCGGTCGGGCACACAGTTTTAATCTGCCAGGAAGTTTCATATCAGCGCACACTCCGCTGCAGAGTGAAAATCTCATTCTGGAAACCTAAGGACATCACAAACATCCATGCCCGAGGCAGGATTCGAACCTGCGACCGTAGCGGTCTTGCGGTTCCAGACTGCAGCGCCTTTAACCGTACGGCCACTTCGGCCGGCAATTAATCAGTTGACAATTACAATTTAAATAAATAAGCACAGCAGGCACATAATAAAAAAATATAACATCAGTGAAAAAGCATATCAGCCAAGCGATGCATAATATACATAAGTAACAACACTGTTCATTAATCAATAATTGTCAAAATCAGCAAATGTACACAAGCGCGTCGCTTCACAAGTAAATTCATAGAACATTAAATTAGCACAAAGTATGAATCACGTAATCGCGAGCAGCAAATTACATCTAAAATACGTACCTAAGTGGAAATATGTTACCTGAAAAATAAACTCAATTAACAGTTACCATTTTTAGTTTATTACTTTTTTCTTCGAAATTACATTCTTCCTGAAATTTTCTCCATAGCAAGTCGTCTTAACGTCGGACACGCACAGAATTTACCTAAAGGTCTTAAATATTTTACACAACCGTATCCTGAAAAATACTGAACGTTAATAACATAATTTATAAAGTCACCATAGCTTTATACAGAATTAAGTCGGAGAAATTAGACTGTGTATTTGTTTACGTCTGTCAGTGCATTCGCACTGAGCGCTCGATCAGCTGTAGGCGCGTGACGTAGGAAGTAATTGTTTGTGGTCAACGACTGCCTTGTGCGGCGCGCAGACTTCACTGTTGCTTTGAGTATCTGCCGCCGCCGGAACACGGCGCGGTATCCTTGTACTCTCCGCATGTTTACGTATAACTGTTGATTTCTCAAAAGTATGTCATTCCACACAAATTTTAACGTTGCCTGTTGACATAATTTGCATTTGGCAAGAACAGATCGAATACGTTTTTCCATATTACTGAAGTAGCAATTTTCTCGTAATTTATAAAAGCATTTTCTGGGACCAAAGTGTGCATAACTGAAATGTATAAACGAGGTGTGGCCAAATCATTCAATCTAACAAAGTGTCTAAGAAAATTACAGACACCAAGGAAACTACGAACATCACGTTTTGTGGAAGGAACAGCATAATTATGAATAGCGTCTAATTTCTCTGGATCAGGAAGAATACCGTCTGTAGAAATAATGTGACCGAGAAATTTCACCTGAGATCGACTAAATTCAGATTTTTCCAAGTTCACAGTAATGCCAACTCTTGCAAAAATACGTAATAATGAATCCAAAATTTTGTTATGCTCACTCCAGGAACGTTTAGCAATAAGAATGTCGTCAACATATAAAGTAATATTGTCACGAAGATAAACAGGTAAAATTTCGTTTAAATTACGAATGAATGCTGCAGAAAATATAGTAAGTCCAAACGGTAATTTCCAAAGTCACTTTTGGGTAAAACAGTCAAATCCGGTTATTCTTTACCTACTGTCTAGATAGATGGATAGTAGAAGAGTTGTTTTTATAGATACAAAGAATAGTGAAAGAGTAGGCAGCGGTGCAGAAAACTAAAAGGGAAATAGCACCACTACAGCTCGGGGCCCTGTGAACGCTACGGCACATATTCACTTAGTATAGTGAATCCCCTGAGGACTTAATAGCTGCACATAAATTTCAGTTTGTGACTCAGTGGCAAATCTGGCGGATGTGCGCACGTAAATCGATCCAATCATGAACATGGACGTATGTCATTCCTAGAATTGCAAAAGATCTTAAATTTCCGAAAGATCTTAAATTTCCGAACAGTCAAGAAGTGTTTACAGTCAAAGCTTCCGCCTCGCGGCGACAAAGACCTACCGCGTCTGTCCCAGTCCAAATGTTGATTATTGTTAAGTTCGCGCGCCTGGCGCTCCCTTGTTGCATCCCGTAAATGAAACAAATTATTTTCTTCAAACCCCTCCGCTAACTGTGATTCCAAATTTCTTTTGCTGTCCTTTCCTACGATTTCGCCTTCAATTTGTTTGACTTGCTTTCGTAATGTCGCAAATTCCCTTTTGACGCGTTCATTAACTTTTCCCTGATTTTCAACATGCTTATTTATGTTCTGGTACTCTTCGGTTTCTGCAAATGGTAATGGAGCTGTATCATCCGACTCTCTGTCCCAATGTAAACTAAGATTTGTCAATTTATCTGAAATCTCCTCAACTCTTTCCGATAAGTCACCTATTTTTTCTTTCTGTTTATTGACGTCTTCCGTAAGTGTCGCGACTCGGGTTTCAGTATTAACACATTTGGTAGTTAACTGTTCATATCGTTGTGTTAGGTTATTTATTCTGTCATTTGGTACGGATTCCTCGATTCTCTCAAATATTTCTTCCTTATCGTGTGCACGTTGTAAATTTAACTCTGAAAATTTTTGTACTATCACGCGATCTCTTTCTTCCTGTTCTCTATCTTGTTCCCTTTGTCTAATCTCTACTGCAATTAATCTATTATTGTGAGAATTCAAAATCGGTTGTACTTCTTCTCTAATTTCTTTCTTTAATTCATCTTTCATGTTTTTGAAACATGTCCCTATTCGTGAATCTAACCGTGTTTCCATTGTTTCCATCTCTGTTTTAATTGTTCCTATTTGTGATCCCAACTGTGATCCCAGTGAGTCTAACCGTGTTTCCATTGTTCCCATATCAGTTCTTAATTCAGATCCTAAAGTTCCCATCTCTGTTTTTAATTCAGATCTCAAAGTTCCCATCTCAGTTTTAATTGTTCCTATTTGTGATCCCAAATTTCCCATCTGTGATCCCAAATGTAATATAGCACCCATCAACTGCTCCATATTACCCGGTTCGAAATTCTTTTCGCCCCTAACATTTCCCGCAAAACTAACTTCCTTCTGCATAGCTGTAAAGCTATCTGAGTTCGATACTATTCCAGAATCTTCTGTCGTTAATCTCGGATTCTGAAAATTTTTTGATTGTGAAAAATTTTGAAATGGTTCCGGACTATTTTCCCGACTTATTAAATTGTTTTCCACTTCATTATCCATCATACTGTTTTCCCCTGTTGGCGAGTTCGCCATGTTAACAATTTCGTCATTCTCACTATTCATCATTTTTGCCTTTTTCATTGATCGCGTAATCATTTACAAAACATACAAAACTCGTCACTGTACGAAAATTCCACACAATGACTCTTTATCATCAACAATACCATTCACTCGAAATGTTTCCCTCAAACACGATTAACGAACAATTGAAATAACTGCACTAAATCGTCAAACGCGTATACAAGACAACAAATCAAATTCTGAGAAAAAAATACCATTAGAAGAATGACAGTTACCAAATCTACACATGCAAAATAGACTACAATTACTAAACTACAAATTACTGCAACAATACTACTGTCTACTATTTTTGCAGTCAGAAGATTCCAAGGGACGATCCGAAGCAGCGGTCGCCACGTGCATGGGGGCTTAATTATAATAGAATGCAAATAATTTTAATTTTTTGCTTCAGTATCTGTCTGTTCGATTACGAAGTCTCGTAAACGGTTGGCCCTGACTAGTATTATTACGCAATCTGACTGCATAGAACAACAACAAAGAATGAAATGGAAATTTTCATTAACACAATTAATTAATTAAGTCCCCAGCAACTATAAAACCTACGAAACCAAAGCACAAGTATAACTGTTCTGTGTGTGGAAGTATGACTCAACGTACGCATCTGGCACGGTTCTTCTTCAATAACACAAGAAATTTTAAATATCATTTATACTGAATTAATTAAAGAAAATAAAAATACCATAATTACTCAAGAGAACCAGAATTACACTCTAATCCCAGAACACAAGCCAGATGCTTTGTTGACTGAACCTGTAATGAAGCATTATTTACGACAGTAAATAATGAAAAATAAATCAAGTTTCGTTACCTTCAGATATTGACCAAAATCACTCTAATCATTACAATATATCTCCACACCGACTCGCTATTACCACATCTCAACAAGAACTTTTCAGTATCACATCTCAGCAAGCACTCCCTACTAGCACATCTCAACAAACACTCTCTGCTACGAGTTCTTAACAAGCACTGACTACTACGAGTTCTCAACAACCACTGCCCACTACGACATCTCAATAATCACTGCCAGTGGAGGCGGCGGAACAATACCCTCTAGCGCGATCTCTGGCGCTGTGGCTCAGTGTAGCCACCTTTCAATGTATATATCATTTTATTCTTGTTTTAGTTGTCGTGTCACTCGGCTGAAGAGCGGCGGATTGTGCCACTGACATCCCTCCCATGCCCATATGGGACAGGGGAATGAAATCAGAATAAAGGGAAAAAAAGAGAGAGAATCAGATGCGCCAGCAGTCGCAGCATGTTGACATTACCTGAAAATGCGATTTTAGTGAAGCTGTACTATCAGAATGGGGAATGTGCTAGTTCAGTGTTACGATCCTATCGCCATAGGAATGGTATTCGAACGGGTAAAGGTCCGTTGACAATTGCAGCTCTGGCGAGAATGATTTCGAAGTTCGAAGCCACCCAGTAGTGGCCGACCGAGCACAAGGCGTAATGCCGCTGAGACAGTTCAGGAAGAAATGGGGACTGTAGCGGGTTCGTCTATGCACGGATAAGTCAGTGCTCGTGCAGTCGCACGTCGCACTGGCATTCCATACACTACTGTTTGCTTGGCACTGAGGCGTACCCTCCGATGCTATCAGTACAAAATCCATCGGCATCATGAACTGTTACCTGACGATTTAGTGAAGCGGAGGGCATTTGCGGTATGGGCGTATCAAAAGATGGCGGAAGATGACGATTGGCTGAGTGCCGTGTTTTGCACCGACGAAGCTCATTTCACGCTCCGAGGGTCTGTCAACGCCCACTGCAGAATTTGGGCTACCGAAAATCCTAGAACTGTCGTGGAAACTCCATTGCACGACGAGAAAGTCGGGGTATGGGTTGGATTTACCACATCTCCCATTATCGGGCCTTTTTTCTTCGAGAAAATGCGTGATTCTGGTTTTGTAACTGCAACCGTGATGGATGAGAGGTACGCCGATATGTTACAGAATCGCATCATCCCCAGCCTGGCTGATAAACACCTGCTGGAACATACGACGTTTATGCAGTATGGCGCTCCACCCCATATTGCTAGACGCGTGAAAGATCTCTTGCGCTCGTCGTTTGGTGATCATAGTGTGCTCAGCCGCCACTTTCGTCATGCTTGGCCTCCCAGGTCCCCAGACCTCAGTCCGTACGATTATTGGCTTTGGGGTTACCTGAAGTCGCAAGTGTATCGTGATCGACCGACATCTCTAGGGATGCTGAATGACAACATCCGATGCCAATGCCTCACCATAACTCTGGACATGCTTTACAGTGCATTATTCCTCGACTACAGCTATTGTTGAGGAATGGTGGTGGACATATTGAGCATTTCCTGTAAAAAACATCATCTTTGCTTTATCCTACTTTGTTATGCCAATTATTGCTTTTCTGATCGGAAGAAGCGCCATCTGTGAGAAATTTTTTGAACTTTTGTACCTTTTTGGTTCTAACAAAACCCCATGTCATTCAAAGCATGTGCGTCAACTTGTACCTCTCTATCTACCTCATTCCGTGATTTATTCAGTTTTCAGGTTTATACTGACTTTTTGATCACCCGGAACATATGGCGGTAGTATCGAGTATGCCGGCCGAAGTGGCCGTGCGGTTAAAGGCGCTGCAGTCTGGAACCGCAGGACCGCTACGGTCGCTGGTTCGAATCCTGCCTCGGGCATGGATGTTTGTGATGTCCTTAGGTTAGTTAGGTTTAACTAGTTCTAAGTTCTAGGGGACTAATGACCTCAGCAGTTGAGTCCCATAGTGCTCAGAGCCATTTGAACAGTATCGAGTACACAAGGCATAAATGGTCAGTGCATTGGCGCAGCTGTCATTTGTACTTAGATGATTCATGTTAATAGGTTTCCTACGTGATGATGGCCGCACGTTGACGGACCTTAAATGCGAAATAGTTGGGGATAAACGCATGGTACATTACATTTCGGAAATCGTTAGCGAATTCAATATTCTGAGTTCCACAGTGTCAAGAGAATGCTGAGAATACCACATTTCAAGTATTACCCCTCACTACAGATAGTGCAGTGGCCGACGGCCTTCATTTAACGACCAAGAGCGTTGGCTTGTCAGTGCTAACATACAAGTAACAATGTGGGACGTATGACGAAAGTATCCATTAGGACACTGCGTCGAAATATTGCGTTAATGGGTTGCGGAAGCAGACGACCTGCGAGAGTGCCTTTGCTAACAGCATGACATCTATTCTCCAAGGCCCGTGACCGTATCGGCTGGACCCGAGACGACTGCAAAACCTCGGCGTGATCAGACGATTCCCGATTTCAGTTGATAAGAGCTGACGGTAGGTTTCGAGTGTGGCGCGGCCCTCACAAAGTCATGAACCCAAGTTGTCAACAAGGCATTGTGCAAACTGCCGGTGGCTCCAGAATTGTGTGGGCTGTGTTTACATGTCCATCACTCAAGCCGATGCCACATCATAGTTTTGTGAAGATGATGGTTTCTTAATTAATATAACGTCTTCAAGGCGTCGCTACGGCGTTAATTCAACAACTTATACGACGTGATTCCAGAGATAAAATACTCTTCTCACAGCGTACAGAAAGCGTCGTATTTTTGTGTAAACTTGCTGTTCACTGTTAATAAAACCACTAAATCACCTTTAACTTCTGCGTTCTCTCAAGAAATAGTTAATTTCACAATAACACAGTAAATTTCCATTAAATGGCGTAGCCGACACGAAGTATTAAGTTCGTATTGGAATTTATTGAACTTCGTAATTATTTAAACCTGCACTGAAAACACACCAATCTGTCATTCAGGGTCTTGAATCTATTTAAATCAGCGATTCTGACATTGACTACAGCTTCCGACAACAGGGCGTAACTGTAAGTTTTTCGTGATTGAGTGTAGTTGTTTCCTACTCAAGGTTAATAATATAGTTTATGTCGTCGGTTGGTATATTCCTGTGTCCTTTGATGTTCGTGAGAATCACAGATCACTAAGGCTAGGTCCCAGCGTTAATCAGGTATCACACGATTTACTTTTCTTTCACGTTTGCTCCGTTGTCTGGCTAAACCGTAAATGTTATTTTACTTCAGTTCGAAATTCTGACTAGTACGTCTAGTCGATACTGGAAAACTTTTAAAACTTCAGATCGGTTTGAAACAATCTAGTACGTTCCGTAGTCTGACTACTACTGCGACGTCTACAAGAGAGACTGAATTAACATCTCCATTGCAGTGTTACATTGTGGTCGCAGAGAACTTAGAGCTCGAAGCGGCTACAACTCCCTTCTTGGATAAAGGTTATCACTGATCTATTTATGGTCTGGTCTTTATCTTCGTAAAGAATATATTTTGAATTATTTATTTAAAGGTTCAGGCTACGTATCATCTGATAGTCTTTCATTTAGTCCTTTCTTTATAATAAACCCTATTACTTACATAGTATTCCTGTTATGGCTAACAGGAATACTATGTAACTAATAGGGTTTATTATAAAGAAAGGACTATTATAAAGAAAGGACTAAATGAAAGACTATCAGATGATACGTAGCCTGAACCTTTAAATAAATAATTCAAAATATATTAATTTTGTTGTCAGTAGCTTCCGTCAATGTCAGGATAACAGATTTTGCTATTTCTTTTACTACCAAAGGGCTTTCATTGGGGGTTCCATGTTTGGAGTGTTACAATGCACTGGATTAGGTCTTCTGGTCAGGCCAAAACACAAAACAATCATTGACTGGAAATGGTTATGTTCGGTTATGTGGATACCATTTGAAATTACTTGTATACATAATATCCCCAAACAACGATGGAATTTTTATGGATGACAATGCACCATGTCACTGTACCACAATTATTCGCTATAGGTTTGAAGAACTTTCTGGACAGTTCGAGCGAATGATTTGGCCATTCATTGAATATTTATGGGATAATGGAGAGGTCAATTCTCGTACAAGATCCTGCTCCCTCAACACTTTCGCAGTTAAGAATGGCTATAGAGGTAACGTAGCTCAATGTTTCTGCGGGGGACTTTCAATGACTTGTTGATACCATGCCTCGGCGAGTTTATGCACCACGCCAGGCAAAAGGAGGTCCGACAATATAGCTTTTGTCACCCCAATGTAATCAGGTACACAGAGGGCAGTTGCCAGTTGTGGACGTTGTTATCAACAAGAACAGACAATGCGACAAGTGCAAGTTTCAACGGCGGCCTGTTTGATCCAAGGAGGATTGAATTTTGGCCGAATTTCTGCACATACCAATGCCTCTGCTTATGCCATCCATAGGTTGTGGACACGCTACAGGGAGACAGGTCAGCACATAAGGCGAGTTGGACAAGCTCAGGTATACATTGCAAGTCCACATGAAGACCGATACCTAGCCACCTGCGGCGTCGTACAAATACCGTCGGGACACTGCAAGACGATATCCGAAGGGTCACTGGAGCCACTGTGCCCGATCAGACTCTAATGAACAGGTTACGAGTAACAATCTTTCGACCAAGACGTTCTGTTTGAGTAGCGTGCTTGGCAAGACAATATCCCCTTGCAGCTCGCCTTTAGTTCCTTTGTTCCCATATCAATTATCAACTCTACCACTGGCGAACCGTGTTGTCCAGATATCCTCTAACGCAAGGTGATGGTCGTGTTTGTTTACAGACACCAGTGGTTAGCGGTACCTGTCAAATGCTGTCAAGGTTCTGTGATGCGAACGCTTCATTGTTGAGAGCTATACGGATCTTGTCGTTGTTCTCGGTCGCCTTACCACCAGGGATTAAATCGAACACATCCTTTTGGTCAATGTGATTGCTGCATGTGATGGTGGCACTGAATTCCCCATAACGCTAGGGCCTATGTGGTAGTTGTCAGCGGATATGTCTTTAGAAGCCTGGACATTGAAATAATGGAATGCTAGGCAATTAGTCCCGTGAGTTACGCTTGACAAACTTTTTCGTGGCGTCTTGTTCCCCTATAGACTCTCTAAAACTCTCATGGACTCTTATTGAAGAGTGGTAACGGATAACGCAGGGTGACCTCCTTAGACTTATACTGAGCAAGCCCTGTAGGTATTAGGCAATGATAAACACTCACGGAGGCCATACACGTTTCTGAAGCTCTCAACTTCCAATGAAAACCACCCAAGATGAGGGCTGAAAGATTGTTTCCACTTCGTTCTCGACATCTGTCACACAATTCAGTTCTTTTTATGTAAACGACTGGTAATATAATGGCGTTTGGTTGCATATTTAACTTGTTAACGATGATGGTACAATTTGGTAACATACTGATTCCTCAATTATTGCTCAATGTTTTATGGCTAAAGCCCAGTCATGTTCCTCTAATTCTTTTGAGCAGTGTAATTCCGTAAGTGTTTCTCCTTAAGTCCCAAGTTACAAGTTGTGAGTGAATCAGAGCATGAGCTGTCAAGTAGTAGTCAAAGACAAAGACCTAGTATTATGTTCCCATCTGGTTGGGCGGTTGAAAAAACACACGAGTGAAATTGAAAAATTTAATTCGCCAGTATAGCTCAACAAAATAGGATGCTGCACAGTTTTTTAAAAATATTTTATAAATTTCTACTCTTAAGACTGCGATTCAAACATTAACTTTGTGTCTGTTTGACCACCATTCAGTACTCCACTGTTTCGGAGAGCTTGGGATGTTCATCCGACCATTTCCTAGAGGTATTGACCCCTTTTACCTTTATGGACGCAATTTTCAAAATGATCTGATGATGGCAGTCTGAGGATTTTCCCTTTACTGTACGGTGAGACATCTGAAAACAATTTCTTCGAATGAATACCCAGAGGAGTTGCTCTTCCAAAATTAGCAAAAATTGCGCTGGGTACTGGGGAACTTTGGAGTGCTCTGTAACGGAGAATAAACGCTGCAACCAAAACGGTTTGTGAGGAGACCGTAGTGTCAGAATGCGCTATCCC
This sequence comes from Schistocerca nitens, assembly GCF_023898315.1. Taxonomy (NCBI): domain Eukaryota; kingdom Metazoa; phylum Arthropoda; class Insecta; order Orthoptera; family Acrididae; genus Schistocerca; species Schistocerca nitens. Next base: position 289,681,740 of record NC_064614.1, on the reverse strand, counting down.
TACGCGTTCAACGCTGAATTTGATATTTCTGGAGGGATACACAATTGAGTGGCTAAAGTCGGAGAGAAGATTGCTGTCAGTTACTCAGACGTCCTGGGTGTTGTCATCTATAATACTTTTAATCTAGTGAATGTTAATGTATGGTTATCTCTCTTGCCAAGAATATTAATCAGTGTGTGTTACATATACCACCATATCAAATGGCCACATCTTGAGACTTGGGGTGAATGGATCCTGAACAGACGGTATCAAGTTCTATCGCAGTTCTATCTGTATGTTGGATAGTCGAATATATTAACTTTCAAGAATAAGTTTACTACTATGTAGTTTATATTTAGATGTTTTTATCTGTTATGTATTCGATTTTGTTTCATCTATTGGCAACTGTTTTTTCCCTTTGAATGATGATTTTCGCCTCCATCAACGTATGTGTTCCGTGGGTCAGCTGTCTGTTAACGCCAAATTTCACTACGCTGCATTTTAAAACTTTTGAATCCATCTATTATGACTGTAAGGTGATATTTAAATTGTTTTTCATTGTGATTTCAAATCAGATTTTGGAATCACATTTCTTTCTCATTAAAAATAAGTTAATTATTCTGCAACCTTTTATGGAATCATATGTGTGTGATGTCCTTAGGTTAGGTAGGTTTAAGTAGTTCTAAGTTCTAGGGGACTGATGACCTGAGATGTTAAGTTCCATAGTGCTCAGAGCCATTCTCGGTTTAATTCTAATCTTCTCTGTGATGATTCATCGTCTTAAGATATTTAGCTGAGGACAGCTAATTCGTAACGTTTTACTATAATCGCTTACATTTTTACGAAGGAAGTATAGAGTATTACGAGTTACGTTATACCACAGGATGGTGTGGTGCGAGTTCTGCGTGAAATGAGTCCAATGTGACACTTTTACAGCTTACTGACGAACTTCATGCAACAGATACAAAGGTAAAACATAGAATTAACGTAAGCAATCAGTTAACAAGGTGCATTGCATACCAATACATTTAAAGAAAATTTCTTTTCATTACGTGAGTGGTTGGCCAGTCGACAATACGTCGCAAACCAAGTTCCACTGGGCTACTCTGAACAACTATAGTCAATGGTTTGTAGCTATGCCGCTGCCACCCCAAGATATGACATTAATTTCAGCCAAAACACAAGTTATCCATTAGATAATGCTCATCTGAAAAGAGACCAATAACAGCTTTTGGCCCTGCAAGAAATTACGCAGCGTGGAACCAATTCGCTCGCTTCCTTACTCTATGGCCACCCAAAGCAGGACTTACAGGTCACCATGAATGTTGATTATCGAGTAAACTTAATAAAATGACAATCATATTGGACAAGGTACACTTCACACCATAGCGCATATGCCTTATAAGAACATTCAGATTAGAACCAAGTGCTTAATTTAAAATTTCTTGACTGGCACATGTAAAACAATACTTTGAGTTAATATCTGTGAAAATTATTCTCATAAGATAACGTAGATGCGGACCTAGAAAATTTTACAGAACATTAACAGGACGAAAAATCTTAAAAGATTAAAACTATAATACATCCTGTTGTTTAAGAGCAACATTTAACTGTTTATAGTACTGCCAGTGAAGACAAGTACAGACCAGAATATTGAAACAGCAGACGTCCTAATGGAACGATATCACGTAGAGGGCTACACACACGGAAGGCATCTTGTCACCAAAAGCGGCCGCAGTGGTACTTGCAATCTACTGAACCAACTTAGTTTATCTCTAGTAAACGTAGCAGAAGAAACATTAATTCAAGTCGTTGTCCACGAGCTGAGAAATGTTAGTCTAGTTTACCGGACCAGACTAGATCGTCCATAACAACAAAAGTTAACATGAAACTTCAGTCTTATTTACTCGTGGATAGAGTATCGTTTAAACATGCAGAATTATTTGTCCTCCTGGCAGTACAGCTTTCAAAATCAATGTCTATGTGTCGCCAATAAATTCCACCGTGAAACGAGGCATGTCGCTCAGGCATGAAGTGCAGTCAGTGGTTGCTGCGGTTCACCTTGGTGGATCTGCGTTGTGCTGACTTTCTGATATGAAAATATTTTCCCTCGTCCAGCTTTTTATTCATTCAGTATCTGACCTACGGATGTTAGGGTTCTAACAAAGAAGGGCCTTCTGTATTTTTCGCCAGGTTCTTTATCATGTTTTAATGTTTATATACACCAGATGATTTCTCTCCAAGCCACGAAATCGGTGGGGCCTTAATAAAATCGGTTCAAAATATTCAAAATACAGCTGTTTGCCAAGTTCTTGCTCCAAAATGTCATATCGATAGAAAATAATACTAGTGCTTCTTAAATTGCATTACACTGAAAAAGACTTACAGATGTCAAAAATGTCAATGAACCTTTGGAGCTCCGATAAAAATTTCTCCTTAAAATAATCTTTCCCACCCACTTTTAACAGAATAAAAGGGAAAAGTCTATTAGGCTGCTTAGCACAAGTGATTCTGGAACGGAAATGATAAGCTGTGGGGTGAATAAAGGTGCTAACAGTTAAGGATTCAAACGAAAAGAAATTTATTTCCCAAAAATTTAACCTTATTCATGGGGGTTTCTTTAAGTGGCTGCATATACTTGTAAATCAGTGAATACGCCGTACCACTCTGGACGTTAGGCCTCTCCAGCAGCTCCCGGTTTCCTGAGGTCTACCTTTCGCTCTCAGAGACGAACGCTTTACTTTAACTCGTTCCGACATTACTCAACAAAATACCTGAACCACAGTTGTAGGCAAATTCCGGACAGCGCTTGCTCCTTCATATATACTGCCAGATAGAAAATATCATAAACTACATATACTAGAGACTAACTCTACAGTGCTTGCGTCTTCTATAACAGCCATAAAAATCAATTAACTGTTCCTGGATGCTTATCGGAACATCAGACCCCCCCCCCCCCTCTTCCCCGGAATGTGTACCGACTTCTTTGGAGCCGTACTTAGCAGCATCAAAGAGACACTCTACAGTGGCTTCCAGGCTTAGCAGTGGTACTCTCCGGACAACTCGGCAATGTGTGCTGCTTACATGTGTAGTACTGCAGCATCGACTCCTGGTAACGACTACTAACTTCTTCGCTTCGACTGCTTCTTGATAGTAACTGACATGGCTCTCTGCGCTAGAAACTTATATACCGATTTTTCAGGGCCCTTGCACGAATTTCTCTGCACTCATTATTTTCATCCGACTCTTCCCTAATTGCTGAAAACATCCAATCTTAGTTGGAATGATTCTCAAACATAGGTGGCCTTGCTACCGTGTTTGCCTCGACCTTCTGAACATCTTTACTGATACTGTATATAGATATGTTCTTGCCCCTGCAGAGGCCGTGGCAGTGAATGCAGTGGCAGTGTACTGACAGTTACGTCTCATGTACTTTCGTTTGTTCCCAACCCGACGACTATGAGTTGTCTTAACGTTACTACTTAATAACCCACCCCCCTCCACTTAAAATAATTCATGAGCACGTACACAATTTGTCACTACTTCCTTAAAATTTATAGGTAAATCGGTTTATACATAATGTTTTCTTTTTTTAATAGAACTACTAATAAGATACCGTTATTTCTTATTTTTTCTACCTTCTATTCTTTAAAAATACTTAACCCCCTTATTCTTAAGGATGCCCATCGTAGATGACTATATTACCCGTCATTCTCAATAGAGCTAACTTTCTTGTATTAAGTACAGTAGCCTTAACATATACTGAGTGGGAACGATTTACACTACCGGTACAGTCTGAAAAAATAGCAATTCTAATGGTACCCTGAAGGTTTAATTTTTCCTCCAGTTCTTCATAATTGTCCTTCTTCATTGTAATAGTAGTCACAATGTCCATTCTAGAGACATCGGTCTGTGCTATTCTATTTGACTGGATGTACATCTGCAATCAAAAACCTTTGCAGTTTGTATTGAACGTTAATGATCCCATGTGTTGAAGCTAAATATTTGTGGAAGTCTGTTCCTCACAAAAATGGTCATACTTTCTCTTTTTGCACATATATATATCCATTCGGTATCACAATTATTTGTCTGCAAACTCTTTTCTAAGGTGATTAACTATCTGCCTTTGCCGTAATGGAGCTCTGCACGCTTCCTGTTCGGACATGAACATTACCTAGGTTTATTTACACGTCTTTGATTTCTTAGCAATCTCTTTGCATTCGAATTGACCTATAGAGAATTTAGTATACAGATTCTTTGAATTATGTAATAATCATTACTCGTTCTCGGTATCATCCTTTGGTGCTGCTGGAAGTGGTGACATTCTATATAAATTTAACTCTTTGTTTTGCACTATTGGAATGATAATGATGCTCTAATATGTTACCCCCCCCCCCCCCCATGAACCATGGACCTTGCCGTTGGTGGGGAGGCTTGCGTGCCTCAGCGATACAGATGGCCGTACCGTAGGTGCAACCACAACGGAGGGGTATCTGTTGAGAGGCCAGACAAACATGTGGTTCCTGAAGAAGGGCAGCAGCCTTTTCAGTAGTTGCAGGGGCAAAAGTCTGGATGATTGACTGATCTGGCCTTGTAACATTAACCACAACGGCCTTGCTGTGCTGGTACTGCGAACGGCTGAAAGCAAGGGGAAACTACAGCCGTAATTTTTCCCGAGGACATACAGCTTTACTGTATGATTAAATGATGATGGCGTCCTCTTGGGTAAAATATTCCGGAGATAAAATAGTCCCCCATTCGGATCTCCGGGCGGGGACTATTCAAGAGGATGTCGTTATCAGGAGAAAGAAAACTGGCGTTCTATGGATCGGAGCGTGGAATGTCAGATCCCTTAATCAGGCAGGTAGGTTAGAAAATTTAAAAAGGGAAATGGATAGGTTGAAGTTAGATATAGTGGGAATTAGTGAAGTTCGGTGGCAGGAGGAACAAGACTTCTGGTCAGGTGACTACAGGGTTATAAACACAAAATCAAATAGGGGTAATGCAGGAGTAGGTTTAATAATGAATAGGAAAATAGGAATGCAGGTAAGCTGCTACAAACAGCATAGTGAACGTATTATTGTGGCCAAGATAGATACGAAGCCCACACCTACTACAGTATTACAAATTTATATGCCAACTAGCTCTGCAGATGATGAAGAAATAGATGAAATGTATGACGAAATAAAAGAAATTATTCAGGTAGTGAAGGGAGACGAAAATTTAATAGTCATGGGTGACTGGAATTCGTCAGTAGGAAACGGGAGAGAAGGAAACATAGTAGGTGAATATGGATTGGGGGGAAGGAATGAAAGAGGAAGCCGCCTTGTAGAATTTTGCACAGAGCATAACTTAATCATAGCTAACACTTGGTTCAAGAATCATAAAAGAAGGCTGTATACATGGAAGACTCCTGGAGATACTAAAAGGTATCAGATAGATTATATAATGGTAAGACAGAGATTTAGGAACCAGGTTTTAAATTGTAAGACATTTCCAGGGGCAGATCTGGATTCTGACCACAATCTATTGGTCATGAACCGCAGATTGAAACTGAAGAAACTGCAAAAAGGTGGGAATTTACGAAGATGGGACCTGGATAAACTGAAAGAACCAGAGGTGGTAGAGAGTTTCAGGGAGAGCATAAGGGAACAATTGACAGGAATGGGGGAAAGAAATACAGTAGAAGAAGAATGGGTAGCTCTGAGAGATGAAGTAGTGAAGGCAGCAGACTATCAAGTAGGTAAAAAGACGAGGGCTAATAGAAATCCTTGGGTAACAGAAGAAATATTGAATTTAATTGATGAAAGGAGAAAATATAAAAATGCAGTAAATGAAGCAGGCAAAAAGGAATACAAACGTCTCAAAAATGAGATCGACAGGAAGTGCAAAATGGCTAAGCACGGATGGCTAGAGGACAAATGTAAGGATGTAGAGGCTTGTCTCACTAGGGGTAAGATAGATACTGCCTACAGGAAAATTAAAGAGACCTTTGGAGGGAAGAGAACCACTTGTATGAATATCAAGAGCTCAGATGGCAACCCTGTTCTAAGCAAAGCAGGGAAGGCAGAAAGGTGGAAGGGGTATATAGAGGGTTTATACAAGGGCGATGTACTTGAGGACAATGTTATGGAAATGGAAGAGGATGTAGATGAAGATGAAATGGGAGATAAGATACTGCGTGAAGAGTTTGACAGAGCACTGAAAGACCTGAGTCGAAACAAGGTCCCGGGAGTAGACAACATTCCATTAGGACTACTGATGGCCTCGGGAGAGCCAGTCATGACAAAACTCTACCATCTGGTGAGCACGATGTATGAGACAGGCGAAATACCCTCAGACTTCAAGAAGAATATAATAAGTCCAATCCCAAAGAAAGCAGGTGTTGACAGATGTGAAAATTACCGAACTATCAGTTTAATAAGTCACAGCTGCAAAATACTAACGCGAATTCTTTACAGACGAATGGAAAAACTGGTAGAAGTGGACCTCGGGGAAGATCAGTTTGGATTCCGTAGAAATGTTGGAACACGTGAGGCAGTACTAACCTTACGACTTATCTTAGAAGAAAGATTAAGAAAAGGCAAACCTACGTTTCTAGCGTTTGTAGACTTAGAGAAAGCTTTTGACAATGTTAACTGGAATACTCTCTTTCAAATTCTGAAGGTGGCAGGGGTAAAATACAGGGAGCGAAAGGCTGTTTACAATTTATACAGAAACCAGATGGCCGTTATAAGAGTCGAGGGGTATGAAAGGGAAGCAGTGGTTGGGAAAGGAGTGAGACAGGGTTGTAGCCTCTCCCCGATGTTATTCAATCTGTATATTGAGCAAGCAGTAAAGGAAACAAAAGAAAAATTCGGAGTAGGTATTAAAATTCATGGAGAAGAAGTAAAAACTTTGAGGTTCGCCGATGACATTGTAATTCTGTCAGACACAGCAAAGGACTTGGAAGAGCAGTTGAACGGAATGGACAGTGTCTTGAAAGGAGGATATAAGATGAACATCAACAAAAGCAAAACGAGGATAATGGAATGTAGTCAAATTAAGTCGTGTGATGCTGAGGGTATTAGATTAGGAGATGAGACAGTTAAAGTAGTAAAGGAGTTTTGCTATTTAGGGAGTAAATTAATTGATGATGGCCGAAGTAGAGAGGATATAAAATGTAGACTGGCAATGGCAAGGAAAGCGTTTCTCAAGAAGAGAAATTTGTTAACATCGAGTATAGATTTAAGTGTCAGGAATTCGTTTCTGAAAGTATTTGTATGGAGTGTAGCCATGTATGGAAGTGAAACATGGACGATAACTAGTTTGGACAAGAAGAGAATAGAAGCTTTCGAAATGTGGTGCTACAGAAGAATGCTGAAGGTAAGGTGGGTAGATCACGTAACTAATGAGGAGGTATTGAATAGGATTGGGGAGAAGAGAAGTTTGTGGCACAACTTGACTAGAAGAAGGGATCGGTTGGTAGGACTTGTTTTGAGGCATCAAGGGATCACAAATTTAGCATTGGAGGGCAGCGTGGAGGGTAAAAATCGTAGAGGGAGACCAAGAGATGAATACACTAAGCAGATTCAGAAGGATGTAGGTTGCAGTAGGTACTGGGAGATGAAGAAGCTTGCACAGGATAGAGTAGCATGGAGAGCTGCATCAAACCAGTCTCAGGACTGAAGACCACAACAACAACAACAATATGTTACCTGACGCAGATGTTTCTGATATCATTATTTGTGGAAACATGTATCCACATACTTCCAATGAAGGTACGCAGAATTGTACATTTTAAAGAGTGTCTTGAAAACACGTTAAACGTTTTGCTGTCTGCATCGGGTTCACAATATGTGGTACTAGGCTTCCCTTGTGAATACAAAAATGGTTCAAATGGCTCTGAGCACAATGGGACTTAACATCTGAGGTCATCAGTCCCCTGGAATTTAGAACTACTTAAACGTAACTAACGTAAGGACATCACACACATACATGCCCGAGGCAGGACTCGAACCTGTAACCGTAGCACTCGCGCGGTTCCGGACTGAAGCGCCTAGAACCGCTCGGCCACCGTGGCCGGCCTTGTGTGTACACATGATGATACTAACTGCCCGTACTCACTTGTCAGTACTCAATTCTTTAAATAATGAGGCTAACTGCATCATATGCTTATTGAGGCTGATGAAAGCTACATTTCTCTTCAGTCCTGCGTCCGTAGTTTTTAGTGAATACGTCATGAACTGTCCAACGCATTAATACTGTTGTTTAATATTTTCTCGTTAGTTGCTATAGAGTTTAACGTGCGATTCAGCCCATACAATACTGCTCTTATCTAGCTGTACTATGATCATCTTCGTTACTTAAAAGATAACATTATGTTCTACTGATATTCAGTTTGATTAATCTTTCTCTTCCCTGTTGGAGGGCCTTGTTTCCTACTTGGACTGCTCTATGAAATTTCTTGTTAAGTGTTCTGATATTCACATAGGTCACGATTTTCCATGCCTACTGTCTCTCCACGACTTTTCTTGTCGTTTAATAATTAGACTTCAACCGGTTTGCATGTACATTCATCTGCTTACTCCTAAGTATCTTAACAATCACATTGGTTAGGTCTGCTACAATTACCTTGTAATGTACTCAGAATTGCGTATACATGTCTTAGAATGATCCCTTACTATCTAATCACAGAAAAAAACCTTGTCTTGTCCTATATATTCTTGGATTCTACATACTGTCATAGTGAGCCTTATTGATTTGTTTCGCTTCCTTTATCCTTTCTCTCGCTATTAGGTGGACCTCTGGAGTTAAAGTTCACAGCTGATATACCTAATAATGATAATTACACCCAACAGTACTTCTCTCTTCCGGTAGGACTAGTAGAATGTTTAATTTTTTCCCTGACATTAAGTGAAACAGTGTAGACCCACGTGGCATTATATTCAATACAAAAATCTGTGCTGGATTGGAATTAACAGGTTTCAAGAAACAAAATACAGGTTTATTAAACTTTGACCATGATTTCGACAGTTTTAAAACTGTTTTCTTCAGAAGGTGTTGCACCTATTAACCAAAGTGACACTGTGTGTGAAACAGAGGTGGTATCGTTACAATAAGCAAAATTACACGAAACATTTACAAATAATTTTAATGAAGCATACTCACGTAGAATCATATATTATCTATATCGGATGTGGTAGTTGACTCTGTCTAGTACACGTGCTTACCATCCACTGAATCACCATTTAAAATATATGATTTAAAAGTAGTAGATCTCTACTGTAGGGCTTCCTCTTAAAATATGGTCTGCAACCAGCGTATGATACTCCTTGGCGGTCATGGTGCATTGCACGAGCTCCACCGGCCCTATGGATGACCACGTGAGTGTTTCCCAGAGCGTAATTGAGCCGTCACCAGCTTGTTTCCGTCCCACACTCCAGGTGAGACGTGGTATTTACTGGTATTAAGGAAAAAGTGTCAGGGAGGAAGCACCAATGTAACTATCTTTTCACACAACCTGTTTATGCAACAACATGTAAATTTGTTTTCTTTACAAATTAACAGATTTTTGAAATGAATAAACTTTTGCAATAGAAATCAGAACGAGAACAACGTGCCAATAATTACAAGGATCCGGACCTGCAGTGTGTCCGTTATCGGCTGAAACATATGTATTTACTACCGCGCTAGATACAGTTTCTCTTATTAAATGTCCTTCTGGAACACATGAAAACATGTAAGTAATAATGATGACAAGTGTCTTTTAATAATTCAAACAGATGACGTAAATTTTATTTTTAATTTGGAAACTATACGTCGAAAGGTTCGGGGTTAAGATGTCCTATGCTTAAGGGTTCAACAATTTAGGAATTAATTATGACAATGATAAGCCTTGGTTCAAAGCGAGCAACCTTTTCATTTCAATCAGCAACCGAGGTGTGACTGGATCCAACCCGTCCATTTTGACAATCTTATTCTGATTACAGCCCTGGTGACAGTTGGCTGTTAATACGTCAAAAATTAAACTGATTGTCAGTTATGAAGGCCGCTCAGAAGGAACATTTTACAACATTACGAATGAGCACTTATTACAAGAGAACTTACTCGGAGGAACCACAAGAGCCACTTTAAAATACAGCAATAACGACACCGACGTTCAAAGACAAGAACACACAGCTTAGTACAACAGGTAGTTCAGATTGTCTCAAATGCAATTACAATCAAGGAATTGAACCGGGTAACATCTAACTTTAACCGTAACACCCTGTTCGTTTAACAGCAACCTGTGCCTTGACAGAATTGTTCCGACTTTATTTCCGACCAGGAGATGATTCATTAAAACATTAATCATCGCATATAAACTAGAAAGGAAGGGCAATATAATATCAGAACAAATCTTCTAACGACAACTAGTGTCTGGTACAATACTATGGTCTATGTTTACGACCAAAGAAGCCGACCGAGCAAAACGCGGTGAGTCTGGTAATAATAATAATAATAATAATAATAATAATTAGGGGTTCGGGCAGACAATGACACAGATCACCACGAGGATTAGAGAAGGTTACTCCCCTTTATCAGCAAGCAGTTCCATGGATCGGTTCTAGGCGCTGCAGTCTGGAACCGCGCGACCGCTATGGTCGCAGGTTCGAATCCTGCCTTGGGCATGGATGTGTGTGATGTCCTTAGGTTAGTTAGGTTTAAGTAGTTCTAAGTTCTGGGGACTGATGACCTCAGAAGTTAAGCCCAATAGTGCTTAGAGCCATTTGAACCAGTTCCATGGATCCACGGTGCGTCTCAGCGGTTACTGAGCGGTGCCGATGACAGTCAAGTAGGAGGGGGCAGCCAGGCCACCAGCGGTGGTCCGACACTACTGTTGCCAACCAACCAACGGGATGTCGGCCCGCTGCTTGTAGTTGACGCCCACCCCCGTGAAGTGCTTCGGTATCCTTACTCCTCGCACAGCTCGTGGCTTCGGCCATCGGACCTCGTGACTACCTCTTGTCGCGACGCTACAACCAATCCTCAAACTTGGTGACCCCTCACTCGGGCCAGCGAACCCGTGTATATATCGTCAAGCAAAGAGCTTCTGAGGACACAACACACAGATACCAACTCTTCCTCATAGATGTTGGCAATGGGGCCGCAAGAGGGATAGTCGATACTATCCTTGAGCAAGTGGTGCCAGAAAGAACAGTTTACTAATTTAATGGCGCCACGGCTCACCAGGTATCAAAGAACAGTTGGCTTGGAAGACGACAGATTAATGCGCACCCATCAGCGTGATGTATCGAGATTCATCAGACCATGCAACGCTCTGTCACTGTGACAATGTCCAGTGCGAATGGTCACGTGTCCATTTTAGTCGTAGTTGCCGATGTCGTGCTATTAACATTGGTACATTCATTGGTCCTCGGCTGCGGAGGCTCGTCGTAAGGAGTGTTCAGTGCACTGTGTGTGCGGACACACTATACTCCGCCCAGCATTAAAGTCTGATGTTAGTTTCACCTCATTTTTCAACCATCCTATTTTATCAGTCTGTCCAGCTTATGACGTCCAACATCTGCAATGAGGGGTGGCCGCTGTTCTCCGCGACCTCTGCATGTGGTTTCACATTGGTTTTGCTGTGTGTTGAAGTCACTCGTTACAATACTCCTCGAACACACGACAAGTAGTTCACTTTCCGAAATGGCCGCGCAAGGCTCTTGGCCATCCCAGTCGGCCCTCAGTCAAACTCGGATAGATCGCGTGCCCTCCTCCTTCTACATTCGGACAGCACGCTAACTGATACTAAATTCACCGTGTATGTGTGTCTGACCAGCAGTTGTTTCTCGCCAGCTGATGCTGCTATCGCCTGGACGAGTTAATGTCGTTGGTAGGTCGGTGGTCTTAATGTTCTGCCTGATCAGTGTATACCTGTAGGCCAGTCGAGTCGGGTTTCGTCATGTCTGGTTTATGCATGATTGCACACTATAGGGCCAGTCTCTGCTATAGAATTGATGGCACATTTCTGATGCACCTGTCATTGATGCAGTCGGATTGTGAATCAACACCTGCTGCCTGACAGCCTAACAACCAGCATAACTTCACTCTGCTGCCGTCTCCACAAGACCGACAGTTAGGGATACTGAGGGTTCAAGGTACAAACATAGGGCATCCCATGTCCATGTGGCTGTGGACCAGCGCCTCCAAACTCGGCATTGTTGCCATCAGTCTAAGATTCGTCGTCTAGACGTCACCGCCATCACCTGCTGGCCACCAGCTTACATTGTTCCAGCCACCCAAGCTGGGACGCTCTCCAGCTATGCTAGTTCAGCAATAGCTTCTGCTAGAAATGTATTGTTACCGAAGACACTAGCTGCCTGGTTGCGTCTCTGAGAAGCGCTTTCAGTGGTGCGTCTGCACTGGTATGCCTGTGCAGCGGGTCAGTGCTCATCGCCTGTAGTCTGCTTACTGATGGCACCCTATATTATGTCTATTTATGGTTAACAATGAAGAACTTTGACAACATTTGGCTGCTTTCATTTTCTACTCCTCTACCCAACCCAGCAGTGATCATCCCCCACCCCATTCTCCTCAGTTCCATTTCACTCGACATTATTGCACATTATATTTTCAGATCTCACGTGCTGGGCACATTAATGATCTTATATGACAGTTGTAGCAGTGTCTCGAGTGAGGCGTTGGTAATAAACAAGGCGGAATGATGAGGCAACATGAACCATTTTATGTACGGCAATATGCGATCCTGGAGTCAAAACGTGAGGGAATGGAGGAGGAAATACAGAAGATTTTGATAGTGAAAATTCTCGAAAGGTCAACCAGCCAATACAATTACCTATTATTTGCGGTTGAAAAGTGGAATGGTGATCACAGGATAGTACTGGATGCGTGCCGAGTGAACAAAATAATAATTTCACAGTGGGCATTACTCCAGAAGTTTACCGAGCGAGGTGGCGCAGTGGTTAGCACACTGGACTCGCATTCTGGAGGACGACGGTTCTGTCCCGCGTCCGGCCATCCTGATTTAGGTTTTCCATGATTTCCCTAAATCGCTCCAGGCAAATGCCGGGATGGTTCCTTTGAAAGGGCACGGCCGAAATCCTTCCCCATCCTTCCCTGATCCGATGAGACTGATGACCTCGCTGTCTGGTCGCCTCCCCCAAACAACCCATCCCAAATCCAGAAGTTTCATCGGGCGAAAGTCCGCCCCTGTTACCTGCGTGGTCAGCGCGACAGACTGTCAATCCTAAGGGCCCGGGTTAGATTCCCGTCTGGGTAGGAGATTTTCTCCGCTCAGGGACTGGGTGTTGTCTTGTCCTCATCATCATCATTTCATCCCCATCGACGCGCCAGTCGCTGAAGTGGCGTCAAATCAAAAGACTTGCACCCGGCGAACGGTCTACCCGAAGGGAGGTTCAAAAATGGCTCTGAGCACTATGGGACTTAACTTCTGAGGTCATCACTCCCCTAGAACTTAGAACTACTTAAACCTAACTAACCTAAGGACATCACACACATCCATGTCCGCGGCAGGATTCAAACCTGCGATTGTAGCGGTCTCGCGGTTCCAGACTGCAGCGACTAGAACTGCACGGCCCCGAAGGGAGGCCCTAGTCACACGACATATATCGGGGGAATGTGTTTAGTAGCACCCATATGAGGTCGGGGTATTGGCAGGTCCTCCTGCACAATTACTCCAGACAATATGAGTACGCAGCATTCCTGTATAGAGGAATGTGCTACAAGTACTGTGTATTACCGTTTGGTCTGGATATTTCCACCTTAGCCTTTGTGAGATCACTGGACAAGGTTCTTGGTAAATAATTACTTAAAAAGGTGACCACATGACCACGTATGATGGGCTTATTTCAGCAGTGGTACAAGTCCATTACCTCCACTTTTCTGCCTATAAAGTTTCTGAAATTAATGATCCAAACAAACAGAAAGAAAGGTTCATCTTTAGCATGAAGCCATATGCTTGAATATTTCTGGTATCTAAACTGCAGGTTTTTCAGCGCTTATTTAACTTGAGGACGCTGTATCTCAAAAGGAACAAAAATGGACTTGTACCACTATTGAAATAAGCCCTTCATATGTAGATGATATTTTAATCACGACCCAAAATTAAGAGAAATTAATTGAAGAGGTGTATACGGTCTTCGAGAAGATAGGTGTGACGACAAATTTAAAGAAGCCAAAATTTGGAAAAGATGAAATCATATTCGGGAACATGTTATCCATGTAGAAAGGATCAAACCTTATTGAACTAAACTACAAGGACTTCCCAGCACCATGTTGTAAAATGACATGGACGTTACTTTGGATTGTTACTGTGAACAGTACAGCCCAACCTTGTGTGTATGTTTTACAGAATATACTGAAGCCTATCAGAATAAGTTGCCATTGTTTGTGTGAGTGGTTCCGCACCCTGTTAGATAATAATTATTACGGGACACATGGAAGCAAACAGTACAAGGGAAGGAGAGGAACCCCCGCAGGGAAACCAGGTACGTGGAATGTAGGCACGCCGTTGTTAATTATCCAACCCCCATTCTTGGGTTTATGGAGTTCTTGTGCAGAACATACACCTCATTTATTATCCTGGACGTGTTTTAAGCCGTAATCACCTTAATGTGACACGCCTGGAGAAATGGTGCAATCATCAAGCTTATCAACTTCTTCTGCGTATGTTTCAAGTTCATAGAGCACCCATTTCGCACAATGCACCCCAGTGGTTTACAACTGTGATTTCAATGTTACGAAATATTTCTTGGTATGCTATGGCAGCAGGCCGAAGTGGCCGAGCGGCTCTAGGCGCTTCAGTCTGGAACCGCGCGACCGCTAGGTTTAAGTAGTTCTAACTTATAGGGGACTGATGACCTAAGATGTTATGTCCCATAGTGCTCAGAGCCATTTCATTTCATGCTGTGGCAAATTGCACATCTTGCCGTGTATTCCCAGTGTGGAAGGCATTCGAATCCTCCTCTCAGGTAACACAGCATAGGAAACATTCAAGGTCTGAATAAACAGTGAACTGAAACTTGCTGGAAGATTAAAACTGTGTGCTGGAGCGAGACTCGAACTCTGGACCTATGCCTTTCGCGAGCAAGTGCTTTACGAACTGAGATACCCATGCACGACCCACGATCCGTCCTCAAAGCTTCAATTCTGCCATTACCTCGTCTCCTACTTTCCAAACTTCACAGAAGCTCTTCTGCGAACCTTGCTGTACTAGCACTCCTGGAAGAAAGGATATTGCAGAGACATGGCTTAACCACAGCCTGAGGATGTTTCCAGAAGCAGGGCACTTGTCCGCAAACTGAAAAGGTCCAGAGTTCGAGTCTCGGTGCGCCACAGAGTTTTTATCTGCCTGGAAGTTTCTTATCGGGGCACACTACACTGCAGAGTGAGAATCTCATTCTGGAAACATCCCCCATTCTGTGGATGATCCATGTTTCCGCAATGGCCTTTCTTTCAGGAGTGTTAGTTCTGCAAGATTCGCAGAAGAGCTTCTGTGAAGTTTGGAAGGTAGGAGACGAGGTACTGGCAGAATTGAAGCTGTGAGGAGGGGTCGTGAGGCGTGCTTGGGTAGCTCAGGTGGTAGAGCACTTGCCCGCGAAAGGCAAAGGTCCCGAGTTAGAGTCTCGTTCCGGCACACACTTTTAATCTGCCAGGAAGTTTCATATCGGGGCACATTCCGCTGTAGAGCGAAAATCTCATTCTGGAAACAGTGAGCTGTATCCGATTCTTAAATCAAAGGTTCCTAAACTGAAGGAATGTCCGGAGGAACATGGCACCATACTTGTTAACAAACCAGGCACCTCATTATCGTATGTATTCGCTGATACCAGGCAATGACTTTCAATAAAATTGTCCTCTGAATTACATAATGTGCACGACTGCAGGTTGTGGCGACATCTGAGAGTCGGGGCAGGGCTGTGCATCTTACATAGATAACCAAGGCGATTAACGTGACTACTCGCGTAAAGAGGGAATTATGGATTCGAGTCAAGGTTGTAACACCTCCGTTTATTTATCCCGACCTGTTCTGATCGAATAGCAGCCCAATGTTTATTATTAATGTGACCGTGTACCTAACGGGGCTGGCAATCGGAATTGACTGCTACGGAAGTTGTTACTTTCCAGTTCGTCCTTCTCAATACTGTAATAATGAAATGTCTGGTAACAAGAAAAACACCAACACAGTTTCACTAATTACGAACCTATATTCGTCTCAAAAACACAAAAAGGAAGAGACAGCCACTGCCTTCGTCATACATATCTAATTACGGCTAATCTCAGCACAGGCTTCTTCATTTTCCATTATCGTCACACGCTAATCCATCACTGCATCCAACACTGCAATCCAACAGTGCAATCCAAGGTGATGCCGGCGCGGTAGCCGCGAAACCAAATATCGGCCCTAGAAATGTCACTAATCACTTTCGTAATAATACTTCTTCACTTTCCCGGTATTATTCTAGTACAAAGGGGTCTAACCACGGCGATGGCGACTCCCTTCACCGTTAAAGCCTTACATTTTAACAAAAACCTCCCCACACCTCTACCCGCAACATGACACTGGCTCAACTCCACACTCGCTCTCGCAACACGTCACGATCGATTGGTCGCCCTATCGACCTGTGCCGAGTGCAAATTTATAGTAAGGGCCTACGGACCCCTTACATCCCCGCCCTCGAAAACTTCTTTGGAGCCTCTGGCGTAAAAGAATCGGCAAGGAAATTAGATATCATTACATCTGAACAAAACACACAGTGTAAACAATTAATGAAATTACAATTCACCAAATAATCCCTCGACTCCGGTAGTGGGCTGCCCCCACAATAATATTCTACAAAAGTTTATTACATCTCACAAACATGGCATTGCCCAAATCACAATTTTTTATCAAGTAGCAATAATCCTCTATAGTCCATATTGAATGTAACACACAACATCAATCTATCTTAATTAACATAGCATGGTAAATATTTTTATAAACTTATCTTACCTTCAATTACCAAAAATCTTCACTTTCAAAGGTTTGTATGAGTCATTAACTACATATTTGTTATAACTTGCTACAGCAAAGACAAGAAAACAAACTAGTTGAATGCCAGCTACCCCTTTGGTATGCCGTCCTTTCAACGGGGTTCCTGCCGTCCATACTACTCTCACACTAACTTATAACTCACTTGGCCAACACACATAAAAGTTAAGGAAGAAATTCGCAACTTATTTATTTGAGTTTTTAGCACAAGCAAAATTGAATACCAAAACTAAATATAGCATTTACTCCTTGACTTATGCAATTATTTTACAATCCCTCATACCTCTACAGATTCCATTATATTAAATGCTCCATTATACCACTAAGTATGTCTTACATAACTATTTGCAACACTATAACTAATGTGGTCACCCAATGAAAAATTTTAAACTACTGATCATTTCATTTTGCCAAACATTACTGCCATATGTGAATTGTTATCAAGAAAGCTTAGATGAGAGGTACAATATTTCCTGTTATATTCACATTAATTCAAATCCACCATATGGATATTTGTTATTCATTACTCAGTGCCAGAATTGTGCTTCTAAAGCTTGACCTACCTATAACCATAATTGACTCTGATAGCTAATTGGATACATGAATTACTAATTATTCATTAGTTACACTTTGTTTTATCAGCATACTTCAGATAAACATGTATACCTACTTGCAAATAGATGTTGCTCATGTGCTAAATGACATACTTCAATACTGCAAACCTCTCATACTCCATACATTTCATTACACATAACTCCCTGAACTTAACAGCAACTTCAATTGCAAATAAATATATATCTTCAACCCACATCAATCCTCCATATACTTCAATACTTCAAACATCTCATACTAAATACACTCCTTTACATATAACTCCCTCAACTTAACAGCAACTTGAACTGCAAATAAATATACATCTTCAAACTACATCAACCCTCCATATTCGCTGCAATAACTACATAAAAATACTACTCCAGGCTCCTTGTCCTCTCCGTACATCATACTCCGCATCTTTTATTCGAACAACTATCTCCTCATGTATTTGTTTCTTTATATGTTCATCTTAATTTTAAGCTGATACATTACATCAATTTTCTTACAATTCCTTGACCTTTTCATGCCTCATAAAACAACTCTATAAGATTACACAAGCTCTTGTTTGACCAATTAGCTTCCCACAACATTTTGTAAACATTAGCTTTCTTATCTGGTTCTCATTTTATTACTTCTGGCACTAATAATTTTGCAATATACTGGCACTAAACTGAGCTTTCAACTTATTGATTCTTTGACACCTCACACACTACATCGACAGTAACTACTTATCCTTATTTTAAGTCAACTATAAATTTGCTACATGGTTCCTGACAATTACGTGGATGACCACTACCAATCCTAAGAACTACACTAACTTTCTTAACCTACAGATAGAGAAAGATGGAAGAGGAGTGAAACTTGAAATGAGAAATAAAGTCTCACCCAGCTGGGAGTGTACCAGTCGCCACTTGGTATACCAGCAAAAGAGTTACTGGCTCCCTACACCTAACTTTCTTCAATTTGTACCTCTTGATCCCTTTGTCTATCATATTTTCTCTCATAATTCCTGTCATTATCATCATCATCTCTCCCATGATTGTGGTGAAACTGTCGACCATTGCCATGGTTCTTACGTCCATTACCCCCACCTCTACCTCTGTAATTTGGTGGGCCATTAAAACGAATTTGATGGTAATTATTTCCATCTTGGTTCTGATCACACATCTGATTGTTTTCCTGTGCACAAATAGTTTCTGATTGCTCCAACACTTCCATTAAAGTATCTTTATCTTTAATCAGACTTCCAGATAAATTTTCTTGCATTCTCCGGCTCAATCTTCTTTTTATCGCTGATATCATTATGTCATCACTCAGGGGTTGTTCCAAGATTTCATTAAATTCCCACAAATGTTCGGCAAACTCTCTCAACGTTCCTCTCCATGTATTAAGTGACTTGCAGTGTAGTAGGTCCTCAAGTGCTGCACACTGATGACTTTTGGACCAGTATTTCTTCAAGAATTCCCCTTCAAACTGATCATAACTAGTAGTCCCTTCCTTCTTCCTGACTCCCCAAGTGAAGGCCTCACCTTCCATCCTATCTATTGCAAATTGAATCTTGTCTGCATCTTTGAAATGTGCTGGAAAACTCCTTTTAACCATTTCGTAAATATCATTGGGTGCAACCCTCCTTTCGGTTTAAACTTCTGCCCTGAATTATTTTGGACGTACTGATTATCGCTGCTCATCAAGGTAACGACTCTACCTTCCCCAACGGTTAAAGTGGCATTGCTAATTCGTTTATCAATTTCTTCTGTCTTGCCCTCCAATTGTTGCACTCCCTGTTGTAATTGCCTGACCCCCAGTGCAACCCTCTTGTTATCCTCTTCTCGTTGCACGGCTATAGCATTTCTCAGATTGACAGCCAGTTGGTTTTGCCTATCTCCTATCCCCTTAACCACATCATTGCATTGTTTCTGCATCTGCGTCACCTCGGCGATTCGATGATTGCAATTTGATTCCACTTCAGTGATCCTTTCTCCTAATTCGGCTTTAGTTTCTTCAATATCGTCTTCTATATTTTTTGTTAACTTTCCTTCCATCTTCTCCACGTCTCCCTGGACTTGGTCTATGCTCTTCTGTAGCTTACTCTCTTTCTCATTGATGTCCATCTTCAGTCGTTCTTGTAACTCCTGCATTTCCTTCTTCAGAGTATATTCTATCTTCATTTGCGATGTTTTGATCTCTTGTGCTAGAGTTTCCTTAAATGATTTTTCTAAGCTTTCTTTGGTTTCTTCTAATTTCTCTTTTGTTGCCTTGGTTTCCTTTAGCAAGTCTGCTAACATCGACCGTGTATCTGCACCCTCTGAAACTGGCTTCTCTCTCGTCGTTTGTCCCGGTGTCTCAGGGTAACTAGTTGAATGTGCTAATGGGCTTTCTAATGACAATCCATAATCACTGATTCCTGAATCATCTCTGTCTTCCTGTCCTATCCCTTTCCTTTCAGCTACTGCCTCACAAACCTGCTTATCTTCAGTAGACATGTTTGGTTTATTTTTAATGCACAGGCAAGTAATATAAAATTACCTCTAGTAACCCAAAACACTCCTAATTACCGCTAAACTAATCAAACAGTAACTGTAGTATCTTCAGTTAATCCCAAAATTGATACAATACGTATGAGTACTGAACATAACGACTCTCAAAACCTAATAATTTCAAATATCAATTTTCACATACACAGTTTATGTAAAATGTTTTACATAAGACAAATCACACCATTCATTAAATCTATAAATGTAAAATCTCCAAAAACAATGAACATATCTGTATAATCACCATTTAGACAGCGCAGTTTGCATAAATAAGTATGCTATATTTCAGAGTATGTTTCGCAAACTTTTCGGAAATTACTGTAATTGGGCACTTGTCCTAAGGCAAAACACAGTTTAAAATTGTTTATTTATCGTGAAGACAGTATACTGCAATTTAATGTTATGCTAACCAGTCGTCTCCACTCACCAACTGACGTTACCACAAGTCCCGATGTTTTGACGTTTGAAGTGGGTGTGGCGGTGTACTGCCGCCGGAGCCGCGTGAAGTCGCGCTGAAAATCTGTGGCGAGTCGTCGTAGTTCTCAGTCGGCCGCTCCGTGGCGCTGCAGGCGGGCGTAGTTTGTAGTTCGGCCGCTAGATGCTGGGTTGGCGCTCGGTGTCTCGAAGTCGCGCTGACCGCTGCCCAGTGTAGTGCGTCTGCGTCCAACCTACTCCTTGCACAGGTAGTTGGGATGACGTGTTAAATCACCTCGCGGATCGAATCTCTTTGGCGCAGCTGCTGTACGGGTCTGCATGACGTCATTCAACAATTGCGTCGCCACATAAATTGTTGCCTGCATAACAGTTTATGGGTCCACTTGAAGTTGCTCGATTTTCATTATTCAAAAAGCAATTTCGATCATAACATTACTACAAAACACTTCTTTACAGCTTTCGTGACGAATTCTTGGCTCGTTTTGTTGTGGTAATGTTCACACATGTCTTTCTTTGGTGTTCACTTTCCACAGTTTTTCGTGCGGATTTACGCATTTGCACATTATAACACAGTTTATCGACACTATTACTCTTATCTAATATGGCGAGAAAAACAGTTTATTCACAATCGTAAGATGCTATTACTTCGTATTGTTCAAGATGCACTGTTTCTTGTCGCGATTTTAAAGTTTATACTCTGTATTGGAAAATATTTTCTCGCGTTAAGCAAGATAAAATTACCTATTGTTCTTACTATTCGTCCGATGATTGCACTTGTCCTTTCACGGTAAGCCAAGGTGTAACACCTCCGTTTATTTATCCCGACCTGTTCTGATCGAATAGCAGCCCAATGTTTATTATTAATGTGACCGTGTACCTTAACGGGGCTGGCAATCGGAATTGACTGCTATGGAAGTTGTTACTTTCCAGTTCGTCCTTCTCAATACTGTAATAATGAAATGTCTGGTAACAAGAAAAACACCAACACAGTTTCACTAATTACGAACCTATATTCGTCTCAAAAACACAAAAAGGAGGAGACAGCCACTGCCTTCGTCATACATATCTAATTACGGCTAATCTCAGCACAGGCTTCTTTATTTTCCATTATCGTCACACGCTAATCCATCACTGCATCCAACACTGCAATCCAACAGTGCAATCCAAGGTGATGCCGGCGCGGTAGACGCGAAACCAAATATCGGCCCTAGAAATGTCACTAATCACTTTCGTAATAATACTTCTTCACTTTCCCGGTATTATTCTAGTACAAAGGGGTCTAACCACGGCGATGGCGACTCCCTTCACCGTTAAAGCCTTACATTTCAACAAAAACCTCCACACACCTCTACCCGCAACATGGCACTGGCTGAACTCCACACTCGCTCTCGCAACACGTCACGATCGATTGGTCGCCCTATCGACCTGTGCCGAGTGCAAATTTATAGTAAGGGCCTACGGACCCCTTACAAGGTCCAGCACTAATTTTCACTTTCGTCATTCCATTGTACAGCTGACGTCTTTTTGTATTCTCAACCGCAATACCTTTTATGTATATTGAGATTTGTTATTATTATTCTGAAATAACTGATTCAACTTCAGCGTCCTGTTATAGTTATAATAAATGATTCATTCTGCACTTTTATGATTACTTGTCACTATGCACGTTATATTCAGTTCCGATGTAAACATTCAGTGATGTGTCAAAGATAAAGGGTGCTTCAAAGAAGTATCAATACGATTTCTCCTTGCCTCACTTGAGATATAACTGCTGCAGTAAATGAGTCATGTGAGCTGTGGTGCGTCAGCCCACAGGAAGCTGCTAAAATGTCGATGAGCTACCCCGTAAAGGATAAAATTGATGGCAAAAATGGTAAAAACCTCCAACTGCAGCACCTCATCACCATGTGCTCGATAAAACCTTTCAAAACTCTTTAGAAATCGTATTATAATGGGAAATGGTGGGTTGATATCGGAACACAGCTTTTTAGCACGATAGTGGACGTCCAGTTTAGGAACTATTTCTGTGGTGTGCCGTAGCTTCATTTAAATCGCCACCTTTCAAAAACGTGTGCTTTGGCCCTCTTAGAAAATAATTTGTTTAATTAATCAGCAGTCTTCTTCTCAAACACAGAAGAACGATAACAGTCACTTTTATAGCAGGATCCATACCTCAGTTGAAGTTCACAGTCTCACTCCTTTTCTTAGACGAAATAATGCTTTTGTGTCCTTTGCTCACAGTCTCTGCAGATATAAAAAATATTTGTGATCTCGCGAAGAAAACTGCTTACAACCCCCTAGCTTCCGACAATTTAAAACTTTGCTCGGAGGATGTCTTCCTTGTCAGTCTTATTGATAAATCTTTTATCTTGGGTTTTGTTTCTTGAGTTTTCTCTGTTGCAGTCTTCTCTTTTGTGTCTTCTCCGTTGATAATTTCAAATGTTGTTGTCTCTTACTAAAATTTGGTAACTCCTACCAACAATGACGCCTTGATAAGCGTCCGTCAACGTTCTCTTTTCGCTCGTCTCTGCACTGCAAAACTGCTTCAGCTGTCTCATTACTATTTACTATCTTTTCCACTTTACGCGCACTTCTGCCACCTTGGTTCACTTTCAGCTGTCCATATTCACCTGTTGTCTGCGCCTTAACAAAATTACAGAGCTTAAGTTCACCTATCAGACTAAAGCACACATACATGATACAGAAATCAGTGATGTGACGTTTTCTTTAGATATGAGTCGATATGTACAGAAATATAGGAAAGAAAATTTTTATGTGGGACTGGTTTCCCCAAAATACAGTATACTGTAGTGATTGGCAGTGAAAAACAATCGGTGAGTGCTGAATAACTGTGTATTGAACGTCTGTCCATTAAAACTCTGTAGTGAACGTTGTGAAATTCTCCAAGCACCTGGAGGTTCACTAGTTTTCTAGAAGCATGTGTTTGCTGATCAGCAATCAATTATATGAATTTACTCCCAAATTTCGATGTAACTGGTACTACATAAGAGACGTCACAATAAATGTCTATTAACATCAATACATAGTGGCCTCAAATCTATGTGACTGAATTCCCACTTACGAAAGTGAAAGTTTTTCACCTGAACGCATATTGGAGAAGATCTACTCTCAAATTCTATACCAAACATCCGCTTATGGTCAGAAGGAATCTTCCTGACGCTAACTTAACATTTTTACGTTCACTTCATAAGTTTTGTCTACCTGATTACCATTATGCTTTGAGAGAAACTCGCGTGTGACAACTACTTCTTCCCAATGAGGCTTAAAACGTTCTGTCATTAGATGGTGTAGTTTAAAAATAATGGGTCTGAAGGTTTCTCTATAAACGTGATCTCTATTCGTATGTTCACCCGTAGCTCTTGCAACTTACAGTGAACCGTTTTCATTGATTCAATTATTGTACCCGACGTTGTTGTGTCACTCATAACAGGCCACGGCGTGCCAAACCTTAGGCGGGGCGAGTGTGTGGGCCATCGACCGACCAAGGTACCGCCTTTCTTGTCTTTGCAAGTTCCTTCCCGGAAGTAGTCGGTGCACCGCAACGTTTTATTCAGAATTGCGTTGTGGCATTTACCTGCCGGCACAACTCTCTTCAGTTCGACAGAATCGTAGTGTCAGTGCTGTTTACCTTTCGATATTCGTTCGTGATATGAAGAACGTTGACAAGTCCAGTGGCTGTTTGCACAAAAAGAGGCAATCAGCGACCTATCGTTACAAACCTTTAAAAATGAACTGGAATGGCTGAATAGGGGTATGAGAATTCTCAATATGTATATTTTGCTGTTACATATGTGACGGGTACTGTAAATTTTCTAGGAAACGATATTCAATACCAAGCAGAAAAATGTCGAGGTGTAGCTGACACTGAAAAGGCAAAGAATTACAGCGATCTTCAGATTGGATTCTTTCTGATATTGTATACGTCGCAATTTCACTGTCAGTTGCGACTGTTTTCGATGAAATTGTGTGTGTTTGAATTCCTAAGTCACCAAACTGCTGATGTCATCTGTCCCTAGACTTACACACTACTTAAACGAACTTAAACTAACTTACACTAAGAAGAGCACACACACACACGCCCGCATGAGGACTCGAACCTCTGGCGGGAGTGGCCAATCCGTGCATGGCGCCTAGAACCGCGCGGCTCGATGCAATTGAACGAAGAGTATAGAGACTATATGTCATCGCAAAGTACGCTGGTTAAGTAAAGGGGCAAGCCTGGAACTATTTTTCGATTTAAAACTGGCTATTGTTGAATTTATGAAGGAAAAAAGGAATAAAAGCAACGAAGATTAGAACATCTGGAATGGATTTCAGACCTTGCATTTAAGAGGACCTGATTGCACATTGCAAGGTGAGGAACCACTTCTTCCCAATTTGATGAGTGCTTAAATCGAACAAGCGTTGTAGAAGGGACACATTTTGACAAACACAGTCCAGTTCCTAAGCTCACTGCTGTTTAAGAAAACGCGGTGTTTGACGAATTTATTTTGGCCTTGAAGAAATTAAAGATATAGTTTCCTAAACATTTTGAGGACAGCGTCAATTTTACATCTGTTTTCCAGCTTTTTTCGAGACCTTAAGCCGTTCCAGTTGAAAGCTCCCCTGTGCATCTGCAGATGCGAGGTAATTAACGTTTTAGTGACAAATCCTTTTACGTTAAAACTGTCCGGAACGTCTATATTTCCTTCCTCAGATAGTGTTCCCAGGTCGCCATAACAAGGTTGCAAAAGTACTATAATACTTCAGTCGATATATTCGTGTAAAAAACCTTTTTTCGATTATGACACTAAAGAAGTCACGATTACGTGGAAACCTGAGTACCGAAATCTGTGAAAATGTTTGCATCTGTGTGAATGTCGACAGTTCATACTAGACAAAAATTATGTCTTCGGTGCGCCAAAAGTACTGAAACTTTTTTGTTTGTGCTCTGTGTTGTTGACATATGTGAAGTATAAAACTAAGCCGTATGTATTGTGACTGCTCTGCCATTCTCCCTTTCCCCCCTCGTCCCCTACAAATGGCGTAGCATGGCAGAGAATCTGATCACTACGCCAGGGCGCGGCCCGGGAGGTGAGATCTTGGTCTGCCCTGCTCTAAACAGATCTATGTAAAGGTACGTTTACACTGGGATACATGTATCGCGACATGTATGAGCGACATGTCAATTTGACATGTCACGATACTTCACCTCACACAAAAATTCACGGAACTTGTATGCGGACCCTCGAGCTCATACATGTCGCGTGTACATTTTGTATATCGCTTTTTGGCCATATACGCGACATGTATGAGCGACATTTGAAGAACTCGCGCATGCGTCGTCTTGTCGACTGCCGCTTATTTCGACGATTAGCACATAGTACCAGGCTCTTTGGCGGCTGTTTGAGTTTTGGAGGTGCCGACTGTCGTTTCGACGTTAATGTATCTGCATAGAATACCAAAAAGTGCCATATGCAACATTATTCTTCGTGTTTGCGAGGCCATTGTACAAGTTTTATCCCAAGAAGTGAAGGTAAAAGTTTTATATGTATCAGAGTATGTAATACATTGTATAATTTTTTCATGCATCTGGCACGTATATCAATTTTTTGCTGTTACTCCGGCGGCCTCGCGTGATAAATTTGACAACGGATGCCGACAATCGTGTGTGAGAGGTTGGCACTAGCAATCGCGCGACAATGCAAATGTTTTGTCATGAAATCTTCGTTTTACGAGGAATCCCCAGTGGCTAAAAAACGGAGTGTTACTGCCAACTGATCCTCTGGTGGAATCGCTTCCCGAAATTTTCTGTTGGTTTTGGACACAAGAGGAGCCACAAGTGATAACATACCGCGGAAATCCTCCATACTCATCCTAACATAATTTCTAAAATATGCGCCATCCTCTGGCGTTAATTCGCGAGAAACTCTCTGTGCCACCATCTACGCTTCCTCCGCATTTTCTTCCTATCATCTTCCAAAAGAGCAAGTGTATCAGCACATAAAAATGTGAAATCTTCCAAATCGTCGTCGGAAGCTATCGCACAGTGATACATATCAACCAGTGTAAACGCACGCTCATACATGTATGAGGTTGATACTTGTCAACTCATACAAGTCGCGATACATGTCGCAAAGTCGCATATACATGTATCTCATACATGTGCCGATACAAATCGTAGTGTAAACGCACCTTAATATATACAACGTTTATCCTCTAGGTACCTTGAGAGTCTGGTTATGTAGTTCACATGTCAATCCATGACTAAGGCGATTACTTAATGCATTTAGATTGTGTAAACGCACCTTAATATATACAACGTTTATTCTCTATGTACCTTGAGAGTCTGGTTACGTAGTTCACATGTCAATCCATGACTAAGGCGATTACTTAATGCATTTAGATTATAGGTTTTTTGTGTTTAGCACTTTGTCTTTGCCCTTGTGCAAACTTAATTAAGTAATCTTCTACAGAACTTACATAATGACCGATAATTTTCAGTGCTGTACTACTCTGCGCAAGTCTTTAAGGCTGGTTGACGATTCTAGAAACTAATTCTTTGGCCCAAGAGAGGAAAGGGGTGAATATTTCTGGAAATATCGGACTCTTGATAATGGTCAAACTTGTTCGTGATATGCAATCAGTAAATTAGCAGTCTGAATCTGGTTAATATAAGTCTAAAAATTCACTGAAACTGCGTCTGCACCGACATTCGTTCAGATTCCGTATTTTGTCGGCAACTAAGAATTCTAACTTAAGACCATCTAAACAGTTCTTTGGGCACTAGAGAGTATGTCTCACAATGTAGCGCACAGAGATGGCCCTGCAGTGATGCAAAAGAAAGAGAATTAGCTTTCTGTAAACGACGTGGCCATTAGAGACAGGCCATGAGCTAGTATGGTGATGAATTCATTCGTTTCCTTTTAAAAGGAATCATTCTGACATTCGCTTTAACTTAAGTACAAATGGCCAGACGGGCACAAGAACGCCATTCTGCAAATTACGATTCCAGTGTCTTACCACTTCGCTTAACTTACTCTGTCTTACCTATTTGGGGCCGTCCGAGGTGGCAGAGTGGTTCTAGGCGCTTCAGTCTGGAACCGCGCGACCGCTACGGTCGCAGGTTCGAATCCTGCCTCGGGCATGGATGTGTGTGATTTCCTTTGGTTAGGTTAGGTTTAAGTAGTTCTAAGTTCTAGGGGACTGATGACCTTAGATGTTAAGTCCCATAGTACTCAGAACAATTTGAACCATTTGAACTAACTTATTTGGAAGGCGACTGTCGGATTGTGAGCTGTCAAAGCCAACAAATGTGATTTCATGAAAACCTCAGCTACCTACCAAACGAGGGAAGTACTTATTTAGAAAACTGTATTTCGTCAGAGGCTATTTACGTTTACATTCAAAATGTACATTTAGCTTTATATGATGTGCCAGAAAATTCACTCCTGCCAATCGTTCTCGAATGGCTATCGACATCCCTTGCACAGGACACGCGTGACTGGTTGTACACTTCCTTCAGAGCTATTTTTTGTAGGACCTAGTCCTTCATTGTGCCTTAACAGATTTTCTACCAGTATTATCATTTCCATCACTGCGTAATTTGTATCATTTGTAGCATTTAGCAACCAACAATTATAGTAATCTCTTTCTGTAAGAACGTGCAGGCTTTGTAAAGCTATTTATAACTAACTGCACCTTTGAAGCTTGGAAAATATAATTCACGAACGCTAATACCGTTAATCATTTTCAGATTCCAACGAAATATGTCGATTGCAGCAGGGGGCTTTCATCTGCTACTCTGGCGTTCGACCGAAGGGTTCTCCCGCAGGTTTAATTGCAGACCGCCTGTCCCATTTCACAAATACTCTACCAGAGCGCTGAGTACGCTGCTCTCTCATTTCTGAATGGCAGGATGACTTCTCATCAGGCAACAGACTTCAGATAAATGAGCGCAGTCAGCAAATCAACGATACACTCGTTGCATGTAATCAGAGTCAGTGTGCTCTAGACTGGCAACCGGCACGAATTAGGAATGCAACTCACACTTACGCATGTTGATTGCCACCAAAATATAGCTAAAGAGCAGGGAGTTTATTGAGCTCTTTCAATATTTCATAGTATAGCCTCTTCCCTTTACGTTAGGCGGATGGGCCAGTTGAGCAACGTTTGCTGAATGGAGTCTTTTTACTGGCCACAACAACAGACGAAATTTCAAAGCGCTCCCCATCCTCTTTCCATCGAGCTTCTGTCTCTTAGTGAGAGAAGTGGCACCGAAATCGTTTTTGGGAGGTGTACGCTTATGTTTGTCCAGCTATCCAGGTTTAGATCTATACCGCTTCCGTAAATTAATAACGAAAAATCCCAGAAGAGTTTATTTGAACAGACACGGTTTTCCTTCCGCTTTTATCTTTTCGTTGCTGCTGACAGCAGACTAGCTGCAAACTTCAAATTATCAATGCCTATTTCGTTTAAATTCGTGAAATTTTGCTGTGTACGAATACTAATGCGAAATACAGAATGTCTCAAAAAGCGCGGTACAACTGCGATGTGTCACAGCATCCACAATAATTTAAGAGATTCACACCATATTTGGCTTAAGTGCAACATTATCTCGCAAAGGTTTTATGCCAGTCAGTCAATTTCATCGTGTGAGCCTTTAGTGGCACGTATAATATTCAGTTTGTATTCACGTTCTGTCCACACTCGGCGCAAGATATTCACATCGACTACGGTAACGGCAGCATTGATTCTGTTCTCTGAATCATTGATGTGCTTGGCAGGGGTTTGGTAGACTCTGTCCTTGACGTACCCCCATAGGAAAAGTCCATCAGGTGATTTATAAGGCCAGGGAACTTGACCACCCCTCGGAATTCAGCGACCTGGCAACACATGGTCTCCAACATCATGTACAGTCAGCACTCATTGTGTCGGTGCACCATCTTCTTCATAAAGGATTGATTCTCGGTTTTCAGCCAGTCGTGGTAACGCAAACAGTTTCAGCTTATCGAGGCAACTGTAAGAATTAACTGTTTTATTTTCTTATCTTCTTAAATGATCCCATAGTGCAGTCAACCAGCAAACACCACCACACATTCACTTTCGGTCTCTCACGTAGCTCTTCCGTCAGATTTTGCACATTGGTTGCTCCCTACATGCATTCATTTGTTTACCTTAAGGCACACGTAGAATGCTGCTTCTTCAGAAAATTCTAGGCTTTTTACAAAATTTCTATCCTCCTCAGACGTCCACAGCGAATTGCCTACACTGTGACTGGTCGTCTGGTTTCAACGCCTGCAACAGTTGCCGTCAGTATAGGTAAGTCTGTAGCGGGTACAGTGTCGTCCTAGGGATTTGCAGCTGCTGCGATGCCCTCCGGACAGAGTTCTGAGGGGAACGTTCAAAAGCCAACCGTAACCGCTCTGTGTCTGCTTCTCTTGTTCCAGATCGTCCAGAATGATGCTTCCACACACTGAGCCTTTTCTTGAACCGTTGTCATTACGCTTCATTCACGACAAATTGGAATACGCACAATATAAACCGTGAGAACCTGTCTGTCTCACAAACTAAACAAAATCTTAATTGTTTTGGGTGCTTTAACACATTGAAGTTGTAGCGTACATTCTAAAATAACCTGTACATTTATAAGTTTATTTTTGGTACGAAATATAATACCTGCTACTAAAGACGTTAATGAGCACACCCAAAGGATATTAATTCCTTACATCTAGTATCTGGTGTGAATCCGAAAGCGCGGCAGAGAGGACTTAGGTCACAGAGATCAGCGAGAGAGATGGAGACATAATTAAAATAGGATACGGCAGTAACTTTGATATCATACTGTATTTCAGTGGAGTGTGAAAAGTAGAACTCCACGACTAGGACGACCTAATTGTTTAATCAAGAATCGAATATAAGTGCGAAACAGTGTGTTATAATATCAGACTGCTAGTTAGTACTTACAAAGACAAGGTCCCAGCAGTGGTATCAACTTTTTGAAAACAACTATCTGGCGATGTAGGTTACATCCTGTAGCCATTCACCATGGTGCGCTGTCGTTTACGAGTAACAAAATAAAAAAAATCGGAGGTTTGTGTTGCGCTCTACAGCTTCGAAGTAATAATGTTTCAGAAACTGGGTAACCGTTGTGGTACTAGCCTCATATGCAAAAGTTTGTGGATTAGCAACCCGTTAAGTGCTTTGAAATCTGTATCTAAATGATTTTGATGATTATTTACATTCAGTTAATTGGTTTAAATGTAATTTTCTAATTTCTACTCCTTTGCAACGTCATTTCAGTAGCAGAAATTAACTTATTCAAATGCCCTCATTTTTAATTTCCGTCATTCGTTTTCCATTTGGCATCTTCCTGCATGTGAAATTAATTATTAAATATTTTTATTTGTCTATCATAATATTTAAACATTAGAAAATGCCAATCCCTCGATTAGAAAACAAAAGACGAAATAATCTGATTACACAAACATCACAAAGTTTTGCATCACCCCAGATCCCAGAACTCCTGAAGATAGACGTTGACTGTGGATATTGTATCACAGACACAGTCCTTTTGACTGTTCAGGGATGTCACAAAACCCGCCCAAAATTGTAAACTACCATGCATGGGGAGCGCATAACCCTTCAACCAAACAATCGTCGGAGACGTGTTTGGAGGCAACCCGGTTAGGCTGAACGCGTTAGACACACTGTCCATTGAGTGCAGCAGGATGGAGGTCCCCTGATGTTTTGGGGTGGCATTATGTGGGGCCGACGTGCGCCGCTGGCACTCGTGGAAGGTACTGTAATGGCTGTACGACACGTGAATGCCATCCTTTGACCGACAGTGCAACCATATCAGCAGCATATTGCCGAGACATTTGTCTTCATGGACGACAATTCGCGTCCCCATAGTACATATCTTGTGAATGACTTCCTTCAGGATAACGACATAGCCCGACTAGAGTGGCTAGCATGTTCTCCAGGCATGAAACCTATCGAACATGCCTGGGATAGATTAAAACGGCTGTTTATGGACGACGTGACCCACCAACCACTCTGAGGGATCTACGCCGAATCGCCGTTGACAAGTAGGACAATCTGGACCAACAGTGCCTTGATGAACTTGTAGATAGTATGCCACGACGAATACGGATATGCATCAATGCAAGAGGACATCCTACTAGGTATTAGAGGTACCGGAGTGTAGAGCAATCTGGACCACCACCTCTAAAGGCCTCGCTGTATGGTGGTGCAGCATGAAATGTGTGGTTTTCATGAGCAATAAAAAGGGCGGAAATGATGTTTATGTTGATCTCTATTCCAATTTTCTGTACAGGTTCCGGAACTCTCGGGACCAAGGTGATGTAAACCTTTTCTTATGTGTATATGTAAAGTGACGTAAAAGATGTGAATTTGGTTACAAGATGTACATTTTCTTGGATTTTATTCATCATACAAACATTTAAAACATATGTGCTTGTTACACAATGTGCAAAATGACGCAGATGAAAATTTAAATGAAAGAAGGGATTATATACACAGTGAAATTCAAGCAAAACCGGGGATATAAATAATGACTGCAGTACTATGGACGAAAATATAAGATGATAAAACGGAAGAAATTACAACGATGTTAAGACACTCATGTTCATTAAAAAACAGAACACCTTGAACGACTAGAGATAGGACGTTCATATTCACAGGACATATACATTAGCATATTTTAAGGAAATGATTAGCATTTCAGCCGCCGGGGCTCAGCATGTGTTCTGTTACCTAATAGCCACAGGGTGTGCCATTGGCCCTGATAACTTGTTTCATGGGTGATGGCATCGACGTGTATAAGGCGCGATTCGCGTCCTGTGGTATGACCATTCATTCCGCATTCTCCAGGTTCCCAAGTTCATCAGTGATGTTTGGCACTGGGTCACAGCACTGCACCCGTTATTCCGCCATATCTCATACATTCTCGATCGGCGACAAGAATGGTGGTATGGAAGGCCAGGGCAAAAAGCTGGTATCCTGTGGAACCAAGAAGGCACGAGTTCATGCAGCAACATGTGGTCGAACATTGTCATGCTGAAAAATGGCGTCTGGGGTGTTGTGCAGAAAGGGTACGGCTGCGGATAGCAGGATGTCTCTCACACTGGTCATAATGCCCTGGGGACGCACCATCTGTGATTTCTGGTTGTAACCAACAGCACCCCACACAATAAGGCGTTGAGTTGACGCTGTAGGTCTTGTGCGAATGCAGTCACTGTGATGCCATTCCCCGTGCATGCGGCGAACCAAAATGCAGCCATTATTTTCACACCAACAGAATACGGATTCATTCGAAAACAATATTTAACGCCATTCCTGTTCCTAGTGACGTAGTTCCATACACCATTGCCGTCTAGCATGTTTCTGCACATTCATCAATGGTAGACGGAGAAGTGGACGACGCGCACGCAACCCATAAACGGCGACCGACTGTCATCACTGATAGTGTATGATGTGTTCCACTTTTGCGCCAGAGCCGAGGAGGACGCAGATCTTCCCTGCAATGCAATTCGGATGAGGTGTCGATCTTCTCAGAGGGTAGTCTGGGTGGTATGACCTGGCCCATCTCGTCGTGTTCTACGATCTTCCTTGAACCATTCGTAGCACACCAGTAGTATTACTGAAACACTTTGACCACACGAGCAGCATTGTTCCGGATGGATGCATCAGATTCTCTCGTGTCAACAATGCGCCCTGTTTCAAGCTCACTGATTTGACAGTATGGTTCCCGCATACGTCTGCGAGGCGTCCTTCACGTCTGCTCAACTCACACTGATCCTATTACATTCGGTTTATAGCGACAACGAGAGCCACGGGAACATTTTACCGGTAGGTGGTGTTGCGCTGTGATATAGATGTTGACCTTGAACCCACGGGCCGACGTGGCTCAAATCCTAATCAATTCTGCAGAACATACATGAC
Organism: Schistocerca nitens; assembly: GCF_023898315.1. Taxonomy (NCBI): domain Eukaryota; kingdom Metazoa; phylum Arthropoda; class Insecta; order Orthoptera; family Acrididae; genus Schistocerca; species Schistocerca nitens. Next base: position 289,648,194 of record NC_064614.1, on the reverse strand, counting down.
CTGCGAATATGAACGTCCTATCTCTGGTCGCTCAAGGTGTATTTTTTTCTGAACATGAGTAGACATGGCAATCATCAAAATCACGCGCGCAAACATTCCCACAGGAAAACGGGCGATGAGAATTAAAAAGGAGAGCAAGTGAAAAATTTAATACAGTGATTAAAATCATATGACAAAGGAACAGAAATAAGGAAAATACATTTGAACCAATTAACTGGATAAAAATAATTATCAAAGTCATTTCGATAAAGATTAAAAAATTTAAAACTCCGAAGCATCTAAGGAGATGCGAACCCACATGATGTTGCATATGAAGCGCTACTGTAATCATCAGGCTATTTTTTAATATTGACAATATTTTTTAATATTGACTTTAAATACATTTCAATTAAATGTAAAAATTTGTTTTATAGGATTTCTTGTCTTGCAGTCTTCAAGTGTTGTTCCAGGTCATATATAGACTCTCCTGTCTCATTGAAGGTGTAGTTTATAAAACAATATATGGAACATGTGAGCGTTCTTGTCTTCGTTGTTGAAAACTCTGGCATTTACAGAGAATCGTTGTGCACCAGCACGTAATCCTTGTAATGAGGTGCGGACTGTGCTGATTAATCGTTCTAAAGACCTGATAAACATCATCATTGATAAAGGACAACAGTGTCGGACAGAAAGTTGGACTGCGAATGCCTCTGTGAAAATATGTTTATTTCGTCAACAGTTGTTGAAATCAAACTTGCTGATTTAAACTTTACCAATTTCCATAAAACTGTTATTATACAGTAACCTACAGTTCGGTGTATGACAGTGTCAACCATTCCACAGCACTGGCCGTACGGATGACTAGTTGGTTTTATTCTGTGCCGTCGCGCAGCCGTCGGGATCAAATCGCTTACAAACATCTAAGCTACTGAGCGCACCTTGAACTTAAGCATCTGTCTGCAAAATTTGCCCAGACAGTCTTCAGTGTTTCATTTGATTTGTTAGGTGACAAGGGCATCTTTTCCCAATAGTATCGATTATTTTCTTTGGTATGGAGTCTTCTATAAAACATAGTTGCAATTTGAAATGCACGAATTATTTTTGTTGGCGTCCTTCTGTCATCTATATTTTCTGTCACGATATCCCAACGCGTCTGTAGTAAGTCCGACTGACTAGCTGGCAATATTTTTCACTATTTTTCACTATATTTTTCACTATATGAGCTGAACATTTTGCCTCACTATCTGTTGAAGCTAGACCGCCTTCATTAAGTGGTTTCGTCAGCTGATCTCTGGCTACCCGTAACAACACACGTTTCCAAATAAATCAGCCAATGTACTTTTTAATTTGTGCGATACATTTTCTATCGATGGGGATGATTTGTGCAACATGTCACAGTTTCAGTATGGCCAGTATGTTTACACATTCATTCATTTGAATAATGTTTACTTTCCTTGTACTCTTCGCTATCAGGGCACCTCTTACTTTTTCTACAAATCCTTCTCACTTGGCGCCAATTAACGTGTTTAGATTTCCCCTTAATTTCTGTCCAATCACTTCCATTTCAACACATTCTGAGAAGGGGTGTGACATGAGGTGAGCATTCAGTCACAGTAGCCGTGTTTTACCATTGTTTATCGTTGCCCCTGCTGCTTCTTTATAATCATCCATTATTTCTGACACTTTTGCGGTGTCTTGGGGTTCTGTAATTATAATGGTAACATCACCAGCGTAGGCATTTACAGTGAATCGTTGTGCACCAACACGTAGTCCTTGTACTGAAGTGCGGACTGTACGGATTAATGGTTCTAATGAGATGATAAACATTTTGTATACCGCAGAGACAGGCTGGACAGTTGTAAGTAGGCTGTTTAGGTTTTTTTATTAGTAACGCCACCTCTGTATGAAAATCACCGGCTGTGCCGTGTGCAGTCTGTGGCTGCTTTGCATTGTTGTAATACTCAACCATTGTAGTGTTAGGCAGCTGGCTGTGAACAGCGCGTAGCGTTGGGCAGTTGGAGGTGTGCCGCCAGCAGTGGTGGATGTGGGGAGAGAGATGGCGCAGTTTTGTAATTTGTCATGATATCAAGGTAAATACATTGTTTGTTCTCTATTAATATCTTTCATTTGCTAACTATCCCTATCAGTAGTTAGTGCCTTCCATAGTTTGAATCTCTTATTTAGCTGGCAGTAGTGGCGCTCGCTGTATTGCAGTAGCTTGAGCAGCGAAGATTTTTGTGAGGTAAGTGATTTGTGAAAGAGATAGTTTAATGTTAGTCAGGGCCATTCTCTTCTAGAGATTTTGAAAGTCAGATTGCGTTGCGCTAAAAAAAAAAAAAAAAAAAAAAAAATATTGTGTGTCAGGTTAAGCACAGTTGTAAAAAATTGTTAAAAGGGGACGTTTCATATGTCGACCCTTAGCCGAGGATACCTCACTGGAATCTTCTGATTTTTTCTTATAGTTTGTGTAATTAGTGTAGCTTTTGTTTATTGCTAGCGCGTAATTGTAGAGAGAATTTCCATTGTAGTTGTAGTTTTTCATTGTTGTACAGTAAAACAGTTGTGGTATGCATGTAGATTTGCACCAAGTATTTCGCAGCTGCAATTAACTAGATATTATTTTCAGTGTTATGTTAATGTGTTCTCTTATTTTTGCTCTTCAAATTGAGTTTTTCTGTGTTGTCGTGTGAAATACTGTGACAATAATGGCGTGTGAAAAACGTAACACTAGGCTCCAAAGTAAATTGAGAAATGACAGTGAAGACGAAAGCAATATGTTAGCGCCGCAGAATAATGAATTAACTAATGTTAATAGTAGTAATTTGGTAATTGCGCATAGGGAAATGGAGCGGGTTTCAAACAATGGCGTGGACAGTGAAACAATTAGTGAAGAGGGAAGCATTATCGATCGATCGGTCGGCAATAGCTCGGCTCAGGAATCCGAAATGACGCGACACGATCTCGCAAATACTGTAGATTCAGGTTTTGGATCCTCACCGTTTTCTCAAATAAGTCAAGACACATTTTCTGCTTGTCAAAATGTGAATGTTTCCGGTGCAAATTCACTGCCGAAAAGCACTGAGGAACATGTTCCAGACACCAGTGCATTGTTATTACAATTAATACAACAAATGGGACAAACACAACAAACGCTTCAAAAGTTAGACACAATGGAACAAAATCTTCGAAAGTTAGACACAGTGGAACAAAATCTCAAAAAGTTAGACACCACACTTGAACAAACACGTGAGGATTTAACTAATGAGTTACATCACATTGAATCGAAATGTCAAAAAGTCTGTAATGACGTAAAAACACAAATTTGTGAGCATTTCCAACCTATTTTTTCGCGTCATGAAAATGCACTACAGAATCACGAAGCAGCCATAAAAGAACTGCAAACTACTGTTCATGAAAATCATGAGACCTTGCAAGCTAAATTTGACTCAGTTGCATCTACCGATTCGGTTATGCAACTTGCAAAAACTCAGGAAAACTTGAAGGACACAGTAGATTCGATTTCAACACAAATGGACACTCTGAAACTTGGTTCAGAAAAACACACTGAGGAAATGTGTTCACTATCGGAGAAAGTAGGCGAACTTTCGGATCAGGTCACTAACTTATCTACAAAGGTAGATGATGATCTGAATGGCACAAGACCTGTAGCCTTCACTGACACAGAAGAGTATGAACAAATTAGAAAATTCAAACAAAATCAAAATCAAATCAATACACAGTACAAAAGAGAAATCCGCGAAGTACAAGATCAGCTGACACAGGTAATACAAGAATTACGTATTTCAGAGGACACTCGCGCCCCAACACGGGAAGAGGGACTTAGAAATACGGAACAGCCACAAAATAATAACACAGGGCATTTCGGAAGTTATGAAAGAAACTGGCAATGCGCACCGAATTTTGAGATGGAACGGCCGACACGACCTAACAATGAGCGATATGCGACTCGCCGACATGATGACTTTGACTATAAGCTGTTCATTACTACACGTAAATTCAAAACGTTTAAGAATTCTGCCAACGACATTCATCCACAAGCGTGGCTCGATCAATTCTCTCATTGTTTTCCCCCCAACTGGTCATTAGAACACAGATTAGAATTTATGTGTGGCTATTTAGAGAATGAACCAGCTGTAAGAATGCGTTCGGTCATTCACGATTGTCATAGTGAAGGAGAATTTTACCATGCCTTCCTCTCAGCATATTGGTCTCAAGCCACACAAGACCGAGTAAAACATGGCATCATAATGATGAAACATTTCGAACAATCTGAATTCTCCAGTCTTGTGAAATATTTTGAAGACATGTTGCACAAGAATCAGTACCTGTCAAACCCATACAGCCCCTCAGAACACATCCGCATTTGCTTAATCAAACTGCCTGAACATTTGCGACACATTATTTTAGCAGGACGTTGCAAAGACGACATTGAAGCATTTCAGGGACTGTTACAAGAACTGGAAATTGACACTGACAATCGCGGAACGCAGGAGCACAACAATTACAGATCACATCCGTCGCAATTCCGCGATGAAAGAAATAATAACTGGACGCGACAAGGGTATTCTCACAACACAAATCGTGACCGAAACAGACACCACCCGTATAACAACCGTTGGCAGAGTAGTAATAATTACAGGGAAAGATCACCTCTCCGCGGTAATGACTATCACAGAGACAATCAGAGAAACAGACAATATGGGAACCAAAATAATTATTATTACGGGAGACAGAATAACTTTAGACGCAACGGTTCAGCGCGCAGTTACGATTCAGGGAGAAATTCTCCACCACGTGACGGACAAGGAAGAAACTACGGAACCTACCGACATGACGACAGACGATATATTCGTAACGACAGACCTGAATTGCATCAGAACTGGCGGGATTTAAACACGGCAGGGCCCTCTCGAGGAGGTGAATTTGTAGAAGTTAGGTCTCCGAATCCCAATAACGACGCGCTCCAACAAAGAAACAGACACTGACCCACACCGCAGGCAGACACCTGCGCCGGCTGGCTCCGAGAAAAATAACATAGCGCTAACCTTGAAAAAAAATTTTAACATTCCTCACCGACGTATACCACTTGATAATTGGGTTAAAGTTGAAACTCGGCGTACTAGGAAGAGCAAAGGTTTACACCACATTTCACACGTAAAACCGTTTATTGAGAGATAATGTGCTTTTTTAACTTGAGATTTTAATGAAACATTTTGGTTTATTTGAAAATACATTCTGAATTTAAAGTGCTTTCTGAGAGATACCAGATGACACAGTGGTTAGTTTATTTGACAGCTACACGACTATATCACTACTAATGAGTGACAGTTTACAATGTTGCTTTTGCGGTGTATCTGTTTTATATCTGCAGAGTTTTTTGGCATTATTCAAGAAATTAAAACATGTTTTAATAATAACTTTTGTGGTATGGCAACAATGAGACAGCCTTTTTCGTGGCACAACAATACGTTACAGTACAGTACTTTCTTCATCACAACAATAAGCGTAATAACTAAGATATCTATACGCAAAGCATTTCACTTTTGTTTAGCATGAGGTAAGTACATTGACTTCTGCAGAACTTAGCTTTCGGAGGACGATAACTACGACACTTCCACAGAGATTATGTTGCGACAAGACGCACAGTTTAGCGCTACAGTACACGCATTTGAGTGATTAATCTTATACTTAAAACACTTACTTTTAAAGATTTTTTAATTACAAAGAAGGTTTTCCGTGATACATTTCATTCCATTGCTGTAATCTGTAACACCTGAGGGTATAATTACATTAATCCTCAGGGGGGTACACGCTTACTTTGTGTACCATGTGTGTGGCAACCACAAGGAACCCTAGCTAATATGGTATTTGCTTATACAACTTTACACATCGGTACCATATTTCTCCAACACAGTATTACACAGCTATCAGATCATTTAACTGAGAGAGACAAACATTTTTTTTACTACGTCAGTGACAGATGTTTACGTAATTACACAGTTGAATAACTTCATACGTATGAAATTGTATTTTGTCTGTACTTTGTAAACTGTTCATATTTTTTCGGAACCATTGTGATACAATGTGAGCTTTGAATGATGTGTTTGGTATGGAATCATGATTTTAAAGTACGTTTGAGGCAGATGACACTTTTGAAATGAGCAGAGAATTTTTTTTAGGTTTTGAAACTATTGGAGGAAGCTACGACGATTTTGAGATTTGACTGAGATGTTATGATGTTATTTTTTACGACGACAATGTGTATTATGTTGTTGAGGTATGTTTATGATTAATAAGCTAATGTTATATGAAGAATTTGATTATGCTATGTATCTAATGATGAAGTATTGAAGAAGCGTCGACGAATTTGTATATGTGTAATAAGGTAAGGAGTAATGAGTAGCGGTTAGGAACTCTGCCTTGTGAAGACGTATGTTGGAAACCGAGAATCGTACTTTTAGAATTATGAAATGTGTGTAAATGCGTGAATGCATCACAATGCCGACGAAAATTTTTTGGACACTGTTATATTCATGGGATTTTGTTTTTACAGGTTTGCAACGCTAATTCTTGACCTGTGAAATATTTTTATTTAAGACTGCCATTGTAGCGGAAACTGCTGTCGTAAATATTTCCGTACGAAAGTTAAGTGACCACCTGCACGTAATACGTCGTGGGCACACAGCTGTGTCAGACACCTGGGCGACAGCCGCCCGAACAAAAAAAAACCATTAGCCTTCCAGCGGCACAGGTAGAAGAAAAAAGAGGCCATTATAATCGCTATTGACGTTCCTTTGTAGAAAGCATCGCAACATTTCACGGCTATTGTCGTGCTAATTGAGAGAAATGCCATATGGCTAGTGAATGACGTTTCACGCCTTGCTTTGCCCATTTTGTTTAATATCTAGTTTCTAGCTGCACTGCAGCACTGGTTAAAATAAAATTTTATAGATGTACTAATATAAATATTTTCTGTCTGCAGATCTATTAAATAATAATTTTGTAATCCACATTCTTCGAAAAAGGAGCTCTTGGAATGGAAAGAACAATAAGAAGGGACTAATACCAGGAACTGCATACATAATTTTCTTTTCAACTACTGAGTAATTTTTTGTAGAATTAGTTTTTGTGGTGCACCACTTTAATTACTTAGACATTAAGATGTGATTATACATTTCCCTTATCTGCATTGTTATCTTTAGTGTACTATTTTTTCTGCTTGAGCTATGTCATATTTAGGTATAAGTTGCTGCTGTTTGCCAGGCATAGTGTTATTGAATTTGATTTTGTATTATTCTGTTAAGCCAGTTTTACTAATGATTTATTTTTATATTTTTATTGTTTGCTGCACATTGCCTTAGATTAGTTGTAATATTACAATTGCTTTGCTAATTTCTTAATACTGCTTGCTTCGCAAATCTGCGTTTTTTTTTCATTGCTGTTTATATTAATTGTTTTATGTGATGCTGCATTGCCTCGTCCCTTGGTATATATATCTGAGCTCAGTAGATTTAAGTTAGCTTAAGAGGGGGTAGACTATATAAGAAACTAACTATGATGAATTGGAAGAAATACATTGAAAATCTATAAGAAAATGGTTTGGCCAAAACAGTATTTTGAAATAGGATATGAACCAAAAAAAAGTAGGGTTTAGGGACAACAGGTTTAGGTAGGATTTTCTTGGAAATAAATGATGAAGTAAGATAATGGAAAATAAATAATGAGGTAAGAAATATGTGAACATATATATATACAGAAAGCATGCTTGAATAGGATTTTTTTGGTGGAAACAAATGTGGAAATAAGACGAAAGATCTATGGAATGAAGTTTTGGGTTGGACTGCAGTACCAAAAGTTACACTGAAAACGAACCCTGTCCTTTCCATTGTGTTATCCCACTATGTGTTTGTGTACCCTTGTGTATTTGTTTTCTTCCTGTCTTTGTGTAGTTTCATAGAATTTTTTCTTCTTCTAATACTAAGCTACATTCACTATGATGAGGAATACTGTGATCCTCAAATATAATTTGCATTGATAATATGTTATTTACTTTGTAAAGATGATTAGACATTTATCTGTTCTGTGTTAATGCTTAGGTGTGAAGTTGATGTTTCAAAAGTTATTCTGATCTTTTATGTATGAAATTATGTCATAATTCCTGTAACACTGATGTATATGTTTATTTCTATTCTTTTGTAAAGCCCCTATTACCGCAACTGTTATTTGTATTGTTATGTTCTTGAATGATGTGTTTTGTACCTTTGTTATTGTGTTCTTATGTTATAAAATTGTAATTGACACCAGGTCATCAAATTAAGTAACTTGTAAGTTACATTTCACTGCACACGTTTCTATTGGTCATAGTATATGGACAATATGTGAGAAGTAGGGACTGTTAGTGTTTGCACATGTGTTAATAATTCAGCAAGGGACTGGATAACAGCATTGCTGGTTCTGAGGACAATTCCAAAAACTTTGTGAGTGCACAAGTGGTGGTTATGGACTTGCTACATTATCCGCAAGACTCTTCGATGGTGATTGTGCACCTGCACAGTCGCAACAGATGGCTGCTGGCCGTCTCTACAAGGACTACAGTGGGTCTGCGTCTTTGCTGACTCACCAGTACCATTATCTCTACAAGGACTGCAGTGGGTCTGCACCTTTGATGACTCACCAATACCATTATTTCTACAAGGACTGCAGTGGGTCTGCACCTCTGGTGGCCCACCAATACCGTAATCTCTACCAGGACTACAGTGGGTCTGCTCTGTGATGACCTACCCACCAATACTCTTCAAAACTTCGACTGACTCCGCTGTGGGTTTGCTCTCTTGTGGCCCATTACCTGTCAGCATGTCGAGAGTCAGCACTGTCTTTCCGTTGGAAGGACAACGATACTTCTTCAAGACTGCATGGAAATCCACTACTTCCGTGTGCATTTTCTTTTACTGCTCAGACTTTGAGAAAAACACTGCAATGTGATGAATGATCAGGACTGTCTTTATGGACTGTGAGAAAATTTTAGCTTTTGACCAACATTGTATCAATAAGTGTGTGCATTTGATTTCTTTGTTATTGTAATTGTGAAAAAAAAATTTAAGAAATATGTATTGGCCAGTGCCCAACAAAATTTGTAAAATTTTTTGTGGGGAGCATGGGGGCTATGTAAGTAGGCTGTTTAGGTTTTTTTATTAGTAACGCCACCTCTGCATGAAAATCACCGGCTGTGCCGTGTGCAGTCTGTGGCTGCTTTGCATTGTTGTAATACTCAACCATTGTAGTGTTAGGCAGCTGGCTGTGAACAGCGCGTAGCGTTGGGCAGTTGGAGGTGTGCCGCCAGCAGTGGTGGATGTGGGGAGAGAGATGGCGCAGTTTTGTAATTTGTCATGATATCAAGGTAAATACATTGTTTGTTCTCTATTAATATCTTTCATTTGCTAACTATCCCTATCAGTAGTTAGTGCCTTCCATAGTTTGAATCTTTTATTTAGCTGGCAGTAGTGGCGCTCGCTGTATTGCAGTAGCTTGAGCAGCGAAGATTTTTGTGAGGTAAGTGATTTGTGAAAGAGATAGTTTAATGTTAGTCAGGGCCATTCTCTTCTAGAGATTTTGAAAGTCAGATTGCGTTGCGCTAAAAAAAAAAAAAAAATAAAAATATTGTGTGTCAGGTTAAGCACAGTTGTAAAAAATTGTTAAAATGGGACGTTTCATACAGTGAAGAGGAGGTGTGTTTATAGCGACAAAAAGTGCAATAGTATCGAAGGAAATTGACGTAGATCCGAAATATGAAATAATTTGGGTGAAGGTCACGGTTAAAGCAGGCTCAAACATAGTAATCGGATGTCTCTATAGGCCTCCTAGCTCAGCAGCTGTTGTGGCAGAACATCTGAAGGAAAATTTGGAAAATATTTCGTGTAGATTTCCCGACCATGTTATAGTTTTGGGTGGAGATTTTAATTTACCAGATATAGATTGGGAGACTCAAACGTTTATAACGGGTGGCAGGGAGAAAGAATCCAGTGAAATTTTTTTAAATGCCTTATCTGAAAACTACCTTGAGCAGTTAAACAGAGAACCGACTCGTGGCGATAATGTATTACATCTTCTGGTGACAAACAGACCCGAACTATTTGAAACAGTTACCGCAGAACAGGAATCAGCGATCATAAAGCGGTTACTGCATCGATGATTTCAGCCGTAAATAGAAATATTAAAAAAGGTAGGAAGGTTTTTCTGCTTAGAAAAAGTAACAAAAAGCAGATTTTAGAGTACTTGACGGTTAAACACAAAAGTTTTGTCTCAAGTACAGATAGCGTTGAGGACCATTGGACAAAGTTCAAAACCATCGTACAATATGCATTAGACGAGTATGTGTCAAGCAAAATCCTAAGAGATGGAAAAGAGCCACCGTGGTACAACAACCGAGTTAGAAAACTGCTGCGGAAGCAAAGGGATTTTCAAAGCAAACATAAACATAGCCAAAGCCTAGTAGACAAACGAAAATTACGCAAAGCGAAATGTAGTGTGAGGAGGGCTATGCGAGAGGCGTTCAATGACTTCGAAAGTAAAGTTCTACGTACTGACTTGGCAGAAAATCCTAAGAAATTTTGGTCTTATGCCAAACAGGTAGGTGGATCAAAACAAAATGTCCAGACACTCTGTGACCAAAATAACACTGAAACAGAGGATGACAGACTAAAGGCCGAAATACTAAATGTCTTTTTACAAAGCTGTTTCACAGACGAAGACTGCACTGTAGTTCCTTCTCTAGATTGTCGCACAGATGAAAAAATGGTAGATATCGAAATAGATGACAGAGGGATAGAAAAACTGTTAAAATCGCTCAAAAGAGGTAAGGCCACTGGACCTGATAGAATACCAGTTCGATTTTACACAGAGAACGCGAAGGAACTTGCCCCCCTTCTTGCAGAGGTGCGCCGTATGTCTTGTTCAAATGGCTCTGAGCACTATGGGACTTAACATCTTAGGTTATCAGTCCCAAACTTAGAACAACTTAAACCTAACTAACCTAAGGAAATCACACACATCCATGCCCGAGGCGGGATTCGAACCTGCGACCGTAGCAGTCCCGCGGTTCCGGACTGCAGCGCCTAGAAACATACGGCCACCGCGGCCGGCTGTGCCGTAAGTCTCTAGAAGAGAGTAGCGTTCCAAAGGATTGGAAAAGGGCACAGGTCATCCCCGTTTTCAAGAAGGGACGTTGAACAGATGTGCAGAACTATAGACCTATATCTCTAACGTCTATCAGTTGTAGAATTTTCGAACGCGTATTATGTTCGAGTATAATGACTTTTCTGGAGACTAGAAATCTACTCTGTAGGAATCAGCATGGGTTTCGAAAAGACGATCGTGTGAAACCCAGCTTCACTCAGAGGGACATAGACACGGGTTCCCAGGTAGATGCCGCCGTGTTTCTTGACTTCCGCAAGGCGTTCGATACAGTTCCCCAGAGTCGTTTAATGAACAAAGTAAGAGCATATGGAATATCAGACCAATTGTGTGATTGTATTCAAGAGTTCCTAGATAACAGAACGCAGCATGTCATACTCAACGGAGAGAAGTCTTCCGAAGTAAGAGTGATTTCAGGTGTGCCGCAGGGGAGTGTCGTAGGACCGTTGCTATTCACAATATACATAGATGACCTTGTGGATAACATCAAAAGTTCACTGAAACTTTTGCGGATGATATCGAGATGTTGTAACAATGGAAAATTGTACTGTAATGCGGGAGGATCTGCAACGAATTGACGCATGGTGCAGGGAATGGCAATAGAATCTCAATGTAGACAAGTGTAATGTGCTGCGAATACATAGAAAGAAAGATCCTTTATCATTTAGCTACAATATAGCAGGTCAGCAAATGGAAACAGTTAATTCCATAAATTATCTGGGAGTAGGTATTAGGAGTGATTTAAAATGGAATGATCATATAAAGCTGATCGTCGGTAAAGCAGATGCCAGACTGAGATTCATTGGAAGAATCCTAAGGAAATGCAATCCGAAAACTAAGGAAGTAGGTTACAGTACGCTTATTCGCCCACTGCTTGAATACTGCTCAGCAGTGTGGGATCCGTACCACATAGGGTTGATAGAAGAGATAGAGAAGATCCAGCGGAGAGCAGCGCGCTTCGTCACAGGATCATTTAGTTATCGTGAAAGCGTTACGGAGATGATAGATAAACTCCAGTGGAAGACTGCTGGAGAGACGCTCAGTAGCTCGGTACGGGCTTTTGTTGAAGTTTCGAGAACATGCCTTCACCGAGGAGTCAAGCAGTATGTTGCTCCCTCCTACGTATATCTCGCGAAGAGACCATGAGGATAAAATCAGAGAGATTATAGCCCACACAGTGGCATACCGACAATCTGTCTTTCCCCGAACAATACGAGACTGGAATAGAAGGGAGAACCGATAGTGATACTCAAAGTACCCTCCGCCACACACCGTCAGGTGGCTTGCGGAGTATGGATGTAAATGTAGATGTACAGTTACAAAGATATTTATCTAAAAGTTTTGAGGATACTGGAAATCTTACATAGGTTTTCGAGTTGTCGGACAGAACGTTGGACCAGGAATGCCTCCGAGAAATATACATTGATTTCCACCTTGGGAAACATCTTGTTCCGGTTCGGCAGCAGTAAATCTAGCATTGTTTGTGGAAATCTGAAATGCTCTAGCCCACCCCTTAGGTTCCTGATGCTTCCATGTAGGTCTCAAGGAAAAATTTCCCTCAATAATACTTTTATAGGTACGTTACGCGTCTGTTCCGGTCCGATGATTTCTGGAACACTTTGCTTTGATCCTGCTGCCAAGACACGAAAAATTATTTTCGATCCTGCGCACAACGTTAACGGCGTGAAATCCGTTATTCTTCGAAGGATCGGTTTCTTAGGAACGAGTGCGATAATTCCAGGTTCTTTTTCGGAATGCAGGTGTCTGCATTCCTGTTTCTTGTTCATTAATTCCATGAATTCATTTTTAATAAATGAGCAGATAATTTTAAAAAATTCATAGGGAATACCGTCTCCTCCTGGGCTCCTACGTTTTGGCAAGCTTTTGACGTCAGCTTCAATATCTTCCTCACATATTGGTTCTGACAAGAACGTGATACTTTCGTTTGTTAGATGTGATGTAAAATTTTGTAGTAGCTGTGCTCCGTTCATACCGGGTGATCAAAAAGTCAGTATAAATTTGAAAACTTAATAAACCTCGGAATAATGTAGATAGAGTGGTAAAAATTAACACATATGCTTGAAATGACATGGGGTTTTATTAGAACCAAAAAAAAAAAAAAAAACAGAGTTTACAATATGTCCGACAGATGGCGCTGGACAGCAAAACGTCAGTGACTGCACATGACAATCGTGTATAAAAGGAGCTGTAGTGAGAGAGAGAATCAGATGCGCTAGCAGTCGCAACATGTTGACGTTACCTGAAAAGGCGCTTTTAGCGAAGCTGTATTATCAGAATGGGGAATGTGCTAGTTCAGCGTTACGATCCTGTCGCCATAGGAAGGGGATTCGAACGGGTCAAGGTCCGTTGACAAATGCAGTTGTGGCGAGAATCATTTCGAAGTTCGAAGACATGGGTTGTTTAGACGATAGACCCCGTAGTGGCCGACCGAGCACAAGGCGTAATGCTGCTGAGACAGTTCAGGAAGAAATGGAGACTGTAGCGGGTTCGTCTATGCACGGGAAAGTCAGCGCTCGTGCAGTCGCACGTCGCATCGGCATTCCATACACTACTGTTTGATTGGCACTGAGGCGTATCCTCCGATGCTATCCGGACAAAATCCATCGGAATCATGAACTGTTACCTGGCGATTTAGTGAAGCGGAGGGCATTTGCGGTGTGGGCGTTTCAAAAGATGGCGGAAGATGACAATTGGTTGAGTAACGTGTTGTGGACCGACGAAGCTCATTTCACGCTCCGAGGGTCTGTCGACGCCCACAACTGCAGAATCTGGGCTACCGAAAATCCTAGAACTGTCGTGGAAACTCCATTGCACGACGAGAAAGTCAGGGTATGGGTTAGATTTACCACATCTACCGTTATCGGGCCTTTTTTTCTTCGAGGAAATGCGTGATTCTGGTTTTGTAACTGCTACCGTGACGGGTGAGAGGTACGCCAACATGTTACAGAATAGCATCATCCGCAACCTGGCTCATAAACACCTCCTGGAACGTACGATGTTTATGCAGGATGGCGCTCCAACCCATATTGCTAGACGTGGGAAAGATCTCTTGCGCGCGTCGTTTGGTGATGATCGTGTGCTCAGCCGCCACTTTCGTTATGCTCGGCCTCCCAGGTCCCAAGACCTCAGTCCGTGCGGTTATTGGCTTTGGGGTTACCTGAAGTCGCAAGTGTATCGTGATCGACCGACATCTCTAGGGATGCTGAAAGACAACATCCGACGCAAATGCCTCACCATAACTCCGGACATGCTTTACAGTGCTGTTCACAACATTATTCCTCGACTACAGCTGTTGTTGAAGAATAATGGTGGACATATTGAGAATTTCCTGTAAAGAACATCATCTTTGCTTTGTCTTACTTTGCTATGCTAATTATTGTTATTCTGATCAGCTGAAACGCCATCTGTCGGACATTTTTTGAACTTTTGTATTTCTTTTTTTGTTCTAATAAAACCCCATGTCAGTCCAAGCATGTGTGTCAATTTACATCTCTCTATCAACATTATTCCGTTATTTATTCAGTTTTCAAATGTATACTGACTTTTTGATCACCCGGTATTTACCCATGTTATGTGGAGCAAGTTTCAATTGATTTTCCAGTACCCTCTGCCAACTATTTTGTGACGACGTAGACCTTTTGCTTTAACAATCACAGCGTGATGATCGGAAAAGCTGACATGGACTACACAGTAATCTTGCACAGTTACTCACGTTGGGGTGTAGATTTTGTCAAGTCTTGATGCTGCTACTGATGAGACATATATGTAGTGTGTACGTGCAATGGCAAGTCGCTCAACTGTCGGTATATCTTTTACCTTCAGACCTCCAATCATATATTTCAGTGTACCGTTGAAGATTGTGTGCCTTTTGAATCTATCACGCTTAAAATGCAATTAAAATCTTCTGCGGTTGCGATGTCGCCTTTTGCCTGTCTCAGAAAATACAGACGTCGTCGCTGAAAAACTTTTCCCTTGCAGCTCTGTCATTTGGTTCAGGAAGAACGTTATGATTTAAAAGGGCTATCCCGTCCAAAACGCCTGTGACATTTCGTTCTCCCGGCTGTTTTTTTACATCCTCTAATTCTAATCCATTTCTGGTGTTCTATATTGGTGCAACGTGCCACAAGGGTGCAGCAGCGAACGGACGCTCGCCGCGGGTAAGGATTTCTTTCTGGTCGCCAGTCCACACAATGCACGGCCGAAGTCGCTGGGATCAGGGAGAACGGCCGTGACCGCCAAGCAGCGCGCACGCTTCTGCAACTGTGTTTCTCAGTGTAGTCTACAAATACAGTCCACTTTTACCATTCATGTATGTACTTTAATTCCAACCGCCCTTCCTTTGCAACGAGTGATATGCATTCGTTTGGACTGTGGAAGGAGCGAGGCAGCACAGAACTTACCTCGCGTTTTGCGGCTGCCTAGCATCTGGTTAAAATACAGCAACCTCTCTCAGCACAGCCACAGAATCAACACGATGGCAAAATTCAAACTTTCGGTTGGTTTTCATTAAAAACATATCCAGGAAAACAGCATTATACGACTTAACAAACTCACAATACTTTTCACTATCAATCTGTGTGAATTCAGCATTATCTCCTGAAATACCGAAGTTACCATACATATCCAGTCATGGACTTCTAAGCCAGCAGGTTGAAAATCACGATTATTCTTGTCAAACGCGCATCTTATTGTACTCTTCCCGGGAGATTCAGAAAATTTGGTGAACGTGTGAGAAGCGGAAAACCCGCTTCTTCGACGAACACCAAGAAAGCTCGGTTAGTAAGCTTCAAAACATACAAGTCTGGAAATTTTACAGCAGGTACACTAAGAATGCTCGCAGACAGGTCGACAAAGTGCCACCACGAAGCACCAAGTGGGTGCAAAACCGACCACCTTTCGCAGCGCAAACGGCCGCTCAGCACGGCTGCCGTAACCACACGGAACTTATTTGTAGTCGGCTGCTTTGTCGAGATGCTTTTTATGTCAGACAGTACAGTTTAGAGCCGAATTGTTAATGAATAATTTATATTTCTTAACATTTCCGAAAACTAGGTTATTATCGTTGCTACATCTTTACACTACACAAACGATGTAGAGCACCACTCTAAATTAATCTTTTTTTCGTCGGTTACTGGCAAATGATGATTCACCAGGGTGAATGGTTGCAGGGTATAATAACTGGGACCTTAACCTATAAGACTGCATAGATGGTTTCAAAAAATCTTATCCCACCGATGGGGACCTCTCCTTGATAATTAAAAATACATGTGTTGTACAACGAATGAATGATAGTTACTTTTGTTTGAGAGTAGAAAGATGTGAGAGTAGTACGTACTATAAAACTACTGTGAGTAGTCTTATAGTTTAGAGTGATTCTGTGAAATAAATGTGCAGATGCAACCCATAGAGTTACAGTGTATGTGCACGAAGCAGACTTAACTATACGTTAGCCTTTCTATTCTATAGAAGAATACTCGTATTTCGAAGCATATCCCAAACTGCCATTCTGTCGCATCACTTTCCATCTTTGACAACAGTAAAATTGTCCATACAAGGTTTGCGCACTGCAGACAAATTCATTTAACTGTTAGCAGTATCCACCTGCCGAAATTAAAGGGGTCAAATGAAATTTTTTGGCTAGAACATCTATGTTCAAAGACAGTCATAAGCCGACAGCCACACAGTGATGAAGTATTAGTACAAAAAAATGTAAGCTCGTTGTTCTAGATGCCGAAACGAAACTGCCGCACTCACTGTGTATCTAAACCAATGAACAGGCACTTAGGAATGAAAAACTGAGTGATAGTTAATGATCGAAAAACTTAGTGAAAGCTTACAATAAATATTAAATTTAATTGCGAAGAATATTTACCGTGAAAACCAAATAGCCTGTTTGAAACTAGGAAAATGTTGTGTCATCATTCCATTCTACGTATCAGTAAGCCTCGCAGTTGCGATCGCGTAGTTGATTATCTTAATAACAATGGGAAATAATTGAAAGCGAAATAGGCGCGCATCACACTGCTAGCAAATCAGCTTTCGTCTGTATACTCATAAACAAATTCACTTTCTCTAATCTCCCATTTTCCATCAGGGACATACCGCCGTTCTGGAAGAACGATGACACAACTGTCAAAATGAAAAATGTGTGTGAGACAGAGAAAACCAAACTACATTATTTAAAAACTTTATTAAACAATAGTGAAATCATATAGTGCGCCTAAATGTGACATTAAGAATTCTGAACAAAATACAAAAAATATTTCCGCTAAATTGCACCCCATTCGCCCCGTTACAAGCGTGTTGACGAATATATCATTGTTCCTCTGACTTTATTAACCAAAACTACAAATACAGACAAAAAAGGTGTGGGGGAAAAACTTAAATGTATCTCTAAAACACTATTTTTTTTGTACTTACAGAGTTTCATTGTTTTATTATCATTTTTGTTATTTGCGTCATATAAATGAAATAAAATAATACAGCGAGTGAAAGAAAGGACTACCAAACAGATGACATAAAAAACAACAATTACATTTATGTGGAAAGATTATCGTAAAAACTATTCTAATATTTAGAAATGATGTTGCCGTGAACCAAATTATTTAAATCTCTAACCAAATTATTTAAATCTCAAATTTTGCTTTCTGAGAGGGACGTTTCCGTAGTATAAACAAGTTTCAAATCCAAATTAGATTCATCTACGTATCATGTTGAACGCATTTTTCTGCCTTTCAACTAAAATTGTTAGGGCTGGACTGTTTGTAGCTATTCTCACACTGAAACACATCCCCTCCCTTTTCACACTGAAATAACTTCATTTCAGACACTTTGGATACAGTTTCTCGTCAACGTTCTTGGCTATGTGAGGTGACATCTCAGCATGCAAATCTTTAATGTCCTAAGAAACTGAAAAACTAATTTTTCTAAGATGTAGAGAATTTCTCTTCTTTGCCTTTCGGATGCATGTTATGTATTGATTAGCTACATAAATTGACCCCGAATTCCTAGTACTCTGCTTGATGTCGCAACGATTCTGTGAACTGCGTCTCACTCATTCTGGGTATGACCACGAATCAGATTCTTGTGCATAATGGACCAAATATCCAGCCGTTGTACCACGTACAAATACATTGCAATCACATATCTGTAATATAAAATGAAAATTTTAATCAATGTGATCTTTACAACAGGAACGTTTCATTACATGATTTCTCCGAATCACGTTCTAAGTTTTTGGCACTTACCTGTATTTCTGTTGCCCTCTACAACTGTCGGATTAAAACACAACATTCGTGCCAGGAAGGTTGTTAGATAGTTCTTCCAGATATTGTTAGACACAAGTTACTATCTCTACCATGCCTCTGTTTCCAATTCCACATCCCTCATGCGAATAAAAGCAGATATATTTGTCGTTTCCAATCTCGGTCACCCGCAAGAAAAAGAAAAAAAAGAAAGAGTTCGAGACTGATAACAGATTGTGAAAACAATATATTTATGGACACTTACTGTGAAATTGTTACAGTTGAGTCTCGACTTGTAGGAGAAGACAGATGTTTTGTTGGCACTGATAAGACAACTTGTAAATCATAAATCACTAGTTATATTTCCTCATTCTGAGCCAACTGCATGTCCATGTTTTCCTCTATGCGACGCCATCCTTTTCCTCCATGATGTTCTTGAAGTGAGTGTTGTGGCTTTGCCTTCTCCCCATCTGCAGCGTTTCTGTAAATTTCACAAAGGCCGCAATGATCCTTCCTTGGCACAAAATATCCGATGGTAAATTCGCAAATTAATATACAGGTGCGGCGTCGTAATTCGCAGCTGGCAGGTTAGCAGAAGATCTCACTGAAGAGTAATTTCTGTGCATTTCTGCTATGGATAAGCCACCATCGATAAGTTTTCTTGTTGTGTCACTCCCTACATAGTGACTTTTATTCTAGGAAACTGAATTTACGCGATTTCTAAGTGACTCCCAGATTTCTGGATCAATCTTATGATGTTTTCCATGTTGCGCCCTTTTTAACATGTTCCATCACTGTCCCAGTCATTTTCGCTTCAATAAAAGTACGGGTTTGCCTTTCCGTTATCCCCAAAGTGTGTATCAGATACGTTTTATACGCATGAATCTTCTGCTCATCTTTCACCAAGTAGAAAGCGCTATTCAGCTTTCTGGGTTCTCGGGCAGTAACGGACATATTTAAGAACGAGTCTTTCAATGTATTAATTCAGAAAACCCCGTTGTCTTTGGACCGATCCCAGTGCCCAGGAATTCATGAACGGCTGACGTCTGTAGCTTTTCTTATACTTCCTTTCTACAAGAGAAGGTACATTTATCAGTACAAGCAGCAATTATTTTTCTTGATATATAACGTTTTAGCTCTTGCTTGCCCCAGTTGCTAACATTCCTCATTCTTTCCTTAGGTTTTCTAATGGGACATTTTATTTAGGCGTGAGTGACCGCTCATTTTACGATTCATTGCTGCCGGATGTTTGATAATTGTTACTCGAACCACAGGACAAATCTGAACAGCTTTCGGAACTGCTGCTCGGGAAAGCGGATGTTAGTAGCACTCTTTTCAAAACTGATTTTGTCGTGCTTGCCCTTTCAACCACACACACATTTGAAGTTTACGTCTTTTGTGTCACGTTGAACTTACGTTCTGATGGTGATGCCTGTAGCTCCACCTTGCTCACTTGATATTGTCATTTAACGGTGTGGAATTGATGGCCTCTAAACTGATGACCCGTTTTTGTGTCTCAAGTGTCATGGAACAATTTATCTCCATTGTCTTTTTGTTATTCTGCACATTACCCCTTCAAGAGCAAGACACAGAATCGTCTACGCTAGGTCGTTCATTTCTACCGCTGTAAAACAGAAATGCAACTGACTTCAATGTATTCAAGCCATTTTGATCACATCAACACTGAAGCTAAGAACAGTTATGAACAGAAATTATTTTCACATTGAGAAAACAACGGCGATAAGAACGGTTATGATGCATAAGTTACTCAATCGTCGGGAAAACAGTGATATAATATAAAAGTACGCCGTTATAGCACCTAGGATCTCAGATGAAATGATTTTCAATTCGCACTCTTCAACACTTGCATCGTTATTTCATTGGATACGTTACTTCCCTCACCAAAATAAAAAACACCACTGACAGTTGTGACGACGTTCTTCCCAAAGTTAGTCACAACATTCGATATTTCCACAAAGACGCAACTACCCTCTAGTGGCACTACGTATAACAACAGTTCTGACGATGTTTCACTGTATGCGCTACATATTTATGAGATGACGTAAGCAATGAAGTCGATTGTCGAATTTTACAGTTGCGTCATCGTTCTTCCAGAACGGCAATAGTATCCAAGATCAAATTAAAAATAATCTCGGTTCCCTGATTCTGACGAAGGTTATAGTGAGGTTTCCCCAAATATTCCCAATGGTGACTGCCTCCACCAGAGTAACAGCCAGCTCTGTATCTGCCTGGAATCTTCCTGATTCCGTATGGGTCATTAGTCGAACAGTCTGCGCTGCCTTGAGAACGAAAAGTAGGAGCAAAAAACAAAAAAAAAAAAAGGAACAGCAAGAACGGCAAAGGTACATTACACACTTCAAGCAAGTAAGCCTTACTGTGTATACGCTAAAACAAATATTGTCCTATAACGAAATTAAAATTATACCCATTCCCGGTTCTGCTAAGATTTTCTGGGGAGGTTTCTCTTGGGTGTAAGTCAAATACTATAACTGGAAACCTCCTCCCAGATATTCTCAATTGGGTCTGCCTCTGCCCCACTACGAGATCGCCTGGTAATTTTCTGAAAAGCCCCTGACTCTCCAACGGCCTGCTCTAACTAGAGAACGAAAAAAGCAAAGCAAGCATGTGTCGTCATCTCCCCCTAAAGAATTAAAATCTGTGCCCTCAGCAGGCAAGATGACGCTAACCACGTTTTTCGATGTCCGAGATCCGATACTCATCGACTTTTTCGAGGACGGAAAACAATTAACGGTGAAGTGTTGAGAGACACTCCATAGCGTACGACAGTTCATCAAGAGCAAATGGCCTGGGCTACCCATGGAGGGATTGATTCCGCTCCGTGACAAAGCACATCAAAATGTCTCCAAGGTCACGCAATGTGTAATGACCAAGTTCAAGTGGGAGTAGCTTGAGCATTCGCCTTACAGCCACAAGATGTCGCTCTGCGGCTTACATGCGTTTGGTTCACTAAAGATCATCTCGAAAGGAAGTGCTTCAGTCCGGACAACAATCTGAAGGACACTGTGAAGGACTGGCTAGGATCATAACCACACGAATTCTGGGAACAGGAAATGTTCGGCTCGTGAAACAGTGGGATAGTTGTTCTCAGTTGAGAAACTGTGATCCTGAGAAACAAATTTTTCCCGCCTTATTTAACTACTCAACTACAAATAGCGGATGTTATGTTTACAGATACAGATATTGTAATAAGTGGCACCTCAATATGTACCAATTTGAATGTGTTGGTTGTTTTTTCTCTGTGTCTAATAGTCTCCCCGCAGACAAATCACATAATTTACTGTGTCATTAATTCTGCACAGTCATAACTACACCGCGAATTGGACTTTGCCTGTCAGCGTAGGCTATCCATTTGGGTCCATATATTCACATTTTAATACCTGATCTGCTGCCCAGGGGAATATATACATTAATAGCTTGCTTGGGCCATGCGTACTTCGGGGTACTGACCGACCGACAAACGTGCTACTCGTAACAGCTGTTGTTATTCGTTTGCAAATTAAGTAAATACCGATTTAAAGTTGTTCAGTACACTTCGCTCAGTCAGTACAAATATCAGCACATACACCTGTAACATTCAGTATGTTGATAGTAAACTACACAGGACAAGTTGTTGTTGTGACCTTTGGTCTGAACACTGGTTTGACGCAGCCCTCCACGCTAGTCCAGCCTCTGTGAACCTCTTCATTTCTGCATAAATACTGCAACCTAGATCCATTTGAACATGCTTACTGCACTCAAGCCTTGACCTCTTCTCACCTACAGCTTCCTTTTCATGTGTTTAGATTCATATAACTACACTCTGCTTACCGCACAAGTCATACATTAAATTTCTCTCCGTTTATTTCATCAGTGCTACCGTCAGGATTTAAAAAGGTGCATTCCATTTAAACTCTAAAAATCTTTCTCCAATTCTACAAATACTATAGGTTTGCATTTCTCCAACTGGAAGTCTAAGGTAAATCATAGGACCAGTATTTCTTCGAAAGTTCCTAGATTTCCGCAGAATCTAAACTAATATTCCCAGACATCAACTTCTGCCAGTCTTTCCATTCTTTTGTAAATAATTCGGGTACGTATTTTGCCACCAAAGTTTATTAAGCTGATTGTTCGATAATATTCACACTTGTAACCATACGGGTTCTTTGGAATAGGAATTATTACAGTCTTCTTTATGCCTCAGAGTGTTTCGCCTTTATCATAAATCTTGCTTATTGAGTATAAACATTTTAGTTATATTTGATTATTCTAAGTATCTCAATAATTCTGAGCGAATGTAGTCTACTCCAGGTGCCTTATGTAGACTGCCAGTGCTCTGCCAATTTTTTTGTCTTACAAACGTTTGCCATATCATCATCACCTACATTTTCTTTTTCTGTAATATTGTCTCGAAGTCTACTTCTCTCGTAAAACCACTTTATACATTCCCTCCATTTTCGGAAAAAGTATCCTCTGCCTTATCCTGGAGAACTGGAACGCGAAATTCGTAACTTCTGTTACGGTCGCCGGGACACAACTGCTGCAGTAACGGCCACTTGTAAGGTTTCGTATGCAGACATCGTTTCAGAACAAGAGTTACCATTGTTTGGGGAATCTGAAGTTCCTCGCCTGCCCTACTTGTGAACTTTCGAGGGTTCCGTGTGGACACATCTCGGATTTGCCCGACATGTGCTTCGCGACCAGTGCTCCTCTTTTGCACATTCAACTAACTTTCAAGAATTTTGTATGCGAGTCATAAATCTGCTTGTGCAGAGGCAGCTTCTTGCTGAATCGACAGCGGAATGCACGTTACACTTGAACAATGGATTCGCTTCCTGCAAAATCCAGCTCACAAAGTGATATCTTTTGTGGTGTAGTGCCCAGTTGCCACAAACAAACAGCAACGCAGCTATGTCAAAAGTTTGAATCTTACGCTATCAAGTGACATGCACAATGTGTTATTATCTCTTATAGTTTGTCTATAATAAATAACTAAAATCTATTCTTTATTCTTGAAACACCAGGTATATTCAGTTTTTTCGCTAACGATGAGGATACTGCGATAAGGAATACCAGAGTAGGCAATTAAGTTGAAGGGGAGTGGACATCTCTAAAAAGTGCAGTCACAGAAGTCGGACACAGAGTTATAGGTATAAAGTACGTACTTGCGACGAAACCGTGGATAACAGAATAAATACTTCAATTGATCGACGAAATAAGCATGTACAAAAACTCTCAGGAACACACAGCAATACAAGTCACAGTCTGACAGAGCTTTGAAAGACTTGCAGTCAAATAACATTCCTTCGAACTTTGAAACATCATTGCATAAATGGCAAGTAAACGACTATTCAAGTTCATGTGTAGAAGCAATGAGACGTGACTTTCGGAGGAATATCATCCACGCAATTTCGAAGAAAGCAAAAGTAAATAAGTACGAGAATTATCACACAATTACCTTAACAGCTCATACATCTAGGTTGTTGGCAATTACGATATAAGGAAGATTGGCAATGAAAATTGTGGATATTTTAAGTGATGATCAGTTTGGCTTTAGGAAACAAATACAAGAGAGAGGCAGTATTGACGCTCACCTTGATAACGGAAGCAAGTCTTTAGATAAATAAAGACAATTTCATAGGATTTATTGATCTAGACAATGATTTTGACAATGTAAAACGCTGCAGGACTTAAGAAATTTTTTGATATATAGGCATAGGTTGTAGGAAAGAACAAGTAATACATGTATAAGAAGTACGAAGGAACAATACGAACGGAAGACTGAGAGGAAGTGTTCGGATTAAAAGTGGGGATGTTCAAAACGGCTCTAAGCACTATGGCACTTAACATAATGAGGTCATTAGTCCCCTAGACTTGAACCTAACTAACCTAAGGACAGCTCACACATCCATCCCCGAGGCAGGATTAGAACCTGCGACCGTGGCAGCAGCGTGGTTCCGGACTGAAGCGGCTAGAACCGCTCGGCCACAGCTGCCGGCAGTGGGGATGCAGTCTTTCTCACCTACTGTACAATCTGTACATCGAAGAAACAATGACGGAAGTAAAGGATACGTCAGGATTGCGACTAAAATTCGAGGTGAAGGAATATTAGTGAAAATATTTTATGACGGGAAAGCTGCTCTTACTGGAAGCGATGACGAACTACAAGACATACAGAATGAACTGAACAATCTACTGAGCACAGAATGTGGGTTGAGAGTATCCACAAGAAAGAAGGAACTAATGAGGAGTACCATAAATGAGATTACTGAGGAACTTAACATCAAAATTGAGGACCGCAGTGTAGACAGTGTGAAAAAAATTGTGTTGTGTAGAAATAAATTAACAAATGTTGGAGAAAGCAAGTACGACATTAAAAGTAGCCGAACACTAAAAGAAGCCGAACACAGGCATAGAAGGCATTCCAGGGAAAATGAAATCTGCTATATTAACAGTGGCCTTATTTGAGGAAGACATTTTGAAAATGTACGTCTGGGACGCAGCTCTGTATGGAAGAGAATAATCAACTGTGGAGATACCATGAAAGCAGAGAATTCATGCGTCTGAGATGTGATACTATTGGAGGACTTTGAAAGTAAGGTGGACGAAATAAGAACTGGGGGGGGGCTACTCTCGATACTCTCAACTCACATTTTGTACTCATTAGTCTGTCCATTCCTTTAAATAGATGAGAACTGGTAGGAAGCTAGGATCCGGGAGTGAACATAAAGAACATAACGGTTTCAAGATACCTATTTACGACGAAAACCAAATTTTGCATCAACAAAATGAGCGATAATTGTTCACCACAGGGGACAAGTGTAACATAAAAATTTATAAACCATTAATCACACAAAAAGGGCAAGGCAAAGAAATGTAAATTACAGTTTTCATAATATTACAGAGAACTACTTTTTTGTGATAAAGGCCAAACAAATTCTTTGAACTCTATCGCCCCAGAGATGCATACTGGGTCTAACAAGTTTCAGCTACATGGAAATCGATATTACAAAAACAACGGTTTGCATACACTTTAAACCTAAAAGCCGTTCAAGATAGTAGAATAAGCAGCTTCTATTTTTCGGTCATTAGTCTTCCGACCAATTTGATGCGGCCCGCCACGAATTGCTTTCCTGTGCCAATCGTTTCATCTCGGAGTAGTACTTGTAACCTACGTCCTCAATTGTTTGCTGAATGTATTCCATATCTCTGTCTTCCTCTACAGTTTTTGCCCTCTACCGCTCCCTCTAGTACTATGGAAGTATTTCTCTGATGTCCTAACAGATGTCCTTTCATCCTGTCCCTTTACCTTGTCAGTGTTTTCCAGATATTCTTTTGTTTCGGATTCTGTGCACAATCCCATTCCTTACCTTGTCAGTCCACCAAATTTTAAACATTCGTCTGTGGCGCCACGTGTCAAATAGTTCAATTCTCTTCTGGTTTTTCCACAGTCCATGTTTCACTATCATACAATGCTGTGCTCCAAACGTACATTCTCAGAAATTTCTTCCTCAAATTAAGGCAAATGTTTGATAGTAGCAGACTTCTCTTGGCCAGGAACACACTTTTTGCCTGTGCTAATCTGCTTTTGATATCCCCCTTGCTCCCTCCGTCAATGGTTATTTTCCTGCCTAGGAACAAGGATTCCTAACTTCATCTACTTCATGATCATCAACTCTGATGTTAAGTTTCTCTCTGTTCCCATTTCTGCTAATTCTGATTGCTTTCGTCTTTATTCGGTTTACTCTCAATCCATACTCTGTACTCATTAGACCTTTCATCCTATTCAACAGGTCATCTAATTTTTCTTCACTTTTACTCAGGATAGAATGTCATCAGCGAATCGTATCACTGGCATCCTTTCACATTGTATTTTAATTCCAATTCTGAAACTTTCTTTCATTTCCAACATTGCTTTTTCTATGTACACATTGAACAGTAGGGGCGATATACCTCCCTGTCTTACACCCTTTTTAATCCAAGCACTTCGTTCTTGGTCGTCCACACTTACTCCCTCTTGGTACCTGCTTATTACCCGTCTCTCCCCTTAAATTACCCCTACTTTTCTTAGAATTTAGAACATCTTACACAATTTTACCTTGAAGAACTCTTTTTCCAGGTCAACAAATCCTATGAATGTGTCTTGACTTTTCTTTAGTCTTGCTCACATTATCAACCGCAACCTCAGGATTGCCTCGGTACTTTTACCATTTCTAAAGCCAAACGGATTTTATCTAGCACATTCCCAATCTTCTTTTCAATTCTTGTGCATGTTATTCTTTTCAGAAACTCGAATGCATAAGGTGTCAAGCTGATTGTGCGATAATTCTCGCACTTTTCAGCTCTTGTAGTCCTAGGAAATGTGTAGATGATAACTTTCCGAAAGCCAGATGGTCTGTCGCCAGTCTCATACATTCCGCTCAACAACGTGACTAGTCGTTTTGTTGTCAGATCACCCAATTCTGATGAAATGTTATGTATCCGTTCTGCCTTATTTGATCTTAAGTCCTCCACTGCTCTCTTAAATTCTAACACTGGCTCCAATCACATCAGAATAATCTTCTCCCTCATAGAAGTTTTCAAAGTAGTCTGTTTTCAATGTAGTCTTTCCAACTATTCGCTCTCTCCTGTGCATTTAACAGTGGAATTCCTCTTGCTGTACTAATGTTGTCGTCCTTGCTTTTAATTTAATCGAAGGTTATTTTGACTTTCCTGTATGCTGAGTCAGTCCTTCCGACAATCGTTTCTTTTTCGATTTCGTTCACATTTTTTCATGCAGCCATTTCGCCTTAGCTTCCCTGCACTACCTATTTATTTCATTCCTCAGCGACTTGTATTTCTGTATTCCTGAACTTCCTGAACATTTTTGTACTTCACTGTTTCATCCATCAACTGAAATATTTTGGTGCTGCTGATGGTTTCTTCTTTGTACCTACGTTTTTCTTTCCAACATCTGTGATGGCCCTTTTTAGAGATGTTCATTCTTCTCCAACGTGTTCTGTTATTCCTTATTGCTGTGTCTATAGACTTAGAAAACTTCAAGCATATCTCGTCATTTCTTAGTACTACCGTATCCCACTTCCTTGCGTATTCCTTCTTCCTGACTAATCTCTTAAACTCCAACAGAACGAAAAATCAGTCCAAGTTGAAAATAATTTATTTTTCGTTCGATGACTAGTTTCAGGTATCAACAGATTTTCAAATTAACATAACGAAATCGAAAATGGGATTTCCGAAGATTTCAACAAAATGTGTGATTTTCATTCACAGTGCATACGGATATACACTGTCAACGTATATCACACATTTTATTGACGTCTTTGGAAATGCCATTTTCGACTTTGTTACGTTGATTTGAAATTAGGGCACGGCCCGAAACTAGCCACCTAATGAAAAATAAAATATTTTCAACTTGGACTGACCTTTCGTTCTATTGATTAACAGAGGTTGCTTATCCAAGTTACTCCAGCATGCTGGATGTTCGCCTTAAACTTCACTCTACTCTTCACCACTGTTTCGTTGTGATCTAAGTGTATATCGGCTCCTGGGTACGCCTTATAATCCAGTATCTGATATCGGAACCTCTTTCTGACCATGATGTAATCTAACTGAAATCTTCCCGTATGATCCGACTTTTTCGAAGTATAACTTCTCCTCTTGTGATTCTTCCAAAGAGTTTTCGCTATTACTAGCTGATATTTCTTGCAGAAAATTAGTCTTTCTCCTCTCTCATTCCTTGTCCCAATGTCAAATTCTCCTGTAACCTTTTCTTCTACTCCTTCCCCTACACTCCCCTACATTCCAGCTCCTCATGTCGATTAGATTTTCACCCCCTTTACGCACTGTATTACCCGTTCAATATCCTCGTATACTTTACTATCTCTTCATCTTCAGTTTGCGACGTCGGCATGTATACTTGAACTATCGTTATCGATGTTGGTTTGCTGTCGATCCTGATAAGAACAAACCTATCACTGAGCCGAAATGTTCAGAGTAACACACTCTCTGCCCTACATTTCTATTCATAACGAATCCTACTCCTGTTACACATTTTCTGCTGCTGTTGATATTACTCTACACTCATCTCACCAGAAATCCTTATCTTCTTTCCATTTCACTTCCCTGATCCTTACTATATCTAGATTGAGCCTTTGCATTCCTCTCTTCAGATTTTCTAGCTTCCGTATCATGTTAAAGCTTCTGGAATTCCAGGCCCCGTCTCGTACAATGTTATCCTTTCGTTCGCTCTTCAATCTTTTTCTCATGGTCCCCTCCACCTTGGCTGTCCCCTCTTGGAGATACGACTGGGGAACTATCTTTTGCCAGTGGAGAAATCTTCATGACACTTTTTTAATTACAGGTCACATGTCCAGTGGATACGTATTATGTGTCCTCAGTGTAGTGGTTTCCATTGCCTTTTGCATCCTCATGCCGTCGATCATTGCTGATTCTTCTGCCTTTAGGGATAGTTTCCCACCCCGAGGACAAGAGATTTCCCTGAATGTGGGTGATTTATTATGCCGGAAGTTTTCAACCACCAATTCTGATTATTAACCAAAATTTAAGAGCTGACAGTTTTCAAATCTAGGACCGAGGAAGTTTTGATTAGTAACCAAAGACAAAGCTATAGACGACGGGTGCAACCCTGCGAGAAAAAATGCATGGAAGAGAAGAAGGAATAGGATGCTAGGACACAAGACAACAAGGAATAACTTCCATGGTGGTAGAGGGAACTATAAAGCGTAAAAGATGTAGGAGAAAACACTTTGGACAATACACGAATGAGGAAGTTTTTAGTGAATGTTACAATGATATTTTCAAGCTACAGCTGAGCAGTTGACATGTTAGCTTGGAAATCAGAACTATCTGTACTGGGTGACGGTACCCGTCAACGGACTGCTTTCCATGGGATCATGCGAACATTGTGTGGCACAATGGATAACTTAGCGAAACATACATGAAACACTGGTGCTGCAACTCACAAAGACGATAAAAGTAGTGATTTCATATAATCCCTAATAACACTACCGTCTGCTACTGCTATACCATAACCTTAAAATTGGAGGCAGACCATAAAATGGAGCTATCTTGTTAAAGCAATTATGATATAAAGCAACAGAGCAGTGTTGCCCTCTGAAAGCAGTTTTGATGTGTTGACTGCGATGTACCTAACGGAGATGGCTTATCGGAAGTGAAAGTCAGATTTACGTAAATATTTAAACAGTAAAAATGGTTCAAATGGCTCTGAGCACTATGGGACTTAACATCTGAGGTCATCAGTTCCCTAGAACTTAGAACTACTTAAACCTAACTAACCTAAGGACATCACACACATCCATGCCCGAGGCAGGATTCGAACCTGCGACCGTAGCGGTCATACGGTTCCAGACTGAAGCGCCTAGAACCGCACGGCCACACCGGCCGGCTTTTAAACAGTAACAAACAATATTTTACCTATCCACACTGTTCGAAGAATAAAGAAAACGGTCGCCAGCCTAATTAGGTATGAGAATGATTAACATTCTTGTTCAAGAGAATAGGTATGAGTAACTTCAACAGACAAACACAACCTATACTTTGCCGCACGAGAGTGCAATGAATCTGGCACCTGCATATGTTAACGTTAAGGTTGGAGCTGACAGTTAGAGCAGAACCAACTATTTGCATAAATATCACAGATAACGAAACACACTATTACCTTGAGCACTTAGTCAAACTGAATGATCTCAATAATGTTACTATAAATATTCACTGTAAAATCGCAAATTGGACATAGGTTCAATATTACTTTTCAAATATATTCCTATCTGACATGAAATGCGGATATGGTTCACACTAAAATTAGTTATTGTGCATAGATTAAGTCGCTCACTACTAAACACCTTTCTACTTAAAATGAAAATTAAATGGAGTTCACTAATAAATTACTTCTCACTGTCTTTTGAATAAAGAACTCACTGTTTTCATAGATAGTGGTCTTTCTATTAATCGTTATCTAGCATGAGCACAATAGACGAACTGTGTATCCTGTTACACCATTAATATGCACTTTTAATACACAAGAGGAACCCAATATTGTACAGAACTTCACAAGAATAGCAAGAGTAATCGAAACATTCTATAATTCTATAATTAAGTAACTTTGAGCATTGGGACTACTTTCAATTGGGGGGGGGGGGCTTAATCTTGACTACTATAGTAGAGCAAAATAAAAGCACTTTCATTACCTTAGTGAAACCAGCACTCCGCAGACATGAACATATAACTCTCAAAAGTTGCAGTTCTGAACTTTTGCTGCAGTGAAACACAAAATTGAGATATTTGTAAGATCCTTTCAACAAACAATATTAATTTTAGAACACACTGTTGCAATATTAACTTTAATATGCTCTCAATAAAGGAAACTCGGTAAGCACTTTAGCGTGCTAGGGACCCTAAGTGGATATGTGACTGAGGATAAATCACGGTAGGTACAATAGTTCAGTCAAATTTTACCTTATATTTGAGTACACTATAACATCCTATGAGCTGATCCTTCACTGTACATTACTATAGTTCTTTTGTCCCATTACAGTGATTGCGCAATATGGTGGCGAGTGCATGTGGCTAGGCTGGTTTGCAAGTAGAATTACTGGACTTTGTCCTTTCTTGGTGGCGATGATAGATTTCAGTTCTAACATAATTCCAGCTAGTTACTGCATCCATATGAGGCTTTGGCACATTGGAAAACGGCACAAAAAGCCCCTCTCGGCACCAGCATGATTCACAACCTTTTCATGAGCTGTTGGTGGTTCAGTAACTCATCCCCAACTGACTCTTAATTCACCTCTTCTACCTATGCCAACCACATTTTGCACGCGCTACTAAGTTCTGTTCCCGAGGGGAACCACACCACCTTTTACATACAAAATAACTAAGAACCCTAAGGGAATGCCAGCAGTTTACATAACAGCAACCAAACATATGAAATAAAACAGAACATTTGCACATATTGACATTTCTACAAAAAAATCATTTAAACAAAATTATTCAATCGCAAAGATAACCAAAGAGATTATGTGCGAAAGACAACACATATCATTTGCTCATATTTTGCATATTACAGAGATTAAACTTCATTACAGCATCGAATTAATCATACACTAATTACAGAAGTTCAACGATAGGATGTTGAACAAAACAGAAACCTAAAGGAATCAACAAAGGGTATGTAGTGTGTAAGCTATGGTGTTACACCTTGAATGAAACAAGTTGTCACTACAAAGCCCTGTAGGATTCAAATTAAACACAAATTGCACAAGTGACATAAACAGTTGCACAGTTATTTCTGGTTATTAATCAATAAGAACGGACCAGAGAAAGACACACACAAACTTCTACTACCTTGATTGAGCGCATATTGAACCTGTGGTTCCTAATAAGCGTATTCATACTTGGCAGTGAAAGTTCTCACAATAATTTGAAGACTTCGCATGCCACCTGCAACTCAGTTCGCGAAGCTGCCGTTGCTCAGCATATTTTGAGTTGTCAGTGGCAGTGAGCGGCTGCTGTGGCACCAGCAAAACTCTATGACAATTGTCACACATCGAAGACTGTTTCCCCCCAGAGCCTGGTGTTGAAGTCCCCCTGCATCCTTGGATCAAGGTGTTCTCTACTGGGCACTCATAGCAAATTCTGAATTTTTACTCTTTCTCTGTGAGTGTGAATCGTAAATGATTTTAATAGCCAGTGACAGTGGACCTTCCGCGTACCGACCAATCAGATACGTTATAATAAGGCAGCTCTCTCCCTTCCATGCTAAAATTTAATATAGCTAATCAAGAGGATGGATTTTGAGTTCTGGAACTCAGGCCACATCTGTTTCAGGTTCCAACCTGTCAGGCCTCCTCCAGGTATGCACAGACGAGCGAGCACCACTCTCCCACTTCAGAATTTATTTACATTAGTCAATGATAGCGTCTCTTAGTGCTTCTTAGCAAGGGTTAACACCCTCAGTTAGTTAGGCGCCAGCCTGACTGTTGCTGGTGGTATGTTCCAAAGCACAGAAGTGCAGAACCTCACTGATCTTATCTCCCAACTGTCTTGAGACAGTGCTTCTCAGACCGCATTTTTTCATAATGAGAATACTGAAGGTCGATCTGTTTTGATCGTTAAAAACAAGCCTGTTTTTTAGCTTCCCAGACTAATGCAGGGCTCCGCTGTTTACGATTCTGCACGTCGTGTCACTGTTACCCTGTGGAAAAAAGTCGCGACTTACCCTCTGGCGCCGTTGGACATGCCACGTGAAAAATAGTCTTCTATTACTCAGTGGGCTCGCACCACTTAGGACGCTAACACTCTTGCCGTATGAGAAAGTGTAAAAGCATCTGACTTGTGGGCCGCGCTCAAAGACAACACACTGGGCACTACAACGAAAAACCAGTTGAAGGTGGAAAATTTCACTTTTTTTCACTCTACAACTGCCGGCCGCGGTGGTCTAGCGGTTCTGGCGCTGCAGTCCGGAACCGCGGGACTGCTACGGTCGCAGGTTCGAATCCTGCCTCGGGCATGGGTGTGTGTGATGTCCTTAGGTTAGTTAGGTTTAAGTAGTTCTAAGTTCTAGGGGACTTATGACCTAAGATGTTGAGTCCCATAGTGCTCAGAGCCATTTGAACCACTCTACAACTAGTTTCGGGACGAGACCCACTTTCAGATCATCGTAATAGTTAAAAATGGTATTTACGAAGATGTGAAAACACTGTCAAAAACGTGCAACGATCTGTTACAGCGCATACAGATAACTCTGTACACGCTGTAACTGTTCATTCCACATTTCTGACATGGTTTTTACATCTCGCGAAATACCATTTTTACTATGTTACAATGATTCGAAAATGGGTCTCGGCCAGAAACTAGTCATTGAGTAAATCAAAAAAGTATATTAACAGAATCTTCCGACGGTTCTTCGTAGAACGACATTATAATAAATGAAAAGCACCAGTTTGCTTTTGTTCTACAATATTACTTTTATTGTAAACTCGGCATGTCTGAAGATGGCCTTGTAAGCCGAAAACCGGTTTACAATAAAAGCAATACTGTAGAACAAAAGCAAACTGGTGCTTTTCATTTATTAAAAAAAGTATACTTAGCAACTTTTGACTGGTTTTTCCTTATACTGATTAACAAAAGTTGCTGA
The DNA here is from genome assembly GCF_023898315.1 of Schistocerca nitens. Lineage (NCBI taxonomy): Eukaryota > Metazoa > Arthropoda > Insecta > Orthoptera > Acrididae > Schistocerca > Schistocerca nitens. The sequence continues at coordinate 289,614,546 of NC_064614.1, read as the reverse complement.
CCCACAGCTACTCCAGCGTGCTGGAAGCTCGTAAAACACCCTGGACTCAGTGGCTTCCTATCTGGCTTCCTTGGTGCCGGCGGCATAAGCCTTCAGGAAAGCACCCGTGGTCCTCTCGGGACTAATGGACCAATACTGCCGTCTCGTCTCTATGTTGCTAGACATAGCCCATCATGCATTCAATTCGATTCTAAACTATGAATTTGGGTGTCTGTCTGAATGCATGTTGAGCAAAACCTAGCAGAGTGGAGACGAGGGGGCATTATTGGTCCATTAGTCACGCGAAGATCACGGGTGCTTTTTTTAAAGCACGTGCCACCACCACCGAAGAAAGCGAGAGGCCAGGTAGGAAATCACTGATCCCAGAGTGTTTTGTGTGAGCACGGCCCATCAGACAGCTTCCATTTACGCTTTCTCAGACGACAAGAGTATTTTGGTCCTAAGTGATGAGAGACCACTGAGCAATAGAAGACTACTTTTTACGTGGCGTGTCCACCGACGTCGTGGGCATGCGAGTTAACATGGAATATTAGTAGTTAGATATTGCAGTCACTGGTGATGACTTTGTCAATACTCGTGGAAGCCAACCTCTTTACCTCTACTATACACCATAGTAGGAGACATACGCCGAGATTATTTCTGTTGAGCATCCAATGGATTTAAAAATGATTCCTGTATTATACGCAAAATGGAATATTAATTTCTGTATGCTCCTCCAGCTCAGCTTCCTTCCCTGCCGCTTTTGAAATTAAGGTGAGCGATAAAATAGTGTTTCACAGGATTATCACCTAATAGAAACGTTTCCTCGTGTGCAGGTGGTAGTTAGTGGCTTGGATGAGGATGATGGATTATTTTAGCATCATAGATTGTCTTTATTTCGCAAGACATGATTAAATTAGTGGACAAATCATAGACAACCCCAGGACTAGATCATGGACAATGAATGATTAGTGATGTGTCGGACATTAGTTGCGATACCCCTAACATTGGATCGGACATTGCGTGCCAAACTTCATGCGTGCTGCCTGTGTGCGGACGAAGTGCGGGCCAAGGCCCGGTCTGTCTAGGGTTTGCTCGGTCGTTCTCGAAAGGACCCGGAGCAGCGCGACATTTCATTGAGTATTGTGGTGTGACATTTGTGATCGTCTCAACTCTCTTCTGTTCGGCAGAATCGTGCTGTCAGCGCTGTTTACCCGTCGCTGTTTGTTCGTGGTATGAAGAACGTTCACAGGTACAGAGGCTGTCTGCACAAAAAGAGGCAGTCTAGCGATCTATCGTCACCAGCCATTAAAAATGAATGTTAATGACAGTAGAGGGAGATGAGAATTTGCATAAGCGACGGGTACTGCAGCTTTGCTATGATACGACGTCCCAGTACGACGCAGAAAAAATTCAAAAATTTAGTTGACGAAGAAAGAGTAAAACATTACAAAGATCGACGGACGGGATTCATTGACCTGTAAATCAAGAAGCACTTCGAATTAAATATTCTGGCATGCGGCATGTGAAGAAACCAGTGGTACGACCAGTGAAATGTCAGAAGTCGCTCGCATTATTCCAGTTGAAACAGTTTCCGAATGAACTGAACGAAGAGTATAGAGACTTTATGGATTACTGCACAGTATGTTGGTTACGTCAAGGGGCACGCCTGGAACGATTATTCGATTTAAAACTCGTTGTTGAATTTCTGAACGAAAAAGGGGTGCAGGAACGAAAATTAAAACATCTGAAATGGATTGCAGACTTTGCATCTTAAGTGGATTTGACTGCACCCTGCTGACAGTAAGGCACTGGGACGTGAGGAACAACTTCTTTATGATTTTATGGGGATGCATTTAAAAAGAGTTCAAGTTGTAGTTGGGGCACATTTTGACAAACACAGTCCAGTTACATAAACTCACTAGCGTTAAAGAAAACGTGAGGTTTGAAGAATTCATTGTCACCTTGAAAGAATTACAAAGATATTTATGTAAAAGTTTTGAGGACACTGGAAATCTTACATATGTTTTCGAGTTGTGTTCGAGACCGTCTGCTGTTTCATATGAAGTCGCTAGTGTGCTTGGGCAGATGTAACTGACTGATCTGCAAGGTAATTTCCATTTTAAAAACAAATCCCTGTAACGTTAAAACTGTCTGGAACATCTGCATTACTTTCGTCAAGTAGAGTTTCCACGTCTCCCTGATGCGGATGAAAGTGCCACACTATTTCGACCAACATACGTGCGTGAAAGACTTTTTTCGACTATGAAGCTAAATGAGTCACAATTTGGTCTGCAAAGAGAGTGAAATTGTCTGCCTCTCTCCGCATGCTGACAATTTGTTCCACATAAAAATTGTATACTCGAACTCAGGACCTTCGCCTTTCGCGGGCAAGTGCTCTACCAACTGAGCTACCGAAGCGCGACTCACGCCCGGTACTCACAGCTTTACTTCTGCCAGTACCTCATATCAGCGCACACTCCGCTGCAGAGTGAAAATCTCATTCTGGAAACATCCCCCAGGCTGTGGCTAAGCCATGTCTCCGCAATATCCTTTTTTCAGGAGTGCTAGTTCTGCAAGGTTCGCAGGAGAGCTTCTGTAAAGTTTGGAAGGTAGGAGACGTGGTACAGGCAGAAGTAAAGCAGTGAGTACCGGGCGTGTGTCGTGCTTCGGTAGCTCAGTTGGTAGAACACTTGCCCGCGAAAGGCAAAGGTCCCGACTTCGAGTCTCGGTCGGGCACACAGTTTTAATCTGCCATGAAGTTTCTGTGTCAATTCCCAACGTTTCGCCCCATCTGCGGGAGACATCTTCAAGGGGTCTGTAGCTCGATGGAAGGTCCAACACACCCACTGGCTCGCTACTGACTGAATCAGGAGCTTGTTCATTTCTCGTGGAAAAGAGTGTGTATAAAGAGCGACAGAATGCAAACTTTAAACAAAACCTCATGTTCCATGAGCCGAAATGAATTTTTGACAAGTCAAGTCATTGCCTCCCTGCGACAAGCTGACATCAGAAGAAGCCTTACATTGGCCCTTTTGTCCCACGTTATTTGAATTGCAGCAGAAAATAAATAACAGAACGTTCAAGTAGCATGGTTGCACGTTAGTACTGAATTTTTTATACCAGCCTGAAAAACAGTGAATAATGAGTGAGGCTGTTTTAGACGATTACTCATAGATATTTTACTATTACTACTGCTTCAGGTGATGTGTCACGAATACCCATCTGAATATGTCTACTTATTTCGAAATGATGTCTGCTCTGCTTTCCCAGCCATGATGAAGGACGAAGATGAGTCGTGATCTCATCCTCTGAAGTGGAAGGAAGTCTGACTTCTGGAGCGAAAGCAGTTTTGCGCACGTTTCACCTGGCTACTTTTTAATGAATTCCACAGATTTTTAAGTTGCCGTTAGCGTTATTTGTTCAGTAGCATACTGTGTTTTGAAATTAATTCGTTTGCTTTGGCAGACGGTCTTCGTGTCAAATGTTTTCTTGTACCCTTCCGACGATCAGCCACACGTGCCCACTTCATCTCTGGACTAGCTTACTTCTTGGAATTGCAGCAGAAGACATCCATAAGCGATAAATGGCTCATTTCCTTTATAGCAGCAAAGAGAACATAGTTGTCTCATGAGGAATGGATAAGTTGGTAGGAAACGGTTGTCCGGAGGTGACATGCAAATAACCGAGCCTCTTGTACACTAGTAATTTATCAAATGAAGGAGGAATGAAGTTCAGGTGTTCGTATTAAAAACATATGTGAGTTCCATCGCGTTACGTAGTCTTTCGAACTTCGTTCAATAGGACAATGCAAATCTCTCAAAATGGCCCACTTCTCTCAACTGCATGTAAGAGCCATATGAAAATATTACCACGTTTCCGCCTCGGAAGAGAATAATTCCGAACGCAGCACATAAGGTCCAATGAAATTTGATAACGTCCTTTTCGTAACTCTGAGCAACGGACCACGAATTCCATAACGGAAAGAAGACGAACCTATAAATTTGCGATCGACTTAGAGCAACCAATAGATGAGCATAGGGTTTATGCTTAACATTGGTATTTATTATTTGTCTTCTCTTATTTAAGTAGTACTTGCGATAGTATCCAAAATTGCGAATAATGGTTTTTGAACCGCATCGCCATAAGATCCAGTGCTGAATCAATGTTATTCTACGGAACCGATGCATCGTGTTTTAACAACAGTTTTTATCCTACTCGTCAAAAGAAGCGATTGTACTACCCCAGCTTTCATAATTAAACAATAAAATAAAAAAGTTGGCCCTCCTGCTGCACGAACACTTCATAATTTTCATATTTATGAAGCTATAATTTACACAAACCGTGTTCCGTGGAAATGTGTCGAGCAGTTGTGAAGGACGGGTTATTTAGGAAGTAGAGGTAGTTGGTGTATTTGCCCACCAAGAATAACATTTCCTTAAAAATAAACATTTATTTTCCAAGAAAATGCCTGTTCAAAGCTTCCACAGTTACATGTAAGTTATTCACGATGCCAGTTGCCTTTAGAAAATACAGAATTTTGAAATGGTCATTTAGTTATATGTGTAATTCACAATGGTGTTTACTGAATACGCTAGTATTAAAACCCAACAAAAACATTAAAGATAAATATTGATGGTGTTGGGACAGCAAGCAGCCACGAATTTACTTTCAGTTCCTTTATTCAAAGGGTACCGTTACCGAGTTCGAGTCGTTGTGATTCATCTTCAGACGGCTTTCCTTATGACATGTGGTGTGTTTTTTTACAGATTAATTGTCGTGAATTGTCGGTTTGGAGTGTTTGTTTTCATAACATTCGCCCAACAGATGTGAATACATTCCCACTGCATTCTTATTGTTGCACACGTAAATTTTTCTCGCTGAACACTTAAGATTTGTCACTGAGAAGATTTCTACCCCGCACCACATGTTTTGATACATAAAAAGAGCTTACAAACATATGAGTATCAAAGATGCTACGATATATCGTTATATTTGAAGATGTCCCATGTTTGGAAAGGATCATTATTCACTCACACAACTGAAATGCCTTTTACACTAGTACAGAGTCATTGATTTTTTTGAGGTGATACTGTTACATTAATTAATTATAAAGTTGGTTTTTTTAAGTACTGTATATGTATAATAGTACATTATTTGATTACATTTAACATCATGAGAATTATAGTAACATATAAATTTGCTACTTAATCTGCAGATAGGTCTACTAATATTGGTTGGAATATAGGGTTGGAAAATAATTTTTGGAAATTTTTCAGGAAAGGGGTGTTAGCTAACTGTTTGTTCATTAAGGATATAGTCTGGTGTACTGTTTTGTGTGTGTGTGTGTATTTCTATTTCTTCTAATATATTCATAGTGGCTACTTTTTCTGCTAGATGTAAAATTTTTAAGTTGTTCTCAATGTTTCGCACTGAATGCTTATCTTCAGCAATATGGGCTGCAAATGCGGATTTGTTCAAGTTATCTTCAAAGAACAGCCACTGTCTCCATCATGTCATCATATGACAAAATTGCAAAAACATTAAAATCTTCAAAAACTATAAAAATTAAACTGTTAAATTATAGACAAATAGCTTTGGTTGCAATTTCATAAAAAACGATTGGATTGAACACAGTTAATTGAAGAAAGAATTTACCATAATATCGTCGTGCCTTTTAAGCACTATGAACTTTTGACAGCTTCTGTCAACTGCAGAAATTTAAAGGCTGTAAGAAGTTTAATTTAGCTGCCTTTAATTTTCAACAAAATAGACTAAAAATATAAGCGTAGGCCTCTGCAACTATTGTCACAGTCAATAAAATACTTCTGGGTCTATGACCGCATTTTCATTGTGTAAAACTTCCGTTGTTTCGGCGAATCGCAATAGTGACCGACACACATTGACAGTGCAGTCACATACCCAGAAAAATTTTATTGAATCAAAAAATAGACTTATGCAAGAAGCTTTCCGTAACCCTAGATGACAAATTCAGTCTAAAACTGACGTGATGATAAATACAAAATAACTGATACAACAGATCTTGCTTTCAGATAACACGAAACGTTCAGACGCCCATTTTGAAGCACAGTTCCAACACCTTACACTCAAGAACATAACGACCAGTTCAGCACAGCTGATAATAAACAACTGACTTTACACGAACAAAGATCAGTTCTTCCAGTCCAAAAATTATGTATGACTAGATCAATCACATGATTCGGTAAGACACGTATCACGATGTTCAAAACAGCTATAGACGTGCCGCAAGCCCTTTCCCACAGAAAAATTCTATGTCGTACAGCTACTGTACCTAATGACAGATGCAGAACGCCCCACATCGCTGCACACTGCTGTCTGCAGTCACCCCGGTTCCGTATACGCGCCATAAGCTCTTGCTGATGCACGACACTGCCGTCGTTGATAGCTCGCTCGTGTGCTTGTTGACTTCGGCGATGGTACTAGCACAGTTTACGACAGTCTTTCTCGTAATAGCGTCGTCTTCACGGTTAGTGTGTACTTAGCTATCATCGAACAGTCGGCCATAATCGACTGGTGACATTTACTTCCTTGCCTCTATCGAACGTCGCTTGCAGCGCCATCACTCGCATGGAGCTGTAAGCTACGAAAAGCCTTCCTCTGTTCTCTTTCCTCATCTACTCCTACATCTACATAAATTCTTGCTTAAGTGCCTGACAGAGAATTCATGTTTCTATTCTATTTCTGCGGCGCTTGGGACAAATGAACACTTAGATGTAAGCGCACGAACTCTCCTTTCTCTTACTTTACTACGATGATAATTAACCCCTATGAAGGTTAGCGTCAATAAGGTATTTGCGCATACAGAGGACTAACTCATATGATGTAAATTTCGTGAAAAGAGCACGCCGCAACGAGAAACACCTTTTTGTTAATGATTTCCACCCTAACTCAGTTATCATATCAGTGACAGTGTGTCCCTTTTTACGCGAAAATGTAAAATAATGTGTTCCTCTTTAGACTTTTTCTTTATCCCCCGTTAGGCCTGCCCAGTAAGGATCCCATATTATACAGCAGTACCCTAGCTTTGGACGGACAAGCTAGCGTCGGCAGTTTCTTTAGTAGAGCTGTTGCATCCTTTAATTGGTCTGTCAGTAAAACTCGGTGTTTATCTTGCTTTCGCCACAACTTTGTCTTTCTGATCGTCCCAGTTTAAGTTGTTCGTTATCATAATCTGTAAATATTAAGATGGATTTACGGCCTTTACATTATGTCATTTATCGTGTAAGCGGAATTTAACGGATTTATTTAGTACTCACATTGGTGACGATTTCCTTATTTAAAGTAATCTGCCATTATTCATACTCCTCAAAAATCGTCCTTAAATTTTGCCATTAATTTTGATTTTCTGATGACTTTACAAGACGGTAAATGACAGCGTCACCTGAAAATAATCTAAGAGGGCTCCAGAATTGTCTCCTAAATTATTTATATAGATTAGGAACGGTAGTGGGCCCATAACACTTCCTTCGGGAACGCCAGATATCAGTTCCGTTTTACTCGATGACCTCTCGGGTTACTACGAACTCTTACCTTTCCGATACGAAATCACAAATCTAGTAATACAACTCAGAAGATACTCCATAGACATGCAGTTTAAGTATGTTGTGAGGAATGGTATCAGAGCATTCTGGAAGTCTATAAATATGAAATCAATTTGAGATCCTTGTCGGGTACAGTTCTTGTAGAGTCACCCACGTAATTACTGCCTATTATAAATCCCCAGCATTGTCAGGCTGACACTACCATTAGGAGGTCGCGCCTATTCCTTTATTTTCCTGGGTGGAGGAAGCACCAGTCTGATCCCTTGTCTCACTACTTGTTGAACCGCAGAATGGAAGCCGCGCTCTGTGTTGGTCCTACTAGCTTTGTCAAACGGAATGGCGTCTTAGATTTATCGACTCCGTAGTCTTAATATCATGAACTGAATATCCGATCCTTCTGAACACCGTAGAAGATGATTCATCTAGGAGCCAATGTGCTGCTTGCCCGAAATACACTCCTGGAAATGGAAAAAAGAACACATTGACACCGATGTGTCAGACCCACCATACTTGCTCCGGACACTGCGAGAGGGCTCTACAAGCAATGATCACACGCACGGCACAGCGGACACACCAGGAACCGCGGTGTTGGCCGTCGAATGGCGCTAGCTGCGCAGCATTTGTGCACCGCCGCCGTCAGTGTCAGCCAATTTGCCGTGGCATACGGAGCTCCATCGCAGTCTTTAACACTGGTAGCATGCCGCGACAGCGTGGACGTGAACCGTATGTGCAGTTGACGGACTTTGAGCGAGGGCGTATAGTGGGCATGCGGGAGGCCGGGTGGACGTACCGCCGAATTGCTCAACACGTGGGGCGTGAGGTCTCCACAGTACATCGATGTTGTCGCCAGTGGTCGGCGGAAGGTGCACGTGCCCGTCGACCTGGGACCGGACCGCAGCGACGCACGGATGCACGCCAAGACCGTAGGATCCTACGCAGTGCCGTAGGGGACCGCACCGCCACTTCCCAGCAAATTAGGGACACTGTTGCTCCTGGGGTATCGGCGAGGACCATTCGCAACCGTCTCCATGAAGCTGGGCTACGGTCCCGCACACCGTTAGGCCGTCTTCCGCTCACGCCCCAACATCGTGCAGCCCGCCTCCAGTGGTGTCGCGACAGGCGTGAATGGAGGGACGAATGGAGACGTGTCGTCTTCAGCGATGAGAGTCGCTTCTGCCTTGGTGCCAATGATGGTCGTATGCGTGTTTGGCGCCGTGCAGGTGAGCGCCACAATCAGGACTGCATATGACCAAGGCACACAGGGCCAACACCCGGCATCATGGTGTGGGGAGCGATCTCCTACACTGGCCGTACACCACTGGTGATCGTCGAGGGGACACTGAATAGTGCACGGTACATCCAAACCGTCATCGAACCCATCGTTCTACCATTCCTAGACCGGCAAGGGAACTTGCTGTTCCAACAGGACAATGCACGTCCGCATGTATCCCGTGCCACCCAACGTGCTCTAGAAGGTGTAAGTCAACTACCCTGGCCAGCAAGATCTCCCGATCTGTCCCTCATTGAGCATGTTTGGGACTGGATGAAGCGTCGTCTCACACGGTCTGCACGTCCAGCACGAACGCTGGTCCAACTGAGGCGCCAGGTGGAAATGGCATGGCAAGCCGTTCCACAGGACTACATCCAGCATCTCTACGATCGTCTCCATGGGAGAATAGCAGCCTGCATTGCTGCGAAAGGTGGATATACACTGTACTAGTTCCGACATTGTGCATGCTCTGTTGCCTGTGTCTATGTGCCTGTGGTTCTGTCAGTGTGATCATGTGATGTATCTGACCCCAGGAATGTGTCAATAAAGTTTCCCCTTCCTGGGACAATGAATTCACGGTGTTCTTATTTCAATTTCCAGGAGTGTAGTTCTGGATCTGTGATTTAGGATGTTCAGCTAAACTCTCCTCTGAGCCGGATAGTGAAAACTTAGCCAATTGAGATAAAGGTAATTATGCGTTGGTCTTCGATACACAGAATGCTTTCCATTCTGCTTTCCGTTCAAAAAAGGCAGGAGGACAAATACATTACGTGGCTTCCATTCCGCGGTGCAACAACTAGTAAGATAGAGGAATGAAGGGAATAAGAGCTGTGCTTCGCCCACCCAGGAAAATTAAGGAAATGTTGTGACCTGTTAAAGATAACATCGGCCTCACAGTGTTAGGAATTTATAACATTCCTTGCGCGTGTGGTAACAGGCACGTGGATCAGTGTATACGGTGATCGCTGTGTCGAGCATCGTCACTTTTGAAAAACCACAGCCTGTAAAATAAACGCAAGATCATACTTAGGCATTCGAGAATTCTGCCTCCTCCCCTCCACCCAATGTGACTCAGTGATCAGTAAAACAATCCAAATTAGACTTTGCAATAGAGATACCGGTTATGCACTTAGAAATTCATGGGAGAGTGCACATAGGGAAATTTATCATAGCTGACCCCTCTATGAGAGCTACGGCCCTGCAAGCAACGATGGATAGTGAGTGCAAATAATCTGTGGGTATAGAGGGCGTCAACAAAGTACACGCTATTTTCATAATGTCAGAGGTCCACGAGAAAGACAGGCCGTGGCGCATACGTCACAGCATGTGACATTGCAGGTCTTGAGAGTGCCAGCAGCCCCCCTCCGGCGGGGAGCGAGTAACAATTTCAAAGGTTTCCAGAATGAGATTTTTACTCTGTAGCGGAATGTGCGCTGATATGAAACTTGGTCCGGCACACAGTTTTAATCTGCCAGAAAGTTTTTTATTTCAGAGATGTTTAACAATTGTTGACTACTGATTTAAATGCATGTACGCTCTCGATATCACACGAGAAATTTAAGACCTTTAGTGGGTACCTTTTAAATTACATGTGCGCCCCTCGTGGTCTCGCGGATGCGTTCTCGCCTCCCGAGCACGGGGTCTCGGGTTCGATTGCCGCCGGGGTCTGGATTTTCCCTGCATCGAGATGACTGGGTGTTGTTGTGTCGTCTTCATCATCATCATTCATCCCCATTACGGTCGGAGAAAGGCAACGGCAAACCACCTCCATTAGGACCTTGCCTATATAATCCGTGAGCCCTGTACGGAGCCGAACGTTGACGAAGTGTGGCGAAGAAGCCGTCTAATGCGACGACACAAGTTCGTTGCAGCGTCCTTACGTCTCATTGGCCCCGATGACATCACTATGGTGTAATCCAGCCAACAAACTGACTTGCTTCGGGCTTAAAAGTGGGAGTCTCGTCAGTATCGCAACAGTAACATACAGCTGTTATGATGATGATGGAGGCAGTCATCAAACGCTTTGTAATATCTCTTTATATTCGATGAATTGTTCTGATACAATTCTACCCTTGAATGACGTTTACTTATTTTCTATCTTCATACTCGCAGAATCCATGCGCAAAGTAGTTTCATACAATAGCTATGCCATGAGCGCATAATTATTCTTTGTTGTACTCTCTCTGGTGGTAGTTAGAAGAAAGCTTCCGAGATTGTCTTCGTGCCGGTTAGCCTGAGCATTGTTTGAAGAATTGTAATCTGAATATTGAGATTTATAACAAAAGATAACTGATACGAAACTGTACGATTAAAAGGGAAATATATATATTGCTCCTTCATACAAAAGGTGTGTAACAATTTACATTATTTGACATTTGAGAATTAATTATATTCATCGATATATTGCGTAGTTGTTAATCAGAAGGGAACTTCCGAAAGACTGGATACGAACCTGCATTTAATAATCCAAGAGCTCCATTACTTCTTCGGAAGGTTAAACTTCATCAAAGCCAAATATCCGCTTGATCTGAGGTTTCCCAACTGATTATACAACGCTCCCAAAAATACGAGGCATTTTATTTGTACAGATTAGCAGACTGCCGCAAAGCACGAGCCTGCAGAGAAGAAGAATCATCTCCTGATTTCATTCTAACAAGTAAAATTTCTGAATCATTTTGAGTGACTGAGTTATGACTGTGTTTCCTATTATGAATGACTGATTGCTCGAACGAATTGAGAACTACATAACTACATAATTACATAGATAGGAGGAAAAATTACAGCTTGATTTTTGTGCGAATATTGCGCAGCAAGTTTAACGAGGAATTTTTATCCATATGCTGCAATATTTCGGTGTATGGAAAAATTCCTCTTATGTGAAGGCAATAAAACATTTGTCAACTTGTAAACACCATGACATATTCCGCTTCTTTCGGCGACAAGTATAGAACACATCAAGTTCGTCAAGCATGCCGTCACAGTGTGGCGTGCATGGTTTGATTGCGTGTTGTGCTATTTGAGCAAGATTAGAGTAGAACTAGTTATTTATTATTAGTGTAACATGAGGTTTTATTTAATCACTGCTTTTACCGGCTAATGATCGTCATTTTGTTAAAGAAACCTCCACCTGGGAAAGTGTAGCAACGTTGCCTGTCAAGCAGTGTAAACGGCACTAAGTTCATGCACAGAAGTACTCATATACAACCTGCAAACAAACTCAATGTACGGTAAGTAATCTGAACTAAACAAGCGTAATGATTTTAGTAACTTTCAGTACTGTTCTATAATAGTCTCTTTACTAGTTGCAGATCTTTTACCGAATTTATCGCTACTGTTACTCGAGGTGGCAACGCTTTTCTTTAAGCAAAATGAACAACTCTGTCACACAATACCACACGCACAAAACACTAATGTATTTTTTCCTGTCAAAATATTTCAAAAAAGTTGTAACGAAATAACCAGGCTTCATACATCAGCAGGTAAGAGTTTATATGATGTAATATGCTGTTTGCATTCATAGAAGTTCACTGCATTCACAGTCTAACTGGAATTAATTACCTCAGAATGAGTTCTGGGCCAGCAATACACAATTATTATCGCAAATATGACCAACAACATTTAGACCTGTGTAGAAAATCAATTTAAAACTGCTGCCGCAATATTTCACTAAAGATGGCGGCTAACATAAGACAATCACTTATCGATTCTGATTCAGGCCCTGTTTTATTGCTAACAATATGCATAAAATCTTTTTTGTAGCTTCACTATATCCATTAACATTTGAAAATATTTCTCAATGTCAATCGCTTATTATTCAGTATTTACCAATAAACCGTGCTGTTGATCCATAGAGCTAATGGCTGCGCTCCATTGTAGCTGATCAGAAAACTTAACATTTATATAGGACTAGAATCATAGTAAAATAAAAGTCCAAACAAGGTAGATTCATTTCAATGACACAGAATATTTTTCAGCTATTATCTAACAACACAATGCAGTTTGTTACAGACCTCTGTGTTACGAGACATCAATCACATCCGATCAGTGCAACAGTTCGAACAAGTAGAAGAAGTATTCTACAAGAATCATAGATAACAAAAGATGGAGGTTTCATTATCATTTTCCAAGGGTATTGCGTGAGATATAATTTCTTACAGAATATGAAATTATGTCATTGACAATAATTAATTGCTATTTGATTATGATGAAGTCTTTTTATTAATATCACGGGAATGCTCTTTCGCATTCCGCATATAACGTTGTCGCGAATATGATTCTGAATAAAATAAAGGCGTGGATATTACAATGGCCCCTTGACACCAGCTGCTAAAGATAGGCAACTTGTCTGGAGGGTGGTGGTACCGCTGTAGCGCAGTTTACGTAAAACTGAAGCACCGGCTGCTATCGACAGATCGTTTAGCACACTTTACGGCGGCAGTTCTCTTGTCCTGGCAACTGTCGCGTCGTGTACTGGAATAAGGTCAGCACTATCGCAACTCTACAAAAGCGCCTCTTAAACATCAATCGCACTCTCCTCCAAGAAACAAACCACCACAATACTCAGTAATTTCCGAGCCAAGATGGAAGCTGTTGGAGCGGCACCTATTTGACAATCCACCTTCATCAGTATATGCACGGAACCACCGTTCCGGCTGTGGATTTCCCATAAGTGAATCATAGCTATTTTTCGATTACACAAGGAGTTCATATTACATAACATAGTGCCTACAGCGAAGGGATTCCCCATTTCAGGTATTATGATATTCACCTTTAGTCCACGAAATAGCTAGGCAATGATGGTATCTTGACCACTCCTCAATGGCTGCACAGCCGTTTCCGATACACGACACTGGCAATTACTCGCTGTACACGACCGGTCAAAAGTTTTCGATCGCCTGTCACAACTATGGATTTCTGGTTGAAACGAGGATTTTGTTTTGAGTATTCTATCATATCTCCTTTCTCATAATAAAACAAAAATACAGTATACATGTAAGGACTAAGCGCCTGATTGTTCGGCTAGAGGGATAGTGATGAGTGTCTACAACAACACTGACGTGACTCTACCTAAGGTGGTTCCTTTCCAATGGACCTCATACCTTCAGCTGTCTATGTGGCATTTAGTTCGCACTAGTTTACAGCACACTGCGACCATCTGGCAGTGGCCTGGATACATGATCACATTCATACCATATTATGTTTTAATGGGACGGGAGCAGGAGATAGGAATAGAAAATCTTGCTGTATTTGTAGCCCTGCATGATAACTGCTATTCTAGTAGGACAATAGCAACAAAAGTTGGTGTAACGCCATTTGTAGTGGTGTATATGTGGCAGCGGTTGAAGCAAACTCGTGCCGTCGCAAGTGTGTTGCGATCTAGAAGATACCAAGTAATATCGTACACGGAAGATCAGTCCAAATGCGTACAGAGTAAAATTGAGAGAACTCGTATTGCAATTAAAATAAATAATACGGGAGCAGTTCCAATCTCTGTCTCAACAGTGCAACGCCATCTCCATGACCAGGGTTTAAAGGCATATATAGATGTCGAGAAAGATTTGTTAGGTAAAAAATAAGGTAAAACCATCTCGATGAGAACGGCGCATAAAAACTGGATCGTAGAGCAACGGTACAAGGTGTTATTCACGTTGGGACCTAAGTTTGAAGTATCTGGAAGCCTTCATCGAATGTTCGTTCGACGTCTTCGTGGAGGGTTGGTCTTGGTATAGCGAAGCATTGTGGGTCGTCAAGTCGGTGGTTTAGCGAGGTTTAATGGCACATTAAAGAAGGAAGGATATCACAGGAAACTGATGAACAACGCAGTTCCATATGGCAATGGACTGACTTACCATGGGTTTGTTGTTCAACAGGGCAACGATCCCAAGCACGCTTCTAAATTGTGCAGAGGATATGTTAATAGAAAGGAGAAATGTGGGGAACTGATGAATATGATTTGGCCCAGTGATTCATCTAACTAAGAGCCCATTGCATTTTTAGGGGCTGAAGTTGACAGCGAGAGCAGAAAATGAGGTCATTTGGTGTCGAAGGCCTATGGAATAATTTTCAGACGGGTTGGATTGCAGTACCTGCCAAGAGCTTTTGCAAATGTTCTGATGGCAAAGGATGGATACTTAGAAGAGGCTAAAATCTAAACCATATTGTATAGCGTTTAATGATGGAGCATGAAAATATTTATTATGTTGGTCTGTTTGGTTTGGGCCATGTGTTTGTACACTAAAATAAAGTTCATAATATTTTCCATGGTTGATAGAAAACTTCTGACCGGTAGTGTAAGTATTTCCTATAAGGTCTGCCACGGAAACGATAGTAACATCAGTGGAAACCGTGCTTTAGATAAAGAACGTGGGCTAATACTGTAGGGAACAGAGATTCAAATATCCGTCCGGCCATCCAGACTGAAGTTTCCCAGGATATCCTATAATATCTTAAGACGAATACCGGAATGACTCTTTGACAGCGTACGACCGACATCCTTCCAAGTCCTTTGTCAATCTCAGTTTTTACTCCACATACTACAGTTTCTCTACCGATGGCACTGGGGTTCTTTGGGACCAACGGTTGTCCCGGTGACATTTGTCATAAATGTAAGTAATTAAATACCCTGAAGGTGTATCTTCCGCGTCTGAACTCATTTTAGTATCAATGCAGTAAAAATACAGGGCGTTTATAAGTTAGTTATACAAATATTGCCTTTCTAAATAACTTAGCCGGCCGCTGGTGGCCGAGCGGTTCTGGCGCTACAGTCTGGAACCGCGCGACCGCTACGGTCGCAGGTTCGAGTCCTGCCTCGGGCTTGGATGTGTGTGTTGTCCTTAGGTTAGTTAGGTTTAAGTAGTTCTAAGTTCTAGGGGACTTATGACTTCAGCAGTTGAGTCCCATAGTGCTCAGAGCCATTTGAACCATTTTGAACCATGTAAATAACTTACAGAAATGATTGTTACAGCACTAAATACAGTAAATCTTCAAGTTTTATTTACGAACTAGCGAAACCTGCAATGCTTTGGAATTGCTAATCATTTATGGGAACTGCATATACATTCCAAATATTTTGCCATCCCCTCTCTTCTCTTCACATCTCCTCACCTACCCCCCCCCCTCTTTCTCGGTACATCTTCTCCATTCCCTCAACCATATCTCTGTGTATAACCTCTTCCCTCCTCTCTCCTCCACCTATTTCCTACTCCACCCTCTATATGTCCGTTTCCGTCTGAATGTTCAGTAGCACCGTAAATCTCTTCCTCCTCTCATCTCTCTGTGCATTGCCTCCTTGCTCCTCTCTCTCTCTCTCTGTCCTCCTCCTCCTTCGCCATGTCCATTTCCGTCTGAAAGTTCAGTTAGAGTATCGTGTAAAAATCTGAAGTGAATCTATCAAGATCATTTTGTGAATTTTGCTGACAGTATTTTCCCTTTATATATTACATCTGTATTTAAATATGTAACATATTTAAAAATATATATCATATATCCGCCAGAACGTTCATTAGAGTATCGTTAAAGATTGCAAGTAAATCGATCATGATGAAAGTTATCTTCAAACAAATAAAAAGATTGCCAAAATTATACTGTGTCACATTATATGCCTGAACTTTGATAATAAATGAATTATCGTAATGAAACTTCTAGTGCGGTAATTTGAAAGCCAAGCTGCACTGAAAAAGTAACTGTCAAATAAAAAGGGAAGTATTTGATATTGCAAGAATTTTGAACGGTATGAACCCCCTGAATTATTAACTTGGACAAGAAACCTAGAGTAATCAGCCTTGCAAAATTTCATCACAAATCTGAATAACGTAAGTTGGCCCCGATTGAATAAATAAAAAAATCATAATCTTTTCTCCTTACCTCTATTTTGCGCAAATCTGGGTAACGCGTTGCGGTACTGCTCTGTCTTGCACGCCGATATGCTAAAGCTGCAAATTACTGTAGCTACGTAGAGAAACTCGAACGGTGCAGAGTTCTCTGTTAATTGCAAATCTAAAAATCGATCATACTTAGTTGTATGATCCATTAAAAAGAAATGTAAGAGAAAGGTTGGTAAGAAAATGAAATATGCGCATAAATTATATATATGAGAGAGAGAGAGAGAGAACAAGTGATCAAGGCAGGTTTTAAATTTAATGGCCTTCTCAATATCCAAACAATACAGTTTCCTGTCTCTTAAGTCTAACAACATTCAGTACAATAACCAAATCAATTCGATGGCGCAGCAATAGTGAAAAAAAAGTAACATAACTACTGTATTTACCTGACATTCCATTAGATTTCTGCCTTCACAAATCAGTTTAGTAATCATGTTGAGTGGACAAAAAGATAAACTGAGACATTAAATTTAAATCATAGTATTTCCGTAGATTCGTCACTAACACTGGTTAGCATTGTCAGCCTAATTCCAACACACCTGAACTTCGACTCCTGTCTCAACCAAAGTTAAACGTGGTCTGCTCTCACTGCGCCCTCGTGCAGCTCAAAGACGTTAGCTTAGCTTCTGCGATACACCTTACAGCATCGCTGCTCGCTCACGATCGATTCAGATAAGAAAACTCACATATCAAAATTATTCATGACACCTATCAATGAGCTTTTTAAGATCTGTTGTAAAACCATTGTCCTGTATATATTACATACATACGTATATACTACGTGTATTATATAAATTTATAACCTATCTGACTTTGTCGGTCTGAATGTTAGTTACAGTGTCAAGTAAAAATTTGTAGTAAATCGATATATATATATATATATATATATATATATATATATATATATATATATATATATATATATTCAAATCTTAGCTGGTGCATCTCATTGATTTACCCGGACTATGAATGGAAGACTGCTGAACTTGTTCAATTGCTGCATCAGAAACTGAAGGCGGATCCTGACCAGGCGTTCTATGTGATACACAACCAGTTTCGGTGCAACGTTTGTACCAATTAATAACAGTTTGTCTTTGAGGTGATGGCTTACGATATTTAGTCCTAAACTGTTCCTGCACTGTAATAATGGATCTGGATTCGTGAAACCATAAACAATACTGCGTATGCTCTGCCCCGTTATACTGTTGGAATAGCTCATTCATGCCACCAAGCGGTAGCGTAGGGAGCTAACTGTGTTAGACGGTAACAAAATATGAAGATATGCTGCATTCAGTACTGTATTAAACATTTCTGTAAGTTGTATAACTAATTTATAAAAACCCTGCTTGTTTGTTCATGGCTTGTGTCACTTATGAAACCATCTAAACTGACTCTTAACTATCTTCTCACGCTAACATTTTCAGTGGCTACCAGTAGCATTCTCTATCGATGCTATTCAATTTTCAGTTTGCAATGGAGTGGACGCTGATGTGAAACTTCCTGCCGAATGAAATCTGTGTGCCGGATAAGGGCTCAAACCTGGAACCTTTGCCTTTTGCGGGTAAATGCCGAATGAACTGTCTAGGCACGATTTATGACCTGCCCTCACAGTTTCAGTTCTGCCAGTACCTCTCTCTCTCTCCCCAATCTTCCAAACTTCACCGATGTTTCTCTTGCATAACTTGCACGACTGCCACTCATTGAAGAAAGGATATCCTGGCTGTTTGCATTACACAGACCTAATTACCTGAACAGTTTGACGCAACGCATTGAAATCTAATACTTTCCACTTTTGTACCGGTACCATGGTGCCTTTCAAAATGAAATAATTTTTAGTCAACGTATACACTAATTTTGTCTAAAAACCTGTGTCCTCATTTAAGCAAAAAAATATTTTTCTGATTAATAATAAAACACTGTAAGACGAAAAAAGATAAACAATGGCGCATCACAAAAGAATTATCCCACTGGGATAGAGGTCTGTAGGCATGACGCACATATACAATATACAGACAAAAAGCAGTTTCAGAAAAATTGGGTGATTTACTCAATAGAAAGAACTTCACAAATTCAGCAAGTCAAATACTCGTTTTTCCCGAGCCGTCCCTTATGCAAGCTGTTATTCGGCTTGGCACTAATTGACATAGTTGCTGGATCTCCAACTGAGAGATATCGTGCCAAATTCTGTTCAACTGACGCGTAAATGGTCAGAATCCAAATGTTGTTGGGATGCCCATAATGCTCCAAACGTTCGCAATTGGGAAGAGATCTGGAGACCTTGCTGCCTAAAGTAGGGTTTGGCAAGCACGAAGACAAACATTAAAATCTGTCACGTATGGTATTAGCTTGTTAGGATGTAATCCCAAGATGTTTAAGATAATTTTCATTTATTGCCCCTCTCAGTTGACAGCTTTTAATTAGTACGTTCTCTCATATGTGGTTCTGAATAGACAAGATGGAGTGATGGAAAAGATTAATTTAAGTCAAAATGTGCAACTTACAGCGAATAATAAATGAATATTACCGTAAATCCCTCCAGCGAACCATGAATCTTGCCGTTGGTGGGGAGAGCTGCGTGCCTCAGCGATACAGATAGCCGTACCGTAGGTGCAACCACAATGGAGGGCTACCTGTTGAGTGGCCAGACAAGTGTGCGGTTCCTGCAGAGTGACAGCAACCTTGCCAGTAGTTTCTAGGGCAACACAGTGAATGACTTACTGAACTGGCCTTGTAACATCAAGCAAATTCTCTTGCTATGCTGGTTCTGCGAATGGCTGAAAGCGAGAGGAAACTCAGCTGTAATTTCTCCCGAGGGCATGCAGCTCTGATATATAGTCAAATGATGATTACATCATCTGGGGGAAAATATTCTAGAGGTAAACCAGTCCCCCATTCAGATCTACGGGTGATACTCAGGAGGACGTCATTATCAGGAGAAACATAACTGGCGCTCTACGTATAGTAACGGGTAAGACATAAACTTTAAAAAAACGTTAGATATAGTGGGAATTAGTTAAGTTCTGTGGCAGGAGGAGCAGGACCTCTGGTCAGGTGAATATACACTCCTGGAAATTGAAATAAGAACACCGTGAATTCATTGTCCCAGGAAGGGGAAACTTTATTGACACATTCCTGGGGTCAGATACATCACATGATCACACTGACAGAACCACAGGCACATAGACACAGGCAACAGAGCATGCACAATGTCGGCACTAGTACAGTGTATATCCACCTTTCGCAGCAATGCAGGCTGCTATTCTCCCATGGAGACGATCGTAGAGATGCTGGATGTAGTCCTGTGGAACGGCTTGCCATGCCATTTCCACCTGGCGCCTCAGTTGGACCAGCGTTCGTGCTGGACGTGCAGACCGCGTGAGACGACGCTTCATCCAGTCCCAAACATGCTCAATGGGGGACAGATCCGGAGATCTTGCTGGCCAGGGTAGTTGACTTACACCTTCTAGAGCACGTTGGGTGGCACGGGATACATGCGGACGTGCATTGTCCTGTTGGAACAGCAAGTTCCCTTGCCGGTCTAGGAATGGTAGAACGATGGGTTCGATGACGGTTTGGATGTACCGTGCACTATTCAGTGTCCCCTCGACGATCACCAGTGGTGTACGGCCAGTGTAGGAGATCGCTCCCCACACCATGATGCCGGGTGTTTGCCCTGTGTGCCTCTGTCGTATGCAGTCCTGATTGTGGCGCTCACCTGCACGGCGCCAAACACGCATACGACCATCATTGGCACCAAGGCAGAAGCGACTCTCATCGCTGAAGACGACACGTCTCCATTCGTCCCTCCATTCACGCCTGTCGCGACACCACTGGAGGCGGGCTGCACGATGTTGGGGCGTGAGCGGAAGACGGCCTAACGGTGTGCGGGACCGTAGTCCAGCTTCATGGAGACGGTTGCGAATGGTCCTCGCCGATACCCCAGGAGCAACAGTGTCCCTAATTTGCTGGGAAGTGGCGGTGCGGTCCCCTACGGCACTGCGTAGGATCCTACGGTCTTGGCGTGCATCCGTGCGTCGCTGCGGTCCGGTCCCAGGTCGACGGGCACGTGCACCTTCCGCCGACCACTGGCGACAACATCGATGTACTGTGGAGACCTCACGCCCCACGTGTTGAGCAATTCGGCGGTACGTCCACCCGGCCTCCCGCATGCCCACTATACGCCCTCGCTCAAAGTCCGTCAACTGCACATACGGTTCACGTCCACGCTGTCGCGGCATGCTACCAGTGTTAAAGACTGCGATGGAGCTCCGTATGCCACGGCAAACTGGCTGACACTGACGGCGGCGGTGCACAAATGCTGCGCAGCTAGCGCCATTCGACGGCCAACACCGCGGTTCCTGGTGTGTCCGCTGTGCCGTGCGTGTGATCATTGCTTGTAGAGCCCTCTCGCAGTGTCCTGAGCAAGTATGGTGGGTCTGACACACCGGTGTCAATGTGTTCTTTTTTCCATTTCCAGGAGTGTAGGATTATAAATACAAAATCAAATAGGGGTAATGTAGGAGTAGGGTCAATAACAAATAAAAAACAGAAACGCGAATAAGTTACTACAAACAGAAAAGTGAACGCATTATTGTAGCCAAGATTGAGATGAAGCCCACGCCCATCACAGTAGTACAAGTTTATACGTCAACTAACTCTGCAGCTGATGACGAGATTGAAGAAATGTTTGATGAGATAAAAGAAATTATTCATACAGTTAAGGGACACGAAAATTTAACAGTCATGGAGGACTGGCATTGAATAGTTGGAAAAGGATGAGAAGGAAAAGGTGAATACAGACTGGGGGAAAGGAAGGTAAGAGGAAAAGGCCTGGTAGAATTTTACACATAACATAATTTAATTATAGCTAACACCACTTGGTTTAAGAATCACTGAAGAAGGTTGTACACGTGGAAGAAACCTGGAGACGGAATGTTCCACACTGATTATATAACGGTTACACACAGATTTAGGAACTGTTTTTAAATTGTAAAACGATTTCCAGGGGCAGATGTGGATCTTGACCACAATTTATTGGTTATGAACTGTAGCTTAAAGGGAAGAAACTGCAAAATGTAGGAACTTAAGGAGATGGCACCTAGATAAAGTGAAAGAACCAGAGGTTGTAGAGAGTCTCAGAGAGAGCATTAGGGAATGATTGACAAGAACAGGGGAAAGGAATGCAGTAGAAGAAAAACGGGTATCTTTGAGAGATGAAACACTGAATTCAGCAGAGAATCAAGTGTTAGTAGAAATCCTTGGGTGACACAAGAGATATATTGTATTTAAATGATGAGAAAATACAAAACTGCAGTACACTGGAGCAGACGAAAGGAAATACAGACGTCTCAAAAATAAGACAGATAGGGAGTGCAAACTGGCTAAGCAGAAATGCTTGGAGGACAAATGTAAGGATGTAGAAGCATATATCACTAGGGGTAAGGTAAGTACCGCCTAAGGAAAATGAATGAGACCTTTGGAGAAAAGAGAACCACCTCCATGAATATTAAGAGATCAGGTGGAAAATCAGTCCTAAGCAATGAAGGGGCAGCAAAATGTTGGAAGGAGTATGTAGAGGGTATATACAAGGGATATGTACTTGAGGACGTAGATGAATATGAGACGGGAGATATGATACTACATGAAGATTTTAACAGAGCACTGAAAGGTCTAAGTGAAAACAAGGCCCTCGGAATAGACAACATTCCATTAGAACTTCTAATAGGCTTGCGAGAGCCACCCATGACAAAACTCTTCCATCTGGTGAGCAAGATGTAGGAGACAGATGAAATACCGTCAGTCTTCAAGAAGAATATAATAATACCAATTCCAAAGATAGCAGGTGCTGACGGATGTGAAACTTCCGAGCTATCAGTTTAATAAGTCACAACTGCAGAACACTAACACAAATTCTTTATAGACAAACTGAAAAACTGTTAGGAACAGACCTCGGGGAAAATCAGTTTGGATTCTGGAGAAATGTAGGAGCACGCGAGACAATATTAGCTACATGACTTCTAATAGAAGACAGGTTAAGGAAAGGTAAAGCTACGTTTATAGCTTTTGTAGACATTGAGATAGTTTTTGACAGTGTTGAGTAGAATTCTGAATTTCGAATTGTGAAGGTGGCAGGGGCAAAATAGAGGGGAAAAGGGCTATTTGCAATTTGTACGGAAACCAGATGGCAGTTGTAAGAGCCGAGGGGCATAAAAAGGAAGCAGTGGTTGGGAAGGGAGTGAGACAGGGTTGTAGTCTATCCCAGATGATATTCAATCTGTATCTTGAGCAAGCAGTAAATGAAACAAAAGTAAAAATTTGTGTAGGAATTAAAGACCAGATAGAAGAAATAAAAAGGTTGAGGTTTACTAAAGACATTGTAATAATGTCAGAGACAGCAAAGGACTTGGGAAGAGCAGTTGAACGGGATGTACAGTGTCCTGAAAGGAGGATATACGATGAACAACAAAACAAACCGAGGCTAATGGAACGAAGTGGAATTAAATCAGATAATGTCGAGGGAATTACATTACGCAATGGGACACTTAAAGTAGTACGAGGGGCGTTCAGAAAGTAAGCTCCGATCGGTCGCGAAATGGAAACGACTATGAAAATCCGATAAAGCTTTGCACAGATGTGTTGGGTAGTGTCTCTAGTATAACCCCAGTTAGCATCACGTCGCTCTTCTCATTTCTGAGCTCGCAGTGAGTGCGTAAAGATGTCTAGAAAATAGTGTCTGCCGCCAAGTACGAGGGCCTGGTGAGAAATTTCGCCTGAAGCTATGCAGCTAACATTACATAACTGTCGTGCTGTTTCTTCTTCAAGACAATTCTCAGCCGCATTCTGCATGGGCAATGAAGATGCTCCTGCATCGTTTTCAAATGGAAATGTGAGATTACCCACAATACAGTCCGCAATTGTCTCCCCCTGAGTTTCATCTCTGGTCACATGAACCGCTGTCTTTGAAGACAACATTTTGACACAGACAACGAGGTGTAGGCCAGCGTGGAGAATTGGCGGAAAGCACTGGCGGCTGCCTTCTATGATGAGGCTATTGAAAAGTTGGTACAACGCTATGACAAAAGTCTAAGTCAGAACGGCGACTACGTAGAGAAGTAGCTGAAAGATGTAGCTAATTGTTACAAGTAAAGCATTTCTGATGTTCACTGTGGTTTCAATTTGGCAATCAATCAGAGCTTACTTTCTGAACAGGCCTCGTATATGAGTTTTGCTCTGCAGTCATGGACTGTGCGACTGATCCCAGCGGAGGTTCGAGTCCTCCCTGGGCCATGGGTGTGTGTGTTTGTCCTTAGGATAATTTAGGTTAAGTAGTGTGTAAGCTTAGGGACAGATGACCTTAGCAGTTAAGTCCCATAAGATTTCACACACATTTTTTGAGTTTTGCGATTTGGGCAGCTAAATTGCCGATGTTCGAAGTACAGAGGATGTAAAATGTAGACTGACGATGGCAAGAAAAGCGTTTCTGAAGAAGCGAAATTTCTTAACATTGAGTATAGATTTGAGTCTTTCCTGGAAGTATTTGTATGGAGTGTAGCCATTTATGGAAGTAAAACATAAACGACAAACAATTTAGATAAGAAGAGAATAAAAGGTTTCGATATTTGGTGCTGCAGTGGAATACTGAAGGTTAAATGAGTGGACCACCTAACTAAAGAGGAGATACTGAACAGAACTGGAGAGAAGACGAATTAGTGACACAACTTGACCAGCAGAAGGGATCGGTTGGTAGGACACATTCTGAAGTATCAAAGGGTCAACAATTTAGCACTGGAGAGATGTGTGGAAGGTAAAAATTGTAGTGAGAGTTCAAGAGATGAACACAGTATGTTCAGAAGGTTGTAGGTTCTAGTTGTTATTCGGAGATGAAGAGGCTTGCATAAGGTAGAGTAGCATCGAGGGTTGCATCCAACCAGACTTTTGACTGAAGACCACAACAACAACTTCATCTTAAATATCAGAACAACTGCTGAATCTCTCAAGATAATTATGTTGGCTTTAGTGAAAATCCGTGGATGCTTCGCCAATAAGGACGACAACATCATCGACGTGCTGTAAAAGTGTTGCTTATAGCAACCAAAGGGGCCCTGCTATAAAATGAAATGGCATCCGTGAACATCACTCTGGGTCTTCAGGCCGTATGGCGGGTGACAGGTTCATACCCCACTGCCGTCCAGAGCTTCTCCAGACACGTCTCCGCTGGTCATCGTTGCCTGGAATGTAACTGACTGGACGAGAATTGACTTCAGTGATGAATCTCTCTATGAAGAATGAAGACGTGTCTGGAAGGGCGTCGGACATCGGTGGGATACCAGCCTGACTGTCACCCACTATACGGCTCGACAATCAACGGTGATGGCGTGCGGTGCCATTTTATTTCGTAGCAGGACCCCTTTAGTTGTCATATGTGGTACACTTACAGCACAGCGTTTCGTCGATGATAATCTGAACCCTTTTTTGCGTCCCCTCATAGCAAGCAATCGTGGAGATATATTTCAGTAAGATATTGACCTTTCTCACATGGCGAGATTTTCTACTGCTTGCATACGTGCTTGCCAAACCCTAACTTCTCCAGCAAGATCGCCAGGATCACAACCCTACTGAGAACGTTTGGAGCATTATGAGCAGTCTCTCCCCCCCCCCCCCCCCCCCCACCTCACCACCCGCGTTCCTTCCTTCCAACCATTTCGGGATTCTGACGATCGATCTCGCCCATTGTATAGAATTTGGCACGATATCCCTCTGGAAGACAGCCACCGATTCCATCAGTCCATCAATAACTGCCACCGTAAGGGCCAGGTGTGGACCAAAGCACTATTGACTTGCTCAAATTGTGAAGGCTCTTTCTCCTGGATAAATCACATCGCTTTTATGAATTTAGAATCATTTTTTTTGTACATATACGACACATCTACCAACATCTGTCCTATTCGGATACAGGGTCGGTACCTCCTAGATCGAGAAATACTTTGAATCAGTATATTGTTATTTTTATACACACATTAAAAAAAGTTCTCCATCACCCTGGTTCCCAGAGCTAAATATAGACGTTGACCGTGGATATTGTACCACAGACACAGATCCTCTGACTATTCAGAGATGTCTCTAAACCTGTCCAAAGATGTAATCAACCATGCATGAATATCACCTATAAGACGGAGAGGGACCGACACCCGATCAGTTCCAGTCATTCCACCAGGAAGTAGTACACGGATCTTGTTGTCTGAAGTTCAGCCACGCCTAGACGGTCAATACCGCGGTTCGACCGCGTCAGCATTGTTACTTTGTGTCAGAAAGGGCTCTCAACAAGTGAAGTGACCAGTGTCTCGGAGTGAACCAAAGTGATGTTTTCCGGACATCGAGGAGATACAGAGAGACAGGAACTTCGCTCAGGCCGTCCAAGGGCTACTAAAGCAATGGATGACCGCTACCTACGGATTATGGCTCGGAGGAACCATGACAGCAACGCCACCTTGTCGAATAATGCTTTTCGTGCAGCCACAGGACGTCGTGTTACGACTAAAACCGTGCTCAATAGGCTGCAGGATGCGCTTCATTCCCGACGTCCATGGCGAGGTCCATCTTTGCAAACACGACACCATGGAGCGTCGTACAGATGGGCACAACAACATGCCGAATGGACCTCGTAGGAGTGGCATCAAATTCTCTTCACGATGAGTGTCGCATATGCCTTCAACTAGACAATCGTCAGAGACGTGTTTGCAGCAAGGTGGAGGTTCCATGCGGTTTTTGGGATGGCATTATTTGGGGCTCACGTATGCCGCTGGTGGTCCTGCAAGGCGCTGTAACCGCTGTACGATACGTGAATGTCATCCTCAGACCGATAATGCAACCATATCGGCAGCATATTGGCGAGGCATTCATCTTCATGGATGACAATTCGCGCCCCATCGTACATATCTTGTGAATTACTTCCTTCATGACAACGACATCGCTCGACTAGAGTGGCCAGTATGTTCTCCAGACAAGAACCCTATCGAACTAGGCTGGTATAGACTGAAACGGACTGTTTATGGACGACGTGACCCACCAACCACTCTGAGGGATCTACGCCTCATCGCCATTGAGGAGTGGGCCAATCTGGACCAACAGTGCCTTGATGAACTTGTCGATAGTATGCAACGACGAATGCAGGCATGCATCAGTGCAAGAGGACGTGTTAATGTTTATTAGAGGTACCAGTGTGTACAGTAATCTGGACCACCACCTCTGAAGGTCTCGCTGTATGGTGGTACAACATGCAATGTGTGGTTTTCATGAGCAATAAAAATGACGCAATTGATGTTTGTTGTTGTTGTTGTTGTGGTCTTCAGTCTTGAGACTAATTTGATGCAGCTCTCCATGCTACTCTATCCTGTGCAAGCTGCTTCATCTCCCAGTAACTACTGCAACCTAAATCCTTCTGAATCTGCTTAGTGTATTCATCTCTTGGTCTCCCTCTACGATTTTTACCCTCCAAGCTGCCCTCCAATGCTAAATTGGTGATCCCTTGATGCCTCAGAACATGTCCTACCAACCGATCCCTTCTACTAGTCATGTTGTGCCACAAATTTCTCTTCTCCCCAATCCTATTCAATACCTCTTCCTTAGTTATGTGATCTACCCATCTAATCTTTAGCATTCTTCTGTAGCACCACATTTCAAAAGCTTCTATTCTCTTCTTGTCCAAACTATTTATCGTCCATGTTTCACTTCCATACATGGCTACACTCCATACAAATACTTTCAGAAACGACTGCCTGACATTTAAATCTATACTCGATGTTAATAAATTTCTCTTCTTCAGAAACGCTTTCCTTCCCATTGCCAGTCTACATTTTATAGCCTCTCTACTTCGACCATTATCAGTTATTTTGCTCCCCAAATTGATGTTTATGTTGAATCTATTCCAATTTTCTGTAGAGGTTCCGGAACTTTTTTTGGTAAACTATAAATTTGAGGGCACTGACCTGACCCTGAAAAAATCTCTTTTTAATAAAAAGAGATTTAGTATATATTAATGTGAGGGTTTCCTATGTTATATACATCATTAAGGAGTTGTTTTTCGTTATTACAGTTTCATAATTTTCATAAGATGTATTGAATTTTAATATCTGATCATTCTGAGGAACTGATAAACAATGTTTTGGCCTTACTGACAGCTGCAGAATTCGGAATGAGTATTTAGGTGCACCGTTTGTCACACCGTTGTGTCTCGTTAGTTTTGAAGGGGCTGCTTGCTGTTGCTACACTAGACGCCTGTTAGCAGTTAGGTTATGATGATGACATATACATTCATATGTCTATGCCGTGAAGTTGTCAGCACATCGTGAAGTTGTTAGCACACTGCTAAACGAAGTTTCCACAGTTTTATATCTATTTACGCGTCCTTCTTTATTATTATTATTGACGACTGGCATTTCACATACAGGTATCTATCGTCACAACACCGAATCGTTATTCAGAGCTAATCCACTACGCTATCCACTGTTAGTTACAAAACATATTACTCTAATGTATCATGTCAGACACCTACCTCATTTCTTAAAAAAATTAAAAATAGGCTTAGTGAACAATTTTAAATGTTCCTAAAATAAATCTTTCATTCTATAGAAGAATTTACGTGTTTCCGAAACTCTCGGACAGATTAAAACTGCGTATAGGATTGGGCCTTAAGCTTGGGAATTGCATTTAGTGACTGACATGCCAAGACTCAAATGGCTCTGAGCACTATGGGACTTAACATCTATGGTCAGTAGTCGCCTAGAACTTAGAACTACTTAAACCTAACTAACCTAAGAACATCACACAACACCCAGCCATCACGAGGCAGAGAAAATCCCTGACCCCGCCGGGAATCGAACCCGGGAACCCGGGTGCCAAGACTCGACTCACAACTGTCGTTCATTGCATCGAATTTAACTGAACTAAGGGAACGTTTTAGAATCATGTGAAAGACATCCACTTATTTTAAGAGCCATTAGTCGAAGCATTGCATTGTATAACAATAAGAATTTTTAAATAAGAATTATACACAAAATATGTGACGCAGCAAAAAACCGAAAATAAACTTTTCTTATTTGCCTATAGTTAGTAGTTTCACTGGTTTCGTACCGTCTTCCACCTATCGCACCTCCGAATAACTACTACACTTAAGACCCTCCGTAATGTCATCTATACATTTAAATCATTGTCTGTATCACTTCAGACGTTCCTTAATGTTGAGCTCATTTCACATAAAGCTTGCCTTTCTTCTAGTTAGTGTTGTTCATACACGTGGTTCCTATTTCTTTCCAACGTTTTTTGAATTCGTATAAGGTTAAATACAAGGAATGAAATTAAATACGTGAAATGAAATACCGACGTTTGCTTTGAGTCAACACTTTTAATTAACCTACTTAAAAATTAAATGCAAAAACAAAACACCTTGCAGCTCTTGTTACGTCAAGTTGAAAACAATTTGTGCGATCTCTTCTTAATACTAGAAAGTACTTTGTTTCTGCATAACTCATTTAGCCGCAGCGAACGTAACAGGTACATGGTATACCCAAAAAACGTACAGCAACACGATACTTCGTTCTTCTGTGGTACAATTTCGTTACAGCTTTAACTACTTCAGGTGCCATGTCTCAGGTGGACGCGCGATTACCGTCGTAGATTAGTGTGGAAATTTACAGAGGAAATAAATTTTCACAGTGAGTATGTTTGTGCTCGTCTTTTAACTCTAGAAAGCTGTTTGAAGTAATTTATTTTTGTGACCCCTTGAATGATATTAAGTCTAAACAGTTCAATTAATATCTGATACGGCGTATACGGTGAAATCACCATGCGTTGGCACAGATACATATTTGTCCATTAAATACTGATTATACCTCTACTGTGCAAGTAAGGCCCCGAGTAGTAACACATTAAGATTTCGGCATTAACTACGTACCACCAAATCTGTCAAAGATATGTTTCAAAACAACTCTTCACTATTTCTCAGACGTTTTGTATGGAATGACAGGTTCTCAGATATCGCCAAAATAGACGTCGTCTGAACCAATCTTTCAATTTACAACGATGTTCATACGTGAAAAGAGCGGCCGTGTATTGGTCTCCCGTACAGTGTGCAATACGATACGTACACATTGTACGTCCCTATTGCTGTGAGCGTTGAACATTGCACATCTGCTCATTTCCTCGAACCTTCTAATTTCATATTTTTTTGTTGTTGTAATACGTCTGAAGGTAGTTCGATGTACTTCTGCAAATTAGTTTCTTTTATTCTTCCGCACTCTAGTTCCTTTTGTGCAAAGAACTTTCATCTATGTAAGCCACAGCATTTCTACCTCCATTAGAACCTGCCTACCCTATTCAAAAATCGATCTCCGTATCCCTCTCGACATACTCCAACCCAATCACCCTCCCCATTTTCCCCATTACGAAATTCATTACTCCTCAATACTCTTGCATGTGTCCTATCCTTTATTCTTCTCTTGGGGCGGAAAGCTTTCTCTACAATCGTATTCAGCACCTTCGCATTACCCACCTAATCCATACCATTATTATGTAACAATGCTTCTCAAAGCTTGTGTTCCTGTCTTCCCGCAGCCCTTGAACGACTTCCGTACTATGGTATGATGCTGACGTAAATTTTAGAAACATTTTTCTCAAATGTAGGCCTGTGTTTAATACAAGCGAACCTTAATTTGCATGTATCCTCATAACTTCCTGCCACCCTCCCTCACCCTTTTCCATTAATTTTGAAACGTTTGCCACTAATTTCATTTCTGAAGCTCCTCTATACTTTCACCTTTCTTTAGTTTTCTTGCAATCCATGTTCTGAGCCCTGTATACTCTTCTTTTCCTTCTACATATGGTGTAATTCTTTCCCACTTTCAATGTGGATAGCTATGTCACCAGCCAATCATTGATTGACTTCCTCCTTGAACTTTTATCCCACTTGTGAGTCTGTGTTGATCATTGATTCTTCGATGTACAGACAAAGTAGCATAACAATATTGCTCCTTCTGACGCCCATTACCATCCCAGCATTTCTTTCTTTATCTTTCATTCTTATCACTACGTGGTGGTTTCAGCGAAGAAAAAGCTTATTCGAGAGGGGATCGATTTTTCGACTCTTGGATTTCACAACAAATGCGTCTCGAATTAATTCTTCGACACTAGGACCACAATATCCTTGCGTTCCTTTAGTGATATTGGGTTTATGTTGTCAATTATGGTGAGTGAAAAGTAAGACAGTGCAGCTTGATGCCTCCCTCCATATAGCATTTCTCTCGGAAAGCCCCCAAAGCGTCATCTATACTGACGTCCCCATATGACCGATGAATTACAACCGACAGTTGCGGGCCGCAATGGCCGAGCGGTTCTAGGCACTACAGTCTGGAACCGCGCGACCGCTACGGTCGCAGGTTCGAATCCTGCCTCGGGCATGGATGTGTGTGATGTCCTTAGGTTAGTTAGGTTTAAGTAGTTCTAAGTTCTAGGGGACTGATGACCTCAGCAGTTAAGTCCCATAGTGCTCAGAGCCATTTGAACCATTTTTGAACTACCGACAGTTTTACTTACTATTCATCATTTTGTTTTGAAGCTCTAATAATAACAGTGTTTCATGTTAGCTGGTTTTGTAAACAAATGTTTCTTGTACAAACCCAAACATGGTTCAGCACCATTGTGCCATCCTCAGTCAGTAATTATTTTCAGTTCTTAATTTTTCTACATCTATTGTGTTGTGGGGACACCCTTTACATTACTGAATACTGACAGTTTGTCATAGTTGCTTTCAAAATATCCTTTCTCATTTCCATTTTCATCCGTTGCAAAGAGGCAGGCGCAAACACAATACACGTTTTTGCAGAATTTCATTTGCAAGATACACTTTTACAGCGTTGGTGGTGCTGTTGTGTCAGGTCCCATGAACTGCCGAGCTTGTTGTCCTGGTTAATACCCTCATCTACGACGGGTTATTGATATGTAGCATTTCTATTTCCGCTTCTTCTGCGGACTTGCCACTGACAGGAGGCCGCAGTTCATCCACCGGGCGGAGAAATAAGTCAGTTCTGTTTTACTGTGTCCGCATCTTGCCCCGTTCCGTGCACATAGTTATAATTTATCGGTATATCTGGCGCAAGTAATTACCTAGTTTATAGTCGACATGCAATTCTTCGTGTTACTCTAAATCTATAGTGTGTGCTCATTACACTGTTCGTTCCATTGAACAGCTCCTGCAGCTTTTCCTCACTTACACCGAGGATAGCAATGTTATCTGCTAATTTTTCGTTGATATTCTTTCACTCCGTATTTTTTTCATGGTCTTGAATTTTTTGTTCATTTCAATCATTCTTTCTTCGATGTATGGATTCAAAAATACTGTCCTACATCCTTTCTGATTGGAGCATTCATTCTTTGTCTTCAATTCTTTTTACTGCCTCTTGCATCTTGCACAAATTGTGTATTACCCCTCTTTTCTTTACCGGTTGCATCTATTTTTCCTTAGAATTTTCAACATATTGCTCCACTTTATACGGTCGAATGTTTTTTTTTTTTTAGGTCGAATAATCCTATATAAATTTGTTTTGATTGTTCTTTAGCCCTGCTTCCATTATCACACACAATGTCAGAACTACCTCTCTGTTGCTTTTACCATTCCTAAAACCAAACTGATCGTATTGATTGGCGACTCCATGGAGTGCTGTGGGCACAACGACCATGTATATTAAATTAAAAGGAACGTCAGCGTTGGCCGTAATATTGATGGTTTATTGAGAGCAAAATTGATTTTCAATCACATAGCGATCGTCTTCAGTGCTGTGGTGTACAAATTAAACTCATAGGCACTGGTATCAAGCTATTATCAGTAACCAAAACTGAGAAACGATCACAATAACTGAGGCCGCTGTTTGCAGGTTTCTCAGTTTTGGTTACTGACAATAACTTGAGACCAGTGCCTATGAGTTTAATTTGTACACCACAGCACTGAAGATGATCACTACGTGATTGAAAATCGATTTTGCTATCAATAAACCATCAATATTACGGCCAACGCTGACCTTCCTATTAATTTAAACTGATCGTAATCTAACTGATTCTCGATACAGCTATAGAAGTGTTAATTCTGCTACTTGAAAACGACGTATTTGTTGGTACATTTGTGCACACAAATTCGAATTTATGGGAGACGTCATATTTCTCGCTTCGTTACTAAACAATTTACTTGGAAGAAATTTCGGTTATCCAAATCTCTCTTTTTTTCATATTTCATTTTTGCTGAACCCTCTTCAACTCAGCTTCTTTTTTTTCTTCAGTTCTTGAATGATTTATTGGTGATTATATGTCATGAAAATTTGTGCTGTTTGCCGGTTTCTTAAGTTACGCAAACAAGTCAGGAATCGGTGGTGTGCTTTGGTTTTCTACTGAAACTCCCACTCAGAACTTAGAATATCACTGCTAACGACTCATAAAGACTCGCAATCAACGCCACCACCCCCACCGCTCCATCCGCCTACTCTGCTATGTAAGGGTCTGCTAATGAGACCAAGCAGGAAAAGTATCTTTACAGATGTAGCTCTCTTTTCTCAACAGCTATTTCTGGCAGAGAAAGCAGCAGTTCTATGTTTGGTGCTTATTTTTTAAGGCAATCCTTGACCTCGCACCGAAAAGTTCTGATGACGCGTGTCCAAAGCAGTATCAACATTATTTCCCAATTAATGGAAATAAAAGACATTTTACCTTCATAATCAACATTCTGCTTAAAGAATGTAAAACAATCAATCCCAGGACTGAAGCGAAAACTATGCGCTTAAATAGGCATAGTCCTGTTGTAACACCACTGCAAAATACAACTGTTACCTCATATCGTTTCATATTAGTTAAGTAAATAACACTGCACTACGAATTTTGTCTGCTTTCATGTTCGTGTATCTGTTTTATTGAGTTTTATTAGGAGATTTACTTGGTTTTATACGTTAAATGTGAGAAACATTTTATATAAGAAACATTTTATAAAACCTAACTGTTTCATAAAACATAAAATATAAAAATGCAGTAAATGAAGCAGGCAAAAAGTAATACAAACATCTCAAAAATGAGATCGACAGGAAGTGCAAAATGGCTAAGCATGGATGGCTAGAGGACAAATGTAAAGATTTAGAGGCTTATCTCGCTAGGGGCAAGATAGATATTGCCTACAGGAAAATTAAAGAGACCTTTGGAGAAAAGAGAACCACTTGTATGAATATCAAGAGCTCACATGGAAACACAGTTCTAAGCAAAGAAGGGAAAGTAGAAAGGTGGAAGGAGTATATAGAGGGTCTATACAAGAGCGATGTACTTGAGGACAATATTATGGAAATGGAAGAGAATGTAGATGAAGATGAAATGGGAGATACGTAACTGCGTGAAGATTTTGACAGAGCACTGAATGACCTAAGCCGAAACAAGACCCCGGGAGTAGACAACATTCCATTAGAACTACTGACGACCTTGGGAGAGCCAGTCTTGCCAAAACTCTACCATCTGGTCAGCAAGATGTATGAGTCACGCGAAATACCCACAGACTTCAAGAAGAATATAATAATTCCAATCCCAAAGTAAGCAGGTGTTGACAGATGTGAAAATTACGGAACTATCAGTTTAATAAGTCACAGCTGCAAAGTACTAACGCGAATTCTTTACAGACGAATGGAAAAACTGGTCGAAGCCTACCGCAGGGAATATCAGTTTGGATTCCGTAGAAACACTGGAACACGTGAGGCAATACTGATCCTACGACTTATCTTAGAAAATAGATTAAGGATAGGCAAACCTACGTTTCTACATTTGGAGACTTAGAGAAAGCTTTTGACAATTTTGACTGGAACACTCTCTTTCAAATTCTAAAGGTGGCAATGGTAAAATACAGGGAGCGAAAGGCTATTTACAATTTGTACAGAAACGAGATGGCAGTTATAAGAGTCGAGGGGCATGAAAGGGAAGCAGCGGTTGGGAAGGGAGTGCGACAGGGTTGTAGCCTCTCCCTGATGTTATTCAATCTGTATATTGAGCAAGCAGTAAAGGAAACAAAAGAAAAATTCGGAGTAGGTATTAAAATCCATGGAGAAGAAATAAAAACTTTGAGGTTCGCCGATGACATTGTAATTCTGTCAGAGACAGCAAATGACTTGGAAGAGCAGGTGAACGGAATGGACAGTGTCTTGAAAGGAGGATATAAGATGAACATCAACAAAAGCAAAACAAGGATAATGGAATGTAGTCGAATTAAGTCGGGTGATGCTGAGGGAATTAGATTAGGAAATGAGACACTTAAAGTAGTAAAGGAGTTTTGCTATTTGGGGAGGAAACTAACTGATGATGGTCGAAGTAGAGAGGATATAAAATGCAGACTGGCAATGGCAAGGAAAGCGTTTCTGAAGAAGAGAAATTTGTTAACATCGACTATAGATTTAAGTGTCAGGAATTCGTTTCTGAAAGTATTTGTACGGAGTGTAGCCATGTATGGAAGTGAAACATGGACGATAAATAGTTTGGACAAAAAGAGAATAGAAGGTTTCGAAATGTGGTGCTACAGAAGAATGCCGAAGATTAGATGGGTACATCACATAACTAATGAGGAGGTATTGAAGAGAATTGGGGAGGAGAGGAGTTTGTGGCACAACTTGACCAGAAGAAGGGACCGGTTGGTAGCACACGTTCTGAGGCATCAAAGTGTAACCTCCCCCTCACTTATCGACCTTAATGACAGTGAAAAATTAAACCGCGTGTACCTAATGGAAATTTGGGGAAAGCAATCGTCACCGAGGTTAATTTGTCGGTAAAGAGGGAGGAAAGGGTTACATCTAAATGAAAGGAAAAATGCAAATGAAACTGGTGGAAATTAATTTTGATATAGGGGTAAAGTTAATAAAGAAAGTAAATGTGCGGCCGTTACGTTAACAATCAACTAGAGGTAATTAGATATTTGAGATTTGGGCTAAATTATGGTCGCCAGTCCTAAGGACAATTACTATAGTAACTGGAAAAGAAAGATTATTACACATGTAATTAGCACTAGAAGCGTGGCAACTGAAGGTTGACAAGTGTAGTGTGAAAACTGAAAGTTTGTCAGAAGTAATAAATTTCGCTACACTTAATTTAGCAAAACAATTAATAAAACGGGAAAAAATGGTTCAAATGGCTCTGAGCACTATGGGACTCAACTGCTGAGGTCATAAGTCCCCTAGAACTTAGAACTACTTAAACCTAACTAACCTAAGGACAACAAACACATCCATGCCCGAGGCAGGATTCGAACCTGCGACCGTAGCGGTCGCGCGGTTCCAGAGTGTAGCGCCAGAACCGCTCGGCCACCAGCGGCCGGCTAAAACCGGAAAATCGAAAGTTAATTTAGTGACTGAAGTTAATAGTGAGCTTTCTTTCTGAAGCACATCGAAATTCAGTAAAATACGGTTAGTCTTGGACTACTTCAACAATCATTTCAAAAGCTACTTGAATCTACGCAATTTAGAAATATGAGATTTAACTTTGAACTTGAATTAAATGATTCTGAACAATTAACAATAGTAAAATTTAGTACGTACCAAGCTGAGCTGCAGTCACAGGAAAGCTAAAATATGGTAACAAAACTAGCACTCTTAATTTGTGCTTGTGTAATCTAAGTATTGTAGCCAGCTATGAATACTTTAACTGAACTTTGAAATTAAAGCAGTGAAATGGAATTATGCTGGCGTTTGAATTTCAACGACACTCGGGTTCATTTCGGAAAAGGAAGGGACCCTGCTTGGTAATGCAATTGGGACAATGAGCAACAAAGGTTCATGCTAAGTAGCTGTAATTTTGTGATGCAACAATTTTAAAAGTTTGAAAAGCTGAGGTCTGCCATACAGTTCTAAAACTTTACGTGCTTCCAGTCTTCCTTGTTGGTCGATTGAAGGTCTGAAGCCGTCGATCGAGGATGTGGCGACAGTCACTCATTGTCGGCCGTCGCTGTTGCAGAAGCTGGATGTTGGCGCGCCTTCTTCTCGACACGGTCACCAGACGAAACGGGCTCTTTATGTGCGCCAGCTAATGCTTCCCGTCCGCGACACCATGTCAGAAACTATCATCGCAAGTCGAGCGCAATTACATGCTGCCAAACCCCGAAAGCGCGGCAACTCGCGGGAGCTTCACACCACACACCTGCTTCACTCGCTACCCCAGCCAGACCCTCCTTCGCTGCCCGCGCTCCACGCGGCAGAGTTAACACTACCAAAGATCCTACACACTTTGATTCTTCACACGACCTATCGATGTAATCGTTCGATAGCAGTTTTCCATAGGCAAGACCCAGCGTAAAAATACAAATAATATTTACGAAACAAACTAATTATACATCGACATAAATGCGTAAATATATATATATACAAATAGTAAAACAAGTACAATATGTAAAGACACAGAAATGTCATATATTCAGTTAACAAAAATAAGCAAAACAAATTTATAGTACAATAAATGGAAATAGGAGGATATGCATTTCCGGCGTTACACGTGCCCCACATTGTCTGAGGATGTTCGTGTAACCTAAACAGACTCAGAAAATGTCCCAAAAAAGAAACAGCGGAAATGCATATGCTTAAAACATCATCAAAATTTAGCATTCGTCTAATTAAGTATAAATCAATTTTTAGACCATAAAAATTGAATGGAGACAGTCCTAATCTTATTCCACTCTGTCATCTTGCACAAAATAAAACAGGGTGACAACATATTAAAATTCATAGAAAGCATAGAAAATGGTTTAGCTATTCTAAAATCGTCAAAATTCCTAACAGTATCAGGAAACGTACTACTATTTACAAATTTAACCAGAGTACATGGTCATAAAAACAGATAGATCAAAATACGCAAATTAATTATTAATTACATATTATACACATTTTTATGCAACCTTTTCATAATTAATATTCTCGTCATGAGAGTCCAATTAAAATAATATTCAGCGGATCGAAAAAACCATAAATATTGACAGCAGAATTCTTTCAGCTGTCCGGGAAGAAAAACAACTCCACCTTCCGTACCCGCAAGTACAAAGAATGCCGACAGCGGCACGGAGAGCCTACAGCGGCATAAGAGCCGACAGCGGCTCCGCCTCGCCAGTATTGTTGCGCCCGCCTGTGCGGCACGCTTGATCTCATTCGCCCTTGTAACGGCATTTCCAGAACGTCCGTTTCACTGAATTCTTTGGGAAAAACTCACTCCCGAGTAATCTCAAGGAGTCCATTAACCCTATCACAGTGGATAACTCAACACTGTCCATCATCATACGCATGTACTAGCCTGAAACTTAGCGTCTAAGTACATCGGCAATGACTAGTAAATCACACATTCATGAAATATTACAGCTAGTTACAAAATCATATTTACATTCCTTAATCTACTGTGACTCAGCTGAAAACTTAAGCTAGCAGCTAGGATTTTTCAATTGATTTATAATGACTCCCTCTTAAATCATTTAGTCAAAATGAATTACTTATTAATTACAACTTCTTTAATGTCTTCTTGGTCAGGCAAAAGCATGGCAATCTAGCAAACCTTAAATCTTACACTCTATATTTACATACTGTACAAATTACCCATTGTGTGGTAATAATCAATCCTAGGTTGGTACAATTTCAAGTCTACAATATTCCGTATACCTAATCGTTTTCCAGAGCTCGGATACTCTAAGCAATAAGCATTTGTGTGAGGTATACCAATGACTTTATATGGTCCATTATAAACAAACTTAAATTTCGAGATTTCATTGTCTATCTCGCTTGATTTCTCATGAGCTTTTACAAGTACTAAGTCTCCGATTGCAAACTTAGAAAAACGCGCTTTAGCGTCATTACGACGTATGCGAGCATCGGCTTTTAGCTTCATTACTCCTCGCAAACGATCATTTTTCACACCAATACTAATGTCAATCCGTGGAGGGAATTTGATTATCTATTCCACTAAACTTTTACTTCTGTCATCCAACAGGATTTCCTCTGGAGAAAATCCCGTAGATCCATGTCTCGAGGTGTTCATAATTCTCTCAAATTCTGCTACACATCTGTCCCATGCCCTATGGTTGTGACGACAATAGGTACGGCAAATTCGGCCTCATCTTTGTTCGTGTGTTACGTTTGACACACCGTCTACAATACTTTCCAATTCACTTTCTACTCTATTGTCAATGCCGAGATTCCTCACATTACAGTAGTTCAAATTCATACCTACATCAATACCATCCGGCCAGTTAACAATGTGTATCGGCTGGTATTGCCTATGCACACCATCTCCTGCCTCGTCAAAACTAACTACTATTGTTTTATCTTGGGACGTACATGTCAAAGTTTTGCTTTCGCAATTAATCACTGCACGGTACTTCAATAGCCAATCCAACCCGATAATTACTTCCGTAGTTAAGTCTGGCACGACGACAAACTCTTGTTCAAATCGTGCCCCACAAATCTCGAAATTCACAAAAATCTGTTTTGTGACCGGTTTACTGGCCTTCCCAGTAGCACCGATAATTTTCACTCCTGTTACTGGCATAACTACGATACCAGGTCTGTCTTTCAGTAACTCAAATATTTTCCCAGATACAGCACTCAATTCTGCACCGGTGTCAATCAACACGTTTAGTTGTAGGTCGTGCATATTAACAGACACTACTACCTGTCTACACTTGTCCTCGACTGTTTCTTTATTTTCCCACAGTAAATCCTCGTCTATATCCAGGTCATTCCAGAAAAAAACCATCCGGCTTTGATCGTAAATCCGGTTTATCTGGCGGCTTTTTCAGCCTCTGTTCACATACAGTTTTAATTTCAACACGTTTGTCCTGAGGCTTAGTCTGTAGCTTCGCCTCCAATACCGAAACCTTTTCCTGTAACTCGTCAACTAGTGAGTGTTGCTTTGCTATCAATTCACTAATTGTCACCTTCGTTGATTCCTCTTTGGCCAGATTGATCTCATCTGCCAATCTACCTGGAGGAATGTGCCCAGTAGTATCTGCAATTACTTCCTCTGGATCTGCGCAACCCACACTGTTACCGTCTGACCGTATAACGTCAGCTCTAACCTCATACACGCTGTAATCTACGTGCTTTTCTACCAATCGTGTCCGGCTATCACTAAAATTCTCGTAATCTTTCTCCTCAATACTTTCGCAATGTTTAGACTGGAGCTTTGAGTCGGATGGGTCGGCCACTTCTAACACTATAACGTTCGGTAAAGTCTGCCGGTCAGGGCCAGAACTTTCCGTTACTACTTCAACATCCAACTCCTGCGGGACGAAACACGACGAATCTTGCTCGTGCTCCCCATTAACATCAACTATTTCTGATAAAGTCTGCCGGTTAGGGCCAGAACTTTCTATCACTTCACAAACACTATCTTCCTGCGGGACGAGACGCGGCAAATCCTGCCCGCGCTCCCCATAAACACTTCTCCCGTACAGGCCCCTATAATCTCTTAGTTCGTCGTATAAGCGACCGAACTGCCTTAACCAGACCTCATCCCTCTCTGCATCCCCTCGCTCGATGACGGACGTTTTATCCGACATCTGATCTTCTCTCAACACTTGCGAATCATCTTAAACTCAATCTCCAGTTCCGCTGTGGGTATTACAGCTGGCACCTTATAATCGATTTCCGGAACACTACTTAAATTGTTCTCACTGACAGTGAATGTATTTTCTACCGCCGTGTATACAGCTGATCTACTACTTGTGGGCGCACTCCTTTCTCTTAACACTGGCACCCACTCCCGCCGTTGATTATTCCATACGGAATTTTCATAACGACGACACCTCGGTTTTCTACTGTTATTGGGCCGCCAAAATTTCTCCACGCCCGGTCGGCCCCTCACAGGCGCGGCTAATGGTTTCCCTGTCTCGAACCAGCAGATATGCTCCCCGGATGCTGCTGAGGCGGCCGATCACAACCTCTGGCGTTATTACTATTCCGCGAAGCCCGTATCACGCTAGCATGATACTGGTTTCCGTCATTCCTGTTATTATTTGCATTGTATCGATTGTCATTACGGCCCGAACCACTATTGTTATTGCTGCCAAGATTGCGGTATGCATTATTCCCATAGTTGTCGGTGTTGTGGTGGCCGTGGTACCCGTTGTTGTTACCACGGCCTCTACCACTGCCGCGATTATTGCGCCAATTGTCCTCGTCCTCAACTCTTTCCAGGAAATCATTGATAGTACTGTAATTGCTTCCTACGTAGCGTTTTGTATCATCTGGAAACTTCTTGTAGAGTTCCCAAACTACACTCCTGGAAATGGAAAAAAGAACACATTGACACCGGTGTGTCAGACCCACCATACTTGCTCCGGACCCTGCGAGAGGGCTGTACAAGCAATGATCACACGCACGGCACAGCGGACACACCAGGAACCGCGGTGTTGGCCGTCGAATGGCGCTAGCTGCGCAGCATTTGTGCACCGCCGCCGTCAGTGTCAGCCAGTTTGCCGTGGCATACGGAGCTCCATCGCAGTCTTTAACACTGTTAGCATACCGCGACAGCGTGGACGTGAACTGTATGTGCAGTTGACGGACTTTGAGCGAGGGCGTATAGTGGACATGCGGGAGGCCGGGTGGACGTACCGCCGAATTGCTCAACACGTGGGGCGTGAGGTCTCCACAGTACATCGATGTTGTCGCCAGTGGTCGGCGGAAGGTGCACGTGCCCGTCGACCTGGGACCGGACCGCAGCGACGCACGGATGCACGCCAAGACCGTAGGATCCTACGCAGTGCCGTAGGGGACCGCACCGCCACTTCCCAGCAAATTAGGGACACTGTTGCTCCTGGGGTATCGGCGAGGACCATTCGCAACCGTCTCCATGAAGCTGGGCTACGGTCCCGCACACCGTTAGGCCGTCTTCCGCTCACGCCCCAACATCGTGCAGCCCGCCTCCAGTGGTGTCGCGACAGGCGTGAATGGAGGGACGAATGGAGACGTGTCGTTTTCAGCGATGAGAGTCGCTTCTGCCTTGGTGCCAATGATGGTCGTATGCGTGTTTGGCGCCGTGCAGGTGAGCGCCACAATCAGGACTGCATACGACCGAGGCACACAGGGCCAACACCCAGCATCATGGTGTGGGGAGCGATCTCCTACACTGGCCGTACACCACTGGTGATCGTCGAGGGGACACTGAATAGTGCACGGTACATCCAAACCGTCATCGAACCCATCATTCTACCATTCCTAGACCGGCAAGGGAACTTGCTGTTCCAACAGGACAATGCACGTCCGCATGTATCCCGTGCCACCCAACGTGCTCTAGAAGGTGTAAGTCAACTACCCTGGCCAGCAAGATCTCCGGATCTGTCCCCCATTGAGCATGTTTGGGACTGGATGAAGCGTCGTCTCACGCGGTCTGCACGTCCAGCACGAACGCTGGTCCAACTGAGGCGCCAGGTGGAAATGGCATGGCAAGCCGTTCCACAGGACTACATCCAGCATCTCTACGATCGTCTCCATGGGAGAATAGCAGCCTGCATTGCTGCGAAAGGTGGATATACACTGTACTAGTGCCGACATTGTGCATGCTCTGTTGCCTGTGTCTATGTGCCTGTGGTTCTGTCGGTGTGATCATGTGATGTATCTGACCCCAGGAATGTGTCAATAAAGTTTCCCCTTCCTGGGACAATGAATTCACGGTGTTCTTATTTCAATTTCCAGGAGTGTATTTCGGATTCCATGCGGCGATCACGCAAATGTTCCAACTTGCGGATCCAGCCCTCACAAAACTCCTTCATCGAGCCGCGCGAATTCGCATCGAAAGGCCTCGATACGACAAATTCGCGCCAGACACTTTGGTGTTTTTGCTCTGACCAGTATTCAGCCAGAAACAAATTTTTAAACTCGTCAAAAGTCAGGTTCGTAATGTTGAGGTTTAAGCCTCAACGCTTGGCATCACCAGGCAACACATCAATAACCGCATTAATTTTTCTCTCATTAGTCCATGATCTGGGTAAAACTCTTTCACAATTTTTAATGAAATCCGTCGCTTGTATACCGCCTTTTTTCAAGGGGTCGAACCGCTCCTCTTTCGTCAACAATTCCGAACTATGTGCACAGATTGGCACATAGCTCTGTTTCTTTTCTAATTCCGACACTGTCGTAATTACTTGGCAAGTGGTTGTCGCAAGCGTTTCTACTTCCTTTTTTTTTTTTTCTTCGCAGGTATAGGCCTGCTTCGT
Organism: Schistocerca nitens; assembly: GCF_023898315.1. Classification (NCBI taxonomy): domain Eukaryota; kingdom Metazoa; phylum Arthropoda; class Insecta; order Orthoptera; family Acrididae; genus Schistocerca; species Schistocerca nitens. The sequence continues at coordinate 289,571,592 of NC_064614.1, read as the reverse complement.
CACTTTGGTATCTACTTCGGATACTAAAGCCTTTAAAGTTTCCACCTTCTTTTGATCCTCTTTTTTCACTAATTGAATTTGTTCCGTCACCTTATTCTCGATGATCGGAGCAACTGCTTCTCCTACACTTTTCTCGATTCTGCTACGTTCGGAATTTAAACGCGTATTTATGCTCGCAATTTCCGCCTGAACGCCTGTCATTTCCTGTTTAAGATTACCGATTTCGGTATTAATCACAACAATATCTCCTTTTTTTTATCAACTTTTGCGTTAACAACTCCAACATTGTTGTTAACAACATTAATAGCTTTGTTCTGATTGTCTAGCTTCCTGTCAATTTTTTCAGACTGAGCTTCTTGCTTGGCAGCCTGAGCTTTAATTTCTGCCGATTGAGTTTCTATCTTGCTAGACTGAGCCTTGATTTCGTTAATCAAAACATTCAATAAATCAGCTAAATTCCCGGAAACTACCGGTTTTACTTCCGTAGCGGCTTCCTCTTTAATTGTCCCCGCGTATTCGTCATCAAGGGGTTCAGATTTGATTTTCACCTCCGATTCCGAAACATTTTCTAAAGTTTGGAATTCCATTTCTGCTCTTTGTTGCGTTTCGGCGGTCGCGTCTTTCACACTAGCCGCCTGCCCCTGAACAATGGGTACCGCGCTGCCCGTTTCCCACTGTTCGACCGATTGTTCCGTATCCAAGTCTACCAAATTTTGGTAATTGTTGCCTTCACTCATTTTAATAATTTTCAATATAAATAACAAATCTCAAATCTAATTAGCATTCCTCCCACTACTTAATCTCGCTGACGTAACTATATGTTCGTAACCAATACTTTGTTATGACATTAGCACCAAACTAAATTCCTGTCCAGAACAACCTCAAATCCGAAGATTGTCCTGTCACCAGGTCGCCACGTGTAACCTCCCCCTCACTTATCGACCTTAATGAGAGTGAAAAATTAAACCGCGTGTACCTAATGGAAATTTGGGAAAATCAATCGTCACCAAAGTTAATTTGTCGGTAAAGAGGGAGGAAAGGGTTACATCTAAATGAAAGGAAAAATGCAAATGAAACTGGTGGAAATTAATTTTGAAATAGGGGTAAAGTTAATAAAGAAAGTCAATGTGTGGCCGTTACATTAACAATCAACTAGCGGTAATTAGATATTTGAGATTTGGGGGAAATTACGGTCGCCAGTCCTAAGGACAATTACTATAGTAACTGAAAAAGAAAGATTATTACACATATAATTAGCACTAGAAGCGTGGCAACTGAAGGTTGACAAGTGTAGTGTGAAAACTGAAAGTTTGTCAGAAGTAATAAATTTCGCTACACTTAATTTAGCAAAACAATTAATAAAACCGGAAAATCGAAAGTTAATTTAGTGACTGAAGTTAATAGTGAGCTTTCTTTCTGAAGCACATCGAAATTCAGTAAAATACGGTTAGTCTTGGACTACCTCAACAATCATTTCAAAAGCTACTTGAATCTATGCAATTTAGAAATAAGAGATTTAACTTTGAACTTGAATTAAATGATTCTGAACAATTAACAATAGTAAAATTTAGTACGTACCAAGCTGAGCTGCAGTCACAGGAAAGCTAAAATATGGTAACAAAACTAGCACTCTTAATTTGTGCTTGTGTAATCTAAGTATTGTAGCCAGCTATGAATACTTTAACTGAACTTTGAAATTAAAGCAGTGAAATGGAATTATGCTGGCGTTTGAATTTCAACGACACTCGGGTTCATTTCGGAAAAGGAAGGGACCCTGCTTGGTAATGCAATTGGGACAATGAGCAACAAAGGTTCATGCTAAGTAGCTGTAATTTTGTGATGCAACAATTTTAAAAGTTTGAAAAGCTGAGGTCTGCCATGCAGTTCTAAACCTTTACGTGCTTCCAGTCTTCCTTGTTGGTCGATTGACGGTTTGAAGCCGTCGATCGAGGATGTGGCGACAGTCACTCATTGTCGGCCGTCGCTGTTGCAGAAGCTGGATGTTGGCGCGCCTTCTTCTCGACACGGTCACCAGACGAAATGGGCTCTTGATGTGCGCCAGCTAATGCTTCCCGTCCGCGACACCATGTCAGAAACTATTATCGCAAGTCGAGCACAATTACATGCTGCCAAACCCCGAAAGCGCGCAACTCGCGGGAGCGTCACACCACACACCTGCTTCACTCGCTACCCCACCCAGACTCTCCTTCGCTGCCCGCGCTCCACGCGGCAGAGTTAACACTACCAAAGATCCTACACACTTTGATTCTTCACACGACCTATCGATGTAATCGTTCGATAGCAGTTTTCCCTAGGCAAGTCCCAGCGTAAAAATACAAATAATATTTACGAAACGAACTAATTATACATCGACATAAATGCATAAATATGTATATACAAATAGTAAAACAAGTACAATATGTAAAGACACAGAAATGTCATATATTCAGTTAACAAAAATAAGCAAAACAAATTTATAGTACAATAAATGGAAATAGGAGGATATGCATTTCCGGCGTTACAAAAGGATCAAAAATTTAGCATTGGAGGGCAGCGTGGAGGGTAAAAATCGTAGAGGGAGACCAAGAGATGATACAGTAAGCAGATTCAGAAGGATTTAATTTGCAGTATTTACTGGGATATGAAGCAGCTTGCACAGGATAGAGTAACATGGAGAGCTGCATCAAACCAGTTTCAGGACTGAAGACCACAGCGACAACGACAACGGTTTCGGATATACGAAATTTTAGGATTGTAAACGATATGAGTGGAGAGGAATCTGCCTTACTGCCTGGAAGTGAAAACATGTGATAAGGAAATGTGATGGGCGAAAGTAAACGCGCCAGCTGCAGAATAGTGAATAGTCCTTTGTCAACCGTTGCCGTGGCTAAGTTATCCACTAAATAAGTTTGAAGGTCAAGGTGAAAATAACACGTTTACACACTGGAACCTGGCATGTTGTGGCATGCTCGAACTGACTTCGACGTGACTTACAAGTAATCATACAGAGCAAATTGTATAAAGGGTCACAGTTGCGAATTATTGTCCAGCGCCACCACCTGTTCTACACCTTCAGACAATATAAAGATATTTTATTATAACGGTACTGATTTTTTAATCAGCGGTTTCATGGCATTTGTTAAATAGAAGTACAAAGCTAAACTGTTTGTGGTAGAAGTACGCAATTGATCTAAACCACATTATCTATACTGCCTGACAGTTGCTATGGAACAGAGGCGCTGCTGGGCAAGAATAATCACAGGCCTGCACTTGGCGGCCGAACCCGAATGGGAACTTCCTGTCAACAATGCCATACCATAATTTCATCACAGCAATGATGGACGACATGGAATGCAGTACGTATGTAACAGAGGTGGAGTGGTAGATTTATAACGGAAAATGATACACATGAGAATGCAGGATAACAGACACGAATAACAAACGTTTGACACATGTTTGTTTCCGAACATAAAAGTCAATATCGGTCTCTCAGTAAGTAATATGTAATCCTAAGGTACTAGTACACATTTTGCACCTACTATTCTTGCTGGTTACAAAACTATTGAGTTGTCCTTCCGGGAAATCGTCCGATTCTTCTCTCAAGGGGATTTCCAATTCCTGCAGAGTTCGGGGAGGGGGTGCTCTTTGAGAAACACGTCTGCCAAGAGCATCCCGGGAATGGGCTGTAGGTTGAGATCCGGGGAGTAAGAGGCCATTCCACATGTTCAGTATCTTCATATCCCAGCGGCCAACACTTCAGCGGTACTGTGTGGGCAGGCGCTACCGTCCATAAGCAGATATTTGGAACCTACCCCGTCCCTAAGCAAACGGACTTAATACACCCCCTGCAATAACGCTCTACTGTGACGATGCCACGTGCAAAGATATGCATCGCTGTTCGGCCGTTGTGCATTATGTTTGCTAACACCTTAATACTTAGGTCATACCGATTACGGTGATGAATATTCTGTGCTGTGTAACCTGTATCCCTCTCTCTCTCTCCACGCTAATTGGTGGTCAGAATCACTTGCCACAGTGAAGTCGGATTAGTTGGAGATCAGCACTCTGAAAGACCGTTACCGAACCCAACACACACGCTCCCTGCACCAATGATCTCTTTCTCGACCGTGACGTGGTTCAAGTGGGCTACACTTAACCGGGTTATGAGCGTACAAACCAGCCTGATTTAATCGCAGCAAAATTATTCTGGCAGAGACGCAGTTTCGATATCAGTTGCAAGGTCTGCAGCTATTTTCCTAGGAATCAGATATCCGCTCCTTTTCGGCACAAGGGCGGCAGGTCTATTTTCATGCGGTCGTGGTCCGTCTGTGACCGAAAACATGGCTTCGCGCACTTTTTCCACCTTCAGCGGCTTTTTTTTTAAATCGAAACGTTGGAGCTTTAGGACACAGTACTGTGGCCACAGTATTGACACTTCGACCTGCTTCGTGCCGTCCAGTTGGTCGTCCACGATCTTAAGCACTCCAATGATATCTTGTAGACATGTCGCTATAGCACACTGAATGTCGCACGAATCAGTTCCACTAAAACCTTAGTTCATGAATGTCGAATGTATAAACAACGTTCGTGCACAGGGTTCGCTGCAGTTAACACACCCCGCCCTCTACATTTTCTTTTACTGTCACTGGCCGAGTGTTCTGTACCAATTGTAGGTTGTTTCGTAGCAATTGACAGTTGTTCCTTAGCATTAGCAAAGCATTGTATATTAGGGTCGTGTTCCTAGTCCATGAACATTTACGAGTGAGCACAGAAGTGATAACAGTTAATAGATGTGATCAAAAAACACTATGAATGATTTTTTAGCAGCAACTGGTGACGCTACATCCACTCGATCTCATTTTTCCGATAGCCTGGTCTATTGAGACAGGCAGTGTCAACTTGGAACATATTCTGACTTGTCAGTCAGCGTACAAAGACGCTAGAGTGAGTTGTTTATAGCATCCACTCGTGCATTATGGATCTAGAAAAACGTGAACATTAAGTTGTATTTGAAGTTGGAAGAAAAGGTTTGAAAGAAAATCACGAAACGTTGAAATTGGATTACGGCGAAATGTTGTCTTTCCGAAAACTGTTTACAATACAGCGATTTAAAAGAGAAACTGAGTCGGTAGAAGACGAGTGACTGTCGAGACGTCCACTAACTTCAAACACAGAAGAAAAGATGCAAAACTAGCACAAATTGTCGTTGAAACAGACGAGTAACTATTCGAGAGCTTACCGATGATCTTAGAATCTCGTACGGGTCAATGCAAAACATTTTAACTGATCATTTTCAAACGAGACGAGTGAGGGCAAAATTTGTTCCCAGGCTTTAGAGCAGGGCCGGCCAGAAATTCGGCACGCTTGCGGTGCTCCTGCGCATGTGCAACTTCCGGGTCACAGCGTGCACGCCACAGCCGTCAGCGTTCATGTAGTGCATGTTTCTACCCATACATGTCGCTTTATCCACTTGCTGGGATACTCTGTACCGGCGCATTCTAGTGCTCTTTTCACAGCTTGCAAACCAACCATGGAAAAGTATTTAGCGTATTAAACATTTAAAATACTGTCGCAGTTTACTCATTGAGACGTCTACTTTTATGTTAAAACCCAGTAAGACAAGTGATACAGTTAACAAACGTGGGTTTTTATTAAGGCAGCTTGACTGACGGCACGTAAATACGTGTAATGTTTTTTATCTAGTATTTAAGAAAGAGAGCACTTAACGACTTCCAACGAACCTTATTCATGATTTCAAATAACATCAAACTAATGCAAGGTTTTCTGTAATTAATTCTCGGTGCCCTCAGTTACACCCACATAGTTTCTGTCTCGCTGACCACTGAACAGAATGATAACCGCAGACCTCTCGATGATCACTTGTCATTTCAATAGCATTATTGCTATATCTTTCATCAGTTCCGTCTGAAATCTGTATAATAACCGACAATTAGATGAATGATATGTTTTGTCGACTTCAGCTGAGCGTAGCCCGTCACACATTAAAAAAACCCTAAATGTAAGTATACATTGGAACAACCGGTTTAATGACCAATTTTCCTGATAATAATGTAACATGGAGCAGAATGAGGCAATAATGCACGGTTAGTAAACAATAATTTTTAGTTATGAAAGGAATAAATCCAAACACGTTTATCACTGTCCATGAGAAATGATATAGCTAATATCGGGCAGAAAAGCATGGCTCATTGACAAACGCAAGCAGTTGCGAAGATTTTCATCAATTATGCTTGATCGAAACCTTGATTTATTCATTTTCATCACCGAGAAAAATCTTTCACAAACATATTTCGACCAGACCATGGACATAACTCTCGCTGCTTCTTGGTGCAGGCATAGAAATTCTTGTTGTAAAAATTTTCGAAGAATTCGTTTGTACTTCGCACTGAAAAGAACTTGTCCTTCAGTCTTGGACTGCACTGTAGGTCGATCAGTTCCATCTGTAGATCATTAGGAGCATCTTCAACTGGCAACGAGAACGATCGAGCAAAGAGGCGAATGGCAGGAGACAAACTCGTAATACGTATATGCAAATCGTGCTCGAAATTGTTCCTTAATTTTTACAATTATTGACACGTAATCTTGAAATCCTTTCGTTGGTTATTCAATCTTTTTCTCATGGTAACCTCCCCCTTGGCAGTCCGCTCCCGGAGATCCGAATGGGGGACTATTCCGGAATCCTTTGCCAATGGAGAGATCATCATGACACTTCTTCATTTACAGGCCACATGTCCTGTGGATACACGTTACGTGTCTTTAATTCAGTGGTTTCCATTGCCTTCTGCATCCTCATGTCGTTCTACGAGTCGGGGCGTGGAATGTCAGAAACTTGAACGTGGTAGGGAAACTAGAAAATCTGAAAATGGAAATGCAAAGGCTCAATCTAGATAATGTAAGGGTCAGTGAAGTGAAGTGGAAGGAAGACAAGGATTTCTGGTCAGATGAGTATCGGGTAATATCAACAGCAGCAGAAAATGGTATAAGAGGTGTAGGATTCGTTATGAATAGGAAGATAGGACAGAGGGTGTGTTACTGTGAACATTTCATTGACCGGGTTCTTGTAATCAGAATCGACAGCAGACCAACACCCACAATGATAGTTCAGGTATACATGCCGACGTGGCAAGCTGAAGATGAACAGATAGAGAAAGAGTATGAGGATATTGAAAGGGTAATGCAGTATGTAAAGGGGGACGAAAATCTAATAGTCGTGGGCGACTGAAATGCAGTTGTAGGGGAAGGAGTAAAAGAAAAGGTTACAGGAGGATATGGGCTTGGGACGAGGAATGAAAGAGTGTAACCTCCCCGTACGAAAAATAATAATTAAATGAGTTTTTCTTAATATTGTAACCTCTGAACAAAATTGGCTCCCATTTATTGTCTGTGTGCAGAAATGCATTCACACTTAATATTCCCACAAAATTCTTTCCTCATTTAATGTCAAGTTCGAAACAGAAAAATTCCTAAACACAAAAAAAAAATAATAAAAAATGTTTTGTAACCTGATGAATTTATAAGGACAGCGGCGCTGACCTTCGGCCCTGTATTCTGAATAACAAAAGCAAAAATTCTTACCTCAATAAAACTGCAATTATATCTGCTCTTAATTAGTCATTTTTCGACACAGCTTCGTGCAATGCTGGCGTATATTTTTATTTGATTCTTGGATGCTATGATAATGCATTGGAAATTCTTTAAATTGAAATGAATGCTTTTCTTTAAAAGAGTTGCTTTTGTATTATGAAAATTATTATTGGGGCATTTTTTTGTACAAATTAAATTTCAATTAACATACATTATTAAATATGCGCAAGGCTGCTTCTTTACCTTCTACAACAATACTCATCCTCCCGAATCTTGACCAGAGTCGCGAGCAGAGCACACAGCCGACGCATAGCGACTCCCGCCGACTCACGCAGACTACTACAGACTACTACCCACTCGCTACTAAAGCAGACCGACTACTACTGTCGACTCGCGCACACAAGTGCAGACTAGCGACAAGCAACAACTAACGATAAACTACTCTCTGGTCAGAGTTTCTGTCATGCTTCGCCCATCGCCGGCGAAGCATACGCCTTACATAACCCTCCACTGGGGGGGGGGGGGGGGCAAAAATTTGGCAGCGATGGTGAGTCAATTGGACTTGCCATGAGCAACAAATTTTTCTTAACTAACTAAGTTGACAATCACAAAATATATACATATATATAAGTGCAGAACATGAAATAAAATATAGTGCACATGCACTGAGTACAGAACATATCAGGCAATGACAAAATATATACAATGAGTACAAAACATATTAACAAATGGCAAAAGTGCACACGCACTGTAATACAGAATATATCTGGGAATCACAAAATGTGTACGTAATGAGTACAAATGGCACAAAGTGCACATGCACTGTAAAACTCTCTAACATTTTTACAACAAATAAACATAATGAGTACAAATGACAAAAGTGCACACGCACTGTAGTTCAGGACATATCAGAAAATCACAAAAATGTATATGCAATGAATACAAATCATGTTAACAAAATGACGAAAGTGCACACGCACTGTAGTACAGAACATATCTGGGAATCACAAAATGTATATGCAATGAATACAAATCATGTTTACAAAATGACGAAGGTGACACGAGCTGTAGCACAGAACATATCAGGAAATCACAAAATGTATACGTACTGAGTACAAATCATATTAACAAATGGCATAAAGTGCGCACGCCCTTTAGTTCAGAACATATCAGCAAATCACAAAATGTATATGCAATGAGTACAAATGGCATAAAGTGCACACGCACTGCAAAAACATAATAAGTACAAATCATATTGACAAATGACAAAAGTGCACACGCACTGTATTTCAGAACATATCACCAAATCACAAAAATGTATATGCAATGAATACAAATCATGTTAACAAAATGACGAAAGTGCACACGCACTGTAGTACAGAACATATCAGGAAATCACAAAATGTATACGTAATGAGTACAAACGCCATAAAGTGCACACGCACTGTATATGTCTTTATCATTTTACAAGAATTAGGAAAGGAATGGGAAGGATTGCGTCATGGTTGTAGCACTTTAGGTTGCACGCAGCTGCACTGAAAGTCCATATCTTTCTATAGAAGCACAACACCAAGTCAGACAATTTGAAGTTCTTTTCCTTGAAGTATTAATCAGTGTAGCCAAGACACTGAAATGTGTTAGTAATATTCCATGCTATCATTTTGGTAGTACACTAGGTGCGCCAAACAGTGGGACCATAATAACATCTCCATCGCTCAAGGTGGTGGACAGCATGTCGTGTCAACACCACGTTCTTGTAAAGTACATCAACGTAGAATTAGTGCAAAAACTAAATGTAGTGCTCCATAATCATGAGGATAGACAGGACAAACGGATATTGCAGTAATTTCTGGTAATTAGGTCAGAAGGTGAAGAACATTAATTCAAACAGTAGTCTTCATTGAGAATTACACTAGTCTAACAACTGATTTGAGTAATTGGTGGCACTCATCGCCCAGTTACTGAACATTTCAGTACCATGTATGTAGTATTACAGAATAATGTTCATAAATTATCTGAATATAGTAATTATTGGCACTCATTGGCCAGATACAAAGCATTGTTTTATGCATTATTCAGAAGTCATCATTCAAAATGGGAGCTAATGAATGGCATAGTATTAACATAATTCACTTAGTTATAGTAGTCATTGGCATCATAGGTCATCTTATTACAGTAATCAGTGGCATTCATTGGCCAGCTACAAAGCATTTTTTATGCATTATTCAGAAGTGATCATTCAAATTGAGATGATTATTGGCATAGCATTTATACATAATTAATCTAATTATAGTAATCATTGGCATCATAGGTCATCTTATTACAGTAATCAGTGGCATTCATTGGCCAGTTACGAAGCATTTTTTATGCATTATTCAGAAGTCATCATTCAAAATGAGTTAGTTATTGGTATAGCATTTATACATATTTAATCTAATTATAGTAATCATTGGCAACATAGGTCATCTTATTATAGTAATCAGTGGCATTCATTGGCCAGTTACAAAGCATTTTTTGTATGCATTATTCAGAAGTCATCATTCAAAATGAGTTAATTATCGGCATAGCATTTATACATAATTAATCCAATTATAGTAATCATTGGCTTCATAGGTCATCTTATTACAGTAATCAGTGGTATTCATTGGCCAGTTACAAAGCATTTTTTGTATGCATTATTGAGAAGTCATCATTCAAAATGAGTTAATTATTGGCATAGCATTTAAACATAATTAATCTAATTATAGTAATCATTGGCATCATAGGTCATCTTATTACAGTAATCAGTGGCATTCATTGGCCAGCTACAAAGCATTTTTTTATGCATTATTCAGAAGTGATCATTCAAAGCAAGACTTAATTATTGGCATAGCATTTATAGAGTATAACAAAAATATTATTTACAGAAATTATGTGCATACTATTTATGCATTATTACAAAGCATCATTCAGTATTATTCAGAAGTCATTATTGAAGTGACATACTATTTAGAGCTGATCAGTATTACTCAGAACCCTTGTTTTTTTTTCTTTGCTAGCAATGCATTGCGTTAGCATCGATAATTATTTATAGGGGGATAACAATATTTGCTTTTGAGTTATTGCTGCAAATTAAGATGTGTAATGTCATTCGTCATGAGTCAGCTGTAGCAAGGTTATGAAACAAGTAGAGTATATGTGATCACATACATAAATGACATAGGTTTAATGAACAACTGCTTGTAGCACATTAACTTCATGAATAATTTCTCCTGCAAAATATACATAATGGATTATTAAACTGAAAGAAGAAACGCATATAATGCCGAAATTTAGTGAACTTCGAATTAACAGGTAGTGAAATGTGTATAAAAAATATATATGTTCTCTAGCTGTCTCTTCCAAAACCTTCAGTCATCATTCCATGCGATATAAGACATACTGTCAAAACGAACTGCAACAAATACTTAAATAACTACATAGCATCTCTTAACTAACAGTAAATATATAAACTTCATCATTATTTTCATCTGCAAAGAAAAAACTTCATTTTCCATATTATCATAACTCCATTATTATTATCACCTGTAAAGAAAAACTTCATTATCCATAGTAGCATATTCTTCATCATTATTCATCAGCATTCATTATCATCAGCAAAAAAGTCACTTCATTGTTTATTATACAACTATTCCTTATTTCTAGCATATTTCAACACTAAAACTAAGATGTGTAGTTCTGTCTGACAGCCTGCATCAGTCGCCTCGTAATCTGAAAGAAAAAATTTGTTAAGACTGCTATTCTACGATGCTTGTTAATTCTGATCCATTTACTCTTCGTCACGAGGTATTGCATCCTCTTTCGTTCATTCCGAAGGTGAAATTCCCATTTCTGTTTAATTTATTTCGTTTACACGTTATTTATTTCTGAAAAAGATGAACAAAGATTAATGTCTTGCATTTAATTCATATACCCATCAAATAAAAACTGGCTTATAGTAACATAATTGAGCATACAGCATAGCATGACAGAAAACGTAATATGTCAAGAACATAGACAGTGTTCATAGGCAAAAATGTACACAGTGTATCGCAATGTAACAGCAAAAAAAAAAAAGTAAAGTAGTCACGATGTTGAGATATCATAAGGCAAAATGTTAAAGTCAACTGGTGTTTGTTATATCTTAAATATTTCATAGTGCATAAAAACAAAACGGGAAAACAATCATACATACATAAACAAATGCAAAATATGTACGGTCTGATGTGTAACGACAAGAAAAGCGACCTGCTAACCTTACCTTGCTGGGCACTTGCCAAGAAAAATACGACAATCATCAGTAAGTAGTCACATCAATATAATTGCATAAATGGTCAAAAATGTGTAAGTTCATCTGGAAAAATACGCACGGTCTGATGTGTAACGACAAGAAAAGCGACCTGCTAACCTTACCTTGCCGGGCACTTGCCAAAAAAAAAAAAAAAAAAAAAAAGTACGATAATCATCAGTAAGTGTTCATGTGAATATAATTGTATAAGTGGTCATAAAAAATTAGGAAATGGCATTACAGTGTGATAAATCATAAAGTATGTTCATTCAATAAAAGATTTGATGTTCGACACGTGGTGGTTCCCTTTGGTTTTTCTGGTTCTCAAAGTTTCGACGTGTACTACATTGGGGTGAGGAATGCTGCGAATCCGATATGGACCTGCGTATAGAAGTTCAAATTTACTACACCTACCTTTTCCTCTATTGGATAAATAGTGTGTACGTACTAATATCTTCTGTCCACTGTGAAAGTCACGGCGTGTACAAACCTGTTTTTGCTGTCTTCACCGGCGCTCTGCGGCACGTTTGATGTTGTTCAGCGCATTGTCAATTATTTCATAGTGTCGTAGTCGACGAGATATAGGAAAGGTTACTAATTCTTTAACTTTGTTAGATGGTTCAACATTTTTCAGTATAATAGACCGAGATAGCACAGTAGATTCATTTGGTATGCAATTAATTACATCCTGGAATGAGAGTATGTGTGTGTCCCAATCAATATGTTTTTTATGGCAGTATATTCTACACAGTTTACCAATTTCTTTCATTAGTCGTTCACAAGGGTTCGAAGAAGCATGGTACCTGAATATATAGATCGGAGAAATGTTTCTAGCTCGTAACATACGTGTCCATATAGCAGATCGAAACTGTGGTCCATTGTCGGAAATTACTTTCAACACATGCCCTACATGAAATAGAAAAAGTTTTACAAATGCTTTCGAAACAATTTTAGCAGTAGCTTTGCGAAACGGAGTGAAGGTAACAGATTTTGAAGTAAGTTGAACAGCGACAAAAATGTAACAAAAACCTCTATTAGTTCTGGGAATCGGACCAAAAATGTCTACAGCGGCTTTATGTCTCGATTTAACAGGTACAATGGGATGCAATGGAGGAATATGTGAAGTCGTGTCTGATTTAGCTTTCTGGCAGATTTTACATGACGCTAAAACTCGTCGAATACGTTTCTCCATGTTGGTAAAATCACAGTTCTGTCTCAGTATAAGAAAGCATTTTCTGGCTCCGTAATGTGCGTAACTTAAATGAGTATACCATATTAATTTGTTAACCAGTTCGTCAGGAATGCATAATAACCAATTGTTGCTGTCAAGATGAGAGCGGCGAAACAGAATGTCATTGCGTACAGTGTAATGGTTTCTAATGGTAACATTATTCCTATCTTGCCAAAGGTGTTTGATTTCTTTCCATACGTTGTCTTTACTCTGCTCTTGTGTTATGTCTTGTAATGACGACGAAATGAAATTTTCAAATGCTACTTGTTGAATGTACATGACGCTGAAATTTGCTTTGCAGAAGTTGGTTGCGATGTCTTGCTCATTGTTGTTAAGAGCACGGGATAGTGCGTCTGCTACAATATTTTGTGTGCCGGGAATGTGAACAATTGTAAAATTAAATTCCTGCAAATAAAGTTTCCATCTACTTAATCTGTCGTGTGTAAATTTAGCCGAAAGTAAAAATTGTCTCGCTCTATGATCTGTGTAAACGGTAGTGTGTCTTCCGTAAAGAAAATGCCTAAATCTGGTAAAAGCCCATACAATACGTAATGTTTCAAGTTCTGTAACCGAATAGTTTCGTTCAGCAGGTGACAAAATGCGACTTTCAAAAGCGATGTTTTTAATTACTGTACAACCATCTTCTTCAATTTCCTGAAAAATATGTACGCCTAAAGCGGTGTTAGAACTGTCAGTGGCAATAGAAAAATTTCTGGTAAGATCTGGGTGCGATAAAAGTGGTGCATTCAACAAGGCATGTTTCAAATGACATTCTCGTGAACAAGATTCTGCGTGTCAAAAGTATTGCTTGCGTTACTGGAATATGCAACCTATTTTCGGGAGGATGCTGTATCATTTCAACTATTTGAACAGTTCTGTTATTTCTTCATGACGTCTTACGTTCTGGATGATGCCTACTGTCTAGTTCATTCATGATAATATGTTGTTTCTGATGTTCTTGCTGCTGATAAGATAGACTGTTATTAAATGTACGCTGAAAATTGTGCTAATTATTTTTACGTCTGTCATGATAGTCATTTCTATACAGCGCATTGCGATAGGAATTGAAATGGTGTGTTTTCTTTACGTACTGATTTCCTTGCTGCTGTGCGTTACTATTTGTTGGGGCTGAGACTATACGTGCACGCGGCGAAACATTAAAGCTTGGTTGACCTTGTAGACTGCATTGTTGGTTAGGTATGCTAACCGGCTGGTTTTGTTGCTATTGCGGTGAAAAACCTGTATTGTTACTAAAATGCGTTAGCAACTACTGAAAATTTTACACATACTGGTGATTACAATTTTATCTGTTATTAAAGTTACGGCGGCAGTTGTCATTAAGAGAGTGTCTAAAGATAAATGTCACTTTCGGTAAAATTTGTCATATCGGGTTTTCTTTACTCATTTCTTAATCCTAGATAGAGCGACAGTTAAAGAGCCGTTTTGATAGATTTAAAGGATAGTAGAAGAGAAGGCAGCAGTGCAGAAAACTAAAGATGAAACAGCACTACTACGGCTCAGGGCCCTGTGCACGCTACGGCACATATTCATCTAAGTGTAATGAATCCCCTGAGGTCTACTACGCGCTGCAAATAAATCTTAGCTTTTGCGTTACAGGCAATGGCGGTAAAAATTCAGAAGCAAATTGCTGAATCCATGCTAATTCTAGTTTCAGCATTACAGGTAATGCTGATGAAAGTACAAAAATAAATCGACGTATCCAGTTCAATGCGTGTACCTGTGCTCTGTCATTTTCAAATACCTTAGAATTTTTACAGATACAAATTGCTCGTAATCAACGTTATCGTCACTGAATGTGTGAACAGGTTCACGATTACATAAGAATCTGTTTGTCTGGGTCTTTTCGGATTTTAAGTCACGTACTCTCTGTAAATTACTTAAGTTACACTGGCTGTGTGAGCGTGACAAATGATCGGAATGTGGCGTCTGCTGTGATGTATTAAACGCTGAAACATTTTTCGTCTCTGTTACCTCTTGCTGTAAAGTTGACAATTTTCTACGTAATGTATTATTAGACGAATCTATCTCACTGATTGTCTGCTGTAGATTTTGGAATTCAGGTGTTTGATTAAACGAAATCGGTGAAGTATCGTCTGATTTGCTATCATTATTACTTTCAATAACGTCAATACGACTGGCCAATTCATCATATTTTTCAGTCAGTATTTTTACCTGATCATCGTTTTTAGTGTCAGAAGCATTAATTTGTTTTTGTATTTTACGTGTGGTTCCATTCAATTTTTTAACGTCAGCTTTGATGACATCGGGATCCTGAATTAGTTCTAATTGTTCGAGTCTGTCTGTCACTGTCTGAAAGTCTACTGTGTGTGTATCTGTTTTTGATTTTAGATCGGAAATTTCATCACGCAATTCGGTGTTCAACAGCTTAATGGTATTAATTTCGTCTGATACTGTAGCAATATTGTTGTCTACATATGTTTTTGCTTTCGTAAACAATTTACGTTTATCTTCCTGTCTCTGTGCGGTAATTGTTTCCATAACTTGTCGCTTTACTTTATTCTGTTCCTGTATAAATTTACGGAAACGCGTTTCACTGTTTTGCAGGTGATAATTAAAACGTTCGTCAATTTGACTGTTCTGTTGGTCGAATTTCGCGTCTACTTTTGCATCCAGCGTACGCGAAAGTTCTGCTGACATTAATTTAAACTCGTCGCGTAACTGTGTTGCTTTTTCAGAGCATTGTTTACCGACTGCACTAATTTCGTCTCTAAGTGATTCTGTTGCAGCTGTTTGCATATCCCTTAATGCTTGAGCAACAGATCTAATTTCTTCACTACTTTTCCTAGCACAAGCCTCAATATCCACACGTAATTGTTCCTTAGTATCATGACATTGCGCGGCAACGGCTGTAATCTGTTCACTAAGCTGTCTGGAATTGTTGTCTAAGTTTTCATTAAGGTTGTCATGTTTTTCATTAAGTTGTTTGAAATTGTTATCTTGTTCTTTATTAATTTCATTAATTTGATGTTTGAGACTTTCACTAAGTTGTTTGTGATTGTTGTCTTGTGATTCATTCTGTTGTTTGGAATTGTTGTCTAATTTATCATTAAGGTTGTCATATTTTTCACTCTGTTGTTTGAAATTTTCACTAAATTCTTGTCTGAGAATCTCGTTAAGTTTTCGAAATATGTTGTAGCAATACTGCCATAATTGATCCAAGCCAATACTACCTACTCTATTCTCTGTGCTGTTTGATGGCGTACCTGCAATTGTCACGTTTTGTGTAACCATTTGATTATTCTGTGATTCTCGAAAATGTTTGCCAATTGGATGTGCACTGTTAATCACTACACCGGAATCTAATAAATCTGCCCTACTTTGAGTATATTGTTCATTTTCATTAGAAAAATTTGTCTGTTCGTTACGTAAATTTTGCAAACCGGGTGTGTCAAGCTGGGCAGCGTTCATTGTAACAGAACGTCTCGCGTCATCAATTGTCATTAAATTAATAGACGACACAACTGAATTCGTTTGCTCATACTAGGATCAAAATCAATATTAGTGGTCGGTACGCACTGATTGTCTACAAATGGAGGATTGTCATCATTACACTGACTGTCGCAGATACTATCAGTCATATTATTCGAGTCGGCTATTTCACTCATTACACATCGCGATGTACTAGTTTTTCGCGGCATTTTTCACAAATCAAAATTATTCATAAATGAAACAAAGACAATGCAAAATGCAACAAACACAATTACAACAAAGAGCAAACAAATTGCCGATGATCTGTGAAAGAAAGAGCGACAAATTAGTAAATGCGTTGCGCCAGATGCAAACTACATTTACGTAAATAAGAGCAGATATATGACTACTTATCAAAAGATTCACAAAGAAATACGATCCTGGCCGGATGTCGCCAAGTGTAACCTCCCCACACGAAAAATGTTAAATAATAATGGAGCCAAGTGTAACCCTCACAAAAAGTAAAAATGTTAAATATAATAATGAATATGAGCCAAGCGTAGCCTCGCCACAAAAAATAATAATTAAATGAATTTTAAATATTTTGACCTCTGAAAAAAATTGGCTCCCATTTATTGTCTGTGTGCAGAAATGCATTCACACTTAACATTCCCACAAAATTCTTTCCTCATTTAATGTCAAGTTCGAAACAGAAAAATTCCTAAACACCAAAAAAAATAATAAAAAAAGTTTTGTAATCTGATGAATTTATAAGGACAGCGGCGCTGACCTTCGGCCCTGTATTCTGAATAACAAAAGCAAAAATTCTTACCTCAATAAAACTGCAATTATATCTGCTCTTAATTAGTCATCTTTCGACACAGCTTCGTGCAATGCTGGCGTATATTTTTATTTGATTCTTGGATGCTATGATAATGCTTTGGAAATTCTTTAAATTGAAATGAATGCTTTTCTTTAAAAGAGTTGCTTTTGTATTATGAAAATTATTATTGGGGCATTTTTTGTACAAATTAAATTACAATTAACATACATTATTAAATATGCGCAAGGCTGCTTCTTTACCTTCTACAACAATATTCATCCTCCAGAATCCTGACCAGAGTCGCGAGCAGACCACACAGCCGACGCATGGCGACTCCCGCCGACTCACGCAGACTCCTACAGACTACTACCCACTCGCTACTAAAGCAGACCGACTACTACTGTCGACTCGCGCACACAAGCGCAGACTAGCGACAAGCAACAACTAACGATAAACTACTCTCTGGTCAGAGTTTCTGTCATGCTTCGCCCATCGCCGGCGAAGCATACGCCTTACAAGAAGAGAAAGACTAATTGAGTTCTGTAACAAGTTTCAGCTAGTAATAGCGAATACCCTGTTCGAGAATCACAAGAGGAGGAGGTATACTTGGAAAAGGCCGGGAGATACGGGAAGATTTCAATTAGATTACGTCATGGTCAGACAGAGATTCCGAAATCAGATACTGGATTCTAAGGCGTACCCAGGAGCAGATATAGACTCAGATCACAATATAGTAGTGATGAAGAGTAGGCTGAAGCTCAAAACATTAGTCAGGAAGAATCAATACGCAAAGAAGTGGGATACGGAAGTACTAAGGAATGACGAGATACGTTTGAAGTCCTCTAACGCTATAGATACAGCAGTAAGGAATAGCGCAGTAGGCAGTACAGTTGAAGAGGAATGGACATCTCTAAAAAGGGCCATCACAGAAGTTGTGAAGGAGAACATAGGTACAAAGAAGGTAGCTGCGAAGAAACCATGGGTAACAGAAGAAATACTTCAGTTGATTGATGAAAGGAGGAAGTACAAACATGTTCCGGGAAAATCAGGAATACAGAAATACAAGTCGCTGAGGAATGAAATAAATAGGAAGTGCAGGGAAGCTAAGACGAAATGGCTGCAGGAAAAATGTGAAGCCATCGAAAGAGATATGATTGTCAGAAGGACAAACTCAGCATACAGGAAAGTCAAAACAACCTTTGGTGACAATAAAAGCAACGGTGGTAACATTAAGAGCGCAACGGGAATTCCACTGTTAAATGCAGAGGAGAGAGCAGATAGGTGGAAAGAATACACTGAAAGCCTCTATGCGGGTGAAGATTTGTCTGATGTGATAGAAGAAGAAACAGGAGTCGATTTAGAAGAGATAGGGGATCCAGTATTAGAATCGGAATTTAAAAGAGCTTTGGGGGACTTACGGTCAAATAAGGCAGAAGGGATAGATAACATTCCATCAGAATTTCTAAAATCATTGGGAGAAGTGGCAACAAAACGACTATTCACGTTGGTGTGTAGAATATATGAGTCTGGTGACATACCATCTGACTTTCGGAAAAGCATCATCCACACAATTCCGAAGACGGCAAGAGCTGACAAGTGCGAGAATTATCGCACAATCAGCTTAACTGCTCATGCATCGAAGCTGCTTACAAGAATAATATACAGAAGAATGGAAAAGAAAATTGAGAATGCGCTAGGTGACGATCAGTTTGGCTTTAGGAAAAGTAAAGGGACGAGAGAGGCAATTCTGACGTTACGGCTAATAATGGAAGCAAGGCTAAAGAAAAATCAAGACAGTTTCATAGGATTTGTCGACCTGGAAAAAGCGTTCGACAATATAAAACGGTGCAAGCTGTTCGAGATTCTGAAAAAAGTAGGGGTAAGCTAGAGACGGGTCATATACGATATGTATAACAACCAAGAGGGAATAATAAGAGTGGACGATCAAGAACGAAGTGCTCGTATTAAGAAGGGTGTAAGACAAGGCTGTAGCCTTTTGCCCCTACTCTTCAATCTGTGCATCGAGGAAGCAATGATGGAAATAAAAGAAAGGTTCAAGAGTGGAATTAAAATGCAAGGTGAAAGGATATCAATGATACGATTCGCTGATGACATTGCTATCCTGAGTGAAAGTGAAGAAGAATCTGCTGAAAGGAATGAACAGTCTAATGAGTACACAGTACGGTTTGAGAGTAAATCGGAGAAAGGCAAAGGTAATGAGAAGTAGTAGAAATGAGAACAGCGAGAAACTTAACATCAGGATTGATGGTCACGAAGTCAACGAAGTTAAGGAATTCTGCTACCTAGGCAGTAAAATAACCAATGACGGACGGTGCTAGGAGGACATCAAAAACAGACTCGCTATGGCAAAAAAGGCATTTCTGGCCAAGAGAAGTCTACTAATATCAAATACCGGCCTTAATTTGAGGAAGAAATTTCTGAGGATGTACGTCTGGAGTACAGCACTGTATGGTAGTGAAACATGGACTGTGGGAAAACCGGAACCGAAGAGAATCGAAGCATTTGGGATGTGATGCTATAGACGAATGTTGAAAATTAGGTGGACTGATAAGGTAAGGAATGAGGAGGTTCTACGCAGAATCGGAGAGGAAAGGAATATGTGGAAAACACTGATGAGGAGAAGGGACAGGATGATAGGACATCTGCTAAGACATGAGGGAATGACTTCCATGGTACTAGAGGGAGCTGTAGAGGGCAAAAACTGTAGAGGAAGACAGAGATTGGGATACGTCAAGCAAATAATTGAGGACGTAGGTTGCAAGTGCTACTCTGAGATGAAGAGGTTAGCACAGGAAAGGAATTCGTGGCGGGCCGCATCAAACCAGTCAGTAGACTGATGACCAAAAAATATTCTTGAAATCCAGCACTTTCATGGACCAGTTCAAGAGTCCGGAAATGTGCAGTGTTTTCTGTCAATAGCTGGCTCTCCGAAAGCGCAAGCTTCCTTTCAAAAGCATTTACTTTTTCCAACATGTCAGAATTGAAATTATTTTCACCTTGCAAACTGACGTTCAGGCTGTTCATGTGAGACGGAATGTCCACGAGAAATGCAAGGTCTGATATCCAACAAGGGTCTTCCAACATAGGTTCACTTTTTCCCTTGTCATGTAAGAATTTTACTATGGCCAAACGTAAGTCAAAAAATATTTTCAGCATTTAACCTCAACTGAGCCAGCGTACTTCGGTATAGTAAGGTATGTCACCGTACTCTGCTCCTAATTCCTCCAAGAACCGCCGAAACTGGCGATGCTTAAGCCCATGCGTCTTCAGGTAGTTTACAGTACGCACAACAAAATGCGTGACGTTTGTTAACGTTACTGATTTAGCACAAAGCGCCTCTCTATGCAGTACGCAGTGAATTCCATACAACGTCTCGTCTGTGCGCCCTAGCTTTTTGCACATCCGTGCTATAAGTCCTCTCTGATGGCCTTGCATTGATGGTGCTCCATCTGTGGTCACTGAGACTAACCGATTCCAGTCCATACCGACACCATCAATAGCTTGCTCGACAGCTTGGAGTAAGTCGGCTCCTGTAGTAGTCCCTTTCAAAGGTACTAAGTCCAAAACGTCCTCTGTTACACAAAGTGCATTATCGACACCTCGTATGTATATCTCAACCTGGGCTGTATCTGTAAGATCTGTTGCTTCATCGAGCGCAACAGAGAAAGCAACAAAGCCTTTAGCCTTATTTATTAGATGGCTGTGCACTTCGCCGGCCATAGCACTTGTCACTGTTTGTTTGGATAGACTGATTTCTTGAAACCTGCTAACGTTTGTGGGACACACAAGTTCTGCTGCATCAATCAGATACCCTTTCACAGATTCCCCTTCGGAAAATGGTTGCCTAAATTGTGCAATTCTTAATGCGATTTTAAAACTTGCTCGCAGTGAAGATTTAGTGTGGTTGTCATTCTGGAAAATTGAAAACAGTACACTGTACAGCGTACAGTAAAATAGACATAAATGTAACACAAGAAACTAAGAGTTGAAGAAGTATCAGTTACTTTGATGTGCAGCAAAATCGAGTTGATGTGTCACACTACACTCGTCTTTGCGATATGTATTGTAGTGTCTTTCAGTTGAAAACTTACACTGGCCGCCTATTATTCGACGGCACAGCAAACACCGTGAGTTTTCGCCAACGGCTACAAAAAAGAATCGCAGTTCCCACTCATTTTTAAATGACTGAGAACATAGATCTCCCGTCCTTTGCTTTTTCACAGTACCTGCCATTTCACAGTACTTCTCTGTTAAGGTTACGGTCACCAGGGGTAAACGAGACTGGGTATGCTGCGCTCTTGCTTGTACCACATAAACAGGGAAGTGGAGCCGCCGCCGTTCATTTAGGACACATGTCTAATAACAGTTGTTGCTGTCGTTCGCTGTCGCACACGTGCGCACATGTGCAGCACTTCCGCATGTCTGCACACTGTGAAGCGTTTGGCCGGCCCTGCTTTAGAGAGATGAACAGAAGGAAAATCACGTGTCAGTTTGCTCGGAGTTGATGCATCGTCTTCATTCAGATCCTGACTTCATGTCAAAATTGTAACGGAGTTGACTCTTAGGTCTATGGGTATGACACTGGACAGAAAATTCGGAGCTCCTAATAAAAACCAACGAATCTCCTCGCCCTAAAAAGGCACGTCACTGAAAATCCAATATCAAAGAGACATTCATTATATTTTTGGATACTGAGGACACAGTGCTTCAGAGTTCGTTCCAAGGGAAACAACTGTAAACGTCGAAATATAGAAGGACGTACTGCAACGATTTGAAAACGAAAGCGAAGAAAGAGATCAGAAAAATAGGTCAGTGACTTCCTTTCTTCATCAGGACAATGCGGCATGGCACACCTCGCTTTGAATTCGCGAGTTTTTTTTAACATCCGCCTTGCTCATCAGATTTAGTGCCATGAGACTTCTGGCTCTTCTCAAAAATTAAAACTGTGCTTGGAGGAATACATTTTGACACGATTCCTGACTCTGCCATGAGAGCCGGCCGCTGGTGGCCGAGCGGTTCTGGCGCTACAGTCTGGAACCGCGCGACCGCTACGGTCGCAGGTTCGAATCCTGCCTCGGGCATGGATGTTTGTGTTGTCCTTAGGTTATTTAGGTTTAAGTAGTTCTAAGTTCTAGGGGACTTATGACCTCAGCAGTTGAGTCCCATAGTGCTCAGAACCATTTTTTTTTTCTCTGCCATGAGAGAGCCGCTGAACGCGCTTTCTAAAGAGCCTTCCAGAAATACTCCCAGCCATGGATTCAGCTTTGGGATAAGTATATTACTAGCCAAAAACAATACTCTGAAGGCGATTAAATAAAATTCACTATAGTTGAAAGGTGGCTACACTGAGCCACAGCGCCAGAGATCGCGCTAGAGAGTATTGTTCCGCCGCCTCCACTGGCAGTGATTATTGAGATGTCGTAGTGGGCTGTGCTTGTCGAGGACTCGTAGTAGTCAGTTCCTGTCGAGAGTTCGTATTGGGATGTCGTAGCGGGCAGTGCTTGTGGAGATGTTGTAGTAAGGAGTGCTTGTTCCATGTTTTATGCAGTGCTTTTCGTCAATATATATATGAAGGTAAAATGTGTTGTTTTTCATTATTTCAGTGTTTTAAATAATGCGTCATTACAGGTTCAGTCAACAAAGCATCTGGCTTGTGTTCTTGGATTAGAGTGTAATTCTGGTTTTCTTGAGTAATTACGGTATTTCTATTTTCTTTAATTAATTCAGTATAAATGTTATTTAAAATTTCTTGTGTTATTGAAGAAGAACCGTGCCAGATGCGTACGTTGAGTCATACTACCACACACAGAACAGTTATACTTGTGCTTTGGTTTCGTAGGTTTTATAGTTGCTGGGGACTTAATTAATTAATTGTGTTAATGAAAATTTCCATTTCATTCTTTGTCATTGTTCTATGCAGTCAGATAGCGTAATAATACTAGTCAGGGCCAACCGTTTACGAGACTTCATAATCGGACAGACTGCTACTAAATAAAAAAAAAAATAAATTAAAATTATTTGCATTCTATATTTTAATTAAGCCCCCATGCACGAGGCGACCCTGCCAGGATCGTCCCTTGGAATCTTCTGATTGTAAAAATAGTAGGCAGTAGTATTGTTGTAGTAATTTGTAGTTTAGTAATTGTAGTCTATTTTGCATGTGTAGATTTGGTAATTGTCATTCTTCTAATGGTATTTTTTTTTTTTTGCAAAATTTCATTTCTGTTGTCTTGCCTACGGGTTTGACAATTAGTGCAATTACTTCAATTGTTCGATTAATCGTGTTTGAGGGAAACATTTCGTGTGAATGGTATTGTTGGAGATAAAGTGTCATTGTGTGTAATTTTCATATAGTGACGAGTTTTGTATGTTTTGTAAATGATTACACGATCGATGAAAAAGGCAAAAATGATGGATAGTGAGAATGACGAAATTGTTAACATGGCGAACTCGCCTACAGAGGAAAACAGTATCATGAATAATGAAGTGGAAAAGAATTTAATAAGTCGGGAAAATAGTCCGGAACCAATTCAAAATTTT
Source organism: Schistocerca nitens (assembly GCF_023898315.1). Classification (NCBI taxonomy): domain Eukaryota; kingdom Metazoa; phylum Arthropoda; class Insecta; order Orthoptera; family Acrididae; genus Schistocerca; species Schistocerca nitens. The sequence goes on along the minus strand of NC_064614.1, from coordinate 289,547,616 downwards.
TCTCAATCAGAAAATTCACAGAATACGAGATTAACGTTAGAAGATTCTGAAATAGTGTCGAACACAGATAGCTTTACAGCCATGACGAAAGAAGTTGGTTTCGCGCGAAATGTTAGGGGCGAAAAGAATTTCGAACCGGCTATTATGGAGCAGTTGATGGGTGCAATACTAAATTTGGGATCTGAATTAAAAACAGTGACAACACGGTTAGACTTACAAAGGGGAACAATGGAAACACGGTTAGACTCACTGGGATCACAGTTGGGATCACAAATAGGAACAATTAAAACAGAGATAGGAACAATTAAAACCGAAATGGGAACTTTACGAGCTGAATTAAAAACTGATATGGGAACTTTACGATCTGAATTAAAAACTGATATGGGAACAATGGAAACACGGTTTGGATCTGAATTAAAGACAGAGATGGAAACAATGGAAACACGGTTAGACTCACGAATAGGGACATGTTTCAAAAATATGAAAGATGAATTAAAGAAAGAAATCAGAGAAGAAGTACAACCAATTTTGAATTCTCACAATAATAGATTAATTGCAGTAGAGATTAGACAAAGGGAACAAGATAGAGAACAGGAAGAAAGAGATCGCGTGATAGTATAAAAATTTTCAGAGTTAAATTTACAACGTGCACACGATAAGGAGGAAATATTTGAGAGAATCGAGGAATCCGTACCAAATGACAGAATAAATAATCTAACACAACAATATGAACAGTGAACTACCAAATGTGTCAACACTGAAACCCGAGTCGCGACACTTACGGAAGACGTAAATAAACAGAAAGAAAAAAATTAGGTGACTTATCGGAAAGAGTTGAGGAGATTTCAGATAAATTGACAAATCTTAGTTTACATGGGGACAGAGATTCGGATGATACAGCTCCATTACCATTTGCAGAAACCGAAGAGTACCAGAACATAAATAAGCATGTTGAAAATCAGGGAAAATTTAATGAACGCGTGAAAAGGGAATTTGAGGCATTAAAAAAGCAAGTCAAACAAATTGAAGGCGAAATCGTAGGAAAAGACGGCAAAAGAAATTTAGAATCACAGGTACCAGAGGGGTTTGAAGAAAATAATTTGTTTCATTTACGGGATGCAACAAGAGAGCGCCAGGCGCGCGAACTTGACGATAATCGACATTGGGACTGGGACAGACGCGGTAGGTCTTTGTCGCCACGAGGCGAAAACTTTGACTATAAACACTTTTTGACTGTTCGGAAATTTAAGATCTTCCGCAATTCTAAGAATGACATACATCCATGTGCATGGTTAGATCAATTTATGTACGCACTCCCACCAAATTGGCCACTAAGTCACAAACTGGAATTTATGTGTGGATATTTAGAAAACGAACCGGCGACGCGGATGCGCGCACTCATTAGAGATTGTAATAATCTGAATGATTTTTATCATGCATTTCTATCGGCATATTGGTCCGAAAACACACAAGACAGAGTCAAACACAGGCTTATTATGCAGCGTAATTTCAAACAGTCTGAGTTCCGCACGCCAGCGGAATATTTTGAAGACATGATTCGAAAGAATCAGTTCCTTTCCAACCCTTATAGCCCGACTGAATTAATTCGCATTTGTTTAACTAAGCTGCCACAATCCATAAGACAAATTGCTTTAGCTGGAAGATGTAAAGACGACATTGAGACTTTTAAGACTTTGTTACAAGAACTTGAGTATGACAACGACGACGGGACTTCTTGTAACTTTTTCAGTAACAGTAATTACGATAGATTTTCAGAGAAAAGGGATAGTGATCGGAAAGGGCGTTATATGGGTAATTTTGAGAATGACAGACGTAACAGACAGGACAATAGATACCAGCCTTATGACAATAACAGACGTTCTAACAGAGATTACACAGACAATTATAATAACGGTAATTCGTACCGGAATGATCAATCATACGGAAACAGTAATCGGTATCATCAAGACAGAAATTATTCATACAATAATAGAAATTCTTACTACAGAAATAACCAGGGTAGTAGATACAACAATAATTACAGAAGTGACAGTCGAAATTATACCAAGAAGTAGTTATGCAGACAGACAGGAAAACAGAAATTTTAATAACAGACACAACCAAGAATTTGCATCTAACAGACAGGAAGGACCTAATTGGCATCCTCCGCGTGACAGAAATTCAGAGAGACAAATGGAAATAGTAGAAATTGATCCGCGAAATGTCGCGAATAATCAAAGACGTGGCGCAAACAATCGACAATGACTAGCAGCTTCGGCTTCTGGCAGCAATATAGACGGTTCAGAAAGTAATGACACTACAACTTTACAGTACGTACGCCTGGAAGATATGAGAGACATTTTGCTAGGCGAAAAGGAAAATATGTAGACACATTTTTACATCCTGTTATTGAAGTATGTGTGGGTAAGAATAAGTTCACTGCAGTTTTAGATTCTGGGAGCCCATTGAACGTCATTAGTGAATCAGTTTTTCGTATATGTGAAAGAACTATTACCTGTCCTGTGTTACCTATTTCTAAAACTACAATTCGAGGAGCGATTTCTGGAAAAGGTGTGGAAGTTAAACAACAGACCAACCTAAATTTCATTTGTCAAGGATACGAATTTTCTGCTAATTTTATTATTGTTCCATTACTCAGTACACAGATTATATTAGGTATGGAGTTTCTTAACACACATAAGGCAATTTTGAACTTTAAAGAAGGAAGTGTGAATTTGACTGTTGCCGGAATGCCGAAATGTCTGAAATTTTTCGAGTGTTTAGCAAGATCTGAATCAGATACAAAATGTTTAAGGTTTCTTACTTCTGATGCTTTCGTTGAGCATTATGACGACAGTGTGTTTATTCATGACAATGACAATAGATACAGAGACGCGATGGAGGATGTAATTAGTAGCGAAGAATTAATTAATGAAAAGGTTAAGAAAGCTGAAGTGCCAGATGACGTTGCAAGAGAAGAGCACATGCTACAGTGTTTAGTCATCACACAGGAACTATACAAGGCCTACAATATCTATTTAAAGTTAACGAACACATACCATTTCGAGGAAAAACGTACGCTATTCCTTTGGCTTACAGAGACAAGGTTAAGAATGAACTTCAATACATGTTAGATCAGGGCATTATTGAGCCAGCAGTCAGCCCTTATACCAGCCCATTACATGTCGTTCTTAAAGAGGATGGGTCAATTCGTTTGGTTCTGGATTCCAGACAGATAAATAATATTATTATTCCTGAACCTGACCGTCCACAAAATTTAGATGAACTTCTTCAACATTTCCATGGAATTAAAGTTTTATCCACGATTGATATGCGCGCAAGTTTTTGGCAAATAGAACTCCACCCTGATTGTAGAAAATATACTGCCTTTTTAGCCTTTGGTAACTGTTACCAGTTTCGGAAATTACCATTTCGACTTACTATATTTTCTGCAGCATTCATTCGTAGATTAAATGAAATTTTACCTGTTTATCTTCGTGACAATATTACTTCATATGTTGACGATATTCTTATTGTTAAACGTTCTTGGAGTGAGCACAACAAAATTTTGGATTCATTATTACGTATTTTTGCAAGAGTTGGCATTACAGTGAACTTGGAAAAATCTGAATTTGGTCGTTCTCAGGTGAAACTTCTCGGTCACATTATTTCTACAGAAGGTATTCTTCCTGATCCAGAGAAACTAGACGCTATTCGTAATTATGCTGTTCCTACCACAAAACGTGATGTTCGAAGTTTCCTTGGTGTCCGTAATTTTCTTAGACGCTTTGTTAGATTGGATGATTTGGCCACACCTCGTTTACACATTTCAGTTATGCGCACTTTGGTCCCAGAAAATGCTTTCATAAATTACGAGAAAATTGCTACTTCAATAATATGGAAAAACGTATTCGATCTGTTCTTGCCAAATGCAAATTATGTCAAAAGGCTAAGCCGCCAACTGTTTCTCACAGAGCACCGTTGTTTCCTATCATTCCAGCGAAATTAAAGGACATGGCTGCAGTCGATTTGTTCGGTCCAGTGGTTCGTTCTACTAATGGTTTTGCGTACATTTTCGTAGCAGTGGAATTGACATCAAAATATGTGTGTTTTACACCTTTACGCAAAGCAACAGCTCGTTCAGTGTCTAATGCTTTCATCAGGCATTTTCTTAAAGAAGTTGGTCATGTTGATAAGGTCGTGTCAGATAATGGATCACAGTTTCGCTCTAAAGTTTGGCTTCGTACTCTATGGGGTCGTAAGATTAAACCAATTTTTATTTCACTTTTCCACCCTCAATCTAGTGCTTCAGAGAGATGGATGAAGGAAGTCAATGGGTTGTGCCGTCTTTATTGTCATCAGAATCACAGAACTTGGGATCGGTGTCTTCATATTTTTCAAAACATTCTGAATGAACTTCCTAATGACTCAACTTCTTTACCGCCTCTATTGATATTAAAAAAACAAAGTACCGTCAAATCGCATTTCTGAAATCGTTCCTTTTCCGCCTTCACGGAGGCTGCGGCATTCTGAAGTTGTCAACCTGGCTCTGCGAAATATTGCGTCTGCGGCTGCAAGAAGAGAGAAATCAGCTAAGCGTCCTGGTCGTTTAAAAATTTTGTCGGTTGGTCAAAGGGTGTTAATTGAGTCTCATCGTTTGTCTCATAAAGGAAAAGGCTTGTGTCGCAAATTTTTTCTGTTTTATAACGGTCCATGTGGGGTTCGCGGGATTATTCATGATAGCACTGTTGAAGTGGAAACTCTTAAATCTCGGCGCTCTAAGGGAATACATCATATATCGAACGTAAAGATTTTTGTGGAATGACATACTTTAGAGAAACTAACAGCTACATGTAAACATGCAGAGAATGCAGGGATGCCGCGCCGTGTTCTGGCGGCGGCGCGTACTCAAAGCAACAGTGAAGTCTGCGCGCCGCACAAGGCAGTCGTTGACCGCAAACAATCACTTTCTACGTCACGCGCCTACAGCTGATCGAGAGCTCAGTGCGAATGCACTGACAGACGTAAACAAATACACAGTCTAATTTCTCCGACTAAATTCTGTATAAAGCTATGGTGACTTTATAAATTATGTTATTAACGTTCAGTATTTTTCAGGATACGGTTGTATAAAATATTTAAGACCTTCAGGTAAATTCTGTGCGTGTCCGACGTTAAGACGACTTGCTATGGAGAAAATTTCAGGAAGAATGTAATTTCAAAGAAAAAAGTAATAAACTAAAAGGGTAACTATTAATTGAGTTATTTTTCAGGTAACATAATTCCACTTAGGTACGTATTTTAGATGTAATTTGCTGCTCGTGATTACGTGATTCATACTTTGTGCTAATTTCATGTTCTATGAATTTACTTGTGAAGCGACGTGCTTGTGCACATTTGCTGATTTTGACAATTATTGATTAATGAACAGTGTTATTACTTATGTATATTATGCATCACTTGGCTGCTATGCTTTTTCACTGATGTCATATTTTTTAATTATGTGCCTGCTGTGCTTATTTATTTAAATTGTAATTGTCAACTGATTAATTGTGCTGACTGTGGTTATGTATGTAAGATATACTTTGTGATTTATCTGCTTGCGCCTTCATGTTTACTTATTAAGATTACGTATGAACATTTATTTGCTTATGCTGATATGATAATAATGGCCTGTTTATTATGTAAGATACATATTTGCTGCTTTGCGTATGGATTGCGTATTAACACATTTCTGTTTGTTGTCATAACTACTCTTTAATTTGGTATATAGAAATGCTGATATACTGTGTACGAACATAGAGTTTAGGTCACACTATGGTATTAATTATAGATTGTTTGCTTGGCAGAGCCTCGTTGTAAGGATTGTGCTGCATCCACTTGTTGACATTCTGTTCTCTACTGGTATATTTACTCGCTAATGCATGTTTTGCTTACGCTCAGTGCCATATATTCTTAAGATAAGAAAATGAATTGCTATAATGCTACGAACGACATTAGTACAAGAAACTTCATTGAAGTCACATGAGCTGGAGGTTTTATGGAAGCTGTATACATTTATGCTAATAGGAAGGAAGCTAACGACATGACATACCAACACTAGGTTTAGACCATTGACAGTTATTACACTGCATTCTTCGTGAGCAATTGAAATAGGAAGTGACACTTGACACAAGAAATACTCCACATGTTTGCTTCTGCCATGATTCTTGAAGTGGTGTACACACTGTGAAATATTGTGATCATTCACAGCCGTAATCGTACTTAATTACTGAGAGTTATTCGAACTAAGTCTGTTAGAGGTCATGTATGCATTTCTTTTATTTAATGATGGACAAGGAACCAAAATGTATCTTATAATTTATAATGAGTAGAAAATTTGGGTCATATGGATTACACAGAGGTTGTGTGTGGACACTGTGTCTTCGGATTGTATGGGATGATGAATTGAAGTTGCACTAGGATTTTGTCTGTACTTGTTCGAGGAGACTGACTAGAGGAAACAGTTGTTATGGAAGTGAAATGATATTGGTGCTGAGGTTTATATATATCGACGTAGTAAAGAGGTATTATTGAAGTATTAAAATTAAGTGATGATGATTGGAGTTTTCGTAGACAAGAGGTAAGGTAAATGATATTGATGATAAGGTTTATATGTATCGACGTATTGAAGAGGTATTAGTGAAGTATTGAGATTATGTGATGCTGATGATTATTGGAGTTTTGGTAGATAAGAGGTGAAGTAAGTGAGGAGCATATTTTTTTTGGTTGGTCTATATGGAACAAGGAGGATGAAGATGGCAAACTAGAACACTCAAGTAGAAAGAAGATTGTCTACACACACACTTTGTTAAATCACTAAGCAGTATATACTTTTTTTTTTGGAGAGAGGAAGTAATTGCATATCTTGGCTCACTGACAGTTGTTCAGCAACCGTACATTTTGATCTGGCTTGGCAAACATTGGTCTTGACATGATGACTATGACGTTGACTAACTATTATTGACGGTTATACATTGCTGCCACTACTACTTGATACACATGATGAACATAAAATTTTGACAGAATTGCATTTAGACAGTTAACACTATTCAACTACACAGTAGCACTAGATGTGGATGAAAGATGAGTGAGTGTGTTTTGTGTGTTTTCCTTTTATAATCCCAGAGAAGGGATCCCAACCTATCTCCTAAATATTATTTTACTTGTTTGTTGTGGCTTGCACTAACACCCATAAATATTATAGGTTTACTGTTATTGTGTACTGTAATAGTTAATATGACAACTACCTGATATCATTTGTGCGTTTATTATGATTTGTATGTTTAGTGTAAAAGCATTGTATGTGTATTCAAACTATTGTTCATGCCTGAACTGTCTGATTAGTGATGGTGCTGCACTTTTCAACATGATGTGTGACACTTAGTCATGTTTAATCTCTGCTGATGAACTGTGTGATTAGTGATAGGGAATATTATGGACTGTTATTTGCACTTTTTCTACATGATTGGTGCCACTAGAACATGTTTAATTTCTGCTGATGAACAGTGTGATTAGTGAAAGTGAATATTATGGACTGCGGTCTGCACCTATTCAACATTGCTGGTGCCACTAATGGAACTGCTTATACTGAATTGGTGTTACTTGTTGGTGTCTGCACCTGCTCCACATTGCTGGGTGCCACTGATGGACAGCTTCTACTGAAAAGATGTCACCTGTTGATGTCTGCACCTGCTCAACATTGCTGGGTGCCACTGATGGACTGCTTCTACTGAAATGGTGTTACTTGTTGGTGTCTGCACCTATTCAACATTACTGGGTGCCACTGATGGACTGCTTCTACTGAAAAGATGTCACTTGTTGGTGTCTGCACCTGCTCAACATTGCTGGGTGCCACTGATGGACTGCTTCTACTGAAATGATGTCACTTGTTGGTGTCTGCACCTGCTCAACATTGCTGGTGCCACTAATGGAACTGCTTATACTGAAATTGTGTTATTTGTTGGTGTCTGCACCTATTCAACATTACTGGGTGCCACTGATGGACTGTTTCTACTGAAAAAATGTCACTTGTTGGTTTTTGCACCTGTTGACCATTGCTGGGTGCTACTGCTGGAACTGTCAACTTCTTGTTTCTTGAGCTATGGAAAGCATTTATGTGAATATTTGTATAAACTGATTTTTTGTGTATTACTGTTTGTGAAAAGTTATGAGACTCTTACCTGCACATATTCGTCATTGCTGACGCTATTGATTGAACTGTTTAACCACATAATACTTGTGTAAACTATTATGTAAAGTCACATGCATGAAAGAATTTGTATTGCTTACTGTATTTTATATATTAGGTTATTGAAAGGTCAGTGCAAAGCCAAAATTTTATCTAGTTATATGATATTTACGTATTAATATTATCTTTTATTTTTGTCTGTATTTTTTTGACGAATTTGGTGGTACTTTCACCACCAATGCTGGCAAAAATACCATCAAATTCTAGCCCGTGGAGGAAGGGCATATGAAAGGTGGCTACACTGAGCCACAGCGCCAGAGATCGCGCTAGAGAGTATTGTTCCGCCGCCTCCACTGGCAGTGATTATTGAGATGTCGTAGTGGGCAGTGCTTGTCGAGGACTCGTAGTAGTCAGTTCCTGTCGAGAGTTCATATTGGGATGTCGTAGCGGGCAGTGCTTGTGGAGATGTTGTAGTAAGGAGTGCTTGTTCCATGTTTTATGCAGTTGTTTGATGGGCTAGACAGCAGATGTTGTTCGAATGGAAATACTGTAATAATCAGAGTGCTTTTCGTCAATATATATATGAAGGTAAAATGTGTTGTTTTTCATTATTTCAGTGTTTTAAATAATGCGTCATTACAGGTTCAGTCAACAAAGCATCTGGCTTGTGTTCTTGGATTAGAGTGTAATTCTGGTTTTCTAGAGGAATTATGGTATTTCTATTTTCTTTAATTAATTCAGTATAAATGTTATTTAAAATTCCTTGTGTTATTGAAGAAGAACCGTGCCAGATGCGTACGTTGAGTCATACTTCCACACACAGAACAGTTATACTTGTGCTTTGGTTTCGTAGGTTTTATAGTTGCTGGGGACTTAATTAATTAATTGTGTTAATGAAAATTTCCATTTCATTCTTTGTCATTGTTCTATGCAGTCAGATAGCGTAATAATACTAGTCAGGGCCAACCGTTTACGAGACTTCGTAATCGGACAGACAGCTACTAAATCAAAAAAAAAAAAAAAATTAAAATTATTTGCATTCTATATTTTAATTAAGCCCCCATGCATAATCAACACAATCGTCTTGAGAGAATTCAACAACTGTATAGATATTTAAGATAATTCTCATTTACTGTTCAGTATCAGTTGCACACATTTTTAATTCGATTGTATTTTTCGATCATTCTTGAAAATCCAGATCTAAAACAGAATTGTACAGAAATGTAGAATATACCTAAGTAATCTCTTGAGCAAACCGTCTTGTCTACTCAGAACAACGTATCAGAGCACTGTATTTAGCAACTCGGTAAACATTTTAATTAGGTAGATGATGGAGGTGGGGGGTAGAGGGGGGAAGGGAAAATAGAGTGAGGCTTATTGGAGAAGGGGAACGAAAACAGGGAGGGAGTGGTGGGGATGCCATGAGTTGATCAAGAGAAGTCGTGTTAAAATTATATAAAGAGTAATTATGACATAATTCTCGTTCAGGCACTAGTGGTGTAGAACAATGCGTACGTAAAATACAAGTGGTTCTGGTTCTGAGCACTGCGGGACTTACACAGCTATGGTCATCAGTCCCCTAGAACTACTTAAACCTAACCTAAGGACATCACACAACACCCAGTCATCACGAGGCAGAGAAAAGCCCTGACCCCGCCGGGAATCGAACCCGGGCGCGGGAAGCGAGAACGCTACCGCACGACCACGAGCTGCGGACATACAAGTGGTGTAACAGAAGATTTTTACAATGTTTTTACATTGTTGACGTTTTGGAAATTTATTGTAAGACCCTCCCTTAGTGACCCCATAGCACCGCCGCAACTATCCATCCCTCTCGCACTCCTCTCCCTTGCCTCCTTTACAGCTCTCAATCCCCCTTCAGTTCGTTTTATAATTTCAGTATTTTATATCGCTTACATTTTACACACGCATTGTTCTACACTATTAGTGTGCAACAAGGCATTTTTACCTAATTACACGCTCTATAATTTTAACACGACGTCGTTTGTTAAACTCATGACATCCCCACCACTCCCTCCCTGCTTCATTTACCCTCCTCCAGTTACCTTCACTCCGTTTCCCCTGCTACCCTCCTGCTCCCTACCACCAATATCTACCTATTTAAAACATTGACAACAGATGCGAAATACAATACTTCGGTGCGTTGTTCTGAGTAGACAAGACGGGTTGCCGATGTAATTACTTAGGTAAATTCTACATCTACAGTATCTACAATTCTTTTCTTTTCTGCTATTCTAAAATATTAGATAGTACATATTTAGTTTTATTTCGTTTTAGATCTGAAGATTATACACAGTGGCTGAAACATGTAACCGAATGAAAAAAGTGTGTATCTGATACGGAACAATAAATGAGAATTATCTCAAACATCTAAATCGTTATTCCATGTAAGCTCATTACTTTGTTTCTAATAAAATTATTCAGCGCATTTTTTATTTGAGCAGCTAGTTACATTAATTTTTAAAGTGTATGAAATCTTGAATGAAATCTTTATTTTTAATGTGAGTGATTCTTCGGTACTTAAATTATTGGTCCGAAAGTCAAATAGTTTTAGGTAAACTATGGCTCATGTGGTGTCGTTCGCCGAAGACTCCACGTCAAGGGTGTTGTTTGTAATTCATAGGTTTGCGTCGTCGTTACCAACACCGCCGTTAGAGACAGCCTGTCAGCAACTGCGGCGTTCAACTGACGGCCGCCCCTCGGACGTGCCCTCCTCTGCTGGCTCAGACCATCGCCACTCGTGAAGTGCGCAAGAGGTCGCCGCCAGCCATCATCAGGCCCCCCTTCAGTCTAGTGTCTACTACGCCCGAGAGTACTCAGCCTCTCTCTCAGTAAGTAGTACATTATGGACTTGGATTCAGACCTTGAACTCTCTTTTGCATTAGTATTCTTCGAGTCTTTAAGTTAAGTAGACGATTTTTACCGAACTGTTGTTCTGTCTCTCATCCTTCGCTTTCTATGTTTAGATCTCACGCATTTCTACAGGACACGAAAGTTTAAATTTTATAGCTTTTGCTTCAACAGGTGTACAAAGTGTATTTAGTTTTGAGTCTGGAAAGTGTTTCATAATGTGTATGTGAATAATTAATCAAATCTAATTGAAGAGTATTTTCCTTATAGTGTATCTGTTTGTGACTATAATAATTGCGTACAAAGTGTGGATGAATACCAAAACCGTTTTAGGGTCCCTGTGTTCGAAGCATTGAGTATGTTAGTAATTAAACGATTTTCGCTGAGAAGTATTGCAATTATATTTTATATGCTTCTGTGTAGGAAAAGTTCTTCCAGAGCTGTTGTAGAGTATTGCAATAGTTTGACAGTCGCCATATGTTGCACACCGTGTTTGTTAGTGATCTGTTTGTTCTCATTAAAAGACAATGGGTTGTTTTAACTGGTCAGCTAGCTAACGTTGCTTGTAATCGTAAAAAAAGAGAGGTTATTGCTTGGTCCATGTTTAACGGTAGGAAATTCCTTGATGGTTGGCTCGAATGGCTCTGAGCACTATGGGACTTAACATCTGAGGTCATCAGTCCCCTAGAACTTAGAACTACTTAAACCTAACTAACCTAAGGACATCACACACAACCATGCCCGAGGCAGGATTCGAACCTGTGACCGTAGCGGTTGCGCGGTTCCAGACTGAAGCTCCTAGAACCGCTCGGCCACACTGGCCGGCTCCTTGATGGTGGCTAATAACTATGCTGCTAGTATCTTTCGTCTTATTTCATCATTATTTTCCATTCTGAAAGTAAATAAAAAACTTAGATTTCATTTCCGAAGTTTAGAAGCTATTAATTAGTATTCTGCAATTATTTATCTCTCTTCTCAGCGATGACAGGTTCTGTAGACCACGTGCTGCGTCAACGATCTGCTTCCACCGCCTTCTATCTCTCGCAACATCTCTGCACCCTGCGGAAATTCCTAATGCTGCGATGTCCTTCTCTGTCATCTTTCCACCTTGTACGGGGTCGGCCTAATGCTCTTGTTGCCTCGAGAGTTCCTTCAAATGCTTTCTTGATGATTCTGTTGTTTTCCATTCTAGCCACATGTCCAGCCCATTGCAGTCTCCTACTTTTTAATTTCTGGATGATGGTTGGTTGCTTCAATAACTGATAAATTTCATTGTTCTTCCGAATTCTCCATACACCATTCTCCAACGCAGGTCCCCAGATTTTTCTCATTACTTTTCTTTCGAAAACATTCAGTTTTTCTCTTTCATTGTTCGTAAGCGTCCAGATTTCTGAACCGTACAGTACTATGGGGCAGATGATAGTGTTGTATGTCTTTATCTTTGTGGTGATTGGCAAAGCTTTACTTTTGAGTGGGTTGCTTAGTGAGCACAGACATCTTGACCCTGAGGCTATTCTTTTATTTATATCCATTGTTATATGTTTACTGTTGAAACGTGATCCAAGGTCTTTAAACTGGAGAACTTTTCTGAATTTAGTATGCTCGTCAATTTCAAAGTAAGGAATGGGTTTATGACTCGACCCATTTCCCAATATTCGGTTTTCTCTTGGATAATCAAAAGCTCCATTTTGCTGACACTGTGTCTGAGAGATCTGTACATGTCTTTCAGTTCTTCTTCAGTTTCACTCAGCAACACTATACCATCTGCATAAGCCAGGAGTTCTACTTCACTGTGTTCGAATCGGAGACCATTTTATAGATGTAAATTACTCTCCCGAACCACTTTTTCAAATGCAAGGTTGAAGAGGACACTCCCTGTCGTAAGCCTGTTTTAATTGGAAGGGTGGGGGATATGGATCCTCAGAACTTCACTGCTGTGTGGGAGCCATCCATGCACAGTTGTATCATCCTAATGATTTTACTGGGTATTATTTGTCCGATTTTATTCATCTCGCCGCATACTGTTACTATTGTTCGAGGAGCCATGGTTATATTTCCGTTATTAAGCCATACTCTATTCCTAATACAATGCTATGTGAGGAAACTAAGTTTCCGTCCGTATACTTTAACTCTTTAGACACACGATTACGGATAACAAATCTTGTAAATTGGGTAACAGTTGTTTTGCATACAGTAAAAATTGCAGTATGTGTCATACATGTGCTCTGCGTGTTTGCATGCAGTAATTTAAGCAATAGTGTTATGCTGTTACCAGTTACTAGTATTTCCATACCGTGCCACCTTATAATCTTGAGTTAGCACTGAGCTATGCAGTTAGAGGCAGTTGGCGTTTTGCACTGATAGCTGGTAAGTCATGCTGAAAGTGACAGAAGGCTACTATCAGAGAGACGTTTGTGCTCTTGTCCGACAAGACATAAGCTTTCACCGTTTTTTATCGTAATCAGATCTTTGGAATCAGCACATCAAATCCATGAACGACGTCGTAAATCTTCGGAGTTTTTAATGGGCTGCTGCTAGTTCTACGATTCACGTGTAACTATTACGTCAGTGTAATGTACAATGCCCCAGAACCGTTGTATGTCACCTAACGTATTAATAGCAGGGATTACCGCTGACACATACGGTCCACGAGTGGATCGACAGCATATAAAGGTGCAATTTTTTTTTTAATTGATATGCCTTAAGGATCAAGATCCATACATCAATTAATTAATTCCTCTTAAATGACCATCTTCAATACCTGTGATTCAAAAATTATTTCCACTCATCTCATTCAAAATATTATGGACCGTAACTTGAATATTTACAAAATACTTTTCCCTGTATGACTGTCGAGTCTTGCTGCGATTAGATCGCTGCTCTCGAACCTACAGATCAGTTATGAGTTTGTAAGATAAGAGCTACAAAGATGATTTAACGGTTTTTCTTTAATGTTGTAATTAGTGCAATGTTCTAAATTTCTCCTCCTCTAACCTTGTGTGTTATTTCACGTACATACTATTTTCTTTGATGTATAACTTTTTTTTTTCTAAATGAGAAATTAACTGCAGAAGATGTACCGTTACTATTATTCTTATAACTGTTAATACTATAAACCTACTATGAGACAGAAAACTAAGTGTCAAAGCACAAGAAGTTCAATGGACCAAATATTAGCCATCTCCTTAGAACAGCACAGTTGTGTAGAACTGATACCAAACGGTCATGTGACCCTCCACCACTGACGTAATTGAGTGTGTAAACCAGTCTCATTTATATAGAGTCAGAACAGTAAAATAGCTCGACTTGGCAAAATAATGGAAAATAGCTACTGTGTTGGGACATGCCCATAATCAAATCATAAATGAGGTTTCCCGATTTGTTGAAATATCAACGCAGGTTATCCCGTTAGGGAATCATCGCAGATAGTCCAATGCGTCTACAGTTTATACTGTAAAAAAATGGCTCTGAGCACTGATGTTGTTGTTGTGGTCTTCAGTTCTGAGACTGGTTTGATGCAGCACTCCATGCTACTCTATCCTGTGCAAGCTTCTTCATCTCCCAGTACCTACTGCAACCTAAATCCTTCTGAATCTGCTTAGTGTATTGATCTCTTGGTCTCCCTCTACGATTTTTACCCTCCACGCTGCCCTCCAATGCTAAATTTGTGATCCCTTGATGCCTTAAAACATATCCTACGAACCGATCCCTTCTTCTAGTCAAGTTGTGCCACAAACTTCTCTTCTCTCCAATCCTATTGAATACCTCCTCATTAGTTATGTGATCTACCCATCTAATCTTCAGCATTCTTCTGTAGCACCACATTTCGAAAGCTTCTATTCTCTTCTTGTCAATACTGGTTATTGGCCATGTTTCACTTCCATACATGGCTACACTCCATACAAATACTTTCAGAAACGACTTCCTGACACTTAAATCTATACTCGATGTTAACAAATTTCTCTTCTTGAGAAACAATTTCCTTGCCATTGCCAGTCTACAATTTATATCCTCTCTACTTCGACCATCATCAGTTATTTTGCTCCCCTCAGCATCGCCCGATTTAATCTGACTACATTCCACTATACTCGTTTTGCTTCTGTTGATGTTCATCTTATATCCTCCTTTCAAGACACTGTCCAATCCGTTCAACTGCTCTTCCAAGTCCTTTGCTGTCTCTGACAGAATTACAATGTCATCGGCGAACCTCAAAGTTTTTACTTCTTCTCCATGAATTTTAATACCTACTCCGAATTTTTCTTTTGTTTCCTTTACTTCTTGTTCAATATACAGATTGAATAACATCGGGGAGAGGCTACAACCCTGTCTCACTCCTTTCCCAACCAGTGCTTCCCTTTCATGCCCCTCGACTCTTATAACTGCCATCTGGTTCTGTACAAATTGTAAATAGCCTTTCGCTCTCTGTATTTTACCACTGCCACCTTCAGAATTTGAAAGAGAGTATTCCAGTTAACGTTGTCAAAAGCTTTCTCTAAGTCTACAAATGCTAGAAACGTAGGTTTGCCTTTTCTTAATCTTTCTTCTAAGATAAGTCGTAAGGTTAGTATTGCCTCAAGTGTTACAACATTTTTACAGAATCCAAACTGATCTTCCCCGAGGTCCGCTTCTACCAGTTTTTCCATTCGTCTGTAAAGAATTCGCGTTAGTATTTTGCAGCTGTGACTTAGTAAACTGATAGTTCGGTAATTTTCACATCTGTCAACACCTGCTTTCTTTGGGATTGGAATTATTATATTCTTCTTGAAGTCTGTGGGTATTTTGCCTGTGTCATACATCTTGCTCACCAGATGGTAGAGTTTTGTCATGACTGGCTCTCCCAAGGCCATCAGCAGTTGTAATGGAATGTTGTCTACTCCCAGGGCCTTGTTTCGACTCAGGTCTTTCAGTGCTCTGTCAAAATCTTCACGCAGTATCTTATCTCCCATTTCATCTTCATCTACATCCTCTTACATTTCCATAATATTGTCCTCAAGTACATCGCCCTTGTATAAACCCTCTATATACTCCTTCCACCTTTCTGCCCTCCCTTCTTTGCTTAGAACTGGGTTGCCATCTGAGCTCTTGATATTCACACAAGTGGTTCTCTTGTCTCCAAAGGTCTCTTTAATTTTCCTGTAGGCAGTATCTATCTTACCCCTAGTGAGACAAGCCTCTACATCCTTACATTTGTTCTCTAGCCATCCCTGCTTAGCCATTTTGCTCTTCCTGTCGATCTCATTTTTGAGACGTTTGTATTCCTTTTTGCCTGCTTCATTTACTGCATTTTTGTATTTTCTCCTTTCATCAATTAAATTCAATATTTCTTCTGTTACCCAAGGATTTCTATTAGCCCTCGTCTTTTTACCTACTTGATCCTCTGCTGCCTTCACTACTTCATCCGTCAGAGCTACCCATTCTTCTTGTACTGTATTTCTTTCCCCCATTCCTGTCAATTGTTCCCTTATGCTCTCCCTGAAACTCTCTTTAACCTCTGGTTCTTTCAGTTTATCCAGGTCCCATCTCCTTAAATTCCCACCTTTTTGCAGTTTCTTCAGTTTCAATCTGCAGGTCATAACCAATAGATTGTGGTCAGAATCCACATCTGCCCCTGGAAATGTCTTACAATTTAAAACCTGGTTCCTAAATCTCTGTCTTACCATTATATAATCTATCTGATACCTTTTAGTATCTCCAGGATTCTTCCAGGTATACAACCTTCTTTTATGATTCTTGATCCAAGTGTTAGCTATGATTAAGTTATGCTCTGTGCAAAATTCTACAAGGCGGCTTCCTCTTTCATTTCTTCCCCCCAATCCATATTCACCTACTATGTTTCCTTCTCTCCCTTTTCCTACTGATGAATTCCGGTCGCCCATGACTATTAAATTTTCGTCTCGCTTCACTACCTGAATAATTTCTTTTATCTCGTCATACATTTCATCTATTTCTTCATCATCTGCAGAGCTAGTTGGCATATAAACTTGTACTACTGTAGTAGGCATGGGCTTTGTGTCTATCTTGGCCACAATAATGCGTTCACTATGCTGTTTGTAGTAGCTAACCGGCAGTCCTATTTTTTTATTCATTATTAAACCTACTCCTGCATTACCCCTATTTGATTTTGTATTTATAACCCTGTAATCACGTAACCAAAATCTTGTTCCTCCTGCCACCGAACTTCACTAATTCCCACTATATCTAACTTTAACCTTTCCATTTCTCTTTTTAAATTTTCTAACATACCTGCCCGATTAAGGGATCTGACATTGCACGCTCCGATCCGTAGAATGCCAGTTTTCTTTCTCCTGATAACGACGTCCTCTTGAGTAGTCCCCGCTCGGAGATCCGAATGGAGGACTATTTTACCTCCGGAATTTTTTACCAAAGAGGACGCCATCAACACTTAATCATACAGTAAAGCTGCATGTCCTCGGGAAAAATTACGGCTGTAGTTTCCCCTTGCTTTCAGCCGTTCGCAGTACCAGCACAGCAAGGCCGTTTTGGTTAATGTTACAAGGCCAGATCAGTGAATCATCCAGACTGTTGCCCCTGCAACTACTGAAAAGGCTGCTGCCCCTCTTCAGGAACCACATGTTTGTCTGGCCTCTCAACAGATACCCCTCTGTTGGGGTTGCACCTACGGTACGGCCTTCTGTATCGCTGAGGCACGCAAGCCTCCCCACCAACGGCAAGGTCCATGGTTCATGGGAGGGGGGGGGGGGCTCCGAGCACTATGGGACTTAAATTCTGAGGTCATCAGTCCCCTAGAACTTAGAACTACTTAAACCTAACCGACCTAAGGACATCACACACATCCATGTCTGAGGCAGGACTCGAACTTGTGACCGCAGCGGTCGCGCGTTTCCAGACTGTAGCGCCTAAGACAGCTCGGCCACTTCGGCCGGCGATACTGTACAACTCGGAGCCATGTAACAGGGCGTAAGGTTTGTGGCAGAAGATTGCAAGAGTCGACAAGTGCTAGGGTTATCAGCCAATCAACTTATCACCTCATGCTTCTAAGTTGCTGCCGGGAATAACATACAGAAGAATGAAAAAGAAAACTGTGGGTCTGTTAGACGACGATCAGTTTGGTTTTAGGAAAGGTAAAGGCAGCAGAGAAGCCATTTGACGTTGCGCTTAATAAAGGAAGTAAGACTGAAGAAAAATGAGGACACCTTCGTAGGATTTGTGGATCTGAAAAAAGGTTTCGACATTGTCATAGGGCGCAGGACGTTCAAATTTTGAGAAATATAGGGGTGTATGAAAGGGATGTTATTTTTCGCTCCTACTGCTCAATCTATACATATAAGAAGCAATGATTGATTCAATAGACAGGTTCAGATTGGTATTAAAAACAAGGTGAAAAGATATCAATGATAAGATTCACTGACAACATTGCCATCCTCAGTAAAAGCGAAGAATAATCACAGGATGTGTTGAATAGAATGGAAAGCCTATTGAGTACAGAATGTGAATTGAGAGTAAATCTAAGAATGAGGAAAGCAATGAGAACTACCATAAATGAGAACAGCGAGAAACTTAACATCAGAATTGGAGATCATGCAAGAGTCGAAATTAAGGAATTCTTATTGTGCGCCATACCATACAGGTAGGGTCTGCCGTGAGACTCTGACCAGAGTTGTATATGTTTGTACTTACATAGATAGATGTCGTGTTACCACTCGTAGTTATGCCTCCTGGCGTAGAAAGAATGCTGTGATGGACGTATTAATGGCTCATTGGTCGAAGGTAGACGTCTAGCAAGATGTAGACAGGGATGTATATAAGCGGAAGTACACTCGTAATTGGGTTTCTGGCTGAGTGGACTGCAGCGTCATCATAGTTAAGTTTCGATAATGCTTTTCACGCTTATAGTTCAAGAATATGGCTTTGATGTGCGTTATGTACTTTATCCACTAACATAATTCGCACTGATATATTAATAATTGCTATTCGTGTCATTACTGAGTTAAAAAGCTTAATGAGTGTTCGGGTAAAATGTTTTACTTAGTGTAACAAAGTTGCTGTGATATGGAAAATGGATAAATCAGGTAAATGCTAAATAAAAAAGATGAAACTCAATGTTTTCCACAGACATATTTATAATACCTACAAAATTATGGTGGAGTGAAATGAGGAGCTATTCACATAAGAGCAGAAATAACACAAAACTACTGTTACTAAACGCCATTTTTGATTGTGATTACGATGTTTTGTAAGTGCTGCATGCTTGTTAAGTATGAGTGGCACGTAACTGTACAGCCATTATTGCATGAGTAGTTGAGTTCTGGCCAAGATAGACACAAAGCCCATGCCTACTACAGTAGTACAAGTTTATATGCCAACTAGCTCTGCAGATGATGAAGATATTGATGAAATGTATGACGAGATAAAAGAAATTATTCAGGTAGTGAAGCGAGACGAAAATTTAATAGTCATGGGCGACCGGAATTCATCAGTAGGAAAAGGGAGAGAAGGAAACATAGTAGGTGAATATGGATTGGGGGGAAGAAATGAAAGAGGAAGCCGCCTTGTAGAATTTTGCACAGAGCATAACTTAATCATAGCTAACACTTGGATCAAGAATCATAAAAGAAGGTTGTATACCTGGAAGAATCCTGGAGATACTAAAAGGTATCAGATAGATTATATAATGGTAAGACAGAGATTTAGGAACCAGGTTTTAAATTGTAAGACATTTCCAGGGGCAGATGTGGATTCTGACCACAATCTATTGGTTATGACCTGCAGATTGAAACTGAAGAAACTGCAAAAAGGTGGGAATTTAAGGAGATGGGACCTGGATAAACTGAAAGAACCAGAGGTTAAAGAGAGTTTCAGGGAGAGCATAAGGGAACAATTGACAGAAATGGGGGAAAGAAATACAGTAGAAGAAGAATGGGTAGCTCTGACGGATGAAGTAGTGAAGGCAGCAGAGGATCAAGTAGGTAAAAAGACGAGGGCTAATAGAAATCCTTGGGTAACAGAAGAAATATTGAATTTAATTGATGAAAGGAGAAAATACAAAAATGCAGTAAATGAAGCAGGCAAAAAGGAATACAAACGTCTCAAAAATGAGATCGACAGGAAGTGCAAAATGGCTGAGCAGGAATGGCTAGAGAACAAATGTAAGGATGTAGAGGCTTGTCTCACTAGGGGTAAGATAGATAGATACTGCCTACAGGAAAATTAAAGAGACCTTTGGAGACAAGAGAACCACTTGTGTGAATATCAAGAGCTCAGATGGCAACCCAGTTCTAAGCAAAGAAGGGAAGGCAGAAAGGTGGAAGGAGTATATAGAGGGTTTATACAAGGGCGATGTACTTGAGGACAATATTATGGAAATGTAAGAGGATGTAGATGAAGATGAAATGGGAGATAAGATACTGCGTGAAGAGTTTGACAGAGCACTGAAAGACCTGAGTCGAAACAAGGCCCTGGGAGTAGACAACATTCCATTACAACTGCTGATGGCCTTGGGAGAGCCAGTCCTGACAAAACTCTACCATCTGGTGAGCAAGATGTATGACACAGGCAAAATACCCACAGACTTCAAGAAGAATATAATAATTCCAATCCCAAAGAAACCAGGTGTTGACAGATGTGAAAAATACCGAACTATTAGTTTACTAAGTCACAGCTGCAAAATACTAACGCGAATTCTTTACAGACGAATGGAAAAACTGGTAGAAGCGGACCTCGGGGAAGATCAGTTTGGATTCCGTAGAAATGTTGTAACACTTGAGGCAATACTAACCTTACGACTTATCTTAGAAGAAAGATTAAGAAAAGGCAAACCTACGTTTCTAGCATTTGTAGACTTAGAGAAAGCTTTTGACAACGTTAACTGGAATACTCTCTTTCAAATTCTGAAGGTGGCAGTGGTAAAATACAGAGAGCGAAAGGCTATTTACAATTTGTACAGAACCAGATGGCAGTTATAAGAGTCGAGGGGCATGAAAGGGAAGCACTGGTTGGGAAAGGAGTGAGAGATGGTTGTAGCCTCTCCCAGATGTTATTCAATCTGTATATTGAGCAAGCAGTAAAGGAAACAAAAGAAAAATTCGGAGTAGGTATTAAAATTCATGGAGAAGAAGTAAAAACTTTGAGGTTCGCCGATGACATTGTAATTCTGTCAGAGACAGCAAAGGACTTGGAAGAGCAGTTGTACAGAATGGACAGTGTCTTGAAAGGAGGATATAAGATGAACATCAACTAAAGCAAAACGAGGATAATGGAATGGAGTCAAATTAAATCGGCTGATGCTGAGGGGATTAGATTAGGAAATGAGACACTTCAAGTAGTAAAGGAGTTCAAATGGCTCTGAGCACTATGGGACTCAACTGCTGAGGTCATAAGTCCCCTAGAACTTAGAACTACTTAAACCTAACCATCCTAAGGACAACACACACATCCATGCCCGAGGCAGGATTCGAACCTGCGACCGTAGCGGTCGCGCGGTTCCAGACTGTAGCGCCAGAACCGCTCGGCCACCAGCGGACGGCAGTAAAGGAGTTTTGCTATTTAGGGAGTAAAATAACTGATGATGGTCGAAGCAGAGATGATAAAAAATGTAGACTGGCAATGGCAAGTAAATTGTTTCTCAAGAAGAGAAATTTGTTAACATCTAGATTTAAGTGTCAGGAAGTCGTTTCTGAAAGTATTTGTATGGAGTGTAGCCATGTATGGTAGTGAAACATGGACGATAACCAGTTTGGGCAAGAAGAGAATAGAAGCTTTCGAAATGTAGTGCTATAGAAGAATGCTGAAGATAAGGTGGGTAGATCACGTAACTAATGAGGAGGTATTGAATAGGATTGGAGAGAAGAGAAGTTTGTGGCACAACTTGACTAGAAGAAGGGATCGGTTGGTAGTACATGTTTTGAGGCATCAAGGGATCACAAATTTAGCATTGGAGGGCAGCGTGGAGGGTAAAAATCGTAGAGGGAGACCAAGAGATGAATACACTAACCAGATTCAGAAGGATGTAGGTTGCAGTAGGTACCGGGAGATGAAGAAGCTTGCACAGGATAGAGTAGCATGGAGAGCTGCATCAAAGCAGTCTCAGGGCTGAAGACCACAACAACAACAGTTGAGTTCTAGTTTTATTTATGAAACTGTTGCACCTCGACTTCGTCTGGTCGAAGAACTGTTCCTGCATCGATCAGACGAACGATATAATATAGAGGGAAGAGTCATTAGCCTGAAGTCCAGGCACTGTCACGTAAGGAGGCGTACTTGTAGAACAATAACACTTATTTATAAAGCTGACAAACCAGAAGACGTTAGCTAGCACCCCTGATAGCCTAACGTGTGCAATCGTGCAGCTACAACAGAGCTTCTGAAGGAGTTGACTAAATACGAAAATTGGGGGCGAAGGAAGTCAGTTTCACCAAATGGCGACTCGCTGCAACTTCAGTCTGATGGTAGATCCCCATTATTTCATTTGACATAAAACCGCGTTAACAGCGTCCATTCATTACCACTAGGCCATTGCAATAGCTCATGCTTGATTATTTCCACATCACATCATACCAATTTAAACACACCTCGCTTCCAGAGTGGGAGTGCAGCCATTGGAAAAATACTAAAATGCCAGTTCACATACACAGCCGCCAAAAAAGATCCTCTCAGTTGTTCGTTATGTTCACAAGTATCCAGGTAAAGCAAACGACGCAGTCTGTGCTAGCTGATGACTATGAGATGGGGACCGCTTGCAAGCACAAAATGACACAGCCGTCATCCATGGACTTCGCAGCCAGTATCTGCAGGCTCCCACCTGAGCTGACGTCTGCATGCTGCCAAATTGCTACTTTCGCTCCACTGGGTCACCTGGTGGGTGACTACCTGCTGTTATTGGTCACCTCCATGGGGCTATGAGTTCGAGCCTGGATCGGTTTGCTGCGAGCTACACTGTTGCAGTCGTCCTGTATGCAGTTGTCTTGTAAGCATAGTTGCTAAGAGTGCTGAACATAACTGTGGAAAATAATTAATAATTGTCATTAATACACTACTGGCCATTAAAATTTCTACACCAAGCAGAAATGCAGATGATAAACGCGTATTCATTGGACAAATATATTATACTAAAACTGACATGTGATTACATTTTCACGTAATTTGGGTGCTTAGATCCTGAGAAATCAGTACTCAGAACAACCACGTCTGGCCGTAATAACGGACTTAGTACGCCTGGGCATTGAGCCAAACAGAGCTTGGATGGCGTGTACAGGTACAGCTGCCCATGCAGCTTCAACACAATACCACAGTTCATCAAGAGTAGTGACTGGCGTATTGTGACGAGCCAGTTGCTCGGTCACCATTGACTAGACGTTTTCAGTTGGTGAGAGATCTGGAGAATGTGCTGGCCAGGGCAGCAGTCGAAAATTTTCTGTATCCAGAAAGGCCCGTACAGGACCTGCAACATGCGGTCGTGCATTATCCTGCTGAAATGTAGGGTTTCGCAGGGATCGAATAACAGGTAGAGCCACGGGTCGTAACAAACCTGAAATGTAGCGTTCACTGTTCAAAGTGCCGTCAATGCGAACAAGAGGCGACCGAGACGTGGAACCAATGGCACCCCATAGCATCACGCCGGGTGTTACGCCAGTATGGCGATGACGAATACACGCTTCCAATGTGCGTTCACCGCGATGTCGGCAAACGCGGATGCGACCATCATGATGCTGTAAACAGAACCTGGATTCATCCGAAAAAATGGCGTTTTGACATTCAAGCATCCAGGTTCGTCGTTGAGTACACTACCGCAGGCGCTCCTGTCTGTGACGCAGCGTCAAGGGTAACCGCAGCCATGGTCTCCGAGCTGATAGTCCATGCTGCTGCAAACGTCGTCGAAGTGTTCGTGCAGATGGTTGTTGTCTTGCAAACGTCCCCATCTGTTGACTTTAGGATCGAGACGTGGCTGCACGATCCGTTAGTCATGCGGATAAGATGCCTGTCATCTCGTCTGCTAGTGATACGAGGCCGTTGGGATCCAGAATGACTTTCCGCATTACCCTCCTGAACCCACTGATTCCTTATTCTGGATCTCGACCAACGCGTGCAGCAATGTCGCGATACGATAAACCGCAATCGCGATAGGCTGCAATCCGACCTTTATCGAAGTGGGAAACGTGATGGTAGGCATCTCTCCTCCTTACAAGAGGCATCACAACAACGCTTCACCAGGCAAGGCCGGTCAACAGTTGTTTGTGTGTGAGAAATCGGTTGGAAACTTTCCTCATGCCAGCACGTTGTAGGTGTCGCCAACGGCTCCAACCTTGTGTGAATGCTCTCAAAAGCTAATCATTTGCATGTCACAGCATCTTCTTCCTGTCGGTTAAATTTCGCGTCTGTAGCACGTCATCGTCGGGGTGTAGCAATTTTAATGGCCAGTAGTGTATGTTTACCTGTTACTTGGGCTGGTGCAATTTTGGGTGGCAGAAATGATATAAACATCTCAGATCTGTGGCACGAACCTGCTACTTGATCCAGCATGATAGCGGAGTCTTCCAACGATGCGTCATGCATGTTGTTGGAAACGGTATGCTCTGAAGCACAGAGAAACCTGTTCAACAAAAGAGCTTTATCGGCCTTAGATGAACAATCTGGCTGACAAACAAGAGCACAAATATCACTGCAGTTGTGTATGTACTAACACTGCATGAAGGGACTGTAGTTCACTGCGTTCTTTTGATTGTTATTGTAGATGTTGGTCTGCTTTGATGTGGACACAATTGAGAATGAAGCACCATACAATGTCAATACGTGTTCCGTAAACGAGATAAGACTGTATGTGACCACAGGGAAACCACACAGCGAAGGCCAAAGTATGTTTCGATCGTGGTGGAAAATACGGCCACATTTTTTTTCGAAACATCTGTAAGCTGGTGCAACAGCTTTTAGTCATTCCTGAAACTAGTGCCTCAGCAGAACAGGACTTGTCTTTTTAAAGAAAATGAGTTCAATAAGAGCTCTATCACAATGTGCTTGTACACAGTTATTTGCTAAGGTTCTCACCAAAAATGTGTACTATAAAATTAAATACTTTACTTTCGTGTAGCTATAGGATGAACAACTTTTTTCCAAGCTGTATTTCATCTACAGAGCGTACAAGAAACGAAAGGTTACTGCTTCTTGAGACTGTTGCCTAAATGAGAATGTTTGTTGTAGATATTTAGATCTCTTCATAAGAAATGTATACGTATTGGTGGTTATAATTAAATGCAGCTAGTCACAGAAGTCCAGCGCAGGCTGTAATTACTGCATGGCAGCGTAACTTGGCAGACACTCTAATGTATTAATGTGGAATCTATTTATGCTGGAAAGAACGTAGTTCCAGTTTTGCCCATCAGGTGCAAATCAGGCACAAGAACCACAAAGTTAAGATACGAGAAATTAGGACTCGTGCGGCCGCACATAAACAGTCGTTTATCCCTCGCTGTATCTGAAAAAGAAAGTTTCCAGCCTTGCCTTACATGGTCTGAATGATTGTCATTTATATGATGTGAAATGTGATGTTCTCCTTAGAGGAACCAAAGGCGAAAAATTAAAGTTACTCGAAATTCTAACCATTAACAAACACCAATCAAAGAATCCTGATCTGGTCCTCAATGACGAAACACTGTTCCATTACTCACCTTTGCTAAAGTAGCAGCAACTATCATTTTTCTCACCATTAGCTACTAATCTTGTTATAACTGTTCCACACGCACGTTCCATAGACTTTTTGCCCCCCCCACCACACACACACACACTTTTTTTCGACCTGTTCATCACATTTGTCCATACGATATAGTAGCCTGTGCCATTACTCATTTGTACAACATATTTGGCATATACATTCGTATAGCTTTAATATTTGAATTTGCTGTAATATAAGATTTATTTGTTCAGAGTCTCTATAGATATTACATTATGCTTGTGTTCTGTATACAGATAGTCATAAAATGTCACTTCTCTTAGTACGACAATCTTTGTACGGCTGTGAAATCTTGCTGAAGCTGTGTGGACTGCGTGCTTAGTATTAAGTCATCTGGCGATGGCCTAAGAAGCCAAAAGCCGGTTCATAAGGACCTGTTAAGAAAATATTTTTGGAACATTAATACTGTGAATTCAAGTCGTTAATAGTACCTCTGTACTGATCGGTTTCGATGTTAGAAGTCATCACCTAATGCTACCAGGAAGCTGACATACATGTCACAACCCAAGGACAGGAAGGCTGTGAACTGCTTTCTGTTTCCGTAGATTAAACAGCAATCGTGTTCAACACCTTGGCATCACCTAAAAATTTCTTCGTTGGTCTAACTGCCCCTTTATGATGTACCAATAAGTCATAATTTTTGAAGTAAAGATTAGAGTACCCTTTAAGTTCTTCAAATATCTCGGGCAACTCATACAAGCATCCGGATTACCACATGTAGTATCTCAGGGAAATAAACCTTCATTATTCAAAGACACGCAGAACAACTTGTATTGTGTACAACAATGTATTAATACCTCGCAAAGAGAAATAATGATATTACAAAACATTTATCTTTCGGTAGCCGTGTGTGTATGAAACCAGATAACTATTGAAGGACATTCTGTGGTTGCCGAAATTTCAAGGCAATAGCCGAAAACATTTTAGTACACTATGACGGCAAACAAGATTATGGAATCTGGGTGACACACATCAGCAAGCACATACACTAATAAACTAGTTCGTTTACATCGTGGGCAACATATTCCAGAAATTCAGTGGAAATGGTTGTACAGTAGACGACAATGATTTATAGTGAACTAGGTAGACCTATTATCGCAGTATTATATCAGATACGAAAAGGGATGAAGTGTTTCCTATAACGAAAAACAAAATATACGTGTTTCCTAAAGTATAAATAAATACAGAAATCATATTTGATGGCTCCCAGAAGTCCACCAAGCGACCTCAGTCTTTCCCGCCAGTGGAGGTAAACAGTTGTAGTGGTCGTCAGCAATCAGCTAATACACCAGAAACTATGGATGTGACACCAATATAAGCTATTTATGATCATTTCTTGGTGTGACAACCTACCCGTCTCGACATCAAATCTTACCCCAAATGTTGACGAAGTTAGTAAGTGGTATATACTCCAAGTCTGGTTGAATTTGATTCACGTGCTGATGCTTTAAATATCACTCTTCCTTCATGTCCAGACCAATACCTGTATTGTCATTAGGAATGTCAAATATTCACCTAAAAATCCATTATATCATCAAGGCTGTTATCAATCAGCCTATCGAGACAAAAAGTGAGGATTCGGAATGAATACTGGTCATTTCCAATTAGTATTAGTTGCAACCAAATTCCTAATGCTGCTACGGGTGTCATACACTTCATACCACTTTTTCGTACATTGGAACAGAAGGGTACTAAGTTAGGTCGAAATTTCTTCAGTCGGTCCAACTATCAGCATCCATAAGAGTGCTTGGGGCGTCGTAGTCACTCTATATTTTTTTCTATATATCGTATTAGGCAGATGTGAACCAAATTTAATTTAAATTGCACGAAACATTCCTTCTTACGCTTTGTATATTACCCCTTGCAACCGGCACTTCCATTCTTCTACTTTAAATGGTTAAAAGTCGTCAGAATTGTTATCAAGCCGTTCAGCAACCAAAACACTAGGTATTTGACACTAATGTAGTCCGATTTCGTCTACTTTTCGTGTCAGCTCCATCACAACCACAACCCAGCACTAAGGTCGAGTGATGTCTTACCCCAAGACGAATGTTTTCCAGATAGTAAACCTATGTGTCAGATTTGACTGAAAATCCGCACGGATTACACAGTTATATGTCATAGCTTTGCCAGCCTAATGATAACTTTTATTCAATATGTGTTCCATATGCCATCGGAATGATTCTGCGACTTTCAGAACTACGTTGGTACATACACACAAACGACATCTATTTTAATATTTAGATTACACAGACAGAAAGAATAATACAGTTCCTAGGAACGATTCTGCGTGAGAAAGAATGACTTGTGAAACTTTCTTCAGGACATTTTTATATCTGCTAGTTTATGAACAGGGCTGTCGTACTGATATCTCTTATAAAAGCGTCTAACCGTATCGCCTCCTTCTTCACTGACACTGACATATTTCCGCTAGCTGTTATTCAAGGAATGATATGTCCTGTCCTGACGATTTACGGTAGATAACGGCAGAATACACTCGTCGTGTTTCCTCCATAATGGCAGATAGGGCGTAAACAGCCACTAGACAGTTTCTTTCCCTTCTCGTAATTTGTTGCGAAGCACCTAACAGCCAAATTCGCTATAAACGAAGCATTTCTGTCGTAAATATCGACAGAACATTATGTACAGAACGTACGGCAATAGTGCCTCCTAATTTACCTACCATTCAGCGTCACCGAAGTGTACATGCCTATTAGTTACTGTAGGTTTGCTTATGTAAATGCAAACAGAACTGCTTGTTGCTGGCACAGTCATAAACATTTAAACGGAATTTGGAATCTCTCTATGCACATAATAACTCGCGTTTCTGTGTGCCACGTGCACTGTTTGCAGAGCACTAAGAATTTATGGATTCTCTGTAGTTCCATTCAGAGTTTATGGTGAGAGAATCATTTACAGACATTCGGTCGGATTTTAGTCTGGCCGATACATTATTACGGCAAACAACCACGTTACTCTCATCAGGTACACTCATAAAGTACCTGCTTACAAGCGGGGATATGACACTGAAAGTTGTTGCTACAAAAATAGACGTTCTTGGGAGTTTTTCTGTCGTTTACTATTTGATTCGCGACTGACAATATCTGTTAATATGAGAACAGTCCAGTCGCACTATTGTTCGGAAACTTTTTTAAACTCTTAGGTCTACGATTGTTAAAATGCGGTATGCCCCAAATCAATCTTCATCCTGAAAACACCTTTACAGTAACAGGTTCCCAAGCCAGGATCTGAACGAAAAAGATGAACTATTTCTTAATACTGTCTCTATCATCCATTCCGCTACTTATGACCTGAATCTTTACCCCCTGCAGTATTTATCATGGGTTTCGGCAGCCTTTTGTAATACTACTTCTACTTTTATAAAGTCAATTTTCAAGTAGCGCACTCCACCTGAAAGGTCGATCATTACATCCCTTTCACCAAGCAACTA
The DNA here is from genome assembly GCF_023898315.1 of Schistocerca nitens. Lineage (NCBI taxonomy): Eukaryota > Metazoa > Arthropoda > Insecta > Orthoptera > Acrididae > Schistocerca > Schistocerca nitens. The sequence goes on along the minus strand of NC_064614.1, from coordinate 289,518,363 downwards.
ACGTCCCCAATATAAAGCCCGTTTCCGAAAAAACTACTATTAAAAATGTGCTTAATATCGTTGCATTTATTAGTCTAAGCAGTACCGACATCTGCCACTTGGCGCTTCGGGAGCTTGGACCATCACTTCCGGAATCCTGCAATTATTGTTAATATTATCATTATTATTATTAACTATTAACATCCTTTGACAAATTCTGTTATGTAAGCTAGTGGATAAAACATTCATGGCAGTACATGTGTCTAGCACCACTGTAGTTAACAGTTCTACTGTAGTTAACAGATCGCCTTCATGCATAGTGATTGCTGATTGCGGCACAGTATTGCACCGACTATCATATTTTGCATCACTCGAATAAGGATCATCCTTGATGTCATCTCCGTTCTCGTACCTAATCAACTTAGCTGATTGGTTTTCGCCCCTCTTCCATCAGTCGACCATTATTTCACGGCTTAACGAGGTCGTGATTTGAATAAGGGACCGTATATGGACGGCCTGTTTCTACCGTCTTCTATTTCTCTTATTCGAATTCGATTAATCCACTTCAGATTACCTTGACTACCTTGTTACAACTGCTGCTACTGGTTGAGGCCACTATTATTCACACAAAATGGGTTTTACCAATTATCATGCCTTCTTTGCTTCCTATTATTAAAGTTATTCTTCTTCTGCCTATAATTCATATTCCCATAAGGCTGTTCACACAAAAAAATATTGTTTTATCTGTTGCTGTGACCTGCACAGTCATCGTGTTTCAGAATGTTTTTTCACTGTCGTTTCTGCTGTATTGTCCAGTTTTGAATGCAGCTTTAGCATCTTCTTGTATAAGATCGATCGAATCCTGTACCGATAAGAATTCTTCTAAATTCGTCTCGGAGACTGATATTAATTGTTTCTGTGTATGCAATGGCAACTTTGCCCTCAGTATTCTATGTCTCAATGAGATACAGCATTATCCCAGTACCTGGTTTTATTTCCATGTTTTTCAAAATATTTGCGCGAGCTTCCTAGCCACATTTAAAGTGATTCGGGGCCAAATATTTCCTTATGAGGCTGTTCCTGTACGCCATCGACCTCACTTCGCCAGAAACGCCTTTTCAAACAGTCCGCAGAACTCTGCAGCTTTATGGCCCACATCGCTCCACCACTCTGTTTATAGCTAATTACGAAGCGCATCTTTTGACTACTCAACCAAGATTTCGTTATGTCTCCACGAAATGCCTGTATGAACATAGTGGGGTGAATACAGTTCCTTTTTGACTAAATCGTTGAAATTTCCTCTGTCGGATTGCATTTTCTTCCAGCAAAATTGCAACATATAGCGGTGTTACTCCTATGTTACACGTAATATAGTGTAACGATGCTCCCACATGTCCGGTTGGTATTCCTTGCAGTCTACAAAACATTGGCTCAGAAACAGAGTTACATTCCGAACAGCGTACTTTGAACTTATCATCCCCTACGAAGTTTTTCATTTCCACGATTTCTCTCGTTACATATTTCAGTTGTCTTCACAGCGTTTTTCCACCCGGAATGATCCTGTCCTAGTTTTTCTGTTACACTTAATAGCTCATTGTCTAAGAGATCGTCGGAGCTGATACATTCCTCTTTAATCCCATTTGATGTTTTTTCCTTGATTTCTGTATCCCTGTCATTTAACAATTGTACAATTTGGGTATGCTTTTTAGATGTCTAGGCCGTGAGCTGCTGTGTAAAACATTTCAAACTGCTCATGCAAAACGTGCCTTTGTTCTCTCACAAAATTATCCATCCTACCTGAAACCAATTAGACACTCTCCTATTGTTAATCCCGGTAACCTCTCTGGTGAAGGTTTGTTACGCCTCTACAATTCCTTCATGTGATGTCTGTAGTGCCTGGTCAGTTGCCTATTTCGCGATTTTAGTTTGATGTCTGGAAGTGGGGTAAGCTTGGAAATAAGATCCTCCTACTTCTGCATGATCTCTACGTTCTTGGCTATTTATGCAGACATGAGATCCTGCTTTCTCGCGTTTTCCGAAATCTCATGAACCATCGTCTTCTGGTCCTTCACTATTTCGATCAAGGCGAAAACATTGATTAAAATCGTTTTAGTAATTCAGTCATCAGATCTGCCAGTCGTACTTCCTGCATGTTTGTTTCTCTTACTTCGAGTTCTGATATCACATTACTGTCGTGTTCATACTACATTGCTAATTATCTGTAAATCTTTAACATTACCAATTTTTTTTTAAAATATTAAAAATGAAACGAACCGTAACATCAAGACAATTAATATCGCAATTTATTGCCAAGTCCTTACTACTGTAGGAGTACTGATGACGTCAGAAACGGTTAATTTGCAAATAATCCAACTCCGCTATTGCCTATTGTTGCATTGATAACTGCTTTCACACATAAATTACAGTCAGATTTGAACTGTCACAAAGAAATTACTTTCTTACCAATTTGAACACTAATAACTGCACTTTGAGCTATTCTAAGCCCTCTAAATGCAGCAAGAAGGCTAATGGGAAAATATAAGAAAATCACCGTAATTGGTGGCATATGCCTAATCAAGATTTTAATACTGTAGAATATGGTTACAGATTTACAATACTGCCCATTAAAATTGCTACACCAAGAAGAAATGGAGATAATAAACGGGTATTCACTGGAGAAATATATTATACTAGAACTGACATATGATTACATTTTCACGCAAGTTGGGTGCATAGATCCTGAGAAATCAGTACCCAGATCAATCACCTCTGGCCGTAATAACGGCTTTGATACGCCTGGGCATTGAGTCAAACAGAGCTTGGATGGCGTGTACAGGTACAGCTGCCCATGCAGCTTCAACACGATACCACAGATCATCAAGAGTAGTGACTGGCGTATTGTGACGAGCCAGTTGCTCGGCCACCATTGACCAGACGTTTTCAATTGGTGAGAGATCTGGATAACGTGCTGGCCAGGGCAGCAGTCGAACATTTTCTGTATCCAGAAAGGCCCGGACAGGACCTGCAACATGCTGTCGTGCATTATCCTGCTGAAATGTAGGGTTTCGCAGGGATAGAACAAAGGGTAGAGCCACGGGTCGTAACACATCTGAAATGTAACGTCCACTGGTCAAAGTGCCGTCAGTGCGGACTAGAGGTGACCCAGACGTGTAACCAATGGCACCCCATAGCATCACGCCGGGTGATACACCAGTATGGTGATGACGAATACACGCTTCCAACGTGCGTTCACCGCGATGTCGCCAAACATGGATGCGACCATCATGATGCTGTAAACACAACCTGGATTCATTCGAAAAACTGACGTTTTGCCATTCGTGCACCCAGGTTCGTCGTTGAGTACATCATCGCAGGCTCTCCTGTCTGTTATGCAGCATCAAGGGTAGCCGCAGTCATGGTCTCCGAGCTGATAGTCCATGCTGCTGCAAACGTCGTCGAAGTGTTCGTGCAGATGGTTGTTGTCTAGCAAACGATCTGTTAACTCAGGGATAGAGAAGTGGCTGCACGATCCGTTAGAGCCATGCGGATAAGATGCCTGTCATCTCGATTACTAGTGATAAGAGTCCGTTGAGATCCAGCACGGCGTTCCATATTACCCTCCAGAACCCACTGATTCCATATTCTACTAAGAGTCAATGGATCTCGACCTACGCCAGCAGCAATGTCACGATACGATAAACCGCTATTGCGATACCCTAAAATCCGACCTTTATCAAAGTCGGAAACGTGATGGTACGCATTTCTCCTCCTTACACGAGGCATCACAACAACGTAACACCTGGCAACGCCGGTCAACTACTGTTTCTGTATGAGAAATCGGTTGGAAAATTCCCTCACGTCATCACGTTGTTGGTGTCGCCACCGGCGCCAACCTTGTGTGAATGCTCTGAAAAGTTAATCATTTCTATATCACAGCATCGTCTTCCTGTCTGTTAAATTTCGCGTCTGTAGCACGTCATCTTCGTGGTGTAGCAGTTTTAATGGCCAGTAGTGTAAATGGCCTTTGAAATAAATGGATAAGGCAGCAGGTTTTGTGTTCACCATAATTAATATGAGCTTCGTATTCTTGTCTCATGTAACTGCCTCCCAGACAGGCTTCAGTTCGATTATAAAGCGTTAATACGGAAACTTTAAATTTCGTCAGGAATCCTGAATTAAATCATTTGTTTAATGAATTGACGACACACATTATTACGTGGCTGAATATTTAAACACTTTCACTGCAAGAGGCTATACAGATACCCCTTGCTAAGTAGACTGTATTCCTCAACAAATTACAAATGAGTGGCATTTTAAAATGGATGTTATTACTTTGTTACTTTTATAATATTCCTTAGTGACCAGAGAATGATGTCAGTACTGGCAAGGATCCGTATTCCTTGCATGTGGCTTCTCTGAATCGTTACGTAATCTCTGATCAACACCAGAGGTAAAGCAAATTTCCCAGTATTTCGCAAGATACATGTTACACTGTGATTGCAAACGTTATCCTACTGACTTTTACAAAGAGGTTTCACAGCTAGAATGTTAACCTGCCTGTAAATTCACACGCTCTGAAAAATATATTTCAAGGTGACTGAGTGCAACGCTAAGAACCCTTCTCGATGTTTCATCACACCTTAATATTTACTCCTCAGTGATACAATAACTGATTAAGTTTCTGCCTTAGTGTTTTTTTCTAGCTGGGTATGACATAATTGTCTCCGAATACCAACTTTTCATATTTTGAGATGTTTATAAAATATTTCGCACAACTGTGTATCATTAATACTTGATTATTCCACGAAATTAGGCAATATCTGGAACCCCTGTATCCTTCACTGAAACGTTATTTAAAGCTGCCCACACAATATACATTTTTCTGAACGTAAACTCTTAGTTACGCAGCAGAGTTTATTCTAAGTGCCAACCCTCTCTATTTTGCTGATAGTTATTATTAATAACCGGCAACATTAATATTTTGTACGAAAATCAGGAAAGAAAGGAGAAACGGGGAGCTAATTTAAATCTTGCTAGACTCCATAATGGATTTATTCAATGTGGAAAAAGTTTTCGAGAGAACTGAAGCTCGAGAATTACCCATTAGCTGTAGCAATCACTACACAGTTCTTTTACAGACACTGTTGCTTATCGTACTAAATCACTTCTCTCTGACCCTGAACTATGTACTTTGACTACAAATGGACCACCTGCGACAGGTAACACTGTTTGCTCTCTCTTCCTTTCTCAGTGCTCGCATTTGATAAATATGCTAAAGCAGAATCTATTCTCATAACTTAAAACAACTTTATGCCTTTCAGCCCTCCCGTTATAGCTTTCGCTACATCATCAGAAGTGGGATGCACTTTGGTGGCTTGTCAGAAGAAAATTAAGTAGCGCTATTACGTATAACCATGCTTCTAGAACACACACTCTGCTCGTCCTAGCTGACAAGTTATGTGCAATGTTGGTGCTAATTTATGCATCAATTGCTGTGAAATCAATAACCGGCTGATTTTTGTACTCTGCACGTGAATCTTAGTGACGTCACTGTCTGGAGACAGTAGGATTACAAAGTGCGCCTGTCATGGATCAACCGCATCAGTAATTTGTTAATCAACTTCCGGAAGACTGATGCAGCCTAAGGGGAACCCACTACGGCCTTCGCTTAAATTATTGAACAGTACGAATTGTGTTCTTTGATATTATCTGCCTACCTGAAAAGTACTAATTAGCACGGTGACCTAAACGACGTACCAGTCATTCAAAACAGGACGTTCGGTTATTATACACGGTCCAGTCGTATTAATGTGACCATGTCTATGTTCGACGTCAACGTACAATAATCACACAGAGACCCTAGGCGCCAGCACTGACAGTTAATGAACAGAGCGTGACGGGGCAGGGTGGGGATGCGGGAAGTAGTGGAGTAGTTGTGATGATGGCGAAACGGATTGATACATCTGACCTCCACAGGTCACGATCATATATTTTCCAGCCAACAATGGAAGCAACTGTTCACGTTCAATCGTGGTTGAAGTACCGTATACCTTGCAATAAGTAACGCCGCAAATGCATATCCTCCTATTTCCATCTACTGTACTATAAATTTTTTCACTATTTTGTTACCTGAAAAAATTATATTTCTGTATCTTTATATATTGTAATTGTTTTACAATTTATATATATATATATATATATATATATATATATATATATATATATATATATATATATGCATTTATGTATGTGTATAATTGATTTGTTTTGTAAATGTTATTTGTATTTTTTACGCTGGGTCTTGCTCAGGGAAACCTATGCTATCGAACGATTACGTCGATAGGTGGTGTGGAGAAGCAAAGTATTTAGGATCTTGGGTAGTGTTAACTCTGCCGCGTGGAGCGAGACAGAGCAGAGTCTGGCTGGAGTAGGGCGGTTGAGCAGGTGTGTTGAGTGACGCTCCCGCGAGTTGCCGCGCTTTCGGGGTTTGGCAGCATGTAACTGCGCTCGACTTGCTGTGTTAGTTTCTGACATGGTGTCGCGGACGGATGGCGTTAGCTGGCACACATCAAGAGCCCGTTTCGGCTGGAGATCGTGTCGAGAAGAAGGCGCGCCAACATCCAGCTTCTGCAACAGCGACGGCCGACAATGAGTGACTGTCGCCACCTCCTCGATCGACGACTTCAAACCTTCAATCAACCAACAATGAAGACTGAAAGCACGTTAAGTTTTAGAACTGTATGCCAGACCTCAGATTTTCAAACTGTTCCATTTGCATCACTAAAATACAGCAACTTAGCATGAACCTTTGTTTCTCATTGTCGCAATTGCATTACGAAGCAGGGTCCCTTCCTTTTCCGAAATGAACCAGAGTGTCGTTGAAATTCAAACGCCAGCCTTAAAGTAATATCATTCCATGTCACTGCTTTAATTTTCAATGATCAGTGAAAGTATTCATAGCTAGCTACAATATTTAGATTACACAAGCACAAATTAAGAGTGCGAGTTTTGTTACCATATTTTAGCTTACCTGTGACTGCAGCTCATCTTGCTGCGTACTAAATTTTACTATTGTTAATTGTTCCAAATAATTTAATTCAAGATTAAAGTTAAATCTCTTATTTCTAAATAGCGTAGATTTAAGTTGCTTTTCAGATAATTGTTGATGTAGTCCAAGACTAACCTTATTTTATTTTATTTCGATGTGCTTCAGAAACAAATTTCACTATTAATTTCAGTACTAAATTAACTTTCAATTTTCCGGATTCATTAATTCTTTTGCTAAATTAAGTCAGAGTGTAGCGAAATTTATTACTTCTGACAAGCATTCAGTTTTCACACAACACGTGTCAACCTTCAGTTGCCACGCTTTTAGTGCTAATTATATGTGAATTAACCCTTCTTTTTCAGTTATTATAGTAGTTGTCCATAGGACTGGACACTGTAATTTTCCCCAAACCTGAAATATCTAACTAATGCCAGTTAATTGTTAACGTAACGACCGCACATTTACTTTCTTCATTAACTTTACCATTTTCTCAGAATTAATTTCCACCAATTTCATTTGCATTTTTCCTTTAATTTAGATGTAACCTTCCCTCCCTCTTTGCCGACAGATTAACTTCGGTGACGATTGCTTTTCCCAAATTTCCATTAGGTACACGCGGTTTAATTTTTCACCGTCACCAAGGTCGATAAGTGAGGGGGAGGTTCCACGTGGCAAAATGGTGCTATCCAAGACCGGTGCCGAGGCAACTGTGATGCACAACATGCCATAGAGGACGGGCGTGAAAGACCACAATGGAGATGTGTACGGGCGAATAGACGTGTATTTGTTGAGCAGCTGAGCGCCAGATGACCCAAGGGGCGCCGAACAGTATCTTCTCAACGAGTTTTCAGCAAACAATGCTACGTATGGGCAGCTGCAACAGGCACCTGGTTCAGGCACCTTATGCTGACTTCATTTCTTCGGTTACGAAGGCTGTAATTGGCACGTCAGTATTTTAACCCGTCCCCCACTGAGTAGCGACAGGTTGCTTTTTCAGATGAATCACGTTTTACACTCCATCGGATAGGTGGCCGTTGGAGTCTACGACCCTGCAATAATCGTCACGCAGGAAGGCACAATGTCCTCTCGAGCAGGCCGTGAAGGTCCAACAGTACCGATCGGCCGCCGTGTCATCCTTAGCCCATAGGCGCCGTTGGGTCCTGATACGGAGGGGCATGTGGTCAGCACACCGCTCTCCCGGCCGTATGTCAGTTTCCGAGACCGGAGCCGCTACTTCTCAATCAAGTAGCTCCTCTGTTTGCCTCACAAGGGCTGAGCGCACCCCGCTTTCCAACAGCGCTCGACAGACCGGATGGTCACCCATCCAAGTGCTATCCCAGGCCGACAGTGCTTACCTTCGATGATCTGACGGGAACCGGTGTTAGCACTGCGGCAAGGCCGTTGGGAGGAAGGCAAAATAGATCAACACAAAAATGCATCTGTCTTTGGGGACCATGTCCACCCCTACATGTAGTTTGCTTTCTCCTCGGCACGATGGCATCTCTCGGCCGGACGATGTAACATGGCACACGGTTTGCAGTGTACGAGCGTGGTTTGAAGAGCACCAGAATGAGTTTACCGTTCTCCCCTGGCCGCCAAACTCCGCGGTTTAAAATCCAGTCGAGATTCTGTGGTTCCACGTGGACTGGGCTGTTCGCGCCACGGATACTCAGCCGAGAAATACAGCACAGCTGACCACGGCACAGGAGTCCGCATCGCTGTCGGCACCTTCCAGAACCTCATTGACTCTCTCGCTGCACATCCTCGCTGCGAAAGGAGGTGATCCAGATATTTGAGAGTTGGTCAATTATTGTGACTGGACTATGTGGATCAGCAGTCTCATGTCCAGGCGTTCGTTCTACTTTCCCTCAGCATAGCACAGTACTTGATTACCCATTTATCATTCTGCCTCTGTCCAAGCCTTTATGATGTGTTTAGAGTATTGACATTTTTCATTACCCACAAGCGCACAATTCTTTGGAGATCTACCACGCAACAGCAATTTAGTCCTGCAACCTCCCGATTATAAGTAAATACTTTCACTTTTACTGTTTTGCCATCAAATACTAATACTGCTTGAGTTACAGTATCCATGTAACTGGGGAAATTTAAAGTCCATAACAAAATTACCGAAGTAGAATGACTTGACCCATGAAGGCACAGGAGTTCAGTGGCTATAACGGGATGCAGTCAGTTACGCTATAAGAATTAAGTGAGATAGTTCGAAGCTTTTAACATTGTGTGTGCCACGGTACCATTGATATCATCAGGAAATGTTTCGTAAACAACCGCAGTCCAACACAGTTGACGAAGTCTCGTCGCAATACAGCAGGACGAGACGACGAAATCGGCGAAGTCCAACGGAAAAGACCAAAGCGGACACACACTCAGGCGGCAGTAGCGGTGAGAAGGAGCGATGGCGTAGCTGGCGATGATCTAAGTGAGGTGGCTGTTCGGAGAGAAACTAATTTCCGGCTGCTCTACGGTCCGATACGTTGCCGTCTTCGTAGTTTCTCAGGTGACTATCTTGTGTGGCTCTTGGTCATGCGGCTCAGCTGCCGTGACTTGTGGCAGAGCCTCATTAGCTGCGGTGTCCATGGGACTTGCAATTGATTCGTCTTTGTCCTACGACGGGAATGATATAAGACCGGTGTATTTAAAAGCGTTAAAATACCAGTAAGACAAAGCTGCTGTAGGCGTTTCCCGGTATTATTCCATTTTGTGACTTATCAGCGGAAAGAGTGTTTGTTGTTTCTATATGGACATCTTAGGCATCTAAGAGAAACAAAGAACAACAACTTGTAGTGGGATACTGGGCCATTAGGATAAAAGATGGAGCGATTTACTGAGTTGGGGTATCACATTTTACATAATCATATTTATTGAAAACTTAGCCGGCCGGAGTGGCCGTGCGGTTCTAGGCGCTACAGTCTGGAGCCGAGTGACCGCTATGGTCGCAGGTTCGAATCCTGCCTCGGGCATAAATGTGTGTGATGTCCTTAGGTTAGTTAGGTTTAATTAGTTCTAAGTTCTAGGCGAATGATGACCTCAGAAGTCGCATAGTGCTCTGAGCTATTTTGAGCCATTTTGAAAACTTAAAGAACGTAAGATGACCATAAGCAAACAGAATAAACTTCAATTTCGAGATGGACTTGCAGACCACTATAAGGAAGTATTACCCTAATAAACAGCCAGTGTACCAATCACAACGCTGGTTAAGAAACATTAATCCTTCAGTTATTTCTGTTCGTTTGTAACTAGCAGTGAATTAGGGAGACAGTAATCTATGGTTATTCATCCATAATGCAAATGGCCATCTTCTTTTTTGTCTCTTGCGAGTGTAATAACGAATTTTCTGGTCCATTTGATCCACTCCACCCTTCGTAGAGCTACAGAACTTTATTATATCTGGTTTCTTTTCTGCATGAGTTTCATCAATGTTTCTGTCTTGCTGCATTGTGTTAATGAGAACTACAGACTTTTTCTTTTTGGGAACATAACTCACCATTGTAATGTTACCTCTAAATGCAAACAAAGAGGAATGAATCGCTCTTGAGGCAGATGGTTTCATCTCATTAGGAATTTCTGGTTTATTTTGTTTGATTGTTCCCACCACTGTTATTTGCTTCTGAAGCATCTCTTCTGTGAGTTTCACACTAGTAAATAAGCCGTCAACAGTAATAGTTTTTGATGATCCTTCAATGCTTTTCGCTAGATCTTTCACCACATTCAATCCCAGATTTTTCTGAATAAGTTCAGGGGGCTTCCTTCCCGTGTAAACAATTCCGTCTAAAGCATATGCAGATGTAGCATCACATAACCAAAATATTTTTATGCCATACTTGGCTGGTTTAGAGGGCATACACTGGGTGAGCTGCATATTCCACGGAATGGGACTAGCTGTTCATCAACTGTGAGCGAATCATTGGGAATCATTCTATTTCTACACCCTGTCAAGAAATATTTCCCATACATAGCGAACAGCTGCAACTTTGCCATCTGCAGATCGAGCTTCACGGGTATGCCTGTCATCAAATCTAATCATTCCCCTTATATCCTCGAACCTATTTACTGACATGGTGGCCTTATATGTAGGATTTGCCTTTTCATCCAAGAATAATTCTCTAATAGGGACATACCAACTCTTCTCAACACCAGAAAGCAGTAAAAGACCAAGAAAACCCTCCATTTCAGCAAGTGAAACGTTTTTCGACGTTTTACCACGTAAAGCAGCCACTCTTCTGCCTTCAATATTTGTGCAGGTGATGAGTTCCTCTAGTATTTCCTTGGAGATGAAATAGTCCCAGGCATCCTTAGGTTTACAGGTTTTCAAACCACGGGCTGGACCAGGTGCCTTCTTTACGATATTATGGAGGAGGATCTAATTTCCAAATCGTTCAGTTCCTACTAATGTATGTGTGGTCTTCTATACATTTTTGTGGTGGTTCTTCATTTTCAGACACTGATGAAGTAATATTATCGGATGGACTGTCATCTGCCTCAATATTCACATCTACAGGTTCATTGGCTGATTCTTCACTACTTGCATCTTCAAAAATGTTTCCTTCCTCGCAAGAATCATCTTCTTCAAATCACTGAGCCACAACACTTTCAAAATTAGCTGCATTTGCACGTACTGACTCTCTTGCTTTGCGTGTCGAAGCCATAGCAAAAAGTGTGTCTCTCGATCAGCAGCTTGTGCAGCACTAAATGAGTCATACTCGTAACAATATGGGCCTTGCAGCAACAAACAAACTACAGTAACAATGAGGCTGACAAGAGCAGCACAGGATAACAATACTGTGCAATAATAAAACATTTGATAGCAAAAAGATGAATAATAAACCGACATTGCCAATATGTGAAAGTAGTGTGTATTATTTTTTAGTAACACTATTACTACTACAGCTACTGCTGCTGTTGACACTCCTGTTGCTGGAAATACCACTACAGTTATTGTCGAATTAATAACAGCTCCCAAACAAATGTTGAAGACAATATAGGCTAAAGAACATTTATAAATGTGTGGGGGCTTCTGAAGCCCTGCTTATGCATTCACGGTGTATGTGTAAACGTATTGAATTTTACAAAAAACTTAAAAAGGTGTCTTGTTCAGACTTGATAGGAGGAATGTCACAGTGTTAGTAAAAGAGTACTGGAAAGCAGTTTGAAATCAAACAAAAAATTACAGAATTTTTTTTAAAAATGAAGACATACAAGGGCCTCGAAGGCCCTGTATATGCATCCTAGGGTTAACACGAAGGGCTTGGGAAGTCCAGACCGCCAACAAACGCCACGTTCGCACTCTCTTCCGTGTCACTGGCCCTCAGGGGTACTGACACCGGATATACCCTCTGCCAGTGCTCAAACTTAATGCTACTCGCCAGACCAGTTGCTGGCAGCGCGTTCACGAGATAAAAGTCGCAGCAGCCCAGCTTCCAGTCACGGCGCACTCGTCCTCAATTCATTTCCTCCTTACTGCCCTGCAGATAACACATCCTGCATGCCAACGATTTGGTTTAGCCAGGCTGCAGAAGTACCAATTACAAAAGTGTCATTGAGGGCACAAACTTGATAACGCTTTTAATTCTATTGGTTTTCTTTTTTGAAATCTATCATCTCTTTCCTTTTCAGAATAACTGAATTATTGATTAAGTGAAGGCGCACTGTCCTGATGGCAAATCTATAACAGTAATTACTATTGTTATTAATATTTCCAGTTTTACAATGTTCTTGCGCTTTGCCACAACACAGTATAGTATTTCCAATCTAATTTTTTTCTCCTATGTGTTTCTAAATATTCTTAATCATTTTTTCTTCTAATTATTGTGTGAATTCCTTTTATCCATGTGACCAGTGGACTCTCCATTCTCTGAGGTCCTCCTGGTATGTCAACAACATAGGAGACGGGACTTCAACGCGGTTGAACACATCTCTCTGCAGACTCTGGTCTCCACTGGAGGATCTGATTGGGCGGGGGAGGAGGGGGGGATGCAATGTTCGAGCCTGCAGAAGGCCTACTCTAACATTAAAAGAGCAAGAGATGGAGGCAGCACTCTGTTCGTCTTCCGCTGACGATTTATGGTGAGCAGTAACAGCAGTCCAGTTCCTGATGAGTATTTAGTCTGAGCATAGTATTTATCTGTTCTGTGTTTATCAGTGCATTGAAAGACGCCTGTGGTTTCTTTCTACAGCTCAGAATTCAAGCAGGCAGTCACTGTGATCGAAAAGTAGGAAATCGTGAGTTATTTTAGAACGACAAATGCCATTTCAACCACACGGGAGTTAGATTCACTTTGTTTGAAATCCATGGCACATTTTACTACTTTTTCAACTTTGTTTATTGTTATATATCAGATGTGTTTCCATATTCGTGCTTGTTTGAATAAATTAAATGCGCGAGATTAACCGAGCTGTCTTAGACGCTGCAGTCATGGACTGTGCGGCTGATCCCGGCGGAGGTTCGAGTCCTCCCTCGGGCATGGGTGTGTGTTTAAATGGTTCAAATGGCTCTGAGCACTATGGGACTCAACATCTTAGGTCATAAGTCCCCTAGAACTTAGAACTACTTAAACCTAACTAACCTAAGGACATCACACACACCCATGCCCGAGGCAGGATTCGAACCTGCGACCGTAGCAGTCCCGCGGTTCCGGACTGCAGCGCCAGAACCGCTAGACCACCGCGGCCGGCATGGGTGTGTGTGTTTGTCCTTAGTATAATTTAAGTTAAGTAGTGTGTAAGCTTAGGAACTGATGACCTTCGCAGTTAAGTCCCGTAACAAAAAAAATTAATTAATATGTTGATTGAAATCGTTTTTGTTAACACCTTAAATATTTTCATTTTTTATATTTTTTATACTAGGCAGTTCCTCGCTTTACGATCCATAGCTAGGGCATTGATATTTATTTTCGTTTATTGATCCATTTATAATTTAGTTTGGGTCTTAAGGGTATGTTCTGTCCCATAATTAAATTTTTTAGTCCTACTTTTACGTTCAAGACATCCGTCGTTTTGCAAGATTTTTGTACGCTTCAGTATGTGTAATTGTTCCCTTCCCTTCTTCCAACCCCAAATACAGATTTTTTTCTCCTATTACTACGTGTTTTTTTACTCATATTGACCCTATTTTTTACGCTGCTCTATGGATTTATGGTAATATAGTCAATGTCTTCTACATCATGTGCCAAAATCAGTTCGTCATTAGTAATGTAGTACTTACCACAACAGGCACATTCAGTCTCAGTTTATTGTGCGGATGAGACGTGATTACAAGCACTCGGCTACAGCCCAGACTAACAAACAAACATCCGCTATTGTCAAGAAAATCCACCCCACAATATAGGAAATCACCGAAATTGTTGGTGCCTGTACAACAAAGTAAGAACACCATCTGTAACTGACACTCACGTGATCGCTAAGTGTATACCACGTCTCTGCTCTTATGTCACACAGTGTTGAATCAGTCTCGTTACACATAAACATGATCTCAGTTAGAATCATTATCTTCTAAAAGACACCAGGGAGCGTTTCTCACGAACTGACAGCATGCACATCAAAAGTGATTCCCAGTGATAAGGCAACAGACAATATTCATTCACTTGGAGTTCTAGATATAATCTTATTTTGGTACAAGTGAAGCATCTCAGCCATATCGTGTTCTGGAAATGAGTGGTGTGATCGCACAGAAATAGCAGCGTTACCACATCATTTAGGAAGCTTTTCCGAATGACTGTGAAGACTTACGGAACTTCTTGAAATGAAATGAAGAGTGCTGTATTTAGCATTCAGTGTTAATGTGTTTTCAAATAACAATATTCGTAATATAGGGATGTTCTTTTTCTTATTCTGTCCCTTCTGCTCTTCAAGGCCAAGGTGAAGCCTCTCCTGTACCCAGTTTGTCTTGCGGTCTTCCCAAATCTCTTCTTTCTTTGCGAGTCAACTTCAAGGTGTTAACCTATATGTAGTCATCCTATATAAATTTATACATCATTTTAGAACTTTCTCTGTTACATTTCTGGCATGAATTCCACAGTAAACTTTTTGTGGAACACCAAAATCGATAACCTTCGTTAACAATCTTTACGTAACCACGTCTCCTTTAAGTTTCTGGTCTGCCCGCTCAATCCCGATGTGCTTTTTAACCTCAAAACTGAAACCACATCTGCATAGAGAACCTTTATATATCTGTCTTTAGATGATTTATGATTTACATTTCTGTAAACACTGTAGTGCTGATTACCTTGCCACATTTTCTTTCAACTGATATCACATTCTTTTCTACAGATGCATACATACAATCTGAAGAGATACGGTAATAACATAAAGATCGACTTTTGTTGCAGTTGGCAGTCATGATATCTCTTCGGAGATCCGACTGTTGATACAATGAAGATCATACAGTGCCATTATTTCTGGCTCTCGCTGCATGCTACTTAGTGCCACCTCAGCAGTAGGTCGTTTTGCTGTTGCAGGCGATTACCACAGACAGAATACGATTTTTCAGACAACGAATTAATGTGTAAAATGTGGCTGCACCGACATAAGGAATCCGAAACTTGACTGACAGAAAATGCTTGGTCGAACTGTAGCCTAAGCTTATTTTGACCGATGAAGATTAAAAAAGCAGAAAAAGTATTCTGTAATTTCCTACATATGTGATCCTAGTTGGATATATACGCGTCGTAGGTGAAAACAGTACTAAGAGAACCATTAATTATCTCATACGACGCAGAATAAGATGATTTCCATTACAGACTGACTGCCAACATTATTGCACAGCAGTATGTTAACGCGTGACGCCATTCTCAGTCAAGTATCTCAATGCAGGGAGACCTGCAGTATGTAGTATCTATGTTTGGTGCAAGGATTGGCAATTCAACATCAACATAAACAAATATAACGTATTGGGCGTAAACAGGCAGAAACGTCATTATTGTATGGTTACATGACTGCAGAACAATCACAGGAGTGATATCCATAAAATATATAGTACTGTGGCACGGAGCGATAAAAAGTTGAACAACCACATAAAACTAATAACAAGTAAGCCAGGTGACAGACTTAGATTCATTTGAAAAATTCTCAGAAAATTTAGTCCTCTCATGAAGGAGAAAGCTTAAAAAAATGTCGGCCAACGACTGCTTCAGTATCGTTCGGAACTCTGGGATCCGTACGAGGGAGGTACACAGAGGAAATAGATATGATCCTAAGAAGAACACCGCATTTTCTTACAGGTTCATTTTACTATCGCGCAAACCTTATGGAGATGCTTAACTAACTGCAGTGGTAGACGCTGCAAGAGAATCGCTGTGAATCACGGTGGTTTACTGTGGAAAGTTCCGAGAGCGTAAACCAACCAGTATGTTTCTCTCTCCCCCGTATATCTCGCGAAACAACTACGAGGGCAGTATTAGAGAGATTAGAACTTACACAGAAGCTTACTAAGAATCGTTCTTCTGCGAACTATTAGTGGTACACAAAATACCCTCCGCTACACAAAGTAAGGTGGCTTGCAGAGAATAGATGTAGACGTAGATGTAAGTACGCTCCGAGCATGCATGGAAGATGTGTTATGGTTAGTAATTATGGACTTAACTGTCTTTTACTAGTATCACAACCATCTTCCGACCAGTACTGAAGAATAACAAGCCTTGTACCATCCAGGCGAATTTTGAAGCATTGATCTGAAGACGTCTGTACTTCACAGCTGGAACTGGTAATTGTAAAAACAGAAGTAGTGATTGGCGTAGTGTTAAATGAGAGAAGAAAACTACATTATTTTTCTAGTCCAAAATATATGTTAAGTTGTATTTGACTGAAATGTTTGTTGCGTTTACGTTACATAACATATTTTGTTTTATTAATTATATATGGACTCATGTTATTAATTATATATGGACTCCAAATACCGTCCATTCAGCGAGAAAAATGTGAAACCAAAACCTCTTCAGCCTTCTACGTTTCCAATTTCATTTCATTTATGCGACCAGTTTCGCGTTTCACTACGCCATCTTCAGGCCCCCTGACCGACCAGTAGGAAGAATCCAACTCATGCGCAGTCAAAATAGGGGCAGCATTCAGTATCTGGTATCCGTAGATTTCTTTTTTAACAACACAATCCCTTCGTTCCTCAATTGCACGTGATTTTGGTTTCTTCCTACACGTAGGCCAGAGGGTCCGAAGATGGTGTACTGGAACGCCGAAACTATTCGCATAAATGAAACAAAACTGGAAATATAGACGGCTGAAAGGGTTTTGATTTGACACTTTATATCGAACAGCCGAAGTCCCTAAACCATTATTGGGCTGCAGCTTGTGGTCTCGTGGTTAGCGTGCTGCTGCGTCTGGATCACGGGGTCCCGTGTTCAATTCCCGGCCTTTCGAGAATTTTCTCTGCCACAGGACTGGATGTTTGTTTTGTCCTCATTATTTCATCATCATTCGGGAAAATGGCGAAACTGGACAGTGAATAAATTTGGGAATTTGTACGGGCGCTGATAATCGCACTGTTGAACGCTCCACAAACCGAAAACGAAAATCGTCATCATCTGACACATCCTTCATAAAGATAGACTTACTGATTCACCGGAAATAACGACGCGAAATACCAGTCAACTTTGTACGAAGCAGTTAATTATAATTTACTGCAAACCATCTAATTAATTTATTCTTCCTCTTATTAAGTGGATAACACACGCCACTCTATTCGATATAAAACTCATGTTGAATGAAAACACCACTGGCAGAATGTTCCAACTTGGTTTTAATTGACCACTAGACCGGTTTCACGACTTACAGCTCCATCTTTAGTTGCGACCTATATACACATTTAAGGATTCAATTACAGTTATAAACTGCACTGCAAATTTGTTCTATTATATTAGATTATTTGAAGATTTGTACAGAAAAATTATTACATTAATTTATCAACGCTCGCAGTCAAGGTGTCGATATTGAGAGAGTGTTTTAAATATTTCATAAGAAGAGAAAAACTGGACCAACGAAGGCTGCTTGGGGACGTAGTGCATGTAATATCCTCTACTGATATTGCCGAGAAGACTGTACCAATAAACTGGTCATTCATTGCATGTGCAAGTATCTATAAGAAAAAGAAATAGTGCAGAAGACTAAAACCGATTTCGAAGATATAACTCAGCTAACGGCAGAAACGCTGCTAGACTGTTGGTACAAGGTAGCATAAACTAGTCAGGCCGCTTCCTTATCATCCCAAACCACACGTGGAAGGCCCATCTTGCAAGAGTAGGCCTTGCCGTCATCGTTCACAAGGAAACACTTAGTGCCCAAGCAAATACTCGCTATCTCGAGGACGCGATGTACGCGTGACAAGACCCCAGGGTCTCTCTCTTACTAGGGACGTTGGGCTCAACTAAGATGAATTAATGCAATAATATTTGTGAATACAGGTTTTCAAATAATATTATATAATAGCACAAATTTTCACGATGGTTTATATTTACACCTTAGTTCTTAAATATGCGACTGTAAGCCCTAAAATAGGTAGAGTGGTCAATTAAAACGAAGTACTACCATCTGCCAGCGGTCTTTTCATTCATCTCGACCTTCTCAAGTTGCGGATGCGCTGCGTGTAAAATTGTTTGACATGTAAAATTGTCTTCTACAGAGAAGGTATTAGAATCGATTCAAATAACTGCCACCGTACTTCACTGAAAATATGAATCATAATTCTAGAACTTATTATGAGCTAAGAGGAAGAATAAAATGACTTTACTCACAATTATTTGTCGGCTATGGAAACAACACTGCTAAATACATTTTTCTTTTGGCGCGTGAGATAGAAATCACCAGGTGAATGCTTGTGTGATCCGGTACTGTCATTCAAGTGATGTAAGTGATGATCGAAGGGATTGCGTTGTTAAAACAAGTCTACGGATACCATTGACTGTGTTTTGGTCCCTATTTCGATTGCACAAGAAGTGCGATACTTCTTACATGTCGGGCAGGTTGCCTGAAGAGAGCGTAGTGTAACACTGAAACTGGTAGCAAAATTAAATAAAATTTGAAATTTAGATGGCATTTTATATTCAAGTTTGTGTGCAGAATCTATAAGTCGAGAGACACACCATCTAATTTTCTGGAAATTATCATTCACAACATCCCGAAGGTACCAAGGGCAGATTAGTGTGAGAACTATAGTACAATCAGTTTAACACACATGCATTCAAGATGCTAACAAGACTATTACAGAGAAGAATAGGAATCAAAATTGAGGCTCTGTTAGATGACTATCGCTTTGCATTTCGGAAAGATAACGACAACAGAAAGGTAGTTATGACTTTGCGATGGATAATGGAAAGCAGGACTTCAGGAAAAATCAAGACACGCTCATAGCGTTTGTCAACCTAGAAGAAAAGTGGTGTCCGAAATTCACAGGATGTACGTATAACTTATAGGAATGGCTTTGAAATATACAATAACATCCAAGAAGGAGCAATAAGAATGGAAGAGCAAGAAATAGGTTCTCAGATTGAAACGTCGTAAGATAACGATTCAATCTGTGAACCGTGTCACGAATACAGAGTACGGACTGAGAGTAAACCGGAGAAACTTATGAGGCGTAGCACAAATGATGCTAGCGATAAATTTAACATCAACATTGGTGATATCTAACGTCTACAAGCTACTCACCAATTTTCTCTTAAGTACTTGGCACAAAGTTCATCGAACTTCTTTCACACTACAGTATTTCTCTACCAGACACTCTCGAACTGCCCTCGAGGAACACTAACACTTAAATCTATCTATGCGAACTTCGATACCTCATAATTTATTCTCATATTTTATTACGACTATCATTTCCCGCCATTCAGGTGGGCGTTAAAAGAATATTTATGCATTCGGAGAAGGAAGTTGCTGATTAAAATTTCGATCGATTCCGTATTTCTGGATTTCTGGAATGCTTTTGACACTGTACCACACAAGAGGCTTGTAGTGAAATTGAGTGCTTATGGAATATCGTCTCAGTTATGTGACTGGATTTGTGATTTCCTATCAGAGAGGTCACAGTTCGTAGTAATTGACGGGAAGGCATTGAGTGAAACAAATGTGATTTCGGCGTTCCCCAAGGTAGTTTTAGAGGCCCATTGCTGTTCCTTATTTATATAAACTATTTGGGAGACCACCTGAGCAGCCGTGTTAGGTTGTTTGCAGATGACGCTGTCGTTTATCGACTAATAAAGCCATCAGAAGATCAAACAAACTGCAAAACGATTTAGAAAAGATATCTGAATGGTGCGAAAATTGGCGGTTGACCCTAAATAACTAAAAGTGCGAGGTTATCCACATGAATGGTAAAAGGAATTCGTTAAACTTCGGTTTCACGACAAATCAGTCTATTCTGGAAGCCGTAAATTCAACCAAATACTTAGGAATCAGAATTGCGAACAACTTAAATTGGAAGGAACACGTAGAAAATGTTGTGGGGAAGGCTAACTAAAGACTGTGTTTTATTGGCAGGACATTTGAAAAATGTGACAGATCTACTAAGCAGACTACACTACGCTTGTCCGTCCTCTTTTAGAATACTGCTGCGCTGTGTGGGAACCTTACCAGATAGGACTGATGGTGTACATCAAAAAACTTCCCGGCAGATTAAAACTGTATGCCGGACCGAGACTCGAACTCGGGACCTTTTCCTTTCACGGGCAAGTGCTCTACCAACTGAGCTACCCAAGCACGACTCACGCCCCGTCCTCACAGCTTTACTTCTGCCAGTATCAATGAGGACGGGGCGTAAGTCGTACTTGGGTAGCTCAGTTGGTAGAGCACTTGACCGCGAAAGGCAAAGATCCCGAGTTCGAGTATCGGTCCGGCGAAGTCTGCTTTAGGCGGTGGCGCGGCACGGACCTGCTGTCCCGGCCGCGGGCGCGCGTGGACGAGGAAGTGTTTACACCGCCGGTACTCGCGCGTGTTATTGTCTGACTCGAACGCCATGACACACAATTTTTGAAAGACTACGCTCCAATTTACGTTCGACAACGAATTTGCCAGACCCAATGCTTTCGAAATAGAGCGTTTTTTAGGGAAGAAGTTCGTTTACCTGCTGCAGACATAACTGGAATACACCTGTCCATTGTAAGCAGTACAGTGTACGTAAAGATGACCGATGAAGCTGCGTGTGAAAGAACTCTCTCCGCTGCTCAAAGAGGATTTAAATTTCGACACTCTGATGGCCATATCAGCGATGTAACAGTAGCTCCTTCAGGATTGGGTGTCATTCGGATATTTGAATTGCCGCTTGAGGTGCCATAATCGATGGTTACTGAATCGCTGCGACCATATGGAACGGTACTTAGTCTTACGCCTGAACGCTGGGCAAGTTTTAGTACATATCCTGTGCTAAACGGCGTGCGACAGTTGCGGATCATCCTTACTAAAAATATCCCGTCTTATTTATACATTGGCGGATGTCGAGCTATTGTGATCTACGATGGCCAGCCACGCACCTGTTCTGGCTGTGGTGGAGAAGGACATCTACGCTCGGAGTGCATACAACGCCGCGTCGTGCAACTGTCACATGGAGAAGCGTCACAGCGAGAAGTTCCCACGCAACTGCCGATGACGTACGTGTCGGTGGCCCGCCGGGAGGTGTTACCAAGTTCGGAGCGTGACAAGGACGTGTTTATGCAAGAGCAGACCGAGTTACGGGAGCATGGATGTGACTCGGAGAATGTCTCTACACCCAAGTCACGTCAGTTGAGGGAGGAACCTTCCGAAAACTCACATGTAGCACGCTGCGTGGAAGTAGAGGTCGAGACAGTGGCGCCGGCAACGGACCAACGAACGATCGACGAACACAGTGAGGCAGCAGCGGGCAGGGCACGCAAACAGCGATCGCCGAAGCGTCGCAAAAAGCGTCGCCATAGTTCGGGTGACACGTCCCCCCCCCCCCCCCCCTAGCCTAGGGGACACGGAAGGCATCCTAGCCGAAGAACTGTCTGACACAGAACACGTGCCTTTAGAGGACGCTGACAGGATTCTGTCAGATGGTGACCGGATGTCCTGCCTTTCAGATGGTCCCTCTTCTTCTCGGATGGATGACCACTGCGACTGGGCGGAACCAGTCGAAGACATACAGGAATTGCCACCTCTAGACCCGTGGTCTAGGGGTAACGTCTTTGATTCATAATCAAAACGTCTTCGGTCCCGGGCTCGATTCCCGCCACTGCCTAAATTTTGATAAATAATCAGCATTGGCGGCCGAAGACTCCCGACATAAGAAGTCAGCCTCATTCTGCCAACGGCCTTGTCAAAGAGGGCGGAGGAGCGGACAGAGGTTCAGGGCACTCTCTTGTCCTAGGGGTGGGAAATTGCCCCTAAAGGCGGAAGAATCAGCAATGATCAACGACACGAGGATGCAGAAGGCAATGGAAACCACTGCATTAAAGAGACGTAACGTGTATCCACAGGACATGTCACCTGTAATTAAAGAAGTGTCATGATGATCTCTCCATTGGCAAAAGATTCCGGAATAGCCCCCCTTCCGGATCTCCGGGAGGGGACTGCCAAGGGGGAGGTTACCATGAGAAAAAGATTGAATAATCAACGAAAGGATAACGTTCTACGAGTCGGGCGTGGAATGTCAGAAGCTTGAACGTGGTAGGGAAACTAGAAAATCTGAAAAGGGAAATGCAAAGGCTCAATCTAGATATAGTGGGGGTCAGTGAAGTGGAAGGAAGACAAGGATTTCTGGTCAGATGAGTATCGGGTAATATCAACAGCAGCAGAAAATGGTATAACAGGTGTAGGATTCGTTATGAATAGGAAGGTAGGGCAGAGGGTGTGTTACTGTGAACAGTTCAGTGACCGGGTTGTTGTAATCAGAATCGACAGCAGACCAACACCCACAACGATAGTTCAGGTATACATGCCGACGTGGCAAGCTGAAGATGAACAGATAGAGAAAGTGTATGAGGATATTGAAAGGGTAATGCAGTATGTAAAGGGGGACGAAAATCTAATAGTCATGGGCGACTGGAATGCAGTTGTAGGGAAGGAGTAGAAGAGAAGGTTACAGGAGAATATGGGCTTGGGACAAGGAATGAAAGAGGAGAAAGACTAATTGAGTTCTGTAACAAGTTTCAGCTAGTAATAGCGAATACCCTGTTCAAGAATCACAAGAGGAGGAGGTATACTTGGAAAAGGCCGGGAGATACGGGAAGATTTCAATTAGATTACATCATGGTCAGACAGAGATTCCGAAATCAGATACTGGATTCTAAGGCGTACCCAGGACCAGATATAGACTCAGATCACAATATGGTAGTGATGAAGAGTAGGCTGAAGTTCAAGACATTAGTCAGGAAGAATCAATACGCAAAGAAGTGGGATACGGAAGTACTAATGAATGACGAGATACGTTTGAAGTTCTCTAACGCTATAGATACAGCAATAAGGAACAGCGCAGTAGGCAGTACAGTTGAAGAGGAATGGACATCTCTAAAAAGGGCCATCACAGAAGTTGGGAAGGAAAACATAGGTACAAAGAAGGTAGCTGTGAAGAAACCATGGGTAACAAAAGAAATACTTCAGTTGATTGATGAAAGGAGGAAGTACAAACATGTTCCGGGAAAATCTGGAATACAGAAATACAAGTCGCTGAGGAATGAAATAAATAGAAAGTGCAGGGAAGCTAAGACGAAATGGCTGCAGGAAAAACGTGAAGACATCGAAAAAGATATGACTGTCGGAAGGACAGACTCAGCATACAGGAAAGTCAAAACAACCTTTGGTGACATTAAAAGCAACGGTGGTAACATTAAGAGTGCAACGGGAATTCCACTGTTAAATGCAGACGAGAGAGGAGATAGGTGGAAAGAATACATTGAAAGCCTCTATGAGGGTGAAGATTTGTCTGATGTGATAGAAGAAGAAACAGGAGTCGATTTAGAAGAGATAGGGGATCCAGTATTAGATTCGGAATTTAAAAGAGCTTTGGAGTGCTTACGGTCAAATAAGGCAGAAGGGATAGATAACATTCCATCAGAATTTCTAAAATCATTGGGGGAAGTGGCAACAAAACGACTATTCACTTCGGTGTGTAAAATATATGAGTCTGGCGATATACCATCTGACTTTCAGAAAAGCATCATCCACACAATTCCGAAGACGGCAAGAGCTGACAAGTGCGAGAATTATCGCACAATCAGCTTAACAGCTCTTGCATCGAAGCTGCTTACAAGAATAATATACAGAAGAATGGAAAAGGAAATTGAGAATGCGCTAGGTGACGATCAGTTTGGCTTTAGGAAAAGTAAAGGGACGAGAGAGGCAATTATGACGTTACGGCTAATAATGGAAGCAAGGCTAAAGAAAAATCAAGACACTTTCATAGGATTTGTCGACCTGGAAAAAGCGTTCGACAATATAAAATGGTGCAAGCTGTTCGAGATTCTGAAAAAAGTAGGGGTAAGCTATAGGGAGAGACGGGTCATATACAATATGTACATCAACCAAGAGGGAATAAGAAGAGTGGACGATCAAGAACGAAGTGCTCGTATTAAGAAGGGTGTAAGACAAGGCTGTAGCCTTTTGCCCCTACTCTTCAATCTGTACATCGAAGAAGCAATGATGGAAATAAAAGAAAGGTTCAGGAGTGGAATTAAAATACAAGGTGAAAGGATATCAATGATAAGATTCGCTGATGACATTGCTATCCTGAGTGAAAGTGAAGAAGAATTAAATGATCTGCTGAACGGAATGAACAGTCTAATGAGTACACAGTATGGTTTGAGAGTAAATCGGAGAAAGACGAAGGTAATGAGAAGTAGTAGAAATGAGAACAGCGAGGAACTTAACATCAGGATTGATGGTCACGAAGTCATCGAAGTTAAGGAATTCTGTTACCTAGGCAGTAAAATAAGCAATGACGTACGGTGTTAGGAGGATATCAAAAGCAGACTCGCTATGGCGCAAAAGGCATTTCTGGCCAAGAGAAGTCTACTAATATCAAATACCGGCCTTAATTTGAGGAAGAAATTTCTGAGGATGTACGTCTGGTGTACAGCATTGTATGGTAGTGAAACATGGACTGCGGGAAAACCGAAACAGAAGAGAATCGAAGCATTTGAGATGTGATGCTATAGACGAATGTTGAAAATTAGGTGGATTGATAAGATAAGGAATGAGGAGGTTCTACGCAGAATCGGAGAGGAAAGGGATATGTGGAAAACACTGATAAGGAGAAGGGACAGGATGATAGGACATCTGCTAAGACATGAGGGAATCACTTCCATGGTACTAGAGGGAGCGGTAGAGGGCAAAAACTGTAGAGGAAGACAGAGATTGGAATACGTCAAGCAAATAATTGAGGACGTAGGTTGCAAATGCTACTCTGAGATGAAGAGGTTAGCACAGGAAAGGAATTCATGGCGGGCCGCATCAAACCAGTCAGTAGACTGATGACCATAAAAAAAAAAAAAAAGATGACAACTCACCTACAGGATGCACACCACGTAACGACAACAAAGGGGGGCAGCCAGTTGGCGGGCACCCCTCTGAGCACGAATAGTGGACTAAAGCCCTTGGACTTCTCAATGACATGACACGAGCATGACAACGACAGCGAACCAAGCATATAAGGTGGGCACAGTGAACATTAACACCGCACGTTCGCTTGCAAAGATGCAACTTCTCCGGGACATGATTTACGCTACAGACGTTGGTATTCCGCTGATGCAGGAAACCTGCAATGCTGCTTTTCCCGACGCGCATGGATACAACACTTACCTAGCGCCGACCCCATATGGAGGACGTGGCACAGCGATACTAGTCCGGGAAGGGATTCCGATGTGTGACCTCGATTACCTTTCTTCGGTTCGGGGTTTGGCTATGACCGTGAACGGCATTCGTATCGTCAACATCTATGAACCCTCCGGATCTGACAATCGACAGGCGCGTGCACGATTCTACTCGGAGAAGATTGCCCCCCTATTCCATTGGAGGTATGACCACATCTTGGTAGGGGGGATTTTTACTGTGTACTCACACCGAAGGATCAAACTCCTAATTTCAGCTCCTGCCACGCATTGAACACGATCTGCCGGGACATGGCCCTTATGGACACGTGGGAAAAGATCCATGGGCAGCGAGAGGGCTACACTTATTTTTCTAGCCACTCGGCGAGCAGGCTGGATCGGATTTATGTTTCTGACGGATTAAGAGATCACGTGTTGGCTGCTGAACGTTGGCCCACAGCTTTTACGGATCACGTTGCATATTTATGCACGTTAACCCTACCACGGCAGCGGGTCTGGCGGAGTCGTAGTTCCTGGAAACTTAATTCATCCTTATTGGTGGATCTCGAATGTCGCCAGCGGATGGAAGAAACATGGCAGACTTGCACGCGCCGTCTGCCGCTGCACGTTCTTTCGTGGTGGCTGCAGTGTGCAAAACCGGCGACACGAAGAGCTCTCATAACGTATGGCAAGGAAAAAGCGAAATGGCTCCGAGATACACTTGATTATTACTACATGGTGCTCCGCGATCTGTCCTCCAGGGCCCCATCGCCCGAGCGCCAAGCGAAAGTCCATCGCATTCAGGCCTGCATTTTATCGATCACGAGACGTCGACTGGAAGGACTTTCGATCCGTGCTCGATGCTTGGACAACGTCGATGGAGAACGTATTGGCATTCATCATGTGTCCAAGGGACATGCGCGTAATCGCCGATCCCTAATCACAGTCCTCCATGATGCCGATGGTCGGGCCTTGACGTCACAACAGCATATTGCTGCTGAGTTTCTGGAGCATTACCGCCTCCTTTTCACTGGGACGCCGACGGACAATCGGACAGGAGAAGAAATTTTGCGACAGATGCAAACGGAGGTGGATGGTTCGGATGCAGAGGCGCTATTGGAACCCCTAACGGAAGATGACATCCGGGGCGCACGCGCGAAGGGTGCGGTGCATAAATCCCCTGGGCCGGATGGGTTGACACTCGAATTTTACCGCGCATTTGCGGATTTAATGATGTCCCAGTTGGTATTGATGTATAATGAGTTATTGAGCCCTGAAACGGACGTTCCGTCGCAGTTCATGGCGGGACTGCTTATAACAATACCGAAATCTACAGCGAGTGTCAGCGCCCATCAATTGAGACCGCTCACGATGCTCAATACTGATTATAAGATCTTTGCGCGAATGTTGGCGACAAGGCTCAAGACTGTAATATCCAAGACAATACCACCAGACCAGGCTTGTCTAGGGGTTCGGAGCAACATACATTCTATCCTCGGCGAATACCGTGACGTAATTTCCCTGACGGAAGCTTGTGGCATGCGAGCGGCGTTCGTATCGGTGGATTTTGATCGTGCCTTTGACAGGATCAACCATGATTTCCTTGACTCGACCATGCGACGCATGGCGATACCACAGGATTTTATTACCGTCCTCATGCGCCTCCTTCGCGGCGCTTCTTCGACGGTGAGAGTCAATGGCAGGGAGGTAGGAACGATTCCTGTTTGCAGCTCAGTTAGGCAAGGATGTCCCTTGTCGATGACACTGTTTACAATAGCGCTCGAACCATTGATGCAGACTCTTAGACGGACTCTAACAGGCGTCCGACTCCGTGCGAGCTCCTTCACGTGTCGTGCATATGCCGACGACTTGATGATACTCGTCCGGTCGGAGAACGATGTAAGTCAGGTGGTTACCCTTCTTACTACGTACGGAGTAGCTGTGGGAAGCAGGGTCAACACGAATAAAACCAAGATCATGCACATCGGTCGAGGACTGGAGACTCTGCACAGTCCGTTTACGACGGTGGACGTCTTGCGATGCTTAGGTGTATTGATCATCCGATCACTACGGCAATCAGCGACGGCGAGCTGTCGACGTCTCCTCCAGAACGTCCGACTGCACATACGCAACAATTCCCTCCGAACGCACGACCTGCTCCAAAGGGTGGACTACACTAATGTTCACCTGGCCTCGCGACTGCCGCACCTGACACAGGTACTGCCAATGCCACATGGTATTGCTGACAGATTAATGGCGGCCTTTGGATACTTCAGGGTGTTTCAAAAATGACCGGTATATTTGAAACGGCAATAAAAACTAAACGAGCAGCGATAGAAATACACCGTTTGTTGCAATATGCTTGGGACAACAGTACATTTTCAGGCGGACAAACTTTCGAAATTACAGTAGTTACAATTTTCAACAACAGATGGCGCTGCAAGTGATGTGAAAGATATAGAAGACAACGCAGTCTGTGGGTGCGCCATTCTGTACGTCGTCTTTCTGCTGTAAGCGTGTGCTGTTCACAACGTGCAAGTGTGCTGTGGACAACAGGGTTTATTCCATAGAACAGAGGATTTTTCTGGTGTTGGAATTCCACCGCCTAGAACACAGTGTTGTTGCAACAAGACGAAGTTTTCAACGGAGGTTTAATGTAACCAAAGGACCGAAAAGCGATACAATAAAGGATCTGTTTGAAAAATTTCAACGGACTGGGAACGTGACGGATGAATGTGCTGGAAAGGTAGGGCGACCGCGTACGGCAACCACAGAGGGCAACGCGCAGCTAGTGCAGCAGGTGATCCAACAGCGGCCTCGGGTTTCCGTTCGCCGTGTTGCAGCTGCGGTCCAAATGACGCCAACGTCCACGTATCGTCTCATGCGCCAGAGTTTACACCTCTATCCATACAAAATTCAAACGCGGCAACCCCTCAGCGCCGCTACGATTGCTGCACGAGAGACATTCGCTAACGATATAGTGCACAGGATTGATGACGGCGATATGCATGTGGGCAGCATTTGGTTTACTGACGAAGCTTATTTTTACCTGGACGGCTTCGTCAATAAACAGAACTGGCGCATATGGGGAACCGAAAAGCCCCATGTTGCAGTCCCATCGTCCCTGCATCCTCAAAAAGTACTGGTCTGGGCCGCAATTTCTTCCAAAGGAATCATTGGCCCATTTTTCAGATCCGAAACGATTACTGCATCACGCTATCTGGACATTCTTCGTGAATTTGTGGCGGTACAAACTGCCTTAGACGACACTGCGAACACCTCGTGGTTTATGCAAGATGCTGCCCGGCCACATCGCACGGCCGACTTCTTTAATTTCCTGAATGAATATTTCGATGATCGTGTGATTGCTTTGGGCTATCCGAAACATACAGGAGGCGGCGTGGATTGGCCTCCCGATTCGCCAGACATGAACCCCTGTGACTTCTTTCTGTGGGGACACTTGAAAGACCAGGTGTACCGCCAGAATCCAGAAACAATTGAACAGCTGAAGCAGTACATCTCATCTGCATGTGACGCCATTCCGCCAGACACTTTGTCAAAGGTTTCGGGTAATTTCATTCAGAGACTACGCCATATTATTGCTACGCATGGTGGATATGTGGAAAATATCGTACTATAGAGTTTCCCAGACCGCAGCGCCATCTGTTGTTGACAATTGTAACTACTGTAATTTCGACAGTTTGTCTGCCTGAAAATGTACTGTTGTCCCAAGCATATTGCAACAAACGGTGTATTTCTATCGCTGCTCGTTTAGTTTTTATTGCCGTTTCAAATATACCGGTCATTTTTGAAACACCCTGTATGTCAGCCAAGGAATGTTTTTTAAGATCAAATACGAGACTTTAACTCTCCCACACCATTCTGGAGGACTTAACCTCAGGGTTGTGCGGAACAAGGCTCTAGCTCTATACCTGCGAGCGACGCTACGCACTTGGAACCAACGGCAACACGCCTACACGTCGGCCATCCTGGATGTGCTTCTTCCCACGTCCTTTGAACCACCGGTGGTGGTAGGCACAATCTCGCCCTCTTGTTGATTTTAGTTATGTTCAGTTACAGATACCTTCTACAAGAATCCCCACTACCCGTGAGATACATCGATACTTGCGGCGTCATCATGGCAGCAATGTTGTCGAACTTAAATACCCAACACGAAACTGGCGACAGATTTGGCGAGCTGTCCATACACCTCTCCTCACCATAGCAGCGCGATCGTCATGGTGTACACTAATCAACCGCAAGACAGTCAACCGCCAACGATTGTACGGCATTCGAATGGTAGCTTCCCCGCTCTGCCTTATATGTGGCATGCAGGTTACCGACGAACATTCTCTGCAGTGCGGTGAGGCAAAGGATGTTTGGCGGCTGACGCAACGCATCATGGCCCTCCTCCGACGCACCGACGAATCAACGATCACGACCGACGATTTATTTTTCCCTGACGCTGTATTTTTCCCCTCACAAAAAACTTCGGCAATCCGATGGATTGGAGGACACGCATCGTACTACGTGCTCTCGCTGACCTTGATATTTGGCATGGACTATTGGCATTATCTACTAGAACAACACGAAATCATCCGACGCCACTCTAAATATATAACGCATTTTGCGAACTTTCTAGGCAGCATGTTTCATAACCCCCCGAAGCGGTGGGTAGTCCCAGGTTTACGTTGTTTCGAGGGATAGGATGTACTCCCAGTGAAGTGACGAGGATGTCACTTCAGCCCTATATTTCTTTCCCTTCTTTTTTATATATGATTTTTCTTTTCGGACATTAAAAAAAAGTTGGTAGAGCACTTGACCGCGAAAGGCAAAGGTCCCGAGTTCGAGTCTCGGTCCGGCATACAATTTTAATCTGCCAGGATGTTTCATATCAGCGCACACTCCGCTGCAGAGTGAAAATCTAATTCTGGATACATCAAAAAAGATCAAAGAAGGGCAGCACGTTTTGTATTATCAAGAATTATGGGAGAGAGTGTCACAGAAATGATACAGGATTTGGGCTGGACATTATTAAAAGAAAGGCTTTTTCGTTGCAACGGAATCTTCTCACGAAATTCCAATCACCAACTTTCTCCTTGGAATGCGAAAATAGTTCACCGACCTACATAGGGAGAAACGATCACCACTATTAAATAAGGGAAATCAGAAATCGTACGGAAAGATATAGGTGTTCGTCCTTTCCGCACAAGAGATGGGAATAATAGAGAATTGTGGTTCAATGAACCCTCTGCCAGGCACTTAAATGTGATTTGCAGAGTATCCATGTAGATGTAGATGTCGTGAAAAGATCTCACCGCAACGAAAAATATTTGGTTTTCATGATTGCCACACCAATTCACCTGCCATTTCCATGATACTCTCTTCCCTACTTCGCGCTAATACAAAACGAGCTATACTACTTTGGGTTTTTTCAATGTCCTTCGCCAACCTTACCTGGCAAGGCCCCTATATCGCACAGCAGCACTCTAACAGGGACTGACCAGCGCAGTGAAGAAGTATCTGTAGTGGATTCGTTGCATCTTCTTAAAGGTTCAGCCAGTAATACGCAGTCTTTGGTTGGCCTCACCCACAACATTATGTATGTAATCGTTCCAGTTTAAGTTGTTTGTAATGCGATTTATTATGTAACCGAAATTTAAAGGGCGTCGTTTAGAACCCATGTGGATGAACTCACTCATTTCATTGTTTAGGGTCAAGTATCATTTTTCGCAGCATACAAACATTTTGTCTCAGTCATTTTGCAGTTGCTTTTGATCATCTGATGACTTTATAAAAAGGTAAAAGATAGCATCACCTGCGAACAACATAAAGGAATTCTTCAACTTGTCTCCTAAATCATTTATGTAGATTAGGAAGAGCAGGGGGCCTGTGACACTGCCTTGGGGAACGCCAGATGTCACTTTTGTTTTACTCGGACACTCTGTCAGTTAAAAGCAGCTGTCTACTTCCTGACAGAAAATAACGAACCAGTCGCACAACTGAAACGACATTCCATAAGCACACAATTTGATCAGTACTCGCTTGTGAGGAAGGTATCAAAAGCTCTCTGAACATCTAGAAATATAGAATCAATTTTAGCTCCCCTGTAGATAGAACTCATTGTTTCATAAGAATAAAGAACTACTTGTGCTGAGAGTGTGTCAACAAGGTTTTCTTCGGGGTAACTCGTAATATTCGAAGACTGCGTATGTTCCAGAATCCTATTGCAAATCGACGTCAATGATATAGGTCAGTACTTAAGCTGATTACTCCCTTGTCCTTTAGTGTGCAGCGTTCCGGTCTGAAGGTACAGATCATTCGTCGAGTGACTGGTTGTATATGATTGGTAACTATGGAGGTGGTGTGTCAGCATATTATGAAAGGAACCGAACTAGTAAACAATCTGGACCGTAAGGTTTGCCTTTATTAACTGACTTGTGTTGTCTCGCTGTAACGAGGCTATTCACTACTAAGTTATTCATACTGGCAGCTAATATTTATTCGAATTGTGGAATTCACTTTTCTTTGGTGAATTATTTCGGAAAACTGTCTTTAATAATTCCAATTTTGTAGTACTGTGATCGGTAATTTACAACCTAAATTATCCGAATTGGACGGAATTGGTATTTATTGACAGAGTTGATAGATTTTCTCATGCGGGATATCTTGCCATTCTGTCCGACTGGCTAGTTAGGTCGTCAAAATCCCAAACTGGTTGGAGTACTGTGCCTATAATGTTCCAAACGTTCTCAGTTGGGGAGATGTCTAGCGGCCTTAGTGGCCTTGATGGCACAAAGACAAGCAGTAGAAACTCTCGCCTTGTGCGGGCGGACGTTCTCTTGCAGGCCCAGGCTGGCTTACCACGAAGAGCAACAAAACGGGGCGTAGAATAGCGTCGATGTATCGCTGTGCTGGAAGGGTGACGCGGATGGCAACCAAAGGTACCCTGCTATGAAAGATACGGCACCCCAGAGCATCACTCCTAGTTGTTGGGCCCTATGACCCAGGGGTGATAGTCTGGGATGCCTTTGCTTGTCATCCACGGCACCCTTCCAGCACAGCGGTACGTTGACGATATTCTACTCACCGTTTTGCTTGCCAGACCATCCTGAGCTTGCCTTTCAGAAGATATAGCCCGTCCGCATACGGCGAGAGTTTCGAGAGTTTCTGCTGTTCGTCTTCGTGCTTGTCAAA
Organism: Schistocerca nitens; assembly: GCF_023898315.1. Taxonomy (NCBI): domain Eukaryota; kingdom Metazoa; phylum Arthropoda; class Insecta; order Orthoptera; family Acrididae; genus Schistocerca; species Schistocerca nitens. The sequence goes on along the minus strand of NC_064614.1, from coordinate 289,485,363 downwards.
CCCTACCTAGCACAGCAAGGCCGTTGGATCTCTCCCCAACTGAGAATCTTTGGAGCAATATGGACAAGGCCCTCCAACCAGCTCGGAACTTCGGCGATCCAACGGGCCAATTGGAGATGATTTGGCACGACATCCCTCAAGAGGACGGCGTCAACTACGTCAGAGAATGCTGAGTAACTGCTCGTATAAGGGCCACACGTGGACTACAGCGTTACTGACTTGCTAAATTTCTGAATCTCTTTCTCCTGACTAAATAATCCAATTTTGCTATAATTGTAATCAGTTGTTTATATGCCCATGTACGCCAAAAGCAGTCTGCTTTTGTGAAAAAAAACTCTTTAATTGGGCAAAGGAATTTTTTGGAAATCTATGTTTGCAGCACGACTTGTATAGTAGTGAATGATGGTCTGTGGAAAAACCAGAAAAGAAAAAAAGTAAAGTTTTGTGATGTATGGCAATAGGAAGACGTTAAAAATTCCGTGGAGTGAACAAATTTTCCACAGAACCAGAGAAGAAAGCAACATGTGAAGCTGACAAGAACAAGGGGCAGGTTGCGAAGAGTGTGTTGAGACATCAGGGAATAATGTCTGGAGATGGAGGAAGCGTGTAAGGTAAAACCTATAGGGGAAGACACCTAAGATATTTTTGCTTCTAGTACCGTACGCTTTCAACTGAGTGCGTTTGTGCCGTTAATAATGACACACTCGGCATAGTAAAGAAATCCTACAATGCGTGGGAGGTGGGAAGTAGTATTTCTTTAGTAGTGAGTACGGTAAAAATGAGATGTAAGCAACAGATAAAAGAAAACGATGAAGAGCGTTAAGAATGATGATTTTTAACCTGTTAATCAGAAACAGTGAAAAGTACACAACAAAGGATATGGTTCAATAAAGGCAAGCCCTTTTATGTATAAGTATAAAACTGGGTTTATATATAAATATAAAACTGGCTGCTGTAAAAATATCAGCAGTTTTGTATATTCAGGCAATCGTGAAGTGATTGTCATTTTGTAGTAATTTTACTTTATTGCATTTACGTGAATTTTAGGCGTGAAATAAAGTAAAACACACAAACGTCAAAACAACTAATCGGTATTCGTATGGCCAACAGCAACATGTACACATTAGTCGTGGATTGCGACAGAAATGTTTAAATGCATCACTTCTGTTGCAGTCCACGACTAATGTGTAAATGTTGCTGTTGGTCACATGAATAAGTGTTGCGATAAAATGCCGTAACTATAGCAATGGCGTTTTCATACTGTTCTGTTTCTATGGTTCCCATCTTGCTGGCGAGGGACCTAAGATTGACATCGGGAGGTGTTGGAGTCCGATGCTTTCCATGTTGTACGAACGTGTAACATGCGAAAGTATTCTAAAGCACTGTCGAGATATGAAGGAGAGTGACATCGGGAGGTGTTAGTTTCCGATGGTTGCCCTGTTGTACGAACGTGTAACATGGCGGAAGTGTTCTAAAGTACTGTCGAGATCTGAAGGACAGCTGTGGTCTGGGTCACACGCATAGTGACAATGTGGTGCTAACGGCTGAAGGTGTGCTAACGGTTGAAGATGCAGAAGGAGAAACCCCGACTGGCAGCATTGAGCTTTCAAAATCGTTAAAATTCGATATGTTTGATAGTCATCGTAACAGACATGAAATGTTACAGCCCTGAAAGCTCTCAGCAACGCGTCGTTATCTGGAAGTCACACCTGCTGGATGCTCTAATCGTCAGACAGTTCTATCAGCTTCACGAATCAGTCTTATCAGACTCGGTTTTTCCACGTTTCGCATTATATAACTGCAGATATTTACCTCCTTCTTCGCTGCACCATTTACTGAAACGAGACGGGTGTTTAAAACAGCCTTTCACAGTAAATCGTTTGAAGGATTTCAGACGTTCTCCAACGATCCTTTCAATAATATGTTAGGGCAAACATTGGCAGATTAAAAGAGTGAGACCACAAAATATGAATTCATTTATGGATAATTTGGGTTGTACTTTATGTTAAAGCAGTAAATAATGATGTTTCTTTGTTTTAAAGTGATAAATGATAATTGCACACCGTAGCAATAAGCAAGCATTAACCTTGAAAGACGTTTAGAGACGCTCTTTGCCATACAATGTCTATTCATGTTCGAAGAAACAAAACTTCATTTTATAGATTGTTAGGATTTAACATGTGCTCACGAGTTCATGTGATAAGATTTATAGAACCATCTGATTAAACAGAATATGACTTCAAGTTTGAAAATCTCTTATTTCCTAGAATTACGACGGGAACACTAACGTACTTGTTTCTAGATTTGGAAATGTACAACGCTCAGGTTAATTTGTATTAATTTCAGTCCCAAAATTCTGGAGGCGTTTGAAATGTGGTCGTATCGAAGGGATTAAGAATATCATGATACCGTGGGTACATGGTCACTAATGTGCAAGCAAGACCTGTGAACAAATGTTTGGAAATCCTCAATACCATGAAGAGAACTCGAACTCCTTCACCATATAATGATCAACAACCAATATCAACTGTTGCAACTAATACCTCAACGAAAGAATGATGAAAGATGTGGTCCTGGGCGTAGAAGATTATCATGGCTAAGCCAGTGGTTTGGTTTGATCACAGGATCGCTATTCAGAAGAGCCTTGGACAAACAGCAGATCATACCACTACCGACAATGTATTTAGAGGACGAGTCAGTTAAAGAGGAAGAAGTACAAGAAGAAAAAGAGGCTTTAGTTAGCTTCAAGTGGACCGTCTAGTTAATTAATTTCTGAAAGTTTAAAATTTTTTAACGCCTTTTGTTTCTTCTTGATCATAAAGTGCTAAATTAAAAGATTTTGGCTAAGCATTTAGGTTAAATATCAACACCCTTCGACATGTAGTCTCGCACGTGAGTACTCTGATACTTGCGTTTTTTGTATAAATCTTCGTCACCAAATCTCACTAATGGCGTAAGTAAATGTAATTTAAAGAAGTTAAAGAAGTTTCCGTTCATTTTCCTGAAATATCGATAGCGCTTAAGTAGCTTTGAACATGGACAAACTCAGCTTTTGTCTCATTCCCGTGCAATGTGTCGAAACTAAAGAAAAGGGACTGCTCCAGTTAGTTACAAAACTATTGACATGTTCTACCAACGAAGGAGCGTAACAAAGTACCTGTAGGAAACTGCTCTCCAGCTGCTATTAAATTTATTCATTTTGACGAAACTTGTCGTATTCCGAGGACAGGGCTTAATGCAGGAGAACAGATTCGCTCCATAGTAATGCGAGTAATCTCATTTTTTTGTTTCCTGTTGCGAAATAGGTCATATTACAGTATTATGTTCATACATAACGCAATAGCCTTGAGGCTGAGTGTAACTTCAACCCCTGCGTCTGTTCACATTCGTCTAACAATATTGACCAGTCTCAAACTTATCAATGTAGTGTTCACTACACTGAGAAAAAAATAATTTATAAGTTTGTATTTTGCTGGGTATTCAATAAAACCAACGATGAGTCTGAATGATGAGTTATCTTTATATTTTCTGTGTGAACCATACAATGAAGGACACCCACCATCACATGACCTCCAGTTCTCTATCATTTCCTTGACAGCGCCAGTTACGCTGTTTTTCTGCTGAGTGTGACAAAGGTTCAGAAGCCCACTGTAATGAATGAGCAGAGACGGGAACCAGAAAAAAAAAAGAAAATAAACCAGACGATGTTGGTAGTTCCTAATAACTTTCCTCGTCTTATATTTATTTAAAATGTTTTACGAGCTGTTTTACTGATTGTTAGTTCTTGTCACGTTATGGTTCAAATGGCTCTGAGCACTATGGGACTCTACTTCTGAGGTCATTAGTCCCCTAGAACTTAGAACTAGTTAAACCTAACTAACCTAAGGACATCACAAACATCCATGCCCGAGGCAGGATTCGAACCTGCGACCGTAGCGGTCTTGCGGTTCCAGACTGCAGCGCCTTTAACCGCACGGCCACTTCGGCCGGCTGTCACGTTATGACTTTATTGTTAAACTTCTGCAGTATTAAAAGTGTTGGATCTGTTTTCTCCTCTCAGAAGAGCATGGGCAGTTACACGACGTAAACCGTGTGACGACGTGTGGTGTAACCTTCCCCGCTTGCCTATTAGCGTCCTGATTGTTATTTTCCTCCAAATCACTACTATCCCATTTTCTCCACAGGGAGCAGCCCTTTAAGACCAGTCTAAGTCCGTGAGCGTATAAACATCACGAACGAAGAAGATCTGTATCATTAGCAATGTTCCTCTTAGCAAGTGCGTCCACTGTCACAGCAAAACAAGGAATTTGTCCCGTCATACTTCCCGGTTGATTAGGTAGACGGTAGCTTCACGCAACACTGTGTGTGGGAAAAGATAGCGGGGCATCAGCGGAGAGCGGCAGTCAGAAATCACTTTGAAGGCCACGGTGACGCAGAGCTACACCAACCGACCTGCATAGCTCGTTTCGCAGTGACGACGTTCTACGTAATCGGTGGTACGGAGTGCTGGCAGGCTCTAACGTCTTATCAAGGTCTTCTGACAAATCCTGCTCACGGTGTAGACGTAACGTAACTCCGCAGCCAGGTCAAGAGACCCGAGTGTATGGGAGTATAGGACAGCCACATGTTTATCACAGTGCGCTTCTTACACAGATGTCAGTTTTAGTGAGCCGGAGCTGCTGCTTCTATCACAACTGGTTTTGTGACTTTCATTGCGGAAATGGATTGCAATTCTTCCACACAGAAAAGCTTTTGGCAATGTTGTTGCGCCATGGTGATAAGTCTTTCAGTCAGACTTGTAGAAAGCTCAGCTATGGCAGCATGTTCTCAGAAGCAGCAGACGTAACGCAGTAGCAATGCATTTCTTATTAATACCGTTTGGTAACATACTCTGTACTCAAAATCTAACCAACATACACGAATTAACGTGACTTTCCCTACTTCACTGCCGGACGCGGTGGCCGTGCGGTTCTAGGCGCTCCAGTCCGGAGCCGCGCTGCTGCTACGGTCGCAGGTTCGAATCCTGCCTCGGGCATGGGTGTGTGTGATGTCCTTAGGTTAGTTAGGTTTAAGTAGTTCTAAGTTCTAGGGGACTTATGACCTAAGATGTTGAGTCCCATAGAGCTCAGAGCCATTTGAACCCTACTTCACTATTAACTAAACATAAAAATGTCCCAATGATTTATTTAAATACCAGAGTACTTTTCTTACTAGGCATCGTTTTTTAAGAACTGACTTAACCAGCATGCTGTAGGAGAAATTACGGTTTAATGTCGACTGCAAACCACAGGGAAACTTGCTAGTTTTCACACTCACGAATCATCGCCTACGTGATTAGATTAATAAGTGGCAGCAAAGAATCTATGGCAGGCTGTAGGTTCGAAATGCAGAGCATTTGATTCCCCACCTGACACTTATCCGTTCTTCTTGTTTTTTTCCAGAGTTGCTTTTATTTTTAAAGAAGTCGGCATTCTTTCACCCATTTAGCCCAAACACTTCATCTCATATTTTATCTTCGTCTCTTCGTGGCATCAGAAACTTTACGTTCCATCTTCTAGAATTAAAAATGTTTTCACTCTTGAAACAAAACAAAATTGAAAATTTTTTTCGCTTTTCGTACAAAACAAAACTAAAAAGGAAAATTAGTACCATTTGTAAATCAAATTCCTCCACTTCAAAATATCTTGTATCCTAACTAAAACAAATTTCATTCGTTCTTGACAATTGAAAATTATTTGACAACACGTTCTGCTGCTGTGTTTACCCTTAAAATTTCTAGCATCTTAAGACTAAATTTCTGAAGTTAATCAAAACTGAAATTCTAGAGACAATAAGCCGCCGAACCAATAAGCCTGCGTAAAGCAAACGTTTCGGTATAGCCTGTGTTCTATATGACAAATTGGCTTCAACGAAAAATTTGTAACTTGTAATAACTATCCAATAGTTAGCCAGCGGTGTGAATATATATGGTCACAATGTAGACCCTATAAATTTATTCCTGTTGAAGAAGAGACTAAGAGTCGGTGAATAACTTCTAGCTGACAGCACCAAGACAGTGGATGGATATTAAGAATCTGGCACTTGTTTTTCGCGAGAGAGCCGAACTGGTGTTCACTTTAAGTAGACTTGACCATATACTCGTTTCCAGAAAGTAGTTTAAAAATATATCAGCCATGAGATCTATTGGACGTATCGTTATGTATGTGATACCGTAATATTGCTTACAATTGCGTCATGTGAGGTATATCACGTTATCCCTCAGTTAAACAAACAGCTAAATATCCCTTTATGTTCTAGTTCACTGGAAAACACATCACAAATGTAGTAAAATATAAAATGTAATTTATCAATAAAACATGGATACTACCTTCATCAGTACCACAAACATCACAAAATTCCATTGTGTTTTTTCATAATTTGAAATACTGCAACTGAAACCGAGTCCTAATATCATTATTGTAAGTTCTAATTATATGTCAACGAACAGCTTTATTTGAGGAATTAAACACGCGGATTTTACATGGAGATATATTTGCGGTGGGAACTTCCAAGCTGAAACAGTAGTCCACCGAGATAGGAAAAACCTGCAGCAATAAAAGATAACGTGGGGAATATCTTGTCAGATAAAGATTCCCGTCAGCCTGAGGAGCGTGACTCGGCGACAGGTGGCAGACCGATGGTATCAGTATAAAAGCTCCGCCAGGCGCCAACAGCGGTACTCTTCCCACGGTTTCACACTTGTGAGGATCTGTACTCCGAGAAACCGCCACTCGCTCGCGCCGCTAAGATGTCGACCGTCACGAAGCTAGCCAGCGCGTCCGGCAGGGTAGCCGCCTGCGGGATGCGAATGCTGGACTCCGCCCCCGCGTCCAGGGGGTTCCGGACCACGGCGCCGCTGCCCAAGCCGTCGGGCAGGGGCTCCAGCGGCCCTCTGTCGAGGCCTGTTGAAGTCCCGCCAGCTGCGCCGCTGCAGTCGGCGAGCTTCCACACGTCGCCGCCGCTGTCCAAGCCCGCAGCCATCCGTACGACGCAGCCGCTGTCCAAGCCGGCAGCCATCCGCACCACGCCGCCGCTGTCGAAACCGTCGCCCTGCTGACGGCGGGAAACCAGGGGTATCCTGAACGCAATGAACGGTTCCCGACAAAGGGACTGTACGTGACCGGACCTGCTCTTCTCGCTGAGAGGAGTTGTAAGACGCAAGAAGAGAGCTGTAAGAGGAAGGACGGAGCAGTGGCACAGAATACGTACGACTGTCCTTGGCAGCAAAACAGGAGACTCGAACACCGCCATTGTTGAAGACGTATTTGCAACTTGTATTTCATGAATTTACAGATGAAATAAAATGATACAGTAACCACAATAAAATTACATTTTTCATTATTACAGTTCCTGTTTTCCCAATTCTGTCTCTTCTGTTCTCCCGAAAATTTCTATTTATTTTTATGAAATAAGTGGGGGAAGAAGCTGTCCAAAGAAAAAGAACCATAAGGCTTCGACGAAATGAATGAGTGATATCTGCTTTATAAACATTCCCCACTGTTATTAAATAAACTCAATAGGGCATAGACGATGAGGAGTAAATATTAATGGTCAAACCACAACAAGCCAAATTATATTAGCAAACGTAGTTAAGATTACTTAAAAATTAATTTATGAAAATGTTGTAAGCTATCTAGCTGGAACAAACGCAAAGTCGATATGATTATTCATTTTCACCACTACACTTCCAGCCATCTGGCCATTATCAGTTGGTATCCAGCCACATAAAAAATATATAAAACACAGAGTGTATGTATAGAAGGCGACTAACAACGTGCCTTGAATATGTCAGTTATATTAAGAACAAATGACGAAAAAACACATTACTAACACTGTGCTGTAACTCATGTTAAAATTCATAAATATTCTACTTCATAACTCTTCTCTTTTTTTACTGTTATATAATCCCTTTATCCCCACGCAATTGTGTATTGGGACGGAAGGGTGTGGTGCGTGGTGCGGGAGGGGGGGAGGGGGGGGCGAGAATGGTTGATTTCCACGCTGTGGTATACTGAACTAAGAGAACATCAAAGAAGTACACAATATGTAAAAGTATAAAGCAAAGAGTATAATTACCATTGTACCATGATACCGAAGAGCCCTTTGCAGCTGGTCCAAGTAAATAACGGTATATCTAATCCAGTGGAATGCACGTTATGCAGAAGCAGTCTAAGGTGAACAGCTTTATGCTTATATTGTATGTGTTCCTTCTTGCGAGAAAGAAATTGAATGTCAAATCCAGTAAATATTTTGAGAAATAACACGCACAAATTGATACGGAAATGATAAAATCATTTGATAAATATTCTCGTTGTTGGAGTTAACAGTCTGGTAAAATTTTGAAAAATTACAACACTGTCTTCTCTAACTGGATAAGTTATTCATTTTCACCACTGCACTTCCAGCCATGTTGCCATTATCAGCTGGTATCCAGCCACATATAAAATATATAAAACACATAGGGTATGTATAGAAGGCCACTAACAACATGCCTTCATTATGTCAGTGATATTAAGAACAAGTGACGAAAAAACACATTACTAATAATGTGCTGTAGCACATGTTAAAACTCATAAATATTCTGGTTCATAACTCTTCTCTCCCTTTTTTTATTGTTATAATTTCCCTTTCGTCCCACGCAGGTATGTTGTGGGGCAGAAGGGGGGGGGGCAGTGGTTGTGGTAACAGAGATACAACATTTAGCACTTTAGCCAAACGCTGCAGAAATATGGCTACAATCTGAGACGTTTACCTAGAGTTCTAAAATTTGTAAACATTTTATAACTGGGAGCTTCCCATTTCTCACGAATGGTTTACATGATTGCCTGGGCCATCCAAACACCGACCATGACTTACTCAAACTTCCAGCTTACTGCACACTACTGACATAGTGCCGCTGTCCATTACGCTCACTACTACTAGCAATTCCTTGATTTCCATTAAAGTTTGAGCTTCTTGTGCATTTACACTGAAGGAATCATTGGGCTGTCTTGACCTATTTATATATACAGAGTGTGTGTCCTGTTGGTCATGTCCGAAAGAATACGCTCTGCAAATATACAACTGGGTCAAGCACTGAAGAGGTCTTTGGGCTACCTCGCCCTACGTGTCTGAAAGAACAGGCAATATTTTTGATTCTGCAGCCATACATGTATATGATCATAATCTAGTGGAAACAAATTCATTAGCTGCTGTTGCAACTTTTGGGCCAGAGCAGGACTCCAACACGGATTCTTCCGTTTCTCCTGAATGGGCGCCATGGCCTCCTCGCCCATCTGCACACGATACCTAACTAACATGTCCTACTTATTGACACACTAACGGCATAGTGCCCCTGTCAATCACCCTCACTACTACTAGCGATTCTTCGATTCCCATTTTTGGACGAATTCTGATGTAGAAATAATGTTGGTTACTTTGATAATCCTCATCGAAAAATGAACTTTAAGCTATAAGTTATATCACCAATAATGCTCATGTGTGTTTTGCTAAGCTATACAAAGAGGTTTTTGCATTTCGCCTAATTTAATATGTGGTACAAATATCGAACTAGGTACACTCATTTACTAACCTACAATTTATTTCAGTAGTGCAGAGAAGCAAGCTGATTGCATTTTACCGAGTAATACTTACAACGTACATGTAGAACTATTTAAGTTGAAGGTACATAGTGCTTGCGGAATGTGGTGCAACAGTCGGACTTTGTTCACGAACAATTTCTGCTTAACCTATAAGTTTTATCAGTAGTGCCAAAACGCAAATCATGTGTACTTTTTTTAAATCTTATAGATCAGTTAAGTTATGATAGTAGACCATTTGTGTTTTGTGCTTGAAATGTCCCATATTTTGAAATGGTCAGATAGATAGATGGATAGGGGAACAACAGAGAGAAGGGCGGGGAAGATGTATAGAGAAAGGTAAGGAGGTAACGGTCAGGGACAGGGGGAGGGTTAGGTGGACAGAGAAAGAGGAGTGTGCTGAGGATGTAGTAGGCAGATGGAGGTGTAGAAGGGACAGTGGGCAGGTGGAAAAAGAAGAGGAGGAGCAGGAGAAAGGTAAGGACGAAACAGTCAGGGACAGGGGGAAGATTAGGTGGACAGAGAGAGGGGAGTGTGCTAAGGATGTAGTAGGCAGATGGAGGTATATAAGTAACAGTGGAAAGGTGGAAAAAGAAGTAGACGAGCAGGAATAGGAAGAGAGAGGGAGTGGGAGGAAGTTATCGTCGAAGAGAGTGGCATGGGATATGGGCAGAGAGAGGGGGAAAAGGAAGAGATGGGGAACTGTTGGGAGGCGGAGATGGGCAGATAGAGGTGAGGGAATCAGGTGGACAAAGAAAAAGGGTAAGAAGAGGAGGGCACTTGGAGAGGGACGAGGACGTGTGTGCAATATATGAGTGGAATACATTTATGATATTAGGAAGGGGAAAGGCAGTTTTTTCCACATAGCATAGGTTAGCTGAAATAATGTGTCAGCTAGTGGAAGAGCGCAAATATTCAGGAACTTATGGATTAATATACAGAAGAATAGAAAGGTAAAGGCACCAGAGAGGAAATACTGAGTTGCGGTTGATAATGAAAGCAAGACTAGAGACAAATCAAAACACGTTCATAGGATCTGTCGACCTGGAAAAAGCAATGTATTATGGTGCAAGATGTTCTAAATTCTGAGTAAAATAGAGGTAAGCTACAGGAAGAGATGGATAATGTACAATATGTACGAGAGCTAAGAGGGAACGATAAGAGGGAACAACCAAGAACGAAGTTTTTGGATTAAAAAGGGTGCAGAAGGGGGATATAGTTTTTCGCCCCTACTGTTCAATTTGTACATCGAAGAACCAATAATGTAAATAAGAAAGGTTCAAGAGTGGAATTAAAATTCATGTTTTAATGATATCAATGCTACGATTCGCTGATGACATTGCCATCCTGAGTGAAAGTGAAAAGAATTTCATGATACGGTGAATAGAGAGAACAATATAATGTGTACAGGATATGGATTGAGAGTAAATCGAAGAAAGTCGAAAGTAAAGAGAAGTAGCAGAAATGAGAACAGTGATAAACTTAACATCAGAGTTGATGATCATTTAGTAGATGAAGTTAAGAAATTCTACAAACTAGGTAGCAAAATAGTCAACGACGGATGGAGCACGGAGGACATCAAAAGGAGACTAGCACTGGCAAAAAGGGCATTCCTGGCCAAGAGAAATCTATTAGTATCAAACATAGGTCTTAGTCTGACGAAGAAATTTCTGAGAATGTACGTCTGGAGGACAGCATTGAATGGTAGTAAAACATGGACTGTGGGAAAACCGGAACAGAAGAGAATCGAAGCCTTTGAGATGTGGTGCTACAGACGAATGTTGAAAATTTGGTGGACTGATAGAGTAAGATAAGGAATGAGGAGGTTCTGCCCACAATCGGAGAGGAAGGAATATGTGGAAAATATCTACAAGGAGAAGGGATAGGATGATAGGACATCTGTTAAGACGTCAGGGAATGACTTCCATGGTACTACTAGAGGAAGCCGTAGAGAGCAAAAGCTTTAGAGGAAGAGAGAGGCTGTAATACATGCAGCAAATAATTGAGGACGTAGGTTGCAAATGCTGCCTGATATGAAGAACAGGAGAGGAATTCGTCGCAGGCCGCATGAAACCAGTCAGAAGACTGATGACTGAAAAAAAAAGAAGGTTAGGATACCTTTTGCGCCTAAGACATGACTGTAGACTCCCATATTTTGAGCCAAAACGCTATTTCCGTCTTTAAATTGTCTGTATTATTGTTGTGTAGTTGTGCAAAATGATGTTGGCTGAAATAACACACTGAACAGACAGGCAGTGATAGCTCACCCGCCGGCCGCGGTGGTCTAGCGGTTCAGGCGCTCAGTCCGGAAACGCGCGACTGCTACGGTCGCAGGTTCGAATCCTGCCTCGGGCATGGATGTGTGTGATGTCCTTAGGTTAGTTAGGTTTAAGTAGTTCTAAGTTCTAGGGGACTGATGACCAGAGATGTTAAGTCCCATAGTGCTCAGAGCCATAGCTCACCCAAACAAACAGGTAGTCTGTATTATTTGCCTGTACATGTTAGCTACAAGAGTATTCAGTTGTTTTGTAACTTACACTTGTTGCGTATATATGGCTGCAGACTCTTAGATTATGACATTTAAATGTCCAGATAATTCTATAATAGTAAGAAATACATGTGTCTAAAACGCCAAGCGGAGGTCAAAATGAGACTATGTTCCAAGTAAGAGAGAAACCAAATGACCAGACGCCATTTTAGGAAGGAAGAAGATAGAGCATCAAGAAAAGCGTAAGTAACAATATTGACTGGTTAATGTTGTATCATTTGATCCTGAACTTACAATTACTTATATTCCACTAGCTTATTTACCCGCCAACGTCACGGTTTCCACCCACCAACATTATGTTCCAGACCCGTTAATACACGAAACCCTCGTATAAATGCTTTGTAAAACTTAAAACTACAGATTTTAGTGACGCGTAAGTATAACTTCGAAATAACTCAAGGTCTTTCATTATAATTTACCTTAAATCTACCTTATGCCCAATGCCTAATTTACGCCTCTTAAGAAATTCTTAACATGGATTGTTGACACTGAACTGTCCTGGCTCAAAGAGAGGTGTAGTGGTCTCGGAAGTGACTTTACCTTTTTCCATGTTTATCACAGCTTGTCTCTGATTCAGAAAATCCGCGCCTATTGTCATGTACACCGTTAATTTCGGTACGATAATAAAACTGGCTTCGATCTTCTGACCGTGACTGAGCAATCAGTTCAGCGTCGTGGGTCGGCGCAGCCTTGTTCATGGAAGTCCACCTGCCGTTCTGGAGTCTGAAGATGATCCTTAAGGATTGAAATTGGTCACTCCGATTAAGAAACACTTTGCGATCAAGACTGTTTGTTAATTATTATATGAATTAGTATATGAATTATTATATGAATTATTAAATGAATTATTATATGAATATAAGATAGCTGATAATGATTTCGAAAATTTTATATTCCCGTGTTTGTACGCAACTGATTGCAGTGAACCAAGCGGAGACATATTTGGACTCGTATTTCCTGTACTTCGAACCCACAGGGTTCGGTCTTAGGTCCTTTACTGTTCTTGATACACATTAATGACTTACCATTCCACATTGATGAAGATGCAAAGTTAGTTCTTTTTGCTGATGATACAAGTCTAGAAATAACATCCAAAAACCAAGAACTAAGTGGTGTAATTGTAAATGATGTTTTTCACAAAATTATTAAGTGGTTCTCAGCAAACGGACTCTCTTTAAATTTTGATAAAACACAGTATATACAGTTCCGTACAGTAAATGACACAGCTCCAGTAATAAATATAGTCTTTGAACAGAAGTCTGTGATGAGAGGTTAAACTGGAAGCAACACATTGATTGTCTGCTGAAACGTCTGAGTTCAGCTACGTATGATATTAGGGTTATTGCAAATTTTGGTGATAAGAATCTGAGTAAATTAGCTTACTATGCCTACTTTCGTTCACTGCTTTCGTATGGCATCATATTCTGGGGTAATTCATCGTTGAGTAGAAAAGTATTGATTGCTCAAAAACGTGTAATCAGAATAATTGCTGGAGCCCACCCACGGTCATCCTGCAGACATCTATTTATGGATCTAGGGATCCTCACAGTAACCTCACGGTATATATATTCACTTATGAAATTTGTTGTTAATAATCCAACCCAGTTCAAAAGTAATAGCAGTGTGCATAGCTATAACACCAGGAGAAAGGATGATCTTCACTATGCAGGGTTAAATCTGACTTTGGTACAGAAATGGTAAATTATGCTGCCACAAAAGTCTTTGGTCACCTACCAAACAGCATCAAAGGCCTGACAGATAGCTAAATAACTTTTAAAAATAAATTAGAAGAATTTATAGATGACAGCTCCTTCTACTCATTGGCTGAATTTTTAGATATAAATTAAGGGGAAAGAAATAAAAACTGAAACATAAGTGCAAGCAATATTTTGTGTAATGTAATATCTTGTACAGACATATTTTATTACCTTAAACGTTCCACATCATTACGAAGTGTCGTATTCATGATCTATGGAACAAGTATTAATTTAATCTAATCTAATCTAATCTGAGTGAGGTCTTATTACATGTACAATGGGTTCTACGCATTAAAGACGTTCCCCATCTTCTTGCACCTCTGCATTATGTAGGTCGCCACTTACGGCGCCTTGCTGCTCGGTATGTACGTCCTGCTGCACCCCCAGATCTATTTCTCGGTGGAATGTGTCGTTTCTTGTTCTGTTCTGAGGTTCCTGTACGTTATCTCGCTCGGTGTCAATCTCTATTCGCTCAAAGTCTCGATCTGACATTTCTACTTTCTCCGATTCCCGTTTCTGCAATTTTACCTGACGTGCCCTACTTTGGAGGGTAATCATGCGATCATATGACCTTGTATTACATTGTCTGGAACCGGGGACCTATAAACGATGCCACTCACCCCACCGCCGCCCCACACAGAACTCAGGGTTATTGTGCGGTTCGACCGCCAGTGGACAACCCCCCTCCACCGGGGACGTCTCACACCAGATGAGTGTAACCCCATTGTTTGCGTGGTAGAGTAATGATGGTGTACTCGTATGTGGAGAAAGTGTTAACTGGATTGGTACAAGCTATTTGGCTGGAATAAAGCATACATCTTTGCCCTCAAATGGGTCATAAGCGTTAACAGCGTTCGTTGTGATTCTCGGTGGTAGGAGACTTTGCAGTTTAACTCCTTATGAGGTAAGAGGAGCTGTGTGACAAGTGTTCACATAATGGTTCTCCCAATCATCTCAGAGCGGCGCAAGTCGCTTTGCTCAAACCCTCAACGATTTTCTGCAAGTGAAGAGACGAATTACCCTTTCTGCAATTTGCCTGTATCAAAGCTGGTGGCCACGGATTTTCTTTCTGGCCAATCAGAGCGTTCGTATTTGTTATAAATCGACTCACTGAAGTTTTTTGTAGCCTATCACAGGCGTCGTTTCTGTCGTAGGGCAGAGTTTAACTTCTGCTGCATAATACTAAGTTAAACAGGATTTTCCTTCATGCAAGCTTTAACATAGGTGGCTAAAGTAGTCACCAGTTTTTTGAGTTGGTTACACCGAGCGTTTATCTTTCATCTCCGGCCATGTTCCTGTGGAAAGGCTTTCCAAAAGGCTGTCATTAAAAGCAGGGACAAGGGCAGCTTTTGCTGGCAACCTACGCAGTTGCTCTGGCGTATCAATGTGCCGTTGTGCCCCCACTCTGAAGCTGTCGACCTACATGGGACGTGCACTGCTGTCGTAAATATTCTCCTTCCCTTCAGAACTGCATCTCGTAGCTCAGGTCGAGGAAATTACTTGTGTGCAATTACTAGTCTGAGTGTTAGTGGCTTATACTCATGATATGTTGGCTTGTTTACTGGATGTGCATAATAATAAAATTCATACACTTTCACATAACTATGTCATGTGACTTATTGAGTTAACTGGAATTGTTTCAGGAATCCAATGAAAGGTATGTGATTTGTTTGACGCCTTACAATCATTTGGATACTTATGAGCAACGTCACTGTTTCTACTGTTGTGCAACATTGCGAGCAGTAGATACATTTCAGTGGGCTACAAAGTAATGTGATGTTGTTGGTTGCAGTGTTTTAATGGCTGCCACCATTCCAAGAAAGAAGCTGTAAAGGGATTATTTTCCAGAACGGACCCACAACTTATACAGATTCACAAGATTCAAATTAGAGTTCCATTATCGACAAGTGTAATTAGCTTACAGAAACTGTTGCTGTTAAATGTACTAGTGGTCGTTACTTGCAATATTATAGAAACGAACTTGCATGCTAATAGGGAGTAAGGAAACGTTTAAGAAGTAACCTGTATGACACAGCCAGTGAACCAAACGCCAGTATGGCCAGGTGCCCTGTGGTGCTTTTTCTGTGAAGTGATGATGAGGAGTAGGGGTCGCACAATGGCCAAGAGGTGGTAAAGATTTGTCTGACGCCCTGCGGTGCACCGTGCGGATTCCGGAATATGGAAAGCGACCTATAGTGACCACCAGTGAAAACTTTTTATGAGATGGAGTGAGAACAAGCTTTATCATAAAGTGCTATTATCTGCTGAATGTAGACAAGAGTTTTAGGACGCACTCTAGAGATCACAATCAGGATGGTGGAAAGGTCTCCAGTCTTTGAAAAATGTGGAACACAGCTCAATGCGCGGTTCTTACACAAAACTCTTTGTTTAAGAATATAAGGAAGACAGATGGTAGTTCATCTGGAACTTTTCCAAGAGTGACCGAGCGCATGGTAATGCCAAAAGGAGCTCCATTATCGGCTGAAGAAGAGACAGTAAGAGGAATGAACGCCTCTTTTCTTCTGGATATTGTTAGGAAGAATTTCACTGGTTAACAAACTTAAACATATCCCAAGAAAGGCGACCGGTGCTCTTGGAGACGCATTTTTAGCGTTCGGAGGTTGTAAGAAATACAATAGCTAATCATGTCCAACCTGTAACGAAAACGCGGTAAAGCGAGGCTTCCCAAATGGATCCTGTCGCACAGTAAAATGACAATTCACGTTACTCTTCTCTTTTCTTGGTCGCCTCAAAGAGTTTCGATGCAGAATCTCTCCTTAAGTTACCATCACAGACTTTCAACGTATGACGCCACCTTACAAGGACGTCGGCGCTAGGTTGAGATCACTGTATTTCTGCTCCCAATAGGTGCAATATGATGAGACCAAGCCACTTCTGCATGAGATGCAGCTAAAGTCTAATCAGTTTACAACTTTAGCACTTCATTCTAACGGTTTATGTTGCAAGTCGTGAAACGTTTGCTTCCCAATTCCATAATGTGTACGAGATACTATCTTCCTTAATTCAACAGCTCTATCCTTTACTGACTCTTCTCACGGCAGTTTTTGCCCTGAGCACACCATGTCAGGTTAACAGATTTGCGTTTGGACGGGTTACATAAATGTTTATCGAGATTTTTGTCACAGGACGCCTTTGTGAAATTTTATTAAGAATCAGGCATTTTCATCATTAATGTTAATTCTTTAGATGATAAATAAGCCAAATAATTAATATATGCAATTGCAATCAATTACACATTCCTAATATAAAATCCACCTACGCTTTTGGCGCCCCTGCCAAGATGCTTACACTGAGTCAGACTGCAAAGAAAAAACTGATAGAAGATTATGCCACACTAGCTTAAAAATAACTGAGCTCAAAACTAAAAATTAAATTAAAGGCTGGTTCATAACTACATATTTGGTTTTTCTAGCAAGGGGCTGAGGAGTTGGGTTGGTATTTGTCTGTCGTTGGGGAGGAGTGAAATTTTTATTTTTGTGTCTTATGTGTGCTAGGGAAGGTTTGTGTTTTGAATAGTCAGGTATTTCAGGAAATGCTAGAGAGAAGGGACAGAGTTTAGCTTGAATAACTCAGACTTCGAATAATTCAGATAAGTGTACTGTAAATTTCGAGATACAAGTACCACCAGACAGTACTCATTGAGTAAAGAGATGCGAATTGACGGAAGAGATGAATTAGGCAGATTTGAGAAATGTGATCAGGAAACAAAAGATAGTATAAGGAAAAAGGAGGGACAGAGGAGACTGGGTTTTCATCTGGTACAAGAAATTTACAAGTTAAAGGACATGAAAGTATAGAGCATACTGTTATCAGTAATGAACCAATACAGTTGCCACCTGTCCCATTAGATTTTCGAACCTACTTACATGAACAGTTCTGTAGAAGTCAAGAGAAAAATGATGAGCCAATTGAAATGTATTGAAGAAAAGAGTGAGGAACGATTTAAACAGGATGAATATTTACTTAAGGAAAGTCAAGAGAAGAATGATGCGTAGTTTAAATGTATCAAAGAAAATTTTAACCTGTAAGTTACACAATAATTGTCCTGTTCCAGTAACTGACCATTATTTTAGTTAGCATGACTTTAATTAAAAAATAATATGTACATTTTAGACGTAATGGTGCTGGCATAACCACTGCGTATTTGCTAAGTATTTTTGATACATAATTGAAACTTTAAGATGTAGAAATCTGTAGGTTACACCAGTATTGTCAACATCTGTACATATTTTTGACAGATATTTTAGATGTGGCACTAACACTGGAACGCTTGCCAAGCATATATTTTAGCTGAGGTATGTTTTTTACGGTTATAGAAAAATAATAAAGAGAAATTATTTTTGGGGGCTCCATTACGACTTACATCAAGTGTGGTACAATGATGGCTCTATAGTCATTGACGAATGCTTCTTAAAATGTTATTTAGATCAGCAGTAGTGTCACATATATTTTGATAAATAATACAGCCATTTTAGATGCAGATACATTTAATTTTTTCCTCTATTGTGCCTTACCATGATTAAATTTTGGTCACTGACAACTGTAGCTTGACCTAAAAGTTAGATAACTAGTGCTGGAAAGTGAGAAATTCCTTACATATTTTGATAAATAATTCAGATAATTTAGATGAGGAAATATTTAATTTGAGCTCCATTGTGTCTTATACCAAGTATGGTGCAATAACTGAACAATCCTCAATGAAAAGTGTAGCTTAACCTGTGGGTTAGATCAGCAATAAAGAAACATGAATTTCAATAAATAGTAAAGACGTTTTAGACATAGATATACTCGTATATAGCTTTAAAGCCCATTATTCCTTACAGTATATGTGGTACAATAATTGAACTAAGCTCATTGGCAAGTTGGAGGTACAGAGAACGAGGTTGCGATTATTGTTTCGCTTTAATGGGTTGTAATATACTGGAATATGATTTGCTGTTTCACCTTAATTGCTGTTAAAATACTGGGTTTTGATTGGGAGAACAAAATGTGTGCGTTTGCGTGTGCGTGTGCGTGTGCGTGTGCGTGTGTGCGTGTGTGCGTGTGCGTGTGCGTTGAAGAACAGTGATGAGACGAGTCTTCGCTGATGAAACGTTATACCACGTTACTGCTTACACAATGTCCCGCTTCATCATGTTGGCATTCCATGTATATGATGCCTTAGCTATGAATATGTTGCCGTGACTTCACATCGGTCAAAGTGTGCTGTATAGTACTTTACCATACTACTGTTAACCAATACTAAAAAAGACTGGAGCTATTTGTCTCAGTCAAAAAAAAAAGAGGTTCAAATGGCTCTGAGCCCTATGGGACTTAACATCAGTGGTGAACAGTCCCCTAGAACTTAGAACTACTTAAACCTAACTAAGCTAAGGACATCACACACATCCATGCCCGAGGCAGGATTCGAACCTGCGACTGTAGCGGTCACGCGGTTCCAGACTGAAGCGCCTAGAACCGCATGGCCACACCGGCCGGCTTGTCTCAGTCGCTGGACTGCTTAATTTACTTGTAGCTCAAACAATCTGCAGGTCTGTTCGAACACCATCTTTACTAATAACATTGTCAAAGCAATGAACAGCTTCTAACACATATTGAGACTTCCATAACCTTTCTGTTGTGCCACTCACAAGGTTTGAAGCACATCATGCAACCATATCATGTCATCTTGGATGTCCTTAGAAAGCACTATGACAGTCTCTAAATATATAATATGGTTTCAAACTCCTAATATCCTGTTCAATAGGCTTTAGAATATCACCAGTTTAATTTCAAAATAAATGACTTTTGGTGGTACTGGTATTGGCTGTATGGAACTCTAAATTCGTTATTAGGTGTGTCCTCCAGCTCATCACCAAATGGTGGTACCGACTGGCAAATCCATACGATTAAGATTAAGACATTACCCGAGGTTGTCCAAAGTTTCTGTGACGTTTGGCATGGGATACCCATCTGTTATCATGCACTAATTCAAATACTGATAACCTCAACAGACCCTATAAGCCCTACAGCAATTTTAGCTCTTTTTTGTTGTAATAACTATCCCCACAGACTAGTGATTTCTTCTTTTACTGCATCAGGGATTTGCTAGTTTATAAATTCCTCCATCACTGGTTGGAGGTAATATGGTATTCAGAGTTGCTTCTTATACACTGATGGTTCATTTCCAGTGGAAAAGCTGTGCTGCATTATTGGTATAGCTGGTAATGGTACAGGAGGATACAATAACTTTTTCTGTTATGGTAATAATTTTCCTATTACAACCCTATTGTCACTTTGCATACATGACACTTCACCACACATTGCAACTAAGTTGGCAGGCTGATGCAGCTTAGAGCCCTTTACTCTGAAATCTCTGTCCAACTATCCTTCGTCTAATTCTTCCAGATTGTCTATCAGTGTGCCACATGATAACCCCACTCCATAGAACTAAAATTAATCAGCCTGACTGGCACTACTCGATTATTATAAATCTCTCATACATGCCACAAACTATGCCGTACAATAGCAATGTGATTTGGCCAGTTCTCTCTCCCACGCTGAAGTTCGCATATGTTGTCCTAGCGAGTGAACGTTACCCCGGCTATGTCACTTAATCTGCAATGAGGCAGGTTCAGCATTTTTCACACTAAGTACACCTTGATTTGCTATGGATATCTGTGATCCGGTATCCAGTACAAATTAGCATTCCCTTCCTCTTACAAAGGCAGTTAACAATTGATTGCCAATGATACTGCACGTGGGTATCCAGTTCTCACATTCATTGAGAGCTACGCTTAGTGAAATTCTGGGGACCCCCCCCCCTTCCCCCCATACTTGTGTAAAGCGCCCTCTGTACTGGTTCCTGCAGAGTGGTCTTGTTGAAATTGTCGTCACTTGTTATCTCGTAAGCATTGACGTTCAGTTTTCTAATTCGATCAACAAAACTTTCTGCAATATCTCCATGTTCCTGTGCTATATTATTAAACTGCTCATGAAAACTGAACGGTATTTTTCTTTCTGTGCTGCTCCACCAAGCTCTCTTACAAGTCCTAAAAAAAACTGAACACTGTGTAACTTCTCGTCTCACAATACATGTGTTCTGGCATCCCTAGTCAGTTTATACCGAGCCATGATTAGCGATTATTCATCTACCATTTCCCCAGTTTCACAGTTGTTAGTAAATTACCTATAGTTTCCAGAACAGGTTGGGATATGGTAGAAGAAGATTGTTCCCTGTCATTTCCCTGCAGACTATACGTTACGTACCATATGTAATTATAAATTATCAGCTTGCATTTGAGCAACCTGTTACCTTCGCTGAAAGCTTTTCACCCATTATAATCTTAATTGCTGTCTATTACAACTAAAAGTACAAAGTAACAATCCTCAAACGATGAAGAAGGAAGTAACCATAGAGGTCCATGCTGCTGACATGATTTCATTCTGTCGCTGTGGACTTTGAACCATCACTGCAAACTCCACCAACACTTCTGACACCACTTTTAGAGAGTTGAGAATGGTTTTGAAGAGTCAGAAGCTTCTCGAAGGTAGCACAACCCATTTATTAATTTATCATAAGCTCATACCCCCATCTGGTGGCAGGTGGGAGGTGGAATTCGATCCACAGAGCCCTTAAGCAAAGCATTGTAGTAGGCAACCAGCCACTGCCATGTTCAAAGAATTCACGTGTGGCACGACCTTGTGTCTCATACAATCTCGGCCAGTGGGTGAGCTGCATCAGATGGCAGGGTCTTCTCTGAGAACAGGATGCTAAGTCCCACCCAGCTGTGTCAAGTGATGGGTGCAGACGTCCAGGAGACGAAACCAGAACTCTTAGTTGGCTGATAGTTACTGACGCTGGAGACTGTACCAGTGGCTTCGTGGCTAGGAAGGTCTCAGTTCGAATGTAGGATGTTAGGCAATGGATGGGCCATTCGCAGGTGGTCCTGTTAGAATTCCGGTAGAGCGGCACTAACTCAGCGCGAGAACCAACGCTATCGAGGTTGACAACTCGATGGATTGATGCTTCAACACATTTCCTGATTCTGGTAATCGTCTGAGCATGACTGGTAGGCAATGACGACGCGTCATGAGCGTCCCGGTAGACCTCTGGGTCAGCTTATTGCCGCAAGTGACCCGCTTTACAGTCACCGAGCCTATCTGCCTAATCTGGTGTTGTTACATCATATTACAACTCACCAGCATGAGACTCAACTTCCAAATGTACGAATAACAAAAAAGTTCAGTCTAACATGAGTAGATGAATGATATGAGAGAAATTCTGCTAATGTTCTGGATAGAAGTAGCTGGAGGGAAGTGGGAGAGGAGTGGAAGTATCAATTGAACAAAAGCTCATGCCTGTTACTCTCTGTCATCAGCACATAATACAGACTGGATTCTATCTAAAAGTTCCTATTCCTTAAGTATGTCTGATCGTTTAGTAAGTCGCCTGGAAGATTTTTTTAGGTAATTGTGTACTTGGAAAAAGCTTTTAGTTGTTGAACTCACAGACTGTATGGAACATTACGCAGTAACAAAGCACCTGTAGTACGGATCTTGCGTAACTGACATAGGCTTACCCACTTGAATGTCATTAAGTATGTGTATCTTGGTACTACAATACAAATAATGTATGTGACGTTCTGATTACGTTGTACAGCTCTATATATAAACGAGGGAGAAATACTGGGAATGAATGAATTTTAATAGGCGTAATGGATTCCAGTAAATGATCAGGAAAACATCATAACTAATGTTACCAATGCAAACTAAATAGACCTTCTCCACCAAACATTCTAGGAACCATGGAGCTGTATGAAGACATCAACATAAGTTCCTTCAGTTTTCATAATATTATAACAGGGTGGCAAGATGGCTGAATGTAGCAGAAGTTCTCCGTCAAAGACGAATGCAAGTGCACTAGGAGAAGATAGTTCGTAATCCAATATCTTCTTTATTGCAATTTATATAAAGTCAACGGATTCTGATACTGCTAAGATCAATGGCGAGCAAAGTGAGTACACCATGTAACTTCTCCCAGTACAATGATGTCGGACACGCCAAGCAAACTGCGCTGAGTGAGCGGGCCCACCACAACTGCTGTGTAAGTGAAAGCTCGTGTTCCCAGGTCCGTATCCTGCCAGACTGACGTAGCTACTCTGAACACGGCAGACTCCGCCACGCCCAGCAATGCAAGACACGGTGGTCCCTCGTTCTTATGTTGGCAGGGCGGAAATAGCAACGCCCTTACATTGTATTCCAGATACAGTGCGAACGAGCTGAGCCGACTGCAGGTCCACGTGCTCAGCGACTGTCAGGGATTTGTGGCCCAGCGATGGTAGATACGGCTGCGTCGCCAGCATGGTGCCACCTGTCACAGGCTGGACGCCACATAATTGACCCCGCTGTACGGTGATGACGAGCTGGTTTGGTCAGGTTTAAATGCTGCGACTACTTGTCGACTTGACAGTAGTACCTGTGTTTTTATGTCGCGTCGAACGATATGGAAGGGCAGCAATGGCCAGCTGTCGTAATTGGCAGTGGGTCGGGCTGCAGAGACTCTCCGGCGGCTGGCTCAGCATTGGCATACATAGGTCTGATGACACGGGTGCCATTGTTTCTTCTAATCACGCAGTTTAATGATAATCGCCGACTTGGTGCGGCTGCGCTCTGATTACAGCTCTAAGTTCTGTCTTCTGCTTAAAGTTCTGTCGTAGTTCTATTACTTTACAGTTTATTTCACAGTACTATAAGTTCGCACAAGTAATTTTCTCTAATACTTGGGAAGTACCCCCCAGCGTAAATATTTGACTTGATTTGGTGCACTTTGTTTGCATAAATTGTTTTGTTGGGTCAGTCTGTGTAAGAAAGTTGTTGTGATCGTGACTTTGACCTTTGTGATGTAAATGTGTTGCAATATGTACGTAATATGTACGTAAAATGATTCGAGGGTCGTTCAGTATGTAATGCAACACACCATTTTTTCTCGGACAGTTTAGGGTGAAAAAATGCGAATTTTGTTGAGCGACGTCTTGTAATATTTCTGCCTCGGCCCCTATAGTGCCATGAAATGCTACAGGTGGCTGCGCTATACATAGCCTTCAAAATGGCGTTTGTAATGGAGGTGCGTTCAAAGCAGAGGTATAATTGAATTTCATTTGGCGCAAAACCAGAACGTGGTGCATATTCAAGGCACTTGCAGCATGTCTATGGAGACATAGCAGAGAACAAAAGCATGGTGAGTCGTAGGGCGGGAGTTTATCATCGCTGCAACAAGGTCGCGCAGCCGTCGAATCTCCTATGTGCCTCCAATCCGAATACAGCTGTAACTGCTGCAATATTGGAACGTGCGGACACTGTCGCTTGAGTTGATCGACGTATCACAGTAAAGCGCCTCGCTACTCAATTTAACATCTCTTTTCGGAGTGTTGACACACTGTCCTTCAATAGGGGTACTCAAAAAGGTGTGCTCGCTGGTTTTCTAGCCGCGTAACAGAAGACCAAAAAGAGCAACGGAAGACCACCTGCGAGGATTTGGATTAAATGGCTGATCGTGACAAATGGTGTCGAACATCGCAACAAGCAGTGAAACCAGAGGTCATCACTTCTAACCGGAAACAAATAGGCAATCCATGGAGATGCGTCGTACCACCTCTCCTCCGAAGAATCAGTCCAAAGCAGCACCCTCAGTCGTTAGTGTCATGGCGACGGTCTTCTGAAATTCTGAATGGTTATTCTATTTGATGTGCTCCTTATAGTAAACAACTCAGGGAACTGAAGAAACAAAAACGGCGTGTTAGTCGCAATAAGAACGTAAACGCACTTTTCCTTCCCTATGACCAGGTAAGCCCTCACACAAGTGTGCACATCCGAGACGAGCCCACAAAACTTCATTAGTTTGTACTTCCTCATCCCCCCTATGGCCCATATCTCACTCTTTTGAGTTCCATCTGTGTAGCACAATGAATGATGCACTCCACGGGAAGTAGTACGTGGATAATGCTGAGGTAATCGATGCAGCAAGTCGGTGACTCCAACGTGGATCAATAGAGTAGTACTATGAGGCCCTCCCAGTAAGGTGGCATAAGGCCGTCGCGTTGAAAAACATGGTTCTGCAGCCATAAGAATGGGGAATTACACGGTGTACAGGAAACCTGAATAAAAGCAAACAACTTTCAGAACAAAATTTGTTGCGTTACTTACTGAACTCCCTCCGTATATATGATTATCACTGCCACGTTAATATGAACACCCGAACAAAATGGTTCAAATGGCTCTGAGCACTATAGGACTTAACTTCCGAGGTTATCAGTCCCCTAGAACTTATAACTACTTAAACCTGACTAACCTAAGGACATCACACACATCCATGCTCGAGGCAGGATTCGAACCTGCGACCGTAGCGGTCGCGCGGGTCCAAACTGAAGAGCCTAGAACCGCTCGGCCACTCTGGCCGGCCAGCCGAACAACTCCCAATATTTTCGAGTAAAGAACTTTTATACTTTACGCCACACTATAATAAACAAATTTTCCATTTCATTCCTTAAATTACATATTTGTATTATCATAATAAATGCCGAATTTTGTTAGTAAATTCATAATGATACCAAGATATTCTGTTAACAAATGTGTATTCTGGAGTGAACATTCTGTGATGAAAGCGAAAAATAAGACCGGTGAGTGTGTTTCCTCGCCATTTACTTCCGTTTACATGTAGACAGTGTACGCGAGTAGTGATTTGGTGAGTTTCATGTTAAAGATGTTAAATATGTAATTTATGCCATATTCGAGATATACTTGATCTCGCTTTCGTTAAACGTACGGATATTCTTACGGTTAGAAGATCTAACACTTGGATTAGATTTTGATAGGTGTTAAGGTACAGTTTAAGTAGTATGTTACATTTAAGAATTTTTCTTAATATAATGGCCGTATGCGTGGCACGAACTTAGTGCCATTTCATATGTATACACCGTGATTTTACTTTTCATAGTGTGTGATAAAAATGGGAAGCACCTGGAAAATAACCTCTGATGTAAATTAACTCTGTACACGTAGACACCATCGGTGGGTGAGTAAATGGTTAGAGTTCCAGTTCCCTTGGAGAGGTAGAACAGACACCTGAGTACATGAGTGGTTTTTTGCGTTTAGTGTTGTTACTACGCCTGGTATGGAATATGAGGACGTGAACATCGTAAGATATTCAGTGATCACTGTGAAGGACATGGAAGTGCCACATACTGGTGTAAGACAGTATTATCAGCAGCTGATGAGTCTGAAAAGGGGCTCATATTTTGTATTCATTTGGCCGACTGGTCGAATTGCGCAATATCCAGATCTGTGGGGTATCTGGATGTGACAGTGGCACAGCGGTGTTATGCATGGCAACGACATGGCAGACATGACCGTCGTCATCGTTCCAGTCGAACACGCCTGACCATTACAAACGAGGATCCCTATATTCTGCAGCAAGCATACTGTAATAATTTTTGATCTGCACCTGTCATCCGAGAACAAGTAATGGACTCTTTGAAACATTGTTTCATCCTGCATCACTGATCGAAACCAGCAGCAGCAATGTTAAATCATGGTCGCTCCTCGTATTAACACAACAGAAACGGCTGCGCTATGAGTGTTGCCGTGGCCGGGAAGTATGGCCTGCTGATTGATGGTGTCGCATTGTTTCCAATTTGAACCTTTATTCAGCAATATGTCATACGACCATCGTCTGTGAGTATGGCAGCGACCTGGAGAGAGGTACTGTTCTTCCAGTATTCTGGAGAGGCGCACTGGTGTCAGTAGTGGGAGCTATAGGGCATGATTTCAGGTCATGTCTGGTAGTAATTAATGGAGCCCTAGTGGCACAAATGTGTGTCCCGGATATTCTGGTCCTCATGCGACAGTATCGTGGTGGGATTTTTCAACAGGACGAGAGTCGAACACAAATAACACTATCTCTATGAACTGCATGCGTGATGTTGAGGTACTCCTGTGTCCAGTAAGATCCCCAGCTCTGTCCCCAATCGAACATATGTGGAACCGGCTCGGACATCAACTTTTTCTTTGTGCCAACATTCAGCACATCAAGGACAAGTTACAATAGCTGGGCTAGCTTACCTCAGGCGAAGATATAACGGCTTTATGACTCCCTTCCCAGCCAAATCAGCGCATGCATGCAGGCCAGATGGAGGTGCAACATCACACTGGTAAGTGGGGTCATAATTCCAAGTTCTTTGTAAGTTTTGACTTGGTATTTTAATCACTGAAATAACAACACATACAATATCTGTGCGTTAGATTTCATTTCGTATCCTCGCTCCCTTCTACATGCATCACATTTCTTGTCAGGCCACATCACCAAAACTGCAGTAGTTCAAACAAATAACGTTCACAAAGATGTCTAAAATGTCATTTTTGAAAATTTTGCATGACTGTGGACCCCTGCCATGGGAAGTTAACAATTGATTGTATTTTTTATTGCATGTTATCTACTAAAAATATTTATTAAAGACGATATTCAATTTCTTTCGTTTAGGGGAGTCTCTTACGTGCCCTTACAGTGTAAGAATAAAATTGTCCCCATAAACTGATTTCGTTTGATGTACTTTCTATTAGATTAGACATGTCGTTCGTTCCTCGGACCGGTTGTGTGGCACTACTCGATAATATGGAACAGTGATGTATACATTTTCTTTTCTTCGTGCATTTGGTGCCCTGTTATTTCACTTTACGACCGTATGTTGAAGAACAATATTTAGGTACTAAACATAACAGCAGAATTTCCTCACCCATTAGATTTTCATCTAAGATTATCCTGCAGTAAGTCATTTGTCAATTATCGCAACGGGCTTCCACATCTCAATAGAATCTATGACAAGAAACAAGAAAATGGGTTTTGCTATATCGCAAGATCGTCAATTATTATACAGGGTGTATCAAAAAGAATCATACGATCTAAAAAAATAAATCATAACTATTATGCTGAGATACGTGCGTGAACAGCGTACTATTGGAAAGAGCAAACTATTGTGTTTTACATGCTTCCATCTACGTAGCAGCAGATTGCGCCCACTTCAGTTCCAGTAAAAATTATGTCGGAACAACAGAAAGTATTTTGTGTTCTACTGAGCCGTGCTCCGGCTCGTGTTTGTGCCGTTGACAGGTTGACGTCGTGTATTCGGATTGTGGCCTCTAGTTTTCTTAGTGCGTTCACTGGCGCCACTAGGTTCGCTCGCTTTGTCTGTCAGTGACCTGTTGTATTTCCGGGTCGTCTTGTGTCAGAGTTCAGGGGGGGAGGGCCGGATTCAGCGAGTTTAAGTTGAAAGGATTATTATATTCCAATAGTGCGACCTTCACTGGTGTGTGTGTGTGTGTGTCTCCGTCCGTCGAAGTGACCTAATGGCAATAAGTTGTCAGTCGACGATTCATACTGGGACCTTTCGCTGTCTGACTTGAGCGGGAACGACCGTTGGTTGGTTGTTCGGTCAGTCGTCTCAGCGGACGACGTGTATTTCGTTTTCCGACCGCTTCTGGCTCCTCTGTGTTTGTGTCGACTTGTAATTCGTCATGTTGCTCCACAGTGACTGGTTGTAATATTGTTTGAGTTGTTCGTTGAATTGTTTTCGGGGATCCGTGTGTATCTTGTGTGGTTTGAATGAGCTGTCTGCGTGCTGGATTAAGCAGTTAGTAGGGACGAAGCAGAAGTGAGGTCCGACAGCGCCAGTGCTCGCCGAGGAAGCCGGCGATATATGCACTGCCCGATGGAAGGATGTGGTCGTGAGAGTGCACGACCACGTCGAGTTCCGGATTCAGCGAGTTTAAGTTGAATGGATTGTTGTATTCGAGTATTGCATCTTTCACTTGTGTATGTGTCCGTCCGTCGAAGTCACCTCACGCCATCAGGCTCCGACGTTCCCCTTGCCTGACTTGATTGGCAAAGACCGATGGTTGGTCGTTCGGTCGGTCGTCTCAGTGGACGACGTGTATCTGGTCTTTCGACCGTTTCTGTGTTCTTAGCGTTCATGTCCACATGCAGTTCGTTTTATTGCTGTATAATGACTGTTTCAGTATTTTTCCAGAATGAGATTTTCACTCTGCAGCGGAGAGTGCGCTGATATGAAACTTCCTGATGGATTAAAACTGTGTGCCGGACAGAGACTCGAACTAGGGACCTTTGCCTTCGCGGGCAAGTGCTCTACCAACTGAGCTACCAAGCACGACTCACACCCCGTCCTCACAGCTTTACTTCTGCCAGTACCTTGTATCCTACCTTGTTTCAGTATTGTCTGAATTGTTTGTGGAATTGTCATTTGCAGTTCCATGGGCATCTAGTCAGATTTTGAATAGGCAGTTTGTTCTTAACACTGTCTGCGTACTAGGGTTTGGTGGAGCCAACTTGTGTGATTAAATGATTCGACGATGTTAATTGTTATTCTATCCTGGTATTGATTATCGCGCCTTAGGTAGATTTTGCGAGTGTGCTAGTCGGCGTCTAAGCTGTCCCTAGTTTGAGTTGCCGTCCTGTTAGGTGAGCATAACTCTTGGCTGCCTGTGTCGCTGCTTACGCAGCTGTAGGGTCTTTTCTCAGGTCGGTCCTTGGAGCACTATCTGTGGATCACTCCCTTCTTTACTTGGTCTGATTGTGTCAATTGGTTAAAAATAATATTTTGTTTAAATTATCCCTATTGCTTGTGGCCTTCAGCCGATAAATAATTTGAACTGTTCTTAATAAGGCCTTCAGCCATCAGTGTAGCTTGTGTTACAGCCATTTTGTTTAATGATTGTTTTAAAAATTATTTCGGTATTTTCAACTTGTAGACTGGGTGTTGTGTGCTGTCCTTAGGTTAGTTAGGTTTAAGTAGTTCTAAGGTCTAGGGGACTGATGACCATAGATGTTAAGTCCCATCATGCTCAGAGCCATTTGAACCATTTTCAACTTGTAGTTGTCTTCCTCACTTGTAATTCAGGCTTTCAGCCGCTAATTGTTATGAAGAATTGCTTGTGGCCTTCAGCCGACAAATAATTTTGAATTGTTTCGTAATAAGGCCTTCAGCCGTCAGTGTAGCTTGTTACAGTCAATATTTTTGAAATGATTGGTATTAAAAAATTATTTCCTTAAATAAAGTGAGCGTGTTTACTGTACAATCAACAGTACTGATTAGGCCCCGTCCATGCCTTTTCCTGTCTTCTGTAAGTCCCAAGTATCATCTAAGTTTTGCTCAGTGCGGGTCAGTAATAACTCTTCAGCGTTACTTTCGTAATAGGTGTGGTGTGGATCCTCCTACAGCAGAGAACGTTAGACGATGGTATGAACAATTCAGAGAAACAAGTTTCTTTCTGTAAAGCCAAGTCGCCGAGCCGTCCCCAAGTGTCTGTCGCAGATGTTCAACGCATACGCCATAGTTTCACAAGAGACCCGAAGAAATCAACTCGCCGTGTAGCTCGACAGCTCCACATGCCCCCCAGTGTCTGTCTGGCGTGTGTTGCGTCGACGTTTACACATGAAACTATACAAAAATCAGAAACTGCAAGCTCTTCGTGAAGGTGACAAACAACAATGACCGGAGCTCTAAAACTTCGACCATGGCAAGATTAGGATGACAGTTTTCTTCCACGCTTAGTGTTTAGTGACGTGGCAACATTCCCTTTAATGGAAAGATAAATCGTCATGATGAGAGAATATGGAGTACAGAATAACAACATGAATTAGTATAACATGAGAGGGACTCTCCAAACTTTAATATGTTTTGTGCAGTTTCACAGGAAAATGTGTATGGTCCATTTTTCTTTGCCAATAATCCTGTTACAAGAATCACATATGTCTATATGTTGGGGGACTTCCTTTTTCCACCGCTGCAGACTGAGCCGGACAACTTCATTTACCAGCAGAATGTGGCATCTGGAAGTACGGGAATTTTTAAATCAAAGGATTACTGAACGATGGATGTCTCGCACTGGTCCAGATGATTCAGTCTTACAAATTGGGAATTTGTGGTAAGGTCTTATGGGATCAAACTGCTGAGCTCCTCGGTCCATAAGCTTACGTACTACTTAATCTAACTTAAATTAACGTGAAGTATCTTACGCCATGCCCGGGGGAGGAATCGAACCTCTGACGGCTGACGGGGGGAACAGCGCGGACTGTGACAAGGCGCCTCAGACCGTGCGCGTCCGCAGCTCGTAGTCTCGCGGTCGCGTTCTCTCTAGCCCGAGCACGGGGTCCCGCGTTCGATTCCCGGCGGGGTGAGGGATTTTCACCTGCCTCAGGATGACTGAGTGTTTGTGTTGTCCTCATCATTTCATCATCATTCATGAAAGTGGCAGATTGGACTGAGCAAAGGTTGGGAATTTATACGGGCGCTGACAACTGTGCAGTTGAGCGCCCCACAAACCAAACATCATCATCATCACATAGACCGTGCGCCTACCCCGCGCGGCCCAGCCTTTCATTACTGGACTCCAAGGTCACCGAACGTAACTGTATGTGATTATTTCTTGTGGGGGTTTATAGAACACTCTGTTCATGTGCCTCCTTCAACAACAACAATGAGTTAACTGAGACATCGCATGACAGCATCTGTGGAAGCTGAAAATCAAGAAATGCTCGCTGCAGTGTGGGAAAAATTTGAATACCGCAGGCCGGCCGAAGTGGCCGTGCGGTTAAAGGCGCTGCAGTCTGGAACTGCAAGACCGCTATGGTCGCAGGTTCGAATCCTGCCTCGGGCATGGATGTTTGTGATGTCCTTAGGTTAGTTAGGTTTAACTAGTTCTAAGTTCTAGGGGACTAATGACCTCAGCAGTTGAGTCCCATAGTGCTCAGAGCCATTTGAACCATTTTTTTGAATACCGCAGTAACTTAAGCCGTGCATCTCAAGGAGGCATATTGAACAACTATGAAACGGTATGAAAAAAAAATTTCAATTTCCCATTCGTCAAAAAAGAAAATTCATTGCCTGCATTGAGTAGTTTCTGAAATACAGACGTGCCAAGTGGGATGCTTTTTTTATGGTACACCCTGTGTTATTCATATGGCTGTCTTCAATGTAGCTATCCAAAAATCATGTTGACAAATTTGATATAACAGCTTTTTTAACATTTGATATCAACTTCACGTTTTTCTTTTCAGCAAGACAGTGTACAATGTTGACATGAATTACATTTACTATTATAATTTGCTTTATAGTGATTCGATTATTTGATCTTTACTCTTCAGTATCTACATCCAATTCAGTTCATTGAACTACAATAGATTATCGTTGTAAAGCAGATACAACAAATTTATTTGGCTACAGTTCTTTATGTTTTTATCCTGAAGACACTTTTATCCATATATCACACTAAAGTTAATCGATGCTCTTGGGATAAAAGAAGTGGAATAGGGAGAATGAGGAAGAATGCCAATTTATTTTGATTACAGTATCACTTTATTTCATCTGTAATTTCGTAAAATACAGACTACCAACCCGTCTTGAAAAACGGCGGTATTCGAGACTCATGTTATGCTGCCAAGGACAGTCTCCTACGCTTTCTGAACCATTGCTCCGTCCTTCCTCGTACAGCTCTCTTCTTGCGACTTACAACTCCTCTCAGCGAGAAGAGCAGGTCCGGTCACGTACAGGCCCATTGTCGGGAACCATTCATTGTGTTCAGGATACCCCTGATTTCCCGCCGTCAGCAGGGCGACGGTTTCGTTAGCGGCGGCGTGGTGCGGATGGTTGCCGGCTTGGACAGCGGCGGCGTGGTGCGGATGCCTGCCGAATTGGACAGCGGCGGCGACGTGTGGAAGCTCGCCGACTGCAGCGTCGCAGCTGGCGGGACTTCAACAGGCCTCGACAGAGGGCCGCTGGAGCCCCTGCCCGACGGCTTGGGCAGCGGCGCCGTGGTCCGGAACCCCCTGGACGCGGGGGCGGAGTCCAGAATTCGCATCCCGCAGGTGGCTACCCTGCCGGACGCGCTGGCTAGCTTCGTGACGGTCGACATCTTAGCGGTGCGAGCTAGTGGCGGTTTCTCGGAGTAGAGATCCTCACAAGTGTGGAACCGTGGGAAGAGTACTGCTGTTGATGCCTGGTGGAGTTTTTATACTGATACTATCGGTCTGCCACCTGTCGCCGAGTCACGCTCCCAAGGTTGACAGGGATCTTTATCTGGCGAGATATTCCCGACGTTATCTTCGATTCCTGCTGGTTTTTCCGATCTCGGTGAACTTCTGTTTAAGATTGGAAGTTTCCACTGCAAATGTAACTCCATGTAAAACCTGCATGCTTAGTTCTTCACATAAAGCAGTTCATTGACCTAGAAGCAATACTACACTACTGGTCAATAAAATTGCTACACCACGATGACGTGCTAAAGACGCGAAATTTAACCGACAGGAATAAGATACTGTGATATGCAAATGATTACCTTTTCAGACCATTCACAGAAGGTTGGCGCCGATGGCGACACCTACAACGTGCTGACAAGAGGAAAGTTTCCAACCGATTTCTCATACACAAACAGAACTTGACCGGCGTTGATGGTGAAACGTTTAACCTATCACGACTGCGGTTTATCGTATCGTGACATTGCTGCTCGCATTGGTCGAGATCCAATGACTGTTAGCAGAATGTGGAATTGGTGGGTTCAGGCGGGTAATACGGAACGCCATGCTGGATCCCAACGGACTCTCACTAGCAGTCCAGATGACGGGCATCTTATCTGCATGGCTGTAACGGATCGTGCAGCCATGTCTCGATCCCTGAGTCAACAAATGGGGACGTTTGCAAGACAACAACCATCTGCACGAGCAGTTCAACGACATTTGCAGCAGCAAGGACTATCAGCTCGGAGACCATGGCTCCGGTTACCCTTGACGCTGCATCACAGACAGGAGCGCCTGCAGTGGTACTCGGCGACGAACCTGGGTGCACGAATGTCAAAACGTCATTTTTTCGTATTAATCCAGGTTCTGTTTACGGCATCATGATGGTCGCATCCCTGATTGACGACATCGCGGCGTACGCACATTGGAAGCCTGTATTCGTCATCGCCATACTAGCGTATCACCCGGCGTGATGGTATGGGGTGCCATTGGTTACACGTCTCGGTCACCTCTTGTTCGCATTGACGGAACTTTGAACAGTGGACGTTACATTTCAGATGTGGTACGACCCGTGGCTCTACCCTACATTCGAACCCTGCGAATCCCTACATTTCGGCAGGATAATGCACGACCGCATGTTGCAGGTCCTGTACGGGCCTTTCAGGATACAGAAAATGTTCGAATGCTGCCCTGGCCAGCACATTCTCCTGATCTCTCACCAATTGAAAACGTCTGGTCAATGGTGGCCGAGCAACTGGCTCGTCACAATACGCCAGTCACTACTCTTGATGGACTGTGGTATCGTGTTGAAGCAGCATAGGCAGCTGTACATGTACACGCCATCCAAGCTGTGTTCGACGCAATACCCAGGCGTATCAAGGCCGTTATTACGGCCAGAGGTGATTGTTCTGGGTACTGATTTCTCAGGATCTATGCACCCAAATTGCGTGAAAATGTAATCACATGTCAGTTCTAGTATAATATATTTGTCCAATGAATACCCGCTTATCATCTGCATTTCTTCTTGGTGTAGTTATTTTGATGGCCAGTAGTGTACAATAATGATGTTAGGATTAATTTAGTTGCAGTATTTCATTTTCTGATAGAATATAGTGGAATTCAATGATACTTGAGTTACTAATATAGTAACTATGTTTTTCTTAATAATTAACTTTTTACGTTTTGTGACACTTGCAATAGTTTTGCCGTTGAACTAGAGCATTAAAGAACATTAATTCTTCTTTTCTAACTGGGAGACAATGAATCTCATGTGACGAAATTTTAATCCGTAATACAAAATGAAATCCAAACTGAAGTGTATACTAGAAATGAGTAAGAACGTGCAGAAACGTTTCGATCTACATAAGAAACTAAATCGGAAGCCTGTGGATTCTAGCATGTCCTAATTTTCATTAATATAACTAATTTAACATATTTGGTACTTCAGAATCAACATCGGCCACAAAAGTTTTTTGCTAGTATTTGTACATGGCAAATTTCACTATAGAGCTGGAATACATCTGCAGTAAACAGCTGCGCACTGCTACTTAGGTAATCAGAGATGTTGAAACCTCTCACGACAGGACAGAGTTTAGACTGAAACGTAATGTGCCACAACAAATAGTTCCTCTGTAATGTGAGCAGTACTATTACTTGTGTGTCCTATTTTATTTCCGGTTCTTACCTTGATGCTCTCATTCCTTTTGTAGCGTCACATTCCAACGCTTGGGACCAAAAATATTTCCACAGCCATTCAGATTTTGAAAATCTGTTTGTACTCTAAATCACTTAAGATGAATGCTACGTTGGATGAGTTCAGAATGAGCTGTGTCGAGTTCTTAACCATGCACCTTACGGTCCTTGCTGCCAAAGAGACGTTATTCGCAGGCTCTCATTCCAACAAATTAACACAATGTGTATTGCGTGTACTCATGCTACTGGTTAAATGTTGGCAAGAAGTTACAAGTCTGTCAATTTTGGTCCAAGCCGTGTTGTCAACATATACAGAATGCAATTTATACTCAAACGTTTACTTCACACCGTATTATTGGCTCGATCACTTAATGGATCAAGGATTTTAATTTTAATGGATTTTCGAAGGGTAGTAAGATTGTGGAATTTTAAGCGTATACAAGGAAGAATTAATTTAGATCACTTTTCAGTTCTCACAAGAGTTTTCTGTTCAAGAGGATAAACTGTACTTTTCAGTGGAGGACTTTACTTTGCAAAAGTTAAGAAATTTCCTTTTCTGTTTTTTTTTTTTTTTTTTTTTTTTTTTTTTTTTTTTTTTTTTTTTTTTTTGAAAACGCTTTTATTCTCGAGGACAGATTTTAAAGTTTCTAGCGACACGAAATGGTGGCCCAGTGCCTTTCATGTTGAAAATGGCTATCTAATGGTAGAGACAAATGGATGGCCAATTTGGAGAAAATAAATGAGACCGCCTGCAGCTCAAATTTTCCGTCTCCCACAGGTTCTTTTGTGTCGCTAATTCTTTCACCTCGGGTGATGATTAGTGTGTGTGTCATGTGTGACAAATTGCATTGTGGTTCAGAGTTCGTATAAAACTCTGGCTCCCTTTGTAAGGTTTTGGTTAAGTGAGGTCAAAATAGGTGATGCCTAGTACGTGAAGCACTCTGACATTCAAACGAACCATCGGGAAAAATTCACCATCGCAGCAAGATACATGGACTGATGTTCAGGCGTGAATGTTGCTTATACCTTGAGTGTAGAGTATAGTAACGAAGAGTGTTAATAGGAACTGCTTTACTTTTTCGATATACCTTTCGTTGGTTCCTCATCAGTG
Organism: Schistocerca nitens; assembly: GCF_023898315.1. NCBI lineage: Eukaryota > Metazoa > Arthropoda > Insecta > Orthoptera > Acrididae > Schistocerca > Schistocerca nitens. The sequence goes on along the minus strand of NC_064614.1, from coordinate 289,449,056 downwards.
TTCAATTATATTGTCTAAGGTTTTATTCAGTTGGAAAAATGGAACCCATTTCCAAGATGAAAGTCATGAAACCTCCATTGAGACAAGTAACAGCTCCGGCTTCCTAAAAGGAACATCAGTACTAGAAGAGCACAGTGGCAAATAAATGGCTCTTCAAGAGTGCTGTCCAGTAGGCTCTTAGAGAAGTAGACACCAGATAATCTCGTTTTCTGTTTGGCCCGATTGCGGAGTTACCTTGCTTCTACACAAGGCCACCATTTGTCAGCATATTTGATAAGGTGTCTGAGCCTTCCTTGGCTCAGCAGTACCGATTACACAGGATGTCGTCACTGCGAGATCAGCTATAAACTGCGGTAAGTGTAACGCTGCGTCACCGTGGCCTTCAAGGTGATTCTCTAACTGCTGTTCGTCGCTGTATCCTCGCTAACTCGCTATCTGTGTAGCTACTGAAGAATTAATCACCCGCAAAGTATGACAAGACAGATTCCTTGTTTTGCTGTGAGAAGCATACGCCCGTGTAGAGAGAAACACTATGAGTGGTACAAAGGTTCTTCGTTCGTAATTATCTACCATGGTTACATATTTAGCCTTGTTGTACATAGTGCTGCTCCCTATGGGGTAAATCGGAAACATACTGATTTGGAGGAAAATATATCAGTGCCAAGACGCTAATATGAAGTCTGGGAATTTCATACCGTAAGTCGTCATTCTGCAAAGCACATACATTGTGTATATATACATCTCGTCCGAAAAGAGTACATGCGTCTATAAATTATTGGTGGCACTGCAGAATTATAGAGAGGAAAGTACGATGTGGCAGGAAATACCTATCTGTGAAACAGCTCATGAAACAATTTAAATAAATTTGAGATGAAACATGTCATACTCTTAAACAATGAAAGGCAATCATCGTTAGTTGTTTTTGTTTTACAAATTACCATTAGTTTAAAAAAAGCATATCACCCACTGTGTACTGACACTGTGCATAATTCATATTGCCGGCCGGTGTGGCCGTGCGGTTAAAGGCGCTTTAGTCTGGAACCGCGTGACCGCTACGGTCGCAGGTTCGAATCCTGCCTCGGGCATGGATGTGTGTGATGTCCTTAGGTTAGTTAGGTTTAATTAGTTCTAAGTTCTAGGCGACTGATGACCTCAGAAGTTAAGTCGCATAGTGCTCAGAGCCATCTGAACCATAATTCATATTAATAATCTCATTGTTCTTTTGAAACTTCGTACTACCTTTACTCCCAGTAGAAACGGAGTGGCTGCCCCTACTGACGAATTAGTAGAGAACTGGAATGCATGTGATGGTTATCCCTCATTGTGTGGTTAACACAAAAACCATTAGAGTAACATATCGGTGAGATTCATCATTGACTTTATTGGCTACTCAACACAAAAAATACTTATATATTATGTAGGGATTTGTTAGTCGATGTGAAAATTGTATTATCACCACTGAGACATTAGTCGACGACATTAGATAAATTTGAATTCAGTTCAATCTCAGATTTGCTTCACTATTTTATAATGTAACGCGAGAATATACACAGCCACAGAAAATCGACAAGTGAGATTATTCTCTTTGTTAATGAATTCATGATAAGTAACTTCTATCCTAAGGCGTTAAGCCCTGTCTTTGGGTTGTGACAAGTTGCATCAAAGTCGATAAATTCATATCAGATGACGAGTAGTTAACAACATTTAAGTTTGTGTGTGCTCTTTTCGTTGACTGCGCGTAGTAAATAGTTTTGTAACCAACCGAAGCAGTCACTTTTCTCTCCTTCACGGAAAGGAGACATGAGTTAATTTAATTCATTTTCGAAGCTATATAGCGCAATTGTAAGTAAAATGAGCTATAACAGAATATGGAAGCTTTTTTACATTGTATTTATTTACTCCATTAGCCGTTTATGGTGAGGAAGATATATACAAAAATACAAGTTTTGGTGTACACACATGTGAAACTATATACCCAAGGGTGTCGACAAGTAACGGAAGTACTTAAACAAAATCTTTTACTCCTAGGGATTCTTTAACAGAGGAGAAGAAATACATGTAGAAAAAGAAATTTCACAGATTTTACCAACTTTGTGCATTTTATTAACTGGGTTCTTGTCAAGATATTTATACGTTTGGACTGCCTCTTATGTTTTGACTTCATGTAATGTAACATGGTCATTTGATAACAAGTTCCATAAAGTATGTGCAATTCTGTATTTTATATAATCGATTAAATTAACAGCAGTATTTCTCCATCCCTCTTTTATTACGATCATATGCATACATAACATGAAGAAGTAACTACGCCAAATATAATTTTAAGTTACTTATTGCGTATTGCACTAGGGCAACATTTATCATCACAAAAATTAATATGAGTATTTACTGTTTTCTTACCATCGATATCCATTATGTTAAATGAACCCATATTTTGTCGTTTCATGTTTTTAATCAGTCTATTAGTATCTTTGACGGAGTCGCTGGAGGGTGTTCAACATCATTAACAAGCAAAAGACTTAGTGTAAAATGTTGTTTTAAATACATATTTCTTTTTCAGTAACACGGTGGCTATGAAAAAGGAAGTAAGTATGTGTAGTTACAAAAAGCGAAACATGGAAAAGCAAGCCTGGTAATACTGATTTGTTACGCTGACGGCTAGAGCATACAGCCGGCGGGATTTACAGATGTCGTCATGCTATAACTTTTGAAAGCTATAACATTTCATCTTTGTTATGATCTTTTTGATAACAATAATATAATAAAAATGGAGAAAATCCCATACACTCCAAAAGGGAGGCATAACGCATGCCAATTCCTTTTTACGATCAGTTTTTATCAAGATTCAGGCTGTGAATCGTCGTTGCTGCTTCTGTGTCGTCAATATTAGCACAGCATACACTAGTCTTTTAGATCTCGACACTGCTTTAGAACACTTCTGCATTTCACAAATTCGTGTTCTTATGAAACCATAGGGGCTCATAAATTCTGGTGTCAGCCTAATGTCTCTCGCCAGCAACACGGAAAGCAAAAATGGTTCGAATGGCTCTGAGCACTATGGGACTCAACATCTTAGGTCATAAGTCCCCTAGAACTTAGAACTACTTAAACCTAACTAACCTAAGGACACCACACACACCCATGCCCGAGGCAGGATTCGAACCTGCGACCGTAGCAGTCCCGCGGTGCCGGACTGCAGCGCCAGAACCGCTAGACCACCGCGGCCGGCCAACACGGAAAGCATGAAACCGCCAGCGATATTGTTGTAGAAAATTATTTGAACACTTCTATCACAGGACTGCATGAATATATGTAGAGGGTGTCCATCCTGAAAGTAGTCAGGTGATTTTGATCTGATGTTTCGTCAGATATTTTCAATTGCGTTGTTGCAGTGTGTGGCTGGAGTCAACCTAAGCAAATGCTGCTCAGCAAGTCTTTCATGCAACGCCCAGTGACTATAGAAAGCGCCACTTTGTTGTCTCTTACAAGTAAAATATTTACAGAGAAAAATTTTACATGCCTATTTGTCAGAGCGGTCCCAAATTACTCTCGTGTGGTATTCGTTTCATCGATATGTATTAACACGGACAGCATAACAATAACCAGTACCTCCAGCAGCGACAGTGGCGCTCTAGCCCTTGCTGACTGCAGCTGTCACTCAGCAGCGGTGCTCAGTAGCTGATGGAGAACTGGTTATTTTTCGTGCTTTACTCTCACTGTCAATACAAACCGAGAAAACAAGTATCACAATAGTATAATAACACATCTACCGTGTGGACACACAAATTTCCCCTTTAAGAATTTAAGAATAATTTTCTTTGTAAAGGAAAACAAACTAACACGTTCTGTCGATGCTGAGAGAAGCAGGAAAAGTATAATAAGCTCTATTTGTTTGGGCTGAGTCAACAACTCTTACGAGGGACAATATATACTCACACACACACACAGACACAAACACACACACACAGACACAAACACACACGCACACACACACACACACACACACACACACACACACACACACACATATATATATATATATATATATATATATATATATATATATATATATATATATATAGGGTGTTTCAAAAATGACCGGTATATTTGAAACGGCAATAAAAACTAAACGAGCAGCGATAGAAATACACCGTTTGTTGCAATATGCTTGGGACAATTGTACATTTTCAGGCAGACAAACTTCCGAAATTACAGTTGTTACAATTTTCAACAACAGATGGCGCTGCAAGTGATGTGAAAGATATAGGAGACAACGCAGTCTGTGGGTGCGCCATTCTGTACGTCGTCTTTCTGCTGTAAGCGTGTGCTGTTCACAACGTGCAAGTGTGCTGTAGACAACATGGTTTATTCCTTAGAACAGAGGATTTTTCTGGTGTTGGAATTCCACCGCCTAGAACACAGTGTTGTTGCAACAAGACGAAGTTTTCAACGGAGGTTTAATGTAACCAAAGGACCGAAAAGCGATACAATAAAGGATCTGTTTGAAAAATTTCAACGGACTGGGAACGTGACGGATGAACGTGCTGGAAAAGTAGGGCGACCGCGTACGGCAACCACAGAGGGCAACGCGCAGCTAGTGCAGCAGGTGATCCAACAGCGGCCTCGGGTTTCCGTTCGCCGTGTTGCAGCTGCGGTCCAAATGACGCCAACGTCCACGTATCGTCTCATGCGCCAGAGTTTACACCTCTATCCATACAAAATTCAAACGCGGCAACCCCTCAGCGCCGCTACCATTGCTGCACGAGAGACATTCACTAACGATATAGTGCACAGGATTGATGACGGCGATATGCATGTGGGCAGCATTTGGTTTACTGACGAAGCTTATTTTTACCTGGATGGCTTCCTCAATAAACAGAACTGGCGCATATGGGGAACCGAAAAGCCCCATGTTGCAGTCCCATCGTCCCTGCATCCTCAAAAAGTACTGGTCTGGGCCGCCATTTCTTCCAAAGGAATCATTGGCCCATTTTTCAGATCCGAAAAGATTACTGCATCACGCTATCTGGACATTCTTCGTGAATTTGTGGCGGTACAAACTGCCTTAGACGACACTGCGAACACCTCGTGGTTTATGCAAGATGCTGCCCGGCCACATCGCACGGCCGACGTCTTTAATTTCCTGAATGAATATTTCGATGATCGTGTGATTGCTTTGGGCTATCCGAAACATACAGAAGGCGGCGTGGATTGGCCTCCCTATTCGCCAGACATGAACCCCTGTGACTTCTTTCTGTGGGGACACTTGAAAGACCAGGTGTACCGCCAGAATCCAGAAACAATTGAACAGCTGAAGCAGTACATCTCATCTGCATGTGAAGCCATTCCGCCAGACACGTTGTCAAAGGTTTCGGGTAATTTCATTCAGAGACTACGCCATATTATTGCTACGCATGGTGGATATGTGGAAAATATCGTACTATAGAGTTTCCCAGACCGCAGCGCCATCTGTTGTTGAAAATTGTAACTACGTGTCCGGAAACGCTAAATTTCCATGTTAGAGCTCATTTTAGTTTCGTCAGTATGTCCTGTACTTCCTCGATTCACCGCCAGTTGGCCCAAATGAAGGAAAGTAACGTTGACTTCAGTGCTTGTATTGACATGCGACTCATTGCTCTACAGTACTAGCATCAAGCACATCAGTACGTAGCATCAACAGGTTACTGTTCATCATGAACCTGGTTTTGCAGTCAGCGCAGTGTTTACAAATGCGGAGTTGGCAGATGCCCATTTGATGTATGGATTAGCACGGGGCAATAGCCGTGGCGCGGAACGTTTGTATCGAGACAGATTTCCAGAACGAATGTGTCCCAACAGGAAGACGTTCGAAGCAATTGATCGGCGTCTTAAGTAAGGAGCACGGAACATTCCAGTCTATGACTCGCGACTGGGGAAGACCTAGAACGACGAGGACACCTGCAATGGACGAGGCAATTCTTCGTGCAGTTGACGATAACCCTAATGTCAGCGTCAGAGAAGTTGCTGTTGTACAAGGTAATGTTGACCACGTCACTGTATGGAGAGTGCTACGGGAGACCCAGTTGTTTTCATACCATGTACAGCATGTGCAGGCACTATCAGCAGCTGATTGGCCTCCACGGGTACACTTAGTCGAATGGTTCAACCAACAATGTGTCAATCCTCATTTCAGTGCAAATGTTCTCTTTACGGATGAGGCTTCATTCCAACGTGATCAAATTGTAAATTTTCACAATCAACATGTGTGGGCTGACGAGAATCCGCACGCAATTGTGCAATCACGTCATCAGCACAGATTTTTTGTGAACGTTTGGGCAGGCATTGTTGGTGTGTCTTGATTGCGCCCCATGTTCTTCCACCGACGCTAAATGGAGCACGTTATCATGATTTCATACGGGATACTCTACCTGTGCTGCTAGAACATGTGCCTTTACAAGTACGACACAACATGTGGTTCATGCACGATGGAGCTCCTGCACATTTCAGTCGAAGTGTTCGTACGCTTCTCAACAACAGATTCGGTGACCGATGGATTGGTAGAGGCGGACCAATTCCATGGCCACCACGCTCTCCTTACCTCAACCCTCTTGACTTTCATTTATGGGGGAATTTGAAAGCTCTTGTCTACGCAACCCCGGTACCAAATGTAGAGACTCTTCGTGCTCGTATTGTGGACGGCTGTGATACAACACGCCATTCTCCAGGGCTGCTTCAGCGCATCAGGGATTCCATGCAACGGAGGGTGGGTGCATGTATCCTCGCTAACGGAGGACATTTTGAACATTTCCTGTAACAAAGTGTTTGAAGTCACGCTGTTACGTTCTGTTGCTGTGTTTCCATTCCATGATTAATGGGATTTGAAGAGACGTAATAAAATGAGCTCTAACACGGAAAGTAAGCGTTTCCGGACACACGTCCACATAACATATTTTCTTTCTTTGTGTGTGAGGAATGTTTCCTGAAAGTTTGGCCGTACCTTTTTGTAATACCAATAAAGAACACAGTCAAGAGCAAGGACGGTGATGCGACAAGTAGTTAATAATTGTGTTAGTATATGATAACAACTTTAGGTAGATGAAAGATAAATGACACAGTAATGGATGACCAAGCAGTCGCATCAATGCGAAGTGTACCCCTCTACCTCCCAACACACACACACACACACACACACACACATATATATATATATATATATATATATATATATATATATATATATATATATATATATATGAGGTGCGACAATAAAGTAAGCCCTGCAGGCTTATGTAGGCACAATATCTTTGACGGTCTAAATAAGCTGCTTCTAGTCCAAGCGGCACATCAATGCAACTGCCCTAGTCGTGAGTTGTGCTGTAATAAGTTAACACTTGTTTGTGTCTCTCGTCACGGAAATGGAACCGCAAATATTGCGCAACAGTATGCCATTTCTTTATGCCATAAATTGGGTGTAAACGAAACGACAACTTACGGTAAGCTTCAGAAGGGCTTTGGAGAGGAGGTTATGTCAAGAGATCAAGTTTTTCGTTGGCATAAAATGTTTAGTGAAGGCAGAATGAATGTTGTGATGAAGACCGCAGTGGACGACCATCAACCTCATAGACGGATGTTAACTTGGCCAGGGTGCGTGCACTCGTACGATCTGATCGAAGATTATCCGTGACCCCCTCTGTCTCATAGGCGTGCTTATGCATGGTTTGCCCGCCGCTGTGGCCGAGCGGTTCTACGCGCTTTAGTCCGGAACCGCGCTTCTGTTACGGTTGCAGGCTCGAATCCTGCCTCGGGCATGGATGTGTGTGATGTCCTTAGGTTGGTTAGGTTTAAGTAGTTCTGAGTTCTAGGGAACTGATGACCTCATCTGTTAAGTCCCATAGTGCTCAGAGCCATTTGAACCAGTTTTGATGAGTAGCGCCTGTTAGGCAGGGGTTCCGACAGCCGATCAGTTCTAGTCATTCCACCAGGAAGGATGTACACAGCTCCTGTTGTCTGTAGTTCAACCATGCCTAGACCGTCAATACGCGGTTCGATCGAGTCCTCAGTGTTACTTTGAGCCAGGAAGGGCTGTCAACAAGGGAAGTGTGCAGGCGTCTCGGAGTGAACCAAAGACATGTTGTTCGTACATGGTGGAGATATAGAGAGACAGGAACTGTCGATGACATGCCTCGTTCAGACCACCCAAGGGCTACTACTGCAATGGATGATCGCTACCTTCGGATCATGGCTCGGATGAATCCTGCACCAACACCACCATGTTGAATAATGCTTTTCTTGCAGCCACAGGACGTCGTGTTACGCCTAAAACTGTGAGCAATAGGCGGCATGATGCGCAAATTCACTCCCGACGTTCTTGGTGAGATCAATCTTGGCAACCAACACACTATGCAGCGAGATACAGATGGGCCAACAACATTCCGAATGGACCGCTCAGGATGGCATCACGTTCTCTTCACCGATGAGTGTCGCATATGCCTTCAACCAGACAATCGTCGGAGACGTGTTTGGAGGGAAACCGGTCAGGCTGAATGCCTTAGACACACTGTCCAGCGAGTGCACCAGGTTGGAGGTTACCCGCTGTTTTGGGGTGGCATTATGTGGGGCGGACGTAAGCCACTGGCGGTCATGGAAGGCGCAGTAATGGCTCTACGATTTGTGAATGCCATCCTCCGACCTATAGTGCAACCATATCGGCAGCATATTGACGAGGCATTCGTCTTCATTGACGACAATTGACACCCCCATCGTGCACATCCTGTGAATGACTTCCTTCAGGATAACGACATCGCTCGACTACTTATACCTAATTAACCTAAGGACATCACACACATCCATGCCCGAGGCAGGATTCGAACCTGCGACCGTAGCAGTCGTGCGGTTCCAGACTGAGGCGCCTAGAAACGCTCGACCACACCGACCGGCCGCTGCTCATCCATGGTTGTTTACATCTTTGGGTAGGTTTAGTGACATCTCCGAACAGTTAAAGGGACTGTGTTTGTGATACTATATCCACAGTCAATGTCTATCTTCAGGAGTCCGGGAAGAGGGGTGATGTAAAACTTTTTTTTATGTGTGCATTTTATGTAGATTCAAGAACGACAGGTAATTTGGTTCAGTCTTTCAGCGTGCCCCTTGTGGGTATCCGGATTTAAATTGCGTTGTTTTATAAAGAACTGTAAAACAAGGTTACTTATTGCTCCGTCGTTAAATGACAGACACCCATGGAATTTTCGGGGAAGGGGGGTGCCAAACTTATCTAATAGTCATCTTGCCTCTTTCACAATTTTCCGGACAGAGTTGGAGAGGCAGCACCCATATCGGTTTGGGCGATGGTGCAGCTGCTCATTTTTGGGACACAGAAGTTTTCCCAAGATGGCAGTCTCAATACTTTACGATGTAGCAGGACAGTTCTGTGGGACTAAGAGAAATTCACGGGGGGTCAGAACACTGATTTTACTGTGTGAGTAGTTTAGTGGAACTTTTAGCTATCGCAAGTTAACTAGGATAGGACTTGGTATTATTTGCTCTGAACCTAACTTTAACTCATTTAGCAGGTAGGAATACGTTGATTGCAACGCTGGTTAACACTTAGGCTCCTTATATCACATATTTATGAGTCTTGCACTTTCTTGTGAGAGTGTTGATTTGACTGTCGACAATTTAAGCAATAAACATTTGCTGTTTTTTTCTTATTTTTAATTTTTTGTGATCTCAGCACTGTATTTGGGGCTTAAGCTAACCTAGATTCGCTTAACTACATAGTGAAATTTAATCGTCTTCATTCATTGTGATAAAGAACAATAAATATTTTATTGAACTTGAACAATTTGTAGTTGGGTAACTATATTTAGATCTTACCACCTACATTGAACCTAGCATCATTTAAGTCTAATTTGTACATCAGGAACAATTTCACAGTTTTTTACTAACTAAAGTAGCATAAATCTGAGTTTAGTTATCGTCCTATAGGCAAGGAGCTCAACTTTGTCGTGGCAGTTAGAAAGCGTTTATGTCGCAATTTTTTTGTTGAGTAAGTGTCCAAGGTATTCCACCTGCTCCTGGAGAAACTGACATTTGTCTACGTCACACTTGAGGCCTGTATCACTCAACGTAGTAAAGAGTGTGCAAATGACTTTCAGGTGTTACTGACACGTAGTACGTGCGAAAATTAAATCGTTGAGATAGCGCGTATATGTATAGCCACGGTTTACTCAGTTAATTACCCAAGTATCTACGGGGGATTGAAGAGATCCCACATAAAGGAAAGCTGTAATATCTATGTACGTCGAAGGCAGTGTTGATAACAGGAAGGTTTTGTGATGCTTTTTGGTGACGCCTCAGCTAGTGGGATTTGAAAATATGCGTCGACCAGGTGGACCTTAGATAAATATTCTCAAATGTCAAGCTTTGTGTGGAGGTCTTCTGGACTTGGTACAAGGAAAGTTTCAACACAATATGAAAAAAAATTGTGTTCCACAAAGGAATTATTCGAATGGGACGGAAACCGGCAGATTTGACGTACACGTACAGGCAAACAATTGATTAAAATTTCAGAAAAATAAGACGATCTATTCAAGAGAATGAGCTTCATGAGTTGAACTAGTCAATAACGCGTTGATACACCTACAGCCCTTATGCAAGCAATTATTCGGATTAGCACTGACTGACAGAATTGTTGGTTGTCGTCCTGAGGTATATAGTGGCAAATTCTGTCCAACTGGCGCGTTAGAGTGTCAAAATCCTGAACTGGTACGAGGGCCCTGCTTATAATGCTCTAAACATTGTCAACCAGAGAGAGATCCCGTGACCTTGCAGGCCAAGGCAGCGCTTGGCAAGCGCAAAGACAAGCTGTAGAAAATCTCGCCATTTGCAGGCGGACATTATCTTGCTGAAATGCAATCCCAGAATGGCTTGCCATGAAACGCAACAAAACGAGACGTAAAATATCGTCGACGTACCGTTGTGCTGCAAGGGTCTCGCAGATACCAACCAATGGATTCATGCAATGAAATGGCCGGCCGCGGTGGTCTCGCGGTTCTAGGCGCGCAGTCCGGAACCGCGAGACCGTTACGGTCGCAGGTTCGAATCCTGCCGCGGGCATGGATGTGTGTGATGTCCTTAGGTTAGTTAGGTTTAACTAGTTCTAAGTTCTAGGGGACTGATGACCTAAGATGTTAAGTCCCATAGTGCTCAGAGCCATTTGAACCATTTGCAATGAAATGGAACGGGAACAAGGACTGTCACGACTGTTTTTCTTGCAATATGGAGGATGACACGTTGATAGATTACTTATTTTCCTAGGTGTCTTCGCTGGTCATCGGGGCCTGGAATCTCAATGACAAAAATGGTTCAAATGGCTGTGAGCACTATGGGACTTAACTTCTGAGGTCATCAGTCCTCTAGAACTTAGAACTACTTAAACCTAACTAACCTAAGGACATCAGGCACATCCATGCCCGAGGCAGGATTCTAAACTGCGGCCGTAGCGGTCGCGCGGTTCCAGACAGTAGCGCCTAGAACCGCTCGGCCACTCCGGCCGACTCTCAATGACAAGTAGAGCATTATTCAGTGATGGGTCTCGCTTCGAACTGAGCCTTGATGACTACGTGTCTGGAGACGCCGATTGCAGTGATTGGATACCAGTCTGAGTGTCACGCGACTACTGTCTGACAGCCAGAGGTGACAGTCTGGAGTGCCATTTCATTTCATAGTGGAACACCTTTGGCTGTCATCAGCGGTATATCGACGATATTCTACGCTCCGTCTGTTGCCCTTTGCGGCAAGCTATCATGAGCTAGCATTTCATCAAGATAATGCACTTCTGCATAAGGCGAGGGCTTCTACTGCTTGTCTTCGCGTTTGCGGATTCCTACCTCATCCAGCAAGGTCGTAGGATCTCTGCCCAATTGAGGACCTTTGGAGAATTATGAGCAGTGTCCACTAACGAACTCGGGATTTTGGTGAATTAATGTGCCAGTCGGACAGAATTCTGCATGATATCTCTCAGTAGGACATCCAAAAATTGTGTCGATCAGTGCCAATACGAATAACTTCTTGCATGAGCACCAGAGGTGGGTCAACGAGTTATCGAGTTGCCCGATTTGTAAGACTCTTTCTCTTCAATATATCATCCAGTTTTTCTGGAATTGTAATCATTTGTTTGTCTGTACATGTACGTCACATCTAACGATTTCTGTGGCATTCGGGTAATTCCTTTTTCTCCCTCCCTCCACCCTCCCCTCTCTCTCTCTCTCTCTCTCTCTCTCTCGCTCTCTCTTTGAGCATAGTTGTGCCTGGGAATTGATAGTTGATTTAAAGTCTCCGCGAAGCAAGAGGGAGACATTGGGTTTCTTTAACACTACCAGTGAGATGGCTCAAGGGTTTGCTTTAAACGGATCAACCATCCCATCGTCGTGTAGTCGAACGAGTTCCTGCTTAACGGCTGTCCGTGACGAGACTAGAATAGTTCGTGCTCTGCCGAAATAGGGCGCTACGCCTGAACGCAAGGAAATATGAGCCGTGAAATCTGTTGCACACACCAGATCAGGTTCGAATATAGGTACCAATGTGGCACAAAGGTCGACGCTTTTCTGAATGGGAACAATCACATAAAAGTAATCTCAAGTAAGGCAGATGCCAGACTGAGGGTTACTTAAAGAACCCTCAGTAAGTGTGCTCCACCTACGAAGCAGGAAGCTTGCAAAACCGATACCTGGATATTACTCGACAGGTCGGGATCTTTACCAGACAGGTCTGAGGGATGAGAAGACACAAAGATGAGCGCGTTTCGTCACGGGTCGATTTAGTAAACGTTAAAGCGTCACGTAAGTGCTCACTGAACTCCAGTGGCAGAGGCTACGAGAGAGGTGTTCTTTACTCTGCAAAATACAACTGTATACGATCCCAGAAAAATCAATTAACAGTAATAAAGGAAATAAGAAAATAATAATGGTGTAGCCAAACGACTTCAAAACTAAATATATCAAGTTATCTAGACGCTTTATTCACAAAAAAACCAGTATATTACCGTTTATTTCGCAAGAAGAGTATAAACGCGACATTAACAAGATTCCAGCTTGCTCAAAAGCTACGTAACGAATACCCGTTCTCTGATGTACAATTCGCGACTGTAACTGGAGGGGTGAGTTGTGACAATGGCACACAAAGTACTCTCCGCCACGCACCGTAATGTAGCATGCGGAATATAGATGCAGCTATAAATGTATATTAAGTCGTTTGCCCTAATATAGTCCAACCATTCATATTTTAAATATTTGAATAGTAATATCTCTTATCGATAAAATATTCTGCAATCACCGCACTCGGCGACTGCTTACTAACTACACAACTGCAGTAGAAAAAGATTTGTCAGCCACGGATTAAAGACATGATCCTAGCTGAGAGAAGGACATCTCGAATAGGTCAGCTAAGCGTTGCCTGTGAGCTAGGGTATGCGAAATGACTCTCGCCTGAAGTACTATTGATAGCAATAATGATATCACATGATGTCAGCTGAGTAAATATACGGTGAGCCAAGGAGCACGCAAACAATCCTTGGGGGCTGAGATAATGCCTTCTAGTCGTTTGCGGAGTTATCGAGCGCACGCCTATTATCAAGAATGCTTCGTGGCGTGTTGGACTCATTTCGGAAGATGAGGGCCACATTTTGCGTCATCATCGGTCGTAGCGGAAGTTCGCTTAGCCGAGACGACAGGTACGCCTCCCTTTTGGACGATATCCGCTGAGACAGGCAACGGCTAAAGAGAACTCACGCGACTGAGGTGTGACAACTGTAACAGAATACTCGTTCTGTGATAACTCTAATTTCTTACGAATGCTACTTTTCTCAGTCGCCTAGACTTGAACGAGTCTCTCGTTTTAATAGCTGAAAGCAATTTCTTGCGTTAGTAGCCAGCCGTCAGACTGACTTTGGGGAGGGTTGTGGCGTTGTTGATAAGGTTCTCTACAGAATGAGAGCTCGTCGGATTCGAGCTTCACATTCTCCCTTCCTTTCATTTACCTAAGCATCATTAATAGATTGAAACAAAACACTATTATGCTTCTGAACGAAAGAAAGCGGGATTGCCTACAGCAGAAAATGAAATATGAAAATGTTTAAATATATGGCTTAAAAACACCATACGTGCATTTGTGAACTGGAACCTCCCATCCGACGATCACGCTAAGGGAGAAGACCTTCATTTCCATTTATCGAAAGAAGACGTCTAAGGAAAAGGTTCTTTGCGCTTAAAACTCCAAGAGTAGCAGTAAAATTTTCAGATTTAGATAAAGGTAAACATGTAATGCTAAAATAAAATAATGTTTTTCACTGTCTCTGTTGGGCCTTATCTGTCTCATAGTATAACAATGGATGTAGTGTAAATTTAGTTCCAAATTACATTTATAACGGCAAAAATTTTGGAAGGTATCATTTGATAAAAAACAAGTGATTATTATAGTAACAGAAGTTCGTCCTGGAATTGAAGGTGTCAGCGGAAAAAAGTGCATACCTACAGGAACGATATTGCTGTTATACGTTTGGTTAAACTCAAAGGCAAAAACTTAAACACAATTCGATATAACCATCAATATAATGTACAATCCTGGTAAATACAGAATTTTCTGTTGTCATCTTGTATTGAATTCGAAAACACGACAGGACCTGTATGCAGTCAAATCCTTACGAAAGTGAGGGTTAGGTTTTTCTAGAGCCAGGGAAAGGATTTGTCATTATAATGGGTACCAAGATATTCAGGGTAATAAAGCAGCAGATGCGGCAGCTATGGATGCCTGTTTGGAAGCTACAATTTCTGAATGTGGCTTCAAATGGCTCTGAGCACTATGAGACTTAACTGCTGAGGTCATCAGTCCCCTAGAACTTAGAACTACTTAAACCTAACTAACCTAAGGACAGCACACACATCCATGCCCGAGGCAGGATTCGAACCTGCGACCGCAGCGATCGCGCGGTTCCAGACTGTAGCGTCTAGAACCGCTCGGCCACTCTGGCTGGCTTTCTGATTGCGCTTCCCCTGTCCATGCACTTACTTCGCTATTGATACTTAACATCATGCGTCTGCGGGAGTGTTTAGAGTTGGGAAGCTGAGGCTCGCGAAACCAACCACAGGACCGTGGCGTTTCTCCTTCCGGGCCCAGCGACGGGAGCAAATAATTTTAACGCGCCTCCGGATAGGACACTGTCCTCTGACGAATGGAGTCCTCCTTCGGCGGGAAGACCCACGGTACGCATCGCTTGTGGTGTACGGATTTCTGTACTCTACATTCTAACTGAATGCATTTAATACGAAGCGATGAGGGCCACTACTTGTTTACCAGTTGACCAGCCCTCTACTTTGGGTAATGATGAATCGAATGTGGTTCGCGTTTTAGGATTCTGTGTGATGTCTGGTCTTCTCAATAGTGTCTTAGGTATAAGTTTTCAGTGTGTTTCCAGGGTGGCTGCTCTATCGTTTACTTTTAATTTATCACGTAGTCACGGTTCCTTGTTCCACCATTTTAGAATGTGTGTGGTTTTAGCCTATGTATTTCACTCACACACTGCCGTGAGGCATCCGTCTTTTGCTATTTTGTGTGATAGTGTGAGTGAGAGAGTCATAGGATGTCTGCAGATTCTATCTTTCAATTTACATTTTGCTACATGCTTCTAACAAATCATAACTACACTTCTCTTAGTTGAGTACATATACCACCACCACCACAACACCACAACCTCCAGTACCACCACATAACAATTTCTTGTGCCGACACCTTTCATTCACTCTATTCTGAGCAACATTCCCAGTGCCTGCAATACACGTATCTTAAGAAAGTGTAATTTACAATGCTACTTGTATAACACGCAATTTTCTGACACTTGGATCAATAACAGTTTCAAATTTTAGTTATGTGCCAGAATAAGTGGCGGTGCACAGATTCCCTGCTAATGAAGTACATCTCCTGCCCGTGCCGCCATGTACCCTATTTGTTTTTGCCGACATCACTTACTACGTTGCCCGACAGGGTAAACATATTTGCAGTAACAGACGACAGTAAACATGGTATCTGTGTGATGTAAGGAGCCCGCGTTATCGGAGCGGATGAGCTTTCGAAGTCCTGGCTACGACAGCAAGCAGCAGAGGTCACTGCTTGCTCTTTTGCGTGTATCACTGTCGTCAGTAATCGACAGATTGTGAACTATCGGAGCGCCTATAAATGCGACCTTGCTTGCTAGAACTTTTACTTCTCTCACTGGCTCACAGCTGAGCAGACCACATTTACCTCACAGTTGTTAAAATGTCGTCTTTCCTCGTAAGCATGTCAGGCAGGGCAGCCATCAACAACTTCCTGCCACAGTGTTTGGTTCCGTCGCATATTGGTTCCCACGGATCGCAGCCACTTCACTCAGCTGCTGTCCTGCGCTCTGCACTAGCTATGCAGACACAGGGACTTCTGCGACGAACCTGGCAGCATTTCACACCACTGCACCTTTGCAAAGGCCGGCGTCAGACAATCATGCGTCGGCCTCACTTTGGAAGCCTACAGAATTTCCCACTACACCTCCGCTGTCAAAACCACAACATGTACGGATGAAATAGAGCTTCAAAAAGTTATTGTTATAAACTGCGTAATGATGGCGTTGAACGTCTTGGAGAACAAAGAGGGTGTCTGAGAATCACTCTGTATCTCGCAGATGACAATCGTAAGCGCTTGAGGTTTACGAGCAGCTGGATTTTGCATGGTCCTCAAGAAATGAAAATAACATAGCATTTCGAGAGCAACTCTTTACGTTCGTATGGTTACGAAAAAGTGATCGAATTAAAATTGTTTTGATATGTTGTCATGATATTACGAATTTTTGAGAAACATAGCACTTAGTTTAAATTAGATCAATGTACAAAACATACAAAATGTGCAAGGCATTTTTCGCCTTCACCTATACTGGGCGCTCTAATTTTTGTAAAGATGGAACTGAGATGAATAACTTAAAATGTGAAACAAGAATTGCACAGTCTGACTTTCGGGCAGACAAATGATCCAGCCGGCCGGAGAGGCCGAGCGGTTCTAGGCGCGTCAGTCTGGAACTGCGCGACCGCTACGGTCGCAGTTTCGAATCCTGCCTTGGGCATGGATGTGTGTAACGTCCTTAGGTTAGGTTTAAGTAGTTCTAAGTTCTAGGGGACTTATGACCTCAGATGTTGAGTCCCATAGTGCTCAGAGCCATTTGAACAGATGATCTATTATTCAGTTATTAAGATTGATTTTACATAGGTAATTATTTTTACTTTTTGTTTTGTTCATCCGTACACTTGTCAGGCAGTAGATACTGCAATGTGACTTGGGAATAATGATATAATTCTAGTTTCAACTTGCCTGAAATTTGAGCCGGCCGCGGTGGTCTAGCGGTTCTGGCGCTGCAGTCCGGAACCGCGGAACTGCTACGGTCGCAGGTTCGAATCCTGCCTCGGGCATGGGTGTGTGTGATGTCTTTAGGTTAGTTAGGTTTAAGTAGTTCTAAGTTCTAGGGGACTTATGACCTAAGATGTTGAGTCCCATAGTGCTCAGAGCCATTTGAACCTGAAATTTGAAAACAATTGCAGCCTAACAAGCTATAAAATAAATCCCTCATATCCACGTTAACTATTTTCAATGACAGCTATAAATTCTGCACGAAGCGTAAGGAAAGTAAAATTGTTTACTAGTAGTCCACCGCCTGGTAGTATCAAAAATGGTTCAAATGGCTCTGAGCACTATGGGACTCAACTTCTGAGGTCATTAGTCCCCTAGAACTTAGAACTAGTTAAACCTAACTAACCTAAGGACATCACAAACATCCATGCCCGAGGCAGGATTCGAACCTGCGACCGTAGCGGTCTTGCGGTTCCAGACTGCAGCGCCTTTAACCGCACGGCCACTTCGGCCGGCCTGGTAGTATCTTACTGGCTAAAATCTCCATGTTATAATGTTACCATTCTAAATGTTGAACTAAGCCGGAGTCTTTACCTGTCACCTTTCATATACAGGGTGTAAACTGTAAGTGTTTATAACTTACCACATTGGTCTATGGGATGCAGAAAAGAACAATTTAATATGGAACACTCGTGTTTAATCAAGGCTCTAAACAGCCTCAAAATGACAAAAGTCACTTAAGTTACAGCGCTTTCGCGTCGCGTTAGATTCTGAATATCCTCTCGCCCACTAACTCTATCGATTTGTCGATCATAAGTGTTTGAAGGTCATTTCTTTTTCTCGCTAAAATCGTCCTTGAATATTAAACACATATTGTTCTACCACTTACAAAATGCAGAATGCACTTACATAGTGTAAAGTTGACATATGTGTTAGTTTTACCTCAAATTTTGTGAATTTTAACAGCGTAAATTAAGCAATTCAGTTGTTTTGTTTCTCTGCCCTTATTGCTGCAAGACTTCAGTTCGTAATGATTAAGTTTAGATACAATTGTTAAAGCAAATGATTTTTTGCGTATCGTCGGCAAGGTATCTTTCTCTTTCGTAGCTCTCACGGAAAATCTTATGTATGTTAACGAAATAAAAGAAAATCAGAAATTGATCGACTAAGCCGGTAGCTTAAGAGAAAGAGAGGGCATTTAAAGACAATGCGCACATACGCTGTTGCTCACATGGCTTTTGCAGGCCATTTTAATGTTGTTTCCCAGTTTGAGAGAGAGCATAGTTGTCTTCTATCAAATTGTTCCTCTTGACTTCCCCTTAGGCCAGTGGGGCGCCTTGTAAAGAGTTCCTTTTTTCCATTACCCTCTCATTGATCAGTAAAACCTAACAAACGACAAAAATCTGCTGCAAAGGCTGTCGTAACTTGGATTACAGTTTCCAAAAAATGGTTCAAATGGCTCTGAGCACTATGGGACGCAACTGCTGAGGTCATTAGTCCCCTAGAACTTAGAACTAGTTAAACCTAACTAACCTAAGGACATCACAAACATCCATGCCCGAGGCAGGATTCGAACCTGCGACCGTAGCGGTCGTGCGGCTCCAGACTGCAGCGCCTTTAACCGCACGGCCACTTCGGCCGGCTACAGTTTCCATTTTGTCTCGTTTATTACTGCATATTTTCATGTGTGTAGCCAATTTGAAGTTTATGCTATGATCCGCGAAGGCGGATATATTTGCGGAACAGTCAAAACTTAACGCTGGTCATGTACGCTGGTCATGTACAGGGTGAATATTAGTAAAACTGTAGTGACGAATTCTTGATCGGAAGTGGAGGGAAAAAGGTCTTATGAATATGTGTACGGAAATACTTTGTTGCCACGGGTGATGGCGATGACGATGACGAATGACAGCTTCTCTGATATTGTACAGTGTGTTCCGTGTGTGTTGCAGGCTGTGTGACTGACGCAGCCTATCATAAGCAGCACAATGGTACCACACAATATTTCAAGCTCTTTTTGGGCATTTTTGCGGTATGTAATGGTCGAAAGGACCATGATCACACAAATAGCCAAAAAGGGCTTGAAGTATTGTAGGATGTCTACTTGGTTTGGTATAGCCGTACTGCCTGTCGACCATTTCCATCTGCTTGGCCGTACAGACATCATATCGGCTTGCTCCCGGCATGAATATCCGACCATTATGCTGCTTACAGTACACTGCGCCAATCACACAACCTGCAACATACGAGAAACAAACGGTACATGGTCAGAGGAAATGTCATTCGTCACCGTGGCAACGGAGCATTTCAGGACACATAGTCACAAGACCTTTTTTCTTTCATTTCCGGTAATTAATCCGTCAATGCAGTTTGTCGGTTTTATTGATATTCTCCCTGTACATGACCAACATTAAGTTTTGACTGTACCCTAAGTATGTCCACTAAACGGATCACACCATAAACTTGAAAGCAGCTACACAGATGAAAGCGTGCAGTTGTAAACGAAACAAAATGAAAACTGTAATTCAATTCAGGAATCCATCCCTGCAGTTTGTTTTATTAATGTTCACGCTGTATTCTAAAATGCAGCTGGATGGTCACTTGCAAGTACAGCAACGAGCTGGACCAAGTACAGCAACACGTCGTGCCTTGCTATGTACTGTGATATATACTGAGCATCTGTATCTTGCTCACAAATGATTTGACAAGGATTGACTTTCATTGTATGTCGAATTTGTGTAAATTTTAAAATACACGCCCGATAATTTTTGAGTTTTTATATTTGCTTACAAACATCGAGCGAGAAGCCGTCTGAGAGAGAAGCGCAGTTCAGATCGCCGCCTAAGCATCCAAAATTAGGTTTTGTGTGGTTTTCCTCAATCGCTCCAGGATGATTTCGAGTTTTTCCCTTTGGAAAAGGTGTGTTCGACTCTGTTCCCCGTCTCTGTCCAATTCGAGCTTTCTCTTTATAAATAATGACGTCGTCGCCGCCGAAACAAACTTTAATCTCCCTTCCATCCTTCTTAACCCCGATGTCGCGTGTAAGGCAAGAGTTAATCGAAACTTTACGGTTGCCACTATAAGCCCTGAAAATTGAGTTTGTCTGCAGGCAGCTGACGGTTCTAGGACACGACAAAGCGAAACGTCTGCTACGTAGACAAGCGTGTATTCCCTACTATCTATATGAGTTACGATACCCCAGTATATGTTTGTGGCTTTTCCTTCTTTCAGATGGGAGAATAATGCGTATTGCGAAACGTTATACTTGTTTTTCCACTTTTATTTTGCAATGAGTTCAAGAAAACCGCATGTCTTCGCCTGCAAAGCACAACCGGCCACTACGTTCTTCCCACAAGCAAGCATATGCCCCCATTCCTCACGCAATCTTGGCAAATATAGAACTCAGGTTAGGATGAGTGATTATCTACGTAGCATGTGACATGTACAATTAATTTTCCACTTTCTTTATTTGCATGAACTCCACTGTATGAACTCGTGAGTTTCACTTTAGCCGTCTATATCTACAGCTATGTCTACATACCGTAGGTCATCTTATGGTTTGTGGCGAGGGGTATTTCTGTCATTGTTATCATTTCCCCCTCCATTGTCCCATTCGCTAATCATACGCGGGAAGAATGATTGCTGGTAATCACCGCACTAACAGTGAAATGGCAGAAATGTCACATAGTGAAATACGTGATCGCACAGCACAAAATTAACGAAAGCACCTCAACAGTGGAAAGGCATCTGGACTAGATGAGATGCATATGAGCTCCCACAGATATAATGCAAAATAACCTATTCCGCTCCTAGTAACAGTTTACTGTAGGTCATTGGAACGACGAAGAGGAAAACTGAGATTGTAAAAAGGCGCAGATGCTTCCGGTTTTCAAGAAGGGTCATCGAACTGGTGCACTTAATTATAGGCCTAGGTCAATCTCTTGTAGATTTCGGAACATATTTTATGCACACGCGTTATGTACAGCTAAAATCTCACTGGATAATGATCGACATTTATCCTGGAGCCCACTCTGGTCGTCCACGAGAGCTGGATAGCTGTATGAAGAAGTGGTGCTCTGTGTGTTCCTTGTCTTTCGAAAGGCGTTCGACACGCTCACTGTGCACTGCAGAACAAAATGCGAACTCACCGACTCGCCGACTTGTGGACCGGAATTGTGGCTTTGCTGAGAACTTGCAGTACGAATCGAATACGCCGTTCTAATGGAACAAGAGACATGTAAAGGTAATTTCAGGAGAACCACAAGGTAGTGTTTTAGGGTCGTTACTGCTCACAACACGCAGGGTGGCCAGAATCAGTCTGAAAAGCTTTTAAGGGTGTTGCAGGGTAGGTTGTGCTGAGAAATAGTTGTTAAGAAAGACAGTCGATACGCTGGGCCGTTACGAGTTAATTGATACTGAAGTCAGCCAGTCAGGGCGTTGCGCAAGAAAATTCAAGCCGTCCTCCAGAGATGGTGTCGCCAAACATGTTCCTCCTTTGGTTGTCTAAAACACAACAAGAGAGCGACATGGGGCGCTAGCAAGGATCGAACCATAGCGAAAGGCTGCGCAGTCTCGTGCGCAATGGAAACAACTGACACTAGCTGTATCTGTCGGGCCGCTTCAATGCTAGCGGACTTGTAAACGGTACAACAGAACGAATTTTTTCTTAACCATTGTTTCTCAGAGTAAAATACCCCGCAACAACATTACTATAGCTTTTCAGACATTTTATGACGACGCCGTATATTAATGATCAAGTGGCCAATGTTGTAAGCAGCGTAAGGCTATTCACGGACGGTGTTGTTAGTATGTCTATAGCAAGACTGAAACGCCAGAAGGCTCTAGCGATATGAAGGATGACTTGCAAAGTATGGATGGCTGGTGTAGAGACTGTCAGCCCGTCTTGAATGGAAATAAACGTAACATATTAAAAATACTTTAGCAGGTGAGGAGCTGGGAGTGGTGAAGTGCCAAGCTCCCTCCCCCCCCCCCCCCTCCACACACACATACACACACGAACAAAAGGAGTTAAAAGAAGTTAAACACACTCAAGCGAAGAAGAAAAATTTAACCGGAAGAGATAAGTTTATCAGCTAAAATTTCTGCAAGATGTTGTTACAAATTTCTTCTATCATATGAAGTTAACTCTCTGATATAAATGCAATGCTAGATGTAAGCAGTACAAAGCGTCGGCGCATTCGCGAAGAAAGTGCCAATGTAAAACCAACAGCTGTCACAGTGAAATACCACGTGGATTGGGGATTTAATACAGATTTTCACTATTTTTCGTTTTAATTTTTTTTCTTAATCAAATGTATCTTGGTACCGATACTAAACAGGAAATAATCCAACAGACTCTCGAACACTTGCAGTTAATGTTCGAAAGGGCTAATCTAAAAAATAAAATTATTATTTCACAAAATTACGTACATAACCGTCGCATGGTAACATGGAGTTTTGTAAACCAGTTGAAATCAGGGAGCGAGAAAATTTCTGTATGTGTTACATTTTCTCGGAAACTCTTTGATATCGGACAAACAAGATTAAGTACCACTGCGAAAAAAATTGCATCTGGGAGAGGAATAACAGCTGAAAGAGGGGGTGATCATAAAACTGCAAAGTACGAAACTTAAACAGATCATTTAGTACACTACTGGCCATTAAAATTGTTACACCACGAAGATGACGTGCTACAGACGCGAAATTTAACCGACAGGAAGAAGATTCTGTGATATGCAAAAGACTAGCTTTTCAGAGCATTCACACGAGGTTGGCGCCGGTGGGGACACCTACAACGTTCGGACATGAGAAAAGTTTCCAACCGATTTTTCATACACAAACAGCAGGTGACCGGCGTTGCCTGGTGAAACGTTGTTGTGATGCCCCGTGTAAGGAGGATAAATGTGTACCATCACGTTTCCGACTTTTGTAAAGGTCAGATTGTAGCCTATCGCGATTTCGATTTATCGTATCGCCACATTCCTGCTCGCGTTGGTCGAGATCCAATGACTGTTAGCAGAATATGGAATCGGTGGGTTCAGGAGGGTAATACGGAACGCCGTGCTGGATTCCAACGGCCTAGTATCACTAGCAGTCGAATTGACAGGCATCTTATCCGCATGGCTGTAACGGATCGTGCAGCCACGTCTCGATCCCTGAGTCAACAGATGGGGACGCTTGCAAGACAACAACCACCTGCACGAACAGTTGGACAACGTTTGCAGCAGCATGAACTATCAACCCGGATACCATGGCTACGGTTACCCTTGACGATGCATCACAGACAGGAGCGCCTGCGATGGTGTACTCAACAACGAAACTGGCTGAACGAATGGCAAAACGTCATTTTTTCGGATGAATCCAGGTTCTGTTTACAGCATCATGATGGTCGCATCCGTGTTTGGCGACATCGCGGTGAACGCACATTGGAAGCGTGTATTCGTCATCGCCATACTGTCGCGTTACCCGGCGTGATGGTATGGGGTGCCACTGGTTACCTCTTGTTCGCATTGACGGCAGTTTGAACAGTGGACGTTACATTTCAGATGTGTTACGACCCGTGGCTCTACCATTTATTCGATCCCTGCGAAACCCTACATTTCAGCAGGACAATGCACGACCGCATGTTGCAGGTCCTGTACTGGCCTTTCTGGAGACAGAAAATATTCGACTGCTGCCCTGCCCGGCACATTCTCCAGATCTCTCAGCAATTGAAAATGTCTGGTCAATGGTGGCCGACCAACCGGCAAAACGTGGACATAAGATGTTCTCTGTTATTGAAAGAACTGTATTAGTATTGTCAAACATGATAAAGGAATAGAAAAGGGAAGATATGAAGAAACTGCTCGCTTTAAGATTCGGCACGCAATGGAAAATAGAAGAACAACTTCATTTTTTTTTCAGACGTTAGAGGCTCCATGCAGCAGCTTCACTCCAGAAGATACCGAATGTGATTGTTTACAAGAAGAACAGGAATGGACAAAATTTCGTTAATTATGCCTGTAACAAATTATTGTGTTGAACAGTTTTTTATGTAATTTAAGGCTTTGTCGCATTCGTTCATGTAAATATTAGTGTTACGTTGTTCTGAGTTTTATAATTCATGTAAAGCAATTGAAAATTACTGTAAGTTAATAACGATCAAGATGTATACTGTTCAAAACATAAATTGATTTTATAGTCATCCTAATCAAATTCTGATCTATTTATTTATTTATTTAGCGTATGGCTAATACAGACATATTATGAAATTAAATTACATATTAATATGTACATATTGACACACAAGAAACTTAAGTTTGTCTTTACAACTGAATATACAGTCCTTCAATCCAGCGCACTGCATATGGAGTTGCTAGCAGGAAGTCCTCTTTGGCTATCCATAGGATCTCCTGGCAATGACGTATCAACTGAATAGCAGAAACAGTTCTTTTCAGAGCACATTAACAAGAAAGATTGGACCAACTATCAGACTCCTTTGATCTATTGCAGAGTGGGATTGAATTCAATATCCCAACACAGAATTAATTGTGAAAACAGCATTATGTTCCATTGAATAGTTAGTAGATATCAGTTATTCGCTTATCCTGAAAAATTTGAATCATCGGACATTACAAGTTTTGATTAGTGGCTCCTCATATAACACTTTAACTTGCCAGAAAGGAAAATTCCGGAAATGGTAGACATTGGAGAACTATAAGGTTTTGCGGTGGTTCCTGACCGACGTAACTAGCAGCTGTGATATAAGCGGCATGAATCTCTGCTCACAGTGGACTCGACAACATTTCCACTCGTCAAAATATTATCTTGTTTTGGTACAGCACTTCATCATTACTTACTAAATCTTAACGATGTCTCGTAGATCCGTAACCATAACTGAGGTCCGTAATGAACAGTGTCATAAATTTTACGTAACCTGTTATGAAACTTTGTCAAAATGTGCGAACTATAATGTGCTCATCTCATCAAACACCACAGGTGTTGACAGTACGTATATTTCTACGTCGTTAAAGGATACTTCTGTGGTATTCTATCTTTAATGATTACGACATCGGCAGGAGTTCTACGCTCTTGCCCTATTCTGAAATGGAGAGTGGATAATTTTGAAACACGCAGTAACTTCTCTCATACACTGATACTATCTCTCTCAATTATGCAACTAGCTGCAGCCGTGCTGACTTCACGTTGGATGCAGTAAGTAACTTAATTTACTCTGTATTTTTAGCTCTTTCGATAATTCGTTGTCAGTTACCGTACAAACGTAGTCACTTGCACTTTGTCACACACGACGGAGATACATTCTTCTTATGATGCAGCTTTCCAGTAAGATTACGTCAGTCTCCCGAAATGTCATTTCGTTATCAATGCTACTAATTAAAGAACAGATTACTTTTAACTGAGCTATCAGCACGTAGCCCACTTGCACTGTGGAAACTTTCGGGTGAAATGTGATCATCCGTAACCTGTGTAACACCTGCATGGTGTTAGGGGACATGGTTGAGCAGTGGAGCACTGGATTGTTTTACTACTGAGGGTGGTCGGGCTGAAAAAATTATTTTTCAATTTTTATTTATTTATTTATTTATTTATTCGTTTTTCCCAGTACAAACTTTGTTGATAAGTCTTGTGATCGGACATCACTTGGACAATAGATGTCATAAGCTGGTCATTTCGACGAGAGCAGCATAGGTAGCAACGACGGCGCACGTCCCATATGTGCTGATAGACAGGGCTAATGGAAAGCTGACGTCTGGAACAGATCTTTACAACCGAGGTGATCTTACCTCAGTTAACCACTGGCTAACAACTTAAATCATTCCATCGAACAGCATTCTACATTTGAATTGCAGTGAACCATCATTCAATAAAGAGTTCTAAATTTCTGGCCTCCTAGAATACGAAATAGAAAGACATCGCCCACTACAAATCACGTTGACTACAAAACAGGTGCATACGTAACAGACCCTGGCAACAACACAGTTACATGCACAACACAGACCTCCGCGTACCCGGTTAGTACTAAAATTCATAACACATTAGTACACAATGGAAGCCGCTTTTGGCTCAAATGGCTCTGAGCACTATGCGACTTAACTACTGAGGTCATCAGTCGCCTAGAACTTAGAACTAATTAAACATAACTAACCTAAGGACATCACACACATCCATGCCCACGGCAGGATTCGAACCTGCGACCGTAGCTCGGCTCCAGACTGTAGTGCCTAGAACCGCACGGCTATAAAAAAACTACCTAAGTTAGAGCACTCACTGTTAACTCAAAGACAGTTGCAACTACACCAGTAAGCATTTATCACAAGATTTCACTCAACTATAGGGTGGTAAGCCTCTTATGGTAATTGAAACTACCAGTAACTTGATCTTTCAGTTTATAGCGGGGACTTAACTGCTTCATAACAACACAGGCACCATCCTTATCAAAACTAATATTATAACACAATTATATGGACGTACCATTCGTAATAATCAACACTCTATGCTAATTTACCGCTAAAAGACTTAGAACCACTCTCGCAGTATAGTACATAGTACTGCTGTGAGGGCTCTGGAGAGCCTCAGAGGACGGCGGATGGCCTCGACAACGAAGACTCGTCCGTTGACTTTTAGACGCAACGCAGGACAACTCATAACACTCGCCCGCGCGTGCAATAAACATAACTAACCGGAGAGAAAAAGGTTTACCTAATGCAAACAGCATGGACGTCGTTCCTTTGATCCAACTAACACACCACGACAAAAGCAAATCAGACTGATCAAAACACGGCGACAACTAAAATAAACATACAGCTGTGTGTCTCATGTACAATTAACAACACCACGAAAATACTGCAGGCAAATACGTACCAGCACAAGGGGACAACGTAATTAAATGCAGACACGTTACTCGAATAAAACGATATTCAACAGTTTAATACAACACAGCAAGCCAAGTTAATTCTCTCTTGGACATTGCTCTCACCAAGCCGTATGACAGACGACGAAACAATTCAGCAACACTTTCACTTCTAGGAGTGTACTGCACAGTATCTAATTCTGTGCAGGTATCGTTGCACATGTTTAAAAAATGGTTCAGTCATTTCCATAGAAACCCAATAAAAGTTCCAATCAGATTTTAGAAATCAAATCTCTACATACAGCTGACAGTACCAAGCATCGGCAAATAACCTTGTGAGGGCTAAACCTCCAGAAGTTTACACGCACAGTGGAAGGAGGTGTCCCTTTAGGAACCGCACGACACTGTGGAAATCTCGCAAAGCGATCCAAACCAGATTTCCCTATATGTGGTTCCTAACCCCAGCCGGAACACACACGTTCAGTGGTGCACATCACACATAACATTAGTGACAAAACCCGCACGTGGTTTGCATACGAACCAAACACATCACGTAATCCTACTAACCACGCGTCACTGCGAAAACACAATAGAACCAAAGCCCATTTCCGAAAATATGATACAAGACTGACTGGAAATACACACACTAAACTCACTGCGAAGGCGTATAGGCTTCAGCAATCCGGTTCCTACAAGAAGTAAAAATTTACTACTGATGGTAGAAAGTAACACTCTAGCCGATGCTTAATCAGTTGGACAGTTACTAAACAAACAATTGAAAAATTGAGGGAAATCCTCCAAGCACTTCCGTTACGCAGGAGAGTACTAAACGGAATGCAGTTGCACTCGGATGCCCATGGCAGGGCGATCGAACCTGTCGCAGCAACCCCTACAAATGTGACTGCTCGCCGCAGTGATACAAAGAGGAAAACACCTATCACGCTACCGCGAGACAGGTCCCAAACTGCTTGCTAGTTCCGCACTGCTCTCTGTCACGATAGAGAAGACCCAATCTCTCTCCGCTGCACACCTCAGGGCGCGTAAACAGCTGCCGAAGAGCGCAATTTTGACAGAAGCACCGTGGGGGGATATAAAACTAATCGGAGGGCAAAACTATACGGCACAACATGGTAGCAGCAATGATGGATTACCTCGTTTGCATTTCTCTATCAGACATTGTTCAAAAATGGTTCAAATGACTCTGAGCGCCTAGAACCGCTCGGCCACGACGGCCGGCCAGAGATTGTTACCCGTAGCTACACTCCTGGAAATGGAAAAAAGAACACATTGACACCGGTGTGTCAGACCCACCATACTTGCTCCGGACACTGCGAGAGGGCTGTACAAGCAATGATCACACGCACGGCACAGCGGACACACCAGGAACCGCGGTGTTGGCCGTCGAATGGCGCTAGCTGCGCAGCATTTGTGCACCGCCGCCGTCAGTGTCAGCCAGTTTGCCGTGGCATACGGAGCTCCATCGCAGTCTTTAACACTGGTAGCATGCCGCCACAGCGTGGACGTGAACCGTATGTGCAGTTGACGGACTTTGAGCGAGGGCGTATAGTGGGCATGCGGGAGGCCGGGTGGACGTACCGCCGAATTGCTCAACACGTGGGGCGTGAGGTCTCCACAGTACATCGATGTTGTCGCCAGTGGTCGGCGGAAGGTGCACGTGCCCGTCGACCTGGGACCGGACCGCAGCGACGCACGGATGCACGCCAAGACCGTAGGATCCTACGCAGTGCCGTAGGGGACCGCACCGCCACTTCCCAGCAAATTAGGGACACTGTTGCTCCTGGGGTATCGGCGAGGACCATTCGCAACCGTCTCCATGAAGCTGGGCTACGGTCCCACACACCGTTAGGCCGTCTTCCGCTCACGCCCCAACATCGTGCAGCCCTCCTCCAGTGGTGTCGCGACAGGCGTGAATGGAGGGACGAATGGAGACGTGTCGTCTTCAGCGATGAGAGTCGCTTCTGCCTCGGTGCCAATGATGGTCGTATGCGTGTTTGGCGCCGTGCAGGTGAGCGCCACAATCAGGACTGCATACGACCGAGGCACACAGGGCCAACACCCGGCATCATGGTGTGGGGAGCGATCTCCTACACTGGCCGTACACCACTGGTGATCGAGGGGACACTGAATAGTGCACGGTACATCCAAACCGTCATCGAACCCATCGTTCTACCATTCCTAGACCGGCAAGGGAACTTGCTGTTCCAACAGGACAATGCACGTCCGCATGTATCCCGTGCCACC
This sequence comes from Schistocerca nitens, assembly GCF_023898315.1. Classification (NCBI taxonomy): domain Eukaryota; kingdom Metazoa; phylum Arthropoda; class Insecta; order Orthoptera; family Acrididae; genus Schistocerca; species Schistocerca nitens. The sequence goes on along the minus strand of NC_064614.1, from coordinate 289,419,544 downwards.
CAACGTGCTCTAGAAGGTGTAAGTCAACTACCCTGGCCAGCAAGATCTCCGGATCTGTCTCCCATTGAGCATGTTTGGGACTGGATGAAGCGTCGTCTCACGCGGTCTGCACGTCCAGCACGAACGCTGGTCCAACTGAGGCGCCAGGTGGAAATGGCATGGCAAGCCGTTCCACAGGACTACATCCAGCATCTCTACGATCGTCTCCATGGGAGAATAGCAGCCTGCATTGCTGCGAAAGGTGGATATACACTGTACTAGTGCCGCCATTGTGCATGCTCTGTTGCCTGTGTCTATGTGCCTGTGGTTCTGTCAGTGTGATCATGTGATGAATCTGACCCCAGGAATGTGTCAATAAAGTTTCCCCTTCCTGGGACAATGAATTCACGGTGTTCTTATTTCAATTTCCAGGAGTGTATTACGACTATTGATTTACTAGCGAAGTTTCATACGGTAGATTGAAGTACTTTCCATCTCCTTTCAGTATCTCTGATTGAAGATATTACACATTCGCTGAATGAATGGACAAACTGCGCAGGCGAAGTATTCTACAGAGAACTCAGATTCACATCATTTAAAATTACTTTTGGCCATGTTGTCAAATAACATGGACTTCTATGACAGTGGCCCAAGTCTCTTCTAGTAGCTTTCTAATTTATTTCGTAAATGATTCTTAAGATAGTGGCCAAAATCTCTCCTAGTAGGTTTCTAATTTATTTCATAAATGACTCTTATGGGAGCTCCCTTTGACTGGAAATTCCTTCTATGCATAAGTAAGGATATCGTTGGGAAACTGAATTAGAGTATACTAAGAAGTATGATCATGATTCTTGACGCTGCAGGCATTAATCATGGAAATGATTGAGGTTTTCATTTTGCAGAAGTCACACACGTAATTCACAAGGCAATTCATATTTGTTCTGTGAGTGGCAGTTATATATTCAAAGTACAATTCTGGTTGGTTTTCGGACAGCTATCTGGTGGCCGAGGAAGCTATTAACTCCATTTTTGATAGGCATTGATTAATGTTGGCTGTTTGATTTTCGATTTTATTTTACATTTTTTACGACGAGTAGGCACGGTTTACAACGGAGAAATAGGAAACACAAGCTCCTGAGAAATATCTGCACTGGAACTCAAAGATCTCGTTGTCTATATTTCTTGAAACCCGCTAGTCCTCACACATCGGTACTGCTTCAAGTTCAATCCAGTAGTAGCCTACATCTCAGAACTTCGTACCGTCTCTGATGTTCTACCGTGACTCCAAATATCCCCGCCAGGAGATGCGTCTCTTGGATTATCGAAATAATGGCAACCAAACTCTTCGAGAGTTTATGCCTCTTTTCGTTTATTTCATATCTCCTTGGAGGGAAATCATCAATCACATATGTAATGGACCCAGAATTTATGTCCCTCGATTTCTAGTATTCTCAGCCTAACAGAAGCCATTAAGGTTTCCTTCGATTTACGACGAGGGCAGTTGTGATACGTGTTTGTAGCGGGCGATCGCCAGCCACGCAATGCCTCCCTGTTGTGACAAGCACTTCGAAATCACTTTGCATTCAATCCAAGAATGAACTTTCACATCAGGCAATCAGCCTGTTTACGCCACCAGTTGCCGCTGCTATCATATCAGACGCTGCTGTTATCCCTACGAGCCTACCCAGATGATTCTCCTGAATAAGAATCCTTCTTAGATAACTGAGCCGTGCGTTTCACGTCGACCTCTTGATTGTCGGTTGTCCCGCTGTGTGACCACCTTTTCCCGGGGGCGCTCTGTGGCGCGACAGTGACGCCACAATTTTTGGAAGGTGGATTTGGCAGTAAGGGGTCATAGGAAGCACCACGGAATGAAGGAAGTGTCTACGGAGCGCTTTGTTGTTAATTGGAGAAGCCATGAGCCTGTTGGGGCTGGCTGGTGTTTCGGACGGCCAGCTGAGATGTATGCTAGGATAGCGACGTGACTGAGCTGCGTTCTGTCTTTGTGCCTGCCGGGATATGTTTCGGGAAGTAAGCTGCAGCCATCCCATGCCAGACGCTAGTGGCCTTCCCTGTTGTAAAAACAAGAAAAAAGAAAAAATACTCTCTTTTACATTGTGGACTGTTGGTGCCTTTTTTCCGAGGTGCCGTCTGAACCTTGCCTTAGTCAATTAAAACCTCGACCTTTTATATGAAAGTTTCGGTCGTTAATTTGTGTGCAGTTATTGTATTTTTGGCTGCAAGGTGTTCTACCGGAATAGGTCAAAGGCTGTGCCAGCTCTAAATTGTGCTGTTTCCGAGTGAATTCATGAGTTTAAATTACTATTCTGCTTGTTTAATTGGTACTGCGGTACAGGCCGTGACGGCCGCCTTATTGTGTGTTATTTTTAAGAATCTTGAACTTTAGAAACCTTTCCTTGTTAATAGTAAAAGCAGCATTAGTATTAGCGTGGTTTTAAGTCGGACTTCTCGTGCCGATCCAGTATTAGACCTTATGGTCTGTTCGGCCTCACCAAACATTAATTTGATTTCCCTCATTTGCGGAATCACGAACTTGCCATATGTTAAGGCATCTGTGTTAGAATTGTGTATGAAACTGCTCAATGAGCTCATGTGATGCGTAGAATCTGGCATTTCAGGGAAACATTGCACTACCATGCTCCTGTGGAACTTATCTTTCGTAAATGATTGCAGATTATAATGTTAGTCTTATGCAGATGCAGTTTTCTCCCTGATCATCCAGTGGGGAAGGATTGTACGTCATTGTTCAGGAATGAACAACTAATTTTAAGGGACAGTTTCAGATGCTTCGTTAGCCTTTGTAATAAAGAAACGAGTAGCTCACAATTAATAATGCATGTTTAATGATCACAGGGCATCACACTTAATTGTTTTTCCACCTATTTGTCTCGCTTTTGTGTAAGCTTGCTCTCCCTATAACTATTCTAATCACATCGCGTTATCATGCCAAATTGGTTCTTATGTCTCGGGTCCATTTCAGGCTATAAAAAATTATTCAAAATTTGTAAGACTGTAAGATTTAATTTTAGGAAACCTTCCAAGTTTTATAAGGCCTACACAAATTTATCACTTTACTTTGCGCTGAATTACGAGAAATGTAATTCAAGCCTTGCTGTCTTGATCTGTAATTGGGAACGCTAATACAGGGTTAAATGATCTGGTTGATCAGTACTGACTGCCAATGTTTCCTTTTTTTTACGCAGGCTGACTATATTTAAATGTTTGTTATAATCGTGTACATATCATTTCGCACGTACGTCTCATATAGTAGTAGCTCCTATGTCAGATATTACCTAGTGCTGGCAACATGCACAGGGATGTCAAACAACATACTGAACATGACCCTGATACAGCTACGAACGATCTCTAAAAATTATTTCTATGTCTGTAGACCTGCATATATTTTCCGTGTTACTGCTATCTCTCGATATTTATTTGGACTAAAAATAACATCCTTCTTTGACGAGCTGTAATCTCACGTCATATCGAGTGACTGTTACATAAAGTCTCAGAAGCGTTCCACAAGGTTCCCACAGACTACACTGCCCCATTTAGCAGGTAGATAACTGTCACTAAGTGCAAATGCATTACATAAACTCCGTTGCCTAGCTGTCTGGCAAATTCTCAGGTTGTTAATGCGTTCGTCTGTGACTGTTAACGTTTACGACAGAGCCGTTTCATCTATTTCGCTACCCTCAGGCTTGTCCCAGTACTCGTATGTGTACTCGTACGTGTCGCAAAGTTAACGTTAGTTTTCTGGGTAAATATTAACCAGCACAGTTATCGAGAAACCAAGTAGTAGTTAGAAGACACACGATTTCACTCAGAGTCCGCCAGCCCATTGTAAGCAATATTTCTACTGCGGGTGTAAAGCAAACGTGGGAACATGTATGAAGTCATTTCCCAAAGCAGCTGCCTCTTGGTATCTAACCAAACAACGGCGCTTTACAAGACTGAATTATTCCATACCTTTATACTCCGCTCTATGTTTATAGTCCGCTCTATGCATTCTGTCGCAGTAGGTAATCAAAGAGGTGCAGATAAATGTTACAACAGTTCTTGCTATAAACACTGGGCCGCAATTCATGTGCGGCGGCCTTAATTCATGTTTACCGTAAAATTTGAAATTTTATGTGGTAGTATACACGTAAGTCCATCAATTCATTGTAAAAAATTAGTTTCTTTTTGATTCTGTTAGTTGCTTTTCGCAATAGAGTTTCGGATATCTCTAAAAGAGTGCCTTATTTTAACTTATTCGATGACTACACTGTTCACAACTGACAGTAACAAACAGTCTTCTGGTGTTCCATGTGCGAAGCCAAATGTGTAAATGTCACAGACCACTCGAATATCGAAAGCTGTTTCGACGTATACTGAGACACGTTTACAGGAGTACCTGTATGTTACGTCTACATTAATCCAGATATCATTCAGCAAATAGAATCGCCTATTGCAAGCATGATCTCAAGAACGCATCACTGATGATAGGACGCTGCATATTCTAAGGGATATTTTGTTGAATTAATCTCTGGAAAACAGTTTTAATGTGTCCAGAGACTGCATTTAGTGTAAAGATCCATAAGCAACGAGAATGAAACAGATCTTCTCGTTTACATTTAACTCAAAATTAAACTCCCCATCCAAGTGCTAAGCAAGGTCAACAGCACTAATCTGACGGGTATCGGCAAGGTCGTTGGCTTCTTTTATATTTTCGCCGGCCGGGATGGCTGAGAAGTTCTAGGCGCTACAGTCTGGAACCGCACAGTCTGGAAGAACTACGGTCGCAGGTTCGAATCCTGCCTCGGGTATGGATGTGTGTGATGTCATTAGGTTAGTTGCGTTTAAGTAGTTCTAAGTTCTAGGGGACTGATGACCTCAGATGTTAAGTAGCATATTGCTCCGAGCCATTTTTTATATTTAGTATTTCATAAACCAATAGCCTTTCCTCGTAATATCGTTTAATGGCAAGATCTATCCTAGTCAGTAAATACATACATTCACCACCATTTCATTTAAAAAAATATGTTTTGTTAGTAGTTAAATAAAAATATTTTACACCGTAAGTGATATTAATAGCTGAATAAAAACATTTTACTCTTCGACTTGAATTTCTTAATCACACCCTGCTGTTACATTTTCTTGCATATACATAGACAGAAAACAAATCCCAGCATCGAGAAGGGGTTGTGCAACATAAACGAAAGTTGGTAGGCGTGTTTCTAGATCTAGTCAGATTTCGCACCTGTCGCATACAAGTACGATAGTAACGCCACCATAAGTATGCAAATCAGATTTGCTTTAAACGTACGCTGCAACGGTCATCACCATTAGATTAGACGTGGTAATTAGCTGTTAGCCGAGAATGCCTTTAGGCACAAATACGTTATTAATAACAATTCACTGCGTTTGAACGAGACCATGTTATGTCATGTTAATCGGGGACCTAGAAACGACAGAGAGGCTCTGACCCCGCCGCAGCCGCAGTGGTCCACAACCCCACGACGACTACCGCAGTCCACTTCACCCCTCCGCTGCCCCACACCGAACCCAGGGTTATTGTGCGGTTCGGCCCCCGGTGGACCCCCCAGGGAACGTCTCACACCAGACGAGTGTAACCCCTATGTTTGCATGGTAGAGTACTGGTGGTGTACTCGTAAGTGGAGAACTTGTTTGCGCAGCAATCGCCGACATAGTGTAGCTGAGGCGGAAGAAGGGGAACCAGCCCGCATTCGCCGAGGCAGATTGAAAACCGCCTAAAAACCATCCACAGACTGGCCGGCTCACAGGACCTCGACACAAATCCGCCGGGCGGATTCGTGCCGGGGACCGGCGCTCCTTCCCGCCCGGAAAGCACGGCCAACCGGGCGGGCAGACCATGTAATAGGTCAATGAGAATCAGGGTGTTCTTTCTGCGATACCATAGAAGGATTTCGCAGGAAAGTAGCCACTGTACATGACTATTGGCAGTGTTCGTCACGAGAATGTACGATCCGAAGAAGACGTGACTCCTGACGGCCACTTGGTGCTACCGAGAGGGATTGGCGTCTGGCTGTGGCGTATCGTACTGCTTTTGCAGCAGAAATTTGGGCATCAGTTGGCGCAACAGTGACACAACGAACTGTTACTTCAACGACAGCTCTGATTCAGACGCCAGTTAACGTTCGTTCCACTGAGACCAAACCACCGCCGTTTGCGACTTCAGCGGTGTCAAGCGAGATCTCAATGGAGGGGAGGTTCGATGTCTGTTACGTTTGCTTATGAAAGATGGTTCTGCCTCGGTGCCAGTGATGGCCGTGTGTTGGTTAGGAGGAGCCGAATTGAGGGTCTGCAACCAACCTGCCGGCGTGCTAGAGAGACTGGACCTATGTCTGGAGTTACGGTCTGGGGTGCGATTTCGTGCGACAGTAGGAGGACTCTCGCGTTTATTCCACGCACCCCGACTGCCCATTTGTACGTCAGTCTGGTGATTCGATCTGTTGTGCTGCCATTCATGAACAGCATTCCAGGGGGTGTTTTCTAATAAGCTAGTGTTCGCTCACGTACTGGTGTTGTAACCCAACATGCTCTACAGGGTGTCGACATGTTGTCTTGGCCTGTTCAATCATCAGATCTACATGCTTGCATTCAGTATTCCGAAAGTTAAACCGGTTATTAACCTGCCAGCATTTCACATCTGCAGTGGCTTACCTCATTCTTATACTAACTTATTGTGGCGTGTACCGTGTCGTGGTGCGTAGAGTGTCTCTTTGTGTGAATTCTGTTGTTGTATTAATAAATTGCACAGACAAGCACACTCTGTGAAATGTATCGTACGAATCTGATAAAGCTTGTTTTCGATGTGGACATAGTTTAATATTGCTTGCGTAATATGTTACTTGAAACTTTCAAAATATACACTGAAAAAAATCTGCGAGGATACTGAATGTATTAAAACAAAGATAGATAGCTTTAACTCTGAAACTTCCTTTAAATTGAAGCAGTATGCCCATACGTAACAGCAGTTCTCTTTCATCGTAATATTCTGTTAATTTTTCTTATGCTTTATCAGAGAATACATTTAACATCACTGCACAATAGGAGATTTTTCGTCTACCTCCAGGGCAAGAAGAGCAGGTGGAGAAATCAGAGGAATAGCTTACCTCAGGGAAGCGTCCTCTCCCCAGCTCTGTATAATATATCTAAAAACGACCAACTAGTACCAAACATCACGCGCCAACTTATGTATGCCGATGACACTGCAGTTGCAGCCCAAGGTAACAGTTTTATGGACGTAGAGGAGAAACTGACCTGTACCTTGGAAGCTCTCTCCCAGTACTATGAGGCAAACCACCTAAGGCCGAACCCTTACAAGACGCAAGTCTGTGCATTCCATTTAAAGAACAGGGAGGCAAATCGTGAATTAAATGTAGTATGGAGAGGTGAACGTCTCGAGCACTGTAAAACGCCCAAATATCTTGGTGTCACGTTGGATCGCACACTGACCTATAAACATCTTTGTAATGTCACAAGGGAAAAATTCTCAGCTAGAAACAACATCATCAGGAAACTAACTAGCGGATCCTGGGGTGCAAACCCAAAAGTCCTGAGAACTTCAGCCCTTGCGCTCAGTGTGTCAGCCCCGGAATACGTCGCTCCAGCATGGTCCGCATCAACACACGCGAGAAAAGTTGATGTCGCGGGGAATGCAATGGCACGGATTGTTACCGGATGCTTGAGGCCAACCCCAGTGCACAAGATGTACTTAATCATGGGGATCGCACCGCCCAACATACGAGGTGACATCGCTGTAGAAGCCGAAAAAACCAAGCAAGAAAAGGACATCGTCACCCTTTATATGGACACAAGCCTGCTGACCGACGGCTTTGTTCGAGGAAGAGTTTCCTGTCACGTACCCGAGCCCTGGAAGACAAACCTGTAGCAATGGGGTTTCCTAAACGAGAATGAGAACACTCTCTGCCGGTGTGGTTAAAAAAAAAATGGTTCAAATGGCTCTGAGCGCTATGGGACTTAACATCGGAGAACTTAGAACTACTTAAACCTTACTAACCTAAGGACGTCACACATATCCATGCCCGAAGCAGGATTCGAACCTGCGACCGTAGCAGTCGCGCGGTTCAGAACTGAAGCGCCTAGAACCGCTCGGCCACCACGGCCGGCCCGGTGTGGTTCTGTCCAGGACCCTCAACACCTGCTTATCTGTCCATATTTAGACCAGCCCTGCACAATGAATGACTTATGGGAGGCAAATGACAAGGCCTTATTAGCTGCTGATTTTTGGAAGTCTGAAGTCTAGCTACGGAAACGGAAAGTAAGTAAGTATTAGAGAATACATCTCAACTACACGCACAATCTACAACCACACGGAATAAAACTGTCTTTGGTGGGTAGAGCTGTAAGTTCCGGCTAGTAAGCTCTCAGGGCTCTCATTTTATTAAATACCAAATATATTTCTTAAATAAAATATCCAGCTATCATGGGTTACCTCCTAGCATAAACAACTGTATGTACCATCTCGTAATATTTAAAACTTCTCTCGAAAAATATTTGCTTTCTTTAAGTGTTGATAAAACATCATCTTTGCCACAGATAGAATCAGCACACACAACCACGATGCTTTTACGTAAAATTTCTTGAAATTAAGCAAAATACCTATCCACTCTTAAGGACTATTATTCGTAATATTTTTTTAAGGTAAATCTGAGTTGAACATTATTAATCAGTTCAGAAATATAGTGGAATAACGCTATCGGTGTTAATATAATGATGATGTTGGGTTTCTGGGGAGCTAACTGCGCGGTCATCAGCGACCGTACAAAGTCCCAATTTTTACGTAGTCCATTTTCTACTCAATCCAATTTAGCCACTGTCACGAATGATGATGAAATGGTAAGGACAACACAAACACCCAGTCACCGCACAGAGAAAATCCCCAACCCGGCCGAGAATCGAATCCAGGACCCGTAATCCCGAGGCAGCAACGCTAACCACTAGACGAAGAGCTGCGGTCATCGGTCTTAAGATGACGCGCAATAATATGAATATCATCTGCGCCCCTCGAGGTTTATTTGAAATAATTCCAGACACTTCTTAAATCGTAGGCTGGTGGGGTTTACAAGTACTACGCTAAGAGAGTACAAAATTATTTAAAATTTCATCTGTTGTTTGAAAATACCAAATTACACTTACAGCTGGCCTCCTGCAATCTTAAGGTACAGCATCAGAAATCGAAGAAGAAGAAGAAGTCATCAGAGCATTTGTTTTAAAATGACTATAATCATAGATATTAGTTTCCCATAGAACAGTTCATTTTAGGTAATGACACAATTAATTAATATTTTTCGTAATATTTTTGTAAAGAAAGTTCGTGATTATAAGTTTATGACACTTTATAAATCGTAACGAAGTTTTTGGTGGTAAATAAAGTTCACTTTCACGAAAGTTTATCGCACAAGTGTCTGCTCCATGAGGCAAGCAGTACATTGCCCCCTGGAAGCAGCGTACGTAATTACTGTCCGGTACTGCTTGTCGCTTAATCGTTCGAGCACCAGTTTATAAGCTTCAGTTCCTAACATCATCGCGTATTTAGTTAACGGAAAGTCACTTTAGTTTGTACACCATTGACATTGTAAAATCGTTATAGTTCATCTAACATTTGAGTGAAAGAGTCTTTACAGTTCAAGTAATAATGAAAGTTAATGCCGCTTTGTATTTATGTCTCATTTGCGTTAAAAATCTTTAAAGTTCATGAACAATTACAAATTTAAGGTGCCGTTAAGTACTGGCCAGATTATTACAGTCTGATATTCTTACGCCCAGGACATTTACAGTGATGGCTCCTCCCTTCGGTTTACAGGAGCCGGAAAACATGGGAAAACCCCACCAGAGCCTCTAGATTGGATTTCATATATATATATATATATATATATATATAGTCAACTGGTTACATTTTAGTTACATCAGCCTTTAATTGATGGTAACTAATCCCACATGCCAAAACAGACCAGTGGCCGTTCTGGACTACAGTTGTGTGTATTCCTAACTTCATCGGAGGACAATGTGTGTATCTAATATCCATAGCTTAACACTAAAATCCGTCCAACGAAATGCATAGGCTGTCCAAAACGGACTTCTCCAACCGGTAGGGAAATGCAAAATCACACCTACCCAGAAATCTCTGATTCCATAACGGACAAAGGGAATAATTAGCGGCCTCAGGGGCATGCTTATCGCCTTACTGAGGGCTCTACCTAATTCCTTACACAGCACTGTTGTGGGAACGAAACGCCGAAAGAAAGACGCTATCCAGAGGAACGATTTGAGTTGTTTCTTGGGGCTAGGATGCAATACATATCTGGAAAAATTCCTACGGGAGTTATGAAGTGTTCCAGAAACTTTAAGCTCTTCGTGTCCAACTTTTGATTCTCACAGGTTCACTATTACTCCCGCGTCTGCAAATCATTGCAGAACTCTCTGTATAAGTTCCAGCTGCTTCTCCAATGTCCTGGTGGCCACGAGGAAGTCTTCAACATACAGTGTGACATTTTGTCAGGCAGATCCAGCTATATTACAGTGTCTATAGCCGCTGACATTGAGCCCAAAGGGAAAGACTCTAAACTGCTAGCTTCGACCTGAAAACATGAAGGGTGTATGTTTCCTACATCTTTCTGATAACAGGACCTGCCAGTAGCTAGCACTGAGATCGAAGCTAGTTAGATACCTAACACCCTGGAAATTTTGTATTTGCTCATCTATGCATTTCGGTCACGTTCGCACAAGTATAATAATCTCATTAATATCACGAGCGTCAAGTAAAAATCAGATGCTTTAGTCCGCCTTGGGTACCGCAGTCAAGGGGCTGCTATAGGGTGATAATGAAGTCTCAGTTATCTCCCATTGCATCATTCTTTGTATCTCCTTAGGCACATCCGCCTTCTTATTCCACGGTACCGAGTAAATGGGTCGATAGTAAGTTTCGTGTGGCTTTACTGCCATGTCGTACACGAATCCGTTTATTACACCAGCTTTCGCAGTAAAAATTGCGGCATACTCTTTAAGCAACCGTGTGAGTTTTTGCTGCTGAGTCTCAAGATAGCATGATTCAGCAACCTTATGCTCGATTTCCAGACAAATCTCGCGTATCTCGTCATCACCGTCAGACTGTACATGAGGATAGTCTTCCCCAGTATACTCCCTTGTGATGTGCAAATCTATAGTGCACCATAGGTCATAGCACCTGGTACTACTTTCCGTGAAAGGCCGTGGTAGTCTAACCGTCTGCCGTTGTTCATCATTGAGCAGCGCTCAGAGAAAGGTCGATCATAGCGTCCAATTCACGAAGAAATTCCCAGCCAGTTGTAGAAGGAATCGTGAGATTCTTTACAGTTAGGAACGAGCATGTAGTAGCATCGTTTCCTACGATGCTGCTGAATCCTCTGCATGCGGCATCTCATTGCGCCGACCATCTTACAATTTGGAACGGGCAAACTAGCAACCTATGACTCAGACTGATCTTCTTATGTAAGTCATAATCCATGACCGAGGCATTGTCACCTGTATCTATGATAATAGTCACAGGAGTACCGTGAATCATGCCGACAAATGCAGCCTGAACTAATTTTAGCTTCTGCTGAGCACATCGGTGTGTGTCAGCGCACAGTTCGTCTTGGATTTCAATGCCTTCATTGTATGGAAGCATGGATACAGCGACAGGTGTATTTTCACATCGGGCATGAGGAGTTCGACGCCTGAGATGTTCCCGCTTTCGCATCGTCAGTCTCCTCCATTATTCGTACATTCTTTTGTTGTGGCTGTAATTCCTGTGGTACCTCGGGTTACTGAGGCAACAACAACTGCGCTTGACATTTTGACGGCATGGGAATAACATTTACACTATTTACAGGATGGTTTCGATCTGCACTGCTGCCACCCTGCCAGTTAGCTGGTGCGGACATGTTGTGTCCTTGCCAGTTGTTCGATTTATTACCTTGCGAAATTTCATTATTATTCCCGTGCATTTTCTTGGGTTGGAATTGGTTGGAAAAATCATTGCCTTTACGCCTCCTCCGATTAAATTTACTATTTCATTTACCAAGAACGAGTTCCCGCTGGTATTTCCGTTTCCATGATAATTTGACTGGTTATTTGACTGTTTCCACGTTCCTTGATTATCACTACGCTTATTTCAATTCTTTCTTGGACTATTACCAGTCGATGCTTTATTTTTCGAATAGGTTCAAAAGTGGTTAAAATGGCTCTGAGAACTATGCGACTTCTGAGGTCATCAGTCGCCTTGAACTTGGAACTAATTAAAACTAACTATCCTAAGACATCACACACAGCCATGCCCGAGGCAGGATTCGAACCTGCGACCGTATCGGTCACGCGGTTCCAGACTAAAGCGCCTAAAACCGCACGGCCACACCGGTCGTCCTTTCGAATAGGCGTTTGACTGATTCACAGCCGGCCGCTGTGGTCGAGTCGTTCTAGGCGCTTCTGTCCGGAACCACGCGGCTGCTCCGGTCGAAGGTTCGAATCCTGCTTTGGGCAGAGATGTGTGTGATGTCCTTAGGTTAGTTAGGTTCAAAATGGCTCTGAGCACTATGGGACTTAACATCTATGGTCATCAGTCCCCTAGAACTTAGAACTACTTAAACCTAACTAACCTAAGGACATCACACAACACCCAGTCAGGTTAGTTAGGTTTAAGTAGTTCTAAGTCTAGGGGACTTATCACCTCAGATGTTAAGTCTCATAGTGCTTAGAACCATTTGAACCATTTGAACTGATTCACATGTGACTCATGCGGCTTTGCATTCTCTTGAATAAAGTATAGTGAATCGATTGTAGCCAATAATAAGTTAATATCGGGGTTTGGAACGTGGAATAATTTTTCCCTAATCGATACTGGCAATTCACCTTTCACAATTCTCAGAACGTCCCTTGGCGACATCAGTTGATCCTAAAAACGCGTATTGTTCAAATATTTTTCAATATACCTACGTAGGTTTCTCTGACTTGGTTTGTATACTTCGGGATTGTAAACTTGTTTACTAAGACGCTCTTGAGCTGACTTTGACCAAAAGTTCCTAAAAAGATCGTTTCAAATGCGGCAAAAGTGTCGCCGTTATCCGCTGTCTCCATTCCCCAGATATTTGTAAAGGAACTTCATCATTATCAGTTTTTGGCACTTTGTAACTCGTAACGAAGTCTTTCGTGGTAAATAAAGTTCACTTTCGCGAAAGTTATCGCATAAGAGTCTGCTCCAGGAGGCAAGTAACTATAACCTTACAATGTTAATCAAATGTGCCCCGAATTTTCATTACTCTACATTAATTGTTTCTTGTGTTTCGTTTTGTTTTCAGCAGTATTTTTGGAAACTCTTTGGGGAATTACTCTCGAAAATCTTCTCCAACAGTAGAACAGCAAGACCAATGTTTTGCTGTACATTAGTTTTGTAGATGATATCAATCGCAAGGTAGTTTGTTGTTATATGCGTCTGGCATCCGTCCTCATTGTCAAGTTCTGCCATTTACATTAATGTTACCTATAACATTTTCACGTAAACGAAGAGAAAGTAATTTATCATTATAATACTCTATCGTTTATCATCATTTTAGAGTTGTACAATATTCGTAACTGTGACGAGTAGAGCGTAATAGTTGAATTAACGCAAACAGCAATCCGGAAAGAGTATTGGGAAGAATTAGAATGAGAAAGTTTCCAGTTTGGAAACGGCTCGATGGGAATCTCATCCGGAGATGAATCACAGTCTCAGTGTTTCCGCCTCATAGGAGATTGCGCTGAGGTTTCTGGTTTAACCCATGACATTTCACGCAATCTGTTGAATATAAAGTTGGAATTTTCGTACTTCGCTCCTTCTGTCCTAGTAACAACGAAAGCTCACCTACTTGATGGTAATAAACAGATAAGCGCGTGCTGTCAGTCAACATGCCACACATCTAATGCAAAGAAAGGCATATGGGTTACAGTGTCCACGTAAAAATAATTCGCTTTGTTCTTCCTGTACACCAGATAACTAATTTCAGACCTTCTTCTTAAAATCATAATATCAACGTTAAAACAACAATAAAAAGATAAATCATAGAACAAAATAAAATAAAAACTGAAAGAAAATTCCAAATTGCTCTTCCTTGTGTATCTTATAGCTCAATAGGATCTACACTAAAATGGTAATGACATTTTTGTCATATAATAATGACGACTCTGTCCCCATTGTCATAGAGGTATTACGTTATCAACATGTTTGTCATGTAGTTGTCTAAAAATGCAGATTTTGTCAGACTCTTCTGTCTGTGGAGAGCCAAAGCAACTGTTCTGCATTGTTTCATTTATGTTGTTTTTCCGATTCGGCTTCTTAGAATCATCGACACCAAGATGAAGTATTTCTCCGTGGAAGTTCAGACGTTAGCTACAAGTTTTATTACATGCAACATTCTCCGGTCACATATCGTGTTTCACTAAAATAAGTCGTTTTCTGTGCCAAAATACTTTCTCCATGATTATTTGTTTCAAGAAACTTCAGTTACTATTAGCCCCTCACGTTGTGTCTATAGCCGAGTGAGACGGTTCCCTTTTGTTGATAGCTGTCAGTAATGGAAATTTTTCTTTTCAGATAATAACAAAGCTGTTCCGCATGCTACCCATAATGGTAACGCATGTTTCTGAAATTTTTCTGCACAATAGAAGCAATTAGTTCTGTTGCTTCTGTAGTATATACCGTGTGAGTAAATTAAATTTAGTGCAACCGGTCAATAAGCGTTTTATGAACCTTTTCGACGCACATAGAACTTCCAAAAAAATTCTTTATTCCTCACACTAAAAGTAATGTAAACTGCATATCACAAAAGAAAAGAATCTTAGCTTGCCTAGTTGCGAATATCATGTGCAAATGCGGAAACACAGTGTAGTGACGACTAGATATTTTGTTACTAGACACAGAAATTAACTTTACCTTACATAATAGTCGCATATATCACAGTCACATAATGACATTGCCTTTAGAAACAATCTTTGTAACAAACAATAATTTTTTCCGGTTCGTAAAATATAAACTTTATTCCAAAAGCATAACAAAACTTCCAGGTTTACTGCTTCCTCAGAGACATTAATTAACACATGCAGCAAAACATTTTATCTATTCACTCAATCTGTTGAATGGGCAAAATTTAGGAAATCTGAACAGTTCCGTATCCTGATTTCCACGATACAGTCTGGGGAATTGCCTGACATATTAATTCATTTTACATTCTCTCAAAATGGGGACGTACGCCTTTTATCAGATAGCTTGAAATTTAGCACGAAAAATTAGTGAACTCTGTAGAGCTGTGTTATCGATATAATGCTTACTGATTGAGACAGTTGAAGAGATTATTTATACTATATAATAGCTTAGTGCCAGCTACTTCGCTTTTTTATGCTGTTCACAAATCGTTACTTCTTCTAAACTTTTCATGCTAAAAAAAACCATGGGAGCATGGTCTTTTCCGAATGTACTGACAAAAAAGCGATTCTGGTAGCAGGGGTCAGACGCTTTTTGAGTTCTTGTAGTGCTATTTCTATAGAGACTATCATCTCCTAACAAATAGTTCCTTTGTAGTCCAGTACCAATTCTCATATAGTTTGCTTTAAAAATGTTTTAATATACCGGTAACGAAATATTTTCATAAAATTTTTCGTACCCTATTTCACCTCATTATGGACTGAATTTCCAAAAAATTATAAAAAGCATATTTTTTTATTTCCTCACGAGTGGTGAACTACAAATTTTCTTGGATTTAGCTTTCAAAATTCTTTGATAATGAAATATTTTCATAAAAATTTTCATCCCATTTCACGCTCATTGAATTTCCAAATACAATGAAACACGTAATTTCTTATTCTTAACCTAGAAATCAAGTGCCAATTTTCATAGTGTAACATTAAAACGATTTATTTTAATAAATTAATCATTAATAACGATTTATTTTCAAAAGAACTTTCACCCACTATTTTACCTACTTAGTGATTGAATTTCCAAACTGTAGATGCAACTATCTTTTTTATTTCTGACCGAGAAACCAAACACCAGTGTTCGTAGTTCTGCTTCGGAATTGCCATAATAGCGACATATTTTTAAAAAATCTTTCATCCCCTTTTTCGGCCCTCCATGATGGAACTTGGAAAAATATCTTCTTAAATGACGTCTACAGTATAAGACTAACACGCCCTCCAAATTTTAAGTTTCTTTCTTTAGAGGTTTTGGCTGGGTGACCATGAATCAGTCTGTCAGGACATTCGGATGACAACATCGTCACAGCGCTTTCGCACTGTAACAAATACGTATGAAAAGGCCGCGCGTTTGGACCGATCTTGGTGCTCACTTCCTATCTGTTTGAGCTAGGGACACGGAGAGAAATGTTTTTGGTTCATCCCGAACCAGTGGCCGTTTGTATAGCCATTCGAATAACTACCTTACAGTAGCTATGTTACACTTCATTAAGAAAGTTTGAATGTCGAATTTAATCGATTAATTCATCTTCATAAATATTTTAATTGGGCTGAAATTAATGCTCAGCTAATGGTGCCATTTGTATGTGCACCGTTCAGATTTTACGTGCAAAAACAGTCACCCTCGTCCGGATTTAAAGTGAAAAACAGTCATCCTTAAATAATTCCGGACTGGATCGAGACTGATGGTTCAAATTTGGTCCTTCGGTGCATCGAACTCTGGTGTAAGATATTGTTACAGAGTTGCAAAAGAATATTGCTTCGTTTGAACTATACGTGCAGGAAATCAGTTTTGTGGGACGTTTTCGAAGCGCCCCGCTTCTATTCTTTAAACTTGTTGGAATCGGATCTAACTTTGCAAAAAAGTAGATAAATGGATAAAATCAAAGTGATTTTTTTTACGTGATTATCTTTATCTGTCTTCCAGATACAGCGGTTTAATGTCGAGTTTTATGCAGCACATAAAATTCATCCTCACGTGAACCGAAGGTGCGGAAATGATTTAAACTGAATCAGGTAAATAAAAAAGGCTTTCTTATGATGAAATTGAAAACTCACTTTCAGAAATATAGCTTCATTCGGATTGTTTTGTGAGTTTTTTTTCTCTCGCACCACTTCTCTATTTCAGACTTCGGGGATTCGAATCAAATTTTATACGAAGGAAGACAAATACATGCAATTAACGGGTCTCCTGCAGTTTTGTGAATTCTTTATCCATTGGCACGATGTAGCGGTGCAAAATTGCACTTTCATTGCGCGTGAAATCGAGTTCTATGCGATTCACTCGTTCTGAGACTGTTTAAAGTGAAATAGATCATAAAAAATGTATTATTACCGTAATTGTAAGAAGCGTTTGCAAAAATCTTTCATCGTTCAAGTTTTAAGTGCGTTTGCACATAAAATTGTGTTTCGTAGAAATGCCATGAATTCTACGCGCTGCATTTGGATAAATTTATTATTACTGTTGATTATCGTTTATTTTATTCATCGGTGGCTTAAAGTATTGAAAATTCTTTGGACATGCAAAATAACGCATGTTCCAAACCAGAATTATTTCTAACCAATAGTAAACGTTTTGCTGCATTTTCTTCGGAAAATACCATGCTATCTTCTAGAAAATTTTATTTTTGGGAAAAACATGCTGAAGTTTGTTTATTATCGTACAACACTGAAAAGCTAATAGTATTTAGTCGTGCATACTTTGTTTCACAGTTGTTCTGCTTATTTCATCCAATCACACTCATGCTTCATTCAGATTGCTTGTTGCAACATTTCGCCTTAAAATTATTCAAGTGAGTGTTACTAGCCGCGGTTTCTTATTTTTCAATTTTTATTTTTGAATAATTTAAACAAATAACGACAAGAATTTTGAGACAAGAGATAATAACAAGATGTATGCTTTTCAATTATTTATTATTTTTCTACACGAGTCTTTCAACTTCCGATATAGTAAGCTTTTAAGTAAATTTTTCTATATAATACGGTCGTATCGTAAGTTTATCAGCGGAATATGAACTATGTACATTCATTATTATCATCAACTTTACACAGTATTTAAAATTTGATTCCTTATCATATTTAAGTTCACTGTTAATTTGTGAACTGCATTATGTATTTATTGTTATTTTCATACATTTGCATGTACTGTCTCATGCGCGTGCGAAAAAATGTTTCACAATAAAAGAACAAAAATTAACTGTTGTAGTTGTTGTTGTGGTCTTCAGTCCTGAGACTGGTTTGATGCAGCTCTCCATGCTACCCTATCCTGTGCAAGCTTCTTCATCTCTCAGTACCTACTGCAACCTCCATCCTTCTGAATCTGCTTAGTGTATTCATCACTTGGTCTCCCTCTACGATTTTTACCCTCCACGCTGCCCTCCAATGTAAATTTGTGATCCCTTGATGCCTCAGAACCTGTACTACCAACCGGTCCCTTCTTCTTGTCAAGTTGTGCCACAAACTCCTCTTCTCCCCAATTCAATACCTCCTCCTTAGTTATGTGATCTACCCATCTAATCTTCAGCATTCTTCTGTAACACCACATTTCGAAAGCTTCTGTTCTCTTCCTGTCCAAACTATTTACTGTCCATGTTTCACTTCCATACATGGCTACACTACATACAAATACTTTCAGAAACGACTTCCTGACACTTAAATCTATACTCGATGTTAACAAATTTCTCTTCTTCAGAAACGCTTTCCTTGCCATTGCCAGTCTACATTTTATATCTTCTCTACGTCGACCATCATCAGTTATTTTACTACCCAAATAGCAAAACTTCTTTACTACTTTAAGTGTCTCATTTCCTAATCTAATTCCCTCAGCAGCACCCGACTTAATTCGACTACAATGCATTATCCTCGTTTTGCTTTTGTTGATGTTCATCTTATATCCTCCTTTCAAGACACTGTCCATTCCGTTCAACTGCTCTTCCAAGTCCTTTCCTGTCTCTGACAGAATTACAATGTCATCGGCGAACCTCAAAGTTGTTATTTGTACTCCATGGATTTTAATACCTACTCCGAATATTTCTTTTGTTTCCTTTACTGCTTGCTCAATATACAGATTGAATAACATCGGGGAGAGGCTACAACCCTGTCTCACTCCCTTCCCAACCGCTGCTTCCCTTTCATGCCCCTCGAATCATATAACCGCCATGTGGTTTCTGTACAAATTGTAAATAGCCTTTCGCTCCCTGTATTTTACCCCTGCCAGTTGCAGAATTTGAAAGAGAGTATTCCAGTCAACATTGTCAAAAGCTTTCTCTAAGTCTACAAATGCTAGAAACGTAGGTTTGCCTTTCCTTAATCTTTCTTCTAAGATAAGTCGTAAGGTCAGTATTGCCTCACGTGTTCCAGTATTTCTACGGAATCCAAACTGATCTTCCCCAAGGTCGGCTTCTACGAGTTTTTCCATTCGTCTGTAAAGAAATCGCGTTAGTATTTTGCAGCTGTGACTTATTAAACTGATAGTTCGGTAATTTTCACATCTGTCAACACCTGCTTTCTTTGGGATTGGAATTATTATATTCTTCTTGAAGTCTGAGGGTACTTCGCCTGTCTCATACATCTTGCTCACCAGATGGTAGAGTTTTGTCACGACTGGCACTCCCAAGGCCGTCAGTAGTTATAATGGAATGTTGTCTACTCCGGGGGCCTTGTTTCGACTCAGGTCTTTCAGTGCTCTGTCAAACTCTTCACACAGTATCGTATCTCCCATTTCAACTTCATCTACATTCTCTTCCATTTCTATAATATTGTCCTCAAGTACATCGCCCTTGTATAGACCCTCTATATACTCCTTCCACATTTCTGCTTTCCCTTCTTTGGTTAGGACTGGGTTTCCATCTCATCTCTTGATATTCATACAAGTGGTTCTATTTTCTCCAAAGGCCTCTTTAATTTTGCTGTAGACAGTATCTATCCTACCCCTAGTGAGATAAGCTTCTACATCCTTACATTTGTCCTCTAGCCATCCCTGCTTAGCCATTTTGCACTTCCTGTCGATCTCATTTTAGAGACGTTTGTATTCCTTTTTGCCTGCTTCATTTACTGCGTTTGTATGTTTCCTCCTCTCATCAATTAAATTCAATATTTCCTCTGTTACCCAAGGATTTCTATTAGCCCTCGTCTTTTTACCTACTTGATCCTCTGCTGCCTTCACTACTTCTTCCCTCAGAGCTACCCATTCTTCTTCTACTGTACTTCTTTCCCCCACTGCTGTCAATTGTTTCCTTATGCTCTCCCTGAGACTCTGCACAACCTCTGGTTTAGTCAGTTTATCCAGGTCCTATCTCCTTAAATTCCCACCTTTTTGCAGTTTCTTCAATTTTAATCTGCAGTTCATAACCAATAGATTGTGGCCAGAGTCCACATCTGCCCCTGGAAATGTCTTACAATTTAAAACCTGGTTCCTAAATCTCTGTCTTACCGTTATATAATCTATCTGATACCTTTCAATATCTCCGGGATTCTTCCATGTATACAACCTTCTTTTATGATTCTTGAACCAAGTGTTAGCTATGATTAAGTTATGCTCTGTGCAAAATTCTACCAGACAGCTTCCTCTTTCATTTCTTACCCCCAATCCATATTCACCTACTATGTTTCCTTCTCTCCATTTTCCTACACTCGAATTCCAGTCACCCTTGACTATTAAATTTCTATCTGAATAATTTCTTTTATCTCATCATACATTTCATCAATTTCTTTATCATCTGCCGAGCTAGTTGGCGTATAAACCTGTACTACTGTAGTAGGCGTGGGCTTCGTGTCTATCTTGGCCACAATAATGCGTTCACTATGATGTTTGTAATAACTTACCCGCACTCCTATTTTCCTATTCATTATTAAACCTACTCCTGCATTACCCCTATTTGATTTTGTATTTATAACCCTGTATTCACCTGACCAAAAGTCTTGTTCCTCCTGCCAATGAACTTCATTGATCCCACTATATCTAACTTTAATCTATCCATTTCCCTTTTTAAATTTTCTAACCTACCAGCTCGATTAAGGGACCTGTCATTCCACGCTCCGATCCGTAGAAAGCCAGTTTTCTTTCTCCTGATAACAACGTCCTCTTGAGTAGTCCCCTCCCGGAGATCCGAATGGGGGACTATTTTACCTCCGGAATATTTTACCCAAGAGTACGCTATCATCATTTAACCATACAGTAAAGCTGCATGCGCTCGGGAAAAATTACGGCTGTAGTTTCCCCTTGCTTTCAGCCGTTCGCAGTACCAGCACAGCAAGGCCGTTTTGGTTAATGTTACAAGGCCAGATCAGTCAGTCATCCAGACTGTTGCCCCTGCAACTACTGAAAAGGCTGTTGCCCTTCAGGAACCACACGTTTGTCTGACCTCTCAACGGATACCCCTCCGTTGAGGTTGCACCTACGGTACGGCCATCTGTATCGCTGAGGCACGCAAGCCTCCCCACCAGCGGCAAGGTCCATGGTTCAAGGGGGGGAAAAAAAATTAACTAAACAATAAAAAATTAAACATAATTTTAACAAATTAAAAACATAATACAAAGTAACAAAATAATATAAATAATAAAAATAAATTATATGAGAAAACAAAAGAAATAAAAAATAAAACGACAATTCTCCTGGAGCATGTGACTTTGACGTGGTGGCGAGGCTTGCATGCTGTGTGGACTACCGTCAACATATTCAACCATACAGGACAGGTAACTGTGAGAACCCAAACTTACGATGCCCAGCTCAAGCAACATCGTTCGAGAGCGAATAAAAAAAAGTCTGTACCGGATTAGTCGGCCACCGAGGCAACAAAAATCTATGTCGGTTGAGGGGCTATGGCGGTCTAATGTCAAAATTATGGTTGAATAAAAGTTGGAGTCAGAATGAAAAATGTATCTTAGTACAAAACAGGGAATATGTCCCGGAAAGAGTAATGTAAAAGAGGAAAATTAGCTTTTTGACTTACCCGGCAGCTTCAAACATATTTAAATCAAAACATCGTGCATATTCTCGCTTTTTTGCGAGTTAACCTCACTTCCTCAGCGCATCAGCTCTCTTTCCTGCGAGGTGTTGGCACACCTACGTCTTGCAGTTTATAGGTTAAATTCTCTGATCCTGTGCCAAAAATCCAGATGATTCGTCAGCCATACTAAATAATATGTCACGATGTTTTGATTTAAATGTCTGTGAAGCTGCGAGATAAGTCGTGAAACTAGTTACCTTCTCTTTTATCCCTTACTCAACCAAGGACGTATTCGCCTCTTTTGTGCTACAATAGGAGCATTTTTCACTCTGGTGACTTCCATTAATGGACTCTTATAGATATGAAGCTGTAAGCTCCTTAGAGAAACGATAAGTGACGGCTGTCAGAATTGGTACTCACGTGCATCTAGGCAGGTATGAATCACGAAAAATTACTTTTTATAACCCACTACCACGGATGGTACAATGAGATGTCTTTATTATATTAAAATGTAATGTTCATCTTCGTTAATTTTGTCATATTGCTTCAAGAGAGGAAAAGTTAAAACGTGATTGAAGTGGTTCAATATCGATTACCGATTACAGTGCAGAGTACTGCGGTCCTTATCTGACCTTATATGTCAAAATGGAAACCGGCGGGTAATTCTGGACAGCAGGTGCCCTCCGTTATAGGAGTACGGAGTTCGTATTTCAGTTGTCAACTTCCCACACTTCCTGAGACAAGTAGCGCTGTCAACAGTTGTTACACTCATACACAATACCATAAAGTCAACGTGATAATCAGCTTTGTAAATAATAAAAAGTTTGTCCCATTTGACATTAGGATGCGATCCTTCGTGTGTAAATCAAAGAAGTAGACGAATAACACATTTCAAACTAACTAATTGCCTCAAATGAAATATACAGTGTGCGACTCCTCATGACGGAAAGACAAACAGTTAAGTGGTTTTAAATGTGTCAACCCCTTCCGAACTCGCTTTGGTGAGTGTCGAATGACACTTCGACGCACGGAATTTTTCTGTTACCACGGCTCTATGTGCATTACGATGGAACACGGTATATCTACAGAAAGTGCTATAACGCCGAGTGCTGTACTCAGAATGGGAATAAAGAGAGTGTAGATATACAGCAGAATATGGGCTTGGTGGCAGGAATGAGGTAAGTAAAAGAACGATGAGTTCTTCCATGAATTTCTGCTAGTGGTAGAGAATACTCTTCAAAAATCACAAGAGGATGACGTATATTTCCGAAAGGCCGGAAAGCTTGAAAATTCCTGCTTGATTACATTGCAGCCAGAGATATCAAAATTATATACATACCCGTGAGCAGATATTGACACATATCATAATACAGTAAACGCCTACAGCTCGTGGTCTAGTGGCTGGTAGTGCTGTTTCTGGATCACGGGATCCCGAGTTCAATTCCCGGTCGGGTTAGGGATTTTCTCTGCCCGGGGACTGGGTGTTCGTGTTGTCCTCATCATTTCATTCTCATCATCATCATCGTTCGTGACAGTGGCTCGACTGGACCGTGTAAAAGTCTGGACTGTGAAGAAACTGGGACTTTGTACGGGTTCTGATGACCACGGAGTTGAGCGCCCCATAAACCAAACATCATAATCAAAATATATTAATGTTAGACAGTAGACTAAAGCTTAAGGGAATTATCTGAAAGAATCAACGTGGAGAAAAGTGGCATACTGATCACAATGATGATTACAGTGCGAGAAGAATGGACGTCTATAGAAAAGACAGTACACAGACTAATGTACACTGATCAGCCAGAACATTACGACCACCTGCCTAATAGCCGGTATGTCCAACTGTGGCTCGGAAAACAGTGGCGACGCGTCGTGGCATGGAAGCAGTGAGCTTTTGGTAGGTCTTGGAGGAAATTTGCACCGCATCTGCAACACAAGTCACCTTATTCCTGTAAATTCCGGGGAGGGTGCCGATTAACTCTGATGCCATGTTCAATCACATCCCAGATGCTTTCGATAGGGGTCAGACCTGACGAGTTGCGAGGCCAGTACATGAACTGCAACCCGCCACTGTGTTCCTCCAACGATTCCATTACACTCCTTGATCTGTGATGTGGTGTCACCGCCAGACACCACACTTGCTAGGTGGTAGCCTTTAAATCGGCCGCGGTCCGTTAGTATACGTCGGACCCGCGTGTCGCCACTATCAGTGATTGCAGACCGAGCGCCGCCACACGGCAGGCCTAGAGAGACTTCCTAGCACTCGCCCCAGTTGTACAGCCGACTTTGCTAGCGATGGTTCACTGACAAATTACGCTCTCAATTGCCGAGACTATAGTCAGCATTGCCTTCAGCTACGTCATTTGCTACGACCTAGCAAGGCGCCATTACCAGTCACTATTGATGCTGTAAAACATGTACCGTCAAGAGCGATGTTCACAAATTATGGATTAAAGTTAAGTATTCCAGCAGCTACGTACGTTTTTGGCTATTCTCATTTCCGTGTCCCGTTCCAGACCTCACGCCAGCCTGCGTGAGCTTAAACGCGTGCCAAATCGGCTTCCTCCTAGTGGATTGGCTGTCTTTCCAATCCACAACATGTGACTTGGCGCATTATCTCTTTTAAAAATAGCCCTGCCGTCGGGAAACATGTTCGTCATGAAGGACTGTACGTAGTCTGCAACCTTGCACGAGCTCCACCCGGTCCATGGATGCCCACGTGAATGTTCCACAAAGCATAACTAAGCCGTTGCCAACTTGTCTCTATCCCAAAATACAGGTGTCAAGGAGTTCTTTCCCTGGAAGACGACGGGCTAGCATCCTTCCATCGGCTTAACGATCCGGATTCATCACACCACGCAGCGCTCTGCCATTAAGCCAATGTCCAGTGCTCACGTGCCCATTTCAGTCGTGCTTGACGCTTTCATGGTGTTAACATTGGCAACTGCATGGATCGTCGGCTGCAGAGGCCCATCTTTGGGATTATTCGGTGCACTCTATGTTCGGACTCACTTCTACTCTGCTCAGCTTCAAAGTCTGATGTTAGTTCCGCCACAGCTCGTTGCCTGTCCTATTTTACCAGTCTGCCCAGTCTACGACGTCCGACATCTGTAATGACGTGTGGCCGCCCTACCCCACGACGTCTGAAAGTGGTTTCACCTTGGTTTTGTCACGATCTCAGTACGGCGCTCCTCGAACACCGGACAAGTCGTGCATTTCCCGAAATACTCGTGCCGAGTTTTTGGGCCATCCCAGTTTTCCCTCGGTAAAACTCAGACAGATCGCGCGGCTTCCCCGTTCTATAAACGGACGGAACATTCACTAATACTGCATGCACTATGCGCGTTTCTGACTAGAAGTCATTCCTTGCCAGGTGACGGTGCTATCGCCTGGACGGGTCTATAACGGTAGGTTGGTGGTCATAATGTTCTGGCTGCTCAGTGTAGCTATGAGTAAGATAAAATTGTTCAAATGGCTCTGAGCACTATGGGACTCAACTGCTGAGGTCATTAGTCCCCTAGAACTTAGAACTAGTTAAACCTAACTAACCTAAGGACATCACAAACATCCATGCCCGAGGCAGGATTTGAACCTGCGACCGTAGCGGTCTTGCGGTTCCAGACTGCAGCGCCTTTAACCGCACGGCCACTTCGGCCGGCTATGAGTAAGATAATTGCTAAAAATCATAGGGTAACGCAAGAAATTCTCGAACTCATCAAAGAAAGAAAGCAGTACAAAAATGTTGAAGAAAGCACAAATATAAAGAAACAGGTCACTTAGGAATGGAAGAAATAGAAATTGCACTGAAAAAAAATCGAAAAATGTGAAGAAATCAGAAATGATGCAGTCGTTGGGCTGTTGCGGGACACAGAAAACTCAGAAAAGCGGTAAAATTAAAAACAAAATCGTCAATTTTAAAAGTGCAAGAGGAACTCCAATGTTAAACTCAGAGGAGAGAACTGATAGGTGGAAAGAGTCTTTAAAGGCCTCTGCAAAGGCGAGGTAATAGTCACACGCTATAATAGAAGAAATGGGAATCGCTATTGAAGATATACGGGAGTCAGAGTTTAACAGAGCCTTGGAAGACTTCGATTAAATAGGGCGAAAGTCGTAGATAACGCTCCTTCGTAATTTCTAAAATCGTTGGTTGATGTGGTAATCAAACGACTAGCCAGGATTGTTTTTAGAATCTATGGGTCTGGAGACGTATCATCAAACTTTTTTCGATTTATTGGATTTCCATTTGTGCCCATTCCGCCATCTTAATAACGAAAAGACGTTAGGGCAGCGTACTGGTGACGATTTCCTTGTCAGTAATAACGATACGAACTTAAGGACAACATAACAACCAGTGCCCGAGCTAAAAAAACATCCCACCTAGACATCCCACCTAGTCTGGAATCTAACCCGGCCCTTTCGGTTAGTATCGTCAAACTTTCGGAAATACACAGATAATGCTGAAGACAGTAAGAGTAAACAATTGTCACACAATCAGCTGAGTTTATCATGCATCCAAGATGCTCACAAGAATAATACACAAAAGAATAGAAAAGAAAATTGAAATCTGTTACATGACGATCAGGAAAGATAGGTACCACAGAAAGACGGTTCTGGCGCTGCTGGACTTTGGAAAACAGAAGAAACGTTCATATGATTTGTGGATCTAGAAAAGCGCTCCACAATGTAAAATAGTGCAAAATTTCCTAACGCACCAGTAAAGCAGCTTTTAGCTATAGGGAAAACGGGTAACACCCAACAAATAGAGAAAAATAAAAATGGAAAGTCAAGAACGAAGTTCTAGAATTAAAGAGGGTATAAGACGGGGATGTCGTCTTTCGCGTCGCTCAGAGTGGCCGCTTGGTTTGAGGCGTCATGTCACGGATTGCGCAGCCTCTCCCGCCGGAGGTTCGAGTCCTCCCTCGGGCTTTGGCGTGTGTGTTGTTCCTATAATACGTTAGTATAAGTAGTGTTTAAGTCTAGGGACCTATGACCTCAGCGGTTTGGTCCCTTAGGCATTCACACACATTTGAATGACATCTTTGGCCTCTGCTGTTCAGTCTATACATCAAATGAGCAATGGCGGATATAATAAAATGGTTCTGGAGAGACTCGACTGAAAAGTCAAGAGAACAAGCTATGGTTTGAGAGCAAATTGAAGAAAGGTGTATGTAATAAGGAGTAGCAGAAATGAGATTAGAATCAAATTTGGGAACCCGAAGTAGACAAAGACTGAAGCATGCACAACAAATAATTGAGGACGTGGGTTGAAACTGTTATTCTGAGAGGAAGAGAATGACACAGCAAAAGAATTCGTGGCAAACCGCATCAAATGTCCGATGTTGCCCGGTTGAAAACTTTCTGGCATTTCACCGATCCAACATTTCCTCATTTAATTAGCTCAATGATGTAAGAAAATGTTGGAGGTATATAGACTACAGAATTGTGAATGTAGAATAATGCTCACGACCATAATATAGAACCTACCGCGTGACAATTGTTGAACTTTATGAAAGAACCGTAAATTAGTTTCAAACTACAGCGCACACACTTCACTTAACATGTTATCGTCATTACAGATATTCGGATTTAGGTTATAACAAGTTCGGTATGCTTGCCATCATTGGCGATGATTTGGCGCATACGAATAGCGAAATTCTACATGACCCACTTAGGTGTCAAGAACATAGATGCTATCGACGAACTCCTGAATGGCTGCTTTCAGCTCAGCAAAGGTTTTGGGCCTATTGCTGTCCACCTTGTCTTTATTTATTTATTTATTTACATTGGGACATCAGTCTTCTGATTGGTTTGATGCCGCCTGCCACGAATTCCTTTCTTGTACAAACGTCTTCATCTCAGAGTAGCACTTGAAACCTACGTCCTGAATTATTTGCTGGATGTATTCCAATCTCTGCCTTCCTCTACAGTTTTTGCCCTCTGCAGCTTCCTCTTGTACCATGGAAGTCATTTCCTCATATCTTTGCACAGAAACTCCACATTCCTTACTTTATCAGTCCACCTAATTTTCAGCATTCGTCTGTAGCACCACATCTCAAATGCTTCGAGTCACTTCTGTTCCGGTTTTCACTATAGTCCATGTCATACAATGCTATACTCAAGACGTACAGACTCAGAAATTTTTTCCTCACATTAAAGCCTATGTTTCATACTAGTAGATTTCTCTTGGCCAGAAATGCCTTTTTTGTGAGTGCTGCTTGCTCCGTCCATCATTCGTTATTTTGTTGCCTAGGCAGCAGAATTCGTTAACTTTATCTACTTCGTGACTATCAATAACCACGTAAAGTTCCTCGGTGTTGTCATTTCTGCTAATTCTCGGTACTTTCGTCTTTTTTCGATGTACTCTCAATGCATGCTCTGTACTCATTAAGCTGTTCATTCCATTCAGCAGATCATATTAAGTCTTCTTCACTTTCACACAGGATAGCAATGTCATCAGCGTTGATATCCCTTCACCTCGAATTTTAATTCCATTCCTGAACCTTCCTTTTATTTCCATTGTTGCTTCTCTAATGTACAGATTGAACATTAGGCGGCGACAAAAAAAATGGCTCTGAGCACTATGGGACTTAACATCTATGGTCTTCAGTCCCCTAGAACTTAGAACTACTTAAACCTAACTAACCTAAGGACATCACACAACACCCAGTCATCACGAGGCAGAGAAAATCCCTGATCCCGCCGGGAATCGAACCCGGGAACCCGGGCGCGGGAAGCGAGAACGCTACCGCACGACCACGAGCTGCGGACTTAGGGGGCGACAGATTACATCCATGGCAAATGGTTGAAATGGCTCTGAGCGCTAAGGGACTCAACTTCTGAGATCATCAATCCCCTAGAACTTAGAACTACTTAAACCTAACTAACCTAACGACATCACAAACATCCATGCCCTAGGCAGGATTCGAACCTGCGACGGTAGCGGTCACGCGGTTCCAGACTGTAGCGCCTAGAATCGCTCGGCCACCCCGCCCGGCTTACATCCCTGTCTTACAGCCTATTTAATCTGAGCACTTCGTTTTTGTCGTCCAACCTTATTATTCCCTCTTGTCTCTTGTACATTGTATACATTGTACATTACCCGCCTCTTCCCATAGCTTAACCCTATTTTTCTTACAATTTCTAACATCTTGCACAATTTTACATTGTCGAAAGATTTTTCAGATCAACAAATCCTATGAACGTGTCTTGATTTTTCTTTAGTCTTGCTTCCATTATCAACCGCAGCGTCAGAATTGCTCCTCTGGTCCCTTTAACTTTTCTAAAGCCAAACTGATCGTCATGTAGCATATCCTCAATTTTCTTTACCGTTCGCCGGTATATTATTCTTGTCAGCAACTTGGATGCTCAAAAAATGGTTCAGATGGCTCTGAGCACAATGGGTCTTAACGGCTGAGGTCATCAGACCCATAGAACTTAGAACTACTTAAACCTAACTAACCTAAGGGCATCACACACTTCCATTCCAGAGGCAGGATTCGAACATGCGACGGTAGCGGTCGAGCAGTTCCAGACTGAAGCGCCTAGAACCGCTCGGCCACAACGGCCGGCAACTTGGATTGGATGCATGAGCTATTAAGCTGATTATGCAATAATTCTCGCACTTGTCAGTTCTTGCTGTCTATGGAATTGTGTGGATGATATTTTTCCGAAAGTCAGTCAGTATGTCGCCAGACTCCTACATTCCACACACCAACGTGTATAGTCGTTTTGTTGTAACTTCCCCCACTATTTGAGAAATTCGGAAGGAATTTAATCTATCCCATCTGCCTTATTTTATCTTAAGTCGTGCAAAGCTCTCTCGAATCCTGATTCTAATACCAGATCCCCTTCCTCTTCTAAATCGACTTTCTCCTTTTATTACATTAGACAAATCTCACCCCTCATAGAGGCTTGCAACGTATTCTTTTCACCTATCCCTTCTCTCCTGTGTATTTAACAGTGGAATTCCCGTTACCCTCTTAATGTTGTCACCCTTGCTTTTATTTTCACCGAAGGTTTTTTTGACTTTCCTGTATGCAGAGTCTGACCTTCCCACAAGCCCATATTCTCCTGTAACCATTTCTTCTGCTCCTTCACCTTCAACTACATTCCAGTCGCCCATGACTATTATATTTTAATCTCCATTTACGTACTCTATTACCTTTTCAATAGCCTTATATACGAGGCCTGTTCAGAAAGTAAGCTCCGATTGATTGCCAAATTGAAACCACAGTGAACATCAGAAATGTTTTACTTGTAACAATTAGCTACACCTTTCAGCTACTTCTCTACGTAGTCGCCGTTCCGACTTAGACTTTTGTCATAGCGTTGTACCAACTTTTCAATAGCCTCATCATAGAAGGCAGCCGCCAGTGCTTTTCGCCAATTCTCCACGCTGGCCTACACCTCGTTGTCTGTGTCAAAATGTTGTCTTCAAAGACAGCGGTTCATGTGACCAGAGATGAAACTCAGGGGGAGACAATTGCGGACTGTATTGTGGGTAATCTAACATTTCCATTTGAAAACGATGCAGGAGCATCTTCATTGCCCCTGCAGAATGCGGCTGAGAATTGTCTTGAAGAAGAAACAGCACGACAGTTATGTAATGTTAGCTGCATAGCTTCAGGCGAAATTTCTCACCAGGCCCTCGTACTTGGCGGCAGACACTATTTTCTAGACATCTTTACGCACTCACTGCGAGCTCAGAAATGAGAAGAGCGACGTGATGCTGACTGGGGTTATACTAGAGACACTACCCAACACATCTGTGCAAAGCTTTATCGGATTTTCATAGTCGTTTCCATTTCGCGACCGATCGGAGCTTACTTTCTGAACGCCCCTCGTACTTTATCCCTTCATCTTCAGTTTGTGACGTCTGTCTGCGCCCGAACTATCGTTGTGGGTGTTGGTTTGCCGTCGATTCTGGTAAGAACAATCCTATCTCTGAACTGCTCA
Source organism: Schistocerca nitens (assembly GCF_023898315.1). Lineage (NCBI taxonomy): Eukaryota > Metazoa > Arthropoda > Insecta > Orthoptera > Acrididae > Schistocerca > Schistocerca nitens. The sequence goes on along the minus strand of NC_064614.1, from coordinate 289,388,636 downwards.
CAGTAACACACTATTTGCGCTACCTTCCTATTCATAATTAATCTTACTCCCTTTATACCATTTTCTGCTCCTGTTGATATTTCCCTATTGTCATCTGACAATAAATACTTGCCTTCTTTCCATTTCACTTCACTGACCCCTACTAAGAATTGAGCCTTTGCATTTCCCTTCTCAAAGTTTCTAGCTTCCCTATCCCGTTGAAGCTTCTGATATTCCACGCCCCTACTCGTAGAACGTTATCCTTTCTATGATTATTCAATCTTTTTCTCATGGTCACCTACCCCTTGGAAATCCCCTCCTGGAGATCGGAATGAGGGTCTATTCCGGAACCTTCTTCCAATGGAGAGACCATCATGAAACGTTTTCTATTACAGGCCACATATCTTGCGGATACACGATATGTGTGTTTAATGCAGTGGCTTCCACTTTCTGCATCCTCATTTCGTTGATCATTGCTGATTCTTCCGCCTTTAGCGCGTTTCCCACTCGAAGGGCAAGAGTGTGCCCTTAATCTCTGTCCGCTTCTCCACCCTCTTTGACAAAGCCGTTCGCAGAATAAGGGTGACTGCTTATGCCGGAAATGTTCTGTAGTCAGTGCTGATTATTAATCAAAGTTTCAACAGTGGCAGGGTAGGAAGTCGGGATCGAAGACGTTTTGATTCCTAATCAAAGAGACGGGCGCTAATTATACGGTCTTTAATATGGCCCCACGAAAAGGAGACGAAGAATATGGCAGACAATCGAGGCCTTTGGCAGTGACCTCTGTGTACCCCGGAGCCAGAATCCGATATCAAAATTCTCCTCCAGAATATCAAACACTCTCCTGCTTCGATGGGGTCGAGCTCCTTCTTGGATGAATCACATCCTGTCGAAACCAGGGTCACTTTGGATAATGCGGATGAAAGTATCTTCCTAAAACTTTACGTACTATTCAGTAGCCACCGTGCCGTCAAGGACTATCGCACCGATGATTCCGTGACTGAAATCGCACACCACACGGTCACCCGTTGAGGGTGAAAAGACTACTCGATCGAGAACTGCGGATTCTCAGTGGCCCAAATGCACCGACTTTGCTTATTGACGAACCCATACCAACGAAAGTGATCTTCTTGGCTAAACCAAACCATATTGTGCATACTAACTCCCATCATGCCCTGCGCCCAACCGTACAGTTTGAACGTCCTAACGCAAACCTTCAGAAGTTACAACGATTTTATTTCATATAGTTCAGGAATTGCCATCCTGTATGAAGAGAGCCAAATGCATTTTGTTAGTGTGCATGTTTAGTGACGCATATGATTTGGGACTCAAGTAGACGATTTCAGCAAGAAAAAGAATACGAGGCCCAAAAGAAAGCGTACAATGTGATTTCGTTGGCACGATGAATATAATTGATTTTGTAACCAGCGGTCAGAAGACGTGACAAGAAGATTACATAATTTCTAGTTTTTCTAGTGACTGTAGCAACGAAAAAAGCATGCCAAATTTAAAAGAATGCAAAATCCCCAAGTTTGGCTAAGTTTTGCAGACGTTCGAAATATGGCGCGTACGTCTACGCGAGATGCATTTAATAATTTCCTCAACGAAACTCTGTCTCGGAATCTGGCAGAAAACCCAAAGAGATTCTGATCATAGATAAAGTACACCATTGGCAAGACACAATCAATACGTTCACTACGCGATAACAACGGTGAAATCACTGATGACAGTGCCACTAGAACAGAATTATTAAACATGGTTTTCCGAAACTCCTTCAACAAAGAAAACGAAGTAAATATCCCTGAATTCCAATCAAGAACAACTGCCGAAATGAGATACATAGAAGTAGATATCCTCGGTGTAGCAAAGCAGGTTAAATTCCTTAATAAAGTCAACGCCTCCGGTCCGGATGCTATACCAGTCAGGTTCCTTTCAGAGCACGCTGATAGCTCCATATTTAGCAATTATATACAACCGCTTGCTCACAGAACGATCCATAACTAAAAACTGGAAAATTATTCAAGTCACACCAATATCCAAAAAGGAAAGTAGGAGTAATACGCTGAATTACGTGCCCATATCACTAACGTCGATTTTCAGTAAGGTTTTGGAACATATACTGCGTTCGAACATTATGAAGTACCTCGAAGAAAACGATGTATTGACACATAGCACGGATTCAGAAAATATATTTCTCGTGGAACACAACTAGCTCTTCATACTCAAGAGGTAATGAGTGCTATTCACAGGATATGTCAAATTGATTCCATAGTTTTAGATTTCCAGAAGGCTTTAGACACCGTTCCTCACAAGCGTCTTCTAATCAAACTGCGTGCCTATGGAATATCGCCTCAGTTGTGCAACTGGATTCGTGGTTTCCTGTCAGAAAGGTCACAGTTCGTAGTAATAGACGGAAGGTCGTCGAGTAAAACAGAAGCATATCCGGTGTTCCCCAACCAAGTGTTATAGGCCCTGTATTGTTCCTGATCTATATGAACGACATAGGACACAGTCTGGATAGCCGTCTTAGATTGTTCGCAGGTGATGCTGTCAGTTACCGTCATGTAAAGTCACCAGATGATCAAAACGAATTGCAAAATGATTTAGATAAGATATTTGTATGGTGAAAATAATGGCAATTGACCCTGGTATAGAAAAGTGTGAAATCCGCTAAATTTCGATTACGCAGTAAGTCACACAAATATTAAGGCTGTAAATTCAACTAAATACTTAGGGATTGCAATTACAAATAATCTGCATTGGAATGATCACATAGAAAATGTTGTGGATAGAGAAAACGAAAGATTGTAATAAACTGGCAGACGACTTAGCTGGTGCAACAGGTCTACTAAATAGACTGCTTAGACTACGCTTGTCCACCCTATTCTGGAGTATAGCTGTGCGGTGTGGGATCCGCATGAGGTGGGACTGACGGATGACATCGAAAAAGTTCAATGAAGGGCAGCTGGTTTTGTATTACCGTGAAATAGGGGAGATAGTACCACAAACATGATACGTGAATTGGAACGGCAACCATTAAAACAAAGGAGTCTCTCTTTGCGACGGGATCTTATCATGAAATTTCAATCACCTGTTTTCTCCTCCAATTGTGAAAATCTTCTGTTGGCACCCACCAACATAGGGAGAAATGATCATCACGATAAAGTAAGATAAATCAGGGCTCGCATAGAAAAATGTAAGTGTTCGTTTTTCCCGCGCGCCTTTCGAGAGTGGAACGGTAGAGAGACAGCTTGAAAGTGGTACATTGAACCCTCGGCCAGGCACTTTATGGTGAATAGCAGAGTAAAAAAAAGTTTGATGTTTTTATCACGATCTGCGACAGATAGTCATAATGTAACCATTTCCAGACAAATTATTGACAGATACGTTCCAGTAGATGGAGGTGATGTACAGAAAAAAAATCATTTGAACCTGCCATACCTCAAATAATTTCACATTTTTATGATGCATTATTGCCTAATTTTCTTAAATCATAATCCCATAGGTATATCTAACACTACGCGTCGCAGAAATCTTCATTTAGGCGTTTTCAGAACTACAACCTTGAAGGAGTTGTGATCTGCAACTCTGTCTCTGCCAGAATACGGTAGTGTTAGTTACGTGACGTCATGGTTTAAAGTTCCCCCCCCAAAAGTCTGTACTTGCACTCCGTGAATTAACTGCTCTATGAGAAACGCTTAGCACAATATATCGTCTGTTCCAGCAGAATGTAGAACCTGTTTCAGTACTCGTTTCTGATGATGTAAATCAAATACGAAATTTCGTCTCTTATTCAATAAGCTAAGGGGGAAAGTAGAAATCCCACAACGCTATTCTTGCAAGACTTTAGTAACAAATTTCGCACTATTTTCCGCTTAATTGTGATGCCTTGGGCCTGTATCATGTGGATGACTAGAGAGTGTTTGTGGACTGAAATAGGGCGTAAATGTTGAAGGGAGAAGTTCCTGGAGCATTTTTCAGAATTTCCCACTGCTCTAAAGGATCTGAATCTCCGATGATCTGAACTGAATGAATGGCTGAACGAAATATGACAAATAATACCTGTCTCACCATCTATCCAATTTCTGTCTTTGTAGTGAGCAGTACAGTTGGCGTTATTACAGGACGCCAAAATTACCCTGATTAGAGTGAAACAACAACTTTGATAACCCTTGGTACGTCGCTGCAAGACGGCACAACAAGAATCTGAGGCTGGTCCACTAACACGCTACATCTCCGTACTTTATTTACCATACTGAAAATCATACTTCTCACAGCATAGTGTGTCCATACCGCAAGGCTACAGAGGTATTATTATTTATCTTCCGCATATGATCACTGCTGTACCGAAGACGCAGTAACATTTTTAACAGTGTTTAAAAGGGCCTTATAGCGATGATACAAAACATAAGTCTCTCTAAGGGGACAAAAAAACTGATCAAACTATATTTAATGAAATGAATGCAACATTTCAGGGAAATTTGTTGGAATAATGATGAGCAACAACAATGAAATTCTTGAAAAAGTGGGTCGCGTAGCTATATTTCGCTGTACGTATCTCTTATCTTTGTGATAAGTGCTCGTCTGATGCGCATCGCTAGAGATGGGAAACCCTAACCTCTATATTTATACATAACAAGAATCGATTTGTAAATCTGTGTGTATATTTGTCACGAAAACAATCTGGGTGTAACATTCCTTAAGCGGAATAATTTTCCCAGAAACGTACAGGTTAGGTAATGTTGGACGCAACACGGCCAAGTGATAACACTCTGACCACGAAAGAAAACAATTACGATATGATTAAATATAGCACCACGAATTGCTTACAGAAACTACATTCGAAACGTGTAAAACAAATAAACATCGTATCACATACTTCTTTGAAACTGGGAAGTCAAGCCTCCGATGTCGTAACATGTTGTCGTCATCTCGTAGGTATTTCTGCATTTTCTCAATTAGAAAGAGTTTCGTTGTACAATAGTGGAATCTATTCAAATATCAGATATGGATCTGTTCGGACAAAACATGTAGCATACCTATCGTCAAGCTGTTTTGGGTATTTTGATATCAATTTATGGTTTCACCAAACGTTCTCGAAATAGTACGACATCACACTCCTGTAAATTAACTTCTGTTTAGGTGCTTTATTCAACGGCGTGTTTTCTCCGTAGTCAATAGTCTTATCTTCAATTCTTCTGGAGTAGCAGTGAGAAGAGTCCACCTCTGTAGATGCGTGGTCAGTGTAGATGACTACCATACAGAAGAGCCGGGTTTGATTCCTGACACTGCCAAAGACTTTTCCTTGGTGGGACTGATCCGGGGTGCACTCAGCCTCGTGGTGCCAATTGAAGAGTTACTTGACCAAGTAGTAGTGGCTCCGGCGACTGGAAAGTCTGCAAAATGGCCGGAATAGCAGTATGCTGACCACGTGCTCCTCCATATCACATCTGCATGAAACCACAAGGCAGAAAACCCGTGGCTGGTAGCAATCCCTTGGGCCTTCACTTCTGGACGTTGAACATAATTAGTGAGGCTTAATCGAAATTGTATTATGGTCTTATTGTAGTGTGTCACTTACGTATCTATGTCGTTGTTTGGTCATAGGCTATTTAAAACCAGTAATAAAGGGATATGGTACGTGAAACACCCCACCAAATTGTGTAACACCCACATAGAATAGTTGCAAAGATACTGCGTAGTCCAGCATCGAGCGGATCACCGTCAAAATAATCACATGCAAGCTACCTATGAAAGCCAGCGGACAGATTACAAAATGAAGCACTGAGAGAATGAGGTATAACATCTTCCAGAACCAAACAACGTCAACATTTCCTAAAGGTATTTCGCTCAGAGATCTTTATCTGGCCAAGAATTTATTACCAATAAAAGGAAAAACTGGTAGAAGCCGACCTTGGGGTGGATCACTTTGGATTCCGTAGAAATATGGGAACACGTGAGGCAATACTGAACCTGCCACTTATTTTAGAAGCTAGATTAAGAAAAGGCAAACCTACGTTTCTAGCATTTGTAGACTTAGAGAAAACGTTTGACAATGTTGACTGGAATACTCTCTTTCAAATTCTGCAACTGGCAGGGGTAAAATACAGGGAGCGAAAGGCTATTTACAATTTGTACAGAAACCAGATGGCAGTTATAATTGTCGAGGGACATGAAAGGGAAGCAGTGGTTGGGAAGGGTGTAAGACAGGGTTGTAGCCTCTCCCCGATGTTGTTCAATCTGTATATTGAGCAAGCAGTAAAGGAAACAAAAGAAAAATTCGGAGTAGGTATTAAAATCCATGGAGTAGAAATAACAACTTTGAGGTTCGCCGATGACAATGTAATTCTGTCAGAGACATCAAAGGACTTGGAAGAGCATTTGAACGAAATGGACAGTGTCTTGAAAAGAGGATATAAGATGAACATCAACAAAAGCAAAACAAGGATAATGCAATGTAGTCGAATTAAGTCGGGTGATGCTGAGGGAATTAGATTAGGAAATGAGAAACTTAAAGCAGTAAAGGAGTTTTACTATTTGGGGAGCAAAGTAACTGATGATGGTCGAAGTTGAGAGGATATAAAATGTAGACTGGCAATGACAAGGAAAGTGTTTCTGAAGAAGAGAAATTTGTTAACATCGAGTATAGATTTAAGTGTCAGGAAGTCGTTTCTGAAAGTATTTGTATGGAGTGTAGCCATGTATGGAAGTGAAACATGGACGATAACTAGTTTGCACAATAAGAGAATAGAAGCTTTCGAAATGTGGTGCTACAGAAGAATGCTGAAAATTAGATGGGTAAATCACATAACTAATGAGGAGGTACTGAATTGGATTAGGGAGAAGAGGAGTTTCTGGCACAACTTGACTAGAAGAAGGGATCGGTTGGTAGGACATGTTCTGAGGCAGCAAGGGATCACCAATATAGTATTGGAGGGCAGCGTGGAGGGTAAAAATCGTAGAGGGAGACCAAGAGATGAATACACTAAGCAGATTCAGAGGGATGTAGGCCGCAGTACGTATTAGGAGATGAAGAAGCTTGCACAGGATAGCGTGGAGAGCTGCATCAAACCAGTCTCAGGACTGAAGACCACAACAACAACAACAACATTCCTGAAGTCACAAAACAATCTTTATTGTTTGCGAACTGCCTGACAGATCAAAAACGTGTGCCGGATGACAACTCAAATCAAACTCTTTCTTTTCATCGGAAACTGTTACTTAGTACTTACCACACACGGCTCACGCAGTGTTTCAAGACGTAAGTCTGCCGCCAGTTCTTCCCAACTACAGAAATTTTCCAAAGGATTTCCCGAGCCCCCATTTCTATGTTTCATTACAGTGTATACCCCGCCTGGAGAAACGTTCAAATGCTGTGTCTACGAGCCTTGGAAGCCCTGTAATGCTCGAGAATAGGCCAACGATTTAAAACAGTCTCTAAGATGTGCTTCGATAGCACAATCAGCAGGACCAGTGAACACGTAAGCAGAATTGGGAATCTCAAATGCCATTCCAGCATACAATTTTAAAAAGTCACAAAACTTCACTACCGAATACAGTCTGCCGGCCGCGGTGGTCTAGCGGTTCTAGGCGCTCAGTCCGGAACCGCGCGACTGCTACGGTCGCAGGTTCGAATCCTGCCTCGGGCATGGATGTGTGTGAAGTCCTTAGGTTAGATAGGTTTAATTAGTTCTAAGTTCTAGGGGACTGATGACCACAGATGTTAAGTCCCATAGTGCTCAGAGCCATTTGAACGATTTTTTGAATACAGTCTGGCCAGTATTGTACAGTTTTCAGAACATCCATACGTGTTTTTTTGCCGAAATGTGCTGCACAATGCAGAGTGCGTTAGGAACAATGATTTCTTCTGTGTGCCCACTGCACTTCGATGAATTGAAGGAAATTTCTATCATTAGTACTTTATTCAGAATCAGTACGTGGTTTAGAGTGTGTAAGCATTCTTAAGTGTTCAACAGTTGTGGATTTATAGTCCTTGTAAATAAACTACTGGCCATTAAAATTGCTACACCAAGAAGAAATGCAGATGATAAACGGGTATTCATTGGACAAATATATTATACTAGAACTGACATGTGATTACGTTTTCAAGCAGTTTGGGTACATAGATGCTGAGAAATCAGTATCCAGAACAACCACCTCTGGCCTTAATAACGGCCTTGATACGCCTGGGCATTGAGTCAAACAGAGCTTGGATGGCGTGTACAGGTACAGCTGCCCATGCAGCTTCAACACGATACCACAGTCCATCAAGAGTAGTGACTGGCGTATTGTGACGAGCCTGTTGCTCGGCCACCATTTACCAGACGTTTCCAATTGGTGAGAGATCGGGAGAATGTGCTGGCCAGGACAGCAGTCGCACATTTTCTGCATCCAGAAACGCCCATACAGGACCTAAAACATGCGGTCGTGGATTATCCTGCTGAAATGTAGGTTTTCGCAGGGATCGAATGAAGGGTAGAGCCACGGGTCGTAACACATCTGAAATGTAACGTCCACTGTTCAAAGTGCCGTCAATGCGAACAAGAGGTGACCGAGACGTGTAACCATTGGCACCCCATACCATCACGACGGGTGATACGCCAGTATGGTGATGACGAATACACGCTTCCAATGTGCGTTCACCGCGATGTCGCCATACACGGCTGCGACCATCATGATGCTGTAAAGAGAACCTGGATTCATCCGAAAAAAATGACCATTCGTGCACTCAGGTTCGTCGTTGAGTTCACCATCGCAGGCGCTCCAGTCTGTGATGCAGTGTCGAGGGTAACCGCAGCCATGGTCTCCGAGCTGATAGACCATGCTGCTGCAAACGTCGTCGAACTGTTGGTGCAGATGGTTGTTGACTTGCAAACGTCCCCATCTGTTGACTCAGGGATCGAGACGTGGCTGCACGACCCGTTACAGCCATGCGGATAAGATGCCTGTTATCTCGACTGCTAGTGATACTAGGCCATTGGGATCCAGCACGGCGTTCCGTATTACCCTCCTGAACCCACCGATTCCATATTCTGCTAACAGTCATTGGCTCTCGACCAACGCGAGCAGCATTGTCACGATACGATAAACTGCAATCGCGATAGGCTACATTCCGACACTTATCAAAGTCGGAAACGTGATGGTATGCATTTCTCCTCCTTACACGAGGCATCACAACAACGTTTCACCAGGCAACGCCGGTCAACTGCTGTTTGTGTATGAGAAATCGGTTGGAAACTTTCCTCATGTCAACACGTTGCAGGTGTCGCCAACGGCGCCAATCTCATGTGAATACTCTGAAAAGCTGATCATTTGCATATCACAGCATCGTCTTCCTGTTGGTGAAATTTCGTATCTGTAGCACGTCATCTTCGTGGTGTAGCAATTTTAATGGCCAGTAGTGTATAATAGGGTAATTAGTGGAAAAGAACCCTGGTAACTATTCTGACAGCCGGCTGGATGGACTAGAACAAGTAATAATCCTCGCCCCGACTTAGGATTGAGCACGGTATGTTTTCAGAGATGGTTAGGGGACTCGGTTTTTCGTTACAGGATGTCAAATGAACCAAATTTCAGCGGCATAATTTTGCAAACGTGTTTTATTTGGCTATCAAGTCCGGCGATTTATAGAACCATCTTCATGCCCCTAATCGACGTAACGGTTCTGGTCAAAACAGGAGCCAGCATTCAAGTACTGTATCAGTACAATTCTACTTGCTATAGCCAAATAAAATAAGTTTGGAAAATTAGAAGGCTGAAAAGTGTTTCATTTGACATCCTGCGGTATCGCCAGGGCTGGAGTCTAGTGCTCTGCCCGCTAGACCACCAATGTCACAATATACAAGGCATGAATTTAAAGTTAAGTCTGGTAGAGACGATACAATTATTCAATATTAAAAGCAGTTTTAAGTTAGTCGATAGCAGCGTCTTGTTTTGCGAAACCAACCATTGATACGTAAACGGCGGTCATAGCTAATTATGCTATGGATACGTTTTAGATACCTGCTGTACAGGAAACCTAAAAATATTGTGAAAATGGAAAGTGCTACTGACGGCGGTTTTTACGGAATCGATTGGTAGCCATGGACTAGTAGTTTTGATACCCTATAAACAGATTGGAATAATTCTTAGAGAGTGTGTCTATGCACCAACATATATTTTTTAAATGGAAAAAATGCCTGTTGACATTAACAACCAGAAAATAGGATAAATTAGAATGCCAGAGGTTTTCGTTGCAGGATTCAATTGCAAGTCGTTCATTATGAAAAGTTTCCACAGTGACACTTGCTTGTGCCATTCATCCGGGCCGGCCGAGGTGGCCGAGAGGTTCTAGACGCTACATTCTGGAACCGTGCGACCGCTACGGTCGCAGGTTCGAATCCTGCCTCGGGCATGTGTGTGTGATGTCCTTAGGTTAGTTAGGTTTAAGTAGTTCTAAGTTCGAGGGGACTGATGACCTCAGAAGCTAAGTCCCATAGTGCTCAGAGCCATTTTTTTTTTGTACCGTTCAGCTCACGTAGTTCCTAGGTAGAATGTTGTTAGGTTTGCTTGCAATGTGCTTATGTGTTCGTTGAGTGCATTCTGTCATGATATTCAGCGAGAGTACGGCATTCCAAGCAGTAGGTCCTGAGTGGAAGATGGGACTCACTGATGCAGAAAAAGCCGACTTGCTCATTGTGTATGGAGAGAGTAGAAATAATGCAGTTCATCCTTGTACGGTGCATTCGGCAAGATATCCCGATAGATGTCATTCATCTCGCCAGTTATTTATCTCCCTCTCTAACCAATTACATGGAAATGGTAGTGCAACACCTATACGATGTAATACAAGGAAAGAAGTGTTGACAGAAGAGGGGAGATTAGTATTCTTGCTGCTGTTGCTTTGATTCGCACTTTAGCCCCCACGCAATGGCACTAGGAAGTGGCTGAGTCAGGCAAGTGCCCTATGCATATCATCAGTTCCATCCCCATCACATCTTTCTCCATCAGGTGCTACATGGAAACGATTATGAGAATGGTTGTAACTTCTGCACATGGATATTAGGACAGAATACTCGTATCATGTATTTTGTTTACTGATTAAACCACATTTACCAATCATGGCCAGGTGAATCGCTGAAACATGCACTATTGGTCGGTTGACAATCCCCGTTGGCGTCATCAGGCGGATGAGGAGGAACGTCAGCGTCCGTGGAGTGCAAACATGTGGTGTTGGATAGTAAACCGTCAGCACATAGACCCATTTTTATAGACGGAACACTGAAAGCGCCGAAGTATCTTTTGCTAATGTCAGTATGCATTGTTCGATTTAAAAAAGTGTGTGTTTGAACAAAAATGCACTTTATAAGTATTACTACACTCTGTTGATTGGCTGACAATATGAGTCCCTGACTACCAATTTATTCTGTGAAAACACATCAGTAGCAGCACTTTTCACTTCCGCAATATTTTCGGTGCAAGTTTTAGCTGATTCTCCCTTTGTAATACCGTCCTAATTCATTACATAGTCTTATTATTGGATGTACTCCATTTACGAACTTTTATGAATCTCTTGTTTACCTAAATCAGATGCCATCGACAGTTACAAAGAAAAGGTTTTGTGGAATGGCGGGAAACCCTCCTCTTCGTCAGTTCACTTCCTTCAAGAGATTTCTTGTTTCGTCCCTCGCAATGTGTACAGCCTCAAGCAGCATTATTTATATCACAGATACATCTTCGAATCACAGTCCACCATCTGTTAATCATGCCCTTTTTCCATGTTGAAAGAAAAGCAGCTGCATATTACACTCACAGATAGAGAAACCTACCATCACAGCATATGAAAATGCTTAAAAACTGGGACAAAAGTATTAGACTGTTGGGTTACTTTCCCAAAGCAAAGTTCATCATTAGCATCGTGCGTACTTTCGCGTGGGTCACGTACACCTTCGATACCGTTCCGGTGAATAGCTCACTGCTTTTACGTGAGTCTCTCAAAACCGAATTCCGTTAACCGATTTCCCAATACCGCTGCTGGCTGCTCATGTTAACACTCAAATATCGATTATAATAAAGCGTTTGCAGCTGCCAGGTTTCCTCTACCACAGTCCATTTTCGCTCATATGTAAATGCACACGTGTGTCTACAAAGTGCCTGAGTTGCCATGTTACGTCTTATTTCGAAAATGGCGGCTAGTCTGGGCGGAGTGGCTTTTTGTGCGACGAAGAAGAAATAGAAATATTACAATGAGCGTGAAGTTGTCTGTCTCTCAAATTTAACTGGAGAGAAACAGCCATTTTTCTGGCTAAATAAGAAGAATTCCAGAGATAATTCGTGTAAAACAACAGACGATCGGAAACCTGATATTTCATGGTTTAAGCAAAACCGCTTCAGCCTTAACAAGGAAGCACGACAGATGAAAGAGGTTTCTGAAATTTGGTTTTAGTCGTACAGAAGTTCTCTCATGTAAACGCAACAAGTGCGACGCGAGAACGGCCACCGGACGTTTGTGGATCAGCAATCTTTCCGCCGACCCATGATATCTTTATCAGAATGAAAGCGTATGTTCCTCACTACTAGGCAAGTGTCTTGTCTGTTTACCTTCGTCAGTTCTATCTAAACAAGTCAACAGAGCAAATCTTCCAAGAAAAGTCTTCTAGAAGAGACTGTAAAGTGGAGAGCTACACCGAAGATAACGCAGGGTGTACTCATAAGGAATTATGAAACGCTCCAGCGGTACACATTACCAATTTCCGTCCGTTGCTAGTTATACAACCTTCACAGCAGTGTCGCTGTATAGAAAAACCCCACTTACGTCCAGCAGCAAGTAACAGCATTTAGATATAAGGAAACTGGCACTGACAGTGACAGCACTTCGGAGAAGAAGGATATTCTTTATGAATCATGTGTGTCGAAAACATTATTCTTGGTGTTGGAGTGAAAGTTGTGCAGGGCAAAAGTGCTACAATTGCTGCTCAATTGGCTGAGGTAAGTTATTCTGAATTCTATTACGTAAACGATATCAAACAGTCATAGAAGAAATTAATTGGCTATAATGCTTCTAAATAATAATAAAAAACAGCCTGTGAATTACAGAATATGTGCAGAACATAATTTGTCTTCTAACCAAACTTCTTTTCCTCCAAATCCGTTGATGAAGAGAACTTCATTCGTTCAGCACAGGATACGTACGTGGCGAATCCCGGACCAAAAATAATTGAATATAAGGTCAAGATATTTCACATTAACAACTACTGAGAGGAATGGAAAATAACCTGACGTCCGTCTGCCTGGAGAATAAAACCTTCCAATACCGAATAGGCTAGAGGAAAAACAGTGTTCTCACAGTAGGATATACACTACACAAGCATCACTGTATATTTGCGAGAAACAATGCAAATGATTACGGAAGGAAATTATGTGGGACAACATGTGACTCTTCCTTTAGCTTTAAAACACAACCAGAATCAATTTCTGGCATATAATTACCTACTGCTCCATTTATTACCTTCTAGTACAGTTTACTCATGTGAAGACATGAGATCCGTTTTACTGTGATAATGCATAATGAGCCATTTTCCGTTTAGTACTACTTATCCCTAACACAACTAATCTAATTTATTTAATTTAATTCGGTTTTGTTGTGACCGTCCTTTGCTTTACTATTTACTATGAGAACGACGATTCACAGAGTTCTGTACACGGAACGTAACTGATTATGTGTGACCACAAATTTTGAAATTTCGCTGACAATTTTTACCACATCATCACTTTCAAAGTTTTGATTTTTATCTGACAATTTCATCTTATCTTGGTTCCAAAATCTTTGCTATAATGAAGTGTATAATACGAGCTAACATCTTCTCTTCTGTTTTGAAGAATTGTCGTTTTTGTGTCCATACATTTGCATAACAAATTCGTACACATAATAATTCGAATTTCTAGTTTTTACTACTGGGTGTGCCTGCGAGGAAATAAAGTGTGAGTAAAATACAATACATTTCTAAACAGTAAAGTTCTAAATACTTGGTGCTAAGTTAATGTGCCTTGTACTAGCTCATGAAAATTGTAGTCAAATTGACTGCTAACGGTCCCGTATCTCTCAAAAATCTGGACTACAACAAATTGTAAAGGGAAATCGTTATCAATTGAAAGATGATGTTGTCACCGCATACAGGCGCAGTAGTACTAAGCACGATCTTCGGGATGTGCCGAAACGATTACATCCAGAGATTATCATTTGTCACATGTTACTCAACACTGGCGTATTTCTAGCCTTTCTCGTAGGTGACTCTTCGCAGTTTCAGCGTGTCGCAGCCGAGTGTACCAGTCCGCTAGTCACGTTGTTTCTGCGGCCCTCAGCCACTCGTGGGTAGGACACAAGCCTGTGTTTCTGGTGAATCTTATGTCTGGTCAACATAATAAAACGTGATCACTAGAAGCTGTTCTACTATTTTTTTTTCCATTATTTTTTCAAATTTGTTTCTCGATTTTTCAACAGATGGTGTCAAAATGGTAATCTCTGCACCGGGCTCATAAATCATTCTATGAATTTTCTTACTTACCAAAACGTCACTGGTAGTAACGTTTATATAACTCCACAGACTATCTGTTTTCATCTCACACAGCTGCTCATGTTCTATGTACATTAAAACCCTGCCATCTTTTGTTTAGCGATCCTTAACGCTTTCCTACCTCATTGTTTGACGATGTAGCTGTATGAGTGATAATATCGAATTAAGACAAGGGATTAAAACCATAACCACTGTCCGCAGCTCGTGGTCGTGCGGTAGCGTTCTCGCTTCCCGCGCCCGGGTTCCCGGGTAAGATTCCCGGCGGGGTCTGGGATTTTCTCTGCCTCGTGATGACTAGGTGTTGTGTGATGTCCTTAGGTTAGTTAGGTTTAAGTAGTTTTACGTTCTAGGGGACTGATGACCATAGATGTTAAGTCCCATAGTGCTCAGGCCAATTTGAACCACAACCACTGAAGGAAAAATTATAATTAAAAGAAGATCCCCGTGGAAACACGACACAAGTGTTTGGTAAAATTAGGCAATTCACTACTGTCCCTGACTAATATTGAATCAAATTGTCATTTTCGTGAACCGGACAAATATTTTGTACCCTATATGTGAAACATAAGGTTCACGATGTATACGCCCTTATCAGTCCCTTCTTCACATATCCTATTCGAGAAATTTGTTTACCATTGAGACAAGAAACTGGAAAACTTCAACTACTATTACTTTTACTGTTATTTTTTCAAAAGGCAATAATTCCAAGCACGAAATAATGGAATCGTTATGAGTATTGAAGATTATAGTTTATCACTCTTTACTACCATCTCTCTCTCTTTCTCGACACTCAGTTTTTAACTATGCATACTTATTGAAAGAAAATCCACTGTTCAGCGTTGATGATTTACTCCATTGTATTTACGTATAAAGTACATCACACAGAAATCTGCCAAGAAACTATGATGTCTTTTACATTGTATACGAATGGCATGGATACGAAATTATAATTTATGGTGTGAATGTGCATTACGCTTAAAATCAAAACAGAGGATGCTCATAAACTAGTTCTTATATTATCTTTCTGTACAATCCGAATTACAATCCCCTTCGTCATGCACCATACGGTAGCTTGAGGAGCATGTAGATGTAGATGTAGCCTCGTATTTTTATTACTTGAAGCCAGTGTTCCTCAGTTGCTACTTCAGTTGTGTTTACCGTGTAGATATGCATAAATATCCGCCTTTTGAAACTGATCTTTATTTTGCTTTAACCTAACAAATTTCAACTGCTCATATTAGGCATAATCATTGGCTATAAAATTTAAAAAGATCTATTTTACGACACATGTTCTGTTAGGACACGTTTAATGTTTCTTGGCAGCACATTTAACTTATCCAACTATTTACAGTTATCGTGTTGTTCCTGTGTTGTTTCTATAGCAGGCAGTAGACGTAAATATGACACGTTTCCAGTTGATAGAATGTCACAGTTATGCATTTTACTGTATATAAATCATCTTGTTCCATGCTGAACGTGATCTCACTGACTTATTTCAGCTGACTGAGGTATCACGGGAGCTCTAAACGGAGAGAGCGGAATGGGATGTTGCAGTGGGGGGTGAAGGAGGGTGGATCGTGTGATATTTTGGATGCAGTGTGTACGTGTGATATTCTCACATGTTGTCATTACTTACTACTTTTTATTTATTTAAGGTATCTGTAGTTTTTAGTATTTTTAGTGTAAGTTGTGAATTTGTGACAATGTTGTCCTTCTGTATTTGCGTTTTAACTTGTTAAGTAAATTATAACTTTATCTTCATGGCCCAATAATGCCTTTTTCCGAATCTAATGACTACAAAAGAACCAAAGCTAACACGAAAAGAATACAGACTTAAAAATGAGAGATAAAACATACCTCAAAATTGTAAGTAATTAGACAACTTAATATGATGCCTGTAATATGTCTCCTAACTAAATATGACACGTTCAATTGGTTTATTTTGTTTTATGGACCTATCGTGATGCCTAACATGAATCATATTTGGTTAAAAACAAAATACATACACCGTTATAAAAGACGTATAACATTTGTTCATTCCTACATTATAAAAATAATTACAACGAAAGCTTTGGCTGTCGGTATTTGTATCCGTGGTGATTACTGTTTTATAGGTGTTAGGCTCTGGTCTGAGGTATACAGTATTACCCTGCCTAATGTGAGGCTATTAGAACTCAGCTAGCAATAAAAACGTAAACAAGTTCAGCAAGACGATCTGTTTGTACTTACACTATGTGATCAGAAGTATCGGGACACCTGGCTGAAAATGACAAGCTCTTGGCGCCCTCCGTCGACAATGCCGGAATTCAACATGGCCGTGGTCCATCCTTAGCCTTGATCACTGCTTCCACTTTCGCAAGCATTCGTTCAGTCAGGTACTGGAAGGTTTCTTGAGAAAATGGCAGCCCATTCTTCAGGGAGTGCTGCACTGAGGAGAGGTATCGATGTTCTATGGGATTCAAGTCTACTCTGTGCAGGCACGTCCATTACAGGGATGTTACTGTCGTGTTACCACATCGCCACAGGCCGTGCATTATGAACAGGTGCTCGATCGTGTTGAAAGATGCAGTCGCCATCCCCGAATGGCTCTTCAACAGTGGGAACCAAGGAGGTGCTTGAAACATCAATTTAATTCTGTGCTGTGATAGTTCCGTGAAAAACCCGACCACGCCATAATACCACCGCCTCCGAATTTTACTGTTGGCACTATACACCCTGGCAGATGTTCTCAGGGCACTCGCCTTACCCACACCCTGCCATCGGATCTCCATATTGTGTACCGTGATTCGTCACTCTACACAACGTTTTTCCACTGTTCAATCGTCCAATGTTGACACTTCTTACCCCAAGGAAGGCGTCATTTGGCATTTACTGGCATGATGTGTGGTTTATGAGCAGCCGTTCGACATGAAATCCAAGTTTTGTCACCCCCCGCCTAACTGTCATAGTACTTGCAGTGGATCCCGATGCAGTTTGGAATTCCTGTGTGATGGTCTGGATAGATGTCTGCCTATTACACATTACGACCATCTTCAATTGTCGGCGGTCTCTGTCAGTCATCAGACGAGGTCGGCCTGTACACTTTTGTGGTGTATGTGCTCCATCACGTTTCCACTTCACTATCACATCTGAAACAGTGGACCTAGTGATGTTTAGGAGTGCGGAAATCTCGTGTACAGACGTATGACACAAGTGACACCCAATCACCTAACCACATTCGAAGTCCGTGATTTCCGCGGAGCGCCCTATTCTGCTCTCTCACGATGTCTAATGACTACTGAGGCAGCTGATATGGAGAATCTGGCAGTAGGTGGCAACACAATGGACCTAATATGAAAAATGTATGTTTTTGGGGGTGTCTGGATACTTTTGATCATATAGTGTACGTACCAAGGCAAAGTTTGGTTTGTGACGACATCAGACCTCTGCCTAAGATCGCTGCGTCGCGCTGAAGCTTGCTATGGAGCTTGTAATGGGCAAGAGTGGCCACTGCGTGTTTTATTTAACACTAAGGCGTACAGCTTGTCTAATTTCGGACCTTATTCTTTTTCTTCTTTTCTTCTAGCATACTCATAGTAATGGTCGGGTCTTGATAAAATGGGAGGAACGAATTTGGTGGTTACCTGGCCCCATTGCAAGATACGCTACTACCGATTTATAAATGTTCCCCAGACAACAGTTCCTCTTGTGTTCCTTAAGTCGGGAAACCCACAAAACAAAACCGACCAACTGCATGAATACAATGATCAGATATGATGCTATTTGTAATGAACCAAGGAGAAAAGTCCAAAAGTCTTTTATGGTTTCGTCCTTCCAAACTAAAGTCAGTGACTAACCTACCGTTCACACTTCATATGCGAGAATAATTACTGTCCAAATCGTTACGATGTTGTCACTGTGATCTTCAGTCCGGAGAATTCCTTCTATGTAGCTCTCCATGCTAATCTATTCAGTTAGTGTGACTTCATCTCAGCATTACTTTTTCTCTTTGTACCTGTCTACTGTGAATCATTAGTCTCCCTCTAAACAAGCTAAGTACATTTAATATATAAAGTGCAAAAATTAAAACACGAGTTTTCTACACATTCTATGATTCTGTTTCATCTTCGAGGATTGACCAAAAGTTCGTAATTACACATACGTAAACGCATATTACCTTGCAGCACTGCCTTACACAAGTTGTGCTAGGAGGAATGATCACGGAATTGGCAGAAATGAAGCAAAATAGTCTTGTAAACATTGGCTCTAAAATTCATACCTGATGAGCTATGAACACTTATCAGCAGAAGACATGTTTCTTACAGAGGTGAAGTTGAACAATTGCTCATAGCTCCTAAGATGAGCACTTTCTAGTCCACGTTTACGGGAAATTTCTTCGTGTTTTGGTGCATATTATCACCTTTAAACATATGGAAAGTTGAGAACGGGCCGAAGAAGAGATTTGGTTCACCGAACCGAAACGAAATAGTACTCATAGCTCTTAAGCTGTGCATTTTAGAGTCCATGAACAGAGACAAGTTTGCTTCGAATGATCATTCCTGTCATATCCCTGAATACTGACCATTCCTCCCGGGACACACTGTATGTATAGTAGACTCACTCGCTGTCAGTAAAGCTACACATGTTTACAAGACCTACGTTACTATTCTTTCTCTTCTTTGTTACCTGTCTGTGTTTGTCATAAATAATAATTTAATGAACTTCGCCTCAAAGAAGGTTACGTTTCTGCTCATAATGATTCTACATTTTCGTACGAGATCAAATACCTTTTGACGGTACAAAGGTATACTCATTAATATTACTCACGTTCTACTTCATTTGCAGCAAATTACAGCTTAATCAGATTTTATCTGATATTTGTGACACAATTGTCTATCAGTAAAGCAAATAAGCATCATCTAGTTTGGCCACACGTTCAGTGCTACACGTTCGATAATGCTCTGTCTGTAGGATATTCAAAGTATTTACTTAAGTAAGCGGGCATTTTTATTAAAATATGACTAATCTTCCACTTTACCTAACATTAAAACTGATTAATCTGCTGAATTTCATACAATTTTACTTTTCGAGCTAATATGCTAAAAACTCCTCCTGTTGCTCAGAGCCACAGTAACCCAAGAATTGTGCCTACATGTCGTAATTGATCTTCTGTTTGATGTGAAACTGTTAAGCAAGCTATTGAGCAAAAAACCTAAACTTCTTTGCTGCAGAAGTAATATTCTACTTTTTTCTTGTTTAACATGCTGATGTAGAAAGATATAATACAAGGCTAAAAAATATAAAGGTAGAAAACTTGTGCATAAAATGAAGCTTTCACCTTTCACATTTTTTGTAAATGGCATAAGTTAACTATTGCTTGAAAATTTAAATTTCTACACTTTTTTCGTTAATAAGACTGGAATGTGCCCTGTGTTATAGAGACTCAGTGGCAGTTTAACGATAATTTGCACGTATAGGTCAGTACAACAGAGGAGTTTGATACGTCTGAGTTTCGTATAATTTTACTGTTGGAAATATTTTGTTAAAAATTCCTCCCCTTGCTCAGAGCCACAATAAAACAAGAACTGTGCATATATGACCTAATATATCTTCTGTTTGCTCCGAATGTGTTACCTAAACTCTTCAATGGAAAATAGTAACTACTTTACTACAGAACTACAAAACTGTGTTCCTCGTGTAACACGAGAAGCGTATGCGATTTTCAGTGTCAGAGTACTGCAGTTGTACGGTTCTTCTTGCTCTGTGAGTAACTTTTATGTCTTTAAACCATTTCCAACATTTCATATGTAAGATATTTATAAAAGTCGCAGTGTATCTCTCGACCACGTCACGTGCTGCAGCAAGTAATCGACAATGTCTGTCACGAGCTAATAGATGACTTTCATTTGACGATGGCGATGTTTATGATAACTAATCACTGAAATGCATCGTGGGCCCTCATTTATTTTATTTTATTAACAGCTGGAGTCTGCGTAACATATCTCATAATGGAATTCTTGCTGTAACTTAACAAAACGGAGGAAGGAATACAACTGGGCGGAAGTGTAATACCGGTTTAGGTCTACAAAGAAAATTATATTCACGATGTTGCAACTTTTACTATCTAGTACCTCATTTATATCTAATTAGCACATTTTTGTACTCACATAGATCTGATTTATGGTTTGAATCAAACCTCTAGATATTATGGAGCAATAAACACAGCAGAACTATAACATCGTGTAAACGATATAGAACAGCGAAACGATACTTGGACAGTTTGAACACAACATTTTAACTAAAGCTTTCAAAAACACAAAATTATTTCATAAAATAAGCGAATGTGAAGAGAGCTGTAGGTCAGGTTGTCGGTAACTTTCTTTTTTGTCTCTTTATTAAATCCTAACACCTTTAGATTGTACGGAAGGTGTCACTTACTTCTTCTTTGTTATCTCACTTCACTTCACTGTAAAATATTTTAGCTATGTTTTTCATCAAACACAAAATAAACCATCCGATCTGCTTAACGAGAAACGGTCACCCTCTGACATATGCAGAGCGATACCATGTTTGCAATTGCTTCACCGCTGTGCTCAAAACTGAGTCATACATGATGTATAATAGACATCTTCCCCCCAGGAAGAAACGTGAGGGAAAATGTCATCTCCTAGAGTGCATTCATCCAAAGCACAAAGGTCAAAGTCTTCAATGCATATTGCGCTGAGAAGGGGCATCAATCACTTCCCGCATTCGCCTTTGGTCTTGGCGGCGGAAGGAGACATCAGTACCGGCAACATCCATCAGGCTATTAATCCGGGTTGCTGCCGTTCTTCCGGCAGGAAGGCAGAAGGATGCCACACTAGCACTGAGCTGCTACAACGTCATTTACTTCCATTGTGTGAACTCCTCATCCACCGAACTCCTTTCCGAAGCAATAGGGGGGGGGGGGGGGGGGGGGACTGCCGAACAAAATTGTCGTTAGCATTGGGTGCAGGACGCTTGAGATCGTTTATCACAGTAAACCTATATCTACTCATATACTCCAAAAGCCATCTTACGGTGTGTGGTGGAGGGTATTTTGTGTACCAGTGTCACTTCCTCCTTTTCCCGTTCCAGTTGCGTAACATTCGCGGGAAGGACGATTGCTGGTAAGCTCCGTGTGGGTTATAATATCTCTAATTTTACCTTGATAGTTTCCTAGTGAGGTATACGTAGGAGACAGTAATGTACTGGTTGACCCTTCTAGGAAGTACGCTCTCAGAACCTTAACTGTGTATCACACCGTGGTGCAGGGCACCTATGTAGCAGCATCTGCCACTGGTACTGAGCACCTCCGTGACGCTTTCGTGCATTTTAAATGAACTTGTAACGAAACGACTGCTTTTCTTTCGATTTTTTTTTTCCACTATCAGTCCTATCTGGTAAGGATCCCAGACTGACGAGCAATATTCAATTATTGCTCGAACGAGGGTTTTGCAAACTACCTCCTTTGTAGACAGACTACATTTGCTGATGATTCTTCCAGTGAATCTCAGTCTGACATTTGTTTTTCCTGTAATTAGTTTTATGTGGCGTTCCGGTTTAATTCGCTCCGTATGCATACTCTTAAATGTTTTATGGTAGAAACGGTTTGCAGTGATTTTTCTACAATCGTGCAATCACGTGTTCGCAATACGTCCCTTCAACAAGAACGTTCCAACGATGTCATTTATATGTACTATGGAAACTCATATGCATAATCGTGCAGGAATATAAAATTTGGATCTATTTCTGACCAAATCTCTATTCTAAAAAAGCCTAGGTTGCATATTGGTATGAACCCGATTATGGTCAGTGGCGCGTAAATATTGAGATCATACTTTACTAATTGAAGACGACTTTAACACACCCAGTATGACTGAGACGTCTACGAATTCACTGCGTGTGTGCAGAGAGACAGTCGTGCGAAATACTGTTGAACACATTTTCTGAAAAGTGTCTTGAGCAGCTAACTTTGCAGCCCACCCGAAATGGATATATCTCAGATATTGTAGCTACACATAGGCCGGACTTTACTGACAATGTCAGTATAGAACAGTGGCTTACCGACCATGATGTCACTGTAGTAACTGTGATACACGAAAGTTAATAAATGAATCAATAAGGCTAGGAAAATGTTTCTTCATGACAGAGCAGATACGCAGTTACTAGCATCTCACTTAGACAGTGAATTAGCATCGTTTGGTCCCAGTAATATGGATATAGAGGAATTATGGGAAAGGTTTAAGCAGATTGTAAATCGTGGTCTGGAGACTATGTTCCTAGTAAGTGAATAAAGGATGGAAAAGATCAACCATTCTTTAATAACGAATTTGGGAAAATACTGAGGAGGCAGAGGCCGTTGTAATCTCGGTTCAGAAGAGAACGCGCAAATGGCGACAAACGAAAGATAGTAGAGATTCCAGCGTCAGTGAAAAGATCTATAAGTGAAGCATACAACTACCACCTTCACACCGTAGAAAAGGATCTGGCAGAGAACTTGAGAAAATGCTGGTCCTATGTAAAATCGCTAAGCGGATCTAAGGCTTCCATTCACTTCCTTGTTGACCAGTATGGTGTGACAGATTAAGATAGCAAAACGAAAGCCGAAGTTTTAAATTCACTTCAGGCAATTGTTGGCACAGGAGGCTCGTGTAAACATACCGTCATTTGACCCTCGGACAGACTTCTGTATGGACGACATAGTACCAAGCATCCCTAACCCAGACAAAAAACTCAAAGATCTGAAAGCAAATAAATCACTAGGTCCGGATCTAATCCCAGTTCGGTTTTACAAAGAGTATAATACGCCATTTATTGTGAATCTCTCGCCCAGCACAAAGTCCCAAGTGACTGGAGAAAAGCGCAGATGCCTCCAGTACATCATAAGTGTAAAAGAATGGACCCGCAAAATTACACACCAATATCCCTAACTTCGCTTTGCTGCAAAATCCTTGAACAGTTTCTCAGTTCGAATATATTAAACTTTCTTGCGAGTGAGAAGCTTATGTCCACGAATCAACATGGTTTTAGAAAGCATCGCTCGTGTGAAACTCAGCTTGCCCTTTACTCACGTGATCTACTGCGAAGTATGATTGAACGGCAAAAGGCAAATTCTATATTTTTAAATTTCCGGCAAACATTTGACACGGTGCCCCATTGCAGGCCGTTGACGAGGGTACGAGCTTATGGAATAAGTTCACAGATATGTGAGTGGTTCGAAGACTTCTTAACTAATAGAACGCAGCATGTCGTTCTCGACGGCGAATGTTGATCAGACACCAGGGTATTGTCAGGAATGCCACAGGGATGTGTGACAGGACCGCCGTTGCTCTCTACATACATAAATAATTTAGCTAACAGGATGACCAGCAATCTGCGTTTGTTTGCTGTTGATGCTGTGACGTACGGTATGGGTCGAAGATGAGTGACCGTAGAAAGATACAATATAATTTAGACAAAATTTCTAGCTGGTGTGATGAATGGCAGATAGCACTAAATGTGGAAAAATGTATGTTATGCAGCCGACCTGCAATATTCGGATACAGTATTACTAGTTTCCTACTTGACACAGTCAAGTTGTTTAAATATCTGGGCGTAACGCTGAAAAGCGATATGTAATGGAACGACGATGTGAGAACTGTGGCAGAGGAGACGAATGGTCGACTTCGGTTAACTGCGAGAGTTTTAGGAAAGAGTGGTTCACGTGTAAAGGCGACCGCGTATAGGACGTTAGTGCGACCTATTCTTGATTACTGCTCAAGAGTTTGGGATCGGTAACGGGTCGGATAGAAGGAAGACATCGAAATAATTCAGAGGCGGTTGCTAGATTTGTTACTGGTAAGTTCGAAGAACAAGTATTAGGGGAATCCCTGGAGGGAAGGCCACGTTCTTTTCACGAAACACTACTGAGAAAATCTAGAGAACGAGCGTATCCAGCTGACTCCAAAACTATTCTACTGCCGCCAATATACATTGCGCTTATGGACCACGAAAATAAGATACGAGGTATTAAGGCTCATACGGAGGTATATAGACGGTCGTTTTTCCCTCGCTCTATTTGCGTATGGAACATTAAAGGAAAAGGATAATAGTGCTACAAGGTTCACTCCACCATGAACCGGTGGCTTGCGGAGTATATGCATAGATGTAGATGTAGATGTTACTAGAATTGGTACATTACGTTGGTGATTTCTTACTGATGACAGAGGCATGAACAGATCCCTAGAAAAATGTGATGCTCTGTTCAGAGGTACTAGCGTGGTTCACAGAAGTGGGACTTGGGTAGACTAGCAACACTTCATTGTGAGCTTATTTCCCTCAGTAAACACACAGCGCCTTCTGCTTGGTAGCTCTCTCTGACCACCGCCGGTAACGCTGAGTTTGCAGTAACGTAAGCACTGTTTCTGTATGGAGGGTAAGCAGACACGCTTTCACAACGGATACGGGATCATATGCATCACTTGTTATCCTACGCCCAGAAGGACCAAAACCCCTGTCAGAATTTGTTCCGACAACGGTCTGGACACCGACATTTCGTCTGAGCCAGCATAGCTAGCTAACAGGTTGGTCTGCAATCTATTTCGTCAGTATATTTAATCATGTGCAAAATTTGTACCCTCATGCGACATGACGACCATACTGCAAAATGTATCACATTTTAAACAGTTTATGTTAGACGGCGTGAAAAAGAAGTAATGGTTAGATATCAGTACATGAACCATGCAACTTGTCGAAATGGGGTGGCCTTGCTGTTCTAGCGCTGTGAAATGCTAAATACAAGCGGAAACTACAGCCATTATTTTTTCCGATGGCATGCAAGTCTACAGCATGGCTTCATAATAAGAACAACATCCTCTTGGATAAAATATTCTGGAGGTGAAACAGTCCCCCTTTTGGATCTCCAGGTAGGGACATTAAGGAAGATTTCGGCATCAGGAAAAGAAATTGGCACTCTACGTACCAATACGTAGAATTTTAGAGCCCATAATCGCATAGGTAGACTAGAGAATTTCGAAAAGGAAATGGCTAGTGGGAATTATGGAAGCGCGGTGTCAGAAAGACGCAAAATCAAATACGCCTAATAATGAATAAGACAACATCAATGTGGGTAAGCTACTATGAATAGCATAGGAAACGCTTTATCGTAGCCAGAATGGGCGCGAAGTCAACACCAGCGCAACGGTACAGGTTGATATGGCAATTAGTTCCGCAGATGACGAACACAGAGACGGAACGTGCTATAAAATAAAAGAAATTATTCGCATAAGAGAGAGGAAAGTTAAATTTTTATCGGGAAGTCCAATTCGATATTAGCAAAGGAAAGAGATAGAAAATAGTTGAAGAATATGATTATGTTATAGTAGAAATAGATGTGGACAAGCCGGCCGCTATGACCGAGAGGTTCTAAGCGCTTCAGTCTGGAACCGCACTGCTGCTACGGTAGCAGGTTCGAATCCTGCCTCGGGCATGGATGTGTGTGATGTCCTTAGGTTAGTTAGGTTTAAGTAGTTCTAAGTACAGGGGATGACCTCAGATGTTGAGTCCCATAGAGCTTAGAGCCATTTTTAGATGTGAACAGCTTTGAGAGATGAAATAGTGAAAGCAGCAGAGAATGAAAAAGGTAAAAAGAAATCCTCCGATAACACAAGAATTGAACTTAACTGATGAAAGGAGAAAATATAAAAACGCAGCAAATGAAGCAGGCGAAAGGGAATTCAAACGTCTCAAAAATGAAATCGACGGCAAGTGCAAAATAACTATGCAGGAATGACCAAAGATAGACGCTGTCTACAGGAAAATTAAAGGAGCCTTTCGAGAAAAGAGGAGCATTTGTATGACTATCAAGAATTCAGTTGGGAAACCGCTCCTAAGCAACGAAGGGAAAACTGAAAGATGGAAGGGCTATATGGAGGATCTATACAAGAGAGATGAACGTGAAGGCAATATTATAGAACTGGAAGAGGCGCAGATGAGTTGAGATGGGTGATATCATACTGCGAGAAGAATTTGACGGAGCACTGCAAGACCTAAGTGGAAACGAGGCCCTGGGAGTAGACTACATTCCATCAGAACTATTAATAGCCTTGGGAGGGCCGGCCATGACAAAGCTGGTGTAGAAGATGTGTGAGACAGGCGAGATACCCTCAGACTTCAAGAAGAATATAATAATTCCAACGCTGAAGAAAACAGGGGATTATAGGTGTGAAAATTAGCTATCAGTTTAATAAGTCATGGTTGCAAATTACTAACACAAATTCCTTGCGAAGAATGGAAAAACTGGTAGAAACCTACCTCGGGGAAGATCACTTTGGATTCCGGAGAACTGTAGGAAACGCAACGCAATATTGACTCTATGACATATAGGTTAGAGAATGGCAAACATACTTCTATAGCAATTGTAGACAAGCAAAGGCTTTTGATAGTGTTGAATGGAGTACACTCGTTCGAATTCTGAAGGTAGCCGGGTGAAGTATAGAGTGCGAAAGGCTATTTACAACTTATACAGAAACCATACAGCACTTATAAGAGTTATGGGGTGTGAAAGAGAAGCAGTGGTAGAGAAGTGAGGGAGACGGTGTTGTAGCCTATCCCAGATGTTATTCAATCTGTACATTCAAGGAGCAGTGGAGAAACTAAAGAAAAATTTGGAGTAGGGATTAAAGTTCAGTGAGAAGAAATAAAAACTTTGAGGTTTGCCGACGACGAGACAGCAAAGTTCTTGGAAGAGCAGCTTAACGGAATGGACAGTGTCTTGAAAGGAGGATACAAGATGAACATCAACAAAAGCAAAACAAGGATAATTAAATGTAATCGAATTAAATCAGGTGATGCTGAGGGACTTGTATTAGGAAACGAGACAAATTAGTAGATGAGTTTTGTTATTTAGACAGCAAATACCTGACGAAGGCCAAAGTAGAGAGGATATAAAATATAGAGTGGCAATGACAAAAAAAGTGTTTCTGAATAAGAGAAATTTGTTAACATCGAATATACTGCACGTGTTAGGAAGTCTTCTCTGAAAATATTTGTATGATGTGTAGCTAGTTTTGGAAGTGAAATTCGGAGAACAAACATTTCAAACAAGGAGAAAATAGAAGCTTTTGAAGTGTAGTGCTACAGAAGAATTCTGACGATTAAATGAGTAGATCACGTAACTAACTGAACAGAACTAGGGAGAAAAGAGATTTGTGGCACAACATGGTTGCAAGAAGAGATCTGTTGTTAGGACACATTCTGAGACATCAGGGGATCACCTGTTTAGTACTGGAGAGAACTGTAGGGAGGGGATGGTGGCGGGATAAAAATCATAGAGGGAGACTAAGAATTGAATACAGTAGCAGATTGAGAAGGGTGTAGGTTGCAGTAGTTGTTCGGAGATGAAGATGCTTGCACAGTATAAATTAGCGTGGAGACCTGCACCAAACCAATCTTCGGACTGTAGTCCTCAACAAGAACAGTAACAAGATATTCATAAGCAATGCTCCACGATACACACGCATCGCGGACCTTCACCAGGAATACCGACTTGAGACTCTCACGGAGGTAATCCACAAACTCACCACAAGACTATACAGAAACTCCAGACTTTCGCAGAACCCGTTTATTCTGAATCTGGGGAACTACGACCACAACCATAGATGGAAACATAAAAGACCAAAAGACATACTTGTAAGGACATAACATCTATGGCCAAGCATACGCAAACATAACGGCACAGGCGAGCCCCTGTTAATCAGACGCCATTACTGGATATCCAGCTGAAATACACTGCCGAATAACTGGCACCACACAGGGAAGCCGTACCGTACACTGCATGCAAACAAGCTCCACACATCCCCCACACAGTGAGATGATCTATGGCCGATCTCCCACTACTGTATAACGATCTTGATTGTTCCAAGAATATAGCAGCTGCAGCAATTGGGACACATCGCCATCGCTTGTCACGGTAATGATGCATGATACCTATACTAACAAATCCAACCTTGCATGAGCTATCGCAGCTAGTAAGCCACTACTGCTCTTACTACCCATCCCACTGTCGCAGAGTTTTTTTTCCCACGGCACGAGCCATAGCACTATTTTCCCTCTGCTCTTCAAATCGCTACCTTCACTCGCGTTTCGTCCACTATCTATCACCTGATGGACCGTGTTAATGCGTAGTCCTACACAGACGCACGGACAACATCACAGCCCACCATCCTGTGATCCACTTACTAGATGGTTCAAATGGCTCTGAGCACTATGGGACTCAACTGCTGAGGTCATTAGTCCCCTAGAACTTAGAACTAGTTAAACCTAACTAACCTAAGTACATCACAAACATCCATGGCCGAGGCAGGATTCGAACCTGCGACCGTAGCGGTCTTGCGGTTCCAGACTGCAGCGCACTTACTAGATAACTAACATGTTTTACGGAGGTGACAGTAGAACTTTTGGTTTGGTCACCACGTTGGTGCGGGCGTGGAGGGGCCCCATCTATATTTTAGTAACGAGATACAGAATTCGAAACCATATTTTAAACAGTAAGACATTTCCAGTAGCAGATGTGGACTCAAAGCATAATTTGTTGTTTATGAACTGTGGATTAAAACTGAAAAAAATTGCAAAAAAGGTATGAATATAAGGAAATGGCGGCATGGATAAATAGAAAGAACCAGAGGATGTTGAAAGTTTTCCAGGGAGTCGTACTCAACGTAAACTCCGCTACATACAGCAAGGTGGCTTGCAAAGTATAGATGTAATTGTAAATTGCAGATGTAAATACAGAGGCCATAATATCCCTTCGGTGATCTGTATTCTGAACAAATACAAATTTAAGGTCACCAAATATTGGAGGTACATCCTATGAAATGGTTAAAAACGTGGATGACTTTATACTTTCCGCCCGCAGCCGAATTTTTTTTTTCTCAGAATGCCCTTGACGGCACCGCAGCATGTGTCACATCGCTCATCACGCTGATAAAAAATCTATAAATTCGTATTGTTTCTTGCGATCAGGAGCCGAATGCAGACGGTCAAAGTACAAGTCCGACTGGAGAAGTGGCACATCTTACACCGCTTGGAAAATCACTTAACAGTAAACGACGCAAGACAGCACAAAGTAACGTGAATGTCTTATCACTCGACTGCCAGTCCTTTGTACAATACAGGCGTCGCTCTCGTCTTGATAACAGTCATCTTCTCAATGTGGTCTTCTGCCTACATATGAATAAAAAATAAATGTTTTCCTGCACACACCCCAAAAGTCTGAAAATGAGTCATCCCGCTGCTTCTAAACATACGGGGGAATCAAACTGGATAAAATGCTATAAATTGGTTAAAAACGTGGATGACTTTCAAGAGCGTGACTGAATCGCTTAAGTGAACCAAAAAGTGAAATAAAATGTTTTGTATCCCTTTTTCGAGAAACCCATTCTTAATATAGCGTCAAGTGTAAGCAAAATTCCTTTTGAAGCAGCTAACAATGCTTCTGGATGTCTCTTGCACCTGCATAAGCGGAAAACTTTGTTGCAAGAATTCATCGGAGATGCCAAGCATCGTGTTATTAATTGCATTCGCATTTTTCTTTTTTTCATATATGATGTATGTGTATGTTTTAGTTTGTTGATAATACATTTTTTTACTGTTTAACCCAACCACGATCTTACTTAACGGTCTGTAGACTCGGACAATGGTTTCACTATGTCAGTCTGTTACTACAAACTGTGTGGATGTCTAGCGCACGTAAAATGTTCGTAGAGCACATAGATGCAGCATTATGGACTTGTGTTAAGGCTGTTATGTCCAAAGAGAGAGCACGAAATACCGCGTGGTTAAGCAAGAATATTTGCATTCGTGAGTAGTGGAGTTCGAATCACTGTCCCACTGTCCAGATTTAGATTTTGCATGGGTTTTCTACGTGGCTTAAGGCAAATGATGTCTTTGCAAGAAAAGAAAAAACATCCTTACTAACCTTCCTCCAAAGCGAGCTTGTCTCTCTTATTGCCGACGGGTAGTTAAACATTAATACTCTATTTTTTTGTTATTGATTTCTTTAATTCTTTGTTTCACTCAAAGGCGTTTAGCTGCACATTTTAAGAAAAATAATTGCATTATGCCACTGTCTTCGACAGGTAAGTCATATTTGAGTGCAAAATAACTTAGATGCTGAATACTGAAATGTGACAAGCATACTTGATATGTCAGTTGTTGGTACTTGAGGTCTGTCGAAGTGTACATGATCATCGTCCCTGTCACATACGACAGGGGCATACACATCCATTCCTAGATGGACAGAGGTCAGTATAGGCAGTGTATCAAAACGTGTCCACTTCTGTGGAAGCATTAGTGTCCACTTACAGGGCACGAAATCGCTGAAGCCACACGAACAACATTGTTTGCAAAATCTGAATTAATAATAAGTGAGCAGTTAGTACGTTACTAAATTCAGTAAGCAGCGTTACCTTAAGAATTGACGAAATAACTCGATACTGTTACCTCAAATAGTTACTAAATTGTATTATAGAGTCATACTTGTAATAAGCAATAAAAACTTACAATCTGCCTTCATTTCTAGGAAACAGACCTACATGTACACCAGCTATAAACAAAAATACAAATAAATGAATGTTCAGAATATTCTAGTTTTGTGGCGGGGAGCATTATGGACATGGCAGAATTTTTTTTCTTTTCACCAGTCTCCTGATAGGTTTAATGTGGTCTACCACGAATTCCTCTCCTGCGCCAACCTCACCAGCTCGCAGTACACCTTGCTACCTACGTCCTCAATTTTTTTTGCTGGATGTATTCCTTCTCTGTCTTTCTCTACAGTCTTTACCCTCTGCAACTCCCTCTAGTACCATGGGAGTTATTCCCCTGATGTCTTAACAGATTTTCTGTCATCCTGTTACCTCTTCATGTCAGTGTTTTCCATATACTCCTTCCGTCACCGATTTTGCACTGAACCTCCTCATTCATTACCTTATCAGTCCACCAAATTATCGGCATTCGTCTAATTCGTCTATAGCACCACATCTCAGATGTTTCGATTCTCATCTGATCCGGTTTTCCCATAGTCCATGTTCCACTACGATACAATGCTATGCTACATTCTCAGAATTTCTTCCTCAAAATAAGACCTATGATTAATATTAGTAAACTTATTATGGCCAGGAGCGCCCTTTTTGCCAGTGACAGTCTGCTTCTGGTGTTCATTCTGCTCGGTCCATTTTCGGTTGTTTTACTTCCTAGATAGCAGACTTCCTTAACATCGTCTACTTCGTGACCTAATGTTGACTTTGCCGCCGTTTTCATTTCTGCTGCTTCTCATTAGTCTTTCGTAGATTTACTCTGAACCCATATTCTGTACTCATTAGTTGTTAATTCCATTTAGCAGATAATCTACTTCTTCTTCACTTTCACTGAGGATTGCATCAGCGAATCTTACCATTGATATCCTTCCTACCTGAATTTTAAATTCACTGTAGAACCTTTGATTTATTTCCATCATTAATGAGATCAAACAATTAACTGGATTTCAGTGATATTGTAGTTGCTCTTCCGAACAGTTTTCCGTTACGTTAGGAGTGATATGTCAGGTATGTTCTAGGGTCGGCATCCTTGATCCAATGAAGTCTTATACGCTTCTTAAGGCAGTACGGACCGGTAATGGTGTACATGTTCATTCCTGGACCGCTACATCAGACGAACAGCCACAACGTGACTGCTACTAAACTGCGACCAGCACTGCACTTCGAATCTCACTTAGCATAATGAAGAAACGATTACTGGAAAACAAGACAGCGACGAGGTTCTTCTTGCAGTTCGCTTTCGTTGGTCATGCACTGAAGAGTTGAATGAGACTACACTGTATTTTGTTGTTGAGACCAGTGATGTTGTGGTTGTTATGTCGCCCTTGAGAGTAGAAGTTGCTGGAGTGTATCAAGAAGTAACATATTTATATTATCGCCTCATGATAATTATGAAGTCATAAATTTTGTTCAACTTAAGACATTTACTTTAGATACAACAGGGTTCCCCCGCCATGATAAATTTCATCGAAGAAAGAAATTTTCTGGCTGGGCTGTTTCTGGTTTCCATTTCATTTCAACTTTTTTTTAATTTTAATTTTTTTATACCAAGAGTTTTCGGGTGTATAACCCTTCCCAAGCAAAATGTTTATTCCGTTAAGCACTGGTTGATCAAAGAGTCTGTATAAATTTGAAAACTGAATAAATCACGGAATAATGTAGATAGAGAGGTACAAATTGACACACATGCATGGAATGACATGGGGTTTTATTAGAACCAAAAAAATACAAAAGTTAAGAAATGTCCGACAGTTGGCGCTTCATCTGATCAGAATAGCAATAATTAGCATAACAAAGTAAGACAAAGCAAAGATGATGTTCTCTACAGGAAATGCTTAATATGTCCACCATCACTCCTTAACAGTAGCTGTAGTCGAGGAATAATGTTGTAAACAGCACTGTAAAGCATGCACGGAGTTATGGTGAGGCATTGGCGTCGGATGTTGTCATTCGGCATCCCTAGAGATGTCGGTCGATCACGATACACTTGCGACTTCAGGTAACCCCAAAGCCAATAATCGCACGGACTGAGGTCTGGGGACATGGGAGGCCAAGCATGACGAAAGTGGCGGCTGAGCACACGATCATCACCAAATGACGCGCACAAGAGATCTTTCACGCGTCTAGCAATATGGGGTGGAGCGCCATCCTGCATAAACATCGTACGTTCCAGCAGGTGTTTATCAGCCAGGCTGGGGATGATGCGATTCTGTAATATATCGGCGTACCTCTCAACCGTCACGGTAGCAGTTACTGACGTTTAGCTGTCCAGCGCCATCTGTCGGACATTTTGTGAACTTTTTTTTTTTTTTTTGTTCTAGGAAAACCCCATGTCATTCCAAGCATGTGTGTCAATTTTTACGTCTCTATCTACATTATTCCGTGGTTTATTAAATTTTCAAATTTATACTGATTTTTTGATCACCCGGTATATGTGTTTCGGGCTGCAGTCATATATTTTTTCATGGGAAATGTGTAACCGCGCTTGAAAGCTGTATCTATGGTATTCGGTTGAATACGAACAGTAGTACAACGAACCCATTCACTACTGCGAAGGAATTTTCAACTGTATAACGAAATATTAATAAACGGTTGTTTAAGTAATCCCCAAAGTTAAAGAAGATTGTTGAAAGAGTGGGATCAGAATGTGACAACTTCCTATACTCTACAGGAAAGGCGAACTTATGAATGAATGAGGTACCAAAATTCGCACTTTGAACAGTTAACACGAGAAAGATGTTTTCTTAAAAAGACTAACTCCGATATAAATTTGCACCTTACATCGAATTTATGCTTAACGTTGGTTCACATTAACTTTCTTTCACAGAAGTCTGTATAAAAATCAATAATAAATCCAGACATCAGTAATCAGAACTAACATGTGGGTCTTAAACCGACTCTGCCGTCGCTGCCTCGCAGAACAGCCTCGTATTTATAAATTAAAATAACAACATTTGTGCATGTTCAACATCATATTGTGTGCAGTACACTACAGATCATTTACATTTTTGTTCTTTTCGTTTCTAACTTCCATATGAATTAAATATGTAGTAATAAATTTTAATAATAGTATAATTTTTAAATAACAAGTTACTTCCCAGTTCTTTCCATAAATAAGAAAATGTACTTAAATATCGAAAAGCTCTCATTAACATATCATCAATACTCAGATTTTATATGGGGGTGCTAGCTTATATCATAATTGTCGCTAGCGCTCGCAGAATCCAAGTACGACGATTAACTTCTCAAGAACAGAGCAGATACATGCATGACACAGTCGCACAGAGCCGATAACAGAGCGAGGACGTTTTGCCATGGTTGCGAGATAGGCAGTGGTAATCTAATTCACATTCGGCCCCAGGAAGTGTCTCGCGGCAGACGGTTTGGTGCCGGCGCTGGGAAATACCAGACGCCCATCTCTCTAGCGACCTCGTCTTGTCGGACGGCGATAGCGCTCTACCCACTGACTCACTTTCAGTCGTATTCTGCGTACTACTCCATCCTCTGTCAGCGATGCTGGCTTTATCTGGATACCCGACGTCAGCCGCCAAGCATTCCACTACGAAAAGTCAAACAAACTTTCAGACCGGCTGCTGCTATTGTTCTGCTTCTTTCAGTTTAAACAGTTCTTAGCTATAGATTCAAGTGAAGCTCAGAGTGGACCATTAGATTCATAACGGCAGTAGTGCTACATACAGACAGAATTCAGCCTAACTACAGGTGGTGACATGGTTAATCTGCAGATGGAAGATCGATCTTGTTAAACATAACAGGCCTTTTTTGAGACGTGCGGGGGTAAAGGGCGATGATGAAACACGCATTTGATTGGTCGTTCCACTCGAGTGATGGGAACCTTATTCTCTGCTATTCTCTCGAATATTTCTGGAAGAACAGGCAGCCTGCGTAAACTCGGTTATATGTTCCTTTTCTGTAATAATTTTAGAGAAACGACGAGAAATTAATCTGGAAGCACACATAGCTGTTACTGTCTCGGAAAAAGGTTCCGACAGTGTGAACAGAAAGAAACTATTGGACATAAATGACTAACGATGGATATCCTGCACAGTACACATCTCACTGAAATTATAAAAAGCTTTTACGAGGCCACAACAATAATAATAAAAGTTGGCAATAATAAAATTTTAAAAAATCGTTACAAATAAGAAATTTAAACAAGGCTGTAGCATGTCACCAACGTCATTTATCGTATACAGGGTGTTACAAAAAGGTACGACCAAACTTTCAGGAAACATTCCTCACACACAAATAAAGAAAAGATGTTATGTGGACATGTGTCCGGAAACGCTTAATTGCCATGTTCGAGCTCATTTTAGTTTCGTCAGTATGTACTGTACTTCCTCGATTCACCGCCAGTTGGCCCAATTGAAGGAAGGTAATGTAGACTTCGGTGCTTGTGTTGACATGCGACTCATTGCTCTACAGTACTAGCATCAAGCACATCAGTACGTAGCATCAGCAGGTTAATGTTCATCACGAACGTGGTTTTGCAGTCAGTGCAATGTTTACAAATGCGGAGTTGGCAGATGCCCATTCGCTGTATGGATTAGCACGGGGCAATAGCCGCGGCGCGGTACGTTTGTATCGAGACAGATTTCCAGAACGAAGGTGTCCCGACAGGAAGACGTTTGAAGCAATTGATCGGCGTCTTAGGGAGCACGGAACATTCCAGCCTATGACTCGCGACTAGGGAAGACCTAGAACGACGAGGAAACCTGCAATGGACGAGGCAATTCTTCGTCATGTTGACGATAACCCTAATGTCAGCGTCAGAGAAGTTACTGCTGTACAAGGTAACGCTGACCACGTAACTGTATGGAGAGTGCTACGGGAGAACCAGTTGTTTCCGTAGCATGTACAGCGTGTGCAGGCACTATCAGCAGCTGATTGGCCTCCACGGGTAAACTTCTGCAAATGGTTCATCCAACAACGTGTCAATCCTCATTTCAGTGCAAATGTTCTCTTTACGGATGAGACTTCATTCCAATGTGATCAAATTGTAAATTTTCACAATCAACATGTGTGGGCTGACGAGAATCCGCACGCAATTGTGCAATCACGTCACCAACGCAGATTTTCTGTGAACGTTTGGGCAGGCGTTGTTGGTGATGTCTTGATTGGGCCCCGTGTTCTTCCACCTACGCTCAATGGAGCACGTTATCATGAATTCATACGGTATACTCTACCTGTGCTGCTAGAACATGCGCCTTTACAAGTACGACACAACATGTGGTTCATGCACGATGGAGCTCCTGCACATTTCAGTCGAAGTGTTCGTACGCTTCTCAACAACAGTCGGTGACCGATAGATTGCTAGAGGCGGACCAACCCCGGTACCAAATGTAGAGACTCTTCGTGCTCGTATTATGGACGGCTGTGATACAGTACGCCATTCTCCAGGGCTGCATCAGCGCATCAGGGATTCCATGCGGCGGAGGGTGGATGCATGTATCCTCGTTAACGGAGGACATTTTGAACATTTCCTGTAACAAAGTGTTTGAAGTCACGCCGGTACGTTCTGTTGCTGTGTGTTTCCGTTCCATGATTAATATGATTTGAAGAGAAGTAATAAAATGAGCTCTAACATGGAAAATAAGCGTTTCCGGACACATGTGCGCATAACATATTTTCTTTCTTTGTGTGTGAGGAATGTTTCCTGAAAGTTTGGCAGTACCTTTTTGTAACACCCTGTAAATATATATAAAAATTACTTGATTATAAACTGACACAGGAATAAATCCGGGTCGCAAGATAAATAGAAATAAATATATTAATATATTTAATATTGTGGATGATCTTGCAATTTTGGAGGAAAGTGGTGATGAGCCACAACAAGCAGTGTATAAAATACATCAACAGGGATAAGGGAATAAAACGTTCGAATATTATTAACTAAAATATGAATCAATACGCGGTACGGTAAACGAGATATTCCAGAACGAAATCTGGGTGGAAACGAAATTAAAATTTTATAAAATCATGGCTATAGACACGTTGCTATATTTTAGTGAGTCATCCATGCCTAAAGAATGTGTTAAAGATAACTACAAGCTGCAGAAATACGGTATCTCAGAAAAGTGAGACGTGTTACCAGAGAAGACCATAGAAGAAATAAGGATAGAATGAAGTAAATATATACAATATTAATGAAAATATTGAAGAAAATAAAATATGAATGGAAGCGTCACCAACAAAGAGTGGGTGTACAGAGAATCCTACTTCAGGCTGCGCTGTAGGAGCCAAAAGGAAGAAGATACTTAAGAAGATGCAGAACATTTGTCAATGAAAAGCAAAGACGCAGCAGGTACAACTGCCTTAACCCCGAAATGCAGAAGAAGAAGAAGGAGAAGGAGAATTTGCACACATCAACATCACACTAAACTCCGAACGATTACTATAAAACAGAAGATCCCCAACAGTTGCTGCACTCAGCTACTAATACTAAATCAAACTGGATAGCCGTTCGATTATTTTATTTGTCGTATACTGGGTAAATTCCCACTCATCTATGGCTGTTATGATTAATGGGAATCCGTTCACAAATTTCTAAAACAGATTAATCTCTGAGTGTATCACATACGACTAACAAGCCTGCTACTCTGAAATCTAACAGCGATCTGTTTAGAAGCGTTTACTGCCACGATCCTTCACCTTTCCTTCGGTAGTAAAGCACTCTATCGTTATAGCGCAAATCTAAAGAACATGCATATACAGTAAAATATTCAAGTCCTTATACACTACGTGATCAAAAGTGTCCTGTGTTTTATACTACACATTAATAAGGGGTGTGTCTACCCTTCGCCTCTATGACGGCTTGTCCTCTGATCGATACACTTCCAATCAGGTTTCTGATTGTCTGTGAAGGAATGGCAACCTATTCTTCCTCGACAGCCAAAACCTGTCAAGGTAGTGATGTCAGACACTGGGGTCAGTAGCGAAGTCGACGTTCCAACTGTTGCCAAAGATGTTCCATTCGGTTCAGGTTGAGATTGTACGCTGAAACGAGTAAATTCGTTGTTTCTGAACTGTTTCTCTACTGTACGCCATACACAATGCTGTAAATTATGGTCATATCCTTCCGCATATAGCATCTTCTTAAGCGCAGAGGAGACACATTCCAACTGTAACACAGCGTCTTCCACGCTTCACAGTTGCCACTACGCATGTTGGCGGGTACTCTTCTCCACGCTTCTGCCAAAAGCAAGATCTTCCATCGAACTGCCACAGTATACAGCGCCGTTTATCACTCCGAATCACTCTTTTCCAGTCGTTTAGCACTGACCACCGGAAGTGTGGCTTATGAGCAGCTGCTCGATCGTTGTACTCCATTATTTGCTACTCCATAGGCACAGTTATTGTGCTAGCATGATCGCTGGTAGCACGTTGGAACTCACGAGTCATTCCTGTAGGTGATATATGCGATTTTTTATAACTGTTGTCCGCAGTGCTGCCTGTCCATCTCTAAACGAGGTCTGCCTGTTGTTGGTTTAACTGTTGTTGTTCCTTCGCGTTTCCACTTCACAATCACATCACCAGTAGTCGACCTGGGCAGCTTTAGTGGGGTTGAGCTGTCCATGATGGATTTGTTACTGACATTCATTGATTAGTGCACGTTCACAGACTCTGAGTTCCCCCTAAATAATCCTTTCTGCTGTTACTGTTTCTGTACTGACAACTCAATATTCCCCTCCTCATTTTATACTACGGATGCGACTCTCGTAACATCTAGTGGTTAATACCGAATTACATAGGGATATCTGGATACTTCAGTTAGTGCTGGTCTGCTTTCATATAGTAGTTATCGTTCACTTCTCCCTAGGTTAACAGACTATTTTCATATTAACACTGTTTCTAACCAACGAAGGAAACATTATATATTGACTTACGTATTTGAAAATCTGATAAGATATCAAACATTAATACCACCCACCTAAGATAGTTAAGAAAGATTCACCTAATCACCGACTGTCGAAAGGTTATAGTGTTAATATATGCCAAATAATACATGTTGTAGTAGAAATTATATAAATATAGTTTATTTTCAGAGTAGAACAGTGGAAGCCCAAATGTTATACATATCTTAACGATAAAACCATAGGTTCTTTCTGGGAGTATGTTGTTATGAACTGATACAGAAGTTAAGATAAGTTAGTGTCACTGACATTAATTAGCGTATGTTACATTTGCAGGGAAGATATCAGCGGTCCCAGGCGGTCCGTCATACATAAAGTAGTACAGTGAATAAGGTTTTGATTTGGTTAACTAAAGGTTAAAAATTTAATTTTTAATTCTCGGCTTTAGTTGTTTCTCCCCAGTGTGTGATTTCTCTGTGTTCTTGCTTAGAATACTTGAATCAATGATAAATATATATAATGCATCATTGATTCATATTACGGAACCCTCACTTAATAACGTGATAGGATGAGATCTGTAGACAAAATGAAGTTAATGATGTTATCACTAAATATTATTGATACATATTGTAAAATAGTCCACTGGAATAAAAAAAAGCAAGTAAAATTCGTTTTCCTAATGATCAAAAGCAAATAA
The DNA here is from genome assembly GCF_023898315.1 of Schistocerca nitens. Classification (NCBI taxonomy): domain Eukaryota; kingdom Metazoa; phylum Arthropoda; class Insecta; order Orthoptera; family Acrididae; genus Schistocerca; species Schistocerca nitens. Next base: position 289,348,966 of record NC_064614.1, on the reverse strand, counting down.
ATGTTACCAAAGCGTCCGTTTGGAAGAAAGAGGGGAACAACCTTAAGGCGCAGGGGAAGGGGGCGAGGGTATGGAGTGGGCTGCTGGGTCACACAGTAACGTCAAATACAAACCGGTCCAACTTCTTTAGGTACATGAACACTTTTTGGCTCTACCACCAGGCACTGTACTTCGTTAAATCTAGGTGAAATTTCCTTTTAGCCCTTTGTTACTGACCCGTCTGTCCAATTACACTGCGTTATAATCACGAATATGATGACATTAAAAGCATTCATAACTATTTCTTTTCGGCACTGTGCAGTATCCTCAGATATAACCACAGTGTTATTAAACTAAGGGTCACAACGCGTTACAACAAAACACTGCAAAGGTTCAGGTAGCCCAGAATACCTTCGATAATCAACAACAGCTTCAGAATTTGTACAGTAATTTGACGTCTAATGCGCAAAAGTTATAACAACTGAGAGCCAAAAACTATAAATTGTAGTAAATTGTGAAATGCTGCAGTGGGTTTCAATTTCTCCACATCATGCTACTTGAATTAAGAACCTGCACAATGTTTGGACATTGTCTGTGATCAGACGCAGGACATAATAAATCACAAATCTTCAGTGTGACTTAATACGTTGCGAATAGTTTGTTTAATGTCGATTAACATTCGCTAGCAAAGTGGAAGCTTTAGGGAACTAGAATGCATTCTATATTGTTAATACTTTGCTATCTACATCTACATTTATACTCCGCAAGCCACCCAACGGTTTGTGGTGGAGGGCACTTTACGTGCCACTGTCATTACCTCCCTTTCCTGTTCCAGTCGCGTATGGTTCGCGGGAAGAACGACTGTCTGAAAGCCTCCGTGCGCGCTCTAATCTCTCTAATTTTACATTCGTGATCTCCTCGGGAGGTATAAGTAGGGGGAAGCAATATATTCGATACCTCATCCAGAAACGCACCCTCTCGAAACCTGGCGAGCAAGCTACACCGCGATGCAGAGCGCCTCTCTTGCAGAGTCTGCCACTTGAGTTTATTAAACATCTCCGTAACGCTATCACGGTTACCAAATAACCCTGTGACGAAACGCGCCGCTCTTCTTTGGATCTTCTCTATCTCCTCTGTCAACCCGATCTGGTACGGATCCCACACTGATGAGCAATACTCAAGTATAGGTCGAACGAGTGTTTTGTAAGCCACCTCCTTTGTTGATGGACTACATTTTCTAAGCACTCTTCCAATGAATCTCAACCTGGTACCCGCCTTACCAACAATTAATTTTATATGATCATTCCACTTCAAATCGTTCCGCACGCATACTCCCAGATATTTTACAGAAGTAACTGCTACCAGTGTTTGTTCCGCTATCATATAATCATACAATAAAGGATCCTACTTTCTATGTATTTGCAATACATTACATTTGTCTATGTTAAGGGACAGATGCCACTCCCTGCACCAAGTGCCTATCCGCTGCAGATCTTCCTGCATTTCGCTACAATTTTCTAATGCTGCAACTTCTCTGTATACTACATCATCCGCGAAAAGCCGCATGGAACTTCCGACACTATCTACTAGGTCATTTATATATATTGTGAAAAGAAATGGTCCCATAACACTCCCCTGTGGCACGCCAGAGGTTACTTTAACGTCTGTAGACGTCTCTCCATTGATAACAACATGCTGTGTTCTGTTTGCTAAAAACTCTTCAATCCAGCCACACAGCTGGTCTGATATTCCGTAGGCTCTTACTTTGTTTATCAGGCGACAGTGCGGAACTGTATCGAACGCCTTCCGGAAGTCAAGAAAAATAGCATCTACCTGGGAGCCTGTATCTAATATTTTCTGGGTCTCACGAACAAATAAAGCGAGTTGGGTCTCACACGATCGCTGTTTCCGGAATCCATGTTGATTCCTACATAGTAGATTCTGGGTTTCCAAAAACGACATGATACTCGAGCAAAAAACATGTTCTAAAATTCTACAACAGATCGACGTCAGAGATATTGGTCTATAGTTTTGCGCATCTGCTCGACGACCCTTCTTGAAGACTGGGACTACCTGTGCTCTTTTCCAATCATTTGGAACCCTCCGTTCCTGTAGAGACTTGCGGTACACGGCTGTTAGAAGGGGGGGCAAGTTCTTTCGCGTACTCTGTGTAGAATCCAATTGGTATCCCGTCAGGTCCAGTGGACTTTCATCTGTTTAGTGATTCCAGTTGCTTTTCTATTCCTTGGACACTTATTTCGATGTCAGCCATTTTTTCGTTTGTGCGAGGATTTAGAGAAGGAACTGCAGTGCGGTCATCCTCTGTGAAACAGCTTTGGAAAAAGGTGTTTAGTATTTCAGCTTTACGCGTGTCATCCTCTGTTTCAATGCCATCATCATTCCGGAGTGTCTGGATATGCTGTTTCGAGCCACTTACTGATTTAATGCTATCCATTGAATGATTTTCACACAAATAACGTAGTAAACTTACCAGTGATTTAATGCTGTCCATTGAATGATTTTCACACAAATAACGTAGTAAACTTACCAGTGGTTAGTTGTTCAGAAAACATTCTTCGACCCTCGAAGAACTTGAGTTTTAGCTGCATTTCTGGGAAGTAATCGGTAACTCAGTACAAAATTTTCAAGTAATTTATTAACAATTTTCCACTTTCCATTATTCGCACTTTACTTAAAAATTAAGGTGAGTGTTCGTAAAAACATTTTTCCACTGGTTATGTAGCACAAATGAAAGACAAAATGTAATCAAATAGTTTTAAAAATGTCGCAGAAGTGTAACAGCATTGCGCAAATTCTCGAAGTTTCGTAACTGTAGTCAGTGGACATACAAACTGCCACAGGTCCCTATTATTTGTTTTATTCGAGCAGTTTCGCTCATCGGACGCGAGCATCCTCATATTTTCATAACCGTGATGGCAGAATTTGACAGTCATGCTCGGTAATACCGTTGACATAAAAAGTGTTTGTTTTTAGTACCAACGATTGTGGTACTTGAAACTAACATTTTGTCACCAGTCAGTTGTTTGTTTTTAGTATTAACGATTGCACCGAGTGGTACTTGAAACTAACGATTTGCCACCAGGCAATGAATATCTGAGTATGCTAATGCCTGATGAGCTGGTAAAATTAATTAACATATATGACCAGTGATGGTTCATCTGTAAATTAGTTACAACGGCGGTTATGCCCCCTGCAAATGTCTACATTTGCCTTGTGCTCCACGGAATTACAGTTAGCTGTGTCATGACATAAGCATTAAGTAGAAAAGTAATTTTAGAAACTTTTTAACGTAACAAGTTTTTGAATCGGACTAAAAAATTCTAAATAAGTTCTGCACGCCTCTTACAGATTCTAACCCCCTACAGATTGTCCTAAAAATTTGTTCTTGTGAATTTTTAATAGCTACGATAATACTAGGAAAATTTAAAAGGAAAACGTTGAGCGCCTGCAGTAGTTTTTATTGCACTGCAAATGTTATGAACTGAGGTGCGATTTTTCTCCGCGGTAGCTAGAGTCTACACTTTCTATTCCATGCACCTCTCATTTTTCATTTTAAATTGTAAAAGCATTCTCATTTCTATTAAAATTTCACATTTTCAGGATATTCTGTACGGGGTTACGTATCTGTATGGGACTGGAACAATTTACTTCACACTTGTCAGTCAGTCTTAAGAAAGTATTATATTAGAATGTTTTTTTTTAATTTAAATAATAATTTTCTGCTTTTCGGTCTTGCGTGTGCGAAATTTTTCAATCGATTTTAAATATTTCGGTTAGATTACAACAGAGACACACAAATTTCAGGTCTGAGTCCACCGGTATATTACTTTCCCCTGCGTATATGTCGCGAAAAGACAGTGAAAGTAATAATTATAGAGAATAGAGCTAACACGGAAATTTACTAGCAATATATCTTGCAGCGATACATTCGCGACGAGAACAGACAAAGCGGAAAATAGTAGTGGTATAAAAAGTACCCTCCGCTACGCACCACTCTAGAAAGCGAGTTAATATGGTGTGTCGAAAGTTTCAAGTCGGTGACTAACTGGGACGAAGTTTAAAATGAATAGCAAAATTTGTACCAAACAGACAAGAAAGGGGCCTAATAAAAATGTGTTTAAAAAATTAAATGTACACCACAAAATTATTGATGGAAACTAAATTCTGCGCCTCCTGCAGATGACGTTTACGTTTCCTAGTTTTAATCTTCTGTAATTCAAGACAATGTTGTGAAACATGCATTAAGTGGTAAATAGAGGTACTTCTCTGGATCTCAAAGTTATTGTTTGCAGGGAAATACTGCAAACCTTGTCCTAGAACAGTTGACAAGATATCACGATCCTTTGGTTTTGTGATGGGACCAGTGAGCTGTTAGATTTTCGTGACTTGGGCTGCCCAGCAGAGTATCGTAATCGGCAATGAGGTGGCATGAAAACGACAGTGGGAAAGACTTCCGATATATCGGCGAGATAACGCTGTCCAACTGCCCAAGTGTTATCGCTAAATGCTCGTGTAACGAGTGGAAATCCCGAGCAGACAGAAAAGAAATCTCAGCTGCGGCCCATCGGACTTTCCCACACTGGCACACGACCCTCGCCTGGGAATTACGGTGACGTCGCCAGCGATATATAAGCGAGCTCGCCGAGAATACCGGCACACCGCTCTCAGCTACACAGTCGTGAGCAGCTACCAGCATCTACTTAGCACCAGTATGTCTGCGATTGCGAAACTCACAACGGTCTCCAGCAGAGCAGCCTCTTGCGGACTGCGAGTATTGGATGCGGAGGTCGCCTCCAGAGGTTGGTGCAGACTGGAAGGCATCCGCAAGTCACCGCCGCTGCAGTCGGCCGGCTTCCACACCTCGCCGCCACTGTCCAAGCCGGCGTCCATCCGCACGACGCCGCCGCTGTCCAATCCGACGGCCATCCGCACCACGCCTCCACTGTCCAAGCCGGCTACGTGAGGCGCAGCTAGGTGGACTACAACTGAACTGACTTGTAACCGCAATGAAGCGGCGTAGAAGACAGCGAGAAGGGCGCCCTGTTGAAGAAACGGAGGCGTCACATGGCAGAGGAGAGATTCCGGAGCATACTGTCGGCAGAATGCGTGGGAAATAAGCGGACCTGATTTCCGCCTTGTTATATTGTCACAGTTGTTGTGAAATTTAGTCAATAAACATATGGTCATTCAAAAATCTATTGTTTCTTAAGTTTACCTTTTCTCATATCCTAATTCCTCTAATGTCCCAACTGTAAAAAACGGCATGAAAGTACGCTCAACAGCTAGCAGAACATGTCCAGATGAAAAGAAAAATAACTCACCATTTGGCTGTAAAATATAATAGTGATTGTCTGTACAAACAAGTCTGTGTTTGTTCAGACTTGCGTGTTTGAGATTATACCCAGCGTATACTCCATCAAAAATCAAACGATCATAAAGACAAACTAAAAGCATTTAACTAACCTTGAGCTGAAAATCGGTGTTATATATCAAACAACATAATTACTCCTTCACGCAAATCCATCTTAACAGTAGACAATTGAAGAACTGTTGTGTAAATGAAATTTTCTTTCAGTATGATGATCCTTTATTTATGTCATATGTGTTTCACAAGTAGATTGTGGAAGAAACGCAGAGTAACATACTACACAAATGTCTTTCTCGCCACATTTGTATGCAGCTTAATACTGTAAATCATGTACTGTAAGTGTCCCCATCTAGACTACTGAGCGCCGTTTTCCGTTCTTAACATACGCCAAAACAATCTTTCGCTAAAACAGTCATCATACCACTTCAGTACTTTCCATCATCGAATTCCCCGCAGTTACCTGAACAAAATATACACGCAGTTGCTAAAAATATGGCAATAAAACGTCTGCATGATTTTTATGAAGTTAATGTAAAATAACCGTTTTCAAGGAAATAAATTTGTTCTTCAATAGTACTCATCCGTTGCCATCGTCATTTTAGCCACAAACTGATCAACTTTTGACTTGATTCCACAACAGAAAATTTTGTAGAAAGATAATGAAGTTTGTTCGCATATCCCCTCTTAAGATATTTTTATTCACATTATGTCCCGAGATTCTACACACAATTTTCAATTTTTTCGTAGATTGTTCTGTCAAGAGGGCAAATGTGAATATTCAGAAAGCTACACTGCAACATCAGGATGAAACTGAAAGTCATTTTTCTTGTATGTCAGGACAGCTAATGTTATTGCAGTCAAAAGCATCTGCAGCTTTATGCAGATGGTGTATTGTCTCAACTTGAACGATTTCTTTATGCTCAGAAGAAGAAATATTTTAAAAAATGGAAATACAAATAATCCACTCACTTTAATATATCTCGTTTTCCCATTGTCTCTGGCTCTTCCAAAAACAATACATGACTGATAAACGAAAATTATTAGGAGTTCTCATTAACAATTAGAAATTTTTTCCTTAGTGGGCAAAAAAACTGATGTCATAAGCTTCTAACCGATTAGAGTGTGTGTAATATAGTTTTTAATGCAGCCAACGATCAGTGGATTACAATTTAATGTTGCAGGAAGCATAGTATTTTTGTCACCGAAATGTGTCTTTCTAAAGTTCAGTCCACGGAAAAAACCTCGGCAGTGCCGTGCCACTAGTGTAAGTCCTAAGAAACATCAAGAAGTAAGATAAGCAGCAGACACCGAGCTCTGGAAAACCTTTATCAGAAGAAAATTCCCGTCGTCACTGACTTTCAAGAGACAGCAACTTGATAACGGTGTTATAAAAGATACGTTAGGTTGGCACATTGTCACTTTGCTCACAGTTTCGCAAATCTCAGGCTTTATACACAGGGAAGTTATGACGTGCCAACACTAACACCATTAATAAGTCCGTAAAGGTTACTGTGTCGATTGTGGTTGGCAGTCTGTTGAGGTGCGCGAATGCGGTACTTTTCTCTCATAACCAGAATCTTCTACAGTGTATCACCGTCTTTTTTTTATCTTTGTATGCGTCATCCGGAGTCCGGTCACGTCCTCTGTAGAAGTCGGCAGTACATCTATCTACGCCTTTGGCGTAAGAGTCTATTCCCAGATGAGCTGAGAGCAGAAGGGTTGTGTCGGGCTGAAAACTTTCATTTGCTGTGGAACTAATTATTTATCTCATTAAGGGAAGAAGTTCACTAATATGAAAAACTCTCTGTCCTTAGCCATTACGTTACTCCCACTTTCTATTGGTGCTATGAGATTAGATTGTTGATTACTATTCAGAACGTGTTTTCCTATGAACGATGCATGGTTCGTCATGAAAACTGTCTTCGACTGGTTAATGTTAAATGGTTTATTGTTGTTGGAGTCTTCAGTCTGATGATTGCTTTCATACCGCTCTCTAAGCTAGTCAATCCTGTACACTTCTCCCCAACTACGCATGATTGTTGCAACTTCCAGCCACTCGAAACTGACTACAGCAGTCAACCTTGGCTTCTTTCATCCATGTCAAGTTATGCCTCAGGATGTGTTCTGTCTAAATCCCTCTCCTTTTAATCAATGTTAAGGGATATTATTTTTAAATTCGAACCCATACGATTATTCAAAGTCTATTAACAGTCAACAAAAGCTAATCAGTCGATATAAAACTTCACTCACTAACTTTTACAAACCAGCTTTGGACGAGCCACTTTTATCAGTATGCTCTCTGATCCTTTTCGTAATCGGCATTTTTCTACATGTTACATTTTTAAACATTCTTGTTCTGCTAATTACAGGAGATTATTCGCCCAGATCGCACGAAAATAAACAACGAGTACTACGAGTATTTAGAGCGAAATTAAATTGCCACGTTCAGATCATTTATATAGAAAAAAACTTATTGTGCCATTTCATTTCGCCGACTGTTCACATTAACTCGGCACAACTTATAGAGACGACATTCCGTAGTACCATCTCTTGTCATATAATGATAACGAGAGACGGTACTATGGAAAGTCTCTCTACAAGTTCTGTCCAGTTAATTTGAACGAACGACGAAAAGGATTGGACACGTAACAAAGAATTTTTGTACGAAAACGATCTTAAGACGGCGATTTAATTTCGTTGAAACTAGTAATCATTGCGTATATTTGTGCGATCTGGGCGGATAAACTTTGTAGTAAGAAGAACCGTGTTTAGATTCTGAGATCACCTCCAACACAGATGACAGTCAGTGTCTGGTAATCATCATTACACATTTTTGATGGCGATACTAAACACTTCCAGGGGACACATCGTAGGCACCTTCAGTGCCGGACGGGAGGGTTTGCGTGCTTTGATGAGGTCGAGAGCTGAGCCGGCGGTAGCGTAGCTGCAGGCAGGGTCACCCAAGCCGGAGTGGTCTCGACTAAGGAGCCGGACGACGTGTGTGTCACACTGGGTTGAGCCCACGATTGAGACCACTCCTTGTGAAAACAATCTATTATTGCGAATCACTCAACAAGGAATGCCGGATTGCCCCTAAGAACGCAAAGTGTCCTAGGAAACAGGAATATGGATTTATGGGTTCTTAAATTCGTAACAAGGAACGTGCGTACGCTGTTGCAAACAGAATAGTGTTACAGAAGAGGTGCTAATGGATGGAATGGTAGTTGTTGCACTGCAGGAAATCAGGTAGAAGGGAAGAGGGGACATTTATAAGCAGAAATTCTCAATGTACTATTCCTGAAAAGGCGAAATACAAGCGAAGAATGGAGTTGGATTTATAGTCTCCAAGATATTCGTAGATCTGTTATTGCTTTCACCTCACACAACGAAAGAAAATGTACTCTGCGTATGAAAGGCAAATTTCACAATGTGACCTTTGTAAAAGTATATGAACCTACAGAAGAATCAGATGAAGATACTGTGCACATCTTCTATGATCAACTGTAGGAGGTTTGTGGCAGAATACCCAGATATGAATCCAAAATAGTTTTTCGTGACTATAATGGAGAACTTGGAAAGGAAGAGGAGTTCAGAAGTGTGGTTGGTAAGGAAAGTCTGCATGATGAGCTAATAATAATGGCATGAGGGTTACTCAATTTGCTTCAGCTAACAAGTTTAAGGCAGTAAGTACCTGTTTTCCAAGGAAAAATATCTACGGGACATGGAAACTACCAGGAACAAATGAAGCAAACCAAATAGACCACATGCTGATATCAAAAAGATTGGTATCCGATATGGAAAGTGTCTGCACTTTCAGAGGAGCTAATTCTGATTCTTATCATTACCTTATAGTAGCCAAACTGAAACAGAAACTTGCCGTGGCTGCCAACGAGTAAAGTAACGGAATACAGAACAGCTGAAAGATAAGTCTACTGTTCAGGAGTACCAGAACAGATTGAGACAGGAGTTACAAATAAAAGATGGTGTAGATGATGTATACAAAGAATAGAACTCTATTAAGTATGCCATTAGAACAACAGCACTTGAAATACTGTGAGAATCAAGGAGACTTAGGGATGAAGACTGTTATGATGATGAATGTAGACAGGCGTTGGAACAGAGAAAGCAAGCAAGGATGAAATGCTTGCAGAGGAATACTAGATAACATCAGGCAGTACATAATGAAAAGAGAATAGAGTCAGCAAGGGTATGTAGGAGGGCAAAAAGGGAAGCCATGAAGAGAAAGATAGAGATGGAGGAGCACTGCCAAAGGAATGAAAGCAGAAGAGTCTACAAGAAAATTAAAGAAGGAACTCAACAATATAGACTGAAAATAGCACCTTGTAAAGAAAAAGAGGGGAATTTGCTGACAGGTAAACAAGATGTTCTAGATAGGTGGAGAGAATACTTCAAGAGTATTTTGGTGGACGATCTTATCAGGAATGAGCATCACTTTGTTATACTGCAGATCCAGAAATAGAGGAACCAACACTTAGAGGAACCACAGGAGGTAGTGTATTGTCTAAAAAATTACAAAGCACCAGGAACTGATGAAATAACTGGAGAACTGCTAAAAAATTGGGAAATTGATCTTCATAAGCGGATCCACAAACTTAGTAAAGAACCCCAGAAGAATGGATCATAAGTGTAATTCAACCAATACACAAGAAAGGAGACAAGACCTGCAGTTCAAATTACCGAGGAATTACCTGCTTAATGTTGCCTACGCAGAAGAGATTCTCGAGGAGTATCATCGTGGATTTCGACCTAATAGGTCAACAACAGACCAGATATTTGTGCTGCGATAAGTACATGAAAATGCATATGAGTACAACATTGAGCTTCATAACGTCTACGTAGACTTGAAGCAGGCCTTTTACAGTCTCGATAGAGCACAAATGCTAAATGATTTGCTGCTGCTTAGTATACCACTGAAGTATGTCTCACTTATTCAAGCAATATTGACTGGTTCCAAGGCTGCAGTACGAGCGGATGGAGAAATGAACAAGTGGTTTAGCACCAGTAAAGGAGGAAACATTCTCTACAATGCTTTTCAGTCTGACTCTTGAAGCAGCCATGATATCAGATATCTGATTATATAGGCACAAAGTCGACTCATATATGAGCATATGCAGACGATGTAGCAGTTATTAGCGAAAGAAGGGTATCACTAAAGAGGACAATATGCGAGCTGAAAGATGCCACATAGCCTAGAGGCCTTTCTGTAAATGAAACGAAGGCTAAGTACATGAATATCATCAGGAAGGAAAATAATAACTTCGGTAGAATTTCAACAGACGGCCTCAGTATTGAACATGGGGAGCACCTTGACTATTTGGACTATAATGTTAACAGCACAAATTATATGTCAACTGAAATAAATCTGCGCATCCTAAGTGGTAACGGATGCTTCCACACGTTTAAGAAATCGTTGGCTTCTAGGTTGTTACATAGGCAGCTATAGCTGCAACTCTATAAGGTCATGATAGGGACAGTTGTCGCCTACGGATGCGAAACATGGACGCTAACGAGTATTGATGACCAGCAGCTCAGGATATTTGAACATAGAGCGCTGCGCGAGATCTATGGGGCAATTCAGGATAGTAATGGTTTCTGGAGGTCTGGGACGAATTCTGAGCTGGACCGCCTCATACAAGGAACCGACATCGTAATAATTATAAAAAGTAGAAGAGCAGCCTGGCTTGGACATGTCCTCAGGATGGATACTGGAAGAAAAACTAAAAATATTTTTGAATGGAGGCCAACCGGAAGAAGGCAGAGAGCATGGCCACGAAAACGGTGGATAAATGATGTAGAAGAAGACATAAAATCTCTCAGAGTCCGAGGATGGCAGAGAACCGCGCTGGTGAGAGCAGAATGGAGCAAACTTGTTGATGAGGCTAAGAAGCCGTTGAGAAGAAGAAGAAGAGAACACACCTTAACTCTGCAAACTCTCACAAAACCATACTATTTGTCAAAGTATTCTTCGTAGCTTGACTGCCGAATTTTGAATCGGTGAAAATTTTCTAAGACTTCCGTACGTCACATATTTTCTATCCGTTTATACCAACGTCATGGGTGTCACTAACCAACCTTCACACTGTAAGATGTATTGTAGCGTTGTAGTAAAAGTTACGTAGTGACATTATTGTTACGCTGGTGGTTCTTTATATTGAAATTAGTGAAGACGCAATTCTATCTCTGCCGTGGACGCTACTTTCAACTACTTCCATTCACGAAATGTTAGTTCCGTCCTTGAGACATTTATACGTTCATGAGGAGCTCGTAACCCCGCACCTCAAAGCCCTCACTGTGGATCACGTATCGCTGGAGGTTGTTTCCTCCGTTCCCTGCAACCGTCTTCTCTTAAAGATCTACAGATGTTCGCTAAATTAGCACAGCAAAACGCAGTGGCTAACCTTGACAGTGTAACAGCAACTAGCCTGCTTGCCTGGTATTGCCTGTTTTATTGGACAACAGCAACAGCGATAGAAAACTTTTTCTCTCGTTTTTTTTTCGCGGTGTTCTTTATGACTACCTTTATTCTCGTTTCATTATTTCCATTTTTCCCTATCTGTTCTGTCACGATCTGTCAGGTGAACTGACGGACTGAGCTCCTGTGAACGAGCCAGCACGGATCTCCGTGCCCGCACGTTCACAGGAGCTCAGTCCGTCAGTTCACCTGATGATGGCGACATGTATGATCGCCGAAATATTGTGCCCGTTGGACACTGTAGACCGGCAGTACACGCGTGGATATTTTGAGTAGATATTTTGTTCCGATTTTACCAGTTTCTCTGACTCTAGAGTTCTTCATGTTCAGTCCTTGAGATACCGTTATTTCATTTGCCTCTTTCGTTCAGTTTCCACAATTTGTAGAGCTGTCTACTACGGAATGCTATATACGACGTTTTCTTGTTTTACTTTGTCACTCTGCAGTATTTAGTTATCTTGTTATTCTCCCTTGGTCACATTAATTGTTTAGATATCATCTACCTCCACCACCTTTACCAAACCTCAGGCCCAGATACCTGAAAGCTTTATCCCATTCTCTCTGGTCAGTTCTCTAAATTTGCAACTTTTCCTACCTCTAGGTACATAGTCGTTGAAAGATTATCAGACCTCATTCCTAATACTTACTTGCTGAGTTCTCGGAACGTATACATTCAGTCATAGCTGTTTGATGCTGAACTAGATAGTCTGCAAGTAAAAGAGTACATAAAATTTCATTTTCCTCTATAATGTACATATTGCTAGGCTTTGTGCAGTAATTGTTAAGCACTTCTTCTATGTAAGTTTTTCTTTTTAAAGAAAGATCAAAACTGCATCTTTCTTTCAGACTTTTTCCTAGCGTGTATTATAAAGACAGCGTTTTTCTTGTTTTAATGCACTAATTCTGTATTTGATTTAAAAAAAAGGTTCACATCGAAGCACAGTATGCATACATAGGAAATAAGCCAGTCCTCAGCAATCAAAAGCAATGCTGCTGCATTTAATGTGGCATGTGACCTTCAAAAGTGAATATAATGAAAAAAAAGAAAACACAACGGATTGTTGTGATGGTTGCCTGTTTTGTCCATGTGCTTTTGCGTAATACACAACTTCGGACAGCATGCCGCAATGGCAACGAAGTTAGAACATACAAGTAACCGCCAAGCTGCGGAGTTGGCGCAGCGTAATTGTGCTTAGCTCCAGTCAGCAAGCGCGAGTTGCTGAGACCACACTAGTGGCCGAAACAGTTCTCAGACTCGATATTGGCTGCAGTACTAAAAGCAGAACTCTGTAAAGGGCAGTTAGTATGGCTCAGACTGCGGGGTCACCAGTGGGGAGGAGCAAGACGAGGGCATTGCGTGTTATGAGTGAGGTACGCAGAGGGACGTCTGGTAGGAACTAGCAAAGAGTGCAACGTAACGCTCCGGAGTATATATCGCCGGGACGTCTTGTCAGAACGATTAAAGTGCACGTTCACTTAAGAGTGGTGACTCCTGAGGTATATATCGTTGACCCATGTCATTGTGTTAAAGCGCATCGATAACCGCAGTTTTCCTTTCGTGTGGCTACCGCTGTACGCAAAATGATGCTCCTCATGATTTCGTCTATTTCCGTCAATAATTATTACAAGTAATAACGTAATAAAACGCAAACAACACGGGAAGTAACACAAACATCAGGCTCAAAGAGTGCATAACGTTATTATACGAAAGTGATATTATACAACATTATACACTTATCTCTGAAAGAGCACGTGTGTTGGGCATAAGTCATCAATATACATCAGAATTAAGGTTGATTAAGCCACCAATGGAAAGAATAAGGCTGAGATAGTAGTGGCATCAGCACAACAAAATGCAATCATGTCACAAATAATGAGCACTGAGTTGAATGAAAATGAAGGTAGCTTGTAGAAATCTATTCGGGGTTCCATCCAGGTGGCTGTGTTGAAATTCCACGGCGTCTGAATGAGTGGCACTCTCGTCATCTCCCGGCAGAGTGTCGAGGTTGTGCAAGCGTTCGCGCAATCTAGATACCTCCCCAGAATATGATGTGACTAACACTCATCGAAACGTCGGGGAATTTCAACACAGCCAACCAGATGGAAGCCCGAGAAAATTCCATCAGCGGTATACACGGGGAAGTTTGCTTCCTGATACGAAGCTAGATTATTATTGATATTTTCGTCTTAAGTTTACTGTAAATAATTAAAGAGTATTTTTCAGCTGAGGCGTTTCACTTTTATTTATAAAGCAGCTTCTGTGGTCATTCTGGAAGTATGGCTACATAAAATTGATTTTTCTTGCTTTGAGAAGACAGGAGCGATTTTTTTTTTCTTGCAAGAAACGTTCAAAAGCCAAAAACGCTAAAATATTTCCTTATTTAAAACAACCGATTTCGGTAGACTCTGCTGTCATCTTCAGGTCTTAATCTTTTTGTTATGAAAGGTCTTCATTTTAAGTTAAACCTCACCCCAAGTTATCATGTGGATAGAAAACATCACATTATAAAAGCTATTTCATAACTAAAGGTTATCTATGAACATGGCCATTTGCACAAGTTGGTTCATGTTTTTAAATATTTTAGTTATGACATACATTTTATAATGTGTTTTTTATCCACATGTCAAGTTGGCGTGAGGTCCCCATGAAATATCTATACATTTCGGTATTATGTTGTAAAAAGACTATTACCTCATGCAATCGTCATACGATTTACTGAACATACTTCTTGCCTCTTCTTTATATGTTCATCGAACATGTTCATGCTAGCAGAGGTTAAGGGCAAAAAAACTGTGGTACATTCACTTTTGGCAATTTCTAGTTTTTTTTTCCTCAGTTGTTCTGACGCTACATGGTCCTTTCCCCCACTTTACTTCACATTTTAAGAACACCACAAGACAGAATGGTACTGTAATTTCACGCGTTTGGCACACAACCCATTCTTATGGTTATTCATTTGTTTTCTGTGTGTGTTGTGAGAGTTGCCAACCTATGACTGCACTTCATTTTTGCAGTCGTGTGTGTGTGTAAGTTAGTGAGGATGTGTTAACTGCTAAGCAGAGGTGGAAGGGGGGAGACAGTGCTTGTTTGAGATGGGCTGGGGGACAATGACTGATTATTGGAAACACGAAAGGGAAAGGAGATGGTGTTGGTGAATGGGAACTGAGTGGTGGGTTCAAAATGGCTCTGAGCACTATGGGACTTAACATCGGAGGTCATCAGTCCCCTAGAACTTAGAACTACTTAAACATAACTAACCTAAGGAAATCACACACATCCAAGCCCGAGGCAGGATTCGAAACTGCGACCGTAGTGGTCGCGCGGCTCCAGACTGTAGCGCCTAGAACCGCTCGGCCACACCGGGCGGTCTGAGTGGTGGGGAAGGGGGTGACATGTAGAGGAGCGGTAGTTCGTCTGTACTTAATAATACGGTATGTGGTCTATTAACCCTAGGACGCCCAAGCCTTTTTTTCTAACTTGGATGCGAAAGGGGGGGGGGGGGGTTCGGCGAGCCCACAGGTATTAAATAAGTTTACTGACGAAAAATTACAACTTTCAAAATGGTTTATGTATTTTAACTAAGGCATCGGTTTATAAATGTGGTTAATTGTTATAAATATTGGATTGAGTGAATAAAAAATTGACATATTACAATACAAAACACAGATGTGTTCATATACAATAGACTACTCTGAGTCCTCACCTTCAAGCCAAGAAACACACTTCACAATTTTTCTGAATGTGTGTTACACACATGTTTATGACACTGTCCACAATACTGTTTTGGTTTACTTAGATTGTTGTACTTCTGCTTCTTTGTTTTAGCTTTTCTTACACAAACATGGCACCGACCTTTCCCTGCTGGAGTCTGACGTGCTTCTGTTGTCACTTCTTTGATTTTCTTTTGTGTAATGGTCTCCATTGATTGAATAATTTGGTTAGATAACCCTCTTGCATTGGAACTTCTTTCTTCTACTTGCAATTTCACTAGTTCCATCCCAGCTTGCAGAAGATAAAGTTTCCGTTTGTTGTGTTTATCTTCATTCCATCTTGGATGTTGCTGGATGAATATGATGGTTGCATTGATAGCACAAATGTCGGTGAGAGAGTAAAATACAGGTAGCCATCTCTTTGTTCCCCTCTTGTAGGTGTACATACGCGCCAGTTGATCAATGGTATCTATTCCACCTTTAGTGGAATTATAATATGCAATTATCTCGGTTTTATTCTTCTCTCCTCCAACAGTGCCTTTATCTTGGTGCATTGTTGACAACATCAGTAAGTTCTTACTTGGTTTCGTTTTTGCTGAGTAGGACACCAAAGTTACTGGAGGCCTACGTGTTGGGAACTGCACTAACTCACTGAAAGTTTACAATCTAATTAAGAGCTGACTGACATCAACAATCACTTCCTCTGAAAGTAAACAGATTGTTGTGAATATCAAAATTACCAACCAACAAGAAACTAACTTGCATTGTTGTGGAGATGAGAAATACGAAATCCTACTAAGGGAAATTTTCTATAGCATGGAAGCCTAAGGGGGGGGGGGGGGGGGTGGACCCATAATAAGTTTATTTATTTTTTCTTTCAAAGCAAGAATTTTCTATAAAATATATTGACACTAATGTTTCATAAAATAGCAACAAACAATAACTCAAAGGGAATATGTAGTATGAAAGTTACTTGGGCAAAAGCAGGGGACATAAAAGAATTGTGCCTTCAACGAACCCCCCCCCCCCCCCCCGCCTCAGGCGTCCTAGGGTTAATTTAAAAAGTATGTGCTCCATCGCCATGCTGAACTGGTAATTTGTGAGTTGTTTCTTTTTGTTACGTCTTTTTGAATGTGGTCATTTTCTTGTTGTGTGAGAAGGTGTTTTTTGTTGTTTATCGACACGATTTCCATGTCTGTGTCTGTAGTGAAACTTTTCCATCCTACAAGAAAAATTATCACATTCAAGAAACCATAACAGATAAAGCACAGCTCATAAATGATGATACCAACCTGGAAAACTAAACAGTTTTTATATTGTTAGACCACTAACAGTAAATGTAGTCACACCTCTAGGCATGTCAGCAATTCATTGCCAAATTCTGCACTGCTACTGCCATCTCCTCTACTACTTTCTTTTCCTTTAATCACTGCCTCCATCCCCACATCACCACTCTCATACTACCCTCGTCAACCCTGCCGACACACACACACACACACACACACACACACACACTCATACTTTCATCTCTCTAACCCCCTCCCCCCTTCCCCATTTCCGTCTAATCACTCTCTCTCCCATACGGCGGAAAAGACTGCTGCACCCTCAAGGACAGTGTTCAGTGGCACCTGGGCATAATATGTGCATAATGAAGGGTTTTAATGTGAGTTGCTTATTTATCACAATCGTTGTCTATCATATAGCGTTTTTTTTCCGGAATGTATCGCTGGTATGACGCAGATTCCAACAGTGGTCCGTGGAACAATCCACACCTGTAAACAGGTTCTGGATGTCCACATGTACAGGGGCAAGTCAAAATCTACTCATTTTGCGAGCAGCGGTGGCCGACTGAACATAATGCAGGGATTGAAACCGGGCGTATTTTGTACCTGTTGTGTTACTATTGATCGTTGGGAACCATCTAGCGGCAGGAGGGTTAGATCATGTGTGTTTCATGGCCGCACTACCACTGACACCACAACAGCCAACAACAGCTACTCTGGTGTCGTGAAAGAGTCAACTGGAAACTGGAATGGAACTACGTTGTGTTCAGTGATGAGAGTAGGTTCTTTCTATATTCGAGTGATGGAGTTTCACACTTACGGCGTAGACATATTGAGCAGCCTTTTCCGTTGTGCATTCGTCCACATTGCTCCGGCATTATCCCGATGCCACTGCTATTACTTCAACAGAAAGGTGATGTGCTTTTTTTAGTAGGTTAATGCACGTCCACATCCTGTTGCAACGTAACGTGCTCTTCGTGCTGTAAAAATACTGCCCTGGCCAGCGAGATCACCTGATCTCTCGCCAAATGAAAACGGGTGGGACATGATGAAGTTCTCCAGAGGCTGTAAGAACCATTATTCGAATTGCAACGCAAGGCGCAAGATGCTTGGGAAAAACCAACCCAAGATGACCATTTGCATGTGAGAATACACACCTGCGTCGCCGTCAAAAGGGGGGGGGAGGGGGACGGGTGTTGAGGGGTACACTTCGTATTGATGCGACTGCTTAGACATCCATTAATATATATATATATATATATATATATATATATATATATATATATATATATATATATACTGGGTGAGTCACCTAACGTTACGGCTGGATATATTTCGTAAACCCCATCAAATACTGACGAACCGATTCCACAGACCTAACGTGAGAAGAGGGGTTAGTGTAATTGTTTAATACAAACCATACAAAAATGCACGGAAGTATGTTTTTTAACACAAACCTACGTTTTTTTAAATGGAACCACGTTAGTTTCGTTAGCACATCTGAACATATAAACAAATACGTAATCAGTGCTGTGTTTTGCATTGTAAAAGGTTAATTACATCCGGAGATATTGTAACCAAAAGTTGACGCTTGAAACCTCCGACGTTCATTTGCGTGTTGTAGCAAACACGGGCCACGGTCGGCGAGCCGCATCTGCAGGGACATGTTTACGATGACGACCGTGTTTACGAGTGTGGCTGTAGTGCTCTGTTGTCGTTTGGCGTAGCTGTCGCAGTGTCCGCATGTAGCGCTTGCTGCTATTGTTATTCTGCATTCGTCTCCGCACGCAGACCAACTGTAGTACACCGTGTTACCAGACGTCTGTGATAGTGTAGTGTTGTAGGAACTGTGACCATGGTGTATTCGAACTCTGAAAAGGCGGAGATTATACTCATCTATGGCGAGTGTCGACGAAAAGCAGCTGAAGCCTGCAGGGTGTATGCAGAACGGTTCCCGGTCAGAGAGCATCCAACGACCCGCACATTGCAAAACATATACCGCCAACTGTATGCAATAGGTGCGGTCGTAGCACGCAAACGGGTCCGTAACAGGCCCGTCACAGGAGAAGCGGGTGCAGTTGGTGTGTTAGCTGCTGTTGCCATAAACCCACACATGAGTACACGGGACATTGCGAGAGCCGGTGGACTGAGTCAAAGTAGTGTCATGCGCATACTGCATCGTCACCGCTTTCACCCGTTTCATGTGTCGCTACATCAGCAATTACATGGTGATGACTTTAATCATCGAGTGCAATTCTGTCAATGGGCATTAACAGAGAATGCATTGCAGTTCTACGTGTTTACCGATGAAGCGGGTTTCACAAACCACGGGGCAGTGAATCTACGGAACATGCATTACTGGTCCGTGGACAATCCTCGCTGGCTCAGACAGGTAGAGCGACAGCGACCATGGACTGTAAATTTATGGTGCGGCATCATTGGCGACCACCTCATTGGTCCTCACTTCATTGCAGGGGCCCAGACAGCTGCAACATACATCGCGTTTCTACAGAATGATCTGCCAACGTTGCTCAAAAATGTCCCACTGGAAACGCGTCGACGTATGTGGTATCAGCATGATGGTGCACCTGCACATTCCGCAATTAACAGTAGGCTGACCCTTGACAGGATGTTCGACGGGCGTTTCATAGGACGTGGAGGACGCATAAATTGGCCAGCCCGTTCTCCTGATCTTACACCTCTGGACTTCTTTCTGTGGGGTACGTCAAAGGAGATTGTGTACCGTGATGTGCCTGCAACCCCATAGGATATGAAACAACGTACTGTGGCAGCCTGCGGCGACATTACACCAGATGTACTGCGGCGTGTACGACATTCATTACGCCAGAGATTGCAATTGTGTGCAGCAAATGATGGCCACCACATTGAACATCTATTGGCCTGACATGTCGGGACACACTCTATTCCACTCCGTAATTGAAAACGGAAACCACGTGTGTACGTGTACCTCACCCCTCATGGTAATGTACATGTGCGTAGGTGAAAAAGACCAATAAAAAGGTGTTAGCATGTGGACGTAATGTGCTGTTCCAGTCTCTTCTGTACCTAAGGTCCATCACCGTTCCCTTTGGATCCCTATGTAATACGGTACTCTCCGACACACATGATCGAACAGTGGAGGAGTGGTACTCAAGCGTCAACTTTAGGTTACAATACCTCCGGATGTAGTTAACATTTTACAATGCAACAAACGGCACTGATTACGTATTTGTTTATATGTTCAGATGTGCTAACAAAACTAACGGGGTTCCATATAAAAAAAACCTAGGTTTGTGTTAAAAAACATACTTCCGTGCATTTTTTTATGGTTTGTATTAACCAATTACACTAGCCCCTCTCCTCATGTTCGGTCTGTGGAATCGATTCGTCAGTATTTGATGTGGTTTACGAAATATATCCAGCGGTAATGTTAGGTGACTCACCCTATATATATATATATATATATATATATATATATATATATATATATATATATATATATATGTGTGTGTGTGTGTGTGTGTGTGTGTGTGTGTGATGACTTTAATCATCGAGTGCAATTCTGTCAATGGGCATTAACAGTGAATGCGTTGCAGTTCTACCTGTTTACCGATGAAGCGGGTTTCACAAACCACGGGGCAGTGAATCTACGGAACATGCACTACTGGTCCGTGGACAATCCTCGCTGGCTCCACCAACTTGCCCAGTGCCTTGTTGACCACCTACGTCCATGTCTTCGTGGGGTCCGCACCACACTCGCACCCTACCGTCAGCTCTTGCTAACTGGCATCAAGTCCCATTTGACAAGACCACAGTTTTACAGTCGTCTAGTGTCCAACTGATGAGGCCACGTGCCCAGAGGAAGCAATGCACGCGATAACGTGTACTTACCAAAGGCACACGCATATATATATATATATATATATATATATATATATATATATATATATATATACTCCTGGAAATGGAAAAAAGAACACATTGACACCGGTGTGTCAGACCCACCATACTTGCTCCGGACACTGCGAGAGGGGTGTGCAAGCAATGATCACACGCACGGCACAGCGGACACACCAGGAACCGCGGTGTTGGCCGTCGAATGGCGCTAGCTGCGCAGCATTTGTGCACCGCCGCCGTCAGTGTCAGCCAGTTTGCCGTGGCATACGGAGCTCCATCGCAGTCTTTAACACTGGTAGCATGCCGCGACAGCGTGGACGTGAACCGTATGTGCAGTTGACGGACTTTGAGCGAGGGCGTATAGTGGGCATGCGGGAGGCCGGGTGGACGTACCGCCGAATTGCTCAACACGTGGGGCGTGAGGTCTCCACAGTACATCGATGTTGTCGCCAGTGGTCGGCGGAAGGTGCACGTGCCCGTCGACCTGGGACCGGACCGCAGCGACGCACGGATGCACGCCAAGACCGTAGGATCCTACGCAGTGCCGTAGGGGACCGCACCGCCACTTCCCAGCAAATTAGGGACACTGTTGCCCCTGGGGTATCGGCGAGGACCATTCGCAACCGTCTCCATGAAGCTGGGCTACGGTCCCGCACACCGTTAGGCCGTCTTCCGCTCACGCCCCAACATCGTGCAGCCCGCCTCCAGTGGTGTCGCGACAGGCGTGAATGGAGGGACGATTGGGGACGTGTCGTCTTCAGCGATGAGAGTCGCTTCTGCCTTGGTGCCAATGATGGTCGTATGCGTGTTTGGCGCCGTGCAGGTGAGCGCCACAATCAGGACTGCATACGACCGAGGCACACAGGGCCAACACCCGGCATCATGGTGTGGGGAGCGATCTCCTACACTGGCCGTACACCACTGGTGATCGTCGAGGGGACACTGAATAGTGCACGGTACATCCAAACCGTCATCGAACCCATCGTTCTACCATTCCTAGACCGGCAAGGGAACTTGCTGTTCCAACAGGACAATGCACGTCCGCATGTATCCCGTGCCACCCAACGTGCTCTAGAAGGTGTAAGTCAACTACCCTGGCCAGCAAGATCTCCGGATCTGTCCCCCATTGAGCATGTTTGGGACTGGATGAAGCGTCGTCTCACGCGGTCTGCACGTCCAGCACGAACGCTGGTCCAACTGAGGCGCCAGGTGGAAATGGCATGGCAAGCCGTTCCACAGGACTACATCCAGCATCTCTACGATCGTCTCCATGGGAGAATAGCATCCTGCATTGCTGCGAAAGGTGGATATACACTGTACTAGTGCCGACGTTGTGCATGCTCTGTTGCCTGTGTCTATGTGCCTGTGGTTCTGTCAGTGTGATCATGTGATGTATCTGACCCCAGGAATGTGTCAATAAAGTTTCCCCTTCCTGGGACAATGAATTCACGGTGTTCTTATTTCAATTTCCAGGAGAGTATATACTTTACGCCAAATGAAACATAAATGACACAATAATAGATGTCCAAGCAGTCGTCCCAATATATATACTGACGTAACAAAAATCATGGAATGCCTCCAAAGATGGTGTCGGCAATTCTACGTGGCATGGATTCAAGAAACCGTTGGAAGTCCTCAGCCGGAATATTATGCCTTGCTGTTTCTATAGCCGTCCATAATTACGAAAGTCTTGTTGGTGCAGGATTTTAAGCAGGAACTCATCTGTCGATTACGTCCCGAAAATGTTCGATCGGATTTATGTCGGGCGATCTGGCTGGCGAAATAATTCGCTCGAATTGTGCAGAATGTAAGTCAAACCAATAGCGAACATGGCGTATTGTCATCGATAACAATTTCATCGTTGTTTGGGAACATGAGTCCATGAATGGCTGCAAATGGACTCCAAATAGTCGAACATTCGGAGAACTCATTCTTTGTAAACAAAATTCGCACCATTATGGAGCCGCCGGCCAGTGTGGCCGAGCGGTTCTAGGCGCTTCGGTCTGGAACCGCGTGACCGCTACGGTCGCAGGTTTGAATCCTGCCTCGGTCATGGATGTGTGTGATGTCCGTAGGTTAGTTAGGTTTAAGTAGTTCTAAGTTATAGGGGACTGATGACCTCAGATGTTAAGTCCCATAGTGCTCAGAGCCATTTGAACCATTATGGAGCCACCACCAACTTGCCCAGTGCCTTGTTGACCACCTACGTCCATGTCTTCGTGGGGTCCGCACCACACTCGCACCCTACCGTCAGCTCTTGCTAACTGGCATCAGGTCCCATCTGACAAGACCACAGTTTTACAGTCGTCTAGTGTCCAACTGATGTGGCCACGTGCCCAGAGGAAGCATTGCACGCGATAGCGTGTAGTTACCAAAGGCACACGCGTCGGTCATCTGCTACAATAGGCCATTAACTCCATATTTCGCCCCACTGTCGTAACCGATAACTTCTTCGTAGGTCCCACATTGATTTCTAGGTTACTTCAAGCGATGTCTATTGTCTGTTGGCTATGACAGCTGCACGCAAACGTCGTTGCTGTGGTTGGTTAAGTGAAGGCCGTTGGCTTCGGCGTAGTCCGTGGTGAGGGATATTGACTGAAAAGTGGTATTCTTAGCACACTATTGAAACTGTCGATTTCCGAATAATTAATTCCCTATCGATTTCCGAAATGAAACGTCCCACGCGTCTTCCTCAAACTAATAATCCGCTTTAAAAGTCTGTTAATTCTGATCGTGTGGCATAATCAGGTTAGAAGCCTTTTCACATGAATCTCCTGAGTACAAATGACAGCTCCGCCAATGCTTTGCTCTTCTATACGTTGTGTAAGCGATATTACCGCCATCTGTATACGTGTATATCGCAATCGCATGACATGTCATCATACACGACTGCAGAATAAAGGAATTAACAGGTTGGCAACGCTCACACGTACACAGAAAACAAACAGAGAAACATAAACACTGTGCTGTGTGCTTAACACGTGAAACTACAGTACTGTTTGTTTCGTGAAGTTCTACAAAAGTAAGATGACGTGGGAAAATATACCAATGCAACGAGAGAAACTGCGAGTTCAAATGAGGCGAAAAATTTGCGAAAGTGAATGAGCAACGTTATCGGCCGCTGACAAGGAAGAGAGAAGCTGTGCTCTACAGAATATGTAAACAAGGGGCAAAAATTACTAATTTATAAGGAAACAAGTAACCCCCCCCCTCTATTCTTTAAATAACTGAACTCCCCTGTCAGAAGAGCTCCAAACGTCTATTTTCTTTACACATCTGTTAATGTATTTAGTATTTGATGTTAAGCATGTGAGAATAATTTTATGAAGTTTTGAAATTATGTTTGAAACTTTTTGGAAGTCATTAAGTGCTCTCACTATCAAACACTGAATGAGTATATGCCGGGAAATTTGTGCTCCGTTTTAAGCAATAGCTTGGTTTTTATACATCCCCATATTTATGACAACATATCTCGTGAAGTACTTGTCGTAGAGCGATGTAACTTTGCAAGTACATTCAGTGGTCTATGTAGATACTCTTTCTATCGTATAAAAACAAAATGTAAAGACATATTATTTCCATGTTTGCAGAATAGCCAAATGTGCATGCAAATAACATACCGTGCGAACAAACAGAGAATGAAGCTGTTTCAAGATGATTCTATTGCGTCACAAATCGAGTGTAGTCGAGTGCTGCTTGTATTGAAAGGCGCCCATCCACGAAATGTGTATGCTAATTTTGCGTTTTCAGTCTGTTACTTCCGCATGGTATGATGGTACGAGTGGATGCGCTCAGGGAAAGTGGCGTAAGTGCAGTACACTGCATAACAACACACGCATTTATAACGTAGAGGTCATGCCTAACAGTCCGAGACAACGGGTAGCTATGCAAAACGTGAAGAAACTGGCAGTTCCCAAGACTCTTGCTGGACAAAATGATGCTAATCTGAAGGAAAAGCTCTATATCTTTGAAGAAGTTACTTTCTAAAGAAATATACAATCTGGTCCATGGAATATCAGACTCAAACAAATACGTGTGTCTTGAATACCTACAAAATTCATGCAAATCTTCGAATTCGTCAATATATTTAATCTCTCTTAGTGTTGTGTAGACACATACGTGCTTATTGTTGCCACTCCATTCAACAGATTTCTTAACATCAACTTCAGTTTAGTTTTATTCTTCGTAATGGTATCTTAAGCAGCTCGCCAAATCAACTTTGCAGAAAAATGCATTGTAACCACATCATACATTTTCCTTAACAAAGTGGCACACCTGTGTAAACGCGAAAAGTGTATGTATCGCACAGTGCCATTCAAAACATACTTACCGCTTTTATGTTCTTTATGTGTGCGGGCAACTCACTATTTCATGCTGAAGCAGTGTACTTTTCATGGAGACATGCCAATCAATTCTCTATGAAGAATATTCCTACTTCTAGTACCCTAATTGTCAACTTGGCCATTTAATGCTGCAGATTGACGGTTTCATATTAGTTTAACAGTAAGTGAATCAGAGATAGTTCGCAGCGCACCTCTCTCCGCAGTAATCAAAGTGAGGGACGAAACTTCGCCGCCTCCAGTAACTACAGTCATTCAACATCGGAGTGAAACCATTAGGACAGCGTGTACCAATAGATTCATGTTTCCCTGAAACATCTTTCTTGTACACGTGTACACATTCTCCTGGTTATTCGTCGTGACTCACGGAGTCGTACGTTTGCTTTAGATCATGAAAATTTTCCCATTCAGCGCACTAGCTGAAATTGCTGAAGGCAATGTTATTATCTTAGAGTCCGTTTCGGATATTTCGTACAAAAATTCTTGTTCAATAAAAGGCAGCATCTCCGGCTCGACTTCTCCTAGTGGTTACGTTCTTATTGATTGCTTTTCAGTTCCAGCACACGTCGATTTTCAGCGTTTTTCGGTTGTTTCTAGAAAAGCTTGACATTAGGAAGTAAAACCTTTTACTGCGATCTACCAGTTCAAGTACTTGCCTACCATTGAGAAGAGTGTTCTTTATCCTCTAGTGCCCTTACTGGTTTGGTGTGGCCTATCACGATCTCGTCCCTTGTGGCAGACTATCTGGAGGTATTGTCCCAGCAAGTGAAAGCTCTGTTAAACTTGTTGTTACCGTTTTTATTACAATGGAATGTATGTATTTAGAACCGAATATACTCTTACAGATGACAGATCTCAAACATTCTGCAGCCTAGATTGCATAAAATATATCTTTATTGAAGACAACCTGTTTCCACAGACTTTGCTGTCATCTTCAGGTCATAAAATCTTTTTGTTGAGAAACGTGTTCATTTTACCTTGAAGCTCATGTTAAGATAAAAATTAGCACATTATAAAAAATGTTAATAATAACCAAAATATTTAAAAACGTGAACACATTTCACAACAAAAAGATTTTTTAAGCCACGAAGATGACAGCGAAGTCTCTCTAAACCGGGTGTCTTAAATAAGGAAATATTTTACGCGATCCAGACTGTAAAATGGTTTTATAGCAAGTACAACAGATCGCTCCTTCTATACCTCAAAATGAGAAAATTCAGTCGAAGAGATGTGTTGAGAATTTTAGAAAGTACCAATATTCGGACATACTATTGTGAAAGTGTATTTTGCCACCGATGTTAATATATCACTGTCAACACAACTGCTTGCAAAACACGTCCATGTTTTCAATGCCCGCATAAAAATAAGTACAAGATGTCGTCTTTATTTTTCGGCTTCTTTTTTCCGCATTTGCAGATATACGAGGTGCAACAGTAAAGTAATGAGACATGTGAAAAAAAAGTTGCTTATCAAGTTCAGTATTGTCTCCTTCGAAGTAGTTCACTTCTGATTGCGCACACTTTTTCCAGCGATTCTGCCATTGATGGTAACATTTCTGGAACTCGTCTTCTGTAATATCCTCCAAGACCCTGGTCACAGCAATTTGAACATCTTGCGTTGTTTGAAAATGGTGTCCCTTGACGGCCGTTTTGACTCTTGGAAATAGAAAAAGTCTCACGTAGCGATATATGGTGAATAGGGGGCTGTGGTAGTACTGATATTTGTTTTGTGGTTAAAACTTGCTGTACTGACAGAGCAGTATGGGATGGCGCATTACCATACCAAGATCTTCAGTTATTATTAGATAAACCATTTCTCGCTTGATGTTCTTCTGAAATCATTTTCATGGATAATTTATTGATCAGATAGTACAAATTCACGCGCCCTAGCCAAGTTGACACCCGTCCATGAGGTTGATGGTCGTCCACTGCGGTCTTGATCTTCAACATTCGTTCTGCCTTCACTAAACATTTTATGCCAACGAATAACTTGAGCTCTTGACATAACCTCCTCTCCAAAAGCCTTCTGAAGCTTACTGCAAGTTGTCGTCGCGTTTTTACCCAATTTAACGCAAAAAGAAGTGGCATACCGTTGCGTAATATTATGCGGTTCCATTTGCTTGACGAGAGATACAAACACATGTTAACTTATTACAGCACAACTCATGACTGAGCAGTTGCATCGATGTGCTGCTTGGACTAGAAACAGCTTATAGACCTAGGTCAAATATATTTGCCTACACAAGCCTGCAGGGTTGCCACATCTTGCAAAGAAAATTTACTTTATTGTCACACCTTGTACATGTTGTATAGGTTAAACATATTTTGCAACTGTAATGAAACTGTAAAATTTAAACTTTCGCGGCCGGAGTGGCCGAGTGGTTCTAGGCGCTTCAGGCTGGAATCGCGTGACCGCTACGGTCGCAGGTTCGAATCCTGCCTCGGGCATGGATGTGTGTGATGTCCTTAGATTAGTCAGGTTTAAGTAGTTCTAAGGTCTAGGGGACTTATGACCCCAGTAGTTGAGTCCCATAGTGCTCAGAGCCATTTGAACCATTTTTTGTAAGCTTTCACAGCCGGAAATGCCACAATTAATAAAGTGTTCCGGGTCGGATGGATTTCACCTTAAAACTCAACGTTTCAGCCTCACATGTGGAGGACATTTTACAGTGGGATCGTAGCTACTTTCATTGTCCAAATCACACCCTGTCCTATTACTGACTACAGCAAAATTCCGCTTCCACGTTCCTTCGCGCAATGATGCGTCACGTCGCGTATTTTGAACGCGTGAGCGGAAGTCGCCATTGTCGACTGCTGTGTTCGCTGTTGCTGTCATCCCATGGTGGAAGACTGGCTCGCATCTTCTTCAGCATCGTAAGCCACATGTCATTCAATTTCACGCTCTCCTCCTTCCTATGAAATTTCTGGGTTGTTTTACAGCCTCTATGGCCTCTCTGCATAACCTTTCATGGTGTTCGCTTGCGACTCCCAGTACTTGAGTTCTACCAAAATGAAGTGATGGTCTCCTGGCTGCGAAGCATGTTCCGCAAAATCTGACCTGTCAGTTTCCACTCTTCTGCAATTGTTCTTATGCTCTTGTAGTCGTTTTTTTACCGTTCTTTTTGTGGTACCCGCGTACACCTCCCCACAACTACAAGGAATCCTAAAAATTCCTGCTTTTTCCACCGCTAGGCGAGCGTCATTGGCAGATTTTTAGGTGATTTTGTATTTTCCAGATAAGTTTGTAAATTACCGCGATGTTCCGCCTTTTCAGGATTTTCTCTATGCGGCCAGTAACGTACTTAATTAAAAGCAGGAAAACTTATGTTTTCACTAAAGCTTGAGCGTTCAAAAATAGTTCAAATGGCTCTGAGCACTATGGGACTTAACATCTGAAGTCATCAGTCCCCTAGAACTTAGAACTACTTAAACCTAACTAACCTAAGGACATCACACACATCCATGCCCGAAGCAGGATTCGAACCTGCGACCGTAGCGGTCTCGCGGTTCCAGACTGAAGCCCCTAGAACCGCTTGAGAGTCGCTATGATTTCTACACGGTGGTCCTAACGATCTTTACGCCTCAACGAAACAATAATAATTCTTCTATCCGTTTTTATGGTGCCTCGCTTTGGTTGTGAGTACTGGCGCGATCCCGTTTTCGATGAACCGTACGGTCCAAGCTACCATCTTCCTTCTTGAAAACTAGCACATAAAGAAAATTCAATCTTTCATGGTAAACTGAATCTTCGGACTGATCCCGTTGTGATGTTTGTGAAAATGATCCAGATCCTCCCTGCCATATCGCCACAAAACAAACGTATTATCCACGTACTGGAACCAAATATTCGGTTTCTTACAAAATCCTGACAGATTAAGTTTGAGTGCCGGACAGAGACCCGAACTTGGGACCTTTGCCTTTCGCGGGCAAGTGCTCTACCGACTGGGCTATCCAAGCACGACTCAAAAGCCGCCCTCACTGCGTGAATTCCGCCAATACCTCGTCTCCTACCATTCGACTTCTTGTTCGCTATTTCCTAAGGCTGCTCCTCGAATCTTTGCATAAGAAGTACGCTATAACCGGGGTTAAGTGGCTCCCAATACTGACACCATCCGTTTGTGGCTCCCAATAGTGACATCCGTTTGTGGCTCCCAATAGTGACAGCGTCCGTTTGTTCATAGATCTAATCGTTGCATTTCAAATAAGTGATTGTAAAGCAATATTAAAACACTTCCTTTCTCTGGTTTGTGGTATTTAGTAAGGATTTGCTCCCATTCCTCTGCAGACATCCAGACACATTGAAAGTATCGGATGCAAATGGTGGTACACAATCAAGTAGACCAAAGTAACAGTGTGAGGACAATATTTGTTATGTGCAGATGCTGGCTACAAATAATCATCGGATCTAGTTATTTGGTTACTCTCAGTTTAATACGAAGGCAGATGTCATCATAAGATTTCAGATCTTATAATTTACAAACACGCTATGTTCAGGAAGTAACTGTCCTCATTTTGAGGGGAGAGTGTACTGTCACTCTCAGGCGAAGGTAATTAAAATCCGCGCGCGGTAGCCGCGTGGTCTTCGGCTCCTTGTCATGGTTGGCATGGCTCCCCCTGTCGGATGTTCAATTTCTCCCTGCATAGTTGTGGATGTTGTCCTTAGCGTAAGTTAGTTTAAGTTAGATTAAGTAATATGTAAGCCTAAGGTCAGCAGTTTCGTCCCATAGGGAACTTCCTGGCAGATTAAAACTGTGTGCCGGACTGAGACTCGAACTCGGGACCTTTGCCTTTCGCGGGCAAGTGCTATTCTGGTAACATCCTCCAGGCTGTGGCTAAGCCATGTCTCTGCAATATCCTTTGTTCTAGGAGTGCTAGTTCTGCAAGGTCTGCAGGAGACCTTCTGTGAAGTTTGGAAGGTAGGAGACGAGGCAGTGGCGGAATTAGAGCTGTGAGGAGGGGTCGTGAGTCGTGCTTGGGTGGCTCAGATGGTAGAGCACTTGCCCGCGAAAGGCAAAGGTCTGGAGTTCGAGTTTCGGTCCAGCACACAGTTTCAATCTGCCAGAAAGTTTCATATCAGCACACACTCCGTTGTAGAGTGAAAATCTCATTCTCTACCCATAGGAAGTTACCACAAATTTCAAATTTTTTGTAATTAAAAGCCGGGAGTGCCTGTATGCAGGCAAAGCATTCTTCTGAGCTGGGTTTCAATCTTTATAAGAATGTCTGTTTACGGAATGTGCACGTAAGTCTTTGTCCCATGGTGAATAGTCCTCTTGGCGAGAACGTCGGCCTTTTGATTTCCTATGATAACATAGTGTCCCATCACCCGTAACATGAAAACTCCCTTGTCGTGGCGTTGTAATTCTGCAATCCTATTAGCTGGTGTTACTGTCGATTTTGTATCAGCGGCAACGTTAGCCACGAGTGAGTTTGTGAGGTGCACTCCATTTAAAAATACTTCCTGGGGAAGTTAAGTTGTAGTTGCTCACAGTAGTGTGTCTTTTTGTCTCCGCATTTGATATCAACGCCATCTGCATTACGTGACCAAAATGTATAGAAGAGGCACGCCTGTTCACGTACACATAAAAAGTTCAGCAATTCATTACTCATATTATCAGCAGTTCAATAGTCATATTCAGTAGTCGTATTAAGTTCAAAGTATAGTGTGCCAGAGATTGTTCGTTGCGATGAAGCATTATCTCGAGGTCACCGTGGGCAACAGGCCCATGTGGCGCCAGTGTGTAGAGCAATTACAGGCGATGGCGCATTGTCTTTACGTGAATCAGATACAAGCAAGCATCATATGCACTTGTTGTGCACTGAAGCGCCAAAGAAACTGGTATTGGCATGTTTGTATTCAAATACAGTGATTGTAAACAGGCACAATACGGCGCTGCGGTTGGCAACGCCTGTATAAGACAAGGTCCTGGCGTAGCTGTTAGATCGGTTACTGCTGCTACAATGGCAGGTTATCAAGATTAAAGTGAGTTTGAACGTGATGTTATAGTTGGCGCACGACCGATGAGGCACAGCATTTCCGAGGCAGTGATGAAGTGGAAATTTTCCCGTACGACCATTTCACAAGCGTACCGTGCATGTCAGGAATCCGGCAAAACATCAAATCTCCGACATCGCTGCGGCCGGAAAATGACCCTGCAAGAATGGGACCAACGAATACTGGAGAAAATCGTTCAACGTGACAGAAGTGCAGCCCTTCCGCAAATTGCTGCATATTTCAATGCTGGGCTATCAACAAGTGTCAACGTGCGAACCATTCAACGAAGTATCATCGATATGGGCTTTCGAAGCAGAAGGCTCACTAGTGTACCCTTGATGATTACGCAACGCAAAGCCTTACGCCTCGCCTGCTCAAACAACACCGAAATTCGACTATTGATGAATGGAAACATGTTGCGTGATCGGACAAGCCTCGTTTCAAGTTGTATCGAGCGGATGGACGTATGCGGGTATGGAGACAACATCATGATTCCATGGACCCTGCACGTCGGCAGGGGACTGTTCAAGCTGGTGGAGGCTCTGTAATGGTGTGCGTCGTGTGCAGTAGGCGTGATATGGGACCCCTGATACGTCTAGATGCGACTCTTACGGTGACACGTACGTAACCTTCCTGTCTGATCACCTGCATCCATTCATGTCCATTCTTTGGCATGTGACACCCCACACGCCCAGAATTCCGACAGATTGACTCCGAAAACACGTCCATAATTGCGACAGATTGGCTCCGGAAACACTCTTCTGAGTGTAATCGCTTACGCTGGTCACCAAACTCCCCAGACATGAACATTATTGAGCATATCTGGGCTGCCTTGCAACGTGCTGAAGGGATCTCCATCCCCACATACTGTCAGTGGAGTCCCTGCCACGTCGTCTTGCGGCACTTCTGCGTGCTCGGGATGGCCCTACACGGTATTAGGCAGGTTTCAAATGGTTCAAATGGCTCTGAGCACTATGGGACTAACATCTATGGTCATCAGTCCTCTAGAACGTAGAACTACTTAAACCTAACTAACCTTAGGACATCACACAACACCCAGTCATCACGAGGCAGAGAAAATCCCTGACCCCGCCGGGAATCGAACCCGGGAACCCGGGCGTGGGAAGCGAGAACGCTGCCGTACGACCACGAGCTAGGCAGGTTTATCAGTTTCTTTGGCTCTTCCGTGTGTATGTCTGAGCAATATATTACTTTTTATACTTAAAAACGTTCAGAACATGACGTTTAATTAGTGACATAGAAGTAAAAACATGCATGAAAAATGCATTCCTCCAATTATGAGCATCGAACTATTGTATTTCCCATTCGTATACCATTATTGCTGATAGAACAAATCAAATTTTACTTTTCTTACGGACTCTGTGTATTTATAAGCCTGATGAGGAATATTTCCGCGACTCTGGTGAAAGTTATGAGCCTTAAACCATTACACCTACAGATATTACAGTTAGAACAAAATCAGTTCACTTATTTCATTTTTATTTTATTTCATTTCACTCAGTTTCATTTACAAGCTCGGTAAGATTGTCAGACACCACGGTGTGCTTTCGCGTCGCTCGCAAACAGTTTCGACGGCAACACATTATCAGCCCTTGCGCTTCCAGCTACTTGTACACGGCGGCGACGTCGTCGTGGACTCAAATCCAAGGCTCTGGAAGAAAGAAGAGTACATGAGCAAACGTTTACTGTGACTTGTATAAGGCTCTGAAAGAAAACTAGAGTTCATGGGTAAGAGTTTACTGCGAATCGTGGGAGCTTGTATTTCCTCAAACACTACGACTTACGTTCGTATCGTTCGCAGACAGCTTCGACGCCGCCACCTCCTTGGCTTTTGCGCTTCCAGCGTCTTATAAATGGCGGCGGCATCGTCGTCGAAGACAATCAGATGCAAGGCTCTGAAAGAAACCGACAGTATACGGCGACGGCGTGGTCCAGATAGTCGCTTCTGCAGAATGCTGTCTAGTGCTAGCGACACGTCTGGGAAACTCTGCCTAAACTTACCAGCGTCTGCCCTTATATAGAAACACGACAATGCTAAGTGTTGTTTCAGTGGAAATGTGCTCTGACGGCATTTCTTCACCCATTGTCCATTATAATTCCACATGCGTGTATAGATGCTACACAATCATTCGTGATAAATGAAGCGATTAAATATACACTCGCTCACCTACTGCTTCTATGTTGGATATCTAAACTGAAGACTTTGTGATTTTAATCCCCAGATAGATTTTACATAACCTTCAGATACTACCCATTTTTTAGTCTCCTTATGCTTTTCAGGACTGTACTGATGTATTCCTCGCTTTTAAAATGATTCCTACAAGCTCCATACACAAGATTATGTATTCTTAATATTATTGAGAGAGGTAGAACAGTTCTTAATGTATCAGAGTGGTATTCGGATAACACAAGGTTCATCCCTCCAGATAGCCATTTGTATATTCTTATTTCGTGGTCTCTTTTCACAACTTAACACAACCAAATGCTCCTCAGCCCTTCGCCTCTTGTAACTTTGTTGGCAAAGAGACTTTAAATTCTAAGCTTTTCTTAATTTTGACTGTATGTTACGAAGCTAGACTTCCTGTACAAGAAGCCATCATCTTTCTGCCAACAACCTTGTCATTGAGGGCGGAGGAAGTGAAATACATGATAAGACTCACAAAACTGATGACCTCTTCACCAAAATAAAGTTATTGGCAGCACTTACATAGTAGGCAACGCATGAGACTGCCAAACGGACGACTCTGGTTCGATTCCAATTGCTCGAAAACTGGCAACGCAGGCTGGAAGACAACTGCGGAGCTACGTAGCGTCCCTGTGGTACTCATTTCCAGGGACTGCTTAAGCAGAGACTGATTCCACTATCGGTTCATACCAACGTCCTTCGGGTGATACAGCCATAGAATTCATTTCATGAAGAGATCAGTTGCTTTATCGGTTTGTAGGCCTACTCGCGTA
The DNA here is from genome assembly GCF_023898315.1 of Schistocerca nitens. Taxonomy (NCBI): domain Eukaryota; kingdom Metazoa; phylum Arthropoda; class Insecta; order Orthoptera; family Acrididae; genus Schistocerca; species Schistocerca nitens. Next base: position 289,314,901 of record NC_064614.1, on the reverse strand, counting down.
TCACTATGAGGCAGAAGTAATTGGTGTATGGCCTTTCTAACATCTTTAACACGGAAGTATACGAAATACACTGCCTCACAAAAACAGTAAAGTGCCTGAAAGGCAAGGTCGGATGCCAGTGTAGCTTCGTACACGTTCACACTTTCGGCGGTGTGTAAATGTTTAAAGCTGAAGTTCCTAATCACAGCTAGAACAGGCGCCAAAGTGCAGTAGTATTCTTCGTGTTTAATGATTTTAGCGGACCTAGTAGGGCATGTAAGTGGTGTGAACAGCATCGGATGTTGAGTGATTGATGTGAAGAGCATGGTGATGCCGTGAACACGTGTGAAACAGTTTTATTAGCAAGAGTTTGAAACAGGTGTCATTTTGGGTCTCCATTTGGCTGGCTGGTCGAATTCTGCAGTTTATTGATTTGTGAGTCATTTGTATGTAACAGTGGTCCAACGTTGAACTGCGTGGGAAAGCGAGAGCGGGCATACTCTTCGTCGAGGTTCTGGATGACCGTATATAACCACCGCAAGGGAAGATCGCCGTATTTTGCACCAACCACATCAGAACGTCTTGGCATCTGTGACAGCTATCTGCGAACATGTAATCAGCTCCCAGAAACATCCTTTGTCATCCCACACCATTTGCCGGAGACTAGGCAGCAGCCAGATAAGAGAATTAACAATCTACACGTAGCATACACCACAACACAGACACATGCGTTTGGGGTGGTGCCGCATTGTGATCAGCGATGTATCAATATTCTGCCCTATCCCTGATGACCACAGTCGACAAGTATGATGGCGACCAGGGAAAACGACCTATTCTTCCGTTGTTTTGGAGAGGCACAGTGTTTTTAACCTGGATCTACATTTACATATGTAACTCCGCACACCATCTTACGGTGCGTGGTGGAGGGTACCTTATACCACTACTAGTCTCCTTTGGAGACTTAATTTCTCATACCACCTCTTCGCCGTCTTTAAGCGAAACGTTCTTTGACGGCAATTGAATCGTTCTGCAGTTTGCCGCAAATGCCTGTTCTCAAAATTTCCTCGATAACATTGCGCGGAAAAGACATTGCCTCCGCTCCAGGGACTCCCATTTGAGTTCACGAAGCATCTCAGTAGCACTCGCACGTTAATAGAACCTATTGGTAACAAATCCGGTAGCTTGCCTCTGAATTTTTCCGATGTATTCCTTTAATCCGATTTGGAGGGGAAACCAAACACTCGAGCAGTACTCAAGAATGTGCCCCACAAGTAGTCTATACGCGGTCTCTTTTGTGCATGGGCTGCACTTTCCTAAAACTCTCCCAGTGAACCGAAGTCGGCCATTCGCCTTCCATGTTAACCTTCCTTACTTGCTCGTTCCATTTCATATAACTTTGCGATGTTATGTCTACATGACGTGAAGTGACATGACGTGACCATGTCACGTAGCAAACCACTAACACCATATTCAAATACTGCAGGGTTGATTTTGTTATTTGCTTTAATTTACATTTTTATACGTTCAGAGTAAGCTGGCCTTCATCACACCAAACAAGAATTCAGTCTAAGTAATCCCGCATTCTTCTACAGCCACTCAAGGACGATAATTTCCCAAAAAGTACAGTTTTATCAGCAAAGAGTCATAGATAGGTGCCCACACTATGCGTAAGATAGTTTATGCATATAAAGAATGAGAGCGGTCCTGCCACATTTCCATGGGACAGCCCTGGACGATACCCTTATCTGTGGTCAACAATCGCCGTCCAGGACAACGATCTGGATTCTATTACTTAGGAAGCCTTTAAGCCACACGCACATATCTGACAACCTATTCCGCATGCTCAGTAAAATTTCGCTAACAATCTGAAATAGGGCACTGTGTAAATGCATTTCGGAGATATAAGAATATGGAATCAGCCTGTTGCCCCTCATCGATGGCTAACAAGATATCGTGTGAGCAAAGGACATACGGAGTTTCACACGGGCGATGCTTTCTAAATCCGCACTGACTTGTGGACAGAAACTATTCTCAAGTTAAAATCTTCTGGGTTATTAGGCCGCGTCATATTTTCTCTAAAATAATCGACGTTTCGACCCCTCTGCTAGGATCTTCCGTTGTCCACTACTGCTAGAACGTTCTCAGAGGCTAGAGTCGCGTTCGCTTATGAAGGGGACTTTTTCCGCGTTCGTGCTGGAGAAGCCGTAGTATTGGTTGAAATTCTTATGGCTCCCATTGGTGGGCCATTATCATGGACTAATATTCCCCCACTAATGCAGAAGAAGGGGCGTTGTTGGCTAAACTCTTGTGGATACTATTGGTGGACCATCGTCACTAGATAGAAAAGCATTATTCTACACTTACGCTGGAGAAGGGTTATTGGTTGAAATTCCTCCTTCTGCCGTTGGAGGGCCGTCATCATTGGCTAGATGCGAAACAGACAGAGCAAGAGAGAGGGTATGTTTACCAAAAATGTTCTTGTCCGACGAGGTGACTTGACGGAACTCTATAGCCGTCCTTTCTATTGAAGCCGGCCGGTGTGGCCGAGCTGTTCTAGGTGCTACAGTCTGGAACCGCGTGACCGCTGCGGTCGCAGGTTCGAATCCGTCCTCGGGCATGGATTTATGTGATGTCCTTGGGTTAGTTAGGTTTAAGTAGTTCTAAGTTCTAGGGAACTGATGACTTCAGAAGTTAAGTCCCATAGTGCTCAGAGCCATTTGAACCATTTGATCTCTATTGAAATTAGATGCATTCTTGGAAATTTCAGCCGCTTCTTGGACCTTACTTCTAGAGATGTTTGTTTTCTTAGCCAGCACACTTACGTTATTAAAATTGATGTCAGAGCCACAGTTCACATGATGTTCCGCGGCCGATTTTACACTTTGTTTTAGCCATGAGTGCTGTTCGCATTACTTAATGCGTTCTTTAACAGTTCTTCCCGTTTCGCCTATATACACTTTGCCGCAGCCAAATGTCGCTTAATAGACGCCTAGGTTGTGGAGGCAATCAGGTGCATCCGTTTTTCGTCGGAAAAGATGTTTTACTTTGACTAAAGAAAGATGTCTGAATACCATTTTTCTTTAGAATTCTGCTTATGCTGTCAGTAACCCCAGAAACGAACGGTAACCTAACGGAGTGAGAAGGCGGTTCCTCGTCATTCTTATTAGCGTGATTAATATTCCTCCTAAAAGCCCTGTCAATTGACCAAATATCATATCCATTTGACTTTAATGTCCTCTTTAAAAAATTCGGTTGTTAACGAACGCATTAAGGAACACGAATGACACACACTGCTAAAACAAAGTGTAAAATCGTCAGTAGCGGAACATCATGAGAACTGTGGCTCTGACATCGATGTTAGTAACGTTCGTGTGTTGGCTAAGAAAATAAACATTTATAGGAGAAAGGTCCGAGAAGCGCTTGAAATTTCCAAGAATGCACCTAATTTCAATAGAGACGACGGATATATGCTTCTGGCATCGTGGATCCCTTCTATCAAGGAAGTGAATATGCGACCCGCATCGTGGAAGTGACATAAAAAGCGGGTTGCAAGTCACCTCGTGGACAACAATATTTTGGGTAAGCATTCCCCCTCTCTTGCTCTGTCTGTTTCGTATCTAGCCAATGATGACGGCCCTCCAACAGCAGAAGGAGGAGTTTCAACCAACAACCGTTCTTCAGTGGAATAATGCCTTTCTATCCAATGACGATGGGCCACCAATAGTATCCACAAGAATTTAGCCAACAGCGCCCCTTCTTCTGCATCAGTAGGGGAATATGACGATGACCCACCAATGGGAGCCATAAGAATTTTATGAAATACGACGACTTCTCCTGTACGAGCGCGGTAAAACTCCCCTTTATAAACGAACACGATACTGGTCTCTGAGAGTGCTCTAGCGGTAGTGGACAACGGAAGATCCTGACGAAGATCCCAGAAAAGGGGTCGAAACGTCGATTATTTTAAAGGAAATATGACGCGACCTAATTACCGAGAAGATTTTAACTTGAGCGACAACAGCCACGGAAGCTTGCAGATATACATACAAAATATTCTGTCTGAAGGACACTTTTACCCATTTGAACTCAGTATATGCTCAACAATTTTGCATCAAACCTACGTTGACGACATTAATCTGTCATTTTGCGACTCTCGTACTGGAGCAAGGGAGGAAATCGAACAACTGTATCAGCTAGCGGGCTGTATGCGTAATAATGACAAAATGGCTCTGAACACTATGGGACTTAACATCTGAGGTCATCATTCACCTAGAACTTTGAACTACTTAAACCTTACTAACCTAAGGACATCACCCACATCCATGCCCGAGGCAGAATTCGAACCCGCGACCGTAGCAGTCGCGCGGTTCCGGACTGAAGCGCCTAGAACCTCTAGGCCACAACGACCGGCTAATAATGACATTAATGAAAATGAAATATAGGTGGAGAGGACATGTAGCCAAACGAATGAATGGCAGATGGAGGAAAGAAGTTCCTTATTAGAATCTAGTCACTAGAAAAGACCGATATGATAACACAATGGAAGGTGGATGTATGGCATTGGAAAACTCGCTAACGCATGATGTATAAGGAAGGCTGAAACCATAACGCCAAGGAAAATAGTGCGACAGAGGAGCATTTACCCATTATGATGACTTTGTTATGATAACTCTACTGAGATCATTTAATTGAAGCAACTCATACAGTACCTGATAAAAAAATTGAAGGACCCCTGACGGAAAGAGGAAACATCATGGGCTTAGAGGGTACCGTATATGACATTTTTCCAGTGCTCACTAAATAAAGTCAAATTGACAAACAACTTGGCAGTATGAGTCCAACTCTGGCCTGAATGCATGCACCATTCTGTTGGGGAGGGTGGCACGAAGCCGTTATATCCTCTCCTGAGGCGAACCGCGCCACACCTGTTCTATTTATTTACTGAAGACGGAAGCCGTACAGGACTCTACATTATATTAATGTTGTGTACTAATGGATGCTACTTAAACATCAATTTCTATAATTCAGAATTTACACTGTTAACCCAGTGATCAAAATGATCTTCACCCAGTACTGAGGAACAGCAATTGCACCGCCTTCAGAGTTCATTAGCTCTTCGTCACTACATGATCCAAAGCAGCATGGACAGTGGCGTAGGTGATCTCTTGTCGGTTCTCCTACTCATTCACATTGTGTCGATCCTTTGGAAAGTCCCCATTTGAGAAGATTGTCCCTGGATTTACCAAAGATGGTCTTAGCCTGTTCAGTGATCTACAGGTGGACCGATCAAAAGTACCTCCATGCGGTAGGCAGTCAGCAGGATTCATTCACTTCTAAAGTTGATCACATCTAGCTGCCTACAATTATTTTCAGTCATCACGTGGAGACATAGTTAGTGCTGAGATCCAACTAACTACTTCTCGATTTCATCCTAGATCATGGTGGTTTATGGGCACAGAGACAGTGAAAATGATTTAGTTCAACCCTTTTGCTATCAGTGTGTGCTGCTACTTTCCATCGTATATCAATATGTGCAATATCTGCCAGGCGATTAACCTTCTCTGTTGGTGTCGGTTTCGGACATGCAGTTGACATGCGTGCAGTTTCATTCAGTGCGACGAACACTTGCTTTGCACCGACAGAGCTGTAATATACTGCCCTACAGAAAAACAGGCTGCCAAGACGGAAGTTCTGATGAACTGAGTTTGGGCTCCATAGTTATAGCCAGTGATTTTCCGAGTGATGCTATTTCGGGCTGACGCTCTTAGCTTGGTGCTGAGACAGTGTTTTCGGTGTGTTAAAGACCTATCTAAAGTGACTCTTAGGTATTTACATGAGAAGAAGTGTTCCATCTCAATACCGTCTTAATTAATCTTTAGTTTTATCACAAATGTCGTAATTCAGTGTCTGTTGATCCATCGTGGATACGAAACAGCGGCCGTCAAATATTTACCACAGAAAAACTGACAAACAGCCGTATATCTCCAGGACTTATTTTATTTAGACGACCAGTTTCGGCATTTCATTAATACCCTCCTTAGGACCCTATGCACTATATATATATATATATATATATAAATATATATATATATATATATATTTATATATTTATATATATATATATATATACGAGGACCGTTTAGAAAGTAACCTCCGGTTGATTTAAAAAAATACACCAAGTTAAATAAAAATACACTCCTGGAAATGGAAAAAAGAACACATTGACACCGGTGTGTCAGACCCACCATACTTGCTCCGGACACTGCGAGAGGGCTGTACAAGCAATGATCACACGCACGGCACAGCGGACACACCAGGAACCGCGGTGTTGGCCGTCGAATGGCGCTAGCTGCGCAGCATTTGTGCACCGCCGCCGTCAGTGTCAGCCAGTTTGCCGTGGCATACGGAGCTCCATCGCAGTCTTTAACACTGGTAGCATGCCGCGACAGCGTGGACGTGAACCGTATGTGCAGTTGACGGACTTTGAGCGAGGGCGTATAGTGGGCATGCGGGAGGCCGGGTGGACGTACCGCCGAATTGCTCAACACGTGGGGCGTGAGGTCTCCACAGTACATCGATGTTGTCGCCAGTGGTCGGCGGAAGGTGCACGTGCCCGTCGACCTGGGACCGGACCGCAGCGACGCACGGATGCACGCCAAGACCGTAGGATCCTGCGCAGTGCCGTAGGGGATCGCACCGCCACTTCCCAGCAAATTAGGGACACTGTTGCTCCTGGGGTATCGGCGAGGACCATTCGCAACCGTCTCCATGAAGCTGGGCTACGGTCCCGCACACCGTTAGGCCGTCTTCCGCTCACGCCCCAACATCGTGCAGCCCGCCTCCAGTGGTGTCGCGACAGGCGTGAATGGAGGGACGAATGGAGACGTGTCGTCTTCAGCGATGAGAGTCGCTTCTGCCTTGGTGCCAATGATGGTCGTATGCGTGTTTGGCGCCGTGCAGGTGAGCGCCACAATCAGGACTGCATACGACCGAGGCACACAGGGCCAACACCCGGCATCATGGTGTGGGGAGCGATCTCCTACACTGGCCGTACACCACTGGTGATCGTCGAGGGGACACTGAATAGTGCACGGTACATCCAAACCGTCATCGAAACCATCGTTCTACCATTCGTAGACAGGCAAGGGAACTTGCTGTTCCAACAGGACAATGCACGTCCGCATGTATCCCGTGCCACCCAACGTGCTCTAGAAGGTGTAAGTCAACTACCCTGGCCAGCAAGATCTCCGGATCTGTCCCCCATTGAGCATGTTTGGGACTGGATGAAGCGTCGTCTCACGCGGTCTGCACGTCCAGCACGAACGCTGGTCCAACTGAGGCGCCAGGTGGAAATGGCATGGCAAGCCGTTCCACAGGACTACATCCAGCATCTCTACGATCGTCTCCATGGGAGAATAGCAGCCTGCATTGCTGCGAAAGGTGGATATACACTGTACTAGTGCCGACATTGTGCATGCTCTGATGCCTGTGTCTATGTGCCTGTGGTTCTGTCAGTGTGATCATGTGATGTATCTGACCCCAGGAATGTGTCAATAAAGTTTCCCCTTCCTGGGACAATGAATTCACGGTGTTCTTATTTCAATTTCCAGGAGTGTATTTTAATATATACATCTTACAACTACATCTTTGCACTATTTTTCTACATAGTCTCCATAGCGATTGAGGCACTTATCGTATCTCTTTACAAGCTTTGAAATTCCTTCTGCATAAAAATCACCCGCTTGTGCCTGGAGCCAGCCTGTGACCGCATCTTTGAGCTCTTCGTCGTCATCAAACCGCTGTGACCCGAGCCTTTCTTCAAATGCATGAAGAGGTGATAATCACTTGGCGTCAGGTCTGGGCTGTAAGGTGGATGGTTGATAACGTCCCACTTGAAGGACTCAAGAAGGGCCGTTGTTCTGCGAGCATAGTGAGGACGGGCGTTATCGTGCAAAAAAACGATGCCGGAAGTCAGCATACCACGGCGTTTGTTCTGTATAACCCGTCGTAACTTTTTTATTGTTTCACAGTACACGTCTTGATTAATGGTCGTACCACGTTCCATGAATTCAACCAACAACACCCCTTTGGCATCCCAAAACACCGTTGCCATCAGTTTTCTGGCAGAAAAATCTTGCGAGGCTTTTCTTGGTTTGGTAGGCGAATTTGAATGTGCCCACATCTTTGATTGTTCTTTTGTCTCAGGGTTCACGTACTTAATCCAGGTTTCGTCACCGGTCACGATTCTGTTTAACAATGGTTCTCCTTCGTCCTCATAACGTGACAGAAAGTCTAATGCAGAGGCCATTCTTTGAGTTTTGTGGTGGTCGGTAAGAATTTTGGGCACCCATCGTGCACAGAACTTACGGTAACCCAATCTTGCTGTCACTATCTCGTACAAGAGAGTCTTAGAAATCTGTGGAAAACCAGTAGACAACTCCGACATTGAGAAACGTCGACTTTTACGAACTTTTGCATCAACTGTCTGAACGAGTTCGTCAGTCACCAATGATGGTCTACCACTCCTCTCTTCATCATGAACGTTTTCTCGTCCACTTTTAAATAAACGTACCCATTCACGGACAACTCCTTCACTCATAACTCTTGGTCCGTACACGGCACAAAACTCACGATGAATAGCTGCTGCAGAATATCCTTTGGCTGTAAAAAACCTTATGACAGCACGCACTTCACATTTGGCGGGGTTTTCTATTGCAGCACACATTTCAAACTGCCACAAAAACTAAACTAGCGCAGGTACGACGTTCACTCGACCACGGCTTGATGCCGACTGACCTGTTGAGTGCGTGAACGCACAGATGGCGTCGCTACTCCCCCCACAACCCGCACTGTGACCAATCGGAGGTTACTTTCTGAACCGCCCTCGTATATATATATATATATATATATATATATATATATATATATATATATATATATATATATATATATATTGCATAGGGTCCTGAGGAGGGTATTAATGAGATGCCGAAACTGGTCGTCTAAATAAAATAAGTCCTGGAGATATACGGCTGTTTGTCAGTTTTTCTGTGGTAAATATTTGACGGCCGCTGTCTCGTATCCACGATGGATACTGTGACGTACCCTCGTGCCGCCAGGTCATCAGGGTAGTGGAGATCCACGAATCGTCACTGAACACTATGTAATACCTTTCATCAGCAGTCAAAGCTTTCTAGTCACGACACACTGCAACCACCGCTGTCTGTGTTGTCGAGTTAATGGCAGCGTAGGCATGGGGCAGGAATTCCCTAGTCCGGATGCTGTTGGATTTACACTAATGACAGAGAGTGTTTCAGGCAGTCCATTACATGTTCCCTGACTGCAGACGGACGTGTGAAGGGGTTACGATGTGCTTGGGGCACAATACGGCGATCCTCCTCTTATGGTGATCAGAGGTGGTCGATCGGCACTTTGACGATAGGTATGCCTGCCCTCATGTTCCCATGAATGTCGACATTAGGTCACTTTCATATCTGAATGCCCCACAAATACGGATATTGCACTATTACCCAAGCTGATCTGTTGTAGATCCACAATAAATTCTCTTTCAAAGTCTGTCAGATTCTAATAACGCTGTGTCACACGTGTATGAAGCATCCCCTTGTCCATCACAGTAAATTCTTGACTAGGGCCCCCCGTCAGGTAGACCGTTCGACTGGTGCAAGTCTTTCGATTTGACGCCACTTCGGCGACTTGCTCGTCGCTGGGGATGTAATGACGATGATTAGGACAACACAACACCCAGTCCCTGAGCGGAGAAAATCTCCAACCCAGCCCAGGCGCTTAGGATTGACATTCTGTCGCACTGGCCACTCACATACCGGGGGCTCACTCAATATATGAAGCTGCACACACTCCTAACACAGCGTGTCAGGTCTGGTGTCAACAGTAAACACGAGCATCACTAATGCACTCTTGTGGCCGTTCTCCCTGTCAGAGAATCATTGACATATCCGCTTGTGGTGTGTACACGTATGAATTTCCCCATTCATATCCCACTGTTTCCTCTGGGTGGTTCACTTTTTTCGTCAGGCAGTGAATATGATTGTTTTGCGGGTCTGTTCAGGATTTATTGTGTACTGAGCTGTTCAGTAACAATCATGATCGTGTTATTGATGACGATAAGGGATTTATCAAGCTAGATGTCCTCATTTAAATCTAACAGTGTCTGTAGTTTAACCTAGGACACTGGTGCAGAGTCTGGTGGTGGATAACCATACGTACAAGCCTTCGTCGTCTTGCCTGTTAAATTCTGTTGCTGGAAAGTTCTTGCAGCATCAGGATTCCAACCACCAGGGGTTTGAAACTACTACTTAAGAGTCGAGCGCCACTAAAAAGCACAAATCAGCAGCCTCGGCTACAGTGAGCCGCACCTTGGACTGGCAAAGGTGAGAAAGGAAATCGGTCATTAACTCAAGGGAACTATCCGTCGGTAGGTAGGGCCGTTACCTTTTCGATACTGGGCTTGTTTCACGAAGGAACAGAACTCTAATCCTAGTATGGCTCTCCTAATTTCAGTTTACATAGACCACATTATGATAAATCCACACGTGCTCGATGGGATTTAAGTCGGGGGAGCTGGTTAGCCATTCCATCCACCACTCATTCTCTCGTACCAAGAACTCTTCCTCGCATTGTCATCTGCATGAAGTCAGGGCCGAATGCGCTCCTGAAAACACATACTTGGGAAGGAGAGCAGTGGCATAATTACGTTGACCAGTATGGTATGCATTGGGGAGATGTATTGCATCCACGAGCACAACCGACTATACTGCAGTTGCCAATCGTTCCGTTGGGGGGTAATGGAACGCCTTCCCACAAGAACTCCTTTCCAACCTCATGGCCAGCACAGGAGCACATTGCAGATCATTCAGTGCCGACTATGGCATCACACACTCTGTTAATAACCAAGTCTCTCCTTTTGCAGTATACATGGGACTATTATTAATCGCGATGGCTTCAATGTAATTATGTCCTTTGAATAAAAATTGGAATTTCTCGTCGTCTCACTGCGTATTTCTTCCAGTTAACTTCTGTACTATACTGCAGTAGCTTTTTCTATGTGTGTTCAAAGTTTCATAGAGCTACTTTATTGGCAGTGACACATATCGTGAAACTTACATTCGTCTTTAAGTTTTACATAGAAGTGTACAGCCACAGTAATACTTCGCAAATCATCGTTAGGTGCGTGATTGTACAACGTTTTGGAACTCCTTTCCGACCCATTCGTACATAGAGAGCGGAGGAATGATTTCTTAAATGCTTCTGTGCAAGTTACTATTAGTCTACCTTATACTTGTGATCCCTACAGGAATGATTCAAAGGGGATCGTAGTATGTCCCTAGATTCCTCATTCTAGAAATTTTGCAAGTAGGCCTTCGCAGAATAGTTCCATTCTCTTTTCAAGTGTCTACCTGTTCATGTTTTTCAGTGTTTTCTTCGCGTTCTTATGTGGATTAAAAAAAAACCTATAAAATTTTATCGTGCTTATCTCTGTACTTTTTCCTTATGGTAAAACAAGAATACAGTAACAAGATACAGGAATTCATTTCACGGAATAAAATCACAAAAATAAAGTCAGGCCCCAGAAAGAGGTTCAATACAAAAATTAAAAGCGTACTAACGACAATATAACACACACCTAACGACAGAGAAAGATCTCGTATGACATGTACTAAACCTTATGCGCCGAAACTCCAGATGAAACCAAATCTTCAGAAAGTATATACACCTGTGACACCTGTCATCAATACAGAAAAGCAGCCACATACTCCCTCTCCAGATATAAGCTAAATTTAATCACCCAGCAACATAAAACACAAAATGACAGAACAGAGAAAAATGCAGAAGATCTAATAAGCCACGGAAAAGGCTTATATAGTCGACATACAGCTACGTTGGCCTCATTTGATATGGAAAACATGTATTCCACAATCCTAGTCAAAGAAAGAATCAAGATAATAGAACAAGACCTACATACTTACAATCAGTTACCACAAGAACGCACAACAGAGCTATCCACACTCATGTACCTCATTACTGACAAAAATTGCTTTTAGTTCAATAAAGAATTCTAGCTATAAGATTGTCAACGGGATCCCCAGTTTCAGGAAGACAGCAAATATCTTCATGAACAATATAAAGAAAGGATTTTTAGAAGAAAGAATTTTCCAAAAAATAGAACTAGGAAAATACAATATATTGTATTGGTGGAGATTCATATAAGACATCCTCTGCTTGGAAAATGAACCATCAAATAAAATAGAGCAACTACATCAGAGATAAACACATTACATACAAACATAAAGTTCAATTTAGAGACAGAACAAGTAGGTGAAATAAACTTCCTAGATGCATCCATCATAAAGAAGAATAACCAACACTCATTTAGCATTTACAGGAAAACACCACAACCTACACAGCATTACATCAATCATCTAACCAACCACATGCCCCAAAAGAAACTGCCCTCAATTATGCTCCACAGAGTAAACACACAATCACTTTAAATACTGAACTATAATAAGCAGCTGGACATGAATATTCAGATAGCAAAAAAATAGGTACCAAGAATCCCTAATAACAAAACAGAACAATAGAATCCAGAAGAACTTAAAAATAAAACACCAAACAAATTCAGAGACCCACAACACCTACCACAAATTCACACACACACACACACACACACACACACACACCAAAACAGCACCATTAGACAGGAAGTGCAAAACACATAACATCATCAGACAAGTTGGTACACACTCACATATGGAAACAAACTGACACACAGAATTGCGAACATCCTCAAGAAACAAGGAACAAAAATTGCCTTCCAAAGTAATATCTCTTTACAGGAATGTCTAAAAAAAATATCATACTGTCATGTACCAAAACTCTTAACATTATCCGCTCCAGTGTGACAGCTGTGATGCTCTATACTTAAGACAGACAGGCAGAACATTTGAAATAAGGAATAAAGAACACAAAAGAGCGTGAGAAAACAGAACCAGCCATTCATTATTTTCAGAACACTTCCAGCAAGAAAACCACCACCCTACAACAGTGGCAAAGGACATGAAAATTGTCCGATTCACTAACAACTAATAAAACGTATTGTAGAGAAAAAACACACCTCCTAGACACCATAAAGTGTCACAAACTACGCATTATCCCCAACCTATATCAACCAGCACTGCACCTTAGTAATTATTTATACACACAGTAGGTAAGACATGTTAGGTCCTATTGCAAACACACAGAACAAACACACACACACACACACACACACACACACACACACACTAGGTGGAAAATACAAACACTCACATTGATAGAGCACCTGCAGACGCACCTATCGCTGCCAAAACAAAGGAAAAACGAATGCACCGTGCAAACAAAACACACAAAATAGCGAGACGAGAGCGGTTCTTCACAACACACAACGTTAAAATTTTTTGTGTTTGTGTAAGTGCTGTCTCCTGAAGTCTGATAAGAGGAGAAAGAATGACGTAAAGAACAAAAACTCGTGACTAACCTTAAGGCGTAATATTGTTTATACCACTGAAGATGAGTTAGAATAAAGCGAAACGCGTTTTGTGTTAAAGACTTTTACTACGATTGCAAAAGTCGGTATTTATCTAAACAATTGTAAAAATAAGTACACTAGGGTTGCTACATTTGGGACATAAACTGAATAACGTTCCGTCTATGGCTAATCAATTGAAATACTTGTCAGTCATCAGACCAAAATCTCCGACAAAACGCTACGCAAGTGTTAAGTAAATCCACCACCACGCAACTGCAAGTATGTAGGCAGCGTCAGAGAATACTGGCTTATCCGCTCTTTGTGACAGAATAACACATTCAGCACATCTTATATTTTCGCAATAAAGAGTACACATGATGCGACAGTGCCTTGACTCTAAATGACATAACCAATTTGATGCCAGTGCCCATTGTTTAAAATATAGATAAAAACCATTAGCTTTATCGTATTTGTCACGGCATCTTTCACAATTCCAGGTAACTGCTGATATGTCGAAACAGTTTTAACAAGTTTGAAGCAGTACGAGCTAGCACTACGACCACCAATCGTGAATCATGGTCATTGTACAGCGCGAATGATCACAACGATTCACATGTCAAAGTAGTCCATTTCATTCATTATAAGAGTCAACTTTGAAACATTATCATTTAACTGATTTAAACACGCATGTAAAATGATATGGTTTTTCGTATGTGTTTGATGACGGCTGCTGTTACTACGAAGTTTTTAACAAAATAAGTCAATTTTTTTTCACACATTAGTAGAGCTTGCGCATCTCCAAGTTAGCTTGTGGAAAGATTAGGTCCTGCGCTCTTGAAACAACTGCTAATTATACAGGCATATTGTAGGTCCTGCCGCTCCCACGGTGAGAAACCTCCAACAGTCATACGTCGCAGAGATACTTAGCTGTAGAGACAAATACACAACTGCACGATAAGTAACAGCACTTGTGACGCCAAATACGCCAAATATCGTAGCACCAAGAAGGAGTTGTGCGATATAAACGAAAGTTGTAGGTGTGTTTCTATATCTGAAAGATAACGGTTAGCCGGCCGAAGTGGCCGAGCGGTTCTAGGCGCTACAGTCAGGAACCGCGAAACCGCTACGGTCGCAGGTTCGAATCCTGCCTCGGGCACGGATGTGTGTCATGTCCATAGGTTAGTTAGGTTTCAGCAGTTCTAAGTTCTAGGAGACTGATGACCTTAGAAGTTAAGTCCTATACTGCTCAGAGCCATTTGAACCATTTTTGATAACGGTTATTCGAATTTGCACCAACCGCATAAGAGTGGTGCTAGTAGTGCCACTATGAGGATGCAAATCAGGGTTGATTTAAATACACACTGTAACGGTCTTGAGCGTTAGTTAGGTTTGAGATTGGACGAGGTGAGCTGGTGTTAGTCAAGAGTGCCTTTAAGGCCACAAAGACGCCATTATCAACACCTCACTGGGTTTGAAAGAGGTAGTATATTAAGACTACGAGATGCTGGATGTTCCTTCTGGGATACTGCAGAAATATTTGGCGGGAATTTAGCCACTGTAGATGATTGGTGGCAGCGGTGGTCACGAATGTGTACGGTGGCAAGAAAACCGGGTTCCGGACGGCCGTGTTGCTGAGAGGGAAGACTATCGTGTTCGGCGTATGTCTCTGGAGCATCGTGCTGCATCCGCAGCAGAAATTTGAGAGGCAGCTGTCACCACAGTGAAATAACGAAGTGTTGCAAATCCGTTACTTCAAAAACAGCTCCGAGCTAGACGTCCTGTAGCGTGCATTCCACTGACCCCAAACCACGACTCTAGTAGTGTCAAAAGAGAGCTCAATGTAAACCAGGGTGAAGGTCTGTTGTGTTTTCTGATGAAAGCTGGATCTTCCTCGATGACAGTGATGGACGTGTGTTGGTTAGGAGGCGGTTACACCAGTTATTGAAGTACGAGCATTTCGCATTTACACTTATTAATGTTGCGCTTACATTAACCAGTGATTTTTGAACAACTGTATTCCCGAAACTTCGTTAATCTACATTAATTATTTTTTGATGTTGCTGTCTTTTTCCCGTCATTATTCCCGCACAGTTTCTTCACTACTAGTGGCTAGCTATTAAGTTTCATTGACAGTCGTGGGACAGCAAATTGGTTAATCAGTATAAAGACGATAAATAAATATTCAGAACTAAGGTCTACTTTTTCATTTATTGTGATATCATTCCTCTGCCCCATATGGGCAGGGAAGGGCTCGCAGCGGCACAATCAGCCACTCTTCAGCAGAGTGACTTGACAGCTAATAAAAGGTGAAAAATATACATATAAAGGCGATAAAAAGGGGGACATAAAAACAGAGTAAGGGGAGACAATGGAGGAAAAATATAAACTGACATGGAGACGTTCATGGGGGGACAATTAAAAAAAAGTCTACATAAAATTAAAAAAACACAGTTGACGATTCTTAGAGCACAATAAAGACACTGAAGTCACACACGCACACACTTGTTAAAAGTTGGCCACAGTATTAAAAAACTCCAGAATACAGACACCTTAAAACCACTTTAAGAGATGAAGTACACACGACCAAGAATAATAACTGCCAGGAGGGATCTGCTGTGGTAGAGGCCTGAGAGGATGAAAGGAATAGAGGGGTGATGGGGTGTACCAAGAAGCAGGAGACAGGTGGGGTGGGAGAAGTGGGAAGACAAAGCAGGAGGAAGTGCAAAGACACTGAAGGGGAGCACGGGAGAGGGAGGGGGTGCCTTTTTTTTTTTTTTTTTTCCTCATCAGTCTACTGACTGGTTTGATGCGGCCCGACACGAATTCCTTTCCTGTGCTAACCTCTTCATCTCAGAGTAGCACTTGCAACCTACGTCCTCAATTATTTGCTTGACATATTCCAATCTCTGTCTTCCTCTACAGTTTTTGCCCTCTACAGCTCCCTCTAGTACCATGGAAGTCATTCCCTCATGTCTTAGCAGATGTCCTATCATCCTGTCCCTTCTCCTTATCAGTGTTTTCCACATATTCCTTTCCTCTCCGATTCTGCGCAGAACCTCCTCATCCCTTACCTTATCAGTCCACCTAATTTTCAACATTCGTCTATAGCACCACATCTCAAATGCTTCAATTCTCTTCTGTTCCGGTTTTCCCACAGTCCATGTTTCACTACCATACAATGCTGTACTCCAGACCTACATCCTCAGAAATTTCTTCCTCAAATTAAGGCCGGTATTTGATATTAGTAGACTTCTCTTGGCCAGAAATGCCTTTTTTGCCATAGCGAGTCTGCTTTTGATGTCCTCCTTCCTCCGTCCATCATTGGTTATTTTACTGCCTAGGTAGCAGAATTCCTGAACTTCATTGACTTCGTGACCATCAATCCTGATGTTAAGTTTCTCGCTGTTCTCATTTCTACTACTTCTCATTACCTTCGTCTTTCTCCGATTTACTCTCAAACCGTACTGTGTACTCATTAGACTGTTCATTCCGTTCAGCAGATCATTTAATTCTTCTTCACTTTCACTCAGGGTAGCAATGTCATCAGTGAATCGTATCATTGATATCCTTTCACCTTGTATTTTAATTCCACTCCTGAATATTTCTTTCATTTCCATCATTGCTTCCTCTATGTACAGATTGAAGAGTAGGGGCGAAAGGCTACAGCCTTGTCTTACACCCTTCTTAATACGAGCACTTCGTTCTTGATCGTCCTCTCTTATTATTCCCTCTTGGTTGTACATATTGTATATGACCCGTCTCTCCCTATAGCTTAACCCTACTTTTATCAGAATCTCGAACAGCTTGCACCATTTTATATTGTCGAACGCTTTTTCCAGGTCGACAAATCCTATGAAAGTGTCTTGATTTTTCTTTAGCCTTGCTTCCATTATTAGCCGTAACGTCAGAATTGCCTCTCTCGTCCCTTTACTTTTCCTAAAGCCAAACTGATCGTCACCTAGCGCATTCTCAATTTTCTTTTCCATTCTTCTGTATATTATTCTTGTAAGCAGCTTTGATGCATGAGCTGTTAAGCTGATTGTGCGATAATTCTCGCACTTGTCAGCTCTTGCCGTCTTCGGAATTATGTGGATGATGCTTTTCCGAAAGTGAGATGGTATGTCGCCAGACTCATATATTCTACACACCAACGTGAATAGTCGTTTTGTTGCCACCTCCCCCAATGATTTTAGAAATTCTGATGGAATGTTATCTATCCCTTCTGCCTTATTTGACCGTAAGTCCTCCAAAGCTCTTTTAAATTCCGATTCTAATACTGGATCCCCTATCTCTTCTAAATCGACTCCTGTTTCTTCTTCTATCACATCAGACAAATCTTCACCCTCATAGAGGCTTTCAATGTATTCTTTCCACCTATCTGCTCTCTCCTTTGCATTTAACAGTGGAATTCCCGTTGCACTCTTAATGTTACCACCGTTGCTTTTAATGTCACCAAAGATTGTTTTGACTTTCCTGTATGCTGAGTCTGTCCTTCTGACAATCATATCTTTTTCGATGTCTTCACATTTTTCCTGCAGCCATTTCGTCTTAGCTTCCCTGCACTTCCTATTTATTTCATTCCTCAGCGACTTGTATTTCTGTATTCCTGATTTTCCCGGAACATGTTTGTACTTCCTCCTTTCATCAATCAACTGAAGTATTTCTTCTGTTACCCATGGTTTCTTCGCAGCTACCTTCTTTGTACCTATGTTTTCCTTCCCAACTTCTGTTATGGCCCTTTTTAGAGATGTCCATTGCTCTTCAACTGTACTGCCTACTGCGCTATTCCTTATTGCTGTATCTATAGCGTTAGAGAACTTCAAACGTATCTCGTCATTCCTTAGTACTTCCGTATCCCACTTCTTTGCGTATTGATTCTTCCTGACTAATGTCTTGAACTTCAGCCTACTCTTCATTACTACTATATTGTGATCTGAGTCTATATCTGCTCCTGGGTACGCCTTACAATCCAGTATCTGATTTCGGAATCTCTGTCTGACCATGATGTATGTCTAATTGAAATCTTCCCTTATCTCCCGGCCTTTTCCAAGTATACCTCTTGTGATTCTTGAGCAGGGTATTCGCTATTACGAGCTGAAACTTGTTACAGAACTCAATTAGTCATTCTCCTCTTTCATTCCTCGTCCCAAGCCCATATTCTCCTGTAACCTTTTCTTTTACTCCTTCCCCTACAATTGCATTCCAGTCGCCCATGACTATTAGATTTTCGTCCCCCTTTACATACTGCATTACCCTTTCAATATCCTCATACACTTTCTCTATCTGTTCATCTTCAGCTTGGGACGTCAGCATGTATACCTGAACTATCGTTGTCGGTGTTGGTCTGCTGTCGATTCTGATTAGAACAACCCGGTCACTGAACTGTTCACATTAACACACCCTCTGCCCTACCTTCCTATTCATAACGAATCCTACACCTCTTATACCATTTTCTGCTGCTGTTGATATTACCCGATACTCATCTGACCAGAAATCCTTGTCTTCCTTCCACTTCACTTCACCGACCCCTACTATATCTAGATTGAGCCTTTGCATTTCCCTTTTCAGATTTTCTAGTTTCCCTGCCACGTTCAAGCTCCTGACATTCCACGCCCCGACTCGTAGAACATTATCCTTTCGTTGATTATTCAATCTTTTTCTCATGGTAACCTCCCCCTTGGCAGTCCCCTCCCGGAGATCCGAATGGGGGACTATTCCGGAATCTTTTGCCAATGGAGAGATCATCATGACACTTCTTCAAATACAGGCCACATGTCCTGTGGATACACGTTATGTGACTGTAATGCAGTGGTTTCCATTGCCTTCTGCATCCTCGTGTCGTTGATCATTGCTGATTCTTCCGCCTTTAGGGGCAATTTCCACCCCTAGGACAAGAGAGTGCCCTGAACCTCTATCCGCTCCTCCACCCTCTTTGACAAGGCCGTTGGCAGAATGAGGCTTACTTCTTATGCCGGAAGTCTTCGGCCGCCAATGCTGATTATTTATCAAAATTTAGGCAGTGGCGGGGATCGAACCCGGGACCGAAGACGTTTTGATTATGAATCAGAGACGCTACCCCTAGACCACGGGTGTAAGAGGGGGAAAGTTGCTCAATAGAAGGAAGGGGGTGGACAGGGAGCTGTGAGGAGGAGGCAAGAGGGAGGTGTGGTAAGAGTTGGGAGGAGGGGTAGACGTCAGGGTGAAGGGTGTGAAGATGGAGAGAGGGTGGGACACAACGGTAAAGGCGTGGCAACAGTCTGGGGCTGGAGAGAAAGGAGGACACCAGAGGGTGGGGGCGATCAAGTCGACAGGCAATATGCAAAGTGCAGATGTGTTCAAGGAAAAGGAGACAGTGGGGGAAGGGGATGAGGTCATAGAAGATGCGTGTGGGGGATGGAAGGTGGATATGGAAGACGAGGTGGAGAGCATAGCGCTCGAGGATTTGGAGGGCGTTATAGAACCTGGGAGGGGCGGAAATTCAAGCAACGCTG
Source organism: Schistocerca nitens (assembly GCF_023898315.1). NCBI lineage: Eukaryota > Metazoa > Arthropoda > Insecta > Orthoptera > Acrididae > Schistocerca > Schistocerca nitens. The sequence goes on along the minus strand of NC_064614.1, from coordinate 289,294,885 downwards.
GCATAACAAACGATGGGGCGAATGAAGGATTTCTAGCTGTGAAGGATGATGGAAGAATGCAGTCCCTATGTCTGGCTGGACAGGAGTTTCAGGAGGCAGTGTCTGTCATGGACTTTGTGTTGGATTGTAAGGAGATAGGGGGTCAAGGTGAGGTGGCGGTCGAGGGTGATGCTAAGATATTTGAGGGTAGGTGTGAGGTGGATAGGATGGCCATAAATGGTTAGGTAGAGATCGTGGAGGCAGAAGGAGTGGGTGGTGTGGCCTATGATGTTGGCCTGGGTCTTGGAGGGGTTGACACAAAGCAACCACTGGTTGCACCAAGTGGTGAACTAGTGAAGGTGGGTTTGGAGGGTACATTGGGACCCTGAAGGGTAGGATAAGTTTCTAGGGAGGCGGTGCTATCAGCAAACTGGAGGAGATGAAAAGGTGGGGAAGATTTGGCCATATCAGCTTTGTACAGGAGATAGAGGAGAAGGGAAAGGACTGAGCCTTGGGACATGCCGGCGGAGGGATAGAAGGTATGATAGTTGGAATTGTGGGTAGTGACATAGAAGGGACGATGGGAGAGGAAGGAAGCAACGAGATGGACGAAATTGATAGGGACAGCATAGGTCTGGAGTGTGAAGAGGAGCCTGGGGTGCTGGACACAGTCGTAGACGTTCTGGGGGTTCAAGGGAAACAAAGATAGTGGAGTGATGGGAGTTACGTTGGAGGGAAAGAAGATTGGTAAGGTTAAGGAGCTGGTCGTCGACTGAGAAGGAAGGCCAGAAGCCACGCTGGGTAAGGGGAAGGAGGTGGTGCTGGTTAAGGTGACAGTGAATACGGCGGGAGAAGATGTTCTTGAAGACCTTACTGAACATGGAAGTGAGGCAGATGGGCGATAGGAAGAGGTATCAGAGTGGGGTTTGTTGGGTTTATGGAACAGCAGGACAAGGGAAGTCCTCCACAAGTCAGGGTAAAAGCCAGTGGGGAGGAAGAAATTTTACAGGGTAGCAAGGATAGCCAGGAAGGACGGGGAAGGATTCCTTGAGGTGACGTAGGTGATGCCATTGTGACCAGGGGCGGTGTTGCATTTGGAGTGAAGGACAAGTATCATGTCATGTGCGGTGATGGGAGTGTTGTTATGCAATATATGGGCTCTAAAATCCTTTAACGATTACGACCTACCGTCCACTCAATTAAAATCCTAAAGGATATACTGCTGCTTCAGGGCGGTTGTACTTAAACATCCGCTACTTGAGTCAGTGTCGATGGAAAACTATTTTCCATACAGGCACCTAACTTTATAGACATCATGTTAGATTGTCTGCTCAAGGATGTGCGTTGTTAGTAGTGTTAGTGTCATGACTTGACGTTACATCCCGATACTGGTAGTGTTTCCCTGATTGACAGTGCTGGACGCAATGTGCGACCTTCAAGCATGGCGCGAGCTGTGTCACTATAGTTGAGCATTCCATAGTCCAGCGTTCGAAAAGTGCTGCGAACAATCCTGAAATTGTATCTCTAGTGCGGTTCCAGGTTGCAATAGACGCAGATGGTCGTCACATTCACTTGTACATGGTGCGCAATTAGCAAATGTGGAAATTGAAATGTGTTTTTTCCAGAGGTGTATTCTTTATTTCTCTTCTGCATGTCCAGAAAGTTTATTATTCTACGATCACTCCTTTTTAATGGGAGCCCTCTCGAATAGGAAAAGTTTAATTATAACCACCCTGTAATTCCTTCAAATAGTAAAACGACAGTTGTTTTGCTAGAGTTTAATTCATCGCATTAATTTTTATGTACAAAGGTGCTTTCCTGTATTGCATCTCTATTATTGTCATTAATATCTCAAAGTCAATACACTTTTGATGAAGATCTGCCAAAGGACATGGTAATGTGATTACTGTAAATGTCGTGTGACTAGTGCCTCCCGTCGGGTAGACCTTTAGATTTGACGCCACTTCGGCGACTTGCGAGTCGATGGGGATGAAATGATGATGATTAGGACAACGCAACACCCAGTCCCTGAGCGGAGAAAATCTCCAACCCAGCCGGGAATCGAACCCGGGACCTCAGGATTGACATTCTGTCGCGGTGACCACTCAGCTACCGGTGGCAGATAATGTGATTACTGGATTCGCATCCTTGAGAATGATAGTTCAGTACTTGGCTCGGTCAATGATATTAAGGTTTTCTGTGGTTTGGCATGATTCCTTTGAAATGGAGAGGGCCGATTTCCTTCCCCAGTTAAATCGTCTGCTGTGTCACCAATGACGTAGTCGGTGACGGAACTTTAAATCCTAATCTTCAATCAGCGAGTTTTCTTTTTTTTCTTTTTTTTTAAAGAGATCCAACCCCATTGAATCCTTAGATATTATAGAAATGGATGTACATCCTTATGTACTCATATGAATATGTGTATTTATGTATAAATGTATGTTCCACATCTCTTCCGAAACCACTGTACCGATTTCACCCAAACATGGTAGACGTATCACTTACTGTATGGGAAGAATCGCCATGAGAGTAAAAACCGTATACTAGGATTTTATCCAACCAGTATTTGGAATGAGAGCACTTAATGGATTCCAACACACTTTATACATGATTTCAAGCCTTTATCAAATTTTTCTCGTTGACACTTCCATGAAACGACGAAAGGGAAAAAAAAGTTTATCCCTTACTTCATGTTCGCTGTTCATACGGTAAATGCTGCAACTAACTCTATTTGCAACAAATTTCACAACCATTCTCCACATTTGATTCTGAATGTACCTTCAAAATTGTGTCATTGTATGACACATAGTCCAGGAGGTACGACGTCGTAAACACTGAGATGCGTAGACAACTGTCGCATCTTGCATGATGTTTAAATTTATTACTTCTCTACTACTATCTCTACGCGCAACGAAATTCGCAGACGATATCGACATATATCGCGGAGTGAACCTACATAATTATTTCATCGTACGACTTATAGTTCAGGAGATGTGGCGTCATAAGCACTGACGTTTGTGAAAAACTGCCGCATCTTGCATGACGTTTTAATTCATTGTTGCTTCACTAATAATTTTACCCAGGAGACATTTTGTGGACAGCATTCACCTATATCACTAAAGGCCTAAATCAGTAAAGGTACAAACTATGTCTTTGAAAACACGTAGTTCAGGAGATACGACGTCATACACACTGCAATGCGTGAAACATTGCAGTATTATGTTGTTGTTGTTGTGGTCTTCAGTCCGGAGACTGGTTTGATGCAGCTCTCCATGCTACTCTATCCTGTCCAAGCTTCTTCATCTCCCAGTACCTACTGCAACCTACATTCTTCTGAATCTATTTAGTGCATTCATCTCTTGGTCTCCCTCTACAACTTTTACCCTCCACGCTGCCCTCCAATACTAAATTGGTCATCGCTTGATCCCTCAGAACATGTCCTACCAACCGATCCCTTCTTCTAGTCAAATTGTGGCACAAACTCCTTTTCTCCCCAATTCTGTTCAATACTTCATTAGTTACGTGATCTACCCATAAAATCTTCAGCATTCTTCTGTAGCACCACATTTCAAAAGCTTCTATTCTATTCCTGTCCAAACTATTTATCGTCCACGTTTCACTTCCATACATGGCTACACTCCATACAAATACTTTCAGAAACGACTTCCTGACACTTAAATCTGTACACAATGTTAACAAATTTCTTCAGAAATGCTGTCTTTGCCATTGCCAGTCTACATTTTGCATCCTTTCTATTTCGACCATGATCAGTTATTTTGCTCCCCAAACAGCAAAACACCTTTACTACTTTAAGTGTCTCATTTCCTATTCTAATTCCCTCAGCATCACCCGACTTAATTCGACCACATTCCATTATCCTCGATTTGCTTTTGTTGATGTTCATCTTATATCCTCCTTTCAAGACACTGTCGATTCCGTTCAGCTGCTCTTGCAGGTCGGTGAACCTCAAAGTTTTTATTTCTTATCCATGGATTTTAATTCCTACCCCGAATTTTTCTTTTGTTTCCTTTATTGCTAGCTCAATATACAGAGTGAATAACATCGGGGATAGGCTACAACCCTGTCTCACTCCCTTCCCAACCACTGCTTCCCTTTCATGCCCCTCGACTCTTACAACTGCTATCTGTTGTCTGTACAAATTGCAAATAGTCCTTCGCTCCCTGTATTTTACCCCTACCACCTTCAGAATTTGAAAGAGAGTATTCCAGTCAACAATGGCAAACGCTTCCTCTAAGTCTACAAATGCTAGAAACGTAGGCTTGCCCTTCCTTAATCTTTCTTCTAAGATAAGTTGTAGGGTTAGTATTGCCTCACGTGTTCCAATATTTCTATGGAATCCTAACTGATCTTCCCCGAGGTCGGCTTCTACCAGTTTTCCATTCGTCTGTAAAGAATTCGCGTTAGTATTTTGCAGCTGTGACTTATTAATCTGATAGTTAGGTAATTTTATCTGTCAACACCTGCTTTCTTTGGGATTGGAATTATTGTATGCTCCTTGAAGTCTGAGGTTATTTCGCCTGTCTCATACATTTTGCTCACCAGATGGTACAATTTTGTCAGGACTGGCTCTCCCAAAGCTGTCAGTAGTTCTATAGGAATGTTGTCTACTCCTGGGGCCTTGTTTCGACTCAGGTCTTTCGGTGCTCTGTCAGACTCTTCACGCAGTATTATATCTCCTATTTCATGTTCATCTACATTCTCTTCCGTTTCCATAATATTTTCCTGAAGTACATAGCCCTTGTATAGACCCTCTATATACTCCTTCCACCTTTCTGCTTTCCCTTCTTTGCTTAGAACTGTGTTTCCATCTGAGCTCTTGATATTCATACAAGTGGTTCTCTTTTCTCCAAAGGTCTCTTTAATTTTCCTGTAGGCAGTATCTATCTTACCCCTAGTGAGATAAGCCTCTATATCCTTACATTTGTCCTCTAGCCATCCCTGCTTAGCCATTTTGCACTTTCTGTCGATCTCATTTTTGAGACGTTTCTATTCATTTTTGCGTGTTTCATTTATTATCAGGTTTTAATGTTTGTATTATCATTTTTTAAATTATTATTTCATTACTAATAATTCTATTCCAACGCATTTCACAGATAGTATTCACTTACAAAACTGGATGTACCTGCGCAATTTCATCATTGTGCAACACACAATTCAGCGATACGACGTCATAGATGTTGAACGGCCGACACAAATATGAAAGGTCAAATTAGCCACAGATACTGGTCAAATATCTGTACAAATATGTGTAATATTTGTTAAAATTGTGTGAAATATACATGTGACATGTGCGTACAGTGGCAGAGCTGGGGTAAAAGCTCCTCCTAAACTTCAGTACTGGGGGTTAAGAACCAACATTCTGTTGTTGGGGTCGGGATGATAACATGAAGAGAGAAGTGGGCGGAAGAGATGGACTGTCAGAAAGGGGGAAGAAAGATAGTAGGAAAGAGGAGATGGACAGAGTGAGGAGGAGAGGAAAGTGGACAGAGAAAGGGAAGAGAAGGAGATGGGCAGAGGGAGAGGGGGGGACGGTGTGAGCTGAGGGTTGAATGAGGAGTAGACTGACAAAGAGATGGGGAAAGAGGATGAGACAGGGAGTCGGTGGAGGAGTATGAGATCGACAGAGGGACAGTGAAGAAGAAATAAACAGAGAAGGGAAGAGGAAATTGACAGAGTGAGAGAGGATAGGAGGACACAGATTGAGAGATGGAAGGAAATGGGCAGGGAAAGGAGGAGGAGGAGATAAAGGAAGTGGGGAAGAGATAGAGGGCTCAGGAGCTATGAAATGACAGGTGGAACGAGGAGGTAGACAGAAAGGGAGGAGGGAGGAACAGTTGGACCACAGAGGGGAGGAGCAGAGCGTGGAGAAAGCAGAGGGACAGAGAGAGAGGGAAGTCGCAGATGGACACAACAAGGGGTAGAACGAGATAGGCAGAAAGTTGGGAATGGAGGAGGCTTGTGTACACTGATGGATTTGCCTCGAATGGTCATTTCAATCACAGGCCGTCAGCGCATCAGCACTTTACGGTAAAAAGGCGTATCATCACCTTAGGTTTCCCGCCTAAGTTGTGTAAACTACAGCGATATCGTTCGAACATTCAGTTGCTGTCGTGACACACAGAACATCAGATCAGTTTCGTAATGGCCGTCCAGTGCCAACAACACTAGCTGATAATCGATACCTATAAATTGTGACTCTAATGAATGCCAAGTTGGTTAATTGGTTTGGAGGTTAAAGGCAGTAAACTGCGTGGTTATCAGTCCATGGACCCTATGGAGGATACTACTAACAGGACTGCTTCGACACGGACAGTACTCAGTTATCGCCACACAATCTTTTGGCCTCTAGGAGTCCATAACGAATAAGAATAAAAACTTCTACAGAACCGTGATGTGTGACGAAGGTTGATAAGGTTGCACATGGCATGGAACCGTAATCAAGGGCGACGAGTAATGGCCTTGTAGAAGGGTGTGGAAGCAATCACGTCTCAGGCATCTCAACGTACGAGGTGCCTCCATCGTGTTTTTGGCCGGAACCGTATACGGAAGGCTGTTATTGCTCTCAAGGGCAGTGATGTATCCCAAGCCACCGACCAGCTCTACAGTCAGTATTTAAATGATAAATCCTTTATCAGTTATGGACAATTGCAACCGATCACAGCACATAATGCTTCAATTTTTATTTGCAACTATTGATTTAGAATCACCTAGCGATACATCATTAGATGGCACAGTTTTAATGAATGTTTCGAGCATTGTGATGTTCGTGTAATAGTTGCAAGGTACAAAAACGAATACTTAAGCATTGAATGTAGCAAGAGTTATTTACATCTTGAGATCGACTTAAAGGCGTTACCGACAGTTGTTAGCATCCGTTGGTTTATTCCTGATGCACACATTACTCTGGAAAACATAGCATATGTTTTCCAGTAACATTAAATCTATATCACTAGACAGCAACTCCCACACGCTTTGCAGAATGTAAATGAACAAAAGACAATGACTCAAGTTATGTTCAGAGAATTAATTGGGGTAGAGACTTTCTTTTCTTTGTTCAACGCATGCTCTGCACGCCACTTGTCGGTAGAATATTTTATATATTCTGCATGTGTGTGTATTCATTCATAATATCCATTTTTAATAATATATTTCATTATTACAAAAATAACATGTATTCATATTACAAAACTGACATGTGCTATTTATAAAGTCTATCAAGCTAAGAGCATACAGTGACTTTTGTCAATAATTTTTGTATTGAAATTGCATTTCACATATTTATTTTTGAATAATAAATATTGATTATTGATTGTGAATTACACATCAGAGCTTAGCATGTGTGTATGTTTAATGAAAAGTTAAATTATGTGAGCATTTAGGAGGTAGCATATGTGTGTGTGTGTATGTGTGAGTGCGTGCGTTTGTGCGTGTGTGTATGTGTGTGTGTGTGTGTGTGTGTGTGTGTGTGTGTGTGTGCACGTGCATGTGAAATGAGAGTGGTGAGTAGGCCCATTGGGCAGTTTACATAATAAAAAGAAACTCAGTAGATCCTACAAATTTTCAACCAACTACCCCATAAAGGACAACTATGAAATTTATTGACAGTATCAGAGATATCACCATACCAATATACCCTGATTAGAAAGGTTTACATAGCTCAATATAGTTAACCTGTACATCAACATCCTTATAACAGATGCACTCCAAACAACAAAGATAACTTATTACCTCATAAAAAGCAAAGTGATGGAGAAATATATGAACTAATAAATTCGTTCAAGTTAGTATTATCACATACTTACATTTCCTTTAATAACAAAATTCCATATTCAGAATGATGGTTGAACACTTGGCTTAGCTGCTAGCTGACATCTTCATTAATGACATAGAAACAAGATGTTTTTAAAGAAAACCAAACAGAAAAATCCACAATCATTTGTTATAAACGTTATGTTTATGACACCTTGATGGTATACAACTCGAGAACCACGGAAATAGAAATCTTAGGCTGGGAAACTTAATAATGTACAGCCCAAAATAAAGTTTGCAGTTTAACACCAAGCTCAACATGGAATTCATTTTCTTAACTTAAATACAACATAGCACAACAACACACATAAACCCCAAATTTATTGGAAACCTGCCACATAAGATGTCATTATAAATAACACCATGGCCAGCCGAATCGACGCGAACTGCCGTATATAAATCAACTTGCACAGCTGTTTAAACCACACAAAGTCAAAGTAAGTTTCAACATAAACACAAAATACAAAACATGATAGTTCATGACTCTAACACAGCCAACACAACTTTTCACAAATTTGGTATACAGTGTACAGGGTATTTCCATAAGAGCGTGCAAAAATTTAACAGGACGTAGATGATGCTCCACTGAACAATTTGGGGTAGAGAAGCTGAGGAGTGAGAAGCCAGCTTAAGCAGATGATAGGAATCAAATTACATTACTGTTAATTTTTTATTTGCATTAGTCATTGACACAATGACGTACCATTTGTACCGTATCTTACAAAATGTGCTGAAACTGATGGCCATCCACCTTAATGCAAACATGACATAGGCGAACAAGTTTCTGACGCACCCTGACAAATATACCCGGTGTGTTTCGAATCATATCGCAGGCAGCTATAATGCTGGCCGCTGATTCCATCTCCATATCCACTGGGGTCTCATACACAAGTGACTTTAAATATCCCCATAGGAAATAATCAAGAGGATTCAGGTCAGGTCACCGTGCAGGACATGGAATAGGTCCTCCCCTTCCCATATAGCGACCAGAAAATGCTGAAGAGGTACTGCTCTACAGTATTGTACTGTACGTCTCTGAATAGCGCAGAGTAATGAATGAGTCTGTCGTTGATTCATAGCGCTCTCTCTCATGGGACAATGTAAATACAACAGAGCCACCTTATGGGCAAATAAATAACCAAAACCTGCATCACGATTCTTTGGTCATCAGGCTCAACCTTCTTGGTTCCTTGCAGGAAATAAAGAATGTATATGTAAATAAACGGCACAGTATGTGTAAACTTGCACACAGATTAGTTGTAAATGAGCTGGAAAACAGTAATGCTAGACAAAGCGGTAGACAAGTTTACTTCCATATCTCTTCAAGCTGGTTTCTCCCACCCCAGGTTCCCTACCTCAAATTGTTCAGTGGAGTATTCTCTACGTCCTGTTACATTTTTGCGTGCTCTTAAGGGAACACCCTGCATGAATCAACATGTGACAGCTGCCTCTACTACGACATAGGGCAAACAGAAAGAAACCTTGAAAATCAATAAACTTTTGTAGCCCCCTAGCATAAAAAAATTATTCAGTTACGGACATAAAAACCAGTCTTCAAAATCTACACACTATTGACATGGGAATAAACATGCACCTCCTGGAACAATTAGAGGTTTTCACCTATAACAAAAACGAGGAAACTGATTTAGCAAATAACACACTTGTAGTGTTGAGTTTCAAAACCTGCCACATGACAATTTCGGTCATATTGAGTTATACAAACCATTCAGTTAGACGTATGTAACTCGACCATGTGGTGAAAAATGATCTTGTGTAAGTCAGCCACTAGCTGTAATATAAGCTTTGAACATTGGTGTGAGTTTCAAATCCTGCAACGTGAACAGAACTATTTCGTTTTTTGTCCCTTTTAAAGCCTACAATGTGTAGAAATTGATCGTGATGCTTCGTGCCAGGTCACGCCACTCTCACTGCTTTGTTTCTTCGATGTTAGAATACTCATCAGTCAGACTTTTGTGAGCTGTAGTTATGACTACTGATGGCGTTGAGAGCCAAGATGGTGAGTGCACTAGCTACAACACAACGTGGCCTAGGCCAAGCGAAGAAACAACCTCGACAACCGAATCCTGAGGAAATGCAAAACATTGGCTTCTGTGCACCCAGACCCATTCCAGATGGCATTTCTGTTGCAGAGGCAGCGGTTGTTATGTTTAAAAACTATTGGTGTAGCATTTTGATACCCAGTGGGCAAATGATACTCATATGCTGTGCTATAAACATGTGAATGAGCAGCAGAAAGTGATTTCAAATATGGATACAGATATGGATGATGAAATGTCTGAAGAAAGACGTGTAGGAAAGAATCATAACATTGATTTTGTATAAAAAAATAAAGGACCATTAACTTAATGCCTAACTTGTACAAACATGTACATTTTACACTGTTAATTCAGAAGCTAGAATAATCTTATTGATCAATGAAAGTGAAATTGCTTTAAAAATGCAAGAACACGATTTATCAATCTCCCCTCCTGTTTGAGTTTCAAAACTGTCAACGTGCGTAACATTCCTGGCACAAATTTCCTTGGAACTGTGGCTGCAGATCTGTTTTTGAACAATGGCTGCAGATCTTCAAATATTCTTGATACTTATAGCGATCACGAATGGAAATTAACTAATCAAATTGAACTTTGTAAGTATAATAGTTTTGTAGTTACTCTCCTTTTCATTTACGGTTAATTCATAATCAAACAAAAATAAACGTGTCAAACGTAATTTCAATAAATTAACCGAAATATCTCCTACACCCTTAGTTTGTCAATTTTGTGTGTTAGTTTTGCATCGTGAAGACATGTTACTTTTATAATATGTATCGGAAAGCGGTCATGGTAAACAAAAGTTGAAGCAGCACAAAGGACTACTGGTGGCAGTTATGGAAACCTTCGCAGGTTCGAATCCTGCATCGGGCATGGATGTGTGTGATGTCCTTAGGTTCGTTAGGTTTAAGTAGTTCTAAGTTCTAGGGGACTGATGATCTCAGCTGTTAAGTCCCATAGTGCTCAGAGTCATAAGGAAACCTTTATTTCGAACATGGTTTCGTCCTTTCATAAAATAATGGGCGAGTGCAAACCGCCTACCTAGTCAACATCTTTCACCAGGAACCATAAATCAACAAAACAGGATTCCTACTGAGATGAACCTGGATGAGGGCGTTTGAGGCCAGTTTTAATGTGCGTCCTCATCCCAGGAACCCTCCTCACGCAACGAATGACGTCAGTAGATCACCGTAGAAGATAGGGATCCAAGCGCATTACAACGCAGAAAGTTACAAAAACGCTGATTTTGATTTTACTAGAGTGCAAAAGATGTCCGTTATCGAAGGCTGCCTGTATTTTGGTTACTCTTGTCTTTTGTTTAACAAGCAATTTATTGTGTATTTTATCATCAGGCTTATTCGTTAAAGCCTGCTGCTTAATCGCTTTTGCAAACATGTTACATACCGGCCACACAGAATGTATGTTGGCGGATTTCATTTCAGGTAGCACTGTCATGTCATATAAAAATCCGACGAAAATTATATTTCGGTTCTATCAATGGTTTCGATGCGTTTTAATGGGATCAACGGCTTTTTCTGAAATTAATTAACTCCTCCGAAATATTCGTAATTGGTTACCCTCCTGCTCCACTCCTACCTTGTTGATACTTTGCTGAAAAGGCTCGATTTCTGTAATTGGCTGGATCTCGAAGGGAAGACTATGATGCTGTTTCCTCAAGGAAAAGGGTAAAAGATTGTCAAAATAAGATGGAACTGGGAAAACGCATGTGTATTAAGAATAAAGGAACATAGTCGCACTAATTTTTTTCGCAAAGAGCGGGCGTGGAACCACAACAATGTTAAGCAGAAAGCAAGATACTTACATCGCTTGATTGGTGTTGTTCAGCTTTATAGACAATCATAGCGTAGGTAACATTGCTTTTGCTAAGTGAAGCGCTATTTGATGTGGGCGACCGCTCAACAGTTACGACATTCGAATACCTCAAATCTGCAAATATTAGAAACCGAATGCATTACAAGAGTTACCAGTATCATTTATACGAACTGTCGTAATCTGGCGCGGTTTTCGTCACGGCTCGGATTACCTTGTTTTTCCTGAGTGCTCCATCTGTGAGATATTGTTCCAATCACGGCATTCGTCAGTCGAGGTTGCGTCAAATCGCTTACTAATGATGTTTAGTAGCAGCACTAAGCTGTACGTCGTCATATGCTGGTGCGGCCTTAGATAGCGTTTTGCGTTCTGTCATCTTGAAGATGTTTCGCTTGGTTCCACAACGTCTGCTTTCAGAGATAACACTCCAGATACTGCTCATCTGCTGGGCAGTTTTATCAGTTCGTAGATTGTCTCATGTGTGTATCTGCTGCGCAGCTTTTTCTGTGCAAATTACGTGTCATTTATTTCTAGCCGTATTACAGCACTCTGTCTATTCTGGATGTTTGTGCTCCCCAGACTCTGTACTTCTCCTCTCACTTTCCACATCCATTTACAAACTAGATTTCCATCTTACTGTACAAGCCATATTCCGTAACGACGTAGATCCTGCCGATTTACGACAAAGGTGTATCAAAGTGTAGTAAAGAGCCAACTTAAAGACGTAAGGACTTGGGCTGAAAACTACGATTTCCGCAATGGCATGCAACTGAAGCGTCTATTTATCATTATTATCAACTATCACTAGAAACGTAATTGCATTTTTCGCGTGTACGTAGGAAGGACGGTCAATAATGTGGAGACACGAAAAACACACATTACGATTCCTGAAACGGAGCAGGAAACCCGTTAACATTGAAAACGCTTCCATTCGTCTCAGAATATAGGTCCTGTGTGGTTTTCAAGGGAATCTTATACCATTCTTCCTGCCAAATGTCGGCAGTAGACTATAAAGGCTCATTAAACCAGTCTTGGGCGAAGCGAACTTTGTGAAGAGAGGTCCTGTTTTATTGGAAGACAGAATCACAATTGGGGGAAAACATTATACTACAGGATGGACCCGGTCGGCCAAAACGGTCACATAATATTTCTCACATAATCTTTCCCAGTAATTCGACCTTGGGGCCCAAGGAATACTACCACATGCCTAACCAAATTATCACTCGAACCCCCACACTTACTCGCGTCTAGACGTAAAGAGTGTGCAACAAGACTCATCCGACCAAGTGGCTTTCTTCCATTTCTCCACAGTTCAGGTTTTATAGCCTCTGCACCAGTTTTTCCTGTTAAGAGTATTTGCATCACTAGTGAGCGGGTTTGGAATTCTAGCTCGCTCTGCAATTCACTTCCTATGGAGTCCCCTTTCCGTTGTTTCGGTACTGACAGGTTCGATAGTGCAACATTCAGCTCTGTGGTGGGTTTTGCAGATGTCATCGTCCTGTTTCTTGTCACAGTCATCTTCAGTAACCGTCGATCATATCCCTTAACAAACACTTCCGTCCGTGTTGCGACTTAGTGGCTGATGTTTTATCCGCTTTCCCTGTATGCTGTATAAATACGACGTGTCTTGTAACACCGATCACTCTGGCTCCCTTGGTTACCAAAACAGGCAACACACGAGCACCAGCAATTTGTCCACGTTCGAATTAAATTAGCCCTGGCATAATGCACTCACAACTGTACACAACACTGTTCTGACCACGAATGATCCATGCAACGTATTGAGGACATCGCACTGGTGCCGTTGGTGATCAAATACAACAGTGATAACAGCAGGCTTGGCTAGCACCAGCATTTATGTACAAGCACGCATTTCTCGGAGTGTATCCGTATTTGTGTGCCACCGCTTTATGTAGTGATGAAGTAGGCATGTTAACAAACTGAATGAAATAATTACAGTGGTTATATGATAATATTCAATCCGAAGCCTTACGTGTTGTAGGAAACGTATGGCTATTACTTTCTCGTCGAGTGTAGTCTGACAACCTCGTAACCGAGAGTGACAACTTCCCTGCACAAATATGAGCCTTCGTGAGGCCCTCCACAGGGTGGGAGTTCGTCATCTCCCAGTTGCACTTATTCAAGTGATCTGACTGTCGACACATTAACGCCGACGACAATGTACAGTAGCAAACCATCTACCTTAACTATCGCTCTTGCCTACAGTGTTACTGTATTTTTAGTCACCTCTATAAGATACACCTGCAAACAAATACGCAGGTCATTACAATCACTTTTAAATTTAACAAAATGCAGAAACTGCTGATAATAAATGCCTAAAAGCACAAGGCAAATCAAAAACTTATGTTCCACGTTACTGGTGTGTTTCGACGAATAAAGACTCAGTCGATCCCGTACGTGTATCAGAGTTAATCACATCGCCAGAATAGGTTCACCTATTAAAAGATGTCGCACATCCTGTGTGCACCAGTAGCGTCATTATGTCACGAATTACACAGGAAAGGTTTCAGTCTCGGTTACAGCACTTCAGTAGGAACTATTCACGATAATGAGGCTTCAGTCCACAGGACTTGTAATTGATATTTGAATTTCAGTTTGTCCTATTATGAAATGGATTTATTATTTTTATTTTGTGAACATGCTTACTCTGTCACCGATAATAAACGTGTATACCAAAAAATATAATAACTTAGGGAGGAATCTACATGTGCATAAACATTCTGTCATTTTAAGTATAAGATAACGTCGACTCTTCGAATTCTGTGCTCGTTGGTAACAATTGCTGTGAAATGGGTGGCACACGGTATGTAGCACTGCACGGCATTCCAGAGTGTTATCAAGCGCGGGAAAAATGACTAGTTAAATGCCTCTGTGCATGCTTAAATTAATCTAACCTATCGTTAGTCATATACAAACGATACAAGTAAATTTCTGAATTCTCCACTTAATACTGCCGCTACAAACTATACAGCTATGTTTTCGCGGAATACGCCTAAGATGCGTTTGACATGATCTTTAGTACGGGAAGCGATGCTGGTTGAAGAGGAGGTGTTTCTCTTCAAGAAGCCTCGTTATGGTTTAGCTCAAAATAAGCCATACGATTCTAGAAGGACATTTATGAGATTCGACAATACTTTTGTGGGTTATTTCTCTCATCCTTCTTGTAGACGTATGAGACCAACGCTTTCTTCTAATCACTGGGTATAGTTTTTCCTTAGATAAATTTACTGTTAAATGGAAGATACACAACTACGAATTCTGCGTAGAATCTGACAGAGATCTCAGAGCTAAAGCAATCCGTTTTCATATTATTCTGGAAGTGCTCACTGTCGTTAATGTAGTAAGTGAATGCTGCTATTAATTCAACCAAAACATCCAAAGTAGCTGAAAAGTATTTCCCTGTATAGTTCCTTAAAGATGGCTAGATACGTTTGTGAGACAAAGCAGCACTATAACAGATATGTGACAAGACAGTTAGCACTAACAGATATCATTTATTAAGGCTATATTGCAACATGGCACTTTGGTACAATTTGATATGTGGCACTTGATGTCCTGAACCTAATACAGCGAAATCTAAATAATGTCGCTGTCTCTACACAGTCTATGATTTTACTACTATGACTGAACATAATATAGCAGATACTGTGTTAATTATCTTAGTTATTTGTAAATAGCGTGTGCTAAGTCTGATGGTAGTCTTCAGAGTACTGTTTGAAAAAAGCCTATTTGTGCCAACAGCTGTACAGTTCTATGCTCATTCTCTACTGGTATCGATTGTTACAATCATCTTCACACTAGAAAAGCAGTGTACATCGATGAATCCAATACACATTTTTGTCAAATATAGCCCAACCAAATATATTGTCATAACAGTCTGTCTTAACGCAGTCCATAAAGATGCGCTGTGCCTTGTATGTAGAACATATATAAGCCTAGTTGTCATAATAGTCCGTATCGCGCACAGTGCGTTTATATGGACTGTGTTAAAACAGGTCAATAATATTCTACATAAGGATCTATTTAGAAATAATATATAATAGCGTGGCTTAACACAGTCCGTATAAATGTCCTGTGACAAGACACAATGCATTTATATCGATCTTGTTAAGAGAGATTGTTTCAACAATTATGTTTTCGACATACATGACTTTCCGTCAGTTACTACGAACTCTGACTTCTCTGACAGGAAATCACGAATTCATTCATATAACTGAGACAATTTTACAGAGCGCAATTTCACTTCAAAGCCGCTTGTGTGGTACATTGTCAAAAACCTTCTGGAAATCGAGAAATACGGAATCAATTTGAAATCCCTTGGCAATGGCACTCAACACTTCGTGTGAGTAAAGAGCTAGTTGTGTTTCATAAGAAAAATGTTTTCCATATCCGTGTTGACTGTGTGTCGATAGAACGTTCTCTTCGAGGATATGCATAATGTTCGAATACAATATATGCTCCAAAATCCTGCAACGTTAATGATATGGGCCTGATCAAAAATGGTTCAAATGGCTCTGAGCACTATGCGACTTAACTTCTGAGGTCATCAGTCGCCTAGAACTTAGAACTACTTAAACCTAACTAAGCTAAGGACATCACACACATCCATGCACGAGGCAGGATTCGAATCTGCGACCGTAGCGGTCGCTCGGTTCCAGACTGCAGCGCCTAGAACCCACTGCCACTCCGGCCGGCATTAGGGGCCTGTAATTTAATGAACTATTGAATATTGGTGTGACCTGTGCAACTTTCCAGTCTTTGGGCACGGATGTTTCGTAGAGCGAACGGTTGTATACGATTATTAAATATGGAGCCATTGTATCGGCGTACTCTCAAAGGAACCTATCTGGTATACAGTCTGGTTTTGTTAAGTGATTTAAGTTATTCACTACTCCGAGGATATCTATTTGATTCGAATTCTGGAGTATTTACTTAGTCTTCTTTGGCGAAGGAGTTTCGGAAGGCTGTGTTTAGAAACTCTGCTTCGGCAGCAGCACTGTCATCGATAGCATTTCCACTGCATGGCGCAGAGAAAACTTTGAGCATCGTTTTCTCAGAAACGAGCGATTATACACTCCTGGAAATTGAAATAAGAACACCGTGAATTCATTGTCCCAGGAAGGGGAAACTTTATTGACACATTCCTGGGGTCAGATACATCACATGATCACACTGACAGAACCACAGGCACATAGACACAGGCAACAGAGCATGCACAATGTCGGCACTAGTACAGTGTATATCCACCTTTCGCAGCAATGCAGGCTGCTATTCTCCCATGGAGACGATCGTAGAGATGCTGGATGTAGTCCTGTGGCACGGCTTGTCATGCCATTTCCACCTGGCGCCTCAGTTGGACCAGCGTTCGTGCTGGACGTGCAGACCGCGTGAGACGACGCTTCATCCAGTCCCAAACATGCTCAATGGGGGACAGACCCGGAGATCTTGCTGGCCAGGGTAGTTGACTTACACCTTCTAGAGCACGTTGGGTGGCACGGGATACATGCGGACGTGCATTGTCCTGTTGGAACAGCAAGTTCCCTTGCCGGTCTAGGAATGGTAGAACGATGGGTTCGATGACGGTTTGGATGTGCCGTGGACTATTCAGTGTCCCCTCGACGATCACCAGTGGTGTACGGCCAGTGTAGGAGATCGCTCCCCACACCATGATGCCGGGTGTTGGCCCTGTGTGCCTCGGTCGTATGCAGTCCTGATTGTGGCGCTCACCTGCACGGCGCCAAACACGCATACGACCATCATTGGCACCAAGGCAGAAGCGACTCTCATCGCTGAAGACGACACGTCTCCATTCGTCCCTCCATTCACGCCTGTCGCGATACCACTGGAGGCGGGCTGCACGATGTTGGGGCGTGAGCGGAAGACGGCCTAACGGTGTGCGGGACCGTAGCCCAGCTTCATGGAGACGGTTGCGAATGGTCCTCGCCGATACCCCAGGAGTAACAGTGTCCCTAATTTGCTGGGAAGTGGCGGTGCGGTCCCCTACGGCACTGCGTAGGATCCTACGGTCTTGGCGTGCATCCGTGCGTCGCTGCGGTCCGGTCCCAGGTCGACGGGCACGTGCACCTTCCGCCGACCACTGGCGACAACATCGATGTACTGTGGAGACCTCACGCCCCACGTGTTGAGCAATTCGGCGGTACGTCCACCCGGCCTCCCGCGTGCCCACTATATGCCCTCGCTCAAAGTCCGTCAACTGCACATACGGTTCACGTCCACGCTGTCGCGGCATGCTACCAGTGTTAAAGACTGCGATGGAGCTCCGTATGCCACGGCAAACTGGCTGACACTGACGGCGGCGGTGCACAAATGCTGCGCAGCTAGCGCCATTCGACGGCCAACACCGCGGTTCCTGGTGTGTCCGCTGTGCCGTGCGTGTGATCATTGCTTGTACAGCCCTCTCGCAGTGTCCGGAGCAAGTATGGTGGGTCTGACACACCGGTGTCAATGTGTTCTTTTTTCCATTTCCAGGAGTGTACAACGGAGAAGCCTAGATACGTGTTCGCTTATTTTGACTGAAATGCGACTGAGTGAAATTTCTGGCAAATCAGGTGATAGCACTTCTCTTCTCCAGTGGGTAGCTAGAGCCTGCACGCCCGCCCTGTCAAAGGGCGAGCAAAGACATTCAGGGACCGAACCCCGGACCAGCGTCACTCTGCCGACCACCCCAGTGGTTCTCTGGCTAGGAGAGCTTCAGATTGCCGCTCGGCTCATCAGGATGTGGCTGGGCGCCATGGCAAGGCTCCTGGCAGGATCAGAACACGGTGTCGGCGATCTGATCGCGGAGGTAGACACACTACAGCGGTTGACGACTCAATGAGTAGCTGTTTCACCGCATGTTCTGCCCGGCAGCACAGCCATTGTTCGTTCTCTCCAGAACGGCTGCGTTATGGTGTAGGGCTGCTGACGTCACATATGCCGCGTGTCATAGTGTCCCTGATTTCAGTAACCGTCTGGGCACTGACCAACAGAGAGGCGGGGATTGTCTGGCGAACGCAGGGGAACATCGCCCGGTCAGCCTGCTGCCGTAAGTGGCCCGCCTTACTTGTGTCACTAAAGTGAGATGGTAGTCTCGTTTATAACTGGAAATCTCAGGTGGGAGGAGAGGTACGGAGGATGGGGAGCGCAGCATGGAATAAACTGATGGCAGTAAATAAATACCACGTAATTTTCACAGAAAAAGCTGCGTGCCAGAGACACAGCAGAGGCAATCTACGAACTGATAAAACTGACTTAGCCGATGATCCGTATCTGGAGTTAGAGTGTTATCACTGAAAGGAGACACTGTGGAACCAATGCAATCACACAGCTCAGTGGCGAAACATACGAGGGTTGTCCAGAAAGTAAGTTCCGATCGGTTGTGAAATGGACACCACAATGGAAACCCGTTGAAGGTTTGCACAGGTGTGTTGGGTAGTGTCTCTAGTATGACCGTCGATCGCATCAAGACGCTCTTTTCGTTGTGTGCGCACTGTGGGTGAGTAAAGATGCCTAGAGCAACGATGTTTTCCGCCAAGTAGGAGGGCCTGCTGAGAGGCTTCGCCTTAATGAATGTAGGCCACCGAACACAACTGCCACGCACTTCCTTCTTCATGGCAATTCTCAGCCGCACTCTGCAGGGGTAGTGAAGACGCTGCTGCAGCCTTTTCGATGGGAAGTGTTCGATCACCCACAACACAGCCAGAACTGGCTCGTCCTGAGTATCATCTCTGTCCACATGAAACGCCGGATACGAAGACAACACTTGGGCGCAGGCTATGCGCTATAGACCTGTGTAGAGAATTATCGGAAAGGCTGCCTTCTATGACGATGGTGTTGAAAATTTGGTATAATGCTCCGACAAATGTCTAAGCCGGAGCGGCGACTATGTAGAGAAATATCTCGAAAGTGTTGCTAACTCTTGCAAATAAAATGTTTCTGATTTTCACTGTGGTTTCCACTTAGCGACCGATCGGAACTTACTTTCTGGACAACCCTCGTATTAATGTAGCTTGTTAAACTTTTAAACTTTGCAATGAAATGCCTTTTCTAAACAAACTAGGCTGTTGAGAGACGCCTACAGATCTGTAGACACGCTACGTTCCTAGTCCCCAACATGTGGATTTTTTACACATGTCAAAAGCCGAATGTCCAGAAAGAGGTTGTTCATAATTTATTTATTTATTTTTATTTTGTAAGCCGCCTTATTGCTAGTTTACTCTGGTCGTTACGGAGAGGAGCACGCCTGATGGACACCACTTCTCCTTCAGTGACATAGAAATTCGTTCTGGGTTGCGCTAAAGGGTCATAAAGGAACACCGGGGGGCGTGAATTAAGCCGGTCGTCGATCTTACAGGAATGAGCCTCAAATTATGCAGGGCAGAGCGTCTAAAGTGATTAGCTAACAGCAGACTGGCACGATACTTATTATCGTAACCAGAATATAGTGTCACACTGTAATTCAAGTATAGTAGCAGAGAAAGTTATTGTATGCGCACATCTTCAGTTATTTATTTACAGTTTCTAGAATTCTGTTTTCAGTTGTTCTCTCTGAAAAGTGCTTGAACTTAACACTAATTTTATAACCTTTTTCTTTGTATCACTAACACATATCCTTTGGTTTTGAAAGCTACTCACGAAGACGCCTGCGAACAATTCAGTGTCGCGTGAATGTGCTCAAAACATTGTGATAGCTACATAGCTTAGAAGTAACGGTGAAACATCTAACGGTGAAACATCCCGCCTGCGGTCTGTTAAAAAGTGTCGATACTAAAAGTCACTTCGAAAGGCCCTAAAGTTAACCCTAACCCTGCAATGGAGTGTCCCAAATTAAAACTACGTAGCGAATCGGAACTCAGACCCAGGAGCTATGCATTTCACGGGCAAATGCTCTCAGGGTTGAGCTATTCAGGAGGAAAACGGGTCGGACTGCAGTGAAACTACAAAAGCGATAGTTTTGACTGGATAAGTCTGTCGGTAGAACATTTGTCGTGAAATGCAAAGGTCCCGGTTTTGAGTTGCGGTTCAGTATTTAGTTTAATCTACCGGTAACTTTCACCTCAAAAGTTGTCGAACTAACAGCGCCTTAATGTATTGTGAATCTAATGCACAGTACTGTGTGATCCCATCGACCAAGACTTTCACGTGTGACACGTCATTTCAAAGCACAATCTGAAATCAAAGATAGTAGGAGCAGATAACGTGACAAGAACATGGAGCTGATAGTCAGCTAAGAGGTGTCGCTGATATTAAAGCAATTACCGCTTAAAGATAGAGTGCGGAAAGTTCTCTTACGCAACGTTGGCCCGGAGTAGTGTGTGTGCCACACCGATAAAAATAAGAGAGCGTGAAACAATGCGTATAAAAGACGGCGTTAGAATCAGGACAATCAGTTCACCTGCCGATTCGCGGCTATAGAATCTCAGTCGTACGAAGCGACAACCCTTCACCGCGAACGCCATGTGTGGTGGCCTAAACAATATCGCGTCTGCCTCTAACAGGGCAGTCATCCGCGGAAAGCAGTTTCTCGACTCGTCGACAAACAAAAATGTAATTTGATGTACATTTTTACTAATTCGACTTCTTCGTTTATGTAGTGTTACTTATTGAAACTGTTGTCATGTCATGAGCATATAGCTACTGATGATCTAAGTCCGAAGTTTTCTTTCTCGTCGCTTCTTAGGAAGTGGCGTGTTTCTTTAACGTCACTAAAAATTATCTTTGAATTTGCAGGGAGCGCTTGCCACGATGCTGACTTCTAGACGATTCCACGTTACACCGACGCTGTTCAAGGCTACTGCAGACAGGACTACGCCGTCAGCGGCAAATGAGGGGGCTTCCAGCTCCTCGACTTCGTCCCCGAGACTGGAAGCTTCTGGCTGGATCCCGTCGCCCTCATCAGCGAGACTGGACGCAGCCTGCTCCACCTCATCATTCTCCACACATTCGCACGACAAAGCCATCCCCTCATTCTCCGGTTTCACCGTCGCTGTGAAAACGTGAGAGTGTTCCTTTGTACGTCAAAATTTCGGACTGACCACAGACTGGTCCTAACGACAAGTAGTTCGCTGCACCTAACAGCGAAATCTAGATCCTCGACACGACGTACTTACATGAAACTTGTAGATCTGATTTCTTATATTATTATGTACTCACATGAGATCTTTGACAATAAATATTCATTTCACTACCATACCCAACAACGTTTGTCCAATTTACGTTGACCTTGAATGATACTTTTGTGATTCTCTTTAGAACTTGTGTAAATCTCCTTTCTGGTCAGGAAAACATATTTAGAGAATGAGACATAACTTCATAATAGTGTAGTTAAGAAATATTTTCAAAAACTGTTGTCCAATGAGCATATACCACACCAAGATTTAAAAGAAATATTCATCAAGAATAATTTACTATTGAGATCTAGCATACGTGAAAAATGAATAATTAATAAATCCAAAAGCAATCAGGAATTCACTTAAACACGAGTGGAACTGAATGGTAAAAGACTTTTGTTCTCCACTTAGACTGACTTAGCTGTGGTAGCTTTGTGAAACCGTTTCAACTGCTTGCAAATGCAGTTACGTGCAACTACGTATCCCCAGACAATTATTTTCCTCGTGGCTCTTCTATTGTCTCGATAAGTCACTTCTCTGACAGATAGTACATGAGACAGTGTTGTTTCAGCAGCGGTCTGGTACTGTGATAGCGACGACATTATCCACGTAAACACAGATGTTTACAATCGTGTGGTTGCAACACAAATATTTCGAAACTTAATAATACAGGGCAATAATGACTCACAATAGCACATGTGCATCTAAGGTGGTAATATCCGGAATCTTCCAGTAAAGTGGCCGCAGATATCCTGCAGTAAAGTGACATCTCACTTTCCGTATCTGGCTTTGTGTACAGCTTTTGCACTCACAGACTGACGTCAACACGGCAATTTCCAAAATGGTTCAAATGGCTCTGAGCACTATGGGACTCAACTACTGAGGTCATTAGTCCCCTAGAACTTAGAACTAGTTAAACCTAACTAACCTAAGGACATCACAAACATCCATGCCCGAGGCAGGATTCGAACCTGCGACCGTAGCGGTCTCGCGGTTCCAGACTGCAGCGCCTTTAACCGCACGGCCACTTCGGCCGGCGGCAATTTCCACTAAACACGCTTCAACCAAAAATTATAACAGCTTTCTTCTCGTTAATCCAGTGTTGGTACATATCTTTCTCTGCACTCAGAGTCTAAGTGGAATATAAGCGGAAGAAATTTCCTTTTTCCCGTACATAGTAGCAAAACTGAAGGACAAGTACTACGGAATTAAGTTTAAGTAAAAGTATGCTTGATAAAGTCGTGACCCTATTATGTCGTACTGATACACGTTAAGTGCTTGTTAATGTCGTCCTAGTGTTGGTGCTATGTTTTATGCTGTGTTGGCAGAAGAGCCAACACCGTGTTGCTAGAGGAGGACGAAATGCACGCGTTTAAGCTCACGCAGACTGGCGTGAGGTCTGGAACAATTAAAGGGGTTGAGTCTAATAAATAAAGAACGTAGTTGCTTGAATACTTTAATCCATAATTAAAATCTCAATATAAACTGGTAATGGCGCCTTGCTAGGTCGTAGCAAATGACGTAGCTGAAGGCTATGCTAACTATCGTCTCGGCAAATGAGAGCGTATTTGTCACTATAGCATCGCTAGCAAAGTCTGCTGTACAACTGGGGCGAGTGCTAGGACGTCTCGTTAGACCTGCCGTGTGGCGGCGCTCGGTCTGCAATCACTGACAGTGGCGACACGCGGGTCCGGCGTATACTAATGGACCGCGGCCGATTTAAAGGCTACCACCTAGCAAGTGTGGTGTCTGGCGGTGACACCACATTTTAGTAGTAAATATGGTGACACCAGATTGTTTCTGCAGCTTTTCAAATATACTGCCCAGGAACTGAACAGTCACAGTAAAGAGTAGGTAAGGTAAGAAAAACAGAAACCTATGCAATATCTGATGTAACGGAAATATATCTGTGTTTTTTCGCGGTCTGGAGGAGCCTGCAGTGGCTCCGTTATAATTTAGTTGGATAGTTTCCTCATGACAAAAGCGCATGGATAATCCTTGCGAACATTTTGGACCGTGATTTGTCAAGAAATGTGTTACTGAGAAAGTGTCTAATCTAGATAACAATCCCAAATGGAAGTAAAACAAACGGCAGCCAAAAGTTTGACGGCCATTTTGGAGATACAGTTTAACCTTTAATGAAAGAATCTCTCAGCAGAAAATAATTGACTACAGTGAAATAAAACCTTAATATAGTACACTGTATATTAAATAACGGAGACAAGTGAAACCATTAGGGTATATGTGTAATTGCTATACTCCTACGACGATTGCTGTAGATTTGAAGACGTTCCACTTGGGCTTCTTACCATCGCATTCATTGTTATGTTACTGTGTTGATCTCTGCGTGCCTATTAAATTCTCGTGTAACATCGTCAGTAACATCTGTTACATACTCTTGTCTTTGTCTAGTCTTACAATCATTTGTCTTCCACTTCTACTTTCAGAGAAAAAGCAATTTTCCTGTACGTCTTATCATAAGTACCGCTGTCCTGACTGTTTCATTACCTTTTCTAGCACTTTTTAAATATGCATCTCAATAGCCTCCTATATGTAAAAGTAAGGTGTACAGCAGATGATTATTTATATTTAATATTAATTTCACACTCGGTTTGCCTTAGCATGTCAAAACACGTTTAATTTTTGCAGCGTAATTACTGTCAACTATATTGTTCTACGTCACGCGTACACAAGATGGGCAAACATTTAATAACTTTAATTATATATTAATATATTAGGTATTAAACTGCTCGCCGGCCGCGGTGGCCGAGCGGTTCTAGGCGCTTCAGTCCGGTACCTCGCGACTGCTACAGTCGCAGGTTCGAATCCTGCCTCGGGCATGGATGTGTGTGATGTCCTTAGGTTAGTTAGGTTTAGTTAGTTCTAAGTTCTAGAGGACTGATGACCTCAGGTGTTAAGTCCTGTAGTGCTCAGAGCCATTTGAACCATTTTTTTCCACTATCCCCCGATAGAATACATTAATATTTCGTAATCTGTCTTTTCACCTGTCATATTCCATAAGTCACCGATATCGAATCCTGCAATAAGTAAGGTGACGAAAGTTTAGGAAATGAATTATAAATTAAATTTTATAATTAGTGGCTGTTGGTTCATCCATACGTTTGATCTTGTAGGGACCAATGACTTAGATTGCCACGTCTCTAATTTTCGATGGCTGTTCTTGCATACAATTTTCGTCTTTCTTCTTCTTCCCATTTTCCACTTTCTTTACGGGGTCACACTTTTATATAGGTCTTGGCTGTGTTACAAAGAGTTGGTGGCCAGATTCCCTCCTGACTCTTTCCTGTAGACGATATTACAAGTGATGAAATCAAAACGATTATTGCACTTAGGCAAAATCATTAAAATTTTAGTGCCTACAGGCAGTTGATACACAGGATTAACCACAATCAGGCCTCATAATCAACTGACGTTTATGATTTAAAAGTTTTTTTCTTCTCTCTTAGACTTCACGTTTGTGACACATTGGTCTCGAAGAATAGGGATCAAATTTGGAATCAGGAATAAGGAAAATAGCATTTTTATATTGTAACAGTTTTTGCAAAAATATAAAGTTTGCAATTGTTCTTCCTGGTACGCGATGATAATACTGACCAGACCTTCTGATTAGAAAATATCGTATGCCCATATTTCTTTATGTATAAGCAAAATTTCAGCAAAGTCTCCAGCTGCGCTACAAACGTCTACAGAGCGCATGACGAGGTATGAACGGAGTGGAAGAACAGTATACGCGAATGTTGTGCTATCCTTGGTGTCCTCGGCAATGCGATAAACGTTTATCTGCTGCTATATGGCCTTCTAATCGGCGTGCATCACTGTCTAGTGCGGGTGCACCTAGTTGATAATTGATTGCAAGGGAAATTCCTTTACAGTTATTAAGCAGCTCAGGAGATGAAACGTCTAGCAACGTTAACGGACAGAAAACACATTTGAAAAGAATTACGGGCAGAATTTGGAAAGCCCCAAAAATTATGGAACTATGGTTCGTCTATGCTGTACATTTGGCCCTCTCTGATATATTAGATTCCCGGTGAAGGTAACACTCTGTGTTATATGTATAAAATGTATAAAACGTATACAATATGAGCGCTTTAAAAGACACTTGATATACAAGTGCAAACTCCATGAAATCATAAGATACTGTCTTTACCTAGGAAGAATATGAAGACAAGGGTGCACTGTATCATAACAGCACATTTTGGTCTGTTTACAAAGATTTTGTTTATCTGAAACTATAACACCGAAAGACAATTTCGCGTACGGTCTTGGACATAAAACGTGGTCGCCGGCCACCTGCTACGCAGTCTACGTCAAAGACCTGGTCCACGTTTTCATTCCTAAGTCTAAGACGTTCACTTACGGCGACGGTAAAACGGCCGCGCCCCAGAATTTCAAGTTTGGCCATCTGCACGATATAGTAATACTGTAGGATGCGGAAGTTTCTGGAGGAAAAGTTATCTTACGCTACAGCTGTTTTAGTGCTGTATCTGCTCGAGGTATAGTAGAAAACATCGCGCAGTTTTTACACAAAGTCGTGGGCAGCAGTCTACTCCTTCCTCTTTATTTAAACTACATTTCGGCTGTCTGCTAAAGGTATTTGTTTCATTCTAACCCATGAGTACTACCAAAAACTTCCACAAACATTTCCGTCGAAGAGCTCGTGGCTGTGTCATGTTCTTCGAGAGTTCCTTCGCCATACAGAGGTCACCGGCCACCAGTAACTGACGATACGCCATCTACTGCCTGACGTCAGCAGCAGTACGACCGTGTCACCGTGGTGCAGCGTACCATGAGCATGTCTCTGCTCTAGCATTGGCAAGCGTAAAATAGTTTATTGTTATAATTTGATTTTCCGCGCGTAATAACTTTGATAAAGAGAGTGAACATCGTGCAGTAACTTACACAAATGGTCAAAAGTAGTATTCTGAGGGGCGGCCGATTGCATTGGCGCCTTAAATGAACGACTCGGACTCTGTGGCGTCGACCAGTGGTCAGGTTTTACACCCAAGACTGTCCATTGCGCGATGGTGTAAGCAAACCTGAGACTGTAACACCTTCCTTAACTATGCAGTTTATTCCTAAATCAGCTATCGAGTTTCTCCTTATACTTTTTTAAAGCGGTTTGAATCCTTTTTTGGTCCTTTCTATTACATCATGGCTATGCGAATTCTTTCCTCATGTCTTGTTAACTTATTCATTTTATTGTAGTCGTACTGAGCAGCTTGAGTTCTGCTTGCTACGTTTTCTCTCACGAAAGAATGGAGAGCTCGTTTTTCTTCTGAAAACAGGTGT
This sequence comes from Schistocerca nitens, assembly GCF_023898315.1. NCBI lineage: Eukaryota > Metazoa > Arthropoda > Insecta > Orthoptera > Acrididae > Schistocerca > Schistocerca nitens. Next base: position 289,267,749 of record NC_064614.1, on the reverse strand, counting down.
CACATAAGTACACTTGTAGTAAAGTTATTACCATGATAGGTGTGCCTAAGGAGTAAGTTGTCTAAAATGCTCTTTATAAATAGTCGCAAAAACAGCAAATAACAGACAAGCAAATGAACTGTTAACGAAAAGTCCAAAAGAGCAGAAACCTTACCAGTTGCCCGTCGTTGCAGTCTGTCTCGAAATTGATGTAAATTATTACTGATCAGGTTAAAAGTAAAATCCGTTATATAGTAAACTTACATCAAGTTTCGGGTAGTACAAAATTTCACCACACAGTCCATAGTTCCATGACACTTATAAGGGAAGCCTTATCTATTTTGTGCTTGGTGGCGGAATATGGATATTTAACACTGCATCACGCAGCAGCTGAAATTGACAACACAGACTTCTCTGAATTAGTTAAAAATTAATGCCTGCATGACACCTTTACAGGAATCCATTGAAACATTGAAGAAAATCCTAACATACAAACGCACTCTCCCTGGTCTCAAAATGTGTGAAAGGAACAAAATGTAACTGGCTGCAGGTGTTTGTTGTCTGTTGGAGGTTAGTGGTTCCGGCTGACTCAAAAGCACCTCAGTGTCAGTATTTATCTCTTTATTTATTCCTCCAATAGTGTTTAGTGGAGGTCCATCCCCACACCAGGCGAGCAGTGGATAGATGGTGTCGTGGTCTTGGACACTGATTCACGAGTTGTACATCTCGCTCAGCACAGCAGACATTCTGTGTTGGCAGTGCTGGCTTCGAGCTGTGGGAGAAACTTGATGGCTGGGAATCGTATCAAAGTAGACGGGATAGAAATACGGGTACGAACTCTAGGACCTGCGTCTGCCTGTTGGCGTCCATCACTGGTGGATGACCAGTGGCTCAGTGGCAGTGAGGGACTGAATTCAAACCTCGGCCAATGAATGCAGTAGCTCGACTCCCAGGCAGGCAGTTCTTTCAGTATAACGATGGAATGATAGACGCACTACCGCGGTCGCAGACCCCGTGACTCGCCAGTTCAATGAGCAGCTTTGCCGGATAGTCAATACTTTTATGCACCAAAGTGGGTTTATTGTGGTGTGACTGCTGCAAATATAACACCAGCTTCTTACCGCAACCAGGGAAACTTTCCTTAGTTTCGGTAACCAGTTGGTCTCCAACGGGCAAAGTGGCTGCAGTACGTAATCGGGCGCCAAGGTGCAATGCTGCGCCAGCGTAATACAGCAAGTGGCTGGCTGCCACGAGCCCTCTTGCTTCTAGATTGCGCCGTTACAATAGAAACTATCATAAAGCAGCCGTAGGCGATCTAGATTGTCGCTAACCTAAATTCAAATGGAAAAGCTGTCAGATTTTGCGGGTTTTCTTTTTGTCCGATTCGTTTGCCAGCTTGTATCGTTTGGTGCGAGGGAATACCAAGAGACGATTTAGATTAGCTGTGTCACTGATGTAAGACAAATAATGTCTGTCCAAAATATTGTGGTAAAATATCGTAACACTACTGAGTAGAAGGTAGTTGAGTAGAATACGTAAATAAAACCCGTGTGTCAGTTTGCAGTAACTAAAATGTGGTTTCATTAAATACAATTACGTCGAAAGTATTTTTCAAAATTTCAAAATTATACACAATTTTATACATGTGGCCTGTTATCTCGAGTGGTTTCAGATACTGCAAAATGTTGCGAACGTAATTTTAAACAGCATTAATACCTTCAATTAAAGAGTAATGGTTAATGTTCTTTAAAACCCAGGAGTCTGATGGGGCAGGCCCCACAGCGTGTGCTACAGGCCTATGTGCTACATGTGCTTCACAGATAAATCACCTCTGGTTCTTATCACGTTCGAAAATTTTATCGAAATCCACAGAATTCATTGCCGCATACTGAAAAACTGCAGTTGATTATAGATCCCTTCAGAAAATAATTAGATCTACTTTTGCACAATATGATGCAGTTTATTTCAACCACGGTTCTCAACATTGCTGTTTAAATGTATTATTTTGACGTACGTGTCATTTGTCAACACTCAAATAAGATACTTTGGTTGTAACTATCGATGCGTGTAAACACTAATATGGGTTCTACAATTTATTTCCATATTGCAATGTTTCTTAAATGAATCCGTTTTCCAGAGTCTGAAATATCTTTCTCTGTTGCCTAAGAAAACGCTATGGATATTTGCCATTTACTAAATTTTGCTGCAGTTCTACATATGTTTAGACCTACTGAAATATCACTAGTTTCTTCAGCATGAATTCTTGTTAAATCAACCACACAGCAGATGCTAGCAGAGGCACGCGTAACACCTTTTTACCCTGTATAATGAATTATAGGCTGATTGTAGTTCCTTGCAAACTATGCAGAACCGTTCGGACTGAGCGCTCCGGAAAACGCCTGTGATGCCACCTGGCGGAGACAGATAAGCATGAGCTTTCATGAACTGACAACAGATGGAGTACTGATACATCGTCAGCGGTTATCGGTCTTTCTATACTCTAAAAAAAGTACAGAAATGTATTAGCTTGACAAATCAGAACGTGTAATGAATGACAGCTTTATTTGAAAGTATGAGGGGCGTCCAATAAGTTACTTCCTTAGTTTATAAAAAGCTTAACACACAATTTATCATGTTGAAATTATTTTATTGACATTGTTCAATATTTCCTTTATTTTTCTACACAGTCGCCATGTTTTTCCAAGCATTTTTGGAAACCTGAAAAATGTTTTGTGAAGCAGTGTTGTAGCATGTCGGATCCTGTAATCGTAACAAGATGTTCACTGCTGATGTAACTTCATTATCGGTGTTGAAGCACTTAGCTTCAAGATGGCCTTTGAATTGAAGCGATGATATAGAGAATATGGAGCCAGCGAGAACACTTCCCAGTTGAGACTTCCAAAGTCCGTTTAGGTATTTGAGCTTCATGAGGACGAGCATTGTCATGAAGAGTTTCGCGAGATGAAAGTGCAGGACGTAGTTATGGTGCTGCGAGACAGGTAGTGAACGAGTAACACCCCCTGACAGTCCCAAAAAATGGTTCCCATAACGTTCCCCGAAGAATCTGGGACCTTTGCCATTTTTGGGGCACTTTTTCCAGGTTTCTTCCACATCATCTTCTGACGTTTCGTCTCAGGGGGCGATTAATGCATCCAGGATTTATCCTCAGTGACAAGCCGTTTGAAGAGCAGGTCTCCCTCTTTCAGATGCATCTCCTGAAACATTATGGCCGAATACATCCGTTGCTGCTTGTGGCTATCGCTCAGTAAACGTGGCATTCATCTTGCACAGACTTTGCGGTAGTGAAGATGGTCTGTCAGGATCTTCGCGATGGATGAGCGTCCAGCTGCAGCCCCAGGAGACAGCTGTATTAGGATGTTTTCAGCGGTAAAGCGTCCGTCTTCCTCCACAGTATTGCAAACTGCAATAATGGCATCATCACCTGTTGCTGTAGTCGGCCTCTCTGTGTGCTGTACGTCACGTACACCTTCGCATCATTCTACAAACTGCACACTCAAACGCCGAACCATTTGAATAATCATACAGACTTTCCAATAGACAGAGGTTAACTCCCGGTAGATATTGAAAGCGGACAGTGGTTTTGCTGTGAAAAAAATTAATTTTGCAGAGAAGAAAAACAGAGAAAGTTACTTATTGCACGGTTCTCATAGATAAATTCAAGATAACGTCCATAACTAAAAGAAGGATCAAATTATAGACCATTACGCTGTTAGCAGCAGAACTTACCACATCGTTTAGTTATTTAGGGTGCGTTGCCAATCATATGAAATGGTAGAATACACAAAATCTGTGTCAGCGAAAGTGAATGAATGCCTTACATTAATTGGTAGGCTTGTGGTTCGAGAGTTCTGTTCCGACGGTTGGAGTTCTTACCAAACAGTCATGACCAACGGAATCCAAAGAACTCTACGACGGCTTGTAGTATAACAATCGGTCGATGTAATCCATCCTTCAAGTACCGCGCCTCACAAGAAATTTGGAGCATCCAGGTGGGAACCACGAAATGAAATGTCGTGTGACTAGGGCCTTCAGTTGGGTAGACCGTTCGCCGGGTGTAAATCTTTCGAGCAGACGCCACTTCGGCGACTAGCGCGTCGATGGGGATGAAATAATGATGATAAGGACAACACAACACCCAGTCCCTGAGCGGAGAAAATCTCCGACAGAGCCAGGAATCGAACGCGGGCCCTTAGGAGTCACATTCTGTCGCTCTGATCACTCAGCTACCGGGGACGGACATGAAATGAAATGAAGCTTCACGGACCGAGAGGTTATGTGACGTTATTTCAGTGATTACAATTTCGTATATATACTAAGAAGGTATCTGTTCTTTCGGACATGTCCGAAAGAACAGATACCATCTTAGTAAATATATAGTTATGGCTGACCGGCCACTTGGCCATCTTATTCTTCTGTGCGAATGCACAAACAGTGCTCGAACTCTTATGGGAATCGGCAACGCGCCGCGAGTAATGAGTATAATGGGCGGGGGCACTACGAATGTAGTGCGGGACAATACGTTGAGAATGTGGGTTTCGCGGGAGGTATGCCAGAGATAAATCCCTGCAGTCGCGCTATCCTCTGTGTCCTCGGTGGTTCAGATGGATAGAGCGTCTGCCATGTAAGCAGGAGATCCCGGGTTGGAGTCCCGGTCGGGGCGCACATTTTCATCTGTCCCCGTTGACGTATGTCAACGCCTGTAAGCAGTTAAGGCTGTTCATTTCATTGTAATTTCATTACAATATCGAGTCAAATTTACAAAAAAAAGAAAAAAATGGCAGTACAAGCCCACTTACCAATGTGATGTTCCTCCCCCGCTGGTCTGGATACACGCACCGATTCGGATTGGCAGGGTGTCATAAACCGTTGAGGTGAGCTGACCCACAGCACCTATACCCGGTCTTTGGTATCCTGGAAACTTACACTAGGACCGAGTAGATGTACGTGCTTGTTGTACACATATTGTATTGGTGACATATCTGGCGATTTTGCAGGCCATGAAGCACCTCAGTTACAGGCAAACAGTTCATATAGACCATGTGTGAAAGAGCACTGTCCTGTTGAAAAATGACTCCACGATACTGTCGCACAAGAGGACGCAGAACGTCCGTGATGAATCGCTGTGCCGCAGAATTCTGTCAATCCTTACCAATCGTGCCCTGAAATCAAATCCGGTGGCTCCCCATACCATGATCCCACGAGCAGCATCGCTGTGCTTCACCAAAATGTTAGAAGAATGGGATCTACTTCCTGGGCATCGCCACACCGTCGACGATGGTCATACGGGACAGTGCAGAAGCGCGACTCATCGCTGAACAAGTGCTTCTTGGTGACGACACCACTCCAAACGCAGCCGTTTTTATCGCGGCGTTAACGGTAATTCCTAAGTCCGGCTGCTGCTGGTCTCCGACCAAAGGTGCGAGATGACACAGAGTGTTGCAGGGAGTCCTTTACTTGTACTCGGATCGCACGCGCAGGTGCGAAGGAGTTGCGTGGTGCTTTGTGCACAGTGCCACGACCATCCTTCGTGGTGGTCATACGCTGTCGACCTGTGATGCCGAATACGCCTGACCTCCCATGCCCATGCAGTGCGACATGCGGTCACTGTCACATCCAAAGATTCCACAAATCTGGATACGACCTGATTCGACCGGCCATAGTTAGACCCTTTTCAAATTCTGACAGGTGCTGATAATGCAGTCTCATACAAGTGCCGGGCTTCTCCGTGCCCTTCCCTGTGATAACTGAACATCTGACGCATTTCATACACCTTATACACCGTACCAGATCTGGAAATAATGCTAAAAATGAACAACACAAATGCACTCTGGTAGCTGTTCTACTTGTCAGAGAGAATTGCAACTAATCTGTCACATACCAACCAATGATATGTACGTGTACAATATTACTCTGGCATGCGACTACGTCTCCTAGGTACTTAACACATTTTGTCAGGCAATGTGTAATAGAAATGCTCGAAATTTTAAGTGAGAATATTTTTGAAGAAGGATGGTTGGTTCAACGTCCCGTCGACAACGAGTATAACGAGCACAAGCTCGTATTAGGGAAGAATGGAGAAGGAAAGTGGCCGTGCCCTTTCGCAGGAACCATCCCGGCATTTACCTTAACCGATTTAGGTAAATCACTGAAAACCTACAACAGGATGACTGGACGCGGGTTCGCACCGTCGTCCTCCCGAATGCGAGTCCAGTGAGCTAACCACTGCGCTACCCTGGCCGGGTTTTTTTTTCCAGAAGAACCACATTACTCTCGTCAAACCACGATGGGTAAGATTACAGGAAAAAATATGCCACAATTACTAGGCCAAAATTTTATGTCTCACGTCGGGGGCCACGAGAGAAATGAAAGAGAGACCAGGATCAGTGTATAAAGCCATACCGTTGTTCCGCCATTGCACTAAGCAATCACCAAGATTGGTTCCAAGTACTTTTCGTTGTGCTCTGTGCAGCGGTTGCATATATTTGGATGTATGGCTGTAGAAATAGACTTCTGGATATATTTAGGTACCCTCTGTGGAAAGCATGTGGAAATGAAGTTGAATAACGAAGCCAGACACAGGCATAAACCTTCATATTGAAAAAGTTTCTAGGACGATCTATGTTAACATCGCTGACGTAGAGTAACATCATTGTCAAATTACCAGGTAAGCTTCAAGACGATTTATGAACTTACGAGTATTTACATTTCTTCCAGTAGATTTTTACGTGAATACAGTTGTAAATAATTTACTGTAGAGTTCTACTTTGACTGTCAATGTGGAATGATGTTGTTCCAAGCACAATTTAGTAGTGTAAATGTCTTGAATTTATGGTGGTATTTTACTCTTTTCTATATTTATCTACTGATGAACAGCCCTGCCATAAAAACTGTAACAGCATATTAATATCTGTGGCCTATTGACTTTTAGAGAGACTTACTGTATAAAATCGGTTAGATGAATCAGATTTAACAAAAAAGAAGCACTCAAGATTAGGGTTTAACATCCTGTATACATCGAGGTCATTAGACATGAAACACAAGCTCGGATTGTCAGAGAAGGGTTCAAATGGCTCTGAGCACTATGCGACTTAACTTCTGAGGTCATCAGTCGCCTAGAACTTAGAACTAATTAAACCTAACTAACCTAAGGACATCACACACATCCATGCCCGAGGCAGGATTCGAACCTGCGACCGTAGCGGTCACGCGGTTCCAGACTGAAGCGCCTTTAACCGCACGGCCACACCGGCCGGCCTGTCAGAGAAGGGGAAGGACATCGGTAGCACCCTTTCAAATTCGAATAACATTGTCAGCTGTTATTTGCCTGCTGTTTAATTACTCCCACAAAACGAATTTCCCTTTCAACTATAAACGCACTCAAAGCTTTTATGTCCTCCTCACCCAAAAAAACGGCAGTTTATCGCTAGCAAAGCACCCATGTTTTATCACACCTGATTTATATCCATACTTTTATGTCTCCCAGACGTTTAAAAACGGCATTTTGTAGCGCGTAATCCACCCGTATTTTACCGCACTTGATATAAATCCATGAACCAGTGGTCGGAAGAAGGAAAGAATAAAAAATTCTAACTCGAGAAGGAGAGAAGCAATTACGGCTCAGTCACATTAAGATAAAAGTAAACTGATTTACATGCCTACTGTACTTTCTTTCGTAAATATTTCAAATATTTACATCGGCTGTAAATAACAAAGAGCAAGGAAAATGATTTACTTTTGTTAGACAATAGCTTAATGTCTTAGTTTTTTGGGCTCTGAACCAATTATGATCTCAATCAAGTTTTTGTCAAGTATAGTTTCCTTATGATGTAGATTCCTTACAAACTAGTAAATAGCAAAACACATGTAATGGGTACGAAAAGTAATTTAATGTTTCAATACGAACAAAGCTTTTATTTAAGTATTGACAAAAAAACACATTCTTATCATAAGTCAATGTTCCATTGGCTTATAAGGCCTTTCTTCTCTTCTTACAGCATGTTAAACAGCTTTTTATCCTATGTGTTATCTGTTTTAGTCTACGTGAAGGACGTCTCTCATTATATTGGTAATCCAGTGGTGCTAATACCATCGTGGCACCTGTTTGGTGTTTTAATGAATCTGCTGACCTTGTTCCTCACTAATATCACGTATTTTGAGATAATATGGACGTGGCTGTTCAAAATGAATCTTAATGCTCATCAAACAACCTAACTTCATTAACTCTGCTGTTACTTTGCCACAAAGGAAACATAATGTATATGCTTCCTGATAACTTAATAAGATCTTTCATTAATGACACTTAAGCCTCTCTCCCCCTGATAGTTATTTTTTATTCAAATCTGGAATCGAACACAGTTTTTTGAATGTCAGATATAACAATCACTTCCTCTTTCAATTTCATTTAGATAGATGAAGAGCCCTCTCGCAGAGACATTTGCAACATTCTCAGATTTATGATAAGGTTCTGGCAAACTGTTTAATTAGGTCCAACGTAATGTGCGTAAGTGGAAATAAAAATTTGCCTTCGGATCCGCGAGATTTTTGTACGAAATGTTCTTTTCTCCAGCTTTCAAGCATTTTCTTACAGAATTGTTCATTGGGCGCAGGTGTTATTCACTCTCCCTTCCATCACATTCACATAAGAAATAATAACTGAAATATTACATTAAAAGTATACGTTTACAATCGCCAAAACTTGATTTTTCTAAAAAATATTGAGTTTAACTGTCAAACAACCGTGCGAATTATGGATGTTTCATTATCATATTAAGATTCATCATACTAACAATCAGAAGAATAAACTATCTTCATTAAAGAAGTTTTTTCTCCGTTGACTTTGTAATTAATTGCTAGCAATAAACGCAGACAATAGAATCGATGCTTCAGGTTCGTTTCCTGTAACCAACTAATTTCAGTCTAAATTCATGTAACTGCCTTCAGCAGTGAATACTGTCAAGTTTAAGTAATTGAAATCTTTAGACGAAGCGAAACAGCGTCTTGTTCCTAAGAATGTTTTCCCTGTGATGAGAAACAAGTTATAAGCAAATGAACGGAAAGCACTGTAACAGCACTGTTACTTTATTGCAGTGAGTTATTAATATCTCTTAATTATGGTACCAACGTGGAAGACCGCAGTTACAGTGCCATTGTTTTTCAACGTACATGTTAGAAATTTCTATGATTACTGGAGGAAGATCACCTTTCGAAGTAAACTGAAACCTGATAGTAGTGCACGGAGTGAGAGACTATGGAAATTTTATAAGACCTGAACGCTCGAGAAATTTTTTCTCCTTTCTACGTTTATTTATCCTTAGCAGCATTTTCTTAACATCCACACATACGTAAATTGTTTGTTGCAATATTATGTACCAATCAATAAAACACTGCCACCTCTATGGAACTTTCTGTATGTATGTAACGATAATGTACTACAGTAAAACTGAACTATGTCTCCTGTGCATGTAACATTGGAAGCCCACTTGTCTCAGTGAATATAGTAGATCGTCCAGGAACATAGAATACTGTCAAACTCTGTATTAGCCAGAGGAGTAACAGTTGTGACGGCCTACTGGCTACGCTCAAGTCAAACTTCTAACCCAACGTCAGGTTAACAGTTAAGAAATATTTCTTCCCTGAAGTTATTTGTACATAGTCAATCAATGCACCGTTCAATGGAACAGACGCCTGTATCATAAAGTTAAAGTATAGCTGAACAAACAACTCTGCAAAGACAGACTGTTATGTAATATGACCAATATACACTCTAAGGGGAAGAAACGTACATGTACACACGTTCACAGTTTCAGAGAAATATGGCGATTCATTCAAGAGAAATAACTTCACAAATTAAGCAAGTCAGTAATGCGCTGGCCCACCTCCGGCCCTAACGCAAGCAGTTATTGGTCTTGGCAGTGCTTCATAGAGTTGTTGCTTGTCCTTCTTGTAGATCTCGTGCCAAATTATGTCCAATTGGCGAGTTACGAAAGGTCCCATTTGAAAATTAAGAATGACTGTGCTCGTAAACCTCTTACGTTATTTGATTTTCAAACTGCGGAGCAAAAGTGAACGTACTCAGACATTTCTCTCTTTACTTATTCTGATCATCACTAAACTGACACACAACATTTTTAGCGCAACGCAGTCTGACATCCAATAATCTCTACAAAACAATGGCCCTGACTAACAATAACCTATACCTTTCGTGAATCAGTTACTTCACAAAAATCTTCGTTACTCGAACTACTGCAATACAGCGAGCGCCAATATTGCCAGCTAAATAAAAGATTCTAACTACTGAAGGCCCTAACTACTGATAGGCATAGTTAGCAAATGAAAGATTTTGATAGAGAACAAACAATGTATTTACCTTAATAGTTTTCAAAAGACATCATATATATATATATATATATATAAATTCATAACATCCATCTTTACAAATTTCTTTCTTACGGCGGACACACGTCCAGATCGTCCGTTCTCAAAACTATGGCATCTCTCTCTCCACGTCCACCACTGCTGGCGGCTCACCTCCTACTGCGCAACGCTACGTGCTGTTCACATCCAACTACCGAACACTACACAAGCAAATATTCGAACAATGAGTCCAACCAGCCATGCACTGCACACAGCACAGTCAGTGATATTCATAAATAGCGCTACGTGGCGTTACCAACATAAAAACCTAAACAGCGCACTCACAGAGTTAGATCGTCAAAATCCGGAGTTGGCTGGAGGGTCCTGCCCATAATGTTCCAAACGTTGTTAATTGGGGAGAGATCAGGCCATCTTTTTGGCCAAGAGAGTGTTTGGCAAGCAGGAATACAAGCAGCGGCAACTCTAGCGGTGTGCAAAAGGGCATTTTCTTCCCGAAATGTAATCTCAGGGTGGCTTGCCATAAAGGACAACAAAAAGAGGCATAGAATACTGCTTGTCTTCATGCTCCCCAAATTTTACCTTAGCCCGCAAGGTCGCCAGATCTCCCCAAATCGAGAACATTTGGGATATTATAAGCACTGCTCTCGAACCAGCTCGGGATTTTGACAATCCAACGCGCCAGTTGTACGGCATTTGGCACGATATCCCTCAGGAGAACTTCCAACAACCCTGTCAATCAATTCCAAGACGATTAACGTCTTGCAAAACTTCTTGCAAAACTTTCTAAATTTGTGAAGCTCTTTCTCTTTAGTAAATCATCCATTTTATCTGAAATTGTAATCCTTTTTTGTCTGTACATGTACGTCACATCTACTGATTTCCGTCCCATGTGGATTATTCCTTCGTGGTGTGTCCTTTTTTTGTCAGGTATGTAATAACCTCTCAAACACAAAGTCAGAATGTTTTGAATTAACTAAGTGTAACTTTAAAACCACGATTTGTCATTTTCAAAGCGGTAGTGAATCCGAGGAACTTACTACACAATTAATACTGATAGTTCCTTTGCTTATCTGCGTAGTACCTCACCCGTACTTGCATTCTTAACTCTCAGAATTACTGTGACAGTATTTATGACTAAGGCCGGCCGGAGTGGCCGAGCGGTTAAAGGCGCTACAGTCTGGAACCGCACGACCGCTACGGTCGCAGGTTCGAATCCTGCCTCGGGCATGGATGTGTGTGATGTCCTTAGGTTAGTTAGGTTTAAGTAGTCCTAAGTTCTAGGGGACTTATGACCACAGCAGTTGAGTCCCATAGTGCTCAGAGCCATTATGACTAACCGATGTATTTCCTCGTTACAAAAATTAAACTTTTATATACTGTTGCGCCACCACTCCGCCCTTCCTAGCAGGATTAATTCTATAATCGACTTAGCACATTAAGTCACCCAAAAGTGACGCATGAACCCACAGTACGTGACTTGTTAGGTATTCTTGCGTAAGACCTACGCTGCTTATGCCGGTACTGTGAAAGCCATTTCTGAAAGGCTAGTCGCCTCTAATGGATTACTATATGCTCCGCATGGTTTTCAAAGGACCTTACGTAACTCTACCAGGAAAATAGTAACAAGTTCAGGTAAAGGTGATGGGGGTGGATAATGATCACGCACCCTTCTCTCCAAAGTCGACTAACAAGTCTCACTAATACTGAGATCTGCTGAGTGTTGTGAGCGGAGGATGCCACAGTTCATCCTCGTCCACACGAAACCGGTCCTAGACGATTCGAGCTGTGTGAGTAAGGACCCTATCGTCTTGGAACATAGGATCATCAGTAGGGAACATACATTGTACTATAGGATGGACCTGATCACCCAGAATGGTCAAATTATTCCTGCAATGATGCAACCATGCAAAGTAACCATGGGGCCCATGCGGTACGACGATATGACTGTCCAAATCATCATCGAACCCCCGACAAGTTTCACTCTTGAGATGTAACCTAGGCCAAAAGTTGTCAACATTGTGGCACAGAACTCATCCGACCGAATGACTTTTTTCCAGTGTCCAGGTTTTATGATTTCGAACATGGCTGACGTTTGCAGCAACCGCATACACAAATTTGAAAAATATGTAAAAATCAGCCAACCGGTTGCATAGGTTTTCTATATACCTTGACCAGGTTTCGTCACCTCACCCTTAGAGGTGACGAAACCTGGTCAAGGTATATAGAAAACCTATGCAACCGATTGGCAGATTTTTACAAAAAATGGTTCAAATGGCTCTGAGCACTATAGGACTTAACATCGGAGGTCATCAGTCCCCTAGAACTTAAAACTACTGAAACCTATCTAACCTAAGGACATCACACACATCCATTTTTCAAATTTTATGATTTCGGCACTAGGTTCTTCCCGTTACTGGCGTTTGCATCACTGATGAGTAGTTCCGAAATTCCATCTCGCCCTGACATTCCCAGTTTACGAAGTCCCCTTCGGTTGTCTTGGCACTGACAGGGTTCGCCAGTGTGACATTCAGTTCCGTAGCTGTCGTCCTCTTATGTTTCTTCACGTTGCTCTTCAGTGACTTTTGTCACCATCCTTCGACACATATTTCCGTCAGCTTTGTAAATTAGCGAATTATGTTGTTTCGGTTTCCCTGTAAGAAGAATAAATATTCAATACCCTGTCTCATGACACACCAAGGACTTCGGCTCTATTGGTTAGGGAAGCACCCACCATACGAATATCATCAATTTCTCACGTTGTAATTTAGTTAGCGCCGATACAACGCATTTGCAACTACACGGACAATTGTTCTGACCACCCCCGACATTGGCAATGTACTGAGGACATCGCACAGGTGCCGTTGGTTATAAGATACAACTGCGGAACCTGCAGGTATAGCTAGCACCTGAATTTTGTTCAAACTGCCTTCCTCGCGGTGTCTCCAGATTTTTTTCCAACCCCTTTTCTACACAGACAGAACTGTGAGGCGCTCTACACAATGGGAAATCTGGGGCAGTGGTGTCACACTTGCTCAACATTCCAACATTTTGCCTCGAACTTGTTCCAACTTAGAGGGCAATGGCCCCACCGTTTGAGAAACAATAACAGCCCAATCTTATATATATATATATATATATATATATATATATATATATATATATATATATATATATATCGCCAGTTGTAGAAAGGCATTATCAGCCACCCTCCCAGGAGCCAGCTACATGGGAGGGATCCACGCCAGTCTGCAGCAGGAAGTGTTACATCGAGCTGCTCTTGACAGATGCTTTCACTACTTGCTGTGGGACTGCTGTCCGCACTAAATGCTGCCTACCTGGTGCCTCCCAGCCGACTGGCCACCTTCCAGCTTACTGCTACCTAGCATTGGCTGCCTGGCTTGGGGGCACAATGGTTCGTGGGTGAGTCACCTAGCTGCCCAGCCATCATCGACTGCGTGGGCGACCTCCGTTGCTTTTCATCGCCCTGCATGGGCAAAATTTTTCGCTGGCCACCATCGTCTATGCGCGCACCCGTCACCATTGTCAACCACCACCGCACTGAGCCGTGCATTCGTACCGGACTGCGTGGCTGCCTACACTGGGCGACGTACGCTGCTCTGCTTATGGTCCTGAGTCACCACTGGATTGCTCATCACTCCAGGGAAGCTCCAGACACCACCTGCTTCCCTCGGCGATGCTGCACGCTGCAGGCCGCGTTCTGATCTGAGCACGCTTAACTGTCTGTCACTGGCCCTCGTCTTATGTGTAATGGCCACTGTCTTACAGGGTGATTACGTGAACAAGGAAAGAAAATAAACGGATTTTTCCCGGAATTACCAGTTAAAAATACACTTTCTCCCGGACGAAAATACACTTTTTCCGTGTTAAATGACAGGATACTCTCCCTTGGATCTGTAAAACTTATCAATCCTTTGAAGGGTTAAAGTTTCACGCACCGGCTTGAAATTTCCGGCACATTAGTAAACGACCGCGAGCGGGTAAAGAAAAATACATGCAGCCACAAGTACGCTGCATGTTTTCATATTACAAAAGTATAAATTCGAATTCCACCAAACTTGGCAAGTTAGTTTCTGAAGCATTGAAGTCGAGTTTGCGATGCGCTTTTGTAAGTCAATCATAGCTCATGCCACGTGATCTCGCCAGCCAATGAAAACAGGTATTCACAGCACAGAACACATGATGTAGTCAGTAAACAGCAACATCAGTGTTAAATAGCGCGAACATACGAGTAGGAAAAGTTAATGGTTTAAATTAATATATAAGTGTGGCTGCAAGGAAGGCTAAGCTTTCACATCTAATACTGGTCTCTAAGATCAATTAGCCACAAGGAAAGCTAAGGTTTTACGTATAAATTGGTCTTTTTTTACGAGCGTTGTATTCCAAGACCATCGGAATTTCGTAAACCATACTAAAATACCAAATTCCGCTTAAAGTGTACATTCGTATGTCCAGATTCACAATGAAGTAGGCCCCAACCTGAAATTAAGTTTTCCAGTGTGGCTTCCGGGATGTAAGTTTTCTTGGAGTACGAATACTGCATTATCTCGTGTTTGGTTCTTTATTATCGTGGCGTCGAATGAAATAAAGACTTGCACCTGGCGACTGAACTTTCCCTAGTAGGGGCCTCCCTGCCAGCGATGCCATATGCTCATTTCATTTTATTGATAGTGCCATACGTGCCAGAAGATGGAAACGTGCACTGGAAATCCAGCAAACAGTTAAAACAAACCAATAGTAAGGAACGAAACACTTCGTTTCAAATACAGTGACTGCTTCACTGGAAAAGATTAATAACAAACAAATTTCTTTAGCAAACCGACGAAAATAGCTTCACCGTTCTGCAAGGCGGTTAATGCTTGACTGTTAAAAACTTGTAATGAAAACAAAACCAAAGAACTGAAACGAATAACGTATTTTAGCCTTCCATGATTATGTGATCTATTTTATCTATGAATCTACGAAATCTATGAATTGATGGCTCCCGGCCACAGAAGTTCGTTTTGTTTTCATTTGACGTGAGATCTGTAAACGAAGAGGAAACAGCAAAATAACTAAATGTAAACACCGCGCACCAGAAAAATTTTCCGGGTAGCATCTGGCTGCTTGCTACAGCCACACTTCCAAGTAACCAGAAGCGGGAGAATGTACTCTTCATACGCGACTGGCATCTTCTCTAACGAAGCTAACGTAAACAATTGTAACGTCACGCTCATCGCAAGCAGTTCGCTGTTACGAAGTATTGCAAAGTATTTCGTCCTAATGACTTTAACACCTTCTGTTGTTGGCAGTCGTTTGCGTGTACAGTTTGTTTTTTGTAAATGGCGCATTTCCTTTAAAACTTCAGTTTTACTTAATTTTTTTTCTCCCGTTTATGTTTTATTGCTGCAATATAATTCTGCAGTAGCGAGGTAGAGTAATATTCTTTGTTAGACTATCAGTTGCTAGCAATCAGAATTTTAAAAAAATATAATTGAAACCTAAAACTCTGAAAAATTCCCAGATTTCTAAATAATTCCCGTGTTTATCCCGGTTTTCACCCGGATGAAAATAATCCCTGGTTTTTTCCCGGATCTCCCGGTGGTCCCGGGGCGTATACGCTCTGTGTCTAGGCTAGTACAGCGGTGACTGTTGGACTCTGATATGGGACAATAAGAGTAGTTAATGTTTCTATGATGATAAGTTGGACAACCACCTGGACTCTACTCACTGCACAACTGCAACAATTCCTGTCCACTAAAAGCTCAGCTCCATCACCCACTATAAAGGTCATCTAGTCTTCTAGAAGTGGTGTCAGCAGTGGTTTCTGACATCTCCACAACTGGTATCAGAAGTGCTGCTGCCACGGGCAGCTGCGTCAGCCAACTCCAGCTGACAACATCATGAACGTAGTACGATGACTGCTGAGGGTGTACTCTTTTTGTCATGGAAAGTCAGTTAGTTGTCTACCTGGTTTTCAATATTGTTTTCATACCTGAAAAGTAGCGAGTGATATTTGACACCGATCTGAGGGTATGTCAGTTTACACCTTGTTAGTATGGGAAATGTATTGCTATTTGAGCTGGGGTATCAGACAGCTATCACTTGTATGATGTTCTACAGTGTGTGAAGTATTAATCACGAGCAGCTGCTCAGGCGGGGAAGTTGAGGTATAGCAAGAAGTGTTGTGACAGTGCTTTGTTTAAGTAGCCTCCTCGTGATTTGGTATTGTTTCCACTGTTGTTTCTGTTTCGTTGTATATATTGGATAGAAGACCCACAATTTCGGAATAGAGGACCCACAATTTCGGATTTGGAAACACAAGGGGTTACCCATGAGAAAACGTCGAGACTTTAGGAGTTGAATTGGCTGAGTTGCGAGCAGATAATGGACACGTATTTAAGCAATTGCAGGCTGTGAGAGAGAACAAAATTTCTTCTAGTTTTCTTGATGCCACAATGGGTTCCGCTACCAATGGCCTAGTTAAGTGTCGACAGGTGTATGGAGGAGAGACAGGAAAGACAGGACAAAAGGTAGGCTAGATGCCTGGAGGAGATTGTTGATACCCCTGTAGGCTACTGCAGGCGGCAGATTGTAATCGATGGGTAAATTATTTTGGAAAGAAGGACATGATGGAAAGATTAAAAAAGGTTAGGAGGAAGAAGCTAACATAGGACGTGTAATTGCTCCAGATTGCCGTAAGAGTGTAGAAAGTAAGGAAACTAATGTGGGATTATCAACTCCAATATCTTGCGAAAAATTAGTATGTCTTCTGTAGTGCCAAGTAAATGTGTGCTATACTGACATGAATGAGTAGCACCATGTATGATGCAGTCTTATTTACCCCGTTGGACGTTAATGCAGAATTATCTACCCCGTTGGACGTTAATGGGTGTTGTGTACAGGTCGTCTGTTTCGTGTCATGTGTAATCCTGGATAGGATCTACATGTGTTAATGATTTTTATATCGTGCAGTCGGTGATTTTGTTGTAGTTATTCCGAAGGATGCACAGGAAGCTATTGATAACATTAAATATATTGAAAATGTTATGAATAATGAGGTAGCAAAGCCACATTTAATCCCGAATAGGGCATCAGATTGGTCGCTAGTTGTTACGGCAGCACTTTCTCACAAGGGGTGGTGGAGGACGAAAAGGAGGAGGATGCTGCTATTAATACTATTGATCTGGCCGACAAGGCTAAGTACTTTCAGTAATGTGTGTCTGAAGATCTGGAGGCAAATAAAATTTATGATACTTGCAATGTAATATTTATTGCAGGTAAGACAAGACGTCATCCAAAACTTTATCTTCGGCAGCACACAGTAGAATTCAGTGGGGCGTTGTTCTAACCGAGGGAGCTGTTGTCAAAGATGTACTGCTTCAAGGTTCATCAGTCGCTTAAGGCAAACCAACCAAATCTCAAATAATTTCATTAAGACCTAATTCTCGTGTGGGTTACTACAAGCCACAAGAAGACGTAGCAATGTAATGCAAGCTACAATGAGACATAGTATGGCAAAAGTGAGTCCGCCTGTAATTAGCAGTGAAGTAAGGGATGTAAGTGATACTGCCTCAGAGGCACTGGTAATGCCATATGTGGAATATGTGTCAGTATAGTTTTGGGGACGAATTTCCTGAGAAAGCTCATAGCAAACCTTTTTGCATACACAAAGTACCGAAGCATGTACCAAAACAACGTGTTAAGAAGCCACTGGATAAGCAGGAAGAAATGAATAGGATAGTCTGCTGTTAAATGTCATTTTTTAATTAAATGCGTTAAGAAGAAAGAGTTGTATGGTATTATTTTTTTGTAGTTGTTTTCTGACGTAATGATTCAATGTAACAGTATTGTCTTTGGGAGAAACGAGGGAAGTTCAGTGGGCTTACATCAACTCAAAATGGGCACATTTCTGCGGAAAAGATGGTCCAGGATCTACAGCAATACCCTAATGATGCACGCCACAAAGTATTAACTACGTGTCTTTCAATTTCTGTACCGTTGTCGTTCTGACTCTACTTTATGCAACCTGCATCTGTTTTAGGCGGAAAATCGCTCCCTCCTTTAACTCCCTGTGCACCAGTTCAAAAAATGTCTCTAAGCACTATGAGACATCACACACATCCATGCCCGAGACAGGATTCAAACCTGCGACCGGAGCACCAGCGCGGTTCCGGACTGAAGCGCCTAGTATCACTCGGCCACAGCGGCCGGCTAATTCCTGTTGTGTTGAGCTTTTTATTTAATAGCCTATGTACATGACATTCATTATTCAGTTATAGCGATTTTTATGACTGCATGTGTAGCAGCACAACGGTCACTCTGTCAAGCGGTAGACAGTGTGGCGAGTAGAGCCATATATTTCGGTGGCGCATTGATAGTTCGCATGAAAAGATGAAACTGACGGATGACGTAATAGCAAATCTGCTTCACAACTCAGACAATAAGGTTAGTCGGAACCTATCCAAAAGTCCAAATAGTGAAACTGAAGAAGCTGTCGTGGAACTTACGAATCAAGTAGTTTGCAGCCAGTCGGATAAAAATGAACCGGCTGAGTACTGACATTTATTACTGAGTATATTAGGGTGATTGTCTCAGTAGAGAGTGATTGGTGTTCTAGCCCCCGGTTTTATTTTCATGTTTTTATAGATATTCAAGCAACAAGAAAGCGACCCAGACCGCAGGCACAAATCAATCACATTGACAGAGAAATGATGCTACCTTCATGGATATGGAGGACAATGTCTTACGTATATCAAAGGCGGAAGTCTGCTGCTAACGTATTGAGAGCTCCCAAATAAACTATGCCCAGGATCAAACCTTATACACTAAGTGAATCTTTTCTCATGCACTTTGATGGTAAAATCTAGGATAATATTGTGATGTTTACCAACCGAAAGCTGAGCATTCTTTAGAAATCATCTATAGATATTTCCAAGAAAAATTCGCTTTTGAAGGGGGAGAGATTGTGTCCACAATTGTAATTCTTTTGAACAATGGAGTCCATAGGCATAAAAAGGACAGTTTACGTGATATATTAAGTAAAGACATTTTTCCGATGTACCGAGCTTCATTCTCGGAGCTCTTATTAAAATGCTTGCATTTTGATGATGCTCAAACTCTAGCAGCTTGAAGACAGACCAACCAACTTGCCCGTAACAGGGATGCGTGGAACATGATAATTAGTAAGTTTGCCAAGTTTTATAATCCTAGTGAGTCAGTTACGGTGGATGAAGAACTTGCGACCTTTGCTTGGGCGATGCCCTTTTGCGCTATATATACCAACAACCTCAGCAAAATACGGCGCAGAGGTGAATTTGTTATGTGATTCAGATCCGAAATACTGCTTCGCGGGGACCCTTTGCTGGAAAGCATGCCAGTAATAAGAACCATAATATTGGTCCTGAAATAGTTAGATGGTTGGTTGAAATGTCTCCCATCAAACAGTCAGGAAGAAACATTACCATGGACAGTAAGTTCACTACTGTTCCACTAGCATCTGGCCTTTTGAAAGATAAAATAACTACAGTTGGTACTTCTCGAAGTGAGCTACAGAACTCTGTACTGTTTCTCCAGAAAAAGCTACACAGGGAACAGTCCAGTTTGCCTTTAGTGATAATGTCACTTTAGTCAGTTACGTGACTAAGACAGGAAAGGTTATTACAATGTTGTCAACCCAACATCACGACATGAATGTGATGGAAGAAAAGCCATAAATCGTTCTATTCCACAACTGTACAAAGTCGGGAGTAGATACACTCGATAAGTGTGTAAGAACGTATAGCTGGCACATAACAACGCGGCAGTGGCCAATGGCACTGATTTTCAGCTTCATTGAAATTGTAGCATACAACTCGTATAATGTATTCCAAGATACAGTCAAGGAATGGGCAAAGAATCATCCCACAGAGAGCTTTGAACGAAAAGTAGTACCTCAAAGATCTTGTTCGAGGACTTTGCGATCTCGACATGAAAAGATGCGCTCAAAGGCTGCAGGCCTACAATCAAAATACCCAACAGCACTGTTGACTTTTAGGTATATGGTTCAAATGGCTCTGAACACTATGGGACTTAACATCTGACCAACCGAGGTGGCGCAGTGGTTAGCACACTGGACTCGCATTCGGGAGGACGACGGTTCAATTCCGCGTCCGGCCATCCTGATTTAGGTTTTCCGTGATTTCCCTAAATCGCTCCCGCAAATGCCGGGATGGTTCCTTTGAAAGGGCACGCCGACTTCCTTCCCCGTCCTTCCCTAATCCGATGAGACCGATGACCTCGCTGTTTGGTCTCTTCCCCCAAACAACCCCACCCAACTTAACATCTGAGGTCATCAGTCCCCTAGAACTTAGAACTACTTAGACCTGACTAACCTAATGACATCACACACATCCATGCCCGAGGCAGGATTCGAACCTGCGACCGTAGCGGTCGCGCTGATCCAGACTGAAGCGCCTAGAATCGCTCGGCCACACCGGCCGGCTTTTAGGTATAAATGTAATCAACATCAAAGTGCCCTAGGCAGAGTAAACATTATTAAAGAGCGTGAAGGAAAGTAACATATACAGTTTTGCATAATCTGTCGAAGAATGGACGATGTTACTCTAGAAATAAGTATACATTGTAAGATGCAAAACGAAAATGTGTTCCTTACCCAACATCAGCAACGATGCTGGGATATTGCAGTGTCTTGAGATGTCTGGTTTAAATATCTAAGCAAATGTATTATGTACAGAAGGTGACCACAGCAGGCAATAATCCAAAACACAATTTAGCTTATAGGATGAACAGCAGACAGCTTCAAGAGTACGTGAAAGATGATTATATGTAAGCTGTATGGAAATTCTACTTAAAATTACTTTTTTTTGTAACTGCTAATACAGTGTTTTAAAGATAAGTAATTAATAGTGTTGAAGATCTGAGACCAGCAACCTTTACAAATAGCTTTAGTGACAACGCTGTGGTATTCGCTTCGCTTCGCCGGTAGATGTAATATGCACCAAGAATGTTTTGACAGCAAAACGTTCAACGTGTTATGATAAAATATCAAGTGGCCTAATTAAAGTATGTTCTTGTAGATCATTTCTTATTGAACCTACAGAATGACGGAAAAATGTTGACATTAAGTTCAGTACAAGAAAGTGTATGAGGTACACTATCATAATTCTAATTTTTCTCTATCAAGAATTCTTTAAAATTTCATAAAAAAACTTTGTGTGTAAGTCATTTGGTAACTATCTAAACAAAGCATTAGCCAGATCAGAGTCCTGATTTTTGAAAAGAAGCCAATATTGAAAAGGCTTTTTATACAATCAGAGATAATGTATCTGATCCATTAGAAAACAAATCCTAGGTCATTGGGATCTTATTTTTGTCGAAGGCATTTAATTGTGTGAATCTCAACACATTGTTAAGTAAAAATAACTGGCGTCGCTTTTGTTCCTTTCAATATAATGGAATAGGTTACACAAGAATTATTCGTAGCGCGTGTAATGTAACAGTAAATATTTTCTGCACCTGTTAGACTTTGAATGTGTGACGAAACGGAATTTCTAGATGGCACGCGACTTGTGAAACAGGTTCACGCCATTCATCTTCCGACTGACAGCTTGAGAATGTCATAGATAGCCATCGCAAAGAGAGCTGTTCCACAGCACGTCTCAGATGATCGTGCAGAATTTACAACCGACTGGATGGTCTGAGTAGACTACCGTACAGGCAAGTGAAGAGGTATTTGGGCTTCTAAGGAAGAGTTCATCGTCTTAATTGCAGTTCCTTTGGTGTGTGATTATTTTATTTCCTAATATGCCTCCTTCCTGTCTAAAAATCTGCGCTTTACATTTCTTCCCTTCTCATGGTTCTGCCACCTGTTTCTGGTCCTGGGAATCATTCCCAATGCAAGAACGTCACCCTACTCTAAAGAAGATCACGTCATATACACCACATAATAAGTAATCTTTGTTTTTTTAGACATTTCCCTGTCTTTTAATGTTAGTCTGGCCACGTGGTAGGAAACCGGCCCGGTACTTACCTAAGTAGATGTGGACCACCGTCTGAAGACTAAACCCACGCAGTACGGCAATATGTTGTGCCAGGAACCTACGAGCAGTCAATATTCCTACGCATCTATTCGATTCGCATGAGGCTCAGGTTCTTATATCACAGACTCTGTAAACACCACGGTATGTGATCAAAGCGATGTCCAGACACTGCACGTTTCAAAATAAAATAAAAGCATACTGACCAACTTCAGTGCGACATAATATTTACAATACTAACTACATCATATTTTTAAAAAAGCTCACCCTCTAATCATAAAAATACAATTTTCTTTCAATAATGTTAGAGATCACAGTACTAATATATAAAATTCTTTGTTTTGCTTAAGACTCACCGAAGTATCTAGGTGCTTCAGTCCGGAACCGCGCGACCGCTACGGTCGCAGGTTCGAATCCTGCCTCGGGCATGGGTGTGTGTGATGTCTTTAGGTTAGTTAAGTTTAAGTAGTTCTAAGTTCTAGGGGACTGATGACCTCAGATGTCAAGTCCCATTGTGCTCAGAGCCATTTGAACCATTTGAACCTTAAAAGATAGATATAAAATCAAATCCTTTTATCCACTGACAGTTTTAATTTACATCTATTTTTTGAAAATTCCTTCATTTGTGTCTTTTTGCGTCAAAATACCTTAACGGAAACTGAACTTGATGTATACAATTTAGTACATTTTAGTGGTAATCCTACGATAGATAGTTCATGTTATCATTTCTTTTCGATTTTCACTTCTACGTACAGATTGCCCAGTAGATTCAATAATTCAAAACAATTTAAATGTTCTTAATTTTGCACAAGAAAATCACTCTGCTTATACTGACGCACAGGAATTCAATCAAACCAAAGAACTAACTTCAGACAAAACAAAGAACTAACTTATCCTATCTATTCAAATAGTTGTATAAATATTATTGTGATTTTATATATATATATATATATATATATATATATATATATATATATATATATATATATATATATATATATATAGGGTGTTTCAAAAATGACCGGTATATTTGAAACGGCAATAAAAACTAAACGAGCAGCGATAGAAATACACCGTTTGTTGCAAAATGCTTGGGACAACAGTACATTTTCAGGCGGACAAACTTTCGAAATTACAGTAGTTACAATTTTCAACAACAGATGGCGCTGCAAGTGATGTGAAAGATATAGAGGACAACGCAGTCTGTGGGTGCGCCATTCTGTACGTCGTCTTTCTGCTGTAAGCGTGTGCTGTTCACAACGTGCAAGTGTGCTGTTGACAACATGGTTTATTCCTTAGAACAGAGGATTTTTCTGGTGTTGGAATTCCACCACCTAGAACACAGTGTTGTTGCAACAAGACGAAGTTTTCAACGGAGGTTTAATGTAACCAAAGGACCGAAAAGCGATACAATAAAGGATCTGTTTGCAAAATTTCAACGGACTGGGAACGTGACGGATGAACGTGCTGGAAAGGTAGGGCGACCGCGTACAGCAACCACAGAGGGCAACGCGCAGCTAGTGCAGCAGGTGATCCAACAGCGGCCTCGGGTTTCCGTTCGCCGTGTTGCAGCTGCGGTCCAAATGACGCCAACGTCCACGTATCGTCTCATGCGCCAGAGTTTACACCTCTATCCATACAAAATTCAAACGCGGCAACCCCTCAGCGCCGCTACCATTGCTGCACGAGAGACATTCGCTAACGATATAGTGCACAGGATTGATGACGGCGATATGCATGTGGGCAGCATTTGGTTTACTGACGAAGCTTATTTTTACCTGGACGGCTTCGTCAATAAACAGAACTGGCGCATATGGGGAACCGAAAAGCCCCATGTTGCAGTCCCATCGTCCCTGCATCCTCAAAAAGTACTGGTCTGGGCCGCCATTTCTTCCAAAGGAATCATTGGCCCATTTTTCAGATCCGAAACGATTACTGCATCACGCTATCTGGACATTCTTCGTGAATTTGTGGCGGTACAAACTGCCTTAGACGACACTGCGAACACCTCGTGGTTTATGCAGGATGGTGCCCGGCCACATCGCACGGCCGACGTCTTTAATTTCCTGAATGAATATTTCGATGATCGTGTGATTGCTTTGGGCTATCCGAAACATACAGGAGGCGGCGTGGATTGGCCTCCCTATTCGCCAGACATGAACCCCTGTGACTTCTTTCTGTGGGGACACTTGAAAGACCAGGTGTACCGCCAGAATGCAGAAACAATTGAACAGCTGAAGCAGTACATCTCATCTGCATGTGAAGCCATTCCGCCTGACACGTTGTCAAAGGTTTCGGGTAATTTCATTCAGAGACTACGCCATATAATTGCTACGCATGGTGGATATGTGGAAAATATCGTACTATAGAGTTTCCCAGACCGCAGCGCCATCTGTTGTTGAAAATTGTAACTACTGTAATTTCGAAAGTTTGTCTGCCGGAAAATGTACTGTTGTCCGAAGCATATTGCAACAAACGGTGTATTTCTATCGCTGCTCGTTTAGGTTTTATTGCCGTTTCAAATATACCGGTCATTTTTGAAACACCATATATATATATATATATATATATATATATATATATATATATATATATATATATATATATACTAGTGTGAAAATGAGTCAAATGTCACAGGCAATAGCAGAAGTGAGACTTATCTATGTATAGATTTAGCGAAAGCAATTTGTTGAGTGCTGTTCTGATTTGCCCCAACAGCAGCAGGCTTGTTGATAGCATTTAGAATGTCGGTTATTGACAGTGACATCTAGCAGTTCACCAGACATTTATTCATATCTGTATCACGAAAGTGCAATACTCAGACGTACTTCAGGGATATTCCTCAGTTATTTAGTCAGTCAACCAGTATTATTCGTATTATAATCGTTTAAGGGTGAATACTAGAGAACTGAGGCTGCATCTTTCCCCATTTTGCCTCTTTTCTGCACATCAAAAGTGAAGATCTAACAGATCCTAATAATATTTTCCGTTCGTATATTTGTTCTATTCTATTCTATTCTAAATAAATGTTAAATATTTGACGTTAAGTATGCAAGCGAGGAAAAGTTTCGAAAATATTTAAAAGTATACTTAAACTTTATTGGAAGTAGCTAAGTTATCAAACACTGAATGAGTACACTCAATATAACGTGAGCAAAAGCTAATTTGTTGCACATATCCGTGTTTATGACGTCATATCACCTGAACCATGTGTCGAATTACGGTATAATCTTAGAGCTACATTCATTGGCATATATGGACATTTTCTGCAGTATGCATTGAGCACAATTAGTAGTAAAGAAGTAAAAAATTGAAACTCATGTCTGATGCGACAGTTTTACTACATGAACAGAGAAAATTTAGTAGACAGTAAACTTTTTCCTTTCATCATTTTGTGTGAGGTTTCAAGGAGAGAAAGTTTTGCAAAGCTTTGAAATTATGTATTAGGTTTATCGCAAATCACTCATTCTCAAATACTGGTTCAATAAAGTCTGGGTATTTTCAGGTGGTGAGTTTCGGTATAAACTGTGAATATGTCGTCAGGCAGCGTAACATCTCTCTTAGTGTGTTTAACCTTTCATTTCATATTATATGTGTTAATCAGGAGATTACGTCAGTATTTTAAATTTTTAAATCCGTTTACTGCTTATATCAAACACTGAAAACTAAATTTATGTTGTCCCTGGAAGCCGTTAGAAATGCCACCTGCAACTGAGTGCACGATCGGTACCCCGGAGTAGTCCCTTAGTAATGTAAAACCTGTTGCACTCTTAATGTTGATACCCTTGCCTTCAATTTCACCTGACGTTATAGTTTTTCTATAGACTGAAACTGTCCTGCCTTCCTTTTCTATTTCTTCACGTTCTACCTGTTGCTAAATCGCCATAGTTTGCTTACATTTCATTCCTAAGGGAGCTATACAGTTGTAATTATTTTACAAAACTTTCCTTCTTGCCTTAAACTGTAGTATTTCTTCTATCACTCAATGTTTTTTCACAGTTCCCTTACGTGTACCTATTTCTGTCTTTACAATTTCTGTGATTTCCGGCCGGCCGGAGTGGCCGTGCGGTTCTAGGCGCTGCAGTCTGGAACCGAGCGACCGCTACGGTCGCAGGTTCGAATCCTGCCTAGGGCATTGATGTGTGTGATGTCCTTAGGTTAGTTAGGTTTAAGTAGTTCTAAGTTCTAGGGGAGTGATGACTACAGATGTTACGTCCCACAGTGCTCCGAGCCATTTTTTTTTTTTTAACTTCAAACGCCCATTTTCGTCTTCAATATTCAGTATCTCAGAACCTTACACACTCGCTCTTCGTGAAGAGGATTTAAATTTCAGCCTGTTCTTATTACTGTTTAGGTCACTCAGTATAAGATTTTCCTTTGCTCAGGACTAAAGAAATAGTTTAACAAACGAACACAGTGTGGCTACCAGCATGGTTATAATTTGCACAGTATTGAAGTCGTATGGTTTTTGATTTCAGGTTCACCGCATCTCTTATTGAGAACAGCACGCACCAGACGCGTCAGTCCCGATGAAGTAACCAGCATAGAGTGCTTCCATTTTATCTACTAACAAGATGTGTGCTGGTTCCACGACCAGATTACATAAAGTCCAAATCAAGAGTATTCTGTTCACAGGTACCTGACCCTATAATCTATATGTTGTGACATTCCCGTAGACAGAGCCGCACATAAATGACAATTACTGGAAATAATTATTAATACCACTGGATTCATTATCTCCATTTGATTTTTACTTGCTGTACATTGTATGTGCGATTCGTCGGAGTATCTACGCTGTTTAAATGCTTAGCGCCGCTGCAGTCAAGTCTAATTATTACCGTGTAACATCCTTAGCCTGAGCGGACAGCACGTCGGACTGTCACACAACAGACCCGGTTTCGATTCCTGGTCAGAGATTTTCTCCACTCGGGCACAGGTCGTTGTACTGTCCTCACAATAATTTCATCGTCATGGATGCGCAGGTCACCCAGTGTGGCGTCGTCTGAAAGGGCTTGCTACTTGGCGACCGAACTTCCCCAGGTGCGCACTCCCGGCTATCAATGCCATACGATCATTTTATTCCATTATGTAACTCTCCTTGCTTTCGCAGAAGGTGCGGTCGAATGCTACACATTGGCCCTGTCTGTATAGACGCTCGGTTACAGTCTGAGTTCGAAAGTATCAAGATCGGGTAGATAACTGAGTTTTCTACCATTTTCGACTAACGAAATGTTTCGTCTGCACCACATATCAGAGATACGCAAGTTGTCATGGCCCGGTTGTATACAGTTACTTTATTGTCATTACTGACTACTTCTTCCGTTTGTAATGTTCTGTGGCTCTTTGTCCGCTGAATGTATTTTTACTGAGGAGCAGTATTTGTGCTACTTGACATTGTGGTTGTAACGTATTGTTTTGCTTTAAAAAATATAAACAAAAAAAGCGGAAAAAATTTTAACTCCTCCAACAAGCGTATCGTAAAAGCTGCCCGGTCGCAAGTTCGAATCGTGCCTCGGGCATGGATATGTGTGATGTCATTAAGTTAGTTAGGTTTCAGTTGTTCTAAGTCTAGGGGACTGATGACCTCAGATGTTAAGTCCCATAGTGCTTAGAGCCATCTGAACCATTTTCGTAAAAACTGCCTGTCTTGTGCCTTACGTTCCCTAAAGCCGAACCGCCATCTATCAGAACTTCATTTTTCTTTGTTCCGTTTACCAACGTGGATATATGAGCAGTTAACCTATTTGTAAATCTGAATTTATATTCGCGATAGTGTCGATGATTTTCTTCCGAACGTCCGATGGCGTATCTCCAATTTGGCTTATTACAAAAACTCTGTCAAACTCTCACTCTAATACGGGATTCCCTTGTATAAATCCAGACCACAGGTTCCCCTTGCTAAAGCCTATCTCCAACAGTGTAAAAAATTCTGAAACAGTCACTCATAGATTTTAACACATCAAACGATTCACGTGCTACATGTTATGAAGAAAAGGAAGGTATTGGAAAAAAATAACTTGGGACACTTCACAGACTTAACAGTCCTTCATCAAAACATGCAACCTGGAAACAGTAAAATACAGCACAACAGTGTGCGTCAGTGAGCACCGGTGTAGAGAGACAGATGGTAGAGAATCATGCATTTATATCAGTAAAGGAGCATGGTCTAAATCAAGATATGACCTTAGCGCAGGAAGTGAAACAATTTGAAATGTCACCTATAATTTAGTATGTTTATCTATTGCCCAGTTTTTTTCAAAAAATTAGCAGAAGCTCTAGAGAAAGTCTGAGGTACAAACGTCAACATATTTTTGTGTGGTGACTTAAACATTTACGTAAATATCATGAATGAAACTGGTAGCATCTTCACAAACATCCTTCAGAATTCTGATATGTCGCTTTTGGTCAATAGTGCAACCAGGGTTACTAAAATGACTACGTCTATAATTGACTACGTGGCGACAAATATGGATAGGGAAACGTGTAGTTGTGAAATACCTTAGTCTATCAGACCATCTTTGCAAAATAATCACATTAAAATTGCGTATGGACATAATTCCTAAAGTGCAAGCCTGCAAAAGACATTTACCAGGAATAAAAATATAAGATTTTTCATCAGTATTAACATATCGAAATTTAGAAGAAGTGTATAAAGAAACTAATGTAAATGCAAAATTCTCAACTTTTTTTAAATTGAACTTTGAGATTTTCAAAAGTATCCACATCAGTCCATCAGTCTCTCCACATCACGAAAACAAGTGGTTTTCAGTCGGTATTAACAATCCCTCGAAGACTCTTAAGTGCCTCAGTTCAATGAAAAAGAGTCGTAATAAGTCAAAGCTCCTAAATTACTGTTAGACACACAAAAAAAGTTATGGGAATGTGCTGACCACTGTAAAAATGGATTTAGTGTAAAATGATACGCAAAGCAGAGAATAAAAGCAAATCAGTAGGAGAAGTCATTAAAAAGGAACCAGAGATAGACAAACAAAGACATAATGCCACACTGAGTTACGGAGATGGATAAAGTAGTAAATGATCCACACCACCGAGAAGCCTTTATGAATTTAATATTTACTGCACAAATAGATCTATCCATGACCATGGAACAAGAGCTAGACTAATCTTACATTCGCCAATAAAGGATAAAAATAACACTCAGTACACCTTTTACTAACAAGGTATGAAAACGTTCAACAAATTACCCAAAGATGTTGAAGACAATACTAAAACAAACTCATTTAAAAAGGCAGTTAAAAGTGTCTTTCAATCAGTACACTCTTTCAGTCTTTATATTGAAGAATTACTTAGACAACACTAACTAGGAGTTTGTTAAAGCATATAACACATATACATAATTATAAAAACGATAGTAAACATATTTTTTTAAAGAGACAACCAGTCGCAAAACAAAGCTGTCCATCATGCCAGAGAAAAAGGCCAATTGTAAAAGTTGCCCTACATCTCTGGAGTGGTGTTCACGTAACATACGCAAATATTTTATCCTGTGACTCCTGTTACAATTTTATGTTGACAAGAGCCTCTACCTGTGTGCATTTACTGCATTAATTCTAAAGTAAGTTGCATGTAATCTGGCTGCTATCAAAATCCATGGCTTGGGATAATTCTTGCATTTGCCAATTTTATATATGACAAGAGCCACTCGGCTGTAGCTAATTCAATGTACCAGCATATTATGTAACAAGGACCAATCCTACTGAAGCAGATTTTTTTTAGAAATATCGAAACCTAGGTCAAGGGCTTGCAGACTTTCGTTTTGCAGCTGCTTGGCTGATTTTTTCAACCTCTTCAGATTTACACAGTTGCTGTTTCGCAGCCATTAAATAAAATTTGGAAATAAATTTTTTACATAACACAGTCACATCGTATTTTACTTTTTATTGTGTGGGTAAACTAACTTCCATAGCTGTACCGCATGTAACACTAGCACCTTATCCTCTTTCTGAGCTCAACATCTCACTTGTTGTAGAGCGATGCTGACTGTTTCTCAGACCAAAAAAGTGGGCTGTTACATTACACAAAACGAAAGTCAGGCATCGATGCTATGATGCTGACAATCCTGATGGTGTGTGTAGCGTTACATTGTGACACTGTGTGTAGTTTGTGCAGTGACTGGGATTGAGAAATGAATTAACAGTGTAGCACTAGCCTTTTCGTTTACTTAATAACTTCTTCGTAAAACACTATCCTATACTAGATATAAATGGAGTGAAGCAGCTAGCTGCGCGTGGGGTAGCCGTGCGGTAAGGCTCCCCCCGTTGGAGGTTCGAGTCCTCCCTCGGGAGCCTGCCGTTGTGACCGAGCGGTTCTAGGCGTTTCAGTCTGGAACTGCGCTGCTGCTACGGTCGCAGGTTCGAACCCTGCCTCGGGCATGGAAGTGTGTGATGTCCTTAGGTTAGTTAGGTTTAAATAGTTCTAAGTCTAGGAGACTGATGACCTCAGATGTTAAGTCCCGTAGCACTTAGAGCCATTTTTGAACCTCCCTCGGGCATGGGTGTGTGTGTTGTCCTTATGGTAAGTTAATTTAAATTAGAAAATGGTTCAAATGGTTCTGAGCACTATGGGAATTAACATCTGAGGTCATCAGTCCCCTAGAACTTAGAACTACTTAAACCTAACTAACCTAAGGACATCACACACATCCATGCCCGAGGCAGGATTCGAACCTGCGACCGTAGCAGTCGCGCGGTTCCAGACTGAAGCGCCTATAACCGCTCGGCCACACTGACCGGCAATTTAAATTAGATTAAGTAGTGCGTGAGCCTAGGGACCGATGACCTTAGCAGTTTGGTCCCATAGTCCTTACCACCAATTTCAATTTCATTTTTGAGACAGCAATGTTTTAACACATAGGTTCTGTATTCCGGAGTATGGAGGCTCCAATCTTCTTACAGCCAGCCTGACTTACATTTTCTGTAGCTTCTCTAAATTACTTGAGGCAAATGCTAGGATGATTCTTACTATAAGGCCATGGCCAATTACCTGCCCCACATGTGCCAAACTGGAATCGTAACTTTATAATTTCCTGTATATATGAATATATTCCTTTTGTTATTCTTAAACTGAAATACCAACACATGGCCTCTTTAAAGTGATCTAGAGATGAATAAAGCTGCTACTCCTATGCGATCGTATCACATTACTGTGACCACGGCCTACGCTCCACATCAGACTCAGAAACGGCAGGTGGCAGCTCTAGTACTGGAGCGCATGTAAATCCGAAAGGGAATTTTGGTTTTCGGGCCAAGACTCCAAGAAATTCCTAAACGGCTAAGTTTGTAAACTGTTCATGTACCGCTATGCGCTGTGGTTAAAGTATACCGTGCGTGACAAAATCGTACTATCCAAAGCTGGTGCCGAGGTAACTGTGTTGCACCATAGGCTATAGGTGACAGGGGTGAGCAACAGCTGCAGTGATGTGTACAACTGTTGAGCAACTGACCGCCAGGATGAACCAAGGGGCTACCAATACTGTCTCGTCAACGACAGTTCAGAGAACTTTTCTGCTTATGAGCCCCCATAGCAGGAGCCTGGGTCATCCACCCATGGTGTCTGCTGTCCATCAGCGACGAAGGCTGCAATTTGCACTCCAGTACCCACTGAGAGGGGACAGGTGGTCTTTTCAGATGAATCACGTTTTATGATCCATTGAACGCTGTGGCGTACGTACTGTAAGACCTTCAGTACACACACCATC
The DNA here is from genome assembly GCF_023898315.1 of Schistocerca nitens. Taxonomy (NCBI): domain Eukaryota; kingdom Metazoa; phylum Arthropoda; class Insecta; order Orthoptera; family Acrididae; genus Schistocerca; species Schistocerca nitens. Next base: position 289,235,622 of record NC_064614.1, on the reverse strand, counting down.
AGATTATTTGACTTGTCGCTCTAACGAAGTAGGCGAGTGTCAGCAATATGTCTCGTCGTCTTATCGTGGCGTGTTTATCTTCGCTGTTAGGTCAGACGATAGAAATACCACTTGCACGCTTAGCGTAGCAGATTGACGGTGACCAACTTTAAACAGAACTTGATTAATTTTCACACACATTTATTAAAATAATAACAAGCATAAAAATTACTTAACTTGGTTCTGGGTGCTATTTACAATTGACAATCTGAAGTTCCTTTAGTATTGGTACGTTAATCTTATTCTCACATATATCTCTGATACTTGGGAAAAGTGTCTATAATTTATCTTCGTGGCTATTTACAGGAATAGAGTAATCTAATTAGGCGCAGACTGAAACTTGATTATGGACTGGTACAGACGAATGTAGAACTCGTACAGACTGGTACAGAATAATGCAGACTGGTACAGACATGCAGACCGACTAATCCAGGGGCGGGCAAACGTTGCACGCGGCTCATGAGCGCACAGCGCTGCACGTGTGCTGCTCGCGTGCAGGCGTCGACCGGGGCTGTGGCGACAGCCGGCAGGTTGCGGCAGTGTAGTGCCAGGCTAAGCTGCGGACGTTGATGCGAAGCGAGCATTATGTAGTGAACGTTGTATTTCAAGAAACGGAGAAGTGGAGATTTGCTATCTTTTAAAAAGTAATGGGAGAATCATTTTTTCTTTGTGCAAAAACGTGAAAATTCGAAATGTTTAATATGTGGCAGTATTCTCGCTGGTCAACGGAAGTTTAGTATTGAAGGCCATTATAATAAATTTCACAAGGACGAGTACAATTTATTGTCGGATTCTGAGCGGATGGGGAATTGACTGAGCTTAAGAAGACCGATCTGACGATACCAGATGAATCTGTGGTAGTTGGCCGGCCGGAGTGGCCGAGCGGTTCTAGGCACTACAGTCTGGAACCGCGCGACCGCTATGGTCGCAGGTTCGAATCCTGCCTCGGGCATGGATGTGTGTGATGTCCTTAGGTTAGTTAGATTTAAGTAGTTCTAAGTTCTAGGGGACTGATGACCACAGCAGTTAAGTCCCATAGTGCTCAGAGCCATTTGAATTTGTCGTAGTTGCTGTTGTCACGAGAGATCTGCGACTTTCTCTCGTCATGTCTCTCATCTAACTGATCTAACATTTTATGGAGCACTGTTTTCAAGTTTTCAGGACGACAACAATAATAGCCCAGCGGTATGTGCAAGTTATAAGACTGCGCTTAATATAGTGAGAGCTGGAAAACCATTTGCTAAATTAATAAGTCTCGGTTAAGAGCAAACATCAGTGATGAAAATTTACGTAACTGTTTGTGTTTGTCTGTATGTAGAAATTTTGTTCCAGATATTAAACGTGATAATTAAATAAAACGTATCGTAGGTAATAGGTACTCATTCAAACCATGATTTCTTTCAAGCACTCCTACTAACCTTATTGATTCACTCAATAAAGCAAGCTAGGAAACAAAACGCATTACAGAGGAAGGAGCGGACAGAAGGTATGGTGGGGATGGGAGATAAGCGGGTGGCCAGCTTGCCCCTGTGTGCACGCGGAACACCTGTTAACTGCACGCGTGCAAGTGCGCCGCACATGTGCAGGATTCCTGCCCGCCCCTGGACTAATCGGAGGTCTGTACACTCGTTATAATACCTCGCGCGTTCATGTATCACTGCGCGTGTGTGATCCGCGAGGAGAAAAAGGTTCTACGTTAGCAGCAATCTCATTGGCTGCGTTACATATTAATATGCGGATCGGCGGAAGCAGAATTTGGTCCATCTCTATGGCAGCACCATCTCGTAGTGCGGAGACGGACGAGCGCTGCGCCTGCGCTGTTGTGCATAGTGGGGCGCGATCTAGTGGGCAAGTTGTGTACGCGCTGACTATGCGGAACTATGTACGCAACAGACATATGGCCACTGGTGTATACAGAGCTGCAGGAATCGTCGGAAGGGTCCAGGCCCCAGGAGGGAACGTTACGGTCTAGGGAATGCTTTCTTGGCATTCTCTGGATAATCGGCTCTCAGGAAGGCACAATGGATCAACACAAGTTCCTTAGGGAACATGTTCACCCCAACACGCAGTTTGTTTTTCCTGGGACGGCATCTACCAGCGGGACGATGCAACGTGTCACACAGCTCACAGTGTCCCTGCTTGGTCCCAAAAGCACCAGGACGCTTGTAGCGTATCATATCGTTGATCCTTCAGTCGCTATTCCCTATCCATTTCGCTTCAATTACCCCTACTACACGTTGTCGTTATTTTCATTTTCGGGTTTTCTTGCTTTCCCACCTCTGACATTTCACATTAAGACTCGTACAACGTTATCCCTTCGTGGGGGTCTCCAATTTCTCCTACGCACAGACATTATCAACAAACTCCAATGGGAGTATGAAATGTGTAAGCCTTGCTCAAAAAAATTCTGCTAATAAACCTTTTACAACGACTGATGAAATACGTTACTTCTTGAAACCTTGATGTGACACATTCAAACGAGGGAAGGATTAAGTTCGAGAGTATACAGAACGGTAACGACACGTTTCATCTTAACCGTGAATAAAACGGGAAGTGGTGAAAAATGATTCTGGGACGCCATGTGCCCTTCACCACACATGGTATGATTGTTACTTCAAATAGTTTAACTAACCTGCAAATAGTCACATGCCCTTCTTAGGTGTCGAGGAGAGCCATTCGTAATGACAACAAATTCTGATGCGACCTGGAAGACATGCTGATAGAAGTCAGTACAGTAAGTGTACATAATTTGCGGACTTTGGTCCGCTCAGAGTCCAAGGTGATCTTATCGCCCTCGACAGCATGCGTGGTATGGTCCGTGTTATTCAGGTGCTGTTACGTTGAGTAGCAGGTAGGCATTCTCGAGTCCACAGTGTATTCGTCTAAATTCGACTCTGGCATCTGGAGCGACTTTGTGCTTTAACTTAAATAGAGGGACCACATTAACATTCATCAGTGCCAGTACAAACACGATGTCTGCAGTGACTTCGTCCAGCACACAACACTCGTGGCGAGGACATAATGTCTGGACAGGGCAGTTCCCAACACAAAGGAAGAGAGAGTAATAAAATGAATCCTTTAATTGTGATCACAGATTCGAACTTGCAACAAAATTCCGAGTAAACTAATACCAAACAGAGACCGGTAAGGCAATTAATTAACAATTCGCCAATTGTATTACTTAATTAATATTACTAAATTAATTTTGCTACGTCCACAGACACTACTAAGGTATTATCTACATAGAGGATCATCGATTTATGGGGAAGGATAATTCTGGCATTCCCGTTTATTTAATACAGAAAAATCTCAAGATGGCGAAATCTAGCTTGGTTCCCTGGCCGTTATGTTGGATCGTCCTTGAAGGCAGATGGTGGTGGAGACAGCAAATGTCTCCCGCGTTCTGGGAATCCGCGCCAGTTCGGACCACCCAACATGAAGGGAAGAACTCGGCCACTCCAGAGGGCCAGAACATCGGGAACAGTTACACCTTCAAGTTTTGTTAGGTTAGCTGGAAGGATCTTTTCGTATAGAGCGGGGGTCCACTCTAGTTCGTCGACTAAGTCTTTAAATAATGTGTAGAGCACATCTCCATCCCATTCCGTTGCAATTACTAAGGGTGTCGACATCACGAGGTTAATCGTGCAGCAGTTGTAGTCATTTTGTGGCAAGTGTTATCTTCCATTACTTTGGACGCAGCCTTAAATTAACCACCCGCGAGTTGTTCGTGATGTTTACAAATACGAAGCACGCTGCAACTGCGATGGCTGCGTATGTACTTTCGACATATTTGCACCGCGAAATACCGGCGATGCAAATCAACCTGTAGCTTGGTAGGCTCTGCTTTCCCTTCCTTGTTGTTGTGATCACATTATTTTTAACATTTTTTTTTCATTTTTAAACTGAAGGAATTATTGTTTGTGCGAACTTCTGTTCTTTTGACTTGTTCCACAGCAAGTTCACTGCTCTTCCAGTGGCTTCTTTATTGTAAGTGATACATTAGGGAACTTGCGACGGGGATACCTCTAATTTATGTGTGCATTTCTGAATAGATGCATTGCCAGACGATACTGACTTTCAATGGTCTGTAGTTTCTCTGCTGTCCCATTAAACAATTCTTTACTAAGTGACGAAACACTTCCTGTAAGAAATGAAGTCCGACGACTGAGGCAGAAGACGAGCAGGTATGTGATACTCTACAGAGCAGTGATGGTTGCTGCAATTTTAATTCAGAATATCAAGAGGGGGAACTCCAGCCATAGCTACAGCCGTTCTCCTATACAACTCACATGCTTCGAAGTCAAGACCCCAGCTCGAGAAAAATGCAAGAAGAATGCGTCTCCGAAATTCTTAATGAACCATTGCATGAAAAGATGTTAGAAAAATCGCCGGGAATCTAAACCTCCCTGGCCGGCCGGAGTGGCCGTGCGGTTAAAGGCGCTGCAGTCTGGAACCGCAAGACCGCTACGGTCGCAGGTTCGAATCCTGCCTCGGGCATGGATGTTTGTGATGTCCTTAGGTTAGTTAGGTTTAACTAGTTCTAAGTTCTAGGGGACTAGTGACCTCAGCAGTTGAGTCCCATAGTGCTCAGAGCCATTTGAACCATTTTTTTAAACCTCCCTGACCGAATTGGATATAAACCTCCTTCTTATACCGAGCGCGGTGGCGCAGTGGTTAGCACACTGGACTCGCATTCGGGAGGACGACAGTTCAATCCCGTCTCCGGCCATCCTGATTTAGGTTTTCCGTGATTTCCCTAAATCGCTTCAGGCAAATGCCGGGATGGTTCCTTTGAAAGGGCACGGCCGATTTCCTTCCCCATCCTTCCCTCACCCGAGCTTGCGCTCCGTCTCTAATGACCTCGTTGTCGACGGGACGTTAAACACTAATCTCCTCCTCCTCCTCCTTCTTATGTGGAAATCCATTCTGTTCAGAATGCAGAGGAGCGTCAAACACACTGCGATCAAACCGTAATCACATCATTTTATGGGTTTGCTGCCTTAGCTGCTGCACTGACGGAACGTTTCAGCAAAAATCTGGGGGCATATGTGCTTGAATTTCCTGGTCATGCTGTAGTGTTATGGGTTTATTTCAACTTACCAGCTAGATACTGGTTCAATCAAGTGATTACGATGTATAGTAGGGACAGGGAATAGTGTGCTATTGTGGTAAATGGCTTGAGCAACTAATCAGGAAAGCGACTCATCAACGCATCTCATTTCTCCTGCTTACCTTACAAACAGGCTCGAAAGTTAGACCAGGGAATATGAGGCCATTGTGGCATCACCGACTACAGGTATCAATGGGAATGTAAAGAAAGGTAAGATGATATGACCCCTTAGTAAGTGCGACAAGAAACGGATTTTAGATTTCCTGAACACTCAGCATTAAGGACACATCTCTGAGATTGAAAGTGTTGAACACAAATCGACAATACTCAACAGTATTGTATTACAAGTATTCTATTTCCATAAGGTATGTTGGAGAGCTTCTGTGAACGTTTGATAGTAGGAGTGAGATACTGGCAGATAAAAAGGAGTGAAGCTGCGTCATGAGTCGTACCTGGATAGAGCAGCGGCATGTGAAAGGCAAAGGCTCCAAGCTGTATGGCTCTGGGGCACCTGGCTGATGGTTCATAAACATAATGCGGGACCATTCTCAGAACTGCCCCCGTGCCGTCACACGCCCACGCTGTCGACATGCAGAAGCAGGGCTGCAGCGAGCAGAATGGCAGAAGTTGGCACACACACACACACACACACACACACACACACACACACACATGTTGTTATGAATTGCGTTATGAGCTGCTGTATCGGATCGGTACATTTTATTACAGCCGATCGATTATGGGCTATGATCGGCCCATCATCGGGTCCAGAAACCATCTCAGCTATGCATCGGCACAGCTTGCGTCGCATGTGGAACGCCCTGTGCTCATCTGATCCTAGACCTACACTATGTGATCCAAAGTATCCGGACACCCCCAAAAACATATGTTTTTCATATTAGGTGCATTTTGCTGCCACTAACGGACATCGATCGTGATCAGGTGATTGGGTGTCAGTTGTGTCACACGTCTGTACGCGAGATTTCCACACTCCTAAACATCCCCAGGTCCACAGTTTCCGATAGTGAAGTGGAAAAGTGAAGGGCACGTACAGCACAGAAGCCTACAGGCCGACCTCGTCTGTTGACTGACAGAATCCGCCGACAGTTGAAGAGGGTCTAATGTGTAATAGACAGACAGCTATCCAGACCATCAGACAGGAATTACATACTGCATCAGGATCCACTGCAAGTACTATGACAGTTAGGCGGGAGGTGAGAAAACTTGGATTTCATGGTCGAACGGCTCCTCATACGCCACACATCACGCCGATAAATGCCAAACGACACCTCGCTTGGTGTAAGGGACGTAAACATAGGACGATTGAACAGTGAAAAATGTTGTGTGGAGTGACGAATCACGGTACACAGGCTGGCGATCCGATGGCAGGGTGTGGGTATGGCGAATGCCCGGTGAACGTCATCTGACAGTGTGTGTAGTGCCAACAGTAAAATTCGGAGGCGGTGTTGCTGTGGTGTGGTCGTGTTTTTTATGGACGGGGCTTGCATCCCTTCTTTTTCGTGGCACTATCACAGCACAGGCCTACATAGATGTTTTAAGCACCTTCTTGTTTCCCACTGTTGAAGAGCAATTCGGGGATGGTGACTGCATGTTTCAACATGATCGAGCACCTCTTCATACTTCACGGCCTGTGGTGGAGTGGTTACACGACAATAACATCTCTGTAATGGACTGGCCTGCATAGAGTCCTGACCTGAATCCTATAGAACACCTTTGGGATGTGTTGGAACGCCGACTTCGTGCCAGGCCCCACCGACCGACATCAATACCTCTCCTCAGTGCAGCAATCCGTGAAGCTGACATTCCCCAAGGAACCATCCAGCACCTGACTGAACGTATGCCTGCGAGAGTGGAAGCTGTCATCAAGGTTAAGGGTGGACCAACACCATATTGAAGTCCAGCATTATCGATGAAGTTCGTCATGAACTGGTAAGTCATTTTCAGCAAGGTGTCCGGATACTTTTGATCACATAGTGTAAATCAGTCATCTGTAGTAAAATATACCGTTACATCTGTGTATTGCATAATGCAGTTCTTATCATTCATTTAAGATGAACACACCACCTCCATAACATAGAATACATTTTGCTCTCCCAATCACACCCCAGTATTTTAGAGACATAAAAGAGCAGCCAGTCGTATTTCGACCTCTGTACTCCAGAACAGTGGTCTTTGTTCTCATAGTTCGCTCTCTGAACCCAGGGCTGCTCACTAGTTCGATCTCTATACCTGAAACATGTTACGATGGTAGTTCAGTATCTAACCCCTCTGCTCTTCCATCTTTGATTTCGTAGTTTGAGCTACAAACCTCCTGCTCCAACATTTTTGCTCTTCTAATTCGATCCCTGACCTCTTGCTCCGTCATCCATATTCTTCTAGTTAGATCAATGTAACCAATAAATTGACGCTACAGAATTTGGTGAGCGACTGTCATCTAGGTTCCAGTTCTCACACAGGCTCCATCTCCACATTAGAGTGCTCATTTTACCATTGAGCAAGACGCATTTATTATCTTTAACCGATAATGCCACTTTACATTGGTTTATAGTTAAAAATATATGTAGTGTGGATCGGAGTATATATTGAACAGTCGATATGTCAAATTCATTTTAAATGTAGTATACAATGGTAAATGGCGCAAACAATTTCTTGAATGTCTTTTCAAGCTTGACCTAACTCAGTTCGGCAGATGTTCAGGGCTCAGTATTTGTGGGAATCGAACCTGCCTCCATGGAACTGGAACATGCACCATGCTGAACACAGAGCTAGCGTCATATGTGGAACAGCCTGTACAATACTTAATCCACAGTGCACCGAACAGTACACAGTGTATGCAATGACTGGAAACTGTCTCCAAAGTACTGGACTCTACAAAGTACCGGACACAGAACTTGCGTCGTATGTCAAACACCCTGTACAACAATCACCTACAGCTGTTCAATTACATGTGTGTGTGAATGTTACAGTTTTATGCTATTAAGTCACTACAATTCAAGTAAATCATGCAGAATCTAATGACAAAAGCAGTGGGGCTAAGCAGAAGTTGCCACAAACTTTACCCTTTGTACATTTGCATCATGAGGGTCCAGGATAATTTAAAACCTAAGTAGCATAAATTGATTCTCATCGGGGGGGACTGATGACCTCAGATGTTAAGTCCCACAGTGCTCAGATCCATTTGAATCATTTGTTTTCTTATCGGATATTTTATGATATTATTAGCATAATTTACTACCCAGTTAGCATAATTTTTTTCTTATCGAATAATATATGACCTAATTAGCATAATTTATGACACAATTAGTATAATTTGATCCTTATTCAGTATTCATGATTCTGTTAGGATAATTGGTGACGCGATTAGCGTAATTTTTTACGCAGACTCCCATCACTGACAAAATCAGATGATCAGGGCTCAATATATGTGGGAATCGAACCTGCCCCCATGGAACTGGAACCTACACTAAGCTGAACACAGAGCTAGTAGCGTCATATCTGCCAAGCCCTTCAAACGCCAGGACAATTGAAGAGCAGTTATCCTACTTGCTCCCTCAAGGACAAAGATGTCTGGCAAGATGGAAGAACCTTAAAAAGGTCACTGCCACTTAAAAGATGCGTGCCTGTATGATGTCACAATCAAACATAGAGACTCAGATAGCGGAAGCTCAAAGAGTCAATATGACGTTGGACACCTGAAGCATTGTACGAGTCCACCACAGGTCATCACTTGCCCTTGACAGGACCCCATCCCCTTCCCCTTTCCCTCAACAGGAATCAAATGAGCCACCTAATACCATGTTTTACTACTTGATATTTGGGGAAAGGATGGCCAACCTCTCCTGTTTTACTAATATACTTCTTTTCTTTTGCCTTTGCTCTCCATCTGTACAGGATTGGCACTAATACTATTAGAGGTGGCATCGCTAAACTAAAAGGCAGCCAGGTGCAGTCCTGTCACCACCTCTTACTCCCTCCACCAGCCTCCCCAGCCCTCCCCTGCTCTCCTCCCACCCACCCTCTGAAGGCAATGAGTGTACACCAAGTCTCTGCTTATAGTGTTATCGTGTGGAAGTGGGTGAACGCTTTCGAAATGGTTCTGAATTATGTAACTGAGGCGCGACCTGGGGACCAGCCCACACTGGTCCTAGTGATTAATCCGTAGCGCGTATTCGGACTGGGGACGGTTCGCCTGCCCAAATCCAGGACGGTGCACGTTAATCGCTCCGCACTCTGCCATCTGAGCGGGTTGAGAGTGAGATTGAGGAACTGTTAACCACTTGCAAACTTTTTTAAACACATTTCACTTTAGTTAGGTCCCTTTTGACAGTATGGTGTTTAGTACTCTGTGTAACAAATAACGCAAACGATTTTTGTGTGATCAGGAGCAAAGAAACAATTAGGAAGTCTGTATTCTGAAGCTGCACACTTACAGTCCGCCAGCTACATGAGATGTAACAGACAACTAATTCAGATGAAGAGCATGCCTCTGCGGCCAACAGGTGCAGGCAGCTGAAAGTGCTCCGGCACGGGGGTTCACATCTCCCCCCCCCCTCCCCCACCGCGAAACTGCAGCAACAGGTCGAGCTTTCGCTTCACCTTCCTTGCTGCGCGTTAATGCTACCCTTCTGTACACGTACCACATTAAATAAAAGTAGAAAGACACACCAAACTGAGACCAAAATTGATTAATGATCATGATCGCTGTATTTTCCCTACAGGGGCTGCGATATTTTTAGTTTAGCCTGCCTGCAAGTCATCAACCCTTTAATTGATGGACATTGTGTGCAGATGTGCGAAGCCCTCCACTAATCCCTCCACCCCCGTCCTCCTCCAGGAGTAGAAAGTAGTCTTGCATCGCTGTTCCACTGTCATTATAGATAAATACGCTTCTCTATTATAAGCAATTGTGCCTAAACAGCCGAGACCTTGCTATGAACCTATGAGGATGAGCACAGTTGCTGACTGCACTCTGCTTGCCCTGGCTCGCACCTCACATTTTCGGGTACGCCAGTGCTGCATACCTGCATGTAGGTCCTGCAATCATACACTGAGGTGATGAATGTCATAGGATACTTCCGAAAATCGTGTCTGACCTTCTTTTTCCCTTAGTAGTGCAGCAAATTGACGTGGTATGGACCCAACAAGTCGGTGGAAGTCCCCTGCAGAAATACTGAGCCACGCTGCCTCTATAGACGTCCATCATTGCCAAAGTGTTGCCAGTGTAGGATGTTGTGTACAAACTGACCTCTCGATTACGTCCCTTAAATGATCAATGGGATTCATGTCAGGTGATCTGAAAGTCTAAGTGATTCTCTTGAATTGCCCAGAATGTTCTTCAGACCTATTGTGAACAACTGTGGCCCGATGACATGACGCATAGTCGTCCATAAAAATTCCATCGTTGTCTGGGAACATGGCGTCCGTAAATGGCTTCAAATGGTCTCCAAGTGGCCGAACAAATCCATTTCCAGTCAATGATCGGTTTAGCGGGACAATGGAACACAGTCCATTTCATGTAAACACAGCCCACTCCATTATGGACGGAGCCACCACCAGCTTACACAGTGCCTTGTTGACAGCTTGGGACTATGGCTTTGCGGGGTCTGCGCCACACTCTAACCACACCGTCGGCTCTTACCAACTGAGACCGGCACTCAAATGACCAGGCCACAGTTTTCCAGTCATGTAAGGTTCAACTTACGTGGTTACGAGCCCATGAGAGGCGCTGCAGACAATGTCGTGCTATTACCAAAGGCATTCGCGTCGGTGCTCTGATACGTAGGCCATCAACGCCAAATTTTGCCTTACTGTCTTAATGGATGCGTTCGTCGTACATCCCACACTGATTTCTGTGGTTATTTCCAGCAGTTGTTTTGTCTGTTAGCGGTGATATCTCGAAGCAAAGACCGCTGCTGTCGGTCGTTAAGCGAAGGCCGTCGGCCACGTCCTTATACGTGGTGAGAGACAACGTCCGAAATTTCATATTCTCGTCTTGCTTCTGAGACTGTGGATAGACGAATGCTGGAGTCCCTAACTGTTTTCGAAGTGGAATGTCCCATGCGTCCTGCTCGAACCCCCATTCCGCCTTCAGATTCTGTTAATTCCCGTCCTGCGGCCCTAATCACCTCGGAAACCTTTTCTCATGACTCACCTGATTTCAAACGATTGCCCTTCTTGTGTACGCGGTGCTACCGTCATCTGCATATGAGCATATCGCTATTCCATTGCTTTGTCACCTCACTGTATATTGACCGCTAAAGTCAGCACTCCACCTCCACTACACTCATGGTTTCGGTAGTTATCATTTTGTGTTTACGCACGTTTTTAAGGTTAGTTTTTGAGAAGGAAGGAGACTTGCATCTGAAAGCACTTTGTAGATATTCTCGCTGTGTTGGGAAGCTGTATTACAGTTGATTGCTAAAGAAACCGCGGCATTCGTGGTAGGGTAACGAATAAGAACACATAGCACATAGATCCTTGTACAAAAATATTATTTACTTCGCATATACATTTTCACACACATTATCGAAAAACTCTGGATACAAATCGGGAATACGAGATATCCGCTTTTACTGTAACTGCTAATGGAGTGTTATCAAACGTTGGTGGACTTTTCAAAAAGAATGTGTTCAAGGGCATTTGCTATATAAAGAGGTACACAAAATAAGCCCACAAACCATTTGAATCTGCTTAAGAAATGTGGGAAATAACAGACACAATTATAGTCTCCAAATGCTCTTGGTTACTGGTATGCATTGAGTATACAGTCTCTCTTTCGTGCATTTGTTACATTCCTGTAATAAAACTGCTGTAGCATATAGCAACATGTGTTAGCTTAAATGATACTTTGGACATGAGAGACATGGAAGATAAGTAGAGGGTTTGAATATTCTTCATTAGACATGCACAGTCACAGACCCAATGCTGTATAATTATATGTATGCCCATGGATGTAGATGCTTTCCGTTAAACTGAGAGATGGCACATCAAAACTCTATATCGAAACATAATATCTAGATAGCACAATTCGTAATGTGGTTACACCATGATCATAACATACCCTTCGATAAAACTGGACAACATTAAAAAACCATGACTTCAGTGCCAAATCATATACTTGATAGACGATAACACCGTTTGTCGATGTAAACTATGTTCTGCATGGATAAAAACATCATTTTGTTGCTCACAGAGTACTACTATCAGGATATCCGTCTCTCTACTACACAGTTCCGAATCATCTGTTAACAGATGTTCCACGGTGTGGGAGTAGCATATCGGAGGGAAATCGAACACTCCTCTAAGCTAGTAGCGAATCGATGCTGTATGAAAGTGTATTGCATGAACAAATATCCAGCTTCATCACATGGCAATTATAATTCACTTTTTACAGCTATACGTCATATTAGTTTGTTAATATTGCACTGATTTTACTAATCATGCAGGAGAAGCTGGGTGGCTTTTAAGTAAGTGAGAGATGACATCACACACTTTTATTTTAATAGAGGAAAGGCGAAACATTCTAGAGACACTGTGTCAAGATAGAGCTACCATTTCTCCTACACGGGATCTATATTGTGACGAAGGCATGTTGGAAAATAGTGGTAGGGAAACACTGGAAACCGTTTAGACGAAATATAAAAATCGTGTGGCTATACCATATAAACTGGAACTGCTCGACATTAAAGTGGATGTTTGAATGACTCAACTGTCTGAATTACTGCGACAGTGTGTGTAGGGTATTATTACCTTTATGGATCTGGGTACAACACATCATTTTCCTAGACTTTGTTTTACAAAGCTGAGATGTGTGACTACCTAACATCAAACTTATGTGTGAATGAAGACTCCTATGGAAGCAGTAATGTTATTGTATGGAACGACATCACTGATTAATGTGTATGAGGTCCAGCTGTAAAAAATATACATATGAGATCACAAGCTTGGGAATGAAAAATGTTAATGCTAACCATATTATTGATTCTATAATGTGTTCTGACGTTCATCTATGAGACATTTTTGCATCTACATTGGCTAAAGAACATGTATTGCCATACTAGAAGCTACTGTTTATAACAATGGAGCAAATTACATTTGTGTGATCATGTGAAAGACTGTAAGAGAATTTTCAATTATTCCATATTAAAGAAATTATTCCTTTAATTGTAGTTGAAGTGATTCATATGCGAATAAGTGAACTGGAAATGGAATAGGTCAAAGTCAAGAACCTAAAACTGGAGTACATAGCAGAAATAATTGCCACGACAGGAGAACATCAACTTCTGCTGGAACAAATGCAGTTCATTGCAGGTGCGAAAGCAGGGCTTACAAATTACTATACACCATGAATGGAAAAAGTGAGGATACAAGAAGGGACTGCACGATATCGGTCCTTACTATAAATTTCAATGGAGAGTGACCCTATGTTTAAGTTCCCTCCGTAATTAGTTGTTGAGACGTGTAGAGCAGCTCTATGCACATAATAAACAAAGGCATGCTACTTCTCTTAATACACAAGTATGGTTACAAATATCTCACTGCGAATGAACAAAAACGACCATTCGCTCTATTGTCTATCAAAATACGTAAGATTTCGAGTATAAAACATTCAAGTATCACTGATGTTGAAACTTAACAGTACAAAAATACAGACAGCACAATTATGGCACAGCTGGTAAAACTTTCAGTTTAAGCAACACTTGTAGATGAGAACTGTTAAATCTTTGTACCAAAGTAAGCAGTGCTATTTACATGGCTAAACTATGTGTTATTTTGTCAAATAACACAACTTAGTTCTGCTAAAACTGGTATCAAAGTCAGTCATACAATATAGTTACCCCACCATACTAGGACAAATTCGAGTAAAGGAAAGTGAGCTTTTAGAGACATGACCACACACATGCCCATGATTGCAGAATTACGAAGAAAACTTAACGGGGTGTCTGAGAGCTCTGTAGGAGCGAGTACCGCAGTCCCAGCACAGTAATCAAAAAGAAGGGAAATACTTGTAGAGTTGTAATGGACGCTAGGAGATTATATAAAATCATTGTAAGAGAAACGGATCGTTCTGGTAACACGGTGAATTGATCCGAAATCTCAGAAACATGTGGTTGGTGGCCATCACGGAGCTAACTAATGGCATTTGACAGGTCCCATTTCCAGAAGACTGTCAAAAGTACACAGAATTGCTTTTTGGGCAATGTTTGTATGGATACTGAACAATGTACGAGAGCAAGAATTAATGAGTCACCTTACAGTCTATGTTGATGATATCTTAGTAAAGCAAGAGCAGTGTAGACTACATAAAGACGTTTTCACTGCGCTCCCACAGAAAGAGATGTTATTTCATTGTGAAGACACAGATCACAGCAGAAGTGAAAAACTAAAGCCGTGTGGTTTGTTTACAGCACAGTAGCTGTGAATGCGTTTGTTATGCTTTCTTAATAATTTCTCTATTGTGTGAATCTGGTATGCGAAGCATGGGTTCATATAGCTTCACTTACGGGGGATGCAGTTGGAGTTTTAACTCAGTAGTTCGTGGCCTATATTTGGTAATTTCGTAGAGAATGTCTGGTGGCGTGATACAAGAGTGATGCATCAATGCTGGCTGCACTGAGCTACCAACAGCTGAGAAGGGCGCACACAGTGCAAGTAGCTCACAGTGTCCAAAAATGGTTCAAATGGTTCTGAACACTATGGGACTTAACTTCTGAGGTCATCAGTCCCCTAGAACTTAAGAACTTAGAACTACTTAAACCTAACTAACCTAAGGATGTCATACACATCCATGCCCGAGGCAGGATTCGAACCTGCGACCGTAGCGGTCGCGCGGTTCCAGACTGTAGCGCCTAGAACCACTCGCCCACTCCGGCCGGCTGCTCACAGTGTCATGTGCTATGTAGCCTGAGTGATGCAGTGCTTCATAATGCGTACTGAATCAGATTGTTGTTAACAGCTGGTGGTCTATTAATAAAGACGACATACACAACAGACTGAGTGACAGGTGGGACGTAATGCCTGAAAAATTGTATTATTTTTTAAAAATTGTTCCGTCTCTTCTTCTTGATCAGCTCAGCTTGAGAGCAGGCGTTGATTTTTACCTCTAATACAATATCTCAGAAAATTTTTGTGTAAAAAATATTAAACTGAGACACAGACACACATACACACACACACACACACACACACACACACACACAAACAGATACACACAAAGTTAGTAGCTTAAATTTTTATACGATTTTTCTATGACAGCATGTTGTTCTAATTAGACGCTAGAGTATTACTCTCACAAACTATATACATATTTAGATTATAAGATATGAAAAACATGCCACACATGTTGACTTTGCAGATACCCAAATTGTTACACAGTGAAGTTTTCCTGTGGATGGTGCGTTACAAAATAAAACTTGCATGGTAAATTTGTATATGCACAAATGGTCAAAGAACACAACACTATTTATGTCAAACATATACTTTTCGACAGTACATATGCTGCCCAAAAGGAATACAAAATTGTTTGTATCAAAAACATATTATTCGACATTCCATGGGCTGCAACCGTTCACCGTCCACAATGCAATAGATCGCATTAGAAGTGTTAATCACGTAGGTAAAAGGCGAGTTCCGAATCATGTACGATAAAATTGTAAATAGATTTGTGTATATGTTGAGAGCTCTTCAATGAAAATAACCAACTGCACCTTACATTGAGTAACGGTTAATGTGCCCTGAATTAATTCTTTGTCATTCATTACTGTACGAGAAAATTCAGAATATTTTTGTGGCCTCTTACTAACTGTAAACCAGTTTATACACAAGAGCCAGGTTTCAGGTTATTAATGTTACTCAAGTTTCGCACTAATATAGTCACCAGCCATGCATCAATGCTGGCTGCACTGAGCTACCAACAGCTGAGAAGGGTGCACACAGTGCAAGTAGCTCACAGTGTCCAAATATGGTTCAAATGGTTCTGAACACTATGGGACTTAACTTCTGAGGTCATCAGTCCCCTAGAACTTAAAACTACTTAAACCTAACTAACCTAAGGCCAATAATTCCTGTTTGAACGTATATAAACACTGTGAGCGAACAGTACTTTCCATTCACTAGTAAATACTTCTATAAAAAAAAACTGCAGTCCGAGTCGTCACAATGTACAGACCACATTCCAATAAAACATTACCACTTTGCACATAACACGATTTACATTACGATACGGTGCAGTCACGATGCTCACATGGATTCCGACACAGTGTGAGTGTCCTGTGTGCGTGCTGGCGACAAAGCACAGGTCTGACGACAATGCCTCAAAATAAAGTCATAAGTGTCGGTGCGCTACTTAGATGTTCACATATTGCATTTGGTTGGATGACTGTACGGTCACATATTTAACTCATGTATACTTTTCGTTAGTCCGACGCGAAAACTATGTGTTTTTTGTCAGAGTACTTAAAAGTACAGTGGTCCATCGTTTTCTTTTTTATCATTTATCGCTTCTATCACTTTTTGCAACGATTTCCACATTTCAAAAATGTCAAGTTTCACCGTGATAAAGAGTACACGTTCAAATGTACATCTGTTGCACTACGCGTTTCAGAAATTTATTCTCATGTTGTACCATTTCCATTAATATTTCGTGTGATGTCTCCGTTTGTGTTGCGCTGCTTCTCTTGTCTTGCAGACGTCTTTTTATGGTTTTAGTGCAATCGAAAAATCGGGTGTGTTCAGATATAGAGTTATTAGACGCTAATGTTAAAAAAAATGGCATTTCAAGTGCTTAAGCGTGCATCCTTCACATATAATACCGGTATAATAGTAACACTTAAGATGGGAATAAATTTGAAATTCATCTTGCAATGCATGAAAAAACCTAACTGGTACATTGTTTTATTATTTGCAACATTACTGACACAACTGTAGGCTTTCAAGAAACATCACTGATAACGTACTAAACGAGATTCCATCACATTTTAGATCTTGGTAACGCCTTTTCTTTCTGTAGTGCATTTATTTTATTGAAAAATTGTGAGTTCTGAATCAGTATTTCTCCCAAAACATAAATGAAAACTAAATTTGTAATCAATCGGTGCAATACATTATGCAAGATAACCGCAAGGAATTTTTTTTTAAAGAAGTATTACTTCAGTCCTATGATGATGATTTTTAACGAGTAAAGGAAACAGCACGTGGCCTAAATATACATCATAAACTGCCGTGGAGTAACAGAACTTACAAAAATTCAGTCAATTAGCTATCACAGAATTGGAAAGTTCGGTGGAAATGGGCGACAAGTGACAATCTGGTACAAAGAATTAACCACCCCAAGCCCTCCGTCTTCCGAAATTAATTCAGAACTGTCTCCAAACTCAGGACATGTGCAGATCGCTAATGCAGTTTTGATAAATCTGTTACCATCTGTTACTTGTCCAAGTAGACTGAGACAAAAAGACAGGACAGAAGAAAATTTACCTTGTTATAACAGAGGAGTATTATTAGATAATTCCTTCACGACATGAAACAGTGACAAGTTTCTTTTGGTGCAATAATCACAAGAAAGTTTAATTCAAAATTGAGTTATCGTTTCCGGAACGGAGAGTTCCCCTTTGAAAGATTAACAACATTTACTCATTCATTTGTTAGAGATATTTGAGTGTTACGTCATCCAGCACTGTGCTTTGAACAAAATGCACCAGTCGTCAAACCAGAAGTACATACTATATTTACATAACATGATACATTACCTTCAGGTCAATCTTTCTCTTAAATAGATAATGATTATATATTCAACAAACTCTACGAATGAAAATTCATTGTGCCCATACTCTTACTGAATACTGTTTTATATACTCTCTGAAAATGTTATTATGTTAATGAAATGTTACTTTTATTATTTCAGTGAAATTATCTGTATGTGTCCTAATACTGCTACAACCGAGAGAACAGTAAAAACATTCTAGAAACGCTATGCAAACTCTAAGCCACATATGATCAATTTTTTACGAACACATTAAAACACATCCAAATGCACCTTGATATTTATTTGTGAAAATAAAAATGCTCTTAACGTTCACTTTGCTTTTCAGCCTGCTAGGTCAACTACAATGTTCACTGTTTGTAAAGGAATTCGACTTCCTTTATACGTAGTACTGGCCCGGTCCTAATGCCACACAATACCTTGAAATGACACCAGTGCGTCATTAAACTGCCTGGTACAAGTCTCCAACTTTGCTAGAAGAAATATTATAAAACAGTTTACACTGGTATTATCGTGCCTATTAAACAATAATGGAAATTTTAAATGTACCGTGTAATGACGGCGGACTACAGCTCTGCAGCGATGCTGTTTTTGCTCCGCTGTAGACGATGCTATAATCACAGTCTAACATAACAGCCGTGATACTTTTGTTACCCCTCAGCAATAGCAATACCCCAAATGGCCAGCAAGCGACACTTCTGAATACTATATCAGATGCGTGTGAATAGTAACGCTTTTATTGTTTTATAACACAGTTTTTACAAAAAAAATGGTTCAAATGGCTCTGAGCACTATGGGACTTAACATCTGTGGTCACCAGTCCCCTAGAACTTAGAACTACTTAAACCTAACTAACCTAAGGACATCACACACATCCATGCCCGAGGCAGGATTCGAACCTGCGACCGTAGCAGTCGCGCGGCACCGGACTGAGCGCCTAAAACCGCGAGACCACCGCGGCCGGCACAGTTTTTACAACATCACCACATTTGTCGTTATTTACAATTCTGTTAGAAGTCCGCCTCAGTAGCGTACGGTAGCCTAACCACCTACCACCCAAGGGGGCTGGGTTCGATTCCCGGCAGGGGACTGGGTGTTGTGTGTCTTTCATCATCACTGACACGCAAGTCGCCTAAGTGACGTTGTGAGGTAATGGGCGAGTTGTGGCGCCCTGAAAATTTCTAAGTTCCGAGCTGGGGCCTCTCTGCGGGTTGCGGCCTGGCAGCAACCACGTGGTGCCGAACGTTACCTTAGCAACTGCGTGATGCGGCACAATGGTCGGTCCAGCCGCGTGGCTGGGAATTCCATGGTGATGCTGTGTTGATGAAGGACACACGCTGGGAGTGCCAAAGGTGGCGGGCTTTGTGAAACCTTAATGGCAGATATTTCACAGTTCGTATAGAAATTAATAGTAGCCAGATGAGTCATGATACCTCACAAAGAAACATGTACATTACTATTATTTGCAATATGATTCTGATAGTGTAATCAGATTTTCAATATCTTTATTAGTTTAAAGTTTAGTATCGGATGGTAAATTATACAAGTAACACCCAGCAACGAATTTCTAAAATCTAAACGCTTCTCCCGAGTTGGTCGATCTACGAGTCTTTAGAAAGCTATTAGTGTAAACCTGAATTGGTATGAATTACAGGCAAGTAACTCAAATATTACATGAGTTATTGGATGTCAATGTGGCCGATTACTATCGACCGTATCAGGACATAAGTACTCCACAGTTACACGAAAAAACGGTAGCAGCGTGCTTATAAATATATTTATTGATTTATGTTTTTGTTTACATCCGATATATACTATTCATAAAGAAATTGGTTAAATATTTACTGTGTTTCAGAAAGTGCACAGACATTAGGCTGGTGGGCTACGTTTAGTTGCTATCCCTTTAATATATGTTTATTTTATTTGTTTATATATTTAATAACGTGTGTTAGAGTGTGTTTATGGTCCAGCCGTAAGATAATTTATTCAATTTCAAGTATTTAAATGTAAATCCATTATTTCGTATGTGCTTAAATATGTTTGTGAGTGTTCTTTGGCTTGGAGACATGGAGGGAGCGCTCTACCCAATCATGGAGCTCGTTAATTCTGAGACTGTATGGAAGTGGGAGAGGAGGATCGTTTCGAGAGAGGATACGAGGGCAATTTAGGAAGTGCGGCAGTCATGGACAGTACGGTACATTACACGGGAAGTGCAGGACGCGACGGACTCGGAGTCGGCCGGAAAGACTTGGACAGTGGAGCAGTTTGCGCATTGTCGCGGAGGATAGTAATATTTCGGAGTGCCGACCTGTGCTCTTGTGTGACTTCCGCGGCTTCTGCCGTAAAGTCGTAGTATGCGTTCAGAAGTGAATATCTAGTGAGCTATGTCGTTGTTCATAACTAATTACGTGAAGTAGGAATCTATTGTTTCCCTGTTATTCAACTTATATTTTATTTAATTGCTGGACCATCGACACCAATAAGCGTTTTGCATAAATATACCGCATTCTCAAAAGTACATCTACTATCGTACTCATCATTTAACGTCGTTAAGATAGAACCTGCGGATTTTATTTAATTGCAATCTTCCATTTATAAATTTATATGTCACTTTCATAATTCGCAATCTTCGACCATTCGATTCATGTGTGTATTCATATCGTATACTGTAGACTGAGCAGTATTTGGCCTGTAATGGGGCAACTATGTATCCCAGCCCCTAGACAACTAAACCAGCCATAACTTTAATATTGCAACTCTGAATCGAAGGGTACGTAGCTGAGGGCCACCACACCACATTTCATTTATTATTTTGAAAGCCCACAGCGTCAACTAAAAAGACTTGCAATACGGTGGCCGAACTCCAAAAGGGATATCCCGGCCAATAAATGCCATACGATCATTTTCAGTCATTTACTGAATGATGTCGTATTCCTTTAAAAACAAAAAATTGTTAGTGAACACCAGAGGATCCCACCTTCTGCAGAAAGACGCCGTACATCCACCCAACAAAGCAGAGTTTTGTTCGCTACACTTCCAGCCAAATCAGTGACCGTGGAATGTAGAAAACTTGTTTGGAATATATTTATCGTAGCAAATAAGCCACTACAACTGTAGCTTAAGGGAAAAGCACACAGATGTGAAAATAAAGCGTCAAAAGCAATAAAACTGTTTCCCAACGAAGAAGCAACCAGTTCCACAATTGCTGCTAAATCTGAGCAAGAACCGGCAATAATCTTCAATAAATTCGCTTTTGAAGTAAAATTAATTACATTTACAAAAATATTATCTTATTAGAAAATCGGGTGAAGTGCAAGAATGGGCGAGTGATTAGAATGGTTCAAATGGCTCTGAGCACTATGGGACTTAACATCTATGGTCATCAGTCCCCTAGAACTTAGAACTACTTAAACCTAACTAACCTAAGGACAGCACACAACACCCAGCCATCACGAGGCAGAGAAAATCCCTGACCCCGCCGGGAATCGAACCCGGGAACGCGGGCGTGGGAAGCGAGAACGCTACCGCACGACCACGAGATGCGGGCGAGTGATTAGAACCGAAACAAAATTATTAATTGTCAAGAAAAGTACAAATTATAATAACAACATACAACAACAGAAATACATGCTTCTAAGGCATGAAATATGTGTTTATATTCTCTTGTTTACCGCGGAATAGCTGCAAATATACACATACTCGAAAATATTTCTTCGTGAATAAATTGTAGTTTATGTCATTGAATCATTGTGATGCAACTGTTTCTACATGTATTTCACGACAATTCATGTCTCTTGGTAATTTAAAAAAGCGTAGAACTCAAAAACGTAACTATTTCTTACTTAGGTAGAAAATAATCAAAATAAACATTATCCCTTCGACGCATGTGAATGTCTACTTTCTCACCGCTTTGAGCACTAGGAACTCTCAAGCTGTCAAACGGTAAGAACTTTTGCACTAGAGAGTGTCGTGACTGTATGTATTACACAGTTAAATAATACTTTCTTAGGCATTTAAAAGCAGGCTGGTATGCATTATGTGATGGGCAGTGGCTGAGGAGGGAGCGAGGTGTGTGTACCGAACGAGACGAGAGGTGGTCGCGAGGATTCAAAATACGTTTCACGTGATAGCAGACGGCATTTCTTGTCGCGTTACACTCAGACTTGAGAATTTATTATTGTATAACATCAATGGAAAAAACTTTTCTTTTACCCTGGAATCTTGCATTCATCGATATGGTTTAGTAGTTGAACCCACCTGTAGCCGTTTCGCCTGTGTGCTATTATAGACAATGAAAGGTAACCAGACTGCGAAATTTCATGTGAGAATTCCTACGAAATCATAGAACCTTAGACCACAGGTTTCTGGCATAACTTTCTTTCCTGTATTCCACAGGGGGTCTCTTGGTGTTCTGTAGGAATAAGAATATGAAGGGCAGTGACTTTGAGGATTATTTCCAGAATGATACGTATCTCAGTGAAAAGTCTGTCATTAGTGCTTACCGAAAGACTCAGATTATAGATATTAGATTTTGAAAACATAGTCTACAAAAGTGAGATATTTATTTGTATGATTAATAGTTGTAGCGTTTGTACCTACATCGAATATTCCTTTCCGAGGACGCGTTAATGTGTCAGCTAAACGGCTTGTATATTATAATTGTGAACACTGGCCATAGAAGAAATATTCGCCAGAAATTCTGCGTTCAGCACACATTTTTTAAAATTCTGTTTTCTTTGGTTTCAGGCAGAGCCCATAGCGTACTACTTCTGTGACTTAAGAAGCAGTCGGGTTACTCGCTGGGGCACTTGTTTGAAGCATTTAGGTAGTAACATTCTGCGATTCACTAGTACCAGTGTGTCGTTCATAGATATCATAAACAGTCTGCATCTACATGAATACTCTGCAATTCACGCTTAAGTGTTTTGTAGAGGTTTCGTTAACCACTTTCACACTGTTTCTCCACCATTCCACGGTCCGAACAAATTTTATATCTGACAGTGCTCCAGATTCACCGCCTGTACCGAGAATGGGTAAGATGAACGGTCACAGTTCCTCAGGCAATATAGCAATCGAATTGACGCCCCATTCCGTGTGGGGCGCAGCCAGCATGTCAGACGGACGTGGCCGCTGATGCGGTCGGACCTCTGATACCGTGGTCGGCAAGTTGTCAGTCTCTCTCTCATTTATTCTACCGAAGGAAGTGCGTGATCTCGAACTCTCACTGTCGTACTAAAATACATGGAGAATGTAAATCACTCATCCTAAACATAATACAGTATGAGTCATTTGCGTTTTACCACGAGAGATATTTGAATGAACACATATTCAGGTCTAACCTGGTAGCCACACAGCAATCGGATTATTGTACTTGTTAGGGATCAGTGTGTCAGTCGGTAAAAACGGAACCCTTATGGGATCACTTTTATATCTGTCTATCTCTCTGTATATCCGTCTGCCTCTCTGTATATCCATCCACCTCTCTGTATATCCGTCTACCTCTCTGTATATCCATCCACCTCTCTGTATATCCGTCTACCTCTCTGTATATTCGTCTACCTCTCTGTATATCCGTCTACCTCTCTGTATATCCGTCTACCTCTCTGATGTATCCGCCTACCTCTCTGTATATCTATCTCTCTGTATATCTGTCTATGTCTCTGTATATCTATCTCTCCGTATATCTGTCTATCTCTCTGTATATCTGTCTATCTCTCCGTATATCTGTCTGTCTCTCTATATATCAGTCTGTCCGACTCTTAAAGGCCTTTTACTTTAGGAAGAACCAGACGTATAAAGTTTAAATTTATACCACGTACTAAAGTCTACGGTCACATGGTGTAAAGGCGTGAAGCTTCTGACGCGGCCATTTTTGTCATATAGTTTGATACTCAAAAGCTCACTCATAGAACCTGTAAGCTGCTTCCCATTGACTTGAATTATGAAATTCGTCAAGAAGCAAGGTTTTACAATACAAGTAAAGGAACCAAATCTGATAATTATTATTTTATAATTACATAACAAAAAAATATTTCTTTATCGAATGTTATCCAACTATCTATCTGTCTGTTAAGACCCCTTTCTCTCACCAACGGGTAGACTAATGAAACTTAAATTTAGGCCACCTAAGACATATGGTCCCTTGGCGGTGTAAAAAACACAAGCTTCTAAGTCAATACAACTGAAAAAATGCGGCTATTTATACCATATAAGTTGGCACTAGCACACTCACCCATTAAAACCAATAGGATGCTTGCCGTTAACCTAGAAAAAAGAAATTAGGCAAGGTGCAAGGTTTCACAGTACAAGTAAAATAGGAAATGCGGAAATAATTAATTTTTAATTATATCACACGGAAAACAGTATACTTCTCATTTATTATCCCACTGTCTATCTGTCCGTCCGTATATTAACACCCCTTTTTGTCAGCATCGGATAAGCGTATAACGTTTGAATTTACGCCACATACTAAGGTCTACGGTCTCTTGGTGGTATAAAAACGTTAGGCTTCAAAGTCAGTGCAATCAAAAGATCCAGTAGTTTATGCCACATAATTTGATATTCCCAAACTCACTCATTAGAATCTATAAGGTGCCTCCCGTTAACCTACAATCACAAAATTGCCAAGAAGCAAAGATTCACAGTACAAGTAAAGGAAATAAATGAGAAAATTTTTAGCTTTTTATCATATCACACAAAGAAATATTTCTTTTGTCATTCGTTTTGCGACTTCAAACTCAAAATTAAAACAGTCGTTCAATTCCTGGGTCCGATAATTGTCGATAACACGCAAAAATCGTTGACATTTTTGATTCTCTGGATGGATGAATTGTCTAGATACATAATTAAATTCGTACCGAACCCTCAGAGGGTGAAGCCAACTAACATCTGGCCAAATTTTATATGTGAAATTCTGCACTCAGGTACCAGTCTTCTAAAGCATGACAACGCAAATCTCAAAAATTGTCGAGGAAATCGAAGATTCAGTTGACGAGCATTTTTAATAATCCTAATGAAAGGTTGATTTTTCAACAGGCCGCTTGCCTCTGTGGCAGAATGCTCACCTCCCACTGGAAGGCCTGGGTTGGATTCCTGCTGATACAAAATTTTTGAATGAAGGATCTTATTCTACGAGCTTTCTTGTGAAGCATAAAACAAATAAAGATGAAAAAATTGATTTGTATTACTTCTTTTTGATGTAACCATCTTAATGAACAATCTCTTATAAAAAAACTGGTAATAAAATTTTTTGTTAGCAATTAAAATTGATTTTTTGTATGAAGTACGTAAGTAAGAATAAGAGTGCAGCTTTCGTAAGCATGACAATTAGATATTGTTTTAATTAGCGAACATTTGATGAATTTTCCATTTCAGTGACGTTGTATTATAACTGAACAGAAAAGAATGAATGAACTCGTGCACGATCAACTTTTTCCATCTTTATGTATTTTTCGTTTTACAGAAATACTGATAGATCATGCACTTGTGTTTAAAAATATGTGTCGGCCGAGTTTCAGACAGAGGCCCTCCATGCAACAGGAGAGTTAAGCTGCCTGTTGAAAAACCAACGTACATCAGCGTATCAAGAATGCTCCCAAAATTTCAAAGCCGAATTTCTCAGCAATTTTTAGAGTAGCCTGGAACAGCTTTGGGAAACTGATATTTGTGTTATGAACCACACGAACAGTAAAGATCACAAATTTTCAATAGTCGTGTGGTCTCCTTGTAAAAGAGGAGCTAACAAACAAAACAGGATCAAAATACACATATTTCAATGTCGTGATTTACTGCTATACTTCCCTCTGCTTAAAATAATTGTCCCATCGGAACCATGAACTTCATCTACTGACCTGATAGTGCTGCGCTGCTGCTCAAAGTGCAAGAATGGGATTTCCGCGAAGTTATTTCATCGTCAGAGTTCACTCTGTGCTACACAGTCAACCTTCTACACCAAAGTATAAGCATATACTACAAGATACTTGGCAAAAGAAAAGTTAAGACATTGTTATACGAATAAAATCGTTTGAATTACTGTGACGTCTAATATCTGTCTCCTCGAACGAAGTACTGATGTTGAATGTCAAGAAGTGGCTTTAGTCAGATGTGCATATTGTTCTGTTCCACTCTGGTTTGCCGACTTCGGCGAAATCCCACACCTGCACTTTCAACGCTGAATAGTTGTACAACACAATCAGGTCAGTGGACGAAGTTTGTTGTTCAGGTAGCGTAACTATTTTAAGCAGGGGGAAATATAGCAATCAGTCACGACACTGAAATATAGGTGGTTTTGGACCTATTACGTCGATATTATGTTTCTTCGCGTTACTAAAATTCCTCGCATAAACCTCGATTAGGTGATCAGTAAAATGTCTCTTGTGGTAAGACACGCAGTTTTGTATGTGAGTGGCTCATGTCATTGTTTTCAGGATGTGTGATTTTTGTTCCAAGCACATTTCCTGCGCTCCTTAGTGTTCGATGTCACGTGATTTTATTACAAGAGCCTTTTACTACTCACCATCCGGTTATTCTGACCTTGACTGTGTTTACGAACCACTGTTGGAATACACTTTAGACGGGTTTATCAGGCTTCGCTGCATTCTGGACTTTGCTTCTTGTCAGCCATTCACCACGTGAGCTCTATCGTTACAGATTAGACGGAACTGCTCATTGTTTCATTCGTCTTCGTGTCACCCTCTGTGCCAGTGATCACAAACTTTGTTTCCACCTACATTCGAGTAGAACAGAAAAGAGACCGATGGGGCTTACTTCTAAAGTTTTCTATTGGTTATCATGTACAGTGTAATGGCTACACAAATTAAATGTAAGAAAAAATGTGTCATGTTGAGATTTCTAAATCTATATCTACATCTACATTTATACTCCGCAAGCCACCCAACGGTGTGTGGCGGAGGGCACTTTACGTGCCACTGTCATTACCTCCCTTTTCTGTTCCAGTCGCGTATGGTTCGCGGGAAGAACGACTGTCTGAAAGCCTCCGTGCGCGCTCGAATCTCTCTAATTTTACATTTGTGATCTCCTCGGGAGGTATAAGCAGGGCGAAGCAATATATTCGATACCTCATCCAGAAACGCACCCTTTCGAAACCTGGCGAGCAAGCTACACCGCGATGCAAAGCACCTCTCTTGCAGAGTCTGTTACTTGAGTTTGCTAAACATCTCCGTAACGCTGTCACGGTTACGAAATAACCCTGTGACGAAACGCGCCGCTCTTCTTTGGATCTTCTCTATCTCCTCCGTCAACCCGATCTGGTACGGATTTAATGAGAACATTACTTCATCTGCGAAGAAGTTACACAACACTCGTTCGAACAGTTCTTGAGTATTGCTCGTAAGTCTTGGCCACCTACCAACCAAGGCTAATGGAGGAAATAATTTCCAAACCAGAGAAGCGCTTTCGGTCACACTTTCGTTCAGTAAATGTGACAGTTTAGCGAGATACTGAACATAATGCAATAGCAGAAACTGCAAAGGGGGTTAATACGAATCACCTGGAAGTTAACCATTGAAATTCCGGAAACGTACGTTCAGTACCAGTCAGGGAACGTACTGGTTCATTCAGAATGTATTTCTTGAAATGCCCTGAAGGGAGAATTAGGAAAATTTTAGTTCATACGAATATTGTTATGAACCATTTGGTAACGGAATAGTAAAGAGACGACCTGATAGTTGTACCAGATGTACCCTCCGTTCTTCTATTTAAAGATCTTCTGGGAAAGCTTCTTGTTTCAATTGTAGTGTTATGATTTTTGTAAACTTACTACTTCAATGTGCCTTTTATGAAAACTGCGGTATACCCGAATCCTATAGCACATGTGTGGCATTTAATTTGATACTTCTCACTTTGTAATGGTTCGGTATGCTTCTCTAACTGCGTAATGTTTTCAAAACATTCTATTCTCTAAGCAGGAAGAAATATTCCAATTCTTTTTGCTGTACAGAAAGTGTACCGTGACTTAGATGTAATACAACTGAGCGTTTTTTCTGTTCGGAAATTAACTGAGTAATTTGATAAACATGAAATGGTATGGGATTTCTAAACATCACTCTAAAAGAAATTAATCTAGGTATTTTAAAAAGAAACTCAGCAACCGCAGTCAATTCTCAGGAAAGCACATTAGCTATCACCAATGTCTTATCACGATACTTGAAGGTCAGACGCTACAACTGGTCCTGCATAGCATAGCATTTTGCTGCCTACAGTGTGAGATTTAATTTTATTAACTTAACTTGATAGTCTGCAATGATTTATAACTGAACATAATAAACAACTATCCTTGATACACTTGACGAGTTCCCTATTAAAAATAAAATTTGAAACAGTTAACTGTCGCTTGTTCAATCTCAGTCTGGTTCTTAATGCAACTTTGGGATCAAACAAACAAATTATAGATGATCACTGTTCTCAAATTACAACTGGCAATAATTCATCTTCGCCCTTATGTTGATGCTTATTTGGATAACAGAAACGCTGCTCTGCTCTGATCAAATGCCTGAAATAAATCACTGAGCCGCAGGTGCCTGTAAGAAATCATTGCACTGCATGTGTGTTTAAAATTAATGTAGCTGCGTGCAAAAACTCGGTGTGTCCATAAAGAATGCACCTAGCTGACCACTCCAATACAATACGTGTCAGCAAAGTCTTGTGAACTTAACCTTAAACATTAAGAGAAGGTGTGACGAGCTTGGATTAAGCTGGTCTACCACAGCATGTGCCAAGAATAGTAACACAAGAGGAATACAACATTCGAGTTCATTAAGTGAAATTTAGACCTGAGGATAGAACAATGGAATCTTAAGCAGGGAGAAGGAAAGTGGACTGAGTAGATTGTGGTTTAATATCATTAGAGATAGGGTCCTGACTTGGGTCTTGGAAGAATGAGGGAGAAAATTGGGTGTGTCGTGTTTAGATGGAACATTCCAGTATTTAAAGTCAGAAATTTAAGGAAACTGGGGTATCATCGAAAGGTCGTGGTGCCATACCAAATACGAATCAATTCCACAGACATCCGCGGGGCCTAGTTGCAGTCCCCAAAGACCATGCCTCTCTCTCAGAACAGCTGCGCCTTCACACTGAGGTTATATTGTCGAGCATGCAAGAGCTCTGTCTCAGTTCTAGGCCTCAGCTATGGCACTCAGGGTCATCGTGTTGGACAGAGAACAGTTTGTTAATCTGTGCATAAATGATGCTCTCATAGTCAATGACAGTGGTAAATTATCAAACAGTCCTGTGGTAAAGAAGTGTGTCAAAGTTAAGAAAATCTTTTATACATTTAAGTAATAAAGTGAACTGACATTTCATTTGTTCTAATTCGGTGAGCCTTCTACCAAACCAATCAAAGAACCCATATTTATGGCTGGACGAATAGTTTCGTCTGCCCACAACAGAGATCATGGAAAATAAAATCTGGAAATCGTGACAGCGGTTTGAATTAGCATCCTAACTGCTACGCAGCCTAACTCGGTAAAGCAGTTTTATTCAGTGCGAAAGCTGTTGATAAAAAATTGGAAATTATATAACAGCTACTAATACACTAAACGTCATGTATCGCCAAACTTTCAGAAAAAATATTGCATTTGACAACCTAGAATACAGAAACTTACACAAAGGCTCTTGCTGACATCGAAAGCAGTGCGTTCCAGTTTTCAGTGATGTCTAGTGCTTATACTGGGATAAGACGCACATTTTGGCGTTCGCACCTAAACTAAAAATAAAGGAAAATAAGCAAAAACCGATGAACGTGTTAATACAGCATCGCTAAATGTCGTACTGTGAGTGGTTGAAGCACATATTCCGTGGTATATAAGATGAAAATTAGTGTTAACATATAATTTATTTTGGAGTGGAATTCAATGATTCAGCATGTGGGTGTCATTGTGAAATGTTATGTTCAAGTATACACTGTCTGAATAAAAGTACTGGGAACCCTACTGGCCGGAGGACGATGAGATCAGTGTTTAACGTCCCGTCGACAACGAGGTCATAAGGGATGGAGCACAAGCTCGGATTAGGGAAGGATGGGGCAGGAAGGCGGCTGTGCCCTTTCAAAGGAACCACCCCGGCACTTGCCTTAAACGATTTAGGGAATCACGAAACACCTAAATCAGGATGTCTGGACGCGGGTTTGAACCGTCGTCCTCTCGAATGCGAGTCCAGTTTATCTACTAGTAGGCACTAATTTGGGGTTTTCCAACTCTTCGCTTTACGACGATTTGGACTCTGCTGGGGAGGCTTTCAGTGAAGTGTCTGGATTTTTGCGCATGGATGGCATCCCATTCTCCGTTTAGAGCCGAAACCAGAGAAGGTAGTGACATCGAAACGTGGGATCTGGAGTGAAGTCGACGTTCTAACTCGTCACAGACGTGTTTCATTGGGTTCAGATCGGGCCTCTTGGCAGGCCAGTCCATTGCGGGGTTGTTATTGTCCATAATCCATTGCCTCACTCGTACTACTGCTTTACGATAGCGTGCGTTGTCAAGATTATACAGTCAACGTCCCTGAACAGTTTCTCTCCGCTATACCCAGTACACAATGCTGTAAAGTGTGTTCATAACTTTACACATTTAACGTTTTCTTAAGCGTAGTAAGGTGACCATACCCAAACCACGAAAAAGAGACCCATATCGTAACACAAATCCTCTATACTTCACTGTTGGCACCACATATGACGACACGGAGCGTTCTCCAGAAACCGTTCTCAAACCCTTCCACTGCATTGCCACGGGGTACAACATGATTCATCGCTCAGAATCACTAGTCGTTCACTCAACAACGGCGTCGCTATACCACTTCAAGCGCCATTTAGCATTGGCTATAGAAATATGTGGCTGTTCGCCGGCTGGAGTGGCCGTGCGGTTCTAGGCGCTATAGTCTGGAACCGAGGGACCACTACGGTCGCAGGTTCGAATCCTGCCTCGGGCATGGATGTGTGTGATGTCCTTAGGTTAGTTAGGTTTAATTAGTTCTAAGTTCTAGGCGACTGATGACCTCAGACGTTAAGTCGCATAGTGCTCAGAGCCATTTGAACCATTTGTGTGGCTGTTCGACCATTTTTCGCGATTCTTTTTCACTCCCTACAAAGAGTGTTCTTGAGATGGAGCGTTGGTAGCACTTTAAAACACGCGAATGATTCCCCTCGCTACTTTTAGGATATTTTCCAACCATTCTTCGCAGTTCTTGACGGTCCCTGTCCTTCTGTACGTGAGGTCTGGCTTTTTTTGGTTTATCTGCAGCTGTTACATCGCTTTTCTATTTCACAGCCATATCACCAACAGTCGACTAGGCCACCTTTTAAAGGGTTGAAGTCTCCCTGATGGATTTGTTACTCAGACGTCACTTAATGACTAGACCACGTTAGAAGTCACAGCTCTCCTGACCCACCTATTCTACTGTTTTCTTTTGACAATGTCATAGTCCTGTCTTTTTTCTATGTCTTTGAACTGTTTCAGATCTAATACCACGTTCGACGTGTTATTTCACACAGTCACATATTTACACTATCGGAATAAGACACCATATTATATGAGTGCAGCCAGCTACTCTTGCGAAGTACGCCTTTCTCAACAAGAGAACTTAAGTGCACTTACAGAAAGGAAATAAATGCAGCGATCTAATATTAAGTACTGGGAAAGGCGTCACGTCAAAGGTTACTCCAGGTGAGTAGAAATATCCACTGGGGAACTCCCCAGGCTGTTACTATACGGTTCCTACTTGTTATCACCGTCCACAGACATCAGTCAGCGTTCATAATGACATGTCATATCGACTTAATTGTCTAGAATACTTTCCGACAAGGAGATCAAAGATTATCAAATGTGCATTTTTCCGATCTCCTAAGCTTATCGGTTTATCAGTACCACTTCACAGACGTTACCACTTGTGAAGATCAGCTGGTAATCCGGTTTACTTTCGCCGAAGAGGGGAATCTCGAAAGGTAATTGACGTATTAGTCAGAAAGTGGTTGTAACCTTACGTGTTCTCACTGATAACAGTGCCACGGTATTTTGCCATGGAGGCTAGATACGCAGTGGTAATTTGGAATGCGATTTACCCCGTAATCTAAAGTGGTACACAACAGGTAGTCACTTTCTTGGGAATGTCATGGTCATGGTAACCCACAATAACTGATCTGTCGTCAATTCAGATTTATTTTAATTTACGTGATTGCTGAAACAGAACGCAGACTGTGAGAGCTTCGAGTCTTATAGAGAAACTCCAAAATTTCATAGAACACTTGTTCATGATGTAACATGAAAGTGAAAATTGCTTGATGAGCAACAGATTACAAAAGTATTCAATGCCAAGCCACACGTGCAGATGCGTTATAAGGAGATGGAATGCAACACAGTGCAACACCCCAACATACAGTTTCTATTAAAGGTATGGATCCATACCCAGACGGGTCTACCTACAATCTGTATAAACTATAGACAGCATAAACCTATTCCTAATCTTAACAAAAATTTCGAAAATTGGAATTAACTTGGCCATCACCGTTCTTCTGTTTTAGGCTGGCAGCATTTGATTCAGGTGCATAGATATTAAGACTGCTCTTAAAATGCAGTTATTAGTTGTTATGATTATACAAATATCACTATTAGCAGAAACTTCTATAACGTAATTTGTCGCAAACTTGTTTCTCATACAGAAATTCGTTGGTCGTGTACACCTATGAAGACACAAATGGATAATGCAGCCGCCCTTCTAAGGCCCAATATGAAATGAAATAATTTAGTATTTTTTCTTTACTGTGGAAACGCCTGAAAGCAGTAATGTACCGCAGTAATGCTCGACACAATAGTTAATCGTGCTACCGTACGACTACAGCAGAGAAGCTTAGTCAATGAATTAGGGCCATATTAGCCAATGCAAGGTTTAGTGTTGTATAACATTCGATTAGCAGTATTTATATTAGATTTACTGACATAAGTACCGGCAGATTTCAAACCATTTTGGCAGTCAGTGATTCCTTGAATCTGTACGTTTTACTCATGTTCCACAAACTTCAATTGCATACTGACTTACAGTGTTTGCCCCAAAACGAATACATATAAACTGGCTTAGTCTGTTACCTGACTGTATTAGGCAATTTTTTTTTCCAAATTCCCAAAAGATGAATCCATACACTCTTTAAAAGCCCTGTGTTAATACTTCACACGCTGTTCTCACGAAAATCTTCTTGTATTCACACTTCTTTATGAATTGTAGTTATATATTTTAGGTATTATAACATAGTGACCACTGTTATTTGACCATTTGGTCGTTAAGGCAGTAGGTATCAAGTAGTACGCGCCGTGGCAACGGTACATCTACATCTACCGTGACACTCATGCCAACTGTTTCTTGCTCATACAGTATAGCGAATATTAACTATACAGATATTAGCTGTGTCTATCGACGCGGAAGTCACCGAAGTGGCATCAAATATAAGAGCGATCAAAAAGTTTCTGTTCGAAGGCCGTACAGTCCAGAATAGGTATGCTATTCAGGTAGAACCGGAGTGATCAATGGGGTATTCATTCCACAGCCGCACCGGGTTGAAAATACCCATTTGGTACAACACCATGTCCTGCTGCGTGAAGAAGTCGGTAGCTGCCTGCTGCACTTCCTCTTCCGACAGAAGTCATCGACCTATCGAGGCCTTTTTTATGGGACGAAAGCGCATGGGGAGAGATCAGGACTATACGGTAGGTGCTCGAGTGTTTCCCACTTCGGTTCGAGTACCTTCTGTTAGGCTGGCCTCCCAGATCGATTGGCGTCGTGTGTCGAATCGTGACCAGCAGGGAACTTGGTGCACCATTCCACAAGGGTGGTTTTCGACAGACGTTCTGCCCCACACACATTCTTCATTCTCAATTGGATGTGTACCGGTGTTTGTTCTTCAGCAGCCAAAACAAAATAACAGCACATTGGTCCTGATCCGACCCATTTGTTAATAACGTCGCCGTAGTTCACATTTATGCATTTACCACACGCAAGTCGGAAAGACACGAATGTCTCTTTGATCCCTTGTGTGCATGTCGGTACTTACACTCCTGGAAATGGAAAAAAGAACACATTGACACCGGTATGTCAGACCCACCATACTTGCTCCGGACACTGCGAGAGGGCTGTACAAGCAATGATCACACGCACGGCACAGCGGACACACCAGGAACCGCGGTGTTGGCCGTCGAATGGCGCTAGCTGCGCAGCATTTGTGCACCGCCGCCGTCAGTGTCAGCCAGTTTGCCGTGGCATACGGAGCTCCATCGCAGTCTTTAACACTGGTAGCATGCCGCGACAGCGTGGACGTGAACCGTATGTGCAGTTGACGGACTTTGAGCGAGGGCGTATAGTGGGCATGCGGGAGGCTGGGTGGACGTACCGCCGAATTGCTCAACACGTGGGGCGTGAGGTCTCCACAGTACATCGATGTTGTCGCCAGTGGTCGGCGGAAGGTGCACGTGCCCGTCGACCTGGGACCGGACCGCAGCGACGCACGGATGCACGCCAAGACCGTAGGATCCTACGCAGTGCCGTAGGGGACCGCACCGCCACTTCCCAGCAAATTAGGGACACTGTTGCTCCTGGGGTATCGGCGAGGACCATTCGCAACCGTCTCCATGAAGCTGGGCTACGGTCCCGCACACCGTTAGGCCGTCTTCCGCTCACGCCCCAACATCGTGCAGCCCGCCTCCAGTGGTGTCGCGACAGGCGTGAATGGAGGGACGAATGGAGACGTGTCGTCTTCAGCGATGAGAGTCGCTTCTGCCTTGGTGCCAATGATGGTCGTATGCGTGTTTGGCGCCGTGCAGGTGAGCGCCACAATCAGGACTGCATACGACCGAGGCACACAGGGCCAACACCCGGCATCATGGTGTGGGGAGCGATCTCCTACACTGGCCGTACACCACTGGTGATCGTCGAGGGGACACTGAATAGTGCACGGTACATCCAAACCGTCATCGAACCCATCGTTCTACCATTCCTAGACCGGCAAGGGAACTTGCTGTTCCAACAGGACAATGCACGTCCGCATGTATCCCGTGCCACCCAACGTGCTCTAGAAGGTGTAAGTCAACTACCCTGGCCAGCAAGATCTCCGGATCTGTCCCCCATTGAGCATGTTTGGGACTGGATGAAGCGTCGTCTCACGCGGTCTGCACGTCCAGCACGAACGCTGGTCCAACTGAGGCGCCAGGTGGAAATGGCATGACAAGCCGTTCCACAGGACTACATCCAGCATCTCTACGATCGTCTCCATGGGAGAATAGCAGCCTGCATTGCTGCGAAAGGTGGATATACACTGTACTAGTGCCGACATTGTGCATGCTCTGTTGCCTGTGTCTATGTGCCTGTGGTTCTGTCAGTGTGATCATGTGATGTATCTGACCCCAGGAATGTGTCAATAAAGTTTCCCCTTCCTGGGACAATGAATTCACGGTGTTCTTATTTCTATTTCCAGGAGTGTATATACTCGCATCGTCGAGCTACGTTGCATACACGCTGCAGCAACACCTTCAGATGGAAACTTTTTGATCGACCATTATAAAAAGACTTGCGCTAGGTTTCGGAACTACCCTAGTTTGGATCTCCCGCCCAATAATGCCACACGATTATTTCGTTTCATATCTATGTCTACTTCTATGTCTACTATTACTGTACTCTGATAGGCTAATAAAGCTGAAGTATCACTAACTATTTTCGTATTCGGAGTGTTCTCCCTAACAACTTCAGGCGCGAAATTCCTTTCGTGGGACACATTGGCCCCATTACATTAATAACACCCAGCATTACATGATTCGGAATGAGTACCCCAGGAAAATGACTATTAACGATAGATTAATGCAAGTGTCTCACTCGTTCAGTGTCGCAGTGGTCTGCCAAATTCGCAAATAACAGGTCAAAGCAGGTGAACAGGGAAACAACCGAAATCTATAACAACAGTCTGCCGTCTGTTTACCATTAAGCATCATTAAGTTTCCGTATACAAGCTGTGGCATCGTGTCTCATCTACTTGGCTGGCTTAGTAAATAGTAAAGAGGAACTGTCATTACGTATACCCTTTGGTAGTTTTAATAACTTTAAACAGTCAGATACTAGAAACTGCACATTATTTATAAAGTAAAACTATCGAAATTCTTCAGTAACAAATTTTGGAATTAAACATTCATAGAAATGAAGCAGTTGTTGTCGTTTCCTTCGATTTGCTATTGTTGCTGTCCACTACTAACAGTGCGAGGTAACATACACAAGGGCATTTTGTAGTAGTCACGCCTTATTTGGAAAGTGTCTTTCATACGGTACGTAAATAAACAGAACCGTTCAGCTAAAAAGTGACCTATCTTCACACAAAGTTGTGCCTACTACTCCAGATGTGAATACGATGGACACTATTCAAGCCTAATCGTTTTTAGATTCCACTTAGTGCTTATCGCTAAACAAACGATATGATTTAATTAAGGAATAATTTTGAATTATTACAACTAATCACTTCAGTTGAAGTAGGTACGATTTATATAAATTGTGAATTCTGTGTTTCTGTAGTAAACAATATCATTTGCTAGCTTTGTGATAGGGAGTCAAGGGTTTTATTCCTGTAGATATTAGTCGGGTTTTCCAGCTCAGTAATGATTCATTCAAATTTACCGTAATTCTGGAGGTAATCAGACTTCCTGACTGATTAAAACTGTGCGCCGGTCGTGAGTCGCACTTGGGTGCCCGCAAAAGGCAAACATCTCAAGTTCGAGTCTCATTCCGGCACACAGTGTTATCCTCCAGAAAGTTTCATATCAGCGCACACACCGCTGCAGAGTTTGCGCGACAGTCATTTATTGTGATAATTCTAAAAAAAAAGATGTCTTGGTTTGGTGCACGATAGTATAAATAAGAATGAATGAAAATGTTTCACATGGGTGAGGTACAACATTGATAAAGATTATTGACAAGTATCTTCTTAATTTAGTAATTACAAGTAGAATTTGATGTAATATCGAATCTGTTATACTTCACGCATGAGAGATTTCAGTTTCGGACACAATTACTCAATTACTCGTTGTACCACGTGGTCCCTCAGAACAAGTGCTACAGGTAAAGGAAATAAGTAGAATAGTTGGAACAGCTACTAGGCAATTGCCCTTGGTGTGGAGAAGGGCAAACATTTGGCCTCTGTCATCTCTGTAAGTAAAAAGGGTAGCACTACAGCATCGGTCTTCAGCGTACCTTTAGAGAAGAGGACAGACCCGCACTCATTTGTGCGGCTCTGGGGAAACTATTGTGGGTAAATAATAGGTTTCTTTTACACAGTAAATCAGTAATATACGTTAGTCCATAATTGAGAGGTACATGTTGACACTGTGAGATTAGTGTACAGATTTCAGTGGAAGTGAAACGGGTCAATCAGATTCGTTTCGTGAACCTCGCATTTACCATGCACCTTACGCGCTTGTGGTGTCGATTCCATGACACACATTACTCTGTAAAGCTAAGAACCACGCCTTGAAGTAGGTAAGAGCTTATTATGTTTATACAGGAGGAATGGTCAACATTCAGAAATATGACAGAAACTATGTTTCGAAGCAAAGGTGTCTAGCGAACTTGGACTCCAAAATGCATGTGTTAAGAGCTATCAGCACTTCTTCATCTTTGATACTGTTATGCAAATCTCTTCCTCTACAATTCCTTTTCTTTCCGTATTTTGGTAGGAGATAGTATATACTAAAACTAGAATACAGTGTCTAGTAAACATCAACTCGAAAAGATACTTATTTAGTACAGGGGATGTGTTCCACAGAAATGAAGATGAAAAATTACTTCGTCTATATCCTTTAAGGTATGCATTTTAGAGCCCATATTTCCCAGAAGTTGATGCTTAGAATGATCGTTCCTGCCACATCACTAAGTATTGACCATTCTCTCCGGAACAGGTTTTTTTCCATTACCGACGTATCTTATAAATGACCACGAGTGAATTAATGTGTGTAAGTGGATTTCAGATATTTACGAGGGCAACCAGAGTGAGTAAACATAGTGAGCTGCCCTTGCCAGTTCATTTAGAGATACTAGCACATGTATGCTGAGTCCAACTTACTAGGCTTTGGGTGTGCTTCGCTTGTACTAATTTGTTTATTAAACTATGCATAGACCGTGCAATATTGTGTTAAATTCAGTGCTACTTACACTGGTGCACATTTGTCACTCATATCATTGCACTTGTCCATTAACCACGCCACCCCCCCCCCTACCACCCACCTTTGAGATGACGTTGCCATGCACATTGCAGGACATGAAATTCTGTTCGTAAATTATATCTACAAGTGCAGAGAATGTATAGCAAAATATTTGTGACCACGTTACTGTGATGTGACAGCGTTCACTATCTGCTCTGTCCATTATTTGCTTGCCTCGATGGGAGTAGATCATAGCACAAAGCGTTGTGAATTTAAGCGATCATTGTCCCATTACCTGGAACTTTGATGTCTCGAACACGAGGCTGATTTCATTACAATGATCAGTTTATCCTCATTATTCCATATTCATATGTTAATTAATAAGGAAGTACGAACGGGTATAATAAGTTACACTGTGTGCCCCTGTTTTCAATTTGAAACCTTGTTTTATGGATGTATTTTATAGCGTTGTCGGTGAAAATTCTGTTTGGCTTTAATAAATTGCCACTTTTCGTGATAAAGGAATCTTCACATCTTTGTAAAAGATTTTGCTACCAGGCACTACAATTCTTATACACCTGCATGCATATACCCTGAAAGTTTAATGCAAATGAAATATTAGTGTGACTTAAAAAGAATGTAACAAGCAGATTAAGAAATGCACAGTGAGATAAAGGCTAGTGCTACCTCCCTTACGTCACCGTCTACTAGATGCTTGTGTACATTAGAATTATCCGTTGCCTGAAATCATTATTGATTTGTTTGATGGGCCATATTCAAAGGTGTTAATCTTTTATCCTTTTTTTGGAGGAAACTAAATAATAATCTATTGAAACCGTATTTACTGACGAATCTAAAACGTATTGAAGCTCTAGTAGGATGGGACGAAGGGCGAAAAAGGGAGATAGAGGAGAAAAGAATGGAAGAATGAAAGTAAGGGCAAGGGTTACATTATAGTGAAAGAATGATTGTTGTAACATGACAATTTCGCTACCGTACCGATGCAGAAATAGATATAAGTCAGAGAAGAAAGCAATAAAAATACACTCCTGGAAATGGAAAAAAGAACACATTGACACCGGTGTGTCAGACCCACCATACTTGCTCCAGACACTGCGAGAGGGCTGTACAAGCAATGATCACACGCACGGCACAGCGGACACACCAGGAACCGCGGTGTTGGCCGTCGAATGGCGCTAGCTGCGCAGCATTTGTGCACCGCCGCCGTCAGTGTCAGCCAGTTTGCCGTGGCATACGGAGCTCCATCGCAGTCTTTAACACTGGTAGCATGCCGCGACAGCGTGGACGTGAACCGTATGTGCAGTTGACGGACTTTGAGCGAGGGCGTATAGTGGGCATGCGGGAGGCCGGGTGGACTTACCGCCGAATTGCTCAACACGTGGGGCGTGAGGTCTCCACAGTACATCGATGTTGTCGCCAGTGGTCGGCGGAAGGTGCACGTGCCCGTCGACCTGGGACCGGACCGCAGCGACGCACGGATGCACGCCAAAACCGTAGGATCCTACGCAGTGCCGTAGGGGACCGCACCGCCACTTCCCAGCAAATTAGGGACACTGTTGCTCCTGGGGTATCGGCGAGGACCATTCGCAACCGTCTCCATGAAGCTGGGCTACGGTCCCGCACACCGTTAGGCCGTCTTCCGCTCACGCCCCAACATCGTGCAGCCCGCCTCCAGTGATGTCGCGAGAGGCATGAATGGAGGGACGAATGGAGACGTGTCGTCTTCAGCGATGAGAGTCGCTTCTGCCTTGGTGCCAATGATGGTCGTATGCGTGTTTGGCGCCGTGCAGGTGAGCGCCACAATCAGGACTGCATACGACCGAGGCACACAGGGCCAACACCCGGCATCATGGTGTGGGGAGCGATCTCCTACACTGGCCGTACACCACTGGTGATCGTCGAGGGGACACTGAATAGTGCACGGTACATCCAAACCGTCATCGAACCCATCGTTCTACCATTCCTAGACCGGCAAGGGAACTTGCTGTTCCAACAGGACAATGCACGTCCGCATGTATCCCGTGCCACCCAACGTGCTCTAGAAGGTGTAAGTCAACTACCCTGGCCAGCAAGATCTCCGGATCTGTCCCCCATTGAGCATGTTTGGGACTGGATGAAGCGTCGTCTCACGCGGTCTGCACGTCCAGCACGAACGCTGGTCCAACTGAGGCGCCAGGTGGAAATGGCATGGCAAGCCGTTCCACAGGACTACATCCAGCATCTCTACGATCGTCTCCATGGGAGAATAGCAGCCTGCATTGCTGCGAAAGGTGGATATACACTGTACTAGTGCCGACATTGTGCATGCTCTGTTGCCTGTGTCTATGTGCCTGTGGTTCTGTCAGTGTGATCATGTGATGTATCTGACCCCAGGAATGTGTCAATAAAGTTTCCCCTTCCTGGGACAATGAATTCACGGTGTTCTTATTTCAATTTCCAGGAGTGTATAACTCGTTTAAAACTGTTTTTGAGACGGAAGATTAATAAAAACTATTTTTATTTACAGTTCAGACCGTACAGTAACAGACATCATAGACAAAATCTGACAGCAGTCTGGCATATCACCGTCTGACGATGATAATGTTTGGTTTGTGGGGCGCTCAACTGCGCGGTCATCAGCGCCCGTACAAAGTCCTAATTGTTACACAGTCAAATTTTTTCCCAGTCCACTTTAGCTACAGCCACAAATGATGATGATGATGATGAAATGATGAGGACAGCAGAAAGGCCCAGTCCTCAGGCAGATAAAATCCCCAATTCGGCCGGGAATGGAACCCGATCACTGTCTGTAAATACCATTAACACTTGCGTTTTGCAGCTGTTATATAAAAAATGTTCACTAAATGTAGTTTTCTCTGAAGTGTTTCATAATTCTTTCATATTTACATTAACAATTGCTATTCAGAGTCATTGCCGACAGCATCACTGTACATGTCATATTAAACTACATATTATTTCTTGTGACTCGTATGTCTGCAGACGATTATAAGTTGACAATTCTCGGTGCTTCTCAAATTATATGTGAGTAAATTGAATTTTATGCGAGTGGTGGTACAGTAGAGTCTCGATTATCCGACCTAAACCGGCCGCAGCAAGGTCGGATAAGCGGGAAGGTCAGATAACACGGAAAATAATAAAAAAAAAACACAAAAATTAAACTAAAGTAGGCCAAATGAGTTAAACGTTTAATACAATACAAATCAAATTAGATATTTACTGTGTGAAGAAGTTAGTAATTGTCTTTTGTTTGCCTGCTGTTCGCCGTTTTTTAACCGCTAAATGACGGAGTCTCTTAAGAAGTAAAACCTCAGTAGACGATGTTTCCTCCCGTTGCTCTACATATTTTAAAGCAGTTTCTAAAGCCTTGTGTCCTTCGTTGTGAGAAATCTTAGGCGCACTTTCCTCCACTGCATCCGCTTCTTCGTCTTCTTTTTCAAAAATGGTTCAAATGGCTCTGAGCACTATGGGACTCAACTGCTGTGGTCATAAGTCCCCTAGAACTTAGAACTACTTAAACCTAACTAACCTAAGGACAGCACACAACACCCAGCCATCACGAGGCAGAGAAAATCCCTGACCCCGCCGGGAATCGAACCCGGGAACCCGGGCGTGGGAAGCGAGAACGCTACCGCACGACCACGAGATGTGGGCTCTTCTTTTTCGTTTACCATCTTGGACAATCCATTCATTTACGTCATCTTCTGTGGCGTCAACACATACCAGAAGTTTTCATAACAATGAAAGCAGGGTACTATTTTATGGTTTGGTCTGCTGCTGTAGATTTTCGTCGTCTGGAGAATTTTCGTGATTTTCCTGTAGCAAAATTTTCCAGGATTTTGCAATTGTATTTGCTCCAACACCCTCCCAAGATTGGGCCACGTCATAAGCTACGTCTTTCAAATTAACACGGCACAACTGCTCTAGCATGTCTTCTCCCTTGTCCATAGCATTAATTAAAGAGGAAAGCAAGTTTCTGAGGTAGTTTCTCTTCAGTGTCTCTAAGATCCCTTGGTCCATAGGCTGATATAAGGATGTGGCATTTAGAGGGAAAAATATGGCCTTTATATCTTGATCTTGAAGTTCATCTTCATTAGGAGGACAAGTGGCATTGTCTAGAAGCAACAGTGCTTTGCGGGGCAAGTTGTTGGCTTTCAAAAACTTTTCCGGTTGTGGCACGAACTTGTTAAAAAACCATTATTTAAAAATGTCTGAGCTCATTTTTTTTGGTCGTAATAATTCATCGGTAAACCATTTTAGATGCATTTTTAAATGCTCTCGTTTTTTTTGGCTTACCTATCATAGACACTTCCCCCATGAACCATGGACCTTGCTGTTGGTGGGGAGGCTTGCGTGCCTCAGCGATACAGATGGCCGTACCGTAGGTGCAACCACAACGGAGGGGTATCTGTTGAGAGGCCAGACAAACATGTGGTTCCTGAAGAGGGGCAGCAGCCTTTTCAGTAGTTGCAGGGGCAACAGTCTGGATGATTGACTGATCTGGCCTTGTAACATTAACCAAAACGGCCTTGCTGTGCTGGTACTGCGAACGGCTGAAAGCAAGGGGAAACTACAGCCGTAATTTTTCCCGAGGACATGCAGCTTTACTGTATGATTAAATGATGATGGCGTCCTCTTGGGTAAAATAGTCCCCCATTCGGATCTCCGGCCGGGTACTACTCAAGAGGACGTCGTTATCAGGAGAAAGAAAACTGGCATTCTACGGATCGGAGCGTGGAATGTCAGATCCCTTAATCGGGCAGGTAGGTTAGAAAATTTAAAAAGGGAAATGGATAGGTTAAAGTTACATATAGTGGGATCAGTGAAGTTCATTGGCAGGAGGAACAAGACTTTTGGTCAGGTGAATACAGGGTTATAAATACAAAATCAAATAGGGGTAATGCAGGAGTAGGTTTAATAATGAATAAAAAAAATAGGAGTGCGGGTTAGCTACTACAAACAGCATAGTGAACGCATTATTGTGGCCAAGATAGACACAAAGCCCATGCCTACTACAGTAGTACAAGTTTATATGCCAACTAGCTCTGCAGATGATGAAGAAATTGATGAAATGTATGACGAGATAAAAGAAATTATTCAGGTAGTGAAGGGAGACGAAAATTTAATAGTCATGGGTGACTGGAATTCGTCAGTAGGAAAAGGGAGATAAGGAAACATAGTAGGTGAATATGGATTGGGGGGAAGAAATGAAAGAGGAAGCCGCCTTGTAGAATTTTGCACAGAGCATAACTTAATCATAGCTAACACTTGGTTCAAGAATCATAAAAGAAGGGTGTATACCTGGAAGAATCCTGGAGATACTAATAGGTATCAGATAGATTATATAATGGTAAGACAGAGATTTAGGAACCAGGTTTTAAATTGTAAGACATTTCTAGGGGCAGATGTGGATTCTGACCACAATCTATTGGTTATGAACTGCAGATTGAAACTGAAGAAACTGCAAAAAGGTGGGAATTTAAGGAGATGGGACCTGGATAAACTGAAAGAACCAGAGGTTGTAGAGAGTTTCAGGGAGAGCATAAGGGAACAGTTGACAGGAATGGGGGAAAGAAATACAGTAGAAGAAGAATGGGTAGCTTTGAGGGATGAAGTAGTGAAGGCAGCAGAGGATCAAGTAGGTAAAAAGACGAGGGCTAATAGAAATCCTTGGGTAACAGAAGAAATATTGAATTTAATTGATGGAAGGAGAAAATATAAAAATGCAGTAAATGAAGCAGGCAAAAGGGAATACAAACGTCTCAAAAATGAGATCGACAGAAAGTGCAAAATGGCTAAGCAGGGATGGCTAGAGGACAATTGTAAGGATGTAGAGGCTTGTCTCACTAGGAGTAAGATAGATACTGCCTACAGGAAAATTAAAGAGACCTTTGGAGAGAAGAGAACCACTTGTATGAGTATCAAGAGCTCAGATGGCAACCCAGTTCTAAGCAAAGAAGGGAAGGCAGAAAGGTGGAAGGAGTATATACAGGGTTTATACAAGGGCGATGTACTTGAGGACAATATTATGGAAATGGAAGAGGATGAAGATGAAATGGGAGATAAGATACTGCGTGAAGAGTTTGACAGAGCACTGAAAGACCTGAGTCGAAACAAGGCTCCGGGAGTAGACAACATTCCATTAGAACTACTGATGGCCTTGGGAGAGCCAGTCATGACAAAACTCTACAATCTGGTGAGCAAGATGTATGAGACAGGCGAAATACCCACAGACTTCAAGAAGAATATAATAATTCCAATACCAAAGAACGCATGTGTTGACAGATGTGAAAATTACCGAACTATCAGTTTAATAAGTCACAGCTGCAAAATACTAACGCGAATTCTTTACAGACGGATGGAAAAACTGGTAGAAGCGGACTTCGGGGAAGATCAGTTTGGATTCCGTAGAAATGTTGGAACACGTGAGGCAATACTAACCTTACGACTTATCTTAGAAGAAAGATTAAGAAAAGGCAAACCTACGTTTCTAGCATTTGTAGACTTAGAGAAAGCTTTTGACAACGTTAACTGGAATACTCTCTTTCAAATTCTGAAGGTGGCAAGGGTAAAATACAGGGAGCGAAAGGCTATTTATAATTTGTACAGAAACCAGATGGCAGTTATAAGAGTCGAGGGGCATGAAAGGGAAGCAGTGGTTGGGAAAGGAGTGAGACAGGGTTGTAGCCTCTCCCCGATGTTATTCAATCTGTATATTGAGCAAGCAGTAAAGGAAACAAAAGAAATATTCGGAGTAGGTGTTAAAATTTATGGAGAAGAAGTAAAAACTTTGAG
Source organism: Schistocerca nitens (assembly GCF_023898315.1). Taxonomy (NCBI): domain Eukaryota; kingdom Metazoa; phylum Arthropoda; class Insecta; order Orthoptera; family Acrididae; genus Schistocerca; species Schistocerca nitens. The sequence continues at coordinate 289,190,711 of NC_064614.1, read as the reverse complement.
GTTCGCCGATGACATTGTAATTCTGTCAGAGACAGCAAAGGACTTGGAAGAGCAGTTGAACGGAATGGACAGTGTCTTGAAAGGAGGATATAAGATGAACATCAACAAAAGCAAAACGAGGATAATGGAATGTAGTCGAATTAAGTCTGGTGATGCTGAGGGAATTGGATTAGAAATGAGAAGTAGTAAAGGAGTTTTGCTATTTAGGGATTAAAATAACTGATGATGGTCGAAGTAGAGAGGATATAAAATGTAGACTGGCAATGGCAAGGAAATCGTTTCTGAAGAAGAGGAAGTTGTTAACATCGAGTATAGATTTAAGTGTCAGGAAGTCGTTTCTGAAAGTATTTATATGGAGTGTAGCCATGTATGGAAGAGAAACATGGACGATAACTAGTTTGGACGAGAAGAGAATAGAAGCTTTCGAAATGTGGTGCTACAGAAGAATGCTGAAGATAAGGTGGGTAGATCACGTAACTAATGAGGAGGTATTGAATAGGATTGGGGAGAAGAGAAGTTTGTGGCACAACTTGAGTAGAAGAAGGGATCGGTTGGTAGGACATGTTTTGAGGCATCAACGGATCACAAATTTAGCATTGGAGGGCACCGTGGAGGGTAAAAATCGTAGAGGGAGACCAAGAGATGAATACACTAAGCAGATTCAGAAGGATGTAGGTTGCAGTAGGTACTGGGAGATGATGAAGCTTGCACAGGATAGAGTAGCATGGAGAGCTGCATCAAACCAGTCTCAGGACTGAAGAACACAACAACATCATAGACAGTTTCATTTTCAAATTTGCTGTGGCGTTGCTGCACGCAAGAATTGTCACTCTTTCTTTGCTACGTTTGTAGCCTGGCGCTGCCTTTTCGGCCTTTGACGCTACTGTTTTTCGGCAACATTTTGTAATTGAAACCAGTCTCGTCGCGGTTAAAAATTTGATCGCCTGTTAAGTTTTCCTTGTCCAATACCTTGTGAAGTTTATTCCTAAACAATTGAACAGCTTCAAAATTTGCTGAAAGCTTTTCGCCACAGACATTAAGTTACCGAATTCCGTATCTTTTCTTCTATCTATCGAGACAGCCTACACTAGCTGTGAAATCAGGTTCACCTTCATTTAGTTCGTTACGAAACTTTAAGGCTTTTTCCTGAAAAATAGGTCCCGACATGGGTACACATTTATCTCTATGTTGAGTAAACCATAGGAACAAAGCTTGACTTACTTTTTCATAATCACATTTTTTCATGGTTTTCCGATCTTCCAAAACAGCTCGCTGAGAACAACACTTCTCAATTTCATTGCGGTTCCTTTTCCTGTCTCCACCTGTGGTTTTCCCGACGTTATAATCTTGCGCCACTTTTAATAAAGTTTCGCCATTGTCTATTCTTTTTAAAGCTTTAAGTTTTTCTTCCATTGAAACGACCACCTTTTTCCGTTTTTAAGCCATCACCACAAATTCTTACAATAAACAAAGTGCAACACGTCCACTCAACTACAGATCTAAGTTAGCACTGAGGAGCGAGGAGTAGCAGACCGCGACAATGAACTGAGTAACAACAAACAACACGTTAGTCACTGACGTGTCGTCGGCTGGGGCACGGCCGGCGCTGTGAAAGTGTCGGATAACACAGAAGGTCGGACAACCGAAGATCGGATAATCGAGACTCTTCTGTATTTGGTATGCACTTGTGGCCAGGTGTGTAGCTGGGGTTGAGAAAATGATTCTTTTAATCAGTATTAATTCGAAAGGTAACCATAAGACAGTATTCAAAATAAAGAAAATGCCTTTTAGTGGCATCTGAGTAACCCTGTCACATAGAAGTTACATGTCTTCCACTACTGGTGAGCCTCTTAGAACGCCAGCTCCCTCGCTAACGAAATGCTTGAAGGACAACAGTCACCCGAATAACCATAGAAAACCACCAATAGAAAGAACATAAAATAGTGGCGAGTAAAGTTTCAACTGTCACCGTAAATAAAATGGCTGTGACAAGAGTACCTTAAAAACTAAAAAGAGAAAAATAAATGTAAATTTCATAGTTGCTTTGCTTCAGGAAGCCGAGCAATAACAACAGTACTATGCCTGAACAATTTAGCTGTAACATTTTGAAAATAGGGCACCAAAACTGGCAGTATTCTCGCACAGTGCTTTGCCGAAATCCAGAGGTGCAAAAGTCGTAGCATGAAAATTGCATTATGTATTTTTTAGGCCGTCAATTGCCACAATTTGTCCACATTACGTTCCCTGGTGTGAACAGAAGTCAAGTTGATAACTACAGCTTATGTTATAAATAGTAAACAATTGTCGATGAACTATACATCATAAGGCTTTACTTAAAATGGACAGAATACATTTGTAGTAAAAAGTTAATTTGGGATCATCAATCTTACGTGTCGGTCAGTTTAAATATTCCATTTGGCTGGATGTATTCTATTGACAGTTGTTGTTGTCCTTTTCACAGTTACTTATGCTATCATCACATACAAATTTCAACCAATTTTTATATTAAGCATTTGGATTGGAAAATAACTCCAATTGTTCTAATTTAGCGCTATTTTCCGATTATCCTTCTTTTGTTTGTGACCAGTCACTATGTGAGTAAAGCAGATAACTGTAAGTTATGTAAGTAATGTACCATTCGTAAATTTCATAACAAGAGCAGTACAGTTTAAAAATTTCCTTTTGACTAGTATTTTGTTTTTGTGGAGATGTAAGTACTGTAATAATGGTATGATAGTCTGAGATCTCTGTAACATTATTTGAGATAACACATGACTGTGTTAAAGGAAAAGCAAGGTGCTAGACAAGGCTATGAGTAGACGGGAAAGGAAAAATAATGTAGGAGACAAAAATACGATTTTTAAAGTATATCAGATTTATTGCAAGCATTGTAGTGAAACAATGATGTATGTACAGAAGGGAATAAGTGCTCTTCACACTTATCAACTACAGACATGTGCTTCTTCCCTGAGGTTACTCAGGAAACTCTCTAGTTGGCGACTACTCCTTCCCGAGCGCAGTGACTCCACGCCCTCCTAGGCGGCGTCCTTCCCACCACTTCCGCTCCACTCCGGATGCAGGTCAGTTCAGTTGCAGTCCATCCAGCAGCGCCTCACGTGGCCGGCTTGGACAGCGGGGGCGTAGTGCGGATGACCGCCAGCTTGGACAGTGGCGGCGTCGTGCGGATGGCCGCCGGCTTGGAGAGCGGCGGCGAGGTGTGGAAGCCGGCCGACTGCTGCGGCGGCGAGGTGCGGATGCCTTCCAGTTTGCACCACCCTCTGGAGGCGACCTCCGCATCCAACACTCGCAGACGACAGGAGGCCGCCCTGCTGGAGACTGTTGAGAGTTTGGTCAATGCAGACATGCTGGCACTATGTTGTTGTTCGTCTCTTCTTGCGATTGGTTAGAGCTCGTAGCTTCGAGTACGGTACCTGTATATGCACTGACAGTGTTTATATATGCTTAGATGCTGTTTGTTGATAAATGCCGACCTGTCAAGCACACACTTGGAAAAACCCGCGAACAGGTCTTTGGGACTTTCTTATCTGCGAGGCCTTTCCGATACATCAGCTGATAGTTAAATCTTGTTATCTCAGTAATTTCGGCATGAGCATATGACACAAGCGTGTTCTCCACATGTGTTTCTTAGCTCTTTTCATAATCAGATCTTCATACGTCGATGTAATTGTGAAATGATTCTGTGGTCAATTTGTAAACCACAGATATGAATACCTAAGTGGTGCAAATTCGCTGAAGGTATAGTCTTCTGTACAGTAGTTCCCACTTGACATAAAGAATGATTTAAATTCTTGTTTCCCAGACACATCGCTTTTTACGGTGAAAGTCGCGAGCTCTATCTTCTTATCTCGTGTTTTCCACTGAAAATCTCGTGTTTGTACTCTTCTTAACTTTACTATTACAGAGATCGCCTAAACTTTATTATTTTTTTAATTGGTCCTGTGCGCAACAAATAACTTACTTGGTCTTTCTGCTGCCACTGCTTGATCTGCTGCATTCCATTATTTAACAAAAACATAAAAAACCTATTATTCATGCTGAGTGCAATGCATGTTCTGTATGGCGGCTTGGCGGCTCCTGCTGTTGCTGCGGCTGCTACTGCTTACTACAACTACATATAATTCCAGAGAATGGGTTTGGTCAATTCTAAACTCGATAAATGATAACCCAAAAAAGTAATTCCTTTTTTCAAAAACTATATTCTGAAAGCGATTCTGTCTCATTCAATTAACAAAACGCTAGAAGCTCTTTGAACAATCGCTTCGTATGTAAATCTGCCTCCTGTGGCACTAAACCAATATTACAAATTAATCAAACTCTTGAGACAGACAAATACTTCTCAATTAAATACATAGTGAAACAGTTCCCGGACAATGACAAAAATCAATAATTAATCTATTCGCCTAACAATGGTTTCCCTTACGAATTCAACTCCTATCATTATCAAAATTGCCGTCTGCTGCTAAGCACATACACAAACCCTTTTCTTTAAATTAATAAGCGCGCTGCAAATGAAAAAAAAATATCAACTCAATACCAAATCCTGTGTCGCTGCTGGCGGACACGGCAGTACGGCAGCTCGGCAACGACCCCTCGCCCAACACACGTGCGCACCACAGCAGGCGGGCTCCTACACTGGCTTCCAAACTGTCACTAATTAATCCGTGCGCTGCGTAGCGCGACAACAATATCTTAGATTCCAGAGCTTGTGTATGCGCGCTATAGCCAACCTTTAAATCCTAAGAGAGTATTGCCAGGGTGGTAGCAATATGAAACAGAACCGTCGACATGAAGTGTTCCGTATGGTGCCGATCAGTACCAAGGGGCTGGCGGCCAACTTATCGCACCCTCATTGTGGCTACTCTATTGGGGCTCATAAGATACTAATTTATGTAGGTTACCAATTAATGACAAGACCAGTACATATGCGGCCCTCGGAGCCGACCTTTAGTATCGGCTCTTGAGCAAAAAGGTTTTACAACCTTTATACTATAGGGAACTGTAGAGCGTAAAAAACTGTAGAGGAAGACACAGATTGGATGCATGAAACAAATAATTAAGGAGAAAGGGTGCAAGCGTTGCTCTGAATTTAAGAGGCTGGTGCAGGAGGGAAATTCGTGGAGAGTTGCATGAAAGCAATGGAAAGATATACGAGCACAACTCAAAAAAAGGAAAAAAAAGAAAGGAAATATGGGCAATATCTGGTTTCACTCTTTATCTTACTGCTGCATCTTGTGATAATCTAATTCTTAGTCTTATCGTCCAAGAGTTATCGACACCTTCCGTCTGTGTGGCGAAAAGTGGGGAATTCCAAAGCAGCAGTTTTGAGTTTCAGTTATATGTTAGTAGATTGGAAGGAAGAGATATAGGTGAGGCTGTTGACTGATTTATTTTTTTATCGTGTTTGTGCTTGCAGAACGTCGTGAGTAAGGCAACAGACGAGGGAGAAGCCCTTTGCAAGCTTTTGGCGGTCCGCTGCATGTAGGGAAACCTCTGCCAAGTCGGTGGAGTTCAAGGAAAATTCGAAGTCTGTACTAATGGAGAAAGTCGTGATATCTTTCCGCAATGAGAAGTGGCTTCCTACGTTCCAATAATTAGAAACCAATTACTGCGAAAGCACAAGTGCTCTGCAGATGAGGAAATATCTTCATCGAGGAGAGATGGATAAGCTGAACTCGGGTTGTATTGTTCTAGAACCGGGATTGTCCCATAATATGGTGCCTTCCCCACCAGACAGTTGTAAATATTCCTGTCTACACTGCCAAGCACTTCGTTCGATCTGAGTGTACCTGATCGGACATCTACAGAGCCGCATTGCATAGAGCACATTCTTTTTCCTCTTCTGCACTTTCCGTATGAAGCTAAGTGTCACCCGTTGCGGTTCCCATATTGTTTCTGTCTGTCAGGTTCGCTTTTCACTTTTGGATTAACGTTCTGTATCTAACGTTGGAGTCTATCTGGGTTCATTCTTTATAAATGCATATTCCACTTCTTTTCGTTTTCATCTAGCTTTTCAGTTTTTCCTTCATATGTTAAATTCTCAAATACTTCCGAATATTTTTCATTTTGTATTTTATCTATTCACTTACATCCATTCACCGTTCTAAGAAATCTCGTGTTTATTTATTGGATTGGATTTATTGGAATTGGTTTGCTTCTCTTTTATTCAATGCCCACAATTCATCTCCTTGTAATAGAGTTGGCTATTCGACTCTTTTTTAAAATTGCAGGCGGCCCCTTAGCGTGTTTTACACTTTAAAGTTTTATTAATTGTTCCACAGATACTTCCAAATCTCTTCAACTTAATATCAATGTCTTCTTTGTATTTATACCACATGTTAATTCCGAGTTCGTTAAAACATGATGCAGGAAAAAAAATATACACCTTAACGGACTATGTAGAATCGGATCCGATAATGACATATGTCACCTAGGAGACAGCATGTGTATTGGTAATAATTTCAACGTCGTCCTCCAACAGATGACGTAGTAACATAGCTACCAATGCGCCATCACTGTCTACTCTTTAATGGGGAGTGCTCATAGCCAGAAGGCTCAGTGTAGTGCAGATATATGAAGCAAGCAGGCAACCATGTCACGGAGACGAAATTGTGCTTCCTACAACCAACTGAGCGAGTTTGAAGGGGATGAAATTGTGGCCTTCCGAGTGGCGGGTTAGTCTTTTCGGAGAATTTCCACACAAGTTCGTCGTGTTGGTTCAGTTTTGCGACACTGCCTGTATCAATAGTCACGTGAATATTCTGACGCGCGTAGACGAGATTCTGCATGTCCCCTCTCGCAGATGCCCGCCAGGATCGTCGTATTGTAAGGGCAGCAGTGACAGATCGTACAGCTACCACAGCACAGAAAACAAGGCTTGTGAGCCCAGACGTGGTCAACAATAACAGTTTCGAACCAGTTATAAGCTGTGGGACAAGAGGTATGCACACCTCTAGGCCGTCTTCTACTCACGCCACAGCATCGACGAGCACTGCTCGGCTGTTGCCGAAAGAGGACCACTTTAAGATGGAATGGCGCGCCGTGATCTTCAGAGATTAAAGCAGATCCTGCGCGAAAGAAATTGATTGTCGTTTTCACGTACGTCTCAGACCTGATGAGTGCTGTCTCGTGGAGAGCGTTCGTCCAAGACACAATAGCCCCAGCCAAGGCTTTATGGGCAGGGGTGCAATAAGCTACAACTCTCTTTCACCCTTGCTGTTCCTAGAGGGGACGTTAACCAGCACTCGGTACGAGCAGAATACTGTTAGACGTATTCTTTTGCCCATCTTGCAACAGGGATGTGATTTGTGGTTCCAACAAGATAATACTCGCCCGCACACTGCCCATGAAATTCAACGTGCTCTGCAAAACGATCAGCAACGTCCCAGCCAGCACGATCTCAGAACTTGTCTGCAATCGAGCACGTGTAGGATATGATGGGACGAGAAGTGACTCGTGCGACTCGTCAACAAATAACTCTTACAGAACTGCTTGAACAGCTCAACCAGGAGTGGCATAACGTATCCCAGGAAAGTATTCGCTATCTGTACCATCGGCAGGATGCCAGAGTCAGCACCTGCGTTGCCACGCATGGAGGCTAGCCCATGAAATAGTATCGGTTTTTCACCATGAGTCAATACCTTATATCTCAGAACCGTTTGTACCGCTGATTTGGAAATGAAATCATTTCACGTATTCCACATCCACTGTTGCAACAATAAATCTTGAGTGGACTGGAAACCTGTAAAAGATTGCACTAATTATTTTTCCAGCAGTTCAAAATGGCTCTGAGCACTATGGGAGTTAACATCTGAGATCATCAGTCCCGTAGAACTTAGAACTACTTAAACCTAACTAACCTAAGGACCTCACACACATCCATGCCCGAGGCAGGATTCGAACCTGCGACCGTAGCGGGCGCGCGGTTCCAGGCTGAAGCGCCTAGAACCGCTCGGCCACACCGGCAGGCTTTCCAGCAGTGTAGTTTACCTGTTGATTGTTTTTGTTTCATTAATTATTATCTTAGTTACTAGTGATACACTATATTATCCACAAAATGGTACTGGCTTACATTTACTAGAAGATATTTCCATGTTATACTCAGTAGATGTTTTAATTAATACATAATTTCCTTTTGCAAGTGATCTTAAGTTAAATAATCAGTGTGAGATCATCATCATATGAGAGCGATTTTAGCTCTATTGAACTATTTAGTTGTACCCAAGGAATTATCTTAGAATTCCACCTGGAAACTGCACAGTCAATGTAAATATTGAGCACGTATGGTGATTGAGCATCGATGCTGATAAACTGCAGCTTTTTCTCACGCTTTTATTTATTTGTTTTACTACTATATGTAGGCCTTCTATATTTAAAATTAGTGTTGTTAGTTTATACACGCTTTTGATATGTGATATAAGCTCTAAATAATAATCTCAGTGCTTAATTACTCTCCATAATTTTCTCTACCCACCTTATCAAAAACATTCTTTGAATTTATGAGAGCACTATGTGTCTCTGTCTTTCACTAAGCTTGAGAGAGTATGAGTCATTCTCTCACTATTCTCCACATTCAAGGGTAGATATTAATGAAACTTCCTGGCAGATTAAAACTGTGTGCCCGACCGAGACTCGAACTCGGGACCTTTGCCTTTCGCGGGCAAGTGCTCTACCATCTTTTTTTTTTTTAACAATAACAAACATAAACTGCTTCTATCACTTGTTCTTTAAATATATAAGACGATGACTTTATAAAATAAAATTTTTCTGGGAAACGTAAATAAGTGGACTTTTTTTTTACATAATAGTGAAAAAAAATAAAATAAAATATCCTGCTTCTGTCAGTACAAAACAATAACGTTCGACGTTCCTCTTTTAGGCGCGTACCTCGCTAATCCCGTCATACCTCGCGTTGGTGTCGGGTACGTCTTCACGTGTGTTTGTGGATCCTCTCCACTGTCCTGGTCCTTTCTTGTTCTGCTACTTATAGACAATAATTACATTCTCCTACCCGGGACACCCCAACTGGGTGGGGGATCAAGCAAGGCACTCCCTAAAAAAATTTGCGTAATATGATCGATATCTCGGATGTCTCATAAGCTGTGAGTGGTGTTCCTGTAGTAAGGCCCAAAAGTCAAGCACATTCTTACTGCCGTCTCGGAAAAGATAACGCACAGTCAAACCTCGAATCCAAGTCACTGCGTTTGTCTTCGTTCGGGGATAATACGTCCTATCTGGGAGAAGTAGTGTGCGTGGTTCTACTGTTTGCGGCCCCACCCGAAGGAGGAAGGCGATCATTTTTTTTACCAAACACCATACGTCCGCCGAAGGACCGCATATCAGGCGATGCTCCTCAGTGTCTATAACATTGCACTGCGGACACAGTGGCTCGTCCGCCATATGAATTGTATGCAACCTGGAACGAGTCACGTATTTCCCATTGACCACCTGATACCACAGTGCGCGCGTTCCCGTATCAAGGTGTGGGTGGTGCACTGTACGCCATACCACTGACCACGTAACTGTTGGTTGGCGGCGCTCTACGGCATTATTCGGTCGTCGTCGAGTCAAGATGTGATATATATCACATGCCGTTGCCGTCCTGGTAGTTGGTAGTTCCATATGTATATAACTGTGTTCCACAAAGAAGGTTCGCATATGGGCAAGCGATGGTGAGATGTGAGCCACCGCTACCGGAGCCGAACGAGAAGGTGGAGCGAGTTCGTCTATCAAGCTGCCCGTCAGACATGTCTGGTGTCGTGTCCACATCTTTATCATCGTGGTTACATAAATAGCCACTGCTCGGTCGCGTACGTGGACTAGTCCAAGACCTCCACGAGGAAGGGTGAGGGTTTCGTATCCTACCTTAAAAAGCAGACCTGTGCTCACAAAATATCCTAGTGCCGCCAGGATTCGGCGGGCCAACACCACCGACTTAGGAAGAACTTGTGCCAGGTGGGGGATGCGAGAGGCTAGATAAGTGTTGGCAAAGGTGACCCGTTGTATCATATCCAGTGCCCTTAACCTGTGACTTCGGACACTCGCACGAATTGTTTGCAGAAGATGTCTGTAACTCAGTGCCGCCGTGCGTCGAACGTCTGTAGTGAAGATAATTCCTAGGCATTTCATCGTGGTGATCGGCTGTAATGGTGCTACACTTCCTGTCGGGAGTCCTCTCCCGATGTTCATCGCTCCCGACTTTGCCATGTTCAGGCGACTTCCCGTAGCCATACAATACAAATTAATCCAATGCAGGGCCGCTCTTGCCTCGTCGCTTGACCGTGCTAAAAACACTAGGTCATCTGCGTATGTTCGGCATATAAACTTGTGCCTTATCGTCATTCCTTGGAGTCGATTCCGGGGCCCGCAAACCAGCGGCTCGACAGCGATGGCATACAATATCGTTGACAGCGGGCACCCTTGTCTGACCGATCGTGAGATGGTGATGGGCCCCACCAAGCGTCCATTGATGAGCACTTTGGATGCGGCTCCGTGGAGTAGTCTCATGACGACGGTGACAAAACTTTCCGGAAACTTCAGTTTCGTCATCACGTCCGTGAGATAAGCATGACTCAGCCTGTCAAATGCGCGATGGAAGTCTATCGATACCAATACACCCCGGAGACGACATGTTGAAGCCAGTGCGATAACATCGCGGTAGTCGCTGAGTGCCGTTTGTATATTGCTAGCTCCTCCTAGCTGGGTTTGGTCGAGTGATATCACTTGGCGTATCACGCGTTTAAAGCGTGCTGCAAGTATCCTGGCGTAGATCTTGTAGTCGCAATTAAGAAGGGTCAGTGGCCGGTAGGCCTGTATCCCTGTGCCGCCAGATGGTTTGTGGATGGGGATGATCATTCCTTCCACGAAGGTGGGCGGAAGAGGCACGTTGGGGGACATCAATTCGCAGTACATGGCAGTCCATCGTGGAGTCATGAGATCTTTAAATGTACGATAGAACTCTAACGGAAACCCGTCGGGCCCCGGCGATTTGTGCGACGCTCCCTTATCAATCGCTTCCATTACGTCGTCAACTGTGATTTCACCTGTTAACTCCAGGTTGGCCGACTCGTCGAGACACGCGGAGAGCGTTCGTCGGACCTCATGAAAGGCTGCCTAATCGTGTTCCGCTTCTTCATAGAGATGACCGTAGTGTTCCACGAAAGCGTTGGCAATGTCTTTTTGCGTTGTCATGCGGCGACCATCTGGCAGGACGACCGTCTGTATTAAGGTTCTGCGACGACGTTGTTTTTCTCTGATAACGTGATACATCGACGGGGATTCTCCACGGACTCGTTCAAAGGCCCTTGCACGGATTGCGACACCCTCCAGTCGGCGGCGCGTTATGGAAATTATTTGGGTCTGTGCTCGTTTTATACCTGCACGACGCTCCTGTGAAGGTGCTTGTACAGAAAGTTCGCGGAGCATCGTGAAATAAAATTCCGTCGTGTATCGCCGCCACATCATCTGCTCCCTTCCGTATGCAATTAACGCTCGGCGCAATGCAGGCTTAACGCATTCCAGCCACCACTGCAACATCGTCGGATATGTCGGGAGGCGTCGTTCACACACATGCCAAGTGTCTTCGACTAAGCGTTTGCACTCAGGTTCCCTAAGGTGTGCTGTATTCAGTTTCCAAACACTGCGACTCCTCCACACTTGTTGACGACTCAAGGAGACCGTGCATATATATGCTATGTGATCTGAAAAGGCGACAGGCCACAATTCCGCATCGAGGATCGCAGGTTCGAGACGACGTGTTACGTAGATGCGATCGAGACGACTTGCAGAGTGACTCGTGACGTAGGTGTATCCACGTCTGTCGCCATGTATCTTCTCCCATGTATCAATGAGATTCATGTCCTGTATGAGTTGCCGCAGCTCCGGGCACGAAGTATAACGAGGGTGTTGATCTTTTGGTGCGAGCACGCAGTTGAAGTCGCCTCCAAATAAGACATGTTCATACCGACCTAAGAATAGTGTAGCAATCTCCTCAGCATAAAATCGGGATCGGTCGCGCCGTCTGTCTGACCCTGACGGTGCGTAAATGTTAACGACCCGTACTCCCAGCACTGTGAGCGCCAGTCCTCGCGCTGACGGCAGGTACACCACGTCCTCGGCTACTATGCCGCTACGTAGAAGTATCGCTGTTCCGCTGCCGCCGTCAGTAGTAGGTGTAATGTACGTATCGTACTCATAGAGGTCGGGGAAGCTCTCAACACATACTTCCTGCAGCAGAACGATGTCGACGTCTGACGCATGCAACATGTCGCGTAATAATTGCAATTTTACAGGCGTTCTGATCGTATTAATATTAATAGAGGCTGTTCGATATGCCTGCCGCTGTTCCTCAGTGCGTAATGCGCACATGAACGCTTATGGCAATTTGTGTGCTTCTGCCCGGTGACATGCTGTCTGTGCGTCAGTCTGCATCTTCTGCGCGGTTAACATCCTGTGGACGCAGCACTCGCCATTGCGGGTGCGTCGTCGGTGTGGGGGTCAGTATCGGAGTCGTCGGCCCAGTTCCTGTGCTGGAGGTCCAGCTCCCGTCGTGTCTCTTCTGCCGGGCTGACCGAAGGCGGTGGCGGTGCTGCGGTGGGTGGAGGGACTCCTTCCGTCGGCGTTCCGTCCGGTGTGTCTGTATTCAACCCCTGTGGGGCATAATTCGCGTCGGACTGCTGTGTGGGAGGTAGAACCTCCCGTTGCGCATCCGGATGCACTGTATCGACGTTACACCCAAGTCCGTCTGACGTGGACTGCAGTAAGCAGGTATCCGACGACGCTAGCCGTCGTTTCTTGTGGCGCTTCGGCGATCGTTGTTTGCGCGTGTGCGCCTCCGTATCCGAGTGCGGAAGTGACTCCCGGTGCTCAGGGACGAAAGCAGCTGTCGGCACAACAGCAGGATCAATTTCCATTTCTCCTACCGATCCTTTCCGCTCTGTTAAGTGCGTCGACGGTGCCGGAGTGGCAGAGGTGTGCGTCGTTTCGTCACTGGAGGCGGTCCCCGTCGCAGTCGGTTGCCGTAAACTGTCAGGATTTGGTAGCTGGTCATTCATCGGGATGGGATCCGTTCGAAATGCGTCCGCATACGTTAGTGGCAGCGGCGTCAACGTGGACGTGGCCCTCTTTCCCACAGCCTGAGCATGTTTTGGGTTGTCCATCGTATATGACTATAGCTCTGCATCCGCCGATGAACAAGTACGAGAGTAGATAGGAAATGTATGTTCTACCCCAATTACCGAAATCAGCTATATAAAGCCATTTTATGCTATTTTTAGACCATTTTACATCGAAATCAGCTATTGTTCATATTTTTACAATGATACAACCACAAAATTAGGGAAATGCATAAAGTGTCTCTTTTAGATAATACTATATAAATTATAGATGGTGTTGAATAATCTAAATATATACATATATATAATTACAAATAATTATGTTTACATAATATATACAATGAATGATGATGAAACAATAATCTAAATATATAGAATACATACATTAATAAATATAATATATACAACATATATACATACATACAATTATAGATGGTGTTGGTTATTCTAATTATTTACTTATATACAATTACTAATAATGATGTTTATATAATATATACATATATACAATGAATGATGATGAAACAATAATATACAATATATTTTCATATATAAAACATAGACAACAAATAGTGGACAACAAATACTTACATTTTTTTATATAATAAATGGACAACATATCAAAGAAGTGTACCAAATGTGATATGGTAAAAGATATATCTGCATATGGACTTAAATTAGGTAAACCAAGGTCAATATGTTAGAAATGTATAAATCAAGATAGAAAAAACAGATATCAGCCAAAGAAAACCAGTAACATTCAAAATGAAACAGTACAAAAATGTACTAAATGTGAGATGATAAAAGATATATCAGAATATGGAATGAAATTAGGTAAACCAAGATCTATATGTAAGAAATGTATAAATCAAGATAGAAAAAATAGATATTATTCAAAGAACACTAGTAACATTCAAAATGAAATACAAAATGATGATAGTAGACTAGTTCAACAATTCGAAAAAGCAGTTCAAATTGATATACCTGATGATATACATTATCCATCTGAATATTATGCACCTGAATATTGTCAAAATTGTTCACAATGGAATATTGTTGGTACAAGATGTTATATCTATAATCCTGATAAAGTAAGTGTTCATAATAATAAAAAATATAGATTTAAATATTTTAATAAACATTTAATGAACTTACGTGTAACTATAGAAAATGGTGCAATAGTGGACATGTTTACTGGTAATGAAAAGGATCGTATTATAGAATTATTTCAGATGTTTAATCACTTTTACAAAGGTAAGGCAGTACCATACAAATATATAATTGCAAAAATAGCTGAACTATTAAATATTGAACATCAAATAAAAATACAAAACACAAAACGTAATATTAGTATATGGGAACAATTTTTAAATGAGAAAAAGAAACATGAAGAAAATGAGTATAAGAAACAAGAAGATGAAGATGAAGATATTGATATATGGGATTAAAAGTTCTCTGTCAGTATTCTGTGTTGTGCATCATAAGTGAGATTTTTCTTTCCATACATGACTATGTAGGCTAGTGTATTATCAGGTATTTTATCCTTAAAAGTAGCACATAACTTCATAGTTGTTTTTTGTGTAACAACTGTATTTTTTCTATGTGCCATATTAATTACATAAATAGGATAATTTGTTATATAATTATATGGATTAACATCAACATTTCCATCTCCATTTTGTTTTAACCTTTTAAAATCACGAAATGAATCATAAGCTTTCAAATAATCGTATGGTGGATCTAAATTCCACATTTCTTGAGGAAATAATTCATTTCTCCCATTTTTCAGATATAGGTTTTGTAACATAACATGATCATATAATGATGAATCAAGCAATTGATTATTTTTACGATTAGTTTGAAATACAACAAATATAAAGTAAGGCATATCAAATTCCATTGAGTTATAATAATTTGTGATGTCTAATTCGAATTTTTCCTTACCATTTAATCCAGCTACTTCTACAGTTTGTAATTCATAAAATGATATTGGTATTTTTGGATTTTTCAGTATATTTTCTCGTAGTTCAAGTTCATAATTAGGTTCAAATTTAACAACGGGTACACGAATTTCCATATTCTCAACTATGATTTTACCTTCACTTGGAAGTGTATCTTTAATTTCAACTCCAGCATTATTATAATCAGCCCATCTCAAAATACAATCATTTGCACTTGATGACCATGTGAAACATACAGTAAGATCACCTTCAAACATCATTTCTTGGTAATCATTAAAAAATCCACCTAACATTTCCAATGGATATAATACTTCATTTTTCTTCTTTCTTAATTTTCCATTGTTAACTATATGTCCTTCCATACTTATTTTATCAGTAACACATGATGTTAAATGTAACAAAACTGATGATGAAATAAATGGATGTTCAATTCTAGATAAAACATGATTACCCTTTCTTATGGATATAAAGTCAAATAGTTTTGCTACATAGTTATCAATTAGCTTCTTATTGGATTTTCCATCATATGTTGGATAATTAGTTCCATCAGTTTTAATAATACTAAAATTCATGTACAATTGAGCCATATTAGGATGCAACCATCCATCACCAACATGTATATTAATTTCTGTATCCTTATTGGGAATATTTAGGTTATTTTTTGTTTTTTCATTCACTGGAAATGATTGCAATTGATAGCTTTCAATCTTCTTCATTTATTAAGAAGAAAAATGTATCATTTCATCTCCAATATAACTGTTATTTGTGCCCCATTGAAATCAATTAAATTATCATTGTCATCAGTTATAGTTACTTCTAAATCATATATTTTATCATGAATAGGAACAAATAATGGATGAGATGGTTCATATATTATTGGTGCACCAAATTCAACATTTGGTTTAAAAGAAGCAATAATATTAGTTTCTCTATGAAAATGATCATTATGCTTTATATACATACCATCAGCTAAATTAAAAGTAATATTAATTAATTCAAATGGTATAATTTTAGGTACATCATTAGCAACAGTTCTTTGTTTTGGATTAATTGTTTGATTAGTAAAACCTAACAGAGGTGCTATATTATCATCTTTTTGTATATCCATATATATTTTTTTATCACTCTCAATAACAACTCTATTTAAAATTTCATCTGCTTTAATATTTATATTAGGGTTTTTTGTATGAATAAATTTTTCTATATTTTTTAAATTATATTGACCAATAGGAAATATAATTGTTTCACCATCACAATATAATTTATTATTTTTAGATGTTATATTAGGTGTTAAAAATGTTGTATAAAATCCAACTAATGCTACACTATTAAAGTTATCTCTAATAGGTACATTTAATCTTTTTTTAAGTACTGATGAATTACCACTCAATTGAAATAATCTACTCATTTATTATTAATTAAATGAATAAAATTGATTGGGAACCAAAAATTAGAATACCAGAGAAAAAGGTAAAAAATAAGCATGGGAAACTGTTACCTAATTCAATTAGATGTGCAATTATAGGACCAAGTGGATGTGGTAAAACAACATTAATGATTGATAACTATTTATTAGCACCAGGCTGGTTAAATTGGGATAAAATAAACCATGTATATATTTATTCTAAAAGCTTAGATCAATCAAAATATCAACAACTAATTAAAAAATGTAATAAAATTGAAGATATAACAGGTGATTCATTAGCATCATTTATTAGTAGCAATGATGACATTGTACCATTAGATGATTGTGATGATAATTCAATTGTAATATTTGATGATTTTATCCTAGAAAATCAAGATATAGTAAGAGAATATTTTACTAGAGGTAGACATAAAGGAATTGATTGTTTTTATTTAGCTCAAACATACTCAAAAATACCTAAACAGTTAGTCAGAGGTAATCTGAATTTCTTAAATATATTTAGACAGGATGATACAAATCTACATCATGTTTATAATGAATTTGTTGGTGGTGATTTAAAATTTAACGAATTTAAAGAAATATGTAGTAAATGTTGGAATGATGAATTTGGTTTTATAACAATAGATATTACAAGGAAATGTAATGATGGAAAATATAGAAATAAAATACAACATTTCATAAGAACATAAACGTAAACATAAACATAAACATAAATGTTAACATAAACATAAACGTAAACATAAACATAAACATAAATGTTAACATAAACATAAATGTTAAACATAAACATAAACGTTAACATAAACGTTAAACGTCAACTCAAACATCAACATAAACACATTTTCATTCTAAATAAATGTTTACAAAATATGATTCAGCTATAGTTAAACAAGCTAAACGTAATAGAAAAAAAGTAGAAAAATTAAAAGAACAATTTAAAACATGGAAAAAACAACCAAGAACAGAATATGAAAAATATAAAAAAGAGGATCAACCTGTTATTGATGCTATAGAACAATTAAAACAAGGGTTTGAAGAAATAGGTGATAATGTTCTGAAAGCTATTGAAGAAAATAGAGAGGTAGAAAAACAAATAATTCCATATCATCACCATCATGACATAGCACCAGTTAATGATTTTACATTAAGTGAATCTGAAATACGAGATGTTTTAACTCAATATGATGAAGAAATAAAAAATAAAAAAATGCTTAGTAAAAATGTGATAGCAAAGGTAAAATTATGAATATAAGTGAAAGAATGTTAAAATATATCAATAACAGTGAGGATCCAGTTTTTGGATTAAGACCTGTTGGAATGTTTAAGTACATTGGTAAATTACCTGTAGAATTCAAAGGGGATAAACTAATCATTGGTGGACATGAATATGATGGTACAGATGGATTAATGAACCTTTTAACTAAAAAACATATTTCTATGGATGATTTGAATGATGAATTTTATCCTGTTGATCTATCAAATTATGCAGATATATTATACAAATCAGATGCATTATATTCTGATAAAAATCCAAATAAAATAAAATCAAGTAAAGGTGTTAAATACAATAATTTGATAAAAGAAATTGTTGATATTTATTTCCCCCAAAAACGAAAACAAACTATAGATTCATCAGATTATTCAGATGTGTCCCCAACCAAATCAGGTACAGGATTTGTTAAAAAATATAGTGAAAAACCAGTTGAATATATATGGATGAATGATGTTAGACAACTAATTGATAGATTAATGGTAATTCATGGTGAGGAAATGGCTGGTAATAATAATTATTACAATGAAAAGGTAGGAATAACTAAAATGTTAACAAATAAATTTAATGACTTTATAATTAATGATCCAAAAGGTATTCCATATTTAATTAGGTTCTTGAATAATATACCACATACATTTTGGAAGAATGAAAAATATGGTAAAGGCTTGATAAATACATTAATTAATAAATTACCATTTGAAATGCATCTACCTGGTTATAATTATTGTGGACCAGGTACAAAATTAGATGAAAGGTTATCTAGAGGTGATAAAGGTATAAATCCATTAGATGAAGCATGTAAACAACATGATATTGCATATAGGGATAATAAAGATATAGAAAAAAGACATATAGCTGATAAAATATTACAAAATGTAGCAAAAGAGAGAATGTATAGTTCAGATGCATCATTAGGTGAAAAATTAGCTTCTACTGCTGTTAGAGGTATAATGTATACTAAAAGAAAATTAGGAATGGGACTTTATCTTGATGAGATAGATGGGATTTTTAATCTATATAAATGAATACATTCAGTATTGACTATACTTTACTACCTAGTGGAAAAATTAAACCAAAAGCACTTAAAATTAAAGCCAATAATGATCAACTAAATAGTATTGATCAGTTTTTAACTAATGCTCAAAAAAGAAAAAGAGATAAAAAAATTGGTGGTAATTTACTTATTACACTAGGTATTCCAGTTGTGAAAAAGATTATTGAATATTTACAGAAAAAGAAAGAAGGTAGTGGATTAACACAACATGAAGGTGGTTTTCTACCTTTACTATTTGCAGCATTAGGAGCATTGGGATCTTTAGCGGGTGGTGCTGCAGCTGTTGCTAGTTCAGTTATGAATAAAAAGAAAAATGATGCTGAATTAGCTGAATTAAAGAGGCATAATATGGAAATAGAGAAAAAAGGTACAGGGTTAAAAAAACGATGCAAAAAATAATGAAAATGTATCCACAAGCATTGAGTAATTTTGATTTAGAAAATATAGCTAAAAAACTAAAAATTAAACATTTTAAAGGTGTTTTTATGATAGATGAGTTATCTAATAAACCTAAAAATAATGAATGTGGAATAGTAAATTTAGACACATCTGATCATGTTGGTACACATTGGATATGTTATTATAAGAATAATGATGGTAAATTTGTGTTTGATTCATTTGGTGGCAATATACCATATCAACTAGTTAAATATTTAGGTGAAAATGAATTATACTATAATGCAATGAGAATACAAAATTATGATGAAGTAATATGTGGGCATTTATGTATATTTGTGTTAAAGCTATTATCAGATGGTTATAAATTCAGTGATATTTTGAATCTAATAAATGGACATTTTTGGAAATAAAATAAAATCAGAAAATATAAAAAACAAACAAATTAATAAACTAAACTCAATATTGGATTCAAAAATTCAAAATGTAATTAATGTATTTGAAAAAGAACTGATTGAGATTTTTGAGGTTACCAAAAAATATATTAGTTTTAAAGGTAAACGGTTAGTAAATATAAATGACCCAGTTAATGACTATGATGCTGTTACAAAAGGATACTTAGAAAAAGAATATGTTACCAAACCTGAATACATGTCTATTTTAACACAATTTAATAACTATGTTACCAATACAAAATTTAATGAAAAAATTAATCAGATTCATCAAGATAACTACAACACTTTTAAGAATTTCTTCACAAAAAAGGAGATTGAAAAGGCTTTTTCAGATTATTTCTCAAAGTCAGATTTATCACCATACATAAATAAAATAAATAATCTTGAAAATAAAATCTGTGATAAACAAACAATTGAATTTACCTTTCTGACTGGAAATGAACAAAAAATACACAACTTTGAATATGATTTCAGACTTAAAAGAATTGTTGTTGTTGGTAAGAATATAAACAAAGATTTGAAAATTGATGACTTTGATATTGCAGTAAGTGTAGCTGATAAATTATATGAAGTAAATAATGGTAATCAATCAATAATTGTACACAAATCAAATTTTCTAACTGTTACATTAAATGATGCAGTTAAAACTGTTCCAGTTGATGTTAAGTTAATTATATTTGGTGAATTAATAGATGAAGAAGAATTTTAAGCCTTATAAATGAATGATCAAATATATTGTTTGAAGTGTAAAACATTTACAGATACACATGATCTACAAAGATCAATAACTAAAAATGGACGTAATAGAATTGAAGGCATATGTTCAGTATGTAAAACAAAAAAGAGTAAGTTTTTAAAAAAAATTTAATTGTAAGTAGAGAAAATATAATAAATGAACTACATAAACCAATGAGAAAAAATTATAATAGAAGAAAAGTAGAATCATTTGGATTAGATGATTTATGGCAGGCTGATTTAGTTGAAATGGATTCAGGTAATTTAAAAGGTATATCAAAAATTAATAAAGGATATAAATATATGTTAACTATTATTGATGTATATTCTAAATATTCATGGGCTATTCCAATTAAGGATAAATCAGGTGAAAATGTAGCAAATGCATTTGATAATATATTTAAAATTAGATCACCAAAACATTTACAAACAGATAATGGAAAAGAATTTTATAATAAATATTTTAATAAACTAATGAAAATATATAATGTTAATCACTATTCTACATTTACTGAAATTAAAGCATCAGTTGTAGAACGATTTAATAGAACACTAAAAGAGAAAATGTGGAAACAATTTGATATTCAAGGTAACTATAAATGGGTTGATATATTACAAAAACTAGTAAATGACTATAATAATACTAAACATAGTACAATAAATATGAAACCAATACATGTTAATGATAAAAATTATAAACCAAATGCTACTGTAATATATCCATATAAAGCTAAATATTCTATTGGTGATCAAGTTAGAATAAGTAAATTAAAAGGAATATTTGAAAAAGGATATACAGCTAATTGGTCAACAGAATTATTTGAAATTGAAGATGTTATTTATTCAGATCCAATTACATATAAATTAAAAGATATTAAAGGTAATTTCTATGAACATGAGATACAGAAAACAAAATATCCAGATGTATATCTTATTGAAAAGGTGTTAAGAACAAAAGGTGATAAAGTATATGTTAAATGGTTAGGATTTGATAATTCACATAATAGTTGGGTTAGTAAGGACAACATAATTACGTGAATAATTTTTATATATATAAATGAAGAAGTTTGCACTTCTGTTTTTTCTATCTGTCTGTTATCCTGATGATGATGTATCTATATTCATTAATCAGTTAAATGACGAATCTTTGAATTATGTATATGATCTGAATGGTGAGGAAATATGTGTTGTTTATGAATATTTTAAGAAACAAACTGTTTATTTTTTATATAATAAATGAGGCTGATAGAAGTCATATCTAAACTTGAACAATTCAACATTGATTTTTATTTACATAATAATCTTAGAATTGGTTATATTAAATATGAAAAAATGTTGTATACGACTTATAGAATTATTATTTACAATTATGATGAAAAGGTATTTCTAAATTTTAAAGAATCAATTACATCATCTGATTGGGAATTTTCTTCAACTATAGATAACCATATTATTGATTTATATTTTAGTGATAAGAATGAGAATATTAAGATTGAATTTTTTAAGTCTATATAAATGAAAACAATAATATTCTTATTGTTGTTTAAAATTATATATGCCAATGATAAGAGTAAAGCAATAAAGTATTTAAGTGATTATGGATATTTAGATATTACAAATGTTAATGATAATACTCATGTTAGTGATGATACATTTAGAGAAGCATTAATGTTATTTCAGTTAACATATAATCTTGAAATAAGTGGTGAATTAAGTGATGATACTTTAAATTTTATGAACATGCCTAGATGTGGTGTAAAAGATGAATTTGGTAGCTATAGAACTAGTTTGTATAAATGGAATAAGCAACATATCAAATGGCATTATAAAGGTGCTACTAAAAAAGTATTACAATTAACTGATGCAGCATTTAAAATATGGCAAGATAAAATAGATATTCAGTTTAAACATGATAGCAATAATCCTGATATCTTAATTACAAATAAAA
Source organism: Schistocerca nitens (assembly GCF_023898315.1). Lineage (NCBI taxonomy): Eukaryota > Metazoa > Arthropoda > Insecta > Orthoptera > Acrididae > Schistocerca > Schistocerca nitens. The sequence goes on along the minus strand of NC_064614.1, from coordinate 289,168,333 downwards.
GACGTAAACATAAATTTGAAATTGATAAAAGTATACATTGTTCAAAGTATTTAGATGGTAAAGGTAATGTTTTAGGTCATGCATTTTTTCCAGATATGAATAATAATCCTGTAGAAATACATATGGATGATGATGAAATATGGTATTTAGAGATGAATACTAATACACCAAAAGGACAAACAAATCTATTTGAAGTATTAATACATGAGATTGGTCATTCATTAGGTCTATGACATTCAGATGATTATGGTTCAATAATGTATGCATACTATAATGGATCGCATTTAGAATTATCTCAAGATGATATTGATGCTATTCAAAGTTTATATGGTAAACAATCAACACAACCAACACAAGTACCAATTAAACCAATTTCACCACCTATACAATCAGAACCTATATCATTATGTCAAACTAAACATATTGATCACATATTATTTATGAATGGGATTTTATATGTTTTTTATCAGAAATGGGTGTGGATAATTCAAAATACAATACCACAATCACAATTAATAACTGATTGGTTAACATTTTTACCAAATGATGTAAACCGTATAGATGGTATATATCAGAGACCTAGTGGTGAACTTGTTATATTTTCCAATTATATGGTATATATGATACATTTACATACATTACAATTGATATCAGGATATCCAAAACCACTATCTAGTACAGGTTTACGCAATAATTTCAAATTAAATGGCATAGTGAACACTTATTCTGGTAGAACATTTATTTTCTTTAATGACTTTTTCTATGCTGAAATAGATGAATGTAATTTTAAATATAAAGTACGTGGTATTATAAGTAGAGAATATTCTGGATTACCAACTGGTATAAATTCAGTATTTAGGTACATTAATGGTATGTTGTACTTTTTTAGAGATGACGCCTTTTATGAATATAATGAATTCACCAAAAAAGTAGTAAAGTATGGTATATTTGATTTATCACTATTTGGTATAGATTGTATTAAATCATCTTCGTTAATATCAGAACTAATAATTGTACTAAACAATACAATCCAACAATTAAAACATTTTTCTTCTATATAAATGGAACTATTAACTAGACTTAATAGTGTTAATAAAAATACACCATTGGTGAAATTATGTGACATTGAAGTGGATAAAGTGTATCATATTACAAATGTAGAAATCAAAAATACTAAATTAGGTTTTAAAACATTTATTGAACTTAACAATGAATTTAATATAATACTACCAGATAGATATGCAAAAATGATTGGTTGGGATGATTGTACAGCTATAATTGGTTGTAATATTGTATATAAAGGAATGATGGATAGATCAGATAAAAAGGTACATGTATTAGAATTTAGACAACAATAAATTAGAGTTTTTAAGTGTAATAAATGGATACAACTAAGAAATGTTGTAGATGTAAAGAAGATAAAAATATTAATGAATTTCATTTTGATAAATTTGTAAATGATGGACACCGTAGAGTATGTAACCAGTGTGCATGTTATTATACTAAAAGATATTATGAAGCAAACAAAGATAAATTATTTGAAAAGGTAGCATGTGAATGTGGTAGAATTGTAGCTAGATGTAAACTTAAACAGCATGAAAAATCATTAATTCATTCTGATCTTATAAAAGAAAAAGAATCTATAAATATCTACTAATTCTTATAATATATTTTTTATCAAATTATATAACCATATGTTGTATAGAGTATAATATTCTGAATAATTATTATGTAAGTAAATAGATACATCTAACTGTATCTAGTTATCAAAATAAGGCTAATAAATATCAGTTATGTAATGTAAAAAAAACACAAAAGAGACAACACATACAGACAACAATTAGTTTACTTTTTATCCCTAATAAATAGATATATCTGTATCTATTTGTAAAAATACAGTTATCAAATATTCTGAATAATAATTACATAAGTAAATAGCCAACAAATACAGACAATAAAAATAATAGTTTTCTTCCTTAATAAATAGAGCTATCATAATGGAGATGAAGATGAATGAACTTAGAGCAATAGCTAAAAGCATAAAGATTAAAGGTTACTCTAAAATGCGTAAAAGTGAATTAATGGATTTATTATTTCCACATACAATTGATATTGCTAAGGAATCTAATAAAAGAAAAAGAACACCTAAAAATGTATCTATTGCTAATATAGAAGATAAAGATCCATCAAAAATGAATATTAATGAACTTAAAACATTAGCTAAACATTTAAATCTTAGTGGATATTCTAAATTATGTAAAAGTGATTTGTTACAGTTGATTCAAAATACTCAAACACTATTTCCATTTGCTACAGATATATTTGAACATCCTAATGAACGAAAAATTCATGTTTATCATTCAATTGAAAAAGCATTTCAAAATAGATTACAAACATACAATATTGAAAACAACTTAAAAATTAAAGATCCACAACACATTATGACATCAGCAAAACCTATTGTATGTCAGTTAATAAAAGATAATCTTAAAATATACAATGGATTAAAAGTTAATCTAATATTGTACTGTGAATTCAAATTGAATACTACTAATGAAATAAAAGAATTTAGATTCTCAACATACAACTATACAATCACAAATGAAAAAGATCTAAATAAATTTTATACAAAAGGTAAACAACAAATATTAACACACATGCAAAATTTTCAAGATAGAGTATCAGGCTGGATGTTAAATAGTGTAATTGGTTTACAATTAGGAATTAACAAATATACACCACTTAATGGTTCATCATATATTGAACTACCAAAAACAATAAAAGATAAAAAAGCATGTATAAATGTTAAGAATAATGATGAAAAATGTTTCTTGTGGTCAATAGCATCAGCATTAAATCCAGTTGACCCTACAAAATGTAAAAACCCAGACAGAACTAGTAACTATATAGAATGTGTCAAACAATTAGAAACTAAAATTGGTCAAATTGAATATCCAGTTAAAATTGATAATATACCTAAATATGAATGTAAACGTAATATATCGATTAATGTGTATGCATATGATGAGAAATATGAAATATATCCATTAAAGATAACTAAAGATGAAAAATCAACACATATTGATTTATTATACATGAAAAATAATAATAATTCACATTATTGTTGGATTAAAAATCTATCTCGATTAATTAGATCTCAGTGTACAAAACATACTGAAAATATTCATCTATGTAAAATGTGTCTACAACACTTTAATTCAGAAAGTAAACTAAATGTACATAAAGAAGATTGTTCTAAAAATGAATCAGTTAAAATTAGAGTACCAAATGAAGGTGAATACATAACATTTAAGAATTATAAACATACAATGCCTGTTCCATTTGTTATATATGCTGATTTTGAAAGCTTATTATTGAAAATGGACACATGTGAACCAAATCCAAATGAATCGTACACAATGAAATATCAAAAACATGAACCATCTGGATTTTGTTACTATGTGAAATACATTCATAATCGTTATAAAGATCCTGTTGTTTATAGAGGACCAAATGCTAAAACTAAATTTATTGAGATGATTAAAAATGAAGTTGAACAAATAGGACATATATATTCACAAATAGAACCAATGAAACAGTTAACACATGAACAAATAAACATACATAACCAATCTAAAAGATGTACATTATGTGAATCACCATATACACCAAATAATAAAAAAGTACATCATCATGATCATTTAACTGGTAATTATATAGCACCATTATGTAATGAATGTAATCTTAAACTTCAACAACCAACATTTGTGCCTATATTCTTACACAATCTAACTGGTTATGATTCACATTTGTTTATTAAAGAACTTGGTTATGATGAAAAAGAAATTGAATTGATTCCAAATAATGAAGAAAAATATATAAGTTTTGGTAAGCAAACAAATAACTTAAAAATGAGATTTATTGATACATTTAGATTCATGGCATCATCATTAGATAAACTATCATCTAATTTATCAAAAGATAAAATGAAAAATATTGAATTATTCTTTCAAAAAGATAAAGTAGATCTAGTTATTAGAAAAGGTGTGTACCCATATGATTATATGGATGATTGGAATAGATTTAATGAAACACAATTACCACCTAAAAATGAATTCTATAGTAAGATCAATGAATGTAATATAAGTGACGATGATTATGAGCATGCTCAATTAGTATGGAATAAATTTAATATAAAAAATATGGGTGAATACCATGATTTATATTTGAAAACAGATGTGTTATTGTTAGCTGATGTATTTGAGAACTTTAGAGACACATGTATGAAATCATATGATTTAGATCCAGCATGGTATTATACAGCACCTGGTTTATCATGGGATGCAATGTTAAAAATGACTAAACAACCACTTGAATTATTACATGATTATGATATGATATTAATGGTTGAAAAAGGCATTAGAGGTGGTATAGCACAATGTTGTAAAAGATATGTTAAAGCAAATAATAAATACATGAAAGATTACAATAAAAATAAAGAATCAAATTATTTAATGTATTTAGATGCTAATAATTTATATGGATATGCAATGTCACAATATTTACCATATGGTGGATTTGAATGGGAAAATAATTTAAATATTGATGTAATGAACATTCCAGATAAATCTGAATATGGATATATATTAGAAGTTGATTTACAATATCCAATTGAATTACATGATAAACATAAAGATTTACCATTAGCACCAGAAAATGGACATAAATTATTAACAACATTAAACAATAAATATAAATATGTTGTACATTATAGAAACCTAAAACAATGTATAAAATTAGGATTGAAATTAACAAAAATACATCGTGCTCTAAAATTCAGACAAAGTGATTGGTTGAAAAAGTATATAGACTTAAATACAGCAATGAGAACAAAAGCTAAAAATGATTTTGAAAAAGGTTTTTTTAAACTGATGAATAATAGTGTGTTTGGAAAAACAATGGAAAATATAAGAAACAGAGTTAATATAAAATTAGTATCAGATGGTAAAAAATGTGATAAATTAATAGCTAAACCAAATTTCAAACATAGAACAATATTTAATGAAAATCTGGTAGCTATTCATATGAATAAAACTGAAATTAAATTTAATAAACCAATTTATGTTGGAATGAGTATATTAGATTTATCAAAAGAATTAATGTATAGTTTTCATTATGATGTAATGAAACCTAAATATGGTACAAATATTGAGTTATGTTATCAAGATACCGATAGTTATATATACAATATAAAAACAGATGACTTTTATAAAGATATGAAAAATATGATTGAACATTTTGATACAAGTGATTATGCAACAAATAATGTGTACAATATACCACAAATGAACAAAAAGGTATTAGGTAAAATGAAAGATGAATGTAATGGTAAAATGATGACTGAATTTGTTGGTTTGAGAGCTAAAATGTATGCATATTGTGTTGGTGAAAAAGAAAATAAAAAATCTAAAGGTGTTAAGAAATCAGTAGTAATGAATAAAATATCAATAGATGACTATAAAGACTGCTTATTCAATAATAGTGAATTATATAGATCAATGAATTTAATTAGAAGCTATAAACATGAAATATATACAGTAAAATTAAATAAAATAGCACTAAGTGCAAATGATGATAAAAGACACATTCTGAATGATGGAATAAATACATTACCACTTGGACATTATAGTTTATTGTAAATATTGTATATATTATGTATATATTATGTAAACATATTTATTTGTAATTGTATATATGTATATATTTAGAATAACCAACACCATCTATAATTGTATATATTTTTATTATTCAACACCATTATAAATGTTGTATATTTGTATATAGTACTATCTAAAAGAGACACTTTATGCATTTCCCTAATTTTGTGGTTGTATCATTGTAAAAATATGAACAATAGCTGATTTCGATGTAAAATGGTCTAAAAATAGCATAAAATGGCTTTATATAGCTGATTTCGGTAATTGGGGTAGAACATACATTTCCTATCTACTTACGAGGGTACATGTTGTGTCAGTTCTATTCTGATTTGACGCACCCCATTGAGAATGGGGTAAGACGTGAAGTTGGACCATTTTTCCTCAACGTGGCTAAGCACTCTTCCATATGGGCGTAAGGCGTCAACGACCAAGTCAGACGGAACCTCGAAGGGAAGTTCGAAAATACGTATGTTTCGTAAGCCCAGTCCTGCATGATCAATAGTTACTTCTCCAACATGTCCATCAGAGTGCCGAAATTTGAGTCCATGTTTAGTATCTCGGATGATTCTGTCACATACTGCATCGTTAATCAGCTTGACGTAAACAACACTGCTCACTATGGAGAGGTGGATTCTGATAAGTTCGTTGTAGTCAAGTTTAACTTCGTCTCGTAGGAACCTTTCTATTTCGTAGGCTTTCGGTCTCGCATATTCATTCGAAAAACTAATCTTGAGAGTCGACTTTCGGTATGCATGTGCCATTCTATATCGAGTTGTCTAAACGCGCGAGTACGCCGAAGAGGTAAACAACTGCGCGAGCGCGAACTTCTCCGGCAGGGACGTAAACAGACGTCCGTGCCGTAGCACCGCCGAAGGCAGACTCAATCTGAGCTACCGAAGCACGACTCACGCCCGGTACTCACAGCTTTACTTTTGCCAGTATATCAGTTTCATATCAGCGCACACTCCGCTGCAGAGTGAAAATCTCATTCTGTAGATTTTAATCCTGATTTTCCACTCAAAATAACGTGTCTGTAAGACAACAGGAAGTTATCAGCCTGAGCAGGCATTGACGGAAGCATGTACATGGTTAATGCATGCGAGAGCTTTATAGCGGCTATCTTTCAAATAGTATTTTCCTGGAGTTGAGAACAAGCTGCTAGATTGGTCATTTAACATAAATGTCGCAGTGATCGTTTTGGGCTTGAAAGCCATGTGGAACTATTAGGGAAGGGAACATCTCGAAGCACTTACTAGGGACGGAACGCTGGGGCAAGAATCCTCCACACCAGTGACCAGACAAGGCGTTTGGTCGAAGAGGCGAAAAAACGGCCTACCTGGACCTACCTGTTAGGCGCCTCTTGCCTCAGCAGAGGCAGGACGTGCGAGAAAAATCTATGTCTGCCGGCCAACACATTACGACAGCTTCATAAATGCCCTTTATGAACAGGGATGGTGAATATAAAAATTCGTGAGTTTCTGTGTTCACCGTGGATCCGACGCCATCGAGGGAGCCATAAGGTGTTGTCACTCCTCAGCCTGCAGAGACTTTTGGGAAGCCTCCTGCCTTCAGAATGGTTTTGGAAGGAACGCAACATTTATGGTGGATCTGAAATGATCTCTGTTGGGACCCAAAAGCACTTCTCTTAGTTAAGTCAGGGCCCATGGTCAGACACACAGTAATGTCGAGCCGTGCAGATAATGACCTCCATGATAAATGTATTGTTCACGTAAGATCTATACAAAAAGTCAAAAAACATGCTGCCTAAAGCGCCCGTGTCAAGAAACAAGTTGGGAGCACAACGATTTCCACTCTCTGAACGGGAATTTGCGAGTTAGGTTTGCCTACTTCGCCTAAAAAAAAAAAAATTGGTAACTGTAATTATAACTGGCCGATGAGTAGAGCAGATGAGCTAGAGAGGAGACATGGAGCTCGTGGAGTGTTGTGATTGCCAAAAAATTCCTATGGGAGTGGTTGTGGAAGTGCTTTTGTGGAGTTTAGCAATGTTTGATGAAAACTGAGCAGACGAGAAACTTGGTCCTCCGTTGGTCTGGAGTAGGTCTTGTGGTTCACACTCGAGTCTGATCTTCTGATTCAGACTCCGGCCTGGAGAAGATTCTGGTCTTGACTTTTGTTATGAGTGGGGTGCACTTGGGACACTTGTCGTGAGCGTGCATTTTATTAGCACTGCCTTTGACTGGGGTGCCTGTGGTGAGGACTTAGCTGTACTGACAGCTTAGACTTCTGTCATCTCCGATAACTCGCTGTGCCAATGGCAATAGTGTTCATGAAAACTTTGCCACTTTGACGTTTCATTTCCTTGTGCAAACTTCCAAATATGTGAGCCAAATTGGTCCATGGTATGGCAGGTGAACAGGAGTGTCAAACGCTGGAATCTGCCCAGCTTCCATGGCTTCGTCAGACAGTAATTGTTATCCGTGTAAGAGATCGCCAGCCGTGACTTTGCGTATTTCCTGTCCGTGATAGAGAATTACAGGCGCCGCACATCACTGCTCTGCGGACGCCGGAACCACAACTGTCGCCTGAGACAGCACCAGACATCGACAAGGTGCTCGTCGCCAGGGTGGTAACTCAGAGTCGTCTGTCGCCATCCAAAACATACCGCAACTCCAGTGTAGTCCTGCAAGTTGTCATAAAATAAGAACTGTATCAGTCATTGAATGTCCCTTTCTTAATTGGACATGTTCTTTCTATTATTTTCAGCCTTGTATTTATAATTCTTACATAAAATTTATATGCTCTGTTGCCCGCATCTCGTGGTCGTGCGGTAGCGTTCTCGCTTCCCACGCCCGGGTTCCCGGGTTCGATTCCCGGCGGGGTCAGGGATTTTCTCTGCCTCGTGATGGCTGGGTGTTGTGTGATGTCCTTAGGTTAGTTAGGTTTAAGTAGTTCTAAGTTCTAGGGGACTAATGACAACAGATGTTAAGTCCCATAGTGCTCAGAGCCATTTGAACCATTTATATGCTCTGTTAAGTAAGCTTACTCCTCCATAGTTCTCACATATATTCTTTTCTTCATTCCTATTTACCGATGTTACTTTTGTTCCTTACAATTCCGTGATACATGTTTTTGCTTCTCACATTACCAAATTTAACAATTTAAGGTACGTTTATAATCCTCTACATTTAGTAAAACAAGAATTAATTCCATATAAACCCGTTGCTCTTGGACATTTTTGGGAGGTTTTCCAAATCTGCTATGATTTTTGTTATTGTTATGTCACCTAGTCTGTTTACTTTTATTTCTGCATTTTTTCCCTTTGTACACTTCGACGTCAGCATAATTTCACACGTTTTTACAGTATTTAATGCATTTCTTTTGTAATATTATTCAAAAGAATTACTTGTTTTTCTGTTTTATTTACTGCTTTCAAAGCCTGATATGCTGTCTGCTGATGGCCATTTATATCAAGTTCTGTATTATTAATGTATGTTTCCCAGGCTTGCTGGTGGGTTCTCTTCACTATTGTTTATCTGTAACTCCTTTTGTGTTTATCTATTCCTTTTTTTCCAGGGTAGGATTTGACTGATGTTTTTATACGCTGTTTATTTTTCTTACATTGTTTAATCCACCTCTTTGGTAATATTTCATTTTCTTTTTGAATTCATATGCAGCATTTTTAATTGTAGCTAACTGTTCTAATTATGTTCTAAATCTGTCCTTATACAGGCCTTTAATACTTTCATCTTGGAGTAGAGGTGCTTTATAGACCTCCTGTTTTTCTCTGCAGTAAAAGACTTCCTTTGATTCGATTTAGCAAAAGTGTGTCTGAGTTCGTCGCCGGCCCCATGAATACGTTGCATCAGCCACAGCATGGACGTCAGCGGTGCATGCTGGAATGTTGTAGAGTTAGCCGCTCTTCGATGACTGACCACACCCAGGCGGCTGATGGAAGCAGCAAGAGCCGCAACTACCGTGTTGTCGGTACGCAGCTGCTGTGCTTGGGGGTGCACCACACTGCCTCCTAGCAAGAGTGTGACTACTGATAGAGTGGACCGGCAGACTCGCTGCGCTCTGGCACGAAGTCCACGGGTCGGCCTTAGTGAAAGAAGTACTGATTCCTTCACAAAAGCAACCGTTATTTATACCAGAACGCAGCTCACTAGTGCCAGTGGCCGTTCCTGGTCACGTACTCGGGAACCACACCCAAGCCCCGATGATAAGGAAATTGTGTTGTCTGCGCCATGCATCAACACTGTGCTGGCAAGTTATGCAAAGTGAGACCAACTCGTCACGCAATAATTTCACATGCCTGTTGTCTTAACGCGAATGTCAACAAGCTGCTCTCACTCGCTACCAGCGGCTCATCCAATCTTCCATCACACCTTCTCACAAATTTTACTCTTAACCTGGTAGGAGTGCTGACTCTTGTATGTTTACTTGACCTTGTATTCTTCTGATCCCCATTGGATTATTTGTAACTGTGATGTACGCTCTACCGGTCGAAGTATACTTGCGAATATCTTTTTTTTCCTAAAAAAACATAAGTTATTTGCAATTCCCTTTCTGGTTAAAAGTTGTTTCTCCATACATTCCAACAATATTAGAATTTGAACTGTTTCCTACCCTTGCAGTCAGTCATCATGCGGAACAACTCGATGTTTTTGGTTATACTGGTCCTTAGTATTTTTAACGGTATCATAAAAGGTAATTGATTCATTAATCATACCTCCCGCCGGTGCATAGATTGCTGTCAGTGTTAGATTTCTCTCTTTCTGTTTTCATCGCTGCTATTTTAACTCTTTCGTTTATATATTCTTTCTACATTAAATATTTTTCCGTTTCGTTTTGCGTATATTGTTACAATTTTACTTGTTCTTTCTTTCTGTTGTACTCCTATATATTTTCCAACATAGGTACTATCTTTGACCATATTCGTAATCTCTGAGATACCTGCAAAATCTATAGGTTTTCTCGAGATACCTCTGCTATTTCTTCTACTTTTTAAGTAGTTTTTCTAGCATTTCTTGTACCTAACCTTACTTTTGTAGATATCCATCTTCTCTTGCCCTTTTCTCTAATTGGAGTCTTCATAGAAATTCCACCCTGGATTCTATTGCAACTCGGAGTATTGTGATATATCCCTGAATAGTTTATGAGTCCGTATCAGGTAAGATTTATGATTGAGCGGCCATCTTCGAACTTACCAGTCAAAGCACTGTCTGTCATTAAATGAGAATTGGTGTAGTATTTCCTCTGCACTCGACCTTGTAGTTACACCGATAATACTGAGTCGTGTGTGTAAGTTGCGTTTGCATGAGTGTGTGTGCATGTGCGTCTATTGTTGACGAAGGCCTTAATTGGCGACAGCTACAATTGTGAGTCATTTTGTTGTGCCTATCTGCTAACCAGCATCTCCGCTATATGGTGAGTAGCAACTTTCCCTCTCACAATATTTTTACATTCCACCCTGGCGTTTCCACTGTTTTCAAATACGCTATTTTGAAAATAGTAGCTACTGGCGAACAAGACATTCCACCTTGAGAAAGACATTCATATCAGTAAAACACTTCGGAGTATCAAGAATATACCATAGGGATTAACTTCACAAATATGTGGTTGGTTTGAAGTATTTGTGACTAATAGAGCACATTTCGTTACACTGAATGATGAATTCTCAGCAAATATTCACATGCATGCACACACTAGCTACTACCAGGTTCTAATTGTGAGATTTCTAAACATGCGGCACTCTTGTGTAGTTTATTGTAGTATATAAAGGAATTGTATGAGAGCGAAAACGTAGAGCTTCGTATAGCCATTTCTTTCGTATGAAACCCTACCTCCATCTCTAATTTCACTAATGGCTATCAATGTCATTATAGCGTAATCAGTCTGGAGATCCCTTATTGTGCTTATCAGGTACGTGTTTGACAACTCATAACTGATGATTAAAAAAGTACGTAACTTTATGTAAAGCTACAGAACACAGTCTTTCTGTATCTGTGTCAGCATATATTAAAGTACACACACAAAAATGATGTAGTTGGTACACAAAAAATGTGACAATTATATTCATCCCGTAACTAACATATACAGATACACTACTGGCCATTAAAATTGCTACACCACGAAGATGACGTACTACACAGGCGAAATTTAACCGACAGGAAGAAGATGCTGTGATATGCAAATGATTAGCTCTTCAGAGCATTCACACAAGGTTGGCGCCGGTGGCGACACCTACAACGTGCTGACAAGAGGAAAGTTTCCAACCGATTTCTCATACACAAACAGCAGTTGACCGGCGTTGCCTGGTGAAACGTTGTTGTGAGGCCTCGTGTAAGGAGGAGAAATTCGTAACACCACGTTTCCGACTTTGATAAAGGTCGGATTGTAGCCTATCGCGATTGCGGTTTATCGTATCGCGACATTGATGCTAGCGTTGGTCGAGATCCACTGACTGTTAGCAGAATATGAAATCTGTGGGTTCAGGAGGGTAATACGGAACGGTGTGCTGGATCCCAACGGTGTCGTATCACTAGCAGTCGAGATGACAGGCATCTTATCGGCATGGCTGTAACGTCTCGGTCCCTGAGTCAACAGATGGAGGCGTTTGCAAGCAACAATCATCTGGACGACCAGTTCGACGACGTTTGCAGCAGCATGGACTATCAGCTCAGAGACCATTGCTGCGGTTACACTTGACGCTGTATCAAAGACAGGAGCGAATGCGATGGTGTACTCAACGACGAACCTGGGTGCACGAATGGCAAAACGTCATTTTTTCGCATGAATCCAGGTTCTGTTTGCAGCATCATTATGGTTGCATCCATGTTTGGCGACATCGCGGTGAGCGCACATTGGAAGCGTGTATTCGTCATCGCCATACTGGCGTATCACCCGGCGTGATGATATGGGATGCCATTGGTTACACATCTCGGTCACCTCTTGTTCGCATTGACGGCACTTTGAACAGTGGACGTTACATTTCAGATGTGTTACGGCCCGTGGCTCTACCCTTCATTAGACCAATGCGAAACCCTCCATTTCAGCTGGAAAATGCACGACCGCGGGCCTTTCCTGATACAGAAAATATTCGACTGCTGCCCTGGCCAGCACATTCTCCAGATCTCTCACCAATTGAAAACGTCTGGTCAATGGTGGCCGAGCAACTGGCTCGTCACAATACGCCTCACTACTCTTGATGAACTGTGGTATCGTGTTAAAGCTGCATGCCCAGGCGTATCAATGTCGTTATTACTGCCAGAGGTGGTTGTTCTGGGTACTGATTTCTCAGGATGTATGCACCCAAATTGCGTTAAAATGTAATCACATGTCAGTTATAGTACAATGTATTTGTCCACTGAATACCAGTTTATCATCTGCATTTCTTCTTGGTGTAGCAATTTTAATGGCCAGTAGTGTATTACGTCAAACTTTGTATACCAAATTCTGTGTGCAACACAACCATACTGTTAAAATTTCAAAACAGAAAAAACGTCCATACTTTAGGAGATATACATTTTTGCAGTTGTTTGTCCTGGCAGTTGATGCTTCGCTCAGAGCACGTGCGTAACCAGGGTGTTTCAAAGGAAATTAATCCGACAAGACAATGTGTTCCACATACAGGGTGTTACAAAAAGGTACGGCCAAACATTCAGGATACATTCCTCACATACAAAGAAAGAAAATATGTTATGTGGACATGTGTCCGGAAACGCTTACTTTCCATGTTAGAGCTCATTTTATTACTTCTCTTCAAATCACATTAATCATGGAATGGAAACACACAGCAACAGAACATTTGCACTGAAATGAGTATTGACACATTGTTGGATGAACCATTCGCAGAAGTGTACCCGTGGAGGCTAATCAGCTGCTGATAGTGCCTGCACACGCTGTAAATGGTACGGAAACAACTGGTTCTCCCGTAGCACTCTCCATACAGTGACGTGGTCAACGTTACCTTGTACAGCAGCAACTTCTCTGACGCTGACATTAGGGTTATCGTCAACTGCACGAAGAAGTGCCTCGTCCATTGCAGGTGTCCTCGTCGTTCTAGGTCTTCCCCAGTCGCGAGTCATAGGCTGGAATGTTCCGTGCTCCCTAAGACGCCGAACAATTGCTTCGAACGTCTTCCTGTCGGGACACCTTCGTTCTGGAAGTCTGTCTCGATAGAAACGTACCGCGCCACGGCTATTGCCCCGTGCTAATCCATACATCAAATGGGCATCTGCCAACTCCGCATTTGTAAACATTGCACTGGCTGCAAAATCACGTTCGTGATGAACACTAACCTGTTGATGCTACGTACTGATGTGCTTGATGCTAGTACTATAGAGCAATGAGTCGCATGTCAACACAGGCACCGAAGTCAACATTACCTTCCTTCAATTGGGCCAACTGGCGGTGAATCGAGGAAGTACAGTACATACTGACGAAACTAAAATGAGCTCTAGCATGGAAATTAAGCGTTTTCGGACACGTGTCCACATAACATCTTTCCTTTATTTGTGTGTGAGGAATGTTTCCTGAAAGTTTGGCCGTACCTTTTTGTAACACCCTGTATACGAAAATAGAAATTCAATGCGCTTTTTAACTTGCACATCGAAACTAAAAGTCTACCTGCAAGTCTAAGTTGCAATTTGCTTTAATTTTGTCTCTCAGGTTTCCTCGGAGAGGTTAAGATGTGCTTCCCGGTGCTCTGCATAGTTGTTGTTCCTAGCCAATGCTAAAAGACTCAATGCCTTTATCAGGTGTTGTGCGTTGTGCTGGTATGTGTACTCACTGTAGCTTTGCTGCTCACAATCAGTTAAGCTGCTTGAGTTAAACCACTTGAGTTAAACCACTTGGGTTAAACCACTTGACCATGTAATCGTGTATCTAGAAATGTCGGAAGCAAGTCTTCGGTTCTAAATACTGCCGAAACAAAATGGGGAAACGTATACAACAACATACAAATTACCATTACAAACTTCTGGGATTGGTAGAGGAGAGTGAGTACATAGTATATGACTAGAAACCCATGTCCGGAAACGTCCCGCTTCGTGTTACAGCCGTTTGAAAATACAGTATGTTTGACAGGTAAGTATGCAACAGGGTAGTCATGGTAGGGTTAAAGGGAGGGGAGGGGGTGGTTATGGCTGATAAGCTAATTTCTCTGGACGCCTATCCTATCTCTCTGATACGGTTCGAGTCTCATTCAAGTGTCTGTGAGTGTTAGAGCAACATGGTTGAGTACACGCTTGCAGAATACACAGATGAGATGTTTCTGGATGGCGAAGCTCACGGTAATGGAAGAGCTGCTCGTGGCCTTTATCAAGATCGTTCTTCACAACGTCCAACCCCACCACATGCCCTTTTCGCCATAACTACTCAATTGCTTCGAGAAAAGGTACCTTGACCGTCAGCAGGTGTTACTGTGGTGCTCCATGGAGACGCTGCACACACGAACTGAAAGAGGCCGCACTGCATGCTGCTGAAGAGAAGCCGTCAACGAGCACACGAGCAGTTCCTTTGGCCGTTAATGACCGAAATTGCAAAACAAGTGATGTACTGGGTCAAGCGTAAGCAGTTTCTTGTAAAAGTGGTCGCGTTACAATCATGTTTCCAAATGGTTGTAGCACGGAAACTGTATATTTCCGGACATGTTTTCCAGTTCAAAATACAGTATTATCTACTCACTCCCCTCTAGAAGTTCCGGAAGTATCTAACGGTAATTTCTGAACACTCTGTAGGAGCAAAAGCAGATTTCTTTCAATATTTATTTAGCGCTAGCATTCAAACTAAATAAATGATTACCTTAAAACAGATCAATGCTAGGCTGAAGACCTCTTAATAAACACACTGGCTGTCACTTTCAATCTATTCATGAATTTTTTCAAATAAAGGTATGTAACTCTATTAAAGTCTGATACATATTTATATATTCACCTTATTATTGCTAACTTTTTCTTTTAGAATCTATTACACGAATACGTAATAAATTGATACAAAAAGTTTTAACTCTGTCAAAAAGAAATTCTAGTGGCAATAGTTATGACCTATTTAGGGGGAGATAACGTTTAAGAAGAAAGTCCTTACTAGCGCATCTGAAACGTATCTTTAAATTTGAAGTAATATTAGGACAAAACGAAATAATAAAATTTGCATTTATCTTAATCCTCGCCAGTATTTTTTTTATTAGCCTTCTTCTCATCATACCAAAAGTTTGAATTGTCCATTCATAACAAATAATCCCGTCTTTAGACAACAATGTCCGGCTAACGAACGAAAGTTATTTTGTTTTTCTTTATGCAGTTAGAGTCGATGAGTGATAGTACAAGTGAGATTTAAATAAACCATGATGCACCTCTCACTGAGCAAATATACGCTACTGAAACAGACACACACATGAAAATCAGACTGAATGTACAACTGGCTTAAATATTTCTTTGCGAAGTGTCTCCTGAAACCCCTGGACCAGCATCTCGCGAGGAAAGCTATCAGAAAGATCTGCTTCCTCTCTGACCCAAAGAGTAGCTTCTCCTTGAATGTACCCACTGACGAATCAGATCCTGATAATACCTGTCCAGGAGTGTAGCAGCTATTTCAAACTTTTTTTTTTTTTATTGGGACGCCACAAATCCACATGTAGCAGAAGACATATTTATTTGTAAATATGTCTGTTTACATTCTAGTTTTACTCGCTTTTCGTCACGATTAGCTTTAAAATTATTTCTTTGGCTGAAGTTCTTACTCAGTTTTAATTTTAGAGACATTTGCTGCATGAAAATGAATAAGCAGAGGGATATCTCCGAATTTACGCAAAAAGAAAATAGTCATTACTGACACGTTA
Source organism: Schistocerca nitens (assembly GCF_023898315.1). Lineage (NCBI taxonomy): Eukaryota > Metazoa > Arthropoda > Insecta > Orthoptera > Acrididae > Schistocerca > Schistocerca nitens. The sequence goes on along the minus strand of NC_064614.1, from coordinate 289,151,815 downwards.
CAACGGAAGGCAATTACACACTACTCAACAGATGTTAATTTAGCTGAATAAAGCTACATCAATATAAGAAGTAACCCTTATGAGTGAATCTCTACATAATGTAATCGATTATTCACGAGTATTTCCATAAATAATACAATTCAATTATGTATAAAGAAATGAGTCTGTATAATGCAACTCTGCAATCTGTATTACAAGACAATGAGCGCAGAGAATATGTTTTAATTTTTATTTTATTTTAATTCACGAAACTGCATGACTATGGAATAACCATCACTGAATCATCTCACTACCAAACCATTCAGTTGTAGCCTACGGAAAACCGGGGGTAAACCATAGACAGGGTCATCGATCTCATGCTAAATCTGACTGTTGCGTCAATTACAAAAGGTTTTGTACTGTGTTTTATTTTGTGGCTGCGACCCTCAGTTGACGTAGTTGGACAGGATCATATATTCACCTTTGATTTTTCTTGTACGTTGTACACTGGGCATGATTTTCACAGATAAGGGTACTATCATTGAGGATTATACAAAAAAAACAGCACAAGGGACAATCTTGTTAGTATGGATCAAGAACAGGATTGATCGACATAAATTTTACAAGAGGACAGAATGAGCGGGGCCATATACATATTTTTAACTTTTTTCTGTCAGAAACATAAAAAAATCTTGTATGTCGAGCTTTCTTTGTCACCAGTTCAGCGAAGGATGTAGTTCTACGTCTGGCTTAGGTAAGGACTCTCAGTGGAGATCTTAGTCTCAGTATCTTGTAAACGCCATCCAGAACACCAGATGATGGCAACACATGTGTCGACTGTGAGACATATATCGGAAAACAAGTTATGTAATTATCTTCCTGGGATTCTAATCGTACAACCACTGGTTTAATTGGGTTCAGTGTAATGCAGAATGACATAAAAATTATTATCATTATTATATTGGCTCAAAACAATCGGATTCTTGAGGAAGCAGTCCTAGTACGTACTGCGTTTTCTCTTGGCCCTTACATTTTTTTTAAGTTTTCACCAAGTCCACAGGTCTACTAGCTGGCATAAATGCGATATCACCATTCTAACCACAAACCAGTAGCCGTTCCATACTGTATTCATAACAGTCTACAACGACACAAGTCTTTGTGGATTATCTTTCACATTTATTTATGTTACCACTTTCGCACCATTGTGGTGACAGTTTCACTCAGCTGAGTCACAACAAAACTATCTAGCAATACCTGATTGTCCATCCTACACTGGTCACATTTTTGTAGTCTGATGACACTTTTCTAAAGGTTAGTGCATGATGTTTTACCATGCTCGATAGACACCGCCAAGAATTGTGGGCATGGGGACAAAACACTCATTATAGACAATCAGTGATAGGTCTTCTATACACTCCATGCAGAAGATGAAAGGTAAGTGACTTGTCACAATCTTTAGGCATTCATTGCTTTATCCACTCTTTTCGTACCATCTGTTATACTGCCTTCCGACACACAAGTGTTGTGATCGGTCAGTGGTACGTAAGAGTGTATTATCAGTCTGAAAATACAGGTCTTATTAACTCGAATCACATCTTCATAGTGCAGCGTATTCAAGAAAGCAACCCCCGAATCGCACGTGAAAAACAGAGTGAATGTACAACTGGATTAAATGTTTCTTTGCGAAGTGTCTCCTGTGTACCCCTGGACCAGTATGTTGCAGGGAAAGCCATCACAAAGTTCTGTTTCCTTTGTGACGCAAAGAGTAGCTTCTCCTTGAATGTACCCATTCCTGATTATATCTGTCCATGAACGTAGCAGTACACCTTGAAAAGCTGGAATAAATTCAGTTGCGTGTATGATTCCCTTTGCAGATGAAAAAAGGGGAATTGCTTATGCACTATTAGAATATCTTCTAATAGTTCGGGCGTTAGCAATGGTGCGGCCCGCGAGCCACATGTTTCTTCAATGGGAACCTGAGCTGCTGGCGTGTATCACATTTCATTTGTTCTGAAGGGTGGTCAGAAACACTCTGAAATTCTTCTAAACATGTTACAGTATAGGTTGTGTTGAGAAATAATTTTTAGTAAAAAGTTAAATATTTTGTGCCATTTCTGATATGCTGAGAACTGGCGTTATCCAATCAGGACGTTGAGCGTGTCAGAGAAGTGTAGCCAAAAAATTTGGTTTTCTGAAACCAAACAACAGAGTATATAAAAATTGGACATGAGTCTGTAGCAAGGATCAAACCCAAGCCAAAGGCTGAGCATCCTGTAGCGTTTTCATCTATGCTGTGAGAACAACTGCATCTAGAGGGCCGCTTGAATTTGCTCTCCCAGTGGCCTGATTGACTAAGCTCCATTCTACGATGCTACGTACGGATTTTTTTTAACGATTATTTCTCAACACAACGTACCTACGACAGCTTTAAAAGCTTTTGAAACTCTTTCTAGCTACTCTGTATAAAAACGGGACAGGTTGATTAGCCAAGGCAGTGCGACAGATTCCGTGTTCCAATATTTTCTCTCAAATCAGCAATTTTCTTTTTTAACTACTTTTATGTCTTCCGAAATGGCATTACGCCATTTAGTAAAATCTGAACCTACACTTTCTCTTAAACTTTTAAGCTCCATCTGGACTTCCTCTGTACAGACCTCTTGCACTGTCCAAACTACCTTCAAGATGCTAGACACTGCTTTGTTTCTTCTTTATGTTAGATAAGTTTTTCTTTAGCCTTCTTTCTCGTTCATTAAATCTTGTCTGAAATATTTCACCTATTTATTTGTCGTTCCCGGAAGTTTATTTAGGCAATTCATTGGGCAATTGATGTCTTTCTGTATCAAAATACTCGATTAAATTTCTTTCCCGCTCAAGTGAAATTTTATTTACTTCATCCAATAATTTGCATACAGTTTCTAATACCCCTGCCTCCACTTCTGTAATTTCGGAAACTTGACCTTGTACTATATTCTGCGCTGCGAAATTTCGCCCATGCACATAAATACAGTAGCTATTATTCCAGTCAAGAGATTTATTTTCTTAAACATTCCAGTCTTCTGATCTATCAGTTCAGTTATTTGAACAGACGATTCTTCTGCTGCAGTTTCATGCACAACATTACCCAATTTGTTTCCGTCCACCTTGAGTTGTTTAACATTCTTCACCTTGCTCACTAACAATAAATAGTATCAAAATCTTGCTTTATACTTTCTAAATTAATTAATTATTCTCTTACAATCATTCATATTTTAACTTCCAAACAAACACTCATAAAGGTGTCTAAAGTACGCAACAATCCGGCAGTGCTCTGAGTGTTGAAACCGTTTAACGTTTTACAAAGAGAGCCACCTTGTCCCCATAAAATTCTACGTGTAATAACTAAGGCTGCACAACTAATGAAAGTAATTAATTCTGCCAACTGAATTCTGGATACTGAGAGTACTAACGTGAACTCGGATGCAAGCACATTGCAGAATAGTAAAAACTTGATTTCGCTCGCTCCACCAAGGTTGATCTCATCTGAGAAACTTATTTCTGTATCTTGGTCCTGGTTTTGCCTGTCAGTAACCCCAGAATTTCTTTTTATTCTCCAGCTTAGCAGAATTTTCTGTCCACGGAACAAGAAAAAGACAATATTTGTAATTACAAAAAGAAATGTAAATTTTCGCAGGTTCTGTTAGTTCACGTTAATGTAATAATAAAAATTTACAATATATTGTAGGCTGTGTTTATCGGATCTCGAACTTAGGGAGCCACTTCTAATATTGTAATCACTTTCTATTAGATCTTATTAACCGAACTGAATGAAAATATTCTGTCCTTGTCAAGATGAAAACGGGCAAAATAAATCACTACACTCACAGAGGTAAAAGTTACTGAAATTCTCGTGACAATAGGTGCGATTTACTTAGAATAAAGTAGCATGCTAGACTGAGATTGAAACATATCTCTCAATTAGAAATAATGTCGTGGACAAATGGAATAATAAGCTTGATATTTATAGTAATACTCACCAGCATTGTTTTAGTCTTTCCCTCAGCATAAAAATGGCAAATTATCTCCTCTTAATAACAAACCACATCTTTAGATGATTAGTGCGTCTGCAGGGACTTATCCCTTGCACGCTCCCCGTGAGATCCACATTCCCAACATGTCCACACCACTACATTCGTAGTGCGCCTAATAGATGTTTCTTTCGGGAACATGTACTACCGTCATATGTAGCCTATTATGGATTCCAAAATGGTCACTGCCATGTAAAATTTAAATTACCGATCAATGCGTCAGTATCATCGAAACAGCGTCATTTTTTTGACAGTTCGTTCGGAGCGTTAGTGTTGCCGGACTGCTCCTTATTAAATTTTGCAGCAAATCACGAATATATTGTAGTAGCGTAAACTGTTTTCAGAGTATTCTCCTGTGACCACTGCAAACATCAAGTGTCACATTTGCGAAGAATTTGCATCCTGTTAATCCGCTCTTCGCTAATGCGGTCGAGAGCAGTCCTCCATTTACGAGCCCGCCACGTCGAGCGGACAATTCAATTACTCCCCAACCAGCTCGCAGTCCTGTACGCCAAGTGCCAGAGACATTCTTATTTAGATGTACGAGTTCCTAACTTTCACAATTTTCTTTGCTCTATGGTATAACAGTGATTATAATAGATAATTAACAACGTTATCTGCACTGATTACTTTTAAAAGTGTACTTCGTCCAAGACACTTGGGACATAGTAAATATTACAATGTCACTTTGTACAAGCTATTTTGCAATTAATGCTAAATAGACATTGTTTAGAAGCATTACAAGTTCTCATTGATCTTCCCTGAAACATATGTTCTCTCAGTTCTTCGCAGCTTTGATGGATGTGAGTTTAAATTGAAGCCGTCGTGTATGTTTATCAAGTTTTCCGATATCTTTATTTCGGTAAGCTCCTTCATTACACTGTCCTAGAAACTTTACGTTTTCGCAGTGGTACCGATCACATCGTATGTCCTTACACGATAATATTCTGAACAGTACTCAGGCACAGCTGAATACTTTAGTCGCGTGCGACACTTATATTCATTACATCTCTCTTTGATACAACAGTCTGATCTATGTGATACATGCTATATTTGCATCGAAGGCACTACACACCATTATTTTTGGAGACTAAGATCATCTGTAACGTTGCAAAGAAAACTTTTTTCTTTGTTGATGGAGGCAAAATACACTGTCTGCCCAATTTGTGGAGTAGTCTACTTACCTTTTCGGATATTAGGCCAGCGTAAAGTACAGTACTGATTCTTCGATTCATTTTCTTTGTCTAACTCAATGTCTTTCTCAGACACTCTTGATTTTGAAATCAACGCCCGTACCTATGGAACACTATTCGTAGGTGTAATTCTTCGACTAGTCTCTCCTTGTAAGAAAAAGTTCCACATCTACTAACCACAGTATTTATGGCTTGCTTTGATGGAATAGTACCTCACGGGCGGGCGCTGCGTACGAGAGGGATACTTAAGCAACGACCAGTATGTGATAATCTGACAAAATCCAGACAGGGATTTAAATGACGTGGTTGTCTTGCGCAGGAAGGGCTGTCTGAATAAAGTGTGACACACAGCAAAGGAGATGCCGCCAGGTCACAAGCAACTGGATGAACTTGAATAAACGCAGGCAGTCCTGTTACAAAGATGTTTTTGAGTGGCTACTCTCTTGATAACTCACGAATGCAGACAAACACTTGAAACAATTCCCAGGGAGACTTTATCTAGCGCTGTCAACCGCCACAACGAGAAACTGTGAGAACAGAACGGCTGCTCCCGTGTTACACGTCAGCCACCACAAGGTTGGAAATTTTCGTCCTGGACAAAAGAATGCGAGGCGTGGTCGGGGTGTGTCGTCACACATCGGGCGAAACGTCAAATTGGATCCCTCCCACCTCCAAAAGTTTGATAGTGGTACAGCCACTGGTCAATGTTATTTTGACATTGTACTCCCTCCCCACACCTTTCAGTAGTGCATTCGCTCTGACTTCATTTTTGTGGATGACAATGTGTGACCGCATCTAACTGTGGAGATGGAGGAACTCTCGGAAAGAGAGGATAAGCAGTTAATGGAATGACCAGCGCCGGCCGAAGTGGCCGTGCGGTTAAAGGCGCTGCAGTCTGGAACCGCAAGACCGCTACGGTCGCAGGTTCGAATCCTGCCTCGGGCATGGATGTTTGTGATGTCCTTAGGTTAGTTAGGTTTAACTAGTTCTAAGTTCTAGGGGACTAATGACCTCAGCAGTTGAGTCCCATAGTGCTCAGAGCCATTTGAACCATTTTGAATGACCAGCCCGTTCCCCCGACTTAAATCCCATCGAGCACGTGTGGCATTTTCTTCATGTGATTTATGTAAGGTGAAATTAGGATAGCCATGCGATGATTCGAAATCTGTTCCTTTGCGAAACAAGGTTCCGTTGAAGAAGTTACGACCGATTTCCTTTACTTTCCTGTCTAGTGCGAGATGGTGCTCACTGTCCAACGATATCCTCAGTAACAGGAAGAAAAATTCTAGTCATTCTTTCTTGAACGACATATTTGATAGTTTACCGAGGAATTCAAACCAGGGTGGAATTTGACATTTCTGGAAACACCAATTATTGATGACGTGAAAATCACATTGATTGAAAACAAGGGGGGAAAATCCAGTAATAAGATGTCATCGAATATTGCAATTTTTGTATTGATAACTGGGCACTTGCCTAGATGTCAACAAGGTGCCAGTCACAAACAGTGTGTAATAGAGACCATACTCTTTCTGTAGCCATGGCTGTTAATCTACGCTTTTGTGATGGCACTCGACCTGTAGTTAGTCGTTTCAAATTCTGGTTGTTCAAATGCTAGTGCTGAAAGAACTACACACCAGCAGTATTTGACACGCATGGCGAGGAGGGGTGGTTTCTTCGAGTCCCCCTAGGCAAAGATTTGCAAAAGTGCTTTGGATAAAATTACAAACCTCTTCAATGTGTTTCATTCGTACGGGGTCGTCAAGCACGAGTTCTCCATTATCGTTATTAACAACACAAGCATAGTAGTTAATGAACAGCTCAGTACAAAATCAATTTCGAACGAACAAGAAAGTCACTCAGATTCACTGTCTGACAAGAAACGTTAAGCACCCGGACGAAATAGTCCGATATGACTGTAGCTTCGTACATGTGCAGCCCACCAGCTGGTAGGTAAATGGTTCTCTGTCACAGGTAGAACGGCCACCTGAGTGCATTAGTGTTGCTCATGTTTACTGTTGTTACCATACTTGATACGCTATGCTAGGGACCTCAGCCTCGTCGTATGATGAGTGATGACTGTGAAGGACAAGAAGATGCCGAATATAAGTGTGACAGTTATACCGTAGTCTGACAAATTTTGAAATGGATCTCCCTATGGCTCTCCAATTCACCATCTGGTCGAATCCTATAGTATCCATATTTCAGGGACATCAGGATGTGACAGTGACCCATTGTTGACCTTGGTGGGAGCGTGAGGGCAGGAATAGTCGTCGTCAGTGTTCCGGTCGACCACGTCTCACCACCACAGGGGAGGAACGCCCTATTGTGCCACAAGCACGTCACAGCCCCTTCACATCTGCGTCTGCCCTGCACAAATAAGTAATGGTCTCCATGATACATTCTGTGTCATCCCGCACCATTAGTAGAGGACTAGCGGCAACCGGACTAGAGAATTGGTGTAAGGTGTCTACTCTGCCGTTAGCCGATTTTAGAGTGATGTCGTGACCGGGAAGCATGGACTGCTGATCAATGGCGTCGCACTGTGTTCAGCGATGAATCGAGGTTCTGCACTACCTCAGATAGTCACAGTCGGCCATTATGATGGCCCCACTCTTCCAGTGTTTTGAACAGCGCTGCTACTTTTCGCATCATTGTCTGGGAAACTACTGAACATGACTTCGGGTCATGGCTGAGGGAACTGGCGGCACAACGGCACGTCACAGAATCCTATGTCCTTGTGTGTTGGCTTTCATACCACAGTGTCGTGATGCTATTTTTCGCAGTAGGTGTCTCTATCAACTGTCTGCGTGATGTTTAAGTACTTCCATGGACAGAAAGATCCCCTGATCCGTACTCGATAAAATATGGGTGGCACCAGCTCGGACGTCAACCCCATCTCGGTGCCAGTATTCGGGAAACCAAGGACCAATTAAAACAACTGTGGTAAAACTAATAGTTAATGGAAAGGTCACTGAGGTAAAGTATTGCTTTACACCTAAATATTTTGGAGTCACTTTAGACAGGTCTTTAACACACCGAAGATACTGTCTCACAACAGAGATAAAAGTATGAGCTCGAAATAACATCATTCAGATCATCAGTGACAGTAGCATGGTGGCCCAACCTCAAGTCATCAGAACCTGCGTCATGACACTGATTTTCAGCAAGGGAGTTACTGTGTCGCATATGGCACAGCTCTGCTAATATAAATTTAATGTCAGCGTACACTACGTCTCCTCGTGATGCCACAGAACAGTGGTGGGCAGCTAAATGTGACTAATTTCAAAAGCGGACGAAACTTGCTTAGTGCCTCCAGGATGGAGATACTTTAGATTGGTCCATCTCAAAATCATTGAACAGGCTAAGACCATGGAAATCCACAGACAAGCTTGTTAAATGGCGACTATCCAAAGGACCGACACCATGTGAATGCGTAGGCTGACCGACAAGTGGTCACCTATGCCAATGTCCATGCGACGATGAAGAGCTGACGAACGCTGAAGGCGGTATAATTGCAGCTCCTTTTGTTAACCATGTAAACTGTAAATTATGGAAATTGATGTTCAAGTAGTATCCTTTATCTTGTACATTCGTCTAATGTATAGTTTTGTAAGGCTTCTGACTCGAGTAAATACAACAGTTGTGAGCTAATTCGCCTCGGGAGAAAATACAACGCCTGTATGACACTGTCCCCAGGATGGTTCTTTGACCTCTGTTGTTCAGTACAAAATGTCAACTCAAAACACTTTCAGTAGTCTAAATTTCCAGTTTTATTTGATTGTCCTATCAATTTCAGCGTTACACTATGCCGTCTTCAGGCCCCTCTGACCCATGTCTACGAAACTATCAACTCTTGTACAGTTGATACAGGGGCCAACATGCAGTCACTGTTATCTATGGATTTCTTTTTAAGAGAAGTCATTCCTTCGATCATCACTTTCAAGCCTGAGCTGGTCATACATGATCGACTCCACCCTTGACTAAATGTATGCCTGCTCTCACTTTCCCGTGCAGTGCCGCATCAGGCCATTCTCACATATGAAAACCCCACAGATCAAGGTATTGTATAATTCGACCTGCCAACCAAATGAAGACCGGCAATGAGACTACTTTCTTTCTGATAACACTGTTTCACACGAGTAGACGGCATCTCCGTGACCTTCACAGTAATCACTCAACATCTGATGCTGTTCACACCATGTGAATACCCTACCAAGCTTGGTAAAATCACTAAACATAAAGAATACTGACACATTTTGCTTCCTGCTCTACATGTCGTAGAGAATTGCAACTCTTACGCCCATAGAAGGTTTGCTCGCTCACGAAGTTACATTGACATTCGTCCATGTCTTTCAGGCACCGGCCATGCCATACTTTTCTTGTCAAGCAGGGTATTTCGTATAGGTTTTTGTTAAATGTGTTAAGAAGGCCATACAGCAATTCCTTCTCTCACACAGTGACACGCGAGCATAAGGACGTAGGTCTACTAACCGATGCACAACTCACATATTTATAAAGTGAAATTTGTTGCTGTATCGTCCGACAGGGCATTGTTACCGACCGCAGCCTCAATATTCGCTTAAGCAGTCTGTGAATATGAGTACTGCAGGGACGCGCCATAGCTGCGCAGTTGTCTTCCAACTTGAGTTAATAGTTTTCCGGTAAGTATAATCGAATCAGAGTCCTCCGTTTAGCAGTCTCATACTTAGCTTCCTATGTAAGTGATGCAAATTAGCCTATTTGTGGTGATGGTCATCAGTTTTCTGAGCTGTTTTATGTCATCCACCACCTGTAACAGGGCTCTGTCTTGCAGACAGATATCATGCATCATTAATTCCATGGTCTCCATTGCCTTCTGCATTGTCATGTCGATGATCATTGGTGATTGTTCTCCCTTTTAGGAATAATTTCACACCCCAAGAGCAAGATGGTTCATTGAAACTCTTTCACTTCCGCCGTCCTCATTGACAAGACTGTTGGCAGAAAAGTGATGACTTATTGTAGAGGAAGTCTAGCTTTGTAACATATAGTCAAAATTAAAAGAGAGGAAGCCTAGAATTTAAGGTCTCTTTGCCAAGAAAGCAACCAGAGGCGACCGCTAAGACAGGTAAAGGTTGAATGGTATTTGGTTGTATTAAGCTCTGAGAAGAAATCACGAAGTAGGACTATACAGACGACTATCTGGAGAGCTGAACCTAGCATCACCCGAATATTACTCTGGTGCCTTGAGAACTGTTCCATCTCTCTCACCAATATTAAAAGAACATAGTATTGTGTATGGCGCTTGTTCGAATCCCTGTTAAAAGCGAGAGACACACTGGTACCGCTGTAGAGAGCATAAGGAGATTAAAAATGAAGTGTACAGCATAGTGCCTGCAAGTTACATAAAAACTACCTGGGCATTGAAAGTTTTCGGTCTAGATATCCAACATAGAAGCAGTGGGTGAGCCAGTGCATGTTTAATCGCTCCATCTTTCACGAGTGGTTGTGTAGTATCCACACATGCAAGTGGAAGTATAACAGACAATGGATGGAGAAATGACGTCAGAGTACATTTCCACGGAAACCAAGCATAGCATTGTCGTTCTTCTATATAAGGAAGGACGACTGATAGGTTAGGCAGAGTTAGAGAGACACGTAGCTACGAGTAGACAGCATGCTGCAGAAAGGAAAGTATTTGTATGACGCCACTGCCTTGTACAAGTTGCCTGAAGAGCAAAAGCTGAGGAGTGGCGGCGTCGATGCTGTTCGCGAACGATACGAAGGTATGTCTTGGTGCCTGAGCACATACGAGCTCCCAACGACCCAACGACTCGCAGTAAGCTTATGCTCAAGTGGTCCCTTTTTTTTTCAGTGTATTGCATGTATTTATATACGGCGAAGACATACCCACCGCCACGAACAAGTCACTGGAAGCGAAAAACGTGAGGGAGCGGCGGCGCCGAAGCTGGACGACGCGAAAGTACACCGTGGTGTCTGTCAGCTTAGGCCATTACAAGACTCAAGACACATTGGGGGAGGGGGGGAAGGTTACAGTGGAGGAAAATTTTAAAGAAACTGTACGTACGGGCATAGAAGAAACTGTACGTACGGGCATAGAAGATGGCGCGTGTGTGTTAATTTCTGGAATACGTATAACTGCATTTGTAGATGAAACAAAAAATGAAATTGAAATAATTACTGCCATAGCGGTAGATGTATGGAAAATATTTTTAATGCTCATAATTTTCACTAGAGGCGCAAAAGTATTTTACATCAGGCTTATAAATACATAGAGCCCGCACAAAAAGTTTTAAGTTGAAATAGAAAATTGAGTTTGTTCTATCTGCAGTACCACTAGAGGAGTGGAAAAAATTGTTCTATCTGCAGTACTGCTAGACGAATGGAAAAAAATTGAGTTTGTTCTATCTGCAGTACTGCTAGAGGAATGGAAAATATACGAGTTTGAGACTCATTGGTTTTACTATAGACTGACCTTAACATTATACATAGCTACATATTGCTCAGAAGTATTTTGCTTCCTGTAAACAAGTACACATGATTCTAGCTTAAGAGCCTGTGCCTTCCCCTGCAACTCCTACACGCGCTGCTGCCACGTTACCCTACTGCTTAACGTGACACCGAGGTAATGCACTGATCTACTTCATCACAACGAACGATCGCTGAGCCACTATACTTGCAACTGCTGAACGTTTTATGTGAATGGAAACAGGTGTGCCGTTTCTGTAACAATGGGACACGTAATTCGGATGGCGCTGATAGTGCGTGCGACGACACACCCGCTTAGAGGACTATTCACCACGGGACAAAAGCGTATATGCAGTTCCGTAAACAGACCTTCATAAAATAGGTGTAACGATAAATTAAAACTCAGGGAATAACACGTTGCACCTACTGTACCAATTTAGGCGAAGAAAATATGCAGATATAGCGTAGATAATCCCAGCACAGCAATGTACACCTTTGGCATGCATCACAGATAACTCCTTGTCATAGATTTTTCATCTCAACTCTAATCACAGGAGATTCATACTTCTGTCGGCTACAATGGACTGAACAACACGTGTTGGACTATGCTGAGGAGGAGAACACCGAACACATCATTTTCGACAGCCACTGTGTGTGTGTGTGTGTGTGTGTGTGTGTGTGTGTGTGTGTGTGTGTGTGTGTGTGTGTGTCTGTGTGTCTGTGTGTCTGTGTGTCTGTGTGTGTGTGTGAGTGAGTGAGAGAGAGAGAGAGAGAGAGAGAGAGAGCGAGAGAGAGTGAGGGGGTGGGGGGAGTAACCCAGAACTCTCCCCTTAAGATTTAAACCCAGCTCAGAAGAATTCGTTGCCTGAATACAGACAGTCACGAGTTTTAATTTTCTCACTTATTAGCCTGAGAGTAATGGCTTTCTCTCCCCTCAAAATGATCAACAGATACTTCCTGAAGACGAGGTGTTTGTAATTTATAACAGCATATTTCGTGTGATGTCGTCTGCCCTTCGTATGAGATCGAGAGTAACCAAATAATTAGAACCCATGATCATCAGTAACTAGTATCTGTACGTAACAATTTCAATCCTATATTTACTGAAAACTCTTCCCTCGAGACCAATTCTGAAAACCACACAGCTAAGTGATTTACCTAAACGTAGGTTCTTATGTCCTTTCCTTTCCGGTCCGTCTTGCGAAGAACGCAAGCAACATACGCGTATTTTTCTCAGTTCGCCACTCGCCTCGCTCCTATCTTTCTAGGCTGTGCCATTACGAAGCAGCCTGTGAAACGATGAAAGTTTCTGTTAGCGAACCCGAATTGAAATCAGCGATTTTTGGAAAATCTTAGAAACTCCAGTAACTTTATTAGAATTTTTTATGACATCAGTATTACAATGAACCACGATAGGCAGTAGTTATACAACACATAAAAGAAAATTTTATTTTGGTTTTTGTGTTTCGGTTACTTACATCTTTTAAAATAGTCACCTAATTTTGTGAAAGATTCCGACGTTATAAAACAAAATGAAAGTAGCTTTCAGAATTCGTACACATTGGAGCACACGTGTTTTTGAGGAACTTTTTGCCAAAAATGTTCAGAATGTAGGCTTGTGTGATCAACACAAAGGACCACTTTTTTGAAACTCCGTAATTGAGTCGTTTTGCTCCGCATAAATTTTAAAAAAAGTCTCAAAGATATGTACAACCTTCCTCTCTAAGGGTATAAAAGCATGGTGCCCTGCGACGTCATCTTCTGCCTCGACGGCGCTTCAAACAGCCATGTTTCGATACATGCGAATAATAAGACCATAGCTCAGAAGATCACGTGACGTGCGTGGTGGGTTAATGACGTCACATCGGCACCTAATTTCGCCAAAACGTTACCAAGCGCCAACTGGACGTATCACGTGATGGAAAGGTCGTCACACCCCCTCTACTAACACTCCACCTCTTCTTTTGACGCCTATGTCATGGAGGTCACAATGGTGACACCTATCGTTTATTAGGGTCGCCGGTGTGGGGTCAAATGGAAAACTGTCTGATGTATGACGCGATTTATTCAACAGGTATGAGGGTAATGCAAAAGAAGAAAGTAATATCTGTAACATTATAAGTCTTTTGTCGAGTCTGATAATATTTTGTGACAAATATTGTAAATATTTTTTATTAATACTATATTTCAATGTGTTGGAACTGCAGGTGTAATATATATAAACAAGAGCCTTGTTGCTCGCACCTGTTTGTTCTCTGTTTTTCACCTGTTTCACCTTTCTCGTCTGTGGATCCATGCATGTATAACTCGCTGTCTGTATTTTAAGGTTACAATATATTGTTAATTGAAAATATCTTATATTTCCTTTCAAAGATACCTCTCCTCCACGTGAAACTGAATTAAAGATAATAATAAAATTGCTGTCGATGGGCATCTGGCTTCCATTCTTTCGGTGGCGCTGAGTCCGCCATTACGTGTACTAAAATATATTTCAGTGTTTGCGAGCTTCACACGCAAAGGAAAATAATTCTAAGCTTTTTTATGAACTTTTACAGTCAGTTTTAAAATATTGAGGTTAGTTAATATTTTTGACTACGGAACTTATTCAGAGATTTAACACCGCAAGGCTTAGGTGAGGCATCATCTCTGATTTAAAATATTTTTAGTTAATTCAAAGGATTAAAAGTTAAGTCAATTGTTAAAGAGATAAAGAAATTGTTTGCAATAATTTAATTATACGCAAGTGTTTGTACCATTATTATTTTCTGTGTAGAATTAGATTAATTTGCTGGGAAAAGAAATCATTTCATGCTCTATATTATCGGTGAGTTAGTTGCAGATTACGTTGCGTTGTCATTATTGAAAGAGAGCTCAACATTCCATTAATAATAAACAACTCTTTCCGTGCGTATTGAGATGAAGTCACGCTATTTACATTGAAGTCGCATTTACTCGCGCTCAAAATATACGGGGCGTTCCAAAAGCACTATTCAGAATTTGAACTGCTACATTACATTACCATCACTGTAGACTGCGACTGACGCCTGCGCGCGTATTTCAAAACGCACGTACCAATCTGTACAGACTTATACGGAATAACTAAATTTATTTAGCACCACAACAATTACGCAAAAAGTAGGTAATGGAACACCGGAGAAACATTTCAGATACACAGACGCTCTAAATAGACACAATCAAGGGGGATGAAATAAAGGGCGTCAATGGGACCACCACCTTACCTGGAGCATTCATCCCCGCACATTTCGCGGTCTACGAAGACAGTTCTCAGTCCGATGAGCAACAGGGCAACGTCCTTGACAACCTTTGACGCTGCTCCAACCCAGGACCTTTCAACCTAACACTGTGGGGCTGCATCCTCACTGAGCGTGATTTAACCCATTTGGAGTGCAGCCAGGCCGCACGTTTTGCTCTCTTGTACAGGCTGTAATCACTAGGGACTAATCAGAATTATTCGACGACAATTGAACGTGATCCAAAGTAACAAAGGGTGCTTGTGCATTTTCAGCCCTCCCGTTTCACACCCTTCTGTGGCGTGATAATATTGGGTCACTGTAAGACCCTCCGTTTGGGAATGTCCTCAATGGCACTAGCGCATATTAATTCAGAATTTTTAGAGAGATAACCTTTTAATTACCCTTGTATGCTCCCAAGTAGACATCAGGCATCGAAGGTATGTCAAGTGGTTGCCGGCCTGCGGTCACCTAGAGCTACTTTTTAGGTTTTCTCTGTAGAGGCACGTTCTTAAAATTCTCAATATACAGCGACATGTGCCATCAAGGATTTTTGCCAAACTGGAGGGGATCTTACAGGGACCCTTTACCATTGTATCGATGCCTGTTCAATGTCGCACCCCTCCGTGATCACACCACAGGAGGGTACGAAACAGAGGGGCCGAAAATGTATAAACCCCTTTGCTGCTTCGGACCACTTTCAAATTTAGTCGAATAATTCTGAAACCTCAACAGCGGTTCCAACCTATAGACTGGAGCAAAAAGTGTAGTCACACTACATTCCAAAGGGGTGTCTTCACGTTCAATGGAAATGTGGGCCCACAATGTCCTTACAGAGGAGTTGAAACCTCCAGGGGTGTCAGTAGCGTCAAAATTGTCGAGAAAGCCGTCCTGTTGCTGGCTATATCAAGAGACTTTTTCGAGGGGTGAAATGCGGGCAAGAGAGGGTGTGACAACCCATCGTGTGGCACGTACACTATGGCATTGAGAAGAATTGTGGTGAAATTGGTTGCCAATATGACATCATTAACTTACATTACACGTCATACGATCTTCTGAGCTATGGTTTTTCTACACATGTGTCGTAACATTGCCGCTTCAAGCGACGTCCTGCCAGAGGGTGACGTTGCATGGCACCACACATTTTCACGATTACAGAAAAATGTTGTAGAAACCTTTGAACTAAATTTTAAACCTAAAAGTCATAATGCGAGAGAATTACAGGGCATCGAAGAAGTGTTCCTTTGACTGTGTTTGCATTCTATTTAACAGCTTATGTGATTGCATTGAAACAGTCATAACACAGAAACTGCAGATATGTTCTTTCTTAAACGTTATGTTGAAGAATGTGTGTGATGTATTTATTACTCCTCTCCCATAAAGAATGTTTTCAATGTGAATTATTTATATACTCCTTAACACTGTATAAACTATTGCCAGATGTTAGAATCAATTTGAACACATTCTTAAACTGCCCTAATATTTTATTTCTTTAGACAATGGATACAATGTTATTCTATGTTAACTCGTCTTCTTTGTGCACGTTGTGTCTCCTGTTGGTCCAGTTTGGATCTTGTCCCACAAACTACACTACTGGCCATTAAAATTGCTACACCGAGAAGAAATGCAGATGATAAACGGGTATTCATTGGACAAATATATTATACTAGAACTGACATGTGATTACATTATCACCCAGTTTAGCTGCATAGATACTGAGGAATCAGTACCCAGAACAACCACCTCTGGCCCTAATAACGGCGTTGATACGCCTGGGCATTGAGTCAAACAGAGCTTGCATGGCGTGTACAGGTACAGCTGCCCATGCAGCTTCAACACTATACCACAGAGTTCATCAAGGGTAGTGACTGGCGTATTGTGACGAGCCAGTTACTGGACCACCATTGACCAGACTTTTTCAATTGGTGAGAGATCTGGAGAATGTGTTGGCCAGGGCAGCGGTGGAACATTTTCTGTATCCAGAAAGGCCCGTACAGGGCCAGCAACATGCGGTCGTACATTATCCTGCTGAAATGTAAGGTTTCGCAGGGATCGAATGATTGGTAGAGCCACGGGTCGTAACACATGAAATGTAACGCCCACTGTTCAAAGTGCCGTCAATGCGAACAAGAGGTGACCGAGATGTGTAACCAATGGCATCCCATACCATCACGCCGGGTGATACGCCGTCATGGCGATGACGAATACACGCTTCCAATGTGTGTTCACCGCGATGTCGCCAAACACGGATGCGACCATCATGATCCTGTAAACATAACTTGGATTCGTCCGAAAAAATGACGTTTTGCAATTCGTGCACCCAGGTTCGTCGCTGAGTACACCATTGGAGGCGTTCCTGTCTGTGATGCAGCGTCAAGGGTAACCACAGCCATGGTCTCCGAGCTGATCGTCCATGCTGCTGCAAACGTCGTCGAACTGTTCGTCCAGATGATTGTTGTCTTGGAAACGTCCCCATCTGTTGACTCAGGGATCGAGACGTGGCTGCACAATCCGTTACAGCCATGCGGATAAGATGCCTGTCATCTCGACTGCTAGTGATACGAGGCCGTTGGGATCCAGCACGGCATTCCGTATTACCCTCCTGAACCCACCGATTCCATATTCTGCTACCAGTCATTGGATCTCGATCAACGCGAGCATCAATGTCGCGATACGATAAACCGCAATCGCGATAGGCTACAATCCGACCTTTATCGAAGTCGGAAATGTGATGGTACACATTTCTCGTCCTTACACGAGGCCTCACAACAACGTTTCACCAGGCAACGGCCGCCCGGGATGGCCGAGCGGTTCTAGGTGCGACATTCTGGAGCCGCGCGACTGCTACGGTCGCAGGTTCGAATCCTACCTCGGGCATGGATGTGTGTGATGCCCTTAGCGTAGTTAGGTTTAAGTAGTTCTAAGTTCTAGGGGACTGATGACCTCAGAAGTTATGTCCCATAGTGCTCAGAGCCATTTGAACCATTTGAACCAGGCACCGCCGGTCAACTGCTGTTTATGAATCAGAAATCGGTTGCAAACTTTCCTCATGTCAGCACGTTGTAGGTGTCGCCACAGGCGCTAACCTTGTGTGAATGCTCTGAAAAGCTAATCATTTGCCTATCACAGCATCTTCTTCCTATCGGTTAAATTTCGCGTCTGTAGCACGTCATCTTCGTGGTGTAGCAATTTTAATGGCCAGTAGTGTATACAAATGTTCTAGGATGGGTTCAACGGGTGATGTGTACGCAATCTCATTTGTAGACATATTTCATTTCCCTAGTTTTCTACGAGTGGACAAAAGTCTGTCGCCTGCTTTACCTACAGATGAACCTATATGATTATTCCACTTCGTACCCCAAGAAACTATTCCACGCTGGTATCTGTATGAGTTGAGTTATCCTAGTTGTGAATCTTTGACATTGACATCAAAGGGCAGTACCTTTTTAAAGTTTCAGAGCTAAACAATTTTACGTTTTTGAACATTTAGAGTAAGTCTGGAACTTTTGGACCTCTTTGAAATATTATCAAGAAATGTTGAACATTTGAGCAGCTTTTCTTCAGGCAGAACTTCATTACAGTTAACTGCATAACCTGTGAAAGGTCCGAGGACTATTAAAATTTCCTCCCAGGTGAAATAGGAGTGCATTATGAACAACAGTCTCAACACACTTCCATGTTTGTAGTAACGTACAAGCTGTGCACAAAAATATGGAAGCATCAAAACACAACATATAGCCATGTCTAGAGCCTAAGAAAACCATTGGCATTAAAAACAGCTTCCATCCCTCTCAGAATGGATAAACAGCAGTCCTGTAGGTTTTTCAGTTGGATCTTGCACCGTTTTTCCTGCAGAATATGAGAAGTTTGGTTAACGACAATGTAGGTGTATGGCTATCAGGCACCCTTCTCTCCATGTAGATCGCAAAGGCCGCTGCTGCACTGAACCAGGAATCACGGGGGCTGTGATGTCTTACTGTCCAAGGTGATCACATTGGCAAATGGCTTTCAGGGTCTCACGAAATCCTTCCTAGTCCTCTCAGAGGCTCACTTCCTGACTACTTCCAGAAGGTTACTGGAGGTGGATTTTCTGCCGTGGTGCGTCTCTTTGCTTTCATTTATGTGGTCTCTTCTTTGTTACCTCTCGATCATGTAGGTCTGCAGCTCGTACGCAGATATTTCGGCTATCAGCAAATTCAGCTTATGCCACAGCTCCTCATGACTTGTTATGTTATAGAACAGAGTATCAACGAAGACTTTCCTATCATGGTCTGCAACAGCTTGTCTCACGGCAGACACCCAGATGATGTGCTCTGGGGTGCTGATGGGCGTACCTGGGATATGGACTAGACACCACATGTAATGCATAGCTAGAAACTTCCTGGCTGATTAGACCTGCGTGTCAGATCAAGAACCAAACCTGGGACCTTTGCCTCTTGCAGGCATATGCTCTATCGACGGAATCATCAAAACAAGACTCGCGACCTGCCCTCACAGCCTTACATCCCATAGTACCTCATCTCCTACCTTACGAGCTTCACAGAAGTTCTTCTAAGAAAGGATATTTCAGAGGCGTGGCTAATCCAGAGTCTGGAGATTGTTTCCAGGGCGCTTAATCTGACAATAAGTTTCAAATAAGCTCACACTCCGCTGCAAGAGCAAAAATTCATTCTCGATATAATCTCCCGGGCTATGGCTAAACCACGTCTTGCATTACCCTTTCTTGTAGGAGGGCTAGTTCCACAAGGTAGACAAGAGAACTTCAGTGAAATTTCAAAGGTAGGAGACGGCGTATTGACGGGTGTGAAGATATGAGGATGGGTCGCGAGTTGTGCTTGGATAGAGCAGTCGGTAGAGCACTTGTCCACGAAATGCAAAGATCCCAGGTTCAAGTACCAAGTTTGAAATCAGTGCAAACTTAGCTACTGAGTGAAAATTCATTATCGAGTTTATAGGTCCCCTGGTATCGGAGCAAGTATAACAGTCTTGATCTTTCATTTGTGTTAAGAAGAAACGAGTAGGTCCACCTCCCCTTTCTTCCTCGAATCAGACCTCCTGCCGTTCTCTATGACTACATGCCTTTATATCCTTCTTCAGCCTGGCACTTTTGCCCAGTATCTCCTTCTCCTTATAATATTCTTGTTTTTGAGCCAATGTTGTGCACACTTACGTCCAGTGGCAGTAAGCCTTGTATCAGGAGGAGCGCCTCAGTCGGCGTAGTTCTACAGCAGCGCAAGCAGCTCGAATCAAGTATTTACATGGCTTGCGGTACTCGGCCGTATTTTAGAATAATATGTAGCTGAATCCAATAATGTCAACTAACGTTAAGGAAACCTCTGCCAAGTCTGTGCACTTTAAGGAAAATTCATAGTCTGTATCTAATGGTGAAACTTGTGATAGCTTTCCGTAATGCAAAGTGGCGTCTTACATTCCAATAGCTAGAATTCAATTACTGGGAAAGCACAAGTGCTACGCAGATGATGATATATCTTAACTGAGAAGAGATGGATTGGCTAAACTCGGATAGAATTGTTCTAGAAAAGGAATTGTCCCAAAATGTGCTGCCTTCCCCACCAGTCAGATGTAAATATTCCCGTCTACACTGACAAAGCACTTCGTTTGATCTGAGTGTACCTGATCGGACATCTAGAAAGCCGCATTATATAGAGTACATTCTTCTTCTTCTGCACTTTCAGTATGAGGCCAAGTGTCGCCATTTGCGGTTTCCATGTTCTTGCGGTCTATCAGGGTCTCTTTTCGCTTTTGGTTTAAGGTTCTGTATCTAACGTTGTAGTCTGCTTCGGTTCATTCTTTCTAAATGTTTTTCAGTTCTTCTTTCGCATCTGAGTTTCTCAGATGCTTCCGAACAGTTTCATTTCGTATTTTATCTGTTCACTTACATCTCTTCTCCGCTCTAAGAAATCTCGTTTTTATTTATTCCTTGGATTTGTTTTGCTTCTCCTTTACTCAATGCCCACGATTCATCACCTTTAAAAGTATTGGCAATTCGACTCTTTTCTAAAATTGCATTCGGTCCCTTACCGTGTTTTATACTTCAAAGTTTGTTAATTGTTCCACAGATACTCCCAAATCTCTTCAACTTAATAGAAATATCTTCTATTTATTTATATAACATTTTAACTCCAAAATAGTTAAGACATGCTGCCGGAAAAGAAAATTAGTACACCTTAACAGACAACGTCGATTTGGGTCTGATAACGGCGTATGTCTCCTAGATGATACTAGGTGTATTCATAATAGTTTCAACGTCGTCCGTCAACATGTCGTAGTAGCATAGCTACCAGTGTGATATAATGTCTAACCTTTAGTAGGGAATGTTCCCAGCCAGAAGGCTCAGTGAGACGCAAATATGTGAAGCAAACAGGCATCCATATCACGGAGACGAACTTGTGCTTCCTACAGCCAACTGAGAGAGTTTTAAATGGATGAAATTGTGGCCTTCCTAGCGGCGGGATGGTCCTTTCGGAGAATATCCACACAAATTGGAATTGTTGCGTAAGTTGTATGACGATACCGGTATCAGTAATCACGTGAACATTCTGACGCACTTAGACGAGATTCTGGATCTCCACCCTGCGCAGATGCCCGCCAGGATCGTGGTATTGTAACGGCAGCAGTGGCAGATCGTGCAGCTACCACAGCACAGATAAGAGGGCTTGTGAGCCCAGATGTGTCAACAGTAACTGTTTCGAACCAGTTATAAGCGGTGAGACAACAGGTACGCACACCTCTAGCCCGTTTCCACTCGCGCCACAGCATCGACGAGCACTGCTCGCCTGGTGCCGTAAGAGGACCACTTCAAGATGGAATGGCGCGCCGTGGTCTTCAGAGATGAAAGCAGATCCTGCGTAAAAGCAGTTGATTGTCGTTTACGCCTACGATTAGACCTGGTGAGTAGTGTCTCGTAGAGAGCGTTTGTCCAAGACACGGTGGCCCCACACAAGGCCTTATGGTCTGGGGTGGAATAAACTACAACTCTCTTTCAGCCTTGGTGTTTCTAGGGGGGACGCTAAACAGCACTCGATACATGAAGAATACTGTTAGATTCGTGCTTTTGCCGTTCTTGCACTATGGAGATGATGCTTGGTTCCAACAGGATAATGCTCGCCCATACACTGCTCTGCAAAACGTGCAGTAACTTCCCCGGCCAGCACGATCTCCGGACTTGTCTCCAATCGAGCTCGTGTGGGATATGATGGGACGAGAAGTGACTCGTGCGACTCGTCGAGCAACAACTCTTACAGAACTGATTGAACAGCTCGACCACGAGTGGCGTTACGTATCCCAGGATAGTATTCGCCATCCGTACCATTGGCAGGATGCCAGAGTCATCACCTTCATCGTCACCCATGGAGGCGACACCATGAATTATTATGGGTGTTCCAGCAGGAGTCGATAACTTATACCTCAGAACCATTGTACTGTTGATTTTTAATAGAATCATTTCACTTGCTACACATGCTCTGTTGCAACAATAAAGCATGAGTGAACTGGAAACCTCTAAAAAGGTGTAATAAGTATTTTTCCGGCAGTTTACCTGTTGATTGTTTTTTCTTTAACTGTTATCTTAGTTCTCAGTGATATACTATCCACAAAATGCAACAGACTTAAATTTACTAGAAGATATTTCCATATTATACTCTTTGGATGTTTTATTTAGTTCATATGCCTTCTGTAAATCACCTTCGGTTAAAAATCAGTGTGGTATCATCAGCATATGACAACAACTGTAGCTTTATCGAACTGTCCAGTTGTATCCAAGTGATCGTCTTACCTGAAATCCGATTATTACCTGAAAAATGCACAGTCACTGTAAATGTTGAACATCGATGATGATAAACTACAGCCCTCTTTCACCCCTTTGTTTATTTGTTTCAGTACTGTACACATACTTTCTAATTTTAAGATTACTGGTGTTAGTTTATACATACTTTTATATCTAATGTAAAATGTAAAAAACAGCCCCAGTGGTTAATTATTCACCACAGTTTTTCTCTAACCACCTTATCAAAAGCCTTCTCTGAATTTATGAAAGCATTACGTGTCCCTGCTTTTCAATAAGCTTGGGAGACGATGAGTCACTCTCTCACTATTCTCCATATTCAAAGGTAGAATTTAATGTTGGTTTTTCACCCAAGACAACTTGTTTGTGGCGACTGCTGTGGCCGAGAGGTTGTAGGCGCTTCACTCCCGAACCGCGCGACTGCTACGGTTGCAGTTCCGAATCCTGCCTCGGCCATGGATGTGTGTGATGTCCTTAGGTTAGTTAGGTTTAAGTATTTCTAAGTCCAGGGGAGTGATGACCTCAGATGTTAAGCCCCATAGTGCTTAGAGCCATTTCAACCTACTTGTATGTAAGACGACAGGAAGTTTTCAGCACGAGAAGGCATTGATAGAAACATGTACATTGTTAATGCATGCGGGAGCTTTACGGTGACTCTCGTTCGAGTAGTATTCTTCTGAAGTCGAGAATAAGCTGGCAGTTTGGTCATTGAACATAAATGTCGCAGTGAACGTTTAGGGCTTGAAAGCCATGTTCAAGTGTTAGGGAAAGGAACATCTCGAAGCACTTACTGGGGACAGAATGCTGGGCGTAACAATCCCTCACGTCAGTGAGCAGACCATGTGTTTCGTCGAAGAGGCTAAATAACGGCCTATCTGGATCTACCCCGTCCTACCCGTTAGGCGCCTCTTGCACAGCAGGGCCAGGGGTTGCGAGAGAAATCTATGTCACCCGGCCAACACATTACGACAGTTTCATCAATGGCCGTTTTGAACAAGGATGGTTAATATAAAAATTCGTTAGTTTTCATGTTCTCTATGGGTCGGACGCCACTGAGGGAGCCGTCAGATGGTGTCGTCCCTCAGCCTACAGATTTTCTTAGGAAGCTTGAAGTCTTCAAAATTTTAGAAGGAACGCAAGATTAATGGTGGATCTGAAATGATAAGTGTTGGGACACCATAGCACTTAGTTCAGCTTGGGCCCCTGATCGGTACACAATAACGTTCGGGCTGTCCAGACAATGATCTCCATGATAAATGTGTTGTTCAATTTAGAGCTATACAGAAACTCAAAGTAATACGCTGCCAAAAGCGGCCCTGGGAAGAAACAAGGGGGAAACACAATGTCTCCTCCTCTCTGCACGAGAATTTGCGAGTCAGGGTAAACCGCTTCCCCTGAAAAGAGAAGAATGATGTTATCTATGATTATGATTGGCCGATGAATAGAGCAGATGAGTTAGAGAAAAGACATGGGGCTCGTGGCGTCTTGTGACTGGTACGAAACCATTGTGAGGTGGGGCGCTACAGTCTGGAAATGAGCGACCACTACGGTCGCAGGTTCGAATCCTGCCTCGGGCATGGATGTGTGTGATGTCCTTAGGTTAGTTAGGTTTCAGTAGTTCTAAGTTCTAGGCGACTGATGACCTTAGAATTTAAGTCCCATAGTGTTCAGAGCCATTTTGAATCTTGTGAGGTGGTAGTGGGAATGCTTTTGTGGAGTTTACAAATGTTTGATGGAAAGTGAGGAGTGGAGAAACTTGATCTTCCGATTGAGACTGTGGTCTGGAGAGGGTCTTCTGATCCAGACTCCAATTTAGAGACGATTATGCTCTTGACTTTTGTTATGAGTAGGGTCCACTTGGGACACTTGCCCTGACCGTGACTTTGTACTAATACTGGTCGTGACCGGGGAGCGTGTAGTGAGGACGTAGCGCTACCTACAGTTGAGACCTCAGTGTACACGGGCAACTCGCTGTGTCGAGGGCAATCGTATTCATGACAGGTCGGCCGCTTTGACATTTGATCACCTCGTGCACTGCCGTATAAGTGAGTCAAATTGGTCCATGGTACGGCAGGCGATCAGGAGTGTCGAACGCCGGAATCTGCGCAGATTTCAGGGCTTCCTTGGAGAGTAATTGTGATTCGTGTAAGAGATCGCCAACCGCAACTTTGGGTATTTCGTGTCCGCGATAGGGAATTGCAATCGGCGCACATCGATCCTCTGCAGACGCTGGAACCGCAACCGGTAACTGACACAGCGCCACACATCGAGAAAAAGCGTATTGTATTGCTGCTCCGGCTTGATAGGGCAACAGGATCACAATCCCCCCTGCTGCACCAACGTAGCACAACTTCTGTGTAGAATCAATCCATCAAAGTTTTTCCAGTGTTAGATAATTTCAGATCACGTTGTCCAAATTTGGAAACAGAGTAAATAGTTCGATTAGACAGAGAATAGCCTTTACTAGTTACGGTAACCGCTTTCAGGGCGGTAACTAGCGTCGCCTGTCGCCTTCCAAAACATACCGCAAGTCGAGTGTGGTCTTGCAAGTTGTCATAGAATGAGAACTGTATGAGTCATTGTACGTTCCTTTCTAAATCGGACATACTGTTTCTGTTATTTTCACTGTTGCCTTTGAACAGCTCTGCTTCGTGGCGGCAGCAGTCAGAGCGGGCCGGGGAGGTGCCGTCGCTGCTGTAGTACTGGCTATTCATCGTGTAATTCTTACACAAAATTTATATGCTGAGTCAAGCAAGCTTATCCCTCTGTAGTTTTCACATATGTTCTTTTCTTCTTTCTTATTTATCGAAATTACTGTTCTTCTCATCCAATTTCGTGGTACATATTTTTGGTTCCCACACACATTACGCATCTCGTGGTCGTGCGGTAGCGTTCTCGCTTCCCACGCCCGGGTTCCCGGGTTCGATTCCCGGCGGGGTCGGGGATTTTCTCTGCCTCGTGATGGCTGGGTGTTGTGTGCTGTCCTTAGGTTAGTTAGGTTTAAGTAGTTCTAAGTTCTAGGGGACTTATGACCACAGCAGTTGAGTCCCATAGTGCTCAGAGCCATTTTTTAGCCACACACATTAAACAAATTTAACAATTTAAGGTACAGTTAAAACCCTCTATATTCAGTAAAGTAAGAATTAATCCCATCTAAACACGTTGCTTTTCGGCATTTTCTTGAGGTTTTTCTAATCTGCCGTGATTTTTATTATTGTTATTCCATCTACTATGTTTACTTTCATTTCTAGGTGTTTCCATTTGTGCTCTTCCAAGTCAGCAACGTAATATAGGTCTTTACAGTATTTAATGAACTCAAATATATTACACCCTTTTCTGTATTACTTACTGCTTTCAAAGCTTTATGTGCTGTCTGCTGATGGCCGTAAATATCAAGTTCTGTATTATTACTGTATATGTCCCAAGCTTGCTGGTGGGCTCTCTTCCCTATTCTTTATCTACAACTCCCTTTCTGTTTATAGATTTCTTAATTTTCCAGGATAGGCTTTGACTGACGTTTTTATATGCTGTTTGTTTTTCTTATATCGTTTAATTCACTCCTTTGGTGATATTTCTTTTTCTTTGGGAATTCACATGCAGCCTTTCAATTGTTTTTTCAATATTTTTCAATTATTTTCCAATGTCATCCCTGGTAGCTAACCGTTCTAATTATGTTCCAAATCTGTTCTGATACAGGCCCTTAACAGTTTCATCATGGAATAGAAATACGTTATAGACATCCTCTTTCTTCTCTGCAGTACAAGATTTCTTCTTCTTATGTTCAGCAAAAGTGTTAATTCGACATATTACAAGACAGTGATCAGTCCCACTATCAAAACTTCTGTATACTTTTTATAGGTGGCCCCGAGGGTGACTACATTTTCAGAGAGCTGAGTGGCTGAAGGTCGAGACTGGATGGCAGAACGATGAGGTCCAGAGACAAGCGTCATTCAAAATTAACACTTTACTTCAAATTTACAGACAGGTCCTGCGGTGTGGTGGTGAGGCGAGCGTGCCCCCATTCTACAGTGGTGGGCCAGTAGCGGTTAGCCAGTGGCTAGCGTCTGTCCAGCTGGCTGCAGCACATGCTGGCGCACTGCTTTGCTGACATCTGAGTTCGGCGCCGAACCCATGGATACGTTGCACCAACCACAGCACGGACGTCAGCGGTGCATGTTGGAATCTTGCAGACATAGCCGCTCTTCGATGACTGACTGCACCCAGGCGGCTGAGGTGCAGCCACCGTGTTGTCGGTACGCATGAGTCTGGCTGCTGCTGGACTGGACCAGCAGACTCGCTGAGCTCTGGCACCAAGTCCAGGGGGAGGACGCAGTGCAAGAAGCAAACTCAACCGTTATTTATACCAGAAAGCAGCATGCTAGTGCCAATGTGCCGCTCTCGGCGATGATGTAGAAACTGCGTTGTCTGCTCCGTGCACTTCCATTGCGCTGGCAAGTTACGCCAAGTGAGACTAGCCACTCTCGTAATAATTTCAAGTACTTGTTGTCTTAATCCAAATGTCAACACGCTGCTCTCACTAGCTACCAGCTGCTCATCCAATGTTTCACCACACCGTCTCACAAAGTTTACTCATAACCTTGTAGCAGCGCTAAATCTTGTATTGTTTACTTGTTCTCGTATTCTTTTGTTCCCCACTGCATTGTCTGTAAGTGAGCTCTCAAACGGTCCAAGAATATATGCGAATATGTTTATTTCGTAAAACAGGTGTTAGTTATTTGCAAACTATTAAAAGTGGAAAAATCACTAAGTAACCCAATTCTAATTAAAAGTTGTTTCTCCTTGCATCCCAACAATATTAGATTTTGAACTGTTGTGTTTGTGTTCCACTTATACAACATCATATATTTTCCAGTGTATATACAACACTACTGGCCATTAAAATTGCTACTCCAAGAAGAAATGTAGATGATAAACGGCTATTCGTTGGACAAATATATTATACTAGGACTGACATGTGATTAGATTTTCACGCAATTTAGGTGCATGGATCCTGAGAAATCAGTACCTAGAACAACCACCTCTGTCCGTAATAACGGCCTTGACACGCCTGGGCATTGGGGCAAACAGAGCTTGGGTGGCGTGTACAGGTACAGCTGCCCATGCAGCTTCAACACGATACCACAGTTCATCAAGAGTTGTGACTAGCGTACTGTGACGGGCCAGTTGCTCGGCCACCATTGACCACACGTTTTCAAGTGGTGAGAGACCTGGGGAATGTGCCAGCCAGTGCAGCAGTCGAACTTTTTCTGTATCCAGAAAGGCCCGTATATGAATTGCAACATGCGGTCGCGCATTATCCTGCTGAAATGTAGGGTTTCGCAGGGATCGAATGAAGGGTAGAACCACGGGTCGTAACACGTCTGAAATGTAACGTCCACTGTTCAAAGTGCAGTCAATACGAACGAGAGGTGACCGCGACGTGTAACCAATGGCACCCCATATCATCACGCCGGGTGATATGCGAGTATGGCGGTGACGAATACACGTTTCCAATGTGCGTTCACCGCGATGTCGCCAAACACGGATGCGACCATTATCATGCTGTAAACAGAACCTGGATTCATCCGAAAAAATGTCATTTTGCCATTCGTGCATCCAGATTCGTCGTTGAGTACACGATCGCAGGCGCTCCTGTCTGTGATGCAGCCATGGTCTCCGAGCTGATAGTCCATGCTGCTGCAAACGACGTCGATCTGTTCGTCCAGATGGTTATTGTCTTGCAAACGTCCCCATCTGTTGACTCAGGGATCGAGACGTGGCTGTACGACCCGTTACAGCCATGCAGATAAGATGCCTGTCATCTCGACTGCTAGTGATACGAGGCCGTTGGGATCCAGCACGGCGTTCCGTATTACCCTCCTGAACCCACCGATTCCATATTCTGCTAACAGTCATTGGATCTCGACCAACGCGAGCAGTAATGTCGCGATACGATAAACCGCAATCGCGATAGGCTACAATCCGACCTTTATCAAAGTCGGAAACGTGACGGTACACATTTCTCCTCCTTACACGAGGCATCACAACAACGTTTCACCAGGCAACGCTGGTCAACTGCTGTTTTTGTATGAGGAATCGATTGGAAACTTTCCTCATGTCAGCACCTTGTAGGTGTCGCCACCGGCGTCAACCTTATGTGAATGCTCTGAAAAGTTAATCGTTTGCATATCAAAGCATCTTCTTCCTGTCGGTTAAATTTCGTGTCTGTAGCACGTCATCTTCGTGGTGTAGCAATTTTAATGGGCAGTAGTGTATCTTTGACCTCCTCCTTAATTTCTGAGATAACTGCAAAATCTATCGGTTCTTGTGAGACATCTATGCTATTTCTTCTTCTCTGTAAGCAATCTTTCTAGTATTTCTTTCACCTAACCTTACTTTTGGAGATATCCATTTTCTCTTGCTGTTTTCTCTAATTGGAGTCTTCATAGGCCGACCGGGGTGGCCGTGCGGTTCTAGGCGCTACAGTCTGGAACCCCGTGACCGCTATCCTGCCTTGGGCATGGATGTGTGTGATGTCCTTAGGTTAGTTAGGTTTAAGTAGTTCTAAGTTCTTGGGGACTGATGACCTTAGTCCCATAGTGCTCAGAGTCAGTCTTCATAGAAAACCTATCATGTTTTCTAATGCAGCTGGAAGTATTGTGAAATGTCCCTGAATGGTTCATCAGTCTGTAGCAGGTAAGACTCATGTCTGAGCTTCCATCTTCGAGCTTACCAGCCAAAACTCTGTCTCTCGTTGAGTGAGTGTTGGCGCAGCATTCCCTCTCCACTCGACCTTGCAGTTATACCGCTAATACTCGGTCGTCAGCGCCTCGTTAGTTTGGCAGGGTGTACCATAGGCATGTGAGGTTAACATTTAATTGAGAGAAGCCTTATAAATGGGTCATCACCACATTAGTACCTCGTAGAGGAGATGATTACATAAAACTGTATACATTGTATATAAGTTTCACCTCTTAAAAATATCTTATATGAGATTTGATGCCGGCCGCGGTGGTCTCGCGGTTCTAGGCGCGCAGTCCGGAACCGTGCGACTGCTACGGTCGCAGGTTCGAATCCTGCCTCGGGCATGGATGTGTGTGATGTCCTTAGGTCAGTTAGGTTTAAGTAGTTCTAAGTTCTAGGGGACCGATGACCTTAGAACTTAAGCCACACAGTGCTCAGAGCCATTTGAACCATTTTTGATACCTTTGGTGATAGGACTTGAAGTTTGACGTCAATAGGCAGATGAATTCAGGAATTTGGAGAGCATAAGCTTTTGAATCGTGGTGTCAAAGTTGGAAGCCAATCCATGCCCCCGTTAATATATTGATATTGCAGATAAGGCCAGCGGCGTAGTATCAGTGGTAACACACATTCCTGTCAGATCGTCGAAGTTAACAGCCGTCAGGCATGACAGCACTTGGATGGGAAACCATTCGGGTCTGCCGAGTGCTGTTGGCAACCGGGATGCACTCATCCCTTATGAGGCCAATTCAGGAGCTACTTGACTGAGGAGTATCGGCTCTGGTTACCAAAACTGACAACGGCCGGAGAGCGGTGTGCTGACCACATACCTCTCCATATCCGCATCGAGTGACGCCTATCAGCAGAGGTTGAAACGGAGGTGGGTGAGTATCTTTGGGCCTGCCTAGGCCTATTCGGACGGAGAGTTACGTAGATGAGGAGGGACTAGGAAGCGAATGCTTAAGCAGGAGGTTCGTTTAAAGCTGTTAAGATATCAAAACACTCTTTGATCAGTTATACATTCCATGAGGCTTTGCTTTACAATAGTGAAACATCGGTAATGAAGAGTTTAAATATACGGTGCAAAATCATAGTCCATTAACACATTGCATAAGGTCATGTTGTGTGAATCTAAAAGACTGTAAACGCCTTTGAAAATAGTTTTAGTGCGCTTACTAACAGTATTATGGCTATTTCTACACTCTCGCTTCGGAAAGAATGATTTTGTAGTAATTAATACTGTAACTGCCGAGGATATGACGTAATTTCTGCTTGGTATCCTTGTTATCCGCTATCGTACATAGTCCTTGTCATCATACTTCTGTGACAAGTTCCCAAGCTACATTTTCAACTGGAACTTTGTGGCATTTCGCTCGGAACAGTACCCTACCTCAAAGTGTCAGTTCAGTTTCACGTAGAACCACACGTGGAAAGCAAAGCTGCTTTCCACTTGAAAATAGTAGCTACTGGTGAATAAGACATTCCGTCTTGGTAAAGACATTCGTATCAGTAAAACACTTTGGAGTACCAAGAATATACCATAGGGATTATCTTCCGGAATATGTGGTTGGTTCGAAGTATTTCGTTGCACTGAATGACGAATTCTCCGCAGAATCTTCTCGTGTATGCATAAATGGCTACTACCAGATTCTAATTGTGAGATTTGTAAACATGTGGCACTCTTAAATAATTTATTGTAGTGACTAAAGGAATACTATGAGAGCGAACACGTAGAGCTTCCCATAGCCTTTTCTTTGGTATGAAACCCTCCCACCATCTTTTATGTTTATTAATTTCACTGATGGTTAGCAATGTAATTCTAGCTTAAACAGTCAGTCTGGATTTCGCTTATTGTGCTTATCATGCACATGTTTGACAACACATAACTGATGATTAAAAAAGTACGTAACTTTATGAAAAGCTAGAGAACGCAGATTTTCTGTTATCTGTGTCAGTATATATTAAAGTACACATACAAGATGATGAAGCTGGTACACAAAAAATGTATGAGACACAACCTTTTTGTGTACTTTGTGGCATCTGTACTCATCCCGCAACTAACATTTACAGATATTACATCAAACAATGTTACTGTATAGGGCTAATACATTTGTTTGTCCTGGCAGTTGATGGTTAGCTCAGGCCACGTGGGTACCCAGGGTGTTTCAAGATGATTAATCCGATAAGACAGTTTGTTCGACATATATGAAAACAGAAATTCCAAGTACTTTTTAAATTACCCATTGAAACTAAAAGTCTACCCGGCACCAGTTGTAAGTTGCAGTTTCTTGTGATTTTATCTCTCACGTTTCCTCGGCGAATTTAAGGTGTGCGTGCCGGTGATCTGCATAGTTGTTGTTCCTAGACAATGCTAAACGATTCTACGTCTTCATCAGGTGTTGTGAGTTGTACTGGTATGTGTACTCAATGTCTGTATTCTAACTGGACTGTGAACTATTGTTGGCTTCGCACCATTATTTGTGGTCGAATTCGACTGCCGACTCCCACTGTCAAATTTCATGCTCTTTCTTTTCATGAGCGTGTAACTTTCCCGCTCAGGAATCAGTTAATCTGCTTGAGTTAAACCACTTGAGCTAAACCACTTGACCATGTTGTCGCGTACCTAGAAATCTCGGAAGAGAGTATCTGTTCCAAATACTGCCGTATCAAAATGGGAAACGTATACAACAATACACAAGGTGTTGGCAAATTCCCATTATAATCTTCTGGGACTGGTAGAGGAGAGTGACTACATAATATTTTGACTAGAAACACATGTCTGAAAACGTACCGTGTCCGTGCTACAGCAATTTTAAAATGTGTTTGTTGGGTAAGTATGAAACAGGCTAGTCATAGTGGGGGTGGGAAAGGGTGGATGTGGTTATGACTAATCAGCTGATGTCTTTGGACGCCTATCCTATCTCCCAGACTCTGTTCGAGCCTCATTCACGTGTCTGTGAGTGTTAGAGCAACATGGTTGAGTTTGAGTACACGTTTGCAGAATACACCGACGTGATGTTTCTGGATGGCGAAGCTCACGGTAATGGAAGAGCTGCTCGTGGCCTTTATCAAGATCGTTGTTCACAACGTCCAACTCCACCGCATGCCCTTTTCGCCATAACTACTGAACTGCTTCGAGAAAAGGTACCTTGACAGTCAGCAGGTGTTACTGTGGTGCTCCAAGGAGAAGCCGCACACACGAACTGAAAGAGGCCGCACTGCATCCTGGTGAAGAGAACCCGTCAACGAGCACACGAGCAGTTCCTTTGGCCGTTAATGACCGGAACTGCAAAACCAGTGATATACTGGGTTACGCCGAATCAGTTGCTTGTAAAATTGGTCGCGTTACCATCATGTTTTCAAATGGTTGTAGCACGGCAACTCTTCATTTCCGGAAATGGGTTCCAATTCAAAATGCAGTATTATCTACTCACTCACCTATAGAATTTCTAGAAGTTTGTAACGGGAATTTCTGAACACCCTGTAGAAGCAAAGAGTAAAAATTCATTCAATATATGTTTAGCGCCAGTATTCAAATTAAATTAAATGATTACTTTGAAATAAACGACTGCTAGGCTGAAGGTGTCTTACTAAGCAAACAGGCTGTCAGTTTTTCGAAGAAAGATAATATGATGTATTTCGGTTAACGTTTGATACATATTTGTGATACTCTGGCTATTACTACTAACTTTTTCTATTAGATTATATTACACGAACACATAATAAACTGGTAGACGATGTTTTATCATTGTCAGAAAGAAGTTCTAGTGGCATTAGTTACGATCTGTTTAAGGGGAAGAAAACATTTAAGATGAAGGTCCTTGCTAGTGCATCTGAAACGTATCTTTAAATTGGAAGAAATATTAGGACAAAACAAAATAATATCTGTTCATAACAAATAATCACGTCTTTGGATGACAATGTCTGACAAACAATCGAGAGTTATTTTGTTTTTCTTTACGCATTTAGGGTCGATGAGTGAAAGTACTAGTGAGATTTAAATAAACCATGATGTACCTCTTTCTGAGCAAAGAACCGCTGCCGTTACAGAGATACAATTTGTTCTGCTTCCTGGAAAAAGGTATTTCATTATTTTTTTTTTGACGTTCCAAAGCCACATGTAGCAAAAGACTCATTTATTTGTAAATGTCTCTGTCGCCATTCTAGTTTTACTCGCTTCTCGTCACAATTAGCTATAAAATTATTTCTTTCAAAATATTTCTTTGGCTGAACTTCTTTCTTCAGATTTTAATTTCACAGTCATCTTTACGTGTTAATATACTTTTACCTATTAAGCCTGGTATTATACATCTTTATTGACACACATTGCCTGCATAAAAATGAATAAGAAGAGGGATATCTCCGAATTGACGCAGAAAGAAGACAATCATTACTGGCACGTTACAACGCAAGGCAATCACGTATAATACAAAACAGATGTTAATTTAGTTGAATAAAGCTACATCAATATAAGAAGTGGCTCTTACGAGTGAATCATAACATGATGTAGACAGTTATTTACGAATATTTATATAAAGATTACAAATCATTCGAGCAGAATGAAATAAGTCGGTACAATGCAACACAGTAACGTGTATTACAAGTTTATCTATTTTGGTGAGCGTAGAGAATATATATATATATATATATATATATATATATATATATATATATATATATATATATATATATATATAATTTACGAAATGGCATGGGCAAGGAATAAGCATCCCTGAATCATCTCTCTACCACGCCATTCAATTGTAGCCTGCGGAAAACCAGGGGAAAATAATAGACAGGGCTATTAATCTCATAAGTGACTGGTGCGCCATTTACAAAAGGTTTTGTACAGAGTTTTAATTTATATCTGCGACCCTCAGTTGACATGGTTGGACAGGATGGTACATTCTCCTTTGATTTTTCTTTTTCGTTGTTTCCTTTACGTGATTTCCACAGATGGAGGTACCACCTTTCAGGATTATAAAAAACAAACAGTACAAAAGATCAAGGACAGGACTGATCAACATAAATTTTACAAGAGGCCAGAATGAGTGGGGCCATTTACATATTTTAACATTTTTGTGCTTCTAACGTGTAAAAAAATCATATATTTGGAGTTTTCTGTTGAGCCAGTTCAGCCAAGGATGCGGTCTTTGTTTGATGCAGCATCTGGCTTAGGTAAGAACTCTCAGTGGAGATCTCAGGTTCAGTATCTTGTAAACGCCATCCAGGACACCAGATGATGGCAACACATGTATCGACTGTGCGATATATATCGGAAAACAAGTTATGTAATCATCTTCCTGGGATTCTAATCGTACAATCAGTGGTTTAATTGGACTTAGAGTAATGAAGAATTTCTTAAAAATATTATTATTATTACTATTGTAGATGCTGAAATCATTCGGATTCTGGAGGAAGCGGTCCAAGTATGTATCTCGTTTTCTCTTGGCTCTTACATCCTTTAAGTCTTCATCAAGTCCACATGTCCACAAGCTGGCATAATTTCTATATCACCACTATAGCCACAAGCCAGTAGCCGTTCCATACTATATTGATAACAGTCTACAAGGGCACATGCCTTTGCGGATTATATTTCACGTTATTTATTTTACCGCTTTCACAGCATTGTGCTACCAGTTTCACTCAGCTATATTACAACATTACTGTCAAGCAATACCTGGTTGCCCATCGCACAGTGGTTACATTTTTGTCTTCTGATAACACTTTTGTAAAGGTTAGTACAACGTGGTTCTGCGTGCTTGATAGAAACCGTCAAGAATTTTGAGCATGGGGACGACAGCACTCATTATAAACATTCAGTGATAGGTCTTATGTACACTCCATGCAGCAGATGAAAGGTAAGTGACTTAACACAATCTTTAAGCATTCATTGCTTTATTCTCTGTTTTCGTACCAACTGTTATACTGTCTTCCGACATTCAAGAGTTCTCATCAGTCAGTGTTAAATATGTGTGTATTATCAGTCTGAAAATACAGGTCGTATTAACTCGCATCACTCCTTCATGGTACAATATATTTGAGACAGCAGCCCCTGAATCACACGTGAAAATCAGACTGAATGTACAACTGAATTAAATATTTCTTTGTGAAGTTTCTCTTGTGTATTCCTGGACCAGCATTTTCTAAGGAAAGCTATCACAAAGTTCTGCTTCCTCTGTGGCCCAAAGTGTAGCTTCTCCTTGAATGTACCCATTCACGAATCAGATCATGATTATAGCTGTCCACGAACGTAGCAGTACATCTTGAAAACTGGTATAAATTCAGTTGTGTGTATGATTCCATTTATAGATGAAAAAATGGAAATTGCTTATGCAGTATTAAAATTTTTTCTAATAGTCTGGGCGTTAGCAATGGTGGGGCTACCGTGCCGTATGTTTGTTCAATGGGAACCCGAGCTACTGGAGTGTATCACATTGGGTTTGTTCTGAAGGGTGGTCAGAAACACTCCGAAATTCTTCTAAACTTGTTGTAGTGTAGGTTGTGTTGAGAAATAATTGTTAGTACAAAGTTCAATATCTTGTGCCAGCACTGACGTTATCCAATCAGGACGTTGCACGTACACCAATCAGGATGTTATGCGTGTCAGAGAATTGTGTCACCAAAAATTTCTTCATTTGCTTTCCTAAAACCAAACAACAGAGTATACAAAAATTGGACATGAGTCTGTAGCAAGGATCAAACCCAAGCCAAAGGCTGAGCATCCTGTAGCGCTTTCATCTATGCTGTGAGAACAACTGACACTAACTGCATTTAGAGGGCCGCTTGAATTTGCTCTCGCAGTGGCCTGATTGACTAAGCTCCATTCTAATTAGCTCGGAAACGATGCTACGTACGGAATTTTTTAACGATTATTTCTCAACACAACGTACCTACGACACCTTTAAAAGCTTTTGAAACTCTTTCTAGCCACTCTGTATAAAAACGGGACAGTTTGATTAGCCAAGGCAGTGCGACAGATTCCGTGTTCCCAATATTTTCTCTCAAATCAGCAATTTTCTTTTTTAACTACTTTTATGTCTTCCGAAATGGCATTACGCAATTTAGTAAAATCTGAACCTACACTTTCTCTTAAACCTTTAAGCTCCATCTGGACTTCCTCTGTACAGACCTCTTGCACTGTCCAAACTACCATCAAGATGCTAGACACTGCTTTGTTTCTTCTTTATGTTAGATAAGTTTTTCTTTAGCCTTCTTTCTCGTTCATTAAATCTTGTCTGAAATATTTCACCTATTTATTTGTCGTTCCCGGAAGTTTATTTAGGCAATTCATTGGGCAACTGATGTCTTTCTGTATCAAAATACTCGATTAAAATTCTTTCCCGCTCAAGTGAAATCTTATTTACTTCATCCAATAATTTGCATACAGTTTCTAATACCCCTGCCTCCACTTCTGTAATTTCGGAAACTTGACCTTGTACTATATTCTGCGCTGCGAAATTTCGCCTATGCACATAAATACAGTAGCTATTATTCCAGTCAAGAGATCTATTTTCCTAAACATTCCAGTCTTCTGATCTATCAGTTCAGTTATTTGAACAGACGATTCTTCTGCTGCAGTTTCATGCACAACATTACCCAATTTGTTTCCGTCCACCTTGATTGGTTAAACATTCTTCACCTTGCTCACTAACAATAAATAGTATCAAAATCTTGCTTTATACTTTCTAAATTAATTAATTATTCTCTTACAATTATTCATATTTTAACTTCCAAACAAACACTCTTAATGGTGTCTAATGTAAGCAAACAATCTAGCAGTGCTTTGCGTGCTAGGACCTTTTAAGCTTTTACAAAGATAGGCATCTTGTCCCCATAAAATGCTATGAGGAATAACTAAAACTGCACTGTTAATGAAAGTCGTTAATTCTACTAGCTGGATACTGGATACTGAAAGTACTAGAGCGAATTCGGGTGCAAGCACAAGGCAGAGTAATAACAAATAATGTCTTTCAAACTTAATTTGGCTCGCACGACCAACGCTGATCTCATCTGAGAAACATATTTCTGGATCTTGATCCTGGTATTTCCCCAAATCTCTTTTTATTCTCCAGCATAGCAGTTGTTTTTATCCATGAAGCAAAAAATAGACAATATTTGTAATTACAAGAAGAATCGCAAATTATCGCAGTTATTATTAGTTCATATTACTGTAATGATATATATAAACAGAATACTGTAGACTGTACTTACCTGTTCTGGAACTTAAGGAGCCACTTCTAATATTGCTATCGCTTTCTAGTAGATCCTATTACCCAAATGCTCATTTAATTGAAAGAAGATATTCTGTCTTTGTCAAAATGAAAACAGGCAAAGTAAATCACTACAATCACAGACCTGAAAGTTACTGAAATTCTCGTGACAATAGAATCGATGTACTTAAAATAATTTAGCATTTAGACTACACGCTCAACAAAGACGAAAAACACTATAATATAAAAATATTATTGTTTCCAAAAGGTTCACTGGCATTTATAATTTAAATAACCGATCAGTCTAAGCACCAGTATCATCGAAACATCGTAATTTTGTGGACAGGTTGTTCGGTGCCTTTAGTGTTGCAGAACTGCTCCATATTGAATTTTGCAACAAATCACGAATGTATTGTAGTAGCATAAACTGTTATCAGAGTATTCTCCTCTGACCACTGCAAACCACGAGTGTCACATTTGCGAAGAATTTGCATACTGTTAATCCGCTCTTCACAAATGCGCGCGAGAGCAGTCCTCTATTTTCGAGCCCGCCACAAATAGCGGGCAATTCAATTACTCCGCAACCAGGTCGCACTGCTGCACGCCAAGTGCCAAAGACATTGTTAGTTAGACGTACGAGTTCCTAACGTTCACTAATTTCTTTGCTCTATCGTGTAGCAGTATAGCAGTTCATTAATATCTGCATCAATCATTTTTAATAGTGTATTTCGTCCTAAACACTTAGGACATGATAAGTATCACAATGTCACTTTATATAAGCTATTTTGCTATTAATGCTAAACTGACATTGTATAGAAGCATTACAAGTCTTCACTGATCCTCCGTGAAACACATGTTCTCTCAGTGCTTCCCAGCATTGATCGATGTGAGTCTGGATGTCAAGCCATGTTTAAGTTAATGCCGGTGTCTATGTTTATTAAGTTTTCCGGCATCTTTATTTCGCTATGCTCCTTCATTACACTGTCCTAGAAACTTTACGTTTTCGGAATTATACTGATCTCATCGTATTTCATTTCATGATAATATTTTCAACAGTGCTCAGGGACATATGAATCATTTTAGTCGCGTGTCACACTGACATTCATCGCATCCCTCCTTGTTACAACAGTCTGCTCTCTGTGATACATGCTATATTTCCATCGAAGGCAATACATAGCCTTATTTTGGGAGACTAAAATCATCTGTACTGTTACAAAGAAAATTTTTTTCTTTGTTGATGGTGGCAAAATACACTGGCTGCCAAATTTGTTGAGCAGTCTGTTTATCTTTTTGGATATTAAGCCGACATAAAATACACTACTGATTCTTTGCTTCATTTTCTCTCTCTCACTCAATCTCTTTCTCAGACATTCTTTATTTTGACAACAACGCCCGTACCTTCGGATCACTATTCGTAGGCGTAATTCTTCGGCGAGTCTCTCCTTGTAAGAAAATGTTCGACATCTACTAACCACAGTCTTTATGGCTTGCTGTGATGGAATAGTACCTCACGGGCGGCCGCTGCAGACGAGAGGGACATTTAAGCCACAACCAGTATGTGAGAATCTGGCAAAATCCAGACAGGGACCGTTTAAATAATGTGTTTGCCTCGCTCAGGAAGGGCTGTCTGAATAAAGTGTGACACAAAGCAAAGGGGATGCCGCCAGGTCACAAGCACCTGGAGACACTTGAATAAGAGCAGGCATTCCTGTTACAAAGATATTTTTGAGTGGCTACTCTCTTGATAACTCACGAATGCAGACAAACACTTGAAACAATTCCCAGGGAGATTGTGCCTAGCGCTGGCAACTGCCACAACGAGAAACTATGAGAACAGAACGGGTGTTCCCGTTCCACCACATGGTCGGATATTTTCGCGCTGGGAAAAAGAATGGGAGGCGTGGTCTGTCACGGTGCGTCGGTCATACATTGGGGAGACGGAAAATAGGTTCCCCCCTCCCCAACGAACACAATATCTGAAGGATTAAGTCACCCAGTGCAGAAGCAGAAACGAGTTGATCACCGAGGGTGTCGTCATAAAACTGCAGAGCGTAACAGATGAAAACTGCTGCCTGTCTATCGGCCGCTACACAAACAACGAGGGGTCACAGATGCATCACGCAATCTCGCATCCACCGTACAAACCTTCGTGCAAAATTAAAGCTCTCGCATGATGAGATGGAACAAGTCATCCCCCTTCCTCGTTTACTGCCCAGTTATTGAGTTGCGTCGGTGGGTAGCCAAATCGGCCCTAAGATTTGTATTTATGACATAATAATAAACGCAAAATGTTTCAGTGATTTAATCCTTTAATTGTTTCATTGAAATTCTATTTCTCATTTTATTTCACCAAAGTTTTGTCACCCAGTGTGTGGGATTTACATATAAATTTCCACGATTTGAATCTCAATTCGTCAGTTTACAGCATGGAGATAGAGGTCAATGTACGTGGGTTTTCATATACAAATAGCCAACTGGTAATAAAAAATATCGTTCCTGTGAAACACAATTATCTCTTTATTCTCACAAAGTAATAAGTGCTGTCGACATGATATGTCAAATTGATTCCTTATTTCTTAGATTTCCATAAGACTTTTGACACCGTTCCTCACGAATGACTTCTAATTATATTGCGTGCGTATGGAGTACCGTCTCAGTTGTGCGGCTGGATTCGTGATTTCCTCACAGAGAGGTCACAGTTCGTAATAAATGACGGAAAGCCATGAAGTAAAACAGAAGTAATAACTGGCAATCCCCAAGCAAGTGTCACAGGTGCCCTGCTCTTCCTGATACAAATAAACGATTTTGAAGACAGTCTGAGCACCCCTCTTAGACTGTTTGCAAATGATGCTATCACTTACCGTATTGTAAAGTCATCTGATGATCGAAACCAATTTCAAAATTATTTAGATAGGATATCTGTATGGTGCAAAAAAAAATGGCATTTGACTCTAAATAACGAAAAGTGTGAAGTCATCCACATGACTACTAAAAGGAATCGGCTAAATTTCGCTTACATGATAAATCATACAGATCTAGACTGTAAACTCAGTTAAATCCTTAGGGATTACAATTACGAATAACTTTAATTATAACGATCACACAGTTAACGTTGTGTGGAAATCATACCAGAGACTATAATTCATTGGCAGAATATTTATAAAATGTGACAGGTCTACTAGAGAGGCTGCCTACAACACGCTTGTCCATCAACTTCAGGGGTTATGCTGTGCGGTGTGGGATCCACATCAGATAAGATTGACGGAGCGGGCAAAAAAAGTTCAAAGAAGAGCATTTTGTTTTCCATTCTCGCGATGTAAGGGTATGATACGCGAATCGGGGTGGTGGTCACTAAAACGTTGCGGTAGGATCTTCTCATGAAATCTGAAACACAAACTCCCTCCTCATAGTGTGAAAATATTTTGTTGGTGTCCACCTGCATAGGGAGAAATGATAATCATAATAAATAAGAGAGACCAGAACTCGCACAGAAAGATTTACAAGTTCGTTTTTCCCGTGCGCTGTTCGCGAATGGAATGGTAGAGAAGTTGCTTGGAGATACACTCCTGGAAATGGAAAAAAGAACACATTGACACCGGTGTGTCA
Organism: Schistocerca nitens; assembly: GCF_023898315.1. NCBI lineage: Eukaryota > Metazoa > Arthropoda > Insecta > Orthoptera > Acrididae > Schistocerca > Schistocerca nitens. The sequence goes on along the minus strand of NC_064614.1, from coordinate 289,110,490 downwards.
GACCCACCATACTTGCTCCGGACACTGCGAGAGGGCTGTACAAGCAATGATCACACGCACGGCACAGCGGACACACCAGGAACCGCGGTGTTGGCCGTCGAATGGCGCTAGCTGCGCAGCATTTGTGCACCGCCGCCGCCAGTGTCAGCCAGTTTGCCGTGGCATACGGAGCTCCATCGCAGTCTTTAACACTGGTAGCATGCCGCGACAGCGTGGACGTGAACCGTATGTGCAGCTGACGGACTTTGAGCGAGGGCGTATAGTGGGCATGCGGGAGGCCGGGTGGACGTACCGCCGAATTGCTCAACACGTGGGGCGTGAGGTCTCCACAGTACATCGATGTTGTCGCCAGTGGTCGGCGGAAGGTGCACGTGCCCGTCGACCTGGGACCGGACCGCAGCGACGCACGGATGCACGCCAAGACCGTAGGATCCTACGCAGTGCCGTAGGGGACCGCACCGCCACTTCCCAGCAAATGAGGGACACTGTTGCTCCTGGGGTATCGGCGAGGACCATTCGCAACCGTCTCCATGAAGCTGGGCTACGGTCCCGCACACCGTTAGGCCGTCTTCCGCTCACGCCCCAACATCGTGCAGCCCGCCTCCAGTGGTGTCGCGACAGGCGTGAATGGAGGGACGAATGGAGACGTGTCGTCTTCAGCGATGAGAGTCGCTTCTGCCTTGGTGCCAATGATGGTCGTATGCGTGTTTGGCGCCGTGCAGGTGAGCGCCACAATCAGGACTGCATACGACCGAGGCACACAGGGCCAACACCCGGCATCATGGTGTGGGGAGCGATCTCCTACACTGGCCGTACACCACAGGTGATCGTCGAGGGGACACTGAATAGTGCACGGTACATCCAAACCGTCATCGAACCCATCGTTCTACCATTCCTAGACCGGCAAGGGAACTTGCTGTTCCAACAGGACAATGCACGTCCGCATGTATCCCGTGCCATCCAACGTGCTCTAGAAGGTTTAAGTCAACTACCCTGGCCAGCAAGATCTCCGGATCTGTCCCCCATTGAGCATGTTTGGGACTGGATGAAGCGTCGTCTCACGCGGTCTGCACGTCCAGCACGAACGCTGGTCCAACTGAGGCGCCAGGTGGAAATGGCATGGCAAGCCGTTCCACAGGACTACATCCAGCATCTCTACGATCGTCTCCATGGGAGAATAGCAGCCTGCATTGCTGCGAAAGGTGGATATACACTGTACTAGTGCCGACATTGTGCATGCTCTGTTGCCTGTGTCTATGTGCCTGTGGTTCTGTCAGTGTGATCATGAGATGTATCTGACCCCAGGAATGTGTCAATAAAGTTTCCCCTTCCTGGGACAATGAATTCACGGTGTTCTTATTTCAATTTCCAGGAGTGTAGTTCGATAAACCCTCTGCCACGCACGTAGTTGCGAATTGCACAGTAATCATGTAGATATAGATGTATATGTAGATACACTGTGTCCTAAGGATCTAACAGTTCTTCGTGAATTCTAAATTGGGACAGACAGAGTTTAAATATTACATATGTATTCAAGTTTTTTCGTTCCCTGTTGCCATGTAACAAACGCGTCGTTTGAACTCGTTGGATTCTAGTGCTTTTACTTCAAAATGTTCCACTCACGGGTTCGCAAAGAAAGGCGATGATGAGCTACCCTCAGCCTCATCACCAGTTACTTTTTAAAATTTTCCGTCACACAATAATTAAAGTTACATGACAACGTACCTAAAATGTCCAGTGAAACAATCATATATCTTTTCGTTACTAGTTCCAAGGATTATGAAAGTGGAACCCTTGTAATCAGATAGACTGTATCGAATATGATATAATATCCGCGTATCAGAGAAGTAACCGATTCAAACACCGTACAAAGCGACTGTAGCACTTCCCCATACGTTCGCAGACAATGAGTTTCAAAATGGTCCAAATGGCTCTGAGCACTATGGGGCTTAACTGCTGTGGTCATCAGTCCCCTAGAACTTAGAACTACTTAAACCTAACTAACCTAAGAACATCACACACATCCATGCCCGAGGCAGGATTCGAACCTGCGACCGTAGCGGTCACGCGGTTCCAGACTGAAGCGCCTAGAACCGCACGGCTACCACAGCCGGCAGAATGAGTTTCATACAATTTGTTGGATGGTATGTAGCTGTGCCTCTATGGGTCATAGAGGAGTGCCTTCCCAGTTGCACCTTAGCCGGCCGCGGTGGTCTCGCGGTTCTAGGCGCTCAGTCCGGAAACGTGCGACTGCTGCGGTCGCAGGTTCGAATCCTGCCTCGGGCATGGATGTGTGTGGTGTCCTTAGGTTAGTTAGGTTTAAGTAGTTCTAAGTTCTAGGGGACTGATGACCACAGATGTTAAGTCCCACAGTGCTTAGAGCCATTTGAACCAGTTGCACCTTAGGAACGCAACATAGCCCTAGCCGCACAGCTGGCTATTATCTAAACATGATACAATGAGCAGAGTTGTCATCCTCACGTCGATTCTGCCTTTAGGGTTGACATGTGTCTGTCAGCAGAATAACTCATTCCAAAGATCGAACACTTCTTCTTGTACAACTTCTGGTGGATCGAGTCCACAGTTAAAATAATTTTTTTTAATGAAATCATCTTTTCACCGTTGTACCTCACACGTGACAACACAATTAAAGAGTTCACACACCAACTGGAAAAAGCTTATTTGTCCTCTCGCATGTTTTTATGTAATACTCGTTCTTTCTTGGAGAATTCTAAGAAATGGCACATTGATAAGTGCTCTGTAAGTTTCACGGTGAATCGCCGCTGCTTCTTTAGTGGGAACCAAGATCCAAAATGCTCCACAGAGCTGAAATGTTCTGCTATTTGATGCAGTTTTGGAATAGGTGCGTGATTTATCCTTTTAGCAACGATCATCACTTCAGGCTTGTCTACATGTTTGTCAGATTAATTACTATGGCTCCTTACATGTTGCCTTCACTTTTTGTGTACGAGTTCATATTTCGATTTCTGGTGTGCACACGTTTTCAGCAGCACTTTTTCCCCTTGTGACCATTTCGTAATATCAACGCATTCCCAAGAACCTTGTAATTTTTTCTCCTATCTACGTAATTATGTAGCTCTCAATTCGTTCGAGCAATCAATCATTCATGATAGGAAACACCGTCATAGCTCAGTCACTCAAAATGATTCTGAAATTTTACTTGTTAAAATGAAATCAGGCGATGATTCTTCTTCTCTGTAGGCTCGTGCTTTGCGGCAGTCCGCTAATCTGTACAAATAAAATGCCTCGTAATTTTGGGAGCGTTGTATAATCAGTCGGGAAACCTCAGATCAAGCGGATATTTGGCTTTGATGAAGTTTAACCTTCCGAAGAAATAATGGAGCTCTTGGATTATTAAATGCAGGTTCGTATCCAGTCTTTCGGAAGTTCCCTTCTGATTAACCACTACGCAATATATCGATGAATATCATTAATTCTCAAATGTCAGATACAGACCTTTTTCATGAAGGAGCCATATATATATATATATATATATATATATATATATATCACTTTTAATCGTACAATTTTGTATCAGTTATCTTCTGTCATAAATCTCAATAAGCAGATTACAGTTCTTCAAACCAAGTTCAGTCTAATCGGCACGAAGACAATCTCGGAAGCTCTCTTTCTTTTTTTTTATTTCTAACAACCACCAGAGAGAGTACTACAAAGAATACTTATGCGCTCATGGCATAGCTATTGTATGAAACTACTTTTCGCATGGATTCTGCGAGTATGAAGATAGAAAATTAGTAAACGTCATTCAAGGGTAGAATTGTATCTGAATAATTCATCGTATATAAAGAGATATTACAATTGCCCCTCGCAGCGAGCAAAGTTAATGATAATACACTTTGCGAGCTAACAGAAAAAAATTTGTTGGGTTGTTTATTCAAAAGAGGAATATTTTGAATTCGTAGAATTTTACTATAGAGAGTATGGGTAACATGTTAAGACAATAAGTTACGAGAATACCTAAGCTGTAGCTTTTACATGTACCGGGGTATATCCGCATCCAGAGTACATAACCAGGGAAGATGTAGATTGGTGTAATTACGAAAAGGTCTACCCATTTGGGAACTGGCCTTCACAGGGAAACCCTGGAAAACCCGGAAGAATAGACCCCAGCTCAGGTATTAAAGAAGATAGGAAAGCCTAAATCCAGTAATTTTGAAATATATAGAAGCTCCATAGATTAGATGGAAGGAAAAGTGCCTCATAGCCAAAAAAAAAATTTACAATATTGCTCAAAAAAAATTTTCATAATTCTTCTTTCGACGATGTAGCCGGCGATCTCGTTGTGAAGTCGATGGAACAGGAACACTGGGTACGGACACCGGGTAGTCGACGTACACCATTTGGTGGAGGCGGCACGGAGGACAGGCGATGGCTTATGGTACAGGATAGACGCTGGTAATGTGCCGTAGAAACAGGAAGATGATCTCAGGAACAGATGGTCAGGGACGTGAACATGAAACAGGTTTAAAGTGGAATAAGAAAAGGTTCTGACTGAATAAATCCCTGTAAGAGAGGTTGGATTAAGGCAACGAAGTCGACGTACAGCATTTGGTGGAGGCGGCACGGAGGACAGGCGATGGCTTATGGTACAGGATAGACGCTGGTAATGTGCCGTAGAAACAGGAAGATGATCTCAGGAACAGATGGTCAGGGACGTGAACATGAAACAGGTTTAAAGTGGAATAAGAAAAGGTTCTGACTGAATAAATCCCTGTAAGAGAGGTTGGATTAAGGCAACGAAGTCCATATTTCATCGGTGAACTCAAAATCGGAGTGGATTCTTATATTCTTCCGTTTGTACTAGACTGGAACATCCATCAGTCCTGACAATCGCGAATTTTTTTTTTTTGTATTCCTCAATACCAAAGTTGTTTTGCATTACAACTGCTGATTGTCCAAAACATTGCCAAATAGACTGTGGGCATTTACATTTTTTTGTAGCTCATATCGAATGTATTCCTCTCAAAAAAAAATTTTTAATCTTATCTTCGTTTTGTTACAGTGCAGGTGGAAGTAGAGCATTGAATCTGTCCGAGGTTTGCTTTCAATTACGAAATTATGAATAAAATTTAAGTTTACACCTGATGAAAAATTTTAAACATAGGCATACGACACTGACTCCACAAAAGGAATAATTTGAAAAATTTTCATTATTCTTATAATTAATTGATTTATAGATCCACTTGCAAATAAATATCATTAATGATGACGTATGTTCATTTATCAAATCATCCACTCGTAGAATCTTCTTCATCCTCTCATGAACATTTATGGAAATATATTTCAACAATTATGTCCATAAGATGAAACACACAAACTGCTATTCTTAAGAAGTTAATTAAAATTCTTAAATTAATTCTCCTGGTAAAGAAGGCATAATGAAAGATCTAAAAATTATAATAATTTTCTCTCGTGCAACCAGAGAGTTTCTTCAATTGTTTGCAACAGTGACATTATCGACTGTTGCTTCATTTCACAGTTCATTTGTTTTCTTGCGCGAACAGCGCACATCATACTCACAGCGTATTTACCTACATAACCCACACTGTTCAAGTTTCACACGCAATTCTCACATAAGTGCCGTGTCTTGAGGAAATGTAGATGCACTTTCATTGTATATCACTGTGGCTTCTGCTCATAGTCCACACTTACAAACACCAGTAATTAACAAATTCTTCTACCTATCTTAAAATTTTTGTGCTAAACTATCACAGGAGTAATCTCACTGTCTCTTAACCTATCGCAGGAGTAATCTCACTGTCTCTCAACCTATCGCAGGAGTAATCTCACTGTCTCTTAACCTACCACAGGAGTAATCTCACTGTCTCTTAACCTACCACAGGAGTAATCTCACTGTCTCTTAACCTCTAGACAACATAAACTTCTTGAAATTTATATACACATTCGACTCATAGTCAAATTCCACTCTAAATTCTTCTCCATATTTGGTATCACAGATCTACGATCCTTCAAAAAATTTCTTAATATCATTATGCGGGAATAATCCCTTTATTCTTTTCGATTCGGGATATGCCAACAAGTATGATCCCGGATTTGGTATATTTACAATAACATATGGTCCAGTATAAATAAGATTCCATTTCTTTATGTTCTTCATCAGTTTCGAGGAATGGATGTGTCGCCTCAATAAAACCTTTTCTCCAAGATGAAACGTCTGAATCCGGTGAATCCGTTTGTCATATGTCAATTTCCGTTGTATTGCCTTTTTAGTTAAATTGACAAGTGCGAGTCGAATCTTTTCCTCCCATTTTAAATTCTGGTCTTCATACTTTTCTTACGTTGCCTCCAGGTTTTGGAACGACTAAGAGCGGAGAACAATATGGACTAGTTGATGGCTCAATCAAGTTCCATTCTAACATTCTATTTATCTCCCTTTGAACGGATTGTTTTTAAACGCCAGGGGATCGGATAGTGCGTGTAACAGTAAGTCTGATGTGGCTTCACTTGTAGGTGACAAATATACCCTTTAATAATTCCTGGTTTCTCATCAAAAATCTCTTCATATGCCTCTAACAAATAATGAAGCTGCTGCCTTTGTTCTCCCGTAAGCTGATTTGATTCATTAGCTTTTATCATTGTTGTTTGGTTAAAGTCCTCCTGTTGTATCAAATCCTTTGAAAGCTCCTTCCAACGACCGTTTGTAGTGTCAATTAATTGAATTATGGCACCGCGACAATATTTCTCATGCACCGTTTCCTTTCTATTTAAATCCAGTGCTATCTCTTCTCCATTTAATCTAAATTTAACTATTCCTTCCAAAAAATCAATCTGACAATCGTACTCCTGCATACTCCCAATACCAAGAATACAGTCCACTAATAACTTCTCCACTACAAGGAACGTGCATTTTATTGCTACATTTCCCATTTTCATCTCTAATTGTGTTTGTATTTTGACATTGGGAGAGCGTGCTCCAACAGCTCCGATGATTTTGCAGTTCTGTACTGGCAAAATTCGTACCTTCTTCTGCCTAATAATTCTCCGAAAAAGAGCGCCTGAGATGACATTGGCGGAAGCGGCGGTGTCCAATATCACATTCGTTGGAACTTCCTCTATTTCAACAAATACTTCCGATACCGGAACACTCGATCTGTCATTATGACACGTTATTAAATCCTTTGTTAACTCTTCCGTCAACAGCTCACCATCATTATATCTTAACAATTGTAATTTTACTGTTTCGCCCCTAACAGATCCCCTGACCGCTCCTCCGGGGCACGATGCGGTCACGTTTAGTTTGACTGACTGTTGGTCCGATTGGTATTTGTCTCTTCAGCTACTTCAGTGATTATCGGTTGTTGTGGTGAATTCGGTCTATATTGTCTTGCTTGATTTGCGTAATTATTGTTGTTGTTCTGCTGGTGTTGGTTGAACTGTCTTGTGTTGTCATACATTGGATTATATCGATTAAAATTCCTATTGTTCCTAAAATAGCCCCTCGCTGCACCATTACCAAAGTTTCCATTATGGTAATAATTATTGTTTGCATTTTGTCCATTTCTAAGTCTCCTCGGAGAGTGTAGTTGGTTATGATTATTGTTACCACTACCATTACTGCCATTCCCATTCGAGTTGCAGCTCGGATTCGCTTCTATTACACTTCTATGATATGACATTTCTCTTGCCCTTTTATTGTCCTCCTCAATTATATCAATATGATCAAGCGTAGTCATAAATGATTCTATATCCTTATCATTAATATATATCAGCTGATTCCTTATACTGGTGGGTAGTCTGGACTTGAGAATTCTAAGTATATCCGGCAAAGGAATCGGTACATCCCAATACAAAGATTTATTAATGTATTTCTCAAAATATCTCTTTAGAGATCCTCTAGAAAATGAGAAAGGCTCAGGATATAATACTTCCTGCCTAAGTCTTTCCTGTACTCCAGCAGACCAATATTTTGCTAGAAAAGCCTGCTCAAATTCTTTGTAACATTTACAAGAAGATGTTTGTTCGGATGCCCACAATGCTCCTGATCCTTGTATATATCCTGATACAAAACTAATCTTTTGCCATTCTGTCCAAGATTGTGGAAATAGACCTCTGAAACTTCGAATGAAGACTACAGGATGGACATTCTTTTTGTCAGGGTTAAAGATTTGAAATTGTCTTTGTTTAATCATCTTCTCCTCAGCGGCACTACGATTCCAAAAATCCTCCTGTTCGTACTCTTCCCTGTGGCTATCCGTTATATCGAATCTAACTGGTGACGTTCCAGTTCTGTTTACATCGGATCTTGACGTGGACGGAATGTCACGCGCAGATTGAGACTTTTGTTTCCTACTTCTCGCTGTTTCTAAATCCTCCTGCGAGAGGTTTAGTGATCTTTCAATATTTTCTTTCCAACGCGAGAATTCTTCGCCAAGTTGTTCTCGAACTTTCTTTAACCCTTTGTTGAAAAAATTCTCCTCCGAACTCTCTGAAATTGACTGTAAAGCTACTTTCACAGTTTCCTCTATGGTTTCCGAAGGAAAATTTTGCCGCTGTAATGTCATTTCTGAAAACTTTCCCGCAAGTACATTCATTCTATGTTCCACTGTCTCCTGTTTTTCCTTCACTTCGTCAAATTGCTTCTTTACATTATCTTGGGATTCTATAATTTCTGGTATCATAGCCACGGAACACTGTATGTCCTCTTGAGCTTGTATTACTTGAGGAAACAGTTCTACTTGTTTTTGTATCGGGTCAATTTTGACGGATACATATTCGGTTAGTTCCGCTTTTAAATTACTATTATTTTCTTGGCACTGTTGGCGGACCTGCTCAATCTGAGCAATAAGATTCTGTTCGGTCCTTTCTGCCTGTTCTTCTATTTCCTGTGTCTGGGTATTTAATCTCTGATCTAATTCGGTAAAGGTTGCTCTTAACTGATTTTGTAATTCTGTTTGATTTTCGGCTAATTGATTTTGGAGTTCATTTTGTATAACGGATAAGAGGTTTGAAGTCGTCGATCGAGGAGGTGGTGACAATCACTTGTTGTCGGCCGTCGCTGTTGCAGAAGCTGGATGTTGGCGCGCTTTCTTCGCGACATGGTCACCAGGCGAAACGGGCTCTTTATGTGTGCCAGCTAATGTTTCCCGTCCACAACACCGTGCCAGAAACTATTATAGCAAGTCGACCGCAATTACTTGCTGCCAAATCCCGAAAGCGCAACTCGTGGGAGCGTCAATCAATACACCTGCTCCACTGCCCTAATCCAGCCAAACTCTGCTCTACCCGCGCTCCACGCGGAAGAGTTAATACTACCCAAGATCCTAAGCACTTTCGTTCTCCACACAACCTATCGATGTAATCGTTCGATAGCATAGTTTTCCCTAGGCAAGATCCAGCGTATATATATATATATATATATATATATATATACAATTACAGTATATAAAGACACAGGAATGTCATATCTTCAGGTAAAAAAATAAGGAAAACTGCGAAAGGGTCCTGAATGATTACATGGATGGATTATTTATTATTAATTGTACATTTGTTAAAAGCCTTGCATGGTTTCACAGATATTCATGTAACCACATAGTGAATATGGGGACGGTAATTCTACTACACTCTGAGTATCGTCCAGATGATTTTTGGGCGTCTGGTGGAGGGTACATTGAATATTTCTGAAAAGAAAAAGAAGGGAGTTGTCCTTCACGTTATTGTAGGAAGTAGAGCACTGTACAGTACAAGCTGAACAAAGCGCCATTTTGAATACCACGTTGAAGGTGCTCGCTTAAATCCTACAGAACACTCATGCTTTTTAATATGCTCTTAAGGCCATCAAACGTACATTCCTTGCGCAGATAATATTACAGCATTACATTTGACTCTAAGAGGCAATCAAATTAAAGTAGATGATGAGACGAGTATTTAGAGATATGATACATTCACTTACGTTACATATAAGTCGAAAGTTGCTGTTCTATTTACCTAATACAGCTAAAACGTGTTACCAATGTCTTATTTTCTGGTTTATATATCGTACATCCACTTAAGTTTACTTTAAGGAAGAGTTGCACTAGTAAACAATTATGGAATAATGTTAAAATGGAACACAAGAGGCACGAAAATGTCATTTCAGCAGAAGAGTGAATTGCATGAGTACTTGAGGTATATTACTGATCCCAATTTTATTGACTGTTTGAAAAGCCTGAAAATAAATTTGTCATAAGTTATTTAAAAAGTAAAAAGACTGGAGAAAACGAACTGTTTGGTAAATCAAGGAATAAAACTGAAGCAAGCTGGCGAGTCGTGTACTGGTGCTAGGTCAGATAAGAACAGTAATATCAAACTGATTGAAAAATCAGAAAACTAACTAGCCACTAACTAGTGGCTAATACTTTAGATGTTACTTCTCAAATATAGCTGAGCAATTGATAAATACACATCACGTCAATTAGCCTGGCTGTAGGATAGTAATATACATAAAAATTCATGGAACGACGTTCTTTATACATTCTGTGATGCTTGAGGAACTATTTAACATTATGAAGGCTTCACCGAATAAATATTCAGCGAGTCTTGAATTACCAGATGTTATAAAGGCAAGTGCAACATTTATAGTTGAACAACTAGTAGACATTGTAAATTCATCACTTGAGGAAAGTGTTTTTCCAAATGCTTTTATAGCTATAAAGGAAACCCCCACTTCACAAAAAGAGGGGCCAAAAATGAAATTTCTGATTGCAACCACTATGAGTATCATCTGTTTTCAGCAAAATTATGGAGAAACTATTCCTTAGCAGATTAACTGCCTTCCTAAGTAAAGAAAAATTAATGAATAACTCGCAGCATGGGTTCAGAGCTGGAAATACATTTTTAAGCAAAATACAACATGTCTGGTACATTTCTTGACCTCAGTAGAGACTTTGATATAACTAATTATGACATTCTCCTGCAGAAGCTAAGCTGCTGTGGAATCAGAGACCAGTATTATAAATGGGTACAATCATACCTACACATTTTTCAACAAATTACTGAAATAAACTGCACTGACACTGAAACACACAGAACTTAGTTTTAACAGCAATGTGCAAAATTTGGATTCAAACTAACAGGCTAATCGTAAATTCTTATGAAACTGCTGTAGTTTATTTCCTCACTGTACAAAATATCCACCTTGCAAGTCCTGGTTCTATCCTCGAGGGAAAGTCTGTTTCAATCGTGAGTGATACAAAATTTTTAAGTAGGAGAAGGTGTGGTATAGTGTAACAAAGGGCAGAGTGTAACAATTCGATCTGTTATCAACTAAGTTATCAAGCTGGTAGCCTTGTGTTTTACCTGTTTAAAATTCCCATTAGTTACAGCTTTTGATGAGCATACTTTCGAAGTGATTAAAATTCATCTTTGATGTGTAGTGAATAAAATATATTTTGAGGTATGTCTAGTAAATTTTTATCATAAAATAATATTCTCAATGTTATTCATAATCATGAAAAATCACTCTGAGTAGTATGGCTATAGTCATATATGAGCGCATCATACTGTGTTGTGAAAAATTCATAATGTTTTGCACTTTTTTAAAATCTACAAAAATATACAAAGCTGTCCTGTGGGCAGACAAGCCAGTTAAAAAGTTGTTCGAAGATCATTGAAGACAGTGGGTGATTGGTTGGTTGTTTTCGGGAAGGAGACCAGACAGCGTGGTCATCGGTCTCATCGGATTAGGGAAGGATGGGGAAGTAAGTCGGCCGTGCCCTTTCAGAGGAACCATCCCGGTATTTGCCTGGAGTGATTTAGGGAAAGCACGGAAAACCTAAATCAGGATGGCCGGACGCGGGATTGAACCGACGTCCTCCCGAATGGGAGTCCAGTGTCTAACCACTGCGCCACCTCGCTCGGTGTCACAGTGGGTGATATTAAAGAAAAAGTTAACTACAACCAGCTATAGAAATTCATTTTCAGAAGAATATGACTGACCTGGAACAATGAAATACAAAGTGTGTGATCGTTTACATTAATTAGACAATGGAGATATTAAAGGTCAAAATGAGAGCAAAGAAGATGTTTGTGCCGGATATGTTCAACTAGGTTTCCCTAGCAAGACCTCAGACCGTTGTGTTGGTAAAGTGATCGGAATAAGGATGATGGTACTGTCTAGGAAGTGGCATTTCTCCATAGAGGGATCAAAAATCCAAATGCAATTGTACAGCTATTTATGGATGATAACACATAAATTGTGTGTCATAAAAAAGTGTAGTAATCATTTTTTTTAATGTTGTGGGCTATTATTAATTTCTTGTTGCTGGTTTTGAGCAAGAAATTCATCTGACAACAACACAATAGCCTGGAAGATTTTAGTAACTATGACATTTCCAGCCACGAAACTTTACATTTTAGGCGTGGTTTACCAAAACCTGTTTGCACGAGAAGAACCAAAAGGTAGCAGGAATTCCTTACATTTGATGTCAATCTAAAAGTTTTACATTCAGTGAAAGCACAATGTGGCGTCGAATGCAGTAAGTACGTGCCCTATTCGTCCCAACTTTCGTGAATGGAGGACTCCCGGCCCACAATGCCATACCCTCCTTTCCATTTCAGTATGTGTTACACTCTGCCCCACACTGGGGCACAATCTAACAGTTCATTCACACTTCACATTTTCAATAGCTAAACTAATTTTTAAGTCTCACTGAGCCTGTGAGCTGTAAATCATTGTTAAGGGATATTTACTGAAAAATACATAAAAGAACCATGAACTCACAAATATATTTTTCAAAACTGAAGAAAATAACTTTTTTGTTACCCTGTGCACAATTTCTCCTACAAGTATTCAAAAGAACATGAAGTGGAAGATGCACATCAGCAGTTTGAATAAACTGTACCCACTCACATACACTGTTAGAATTCTTGCACAAAGTACAAACTGCCCTTACGTCCTCGCAATGTACCATGGTAGTATTTTGCACAATCACTACTCATGTGCAGAATGATATTTTGTTGGAATTCCAGTATGTGCAAAAATAATTACAATACAGAAAAAGACTGTCAGTAATAAAGCATGCTAAAAGCAAGGATTCATGTACACCATTATTTAAATGCCTCAGATTTCTATCTCTGCCTTGTTTAGATATTTATGAAACAGTAGTCTTTATAAAAACAAACATCTGGAAAGGAGAAAATATTTTGAAACATCACTCTGATTATCACTTATACAATACTATACAGAGACTGAGCTTTCATGTAAAAACAAGTCTATGTTAGAATGGCATATGTCATGCTGGAGTTTTGTTATATAACCATGTGCCTTTGCATACAAAGATGCCGACATTAAATACCTTTACAATTAAGGTGAAACAATTCTTGCTTAACCAGAACTTTTGCTGTGACTGAATTTCTGGAGCACCATTATGTGTGAACCTAAATTAGCATAATATTCATGCTAATGATACCACACATCTGTATTACGTAATATTTAGATGTAGTTTATTATTATTATTTTTTTTTGCTATGTTAACTGACTGTGAGCTTGATAAAGATGCAATAAGGGACACTGAAGGTATGAAATTGATGCTTAACTCAAACTCCACATACTTTAGACATACATAATTGGCTGCCGCAAGCTAAGTTTAATGAACTTGCACATTAACAAAAGTCTTATATAAAAAAAATTACATTCCCAGTACCTCTAATCTAATAACTGCATACTACATTGACACTTTTCAATCATGGAAAGGGCCCCCACAAGCCGGGCCTAAAGAACTTGCACATTAACAAAGGAACATAAGACGACAAACTTTTCCCATAATGTTATTTGTTGTGATCCAATAGTTTCATATTACTTCGACTAATGACAAGACATTTACTGCAAATCAGATACAGGCTACAACGTGCTTAACCCAACAAGTAAGGCCAGGTGAACCTGCACTCAGATAAATTTATATGAAAATTGAATACATTTCAATTAAATTGTTGTAATTGTTACCAATCACAATACATTACTTCTCTTTCTTCAGTCTACAAACATATGTGATTTGTGATTTTCTTCTTGTTACCTGGAAACAGATAAACCCGAAGGGTCACTGCATGAGGCTCTTCATGATACTGCCATACCACACAGCTTCATTTGTTTGCCTCTGGCACCTTGTTATTGGTGCCAATGGTCTATTACCACAGATGTAAAGAAGAAAATGGAAAAGAGTGAGTAGCTGAGTAGTTTTAACATTTCATTAAGTTATTGGTAGTTTTTGGAACCTGACGTGCATGTTTGATACATTTAAGTGCCATATTTCAGTGTATCTATTCTTTCCTCCTCTTGTTTGATGAGTAGAATGTATGAATAAGAGTGTGCAGGGATTTCAGTATGTAGATCCGTGGGAGCGTAGTTTTCTGCTACTGTGTCAGAACAGCAAAGTTTAGGAAACACATACCAGATGGCAAAGAGGTTCCTGTTTGCCTTAGAAGAACATTTTGTTTGGGTTGGAACCATAATAGGGGTCCCTCTGGCCACTTCCATAGGTATGGGGAGTGGTTTTCGTTGGAGAGCGAAAGCTCATGGTGTGTTCCATGGGACGCGAGATGGGAGAGACCTACTGGCTGTAAGTGTGCCTTTTCGATGCGAAGTTAATGTTGTGTTTTTGTAAGTTTTTCAAAGATAGTCAAAGTAAATGATTCATGTCTATTATCATGTGCAACGAATTTTACTTGCTAATTCACGAGTGGCAAAAGCATTAAATCCAGGGACGGTGTAGGTTATTGTTCAGTTGAACTGTTAATCAAACATGTGGAGCCATGTTGAGTTTACTGTGATTCAGTTGATTTTGTTTAGTATCCCTTTTGCGAGAGCATGTACATTGTTAAGATTTCCTTGTTTTGTGATTGAATTTTGTGCAATTTGTCTCACTTGATAACTTTCTTTGTGCACCATTTTTTTACGCTCTTACTCCTAAAATTCCACTCCATGCCTCATCCACCTATGATGTACGCCACATCCTACAGCATTCCGTTTGCTCGACAGTTGTATTTAGGCGACAATTTACCCCCCATATTGAGATTAGTTGTAAAGATACCCATTAACAGTGAAGATACCTTTCAAACCAAAATCTCAACATCTGTGTAATGGGTGACTAATTCCTTAATCACATCATAGCAAAGTGGTACTTCTACATGTAAGTCAAAAACTTTGAACACACAGAATATATAATAATTCGCATACTAATATTTTCTGACAACAAATCTTCTCTTGATTTTTTAATGAACCTTTCTGCAGTTCTTAACATGTCCCAGCCACTGTTGAAACTTATTTTAAGCCCTCGAAGTCTGAAAATTCACTTAATTTTGTGAATGTTTCTTGGACATAATGTCCATTTATTGCAAAAAATCTTTAGATTTCTCACAAACTCCCTTTTTCAAAACAGTGTGTGCTGCAGCACCTGCTATACTGCACTTCATTTATGTCTAAGTCACTTAAATCATCGGTGGAAGTGCTTGGTCCATTAAATGTCTTGATTAGTGTCAGAGAAACTGTGCAAAGCTCTGTCAGTATCAGAGCAGTAGATTTTATTACTGATGGTGTTATAAACAGTCACAGTGATCAATTTGAGGGATTTTCTTGCAGCTAATGCAGAAGGATTCATACTAGCTTTCTTGTGTATTTGGGCAAAAATATTTTCCAAAGCATCTTGAGAAAACCTGCTTCCATTCATGAGCCTGTAACCCTTATTGAAAGCAGCTTTAGCCAGATACATAAATGAAAATGTGCTCGTAATAGGATCTGTATGCAAAGGCTTCCACCCAGAATCTCCTATCTTGGTTTCATCAACAATTTCCAATTATTTTCAAGAAACTCCAACTTCTTTTCCAAATTACTTTTTGTCAATAATGTCTTAACACCTCTGGTCATCAACAAAGTGAACCATTCATTCAAGAATCTAATAAATCATGCTGTGGTAAGACCCTCAGGTGACAAAATTTTTAAAGTTACTGCTGTTTCCAGTGCACTAGCTGTTTTCAAGAACAAGTATCTTAATGCAAGGCCAACACTCATTTTTTTTCATAATGTGGTGGAATTAAACACCTGTTTGAAAGATGGTGCAACGATGTGAGACCACTTTCATTGCTTAACTCCATAGTCCACAATTCTGAAATATAGTTGGATAAGAGCACTGTTCGGGGTAGCCCTTCTTTATCTGCTACATGCAGAAGAATTACAATGTTACCACTCTGGATGCCAAAACGCGAGTTTTTTTACGAGATGAGGAACATCTGCAACAACACAAATATCAGAACTAGAATGCTAGAAAGAAACTCTTGTTTCTGAATGTGTAACTGAAATACGCAGTGCACACCAAAGACCTCTGTTCATTCCTCTCATATCAGAAACAATAGCACAGACATGTAAACCAGTTTCTGTTGCCTTATCAATAAGGGCAAGAATGACAGTCTTAGTTTCATTTCCTGTAGTGCTAAATCCAGTAATATGAGGTGTGACCACTTGCTCCCATTTAGATGTAATGCCTCTCAAAATTACAACATTCAGATGGCTACCTGTTGCTGAGGTGTTTCCCAAAGTAACAGTACCACAGAACGTCTTCATCTAATGGTCATACTGACTGCTGCCAGAGATTTCCACCTCGTTAATCACTAGAACACAATCATTTTCCAAGTCTTTCATAATGGCTACCTTTGATCTCAGAAATACAAAGTTCAGATCAATAATTCCAAAACATAATTTCACACCACAAATATGATTGTTCTGGGTTCCACAAGAAGGACTTAGATAAGAAGTTTTGCGAAGGTAATTATAACTTACTTTGCCTAATATAAATATTAACTTCAGATTTTTCACAATGTTGTCTTCTGATCATTTCGGATTGTATTGCTACTAAGTCTGCTGATCTGTTCTGAAGTCAGGAAATTACTTAATGCCCTATCAAATCTTGTCAGCCGTTCTTTAAGTAAAGAATTCTCATGTTCCAAAACAGCAATTCTGTTTTTTAAGTTCTACTGCATCTGAACTGGGGATACCACATGAATGTCTTGATTGATTGTCAGCGTAAAGGGCTTGGAAGAACCATGCTGCACCTAGATATTTACACAAAAATTAATGTTACAAATTTTAGCATGTAATCACATAATTATATTATTAATCACAATGATTTTCTTCAGTTTCTAAGTGATTTGAAATGATAAATAAAACAGTAAGCTCAGGATGGGTTTCAAATTTTGCAGGCAGGTCACGTCACAAAACATTGTGATGGGGGCTGCAAATGGCCAAGTCTGAGCTCAATTTCTGTTAGAAAATTTATTGGGACATGTAACCAGTGCATAATTTTTTGTGGGATATTTTTGGTTACAGAGGGAGAAGGATTCAGAAACGGTGGACAGCTAGTGTCCTTGTACAGAGCACTGTGGACAAAATCAACATATGACAAGTTGAGAGAATAATCTTAGAGCTGTTGATGGCTTCTCACAGGGTTACCTGTGTAATGGTGATAATCACACCATGAGAAATTCAATGAGACTATAGACTAACTAATGCAGTAAAATATTTTCACAGAAATAGGACATTGGCAGTGAGGGGAAATACACTTTCAACGAAGCTTGAAATTTCTTTGGGAATACCACAGAGCAGTGTGTTTGTGGAACTACTGTTTGAAATAATTATAAACAACATATTATAGTGACCTAATTAATACTTATGTTTTCTGACAGTTTCATAACACCTAAAGAAATGAGATCTTCTGAGATTTCCATTAAACTTAATAATTATGCAAACTAGATGAACAAATTGGTTAATGATGTATGGAATAAAATTCAGCTTTTATGTTTCTCAGACAGGGCACAGCAACTGGACTTGTTTAGGGATGACCATAGTGTCACACAAGTTTTGGCTGTGAGCATTTAGAGGTGAAACTAGATACAGTTATACTAGTGAGAGTACTCAGAACTAGTGTAAAAATCTTACAAAACACATTCAGTGATTAAAGTACTGAGGAGATATCAATGGAGGTAATGGAAATGACATTCTCGGATACAACAGCAGACCCTTATCAGGAATAACTCATTAAGAATTAACATGTCCAAAAGAGTGCTGCCAAATATGCATGTAGTGACCACATACCAATTAGCAATTTGATGGGATATGTTGTCACAATGCAATAAATACAGAATACTTGTAGGACGCTAAAGAGAGTAAAAGGGACTAAAAGTGGGAGATATTTGGAAGAGGGTAATTCCATTACAGTGGAAAAAGGTGGATGTTCTAGAATTCAAGCTAAGGCTTGACTATAAAAGTCGTACTGTATAAGGAAATATCCATTTTAAAAAAGGGTTAGAAGATGAAATAACGTGTGAAGTTAATCTGTCTCATTAAAATGTTTTTCAGTCAAATAAAGGAACACAACAGTAGAAATGAAGTAGTGATTTACCTCCAACCCCACCAACCAAATGAAAACCGTCCAATGGCATTGAATTCTGCCAGTCATACACCAGCTTTTCACTGTAACAACTGTAGACAAAAACAAAACAACTAAAAATAGTGACCATTAATTCATACATGTGTGTAGTAATTAAATCCCAAGTTCACCCTTTTTTGTAATGCAAAAAAAAGAGATATTGCACATCTGTCACAAATATATTACTGTTTACATGTTGCAGAGTGTTTAAAATATTTTCCAATTGAACTTCAGTGGTGGTGAATAACCAATGACTAACACACAACTAACTCCCCTCACTGCTAATGAGGTACCCTAACAATGTAAACACAGTATCAGGCTATGCTACTAACAACGAAGGATTTTGATTATCAGCTCATCTGCAATTGCTAACTTGCAAATGTAACTGGTACGTTCATTTGTATAAAACAACTACAGTTCAGCCTATTCCCCATAAGGGAACCAGTTGAATATGACAAGAGTTAAAGTCATTACTGTAATATACTACTACTGATTGTTATTGAAGTAAGCATCAGGAATATGTTCAGAAACAAACATTGACGCCTGCAATGGTTTATAAGAATATATATAAGTTCTTCATTCTTGACACCCTCTCTAGTTATCTATTTACAATGTGATTATACAGGATGTTCCAGCTACTCTGGAATGTGAAATATCTCTCTTCGTTTTTGTCTTAGAAGGAATATTAAAAAAAGAAATTCCAAGGTTCCCTGATACTCTAATCTTTAAATTGTTTACTCGCAAGTTAACATATTCTCATACAATCTTGAAGGGTAACTTTAAGCTAGAAAAGTAGTAACTGATAACACTCTGATAAACCAATCAGGAATATTCTGAACTTGTTGTAACAGATGGATGAAGATATTTCATTCACCAATTGACCATTTTCTTATATACGCTTTTTCTTTGGCTACCTATTTGGAGCGGAGGATTTAGCATATCAAAAAGAGTAGGGATGGCAATTGGTTTCAGTTTCTTCTTGTCTGCCTAGTTCTGCTCAAACTTGCTTTCTTCAAAATGGAGCTGTAGTAACAACTGTCAATGTTTTGTGAATACGTGATTACCAACAAGTTGCCATAAAGTACTATTAATTCTCTCTTCCTATAAAATTAACAGCTCCTAAGGAGCTTGTGATTTTATACAGTTGCTGCAAATAAAATCAAGAAAAGTAGCTTACTTTAAACTTACAATGGTACATCATGTAATGTAAATATAATCTGCAGTAAGATTGAAATAAACGCACTTCTTACACACATGGTGGCAGTTATTAAATTATATGAAATAAACTCATCATAACTTCTAAACGGTTTGTTTTAGGACGCTGGTATGAAGGGAATTAGTATGCGCTGTATTGTTTGGTTTGGCGACGAAGCCCACTTTCATTTGGATGTGTTCACCAATACGCACTTGGGGTGATTGTGTGGTGTGCAGTGTCCAGTCACGGAATAATCGGTGCGATATTTCTTGATGACACGGTGATTATAGAACAGTATGTGAAAGTTTTGGATGATTTCATCCTCATTATCCAAACTGAAGATGATTTCGACAAGTTAGGGTCACGTAAGACGGAGCTCGACTCCTTTGAAGCACGAGATTGTTTGATGTCCTGGAGGAGCGCTCTGAGAACAGCATTCTGGCCCAGGGGTACTCTGAGGCCACCGGTATGGGCCTCAGAGGCCACTGGTATAGGTCTTGATTGTGAGCCATATTCTCCGGGTCTGAACACGACTCCTTTTTCTGGGGCTATAATAAAGACATGGTGTACAGCAATAACGCCAAGACCATTGCTGAGCTGAAAGCAGTCATTCAGGAGGTCATCGACAGCATCGATGTTCCAACACTTCAGCGGGTCATGCAGAAAGTCGCTATTCGTCTGCGCCACATCGTTGCCGAAGAGGGCAGGCATATCGGATATGTCATAACCTAAACCCGAATATATGTAGTGATATTTGCATGTTGAATAAAGTGTGCACACCGTAGCTTGTAATTAATTTAGTTTCTCTTTTGTATTGCTCAATAATTGTTATCCTGAATATAATTTTATTACCACCGCACTGTGAGCACATCTGTTTCTCAAATAAAGAAAAAAAAACTTTTTTTACTTACAGTACACAGGCAGTTGCTCGCTTTTGGTGTCCAACCTTCGCGCCTTGAATTTACAAGCCACCTTTAACGCCGATCTATATCTGAATGAAACCGATGAAATTATAACAAACATGTCTGCTATTATATGAGCTGTTTGCAGCTGCACACCTAACCATTTGATCCCGTGGAACAATATAATTAAACGAAATTCGTTGCTGATTAACTTTCCTCCGCAATGCGAAACATGCAACACTGTTGTCGGATTGAGATTCAAAAAGGCGGATTGTTCAACTCTGTATATCCAGTGCTTCAGTGGGATGGACCTCAAGGTGCATTGCATGCATGTAAAATCTGATGGTTGTTTTAAAAATAAAAAGTTTGTAGTCCTATGCCTAAGCTGAAAGCTACCACGGGTTCCTGTCTTCATTCGTGTAGAAGATACAGCCATATCTAATAGCGAATCTTCGTGAAACAGTTCGTACTTTTATCGGTGGGGAGCATTGCGGCCCCGCGTGGAATCACTTGAGCAGGCCATATGGAAACCTGTTTCGTACATAACTTCTCAATCGTTTCAGAACGAAATAGTGTGCAGCAAGGAACCCCACATTTCAAATTTTGGTAACAACAAATGGTTTTACTACAACAATACATGGAGACTCAACAGCAACAGCATCAAGAAACGACGGCAGGAGAATAATTCAGGACAATTACCAACAACTGCAACAAGTGTGAATCAGCTCCCCGAGACAATACTGACATCGCATGTCACGTCTCCACCACCATTTTTTGATGTAGCAGAAGTTTTGGGAGGTGCGTCGCTGGTATGTTTCACATGCATTTCGAAGCACACAAAGCTGGTGAGCCAGCCTTGTCTTGAAAACCAAACTGTACGAATTATTCGATAAATTAAATTCCTTGGGGGATCCCTGTAGTTCGTTCTTGTTGCTATTTGTTCACTGCGTCGAATAAGACGATCTGAAATTTTGAAGGAGTGAGAAACTAGTTCGGTTTCAAAGTGCATGTGTAGCCGATTTGATAGGACTCATCTGACACAATTTCGCCTATGAAAACGCACATAGAAACAGTGCTATGCAGATCAGGGGGTGCCTCTCGCGTACTCTATACATGCCAGGTTCAATTTCATCTATCACAAACGCGTACTGAGTTGTTCTGGTAGTGCAACTGCGTATTTTTAGGAAATATTAGTAGACCTGTCTGGACATCAAGAACATGCACATAAAAAGGACCTGAAAATAAATATCCAACATTGCGTGACAAGAGGCATCAACCTCGGTATAAGCGAGATTCTCTGTTACATATCGTTGTGTTTCAAATCGGCGATTCGTCACTCGCATTTTTTTCAACTCCAAACAGTGAATCAGTAATGTGCAGCTATTTGTTACATTGATTTGTGGCCTAGTACATGCTTCAAAATGCATCACATTCCGACTTTTCAGGTTTTAACGGATTGATGTGAAACGCGCAACAAAACTGTGTGTTTCTACTGATGGAAGTGCAGGGGTAGGAATACTTCGTCACAGACTATAATGCACACATCGCTAGTAGTGAGCTGCATAACATACCCCTCCCACTTCAAGTATAACCCAAACAAGATAATTCCAACCATGAGCTTAGAAACAGCCTCTACACGTTTAATTAAGGCTTTCCTTTGCAGATCTTTGTATCAGGAGACAAGTCCTTAGAAAAGTCCAGCCCTTTGCTCATTTAGGATTTCTAGTTGTTCGGAGAACTCATAGAAGGTTCTTAAATTTCCAGGAAAGGACAAGAGCGAAATATATAAATATGAGGACTACAGCTTCATCAAGTAGTAGCATCACCCAGAGCAAATAATATGTGTGACCTAGAAGCCTTTTCCTTTTCGGCTTTCGCATGTTCAATGGTCTCATGTTTTGTGCTGTGCTGCTGCAAGATTTTTACAGTGGATTAAAAGCAGCTCGCAAGTAGTGGGTGCATAGACGCAGATTTTTGTACATTCTATTTTCTCCTGCCTACTTCTTTATTGTGGCATCAACATGTTCATTCATGATAATAATCTGATATTCGATAGTTCTTCATAGGAAAGGAGCCGTTTATAAAAACCTGCCTTGGTAAGTTTTGAATAAAAGTATTTGGTATTTTGCATGACACTCATATGACGGGAATCATTATCGATGGAACAATGAATGTATTATTACTATTAATGTTGATATATACTTCCATAGTATTCCTTAACTGCCCGTCCACTATCTTTTATAAATTTTCGGTACTGTTCCTACCTTCTGCTTTCTGTTCTCTGCTGGTCAGATGCAAGTGCCTATCAGTCATAAAGTGATCTCCAGAGTAATAAAATGATACCAGGTTGCAACGTAGGACATCTTTACCTGAAACTGAGGAGGAAACGTGTCTCTTATCACTGGAACGCTCTGCGTCAAATCACTGACTCTTATATTAGCATTCAGATTATGAGGAAACAGGCTGACATACGAGTATAATCTGTATATTGAATTCAACTCATGGTACTCCTGCTCTTAATTTACACTACTAAATGGAGACAGCATCGGATAACTAAGGTAATTTCAAGTTGTTTGGACAATAAAATAAATAATAGAGAGTTTCTGTTTACCAGCTAGCAATACGTGTAATTGACATTGCGGGGATCAATTTTCAATTATACCAGTAGCGGAGAGAGGATTATATAGCCGTTTCAGGATTTTTATTTTTGTTACTGATGAATTAGTTGGTGTGACGAAATGTTTAGAGAAAATATAATACGGATATTTAGGTATTATACACTTCGCATCATGAAGCCACGTGCCATATGCAGTTTCTGGACTAAGCCTTTCAACGAAAAACAGCTCTTACTCGCCCAAAAAACACTCATTTCACCAACAAAAGTAGATCCAGGTTTCTAATTAAAAACTTGGACTGCTCCTGTAGATCAATGACTTCTTTATTCGAAAGACGGACCACCGTGCCTTAATACGAATGTTACGAATTTCTTAACTTTTCTTTTCTTTTCAAGTTGTGGCGTCTTCCTTAACTTTTGATAATGAAATGCCTGAGGCACCCTTCCCTGCAACGAAACCTATCAGATTCCTTTTAATTATGTTTCGTCCTTTCGCTATTCTTTTGCGAAGAGTTTCGCAAAGTTCTGATTGTCAGCACCAGTAACATTGTATGAGTAGTTTCAGAGACAATCACGGAAAGGGCCGCGTTAAAGCAGCCTTACACTAGCAGAGTTCAAAAGGAAGTGTAGTGAGGACGGAAATGAGAACAAAATATTTCTCACCTTTAGAGATGATTTTGATTGAACGCTGTGACTGCATGTAATAATTTATGTACACATCTGAAAGTAGTTATCCAACACTGGACGAAATACTGGACTGAAACTATGAAATGTGTACATTCAGATGAAACACTTACTTCAAATAATGAAATGCCATACTACTGGACGGCGGCGCAACACGACGCCGTCATATGCAAAAAGAGTGTCTGCATATTACCTGTTAGCAGACTAGCCACTAATATGGCATCATCACACCAAGGATAAACATATGTGGTGATCGGGGCATCACTGCTCGACTCCTGCAATTCCACATGTTACGCGCATCGAGAATCAAACGTACGAACAAACTCAATGAATTTTACTCCATTTTAAATCCCTGTCAGTTTATCTGTCCACGTACAATAATAGCAAGTTTCAGTTTTTATTTTTGGATCTTGAGTACTTAGTGTCTGGAGGTTTTGAAACAATTTTATTGCTCGATTAAATAGAATGATTTCAACGAGCTGAACTAAAACATTTAGTGGCACAGAAAAAGTGAAAGATCGAAATTAGGCAGTGTGTGCAAAAGAAGCTGTATCAGTTACTATTCGAAAGATGACTAGTGGACTAATTAAAATTATGAAAATAATAATTCAGGTACAAACGCTGCCGGCATCTTGCATGCATCAGTACTAATAGCGTATAAATTACAAAGAAAGTTCAAATGCGAAAATTAAATAACATTTGGTCTCTTGTGACTGAGAATACCGGTACAGATGTTACGAGGAGAAATTTAATATCACTAAGCGCTGCAGGAGTGGTGTGGAATATAATCTTAAACTGAAACATCTGAAGAAAATACACTCCTGGAAATGGAAAAAAGAACACATTGACACCGGTGTGTCAGACCCACCATACTTGCTCCGGACACTGCGAGAGGGCTGTACAAGCAATGATCACACGCACGGCACAGCGGACACACCAGGAACCGCAGTGTTGGCCGTCGAATGGCGCTAGCTGCGCAGCATTTGTGCACCGCCGCCGTCAGTGTCAGCCAGTTTGCCGTGGCATACGGAGCTCCATCGCAGTCTTTAACACTGGTAGCATGCCGCGACAGCGTGGACGTGAACCGTATGTGCAGTTGACGGACTTTGAGCGAGGGCGTATAGTGGGCATGCGGGAGGCCGGGTGGACGTACCCCCGAATTGCTCAACACGTGGGGCGTGAGGTCTCCACAGTACATCGACGTTGTCGCCAGTGGGCGGCGGAAGGTGCACGTGCCCGTCGACCTGGGACCGGACCGCAGCGACGCACGGATGCACGCCAAGACCGTAGGATCCTACGCAGTGCCGTAGGGGACCGCACCGCCACTTCCCAGCAAATTAGGGACACTGTTGTTCCTGGGGTATCGGCGAGGACCATTCGCAACCGTCTCCATGAAGCTGGGCTACGGTCCCGCACACCGTTAGGCCGTCTTCCGCTCACGCCCCAACATCGTGCAGTCCGCCTCCAGTGGTGTCGCGACAGGCGTGAATGGAGGGACGAATGGAGACGTGTCGTCTTCAGCGATGAGAGTCGCTTCTGCCTTGGTGCCAATGATGGTCGTATGCGTGTTTGGCGCCGTGCAGGTGAGCGCCACAATCAGGACTGCATACGACCGAGGCACACAGGGCCAACACCCGGCATCATGGTGTGGGGAGCGATCTCCTACACTGGCCGTACACCACTGGTGATCGTCGAGGGGACACTGAATAGTGCACGGTACATCCAAACCGTCATCGAACCCATCGTTCTACCATTCCTAGACCGGCAAGGGAACTTGCTGTTCCAACAGGACAATGCACGTCCGCATGTATCCCGTGCCACCCAACGTGCTCTAGAAGGTGTAAGTCAACTACCCTGGCCAGCAAGATCTCCGGATCTGTCCCCCATTGAGCATGTTTGGGACTGGATGAAGCGTCGTCTCACGCGGTCTGCACGTCCAGCACGAACGCTGGTCCAACTGAGGCGCCAGGTGGAAATGGCATGGCAAGCCGTTCCACAGGACTACATCCAGCATCTCTACGATCGTCTCCATGGGAGAATAGCAGCCTGCATTGCTGCGAAAGGTGGATATACACTGTACTAGTGCCGACATTGTGCATGCTCTGTTGCCTGTGTCTATGTGCCTGTGGTTCTGTCAGTGTGATCATGTGATGTATCTGACCCCAGGAATGTGTCAATAAAGTTTCCCCTTCCTGGGACAATGAATTCACGGTTTTCTTATTTCAATTTCCAGGAGTGTATGTTCCACGATCACTCTCCAGTCGATTGTTCCTTTGAGTTCCCATTTATTTCTCATAGTTTTTCGCAAAGTAAGAGTCAGAGTTGTAGCTGTATGAGTTTTTCCCCATCATTATCGTATTTTTGCCATTTTGTTCATATTATCTGAATTTTCGTATCTTTCCAAAGGACAGTGTGTTTTGATTCGATACGTTTTCACTTTATACTCAGATGGAGCAGGATAAGGTTACGATTGTCGATGGTGCCGTAATCACTTACCCTCGGTTGCACAACAAATACATCAACTTTATTTAAACAAATTAAGATTTTAAAACAATCTCTTAAAAAAAACGCAATCGACTTACGGCGGCTGAAGGACTTACCACAAAAAAATTCCACAATTTTGGGGCCGAAGGCCACCAACAATAACGTCAAACAACAAACGGCTGAAGGCCTGAATTAGAAGTCAGAATTCCAAATAGCACACATTTAAACAAATACTTTGCTTTTAAAACAAGTTTGCTTAAAAAAAGTTATTGTAAGACGGCTGAAGGCCTCATTATGAAAGAAGTGAAATTATTGCTCGACTGAAGGCCACACACAACTTCAAATCACAAACGGTTGAAGGCCTGAATTAGAAGAAGAATTCCAAATAGCACATTTAAAATAAACACCTCGCTTTTAAAATAAGTTTGCTTAAAAAACTTACTATAACATGGCTGAAGGCCTTATCACGAAAGAAGTGAAATTATTGCTTGGCTGAAGGCCACACCAACAAGAATTAGAAAATTATAAATATCCTTAAAACAAACATCATAATCTAAGGAATCACGACAAGCGGTGTTCCAAGAGTCGGCCTGGGAAGGTAACTCAAACATAATGTAAGGTGAGACAGGCAGCCAGGAGTTTTACTTACCTAACAGGATGTCAACTCAAACTAGGGGCAGCTTAAGCGCCGACCGACCGACAAACCAATCCGCTTAACCTGCGATCACCGGTACAACGATGGAACATTTTTGGGCAAGGGCGAAGAGACAGACAGCACTACATCTTCAGAAAACACCCAAGTCCGAAGGAAACACTAGAACCAAGGTAGACATCCCAAAAAATATGCACAGTACAATACAAGAGGCTGTCGAATTACACGCCGTGTCGGACAGCATCAGCATGACGCGGAAAGGTACACTGCCGGAAAAATACGCTAACCTCCAGGGCAGGCAACTGGGGCGTTACCGGCCACAAGGCAGAAAATACCGGTGGTTGCACTTAAGAATAATACTAAATTCAATTATGAATAACAAATAGAGAAAGACGGCTGCAATATTTCACCACCTAGAAACACTTCACTCATTGCCGCCAGGCTCAGCGGCCCTGGGAGTAACAGCCCGCCGACCAAAGGCGAGATCTCAGAATAGTCGAGGTTACATTAGCAAACAACTCTTCGCTCAACTTAAACGCCCAGGGTTCGGTGTGCAACGAAGTCGCCCTCGCAGCAGCCCCTCCTCCATCCAGCAGTGGCAGCACGCCGCCAGTGGCCCCTGCTTGCCCTCACGCTGCACCCCAACCAAACTGACGTCCGTTCGCCACTCTCCACTCCACACAACGCCACCGGAAATACCAGCGGTCGCTCCAAAGATAGTACCACAGTACTTGTATCGATAAGCGCTGCTGCTGCCACTCACGGGCAGGCAAACCAGCAACTTAGAGATGCCAGTAAATCGAATAAGAAACGAGATGCCATAACCGCAATGACAAGATGCCATGCGATAAACGGTATGAACACGAGCCGCGAACTGCTCAGTGTGAGAGATGTCTCGTATTCATAGTTGTGGTGTATAGGTAAATGTACCAAATGTGTGGACAATGTACTGTTATGTTTGTGTAGCATGATGATGAGAGCAGGGAGAGCTTGTAACCCGGTGCCGGCACATAGCCTACTGCTCTCGGCTAGCACTAAGAGGGCTGCCGAGCCTAAAGTCCCCATTCGATGGACGGATCAGCCACAACAGTATTACACGTCCTCACTTCATGGGACTCATGCAGTTTAATTCAGGAAGTTGACGCAAAGGCTTGTGATTAGAAACTATATGATTAGGAACTACACTCCTCTTAACGGCCAAATACTGGCAGCGACAATTTCATCCAGCACCAGGATACGAACAGACTTACTTCAGAGTCGAGCGCCACCGAACAGACATGCCTTAGCGACCTCAACTACAGGAATCCCTCACACACAAGTTCGTCAATGCATGACAGATTTACATAGATACCAGTACTAAGACCTATGCTCATATGGCAGGTTTATCTAGACGAGGAACGGTTTCCTATTTATTTATGAATGGTCCGCCATTATTTTACATTGATTTGGAATCTCTTCAAGCAAATTATTAGAAAAATATAATCACTGGCCACTACTTTGAGAGACCTATCTCAGCACTTAGTCGTAAGCTGAGTTTATTCCAAGTAAATGATAACAGTAGCAAGAGTTATACCCATTCAAAATGTTCAAATGTGTGTGAATCCCTAAGGGACCAAACTGCTGAGTTCATCGGTCCTAGACTTACGCACTACTTAAATTAACTTATATCAAGAGCAACACACACACACACACCCATGCCCGAGGGAGAACTCGGACCTCCGGTGTGAGGGGCCGCGCAATCCGTGACATGGTGCCTCAAACCGCGTGGGCACTCCGAGTGGCTATACCCATTCCTAAGGTTTAGAACCACTGAAAGAAAGAGAAAATTAATTGTTACTTTCATATTAAACAGTGAATGTACTGGATATTATTAAACGTGTTTTTGAAAGCTGTGGTTTCGGAAAAATCCTTAACAGTCAAGATAGCAAAAGTAATTTTATTGATTACTAGTTTCGGCTTATCTACAAATCATTGTAACAAAATACCTTTATTAGTGTACATTCGAACACAATTTGTGTGAGCAGGAACGCCCGTTATATACTCCAATAGAACAATGATGTAAGTTGTCCGAGAATAAAACGTTGTCTTACGTAAAAGAGACTGTCCGAATCGGACAATGTAGATATGTGCACACTAAGGTTTTGATTGCCACATTACTTTCAGAATAATGTAATGTGGCAAGTATGACCTTAGTGTCCACGTGTGTAAACTGCCAGATTCTGTCTCTATCGCATACGTCGACTTTTAATTTCGGAAAAGTTACGTCATTATTCTAGTGGACTGTATCGCACACAATCCTACTCAAATTATGATGATATGTCACGCCAATTGGCAGTTGTTCTCAAATCAATGTATTTTATTATGATGGCTTTTAGATAAGCCGAAACTAGTAATCAATAAAATTATGTTTGAGATATTGATCAGAATGGGATTTTTCTGAATCCGTATCTTTCGCACAACAGATCACGTATCTCCAAATTTCACCGTGCTAAATAATAAGAAACATTCGTTTGGTAAATAAAATTCGTCGTTTTCCTGCTGCAATGTATTTTATTTGTTCCAGATGCAGTTCATCTGTTAGTTTAAGGCACCTTAAGTGGAATGTAGAATAATGCACGTTTTCACATTAGGGACTTCTTTATTCACAAGGTTCATGTTTCTTTTGCTATTTTGTGTGGAGCACTATAATTTTTTATGCAGTTAGTGCAAAGAACTCGAAAATTGTGAAGAAAAATTTCGATACGAGAAAATGTGCTTATGTTTTGTAAGTGAGGTTATAGTGAGACTAATGTGATCAGATGAGAGAAAACGTAGGTGCCAGCCAAAAACTCAAATAACTTTAAATACTTATTTAAGTAATAATAAGTGGTGAACTATTTTATGATCTACAAATATCGCATATCGCCGGCCCCTGTGACCGAGCGGTTCTAGGCTCTTCAGTGCGGAACCACGCTGCTGCTGCTTGTCGCAGGTTCGAATACTGCCTCGGGCATGGATGTGTGTGATGTCCTTAGGTTAGTTAGGTTTAAGTAGTTCTAAGTTCTATGGGGCTGATGACCCCAGATGTAAAGTCCCATAGTGCTTGGAGCCATTTGATTTTTTTATCGCATAACAAAACAAAACTGTATAATTCTAGGTCCCACCGAAGATGCCTTGAAGTGAAACGCGAAACGTGTCTAGAACAAATAAAATATACTCTTTCTTTAAACTGATTTTGACATAGTGTTACTACCAGTAACAGTCCTGTTGGTTTCTAAATGAATTATAAATACTTTTGAGAACCAAGTGGAACACCTATCATACAGATGAATAGTTCAATGGGTATGAGATACACTGTGTCTACTGCTTCACTACTTCATGGAGTGCCATACCTCCATTTTTTGAAATCTAGTCTCTCCAGACTTCTTTTCTGGCAATGTATGACCCACCTTTAATCAGACGTAAAATGCCAGTGGCTATATTTTTCGATGCAAACTCTGTGAACGTATAATTTAAATTCGAAATACGTTATTAACTAGTGCAATAACGAAAATTACGTAGTCGATTGCCAAATAACATAGTCCATTGCCAAGTACATATGTGAGAATATGAGATGTGAAATTATAATTTTTTAACCAAACAGTTTCCTCAGACTCGCCTGAGAAGAAGTTTGTTCCTCTGTGGCTGTCATGAACACGCGTCCTGCGCAGCGCTGTAGATGTGCAGCTGAGCTGTAGAGCTGCAGCTGTCAGGTGGTACGCCGCCAGGAAGCACCGACTGCAGCGCTGTTTCACCGCATGGCGGACAACCGCCACAGTATGCGTTGTCCGGCTGGACGCCACTTGTCGCAAGGACCAGTTGCGGTTTCTGCCGTGTCACTGTGGGGGAACAACTAATCCGTGTTATCACTGTATGGAAGAGATTCGAGTAGTACTATTGTTTCTGTCACTATCATCATAACTGTACTTGCCGTTTTTCCTACTAGTATACTAAAACATACAGTACGTGCTAGCGTCGCTCTTGAACCCATTTGTATGCACAGGGTGAAGCAGAACTCCACCGACAAAGTTTTAGAGGTGGTAATATGAACCAAAACAAGAAAAAAAAGTAGCTAGTCAAGCTCTTTGCTTTACATATCTTGAGAGGAGATGCTATGGACCTACACAGGAATAAAACATTTGGTAAAGATAGCCTCTAAAATACATACCTTGTGTAGCAGCAGAGAGGCTTTACGCAATAGCGATTATGAGCAAGTGCTCACAGTCCTTAAGGCCATTCCACACTGCACGTGGCGTGCGTGTCTGGATGTACGCCACGCCGGCCACGCTAGCCACGTACCAATTCACATAGCGGCGATGGTTGCGGTGCTATACCGGCCACATTTTATGCCAGTATGCAGAAGAATGTCAAGTCCGACGGTTCCATGGTGTCAGTCTGGATTTAAGGAAATACCCAGTTGTAGAAAGGGATGAAGCAATACACTCTGGGGAAGGGATAGATGAAGGTCCAGAAATAGTTGACAAAAGAGAACAAGAGGACTGATTGCGTAAAGTAGTGGGTGATGGAGTCGGTACAAATGATGAAGATGAATTAGGACTAGTAGCTGAATGGTAGTACAGATCATTTTCGTCTTCCGTTTTACAAATGCTATTTAGCACCTCAATTTTTACTTTGTTTGTTACAAAACAAAGTAAAAATTGAGGTGCTAAATAGCATTTGTAAAACGGAAGACGAAAATGATCTGTACCGCGGTAATTTCCGAATCGACTGGGCTGCACTGGCAAAAAATAAGTCTATTTCATCAGGGACACTTTTTGTACGAGAATTCTTATATTTTTCTTTGCAATGCATGAAATTTAGAACTTTGTCTATGCCTCTTGGAGATCGGGTTCGACGTTCTTTCCCCATTGCAACCATTTCGTTCACTTTTTCTACATCATCAGCATTAGTTTCGATATCACCGTCGAGATCACCTTGTTCCTAATTTTCGTGCAGCTTCCCAATACTTAATTCTTGTTCCTCGTTTCGATCCGGCAAGGGAATGTTAGAGTCTCTCCTGAAAGTATAATAACGAAATAGTACTATTCTATGTGTTAGGACCAAACATAAAATTTGTGTTTGATGAAATAATTGTCTTACTTTATACCATAATGTCTTTGATAAATTATTAAATGCTGGTTTGTAACTGCAGATTGATTACCGGTAATAACAAAACAATTTTTTACTGAATTCAAAAATCTCCGCAATAATTTTTTTTTAAAAATAAACCTTCCATCACCAACAATGAAGTTAAAAAAAAGAATGGTGTTCACTTTGTACAATGAAAGTTTGTTTTCTACCGTACGACTACGAGAAGAGAAGTGTTTCAGGATTAGATCAAATCCCTAGTTAAAATAACTGTTTTACTAATCTGATGTTTTTGTTATACACCTGGGTACTTGTTAGTAGTTTCAGATCACTAAGATAAAATATTTATCAAATTAAAGTGTGTAATAAAACCTAATTTACAAATTATACTTACGGTCTATGCATCATCGTCTTAAGTATGATCTTCATATCATCCTTGTACTTCCATTTTTTTTATTTTGTTTGCAGCCTACCCATTTGTAGTTTTTCTTCTACTGAAAGCTTGGCGGTAGCAGTCCCTTAGCTTTTTCCACTGATGTCTTAACGAGTTTTCTGAAACAATTTTTATTTTCGGATTTTTGGCAACTGGTGATACGTATACTACGATGAGCTTCAGCTACAGGGTTAGAATAAGCACAGTTGCTAACATCGAGGAAGACGTCTGTGACGCATTATGGCAACGCTTGCAGCCAGAGTTCATGCCAACACCAGGTGAAGCTATGTGGCGTAAGACTGAGCGGGGATTTAAAGAAAAATGGAATTTCCCTCACTGTATTGGCGCCATTGACGGGAAACATGTTGACGTCCAGAGACCCCCTCACTCTGGTTCTAGGTTTTACAATTACAAACAGTATTATTCAGATGTACTACTTGGACTAATTGATGCAGATTATATATTTATAGCAATAGATTCTGGTTCATATGGTAAAGAGTGTGTTGAAAGTATCTTAGCGGAAATCGCCCTTGGACAAAGGATCTGCAGTTACAGTATTGCAGTACCTCCTGATGAGCCTATTGTTGAAGAAGGAAGCAATCTCCCATATGTAATTGTGGGAGATGAGGGATTTCCTCTTAAGCGATTTTTACTGCGCTCTTTTCCACGTGACAAAAGAATGACAACTGAAAAACGTGTGTGTAATTGCAGGGCAGGAGGGTAGTTGAAAACGCTTTCGGTATACTGGCACAAAGGTGGCGGGTGTACTTTCGACCATTAACTTGTAGCATTGATACAGTAAACCAAATAATAAAAGCTACAGCAGTCCTGCACAACTACCTTCAAAGCACAGGTGACCTGGTAGAATCCTACAAGAATTGCTGGAAGCCTGTGTCCCGATTTGGATTGCAAGCCTCCAATGAAGCAAAAAACATTCGCTATGAGTTTGTGGCTTACTTTAATTCTGAGGAGGGCGAAGTGCCATGGCAAGACCAACTTATGTAAAAGCAATAATTACAAGGGCTAGTTTCATACTTTTATTATATATTGTATTATTCTACATATTTTTAAATGTAATGTTTATAGATTAACGGTGTTATTACTCTGACGAAGTTTTGTATTTTTTTTTCTCTTTCTTTTAACTTGCTATTGTAGCTGATATAGGACATTAGAAACATTATATAGGGTTTTCATAAAATAATGATACAGTTTTCACATGAAATAACGAATAAACAAAAAAAGATCAACAGAAACATTTATTTTATTGAAATCTTCATGAAATACAATTGTATATGCAAGACTAGTACATTTCAGTGTGCCCATCATTTACAGGTGTGCAAATATCTAAATGACGGACTAGTTCATCGCACACATGGTGCAACATGACTTTTGTTAATGAGGATAATGCCTCATTATTACTCTTAAAAGAAACAGATTGCAATTTTCCATAGCAAAGATAATTTAAATATCTTGTTCACACAGAAATAGCTGAAAAAGATAATTTACTCACAACAAATTTGCAATCTGGTTAATTTAAGAGATAGTTTAACTGTTTGCTGTGGGGATTTCAATAAACTAAATATTTAGTTTGTACCTTTCTTGGTTTGTTTGTTATTTAATTTCAAAAACGCACCATTATTTTATGAAAACACTGGATATTCCAGTTCCCTGTTATGGGTATTCACTGTCTGTAAACACAATGAGCACTGAATGTTAATACTGCATTTTATTTATAATTACTGCATTTTCTCCGCTATTATTTGAACAGAATATAACAGTAGCTGATTTTAAAATTTTCTTCTGATTATTTCAGTTTATTGAAATATGAGTTTCTTTCAAAATGTAATAATAAAATTAAAAATACAAATTTCATTAATAAATACGCTGAACAATTTTGGTCACTGGACACTACATTTAACAATTCTGCGCGTTTTAATAAAATATTACACAAATTTATTTATAACATATTTAATAATATTACTGCAGAATATGTATGCACTTACTGTCTTTTGATAACGATTCGGCAATTTCATCCCATGCTTTTTCCTTCGATGTCACATCTCTGTTGACTTCTAATGTAGAGTCCCAAATCACTGGATGAGTGCGCACTTCTTCAATCAATTGCTCCATCTTGAACCCACCATAGTTACTGAAAGCACAATCTCACACCTGCTACCTGCAAATGATCCACAATAAACACAACAGCTCAGACAACAATGATGGCGCGCTGTATAGTGCACGAGGTCTTACCTTAGCTCTGCGCATGCGTGAACTGGAAACGTGTCCGCCACGTTTAAAGATATCGCTCAGGGAGCGAACGGAAGCCACGCGTGTCCAGTATAGCTGGCGTAGCGCGTGGCCGCGGCCCTGCAGTGTGAACGGTCTCATTTGATAACAAGGGAAGCGATATTTTTAAAAGTAGCTACCGTTCATCCGGACGCGCACGCCACGTGCAGTGTGGAATGGCCTTTAACGTATGCATTTTACGTTCCATGTTTATCAAATCTATTTTATGTTTTAATCCATTCTACCACATCGGAAAATTGCTCAGTGGAGTTCTGGTTCAGCCCGTATGATAGTCGTACTCTGAAAACCGCTAAGCTCTCACCTATATCGGTGGATTTTGTGAATCCTGTCGTTGGCGATAGGCCCACTTTCGCACCCCATACCAATATTGATGTTTTATAACCGCATTAGGAATGAAGTGGTTTTGTTGAGGACTTTGAGTTTCTTATCTTATTATATAACTGTTATCGCAGAACCGACCAGTTGTCTGCTGTTTTTAACACGGACTCTTTCGGCATCCAAATAAGTGTGCGAGCTCTATTTGCTTGAGAAAATTGCACAATTCATGGTGAACTACAGTATAAGAACACACTTACGTTGTGTGATTAATAAGTGCTTTAAATGGTGTATACGTCATAACACCAAACAAAAGCTCTAATATTTTCTGTTGTCTCTTGTTTAATTTTCCTAAAAAGGTGGGATACTAAAGATCCAAGGTATTTATGGCTTAGGAGTAAATGTAACAGTCTGTTCGTATATTCTAAAGAATTATGGTATTTTAGTTTATGGAGTTACTACAGTCTGAACGTACGACCTTCATTATTTGTCGTATCGTTGACAGTATACACGGAAAGCTCATCAACGTAGTGTAGCGTCACAGAATCTAGGGTGAGTGATCGGTGCATATATGTTACAAAAGTCAAAAAGAATTAACTGGGCCAAACATTTGCTCGTCATCTGAGATACTTGCGTCTGTGATACTTAGATTTTTCCTTATCTTTCACGAGCGGTTCTCTGTCCACAACAATTGTGATGAATTTTACTAGGAATAAACATTTTCAGTAGCTTACTGTGTCTCAATATATGGCTGGTAGATAAATGTTTCGGTGTTCACCGCATCATTCCAGTTTTTTATTTATTTATTTATTTACTTGTTGGAATAACCCTACATCATGCTGTAGAGGAGAAGCAATTACAACCGCATGGTTGCATGAGGAAGGGACTGGCGAACAGAGCGTCACAAATCAGCTGTAAAAAGGAATCTGTACATAGATGGAATAAAAGTTTTTATGTTAAGAAAAAGGCTTATAGGAGGACGAGTGACTGAAACTGGATTGAATCACTTAAAGTATAACGGTTGCAATATCACATCCAATACGTTAGCATCTTGGCTGTAATTATGAATAACATTGAATTTTTCTCCATTGTCTCCGTTTCAGCCATAAAACTGTAGAATCCTGTAACCTGTATTTCTCCAAAACCACTCTGTTTTAAAGAGCCAAGTAACGCTTTAGCAGTCATCAGCGTAACTTATCTCTCAGCTTATCGCAGCTGTTTCCTTAAACATGGTTACTGATATGTCTGTCACACTAGCAACTACCAATGTTTTCCTTGTGTCTTTCTATCTGTTTTCTTCATTCCATCTTACCTCCAGAATTTACCCTACAATTTCTCGCTCTTCCTCTGCCACTGAGCGTCTTCTCCATTTTGATTCTTTCGGAAAAGCTACCGCCCGTTTCTCTTACTGACATTTCCTAAGGTTTGTATATTCACTATTATATATATTCTCAATAATTTATATAGTACTAACGAACCCGGAAATGCTTCACAAATTCTAAATATATATTGGAATTGAATATACATGGTAAACGCCTTCCTCCCTCCTTCTCTCTGCACCTCTCCCCATACCGCTTCTCTGTGACCATCTCCTCTTGCTCACTCTGCTCGTCCCCGTTCTCTCTGTTCATTTCCTCCTTACCCCTCCATATGGCCATTTCCATCCTCCGAACATTGCCCCTTTCCACCCCCAGCTCTCTGTCTTCTTATCTTCCTCTCTGACCTTCAGCCTTGTTTATTGTTATTTCAGACGAAACCTTGACTGAGAATAGAAGTCAAGCAAAATGAGTAGGTAGATCGGTGGGATAATTCGTATATGGGGTAGGAGAAACACCTCTCGAGCTGCTGGATTTGTGAGAAACGTAGCTTCAGTGGGAGAATGCCACATAGCTTTGATCTGGGAATACGTAAAATCGCAAAGTTTTTGGTTAGATCGAATTCCATAGAAGTACTCAGCCGATAAGCTATAAATACAACGTTCCCGTTTGCTGTAAAACCGACGATGAAGGACAAAGCAAAACAGCACATTGTTGCGTATACAATTCTTGTTAGGAAATACGTATAACGACATAAAATATGTATGGCAGAAACAATACATATCCTGCCGTCCTATAGTATTTAAAACAGACTGCGAGAAAGAAATGGAAACTGCTTAATTTCACAGCAGAGCAGAGTGCAGCAAGCTCATTAGATTACCATGTAAAAATTTGAAGTAAATCGTTGAAGAACGTTTCCATATTTTCGGCAGCAACTTTTCCCCTTTAATCATTACATATATATCTGTATTTTGTTTGTATTAAAAATACTTGTAGCCCATATAGGTCCGAATGTTCGCTAGATTATTGTATAAAATCATTAAGTAAATCGGCGAAGAACTTTCGCAAATTTAAGATTTTGACAAACGAAAATTTACACTTCTATTTCTATGGATATTGCTCACATAGTATAGAAATTATAATTTTGATTTACTAATTATGTTTAGTTAGATGCACGAATGGTTATGAAAGCTCTAATCTTACACGTGAAATAAAAGCACAAATAAAGTATTAAAATAACTAAATGCACATCGGTGATGACAGTGGAAAGTAATTTATGGCCCAAAGGTTACCTATATTTTGTTCAAAACGATGTTATTTATCGAAGTAGTTCCTTCCTTCTTAAGGCACTGATGCTTAAATAGAACAATTTTAACAAAAATCATTTGGGGATTAGCTAGATGACTATTAACAATTCTGAGGTAGTATTGTTCGATTCATCTATATGTTTATGAAAATCATTACTTCAGGGACATTTTTGCTTCTTTAAACATTACGACATCTCAAGGCAGCTGAACTTCTATATTTGACGACTCATCCTGATTCAGAGGAGCTGTTGACCAACTGCTAAGAGAGAAGTCCAGCGAGTGGGGCAGTCCCACTGGCTTCTGTTATCCGCCATATCAATGACGCGTCTGGAAAGGCCACACTCGGAAACGATTAGGGGAGCGGTCAGCATTTCTTCCCTAGGTGGTACTTTAAGATGATATTTCATCAGCCTTTGTGTAAAACAGATACCCGCCTGTCCAAAAGTTATTCCGCTCGCAAACTATTTCGAAGACGCTGTCAGAGCAGAGACATTAAGACGGTTCCACAGGGAGCATGCGCGCTCTCAGCAGAGTCGCTGCCGCATCGAGCAGATGCACCGTAAGCAGGCTGACAGTACGAGGTCTTGACACAGCATCGAGAAGTTACCACGTGACGTCTCCACTGTCCGAATCGGTCAGGAATGGCTCACTCTTACCGCGGACTACGCGGGTGGCAGAGTTAAAGATCTCACCGTCTGCCAAGTCCCAGTATGAGCTTGCAGTCGGGAAGTGCAGCAACGAATCTCTTCGTGATCACCATGTCCAAGCCGCGGCCTTCACTGCTGACCTCAGTAGCCGGATTAAGAGTCGTCATTGACTGACTGTTTCTTTTGATTGGTCACTTATTCTTTCATAAGGGAAGAAAAATGGTTTACTTTGTCTTACATTACAGTCAGAATCTCATTTTCCTTACTGCTCTTGTTGACAACAATGACAGTGAATGTATTAGAAAAGATTGTTGACCAATAAAGTTATTGTTGCAGTCAGCGTCTTTATTTCTTGTAATTTTTTTTCTACATTTGCATCTACATACATACTCCTCAATCCACCGTACGATGCGTGGAGGAGGGTACCCTGTACCATTACTAGTCATTTCCTTTTCTGTTACACTCGCAAATAGGGCGAGGGAAAAACGATGTCCTCCGTATGAGCCCTAATTTCTCGTATCTTACATTTATGGTTCTTGCGCGCAATGTGTGTTGGCGGCAGTAGAATCGTTCGGCAGTCAGCTTCAAATGTCGGTTCTCTAAATTTTCTCAGTAGTATTTCTCGAAAAGAACGTCGCCTTCACACCAGGGATTTCCATTTGAGTTCCAAAGAATCTCCGTAACACTTAGGTGTTGTTCGATCCTACCAGTAACAAATGTACCAGCCAGCCTCTGAACTGCTTCGATACCTTCCTTCAATCCGACCTGGTATGGATCCCAGACACTCGAGCAATACTCAAGAATAGTTCGACCAGCGTCTTACGTGCGGCCTTGTAACGCCGGGAATGCATATCCTCCTATTTCCATTTATTGTACTATAATTTTTTTTCCTTATTTTGTTACCTGAAAATATGACGTTTCTGTGACTTTATATATTTTAATTGTATATATATATATATATATATATATATATATATATATATATATATATATATATATATATATATATATTCAGTTTTCGCACAATACGTGTCAACCTTCAGTTACCACACTTTTAGTGCTAATTATATGTACAATAGCCTTTCTTTTTCAGTTATTATATATATATATATATATATATATATATATATATATATATATATATATATATAATTGGTTTGGTTTGTAAATACTATTTGTATTTTTACGCTGGGTCTTGTCTATGGAAAACAATGCTATCAAACGATTACATCGATAGGTCGTGTGGAGATCCAAAGTGTTTAGGATCTTTGGTAGTGTTAACTCTGCCGCATGGAGCGCGGGCACGGGGAGTGTGGCTGGAGTAGTGCGGTTGAGGAGGTGTGTTTTGTCACGCTCCCGCGAGTTGCCGCGCTTTCGGGGTTTGGCAGCATGTAATTGCGCTCGACTGGCTACGATAGTTTCTGACACGCTGACGCGGATGGGAAGCATTAGCTGGCGCACATCAAGAGCCCGTTTCGCCTTGTGACCGTGTCGAGAAGAAGGCGCACCAACATCCAGCTTCTGCAACAGCGACGGCCGACAATGAGTGACTGTCGCCACCTCCTCGATCGACGACTGCAAACCTTCAATCAACCAATAAGGAAGACTGAAAGCACGCAAAATTTTGGAACTGTATGGCAGACCTCAGCTTTTCAAACTATTCCATTAGCATCACTAAAATACAGCAGCCTAGCATGAACCTTTGTTGCACATCATCCCAATTGCATTACCAAGCAGAGTACCTTCCTTTTCCGAAATGAACTCGAGTGTCTTTGAAATTCAAACGCCAGCATTAAAGTAATATCATTCGATTTCACTGCTTTAATTTCAAAGTTTCAGTTAAGGTATTCATAGCTGGCTACAATATTTAGATTACACAAGCACAAATTAAGAGTGCGAGGTTTGTTACCATATTTCAGCTTACCTGTGACTGCGGCTCAGCTTGGTACGTACTAAATTTTACTACTGTTATTTGTTCAGAATCATTTAGTTCCAGTTCAAAGCTAAATCTCTTATTTCTAAATTGCGTAGATTCAAGTTGCTTTTGAAATGATTATTGAGATAGCCCAAGACTAACCTTAGTTTATTGAATTTCGTTGTGCTTCAGAAACGAGCGATGCTTTCTAAAACCATGCAGATTGGTGCACACAAGCTTCTCACACTTAAGAAACTTTTCTAGATTCGAACTGAGAATATGTTCAAGGGTTCTGTCAGATGGTCAAATATCGGTATGTTTGTACGATTCTCCTGCGTGAACGATTTTTTGAATGTGATATTTAAAACTTCAGCTTTCGTTTTGCTGTCTTCAACTGTCACACCTGAATGGTCAACAAGGGACCGAATGGAAGCCTTAGACGCACTCAGCGATTTTACATACGACCTGGGTTCCCTGCCAGGTCTCTTGCTAAGATGTGACGGTGGTAGTTGTTGTATGTGTCGTGCGTTGATCTTTTCACAGAAGCACGAGTCTCTATTAACCTTCACTTGTTGTCATTTGTGCGTTCCCTTTTGAAACGCGAGTACAACAGCCTCTGCTTCCTCAGCATCAGCCGAATTTCGCCATTAAATCATGGTGGGTCTTTTCCATCCATTATCCACTTACCAGGCAGACAACTCTACAGATCACGATTTACAATCTGCTTAAACGTTGCCCATAATTCCTCTACATCCATCTTACTGGAACTAAGTGATGCCAATTCACTGACTAAGTGTGATGTTAATAACATCTTATCTGCTCTATTTAGCAGAAACTCTCCTAGCCTCCTTCACTTATTTACTAAATTTCGTAATCATAGTTAGTATAACGACATTAGATCGATAATCCCCGTTTTTATACTGACACTGTCAATAAGGTCCGCTCTATTTGTAGATGCAAGGTCCAAGATATTTCCATTGTGCTGTACCGCGACCGTTCCGGTCGCGGGGTGTTCGACAATGAAGCGAGGCTGGACCAAACGGAGAGCGGCCCGCGAACAAACAAACGAACGGAAAGGATGGACACGAACAACGACGGACGGCCGAGCGAGACCTTATGATGACAACTCGTAAGAAAGAACGGGGTGACAGAGACAACCAAATGAATCCACAACGTCTTCTTAGTAACGAAAACAAAGTACTGTAAATACGCTGTCTGTTGCCGAGAGTCCGCAGCTCGTGGTCGTGCGGTAGCGTTCTCGCTTCCCGCGCCCGGGTTCCCGGGTTCGATTCCCGGCGGGGTCAGGGATTTTCTCTGCCTCGTGATGGCTGGGTGTTGTGTGCTGTTCTTAGGTTAGTTAGGTTTAAGTAGTTCTAAGTTCTAGGGGACTGATGACCACAGATGTTAAGTCCCATAGTGCTCAGAGCCATTTGAACCATTTTTGTTGCCGAGAGGTCGATAGACTCCACGAAGTTTTTGAGCACCTATCGCCCCACGCCGATCGACGGACGTAGTCCGGCGGAGCTCCTCCTTGGGCGACAGCTGCGGACCCTGCTCCATTTCCTGATGCCGTCCCCCACCCACCCCCACACCCGGCCCTCGCAGCATTACGCCCCTGGCGCTGCCGTGTGGGCTTGCTTGTACGGGCGCCAGCTGGGATGGACGTCCACCATGGTCGTGGCGGCCCCTGGGCGGCATATGACTTCGGTGCAGACTTCGACAGGGTTTAAGCGCCGCCATCATAACCACCTCCGCCCTGCCTAACTGGGCTTTTATTTTTATTTATTTTTTTCCTTTATTGAATTTCGATTCCCCCGAAGGGGGCGGGCTGGCAGCAGCTTGGTATGCCGCTGTTCAGCCTACAGACTTTGTGAAAAAGATGAAGAGAATAAATAATAAAAACAGGTGATAAAAACGGAGACTTAAAGAGTAACATAGCGAAAAAATCGTGGAACTTAAAACATAGAACAAAGGGATGATGATACTAATAAAATGCAGGCGAAGCAGACAGGTAAAACGATAGACAGACAATTAAAAAAAACACGGCGACAGTCTGGTTTCTGTTCGCAAAAGACATAAAATTCACACCCAGGGACAGCATGGTTTCTGTTCACAACACGAGAAAGACGAACAACACTGAACATCCACTAGAACACTGCACGAAAAAGTTGGCAAATGTGACATACCACAGCCGAGAGCAGGTGGGGGGAAACTGGACAGATGATGGGAAAATAAAAAAGGGGCGGAAGGAGAGGAAAAGCGAAGAGGGGGGAGGCGGGAAAGGAACCGATGGAGGATGAGGACCCATAAGAGGGGGTGGGGGTGCTGGGCAGACGCAACGGGGAGTGGGGAAGGCAGAGGAGGGGAATACAAAAGGACTCGGGGGGGGGGGAGAAGGGAGGTAGGGAGAGTTTTGGTGGGGAAAAAACGGATGGAAAGGGGGAGAGGGAGCCCAGGAAAAGGACAGAGGAAGGGAGGGGGAGTGAGTATCAGAATTGATGGGAGGGATAAATGGAGGGACAGAGGGCATCATCCGGGAGGGGGAGTTGATGGAAGCCACCTTGGGAAAGGAGATGGTGTAGAGATGGAGGGTAGGGGGGACAAAACAGTGAAGACATGGCAGGGGGCGAGGATAGGAGAGGAGAGGAGCAACCAGGTGGTGACGGGGATCAAGGCGGCGGGAGGTGTAGAGTATGCGGATATGTTCGAGGAATAGGAGCAGATGGGGGAAAGGAATGAGGTCATAGAGGATCCGCATGGGGGACGGGAGGCGTATACGGAAGGCGAGGCAGAGTGCATGACGCTCAATGATCTGGAGAGACTTATAGAATTTGGGGGGGGGGGGGGGATACCCAGGCGGGACTGGCATAACAGAGGATGAGACAGATTAAGGATTTGTAGGTGTGAAGGACGGCAGAGGGGTGCAACCCCCATGTCCGGCCAGAAAGGAGTTTGAGGAGTCAGAGGCGGTTGTGGGCTTTGGATTGGATGGCGCGGTGATGAGGGATCCAGGCGAGGTGACGGTCAATGGTGATGCCAAGGTAGGTGAGGGTGGGGGGTGTGGTGGACAGGAAGGGTGCAGACGGTAGGGGAGAAATCCAGGAGCCGGAAGGAGCGAGTGGTACGACCTACAATGATTGCCTGGGTCTTGGGAGGCTTGATTTTCATGAGCCACTGGTTACACCATGCGGCAAA
This sequence comes from Schistocerca nitens, assembly GCF_023898315.1. NCBI lineage: Eukaryota > Metazoa > Arthropoda > Insecta > Orthoptera > Acrididae > Schistocerca > Schistocerca nitens. The sequence continues at coordinate 289,066,966 of NC_064614.1, read as the reverse complement.
AAGTTCAAGGTGATTCTGGAGAAGGCGTTGGGACCGTTGGAAGGTAGGAGCGAGGCCGAGGAATGCGTTGTCACCGGCATATTGCAAGAGGTGTACTGGTGGGGGGGGGGGGGCATATCTGCCGTGTACAGGAGGTAGAGGAGAGGGGAGAGCCCTGGGGCACACCTGCAGAGGGGTAGAAGGTGTAGGAATTGGCATCCTAACTGGGCGAGAGGCAGGCGCTTATATACGAGATAAGGTACGCCGCTTTTGGCTGCTGGGACCACGTGCTCCACCGCGGCGCCCTCACCTTATACGCGAGCCAGGAACGTGTGCAGCAGCGGCTTACGGCGCGACGGCTGTAGAGACCTCTAGTGGTACTCGAGGTGTATGCCGTCTGGCGTGGATTCATACCCCGCGGCGCTCGGTACCAGACATTGCGTGTGGGCTTACGAGCTAGCTGCTCAAGACAATTTTCAGAAGAAGTATTGCGCATGACTGTGTGTCTGTACCCCCCGTGATGAATCCATAGATATTCCAGTCTATACTTGGCAAGTTCAAGTTGCCTCCAACCTATATTGCATGATCTGAGTATTTACGCGCTATTGACTGTAGACTTTCTTTGAACTACTCTAGAACTGTCATAGCAGAATCGGGTTGCCTGTAAAAACAGCCAACAATTAACTTCGTTTCCTCTACACCTGTTATACGCTACCAGATGACCTCACTGTCACACTCAACTTCGACTTCAATAGAGACAATATTTGTGTCAAATGCAATGAACACTCCCTCCTATGGCCTTTAACCTGTCTTTCCGATAAATGTTCCACGACTTGCTAAATATCTCAGAGCTTTCCACTTCGAGTTTCACCCAGTTCTCGGTCGCAAGAATAATTTGAGGGTGAGAACTTTCCTGGAGAGCAGTAAATTCATGAACTTCACTACGAATACTTCGACAGTTTACATGAATACTTGACAGGTTTACTGAATTCCAACTCATTTGAAGTCTCAAAATAACGTGTGGTTGATGTCATAATGGTCATATCTCTTAATATTCAGTCAACATTTTGCTGTTTTACACAAGCCGACAAATGCGAATCCCAATTGTTGTATTAGTATGACGATAAGTTTGTGTTTTTAAACAGTTATCGTTGGAGTTTGCTGCCAAAATAAACCTTTATTACCTATTTATCTGTTTATAGAGGCCAAAATTTATCCACCCGACATTGTTTAAGAGTGTCATTGTGAAACTAAAGTTTTATCTTCGATGTCGTTCTTACCCATTTTCTGTGTTCGGTAATGGGTAGATATTCTATGTATAGAGACAGATGAAATAATTTTCACTGGAAGAATGCTTTTGCTTACATAGACAGCAGATGGCGAGAAATGTATGTTGTAATGTCGATAGAGCAATTACTGTCAATTTTTTATAATAAACTTCTTGACGTCAGACAATTTGAAACACCTCACGTGAATGTTTTCAAACCACGTCTGTGTGACTGCGTCTAAAAAATTATATTTCCCACCTGATGTTATTCCTGATACTGTTCAGAGTCTTTTAACGCTTCTGGTAATTTATTATGAATCACCTGCATTAATTGTGGTATTTATAAAGCAATTTAAGTAAATCAACACATTGTGTTATGAAATAATGGTATCCAGGAGAACTCTCAAAGTTATCAACCCATGACACGATCAAGAGACATTGACATTTATCATGCAGTCAATATGTAACGTGTAGTAACTGTAGTGTCATGATATATATGAAATCTCTCGCTTGCCTATATCAGTCCAGAAACTTAGAAAAATATTTTCTCGAAAATAAAGTAAACAGTATTCCATATATCAGCTCTGCCGAATCCTCAATAACGTGTCGTAGTTCAACATTGCGCAGTTTTACTTCTTGAGGGCGAGCGTGACTCCCAGATGTTAGTTCAAGATAGTCCTTCCTATGCTCAACTTCAGTGGATGTGATTCGAGCGGTGACGTGATTTTCACTCTGATTTCTTCATAGGTTTCTTAGTGAATGAATACTCAATACCTCATCTCGCATCTTAAATACCTGTCATCAATAAATAACTGCAATACAGAATCCTATATATCCAATATCTTGGCTGTATCTATTGATAATGTAGGGTCTTGCCCACTGGTCGCTAATAGGGTGCCTACAGGATGCAGCGTTCTCAAAATACTATACAACAATTAAAACAAATAACGTTAATAGTTTCATTTCTATAAAGCAATTGGAAATACTTAACATTGGAGAACGTCAATTAATAGTCGCAAACGAGGGGGCGACATATAATTTAGAGTCTTTGATATGTGAACTGTTCAGGCAAGTTGACACACGTCACTGATAACTAACGTCCACGATCCGGTGCTGAACTGAGCGGTCAAGGCTAGCAGGTTCAAAATGGTTCAAATGGCTCTGAGCACTATGGGACTTTACATCTGAGGTCATCAGTCCCCTAGAACTTAGACCTACTTAAACCTAACTAACCTAAGGACACCATACACATCCATGCCCGAGGCAGGATTCGAACCTGCGACCGTACGAGGCTAGCAGGAGTGGCGTTTATATTCACTTCTTCCAGGTGTCGCTCTCAGTGCGGCGCTGTCCAGTTCCGCGTATCATCGGCTGCTGTTTCCTCACTGCCTTCTCTGCTCTTGCGTTTCGCATCTTCTTTCCAGTGGTTGTGGTTATGCCAGAACATCCCTTCCCCCCCCCCCCCCCCCATCAAGAAGGGACGGACCATCGTCGTTTATGGTGTGCGACCACGGCGGGGGATGCAGGACCGTGGACGCTCTGATGGACCGGAAGCTGCGGCTGCAGGGGACGTCCAGCTTCCTGCCGTACCCCACCATCCTGCCTCCGCTCTGGTGGGAACGTCCCCGGCAAAACGACCCGAAGGGTACGCGTCCCGTCCTGCTGCCATGAACCAGATGAAGAAGACAGCGGCTGCTGCGGTATGGACGGGTCCAGCTCCACGGGTAGGAAGAGAGGAGGCGGAGGAGGCGAAGGCTCCATCTCCATGGGGTTGGTCCACGGTGTCGCGGTGACACCCTCTGGCGGCTGCTGTGCTCGCGCTGTCCTCTGCACCCGTGAATCTGGGGGGAAGAGAGTCTGAAAGATCGTCGTCTACGAGACAGAAGCGAAGTTGATTTTGATGTCGGCGCTGCAAGCCATCTGGACCTGAAACAAGATACATGCAAATGCCAAGTCGACGGACGATCTCGCTTCGCGATCCCCCTCCCGCTTCGCGCCCACCGACAATATCATGCGGCGCGAAGCGATACTTGCGGCCTTCCTGCGGCGCCGGATGAGAAGGCTGGTGGAGCAGGTGGAGCAGTGTGCGATGGCGGCGGCGGTGAAGCAGTTCCGCCGGCGATGGTCCATCTCTTGGGTGCGAGCGATACGAGGAGAGAAACAGTTGCAAGGTTTGATCCCTGGTGTGTGCAGAGGGAAATTTGGCCATCTGCAGCTTAAATGTTCTGACAAAACGTTCCGCTTCACCGTTTGACTGTGGATGGAACGGTGCACTAGTTAGATGCTGTATGCCATTGCGTTCAGAAAATATTTGAAATTCATGTGATGTGATCCTATGTCCGTTATCTGGCACTATTACTTCAGGTAAACCTTCAAGGCAAAAAATCAATGACAACACTTGACTGGTGCTACGTGACGTTGTCGAGATCATGGGCACAGCAAAAGGAAACTTTCAACATGAGTCAATCACAATCAACCAACGCATGTTACAAAAAGGTCCTGCAAAGTCTATGTGCACACGTTTCCATGGTGATTGCGACTTAGGCCAAGCAGAGAATTTTTGTGGTGGAGTGGACTCATTTTCTGCACATACGTGACACTGTGACGTCTCTGTTCTGTATGGATGCCCATACGCTGCCAAGTAAAGTGTCGACGTGCTAACTGTTTCGTACGAACAATCCCCTAGTGTCCTTGGTGAAGTAATTGCAACACTTCGTTTTGCAAAGCTTAGGGGTCGACACACATGACTGTCCATTGTCATTTTGAACAAGAATTACACCTTTCTGTGCAGCGAGGGTATCCTGACATGCAAAGTATCGGCGCACTTCAGAGTTCTTTAAGCTATGCAAGGCACGAGGCCAAAATGTGCGAACATAATTGAGCAAAATGTTTAGATCTGGATCAGCTTCCGTGGCCTATGCAATTTTCCTCTAGTTCAACGGAAAATACTGAAGCAATTCAGAATCCTGAGCATCGATGTGACAACAAAATCCAATAGAAGCGTCATAGTCTGTGTCAAGGCCATGCGGAAGACGTGGAAGCTCGTCCTCATTACCATGCTGATACAGAATCTCGTACTGATATTGAGACAGCAACAAAGCCCATTTTTGTAATTTTTGGGCAGTTCGTATAGGAACGGGCTCCGTCGGATGAAACAAGGACGGCAAAGGCTTGTGATCCGTTACTAAATCGAATTTTCTACCTTACAAATAGTGGTGAAATTTGGTGACACCATACACAATAGCCAATGCCTCTTTTTCAATTTGTGAATAGTTACACTGCGCTTTAGACAACACTTTTCATGCTAAAGCAATGTGTCTGTCTTTATCAACAATTCTGTGCGAAAACACTGCACCTATTCCGTAAGAGGAAGCGTCAACTTGCAATACAACTGGTTTTTCAGGATCAAAGTGAACTAAGCATCCATCACTGAGCAATGAATCTTTAAGTTTTTGAAAAACTAGATAGCACTCATTAGTCCAAACAAAGGAGCCGCGATTTGTGCAACATTCAGTATGAACCGAATATAACGGTTCATCTGCAATTCTGTGATATTGCGAGGAACTGGCAAATCGCTTATAACTAACAACTGCGACTGCAGAGGTTGTACACCCTGACTGTTTATGACATGTCCAAAATACTGCAGCTCAGGTTTAGAAAAATCGCACTGGTCCAGCCTACACTTTAGTCCTGCATCAGACAACACATGAAACGAAGCACGCAAATTTGCAATATGTTCTTCAGGTGTACGACCTGCTACGACAATATCGTCAAAATAGGCACTTGTGCAGTCAGATGTTCCAAATACCATTGGCAAATAGCGGGTGCGGAAGCACTGCCAAAAGGCAAACGCAAATATTTAAACAAGCCCAAGTGCATATTCACTACACACACTTTTTGAGATTCTTCGTCGAGTGGTATTTGGAGATACGTATTGCGCAGGTCAATTTTTGAAAAGTAGCGTCGAGCGCCTAATTTCTCCATGAGATCCTTGGGGCACGGCAATGGTTAAGTATTAACGACAGTTTGTGGGCTGACTTTAAAATCAACACAGGGGCGAGTGCGACGTGAACGTTTGGGGAGCAAAACCAGTGCACTTGCCCATTGATTAGCTGATATGGGCGCATTTACTCCGTTGTCTTGCAATTCTTTAAATTCAGCTGCGACTTTGTCCCGTAAAGCAATGGGAACAGCTCTGACCCGGCGAAATTTCTGCTACGCACTGTCTTTCAGCGTAATATGTGCAACAAAATTGTTAGCTTGGCCTAAACCATCAGAAAAGAGTTCAGGGAATTCTTTTAGCAAGCTAGCTACACTGTCTTTTGTATAGAATGCAGACACTGACAGCACACTGTCCTAAACGTTAAAGCCAAACAAGTCAAAAGAATCCAGACCAAATATGTTCTCACAATCGCGTGATTCTAGCACTGTAAAGATCACTGTTCGCCTATGCGAATGATACATGGTCAACAATGTACATGTTCTGAGAATAGGAATGTCTTGTCCATTATAAGCCGTCAGTTGCGTGCTAGTTTTAGACAGACGTGGGGAGCCTAACAGTTCATATGTGTCACGATTTAGCAACGTGATAGAGGTACCCGTGTACAAATTTTGTTTGACTGACGTATCACTGTCGAAATGTGTGTGATGTCCTTAGGTTAGTTAGGTTTAAGTAGTTCTAAGTTCTATGGGACTGATGACCACAGATGTTAAGGCCCATAGTGCTCAGAGCCTAAAAAACTTCAAACTTAAGGTGTGCTGCGCGCCGATAAGATGCATGGCTGTTGAGGTGGAACAGTCGCTAGCGGGCAACCTCTGAGGAACCTTCCCCACCTCAGTTGTATAAGGCTTACCCAGGCATTTGGGGCTCTGTCTGAGCGTTTAGTTTCCTAGCTGCTCGTGGGACGCACATGGCAACCACGAATTTCCCTTCAGCAACTTCGCAACCAGTAAAGCACATGAGGGAGGTTAGTCCTCCAGATAAGCAGATAGAACTGAGTAACAGGGCTCATGGAGTCATAAATGACAATGTTTTCACCGTGATTAAGACGATGGAGGGCTCATTTGAAGAAGTGTCTCCTTTCTATATACATAAAGGGTTAGAAGGACTCGCATGTACATCGAAATCTATCAAATGCCAGAGGAATGGTACCCTGTTAGTTGAGACTAATAGGGCAAAGCAAGTGGAGCTGCATCGAAAGTCAACCAAGTTAGGCGAGTATGATATTACTGTCGAGTTGCACAATTCCCTCAACTCCAGTAAAGGCGTTGTAAGTAGGCTGTTTAGGTTTTCTTATTGGTAACGCCACGTAGCGCTCTGTATGAAAATCACTGGCTGTGCTGTGTGCAGTCTGTGGCTAGTTTGCATTGTTGTCTGCCATTGTAGTGTTGGGCAGCTGGATGCGAACAGCGCGTAGCGTTGCGAAGTTGGAGGTGAGTCGCCAGCAGTGGTGGATGTGGGGAGAGAAATGGCGGAGTTTTGAAATTTGTAAGACTGGATGTCATGAACTGCTATGTATATTATGATTTTTCAACACTATTAAGGTAAATACATTGTTTGTTCTCCACTAAAATCTTTCATTTGCTAAAACTATGCCTATCAGTAGTTAGTGCCTTCCGTAGTTTGAATCTTTTATTTAGCTGGCAGTATTGGCGCTTGCTGTATTGCAGTAGTTCGAGTAATGAAGATTTTTGTGAGGTAAGTGATTTGTGAAAGGTATAGGTTAATGTTAGTCAGGGCCATTCTTTTGAGGGGATTATTGAAAGTCAGATTGCGTTGCGCTAAAAATATTGTGTGTCAGTTTAGGGACAGTCATGTATAATTGTTCAAAGGGGACGTTTCATATGTCGACCCTTAGCCGAGGATACCTCACTGGAATCTTCTGATTTTTTTCTTGTAGTTTGTGTAATTAGTGTAGCTATTGTTTGTTGCTAGCGCGTAATTGTAGAAAGGATCTCCTTTGTAGTAGTCTTTCATTGTTGTTGTGGCATGCATGTAGATTTGCACCAAGTATTTCCCAACTGCGCTTGCAATTAACTAGACATTATTTTCAGTGCTATGTTAATGTGTTTTCTTATTTTGCTCTTCAAATTGTGCTTTTCTGTGTTGTCGTGTGAAATATTGTGACAATAATGGCGTGTGAAAAACGTAATACTAGGCTCCAACGTAAACTGAGAAATAATAGTGACGACGAGCGTAGCTTATCAGCACCACTGTGTAATGAATTAACAGACATTCGAAGTAGTAATTTGCTAATTGTGCATAGGGAAATGGAGCGGGCGGCAAATAATGGTGTAGACAGTGAAACAATTAGTGAACAGGGAAGCATTATCGATCGATCGGTTGGCAATAGCTCGCCTCAGGAATCCGTAATGACAGGACATAATCTCGCAAATACTGTAGATTCAGGTTTTGGGTCCTCACCGTTTTCTCAAATAAGTCAAGACACATTTTCTGCTTGTCAAAATGTGAATGTTGCCGGTGCAAATTCACTGCCGAAAAGCACTGGCTAAAATGGTTAAAATGGCTCTGAGCACTATGGGACTTAACATCTATGGTCATCAGTCCCCTAGAACTTAGAATTACTTAAACCTAACTAACCTAAGGACAGCACACAACACCCAGCCATCACGAGGCAGAGAAAATCCCTGACCCCGCCGGGAATCGAACCCAGGTACCCGGGCGTGGGAAGCGAGAACGCTACCACACGACCACGAGATTCGGGCGAAAAGCACTGAGGAACATGTTTCAGACACCAGTGCATTGTTATTACAATTAATACAACAAATGGGACAAACACAGCAAAAGCTTCAAAAGTTAGACACAATGGAACAAAATCTTCGAAAGTTAGACACCATGCTTCAACAAACACGTGAAGATTTAACTACTGAGTTACATAACATTGAATCGAAATGTCAAAAAGTTTGTAATGACGTAAAAACACATATTTGTGAGCATTTTCAACCAATTTTTTCACGGCATGAAAATGCATTACAGAATCACGAAACAGCCATAAAAGAACTGCAAACTATTGTTCATGAATATCATGAGGCCTTGCAAGCTAAAATTGACTCAGTTGCATCTACCGATTCCGTTACGCAACTTGCAAAAACTCAGGAAAACTTAAAGGACACAGTAGATACTCTGAAAATTGGTTCAGAAAGACACATGGAGGAAATTAGTTCATTATCAGAGAAATTAATTGAACTTTCGGATCAGCTAAATAATTTATCTACGAAGGTAGATGATAATCTGAATGACATAAAACCGGTAGTCTTTAATGCCGCAAAAGAGTGCGAACAAATTAGAAAATTCAAACAAAATCAGAATCAAGTTAATACGCAACACCAAAGAGAAATCCTGGAAGTACAAGATCAGCTGACACAGGTAATACAAGAATTACGTATGTCAGAGGACACTCGCGCCCCAATACGGGAAGAGGGACATAGAAATACGGAACAGCCACAAAATAATAACACAGCGCATTTCGGAAATTATGAAAGAAATTGGCAAGATGCACCGAATTTTGAAATGGAAACGACGTAACAATGACCGATATGCAACTCGCCGACATGATGATTTTGACTATAAGCTGTTCATTACTACACGTAAATTTAAAACATTTAAGAATTCTGGCAACGACATTCATCCACAAGCGTGGCTCCATCAATTCTCTCATTGTTTTCGTCCCAACTGGTCATTAGAGCACAGATTAGAATTTATGTGTGGCTATTTAGAGAATGAACCAGCTGTAAGAATGCGATCGGTCATTCACGATTGTCACAGTGAAGGAGAATTTTATCATGCATTCCTCTCAACATATGGGTCTCAAGCTACTCAAGACCGAGTAAAACATAGCATCATAATGATGAAACATTTCGAACAATCTGAATTTTCCAGTCTTGTGAAATATTTTGAAGACATGTTGCACAAGAATCAGTACCTGTCAAACCAATACAGCCCCTCACAACTCATCCGCATTTGCTTAATCAAATTACCTGAACATTTACGACATATTATTTTGGCAGGAAGTTGCAAAGACGACATTCAAGATTTTCAGGGACTCTTACAAGAATTATAAATTGACACTGACAATCGCGGAACGCGAAAACAGGAACACAACAATTACAGGTCACATCCGTCGCAATTCCGCAATGAAAGAAATAATAACTGGACACGACAAGGCTATTCTCACAACACAAATCGTGACCAAAACAGACACCACCCGTATGACAACCGTTGGCAGAGTAGTAATAATTACAGGGAAGGATCACCTCTCCGCGGTAATGACTGTCACAGAGACAATCAGAGAAACAGACAATATGGGAACCAAAATAAATATTATCAAGGGAGACAGAATAACTTTAGACGCAACGGTCCAGCGCGCAGTTACGATTCAGCGAGAAATTCTCCACCACGTGACCGACAAGAAAGAAACTATGGAATCTACCGACATGACGACAGACGATATGATCGTAACGACAGACCTGAATTGCATCAGAACTGGCGGGATTTAAACGGGGCAGGGCCCTCTCGACAAGGTGAATTTGTAGAAGTTAGGTCTCCAAACCCCAATAACGACGCGCGCCAACAAAGACACAATAGGCAATGACTCATACCGCTGGCAGCCACAAAACGTACTTATGAAACTGACGACGCAGCTGCCGTAGCTAGTAATTACGTAAAAATGGAAGACATTAGGGACATCTTACTCCAGGAGCACGACGTAAAACATAACAACATTGCATATCCTGTGATTCACATTACAGTAAATGACGTAAAATTTACGGCAGTACTTGAGTCTGGCAATCCCATTTCAGTAATTAGTGAAACAGCTTTAGCAAATGCAACAAATCGAACGCTTGCCCCACACTTCCGTTTCGTAAGATTAAATTACAAGGTGCAATCTTTGGAAAAAGTGTAGATGTACGCCAACAAACCAACATAGAATTCTTTTGTCAAAGCCACAGCTTCTCTATGAACTTTCTTATTGTTCCATTATTGTCGACGGAAATTATATTAGAAGTAGACTTTTTGAATGAATACAATCTTAAACTTTCACGATGCTGAAATAAGTTTAGAGACAGAAGGTAGGTCAATAGCTTTGAAATTTGAAGATTGGCTCTCAAACCATGACGAAGAAATTAATCGGCTTTACCTCGTGTTAGACAACAGTTCGGAATTTTCGACGGAACTTGACACTAACAATCACTCTGCAAGTACTGACAGGGATGATATCGACGGCGCATTTGATACTAATGAGTTAATTCAGAATAAAATTCAAACAATTCAGAATTGTAATGACAGTGATAGGCAAGACCTTTTTGAGATTTTACAAGCACATTCCACAGTTTTTACTCACAAAACAGGAACAATCAAGGGATTTCAATACCAATTTCGTGTTCGTGAGCATACTAAATTTTGTGTTAGACCATACGTAATTCCAGCACATTATAGGGACCGTGTTAGAACAGAAATACAATCTATGCTTGACGAGGGCATTATTGAGCCTGCAGTAAGCTCATACAACAATCCATTACATGTTGTTGAGAAGGAAAATGGATCGATCAGGCTTGTCTTAGATTCGAGACAAATCAATATTATCATCATTCCTGAAACAGACAGGCCGCAAACGTTAGAAGAATTCTTCAAAATTTTAATGGTGTAAAAGTGTTGTCTTCTATTGATCTCAGATCCAGCTTTTATCAGATCGAACTTCATCCAGAATGTAGAAAATACACAGCTTTCCTTTGTTTCGGCGTTTGTTATCAGTTTCGGAAACTTCCTTTTGGTTTGAACATTTCTTCAGCAGCATTCATTCGCGGGCTAAATTCCATATTACCTGAGTTCTTAAAACGTCACATCACCTTATATGTGGACGATATTCTGATAGCAGAGGCCTCATGGGAACAACACAATCGCATCCTCAACAGCGTGTTACATATTTTTGCAGAATCTGGAATTACAGTTAACTTGGAAAAGTCTGAATTCGGTAGGACAAAGGTGAGGTTTTTGGGACATATTATTTCTTCTGAAGGCATTCAGCCGGATCCTGAAAAGTTAGAAGCAATCAGAGCCATTCCAGTTCCATCCACAAAAAAACAAGTCCGCAGTTTTCTAGGTATCGTAAATTTTTACCGTCGTTTTCTGAATATGCAAATTCTAGTTACACCAAAACTTTGTTCTCTCACTGAAAAAAATACTATTTGGAACTGGGACGAACAAGCACAGTTGGAATTCAATTCTTTGATAGAATCGCTACTTAATGCGCCAATACTAGCTCATCCAGATCTGTCACAAGATTTCTGCCTTAGCACGGATTCTTCTAAAGTCGGTCTTGGTGCCCATTTATTTCAAGAAGCCACAGAAAATGACACTACTGTTCAGAAAACCATTGCTTTTGCTAGCCGAGTGCTACAAAATCTGAAAAAAATTATTCCTTTACTGAATTGGGCATTTAACAAATTCCGTTTCTTTCTTTCTGGTAAGCACGTAAAAGTATACGGTGATCATCGTGCATTACAATTTCTTATGTCTTCAAAATTAAATCTTGACAGGTTAAAACGTTGGGCATTGTTTCTGCAAGAATTCCACTTCACAATAGTCTACATTCCCGGTAAGGAGAACATTGTTGCGGACGCACTGTCACGTGCACCCGCTGGGCTTGAGAAAAGTAACACAGAAGGCAACCTCGAGAAAAATTTCAGTATTCTTTACATTCAGGAAGTCACCATTGAAAACTTCATCACCACATCTTTAAAGGACATTGCTCATGAACAAGATAAAGATCCGATTTGGAAAGACACCAAAAGTAAATGGCATGAAAAGACACACACTCGGCATTATTACCTGGTTAGAAACAACATACTCTTCAAACGCTGCACTGTTGATGACAAGCTATGGGTACTTTGCATTCCAGACGATTTTGTTAATAAGCTCATTTGGTACATTCATTTCAGCTACGCACATTTTGGTCCACGAAAATGTTATCATATTCTTCGAACGACTTGTTATTTTAACAATGTGGAAAAGAGAATTCGAAGAGTCTTGTCTATTTGTAAACTTTGTCAAAAGGCGAAACCATCTACTATCTCACATCGTGCTCCGTTGTTTCCTATTATTCCTTCTAAATTAAAAGAGTTTGCTGCTGTTGATCTCTTGGGACCCCTTGCCAGAACATCGAATGGATTTTCGTACGTTCTAGTCGCTGTTGAACTTACTTCAAAATTTCTTTCTTTCACTCCGTTACGTAAAGCCACTGGACGGTCTGTATCCAACGCCTTTGTTAAAAATTTCTTACGTGAAGTTGGCCACGTTGCTAAAGTCATTTCAGATAACGGACCGCAATTCAGATCTGCTGTTTGGTCACGCATGCTTCGGAATCATAAAATCAAACCTGTTTTTATTTCATTGTACTCACCACATTGTAACCCGTCTGAACGGATTATGAAAGAAATCAGTAAGCTTTGCAGACTTTATTGTCACAGAAAGCATCAGCATTGGGACAGATATTTACACTTATTTCAAAATTTGCTGAATGAAATGCCTCATGATTCCACTGCTTTACCACCTATTCTTGTACTGAAGAATGAAGAACCACCGAACAGAATCAGAGAGCTTGTACCTTTCCCGAATACACGTAAACTTCGACACAAAGACATAATTGATTTGGCTCTTAAAAATATAAAATCTGCAGCAGACAAAAGGAGAAAACTACACGGTAAAGCAAATGCAAAGAAATTATATATTGGTCAGAAAGTTCTCATTAAAGCTCATTCATTGTCACATAAGAAGAAACACTTGAATCACAAATTCTTTCTAGTTTACAATGGACCTTACAGAATCCGACGTATACCACATGATAATTGTGTTGAAGTTGAAACTCTGCGTACTAGGAAGAGTAAAGGTTTACACCACATTTCACATGTAAAACCGTTTATTTAAAGATAATCTGCTTTTTAACTTTGTCTTTGCCATAAAACTTTTCACTTCACATTTCTAGTATGGATTGTCAGACTTAGACACTGTTACCATGCAACAATGTTTGAAGTTAAATATCCAATCAAGAACCAAGAGAACTTATTTAAACAGAAATTACGAATGCATTGTTATAGTGAACAGACGTCACAGTGTTATTGTGTGTGTACATTCTTGCTTGTTAGTTGCACGATTACGTAACGACTATAAGACTTACATACTTAGAACATATACTGGTACTGCTAATGAGATTTTAATGCAACATTTTGGTTTACTTGAAAATACATTCTGGATTTAAAGTACTTTCAGTGAGATACCAGATGACACAGTGGTTAGTTTATGTGACAGCTACACGGTTTTATCACGACGCTACTAATGAGTGACAATTTACAATGTTACTTTTGCAGTGTTTCTGTTTTATATCTGCACAGTTTTTCTGTATTATTCTGGGAAGTAAAACATGTTTTAGTAGTAACTTTTGTGGTATAGCTACAATGAGACTGCCTTTTCCGTAGCACAACAATACGTTACAGCACAGTACTTTCTTCATCATGGCAATAAGCGCAATAACTAAGATATCTATACGCAAAGCATTTCACTTTTGTTTATCATGAGGTAAGTACATTGGCTTCTGCAGAACTTAGCTTTCGGAGGACAGTAATTACGACACTTCCACAGAGATTATCTTACAGCAAGACGCACATTTAGTGCTACAGGACACGTATTTGAGTGATTAATTTGTTACTTAAATCATTTATTTTTAAAGATATTTGAAGTACAATGATACAAAGGTTTTCCGTGATACATTTCATTCCATTGCTGTAATCTGTAACACCTGAGGGTATAATTACATTAATCCTCAGGGGGACATGCCTGCATTGTGTACCATGTGTTTGGCAAGCACAAGGAGCCCCAGCTAATATGGTATTTGCTTATACAACTTTACACATCTGTACCATATTTCTCTAACACACAAATTACATAGCTATCTGATCATTTAACTGAGAAATAAACATTTTTTTTACTACATCAGTGACACATGTTTATGCAATTACACAATTGGGTAACTTCACACTTATGAAATTGTATTTTGTCTGTACTTTGTGAACTGTTCATATTTTTTCGGAACCATTGTGATACTATGAGAGCTTTGAATTATGTATTTGGTAAGGGAGCATGATTTTAAAGTACGTTTGAGGTAGATGACACTATTGAAATGAGCAGAGAATTTTTTTTTGGGTTTTGACATTATTGCAGAAAGCTACGGCGTTTTTGAGATTTGACTAAGGTGTTATGATGTTATTTTTACGACGACGATGTGTATTATGCTGTTGAGGTATGTTTATGATCAATAAGATGATGCTACCGTATATGAGGAATTTGATTATGCTACGTATTTATTATGATAAAATATTGAAGAAGTGTCGACAAATACTTATATGAATAATGAGTAGTGGTTAGGGAATCTGATTTGTGGAAAAGGATGTTGCAAACCAAGAATCGTACTTTAAGAGTTATGAAATGTGTGTAAATGAGTGAATGTATCACAGTGCCGACGAAAACTTTTTGAACACTGTTATATTCATAGGATTTTGTTTCTACACATTTGCAACACAAATTCTTGACCTGTGAAATTTTTTATATGAGACTGTCACTGTAATTCAAACTGGTGTCGTAAATATTTCAGTAAGAAAGTTAAGTGACCACCTTCACGTGGTCAGCCGAAGTGGCCGTGCGGTTAAAGGCGCTGCAGTCTGGAACCGCAAGACCGCTACGGTCGCAGGTACGAATCCTGCCTCGGGCATGGATGTTTGTGATGTCCTTAGGTTAGTTAGGTTTAACTAGTTCTAAGTTCTAGGGGACTAATGACCTCAGCAGTTGAGTCCCATAGTGCTCAGAGCCATTTGAACCATTTTTGAACCACCTTCACGTAATGAGTCGAGGGCACCCAGCTGCGCGACAGTCTCCTGGAAAAAAGCCATTAGTGTGTGCCTTTCAGAGGCACAGGTGGAGAAAGAAAAAGGGGCTATTATCCTCGCTATTGACATTCCTTTGTAGAAAGCATCGCAAATACGACACACTCAGACTTGAAAACATATGATAACACTATGGAGCTCTTAATTTATGATATTTACTGAAATGCCTAATGAAATGACGAGAAATATTTTTATGTCTATACACCTGATTATGACTACTGTCTTTCTAATTGAGAGATTTTTTTACTACCTTATGAAATGCCATATGGCTAATGAATGATGTTTCATGCCTTCCTTTGTACATATTTGCTCATTTTCTTTAATATCTAGTTTCTAGCTGCACTGCAGCATTGGTTATTATAAAATTTAACAGATGTACTAATATCACTATTTTCTGTCTAGAGACCCAGTAAAGAATACGTTTATGATATACTTTCTTAGAAAAGAGAGCACAAATAGACATTTCCCTTCACAGGAATTGCATACATTATTTTTTAATGACTTGGTAAGTTTCTTGCAGAGTAAGTTTTTGTGATGCATCACTCTAGTGTTAAGATGTGACATAGGTATTAAACATGACCATTTTTACTGTAATATTTTTTCTGCTTGAGCTATGTCATGTTTAGATATAAGTTATTGCATTTGCTGCTGCTGTTTGCCAGGCATAGTGCTACTAAATTTCACTTTACATTACTCTGTTAAGCCAGTTTTACTACTGATTTATTTTTATTGTTTGCTGCACATTGCCTTATATTAGTTGTAATATTGCAATTGCTCTGCTAATTTATTTTAGTGCTGCTTGCTTTGCCAATTTGAATTTTTTTGTCATTGCTGTTTGTGTTAATTGTTTTGTGCTGCTGCATTGCCTCGTCCCTTAGTTTAGCATCTGAGCTCAGTAGATTTAAGTTAGCTTAAGATGGGGCAGGCAATATAAGAGAACAAGTTGTGATGAATTGGAAGAAATGCATTGAGAAGCTATAAGAAAATGGTTTGGCCAAAAAAGTATTTTGAAAGAGGACATGAACCACAAAAGTAGGGTTTAGAGACAACAGGTTTACGTAGGATTTTCTTGGAAATAAATGATGAGGTAAGATAATGGAAAATAAATAATGAGGTAATAAATGTGTGAACATATAAATACAGAAAGCATGCTTGGATAGAATTTTTTTGGTGGAAACAAATGTTGAAATAAGAGGAAAGATATATGGAATGAAGTTTTGGGGTGGACTGCAGTACCAAATGTCACACTGAAAACAAACCCTTTCCTGTATTTTTGTGTTATTAAACTATGTGAATTTGTGTTTTTCCTGTCTTAATGTGTTTAGCTAATAAGAGTTATGTTGTAGAATTTTTCTGATAATATGTTATTTACTTTGTAAAGATGTTTAGACATTATTTATTCTGTTTTGTTTTAATGCTCATGTGTGAAGTTGATGTTTCAAAAGTTATTCTGATCTTTTATGTATTTACTTATGTTATAATTCCTGTAACACTGATGTATATGTTAGTTTTATTCTTTTGTAAAGCCCCTATTACTACAAATGTTATCTGTATTGTTATGTTCTTTAATGATGTATTTTATATCTTTGTCATTGTATTCTCATGTTATAAAATTGTAATTGACACCAGTTCATCATATTATTAACTTGTAAGTTCCATTTCACTGCACACGTTTCTGTTGGTCATAGTATATGGACAATATGTGAGAAGTAGGGACTGTTGGTGTTTGCACATGTGTTAATAATTCAGCAAGGGACTGGTTAACAGCATTGCTGGTTCTAAGGTCAATTCTAAAAAGTTTGTGAGTGCACAAGTGGTGGTTTATGGACTTGCTATATTGTCCGCAAGACTCTTCAATGGTGGTTGAGCACCCGCACAGTCACAACGGATGGCTGCTAGCCATCCCTAGAAGGACTACATTGGGTCTGCATCTTTGATGGCCCACCAACACCATTATCTCTACAAGGACTGCAGTGGGTCTCCACCTCTGGTGGCCCACCAATACTGTAATCTCTACCAGGACTACAGTGGGTCTACTCTGTGATGACCTACCTACCAATATTCTTCAAAACTTCAACTGACTCTGCGATGGGTTTGCGCTGTTGTGGCCCATTACCTGTCTGCATGTCGAGAGTCAGCACTGTCTTTCCGTTCGAAGGACAACACTACTTCTTCAAGACTGCATTGAAATCCACTACTTCTGTATGCATTTTCTAATACTGCTGATATTTTACTGTGATGAACGATCAGGACTGTCTTTATGGACTGTGAGAAAACTTTATCTTTTGACCAACATTGTATCAATAAGTGTGTGCATATGATTTCTTTGTTATTGTAAATGTGAAAAAATTTTTAACAAATATGTATTGGCTAGTGCCCAAAACAATTTGTAACATTTTTTGTGGGGAGCATGGAGGCTATGTAAGTAGGCTGTTTAGGTTTTCTTATTGGTAACGCCACGTAGCGCTCTGTATGAAAATCACTGGCTGTGCTGTGTGTAGTCTGTGGCTAGTTTGCATTGTTGTCTGCCATTGTAGTGTTGGGCAGCTGGATGCGAACAGCGCGTAGCGTTGCGCAGTTGGAGGTGACCCGCCAGCAGTGGTGGATGTGGGGAGAGAAATGGCGGAGTTTTGAATTTTGTAAGACTGGATGTCATGAACTGCTATGTATATTATGATTTTTCAACACTATTAAGGTAAATACATTGTTTGTTCTCTATTAAAATCTTTCATTTGCTAAAACTATGCCTATCAGTAGTTAGTGCCTTCAGTAGTTTCAATCTTTTATTTAGCTGGCAGTAGTGGCGCTTGCTGTATTGCGTGCCACCTTCATTGTGACTTTCAATTCGCCTGTCTTGCCTGAATACGTTATGGCTGGTTTCCTCCGACTTAGGGTTAGGCCTTATATACCTAACCCTATGAGGTGTTTCAAATGTCAACGATTTTGCCATACAACGATGGGGTTGTGGGGGTGAACCGACCTGCGGTATATGTAGCAAGGCAGCTCATGAAGCTGGGACCTAGGTGTGTCAAATGTAGACGCTTCGACGCAGACCATGTCCAGAGTAGCAGTATCCACCACCAATACCTGTACCTGCGTTTGTACCTGCCAGAGTACAGCCAATAAAGATATAGCTATTCAGGCTGCTCCGACTGAACCAAACGCTATTGCAGAGAAAGCTACAGTGAAGACTTCGAAGGCACCCCAGAAACCGAGTGTCTCTCCACTTCTCCCATCCCCAACTTCCACCAAGAAAAAGGGACCATGGAAAGGAGTACGACGTTTGGCGTCAAACCTGCCAAAGGCACCATCGGATGTCGTCATGGCATCCCTGACTGATGAGGAGGAAATCATCATGGAGTTTGATACCTCTTCACCAGAACCTGCCAGCCCCTCTGCTGCCACTCGCTCCACAAGTGCCTCACCAGCGCGGCGCAAAGACAGGGGGAAATGTAAACCGAACCGCTGATATGGCTCCCATACTTCAGTGGAATCTGAATGGAGTCAGAACTCGCTTTGCAGAATTGCGGCTGTTAGTACAGGAAAACCCCTTTTGCATCTCTTTGCAAGAGACACATTTTAAAGAGAATGACACGCCTGTACTTACAGGATATCACATGTACAGGAAAGACGACCTGACTGGTAATAGAGCGCAGGGTGGGGTGGCAGTGTTCATTAAGGACACATTCCACTCCTCACCTGTGCCCTTAACCACAACGCTACAAGCGGTTGCAGCTCAGATCCTGGCCCATGTTGATGTCACAGTGTGCTCCTTGTATTTACCACCCGATGACGTCATTGACAGTGAACCCCTCGCACAGCTCACTGATCAGCTACCCCATCCCTTTCTCATTTTAGGAGATTTTAATGCTCATAATGCATTATGGGGTTCTAACAAAACCTGCCCCAGGGGCCAGATGACTGAGCAGTTGATCAGGAATTCCGACATCATACTGCTGAACACGGGTCAGGCCACGCATTTTAGCACCGCTTCAGGTTCGTCCTCCGCCACAGACCTCTTTACTTGTTCGCCTGTGCTTGCGGACATTGCTCAGTGGGTACTAGACGACGACCTTCATGGCAGCGACCATTATTCTATCTGGCTCCATCTGCCAGTTGAAACGGCTCGTGTCGAAAAGTTGCCGAAATGGTTGTTCAGGAAGGGAAACTGGACGCTCTACAGGCGTTTGGCTGTTTTTGAACAGTGTGAAAGGTCCAGGATTGTGTGGATCACATTGCGGCAGTGACGCACCATGCCACTGATGTATTCATACCAAAGGGAACACCTGTGAGGCAGCCTGTCCCTTGGTGGAATGACGACTGTCGTACCGCAATCAGAGACAGAAGGGTGGCTTTGAGAAGATTGCATCGGTGCCCTACTGATGCGAATCTGGCAACTTTCCGAATAGCACGGTCGCGGGCGAGAAGAATCGTTAGAGAGAGTAGACGGAGGTCTTGGCGAGAGTTCCTGAATTCCATCAATAGGTCCACGTCTTCAAGCGAAGTATGGGAAGCCATTAGGAGGATCTCAAGGCAATACTCTACGTGAGCGGGGATGTCTCCTAACATCTGCAAGAGACATCGCCCGGGCAATGGCAGAATCATTTCAAACTATTACGGTCGATTCTAGCCAGGACCCAGAATTTCATCGCTATCGGGGTACAAAGGAGAGGGCTGGTTTTGATTTACGTTCAAACAACACTGAGGAATACAATGAGCCTTTCTCTTTGTGGGATTTGGACACTGCACTGTCAGTATCTCGTGATTCTGCACCTGGTCAAGACCTGATATCATATAGCATGCTGCAGCAGTTGGATCTGCGGTCAAAAGAAGTCCTCTTTCAATTCTTTTATGAAACTTGGAAGACAGGTGACTTTCCTAGTTCGTGAAGAGAATCGATTTTAATTCCACTTTTAAAACCAGGGAAGGATCGGACCGATCCCAGTAGTTATCGTAGCGTTAGTCTCCCGAGCTGCGTAGGAAAGACATTTGAGCGTGTGGTCAATAGGCGCTTGGTGTGGGTTCTCGAATCCAGATCCTTACTTACCCGCTGCCAGTGTGGGTTCAGGAGGTATCATTCAACCCTAGATAACCTGATCCTACTCGAAACAGCGATACAAGATGCTTTCCTACGTAAGCAACACCTTATCAGGGTTTTCTTCGACCTGAAAAAAGCGTACGATACTACCTGGAGGCATAACATTTTGCGGCAGCTTTATGAGTGGGGTTTCCGTGGGCTTTTACCCACAGTCATAAGATCCTTTCTGTCGGACAGGTATTTTAGGTATAAGGTTGGGAATGTCCTGTCTGACCGTTTTAAGCAGGAGAACGGTGTCCCTCAAGGAAGTGTCCTCAGTGTGACAGCTTTCGCAATTGCAATCAATAGTATTGCGTCCACAGTACGACGGCCCGTACGGTGCTTCTTGTTTGTGGACGATTTCTCCATTTTCTGTGCGTCTTCCTCCCTTACAACTGCTACACGCACATTACAGCTGACGATCCTGCGATTGGAGGAGTGGTCTAAGAACACAGGCTCTCTTTGGAGAGGACTGTTTGTGTAGATTTTAACCGTTTCCGTTCTCTTTTTAATCTCCCTGTTTTAAAACCAGGATACACTGTTCTCAGCTTTAAGGAAAAAGTAAAATATCTCGGGCTTATTTTTGATGAGAAGCTCACATGGTTGCCACACCTAAAGGATCTAAAATTCCGTTGTTTCAAGGCTTTAAACGTCCTTAAACGCGTCAGTTACAGGTCCTGGGACTCTGACAGGGCACGTCTGCTCAAACGTTATAAGGCCTTTGTGCGACATCGACTCGAATGCGAAAGTCAAGCTTATGGATCTGCAAGACCTTCGTACCTCAAAATGTTGGATGTGATTCACCATGAGGGTATTAGGCTTTCAACGGGGGTTCAAATGACTCTGAGCACCATGGGACTTAACATCTGAGGTCATCAGTCCTCTAGAACTTAGAACTACTTAAACCTAACTAACCTAAGGACTTCACACACATCCATGCCCGAGGCAGGATTCGAACCTGCAACCGTAGCGATCGCGCAGTTCCAGACTGAAGCGCCTAGAACCGCTCGGCCACTCCGGCCGACTTTCAACGTGGGCTTGTCGCACGAGTCCAGTTACTAGTCTATGTGTCGAGGCTGGACAGCCTCCGCTGTCCATTCGTCGTCTTCTCCCGTGGTACGGCAAGCATACAGGGCCAAGTCCACTCCTATTTCGTTGGCGTCCAACACCTTTCCACAGCCGGCACTGGAACGTCTCTTCCGCCACCGTTCGAAGGCAACAAAGCCGTTTGGCATCCGTGAGAAGGAGAGTCTCGAGTTAGTACACCTGGAGGGCATTAAGGTCCTCAACCACGGATGGAGTAGGGGATCTCCCTGGCTACTACGAAGGCCAAGATTTCTTCTTGATCTGGCTGCTTACAAGAAGTATTGTACCCCGGACCACCTTTCTAAAATTAAATTTAATGAGATTTTAGACCGCCATTCAGATTTTATTACTATTTACACGGATGGGTGTAAGCAGGGGGATTTTATGGGATGCTCTGCTGTGTTTCCCGATACTGTCAGTAGGATAGGGCTCCCAGAGCAGTTCTTAGTTTACTATGCAGAAATGTTTGCCATTCTGATAGCATTAGAGCATATGCGACGACATCATGGCAAGAAATGTTTCATCTGCTCAGATTCCCAAAGTGCTCTACACGCTCTTGAACAGATGTACCCAGCAGATCGGATGGTGCAAGACGTGCAGGACGCGCTCCTGCTCTTGCAAAAGCAGGGCGAGGATGTAATTTTCTGCTCGGGTCCAGAGCACATAGGAATTCTTGGAAATGAACTTGAAGACGGGTCTGCAGAGGAGGCTTGCTCCATCCCACCTCCTGCTCGCTGTTCCGTCCCCCTGCAGGCAATAACATCATTCGTGACTCGGAAGGTCATGCGTTGGTGGGAGGCTCAGTGGCTGAAAGTGAGGGATAATAAGTTGCGAGCGGTGAAGGATTCTGTCCAACCGTGGCTTTCCTCCTTCCGACAACGACGAGCTGGGGAAGTAGCCCTTACACGTCTTCGAATAGGACATTGTCCATTAACACATGGTTTCCTGTTACGTCGTGAGGAGCCACCAACGTGTCAGACATGTGGGACACAGCTGTCGATACGACATATTTTAACTGAGTGTGTTTCATATGAGGGTTTGAGGGAAGATTTAAGTTTCCCACCAGAACTGCCCTCTGTTTTAACTAATAATGAGACCAGTGTGCCTAAAGTTTTACGTTTTTGTGTGATGTCGGG
This sequence comes from Schistocerca nitens, assembly GCF_023898315.1. Taxonomy (NCBI): domain Eukaryota; kingdom Metazoa; phylum Arthropoda; class Insecta; order Orthoptera; family Acrididae; genus Schistocerca; species Schistocerca nitens. Next base: position 289,044,468 of record NC_064614.1, on the reverse strand, counting down.
ACTTCTTCCCAAAATATTGGGACTGAGATCTTAATGTGCCGTAAAGTGGTTAGGTCACCCATTATTTGTAAGTGGTCACCCAGCCACAGTTAATTATTTTTACCTGTTTTGTACTGGTATTTTATTTTTAGTTTTATCTACCTGTTTTGATGTGCTCTGTCCAGTCTTGAAATTTGAGCATTTACAATTCTCGCAAAGATCGGCTCTGAATTGATCCTTGTTTAAAAGATCTTGGCTGGACTCGTCAACGTATTTTATTTTGGGAATGGGCGCTAGTGACCTCGTTGTTGTGCGCCCTAAAACACTAATCACCACCACCAACCCCACTGTGTTACGACCCGTAGCCCTAGCCTCCATTCGATCCCTGCGAAACCCTACATTTCAGCAGGATAATTCACGACCGCATGTTGCAGATCCTGTACGGGCCTTTCTGGATACAGAAAATGTTCCACTGCTGCCCTGGCCAACACATTCCCCAGATCTCTCACCAATTGAAAACGTCTGGTCAATGGTGGCCGAGCAACTGGCTCGTCACAATACGCCAGTCACTACTCTTGATGAGCTGTGGTATCATATTGAAGCTGCATGGGCAGCTGTTCCTGTACACGCCATGCAAGCTCTCTTTGACTCAATGCCCAGGTCTCGTTGTTGTGCGCCCTAAAACACTAATCACCACCACCAACCCCACTGTGTTACGACCCGTGGCCCTAGCCTCCATTCGATCCCTGTGAAACCCTACATTTCAGCAGGATAATGCACGACCGCATGTTGCAGATCCTGTACGGGCCTTTCTGGATACAGAAAATGTTCCACTGCTGCCCTGTTCAGCACATTCTCCAGATCTCTCACCAACTGAAAACGTCTGGTCAATGGTGGCCGAGCAACTGGCTCGTCACAATACGCCAGTCACTACTCTTGATGAGCTGTGGTATCATATTGAAGCTGCATGGGCAGCTGTTCCTGTACACGCCATGCAAGCTCTCTTTGACTCAATATCCAGGCGTATCAAGGCCGTTATTACAACTAGAGGTGGTTGTTCTGGGTACTGATTTCTCAGGATCTATGCATCCAAACTGCGTGAAAATGTAATCATATGTCAGTTCTAGTATAATATACACTCCTGGAAATGGAAAAAAGAACACATTGACACCGGTGTGTCAGACCCACCTTACTTGCTCCGGACACTGCGAGAGGGCTGTACAAGCAATGATCACACGCACGGCACAGCGGACACACCAGGAACCGCGGTGTTGGCCGTCGAATGGCGTTAGCTGCGCAGCATTTGTGCACCGCCGCCGTCAGTGTCAGCCAGTTTGCCGTGGCATACGGAGCTCCATCGCAGTCTTTAACACTGGTAGCATGCCGCGACAGCGTGGACGTGAACCGTATGTGCAGTTGACGGACTTTGAGCGAGGGCGTATGGTGGGCATGCGGGAGGCAGGGTGGACGTACCGCCGAATTGCTCAACACGTGGGGCGTGAGGTCTCCACAGTACATCGATGTTGTCGCCAGTGGTCGGCGGAAGGTGCACGTGCCCGTCGACCTGGGACCGGACCGCAGCGACGCACGGATGCACGCCAAGACCGTAGGATCCTACGCAGTGCCGTAGGGGACCGCACCGCCACTTCCCAGCAAATTAGGGACACTGTTGCTCCTGGGGTATCGGCGAGGACCATTCGCAACCGTCTCCATGAAGCTGGGCTACGGTCCCGCACACCGTTAGGCCGTCTTCTGCTCACGCCCCAACATCGTGCAGCCCGCCTCCAGTGGTGTCGCGACAGGCGTGAATGGAGGGACGGATGGAGACGTGTCGTCTTCAGCGATGAGAGTCGCTTCTGCCTTGGTGCCAATGATGGTCGTATGCGTGTTTGGCGCCGTGCAGGTGAGCGCCACAATCAGGACTGCATACGACCGAGGCACACAGGGCCAACACCCGGCATTATGGTGTGGGGAGCGATCTCCTACACTGGCCGTACACCACTGGTGATCGTCGAGGGGACACTGAATAGTGCACGGTACATCCAAACCATCATCGAACCCATCGTTCTACCATTCCTAGACCGGCAAGGGAACTTGTTGTTCCAACAGGACAATGCACGTCCGCATGTATCCCGTGCCACCCAACGTGCTCTAGAAGGTGTAAGTCAACTACCCTGGCCAGCAAGATCTCCGGATCTGTCCCCCATTGAGCATGTTTGGGACTGGATGAAGCGTCGTCTCACGCGGTCTGCACGTCCAGCACGAACGCTGGTCCAACTGAGGCGCCAGGTGGAAATGGCATGGCAAGCCGTTCCACAGGACTACATCCAGCACCTCTACGATCGTCTCCATGGGAGAATAGCAGCCTGCATTGCTGCGAAAGGTGGATATACACTGTACTAGTGCCGACATTGTGCATGCTCTGTTGCCTGTGTCTATGTGCCTGTGGTTCTGTCAGTGTGATCATGTGATGTATCTGACCCCAGGAATGTGTCAATAAAGTTTCCCCTTCCTGGGACAATGAATTCACGGTGTTCTTATTTCAATTTCCAGGAGTGTATTTGTCCAATGAATACCCGTTTATCATCTGCATTTCTTCTTGGTAACGCAGTTTTAATGGCCAGTAGTGTAATATTTGCACTACCTGCTCAAATGATGGATCAGACTGTTTAGAAATTTTTTCTCTGATTTTAACATCAGGTACATTATACACGATCGTATCATACAACATAGCATCTGAATATAAAGAACCGCAAGCACATTTAAATTTGCATTTCCTGGTCACACCATGTAAATCTGTTACCCACTTGCGACCGTTTGTTCTGACGATTTCTTGCAATGAAAGAATTGATATCCAGCTTCTACCACATTCACTTTTTGGTCATAATAGTTAGTTAACGAAGCGATTACTTGTTCCTATGACAGTTCACTCGGAGTGGCGTTAGGATGTAACTTCTGGATAAGTCTCAACACCTCACTTTCTACCAATGATAATACACACATCAAAATAAGTTTTGCATCACCACAGTTTCGAGAGTTCCGGAACCTGTACAGAAAATTGGAGTAATCAACATAAACATCATTTGCGCCCTTTTTATTGCTCATGAAAACCACACATTGCATGTTGTACCACCATACAGCGAGACCTTCAGAGGTGGCGGTCCAGATTGCTGTACAGACCGGTACCTCTAATACCCACTAGCACGTCGTCTTGCATTGATGCATGCCTGTATTCGTCGTGGCATACTACTAAAGGGCGATTCGGCGTAGATCCCTCAGAGGGGTTAGTGGGTCACGTCGTCCATAAACAGCCTTATTCAATCTATCTCAGGCATGTTTGATACGATCCATGTCTGCAGAACGTGCTGGCCACTCTAGTGAAGCGATGTCGTTATCCTGAAGGAAGTGATTTACAAGATGTGCACGATGGGGACATCACACACATCCATGCCCGAGGCAGGATTCCAGCCTGCAACCGTAGATGTCGCGCGGTTCCAGACTGAAGCGCCTAGAACCGCTCGGCCACACCGGCCGGCTGTCGGGAGTCCTCATGGAAGAATGCCTCGCCAGTATGCTGCCGATACGGTTGCACTGTGGGTTGGAGTATGGCATTCACGTATCGTACAGCTGTAATGGCGTCTTCCATGACAAACAGAGACGTACATCGGATCCACATAATGCCACCTCAAGACATCAGGGCACCTCCACCTTTCTGCGCTCGCTGGACAGTGTGTCTAAGGCGTTCAGCCTGACCAGGTTGCCTCAAAAACGTCTCAGACGATTGTCTGGTTGAAGGCATATGCGACACTAATCGCTGCAGAGAACGTGACACCAATCCTGAGTGGTCCCCATTCGGCATGTTGTTGGGCCCATCTCTACCGCGCTGCATGGTGTCATGGTTGCAGAGGTGGACCTCGCCGTGGACGTCGGGTGTGAAGTAGCACATCATGCAGCCTATTGCCCACAGTTTGAGTCGTAACACGACGTCCTGCGGTTGCACGAAAAGCATTGTTCAACATGGTGGCGTCGCTGTCAGGGTTACTCCGAGCCATAATCCGTAGGCAGCGGTCATCCACTGCATTAGTAGCACCTTGAATCGCCCGAGCGAGGCATGTCATCGACAGTTCCTGTGAGAGCCACGCGAGCCACTTCTCGTCCTGTTCACAAAACCATCAAAAAGGTGGTATAGCTGTTGGAGTTGGCGGCTCTTGTTCTGTCGAGTGCACAGCGTTCACCAGTAGCTGCTGCACCATGCTGGGCAGGGTAGAAATATGGTTCGCCTGAAACTGAAACAACTTCATTAGCTTGCAGCTGTGACGCCTGGGCAAGGAGCAGGACAGATGGCGTGGCCATGTTGGAAGACACAAATGTAATAAATATACAAGGCAAACAAAATCAAAGAACGTTTCCGCAACGCCCACGTGAAAACACTGATTATCAACAACGACAAGAAATAGTTAAAGCAGTATGCGCCGCTGCAAAGTAAAGACAAGAGAAAATGAAAGCGCCTGCAAAAATATTGCCGTCGCCGTCGGCACGAAGTTCCATTGATTACCCACTCATCGTTAGTAGGGTGGCTACGGGATGCATCGTTCTCGCAATGCTATACAACAATTCAAACAAATAACATTAGTAGTTTTATTTCTATCAAGCAATTGACAATACTTAACTTTGGAGATTTGCAAGTAGTAGTCGCAAACGAGGTGCGACATATAATATAATTTAGAGTCCTTGATATGTGAGCTGTTCAGGCAAGTTGACTTGATAAATAATGTGCGCGATCCGGTGCTGATCTGAGCGGCCGAGGCTAGCAGGACCGGCGTTTACATTCACTTCCTCCAGGTGTCGCTCTTGGCGCAGCGCAGTGCGCCGTTTCCTCGCCGCCTTTCTGCTCTTGCGTTCCACATCTTCGTTCCCGCGCTTATGGTTACGCCAGAACAGATAACATTAAATCTTTCCATCTGCTTCTTCATTTCGGCGAAATTTTGCTAGGCGAAATGAATAGATAAAATAATAACAGTGACTGTTCGTACTAACATTAAATTGCTTTGTAATGTATGACTGCAAGAGATGACAAATGCGAGAATTATCGCGCAGTCAGCTTAACAGCTCATGCATCCAAGTTGCTGACAAGAATACTATACAGAAGAAAGGAAAAGAAAATTGAAGATGTGTTAGAAGACAATCAGTTTGGCTTGGAAAGGTAAAGGCGCCAGAAAGGCAATTCTGACAATGTGGTTGACAATGGAAGAAAGACTAAAGAAAAATCAAGACACATTCATAGGACCTGTTGACCTGGAAAAAACATTCCACAACGTAAAATGGTGCAAGATGTCCGAAATTCTGAGAAAAACAGGGGTAAGCTATAGAGTGAGACGTGTAATATCCAATATACGAGAATACAAGAGCCAAAAGGGAAGAAGAAGAGTCGTTCAGATTAGAGAGGGTGTAAGACAGAGCTGTAGTCTTTCGCCCCTACTGTTCGATCTGTACATCGAAGAAGCAATGATGGAAATATAAAAAAGGTTCAGGAGTGAAATTAAGATTAAAGGTGAAATGATATCAATGATACAAGTCTCTAATGGCAGTTGAGGAACTATTATAAGGTCTGCTGAATGGAATGAACAGTCTAACGAGTACAAAATAACGATTGAGTTTAAATCTGAGAAAGACGAAAGTAATGAGAAGTAGCAGAAATGAGAAAAGCAAAAAACTTGACGTCAGGATTGATGGTCACTAAGTAGATGAAGTTAAGGAATTATACTGAAATGACGGACGAAGCAAGGAGGACATCAAAAGCAGACTAGCACTGGCAAAAAGGCCACTCCTCGCCAAGGGAAGTCAAGTAGTATCAAATGTAGGCCTTAATTTGAGGTAGAAATCTGAGAATGTACGTTTGGGGCACAGCATTGTACGGTAGTGAAACATGGACGATGGGAAAACCGGAACAGAAGAGAATCAAAGTATTTGAGATGTGGTACTACAAACGTATGTTGAAAAGTGGATGGGCTGATAAGGTAAGGAATGAGGAGGTTCCGTGCAGAATCTGAGAGAAAAGGTATATGTGGATATCACTGATAAGAAATAGAGACAGGATGATCGGACATCTGCTAAGATATGAGGGGATGACTTCCATGGTTCTGGAGGGAGCTGTTGAGGGCAAAACCTGTAGAGGAAGACAGAGATCGGAATGCATCCAGCAAATAACTGAGGACGTAGGTTGTAAGCGCTGCTCTGACATGTAGAGGTTTTCACAGGAGAGGAATTCGTGGCGGGCCCCGTAAAACCAATCAGAAGACTGACGGCTCAAATAAAAAAAGGTGCACACAGGTATTTCTTATTTTTTATTACATTTTGTTACGGTTTAGACAAAATTTTTCGGAATATTTCCCTTGGTTGTAAGTCAATAGCCGCAGCTGGTAACCCCGTCCCAACTGCGAAGCCGTCCTCCCCGCCTCTAGTTCGCCTGGTAATTGGCTGCCAAAAAACCGTGGCGCGATCTATCTCTTATGTTAGGGTACGAAAAAATATGAAAAATAATAAAACTTCGACCATTTCATTCTGATACCTTACGCAGATAAAATGGTACATAACTAAGGGTGATAAAACTTTAGAAAAGCAAACAGATATTACATAAAATCAACACACAAGGCAGTTATATGGAATAGAGAGTCTGATTGTCAACAACAGTATCAAAACTGATGAGTAAACGCAAATTTATTTCTGTACTTGTTAGCGTCTGTTGTAGGTGAATGTGCATTCTACAATTTCCCTTTTACTCAGTATGATAGATTCCTGTATTCTCTGTCTTGTTGGGTACAACCCAGCAGCTATTGAAATCAAACGCCTATGTTTTCTGTGTTTATATTATGCCATTGATTGAACAGTAGTAGAAATATTCTATGGAATGAAAGGATAGAAATGAGAGCGAATTATAATGTAATTGTTCAAATTTTAATGTGTAGAAAGAATTTGTAGATCAGTGTGTAGAAATTTTAGTTTGACATAAAAGGATCCCCATGTGTACTCTGCATTAGTTTGAAATAGACAGTAACACAATACAACTAGCAATACTTTTTTTCCGAGTAACTACTGATGTGGCATGTGATGAGGAAGTATTCTGTATTTCACGGTTATTATGTGTGATGGCAGCAGGCGAATATGCCGTGCCTATATACGCTTTAATAACTCGTGGTACCATTTCTCATTGAAAACTAGGTCATGTAATGCCTGACAGATAAAAGTACCAGTCATTTTTTATTACTAAAGCAGGTACTCAGTTGATGGTTTCACTCCTCATGTAGATTTCAGGTAATTGTTCCCACAAACCTATGCAATTCTGAATTAAGATGCATCTTATAATGTTATAGTTGTATTTTAAACTCCTTTGCATCATGCTCCATACACGCGAGATGAAGTTTAGTCTTACGCAATGAGACCTGAGAAGTAGGCGTGATATCAACATATATTTTTAATTTAACAAATTTGGATTAGTGCACACTGAACAATAAATTACAAACAACATATGTTTAACCATTAAAATTTGCATATTTCTTCGTGAAACTTTGTTGTTCCTCAAGTAGTGCAGCAGTTATTTCGCTGGGCCAGATATTCGACTACACGCATAGTAAAGGAAGGAAGAAACAGAACACGCGTACATAGATATGATGATGATAAGTCCCATACTTCTTTACAGAGCGTAGCAGAGTGACGCGGGAGACCCGCGCCTAGTGGAGGGGGTTTGCCATTGCCTTCCTCCGACCGTAATGGGGATGAATGATGATGATGAAGACGACACAACACCCAGTCATCACGAGGCAGGAAAAATCCCTGACCCCGCCGGGAACCGAACCCGGGACCCCGTGCTCGGGAAGCGAGAACGCTACCGCGAGACCACGAGCTGCGGACGAACGTAGATATAGCATTCGGTAATGTGAACTTGAGTAATATAGGAAGAGGTTGATTGTTCAGGGAGATGGCTCATCGGAGCTACGATGGATTACGACGGATGAAATATTAGTTCTCTTTATTAAGTGGATGATAAAGAGATTTACTTATCTAGATACAATTTTTTGCTACATTTCTGCATAATTTACAACTTTCGTTGACTGATAAAGAATCATTTGATGCACAAAATAATAAACTGTTCCCTTGAAGTACAATGTGAAACACCTACAAAAGCTCATTTCCATCTGAGTCTTGAATAACTCTTGAGTCCTACTTGACAATGTTGATTGCTTCAGTTGAGGTAAGATACCGGGGAAAGCGCTTTGATTCTCGGATCCATATTGTCCAATGTGCCAGAGCGTTGCTGCGCTGAGGAAGTGTGCGTGTCTCCGGCCGAAGTGGCCGTGCGGTTAAAGGCGCTGCAGTCTGGAACCGCAGGACCGCTACGGTCGCAGGTTCGAATCCTGCCTCGGGCATGGATGTTTGTGATGTCCTTAGGTTAGTTAGGTTTAACTAGTTCTAAGTTCTAGGGGACTAATGACCTCAGCAGTTGAGTCCCATAGTGCTCAGAGCCATTTTTTATGCGTGTCTTTCCAGCCTCTCCCGTTCTTCGTTAGAGACTGCAGCGAGACATCGCTAATGTCTATGGTACCGATGGGTGTTGCCGACTTTCGACGGTACCACAGTAGGTGAAGGTATGTAATATAGCTCCTAATACGTTTTACTGTGTGTCAGCACTGTTGTTCTATCGAAGACGAAGTAATGGAGGTTAAAAACAAGAACAAGGAAGAGGTAAAAGTGAAAGGATGATAGAGAGAATGTAATGAAAGATGACCATTTGGTACGGATACACGCTAAGGATACCACCGTCAGTACCGAGAGAGGTGGTGCGGTAGGAAAATAGACTAGCAGTGGGAAGGATGAAAGTCAAATCCACATTCTAGGTTTCCCGAGTTTTCCCAAATTCTATTAAAGTGAACGTCGTGTTGTCGATTGTGTTTCAAATCTTTGCTGTATCCGAGCTTGTGCTACATATCAAATGACCATGTCGTTGATTTTTCTTCGGTTTACCAGTAGTCGGACTTAAGTAGGAGACATTGGGGAATGCAACGCACAAGAAAAGGAAAGAAAACAGATATGTGACACACTGACGACAGCATTACTTGTAGAAAGCATTCAAAAATAAGAACACGGGTACAGACAGTAAAAAACGAATGCGGGTTCTAATCAAAGAAACTACTTAAAAAGCATTTTAAAACAGGGACTTTATTGCAGGCAGCAACAAACGAATGTGTGTACTAATCTAAGAAAGTCCTTAAGACTAAGAACCAGTCCAATATATACAATAAAAGGTTGTGAAGGTATGGGAAAGAGATGCCCCAGTTTTCGTTCTTGCCTGTTTTCATGTATGTTGCGGCATCAGCCACAGGCCAAACTTCGCTAACAGTCGAGAGGCGTACAGGTGTCCACTTGCAAAATCCTGCCTCTGGGGTGTTACGGCAATACTGGCGTAGCACTCTGCAATGCAGCAGTCTGTTGTAGCGGTGGGCTGGGTTTGCGCATGTCACGGCACAACGTTGGGCTTCGCAGGCACCTGCTTGACAGCGGGTGATCTCCCATCACAACGTAGACGGCCACAGTTACTAAAAATGCTCCCCATTCAACCATTAGCAGACTTGTTCTTGGACTTCCGATTACCACCAGCGCCATGACAACCTCCGTGCCACATGATGGTCCACTGTGTGGCCGAGTAACTTCAGTCACGCCAAGCAGTGTTACTAGCTAGGAGATGCCGCATGACTACGACCTGAAGGCTACACCTGCGGTTCCTGGTCTCAAGCCAGTGCCACACAGTGCCACCCAGTGCAGGCAACTTCCTAGGTGTCACCAGCTAACACTACGAGTGACTCCAAACGTCCTACGTTTAGCACAGGGCTTCTGCACTCCTCTCCGGCTCCTTGTAGCTGCCTGCAGTCCATCGTAAGCTCCCAGTCTGCCCGGCTAATGCCGTCGTTGCAAGGCCATTCTGCCGTGGTGGTACGTCCCTACTGTGACAGTACCTTCCTGCCTCAGCATACACGCACTTCGCCGCGGCGCTGCATGAGCTGTCAGCCTGTCATGCTGAGGTAGCACGCCGATGCCTCAGTGACAACACCTGCTGCCTCCACGCAGACATCGACCTCTTGTATTGACGTCATGCTGAATAAAAGATATTGATACTGAATCAGCTTCACTGACTCCGTGTTCGCCGCGGTATTGGAAGATCTCATCCCACAGTTCCCAAGCATTCCATTCTGGGCAGCCGTTCTGGCTAGTGGAAGAGACTCATATGACCAACAAGACTCTACAAAGTGATGGCAGCATTGGTTACTGGGCTAAATACGAAACGCATTTCTATCTCCAGCCTTGCGGTTGATGGTCTTCGGGACTTCGGCCGTTTACTTACGTAATAAAAAGAAACACCTGCAGCCATCGTTTTGATGTTATTGTATTATATTGCAAACGGTTTTGGTACTGACTCACATAAACTTGTTGCAATGTTTTAAAATAACATCAAAATGACGCCTGCAGGTGTTTGATTTTGTTAGATAAATATGCAAAGGTTTTCTGCTTCTCCAGTTCAGAAAAGGAAGCAATATTAAACATCCCGCCGACGACGACTTCATTAGAGACGGAGCATAAGCTCCGGTTAGGGAACATTGAGGAAAGAAATCGGCATTACACTTCCAAAGGAATTATCACGACATGTGCATTAAGCGATTTAGGGAAATAGCGGAAAAACCTAGATCTGAACGGTCGGACAGGGTTCGAGCCGTCGTCCTCCTGTAAGTATCAAAGTGCCACCTCACTGCATTCGCCCTGGCACGAGAAGCAGATAACAGCCGAATGGGTGTGATTGCTACTTTAATCAACAGTTTCTTTTTATGTCCTGTCCCCTACTGACATATAACCTCGAATGGCGTTCATTTTATCACCGTACAAAGAGGTCCGCAAAGATACCGAAGTGACTTGCAGACGGTGAGAGTGCTGTTCGTGCATTTTATTCCAGATTTCATAATTATCAGTTGTATGTTACTATTTTCGTTTACACCGCTGCTATAAATATCTCAGTAACCATACGATTATCTAATCTTATTATACTCCTGAAACCTGGGATCCATCTAATAGCTCAGTCAAGGAAGATCAAAATGGCTCGATTACGAGAAAATATTCGGACCGTCACATATTTTTATGCAGTGGTGAGAGCGAGTGCCATAAACCACATACTACAAATCCTGATGCGGTGGGAGTGGTGTGGCATTTAAAGATCATTTTTTAAAGTTTCTCCTGAATAATTCGAAATCCACGTCTTCTTGCGAAAATTTTTCCAGTGTTCAGACATTGGGAGATGCTTATTTTTCATACAGTGCATTAACACTTCATGGAACACAAATATGAGTTACTAGTAACACTAACGCAAGGAACTCATACGAACAGATTCTCTGTAAATCTGTGAACAGTATTCTACGATGTTAGAGGAACATTGTTTCTTAATTATCCTGTACGAATATTGTAGTTCAAATGGCTCTGAGCACTATGGGACTTAACTTCTGAGGTCATCAGTCCCCTAGAACTTAGAACTACTGAAACCTAACAAACCTAAGGACATCACACACATCCATGCCCGAGGTAGGATTCGAACCTGCGACCGTAGCGGTCGCGCGGTGCCACTCTGGCCGGCTGACAATTGTAGTGTTCTAACGGGAAAGGCAACTTCTCCCACATCGAGTGCTGCCCGATTTTCATTTTGTAGACAGACTATACCTTCTAAGCATTTCCTGTCCATTTCCTTTACGTAAATGTACAAAGTAACTTCACTAAGCTCGTACTTATATGGTGGTGCTCTTTTTGTTTTATTCTTACCGTACTAAAGTGCCTTTCCCAAGTGTAACGTGTTGTCAAAATGTATTCGACAATGTCGATTTCATTGTCTCGAATACCACTGACTGGATTACTTTTCGCACATGAGGGATATCAAGCACATCATCGCACCTTCAGTTTTCTAAACATCTGAAGAAGCAAAGAGGCTTAAAGGAACTTCACACGTATCAGCATAAGTCAAGCAAAGAATTACAGTAGTTTACTGAACTAGACTTGCATATGGTCCATTTCAGTCCATCTCACACATTCACACTCATCTTGGAATATATATTGTTGATGGTAGTAAGTGGCTCCATTCTGTTCAGCTCACTCTACAAGTGCCTAAATGCAACAGATTTATGTCAAGTAACAAAGTTCAATGGCAAAAGAATTGCAGTAACTTTATGGCCATTCATTAGTTCATAACGAAGTGACTAAACACAATTACATGCCTTTGCAGCACGTTGTTAACGGTAGATAGCAGCAAGGTTCACATTCACCGTTCCGATCTCTTTCTCTCCAACACTACATATGTTATCGATAACATCATAGCTACAAATTAAATACCTCCCAGCCACTGTTTAGAGCAGCGGTTCGCGACCTGTGGGCCGCGGGCACCCTGTCACTGGACCGTTACCGCTTGTCGAGAGTCGGAGACAAATGATAGGGAGCTTCAGTCGTTTCACTGGTCAGTAATCTAGTCAACATCAGCGAGTACAGAATGAAATAATAGTTGACATGCCACATCGCTATCGTATGCCACTCACAAAGGAATGGTCCATTCTGTCATTTCGAGATCTGTCCTGCTGCTCTAAGGCGGCCAGTACTTTTCTCAATGCTGAAAATTAGCGGTGTTGTGTGCCAACAGGCGGCTGGTATAGTACACTCCTACAGATTTCACTTTAATGCTAGCTAGCTCGCGGCCTTGGCTGGCTGCTCATGGCGTAAACACAGAATATGCCACAATGCAGTCGTAACCTACAGAATTGGGTAGTTTCTCGGACACATTTGTTCAAAAGGTCGTCTCACTGTAATTTTGAACATTTGATATACCGATTCAAGAGCCAGGTGGAATGGTTGGTGTTTTACGTCCAGTCCACGGCTAAGATTGTAAGAGAGCTTTGCTCCGATTTGTTACTGTTAGAGGGGAATGAAGCGGTCGTCGTCCTTTTAAGGAACCATTCCGGCATTTGGTTGGAGTGACTTGGGTGACCGCAGAAAACCTGTATAGCTGATCCGAGAACTTAATCCAGGTGTCTCAAATGCGAGTTGAGGACATTAGCCTCTACACCACTTCGCTCTGTTCCCGTGGAGATATTACTGAATTACTATTCACTGAGACATTTGATGGGCTTTCCGACAAAATCTTTATGTGAACGAGCCTTTTCAGATTTACCTTTTTTGAAAAATAAGTGCAGGAGAAGACTGGATATACAATGAAGCGCCAAAGAAACTGGTATAGGCATGCGTATTCAAATACAGAGATATGTAAACAGGCAGAATACGGCGCTGCGGTCGGCAACGCCTGTATAAGACAGTAAGTGACTAGCGCAGTTGTTAGATCGGTTTCTACTGCTAAACTCGAGGTTATCAAGATTGAAGTGAGTTTGAACGTAGTGTTGTAGCAGGTGCACGAGCGATGGGAGATAGCATCTCCGAGGTAGCGATTAAGTGGGGAATTTCCCAAACGACCATTTGACGAATGCACCTTGAATATCAGAAATGCGGTAAAACATAAAGTCTCTGACATCGCTGCGGCAAAAGATACTGCAAGAATGGGACCAACGACAACTGATGACAATCGTTCAGCCTGAGAGAAGTCCAACCCTTTCGCAAATTGCCGCTGATTTCAGTGCTGGGCCATCAACAAGTGAACCATTCAACGAAACATCATCGATATGGGCTTTCGGATCCGAAGGCCTACTGGTGTGCGTTTGACGACTCCACGACGCAAAGCTTTACGCCTCGCCTGGGCCTGCCAGTACCGACATTGGACTGTTGACAAATGGAAACATATTGCCTGGTCGAACGACTCTCGTTTCAAAGTGTATCGAGCGGTAGGACATGTACGGGTATGGAGACAACATCATGAATCTATGGATTCAGCAGTGGACTGTTGAAGCTGGTGGATGTTCTTTAATGGTATAGGGCGTTTGAAATTTGAGTGATGTAGGACTCCTGACATCTAGATAAGACTCTGAAGGGTGACACGTACGTAAGCATCCTGTCTGATCATCTGCATCCGTTCATGTCCATTGTGCATTCTGACGGACTTGGGCATTCCTGCAAGACAGTGCGACACCCCAAACGTTCAGAACTACTACAGAGTGGCTCCAGGACTAGTCTTCTGAATTTAAACACTTCGATGGCCACCAAATTCCCCAGACTTGAACATTATTGAGCATATCTGGGAGGCCTTGTAGTGTGCTGTTCAGAAGAGATCTCATCCCCATCCTACTCTTATGCATTTATGGACAGCCCTGCAGCAGCACTTCAGACATTACTCGAGTCCATACCACGTCGTGTCCTTATTTCTGCGTGTTCGCCGTGGCCCTACCCGATATAAGCAGGTGTATCAGTTTCTTTGGGTCTTCAGTGTAGATGGCGATTTGAGGCTATAATGTACCAGTTTTAACCCAAAAATGGTTCAAATGGCTCTGAGCGCTATGGGACTTAACAGCTATGGTCATCAGTCCCCTAGAACTTAGAACTACTTAAACCTAACTAACCTAAGGACATCACACAACACCCAGTCATCACGAGGCAGAGAAAATCCCTGACCCCGCCGGGAATCGAACCCGGGAACCCGGGCGCGGGAAGCGAGAACGCTACCGCATGACCACGAGCTGCAGTTTTAACCCAGATATTGTTTGTCTCATGGGGGACAAACAATTCAAATATAGCACTGAGTTCTTTTTAATACTGAGTACTTGATTTTGAGTTTTGATTCAGTTGTGAAATCTAAGTCAATATAATAAATGTCTTTTCTTCATACAAAAATTATGCATATTATTCAGTACAGTACGCTTTTCTAATTAGGCCCACCGTGTATGTGTGTGTGTTTGTGTGTGTGTGTGTGAGAGAGAGAGAGAGTCACTTATGATGCAACGCCCCTGTTATTTCATGAGCGATTCCATGTATGGAAACGAGGTTTTGAGCAAATGAATTGATAGAACGTTAAAGAGCCTGTACTTCGGTAGGTGATGAAATGTCTTAATTCTTGTATCGATCGAGATTCTGAAGAATACTTTTTAACGGCTTTTTGAAGCGCTTTAAAAACACGGGTACGTTGATATAATGATGTTAATGCTGAGGTTGAACTCCTTCGCAAACGAATCCGATAAATGTACTAAAATTGGAAAGAAATGTGCACAGAATCAGCTAGTGCGATGTAAACATCGCCAAGCAGACTCAGACGAGGGCAGTAGAGAAAGGGGCAGCATGTTTTTGTATATGGAATTACGGCGTATTCTAGCTTAAGAAGCATCATATGAAGCTAAGGAAAACTATTTCAGACGTGTACGTTTATACATTTTTGTGGAAACATCTACAATATAGTCAGGCAGTTTTCCGTTTAAACGCTCCCCATTGCTTCTTACTCGTCAAATCCAAAACAGAAATGTCTGTCATTTATACTTCAAAATTATAAATAGCCCTAGTTAAGGAAAAAAGGAAACTATCTTGCTAACTTTCTTGGATCTCAAAGAAAAATATAGTACCTGACGTGTCTTTGCCTGAAGACGTCTGAATGCTTCTTAAAATAAACCACATGCTGTTGAAGAAATTGGTCTACAAATGCTAATCGAAATAGCAATTAGTTGGAATACTTAACTAAACTAACTCCGTCTACAGGCCGCAAGCGACCCATCGGGACCATCCGACCGCCGTATCATCCTCAGGTGAGGATGCGGATAGGAGGGGCATGGGGTCAGCACACCGCTCTCCCGGTCGTTATGACGGTTTTCTTTGACCGGAGCCGCTACTATTCGGTCGAGTAGCTCCTCAATTGGCATCACGAGGCTGAGTGCACCCCGAAAAATGGCAACAGCACGTGGCGGCGGGATGGTGACCCATCCAAGCGCCGGCCACGCCCGACAGCGCTTAACTTCGGTGATCTCACGGGAACCGGTGTATCCACTGTGGCAAGGCCGTTGCCAATTAGTTGGAATACACTTTAAATATACTAAATAGTTTATTCAGAATTACTGACGACTTGTCACCCACAAAATACTTTTCTGAACGAAACATCGTAGTATTTAAGTAAGTGCTCAGATTTTTACCACAGACTACAGGCACATTTGCAATCGCCTTCGAGAGACAGACGAACAGACGAAAGTACACTGAATGATGTGCCGTTCCATGTTCCATCCTGTTTCTATTCGACGGTACAAATCGTCTGGCGTAGATCGGGGTTAGTGATAGACTGCATCTTTCAGTGCTTCCCAAAAATCAGGAGACCCGGCCAGCTAGCCACTGTATTACAGCGATCCTTCCTATCCAAGGCCAGGAAACTTTTCGTTCAGTGTTTGCGTTGCAACGCGGGAGGAGTCAGATGGGCAGACGTTGCGTTGGAATCACAAACATTGTCGCTTATCCAGAGGTGCCTCTTCTAGAAAATAGAATTTTCGTAAGGAAGTGTCCATCGTGTATCAGTTTAACATCCCTGGCACGAACTAAGGTCCCACAATGGAATTTCCTGTAATGTCCCACCACAGTTTTACACTTCATGGCTTTCATTGGACACGATGAAGCCAGTGTGGGTTTTCAGCTACGTAGTGGTGTATGTTACGTAAATTTGTGGTACTGTAGTTCGTAAACTTTGCTTCGTAGGTAAAGAGCAGACGTTGAAAAAACGTTGTGTCGTCTCCCAGGTGATGCAGAGCAAAACCAAACAAATTCTAAACGACTTTCGAAATCTCGTCCTCCGAGATACTGATCTAATGACGCATGATAAGGGTGGAATTTATGTCGATGTAAGATGCAAGTGACACTCCTCTGGTTACTCCCATATTCCTTCGTTAATACGCCTGTAAAAGTAACATGTCTGAATTCTCCTCACTGGTGTGCACGTCTGCATGCAATGTGTGGTGAAGCAGAAGTGACCGCTGGCCGGGGTGGCCGAGCGGTTCTAGGCGCTTCAATCTGGAATCGCGCAACCGCTACGGTCGCAGGTTCGAATCCTGCATCGGGCATGGGTGTGTGTGATGTCCTTAGGTTAGTTAGGTTTAAGTAGTTCTAAGTTCTAGGGGACTGATGACATCAGAATTTAAGTCCAATAGTGCTCAGAGCCATTTGAACCAGAAATGACCTACCAACAGACAATTTAGTTCCTGCTAGTTCTGAAGTGCAAACAAGTAAACAGTCGAAGTGCTTGATACAATGAGGTAGAATGGCATGAGCGTGTTTACAACGCAACAGCCGATTCCGGCCGATTTACATTTCAGTATTAGAATGTTTCTCGGATTATTTTGCGAAGGGTTTCCACCTCAACATTATGTCCTTGTACTCGTCTTTTCAAGCGACCTCGGATGCCGTTAAAAAAGTGTTCATTTTATTTTAAAAAGTCATACTTGCTTCAATATCTTGAGCGATTAAGACTCTGTATCAAATATCAAAGCACATGGGTCTTAGAGTACTATCACTTGCCAAAAACCAACCTCGTTTCGACATCTGGAACCGCTCACAAAATAAAAGCGGCGTTCGTGTCTCACCCTGTGTGAGTGTGTGTGTTTCTATATTTTTCTTGTATAGACACTGGGACCATAAGGTTTTTTACAAAATAGGTTTAAATGGTTCAAATGGCTCTAAGCACTATGGGACTTAATATCTGAGGTCATCAGTCCCCTAGACTTAGAACTACATAAACCTAAGTAACTTAAGGATATCACGTCCCCTAGACTTAGAACTACTTAAACCTAACTAACTTAAGGATATCACACACATCCATGCCCGAGGCAGGATTCGAACCTGCGACCGTAGCAGCAGCGCGGTTCATAACTGAAGCGCCTAGAGCCGCTTGGCCACAACGGCCGGCACAAAATAGGTGGTCCGCACAGCTAAAAGGGTTGGAAGCAGCTTGTTTAGAGAAACGTACTTAACATAAAAGGTCACTTAACAACTACAAACAAGGTCTCATTTAATAAGCTGAAAATAACCACAATATAAACACGTGTTCAGTGAAGTTACTTTGTGTATGCACGTAAGAGAAATGGACAGGAAATGCTGGGGAGGTATAGTCTGTCTGCAAAATAAAAAGCGGGCAGCGTTCGAGGTGAGGAAAGTTGGCTTTACCGGAAGACCACTACAGCTGCCATACAGAGAGACTAAGAATCAATTTTTTCTCTAGCAGTGTAGAAAAGTGTGCAGAGATTTATGTACATTCTGTCTTTACACGTTTCTTGCTTTAGTGTTATTTTAGTAACTCATATCCGTATTCCATGTAGTTCTAACCCACTTTGTGGAGGCATGTCTGTGCATTGTGTCGCCGGAGATTCATAAGGTGTGATGTTGAGGTCCTTATAACATAGTTAAACCCCCTGTAGTTACTTCTTGTGATGCAGTGAGGTAGAGTGGGGATTCAACTGTTCGCCCTTCTGTTTGCAAATCTATTCTGGAGCAAAGCGCATGACCATAATCTGGCGACCTATCTTCTCTCTCACTTACACCATCCCCTCTCCTCGTCCACCCTTTCCACCCAGTTACAATCTCAGATCACAATTTTCACCTAATTCGGCTCTACTCCACTCGGCGGTCCACAAATTTAATATTTGTATTTAATCCACTTCACTGAGAAGTAAACATTGATTTTATATCGTTAAAGCAATATTTCTAATAAGCTACGATTTTTCTATCTCTTGCAATGCGGAAAGTATCAGCACTAGAGGAAAGAATGAATATGATCACTTTCGTAGGAAATTTAATGTGGTACAATATTGTACTGAGAAACTTTATCGCTTGAAGGGGCGGTTTTCGAATTACTCAAGAAAAACATAAGAAAGTTATCTTGAAACACCTCTCCCTCTCCATCTCTCACATCCGTCGGTCATGATTGTTTGGACGTTCTTCACAGAACTCCCTCCTACCACTGTACAAAAATTTGCGATTACTCCATTTTTTGTACTAATTTTCCTTCGCTGGCTGGAGTACAACACGTCTGTGTGATGAATCTGAATTGGAATAAAACAGAGCATTAGTTCCGCCACGTTGCGTGGTTCACTACTTGTTATGCTGCTTATGTAGACCTAAAAGCGGTTGAGATAAACGATCATTATGTCCTCTTTAATTACGTGAAGTTACTGTTGCTTGGATAGTCCATGAAGGCTCTTTACTCTCCGGTCACTGCCCACCGTATTTACCCAGGTTCTCCATGTTAGTGCAACTCCCTTTTTATCTGTTTTACTTTCGTTTTGAACGTCACTGACCCCAACGCGGCGCCGTCATTGTGCGAAGGCATCTTCATGCAAGCCAACTTCCAAGCATAATGCGCATGTAGTCGGATTTAAGAAAATGCCCTGCCACCTCAAGGGCGAGTTATGTAAATCACGCCATGCTCCCGTAATACTGCTCCGTTGCAGTCATACGCCATTAACTGTGCTCGGATGGCGTCAGGTGTTTCGGGGGTTGTTAAGGAAAAGTAAAGATACAGACTAATTTTATTACCATTCGAACTGCATCGCAGGTGTTTACCATTCTTAGAATGAGACTTTTCACTCTACAGTGGAGTGTGCGCTGATATGAAACTTCCTGACATTAACTGTGTGCCGGACCGAGACTCAAACGCGGGACTTTTTTGCCTTCTCGCGGGCAAGTGCTCTACCAACTGAGCTACCCAAACACGACTGACGCCCCCAGGGGCTCAGCAATCTTTTGTTGGGTACGGGCTTTCCGACCCCGGGGTCCTGAGCTGGGGACTGGTCAGCGCCGCCCCCGGACATGCTTCAGCGACCACCGTATGGCGCGGCGGATTGCGAGGAAGGTCAACCTCTATAAAAAACCCTCAATCTTACGGTGTGCTGCGCGCCTATAAGATGCATGGCTGTTGGGGTGGAACAGTCAGAAGCGGGCAACCTCTGGGGCACCTGCCGCACTCCAGTTGTATAAGGTTTACTCAGGCACGCGGGGCTCTGTCTGAGCGGACCTTTAGTTTCCTAGCTGCTCGTGGGACCGCAATGGACCCTTCGACCTCTACATTTCCCCCTACCAGTGGATTGGGTGGGCCACTGGTAGTAAAACACACCCCATCGAAAAAGCGACTTCTTGCTGCGAGTCCTCCAGCGCCTGGTGTTACTAGAGACTTATCAGACTGTCGTAACAGAGCACATGCTGATAACCGGAATGTGTTTTTGATTGTCAAACGGAAGGAGGGTAGCTTTGAGACGGTTTCTCCCTTTTACATCCACAAGGGTCTTGAGGGAATTGCAGGAACACTGAAATCTGTGAAGCGACTGAGCAATGGGACTCTGTTAGTTGAGACTTCTAGTTCCCGTCAAGTCACTTGTCTTCGGAAAGCAACCTGTCTCGGAGAGTACGCTAGCGAGACCGAGCTCCACTCCACTTTGAACTATAGTAAGGGTGTTGTGACATGTAGGGACTTGGTGGATATCCCCAAAGACGAGTTGATATCTGAGTGGGCTGACGAAGGTATTGTTGACGTGCAGCATATTATGAAACGAGTCGATGGGGACCTAGTCAAATCCCACTCGTTTATTCTCACGTTCAATTGCCCGAGACTCCCAGAGCATGTTAAAGCGGGTTTCGTACGTTTGCCAGTACGGCCATATTTCCCCAACCCAATGCGCTGTTTTAAATGTCAGCGTTTTGGGCATACTACGTTGGGGTGCAATGGGATAGCCACTTGTGGTAAATGTGGTCAGCCTGCCCATGGAGCCGATTGTTCATCGCCTGTGAAGTGCGTGAATTGCTATGGGAGTCACCCTGTCTGGAGCCGGGTCTGCCCCATCTATCTCGAGGAACGGAAGATACAGGAGATCAAAACATCTAAGCGCATCCCCTATGGTGAGGCGAAGAAGCTCTTTAAGGCCATGCAATCTCCTGTGTTTACAACATCTTTCGCTTCCGCTCTGGAGATTGATTCAAATGGCTCTGAGCACTATGCGACCTAACTTCTGAGGTCATCAGTCGCCTAGAACTTAAAACTAATTAAACCTAACTAACCTAAGGACATCACACACATCCATGCCCGAGCAGGATTCTAACGTGCGTCAGTGTCGGTCGCTCGGTTCCAGACTGTAACGCCTAGAACCGCACGGCCACTCCCGCCGGCCGCTCTGCAGAGACCGGTACAGTTGGCCACTGTTGCTACACAAACGGAGGTTGCTAGTGTCAGCACTAATACCTGCGTTTGCCAGTGCACTTGTGCTGCTGCGGTTGTTTTGCAACCTGCAGCTCTCCCCACAACGTCGGACAAGGCCGTGGTTGCTGACATTGG
The DNA here is from genome assembly GCF_023898315.1 of Schistocerca nitens. Classification (NCBI taxonomy): domain Eukaryota; kingdom Metazoa; phylum Arthropoda; class Insecta; order Orthoptera; family Acrididae; genus Schistocerca; species Schistocerca nitens. Next base: position 289,023,194 of record NC_064614.1, on the reverse strand, counting down.
GGTACTTCGGGCCCCTCCCCATATGGCGCCTTCTGCCCAGGCGAGTAAAGCTCCAACTGTTGACAAGTTTCTGCATTCTAAGCCCCCCAAGACAAAGACGCCGAAGGTGAAGGTTTTGCCACCTGAGGAGACTAGTCAGGGTTGGTCCGATGACGAGGCCATCGTACTGTCTGACATCTCCCTTGGGTCGCCATCGGAGCTGATGGACATTGATGTCGACTGGGGGTGATCTTCTCGCCCCAGGAATAAATCTCCGGCCAGTACGGGCTCTTCTCCAAAGCACAGAGGCAGGGTGAAAGTTCAGCCACCCTGATCACTGGCTCCCATATTACAGTGGAACCTCAATGGGTTCAGGACGCATGTGGCCGAATTACAACTCCTTGTACAAGAGCGCCCCTTGTGCTTATGTCTCCAAGAGACACATTTTCGGGCCACTGATGCTCCTTCTTTACGGGGCTATACCGTGTATCGAAAAGATGATTTGATGGGGAAAGGGCAAAGGGTGGTGTTGCGGATTTTGTCCGTGACATACACCACTCATCTGAGCTCCCTCTCGTTACGGACTTGCAAGCAGTTGCAGTTGACCTTCTTGTGGGTTGGAGGCTCACAATCTGTTCCGTTTACTTGCCACCTCAGGATGCAATAGATTCTGAGGCTCTTACAGACCTTATTAGCCGACTCCCCCGCCCATTTCTCCTTCTGGGGGACTTCAATGCTCATAATGTCTTATGGGGCTCTATGACTACTTGCACCGGGGTCGCGTTCTGGACGCCTCATGACGTCTGAAGAACTGTGCATCCTCAACTCTGGTGCTCCCACTCATTTCTATACTGCTTCTCGGTCGTCGTCAGCTATTGACCTTTCCTTTTGCTCTGCAGCACTCGCGGATTATGCTCTATGGGAGGTTGCTGCTGACCTGCATTCTAGTGACCACTTCACCCTTTGGATTCGCCTCCTGGATGAGGCTGTGGCATTACCAGTGCCGCCCAGATGGCACCTCTGCAGTGCTGACTGGACACTTTTCAGCCATTTGGCTGTTTTGGAACATCGTGCCAGCGTCCATGAATGGGTCGACCATGTTACAGCCTTGATCTCCCATGCTGCTTAATTGTCGATCCCACGGTCCTCAGATCACCCCAAGTGGCGTCCTGTCCCTTCGTGGACCACTGAGTGCCGCTCAGCCATCCGAGCCCGCCGTGCAGCTCGGCGCCGCTTCAAGTGCCGTCCCTCAGCTGACAATCTTGCGGCCTTTCGGGTGGCAAGGGCCAAGGCGCGGCGAGTGATTAAAGAGAGCAAACGACGGTCATGGCAATCGTTCTTGAACTTCATCTCCCGCTCCACTAGTTCTACGAAAGTATGGGAAGTCATTAGGAGGATTTCCGGGAAACGCAGCCAATTACCTGTCACAGCATTGCTGCATCAGGGATGTCTTCTCACGGCGCCGAGAGACATTGCCCAGGCCCTGGCCATGCATTTTGCGGAATCTACTGCCACTATTACCTGTGATCCAGATTTCTACCGCTACCGCACTGCCTCCGAGAGGCGTCACTTGGACTACCGGTCTCCAAATTCTGAACTCTACAACTGCCCCTTCACAATGTGGAAACTGCATTCGGCGCTGTCTGTGGCTCATGATACTGCGCCCCCTTTCATGATCAAATCCTGTACAGCATGCTGCAGCACTTGTTGCTGCCATCCAAGGAAGTTCTGAATTGTTTTAATATGATATGGTCATCCGGCACATGCCCTGACTCGTGGAGGGAGGCGATTTTGATTCCCCTCCTCAAACAGGGAAGGACCGAATGCATCCCAGCAGTTATCGGAGTATTGCTTTGACGAGCTGTGTCGGGAAGACATTAGAAAGCATGGTCAACCGTCGCCTGGTTTGGCTGCTCGAGACCAGGCAGCTCCTTAGCCATTCTCAGTGTGGCTTTCGGAGATGTCGTTCAACTATAGACAACTTGACCCTGCTTGAGGTGGCCATCCAGCAGGCCTTCCTACGTAAGCAGCATTGTCTAGGTATATTCTTTGACATTAATAAGGCGTATGACACTATTTGGCGCCGCCTTATCCTCAATCAACTCCATCAGTGGGGCTTTCGTGGCCATCTCCCCATCTTCATTCGGTCCTTTCTTTCCCACTGCCTCTTTCGGTATCGGGTTGGTAATGTGCTATCTGATTTGTACGTGCAGGAGAATGGTGTTCCTCAGGGAAGCATTTTAAGTGTCACCCTCTTTGCCGTCGCCATTAACAGTATCACGTCCACTATCCGGAGTGCTGCCCAGTGCTCCTTGTTTGTGGACGATTTTGCTGTTTTCTGTTCTTCCTCCGGTCTTGTCACTGCTAGTCGGCAGCTGCAGCTTACGATAAAGCGGTTAGAGGCATGGACTGCGAAGACGAGTTTTACCTTTTCTGCAGACAAATGTGTGTGTGTTCATTTTAATCGTTCTCGACGTCCTTTTACCTCCCCTCAATTGCGTCTGAGGGACACCATTCTTCCTTTTAGAGACACTGTGAGGTTCCTGGGCCTCACTTTTGATTCCAAGTTGTCGTGGTTGCCGCACCTTAAAGACCTCAAGGTGCGGGCCCTGAAGGCAGTGAATATTTTGAAGTGTCTGAGCCATCGGTCCTGGGGAGCAAATAGGGCGCGTCTGCTGCAGTTTTATAGGGCTTTCGTCCGGTCGCGTCTTGACTATGGATCCACCGTGTATGGGTCAGCGAGGCCTTCGTATCTGAAGATTCTTGACGCAGTACACCATGAGGGTATCAGGCTGGTCACTGGTGCATTCCGTACCAGTACCATCCCCAGCCTGTGTGCTGAGGCAGGGGAACCGCCGCTCGCCATCCGGTGGAAACTCCTCATGGTGCGACGGGTGTGTCAATTCCTTGCCCGTCCTACCTCCTCTGCGTACCTTACCGTTGCCCGACCGCCTATGGAACGTCTCTTTTCCAGTCGTCACAGGGCAACGAGACCATTTGGGATTCGTGCCAAGCATTTGCTTGAGTCCCTTAGTGGAGCGTGTGGCACCCCAACTCCATGGTTTTACCCGCCTGCCTCCCTGGTTGCTCCAGAGGCCCAGCGTCCTTTTAGACTTGTCAGAGTACCGGAGGAGCTGCACTCCTCCGTTTGTTTTTACCTCCTTATTTTAAGATATTTTAAACCAGCATCCGGACCATGTACCAGTATTTACGGATGGCCCTAAACAGCGGGACTCTGTTGGTTGTGCTGTTGTTTTCCCTGTTCGAGTCGTCAAGTTACGGCTTCCTGCGGCGTTTACCATCTTTGATGCCGAATTGTTTGCGATCTTGCAGGCATTGGAGCAGATGAGATGTGTTCCCAGTCTTAAGTTTCTCATCTGTTCTGACTCCCTAAGTGTCCTTCAGACCATGCAACACTTGTACCCAGCGGATACGGTCGTCCAGAACATCCATGATGCCCTATTCCACCTGTAACGGCTGGGGAAGAAGGTTTCTTTCTGCTGGGTGCCGGGGCACGAACTGGCGGATGTGGCTGCCAAAGATGCATGTTCCCTCCCTCACGTTGTTGAATGTGCCGTCCCCCTCCATGCTGTTACCTCCCTTTTGCGCTTTCGTTTATGCGTCAATGGGAAGACGAGTGGCTGGCACTCGGTGAAAATAAGCTGCGTCTGGTCAAGGCCACCACGCGGCCATGGCGTACGTCCTACCAGTCATGCAGGCGGGATGAGGTTCTCCTCATTCGCCTCCGCATAGGGCACAGTCCCTTAACGAATGGTTTTCTACTCCGGCGGGAGGACTCCCCAATCTGCAGTGCTTGTGGCGTCCAGATTACTGTACGCCACATTCTACTTGACTGTCCTTTATTCTCTGACAAGAGGGCGGTTGTTTCCTTGCCCCCGGATTTACCCTCTATTTTGCAAGACGACGCAACGACTGTGGTTAAGGTCTTACGGTTTTGTGTCCTGTCCAATTTGTTGCCTCGGATTTTAGGGAGAGGATTTTTATGTGCTGCTGGGTGACTGGCTCACCCAGGTTTTAGGTAAGAGGTCCGCCAGTCACGATTAACTATTTGTTTCGCTTCGATTTCTGTTCTTTTCCTTTTTTAGTGCGTTTCATCTCCTCTTGTTTTGCCTCTGTATGTGAGGATTTGAAACTGTGTCAGGTCTGCGTCTTTTAGCCGTTCTCCTTGTTCGCTGTCCGTCTTCGTCCCTTCACCGCGTGTGTTCCTGTTTCTATGCGTTTGGGCGCTGATGACCATGCTGTTTAGCGCCCGAAAACCTCAAACCACACACACACACACACACACACACACACACAGCACGACTCACGACCCGTCGTCACAGCTTCAATTTTGCCAGTACCTCGTCGCCTACGTTCCAAACTTCACAGAAGCTCTTCTGCGAACCTTGCAGAACTAGCACTCCTGGAAGAAAGGATATTGCGGAGACACGGCTTAGCCACAGCAAGGGGAAAGTTTCCAGAATGAGAAGTTTGGCAGGTAGGAGACGAAGTACTGGTAGAATTGAATCTGTGAGGGCGGGTGGTGAGTTGTGTTCGGATAGCTCAGGTGGTCGTCGTGGTCGCGCACTCGGCCAGTGCATATCGCGCGATGATGGGCGGTCGCGCGGGCCAGTGTTTACATCGCCAGCGGTGCTGCGATAGGGAGCCGAGCAGCGCGTGGGAGTGTTACTTGCGTCTGTTTACTATATAACTGTTGTATGTACGATGTATACAATTACCAGAGCCAACAGCGTTCAGTGTTTTCGATCACGCTGCAAAGCGGCCGACGGCGTTTGAAATTCACGAGTGGATATTTGAGGATTTGAAATTGCCTGAAGATATAGTCGACGTATTTCAGTTGGACTTTGTACAGTATTCGTTATTTGTCAAATTTATTTCGAGTGATGCTTACGGGAAATTCGTTGAGGAGCGTGCTGGCATGAGGCAATTTCGTCATACTGATGGTAGTATTTGTAATGTCCAGATCGTGCCTTCGGGATACGGAGTGAAAACCGTCAGGGTATTTAATGTGCCAACGGAGTGTCATAATAAGCTCACTGCACGTTCTCTGTCTCTGCACGGCGTTGTTTTGTCGGTTACGAATGAGAAATGGTCAAGTGCCTATCGTTACCAAGCTAATAGCGGTGTGAAAAGTGTACGTATAGACTCAAAGAAGCTTATACCTTCGTGTGTTGTCTTTGGCTTTTGTCACGCGCAGGTAACTTACATTGGTCAACCTCCAACCTGTTCGATCTGCCATTCGGCAGAACATCTGCGGCTGAACTGCACACGTCGACATCCATTTCAGCTTCCCCGGGAACGTCCTGCAGACGGTAGTGAAAGGCTTGTGCCATTATTGACTGAGGTAGTCGCGGGCACGGTACTACAACCCCGGCACCCGAAATATGTTAACGAAGTGGCAATACCAGTTCAGGTGTAAAGCAGTGACGAAGACATTCCCGGTAGGATGGACGGTACTTTGGCCCCGTCATCCGCATCGGGACAGTTACCGCTGGATACCGACGCTTCGCCGGCCACCTTAGCCGTGTGAGACGCAGGAGCAGGTGCAGATCAGTTTGCCTCAACCACCCGTACCGGCAAAGGCTGCAGCAGAAACGAAGATAGGACGTCGAAACAGAAGCAAAGGGTATAGTGGCAAAGCGGAAAAGTCGGATGGCTTGATAACCGTACGCATGTCAGAAAGTGGCAGCGAGACTGAACCTCAGTCTTCTTGCTTAGTGCGCTGCGAGAACACCGAGAGGTAAGAACGCATTCGTGAACAAACCAAACATCTGAAGGCACTATTGAGCGGCGAGAGGGAACAGAGCCTGTGCCAGCGAAGAGGAAAAGCGAGCAGAGCAGCGAGCAGGTGCCGCAGTTCTCCCGCAGGAACTCGCTGACGTCTGTGGCAGCCCCGAGTGATGGCCAGGCGGATGCGGCCACGTTGACAGACTCAGCCGGCGTTGGCGGACAGGGCGGCGCGCGCACCGCACATCACCCCGACAGCAACGAGCCGTGGTGGCAGCAGGACGAGGAGATGCAGCAGTAGCGGCTCTCGCGCGTCACTATCAGGCTGCGACCCTCTGCCACTCCCTGACACGTTATGGCTCTGACGTATCGCTTCATACTCCAGACGTTGCAAAACGAGAATGGTTTGAAGCTGTCGAGAAGGATGATCCCACCACTCAGAGCTCATCGCCCTATGTGCCACTATGTGCGATAACCAAACCTACAATATTACCACACTTAACATCAAAAGGATTCAAAGTGCGGTGAAACTCCGCTCGCTAACTGATTTCTTGTATGGTACCAGTGTTGAAATTTGTGGTAAGATCATACGGGACCAAATTGCTTAGGTCATCGGCACCTAAGCTTACACACTACTTAGTCTAATTTAGACTAACTTACGCTATGGACAATACACACGTCCATGACCGAGGGAGTACCGACGTTGACACTCCTCTGTTACAGGAGGTAGTCACAGTCTTAGAAGTGCCCGGTTATGTACTTATTGATAACATCAATATGCAGGATGCTATAGGCACTGCCATACTTTTGCGCGACGGTATAACCTTTACGGACGTGCAACGGCTGCCTAATGGTCGTGGCATTTCTCTTCGAGTGAATGATGTGCAGATTTTTAACGTGTACACCCTCTCAGGTAGCAATCATGAGAGACGACGTTCAACTTGTTATAAAAACGAGGTTGCCATGCTCCTTAGCGCTTATCGTCCAGATCTCATTCTTGGTGGTGACTTCAATTGTGTGCTTAATGACAGAGACCCAACTTCTAACACGAACAGGTGTGTAAAACTTGAACATTCAATTCATGATATGCGTCTTCACGATACGTGGTAAAAACTGCACGGTGAACAGGTAGCGTACACCTTCGTAACCAGTCATTCTGCCAGTCGGCTGGATAGGATCTATGTGTCAGACGCCCTCCAGAAACACACTGTGAACTGTGACATAGCTCCTGTCAACATCTCTGACCATTGCGCATATCAGTGTTACCTTAACCTACAATGTCAGCAAATCTGACGCGGTAAAAGCTATTGGAAATCGAATGTCACCCTTCTGCTTGATGCCCAACTTGAAGAGGAGGTGAACATAATGTGGCAAGAGCTCCAACGACAACGACGCGACGTCGTTACGCTAGCGTTCTACAGTGGTGGATTCAGTGTGTCAAGCAAAAATTACGCCTCACCATCGTGACATATGCTCGACAAAAAAACTTTTGGCAGAAACTAATTGTGGAATGTTATTATCGCTGTTTGAGAGAACTGTACAGTCACACTACGAATCCTTCTCTCGATATCAATGTCAAGATCAAACGATGTAAAGCGAGAATCACGGCGATCAAACGCAAATGAATGGAAGGAATCATCCTGCGAGCCCATCCAAAAGGCGTTGAATCCGAAGAACGGGCCTCCCTGTACCACATTCCGAGAACGACGAAACAATCTAAAGCCATGTTGATTGAAGCCGTCGTTGATGAAACCGAGAATGCCATCACGAGGCAACGTGACATCATCTCACATGTCTACGACTATTATAGTCAACTTTACAAGAAGCAACCAGTTGATAAACGCTTGTTCAAAAATGGTTCAAATGGCTCTGAGCACTATGGGACTTAACATCTGAGGTCATAAGTCCCCTAGAACTTAGAACTACTTAAACCTAACTTACCTAAGGACATCACACACAGCCATGCCCGAGGCAGGATTCGAACCTGTAAACGTAGCGGTCGCGTGGTTCCAGACTGAAGCGCCTTGAACCGCTTGGATGAACGCTTGTGCGACAATTTTCTGAGGACCTTGAGCTGCCGCTTGTCACACAAGTATAATGCAAATCTGAAATCTGTTTTCACAGAGGATGAAATCCTACTAGCGGTCCACAGTGCAAAGGAACGGAGATCACCAGGAGCCGACGGTCTCAGCGCTGTTTTACCAGTGCTACTGGAATCTCCTCGGCCCGACACTCCTTGAGATAGAGAATGAAACCTGGCACATGAAAGTAATACCCAATGAATTCAAGGAAGGTGTCATCTTGCCCTTACCGAAGAAAGGTAACAGCAGGAAGGTAGAAAACATGCTACCCACCACATTACTAAACGCCGATTTCAAAATCATTACCAAATCAATTAAGCTACGGATGCAAACTGTTATGCACAGCCGGTCGGAGTGGCCGTGAGGTTCTAGGCGCTACAGTTTGGAACCGAGCGACCGCTACGGTCGCAGGTTCGAATCCTGCCTCGGGCATGGATGTGTGTGATGTCCTTAGGTTAGCTAGGTTTAATTAGTTCTAAGTTCTAAGCGACTGATGACCTCAGAAGTTAAGTCGCATAGTGCTCAGAGCCATTTGAACCATTTTATTATGCACAAGGTTTTAGGTAATTACCATTACAGTGCAGTGCAAGATCGAAGAGCAATCTCAGCTGCTTCTGATTTGAGGGACACCATCTGTTCATATGCTGAAACCAAAGGAAATGTGCGCTCTGATCTTTCTAGACTTTGAGAAGGCGTATGACCGTGTACGTCATGACTTCCTCTTTAAAAGCATGGCGAAACTAGGTTCCGGACCTCATCTCCTAGAATTAACTCGCCAACTTACTACATACTACAAACGTCTCTTCCCGGTTCAAATAGTTCAAATGGCTCTGAGCGCTATGGGACCTAACATCTGAGGTCATCAGTCCCCTAGAACTTAGAACTACTTAAACCTAACTAACCTAAGGACATCACACATATCCAAGCCCGAGGCAGGATTCGAACCTGCGACCGTAGCGGTCGTGCGGTTCCAGACGGAAGCGCCTAGAACCGCTCGGCCACACTGGCCGGTTTCTCTTCCCAGATTCTCATTAATGGCCCTTTTGCAAAAGAACTTTCCATTCGGTAGTCCATCCGACAAGTATGTCCTCTGTCAATGAATTTGTACGCCATCGCATTAGAGCCGCTACTGCACAACTTAGTGCTCTGTGGGAAGGGGCTTAGCATCGATTAAGTTACTATCCCATGCATTGCATATCCTGACAATATATGCGTTGCAGTTTCATCGTCACAACTTATGTCGGCAGAAACTATTTTACAAGCATTCACGTTTCTTTCAGAAGCAATATTAAACAGAACTAAGACCACAGCTTTGCTCATCGGACGCAGTATCGGAGATATATCCCATGTTACCTGGTGCTATTAACGTTTTGTCACAAAATTCTCGGTGTAGCCTTCGAGGCCGTCCCAGACAAATTCCTGACGAACAACTGGTCACAAATGCTTAATAAATTTCGTGCTGCTTTGATACTCCACTCAGACCGTGATTTGGGCATACTACAGAAAGTTAAGACCATAGAGATCGCCATTACAAGCAAGATGAATTATTTGGCGCAAATTCTTCCTATATCCGACTATCTACCAAAGCGTATACAACAAGCTCTGTGCTGGTTTCTTTTTAGAGGGCAGATTTTCAAAGTTCAATTTGATACATTAACTTTACCTACGTCCAAAGGTAGCCTTAACCTCATTAAGGTACACAAAAAATGTCACCCTTCTCCTTAACCGCATCAGGAAGTTCGTACCCGGAGGACCAGCATCATCACAAACCTCAACCAGCGGTGGAAGCCTCACAGCCTTGACCCACCAGTTGATATCACCGGCATTTCGTTTTATTATCGACATGTGCGACTGTACTACATGGAACTGAGCTACATCCGACACAACATCGTTGATACCGGCAGTTTAAGAGGAAACTTTATAACCTTCGCATTACAAAAATCACAGGAATCGTCTCTAAGACATATATCCACATATAACATGGAGTATAGTATTGCGGAATGTACAGAGCGACATGTTACCCGGTGGACCAGTATCATCACAAACCTCATCCAGCGGTGAAAGAGTCATAGCCCTTCTGGATTATTTAAAGAGCAGTAACGATGTGCCATAGGTCATAGCCTATGCAGACGACTTCCTCCTGCTGGTTGGCGGTCGTAGCCGCGAAGACTTAGAACCTAAAGTTGAAAGAGCTCTATCTATTTTCACTACATGGTACCATAAAGCCAAAATGATAATAGCGCCAAGCAAGTTCACATATTTGCTACTGAAAGGGCAACTCGTTAGGAATCCAACTGTCACCATTAACGGCTCACCAGTTCTTCGGCACCGTAATCCCCGTTATCTAGGTGTTGTCGTGGACGAGAGGTGGAACTATGCAGCACACATTGACACCGTGACACAAAGATCACCGGAAACGCTAAACAAACAACCTAATTGGAATGGTTTACAAATGCTTCCATCTCCCACCCGACCTAATGAAATTATACCATAACAGTATCCTAACTTCAATCGTAGGATACGGGTCAGGGATGTGGGCACACATGCTCACGAGGGTCATAGCTGCCATGGCCGTAAGAAGGATGCAGCGAAACACGAAACATGCTCCTGCGCTCGGTAGAAGCATGCAGAACATCTCCTGGGGTGGAGAGGGGGGGGGGGGCATTGCTAGTATTAATGGGCCTCTGTCCCCTTGACATAAAAATCAGAGAACAGGCCGCGTGGTACTGGGTGAAGAGAGAAAGGAGGGAAAAATAGTGAAAATACTGTGGGTTTATGTCGGGAATAAGTCTGGAATTAAAAGAAGGAGGGAAGATTTATGGCAAGAGCAGAGGTACAATGATGAAACAGGTTGAAGAACTTACGAGTTGCTGCCACAGGCTAAGGAGTGTTTGTAGGCTTCTTACCTTAAACCAACCAGAGGACTGCTGCACTTTCTTCAAAAATGGTTCAAATGGCTCTAAGCACTATGAGACTTAATATCTGAGGTCATCAGTCCCCTAGCCTCAGATCTACTTAAACCTAACCAACCCTAAGGACATCACACACATCCAAGCCCGAGGCACGATTCGAACCTGCGACCGTAGCAGCAGCGCAGTTCCGGACTGAAGCGCCTACAACCGCTCGGCCACAACGGCCGGCGCTGCACTTTCTTACTGAACATGAGCCCTACCAGACATACATATGCCGGTTCGGGAAGCGGGCTACACCAACGTGTGACTGTGGTGCCGTGCAGGGCACTCCACACCACGTGGTGTATGAGTGCCCCCTCTTCGACGATGTTGCAGGTCAACTTAGACAACAACTTCCTAACCATGACACGCACCACCTGCTCAGGCAGGAGGCCACTCTCCACATCCTGAACAAACTCTCAGATGAAGTATCCAATAAAGTTCTTAAAGAAATCTTAAGGAACAATCGACAATGATCAAAACCCGAAGTAGACTAGGTGCACCTGTCCTGTTCCGCCGAGGCGTGGACTTGGCCAGCCCCTTAACGGCTAGGATCCGCCATGTCTCGGATTAGGGGGGAGGGTGTACATTTCTGACCGATAGTGACACGAACCGACAATGACAGTAGATATATGAAATAGATTAGTTGTAGGATAAGATAGGGAAATTCATTAGGATAGCACTGCAGCGATTCAACGTCTTAGGCCAGCCAAGTTCCAGGGGCATGACCACTGGGGTTACCTCTGTGGGCAAGGCCAACAACGTAGGTTTGTAACATGCTGGCGCACCTGTAACGCAGCAGGTAGTGTATATCAGTTTAGGTATAGATAAAGTTGCATACACGTAATACAAATAACAGCTGTAGAGAACTAGTCACAATCAACTAGCAACCAAGATACACGTAGAATAGAGTAATAGTAAATAGTTAATCAGAAATGCCTGTAGTGGTGAAATAATAGAAGTAGTATTACCAAATTAAGCTGCAGTAATTGTATTATGATTGTAAATTTAAGACCCACTAATGAAGTTAGGTAGTGAGTTGACATGTATCATCATAGTTAACTTTTGATTAAAGATTTAAAAAAAACACTTGTTTAATAGTTAAGCTGATGTTTCCATTAACAGATTTTTACCTAATTTTGTTACTTCTGTACGTGATCAGTAGCGTCCGTTACACCAAGAAGAATATCCTGGCGTCTTTTTCTGCACTATCAACAATACGAAACCTTCTCTTGTCTGTTTTCCATGTTGTTGTTGTTGTTGTGATCTTCAGTCCTGAGACTGGTTTGATGTAGCTCTCCATGCTACTCTATCCTGTGCAAGCTTCTTCATCTCCCAGTACCTACTGCAGCCTACATCCTTCTGAATCTGCTTAGTGTATTCATCTCTTGGTCTCCCTCTACGATTTTTACCCTCCACGCTGCCCTCCAATGCTAAATTTGTGATCTCTTGATGCCTCAGAACATGCCCTACCAACCGATCCCTTCTTCTTGTCAAGTTCAAAAAATGGTTCAAATGGCTCTGAGCACTATGGGACTTAACATCTGTGGTCATCAGTCCCATAGAACTTAGAACTACTTAAACCTAACTAACCTAAGGACACCACACTCATCCATGCCCGAGGCAGGATTCGAACCTGCGACCGTAGCAGTCGCGCGGTTCCGGACTGAGCGCCTAGAACCGCTAGACCACCGCGGCAGGCTCTTGTCAAGTTGTGCCACAAACTCGTCTTCTCCCCTATTCTATTCAGTACCTCCTCATTAGTCACGTGATCTACCCATCTAATCTTCAGCATTCTTCTGTAGCACCACATTTCGAAAGCTTCTATTATCTTCTTGTCCAAACTATTTATCGTCTATGTTTCACTTCCATACATGGCTACACTCCATACAAATACTTCCAGAAACGACTTCCTGACACTTAAATCTATACTCGATGTTAACTAGTTCCTCTTCTTCAGAAACGCTTTCTTTGCCATTGCTAGTCTACATTTTATATCCTCTCTACTTCGGCAATCATCAGTTATTTTGCTCACCAAATAGCAAAACTCCTTTACTACTTTAAGTGTCTCATTTCCTAATCTAATTCCCCAGCATCACCTGACTTAATTCGACTTCATTCCAATATCCTCGTTTTGCTTTTATTGATAAAAACAATATAAGTTTCTCTGACATATTTTCCATACATCTGTAAACCACGCTTTCTACCGAGCGCTCATATCGTGTACCATTCTAGATATCATTGGTTTTGATTCTACTTTACCACGGGTATAATTAAATTGAATGCTATTTGGAGTGAAAGTTTTTATGTATGGTAAGTAAAACGATTGACATTCTAGCATGATACCAAATATTCTTAACCTACATCGCGCATTCAAAGAATAGAGTACCTTCACACTTAACTACGACACATGTCATAGACTTTTTCCAGAGAGGAAAGTGAAATGGCAAAGTGATCGGCGAAAAATTTCGCTGCTTTCAACCACTTTTGCAAGAAAGGTAACATACGAAAGAAACAGTACTTTTCTCGGAGTCACCTCGTCGTCATTAAGCTGTCGGAACTTGAAGATCAGATTTTTGTGTAGCCGACGGTATGTAGTCTGCTAAAGTTGTAAGTAATATTTTCAGTTCCCAGTTCATACCTGTGACAGAAGCATTATGTAAAAATCTTATATAGTTATTGACAATGAAGCATCAGAGAGTGGGACGCGTAGCATACAATTATAACACAACGTTTCCTTCTCAAAAACCAACAACTGTGAACTACAATCAAAGATGTGTTTACATTCCCACTATATAAGAAAGAGCTATAGAGGGCAAAAAACTGTAGAGGAAGACGGAGACTGGAATACATCCGGAAGATAATTGAGGACGTAGGTTGCAACTGCTACTCTGAGATGAAGAGATTGGCATAAGACAGAAATTCGTGGCTGGCCACATCAAATCATGAACCATGTACCTTGCCGTTGAGAGGCCGCACAAACGTGTGCCTCCTGAAGAGGGGCAGCAGCCTTTTCAGTAGTTGCAGCGGCAACAGTCTGGATGATTGACTGATCTGGCCTTGTAACATCAACCAAAACGGCCCAGGCGTCCTCTTGTGTAAAATATTCCGGAGGTAAGATAGTCCACCAATTGGATCTCCGGGCAGGGACTTCTCAGGAGGATGTTGTTACCAGGCGAAAGAAACCTGGCTTTCTACGGAACGAAGCGTGGAATGTCAGACCACTTAATTGGGCAGGTAGGTTAGAAAATTTAAAAAGGGAAATGGATAGGTTAGAGTTAGATAAAATGGGAATTAGTGAGGTTCGGTGGCAGGAGGAACAAGACTTCTAGTCAGGTGAATACAGGGTTATAAATACAAAAACCAATAAGGGGTATTGCAGGAGTAGGTTTAATGATGAATAAAATAAAATAGGAATGCGGGTAAGCTAATACAAACAGCTTAGTGACCGCATTATTGTGGCCAAGATAGACTCGAAACCCACGCCTACCACAGTAGTACAAGTTTATAAGCCAACTAGCTCCGCAGATGGCGAAGAGATTGATGAAATGTATGATGAAATAAAAGAAATTATTCAGATACTGAAGGGAGACAAAAATTTAACAGTCATTGGTGACTGAAATTGAATAGTAGGAAAAGGAGGAGAAGGTAACGTAGAAGGTGAATATGGAATGGGGGTAAAGAATGAAAGAGGAAGCCGCCTGGTAGAATTTTGCACAGAGCATAACTTAATCATAGCCAAGACTTGGTTCAAGAACCATGACAGAAGGTTGTATACATGGAAGAGGCTTGGAGATGCTAAAAGGTTTCAGATAGATTATATAATATTAAGATAGAGATTTAGGATCCAGGTTTGAAATTGAAAGACATTTCCAGGGGCAGATGTGGACTTTGACCACAATCTATTGGTTACGAATTGTAGATTAAAACTGGAGAAACTGCAAAAAGGTGGGAATTTAAGGAGATGGGACCTGGATAAATTGACAGAACCAGAGATTGTAGAGAGTTTCAGGCAGAGCGTTAGGGAACGATTGACAAAAATGAGGGAAAGAAATACAGTATAAGAGGAATGGATAGCTTTCAGAGATGAAGTAGTGAGGGCAGCAGAGGATGAAGTGGGTAAAAAGACGAGGTTTGGTAGAAATCCTTGGGTAACAGAAGATATATTGAATCTAATAGACGAAAGGAGAAAATATAAAAATGCAGTAAATGAAGCAGGCAGAAAGGAATACAAACGTCTCAAAAATGAGATCGACAGGAAGTGCAAAATAGCTAAACAGGGATGGCTAGAGGACAAATATAAGGATGTAGAGGCATATATCACTAGGGGTAAGAAAGATACTGCCTACAGGAAAATTAAAGAGACCTTTGGAGAAAACAGACCCACTTTTATGAATATCAAGAGCTCAGATCGAAACCCAATTCTAAGCAAAGAAGGGAAAACAAAAAGGTGGAAGCAGTATGTAGAGGGTCTATACAAGGGCGATGTACTTGAGGACAGTATTATGGAAATGGAAGATGACGTAGATGAAGATGAAATGGGAGATATCACTCTGCGTGAAGATTTTGACAGAGCACTGAAAGACCTAAGTCGAAACAAGGCCCCGGGGGTAGACAACATTCCATAAGAACTACTGATAGCCTTGGCAGATGTAGCCCTGACAAAACTCTGCCATCTGGTGAGCAAAATTTATGAGACAGGTGAAATAACCTCAGACTTCAAGAAGAATATAATAATTCCAATTCCAAAGAAAGCAGGTGTTGATACATGTGAAAATTACCAAACTATCGATTTAATAAGTCACGGCTGCAAAATACTAATACGAATTCTTTACAGACGAATGGAAAAACTGTTAGTAACCGACCTCGAGGAAGAGCAGTTTGAATTCCGTAGAAATACTGGAACACGTGAGGCAATACTGACCCTATGACTTATCTTAGAAGACAGATTAAGGAAAGGCAAACCTAAGTCTCTAGCATTTGTAGACTTAGAGAAAGCTTTTGATAATGATGACTGGAGTACTCTCTTTCAAATTCTGAAGGTGGCAGGGGTAAAAGACAGGGAGCGAAAGGCTATTTACAATTTGTATAGAAACCAGATGGCAGTTATAAGAATCGAGGAGCACAAAAGGGAAGGGAAGAGAGTGAGACAGGGTAGTAGCCTATCCCCCATGTTATTCAATCTGTATATTGAACAAGCAGTAAAGGAAACAAAAGAAAAAATCGGCGTAGAAATTAAAATCCATGGAGAAGAAATAAAAACTTTTGAGGTTCGCCGATGATATTGTAATTCTGTCAGAGACAGCAAAGGACCTGGAAGAGCAGTTGAACGAAATAGACAGTGTCTTGAAAGGAGGACATAAGATGAACATCCACAAAAGCAAAACGAGGATAATGGAATGTAGTTAAATTAAATCGGGTGATGCTGAGGGAAATAGATTAGGAAATGAGACACTTAAAGTAGTAAATTAATTTTGCTATTTAGGGAGAAAGATAACTGATGATGGTCGAAGTAGAGAGGATATAAAATGTAGACTGGCAATGGCAAGGAAAGCGTTTCTGAAGAAGAGATGTTTGTTAACATCGAGTATAGATTTGTCAGGAAGTCGTTTCTCAGAGTATTTGTATACAGTGTAGCCATGTATGGAAGTGAAACATGGAAGATAAATAGTCTGGACAAGAAGAGAATAGAAGGTTTCGAAATGTGGTTGCTACAGAAGAATGCTGAATATTAGATGGGTAGATCACATAACTAATGAGAAGGTGTTGAATAGAATTGGGGAGAAGAGGAGTTTGTGGCACAACTTGACAAGAAGAAGGGACCGGTTGGTAGGACGTTTTCTGAGGCATCAGGGGATCACAAATTTAGGGCAGCGTGGAGGGTAAAAATCGTAGAGGGAGACCAAGAGAAGAATACACTAAGCAGATTCAGAAGGATGTAGGTTGCAGTAAGTACTGGGAGATGAAGAAGCTTGCACAGGATAGAGTAGCATGGAGAGCTGCATCAAACCAGTCTCAGGATTGAAGACCATAAGAACAACAACCAGATATGTGTTGAGTAGGGTTACAATCTTTACTTTCTGTTTTGTCGATGACAAATGGATGATAGAACAGTTCATTCAATAATGGTAACTTTTCTCATTTCTTCCAATGCACCCATGGAACATTTGAAGATTACTGATATGAATAATGTCATTTTGTTGTTGTATAGATAGCAATACAGACATAAATTTTGTAAAACACGTATTGTAATAATTTAAAGGTGATTTTTTATCCACTGAAAACTAGTTATGAACACCAACAACAAAGAAGCAAGTATGAAAAAATATTAATTTAATTATCGTAACCAAAGTTTCAGTTCACTTCCACAGATAAGTTTGTAAGCTGAAACGGATATAATTAACTACGCGCCCAGTGTGTTGTAGTGCCAAATACTGTCTAACTTTCGAATGTCAATCTACTTTGTTATCAAGTTCTCTTGTGGTGACAGCGTGGGTATTGCGGTTATGTGAAGCTGTGACACTGTCATCCTGTTGACGGTTGGAATGATTGTATGGAACGGCGTTATATTCACCTTTTATTTATTTCTGTGTGTGTTTGAGGTTTACGGGCGCTAAACAGCGTGGTCATCAGCGCCTATTTATTTCTCTCCACTGCCTGAACCAGTGGGCGGGTGTGGGTTTATCATAAACGTACACAGTTTCGAATATAGAGAATAATCAAGGGGGTGTAGTTTCTCCGTATATAATCGATTTGTGAATAAAAATGAACCGCCGAAACTGGTACTAGTTTAACATTCGTTAGGCGTTACAGGTACCTTAATTGTTGACAGTTCTCTTGTATGTTCTTCTCTGACTATGTTTTCACGCTAATTACCGTTATCCTGATATGTCATTCTATCCAGTTTTATTATACTGTTATCGAAATTATTGACTCTCAATTCTCTTCTTCGATTTTCAGTGTTAAGGGCTTTATTTAACACATATAAAAGCACCATGAGGTGAATCGACAATACTTAGTAACGGAATCATCAATGTGCAATAATCTTACGTACTCACGATTTGAGATAACCTTCTTTTGATCTGTGAAATTCATAATGAGTGGTATTTATTGTTATTAATGTGGCATTTGTATTCCTTATTTCCTTCAGTCATTTGACACTTCCAGAATCTTCTCAGTACACTTTGTGCCAGGATTTTAACACGAAGTTTCGTCTTTTCAAAACACTCCTCCAAAAGAAAGAATAAATTTTGAGTTAGTGCGCAAGATGTCGATCCACAATGACTACTAGCTGTAAATTACAAGTTGATGAGATTAGTGCATCAGAACATGCTCGCCAAAAGATTGTCGGCACATGAAGTCTGCGAAAGAAATAATGTTATCTTTGGGTTTTTCCTAAGAACATTAAACTTTAAATGAAATACTTATCTCTCGGAAAGATACAGTGTTGAAAGTAAAGCCAGATTCTGTGGATCCTGTTTGCAACACACTGAGTGAAACTCACGTGTCACATCAAAGCACGTGACTTCCATCAAAGAATCCAACGACTTCTGGATCTTCGATCATTAGTAGCCCGATACTTCCACATCATAATTGTAAGGCCCGTGTTAGGTTTTGGAAACCAATTACCTATGAAAGTAGGTACGGATATGTCCTCAATTAATTATCCGCAATGTCTAGACCAATTAATTAAACTAGTAAGGAACTATGAGTGCAAAGAGTTGTAGAAAATTACCTAAGCAGTGCACCCTCTCACTTCCGCACAAAGTTTTACAGTGGCCATAGCAGAAACAAACTGAATTTTCATTAACCAGGATAATCGTAACAAATGTCTGACAATTCGAGAAAAATGTGTAAAGCAACATGGCTTACTGTAGAAACGTGCACTGCTGTGTGAATGTGGTCACAATCTCACAGTTACAAGCCTAAAATAATAACATTTTATGTAAACTAAAGATCTGCCATTCTGCCGACTGCGTCATCTCTAGCACCTTCTCTGCTGAAAGATCATGCATAAAAACGTAATTGAATCCAGTTTTGATACTAACGACAGTGAGAAATCCCTTACATTCTACCAACAGCAGAAGGCAAGTAGTACGTTTCGCATAGAGTGGTGGTATCCTGAACGCTGAGCGCGCGTCTGCTTGAACGTACTTTAACAGGAAAGTGGTTGGCAAGGAAAAATTAATCTGGAAGTAAGTTTGCATATAAATCCATACGACTGTCTCCAAAGGTAGTTAAATCATGACAGTACGTGGAAAATCAACACACATAAAACACGTGGCACACAGAGTTCCAGCACCTGAGAAGATCTAACTACGCAAAACATATGTAGCAAAACACCGACAAAGGCTCACTGAAAAGGTGTGTGATGACATGTAATGGTCTACCATTCGGGTGAATAAGAAACAGATTCTGTATCGAAGATAAAAGTCCTACTCTTTAAAACGCAAAGAACAGTTCCCCGCATGGGAGAAATAACTCCAAGCCATGTAAGTTTAAGTGAAATTGTCTATCCACAGTTCCAGACGTGAGGAAAGAAAAGATTTACTCATCAACCAATAGCAAACTGATATTACGTATATGATCACACTGCATACCATCAGAGTACATTTTACCCCAACACAAAGCCGCAAGCAGATAACCGTTCCATCAGAATTCGAAACAAAACTTACTAGAAGCAAGCTAGAACACAAAACGGTTCTTCAAATTCGCAGCCCAGAATACCCAAGGCAGTCTGTGGTGTGATTGTTCAGCTCTGCCGGAACACAAATATAGTTTGAAACTTCCTGGCAGATTAAAACTGTGTGCCGGACCGAGACTCGAACTCGGGACCTTTGCCTTTCGCGGGCAAGTGCTCTACCATCTGAGCTTCCCAAGCACGACTCGCGCCCCGTCCTCACAACTTTACTTCTGCCAGTATCTCATCTCATGCCTTCCAAACTTTACAGAAACTCTCCTGCGAACCTTGCAGAACTAGCACTCCTGAAAGAAAGGAAATTGGGGAGACATGCCTTAGCCACAGCCTTGGGCATGTTTCCAGAATGAGATTTTCTATCTGCAGCGGAGTGTGCGCCGATTTGAAACTCTCCCGGACCGAGATTCGAACTCGGGACCTTTGCCTTCTACGGGCAAGTGCTCTACCAACTGAGCTACCCAAGCACGACTCACGCCCCGTCCTCACAGCTTTACTTCTGCCAGTATCTCATCTCATACTTTCCAAACTTTACAGAAACTCTCCTGCGAACCTTGCAGAACTAGTACTCCTGAAAGAAAGGGTATTGCGGAGAATGGCTTAGCGACAACCTGGGGGATGTTTCCAGTACTGAAACAAATATAGTTTCCTGATCACTTCAGAGACGACCCAAAGATCAACTATGCTGCTCGCAATCGATAACAAGGTAAAGAATTGTATCTTTATAGAAAACGAGAGTTAAATAACACTACGCAAAATAACTGATTAGAGAAAGTTGCAGATTAAGTAGTGAACATTGTTAACGTAACAGTCAGCTTTCACTTTCATCCGAAAGTTGGCAGCGAAGTGCCATTTTTGATCATGAATGCATCTGATGTCGTGTTACATGTTTGATAGCAACTTATATAGCGCGCCACCAAAATCAATACTTCCAAAAAACATTTATATTTTTTTCTTATATATGTTTAGCACTGCATCTTGAAAATATTTGAAGTATTTCATGTAATGATAATAAATTGACGTAAACTACAGAGTAGACTGTACTTTTATTTACTTATTCAAGGTATAAGAAGTACATCCGCATCGTCGGTGGCATCTCACACTCATATATACAGTATTGATTGGCTAGCACAAGCCAAAGATTTCTGCTAGTATAACTCAAATAATTGTTTAATTACGTAACCGTGGTTATTAGTATATAAAATTGAATAATGTGTAACTGCCACTGGAGATGTGCTCTTCTTCCAAAGATTATGACTTAATTGTTTATAGAAGGAAGATGTATCGATCTGATGTAGTTTAGATATATTCATCATATTCGTGAACGAATATGTTCATAATCTTATTCTGAAGACTTAGTCTTGCGGCTGCGACCACTTCCCTCGTGTATCCCGTTACACATTTCTTCTTACACATTTCTTCACGACAGCTCTCTTATCTGTGACTCTTCTTCAGTTCTTATAAGAAAATGGTTTTGGGTGTACCTCTGTTCACCGCTTTTCAGTGTTTCGGCTCCAGAAATGTGAGTTATCCTATTGTTTCCCTCACAAAATAGTCAAAGATATTTTATATTTCCTCCTTCTGTTGCCATTCATAATTTATCTCCTGTAGAACCTACCTGTGGATTGTAGTAATTATAGAGGGATATCGCTATTACCAGTATGTTACAAAATTTTCTCGACTGTTCTGCTAAGCAGGCTTACACCATATGCAGATGAAATTATGGGGAATTACCAAGCTGGCTTTCGGAGGAACAGATGAACTATAGACTAAATATTCACCCTGCGTAAAATTTTGAAAAAGAAATGGGAATACAATGAACCAGTTCTTAATCTTTTCATAGATTTTACAAAAGCGTATGATTCAGTATTGCAATCATAATTGTACAGAATTCTTTTTGAACTTGGAATACCAAAGAAGTATGTTAGACTTATAGAAGCGAGTTTGAAAAACACAAAAATAGAGTATGCGTGGGGAAATTGGAGTCAGAAGAATTTATGATAAAGAACGAACTTAAGCAGGGAGATGCCCTGTCTCCACTACTTTTTAATTTAGTCCTAGAATATATTGTATGAATGGCAGCAGATAATTCAGAGGGTGTGGAGTTAAATGGAAATACACTCCTGGAAATGGAAAAAAGAACACATTGACACCAGTGTGTCAGACCCACCATACTTGCTCCGGACACTGCGAGAGGGCTGTACAAGCAATGATCACACGCACGGCACAGCGGACACACCAGGACCCGCGGTGTTGGCCGTCGAATGGCGCTAGCTGCGCAGCATTTGTGCACCGCCGCCGTCAGTGTCAGCCAGTTTGCCATGGCATACGGAGCTCCATCGCAGTCTTTAACGCTGGTAGCATGCCGCGACAGCGTGGACGTGAACCGTATGTGCAGTTGACGGACTTTGAGCGAGGGCGTATAGTGGGCATGCGGGAGGCCGGGTGGACGTACCTCCGAATTGCTCAACACGTGGGGCGTGAGGTCTCCACAGTAGCCCGCATCTCGTGGTCGTGCGGTAGCGTTCTCGCTTCCCACGCCCGGGTTCCCGGGTTCGATTCCCGGCGGGGTCAGGGATTTTCTCTGCCTCGTGATGGCTGGGTGTTGTGTGCTGTCCTTAGGTTAGTTAGGTTTAAGTAGTTCTAAGTTCTAGGGGACTGATGACCATAGATGTTGCCGGCCGAAGTGGCCGTGCGGTTAAAGGCGCTGCAGTCTGGAACCGCAAGACCGCTACGGTCGCAGGTTCGAATCCTGCCTCGGGCATGGATGTTTGTGATGTCCTTAGGTTAGTTAGGTTTAACTAGTTCTAAGTTCTAGGGGACTAATGACCTCAGCAGTTGAGTCCCATAGTGCTCAGAGCCATTTCTCCACAGTACATCGATGTTGTCACCAGTGGTCGGCGGAAGGTGCACGTGCCCGTCGACCTAGGACCGGACCGCAGCGACGCACGGATGCACGCCAAGACCGTAGGATCCTACGCAGTGCCGTAGGGGACCGCACCGCCACTTCCCAGCAAATTAGGGACACTGTTGCTCCTGGGGTATCGGCGAGGACCATTCGCAACCGTCTCCATGAAGCTGGGCTACGGTCCCGCACACCGTTAGGCCGTCTTCCGCTCACGCCCCAACATCGTGCAGCCCGCCTCCAGTGGTGTCGCGACAGGCGTGAATGGAGGGACGAATGGAGACGTGTCGTCTTCAGCGATGAGAGTCGCTTCTGCCTTGGTGCCAATGATGGTCGTATGCGTGTTTGGCGCCGTGCAGGTGAGCGCCACAATCAGGACTGCATACGACCGAGGCACACAGGGCCAACACCCGGCATCATGGTGTGGGGAGCGATCTCCTACACTGGCCGTACACCACTGGTGATCGTCGAGGGGACACTGAATAGTGCACGGTACATCCAAACCGTCATCGAACCCATCGTTCTACCATTCCTAGACCGGCAAGCGAACTTGCTGTTCCAACAGGACAATGCACGTCCGCATGTATCCCGTGCCACCCAACGTGCTCTAGAAGGTGTAAGTCAACTAGCCTGGCCAGCAAGATCTCCGGATCTGTCCCCCATTGAGCATGTTTGGGACTGGATGAAGCGTCGTCTCACGCGGTCTGCACGTCCAACACGAACGCTGGTGCAATTGAGGCGCCAGGTGGAAATGGCATGGCAAGCCGTTCCACAGGACTACATCCAGCATCTCTACGATCGTCTCCATGGGAGAATAGCAGCCTGCATTGCTGCGAAAGGTGGATATACACTGTACTAGTGCCGACATTGTGCATGCTCTGTTGCCTGTGTCTATGTGCCTGTGGTTCTATCAGTGTGATCATGTGATGTATCTGACCCCAGGAATGTGTCAATAAAGTTTCCCCTTCCTGGAACAATGAATTCACGGTGTTCTTATTTCAATTTCCAGGAGTGTATTAAGATATTAGGGTATGGAGATGATCTAAACATCATTAGCGATAGGAAAGAATCTGTAACAGCAAATGCGAATGCGTTAATCAAGGCTAGTGAAGATGTAGGCCTAAGGATAAGTGAAGACAAAACTAAATACCTGGTTACTACTAGAATGCCAACAGCAGTAGATCAGGAACTGTTAAGAGTTGGAGACATGCAGTTTGAAGAAGTGAACATATTTAAGTATATGGGCGTGGACATCACTTCGAGAAATGAGATTGAATCCGAACTGAAGAAGAGATTACGGGCGGGAAACGCGTGCTACTTCTCACTGAATAGACTACTTTCATCACGGATATTGTCTAGGAATTTAAAAATGAGAATATACAAAACTATTATTCTACTAGTTATGCTGTATGGGTGTGAGACTTGGTCTCTCACTGTGCAAAATAAAAAGCCGTTTCGAGTATCTGAAAATAAAATTTTGAGGAAAGTTTTCGGAGCAAAAAGGGATGACATTAGCGTAGAGTGGCGAAAACTGCATAACGAAGGGGTTCACGAACTCTGTTCAAGTCCTGACATAATCAGTATTATTAAATGACGTAGGCTGCGATGGGCGGGTCACGTAGCTCGAACGGATGAGGGCAGGGCAGCCCGCAGAGTACTGGTAGGGCACTTAGAGGGAAAACGTCCTGTAGGGAGACCGAGGCGTAGATGGGAGGACAATGTGAAGGCTGATTTGAGGAGCCTAAGTAGTGAAGGTGAATGGAAGGAAATAGCCCAAGACCGGGACAGACGGCGAAAATACGTTGCTGCGGTAATGGACTCTCGAGTCCGGTATGACCAGTGAGTGAGTGAGTGAGTGAGAACCTAGTAGTAGACACATCTCTATCTCTAGCAGATTGTGCACGATACGCAGCGAGTTCATTTTATCTTAAGACACTGAAATATCTTGAAAACTACACATCGGATAAAAAAAAAGTTATAATTCTAATTTGTCTCGGAGAGGGACACAAATCGATACCACACTCGATACGCATCCCACCCGTGCGTGGGTGGCAACTTTGAAATCTTAATTGGGAACCCCATTTTTTATTGCAGGTTACAATTCTACGCCAAAGTTTTGTCTTAAGCATTTTCTTCGTTTCGCCACAGGTAGCGCTGTAATTGGAGAATTAAGAATGGATACAAAATCGTGATTTCCGACATGCTACTGAATGACCCATGAATATCCAATGGCATGTAGGACCCTACCTTCATGCTGTGAAGGTAGGACAGGCCCGTTTTTCATAACTATATTAATTGGAAACCCCATTTGCAACGTAGAAATCCTCCGACACAGCGAACTACTTGACGCGTCACTGTGGCTGTGGCTCGAGGCGAACGCTACTGTACTTTTCCAATTAGAGTAACTGTACAAACGTAGTACCAGCAATTGTAATACACTTAGTAATCCGCTTTTAAAATGACCATACACAGGACAGAACCATATCTGTGGGAATGTCGGAACAGGCGTTTCTGATGCGGTCGACCACGTCGTCGTTATTTCCGTCCATTCTACGTGCCAACGATAAAATACGGACCAATGAGTTTGTTCCTCATGACCTCATGATGCCACACCAACTTAATCGACCAAGAATGTTGATAGTTAAACGTATATGTAACAAATACGTAACGTAGCTACAGCCAATATTCCCTATGTTCGTCTGTGAAAATGGAATCGATAAGCAACCTGAGCTATCAGTAAATGGAATCTAACCTGCATAAAAATGTGTACGTCTTGTATGAGTGTCAGTTTCCGTGTCATTTAAGTCCTCAACAGAACGCTACACGACAAACTGAAACAAACTTTGGAAAAGGTTTCTGACTGCGTATTTTAATATGAAAAACTGCAGGAACAAATGAACCTGTAACAATGAATACCTAAGCTATCTGATTGCTTTTTTGGACAAGAATTTTCAAGTGATACTAAATGTGACTTGTGCAACGGAATTTACTGGACTAGAGTACGCGACATGTTGTGGTGTGTCAGTGTCTCTGTTTTGGAACTAAGTTTCGCACTCATCTATTTAGATGACTGCCTTTTTCATGTGGTTTACAGTAATGCGCAGCAGCATGCTGCAGCAGCGTCTAAAGCTTATTCTTACTAAGAATGAATTTAATAAAAGGAAATTTTCAAGTGATACTAAATCTGACTTGTGCAACGGAATTTACTGGACTAGAGTACGTGACATGTTGTGGTGTGTCAGTGTCTCTGTTTTGGAACTAAGTTTCGCACTCATCTATTTAGATGACTGCCTTTTTCATGTGGTTTACAATAATGCGCAGCAGCATGCTGCAGCAGCGTCTAAAGCTTATTCTTACTAAGAATGAATTTAATAAAAGGAAATTGCTTGGGTCCTGTTAACTACTAAATAACTTTAGAGAAGGGATTTCATCAATTAAGTCTATTTAAAACTTCAGAATCATCATGAACAACTATTAATGATTACAATGACACATTACATATGTGTCAATAATGGCTCAGTGCCAGATTAACAATTTTTTTTCCATTTCATAGTTACATTAACATCACTAGTTAACAAATTTAAACTCTTTTTCTACATTTGTTTTGTTGGATGTCCTAATTTTGGAGTGCTGAATACATAGGTAAAATCAGTCTCTCTCTATGATGTCACATTTCCTAAATACACAGCAGATTAAAAAATGGTAAAAGCGAAAATTGACACAATTAAGTCAAACAAAAACACACATTGGGAACGTTTGAAATGAATACTATTTTGTATGTATATATGGGCATGATGCCAATAAAATGTCGAAATCAGTTCAGAAGATATTTTCACCTTTAATCGTCTTTAGTTTTTGAAAAATGCGACGACGGAGCTCTTCTTTTGTTTGCCATTTCATCACTCTCCCTAACAAGACCCCAGCACTAGTCATCCATCATCTAAGGGTTCCAGTGGGCTTGGTAAAGGTGTTCCATGGTAACAATGTCTTGGTGAAAGCTCATCGCTTAGGGTTCCCAAATTTTTCGGGAAGAAATCAAGGTGAGAATGTAAAAAGGGAATTTTAGGCAACATTCGACACCCCTTGTTCTTATATTTTTCCAACAGATCATTCACAATGGTTACATAGTTTTTGTCTTTTCTGTTACCCAAAAAGCCCTCCACAATCGCTTTAAAACAAAACCAAGCAGCTAATTGGATATCTCTCAGTTTTGTATCAAAGGTTGGATCTTTCAGCAATTTTCTTATTTGTGGTCCAACATATGCACCCTCTTTCAGCTTTGCCTCAATTTGAGAAACTTTTCTTTTAAGTGATTGAAGGCCTCACCTTCTTTATCCATAGCTTTTACAAAGTTCTTGATAAGGTCCAACTTGATATGAAGGGGAGGCAAAATGATTTTATTGGGCTCAATCAATGGGATATAGTTCACATTTACGTTTTGGGGAATATATGACTTCCTTATAGGCCATTCCTTGACTGTATAGTGATTATTTGTGTCAAAGGCACAAAAAGCAGCAGTATTTCGTGAATCCAGCCTGTAAAACTGTAAGGAGTGACAGCAAAGGTGCCATTCATGATCCTTATATTTGATTGTCTCTAGCAGCGAAGTCATGGTTTCATAAGTTTCTTTCAGGTCTATTGTGTATGCCAAAGGTACCTGTCAATAAATAGTCGCCACTCCTGTGGATTTTGTTGTACACCTAGCTCCATCATCAGACCATTGACATATCTACATACACACATTGAATTCCGCATATCGAAATATTAAGCGATGGAAGCACCTGTTGATCTGAAAGAGGAAATTTTTGTCCCTGGAGCTAAAAGGTTCCGTTGTTGCAGTCCCGACCCCAAGAGTTCAGCTTGCTGATTCGAAAGTTTTAGATCGCTAACCAAATCGTTCAATTCCTGTTGATTAAAAAGCTGAGGCGAAGTGTCATGATAGTGACAGCAGTATTCTTCTATATGTACAATACTTTCTGATTCACTTGACATGGTGTCCGGTTCCGTGGCTATCAAGCTACAGACAGGAACAAGGAACCCCTCATCGTGGGGCACAGGCAAATGTACAGAGGATACATTTGGATATTTTATTTTATGTCTAGTTTGAATGTCCCAAAATATTTGTAAGATAGAATTCACAGTCTGAATAATGGTCATTAGGCTCAAACCACACCATCGGAACAGCGAATGGCATGGCTCGGCGTTTTCCTTCCAACCACTCGGTTAAGGCTGTAGTACAGGTTCTGCAGGCAATAATATCTTGATCACCAACAGGACAATCAACATTCAATTTATATGCCATCTTAACCAAATCAGTGATTGATTTTCTTTGGTCATTTGGAGTGAATTTCCCATACACATAACAAAAGTTGTCGGGGTGGTTTAGACAGCAACGAGATTTACCACTGGATTACCACACCAACAATTTACTGACTTGTAGATCCTCTAGCTTCCCTCTGGAAATCAAAAACAAACAATTAAATATCAAAACAGAACAGTAAAAAGCGAAATACTGAATACGAAAAATAAAAAAAACTTTAAAAACTCAAAATGGTACGCGCTAGAACATTTTGAAAAGTATTTTCGGATTCTACACACCAAAATACATACTGGTTAATGTATCACATCCCAGATGCAAAATGGCTGTTGATCAGAGCACTTAGTAACCACGGTATATTATTTAGAGGTAGAGAATAATTATTAATATTTGGAGGATAAGGAGGCTTCTTTCACTGACGAGAAAAACATGGGATTATTGCAAACTTGGACTAACAATCACGAGCCTAATCCTGCAATTGCTTTTGCGCTTTGCTTGCGAATTCTGCATTGAATTTCATCTTCAAGCGTAGTTAAGCGATGTAGATCTCTCCTGGCTACATAAATGAAATCAGGCCTTGATTGTGGTAAGATCTGCCATCACCGACATGAGGGCAGCTTGACACGTCTTCTGTCTCCGAGCTCTCGATCAACACTACTCTTCCACTCTCGCAGACAGACCTCGTCTCACTACAGTGCTTAGAATCGTGCTCCCATGTTTCGCCCTCAGATTGTTAATATTGATATCTGAGAGCCTACACAACGCGAAGAATACCGTTAAGTTGGATATATTGTCTTCTGTAAAGGGGAGTTCTGACACACTCCTTACAATAGGCAACTTGCCGTAACCAGTTGGGATTTTCTATACTCTAGTAATACATATCATGCAGGTTAATGCTACCATGGTTTGTGAATGTAGACTCATAGGAAAACAGTGCCTCGGCAAAGAACGTCAGTTCGTTTGCATTTGGTGACGTGCCCATCCACAAAACACCACCCGCTTATAGAAATCGAAGCGATGAAGTTCTTGATGCAGCGACACGTGGTACGGACGATACTTGCGACGATGCAATGAAAATACCACCTACAAACATACCGGAATTCGTGGTACAATTGCCGTGCGCTTATCCGTGGGTTGTGGTGCACCACTGCTAGTACAGCTTTTTCAGTAGCTTCTCCTGTAACATGTTTTCTTCCTTTCCTTTTGCTGGTCTGTACGCTGCCACCAGACATAAATGCGTTCACAACCTTGTAGAAGAACGAACGAGAGCAAGTTTTCTCTGGAAAACACTCGAAATACAAAGCAACAGCAGCCCCATCATTCCTCGTACATTCTCTGTAAATCAGGGTCATTTCAAGTTTTTCTTCTGTGGTTGCAAAGCAAGCTTTCTCTGGAAAACACTCGAAATACAAAGCAACAGCAGCCTTAACATTTCTCGTACATTCTCTGTAAATCAGGGTCATGTCAGTTTTTTCTTATGTGGCTGCAACATTCATCATTTACTTGCACGTCTTTTCTCCATATGACAGATAGGTGTGCAGTCAATAAACACTGCGCAAATATTGCAATGTTTAGAGCCTCTATCTGTTCTAAGTCCGCACGATACGTGAGCTCCAGTCGAAGTGTATTGCCTGTTATGGTACCTCGTAGTTGGCTTACACGCCCACGGTGCCACTCCGAGTAGCCCCCTATTTGATATGTCGGAGGAACACAGCGCTGCGAATGGGGTTTCCAATTAGTAGTTATCAAATACCGACTTGCCCTATCGTCGCAACATTAAGGTGGGGTCCCACGTGCCACTCGATATTCAAGGGCCATGGAGTAGCGTGTCGTAAATTACGATTGTGTACCAGTTTCTATACCTCCCACTACAGCGCCAGCTGTGGCGAAACGCTTCCGACAAATCGTATGTATATTTCTCCATAGAAACGTAATCTGCCATAAAAAACGGGGGTTCCCATTGAAGATTTCAGAGTTGACCTCCGCCACCCATGCACGTCGAGTGTGATATCATTGGATGCCCCCTACGATTGGTTGGTTGGTTTGGAGAGCAAAGGGACCTAACTACAGGGTCATCAGTCCCTTTTTCGTCAAGAAAACAGGTCTCGGCTTAAAACCATTCCCAAAAGGAGTCAGGGAAAGTAAAAGGCGTAAAACTAACTTGCAACCACGCTGAAAGAGAAAAAGAAAGAAGCAAAGCAAGTGGGAAAAACGTAAACTGAAAGAAAAGATAAGTGGTGGAAGGTATTAAAATAATATAGCTGATGACCTGGGCTGGCTCATCGTAAGAATAAAAAAGAATGAGCCAGCCACTCTGCAACCCACTAAAACCTCAAAACGAGTAACATAAGGCTAGAGAAACACAAAAAGGGACAAGACAAACACCAAGGCGAACAAAAGTAAAGAAAGAGCGAGGAAGAGTTAAAAAAGAGGGAGGGTGAAGGCATGGGAGAGAAAACCAGACGCCGTCTATTAGAATGAGTGATAAAAATATAAAACTAGATCAGCCATTGAGGCATTGTTTCCTAACACCGTAGGCAGTGTGGCGGAAATTTTAAAAGTCCGCCCTGAAGCGGACCACAGTCAACTTGGAACCACAGCGACACTGAGGTAGGTCCTCGCTATGTAGGAGGTGACCGTGAGTCAGCCGAGTATGGCCGCTGCGGAGCCACCCGAGGACAACGGACTCCCATCGAGCGATTCGCATGGATGACCTCCACACATTCGTAGTCTCCTTGCCAACACGCAGTCTGCGCCATTCATTATCCCAGATCCCAAGAACTTCACGGCGTAAGACCGATCGGAGATTAGTCTCTGGTGTGTCGATCTCTAGAGTTGGTTTGCTGGCAGCGCATTTGGACAGCAACTTCATTGTCCAGGGTCCCGACATGTCCTGTGGTCCAAATGAAGGACACTGAAAGTTCTCTGTTTTCGAGAGCAAAAGAGACTCCTGGATAGTCATTACCAAAGGATGGCGAAGGAAGCACTGGTTGAGAGCTTGTAAGATGCTTAAGGACTCACTACAGATAAAGAAGGACTCACCTGCGCAGGTGCGGATATGCTCAAGTGCGCGAGAAATGGCTACCAACTCTGCAGTGAAAACACTGCAACCGTCTAGCAAGAAGCGCTGTTCAGTACGTCCAGCATTAGGGAAAGCCAAGCCAGTATGATCATTGACCATCGAGCCATCGGTGTAGACTGGTTATGAGCCCTGTAACTCGCCGAGAATAACAAAAATTGCCTGTGGAGGTCATCAGGTGGAATTGAGCCTTTTGGGCCTTGCGACAAATCCAGACGACGCTGTGGCCAAGGCATGGACGATGGAGGTGTACGTGAGTGGACCTGCCAGGTGGTAGGGGGAAAGTCTTAAATTCATTGAGAAGGTACCAGACATGGATTGCAATTGGAATCCCCGATCGGGGCCGCCGTTGCCGGAGATGAATGGGCATGTTAGGGAACAGGAGACGGTAATTGGGATGTTGAGGCTAGCTGCAAATGAGTACAGTATAATTTGCAAGCAGTTGTTGTCACTAAATCCTCAGTGGAGGAATCCTAGCTTCTATAAGGAGGCTGTTAACTGGGATCGTTTGCAAAGTTCCGTCGTAAGTCGAACTCCACAATGGTGCAAAGGGTCCAGCATCCGTAATGCTGAGGTTGATGCTAAGCCATACGTCAGGCTCCCATAGTCAGGATAGAAATGTACAACGACTTTGTACGGCTGCAACAGTGTAGTGCGATCTACACCCGTCAGTGTGACTCAGGCACTGAATAATGTTAAGATGCCGCCAGCACATTTCCTTAAGCTGAGGAAGATGGGGAAGCCAAGTTAAGCGAGCGTCGAAGAGCAGTCCTAAAAAGCGATAAATCTCCACTACATTACGCAGCTGGCCATCGAGGTAAAATTCTGGATGCAGGTGGAAAGTATGACGACAACAGAAGTTCACGACACAAGTCTTGGCAGCTTAAAACTGAAAGCCCATAACTACGCTTTTCGTATGGCTCCCTGCAGCAGAAGAAGGAGCACAAGAAAATACAAATATCGTCAGCATGTAAGAAGGGATACTGAGAATCCCACTGTTGCTGCGTGACCGTTAATGGTCACTAAAAGCAGTGGGCCGCTCAGTACAAAGCGCTGCGGCACCTAATTCTCTTGGATACTGGACGAACTGTGTGAAGCACCGGAGTGCCAAAAAGTTCCGTATAAAAATCTGGAGCGAGCCGCGGAGACCCCCTCCTGCAGAGTAGCGAGGATGTGGTGTCGCCAAATGGTAATGTTGGCTTTAGCCAAGTCAAAAAAGATGTCAATAAGGTACTGACGTCGGGTAAAGACCGTTCGGATGGCAAACTCCAGGTATACCAAGTTGTCAGTGGTGGGGCGACCTTGATGAAAACCACCCTGGTACGTAGCCAGAAGGACCCGAGACTGAAGAAGCCAATACAACTGCCGGCTCACCCAACTTTCGAGAAGCTAGCACAGAACGTTGGTGAGACTGATAGTACGATAGCTATCCACATCTAATGGGTTCTTAACAGATTTTAGTATTGGCATGACAGTACTTTCTCGCCAATATTTGAATTATAACTTTTTTTTTGATCCGATGTATAGTTTTCGAGATATTTCAGTAGCTTCAGTTAAGATGAACACACTGTATATATTGAGTCTTGATGACATCCTTCATATTACTTTCACTATCCGCTACTGTGATATGTCAACACGTCGCATGAAATTGTGGGTCCTAAAGGCATGCAGTACACAATGTGGCAACTCCTTTGTTTCCTTAGGAGAAAGCACGTGCAAAAAGTTCTTTTTTCAAATGTGCATCGATAAGATAAATGCAATTTCACATCTAGCGAGTTCAACCTTGAAATATATCAGCTGGTTAGCTGATTAAATCCACTGTTATATTTCGTCAGAAAATAAATGAATTCTCAACAGATGATATACTTTTCTATTCATCTGATACATAGCTCTTTAATGCAAATAATATTCTGGAAATATGAAAATCCGACTGTCAGAGAATATAGGCCGGCCGATGTGGCCGAGAGGTTCTAGGCGCTTCAGTCGGGAACCGCGCGAGCGCAATGGTCGCAGGTTCGAATTCTGCCTCGAGCATGGATGTATGTGATGTCCTTGGTTTAGTTAGGTTTAAGCAGTTCTAAGTTCTAGGGGACTGATAACCTAAGATGTTAAGTCCCATAGTACTCAGAGCCATTTGAACCATTTGAGCCACACAGTATACGTTTCAAATTATATGACACAGTTAAAGTTGATGACAAGAGCAGAACAAGAATACACTGTTGCAAGAAGCTTGCATCCTCATCCCGCATCCTTTACAATGTATTTCGCTGATTTATGACTGAAAATACGTGGGTACTGGCTGTACACATGACTGTATGAAATCTTTCACACCATTCGTTTTCTGGGACTTGAATTAATTTCGGTAAGAATTATAGAAATTATAGAAATATTCAAAGCATCTTGTTCCGTTTGTGGAACTCTGGAATGATAAAAGATACTTGTTACGCTTTTTTGCACTGAAGAAATATGAGACAATTTTTATATCTGCAAGAGTCGGAAAATTTGCATTATAAATTGCAGCCAGAAACTGCTTGTATGAAAATGATTCTATCAGCATGTTTCGCCTGCAAAACGACCTATGGACGAGTAAAAATATAATAAACTCTTTGGAGTTGCTATGTAAATTGAAAAGGCTTTTTTTAATTTCCACCAATGCCTCTGTTAATGTTATTTCCCACAACTACTTTCAGCATTAGCAGCTTTCATACTTATTTGTTCAGTGACGCAGATTTTTTTTTTTAGTATTATATGGTGTTTCATCCCAAACGCAACCCACACTATTATAGAGCCACCAACAGCTTGCACAGTGCCTTGTTGCAAACTTGGTTCTGCGCCACACTCGAACGGTACCATGAGCTCTTACCAAGTGGAATCGGGACTCATCTGACCAGGTTTTCCAATCGTATCGGATCCAACCGATATGGTCACGAGCCCCGGAGAGGCGCTGCAAGCGATGTCGTGCTGTTAGCAGGAGCACTCGAGTCGGCCGTCCTCTGCCATAGCCTGCTAACGCCAAATTTCGCCGCACTGTCCTAACGGATAAGTTCGTTGTTCGGCTCACACTCATTTCTGCGGTTATTTCACGCAGTGTCGCTTGGTTATTAGCACTGACAACTCTACGCAAAAGCAGCTGCTCTCGGTCGTTAAGTGAAAGTCGTCGGCCTCTTCGTTGTCCGTGGTGAGAGGTAATGCCTGAAATTTGGTATTCTCGCCATATTCTTGATACAGTGAACTCCTTATGGTCTGTCCCATGCGTCTAGCTCCAGCTACCACTCCGAGTTCAAACACGGTTAGTTCCCATGAATTACCTGAGTACAAATGACACCTCCACCAAAGCAGCAGCATCCTTTTGTACCTCGTTTATGCAATACTACCGCCATATGTATACGTGCGTGTCCTTGTCCCATGACTTTTGTGACCGCAGTGTGCAGTAAGAACGAAAAGGATACGTCTTTCCCCAGTAGCGACCACAGTCTCTCTTTTACAAACGACAGTAAATTTGCAGCCAACAGCGTCATAATATATTATAGGCGGAATGAAAGCAGTATTGTTTTTCCCCCAGCAGCTGACATGCCTAGTAGCTAGCACGATTTCTCTGATTTATACACCTCTGTGAGTTTCTCATCTCTCTCTCTATTTCTCTTTAATGCTTACTTCGATGAGACAACAACATCACAATATATTACAGAAGGAATGACAGTAATGCAGCTCGCCTGCACTCTCCCCTAGAGCTCCCACTCCATAACAGCAGAAAAGACAGTGTTTTGAACTGAAAGATGAAACTAATCCCGTGATACGGTTTCATTATGACATTTGACATGGGAATAATATTGTTTACTTTGCAAATTCTCGTCAACAAGTACACTTTAGGCTGTAGTTTAGATCAGCAGCAGACAACGTACGCGTTTTATAATGTTGGAGAGTCATTTTTTATGTATTTAGATGACTTTAATAGGTGGTACTAAGATCGAACTAAACTCATCTACTAAGCGAGCTGCAGGTATTTTAATAAGTAACACAGACCATTTCGATGTGGAAATATTTAGGAGCAATGTCCATTGTAGTTGCAAAGTGCGTTACGCCGTTTGAACTTTTGTCCTCAAGCAAGTGCTGCATATCATAAATGTTTTTATAGATAAAGACAATATGCAAGCCACGAGAATTGTTTTAAAATCTTATAGAAAATTAATTTACGAAAGTAGTGCCGATTTTTCTTCGAAATTTACAATTATATTTTGGTGGCAAAGATTTTAATCTGGAGACGTCGGGCCTCCATCTCTGTCTTCTTGCACCGTCATCTTTGGCGATGTTTCATCCCCACCTTTCGTTGTTCATTGTTGCATGCAAAAATACCGGAAGTTGACTGTTGCACATTTTACTAATACCTCTATCTGGCCATGGTCGGAATCCGATAGTATAACAGTCATCTTCAGACCAGGATACATACATATGTTGTCTAAATCAAGAGAGTAAGTAAATCGCCCTGCCTTTATATTGCTAACATCCTGAATAAATGTCATCTTACACTCTTACTTACAAGTGAAGCATTTTGTGACTTCTCTTGTAAGTTTGTAGGGAATCCTCAGTGCGTGAGTCCTGCTCGCACCCTTCTTTAGTGTACGACGAGCCGCGCTCATAGTTCTCTTAAAATTTATTCCAGCACTCAATTTAAGTTTGGTGCTTGTTGTTTTATCAACTACAAATGGGCGACATGTTGGCCTATTCCTACTTCCTTTCTTGAATTTATTTGCCTAGCTTTACTAGCTAACATTCGTTCTGCAACACGACGATTTTTATTCGTAAGAAAAGCAGTATCGTGCTTCTTGCAGGTGTTTTGTAGGATATTAACATCCTTAGGACCATTAGGTACCCTTTTTCAGCTTCGTTCCGGATCCACAGCCTCCCGCAGCGACTGCTCTGTTATTTCTGCATTATTTGCTGTTGGATCACAGTTCAGATAGTGACTTATCGAGAATACCACCTCGATTTCAAATAAGGTTTCTAGTACTCATGTCACGTTGCTGTATAGGTTTGAACTTTATATGTCCTGTGTATATACCAAATAAGTACCGTTCAGCCAGCCATTGTAGTTTGAAGGGAAGCCGAGCCACTTCATTAAAGCCTCATCACCCCCGCGTCTGCGAGAAATAAATGTGGTTCAGAGCGTTTCTGTAATTTCTCTGTGTAAAAATATACAGAAATTTCTCGCTATCTTTAAGATGCAAGTTCCCGGGTTTGTGTGTTGCTCTTTGGGAACTGTAGTTATCTATGTTGACCAGTTTGGTGGGTAAAACTTCTCAAACGCAATTTTGTAATTCGAAATATGCACCAAACCAGCTGCACTGAATTTCTGCTTGCACGTATCTTATATGTTAAGGCAGCTAACGCTGAATTTACAAGTCCATTTCACGTACAGTCATGCTCAAAAGTATCCGAACGACCTGAATTGCATTTCGCCTGATTCGCCTGCAACCCGCATAACGCAGCTGTCTAGCAGGTCCTCTAATCGCTCCTCAGTACAGTCGTTTGACTATTGAAAATGGTTCCAACAAGTCACCACTAGAAAACACTGGTCTGTATCGCAATAACTCAAGATGTAAAGGTATACCACGATACTACAAATATCAGGGAACACCTTATCACAGATAAGACCGCCCTTAAGGCTTGTAACCTCACATTTACTACAGTGAATGGCACACCTTAAATGTTACCATTCTCATTATTACGTCAAATAGGTAATGCACGTAGAAATTTCATCGTATTCTTCATTTCCTCTTCAAAGTAACATACCTTACTGATTATTTAACACAAAATGACAAAATATTTAAGTTATTCGCCAGCAGCTAGTTCAGAATATGTATGAACTTCAAATGACACGAGGAACCGTCTCGTTCTGCATATGGATTCAAACCAAGGTCATGCAGACTAAGCAAAGATTTCGGGACTGACGGAAAGTAAGAGTCATTCCTGGCTATGCATACAGAGAGTGATATACCTCGATTTTAGACAGGTTCAGTTGGCAAATATCAACTTTAAATTACAAAACGTAAGCGTTTTTAACGGACGGGAATTCCTACGCAGCATCTATTGTCCCTGTTAACGAACTACGAGAGATGTTAAACATTACTCCTTCACAAGTAACTTATTTGAAATGCCGTGAGGTGAAGCTTTGTGTTGGACCGGGTTTCGAACCCAGAGCCTAATCTGATTGTTATCGAAGCACAATCAACTGTGATTATCGGATTTTCTCGGCAGTAGCTAGATGTTTTAACTGAAATGTCGAGACGAAACATTAATTTTTTCTTTTCCAGGACTCCAACCCGACACCTATCGCTGTTATATTCTTGAGAAAACGAACGTAAAATATGGGTTTGTTACACCAGCAGCGACATGTGAGCATGTTTGAACTAGATACAATATGACGAAGAGTTCTGTGCTGACTGGGAATCGAACCCCACACATATCGTTGTTGCCTACACACAAAGAGACGTCAGCTACCGAATTTTTCTCCACCAGCAACCTTGAAATTACAGTGATCTCGCAAATACTTCTGTGTCTCACTGGGAGTCAAAAACGTCAGATATCGTTAGTGTTGACAACGAATGAAAATACGTTAAAAATAAAAATTACTATCCACCAGCAGATAGGTGTCCTCATGCTAGAGCTTGATAATACATAATGAAAACTTTAGTGGCGGGCCAGGATTCGAGCCCATTCACGCGCAATATGTGGAGATGTTGAAGAATCTGCTGTCTTGAACAAACAACAAATTGTAGTCGAGCTGTATTGTCATGAAGGGATCCAATTCCGCGTTAAGGGCTGTCTGAATTGCTTTCCCAGTTCAGAACCAATTTTATCAACATACAGAAGCTCAAATAAAAGATGGAATAAGCGTCCTGTACTCTAAGTAGCATTTGTTTCGTCACTAGAAATAAATAACTAGTATAATAAAGGAAACTGGTGATTCAGTTTATACATGTCGCCACTCCTGACTTTATTGTGGTTCAACCTAAAGTCTACCTGGTAGAAAAGGAATGTCATGATTAATGTGAATTTCAAACCACAATGCCATTACACCTTGTTTAGTTGGCGTAGCCAGAAGAGAATAGAATCTGTCCCTATTAAAAATCATCGGCAGAAGTTGGAATCGAACCTAGACCAAAGGTGTATGAACCTATTATCAATCCAACATACCACCAGTTCCTGTCCTTATAACGCCATTGCGACACACTGGATCGGAATTCTGACACACTGGCCCCTCGTAGTGGTTTGCAGCATACCCAGCAGTTAGTCAGTGCACACATTCGACTCTATTTGGTAATCACCGGAATGAAATAACGTAACTCCCACCTACACCGAGCGAGGTGGCGCAGTGGTTAGCACACTGGACTCGCATTCGGGAGGACGACGGTTCAATCCCGTCTCTGACCATTCTGATTTAGTTTTTCCGTGATTTCCCTAAATCGTTTCTGGCAAATGCCGGGATGGTTCCTTTGAAAGGGCACGGCCGATTTCCTTCCCCATCCTTCCCTAACCCGAGCTTGCGCTCCGTCTCTAATGACCTCGTTGTCGACGGGACGTTAAACACTAATCTCCTCCTCCTCCTCCTCCCACCTACACAGAACCGCCAACAGTGTAGGATGCAGAAATTTAAATAGAAAGTGTTCCTTTCCACTTGAGATACTCTATTGCGCTATCTGTTTGTTGAAAACACCGTGTAGTGCAAAAGAAAAGCTGTAACTGTCTCTCATAAGTCTAGATCCGGTCATATGCATTATCTCACAGCACTGTGGAATGCGGAAGTTCTGGAGGAATTGTTATTGATTTCTGGGGGCACATAGATATGTGTCAGTTGTGTAATGGTACGCATCGCGCACCATAGATAAGATGCCCCACGTTCGAATACAATCTCTGCTACATTTTTTTAACTCAATTGTGCTGTCTGAGGAAGTTATCTATGTAATGGAACTTTGAACATAATTTCCTTCACTTCTCAAACCTAAATAGTCGCATGTGGAAAAAGGCTTACTTCTGCGACATTTTGTTCTTTTCAGGTATAATAGACGGCCAGGCAGCATATGCATCTCCAAACTTTTGTATTATGTATGGGGGGGGGGGGGGGCTCATCGTGCCAAAATACGTCAGAAAAGTATTTTCTACATTAGTTGTCGTGTGGTAGTGGCATTTTACTCATCTTTAAACCTTGTTTAACAGCTTTAACTGAGAACAAGTTTTCTACATGCATGTAATCAATAAACTGCATGTGCATTCTCAGACTGTTATAAAGAACATCAGAGAATTCTCACATATCATTGATGATTAATTTCTCTCTCATATTTACTATTGTTTTAACAACACTAAAAGTAACCTTACGAAAATTGTGCACTGTACTATAAAAAATGAAATAAAACTACCCACAGTAACCTTACAACGAAAGTGTGTTTTAATAAAACTCAGTATCTGTACACGAGTGTGTCTCTGTTGCCACGAAATAGTAAAACACTACTCACTTAGATTTCGATTGAGTCTGTGCTTAATTGGTATGCTATATCATACTCAAGAGGTATGCAAATGTGGAATTTCATAAATAAAATCACGTATTCCTAGAAACCCAAAATTTGCTTGTCAGCAGCGGATAGGGGCGGATAGTGGCGAATAGTGGCGTTACTTGTAGTACAGCATTGTAAGTTTTCTACCATAGCGCTATGAGCCGAAACTATTTTCTTGCGATTTCCTTATCGATGATTTATCTGACTGCTTGTAGCTCTTTCACAGAAGGGATAAAAACGTTCTTGTCAGCGAGTCAGGAACCGCGAACCATAACAGACGCTTTTTCACAGTTTAGCACGTAACCACATAGCTAGGGAAGAAGTATGCATTTTGCATTCCTCTTATGCGGCCAACAGGGGCTAGAACTCGTAAATAGGTATTTAAAGGACGAGATAAGTTGCAATTTTTACGTTCAACGACTTTCCTTGGCTGAAAACCGTAAATTTACAATCATTTGTTACATTTCAAGTGATAATAACTCAGATTATTCAATGGAAATGACAGGAAAAATCAAGTGAACTTTGATGGTTAACTCTGTTCACTCCAGGAAGTAACTCGTCGATCACATAGTTGCCAAACATACCTTGCCGTGTTGCCAAATCTCAGTTACAGTACCAGCAGGAAGAAGACGATCCGATGTGATACTGCAGCAGGCTGGGAAGTGACCATAGCTGGGTCTCAAAGACGCAGCTGCTACAGCCTGGAATACGTAATGCATCTGATTCGCATTTATGTAATTAGGTTTAGGGACTGGAGCATAATTACTAGTAATACTCAGAACTGACCTCAAACCAAGCATCATAAATCAGTAACTCTCATAGTTGTTTTTATATTTCTTTCGTAAGTGCACTCAATACTAAGAAACTCATTCACAGACGTTTTCGTGCCTCACCAGTAGCCGAGCACAACAAACAAATAAAAAAAAGAATGTTTGTGTGTGTGAGGGAGAGAGAGACAGAGAGAGAGAAATAAAAAAGAATGAGAGAGAGAGTAAAAAACTGTTGTAAAGAAATTGAATCATGGTATGTAAAGAACTCTTTCATTAAAATAACACGTTCCACATCATTACAAAATGTCGTATTCTTGATATATGGAACAATCTGATACAGTTTAATCATATCAAATTGCTAACTAGCCATGAAGAGTGATGAATTACCGAAATCTTCGCCAATATCAGTAACCAAGTCTGAACTTGAAAATAAAAGACGACAGTTTTTGTAGTAAACTGGGATTCCAAACAAGACCCTTCCGTCCCTGTTAACTAACTACGAAAGATGTCTGATACACCTCCTTTCATAAGTAACAAGGTGTGCATACTTTTAAAGCTGAAGCTTATGATGTGAAGTTCTGTGACAGAGATACGAACCCAACACGTAATCGGATTGTTAACTAAGTACAATCAAATATTACTTACCGGTTTTCCTTACCAGCTGCTAGGTGTTTGAATCTAAAAGAGGATACAAATATTTGTGCCTGAGCGACAATCAAACCGCACACCTGCCGCCCTTCTTTATCATCCACGAATATAGTTTAAGTATCAATTGCTTACTCACCAACAGTAAGATGTGTGCGTGTTTGACCAGACGTAACGACACCTATTGCGATTGTTGGCAACACATGAACAGACATTAAAAATACACGTTAATTTTTACTAGCAGACCAGTGTGCACGTGATTGGGCTTGAAATGAAATGATGAAGATTTTTGTACTGGATCAACATTCGGACCCACATAAAATGGTTCAAATGGCTCTGAGCACTATGGGACTCAACTGCTGAGGTTATTAGTCCCCTAGAACTTAGAACTAGTTAAACCTAACTAACCTAAGGACATCACAAACATCCATGCCCGAGGCAGGATTCGAACCTGCGACCGTAGCGGTCTTGCGGTTCCAGACTGCAGCGCCTTTAACCGCACGGCCACTTCGGCCGGCTGGACCCACATACTTACCTTTGGAGGAGACCTATAGAAGATTGCAGTCTTGGGATAAGGAACGAAATGATTGAACTATACTGTTCCACGAGACTGAAATCCTTGAAAGAAGAGATACGAATTCGAATCACAGTCGAGCACCAAATTTTTCGTCTCTAGTTCAATCAAGTACAAGTAAAATAAGAGGCCTGTTTCTTTAAATGGCTATCAATTCATCAAATAAAATAAAATTTTCTAATGTAATTAAGTTTACTGGCCACAGTTTTTCTGTTTACCATGACTTCCGCCTATATCATTGACCGGCGTAAACCGGCTCTGCCTAGTTGGTAATGAAGGAACGTGATGTTTAATGCGGACTCTGGATTATAACTTCTTTCTCTTGAGGTTACCAGACGTATAGTAAATCTGTTTGTTCCTCTTAAAAGTAAATGTCTGAACCCATGCATGGAACCTGTGACAGCTCGTTCCACCAGAACACTGTGGCCACATTTCCCAGCCCGAGGAGTGTCCCGTAACGGATGATGTGCTTAGCTTACAATATTAGTCATGGCGGAAAAAATACGAGTCTATTAAATCGTTAAGTAGAAGCAAGCTTCTGATGTGGAGATTATGCTATTCTCATGTCAGCAGGTGTAAAGACTCTTCTAGACATCATAGCCTCAATGTGAAGCCATTTTTAAATTTTCACTAATTCAACACATTTCTTAGTTCGAGAAAATAAACTGTGACGTGTGAAGTTACCGGATAATTCGATTGGTACCGTCATTATTACTATTATTTTCTTCATACCGCTGCTGGAACACATGTGCTTGATAGCCTTTTGGTCATTATAGAAATAGTTGCCCAAGAAGAGGTTCTTTCCCTGTCTACGGAATCCTTTCCATGTTAATATCAAACATCATCAATTACTCGTAGATTACATTAAAACTAAATTAATTGATGAAGACTTTATTTAATAACAAAAACGCCTGCCTTTCTTCATTTACTTGCGACTAGAAATGGCTGTCGAATACTGCCAAACCAAAAGCCAAGGGTTCTTACTGCCTTCCGATATACGTCGCTGTCAGTTCTTCCATATGATTTGGTCGACGTGACCTGTTTCAAGTTGTGTATGACAGAGAATATTTTAGAAAATCAATTGCTTTCCTTTGTAATAAACAGGAAGATTTACATTCTAAGCTATCCAAGTTCAAAATTTTCGCAATATTTGTTGAAATTTAATATTCGCTTCTATAATGTAGGAAAGTATTTCACAGTTGCAAAACTCGCATCTGAGTCATTGACCTTACACTTAGTCGCTGACCATAAATTCTAGCTCAGAGTGACACTAGTTAAAGTAACCTAACGTAGCAAAGACTGTCTGCCAGAGCTCTTTTTCACCGGAAAATACGCAATTCAGTCACTGGGCTCCATAAGTACACTGTAAAAGTAATTTCTGTGTGTATGCAATGCATACGGATTGTACAATTTAGTGGTGCTCTCTCTTCCACTTCTGTATACAATATGCATGACCTAAATAGGCCTTTTATCACTACAGGCCCTGGACAGTGCAACATCATAATGACAACAGTAATGTGCTTATACTGACAACCTCACTGTTCGTTTTACCTGTTTTTGTAATCATTTAAATAAAAAAACATGACCTTCCAGTGGGAGACATTTTGTCCCCCTTTTCCTTCTGTGAAATTTGTCAGTAGGCTTTTTTGTCTTCCAACCAGCGAAATTCGGCGGAGTACGGCCGGTAAACGATACTCAAATCACGATTTAGTGCCGTTAAGACATTTTCTTTAAACATTGACGAAGCTGAAGGAATTTAGTTTCTTCTTAAATCGTATTGTGCAGCAACGTTCACAGATATCTCAAATAGGAAAAGCTCTTTATCCAGATACGAATGTTGTAAAACAAACTTACCACAGTTTGTGTCAGGTTGATCTTTTCGTCTGATAGCGCTGCGTAAGTACTTTGTTTAAGAGGCATCACAAGCAGTGTTCCTGTAGCTGCGGGATTCATTGGTTGAAAACGAGTTTAACGCCAATGGGTGCAGTACTGATAAATATTCAAAATGATTATCGACCTGAGTCTGAGTGCACCCACAAACTGAGGCGTATTTATAATATTGAAATTAGACTGTGTGTCCTTGTCTTCCTTGAGTGAGCACTGGAGGGCGTTTATGCACACGTGTACAATACTATGAATACTTCGAACGCTAAAGTAAACTTTGCTGTCATAAACTAAATTTGTTTTTCTAATTCTTCTGGGTCTTCGGTGTGCAGTATGTGATGTAGATACAGTCTTATACAAAAAAAATCTTAAATTCAAACACCTTGCAACTGGTAAGAGAAACCGATAAGCAGTATTTGATTGTACTTAGTTAACAATCTCCATCACAGAACTTCAGATCATGTGCTTCATCTTTAAATGCATGCACACTTTGTTACTTCTGAATGGAGGTATATCAGACATCTTTCGTGGTTAGTTAACAGGGACGGAAGGGTCTTGATTGTAATCTCAGTTTATTACAAAAACTGTCGTCTTTTATTTTCAAGTTTAGTTTTGGTTACTGATATTGGCAAAAATTCCAGTAATTCCTGACACTTCGTGGCTAGTTAGCAATATGATATGATTATATTCTATTAGACTAGATAAATACTTGTTCCATATATCATGAATACGACATTTTGTAATGATGTGGAACGTGTCATTTTAATGAAAGAGTTCTTTACATACCATGATTCAATTTCTTTACAACAGTTTTTTACTCTCTCTCTCATTCTTTTTTATTTCTCTCTCTCTCTCTCTCTGTCTCCCTTCTGTCTCTCTCTCCCTCACACACACAAACATTCTTTTTTTTATTTGTTTGTTGTGCTCGGCTACTGGTGAGGCACGAAAACGTCTGTGAATGAGTTTCTTAGTATTGAGTGCACTTACGAAAGAAATATAAAAACACCTATGAAAGTTACTGATTTATGATGCTTGGTTTGAGGTCAGTTCTGAGTATTACTAGTAATTATGCTCCAGTCCCTAAACCTAATTACATAAATGCGAATCAGATGCATTACGTATTCCAGGCTGTAGCAGCTGCGTCTTTGAGACCCAGCTATGGTCACTTCCCAGCCTGCTGCAGTATCACATCGGATCGTCTTCTTCCTGCTGGTACTGTAACTGAGATTTGGCAACACGGCAAGGTATGTTTGGCAACTATGTGATCGACGAGTTACTTCCTGGAGTGAACAGAGTTAACCATCAAAGTTCACTTGATTTTTCCTGTCATTTCCATTGAATAATCTGAGTTATTATCACTTGAAATGTAACAAATGATTGTAAATTTACGGTTTTCAGCCAAGGAAAGTCGTTGAACGTAAAAATTGCAACTTATCTCGTCCTTTAAATACCTATTTACGAGTTCTAGCCCCTGTTGGCCGCATAAGAGGAATGCAAAATGCATACTTCTTCCCTAGCTATGTGGTTACGTGCTAAACTGTGAAAAAGCGTCTGTTATGGTTCGCGGTTCCTGACTCGCTGACAAGAACGTTTTTATCCCTTCTGTGAAAGAGCTACAAGCAGTCAGATAAATCATCGATAAGGAAATCGCAAGAAAATAGTTTCGGCTCATAGCGCTAT
The DNA here is from genome assembly GCF_023898315.1 of Schistocerca nitens. NCBI lineage: Eukaryota > Metazoa > Arthropoda > Insecta > Orthoptera > Acrididae > Schistocerca > Schistocerca nitens. The sequence goes on along the minus strand of NC_064614.1, from coordinate 288,978,337 downwards.
GGTAGAAAACTTACAATGCTGTACTACAAGTAACGCCACTATTCGCCACTATCCGCCCCTATCCGCTGCTGACAAGCAAATTTTGGGTTTCTAGGAATACGTGTTTTTACTTATGAAATTCCACATTTGCATACCTCTTGAGTATGATATAGCATACCAATTAAGCACAGACTCAATCCAAATCTAAGTGAGTAGTGTTTTACTAATTCGTGGCAACAGAGACACACTTGTGTACAGATACTCAGTTTTATTAAAACAGACTTTCGTTGTAAGGTTACCGTGGGTAGTTTTATTTCATTTTTTATAGTACAGTGCACAATTTTCGTAAGGTTACTTTTAGTGTTGTTAAAACAATAGTAAATATGAGAGAGAAATTAATCATCAATGATATGTGAGAATTCTCTGATGTTCTTTATAACAGTCTGAGAATGCACATGCAGTTTATTGATTACATGCATGTAGAAAACTTGTTCTCAGTTAAAGCTGTTAAACAAGGTTTAAAGATGAGTAAAATGCCACTACCACACGACAACTAATGTAGAAAATACTTTTCTGACGTATTTTGGCACGATGAGCCCCCCCCCCCCCCCCCCCATACATAATACAAAAGTTTGGAGATGCATATGCTGCCTGGCCGTCTATTATACCTGAAAAGAACAAAATGTCGCAGAAGTAAGCCTTTTTCCACATGCGACTATTTAGGTTTGAGAAGTAAAGGAAATTATGTTCAAAGTTCCATTACATAGATAACTTCCTCAGACAGCACAATTGAGTTAAAAAAAAAATGTAGCAGAGAATGTATTCGAACGCGGGACGTCTTATCTATGGCGCGCGATGCGTACCATTACACAACTGACACATATCTATGTGCCCCCAGATATCAATAGCAATTCCTCCAGAACTTCCGCATTCCACAGTGCTGTGAGATAATGCATATGACCGGATCTAGACTTATGAGAGACAGTTACAGCTTTTCTTTTGCACTACACGGTGTTTTCAACAAACAGATAGCGCAATAGAGTATCTCAAGTGGAAAGGAACACTTTCTATTTAAATTTCTGCATCCTACACTGTTGGCGGTTCTGTGTAGGTGGGAGTTACGTGATTTCATTCCGGTGATTACCAAATAGAGTCGAATGTGTGCACTGACTAACTGCTGGGTATGCTGCAAACCACTACGAGGGGCCAGTGTGTCAGAATTCCGATCCAGTGTATCGCAACGGGGTTATAAGGACAGGAACTGGTGGTATGTTGGATTGATAATAGGTTCATATACCTTTGGTCTAGGTTCGATTCCAACTTCTGCCGATGATTTTTGATAGGGAGAGACTGATTCTATTCTCTTCTGGCTACGCCAACTAAACAAGGTGTAACGGCATTGTGGTCTGAAATTCACATTAATCATGACATTCCTTTTCTACCAGGTAGACTGTAGGTTGAACCACAATAAAGTCAGGAGTGGCGACATGTATAAACTGAATCACCAGTTTCCTTTATTATACTAGTTATTTATTTCTAGTGACGAAACAAATGCTATTTAGAGTACAGGACGCTTATTCCATCTTTTATTTGAGCTTCTGTATGTTGATAAAATTGGTTCTGAACTGGGAAAGCAATTCAAACAGCCCTTAACGCGGTATTGGATCCCTTCATGACTATACAGCTCGACTACAATTTGTTGTTTGTCCAAGACAGCAGATTCTTCAACATCTCCACATATTGCGCGTGAATGGGTTCGAATCCTTGCCGGCCACTGAAGTTTTCATTATGTATTATCAAGCTCTAGCATGAGGACACCTATCTGCTGGTGGATAGTAATTTTTATTTTTAACGTATTTTCATTCGTTGTCAACACTAACGATATCTGACGTTTTTGACTCCCAGTGAGACACAGAAGTATTTGCGAGATCACTGTAATTTCAAGGTTGCTGGTGGAGAAAAATTCGGTAGCTGACGTCTCTTTGTGTGTAGGCAACAACGATATGTGTGGGGTTCGATTCCCAGTCAGCACTGAACTCTTCGTCATATTGTATCTAGTTCAAACATGCTCACATGCCGCTGCTGGTGTAACAAACCCATATTTTACGTTCGTTTTCTCAAGAATATAACAGCGATAGGTGTCGGGTTGGAGTCCTGGAAAAGAAAAAATTAATGTTTCGTCTCGACATTTCAGTTAAAACATCTAGCTACTGCCGAGAAAATCCGATAATCACAGTTGATTGTGCTTCGATAACAATCAGATTAGGCTCTGGGTTCGAAACCCGGTCCAACACAAAGCTTCATCTCACGGCATTTCAAATAAGTTACTTGTGAAGGAGTAATGTTTAACATCTCTCGTAGTTCGTTAACAGGGACAATAGATGCTGCGTAGGAATTCCCGTCCGTTAAAAACGCTTACGTTTTGTAATTTAAAGTTGATATTTGCCAACTGAACCTGTCTAAAATCGAGGTATATCACTCTCTGTATGCATAGCCAGGAATGACTCTTACTTTCCGTCAGTCCCGAAATCTTTGCTTAGTCTGCATGACCTTGGTTTGAATCCATATGCAGAACGAGACGGTTCCTCGTGTCATTTGAAGTTCATACATATTCTGAACTAGCTGCTGGCGAATAACTTAAATATTTTGTCATTTTGTGTTAAATAATCAGTAAGGTATGTTACTTTGAAGAGGAAATGAAGAATACGATGAAATTTCTACGTGCATTACCTATTTGACGTAATAATGAGAATGGTAACATTTAAGGTGTGCCATTCACTGTAGTAAATGTGAGGTTACAAGCCTTAAGGGCGGTCTTATCTGTGATAAGGTGTTCCCTGATATTTGTAGTATCGTGGTATACCTTTACATCTTGAGTTATTGCGATACAGACCAGTGTTTTCTAGTGGTGACTCGTTGGAGCCATTTTCAATAATCAAACGACTGTACCGAGGAGCGATTAGAGGACCTGCTAGATAGCTGCGTTATGTGGGTTGCAGGCGGATCAGGCGAAATGCAATTCAGGTCGTTCGAATTCTTTTGAGCACGACTGTACATCAAAACACCTCTTCTCAGCTGCACAGTGTCTAGTTCGATTGTGCTTCTCAGTTATTTGTGGAAGAATGTCTTAGCAACTCAGTGATCTGTCTTTATCGAAACTCTTAAATTAATACTATGATTTCATTCATGTACACGCTATTCCCTGCTACAGCCACTGCTGAGAGTATATGTAGACATTGTATGACTTGATTCAGGTCATCGTACTAACGTAGCTCGAGACAACTCCAAATAACTCGAAAACCACGCATAAAAAAACCAAAAAAAACAAAAAAATTCTCGGTGAAAAATTAATATTAGAAGAGGGGAAATCAGTCTGTGCTACAACTAGAGCCACCTCATAACCCCCCCCCCCCCCGAGTGGACGGGGTCAACTTTGCATTTTTAAATGAGAAGTCCCCATTTTTATTGCATATTCCAATTCTACGCCAAATAATACATGTAGTTTATTAAAACGATTGTTTTGTATTCGCGGTAGACGGCTCTGTAATTGACTAATTGCAACTGTGCCTATATTTGCAGTTTATAACGGAACGGTCGCATCTGATTCCACGTTTCAGTTACGATGTAAACGAAATTCTTTGTGTTCTGACGGTTGAGACTGATGCTGAAATGTTACTTGATTGTTGCAAAAGTGATTATATGGAACCAGTGATATGGTTAGACATCGACATTTCTGGCATATAAACTACTTGTTGTGTAACCTTATTTTCTGCTGCCTACGGCGTTTATTGTGGAGAACCCCAACCCATCGAAATGCTTGATTTCAGTGGCAGTCCTCGAACGCTGCAGCGAGGGTGACCGTTTTCGGTGTGTGTTTCTATGTAACCGCCGTAGCTCTCGCACTAGTCACTAGGTGGCATGAAATGTAGAGCTGAGCAGTGGTTTCCTCTGATGGATAAGGAGTTTTGCGCGTTATCTCCAACAGTTTTTTTTTCCACATTCTCTTATAGACTCAATGGACATATGGCTGCCAGCTTTACCGATGGGCTAGAGGATGTGGAATTTTAGAACTGGCATACATTTAATTCTTAAAAGTGTGCTTAAATACATGAGTACACTCTCTCTCGTTGAATAATTTAACTGTGCATTGGAAGTCTCCTACTGTGATAGTAGGATCACATAGTATCATTGTGGGGATAGAGGTTTCCCACGCAATAAAGCCGTAGTCTGCACTGAAACACTATACAGATAATTCCACTAGTCTACAGATAATATTACTTCCCCACTATATCGCTTATTTTCGAATTCCACCACTGGATAAAACTCGTGGTACGACACTATCACCACGCTGTCACGTTTACAGGTGCTCTTGTTTACGCTGTAACTAACCACAAACAGCATTATTTGCAGTGACATATATAACCTTTGAAATTTCTTACGCGACGTGGTGGGTGATTTACCAATAGCTGGTAATACGTATTTCAGCGGGATACTATGGTTTCCAACCGTCTTTTTATCATTAATGTAGAATAACTTCGTTCTTCTTCTTTGAGGCACTGCACAGCGATCTTATCTCTGCTTCATGTTACGCACAAGCTAGTATCGTGGAGTATACAGACATGTGGTGGTCTGATCGGAGGTGTATTTACACATGTCATGACCATTTTTAGTAAAATTCATCACAGTTATGCGAGTACTAGGAGTAGTGGGAAACAAGAGTAGGTTGTAATATGTGGTGAAAACTGCTGTTTTATGGAAGTGTAATTGCATTACTTCAGCAGTTTAATAACACAGGTAACAAGGTAATGGTGAAGCACGATACTAACAGCATTTTGAAGGTCCAAGACCAGTGAAATGTCGCAATCGTGATGCAGCACTGGTCACATCGCATCATGACATTGTCGTCAGTGTCCCGTTGTTGCAACACTACCATTGTGTCGGGCCTGTTGTTGGTGTGACAATAGTGTGATGTCGGTGCACTGGCGTGACACTGGTGTCGTGTCGGAGTGACGCTAGTGTTGTGTAATTGGAATAATTTGTTACTGCAATAAAAAATTAATCGGATCGCCTTCTAACCACAGAGCACAGAACTCGAATTTTAGCTACTAGATGAGAGCGAAATGGGAAGTAGGGTGGAGGGGGAGGGAGGGCGGGCGGGTCTTATTTCAGATTGGGCGACCGCCACCTCTCATGCCCTCCCCACCCCCTTCCCAGCTTTGCCTCTCCTGGGTGATCTTATCACATGTCGACAGCGACTTTCAATATGACACGCACAGGTGTAATGTGACACTGGCCAAAAAGTACTGACTGCTGCTGAGTCAGCGATTTGAGCCAAAACCTGCAGTGACCCTCCACTGATATTCATATGGTTGCTTCTCTCTACTACAAACCCTCTATAATTATAGACGCAATTTATGTGTTCCATAGTTATGTACTCTTTTTCAGTCTTGTATTTGCCTCTAGGTATTGCTGCTTTTCTGTTTTGCACGTTCTACCAATCTCATTTACTAGACATCTGTATTCTCTTTCGCCTGCGTAATTTGCTACATTTTCATATCTTTTCCTTTCGTCAAATGGGTTGGATACCTCGTATGTTGTCCAGGTTTTTCTGCTAGCTCTTGTATATCTACCAGTGTAATCTTCTGCTTCCTTACCCATGCCATTTCTTAAAGCTACGCTTTCGTCTTCTATTGTATTCCTTTCCGCTGCTTCAGTTCAGTAGTCTCTTCGGTTTTAATCTGGAAAATATAACCTCTTGAAAATGTCTTACAGCATAGCACATTTGAGGGACATAATCAGTTCGTGCGGAGACTCCTGCTCCGGTAACACTTTTGCAATTATGGACGGCTATAGAGGTAGCATGACACAGTACATCTGCAGGGGACGTCCGACTTGATGATTCCATGCCACACCTCAGATGCTACACTACGCTGAGCAAAAAGGGGTGCGACACTGTATTAAGAGGTAGCCCATGACTTTTGACACCTCAGTATATTTTGAGATGAAGGAGCTTGCACAGGATAGAGTGGCGTGGAAAGTTGCATCGAACAAGTCTTCAAAGTGAAGACTATAACAACAAAACCTACAACAACATGTCAGCTAAGAATCAGTGGCCAGTGGAGAAGATAAGCAATTTGACATGGGGATATCAGTAGAAGACGCGAGATAGGCAGACCTCTTTGCATTTATTCTTGCAGTTCATCCAACGTAGTCCCTCACATGCAGCTTCACATAGGGATTAACTTATGTTGTTACCAAGGTTGACGCAGTAGTGTGCCACGATGGAAACTCTGCTTGCTATGAAGATTACCAGTGGTTACTCTGCTATGGGTCTTGGCTTCTTGCCCGTCTTGTCTTCGGTAATGCGTATACTATGATGTTCATAGCAACTTGCCAGCATTCCTCTTATCTTATCTACTATTAGGTATACTCCTTTTTTGTTCCTATTACATTTTGTGTTGATAACGCTGCACTACCTGGCTAGTGCTGTTCTTCATACCATCGGACTTCATTTATTACCTCTATACATAACTTTTTCTTAGTCACTTTCCTTTTGAAATCCTCTAACCTGTCTTTCCTGTTAAGGGAACTAACATTCCACGCTCCGACCTGTAGAATGCCAGGCTTCCTTTCCCGATAACAACATTCTTCCTAGTACATCTGAATGCCATACTATTTTACGTTCATCCAGACTGTTGTCCCTGCAGGTACCATACAGGCTGTGCCCCTCTTCAGCAAACACTATATAGTCTGGCCTCTTCACCAATATCCCTTCATCGTGGTTACAGATTCGGTAGGACATCGTACTGCTGAGGCACGCAAGATACCCCGCATCGTCAATTCAATGATTTATGGCAAATAACTCAAATTCAATTATTATTGCCTTTTTGGCAAACATTACATACATGTCCCGCCTAGTAGTTACAATAAAAGAAAGTATTGAGGAATGCTATTCCACAAAATGATACTCGAGACCTCTACGAAACAACACGATTGCAGACCTGCAGTATACCTGGAGGAACTGTTACTGGAGTGTGGAACAGTATCCATAACCACGTAATGTGTAATACATCAATAAAAAATTAACTCACTTGGGATTATGACATCACAGTATCGTATGAGGCCTAATATTAAGCTGTAGGATAGCAATTTCAGTTAAAATATATATCAGCGAAATGAAATTTTGTCAGAAAATATATGTTCGTAGTGTTTCGATATCGGAATCTTATTCTACACAATACTAGTGGATTGCAGAAAGCGCTAGCTCATTAAACGAGAATCAGCGTTTTGACACTTTTGCAAGTTGCTTTCATCATGCAGTACAATATAATAGTACAAATACACTCCCTGATGACCATTTACAATAGCAGCCGAAATCTGATTCATTGTTTTACAATTTGTCCAAGAGGAATAACGATAGCGGATGAGAATTAACATATAAGCAGGACGACTGAAATAATAATTATGAAGAATAGTTTTTGAATATTTTAAGAAGATAAGGTAAGAAAACGTTATAAATGTTATAAGTGTTTTCAGTGAATAGAGTTTTGCATTCCAGTATCGTGAAGTATTCATTTCAGTGGCTATACACTGGGCTGCCAAATTGAAGGACGAAATTACCTTTCATTTGATGTGTCGCTGTCATGTAACATAGCTCGATGGAACTTGGACCACACACAGAAGAAACTCCCACAGTTTAGTACAGAAGGTAACTGTAAGAAGTACACAATGAGACAAACATAAAGACACTTTTATTCGAAGACAATGATTACACTGATGTCACCGAGATTCAAGATGGTGCCGTGGTCATTACAAACGTGGTACTCTCACCTCTCATCACATGAAGGTACTTACTGCAACCAGGAATGTTGGCGAAGATGATAGTTTTGCTAGTCCAGTTTTTATGGTGTGGGCAGGCATAATGTTTGGTGCGGTGTGATTACTTCAAAATTCTTGAACACGGAACACTCACCGGTGAACATTATTGTGACGCTGTACTCCTTCCTCAAGAGCGTATTTTCATGGGTGCATCCGGTCTTGACTTTATTTCTATGGATAATAAAGCGCAGTCGCGTTAAACAGTGCAGGTGTACTATTTCTTGGAACTGTCTTTCATCCCAACTCAAATCCCGTCGAGTACGTGTGGGATGCTTTCGGGAGACATACTACTAGGCCGGTTTGAAAAGTTCTCAGAGCGGAATAGAGAAAAAGTACTTATATCACTAAAACTTTTTTTTTAATTTTTCAGTGTAGTCTCCTTGTAGATTAATTCACTTGGTCCAACGATGTCCCAGTGCCTTGATCCCATCTCGAAAATGAATTTCCTCCAGGTCTGCAAAATAGTTCTCAACTCAGGCTATCAGTTTTTTTCTTTTGAAGTGAATCTTCGTCCACCTAGAAAAATTTTCAGTTTTGACAAGAGATGGAAGTCTGACGGAGCCATATCAGGTGAATAAGGGATGTGTAGCAACAATTCATACCTTAGTTCGTGTAATTTTTCCAAGACGACGGCACAAGCGTGCGGACGCGCATTTTCTTGTAAAGGCACACATGGTGAAGATTTTTTTTTTCATTTCTTACTCTTCAGTTAAAATGTTATATACTATTTCAGATGACATCTGTCAAGCGTGAGCAATTTCACGCACTTTCAGTCAGCGATCCTCATGACCATTTTGTGCACTTTTGCAATGAGTTCTGGAGTAGTGACACATATTGGCCGACCACTGCGCGGATCATCACCTAAGCTCTCCCGATAAAATTTAAATTCATTTGTCCACTTGGCAACAGTGGAATACGAAGGAGGAGAGTTCCCCAGTGTATTCTGGAAATCGGCATCAATATCCTTTACTTTCATACCTTTCTTTACGAAGTACTTAATCAGTGCTCGAATCTCGGTTTTGTTCATCTTCGCAAATCACTACACGGGAACGAGAGCAGGGCCACGTCACCTCCACAGCTCTCTCCCAAGAGCACGTGTTTACAGGCAACAGTCCAATGAATATCACGTGAACAACTCGTTGCTCCAGCGCTGGCCTCTCGTGGTGATTCCGAGAACTTCTCAGACCCCCCTCGTACAACACATCCACATGCACCAATGACCATCCAGCAGTAGCTAACCGCGCTTCCGGAGGAATGGAACACTCTATCCAGAGAACTCCTTACCAACCTTGTGGCCTTCATGAGAGCACGTTGCAGAGCTTGCATTGCTGCTGTGCTGATCATACATCTTATTAAGAACCATGCCCCGCCTTTTATAATGTCCAGGAGACCGTATAAGTCGTGATGTCTTCAGTGTAATTAATGTCGTTCAATCAAAGCGTCATTTCAGTATGTCTAATATTGTACTTTTTTTAGTTACCTTCTGTACTACAGTGCAGCGGTTCTTTCTTGTATGGTTCAAGTTTCATCGTGCTACGTTATTTGGTGGTGCGAAAGTCACACCCGTCCTTGCATTTTGAGGACCAGTGTAGTTCCATTTACCAAACTGATAGGACGGCAGTACTAGGTTAAATGTGGGTGAAACAGATTATTCCTGTTCGTCCCGACGCAATCACTGGGAAAACCAGTCTAGATAACGATGTTTTCTTCTTAGGACACTTCGCAGCTGCGAGCACGTTATTTGCAGAAATCAACGTAGGCGTGCCTCGCCGCTGAAACCGTGAGAACTGCTGCGGAGCCTGGCAGCTACAGAAGCCTGCAGTGCTGCCTCGAGCGGCTGCCGCGCCGAACGCCGCACGCCGCCCGCCATGTCGAAATCACTGGAAATTTCCCCGACGGCTCTGCTGTCAGAGGTGGTTGGGCGCCATACGTGTTCGCTACAGCGCAGGCCGTTGGAGTTCAACGTGGCTTCACCCCTGTCGAATCCTTCGAGAATACAGAGACGGCATCGCTGTCAAAGACGAAAGATGGCGAGCGCAGCGAATACGCTGCGAGAAACAGCCGACTGTCTGACGTCTTCTGCCGCTGCCAGAACTCGATATATGCGACAGCTGAACGGAAGTTGGGCGGCCTTCCTTGAGAAGCTACCTCTGCAAAAACGACTGTCACTGGAAGCGTAGAAAACCTGATGAGGATATGCTTCCTGCAAGGAAGTTGGGTACTTAGAATATCGACAGGCCACCTACACCCGTAATGGAACATGTAAAAAATATAATGGTTTCAACTATTGTTTCTTGAATAAAATTCTTTTTGGTGTTAGGCTGTGGTAATATTAAACATTAAAAAAATTATAAAGCCAATGCTCCGACCGTATTTGCAGCGGTCCCCTTCAGAGAGACTAAACATGCAGTTAAATTGCTCTGAAGAGAATCGCTACAATCGCGGTCAAAACGTTTGGTCAATAACTTACTCACTCTGAAGGGGTTTTTATCCAAACTGACACCTGCTTCGGAAAGTCGCTAGTCGCAGTACTTTCTAATAATGACCCCAATAATTTCCGACTAATCGAGATTCATTACAGCAAAATGTCCCTGTACCCTAAAGTAGAACAAAGATCTCTGCCCGGTCTTTCTTATTCGCACAACTTCGCACGCTAAACACATGGATCTTGCAGTCCTGTCGCAGAACATGTTATTAATGTAACTAATACTCAGAAACCTCTGAAAAAAAAGTCTCCCACTTCTGACTTGGTATGTTAAAAAAAAGGAAACGTTTCACTTTGGATGGCAATGCGTAAGTTTGCTGTAATAAGTCATGAACTGTAACCGTCTTTCTTACACAAACCTGTTACTTATCCCACAGTATCTAAGATGACTAACATGCCTCTATTTTCTATTCTTATACCCTATCATAGATCGGGTGGACCATTTACAGATATTAAATTATTTCAACAACCGTAAAATCAAGATCAAATGCAACCAATCATGGAAAGAATGAAACTAAGCCTCCGAATATTATTTCTGTCACAGCTTACCAGAAAACGCTATATTCTGAGAATTAGTCGTCACAAGCCAAGATGAACGTATCATTCACGGAAAATTACAGAGCTATAAACAGTATTCAAATAACAGGTACCAGAGGATCACCTTAAATTCTACTCGTTTCATTATGCTATATAATAAGGAAGGATATGATTTAACAACATGAGTCATGTCCGTTTGTCGCAACTGCACAAACACTTGGTACTGTTCATCTTTTTCAAATGTACGGACAACTCTCTCAAAACGTCTACCGCCTGGGCTAAGAAATGTGACATTACTGAGTGAGTTGACGAAGTGATTAAGCCACTGGACTCGTATTCCTCAACGAGTTTTGGATTCTTGGCGGATTCTCTGTTAAGGAGAATAGAGGTATGATTTATTTAAAACATCACTGACTTCCTCCCCCCACCCCATTTCCAGTCCATTCAACCTTGTGTTTCGTTTTTAATCAAACCATCGTCCGCTTCCTTCAGTAAGAAGTATAACAAATTTGCATCAGCAGCGAGAGCTACCGAATACAGAAAGTATCCGGAAAACCCATAATAAGAACTGAGAGGAACATAATGAGAAAATTTGTCACCAGGTGACTTGTAGTCACAAGACTATCTATAACGCACCAGATGCTTTTAAAAAAATAAGTTATTAGTTCAACTTTCTCTTTAATTGGAGAAGTTGACAGTTTCTTGTTAAACACACGCTCACACTTTTTATAGCTGTGACAGTTAAGGAATAGTTCACTTGTTCTTGCAAGTGTAACTTCTTCTTACGCGTTTAATATCCTCACTATTACTACGGTAATTGTAGTTACCTTACTCTAAAACAATATAAGTAAGTTATTAATTTATTGCTCCAATAGTGTAGATTTAGTTAATTTATTATATTAGGCACGCGAAATTAATAAACTGATGTTAATTGTGTCACAGTCTTTCATGATAGGAAACTAAATGCACATCAATAAACTAGAAGTAACGCCGCATTTGTCAGTTCAAACCACAAACTTCAAATCAGAGCACTGATACTCTACACATCCACCCTGTAATGGAGGCTGCGAGCAACAGATAAGAAAGATCACGCTTCGAAAGTGTGCTACGGGAAACACAAGTGTTTGTCATACCTTTTGATGTACTTTGGTCATTTGAATACTTCTGATATTGATTAGCTATGGTTGGAACAGCCAGTCATAGGGATCTAAATCCAATACCACTACATAGGCATGATACATAATTTCAACGATTTCCATTAAGTGTTGTGTGCCTCCTTTGTTACCCAGTAGGTTGTAAAATTTCCTTTTTTGTACTCTGCTGAATGCTTTTACTTGGAAAAGGCAAATTTATCAGTCTGAGATACGAAACAATGATTTGGAAAAGAATGAGTCGAAAGAAAACTGAAATTTTTTAAATTTTTCCGTTGAAGTTCTGAACAGGACCACGCAGTAGAAACATGTGTCAAAAGTAGTGTAAAACAGTTTCTGTGACGGAATGGCATCGCTGCACAAACTTTTTTCTGTGAATTTGGACAATTTTGGTATGTTCTAAGAGTGTTATAGGAAGCAAAACTTATTGACAGATGATCGTCTTCAACTTTGACACGTTTCTTGTACACAAGACTTCAGCATATCAGCCCTCCTGCACCGCAAACGAATAAATCCACGGTTCTAGGCACTTCAGTCCGGAACCGCGCGACTGCTACGGTCGCAGGTTCTAATACTGCCTTGTGCATGGATGTGTGTGATGTCCTTAGGTTAGTTAGGTTTAAGTAGTTCTAAGTTCTAGGGGACTGATGACCTCAGATGTTACGTCCCATAGTGCTCATAGCCATTTGAACCATTTTTGAATAAATCCATTCAAGTCAGATCAGGTGAACGAGATGACCACTTTTCGGGAAACGTCTGACTCAGGTGTTCACGAAGAAGATGTGCAAAATGCTTCTTGGAACCACACGCTTGCAAGGAAGATCAATTGAATATCTTGTAACAACGTGAGAAGTATGTTTATTACGAGCACAGTGCTGGCTTGTTAACTGGAAAGGAAGAAAATTCACTCCTCTTAACCAATCACTGATTATTACTGCCCATAAATCGACTGCAAATCGTACTGATGCCTCTTCATAGGTGTAGCGTGTAAATTTTCAACGACTCATACCTGACTATTGCGACGTTTGAGAGTTCCGTCTCTGACAAAACTCTCTTCGTACGCAAAAAAAATAAGGATGCGGAAACACACATTGGCTAAACACATCGTGAAGTGCGAAGGCACCGTGAGTTAAATCCTGCACTTTCTGCCAATTATAGGGTGAAGTGTGGTTGTTGTAGTACTCTGTTTTCCTTAACAGCTGGAAACGTCTTCGAAACTTGTTGTGCGTTGAATATTTTCTATGTTGATTTTTGGCCCAGCACATTCTGTGATTTGTACTGTTTATTTAAGTACAAAACAGGTTTCGACCTGTTATGCCATTTTTAAGCATCTGATTTTATGTTGTCTTTAACATATATTGTAGGACACAACGTAACATGAACATAATCCTGTTTTTATTAAATACGATGTGCTCCCACGATTATTCACTGATCTGTAGCAAGATAGTGATTTTACATCTGGCATTTCGTGGAGAGCCAATATTTTTCTTAATTTGTGGCCAAGTTTGAGCTTGACAGCATGTTGGGTACTCTGCAGTATATGTTAAAGAAATAAAAACAAATTTGCTCAGATTGTCTCTTAAATCATTTACGTAGATCAGGAACGGCAGAGGGCCTATAATTGTACTTCCCTGTGGAACGGAAGATACCACTTCTGATTCACTTTCCGTCAGTCACTACGAACTGTGACCTTTCTGACAGGATATGACGAATCACACAACTTATTCGTTACACCGTAGATACACAATTGGATTAGAACTCGCTTGTGAGTAACGGTGTGAAAAGTCTTCTGGAGACAGAAATACGGACTCAGTTTGAGAATCACATTCGACAATACTCATTCCTGATTTTGAATAAAGACATGGTTCTGATTCACAAGAATGATTTTCTGAACAGATCGTTTTCTTCGAGGTAATTCTTTTAATGTTCGAACACAGTACATGTTGCCTAATCGTACTACAAATCGACGTCTGTATTTCAGTGGATTACTTCTGTTTCCATTCTTGATCACTGGTGACCTTTCGTCGTGTGGGCAATTGCGTATGATTGCTAAGAAAGCAGCCCAGTTGGTTCAAATGGCTCTGAGCACTATGGGACTCAACATCTTAGGTCATAAGTCCCCTAGAACTTAGAACTACTTAAACCTAACTAACCTAAGGACATCACACACACCCATGCCCGAGGCAGGATTCGAACCTGCGACCGTAGTAGTCCCGCGGTTCCGGACTGCAGCGCCAGAACCGCTAGACCACCGCGGCCGGCGCAGCCCAGTTGGTATAAAATCTGTATTGGAGGACTTACCATCATTAAGTGATTTAAGCTGCTTCGCTTCATTGAGGATATCTGCTCTTAAGTTACTCATGTTGGCATTTGTTCTTTATTCGAATTCTTAAAAGTTTACTTAGCCTGCTTTGGCGAAGGCATATCTGAAAACAGTGTCACCTTTTACTGACATTTTCATGGATAGCGTTACCATTGAGATATCGCAGTGAATGTATTAATCGTGTCTTGCCGATGGTTTACTTTACATTCGACGAAAATCTCTTTGAATTTTTTACAGATTTCGAGACAGAATTTCGTTGTTGAAACTGTGATCGACTGTAGCGTTTAACTGTAACCACAGAATACACCGAACTGACCAAATCTGTTTACTCGTCACGCCATCTGCAACGCATCAGTTCAGTTTCATGTCCCCACCTCTCACTCTGTGCATCTTCACTATGGTCGAGTTTTGCCTAACTTATTACGTTGGTAAATACATTTTAATCAGTTTCTTACGTTACAAAAACAATGAAAATGTTATAGTACTTGTACTAAGACTGACTATGAAAGGCCCGGTGCTCAGGATCTTTCAAAAGTAGCACGAATAGTAGTAGAAGACTTTTGTATTAGGTGCATAACGAATGTCAGTGAACTACTGGTTTGTTGAAGTATCTGCAGTTGTACACTTTAAATCAATTAATTTTTACTATTTTTCCTCTAGAAGCTGATATACCCGGCATAGTGTCACTGGACACTGGACAGTCATTTTATGTGTGTTCAACAGCTCTGACACCTGGCAGCCAGTGCATCTCCAGTGTAGGCAGCGGCAGCGAGCGGCGTCCCTTGAATTTCCACTTTTGTTATCGATCTGTTTAGCAGACAATACTCTTAGCGAATTCGGAGACTGTGTAACCATTGTACGTTCTTTGACGACGCGGGTTAAGGTTCGTGACAAGACTAATACAGTTTTAGCTTCCTGAATCAACTGTATTGACGCCTTAGTATAGTTTTTACCGTCAATACAGAACCTGTCTCTTTCCAATGACGTGACGAAGCGAGCCGTGCACTGTTCTCAACGCATGTGCTGGCGCGAAGTTTGCTACATACAGAACACGGTCGTGATACCGGCCACAGTTAATATCGAAAAAACTGAAGCTCATACTCGGTCCTGCTCTCATTTCTGCCACACCGTGTCCACGTTCACATGACTAACTTGCCTTTCGTTACTCAAACTTTGTGACTCACAGCCTTTTCACCAGTTTAATAAAGTTTGTTGCCCACATTTTCAACAATTAATGCTCTTGGCTTACTCGGTGCATCAGTATTCGGTACAGTTTACTGAAGTTTATGCCCCAACACCCGTTTGTGCACTCACGAGTCAATATACCAACCCGTCATCGTTGCCCACCCTCTGCCCTGTCGAGACTCTTGTCCCCGCTAGCGTTTGCAACACCAAACTGTATTCGGCTGTTACCTGTTCTTTCTAGCGGCTTTAACTCGCACCTGCACCTGTGCTTCAACAGATTTCGTTTTTTACTGTTCGGAATCATCAAATTTTAAATTATCCTCCTCTTCGATTTTACCAATCAGCGTGAGTCCTCAATATGTTCTTCCCCACTTGGGCCTCACTCCGATGCCGCAACAAAGATTGGGCTCTGTGCATCAACAGTGCAATCATTCAACATTCACATAAAATTAAGAAACATTTCTTCATCTGTCAAATAGAGTATGATCGTTACAGGCTCCGTACCTCAAACTATTAGGTTCCGTATCTCAAATAATCACGGAAACTCGTTATAATCACCGGTTGAGCTTTGATTTTCAGAGGAAAGACGAATAGGTTTGTGTGTCCACCAGAAGCAATACCACACAGAGGCTGTCTCATTTGAAGGCCTCTCTGTCACGAATATTTGACCGATGATAAAATGATCCAATATATTGCCGGACCAAACAACCTTTCTGGTCATATTCCATGCTATGCTAGCAATCGATCAACTGCTCAGTACACTGAATACTCTCCCTCCTGTGACGAAACATGTTTGGTTCAACTTGTGTAATGACACTGCACAAGATCGTAGTGACATCTTGTGTGCATAGTAGTTCGTGATATCTCTCTTCCGCTGCTTGCAGCAAAATGTTGAAATACCCCTACATTTTCAGCTACATTTGCACTCAGTAAGATGGCGTACTGAGTGTACAGAGGATACAAAATGTACCAACACCATTTCTCCTTACCTGCTACCTATTCCATTCTTGCATGCGACCCCAATCCTTTAATTAGATCTCCTTGGTCATTATCCGCAATGTATGCTGGAGTAAGCAGTATGTTTCTACACTCGCTTCGAAATTTGTAACTTTGGAATTTTTCAGTGTGTTGATCATCTTCGTATCACTATGCCACTCCTACGCAGTGAATAAACAAAAATGAAGAAAAGCACGGTTCTTCCTTGATTCTTTACTACTTCATTCCTTATTCAATATTTTTAAGAGTACCAGAAGGATGAACAGTGCTGAGAAACTGGTTGAACGATGATTTTATATGCGATCACTTTTGCGCATGAATTAGGCTTTGTAACGATTCTTCAGATACGTTTGACTCTTGACATCTGCCCACACTACGGCTAAATTTTTTGACCGCCGTTCCACCTTGAATCTCTGCGGGTAGATACTACTAGATATTTGGAGGTTGTGACTGATTAAAGTTTTGACTATACTAAACGTGGATCGTACAGTAAATATGTAATAGCTCTTTCTGTCTATTTACATGCATTAAGTTACATTTAATTGTGTTTAGAGGATTCTGCCAAACTTTTCACTCTCCCCTAACAGTACTAATAGTCCTGTCACGGGGAGAAATAAGTATAACACTACAGGATACTAAGAAGTTAGCTATTCCCCGTTAGTGATACTCCTGTGGAAGGATTTGAAAATGACCAAGAGTGTGCTTAATCTACAAGGTATGGGACTCAATTTCGCTTCACTGAAGATCGGCAGTGAAAGAAGTAATAGTAGAAGAAACGGGAATCGAACCAAGGTTCTGCTAGTAATAAAGGAAACTACAATTACATAAGAGGACAACGATCGCCAGCCTAATCAGGCTAAGTTGTATCAAGTACTAGCACTGTTCATAAAGAAAGTTAACTGAAGGTATTTACTTTACTTGGTACCGAAATTCTTTCTTTGGCTTATAGGACACAATATAGTAGCACACTTCAGCAGGCAGTGTACCTGTGGTTTGAAATGAACGAAAGAGAGGGACTATCAACCGTTTTTGCAACCAATGGTTCTCACTAACATTTATTACCTTTTCTGTTAATGCAGAAAATTAATGATCATTATAGCTAAATGATTAACAATGGTATAAGACTTCTGACTTACACATGAGGTTCTTTTATCAGCTTAGTTATAGGAAACATTGTCACTGAAATGGTTTTCTGATAATTACGTTCTCCCCTTTGATTACTATTTGTTATCTCAAGGGTCATTCACTTGTTTATTCTAGGTATAGTACAAATGAAACCTGTGGTAGTAGAATCTGGCATAGCCTGAACAGCTATAAACTGTTACTCGCCATAGCATACAAATGTTACAAAGTGACAGTTACACTTCATTGACATTTTAATTACAATAGATGACGCAAAACTGGCTCACCAGTTTGTATGAGGGGCATGGGGTAAAAATTATCAATGACTAAGATCAAGGCTGACTAATTTTGTTACAGCGCAATATGAAATCTACTTCGCAAACGTGAAATATACGTACAGTCAAAATCCTGTACATTACTTATTCCTTAAGCTGACCCTTCATGTTTACTAGACGGTAACTACTGTGAGCAATTACAGTTTTATGCAGGTAACTTTCACACTCTACTGATATTTCAATAAGAATGACATTTACGCAAACCACTTTGTGTCTTTTCTTGGCAGTTATACTTTAGTAAAACATTAACCATCCTCCTGTGAAAACTACTTCAGAAACAAGATACACTAAACGATGAAGAAGTCTGCTGCTCCAAAAATGTTGCTAAACATTGTCACTGAAATCAGTTATTTGTCATTTCAATAAAATAACATACTCGTGAATATCGCAGCACTTGGAGTAGGACCCTGTCTACGTAAACGGCTAAGGATAAAATATGAGTCTTCAACACAGTTCAAATAAAACTAAATTATTATTTGGATAAGTAGCCAAATGACTGGTCCACGCAATTTTACGCTAATCAGCTGCTTATTTGAGACGAAGTCAATCTTCTGTGGTTACTCAAAAATGCGACAAACGTATCCCTTGTTCTTGCTGTAACGAGCTCTGAAAATTGTCTTCTTAGCGTCGGATTTTCGTAGCACAGAGCTAACCAATGTACGCCTTGAACAATGATCCAAATTTCTTCCACATCCTAGGCTATATTAAATAGTCTTGCTCCTCTTCTTGCTTCGTTCAGCACACAGGGTGAGAACACTTTGCATGCTAACCACCGACTAACTCTTACCACAAAGGAGCCTTGCTCATCGACCGCCAAATTCACCTTTTATATTCCCGTCATGCGTATTTCGTTGCAGTCGTTTCAGAGGGACCTAACTCCATGTTTTAAGTAATTACGAACCGAGGTGCCCTATAATTGAACCAGTAGAACTACTAAAAACTACATTCCTACGTTACTTACGTTGACATAAATGGACATAAATAATGAGTAAAAAATTTACAGCGGTGTTACATCAAAGATCGTGGTTATGCAGATGTCCCATTAAGAAAACGTAAACAATTAAGTTACGTTAGATAAGCATAAAGAATACTGACATTGCTGTTACAAGGTGTACACCTAAATTTACTAAAGAGTTTGAGTTAGTATATGCAGGGCACATAATAACTAATAACAGATCATAATAGCTGGAATAAATACCGTTATTTCCCACTATTAATGGAAGAGTTAAAGATATACCCATCTTTATTGAACTTTCAGATCTGAGGATATGAATACTGCAGTCACAGTCATTAATAGTAACCCATATTCAGTGACCATTTAAGCGCAGAATCTGGTACAAAGAACTTAGTGTAAAGCAATTACATGAAATTTTTGTATGTGATCTGGACCTAATCAGTGCTGAATTCCAATAACACTTGTCTCCTATCGTGCTTGAGACCACTCAAATACAGAATCAAAAGTCGGAGGATAATTTGAATACAGGTTTGCAGTAGTAAGTGTCGTGACCCTTACGACTGCAATTCCACCAGCATCTAACCCTACAGGCGTTCGAGATCTGTTGATACCACATGTCTGAGTTACAGAAATATTCTACTCCCAGCATTAAATTTACAAAAATGACATACATGGGCTTAAATTCTGACAAAATTAACAAACCGTCCAAGAACACCAATCTAACCACAGCCTTTACTACTAATAAGCTTTTGCAGAATAGGGTGAAACACACAACAGGAAACATAATTACGGTGTTTATAAAATATTATGTACAGACTGCAACAAACATTAAATTGGTAAGGTAAGTAGGGACTTCACAAGTCGTTATAAGGAACACACTTGAGGTACATCTCGTAATAAACAGTACCGTATTTGGCCAACACCTAACGCATCACAATCAATCAGAAGGATCTGTAACGAATAAATTAAAAATCCTTCAAATGCACGTAAGGATTGTTACCTAACTTTGGAAGTGACAGAAATTTGTGCTCACTACGAAAATAAACCCTGATCCATACTCAACGAGCAACTAGACTACAGAGAAAAGTATTTATATGATCTTTTTGAAGACTTACTATGAAATGTTCCTGGACTTCCGTTCCTTTCTTTTGCTTTTTATGGAATGGCTTCATGATTGTATTAAAGTTTGTAAATTTTATTCTAAGTTCTTGGATGCTCATATTTTAATACTTTTTACTTATGACTATCCTAATAGGCCCAGTTTCTGGGCAGTGTCTCACTTCATGCAATATGATGATTGTTTCCTGGGCTATCTAAGGAACGCTATCTCACTTCAGCTCGTATTTATGCCATTTTTATTTCCTCTAATATTAATTGTAACGTCATCCTTATTGCTATTTTACGCACTTTTCGTGACTGTAAACAGTTACAGTCACAGTAGCTTTTAACTTTTGACTGTTTATGCTTTTGTTGTACGTTTATGACTATCTAGATGGTCCATGATATACTAATCGTAGTGTTGCAACCTATATTTCTATAAATCTGATATTCTTTAAGCCTATTTTTATGGAATATTTCAGTACATCTGACATTTTCTACGACTGTTTACTGGAATTACCGTAAATAACTATGTTCACGGTGTTGTAACTTCAGTTTTCTTATGCCCATTTTTTTTTATCCTTTACTACTTCGATGGGTCAGTGAGATTTTGGGCCATACTTCGTTTGATGTAATCTTACGTACTTTTCCCTTTCTATGCTCTAGGTATTATACTCTACTTGTTATTCCTGTTGCCGGCCTGGGTGACCGAGCGGTTCTGGGTGCTTCAGTCTGGAACCGCACGACCGCTACGGTCGCAGGTTCGAATCCTACCTCGGGCATGGACGTGTGTGGTGTCCTTAGGTTAGTTAGGTTTAAGTAGTTCTAAGTTCTAGGGGACTGATGACCTCAGAAGTTAAGTCCCATAGAGCTCAGAGCCATTTGTTATCATTGTTAGTTACTTGGTTAAAGCCATCTGAAGGATCCGAGCACTTGCATGCCAATTGTTGGTAACTAATAGTCGTTGTCGCAACTTTCAAATCGGCTCTTGTGATACGACGATACGTGCACATCGTCACCTCCACGCCGCTTCGATGACAAATAACAACGTCGGTCAAACAGTATTCCCACTGTATTACGATGTATAAGCAATACGGAATCACTTGCATCCATTTCTACATATCGGCCTGCATGCCAGTACGTATTCGGCACCTAGTCTATGTTGCAGTTCTCAGATCCTCTTCTGCTGGATGGCGCATATCGATATGACCACGCCGTCTCCATAGGAGCAATTAGCGTTACTTAACCGCCATCTTTGCTGTCATGAAATCTATGAGTTTGCGATAAATACCCTCAGATGGCTACTGATGTTTTCACAACAGATTATGATTGGCTATCTGTTTAATATACATATTTTTATCGCAGGTTGACGTAATTCTGTTTATAGCAGTTACTTTATATAATAGAATGTACCTATTTCATTATCTGTTATTAGTTTTAGTGTAACGAATCTGGACATACTTTATTGTAACAACGATTTTACGTCCAGAGTGCCTGATTGGCTATCGGTGATGTAATTCGGTGTGCCGCGGGCGGAGCATCGCGTATTTAAGCAACAGCTGCATTGCTCTCCTTAGCAGTTAGCGTTCGTGGAGACATGGCACCTGATCCTTTCACCGCCACCGTCTACTATCATGAGAATAATTTGTTCTTTGTGTCAGCAGACACTGGGGAAAATATGATTGTGTTGCTTTCTATCTTACAGAGTATGTGAAGGCAGAATACCTTTTCATTGTCTTCCTGAAATAGCAAACCATCTCCGAAATGTTGGCGGCAGTATTGCACAACTGACAGTAGGATCAGAATGCTGGGATGAGATTTATCTGATATCCACACGTGACAGCAGCATAGAACATGAGAGACACACGCCCCTGTTGAATCTGTGATGCAGAATGGTTGAGGCGTCAATACCTACCTCTACACTCTTCTACGTCGAACACCAGGAGTGAAACAAATCCTAAATGTCTCACTGAAGAGTACATGGTGCTATTGATCACTGTTCAGTTTCTGGTGTTCCCCTTTCCACGTTCTTCGCCACTACATCACCGAGGTGTATATAATGTTGCTCATAATGGACAGCCACAGACCAAATTGATCATGTACTGCCTGGGTCGTCACAGCCCGGCTTGCTATATTCAAACCGGCAGGGCGCAGTTCTGTTGCATCCTCTTTGAGTGCTTCCTAAATACAATTCGTTGTTAGCGGTCTGCAGTTATATTTGTTGACGAATTTGACGGACAGCTTACCATGCTGACAACCCTTCTTGGTGTAAAATGGCAATGCAGGTAAAGTAAATGATCAAAGTGACCCACCGAGGCATGTTTACAGAATAAACAGAGTACACAAGCTTCATTGTTAAGTTCATGATTCCAAACACAGTATTCTCTTTCCAACTGTACTGATATTGCATGATTACATTTACCTACATTGTAGACGAGGCTGTACATTGCGATCTATACTTGTCAGGAGGTTTATACGAAATATTTCGCTTCGGTGCCATTACAAAAAATGGTTCAAATGGCTCTGAGCACTATGCGACTTGACTTCTGAGGTTATCAGTCGCCTAGAACTTAGAACTAATTAAACCTAACTAACCTAAGAACATCACACACACATCCATGCCCGAGGCAGGATTCGAACCTGCGACCGTTGCGGTCGCTCGGTTCCAGACTATAGCGCCTAGAACCGCACGGCCACTCAGGCCGGCGGTGCCATTACAGTCACTGAGTGACTGAACAGATGAATTCGAACTGATGAATGATTTTACTTAAGGGTCTTTAGTCAGATCGGTTGATCGAGATAGAAATATATCCAAAAAGTAATTGAGAACGTTGGGTGTAAGTCGCACTGGTACCTTCGGATGAATAGCGCGGGAGAGAAAGTTGGGGCGAGTCGCGAAAACCAATCAGATGAATGAGGACTCTAAAAAGAAAATGTTGAGAACACTTTAATACGCCCACGCAACTATATGTGTGCTCATAGGCTACGAATACCACAATGTAATGCAACTGGATGCTGCGATGCTTGAAATAATGCGTTGCAAACAACCAGCTGCAATAACAATACTCTGTTACCCTGCAGGTTTCGGTTCACAAAACCATCATCACTGGAAGGAAAGGTGACACTGGTGATTTGCACTACCATATTAGTACAATGGCACCCCACTGTAAACTTATCTGTGTCACCGCTAGCGCTATGTATGCTAAGATACAAGAAGATTAGTTAGCAATTACCTGTTTGTTACTGTTACACACTGAAGAAAATTAATCGCAGCGCAAAGAAGGAGTTGTGCGACGTAAATGAAAGTTGACAGGCTTCAAGACAATGCCTATTCAAATTTCGCGCCACTATGCCGATGCAAATCAGGTTTGCATTAAATACACGCTGTAACGGTCGTGAGCTTTAGTTATCTTAAAGATTGGAGATGGTGAATTGATGATAGTCAAGGATGCCTTTAAGGCGAGACAAAGACGCCATTATCAACTCCTCACTGAGTTTGAACGAAGTCGTAACAGAGCTACGAGAAGTTGGGTGTCTCTTCTGCGATACTGCATTAAGACTTGGCAGGAATGTAGTCACCTGTACATGATTGCTTGCAGCGGTGGTCACAGGAATGTACGGTCGAAAAAAGAGCGGGCTCCTGACGGTCGCGTGTCACTGCCGAGAGAGAAGACCATCGCTTTTGACCTATGGCTCTGGTGCACAGTTCTGATGGTACTGAACGTGCCTCAGCAATCTGAGCACCAGTTGGCACCACAGTGTCGCAACGAACTGTTACAAATCTGTTACTTCAAGGACAGCTCCGAGCCAGATGCCCTGAAGCGTGCATTTCACTGACCCGAAACCACCGCCATTTGTGACTTCACTGATGCCAAGCGAGAGCTTATTGAAGGGCAGACTGGAGGTCTACTGTGTTTTCCGATCAAAGCTAGTTCTACCTCGGTGCCAGTGATGGCAGTGTGTTGGGTTGAAAGGCCAGCTGAGGGCCTGGAACCAACCTCTCTTCGTGCTACACGCACTGGACCTACACCTTGAGTGCTGTTTTGGAGGACAGCAGAAGCACTATCGTGGTTATCCCGTGCACCCTGACTGCAAATTAGTAGGTCAGTCTTGTGATTCTCTCTGCTCTGCTGCCATTCATGAACTCCACTCCAGGACGCCTTTTCCAACAAGATAACGCTCGCCCAGAGTGTCGACATGTTGCCTTGGCCTCCTCGATCACCGGATCTGTCTTCAATCGAGCACATGTGAGATATAATCGGTGAGCAACTCCAGTGTCATCCACAGACAGCATTAACCGTCAATGTAATGACGGACCAACTGCAACAGGTGTGGAACTCCGTCCCACAAATCGACATCTGGGTCTGTAGAACACAATACATGCACGTTTACATGCTTTTATTCAACATTCTGGCAGTTACACTGGTTATTAATATAGGAGAATTTCGCATGTGCAATGGTTTATTTCGTACTTACATCAACCTGTGATTATGCAATTTTAGTCACTTAAATATGTTATCTAGACAAATAGATTTTCGAAATTTCATTACTGTACATTAATTATTTTTTTGGTGTTGAGTTTTTCCGCCATTGTAGGTTTTTCCGTACTTTGTCTTTAGAAACCTAACCATTTAGTTTTATAGAAACTCTAAATCGTCCTGTTTTATGTCATGTGACTAATATCATTAATCAGTAGGTTCAACTAACTTCCATTCTGAATGCTGCGTTATTCCTCCTCAGATAATTTTTGTCGAATCGCAGTTGCATCTGCAGTCTACATTTTCTTCTTACCACGTTTCTTGTACTAACTGCAAGTAGATGACATTGCTCTCATTAGGTTTCATACTATCTTACTTCCTTTTGTGCAGCCGAGGGCAAAAATCCCATTAAGTGTCATATATTTTTCTTTACATTTTCTTCCACTACTTACTGCAATTTCTTAATTGTTTCTTAAAAACCGTCTTTTTAAGGAAAGCCGTTAGAGACGGAGCACGTGCTCTGAGAGGGAGGAATTCGGCTGTGGATTTTTCTGAAGAAGCATCCCACCAATTGATTTTATGGCAATTACGGAATACCTAGAGTGGCGCTATGGGTTTTGAACCGCCTTCGTCTCCAATGTGAGTCAGTTGTACCAATCACTTCGCGGTCTCTCTCGAACCATCCTGGATCTCGAACGTGTTGTAATTCAAAAATTCCAAGTTTTTATTGCTATTCTTCCTTCACTCTTTGCAGCAGTTTCGAGAAAAGAGACGTCTCTTAGCAACAGTAAGCTCGTTGACAATGGAATTTTTTGAGTGTTTTGTGTTATTGTGCCTTCCTGGAATTTGAACCGAATGCAAATCATAAAAAATTTCCCACAAGAACGAAATTTCCTCTACGCGAAAACAAAAACGACTATAACTGACGAGGACAGCTTCAAGATGGTTTTCATCAAAATTTTGAGCTGCAATAGTTTATCTGATTCGTGTTATCTTGGGGCTTTTCCAGCGCTGGGGAAACTTCGACCCAGTTGTCGCGTGCCACAGATTTTGTATTTGATAGCACCGATCACTCAGCCCAGAGTATTGTCACTGATAACAAGATCACAGGCTGACGTACCGATAGGCTATGTAATGTATTTAACACAATACAAATTGCAAAGCAATGACTCGCATTACGTATTAGAAACGTTTATGTCTGCATCTTGCTTCCCTTAGGCTTGGTAGCTGTTTGAGCAACAGTTGAACTAAATCGGAAGAGTTTCAGTTCGATTCCTGAATGCTTCCAAGATTTCATTGTGGCAACGGCCGGGACAGACATGCCCCTCCACACTCGCGTCCAGTGACGCCTGTTGGCAGAGTACGAGACGGGGGCTAGTGGCGACTGTTGGGCCTTCATGGCCGGTTCGGACGGAGATTAGTTTTTTAAGTAACGTGCATGTGGAAAAATTATGTTGCACTTGGATTACATTCTACGCCAAACTGATTGTCTCCGTGTCACTAGTAGGACGAACCTTTCGTTTCGAATAAAAGAAAAGTTAAGCTACACCCAATCAGACCAACACTAGAAATATACTTCGGTATTCAAACCAAGATTGACTTACTTTACATAGAGACTTTTTGCACCGAGTTGTACATTTTAGTACCTGAGTGTTTTTTCCGATATACGTGAGATAACATCTGAATCACTCTCTTATCCATGTCTCGAATTACATGTTCGCGCCTTAACTGCTTTATGATGTAATGTTTACAACTATGGAATAAGCCGTTGTCGGATGCTTTTCTTTGGACAAAGACCGAAAATAGAGTGAGTATAGATGATGAAATTTGAAATATCCAGCACACATGTGGCTGTGTATCACTTCACTGCCGTCTGCAATTTTTCCACTCTGCCTGAATTAGGTAAATGTAGCAACGTCCCAGTGTTCTATGACTTAACACACAACTCACTTCCAACTGCCTGCGACCACGTTCCACCAGGAGATCCCATACGCCTCAATCCTGGTTATTCAAAAAACATTGAGCATAAACGTCTCAAAAGTCATCTATTTATAAAGAGAGTCCATGTGCCATTAATCCATTTAAAGAATGAGTCCTCTTTACAAGCAGAATTGTACAGTCTTTACTATTACTATTCGCAGATTTTATCACTTAGCCCTTTCAGACCCTCTGGCTATAATTATGTATATTACCATTTAGTATTTATTAGCTGCAACAGAAATGTTTTTCCTCAATGGAAACCTCATGCAGACATCTATGAATGTTCAATCTTTTCATCGTGCACAAGTGCTCCTGCCTGTTGGGCATCACTGCAAATATATCAACAAGTGAATGTAGTAGTCCATCACGTTGTCATCATCAGAATTCAAGGAAGTTGTTCGTTAATTATACTCCGCTGTATAACTGATTATTATTAGTGTTATTTTGCATGGTAATTATTCAATTAACAATTTATTTATTACGACAGTGAATATTTCAAAATTATTTATGTTTGTCCTTAAAAAGAAGCCACATGTTCAGAGCAAGTATTGAAATCTAGTACACATATTTGTGTCAATCGTGCAACTAAAATCATTAAAAAATCACTTAAGAACGTTAGAGCATGAAGAAAAATTTTTCTTCCTCCAGAAAAAATTCAGGTCTGAAAGGGTTAGAGTCCATTTTGTTCAGAGGTGACATTTAACTCAGATCTCAATTATCTTCTTTCTTTCTTCGTCACATCAAAGTAACGAATATTAAGGGATCAGCGTAGAGGAGCAGGTGCAGAAACGTGCATCGCCAGTCTAGGCAAGTTCCTAGTGCAGGTGGTTTGCCATTGGATTCCTCGGACCTGTTATAAAGTGCCAAGCATGTAGCTGTGTCGGGTGGATGAAAAGGATCATTGCTTGTACAGTGTACTGTTGGGTTTGCGTTGTCACTGATGAAGGCAAGGTTGACGGAGAAACTCGCTGACAGCACGTAGGCCACTCCTCTCTAATGGCACCAAGGGTGCTGACGATCTTAACGTCCCCATCCGACGGAAGGATCATTGTTAACATTATCACACGCCCTCACTCCGTGAGACAGGGGGCATAAGAGAAATACGGACCCAGCAACGAACTTGTGATTTCACAATAGTCGTCTTGTCCTCCATACCTCGCGAACGCTCGGTTCCGTGCAGGGCCCACTGGAATTCAATATTCAGTGAAAAAGTAGCCACTAAAAGTCTTAACTTTGTCGTGTGCTATAGAGAACTCGCACACATTTAAACACACAGTTAAGAATTATTAAACTCATCTGAAATAGTTATTCCCTCCCCGCCGGAGACGGCTACTGGCAGTTATGTAAGACCGTCAGTGTGTCTTGCTGTGACGTACGCAGTGCGTGCTGTCTTCGATGTGGCCCTCAGTGAGACACTACAGAGAGGTTTGGAATTTAATACAGGGCTTTGGCGCAAAGATCAGTGATACCCCCTCCCTCGTTTTGCCATAAAGGCAAAGAGAATGAAGCTGACAGCACGTGACTTAGCCAGGCGATTATACATCAAGTGCTGGCCGCGGCAGATGTTTTTTACCTTCAGTAATCTGACGAGAACTGGTGTATTGAAGAAGGTAAAGCCTTTGGTATCCTATGTTTGAACATAGTGGAAAGAGCCGGTAGCAGAAAAAAGCACACTGATGACCTTCAAAAGGGGAAAGAATTGTCTACTGATGTGATAGAAGAAATTGGATTCGAATAAGAAGACATAGATGGGCCACTATTAGAAACTGATGTTCACAGATTTATGGATGACATGCATTCAAATAAGGTATCACGAACAGATAACGTTCATTGGGAATCTATAAAATCATTGGGCGAACGGTCCAGCCGTATTAAATAGCGTTTTAGTGTGGGAAGGGAATGTGCTATGCTTCATGAATGTGTCCCTATCCCATCTAACTGCAGCTCCAGGACAGGCATTTCCTTCCTCTGTCGCAGTGTCACTGAGGCTATGGCCATATCTTTCACGTAGTATAATGTTCCACGTACTATGAGACGACAAACATCATGGTATACCTCGTAATATCACGTAGGACCTCCTTTCACCCGGCGCAGTGGCAACTACAGGTGGCACGGACCTGGCAAATCGTTGGAAGTCCGCTGCAGAAATAGTGAGCCATGCTGCCCCTACACCAATCCGTAAGTGTGGTGTAGGATTTTGTGCACTAAGTGACCTCTCGACTATGTCCCATAACTGTTCCCAGGGGCTCATGTCGGTCGGTTTGCGTGACCAAGTCATTCGCTCGTAACGTCCAGAAACCAATCGCGAACAACTGTGACGTCGTAAAGTGGAGCATTGTCATCTATCAAAAGTCAATCGTTGTTTGGGAACATGAGGTGTATGATTCACTGCAAATGGTCTCCAAGCAGCCGAACATAGCCATTTTAAGTCAATGATCGGTTTACTTGGACCAGAGAACGCACTCCTTTCCGTGTAAACGTGGCCCACTCCATTATGGAGCTTGCGCGGTGCCTTGTGGCAACTTGGGTCCATGGCCTCGCCAGGTCTGCGCCACACTCTAACGCTACCATCAACTCTTACCAACTGAAATCGGGACTCATCTGACCAGGCCACGGTTTTCCAGTCATGTGGGCTCCAACCGACATGATCATGGGCCAGGGAGAGGCGCTGAAGGCAATGTCGCGCTGTTAGAAAACGCACTCTAATCGGTCGTCTGCTGCCATAGCCAGTTACCGACAAATTTCGCCGAGCTGTCCTAACGAAGCCGGCCGGTGTGACCGAGCGGTTCAAAGCGCTTCAGTCGGGAAACGCGCGACCGCTACGGTCGCAGTTTCGAATCTTGCCTCGGGCATGGATGTGTGTGCTGTCCTTAGGTTAGTTAGGTTTAAGTAGTTCCAAGTTCTAGGGGACTGATGACCTCAGATCTTAAGTCCAATAGTGCTCCGAGCCATTTGAACGATTTTTTTGTCCTAACGAACACGTCGTCCTACGTGCCACATTGATTTCTGACTTTATTTCACGCATTGCTGCTTGTCCTTTAGAACTGACAACTCTTCCCAAAAGCCGCTGATCTCGGTCGTTAAGTGAAGGCCGTCAGCCACTGCGATCCCCGTGATGAGAGGTAACTCCTGAAATCTGATATTCTCGGCACACTCTTCACACTGTGGATCTCGGAACATTGAATTCCCTAACGATTTCCAAATGGAATGTCCCATGGGTCTATCTACAACTACCATTACGCTTTCGAAGTCTGTTAATTCCCTTAGTGTGGTCATAATCATGTCGGTAACCTTTTCACATGAATCGCCTGAGAATAAGTGACAGCTTCGCCAATGCGGTGTCCTTTTATACCTTGTATGCACGATACTGCCGTCATTTGTATAGGTGGATATCGCTATCCCATGACTTTTATAATCTCAATGTAGAGGTTACGAATGGGTGCTGTAATACCAGTTGTAACACCTCTGACACTAAATGTAAGTGGGTTTTCTCTTTTGATGCTAGTCAATTGTCAGGATGAGCATTACTGCAAAGGGCATTTGATTCTAAAACACTATGTCAGGGTGAAAATACTAAATAAATTATTTTTTCTCTCTTAACAACATGTGGGCAGGGTGGGTTCTTCCTTGGCTCAGGTATGAGGTAGAATGAAACAGCATTTTTACATAAGATAACTTTTGTTGAAAGTTTTGTACAACTGTTTCCTTACTGGATCTTCTGGCTCGGAGAGAGGCACCTGTGTCGTTTGCGAAGCCTTCTGCTGCAGCAGCGGCAGCATCTGATTACGCGTGGCGGTGTGTATCTCGTGTCGCCGTCTCGCCCAGTTTACTGGAGACGCGCATCGTGCTGTGGCCCGTTTAATTATTGAGAATCGGATGGCGATACCTTGGATGTGGCGTCCCAGTGTTTCTCTTCTCTAAGCGGCCGCGTGTGTTGTGCGTCGGCCAGCGGAGCGGCGCGGCGGGGGAAGGCCAGTGTCCCGGAGTCGAACCACGGACTCCCGCTTGCCAGTCTTCGTCTGTCAGATCTTCATCCCAGCTCACAGGTGACTGCTGATGTGAGGCCGTCTCCTTCCCCTCCTCACGAGTCACCCGGGTACGTAAAAATCAGTCTTCAAATACCTTTTAACTTCTGTCTTCTGGCGCCGGGGCTGCTGCTTGCTATTCCATTACAGCGGCGGACTTGGTGCGTCTGTGTATGATGTAGTCTCTTCTTGCATGACGGTCTTCAGCACCAAAACTGAACTGAAAACTATTCCTGTCTCCTCGTCGGGCCCACTGCGTCTCGCGTATTTATTCACTTCAGTTCACTGGAGGTGAACGACTTCACGGTCATTGCCTCTTCTGTCACGTTTAAAAGCTTCTCGAAGAATCTTCTTAACGTCGGTCATTGGCTCTTGGAATGTAGGCGAGGGCCTGTGATCACATGTGACAGTTGAGAAACACGTGAGCCGGTCGGGCGATGCCCTGACGGCTGAATCGACAGCTTCCGCTTATGTGGGGAGGGCGATGGCTTCTCCTGAACGTGCTATGCTGACTTGCAAGCGCCGGGCTTTCCTCAGGGCTGCACTGTTCACACCCTAATATTGAAGTATACTGATCGTTTAGTCGTCAGTATAATTATAATCTTACTGATTCAGCCCACGCGGTACGGCAGATGTACGCGGAAGTCAGCTTATGACGCACAGTTCAGTTTAACTGTGCATTATACGTACCGTCGCCACTATTACGTGGCACAAAGGCGTACACATACCTCCAATAACTGTTTTTAACATACAAATCAAATTTTATGGCGTCACATTTGCTTCCTGGCTCCAACGAGCGTGGCAGCCTAACCTCAACTCTTTTCTTTATGCGCCAGACGATACCACTTCCACCCAAAATTCATGCGATGCTAATGCGGCTCTCGATACCAGCGATAAGTAGCTTACATTCCTACACAAAAACATTTTCAAATTCTGAAGGGATTTAGAAAAAGAAAACCCATTGTAGTGGGGTGGCTGTAAAGATCTGGTACCATGGGGGACACAAAAAGTGGAGAATAATTATGAATAATGACAGAGAAAAAGGGAGTGACGAGCGTTTCTCGGTATGTTCCACCATCCATTCTTACATGATCAAGCTCTGGTAATCATTCATCCGAGAATTACAAAACGTACATGAATAAAAAAATTAAATCAGTTCCTTACAAAACGTTACAGGAAAGAATATTTCTCACGGTCTAAAAACCTCCACTGCAGCCACACTACATGAATCAAAAAGGACAATAAAAGTATGATATACACAAAAATTCACAATAAAAGAACGAAAATACAACGAAGTAACAATATAGGTAAACAACAAATAGAAATCTGACAGTACATATATGTTCGATCCACATAGGTAAGTGAATTACTAGAGAATAAAATTTTTGTGTAAAATATCACAGCACAGATTCACCCAAAAATTTAGAATTTGCGTAAGAGTATAATAGCTCTAAGATCTCTATTCCCTCATTCACAAAATTAGAAATAATTCTATTTTACGGTACGAGCATCTATAGCTCGGTTGATACATTTAAAAAAACTTCAATGATTTTTAGTTAAAATCTTCCTGAAAACATCGGGAAATTGCTTTAGCTCTTGATAATCCTTCATCCCAAGGTTATGCCCGACCGGTACCGTGATACTGTAATCGCATGTTCAGGTGGAAAATGTAAAAAACTACGATGTTGGTTAGGAGCAAATTAATAATACCATATGTGTGGGGCACGTAAACCAAAAAGAGGGAGTAAAATACTCACATAGCTATTTTAGTATTAGGAGACTAAAGTAGTATGGTCTCCCAATGATCGGATGGTACTTGCCATTAGCATTGAGAGTGACAATGGATGTTGAGTAATCCAGAAAAAGAAAACCAGGAGTTAGTGTTTTAAAGCCGTTTAACCGGACACTGTAAATCTCATCATTAGGCGTAGAAAAGGAAAATTAGCGCAACAAACCCGAAAAAACTATGCGGACTTGCAGTGTTCAGCTATACGGGCTATACCTACTGGGTCTTGGTTTCTACTTTTGCATTACTCAACAACCATTTCCACTGGAAATGCTAATTATAAGTGTATTTCGAACGTTGGGTGACCGTAGAATACCGACGAAAAAAAGGGCAGCATCAAGAAGAGGTTGTGCGACATAAGTGAAAGTTGATGGCGTGTTTCTACATCTGAAATACGGTGTCTGTTCAAATTTCACGTCAGTCGCATAAAAGTGCGCTGGCAGTTCCACTATGAGAATGCGAATCAGGTTTGCTTTAAATGCACGCTGTGGGACTCCGAAAGCCACCGTGCAGTGCGTGACAGAGGGAAACGGTAACGGTCGTGAGCATTATTTTCCTTTGAGGTTGGATGTTGATGTTAGTCTAGAATGGCTTTAAGGAGAGACAGAGACCATTAACAACGACTCACTCAGTTCCAACGAGGATGCGTAAAAGGGATACTAAAAGCTGAATATTCCTTCTGCAATATAGCAGAAAGACTAGGCAGCAATGTAGCCACTGTAGATGATTGCTGGCAGCGGAGGTTCCGGGAATGCATGATCGCAAGAATGCCGGGCGCCGGACTGCCACGTGGAACTGTCAAGAGGGAACGTCATCGTGTTCGGAATATGGCTGTGGCGCGTAATTCTGCACGTGCAGCAGCATTTTGAGCAGCAGTCGGCACCACAGTGACACAACGAACTGTTACGAATCGGTTACATCAAGGACAGCTCTGGACCAGACACCAGTAGCGTACTTTCCACGGACCCTAAACCACCGCCATTTGCGTTTTCAGTTGTGTCAAGCGAGGAATCATTGGAGGGCAAGGTGGAGATCTGTTGTGTTTCTAATAAAAGCTGGTTCTGCCACGGTGTCAGTAATAGCCGTCTGTTGGTTAAAAGGCGGCCAATTGAAGGGCTACAACCAGCCTGCCTGCGTTCTAGACACATTGGACCTACACCTGTAGTTATACTCTGCGGTGCGATTTGGTATGACAGCAGGAGCTCTCTCGTTATTATAGCACACGCCATGGCTACAAATTAGTAGGTCAATCTGGTGGTTCGCTTTTAGCAAACAGAACACAGCATGTTGTTATCAATGGAGAGACGTCTACAGACGTTAAAGTAACCTCTGGGGTGCCACAGGGGAGTGTTATGGGACCATTGCTTTTCACAATATATATAAATGACCTAGTAGATAGTGTCGGAAGTTCCATGCGGCTTTTCGCGGATGATGCTGTAGTATACAGAGAAGTTGCAGCATTAGAAAATTGTAGCGAAATGCAGGAATATCTGCAGCGGATAGGCACTTGGTGCAGGGAATGGCAACTGTCCCTTAACATAGACAAATGTAATGTATTGCGAATACATAGAAAGAAAGATCCTTTATTGTAAGATTATATGATAGCAGAACAAACACTGGTAGCAGTTACTTCTGTAAAATGTCTGGGAGTATGCGTGCGGAACGATTTGAAGTGGAATGATCATATAAAATTAATTGTTGGTAAGGCGGGTACCAGGTTGAGATTCATTGGGAGAGTGCTTAGAAAATGTAGTCCATCAACAAAGGAGGTGGCTTACAAAACACTCGTTCGACGTATACTTGAGTATTGCTCATCAGTGTGGGATCCGTACCAGATCGGGTTGACGGAGGAGGTAGAGAAGATCCAAAAAAGAGCGGCGCGTTTCGTCACAGGGTTATTTGGTAACCGCGATAGCGTTACGGAGATGTTTAGTAAACTCAAGTGGCAGACTCTGCAAGAGAGGCGCTCTGCACCGCGGTGTAGCTTGCTCGCCAGGTTTCGAGAGGGTGCGTTTCTGGATGAGGTATCGAATATATTGCTTCCCCCTACTTATACCTCCCGAGGAGATCACGAATGTAAAATTAGAGAGATTAGAGCGCGCACGGAGGCTTTCAGACAGTCGTTCTTCCCGCGAACCATACGCGACTGGAACAGGAAAGGGAGGTAACGACAGTCTCACGTAAAGTGCCCTCCGCCACACACTGTTGGGTGGCTTGCGGAGTATAAATGTAGATGTAGATGTAGATGTACTGCCAGTCATGAACAGTATTCCGGTGGATGTTTTCTAACGGGACAACGCTTGCCCACATACCGCTGTTACAGCCCAGCATGTTCATTAGAGGGTCGATGTGTTGCCTTATCCTTCTAGATCGCCAGATCTGTCTTCAATCGAACACATACAGGACATCACCGGTCGGCAACTACAGCCTTCATGCACCAACAGCATTAACTGTCCCTGAAGTGACCGACGAAGTGCTACAGGCATGGAACTCCACCCCACAAACCGACGTCCGGAACCTGTATAGCACAATGCATTCACTTTTGCATGCCTTCATTCAACATTCTGGCTGTTACACCGATTACTAATGTACCAGCATTTCACATTTGCAATCGTTTATCTCGTGCTTACGTTACCCTGTGACCTTGCAATGTTACTCACTTAAATACGTTACTTAGACAAACGTATTTCCGAAATTTCATTGCTCTAAATTAATTGCTTTTTGGTGTTGTGATTTGTTTTTTGGTCAGTCATTTCGATGCCCTAATTTTAAATTGGCTATGGGAATATTTCAGTCCCTCTTTTTGGATTAAGTACCCCTCATTTTTGGTATTATTAATTTGTTCCTAATCCACATTGTACGTTTTTATAGATTTTTAACTTTAACGGTTTTAGAACATTTTACGTAAAAACATTTAAGGATTTTTATAAAAAAATGTATCA
The DNA here is from genome assembly GCF_023898315.1 of Schistocerca nitens. NCBI lineage: Eukaryota > Metazoa > Arthropoda > Insecta > Orthoptera > Acrididae > Schistocerca > Schistocerca nitens. The sequence continues at coordinate 288,943,082 of NC_064614.1, read as the reverse complement.
GAGCTTACTCTCTCTCATCACATTACGTTCGAGGCACATACGACTCAGAATGGCAAAAGCATTCGCTTGCACTAGCATTTCAGGCCTGAAGTGTATAATCGCCTTGACACACTCACATTAACCGCAGGGGAAGACCGGGTCGCTACACTGAAGCTGCTTATCTGTGGGCCGATAATCACAAATAGCAGGTGTGCCGGGCGGCTGCTGATGACATCACGAAAGTGTACATCGAAATTGCATCGGTGAGTTCCAGCAGGTCAAGAAAAGCAGAGTATGCCCCATATGCGTCTGACGTATCAGAAAATTAGACACAAACGATGTTCAATCAGCTATGATTTCATTAAAGTCGCGCACGTACAAAACCAATGGACATGTTGCAGTGGTAACAACGGTTCCCGGTCAGATCACCGAAGTTAAACTCCGTCGGATTTGGCTAGCATTTGTATAGGTGACCGTCCAGATCTGCCAAGCGCTGTTGGGAAACTGAGTACATTCAGCCCTTCTGCGGCGAACTGAGGAGTGAGAGGCAGCGGATCCGGTCACGAAAATTGATATCGACCGGGAGAGCAGTGTGCTGACCACATGTCCCTCCATATCCGTAGCCAGTGAAGCTTGTCGACTGAGACTGACCCGGCGGTCGGTCGGACCACTGGGCCATTCGGGTCCTGTTGGGACGTTGCACATGTACACATAATCTGAATGTAAAGAAACATATCTACACCAATAGGATGACTGTCGTGACTTTGATGTGGTTGCTACCATTGTCCTTAGCAAATTAACAACTCACAATCTACTAAATTAGAGAATATATGTATTTTAGTACGAAACGCATTCAATTTCTGTGTGCCACAGCCACCTCAGTGATCTATTACTACAATAAAGTGAGACAAAAATACAAAGTACAAGAGTATCAACGATCACGTCACAGTACAGCGGTGAAATTCAGAATAAAGGCATGAATATTTGTAAGAAAATTAACATTGTCTGTTGGAATAGTTGTGCACAGCCCATGTGCAATAGAATCAGAGTCAGCATAAGACAGATGCTGTTAAATGACATTGCTTGCTTTTGAGGTCAGTAGACAGTACATAACAAGACAACAACGGCTCAGGTGGTAAAGGGTGCAACTCGGTATAAAGACAGTACGTGCCGTTCCTGCAGAACGGATACGGACACCATTAGTGACAGTGCGTATTGTGTACATAAACCACGACTCTGACATTGTCATGCGAAAAACAGTTATCATGTGACGAAAAGCAAAAATCGGTGAGTAGAAGGAAATGGGACTCTTTAATCATCAAGTAGGCAATAAACTGAATCGTTCAAGCACAGTGATTTACAATTTCGTTGGATTGGGCGCACTACATGGAGAGAACGAAAAATTTGGGCAAATTAGTTAATTATCTGAGACATCGAAATAGTTACTTTCACGCGCAGTAATGTTCTCAAACCGTTATCTTCTCAACTTATTGCTGATTAACGGTTGCCAGTAACTGCCAGGCGTGTACGACAAATTTTCTTAAATGACAAACATCTTGCATTCAAGAAGCGATTGCAGAACCTGCTCTAACACCCAGACGGTAACAGGCTAGATCTGAGTTTGCTTCAAAGATCTGTCATGGGAAGAATGGGATGAAGTTATCTTCAGTTAAGAGAAGAAGTATACTTTAAATGGTTCGGCTGGATTTAAATATGATTCCCATAATCTGAGAACAGAGCAGCACGTAAGAATGAGCAGAAATTTTGATTGTGGTATTGTTATGATTTGGACAGCCATCTGCAGTAAAGGTAAGTCACGCACTGCTTGGGTGAACACTAGACTGAACTCCAAAATGTACAACGAGAGTCTAGAGACAGAATAGAATAGAATTATGAGGACCTAGGCGACGAAAGACTAACGTTTCAACAAGATAATACATTTGTGCATGTTTCTACTACATCAAAAAAGTGGTTTGAAGATAGAGATATAGGTGTCTTGTACTGAGCTGCACGTAGGCTGGATTTCAGACCCGTGCATAATAGTGGCAAGGCGTTTTTGACAACGGAAGGCAATTTTAGGCTCCGTGTGAACTGAAAAGAGCGACACGAGAAGATTGGTCTACAATTTCACTTCAAGAATAGGAACCTTAACAAAATGAACGCCGAAGAGAATTTTTGAAGTAATTAGGCTGAACTAAAATAATACAAATTAGTAACAATGCATATACAGTGTTTATACCAAATTCCATCATGGAAATGCAAATGCCTTATTTTGTTACTTGTGCTATGAAAGGAACAATGTAATCCCCTCTTCATTGTTTATGTGTTATATGTATCAGTTATTTTCATAATAAATTCGATACTTTTATGCTTCAGACTTTGTATATTACATTCGTAGCAACCCTGCCTTTATACTGGTTTCCCATAATACAGGCAACGTTATAATCCATAAGTAATTGTTCTAAGGTCTTTTGTTTGAAAAAGAAATGCCGTGTCGCACGGCACGGTTGTTTTCTCCACCTCCGGATAGTCATTTTGAGTGGAGTGTCGTGCTGGAGCCACGAGAGGGCAGATACTTATATAAAAAAAAGAAACACACATTAATGCAATGGCTCATCATTAAAGAGAAATAACTAATGTAGGAATATTATTAACAGTGTAATATGTTGTTTAATTTAGCCCGAGGCGTATAAGCATTCAGTAAACTAGCTCAGTTCCCAGGGGTTACGATTTTTTCTTTCTTTTCGTGAAATCTTATGGGACTTAACTGCTAAGGTCATCAGTCCCTAAGCTTACACACTACTTAACCTAAATTATCCTAAGGACAAACACACACTCCCATGCCCGAGGGAGGACTCGAACCCTCGCCGGGACCAGCCGCACAGTCTATGACTGCAGCGGTTACGGAATTGTAAATACTCACTTGTTTAACTATTAAAACTCCACAGATTTCCTCAATATATGCCTAGTCGACGTCACGTTAAAAGACGTGTGCTTATAGAACCAGAGAATATTTCACCAGTCCGTTCACTGTACAACAATAAATTCCGTAACTCAGAATCGTGGTTTCGTCTTGATTCCCAATATAAGATAACAAGCGTAGCTTTTTCAAATAAAATCTTATACCAGAACCCGAATCCTGTGACCAGGCCTTCCTGCCTCGGATGTTATCTCGCAACTTTGAGAAAATCTGAAATTGAATCTTATTAAATTATTTGCAGCGACCGTCAGGCTCGTAGAATCTGAAAGAAAGGTTTAGTTTTCTAACCGGCTGCACGTCTCTACGATGAGCTAAAATAAAGTTCCTGATTATTTTTTAAGATGAAGAATTTCTATCAAGGCCCATGTCTACTTTAAGACAAGCAAGGCTTAGGATTACAAATGATTTCAACACGGACACAATTTTTAAGTCACAAACAACTCTAGTTTGAGTTTTGTTAATAATTTACATTGGCTGATACAGCAAGATGAACCTTCGTTAAACGCTCCTTACGGGTCGTGTCCAGATCATAAGCCAAGAAGAAGAAGAATAATGACGAAAGAGGTCAGAGTTCAAACACAGAATCTCAATTCCATGGAATAGGCATACATTGTAGCATAATATATTGTTCTTTGGTAAGACTCGCAAGTTATTCATACAATACTTACCGTAAAAACAAGCAAACTATACATTTCACATTCGTGTCCACCCTGGAGAAACAGTACAAGGTGAGTACCCCAGTAGCCTAGCCAGCCGCAAGGACGGTCAGCAGTTTAGTCAGTGAGCTGCAGCAAGAAGATCCAGCGGCATCTTTCGGAGGCCAGGCCCGTCGCCCTGGTGAAGTGTTGACTAATTTGAGCTGTGTCAACGGGGGCAGGTTTGGCGCGGCGACCGATGTTTTCGTAACGGCAGGCTGGACCTGAAAGTGTTGGAGTGGTCAGTTGCTACACAGAGACGAACGAGCGAGAGTGTGGGACTCGAGAAACTGCTGTTCTGTGGTGCCGTCAGCCGGTCATCACTACAATATGCGCGGGGCATGGCAGCTGTCCGGACGTAACTGGCTGATGGAACAGTTGGTGCCTTTTCGCAGTATTGATCCCACTGGTGGCGGGGAAAGGAGTTTCTTTCATTGTTGATGTGTTACAAGTTGTGGTTGCATATTGATGGCACACAGGAGAGAGTTGTGTGAATCGTGTTGTGTTAGGTATCTAATGATGGTAATAGTAGTAGACGAATGTGTAGTTGCTTGTTATGATACTAGTTAAGTCTGAAACTTGTTTCGGCATCTTATGTTTTACTGCTGAAGTTGTCTCATGTGTGATGACTGGTTACGACCACTGTAAATTGTTAATGTGGTGTCTGGTTATGTATATTAGGGGAAGGCTTGGATTTCGTTCTGTTATTTAACGGAAGTCACTTTTGTACTTATTGTGTGGAGTCCTACTTAAAGAATCTATACGACCTACAGAAATAATTTGCTTTGTTGAAAGTGTATTTCTATTCTGTTGATGGTAAATAAATAACGGTTAAATTGAGCAACAACTTTGGGGAAAAAGGGACAGTTGTAAGTCTAAATTTTGTTCACATTATAAAAAATTAGTGTCACCATTACAAGTAAAGTATGAAATGTTTGACTTACTCATGTGTAACCTTTCTCGTAACTGCGGTATCGGCCACTATTCCGTCGGACGCAGCTTCAAATTCGCGCGTCGCCAGTTACGCTTCCTCGCTTCCTACAACCGCCACCCCGGCACAAAGGCGTTGTCACGAATGGTTATGCCGCTGCAAATGAGATGCAAGCATTCCGTTCCAGGAGCGGGTGTACTTAAGTTCGAACATTCGTGCACTGAGCCCATTTTGTGTGTTTGCCAGTTGAATAACATTTACAAACTTTCTTAGTAGCCAGGGCTCGTCATTTACTGAATAGTCATAGTACTGAAGACTATCTGAAGTGTAAATCATTCGTATCGATATATATGTACCAACATTCAAACCTGCTGCCGTTGCAACTTCAGCAGCTCTGTTCATGAACGTCATGTGTTCCTCGCTCCTGTGTTCACTAAAGAACCACACAGTGTGCATAGGAAGTCAGGGCAGTAACAAACTAAGATTTTTTTTTTTTTTACATCAGTCATCCTTACGGATGCCTTAATATTCTCAACACGGCGCTTACCTTCCTATCTGCATTATTTGACAACTTCTAGTCCCACCGTATTTTGGGCATTCAATGCTGATACTCTTTGTACAGCACCTCGAATTCGAAATTGACTTTCATTTCTCGTCATCTGTCTTTCAGAATTTGGTTTGCATATTGATTACAGCGTAACACACACTTCACATTTAATCAGACGAATGACCCAGTCACGATAGTTCTTTCTCAAGTTTACCTTTGTTTCCAAATCTGTGTGGCTAATTCTGTCTTGTCTTCCCGTGCAAAGTTTGTTTCTGGAAAAATCCTTGATGAGTTCAGCAAATAGCTTTCTGCTACGTTTGAAACAAGATTTCGCAGGGCACAAAACCAAATGGATATTTGTGACTTGCTATTGGCTATACCTTTGGAGTCCTCCTTAAATATATTCTTTCCATTTCCTATGTTTGTACTGACGATGTAGCCTTAAATATATTCTTTCCATTTCCTATGTTTCTAATGACAATATAGCCTACATACGCTGTTAATCTCCTTCACCACTCTCCCTGTAGGATCTGCAGCAGGCCTAAATTTGCTGTCAAAATGTGTTCTACGTTACTGTGAGGTAGCATTTTAACATTTTCTCCCATCCATTGTAGAGCTTTGTTAGCAATTATTTTCTTTGATTTAGATTTCGATGCCTGCTTTACGCCTTGTTCATTTGAGACAACTCGACCCCGATTCTTTAGTGCATCGATAACACCTTTAATTTATTCGTGATTATCTTGCTCTAATAATTCCGTCGTCTTCTTGATTTCCAGTTCAGTTCTCCACTGATTTTGTTCAGTGCTGTAGAATATTACAGCATAACATTATCACTCCTATTAATTCTCAAACTGGTTGCACAGTTGCACAGTTTGTTCAGATTCCCTTCCATCTTCTACTACGCTAATTCTATAGTACAAATACATCAACAACACAACTCTGTGTGATATATTTGAACCTTTTCAGCGCCTGCCGAGGTGGCCGAGCGGTTCTAGGCATGGATGTGTGTGATGTCCTTAGGTTAGTTATATTTAAGTAGTTCTAAGTTCTAGGGGACTGATGACCTCAGAAGTTAAGTCCCATAGTGCTTGGTGCCATTTGATCCATTTGAACCTTTTCAGACCATCATAATGTATAAATTACTTTCTTATTCATGAAGTACGTTTATAAATAATAAATACCAAACTGAATTACACTTACTGATTGCTCTAATAATACTGTATAATTAATGGGGATATGTTGTCTGTCAAGCTGTGTCTATGTTTCTCCAAAATCTCTATGCACGGTTCATCAACGATATACGCATTTGTACCTACTAACTTCTTTGGCACAACACATAACTATTCAAGTCAAAACAATACAATTAAATGCCAAATAATGAAGGATTAACATATTATTTCCCAAGTCAAAACCATAAAATACAGTGACGAATAATATGCAATTAGCCGCTCAGTGATGAGGATTGCTGTCAGGGCGTATATGCATTCTCTCCGACCTCCATTTCCCACCCGAACTTCACTCTATTCAAACCACATCTGCTCAAATAGTCAAACAAAAGAATGCGTAATGTCTAGTACCGTCACACTGCTCAAACCCTTCTCTGGTTCACCATGCTTCCACCACAGTTAATTCTCCTGATTAGAAAAATGGTTCAAATGGCTCTGAGCACTATGGGACTTAATATCTATGGTCATCAGTCCCCTAGAACTTAGAACTACTTAAACCTAAGGACATCACACAACACCCAGCCATCACGAGGCAGAGAAAATTCCTGACCCCGCCGGGCATCGAACCCGGGAACCCGGGTGTGGGAAGCGAGAACGCTACCGCACGACCACGAGATGCGGGCTCTCCTGATTAGAGTAACCGTTTATGGTAGAAATATTCACTAACGGAACCAAAACATACAAGTGTCTAGTTACATCAGAATTAAGATGAGATTATGATAAATGTGTGACATATACGTAAGTTGGCGGACCTGCTTCTACATCTGAAAGATGATGTCTATTCATATCCCACCTCACCTGTAGTATAAGAATGGAACTAGCAGCGTCACTATGAGGATTAAAGTCATATTTGCTTTAAATACACGTTTCAGTGGTCGTGAGCGTTAGTTACCTTTGAGATTGAACGTGCCGAGTTGATATTAGTCAAGAATGCCTTTAAAGGGACACGGATGCCATTGTCAACATCTCACTGAGTTCGAACGAGGTCGTGTAACAGTAGCTGTATGTTCCTTCTGCGATACTGCCGAAAGACTTGGCAGGAATGAAGCCAATGTGCATGACTTCTGTCAGCGGTGGTCACGAGAATGTACAGTCACAGGAAGACCGGGGTCAATACTGCCACGTGGCACTACCACTAGGGAAGACAATCGTATTCGACGTATGGCTCTCGCTTATCGTACTGCGTCTGCAGCAGCGGTTTGAGCAGCAGATGGAACCACAGTGATGCAAAGAAATGCTACAAATCAGTTGCTTCGAGGACAGCTCCGAGCCAGACACCCTGTAGCGTGTATTCCGCTGACCCCAAACGACCGCCTTTTCCGACTTCAGTGGTGTCAAATGAGAGCTCAGTGGAAGGCAGGGTGGAGGTCTGTTGTGTTTTCTGATGAAAGGTGGTTCTGCTTCAGAGCCGGTGATGACCGTGTGTTGGGTTGCAAGGCCAGCTGAGTGCCTGAAACCATCCTGGCTCGGTGCTAGACACACTGGACCTGCACCTGGAGTTATGGTCTGGGGCGCTATTTCGTATCACAACAGGAGTGCTCTCGTGATTATCCCACGCACCACCATGACTGGAAAATTGTACGTCAGTCTGGTGATTCGACTTGTTCTGCTGTCATTCATGAACGGCATTCCAGTGGGTGTTTCGCAACAGGATAACGCTCGTCACTTCCTGCTGTTGTAACCCGACTTTCTCTGCAGAGTGTCGATATTTTGCCTTGGAATGCTCGATCACCAGATCCGTCTCCATTCGAGCTCACGTTGGACATCATCGCTCGGCAACTCCAACGTCATCCACAAACACCATTAACTGTCACTGTGTTGACCGACCAAGTGCAACAGGCATGGAACTGCATCCCACAAAGTGACACGACGTTTGCATACTTTAATTCAACATCCTGGCGGTCACACCAGTTTTAAAGTACTGCCATTTCATATTTCCAATGGCTTATCTCGAGATTACATTAACCTGTAATCTTGCAATGTTAATCATTCAAATATGTTACCTAGACAAATATGTTCCTGAAATTTCATTACGTTTACCTCTATTAACGTGCCACAGCAATGCCTCGGCGACGAGGTTACCGTCGTCGCTGGCGGCGCAGCGTTCCTGTATATCGTGCTTTGAAGGCGATAGACATTGATCTTTCTGGACAGTTCAATAAACAACAGTTAATTGGAGGTCCAAACGTATTTCGTGGACTCCGTTTGAACTTTACATGTGATGTACAAGCCGTGTTTGGAGGTAGTACATGGCTCACACTTGCTGTAGTATTGGGCAATCATTGTGATTATGGTGGCCTTGAAGCTTTCCCAGATGCAAATATTCTTACATGGAAGACATGGAGTATAGCAGAGACAACAGGACTCTTAGCAAAAGTTCCGTATGGTACACTTGTTCCCAGTACGCCATTTGTGTTGAGTACTAGAAGGAAGAACAAACTAAATGCCGATGAGTATCTGTTTATATGGGCTAAAGTTGGTAATGGAAATTGTAAAATAAAAATCAATGGTGACTGTATGTTATATTACAGACAATAAAGTTTGTCCTACCCCAGAACCATCCTTATCCATCCCGTGAGATTTTTTTTAAAAAAAAATTGAAAACAATATTCACTTATAACTTGGTGGCCGTGGCGCTGCTGGTTGCTCGCTAGGCGGGTGACCTTGAAGCGGACTTAGCCGCTGCGGCTGCTGCCGTGCGGCTTCTGATTGGCTGGGTAGCCTGTGGCGCGCGATTCAAACGGCCTGGGCAACACGCTCCCTAGTTTTACTAGGAGCGTGTTGCAGAAGAATTAAATTCCGGTCTTGCGCAACACTCTGATAAGGCGCGGTTGCGCCGAAGTGGCGCGCAGGGACCGCACGTTGACGTCACGATAAGGACTGCTAGCTGCAAAAAAATGGCTCTGAGCACTATGGGACTCAACTGCTGTGGTCATCAGTCCACTAGAACTTAGAACTACTTAAACCTAACTAACCTAAGGACATCACACACATCCATGCCCGAGGCAGGATTCGAACCTGCGACCGTAGCAGTCGCACGGTTCCGGACTGCGCGCCTAGAACCGCGAGACCACCGCGGCCGGCTGCTGGCTGCAGCTGCGCCGCAGCACGGAGCGTCATTACTATTTTGTGATGCAATTTTTTTCCGTCAGAACTATTTATGTATAACTAGGTAGTGTTTACATGATAAATTATTATATGAAAATTTAGAATGTTCCATTCTTTCATAAGATAATATCTCACCTCTTAATGAAATACTCTATACCAGAACACAATAAATTAACCACCACCAATCATACCAATCAACGTAAAAACATGAATTTCGATAGTCTTTAAAAGCAGAAAATCAAATAAATTTTTAAGTGGGAAGTATTTGTATGGAGTGTAGCCATGTATGGAAATGAAACGTGGACGATAAATAGTTTAGACAAGAAGAGAATAGAAGCTTTCGAAATGTGGTGCTACAGAATGCTGAAGATTAGATGGGTAGATCACATAACTAATGAGGAGGTATTGAATAGAATTGGGGAGAAAAGAAATCTGTGGCACAATTTGACTAGAAGAAGGGATCGGTTCGTAGGACATGTTCTGAGGCATCAAGAGATCACCAATTTAGTATTGGAGGGCAGCGTGGAGGGTAAAAATCGAAGAGGGAGACCAAGAGATGAATACACTAAACAGATTCAGAAGGATGTAGGTTGTAGTAGGTACTGGGAAATGAAGAAGCTTGCACAGGATAGAGTAACATGTAGAGCTGCATCAAATCAGTCTCTGAAGACCACAACAACAACAACAACAACACTTTTAACTGCTACACACGAATCTAAACCTGTGTTTGCAACCTCACTTGCAGCACCTATTTCCGAAAAACTATTTTAGACTCAAGTGTCAACATACAAACACAACTATGCATCATGAAAAATGAATTGAATCACCAACGGGTCAGCTTGTCAGTCAACAGAAATATTAATAAAGTGCCCCTCCCTCAAAAAAATTATAAATGTGTATATAAATGCTGCAAAAAATTAATAACTGATTATGATTATTGTTCACCCTATACCATTCTCATCTTGCAGATATACGAGTACATGCATGTCACTAAATCAATAAACTCGAAATTTCGTCCCTTTCAACGTAACACATACTTCATAAACTTCAATACGATACGACTGTATGCAAATAAATAAACCCACAAAAACGTAATTAGAAGCACATGCTGTCCACCTTTCTGTGACCTGATTTTCACTATATTTATTTTCGTGTTCTATTCTGTGTATGAGAAACCATTGATTCTATTGAAAATGCGATAACATTTAGCTTTAACGAATGATACGCCTCGCAACCAGGGATAACATACGACATTCTATTGTCACAGAACGTAGCACTCTCTGTAAAATGAAGAAGATTTACTCTTTGTAATTTGTTCATATTAAGATGGAGAGAAGCATATTGAAATAGGTCTAAAATGGTCTGAGATGTGAAGATACTAAATACAATTTCCAGAAAATATTATAGTGGACAGACATCTTAATAAATATTATAGTGGGCAGACATCTTCATAAATTTGTAATCGACAGAGAAACATTAGCGTGGACGTGTTGTGAACTGTTATTGTGAATAATAAATGTTAGGGACTGTAATGACTGATTCTAATAATACATGGTATTAAGTTTCAGGTACGAGTGAAGTATTTTTCTTGAAAATATCATTGTGTCAGTTTACAAGTTTAACGATTTATTTATGGGCTGTTTTGGGGATCTGTGAAGGACGACGGATTAAATAGAACAGGCATCACTGTCGTTGACATTTGAGCGGTATAATTTATTTAGTAATTTCATTTCATAAGTACAACTAATTAATAACCCGTTCATTATCCAGGCAGAGCGCCCTAATGGCATACATAAGGGGCCATGCAGAACGGAACAGTGAAGGCTTTTGTTAATACACTACGATTAGCGCATTTCAGCTTGATGCAGCTCAGGTTCGCTGAAGATGTCAAACCACGTTGAGTAGGTATTCAAATTGGATTTCAACTTACGGAGCACGGTTTCATTGGTAATTTCTTGAACCGTAGTGATCAGAGTTCCACTTTCAATTACATACATAGTTAGGAAACGTCAGCATCGGGTTATATAAATTATTATTGTTTCCTTTTAACATGTTCTTCACCTCCCAACGGCGTGAAGGTTTATCAGAACCGAAACGTGTTTCGGATTCCACTTTAAACTGTAGGTCCCGTTTCCTCAGTAGGATTACTTGGCCAGATTAGGGACACGCAAGTCACCGAAGTAGCGTCCAACTGAAAGACATGCACCAGGCCTTCGAGTCACACAAAATTATTATTATAACATAGATTCTTTGTTCAATCACGTTGCAGAAACAAAATGGTTCCTTTCACATTGGGTACACCAACCTAAACGCCGACTGTGAGCAATTTGAGATGGTAAGTCTGTAGATGTGAGTAGGTTGGTTAACACAGGACCTGGAGGAAACTGTGCCATTTCAGCTATCATATTTTCAGTTTTCCCCCATCATAAATTCATATGTTGAAAAATCCGTTACATAACTCCTAACGGTATCCCTCAGACTGGTACTGCACCCACGTCGTAATTATGTAACTGCAACAAGCCCAGTACATCTCACCGAGATTGTTTCCTGGGCATTATACGGAGATTCTTACATGTCTAATATCTCGCCTTTTAATTATTTTCTTGCTATTTATCACACATCCCAGATATAATTGTGGTTCATTGTGTGAAGCAGTTACTTGGCACCTTCATATTCACTAGGTAATCCTTCACTACTAGTGGTCCTCGTCAACGCGTGTAGTCACAGAAAACATCGAAAATACGGTTACCAACAGAATGTATGCAGGACTACCATGACCTACTCGTAATGATCCAAGTAAAGCGACTACTAGCACTTCTCCTGTTACACTTGGGATGACGTTCCGCGTCACCATCTGAACTCCAACTGTACGATGGTTTACTCTCTGGCATCTGTTTCAAGCAGTTAGTTGGCACCTTATTCGCTTGACTGTTTATTTGAATACTAACTATTTTCTGGAAAGCAAAGCTTAAAGTCTTCGTTCTCTAAATCTTTTCACCAAAACTGTATCCCATCGTAATAGTCGAAAACAGGAGAAGTTCAAAGGGGCATTTGGTTGTTGACGTTTGGAAACTGTATCAAGCTGCAAGGACACTGCGGAGGATCGATGCTTGATTCAGAGATTGTCAGTTGACCCTCAACATACAAGAATGTGAATTAGAACATGTACGTGGGCTGACAGACCCATTATTGTTTGATTACACGACAGCAGAACACTCCACTGAACCAGTCACATCCATTAAATATTTATGAGTACGTTTACGCAGCTATTTGTAGTGGAATGATCCCATAAAACTAATCGCAGATAAGGTAGATACCGTTCATTGGAAGAGTCGTCAGGAAGTGTACTCCACTTACGAAAGAGGTAGCTTCAAAAACTCTCGTTCGATCAGGGTCTGATCACAAGACCTTTCTGTTTAATGGCACATACTTTACCACTAAATCACCAGGCCTGACTGTTTCACAGCAAAAATACTGAATACAAAGTTTCGTAAAAAAATAGCATGTTAGGTTGAACTGAATCGTATCATAATTGAATTAGTTTTTTGACAATCACTGTGGTCATGAATTTAACGTACATTTTCAGAACTATCTTTCTCCAGAACTATCTTTTTCTCTCTCGTGCTTAACTACTTTTAAGAGGATAGAAAATATTTTCCACAATATATTAGATTATTGTTATTAGCTTCTAGGCTTATGAGAAACTGTGCTTACCAGTACTATACTAGCTTTTAAACAGGAATTGTATAAATAAATAAACCTGCCCATAAAATCTACAGATTTTATGTTCAATGCTTCTTGAACTCTTGACATACGCACCGGCAATATGGAACAGAGTTTGAAACATTTATGTGATTAACATGCGGCTTCAAGACAGGTGAGTAGCTGATCAAGATCTACATTAATATGAACCTCGGTGGATAAAATTGTAAAATACCATCGTAATAAAACTACTCATGCTGAACTACAAGTACTATAAAAAACAATACAACCACGTCACCAATATAAATTACACATGGTTCACAGTAAGCATTTGACAAAGGAGAGAATGTTGATAAAATATGGAGGAGTTCACAATAGTTGTTCGCCATATATGACGTAAGCTTATTGCATAAAAATGTGCAGGCAAACAGTTTCATCCATAATGAAATATTTTATTTCTGCAATGTAGCTGGATTTTATACGTTTGTAAGATTGTTGTTAACGTGATAGGCCACTATAGGCTTGCTGCACTGCAAAGCAAACCAGCAAACATTAGTGAAAATTGTGAACGAGAGGAAATGAAACCATAGCATACATTAGCTTAGGTGATATGAATGCGTGGAATTGCAGCAGCACATGAGCAAAATAACAAACTTTGCAACCAGTGCAGAAATTCCTGAAAAGTCAGAAAATATTAAGGTTACATATGGTGTCTCATGGGGAATGGTCAATGTTCAGGGACGGGACAGGAACGATCATTCGAAGCAAAAAAGTCTGGTGAACCTGGCCTCGGAAACGAGTCTTTTAAGAGCTATGAGCACTTCTTCGTCAGAGATACTGTGAAACAATTCTCTTCTACTTTCCATATTTTTAGAGGACCAAAACAGTAGATGAGATTAGTTTCATAGTACCGAAGATGAAGAAGTGGTCGTAGCTCTTCAGATATGCATTTAAGAATCCATATTTACTGGACTTTATATTGCTTCGAATGGTGATTCGTGCCATATACCTTGATACTGACCGTTCCTCCTGCGACACCCTGTGTAATATTTCGTTCCTCTCTTAGTTATAGTGAAGCTATTTGACTTAAATTGCTTTTACCTTTCTTATGCCTCCTTTAGTTTCGTTAGGCAGACATACTATACCTGTGTTTCTTCACTGCGAAACTGATACTAGTGAAGTCTGCGGTGCTCAAAACTCAGCGCCGCTAGGAGGACAATAGTGGCGAGCCCTTCGTTTCAGCTACCTTTTACTACCCAGAAAAAATTCCCTGTAGTCAATATAATAGCGGGTTGAGTCACCTCGTACGGTCCTCGAGGCGCTGGAACTACACTCCTGGAAATGGAAAAAAGAACACATTGACACCGGTGTGTCAGACCCACCATACTTGCTCCGGACACTGCGAGAGGGCTGTACAAGCAATGATCACACGCACGGCACAGCGGACACACCAGGAACCGCGGTGTTGGCCGTCGAATGGCGTTAGCTGCGCAGCATTTGTGCACCGCCGCCGTCAGTGTCAGCCAGTTTGCCGTGGCATACGGAGCTCCATCGCAGTCTTTAACACTGGTAGCATGCCGCGACAGCGTGGGCGTGAACCGTATGTGCAGTTGACGGACTTTGAGCGAGGGCGTATAGTGGGCATGCGGGAGGCCGGGTGGACGTACCGCCGAATTGCTCAACACGTGGGGCGTGAGGTCTCCACAGTACATCGATGCTGTCGCCAGTGGTCGGCGGAAGGTGCACGTGCCCGTCGACCTGGGACCGGACCGCAGCGACGCACGGATGCAAGCCAAGACCGTAGGATCCTACGCAGTGCCGTAGGGGACCGCACCGCCACTTCCCAGCAAATTAGGGACACTGTTGCTCCTGGGGTATCGGCGAGGACCATTCGCAACCGTCTCCATGAAACTGGGTTACGGTCCCGCACACCGTTAGGCCGTCTTCCGCTCACGCCCCAACATCGTGCAGCCCGCCTCCACAGGTGTCGCGACAGGCGTGAATGGAGGGACGAATGGAGACGTGTCGTCTTCAGCGATGAGAGTCGCTTCTGCCTTGGTGCCAATGATGGTCGTATGCGTGTTTGGCGCCGTGCAGGTGAGCGCCACAATCAGGACTGCATACGACCGAAGCACACAGGGCCAACACCCGGCATCATGGTGTGGGGAGCGATCTCCTACACTGGCCGTACACCACTGGTGATCGTCGAGGGGACACTGAATAGTGCACGGTACATCCAAACCGTCATCGAACCCATCGTTCTATCATTCCTAGACCGGCAAGGGAACTTGCTGTTCCAACAGGACAATGCACGTCCGCATGTATCCCGTGCCACCCAACGTGCTCTAGAAGGTGTAAGTCAACTACCCTGGCCAGCAAGATCTCCGGATCTGTCCCCCATTGAGCATGTTTGGGACTGGATGAAGCGTCGTCTCACGCGGTCTGCACGTCCAGCACGAACGCTGGTCCAACTGAGGCGCCAGGTGGAAATGGCATGGCAAGCCGTTCCATAGGACTACATCCAGCATCTCTACGATCGTCTCCATGGGAGAATAGCTGCCTGCATTGCTGCGAAAGGTGGATATACACTGTACTAGTGCCGACATTGTGCATGCTCTGTTGCCTGTGTCTATGTGCCTGTGGTTCTGTCAGTGTGATCATGTGATGTATCTGACCGCAGGAATGTGTCAATAAAGCTTCCCCTTCCTGGGACAATGAATTCACGGTGTTCTTATTTCAATTTCCAGGAGTGTAGGACATTTCCTGGCCATTGAACGCTGGACCTCCTAGGCCGGAGCATGACAGGCTAACCTTTATACCACCACGGCCATAGATCTAGTGAAACTGCAGGCATATGTTATCTACTGCCATGAAATAATAGAGTCATGTTCGTAAATATTTCGTTACCTCGCCCTTTTCTTTGTTTCACCAGAACTGATCAGCATTATACAAATGCTATTGTAAAAAACTTCCTAATAAAACTATTCGTGTTGAAGCAAAGGCACTACGAAAAGCCTTTAAGGCACGCCACCATCATAAATTCGATTATACATGGTTCATAACTAGCTATCTGATGAAGGAGACCCTCATTGTAAAATGTGGGACGGTTAAGCCCTTCAATACACAACAGCTCTTCGTCACTTTGACAAAAGACTGTTGCCTAATAAAAATGTGCAGCCAAACATTTTCAGAGACTGTGAAGTTCACTATATGATCAAAAGTATCCGTAAAAACCCAAAAACATACGTTTTTCATATTAGGTGCATTGTGCTGCCACCTACTGCCAGATACTCCATATCAGCAACCTCAGTAGTCATTAGGCATTGTGAGACAGCAAAATGGGGCGCTCCGCGGAACTACGGACTTCGAGCGTGGTCAAGTGATTGGGTGTCACTTGTGTCACACGTCTTTTCACGAGGTTTCCACACTCCTAAACATCTCTAAGTCTACTGTTTCCGATGTGACAGTGAAGTGGAAACGTGAAGGGACACGTACAGCACAAAAGCGTACAGGCTGACCTCGTCTGTTGACTGACAGAGACCGCCGACAATTGATGAGGGTCGTAATGTGTAATAGGCAGACATCTATCCGGACCATCATACTGGAATTCCAAACTGCATTAGGATCCACTACAAGTACTATGACAGTTAGGCGGGAGGTTAGAAAAGTGGGATTTCATGGTAGAGTGGCTGCTCATAAGCCACACATCACGCCGGTAAATGCCAAACGACGCCTCGCTTGGTGTAAGGAGGGTAAACATTGGATGATTGAACGGTGCAAAAACGTTGTATGGATTGACGAATCACGGTACACAATGTGGCGATCTGATGGCAGAGTGCGGGTATGGCGAATGCTCCGTGACCGTCATCTGCCAGCGTGTGTAGTGTCAACATTAAAATTCGGTGGCGGTGGTGTTATGGTGTGGTCGTGTTTTGCATGGAGGGGGCTTGCACCCCTTGTTGTTTGGCGTGTCACTATCGCAGCACAGGCCTACAGTGATGTTTTGAGTGCCTTCTTGCTTTCCACTCTTGAAGAGCAATTTGAGTATGGCGACTGTATCTTTCATAATGCACGGCCTGTGGCGGAGTAGTTACACGACAATAACATCCCTGAAATGGACTGACCTGAATCCTATAGAACACCTTCGGGATGTTTTGGAACGCCGACTTCGTGCCAGGCCTCACCGACGAACATCGATACCTCTCCACTGTGCAGCAATCAGTGAAGCATGGGCTGTCATTTCCCAAGAAAGCTTCCAGCACCTCACTGAACGTATGCCTGCGCGAGTGGAAGCTGTCATTAAGGCTAAGGGTGGGTCAACACCAAAATGAATTCCAGTATTACCGGTGGAGGGTGCTACGAACTTGTAAGCTATTTTCAGCCAGGTGTCCGGATACATTTGATCACATAGTGTATTTGATCTCTGCCATACAGCTGGCTTTTATACGTTTGTAAGGTTATTGTTGACAGCACGGGCTACTATCAGCTTGTCGTACAGCAAAGTGAAATTCAAAAATCTTAGAGAAAGTTGTGAACGGCTAAAAATGAAACTATAGTACATGTTCGGTTAGGCCATATGAATGTCTGGAACGGCATTAGCACATGTCCAGTGTAACAAACCTTACGACCAGTGCAGAACATCGTGAGAAGTCTGACATTATCCTTGATGCTACTCGGGGCATCCCAGGGGGAATGGTCCAAGTTGGACGCCTACATCTACATCTAAATCTACATACATACTCCGCAATCCACCATACGGTGCGTGGCGGAGGGTACCTCGTACCATAACTAGCATCTTCTGTCCCTGTTCCACTCCCAAACAGAACGAGGGAAAAATGACTACCTATATGCCTCTGTACGAGCCCTAATTTCTCTTATCTTATCTTTGTGGTCTTTCCGCGAAATATAAGTTGGCGGCATTAAAATTGTACTGCAGTCAACCTCAAATGCTGGTTCTCTAAATTTCCTCAGTGGCGATTCACGAAAAGAACGCCTCCTTTCCTCCAGAGACTCCCACCCGAGTTCCTGAAGCATTTCCGCAACACTCGCGTGATGATCAAATCCACCAGTAGCAAATCTAGCAGCCCGCCTCTGAATTGCTTCTACGTCCTCCCTCAATCCGACCTGGTAGGGATCCCAAACGCTCGAACAGTACTCAAAAATAGGTCGTTTTAGTGTTTATCAGCGGTTTCCTTTACAGATGAGCCACATCTCCCCAAAATTCTACCAATGAACCGAAGACGACTCTCCGCCTCCCCACAACTTCCATTACATGCTTGTCCTACTTCATATCGCTCTGCAATGTTACGCCCAAATATTTAATCGATGTGACTGTGTCAAGCGCTACACTACTAATGGAGTATTCAAACATTACGGGATTCTTTTTCCTATTCATCTGCATTAATTTACATTTATCTATATTTAGATTTAGCTGTCATTCTTTACACCAAACACAAATCCTGTCCAAGTCATCTGGTATCCTCCTACAGTCACTCAACTACGACACCTTACTGTACACCACAACATCATCAGCAAACAGCCGCACATTGCTATCCACCCTATCCAAAAGATCATTTATGTGGATAGAAAAGAAGTTCTTCAGGTTAGAAACTTTTTGTTTCTTTGACAATGGCGAAACGGTGAACCCTTAAGGAACTAATAAAGTAAATGTTTTTTAGAAGAGTGTTTCACTATTAATATGTTATACTGCCTCCACATGTTTCCTTCTTCCTCTTTTGAGACGAATCAGGTTGAATGCGTCAAGACGAAAAATATAAGTGGTACTGTAAATCAAGAATTGAAGGAATAGTTTACGTAACAGACGCGGTGACGTCTAATACGACTTTTTCTGTGTATGATCCATCCATCGCGTCAAAAAGTTTGCTTCATAGACATATTGTAAATTTCCTGCGCCAGGCGTACATGTGTTACAGAAATGAAACATCTTCGAATGTCTAGAAGCATTCAGTTCACCCTTTTACAGTAACAATAACAGCTGATAGAGTGTTACTAAGGACGACTCGTTAGCATCCACAAGTATGCACTGTCGCTATGGCTTACCCTGATACTGCCAACAAAAATTCAGTAAGGAAATATTCGTGGTAACGTACAGGAAGATACAAAGATTCTGTGGCTTGTTAATAAGTTGGAAAATCCGTTTAAGATAATTCTGTGTCAAAGAGGCTGGTACGCTTCCACAAAGCACGCCACGCAGCCTGTTGATAAAGAAATCAGCAGCGACAACGCGTTCTGGGGCCGCATATAAGCGGCGCCGCCGGGCAGCGACTTCCATTCGCCTGCAGCTCTTCTCTCGCGAGTGCGCTGGTTCTGTGGAACTAGAACTCTGTTGCACGAGAGCCATGTCTGCGCTGTGGAAATTAATTTCGGGCTCCAGCAAAGCCGGCGCGTGCGGAAGGCACATTCTGGAGTTCGCGTCACACGACGAAGTAAGTCACATTGCACATGGCACTGAAAACATAATTCTTCCAGTGTTTCGAGGGAGTAGAATTCACTACATGCGTTTTGTATCTCTTGCGAGCCTACACGGCAGATATTCAGTTTTGGTTCTGTTTGATAACTGTACGTCGTCGTTTCTCTGCCTGAAAAGTAAAAAATGCGTCGCATGTTATCCTTCATTGCTAATATTTCCGTAACTATATGAAAAAATTTCGTTGAAGGAACATTTCCCTCGGCATTGGTGATATTTTCCACTCAAGGGAAAGGTAACATCAATGTCTAATATTAGCAATATAGTTTACTAGTTAAAAGCAGCCTAGAAAAACAATCAAATTTTTACACGAAAAATTGGCCCGTTTATTATGAGTATTACATTGACTTTTAGTTGTAACACTAACAGGACTATAATAATAAAAAAATTGGTGAAAACCTTGTACATTTTTCTACTAAATGCTTTTTAATACTGATTAATAAGAATATTTTTTTTCTGACGTGCATTTATGGAAATTCAGTGTACATTTAATTCGTAATTTTAAAGAAGGTGATTTTAAAGTAGTAGTAGTAGTGGTAGTAGGAGTAGGTTTATTCATCCGTAATTTATCAGAGGGCTAATTCTAAACAAATCTATTTCCTCACACATTTTTCATTTCATTGAAGGATTAATCAACTGCTAATAGATGTAATGTACGTGTGTCTTTATTCGTATCCTTTTAATTGGTTTCGTTTACCTACAGATTTTAATACTTTTACCAACTGTTTCACATTAGTCAGACATTCCTCTTAACTTCCCTAAAAGTACTTATCAACGCTTAAAACGATCGGTAAAAACTAAACTGTACGAATCTGTATAACTAATAATAACAATAATAGTAATTTTAGTAACAACGCCCATATTACGACCCAAATTTGTTACTGTAATGTAGATTTTGCCTTTGCCACAAAGTATTAATAGAACTGGTCGCGTTCAAAGAAGCAGGTGGATAAAAGGGTAGGATGAGATCGAGAAGAGTGATCTATGGATGAAAGTATAAATAAGTAAATCAGCTCTGTAGCAAAAAATTATGCCTAAAATAATAGGAAGAAGGAATGGGAATGGAAAAACAACCTCCATTTGTTTCAGTGTTCGATGGTGGAACATAGGGTACTTATTTCAAATAGAATATATAAATTCATTAATAAGTTACAGTCACGCAACGAAAAGTGAATCAGGCTATTGCTCAATTTTCCTCCCTTCCTGATATTTCATACACTGTATGATAAAAAGATGAACTCAAACACACGATACGGTGTAAAAGGATACTGAGGTTCCGAGTAACGATATATCAACAAATAAAATATTTTTCTGTGTCAGTCATTAGCTCTGTTTACCACTACACGTTTCGGTGGTGCAGAACTACCTTGTGTGCAGTGAACAACGCAAGCCACAAATAATAAGTAGTAAGTAGCATTTGTTTAGTTCTACTTTACTCAAAAGACGAGCATTAACTTGTTTTACGCTCCACCTGCTGCTGTGAAAAAGCCTCTGTGCTCTGCCCTAACACCATAAATGTGTCTACCTGAAGGCGATGGTCCGGACAACGGTAACGTGTAGTGTT
Source organism: Schistocerca nitens (assembly GCF_023898315.1). Classification (NCBI taxonomy): domain Eukaryota; kingdom Metazoa; phylum Arthropoda; class Insecta; order Orthoptera; family Acrididae; genus Schistocerca; species Schistocerca nitens. The sequence continues at coordinate 288,921,863 of NC_064614.1, read as the reverse complement.
TCAAGTGACTGGCGCCAGAAACTGTTACGAGCCATAGTCTTCATGGTTACGACCTTCATGAACGAAAGAATTATTTGCTTGCTTCATCGGATAGGTAGACTATTACCAATATTCCGAATGTTGTGCAAGAAAGTTTTAATCCTGACTCCGTAGTTATACAAAGTCTGATGTCTATTTAAATTTTAAAACCACGAAATCTTCACTAAAGAAGCAATCTCAAATGTTCCGCCCACGACAGTGCACACTACCAAAATGTTCCAAAATGAGATTTTATTGGGAATCATGTCTCGGGTGTCCGCCCCGATAGCTGAGTGGTCAGCCTGGCGGATTACCGATCTACGGGTCCAGGTGCGATTCCCGGCTGGGTCGAAGATTTTTCTCCGCTCAGGGACTGGGTATTGTGTTGTCTTCATCATCATTTCATCCCAGTCCGGCGCGCAGGTCGCTCAATGGGGCGTTGAATGTAATAAGACCTGCACCGAGGCGGCCGGACCTGCCCCCCAAGGGGCCTCCCGGCCAATTACGCCAAACGCTAATATCCATTTTTCCATATCTCGGGTCCTATTGATCACAGAATGAGGGGTGAATTGTTTTGGATAGACCTTTACCTAGCGACTATTTGTATATCTGCCGGAAGAATGGGCATACTGTAACTATCCTATGTACAGGGTCAAAATTTTAGCGTTACACACTTTCTCCAGCCCAGGCAAATTGAGCAATTCAGTTGGTACTTTGGCATTATGTATGGTCTTGAGTGATCCTTAGGGGGCTTGTAAAAGCACCATCTGTTCATGAGCGTTTGTTGAGGAAACCACGAAAAACCATGATTTTTGGGTACGAAAAGTACCAGTTGTTGGGATAGCCACTTCTATAATTTCTATTCTGGAAACCTTGAATCTTTTTTCGGTATCATTACCCGTTGTCGGAGTCCAGAGGTTCAAAGTTACCTTTCTTATGCACGTAATATGAGCTATGAGGCGTTAATGTACTTTTAACCGACGTAGTAAACACATGGCAGGTGTCCTGGGGTCATCCCAAGTGTTCTGAGGTCACCGAACTATATATGCAGTCAGTATTTTTTTACCAACAAAAGTTTATGATGCGTGTGTTCCGTACAACGGGAATTTCACGTCAGTATAAATATGTCCAAAGTTGTACTGCAGTGACAAAAAATGAGCTAAGAAGAGTCTCAACATGCCTGAAAATAACTTAAAATGACTTCCAAAACTTTTGTAAAACTGGAAACACTATAAATTTAGTATAATACTTCTAATCATATTTTTACTCTTTTAAGTCACAAATCATAAGCCGGACGTTTTCGATGATTTGCGATCGATGGGTGAAGTATCCAGAAAAAAATGTGAAACTATTTTGTGTTAATAATGTATTATGTGTATTTATTTGTTATTTATACATGTCTAAGTATATAAACGCAGCGAATAGATAAATCGTCAAAACTTTATTGACCTACAGAATTCGTTTTATATAAACAGCACACGCTATGGCTGATGGGGCATAAATGCGGCGAATATGTTACTCGTGAAAAGACTGTGACAGAAATGAGGACGACCACCTGCCTCAATGCATCTTCACCAAATATTTTGGCATGAGTATATGTTTGCGTTTTTTGGTGCTGAAAGAGAGTAGCAGAGAGACAGTGCCAGTGGCACAGAAAGAGAGAGAGCAGACAGAGAAAAAATGGTAGTAAAGAGAGACGGATGAGGGCAACAGCATGGGAGCCGAATAGAGGGAAGTTACTGATGGTCAGTGGGAGTCAGTGTCAGTAAAAGGGAACGAGAGATGGATGTAGACAGAGTTAGTGTGAGCAAAAGAGGTAGGAGACAGTGGAAATGGAAAATAGATGAGTGGAGGCCACACATAGGCTAGGGGGTTCTGAATCCTCCCAGTTTAGTAGTTTATTTAGTTAGTTTCATGTTCCACGCACCATTTGCACGATAAAACGTAATGAGGAGGAACGAGTCATTTTACTTTTTTAAATATAGCCATCTGCTGAACATTTATAAAGTTCGTTTTTTCAGTACCTGTACTGTTAGTCATTTCTACCCACCACCTTTTACACATTACACTAATAGAAAGTCTTCTACTGAATAGAAGGAGTTGTCAGGGAGAATTTTCAGTTTGTTTTCGAATTTTACTTTACTATCTTTAAGATACACTTGATGTATTAGCAAGAGATTTTGTCTTGTCGTTATGCACTCTATCTGTGATGAAGATTGAATTAATATGGAGTCATGAATGTTATTTTTCCTTCTGGCACTGTAATTATGTACGTCGTTGAGGCTTTTGAACTGCAGTAGATTATTTACAATACACTTCATGAGGGAATAAATATATTGTGAGCAGTAAATAGAAGTCTACCAGATGATCGTGGATACCCGCGATATACTGCTCTTACAGCACGTTTTTGAACCATGAAGACTTTCTTAAAGATGAGTTACCCCGGAATATAATTCCGTATGACATACTGGATGAAAATATGCTAAATATGTCAACATACTGGTTTGTCTCTTGCAGTGATTTGTGATGATTGTAAATAAAAACGTAGCTGAACTAAGTCATTTCAGGAGATCCAAAAATGTGCTTTTTTTACGGTTTAAATTCTCATCAATATGAACACATAAGAATTTTGAAGTTTCCACCCTATTCATTACATTCTCACCATGAACTACTATTATCACCCGTGTAGAACCCCTAGACGCGCAGAACTGAATATGTCTTTTTAGAATTGAGTGCGAGTCCATTGGCAAGAAACCGGTCAATGATACTTTTAAGAACATTGTTTACATTCTTCTGTTTCTGTATGTATGCTTAGGTGGATTACTAGTATCATCTGCAAAAAAAAAAAAAAAAAAAAAAAAAAGAAGAGCTAATTCTGCTTGTTGTATTTTAGACAGAAGATCGTTTACATATGTGAGATTCAATAGTGGACCTAAGACTGTAACCTCGTAATGATTTCTCCCTAGTCAGAATAATGTCCACGGACTACATTGCTTGAATTATTAATTGCAATTTTCTGCGTTCCTTCAGTGAGGTATGACATTTTCGACTGATTGATTATACCATTAATTCCATGAAAGTTCTATTTATCTAGGAGAATGTCATGATTCAAAGAGTGAAATGCTTTAAATTAGTTGTAGGAAATACCAACCGTTGCTATTTATTATTTAACGCTTGCAAAATTTACTGAGTGAACATGTAAATGGCATTATCAGTAGAACATCTCTTCTGAAATCCAAACTGCGATTAGCTGATGGTATTATTGTTGTTCAGGTGAGATACTATTCTGGAATGCATCACCTTCTCCCAAATTTTAGGAAATAGTGTCAGGATAGACAGGTCAGTAATTATAGACATCTCTCCTTTCTTATGGAAGGATCTGGCAAAGGCATATTTCAGTGCTTCTGGAAAAATGCCTTTATGAGCGAACTTCAATACGTAGGTACACGGAGGCGGCTTTTTGGACAGAAATTTTAAACGTGTGGGTATAGGGAAAAAATGAGTTAGACCCCTAAAGTTGTTGATATGACGACGTAAGGTGAAAAAGTGACAGTGGGAGAGAAAGATAAATCAGACAGTGTAAGTGAAACAGGAGACAGTGGGAGCAAATGAAACGAATCGGCAGTGGAGACAGGTGGGAGAGAGACATACATAGAAAGTGAGAGGGATATGCTGCGTATGAAGGCTTTTAACTGTAAAGAGAGACTGGATAAAAAGATTTAGGATGTTCTATGTTAAAGGGGTGCGAGTATGTCCGCATGCCAAAATTTTTTTATCAGTTGGCGGGATGAAGACTGGAGGCAGCTGGTTCCCCGCTTTTCGTCCAGCCTTTTGAAGAGTAACATATCCACCATTTTCTTGTTCCAACAGGGGTTTTCTTTGCTGGTAAAATTATGTTCGAATTTTCTATTAATATTTGCGGGAAATGGAGATAAGTGACGCTATTGTCAGATTTACCATCAGAATAAAATGAAGCTTAAGTCCTTAGAACATTTTCGTATGAGAAAAGGAGTTGCTAGAGGTTAATCATAAGTGACGTTGATGTTTCAGGCTGCCCTGTGTAGGCAGGTGCACGCATCCCCCGCGCTGCAGAAGTCTCCGGACGCGGCGGCCATGTCGCGGCAGCCGGGCAGGGCCGGCCTCCGGACTTCGCTGCCGCTGACCAAGCCCATTGCGGACCGCTCAGCCGCGCCGCCTCCGGAGCGTCCGCAGATACGCATCGATCCCAGCCTCCTAAATCTGCAGGAGACGACCAGCCAACAATCGAGGAATCGTCCCGGTAGAGCAAAAAATCAGTCCAAGGATTCCACGGATAAATGAACAAATTTTATGGACCTCTATGTGTATACGTGTATGTGACGTACACAGTATAGTACAGAACCAAAGACCTCCAGCACCACGGTCCCACTGAAGAAGAATCTGCAGCAACACATCAGTAATCTGGAAGAGACAAAGATTACGCTGCATCCGACCTGTTGTTGATACCCGAAGACGTCTTCCTTCCTCCAGTGCTATAACGATAAAAACTAGCAGAAACCTATATTATGTCTATCATTAGAGTTGTACATAGAAAAATGGCATAGCCGGTTGAAGCTGTATAAATTTATTACGGAAGTTGAAATAGATTGTAAACTTATAGATTTCATAAAGACTACTGAAATTTATGTGTCGCCAAAGTAATAAACTAACAGAGCATAACTCCGTCCAAATATGAGAGTCTAACGACCAAACTCCAACCTTACTAAGGTAAAAATATTTTATCTTTCTTATGATGTGATTTTGTGTATAAAATTATAAGCACTGACAAGAATACCCTTATTAATGCCTAAGCTAATAAAGAGCTAATTTTGTATTTTTGAAGCACTAAATTCCAGTTCTACCTCTAATAGATAATGTTCATCGTTTAAAATTAAATACTAGAAGAAACATAAACCTTACTCAGCTTTGTGTTCTGAACGCTGTTAGACGGCACACTTTGTTTCCATATTCTTTGTCTTCTGAAATAATTCTACATCACAAACGACTAATCTTTAAAAGGCAAAACACTAATTTTCTGCATTATATTTCTTGAATGAACTAAACAATAGACATTAATTGGCTATGTCAGTTTTACGGAGAAACAGTTTGCATTATGACTGAGTTGCTGCATAGATTTCTCATAATTTGCTTTTGTACACATAGTCACAACCCGTTATAACTGAAACAACTTCAGGGGACCCGTCCTTAGGTGGGCTACGATTTCAACATTCTCTTCCCCGTCACAGTATTCTGTACAGAATATGTACTCAAAATTTGTACATTCAATTAGGGTCATTAGTCAAAGCATTTCTGAGAGTATCAGTTAGATATCTTTTATATTGTGATGGTGACCACACTATTTATAAAAGGTTAAAAAAACACTGTTTAACTGAGGTACCATCTTCTTTGGTACCACTGACAGCATAGCTTAGAAAAACAGTCATCTCACAGGCAACATTCAGGGAAGTGTATTATGCCTCTAGTTTCCTCTTCTGTTGATAGACTGCGAAAAACAGAAAAAAAAGAAAGGCTCTGAGCACTATGGGACTTAACATCTGTGGTCATCAGTCCCCTAGAACTTAGAACTACTTAAACCTAATTAACCTAAGGACATCACACACATCCATGCCCGAGGCAGGATTCGAACCTGTGACCGTTGAGGTCGCGCGGTTCGAGACTGAGCGCCTAGAACCGCTTGGCTACACCGGCCGGCTGCGGAAAACATACAAAATTTATTTAACAGCGAAATATACTGGCATCATCGAAAATAAATTATTCACGACACACCACAAGGAAATATAATTGAAAAAGAAGTGAAAAACATATCTTAGCCAAGTTACATATGACGCTACGGCTGTCTGCTATTTTACCAATATAAATCGTATTTTCAGCAAGACTATATGTCTTGTGATGCAGAAATAGTACAGTGAACTCTACACCAACATATCTACAAGGGTGGTTTGAAAAGTTCTCGGAACGGAATAGAAAAAAAGTACTTAAATCATTGAAACTTTTTTATTTTTCAATGTAGTCTCCTTGTAGATTTATGCACTTGGTCCAACGATGTTCCAGTGCCTTCATCTAATTCCGAAAATGATTTTCCTCCAGGCCTGCAAAATAGTTGTCAACTCCAGCTATCAGTTCTTTGTTTGAAGTGAATCTTTGGCCACCAAGAAAAATTTTCAGTTTTGGGAAGAGATGGAAGTCTGACGGAGCCATATCAGGTGAGGAAGGTGGGTTTGGCAACAATTCATACCTTAGTTCATGTAATTTTGCCATGGCGACGACACGTGAATGCGGGAGCGCATTGTCTTGATGGAGATGACTTTCTTCCTTACTAATCCTGGCCTTTTTTCGCGTATCCTTTCTTGCAATTTATCCAGGAGTTTAGCATACTATTTCCCACTAACTGTGTGCCCAGTGGGGACATAATCTACAAACAGAATCCCCTTCGCATCCCAGAACACTGGTGTCATGACCTTTCCCGCTGAAGGAATTGTCTTTGGTTTCTTTGGTGGCGGAGAATCAGTATGTTTCCACTGCTTTGAGTGTCGTTTTATCTGTGGGGTATAGCAGTGCGCCCAAGTTTAACCTGTAGTCACAAACGGGCGCAAAAAATCTTGTTCGTTTCCCTAAAATGGGCCAAACATTGTTCTGATATGTCCATTCTCATGCATTTTTAATCCAGCGTCAAGAGTCGCGGCACCCATCTTGCAGATAATTTTTTTCATTTCTAACTCTTCAGTTAAAATGTAATATACCTTTTCAGATGACATCTGGCAAGCGTGAGTAATTTCATTCACTTTCAATCGGTGATCTTCCATGACCATTTTGTGCACTTTTGCAATGATTTCTGGAGTAGTGACACATCTGGGCCGACCACTGCGCCGATCGTCATCTAAGCTCTCCCGATAAAATTTAAATTCATTTGTCCACTTGGCAACAGTTGAATATGAAGGAGTAGAGTCCCCCAGAGTGTTCTGGAATCGGCATGAATGTCCTTTGCTTTCATACCTTTCTTTACGAAGTACTTAATCACTGCAAGAATATCGATTTTTTTTCCATTATCGCAAATCACTACGCATGAACAACAGAGCCACGTCACCGCCACAGCTCTCTTCCAAGAGCACTGACGTGGCACGTGTGTACTGCCAACAGTCCAATGAATATCACGTGAAGAACTCGTTGCGCTAAGGCTGACCTCTTAAGGTGATTCCGAGAACTTTTCAAACCACCCTCGTAAATTTATAGACCCTGAGTTTCCTTCATTTGCTACTAAAATAGTTACATCATTTGAACAATGTCTTATATTTAATACTGACTTCTGAAGTATCTGAAATATTTGAGCGTCTTCCACTGTGTACACCATCACCCGCATACTATCGATGTTCTTGTGAAAGGATACTGAAGAACACAACAGGCGATAGATTGTGTTACCTTTAAACACGACACAATCAAATACTGACAACTATAACAAATGTAAGCACAAGATGCAAAGCCAATAATTTTAATCTAATGATTTGCTCTTTTGGGCACTACAAGTGAATTTCACTGTGCTGGTGGTGCTGTCCAAGAAAACAGAGCATGGTAGAATTATTAGTAACGTTAGAGTAACAGTAGTTGCTCTTTTCGCAAAATACTATCATTTCGGCACAGTTACAGGCAATAATTTCTTAGGGACCATGACAAGTAGCTCGTTTAAAATTATATTATGTGATAGGACCGAACTTAGTTCCATTGAATGAGAAATTCCAATAGGGTTTTCAAGACAGAATGGAAAATATAAGCCGTAACGACTGAGACACGAGTTTTTTCCGATGTGTTGTCTCCCATCGTCGGTGTAACTAACAATACTCAGCGACTTCTAAATACGTTTGTGTGGTGTCTCCGCCAGACACCACACTTGCTAGGTGGTAGCCTTTAAATCGGCCGCGGTCCGTTAGTATACGTCGAACCTGCGTGTCGCCACTATCAGTGATTGCAGACCGAGCGCCGCCACACAGCAGGTCTAGAGAGACTTCCTAGCACTCGCCCCAGTTATACAACCGACTTTGCTAGCGATGGTTCACTGACAAAATACGCTCTCATTTGCCGAGACGATAGTTAGCATAGCCTTCACCTACGTCATTTGCTACGACCTAGCAAGGCGCCATTACCAGTTACTATTGATACTGTGCATAATGTACCGTTAAGAGCGACGTTCACCATTAATGGATTAAAGTTAAGTATTCCACCAGCTACGTCCGTTTTTTCTAAATTCTAATTTCCTTGTCCTGTTCCAGACCTCACGCCAGCCAGCGTGAGCTAAAACGCGTGCCTTTCGGCTTCCTCTAATAACCCGGTGTTGGCTCCCCTGCCAACCTACAGCATTTGGAGCGTATTTTGTCAGTGAACCATCGCTAGCAAAGTCGGTTGTACAACTGGGGCGAGTGCTAGGAAGTCTCTCTAGACCTGCCGTGTGGCTGCGCTCGGTCTGCAATCACTGATAGTGGCGACACGCGGGTCCGACGTATACTAACGGACCGCGGCCGATTTGAAGGCTACCACCTAGCAAGTGTGGTGTCTGGCGGTGACACCACAGTTTGTGTGCTCGCTTTCCTACACTTGATCTAAAGTTTCTCATGCAGCACTTCGAAAGGTTGCTGAAGAAACTGAACGCAAGAGACGGAGGATAAAAATAGGAAATTCTGGATTTATAAGTGCATTCATGTAAGAAGACTCTTCTATTGTAGCTCGATTTGATCAGATTTCAAATGTATAACTTCCAAAACAGTACTTGTTGTATTAAAATACTACTGTAACTGTTCGAAGCGAACAAGGGACTATGTCCTGTTGGAACTCTTATCTGATTTTACTATTACAGTTAACTGGAAAAATCTTGTGCAGACAGCATTCCAACGTCGGTGAAAGAAAGAAGATTACATCTGATTTTCAGAAAGGTATAAATAAGGATCTAGGGTGTTGTAGAGCAATAGACTGTGGTCGCATGTGTGTGTGAGCTGCGTTTGCGTACGTCCATGCGCGCGCCCGCGCGCGTATGTGTGCGTGTTGTCTATTTTCGACCAAGGCATTGTTGGCTGAAATCTCACTTTCTGACAGTCATTTGTTGTGCCTTTCTGCGACCCAGAATCCGTGTATGCGGAATGTCCAGGCTACACATGGTAACGCTTGCCAAACACGGGATTTCACTTTTTCATTATGTCTTTCGTATGCTCTCCACCTCAGTCACACACTTTCAGTGGTCCCTTTTTTTGGGCGTTTTAACTTCACTCTAACTTAAGAGTTTCTATTTCAGATCTTCGACACTTACATTGCGCAGCCTAAGCTGCAACTCGGACCTGCGGATCTCGCTATTACTCATAAAAGCAAACATCTTTTCCTCGTATTTACGTAGAGAAGTCAGTATTTAATATTTATCTCTAAAGCTTCTCTTTGTCCTGTATAAGAATATGTGCATTGGACTTTCAGGTTAACGGGCAAATATTCAGGTCACGTCCAACAAATTTAGTTTTAAAATTTTCTACCACGTGGATTCATTACTATTTATGGTTTGGGTAACAAGCATTCCCATTGCCACGAAGTGGAAGCACCTGCACACAGTAGACGAAACTTACACGCACGTGCAAAAATACACATTATAAAAACATAGAGAATAGCTCAAACTAACGAGCATTGCATCCTAGCATATGTACACTTTAATACTGAAATATTCGTCTGTCACTCTATGTTTACAAGTACTTATCTACTTCAAGCTAAGGAATCAGTGCCACATCTGGGCTCAAGGATTTCATTTTTCAATTATAGATTGGCAGAGCATAGCGCAACTACACCTTAAGACACTGATTACATCAGAAATATTCACAGTTCACTGTTAGTTCTCTGTCTTTCCTTTGCGTAACAGAATTTGAAGACTAATGTACAAGGTGATCATAATTAAAGTTAGACTTTCAAAAAGTTGTAGAAATAACACCACAGGTCAGAATGATCTGAAAGTGCAACGGAATATTATCGGAGAAGGGGGAAAACGTATGGAAGAAGAAAACAAACAGAGTGAAAATTGGTCAATAGATGGCGCTAGAATGAGATTTTTCACTCTGCAGCGGAGTGTGCGCTGATATGAAACTTCCTGGCAGATTAAAACTGTGTGCCGGACCGAGACTCTAACTCGGGACCTTTGCCTTTCGCGGGCAAGTGCTCTACCAACTGAGCACTTACCCGCGAAAGGCAAAGGTCCCGAGTTCTAGTCTCGGTCCGGCACACAGTTTTAATCTGCCAGGAAGTTTCGTATCAGCGCACACTCCGCTGCAGAGTGAAAATCTCATTCTGGAAACATCCCCAAGGCTATGGCTAAGCCATGTCTCCGGAATATCCTTTCTTTCAGGAGTGCTAGTTCTGCAAAGTTCGCAGGAGAGCTTCTGTAATGTTTGGAAGGTAGGAGACGAGATACTGGAAGAAGTAAAGCTGTGAGGACGGGGCGTGGGTCGTGCTTGGGTAGCTCAGTTGGTAGAGCACTTGCCCGCGAAAGGCAAAGGTCCCGAGTTCGAGTCTCGGTCCGGTACACAATTTTAATCTACCAGGAAGTTTCAATAGATGGCGCTGTTTGTGTCAGAATGCGTACATGGAAACTCCTGTTATGCGCACGCCCCAGTGCCGAGTGCAAGATTTTCCTCCTTACGCGTCTGCGACGTTCGCCATGACTGTCTCAATGTAGGATCGCGCTCTACTTGTAAAGCTGTATTACAAGAATAATGACTGTGCACACGTCGCTCTGCAGAAGTTCCGTACACTGAAGGGTGTAAAAAAGGCGTTGGTACGATGACTGCCGCGGGTCTGGAGAAAATGATTCAGAAATTCGGTGTGCAACCTGTAGAGGGAGGAAACGAATTGATTCGACGTCAATGGAAGCAGTGGCCACAGCAATGCAGGAGTAGACGAGTGGTGGTGTGCAAACGTGTCGTGCACGGAGAATTGCCCGAACATTGGACAAACCCGTCAGCACGGCGTGTAAAACCGTACGAAACATCCGTCTTTGCTGTCCATTCAAAATACCCATGTGCACGAGTTGCTTCCTGTCGACCTTTGCTTTATAATTTCTTGCTCGCATGGAAGTGGACAATGATTGGCCGTGGAAGATTTTGTGGACAGACAAAGCCCACTTCCATCTGACAGGATATGTCAACACACAGAATTATCGAATGTGGGCCACGGAAAATCCACACGCAAATCAGCCAGTACCACTTCATCCTGAAAAGGTCACTATGTGGTGCGGGTTTACAGCATCATTTATCATAAGGCCATATATATCGAAGAGACAGATGCTTCCCGTCCTGTTACCTGTTCCGTCACGGGGAAGCGCTATAAGTGTCTTTTGCGCTAGCACGTCATTCGAGCTCTCCAACAACGTCAATGTGTGGATGGGAGCATTTTTATGCACGAGGGCACACCTCCACACATTGCAAATCCATTTAAGCAGTTGCTGAAGCGCCATTCGGGAAATGCTGGAATTATCATCTGCCATGTCTCTACAGCGTGGCCGTCGCGATCACCTGATCGTAATCCGTGTGACTTCTGGCTGTGTGGCAATCTTAACGACGTGTTCAGTGTTCCGGCTGCAAACTTAGTTGCATTGAAGGCACGCATTCCGCAACACATTCTGAACGTGACCCCGGACACTCTTCGATCAGTGGTGGGACATGCTGTTTCTCGATTTCAACTTGTTGCAGAAAACGGTGTACAGCATATTGAATATGTTTTGCGCCAGTCACACGGAAATTAATAATCCGATTCGATTTTTGTTGATGCTTTTTATGCAATTTTTGGCCTCAGGACAATTAAAAACCGATGTGAGTGATGCTTTTTATGCGGTTTTTGGCCCCAGGGCAATTTAAAACCGCTTTTTCCCATCCGATGTGGTATGACCTTGCAGTGGTGCATGGGCTTACGTAACTAACAGTATCACACCTGTACACCCATGCACACTGTAGTACAGTTTGCTTAACGTTAAACGTACACCTAAGGCATTGTTGTATGATTCATTTGTCATTTATAGTCGACCACTATTAAATTATGATGCCTACAGCGCCATCCATTGCTACATTTTGCAACTATTTGTTTTTCTTCCGCCATACGTTTTTCTCCTTTTCCGGTAATATTCCGTTGCAATTTGACATCATTCTGACCAGTGGTGTTATTTCTAGAGCGGTTTTAAAAGTTAATCTTTAATTATAATCACCCTTTATATACTAAGAGTAATTGTACACTAATGAATAAATAGTAATTAAGTGAGAAAGTGAGTGATTAATTATTAGACTTTCCCAGAAGAAAAGAAGAAAGTACTTTCTTAAACACACTTTCTAGCTTAATACCCGAATGCTCTTCATTTCAGTTCTCTGTTAACTCCACATGTAAGAATGTTGTACGTCGAATCGTAAAGTAATTCCTTTACAAATATAGTGTTTCATATCACGATTCATAGGACCTCTGGGCCCATTGTATTTTGTTCACTAAATAGGAGCAGTATTAACTACAGTAAACAAAATAACCGCAGAATTATCTGAACCAGTGAACTATTCCTCTGTACTTTTGAGGAGGAGGAGGAGCAGATTGGTGTTTAGATAACGTCCCGTCCACAACGAGGTCATTAGAGACGGAGCGCCGGCCGGAGTGGCCGAGCGGTTCTAGGCGCTACAGTCATGGAACCGCACGACCGCTATGGTCGCAGGTTCGAATCCTGCCTCGGGCATGGATGTGTGTGATGTCCTTAGGTTAGTTAGGTTTAAGTAGTTCTAAGTTCTAGGGGACTGATGACCTCAGAAGGTAAGTCCCATAGTGCTCAGAGCCATTTGAACCATTTGAAAGAGACGGAGCACAAACTCGGATTAGGGAAGGATTGGGAAGGAAATTGGTCATGCCCTTTCAGAGGAACCATCCCGGAATTTGCCTGAAGCGATTTAGGGATATCACTGGAAACCTAAATCAGGATGGCCGAATGCGGGTTTGCACCCTTGTCCTCCCGAATGGCAGTCCAGTGTGCTAACCACTGCACCGCAAAGCTCGCACTTTGCACTTTTCTTAAATGCATTTGACTAATATAAAATTCACAGTACAAAAGCGTAGGTTTCAACTTTGATTACTTCAGTTGTCACTCATGTAAGATTATAAAAATCGTTAGTACATCTAATGCTTTCTCAGATCACAGGATGAGATTATTACCGATACTCAAGTAGATGTCTTTTCAGATCCTGGTGTCAATGAAGTTCTTTAATTTCATCTGTGGAAAGGTCAAAAGCTAACTACCTGGATACGATATGTTGAACATTGTATAGGGTCCTGTATAGAGTAATTGTCATTTGCTATTCCTTTTATGTAAAGCAGACGACTTCGGATGAGATTTGAGGTGCACTGTTTCTGCAACTAAGTACTTCTGAACATACTTACTTACTTACTTACTCACTGGTCATACCGGACTCGAGAGTCCATTACCGCAGCAACGTATTTTCGCCATCTGTCCCTGTCTTGGGCTGTTTCCTTCCATTCACCTTCAATACGTAGGCTCCTCAAATAAGCCTTCACATTGTCCCCCCATCTACGCCTCGGTCTCCCCACAGGACGTTTTCCTTCCAGGTGCCCTACCAGTACTCTGCGCGCTGCCCTGCCCTCATCCATTCGAGCTACGTGACCCGCCCATCGCAGCCTACGTGATTTATAAATACTGATTATGTCAGGGCTTCAATAGAGTTCGTGAACCTCTTCATTATGCAGTTTTCGCCACTCTCCGCTAATGTCATCCCTTTTTGCTCCGAAAATTTTCCTCAAAACATAATGAATATGGTAGATTAAGCGTTCTCTACAAGTATCGGGAATGCACACACCACTTGCTGTAAAATTTTCTCAAGTGGGTTTTGTGTAAAAAGAGTTTTTGTTTCGTGCCAGCTCGTATCTCCGTGTTGCAATAAAATCATATTCTTACATTTACCTAAAGAGTAGTATTTGTAGTGCGTGTCTTTCATTAACAAAATTTGGTAAGCAGTTATTTGTCCTGTTAAAATTGAAAGATCAGTCAGTCCTTGTGGTATATGTGACAAAAGCGTCAGCCGCATCATTGTTCTTTCCTTTTACATGCATTATCTCGAAACTACAAATGTTCCTGTAGAAAATCTGTCCACATCGTAATTTCAGGATGTAGTAGCTTACAGATTAATAAAAAGCTCAGAGACTGGTAGCCACAAAAACTATTAATCTGTTTTCCGTTAATATAATAAGTGAATCTACTTCAACAAGTTTTGCAATAAGACATTAATAGAAGTATCTGCGTCTAAAACTATTTTTCACACTGTGGCATGTACTGAGGCTTGTACTGAAACCCATGATTTTTTAGTGTGCAGAGGCTGATACATAGTCATCTCATCTCTGGTACTCATAGCGTCATTATAGCTTAAGAGACTGACGTTAATGCCTTGATTGGATCCACCCTATGATACGACTGTCATCACAGGACTCAATGAGATCGTCATTAGTTTGACAAACCTTCTGTGGTGGTAGTTGGCTGTGTTTCATTGGTGATTTCCACAATGTTTACCGAATGATCTCCATTCTGCCAGTTCCTAGCAGGCGTACCATGCTTTATACACCTATTTCGTGGATAAATATTGTCTACACTTCCACGGTTCTAGGCTTGATTACTTGTATTCAAGTAACCGTTTTTGTTATTTCTGAAATTTTGTTTGTGTGTGTGAATTCCTAAGGGACCAAACTGCTGAGGTCATCAGTCCCTAGACTTACACACTACTTCAACTAACTTATGCTAAGAACAACACACGCACACACCCATTCCCGAGGGAGGACTCAAACCTCCGGTGGGAGGGGCCGCGGAATCCGTGCATGGCCTGTCTAACCGCATGGCCACTCCGCGCGACTGAAATTTTGTCCACCCGATTTCCCTGATAGCTTTGGTGGTACCGTTTATTATTAAACCTTCTTCTGTTACTAATTTCCGAATTCCGTGCACTTGTTACGTGTGCAACACACGTCATAGTCGGGTGACACAGGCGGTGACATGACAGGAACGCCACGGCAGCCATTTGGATAGCCGGTGTTTAAGGTTCCTGTGAGCACGGCTAACTTGAGTGCAACAAGCTACTGTAGCGGCTATTTTCATAATTTTAGACCATCATGAACCCACGAATATGATCAGTAGAATCTAGAACAGATATCATATACTCTAGATCCTCTTCTGGTGTGTGCACAAGTTTCTCACGAGTATCGACGGGCAACTTCGCCTTCAGTATTATTAATGCATCTTTGTGAGAAATGTGCTCGTTCTGGTAAAGAGTTTTGTTTAAATATTTCTCAGAGTGCATGCGGAGACTACCATTGTGGAAAGGCCTTTCGTTCAAAACCTGTGTCCGCAACCTCTCTTTATGGTCTCTTGACCAATACTTATACAGAAATGCTATTTCAGACTGCTCGTAAGTTTGACGGACTCCAGCAGCGTCTGTATACCAAGCGGCTCCATCACCTTGTATGTACCACACGGTGAAACGGATCTTTTGCTGCTCAGTCCGAGACTGCGGTAACACACCTTTGAATGCTGGTACAAAAACAGTTGCATGCGTAGTATTTTTCTCTGGCGTAAGGACTTGGAACTGTCTACACTTGAGCAGACTTACCTCAAGCAGACCAGAAGTGAGTGATGATGCAGTTGCTATGTCATACAGTACATGAGCTGGCAATAAGTTATGAGATGACGATGATGTTTGGTTTGTGGGGCGCTCAACTGCGCGGTTATCAGCGCCCGTACAAATTCCCAACCTTTGCTCAGTCCAAACTCGCCACTTTCAGGAATGATGATGAAATGATGAGGACAACACAAACACCCAGTCATCTCGAGGCAGGTGAAAATCCTTGACCCCGCCGGAAATCGAACCCGGGACCCCGTGCTCGGGAAGCGAGAACGCGACTGCGAGACCACCAGCTGCGGACAGGTTATTAGAATTTGAGTCGATACCATAATTTGCTACAGTATGACTGACGTAATAATCTCACACTTTATTGACAGTCGGTGAGGTACTTCGAACCATCCTCTTGAGTGTAGACAGTTTCTGTTGTACTGTAGTGATTTGAGCAGTTTCTTGATCACACGCTTTTGGGAGATCTTCATTCGGATTTTACGTGTTTGACAGCTTTGTCTCGCTCTGAGATAACGGCTGTGACCATTTCATATAGGACCCACTCTAGTTCTCAATTCAGTCTCTCGTTTATCTCTACATCCTTTTGCGAATTTTATTGTGGAAAATAATCCACAATGCGTTTGTACACTGCGTTTAAGAGTTTTTGAGCCTTCACATCTTCTTCCTCTATGGAATTATCCACTTTATTTTCTAAGTGCACAACGGTATTCTTTGTTATTAATTTTTAGACAAGGTCTGTGCAGCTTTCGTAAGACCACGACAAGCTTTCTTTAATTGTGAAGCATCATTTGCTACAGTATCGTACTGTAACGTCAATGTATTGAAATGAGCAGTCATTTTTTTTTCAAATCATTAGACTGCTGTTGTAATTGAAACTTCTTGGCAGATTACGATTGTGTGCTGGACCGAGACTCAAATTCAGAACCATTGCCTTTCGCTGGAAAATGCTCTAGACTGGGCTTCCCGAGCACGAACCACGACCGTCCTCACAGCTTTACTTCCTCGTCTCCTACGTACCTCTGTGGAGGTTTTTTTTTAATTCTATGGACTGATTTTGTAATTCTTTGGATTGATTTTGTAATTCTTTGGTGTGGTTCTCAATTTGTGCGGTTATGTCGTCCCTCATTACCTTAACATTTTGTAACAGCGGAGAAATGAGATCATTTGGTTATTAAGCTATTCATATATTTGTCCCATATGAAATATCGCCCATCGGCGCATTTACGTGATACGTTATCATCAGACTAATGAGTTACACTTCTTGAAAGATCACCCAAATGAGCATCATATTCACACAACAAATTATCTGCCAAAATCTGCATCAGGATCAGAGCGCGATTCCAGATCCGGTTCCTAACCCGTACAGTTCTAGTTTCTATGTCAACAAACTCGTTCTGTTCACCGTTAAGCTCAACGTTATTATCTTACTGTCTAGTCATTTTAGAAATCTCATCTATTTTCACCGCAACATTAACGTCAATTAAAAAAATTAAAAAAAAAACATTTTGAATAACTACGATCTGAAGAAAGAAACGCTAGGTAACAGTATCCAACTCAGGAGTGCTGGTACAACGGTATAACGCAGCACACGCCATTGCTGATGAAACGCTATGAACTCAACCATCTTGTGATATTCACGTACCTCATTGACACAATGCCAAAATTTAACACAGATGAAAATTTCAGTGTTGCGCGCTGCAGATTGTCCTTACCTCAAATAGTCATGTGTTGACGTTCTCAGAATGTGTTACGGGCTTAATGAATGGAATTCTCTAAGTTTAACCATGTTTTTTCTTCATTTTTATTGTTAATTCTTTTTCCGTTTTTAAATGTAAATTCTCCTGTGAGATGTGGTACATGTAATAAAAACAAAAGAAACAAAAAAAAACAAAAACGAAGAAACGTTAGATGATTATAATTTCTTTCGCTGTCTCACTATTTGTAATCTCAAGTTGTTAATATTGGTTGTAGTTGATATAAAAGGCAAAAGATAAAAAAGGGAGATTATAATGACGAAATGATTGATGATAATCGGTGAAAAGCTTACATTTTGGGCCAATCTACAACACGACGATGCGTGACCATGGAAAGATGGTTAATAAGTTGTATGCATCAGATTTAACAAATGAAGCTCATAAATCAGCACTGTACTTCGTTATCATTTGTTGTCTTATATAGGCGTTGCCGACCGCAGCGCAATATTCTGCCTATTTATGTCTGTATTTGAATAGCGTGCCTATACCAGTTTCTTTGGCGCCTCAGTGCATTTCACCACGAAATAAAATAGCAGTAGGGTGTGGAAGAAACAAGGTATTATCCACTTCACGACTCGTATTAACTGCGGAAAGTAACATGAAAACATGATCTCAAATTCGATTTAAGGAAAACGTAGAACATTCATATACTTGCATTGACACCGACAAAATGTTATCTGACAAGCTGTATCTGCGACAAGATCGGTTGTTGCCCATTGTGACAGAAGGTATTACACATAGGTGGGGTCAAAACTTACAGACCAATTACACCTTCTTTTTCTTGATAGGTAATCTCAAAAAATAATTAGTTCAGGTAATTTCAAAATTCTTTATTTTCTTGTAAGAAAAACTGCATAATGGTATGATCACCAGAACTGAAGTTACTAGCATCTATATTAATGTCTCTCTACAATGATATCGTGAGTAGGTTCGTTACAAAATTAGAACGACTCACCCAAGAAACTGGGTTCCGCATACGCTCTGTTTAAAAAACGCCAGGACAAAAATATGAGAATTTACTTGCAGTTTTTAATTCATGATGTCATTTCACTGCCCATGAAGGTGTATTTTTTGTATCCTTTACTGACAATGTTACAGCTACAGTGAAGTCAACATCATGAACATAATCCGCTCATCAAGTACACTCCTGGAAATAGAAAAAAGAACACATTGACACCGGTGTGTCAGACCCACCATACTTGCTCCGGACACTGCGAGAGGGCTGTACAAGCAATGATCACACGCACGGCACAGCGGACACACCAGGAACCGCGGTGTTGGCCGTCGAGTGGCGCTAGCTGCGCAGCATTTGTGCACCGCCGCCGTCAGTGTCAGCCAGTTTGCCGTGGCATACGGAGCTCCATCGCAGTCTTTAACACTGGTAGCATGCCGCGACAGCGTGGACGTGAACCGTATGTGCAGTTGACGGACTTTGAGCGAGGGCGTATAGTGGGCATGCGGGAGGCCGGGTGGACGTACCGCCGAATTGCTCAACACGTGGGGCGTGAGGTCTCCACAGTACATCGATGTTGTCGCCAGTGGTCGGCGGAAGGTGCACGTGCCCGCCGACCTGGGACCGGACCGCAGTGACGCACGGATCACGCCAAGACCGTAGGATCCTACGCAGTGCCGTAGGGGACCGCACCGCCACTTCCCAGCAAATTAGGGACACTGTTGCTCCTGGGGTATCGGCGAGGACCATTCGCAACCGTCTCCATGAAGCTGGGCTACGGTCCCGCACACCGTTAGGCCGTCTTCCGCTCACGCCCCAACATCGTGCAGCCCGCCTCCAGTGGTGTCGCGACAGGCGTGAATGGAGGGACGAATGGAGACGTGTCGTCATCAGCGATGAGAGTCGCTTCTGCCTTGGTGCCAATGATGGTCGTATGCGTGTTTGGCGCCGTGCAGGTGAGCGCCACAATCAGGACTGCATACGACCGAGGCACACAGGGCCAACACCCGGCATCATGGTGTGGGGAGCGATCTCCTACACTGGCCGTACACCACTGGTGATCGTCGAGGGGACACTGAATAGTGCACGGTACATCCAAACCGTCATCGAACCCATCGTTCTACCATTCCTAGACCGGCAAGGGAACTTGCTGTTCCAACAGGACAATGCACGTCCGCATGTATCCCGTGCCACCCAACGTGCTCTAGAAGGTGTAAGTCAACTACCCTGGCCAGCAAGATCTCCGGATCTGTCCCCCATTGAGCATGTTTGGGACTGGATGAAGCGTCGTCTCACGCGGTCTGCACGTCCAGCACGAACGCTGGTCCAACTGAGGCGCCAGGTGGAAATGGCATGGCAAGCCGTTCCTCAGGACTACATCCAGCATCTCTACGATCGTCTCCATGGGAGAATAGCAGCCTGCATTGCTGCGAAAGGTGGATATACACTGTACTAGTGCCGACATTGTGCATGCTCTGTTGCCTGTGTCTATGTGCCTGTGGTTCTGTCAGTGTGATCATGTGATGTATCTGACCCCAGGAAAGTGTCAATAAAGTTTCCCCTTCCTGGGACAATGAATTCGCGGTGTTCTTATTTCAATTTCCAGGAGTGTATTTATATTGTGTCGATGCTGGTGCATTTGTCATAATAACTGCACTGCTAGGAAAAAGTCTGGCTTTATTTAAATGCAACAACGTACGTTATGAAACTGGGAAAGATTTCTATTTAATGTAAGAAAATTGTTAGTTACGTTACTAATGAGTTCCTATACATACCAAACCCTTATGTTTTCTTAACGACGGAGGTAGTTCATTTTCATATTAAAGTGTGCTATTCCAGTACCAAACGTAAACTTATAATTGGTTAGCTTCTATATCACCCATCAGCAAGTGATCTCACTGAATAATTGGTAATGTCAACATTACTCTGATGAATTATGCGCTGATCTGATTAACAGTTATCACTGGTGTAGGATGGTGTCCAGTTATTCAATACAGGCAGAAAAAAAATGTTCTTCTTGAATAATAAACTTGAGGTATGTTCGATTTTACTCCATCTTCATAGCTTAAATCACTGTATTTGGCTTGTCAATATCTGTTGTTCACTGCTTGTATAATACGCACATCAACTGCAAGATACTACAACCACATGCGTGAGGAACTTTCTGATGCGTATCACTCCTAGAAGAGGGATAACGCACTACAGCCATCTATCGGCGCTGTGGCGAACTACTACTCAGATCATGCTGCCACGAAACGAGTTTTGCAGAAAATAATTTACATAATGTATTCGTCAAAGTTTGCAGTTACGTGGAGTTCTAGGTTGACGGTATCTACAGCAGTCTGATGACTCTAGTGAATGCATTTCAGCTGAAATATTGTGAGATGTGAAGAAATGAAACAGCAGAAATATTGCTGACATTTTTAAGATAGTATGAGTGTCGCCTAGAGGAAAACGCATCTTGCTAATAGTAATAACCATCATTAGAAAGAAGAAGACATTTCTGAAAATTCATAATTATGCTTTCCACATGAAATCCTGTAGTCTTAGGGAATCATATTACTCAAAATACTGCATATCACCGCTCACCCTACTTTTTTCTTTTCGCCCCTTTGGTAAAGATGACATCATGTACCTTCTCGGAATGTTTCTTTGTTGGTCACCTGTGGGTTATAAGTTAAGGTTACTAGTATACAATTATTTATGTTTGGACTTTGTCAACCACTTATTATCTTATATTTTGATTTTAGGCTAAGTCTGTTACATTTAAATTTGACATTGTAACACTTTGAGGTATTTGTATCTCGACATTGAGCTCATGTTGTTGCTTTGGCCTTGAGTTTATGCTGTAACGTACCTGTCTAATCTTAAGTGTCCTTTTCCTATAACACTTTACCCTGTTTAGTTATTATTATATCAATGCATATTTTAACATAATTACTAGAATTATCATTTGTACACTTTTTTAAATGTAATCATCTAAAAAATAAATAAATAAAAAAGTGGTCAGCGCGACAGAATGTCAATCCTAAGGGCCCTGGTTGGATTCCCGGCTGGATCGGAGATTTTCTCCGCTCAGGGACTGGGTGTTGTGTTGTCCTAATGATCATCATTTCATCCCCATCGGCGCGAAAGTCGTCGAAGTAGTGTCAAATCTAAAGACTTGCACCCGACGAACGGTCTACCCGATGGGAGGCCCTAGGCAAACGATACATTTTACCCATTGATTTTATTGTCGCATAGTATGTTTGTTATTTTGGCAAATACGATTTTTGGTTGTGATTGACAGTGGTGCAGGTTTCCTAGTACCTTTGTCACAGCTTGGTTGTAGACGGTATAAATTTAAGTTAGCAGTTTTTGTATTGACGGTGCACAGTTTCGTTTATGTGCCATTTGTGTAATTTTTACGTAATGCTTTCTTGATGTCTGCTTTTACTCTGTGTATACTGTCAAAATTTACACGAAAGTAATTTTTCTGTAATATTTTGTTACTGCGGCGCTTTTAATGTAACACACCAGTATGCCTTTAGCTGCGACTTCATGTAACGATGAATCCATATGTCGCTGTCGATTTTTCATAGTGGTCATATTCTTCTATGATTCCCCATCTGGCGTCTGTAATATTTTCTTCATCAATACGTTATCGGTGTATACACAGCGTGGCACTTGACTCCAAAGGTATAAAAGTTTAGTATTTAATCCATCTTCAGTAACTATATTTCTATTTATGAAATAATCAGCAACCAGTTGCAGAAAATAAATTTTATTTCTTTACCGGTTATCATTTTTCTATAGGCATTATGATCCACATGACCTCAACAGTGCCCTGCATGCATCTTATTTTTGACGTTCGCAAATAATGTGATAATTATAACTTTCTGAGGAAGGGCACCAGGTGCCTGAAAGCGGTAAAGCAACAACATTTCTTTTGTGCAACTGGTTGCTGATTATTTGAAATTGTTCAGATGGCTCTAAGCACTATGTGACTTAACATCTGAGGTCATCAGTCCCTAGACTTGGAACTACTTAAACATAACTACCATAAGAACATCACACACATCCATGCCCGAGGCAGGATTCGAACTTGCGACCGCAGCAGCTTCGTGGTTCCAGACTGAAACGCCTAGAACTGTTCGGCCACTGCGACCGGCAATTATTTGAAAGGAATTACTGAGTTATGAATGAAAATGTTTTTCATAAGCATTTCGTGCCACAGCTGTGTTCTGATGATCACGTGTCGAGATGCGTAACGGCTAATAGTTTGCGACCAAGCCATTTCCAAAATTGTATCCTGTGCCTAATGTGAGTAGTCGTTTGTCTCAAATATGTAAGAATTTCTTAGTCAAGTGATGAATATCTTTACTAACCTCTTGGTCAATCAGACTGGAAATGGGACTTTTTTAAATCATCAGTTTCCTTAAAAGTTGTCCATTGTATATAAAATATTGAAAAAATCTGAATCTTGGTAACTGGGCCTTCGGTGGGACGAACTTTTGCCATTTAACAGGGGCTCTTTCGTAATAGTAAGCTTATTACTGAACAAAATAGTGCTTATTATTATCCATCCTCCACTTAGAGCTAGGCCAGCTGAAGTCACATAAACATTAATTTAATTTGGTCCTCTGTGCTATCACAAAGAAACCACTTAACGTAAGTGTGGTTATTGGACTTTAGATGGACCGACCAGGGCATGAACTTAACTGAATGATTCCTAGTATCTTTCTCTTAGAGGGAAAATTAGATTAATAACTACTGGTGGTTGAATGGCATGTAGATATGCACACTTGGGAGAAGTTAAACAAAATAAACTGATTCCAAATTGACGTTTATTCACAAGGTTGTGAGTACTCCTCAACTCCAGTAAACATTTAAGAAGTACAAAGTTTTCACACAAAGGTTTAGTAAGGAAAAACTTATTACAATTACATTAATAATAATTATTCAGCTAGGATTAGATTAGCTAAGGAACACAACATGGGTGCTCATGCACTCACACAAAAGGATTCAAAGATTCACATAATAGCCGAAGGTAAAATTCACGATTTTATAGGAAATTTGACTCGTCGAAACCGGCTTGTGAGAAACAGAAAAACTGAGTGTAAAATTTATATGGGTCACGATCCCTGTAGTTGATCATGAGTGGATAAAAAACGAAGTCAGCATGTCTCAATCTATTTAAATGATACCGAAATTATCACCTGTGAGATCCCCATAATGCACCTGACAAACTGAAAGCTACATGCTTAGCATTGGCTGTTGAATTCCGAAACTGTGTGTAAGTTAATTTCTGGCTGACAGTCTGAAAACTTAATAACGTAAATTGAAGGTGGAGGAGGGAAAAAGGAAGGGAGAGGTTAGGAACTATTGATGACGGCTGCATTGAGACTTATGCGGAATCAGCGGCGACGAGTGAAAATGTGTGCCAGACAGGGATTCAAACCCAGATCTCCTCTTACTAGGCAGTTGCGTCAGCCACTGCATCATCCAGACACAGTTTTTATATCAAATGCGCTTATTATCTTCGTACGCCTCTCTGCCAACCCACATTCGCACCTAGCACCACCCAACCACGGTCCCCATCCATGTACTCCATACTCGCTATAGTCCGTGCAAAATGCTGTGGCCACTAGATGTGCAGTCAGCTGAGAAAGCGTGGAGACAGTGGCAATGGTGTGGCGACAGGAAGGTGGGGGTGGAGGGGGGGGGGCGCTCAGAGCGCTGTAGAGGAAATGCGGAGAACTGGAGGGGAAGTGCCGCTCTAAACTCAAGACTGCGCTAACTTTTTTTTTTTTTTTTTGGTAAATATCAAGTGGAGCTCCTACACACCCTCACTTGCACGATGACCATTCAAAACGATCTACTGTCACCTCTGCTTTCCTTAGTATCTAAAAAGAATTCCACCCAAAATGCAACGATTTATTTTCGCCTGGCTTGTTAATCATTTGTAACTTTGAGAGAAGTTTTGAGTAAAAACTACATATTCCTCTGGTTGCCATGTCAAAATTTGCGTCTTTTGCCAAAACAAAGTGGAGTTTACACTGTCTCACCTCACTAACATGCTGCACAGACACAACTACGAGAGAATTCTGAAACAGTGGCTTATTGAGTTAATTAAGGACGGAACTGAGGAAAAGTTAAGTCAGTAGCTTATGAAAAAGCACATCCCCGGTATAAAAAAAAACGTGGAATGTCATCACATACGTTGTTCCAAAACCCACAGCATTTTTCGTTTCACCACCTATCGATAACCCTTAAAAATTACATTCTTTCACTGGAAACGTCTGTAGTCATTGGAATAACACCACAGATAATTAAGTACTACATAATAACGATATGGTAAAATACTATCCTCTTTGTGTGCTATCATTTGCCAAAATCTCATTTTGGTATCTGAAACCGTTTATGAAGTACGAGCAAAGCTGTTAATATATCACTCTGGCCTTATCGCTGGCGTGGCGCGAGCGCAATTGAGCTTGCTACATCAGATTGATTTTCTCGAGATTGTTGACAGATAGACACCTCTACCCAAGACTAAAGAAAAACCTAAAATGTTAGCTAAATTTCATATGCAACAGCATATTATGTAACATGCACCAGACGCAAAATCATAGCGACATCTATTTTCAATCGCATTTTTCCGATTTTCGAGCTGTGTCTTACTTTCAGTAAGTATCACAATAACAATGACCATTAACGAAATGATTGGCGCATCATCATAAAGCAAACCTGAAATTTTTTGCCGTATGATTTCTGTAAAATCGTTTGAGAAAGATTGCGTTATTGCTGAGCGGCAGATAGGAGAAAAACACTTATCGGCCTCCCCTTCCGAACAAGCGAATGACCTCGCCCAGCACTTTGGACGAAAACTGGTCACTGTGCATTGGCCACCATTCCTGCTTGAGCTCTACTTTGAGATTCCCACATGAGATCGAACGTAAAAGTGCATCCGCACTGAATATGGTTGATTCATTATCCATCAAGGGGAATAAATTATTTGAATCCCGGTTCAGCATAAATTTTCACACGTAGCAACTAATTTCTCATGGAGTCCCGATGCAGTTGACATCAATAGATCCTTCCTTTCCCTTTCCTTTCCTTTCTCCACCTTTCACCTTCTTGTATCAGATATGCAGTTTCTGAATGGTGTATGTTTCTTTGCACATATCCAAAAGAACAGACCCCACGCATTCATATTATATGAAAACTTACTTCTAAACTTCTGATTACAGATTCAGATCTACAATCGGTGTAGCCAGTCTACTTTTGAGCATGAACTTATTTATGCAAATTACTTTTTATGAATGTGACTTTAATTGCTCCAAAATTCACCTCATTGTCTATAAATTGACTGGATAGAATAACAGGTCACAGGAATACTCAGACTGACTAACTGTTACGTAATTAAAATGTCAGCTATTACAAAAACGCTCTTGCTGAACTTTTCATGAAATTTCACTAACTGAAAACTGTTCCTAATATACTGCCAAATATGTTCATTTAGGCCTTATAGCAGTTTCTTACCTTGGAATGGATAACTTGGCTCTGCTCTGGCTGAACTGTAAATGATGATCTGAAATAAATCACTGTGCAGCATTTTGTCTTCCTATTCTTATTTTAAGTTACCGTTTTAGGAAATTATTTTTTATTCTATTTTCAAAATTATATGTTCAAGCGAAAGTGCAAAGCCTGACAATTCCAATTTTACCGAATGTATTTCTTTAAACAGTGGGGATATGCTTTGTGAAATACACTCCTGGAAATGGAAAAAAGAACACATTGACACCGGTGTGTCAGACCCACCATACTTGCTCCGGACACTGCGAGAGGGCTGTACCAGCAATGATCACACGCACGGCACAGCGGACACACCAGGAACCGCGGTGTTGGCCGTCGAATGGCGCTAGCTGCGCAGCATTTGTGCACCGCCGCCGTCAGTGTCAGCCAGTTTGCCGTGGCATACGGAGCTCCATCACAGTCTTTAACACTGGTAGCACGCCGCGACAGCGTGGACGTGAACCGTATGTGCAGTTGACGGACTTTGAGCGAGGGCGTATAGTGGGCATGCGGGAGGCCGGGTGGACGTACCGCCGAATTGCTCAACACGTGGGGCGTGAGGTCTCCACAGTACATCGATGTTGTCGCCAGTGGACGGCGGAAGGTGCACGTGCCCGCCGACCTGGGACCGGACCGCAGCGACGCACGGATGCACGCCAAGACCGTAGGATCCTACGCAGTGCCGTAGGGGACCGCACCGCCACTTCCCAGCAAATTAGGGACACTGTTGCTCCTGGGGTATCGGCGAGGACCATTCGCAACCGTCTCCATGAAGCTGGGCTACGGTCCCGCACACCGTTAGGCCGTCTTCCGCTCACGCCCCAACGTCGTGCAGCCCGCCTCCAGTGGTGTCGCGACAGGCGTGAATGGAGGGACGAATGGAGACGTGTCGTCATCAGCGATGAGAGTCGCTTCTGCCTTGGTGCCAATGATGGTCGTATGCGTGTTTGGCGCCGTGCAGGTGAGCGCCACAATCAGGACTACATACGACTGAGGCACACAGGGCCAACACCCGGCATCATGGTGTGGGGAGCGATCTCCTACACTGGCCGTACACCACTGGTGATCGTCGAGGGGACACTGAATAGTGCACGGTACATCCAAACCGTCATCGAACCCATCGTTCTACCATTCCTAGACCGGCAAGGGAACTTGCTGTTCCAACAGGACAATGCACGTCCGCATGTATCCCGTGCCACCCAACGTGCTCTAGTAGGTGTAAGTCAACTACCCTGGCCAGCAAGATCTCCGGATCTGTCCCCCATTGAGCATGTTTGGGACTGGATGAAGCGTCGTCTCACGCGGTCTGCACGTCCAGCACGAACGCTGGTCCAACTGAGGCGCCAGGTGGAAATGGCATGGCAAGCCGTTCCACAGGACTACATCCAGCATCTCTACGATCGTCTTCATGGGAGAATAGCAGCCTGCATTGCTGCGAAATGTGGATATACACTGTACTAGTGCCGACATTGTGCATGCTCTGTTGCCTGTGTCTATGTGCGTGTGGTTCTGTCAGTGTGATCATGTGATGTATCTGACCCCAGGAATGTGTCAATAAAGTTTCCCCTTCCTGGGACAATGAATTCACGATGTTCTTATTTCAATTTCCAGGAGTGTATTTATAAATAACAAAAGGAAGTGTTTTGAAATTCAATCTTTTAAAGACACAAAAGTAAGTTCCAACAAATACTAAACTCTCTCTGTATTGTCATACTTGGTAATGTCTGCTTATAAAATATAAGATTTTTCAGTATAAAATGAAAAATAAAGGCTTTTTAGTGTCCTCTTTAACAAAAAGGGAACCCCCCTTTGGCAAAACCTTGCTACGTCCTTGCTGTGACTGATTACTTGTATGAAGCTACTAAGACTTCTATAGCAGCAACAATGCATGGCGCTTACAACAGAAACTCCCCATCACTCCCTCCACTCCCCCCCCTCCCCACCCCACCCTCACATTTAGTGGTAAAATGGCTCAGTGGATAGCTCGACAAAAACTGAACCCAAATAAAAAATGGTTCAAATGGTTCTGAGCACTATGGGACTCAACATCTGAGGTCATCAGTCCCCTAGAACTTAGAACTACTTAAACCTAACTAACCTAAGGACATCACACACACCCATGCCCGAGGCAGGATTCGAACCTGCGACCGTAGCACTCGCGCGGTTCCGGACTGAAGCGTCTAGAACCGCTCGGCCACCGCGGCCGGCACTACACTTGTCCATCCTCTTTTGCAATTCTGCTGCGCTGTCTGGGATCGTTACCAGATAGGATTAACGGAGTATATCCAGAATGTTCAAACAGAAGCAACACGTTTTGTATTATCGCGAAATGGGGGAAAGAGTGTCACGGACATGATACAGGGTTTGGGAAGGACATCATTCCAGCAAAGGCATCTCGTTGCGGCGGAATCTTCTCACGAAATTTCAGTCATCAACTTCCTCCTCCGAATGCGAAAGCATATTATTCGCGCCGATCTACATAGGGAGAAATGGCCATCATAATAAAATAAGGGAAATCAGAGTTCGCGCTCTGTTCGAGAGTGGAATAATAGAGAATTATTGTAAAGGTGGTTCGATGAACCCTCTGCCAGGCACTTAAGTGTGGTTTGCAGAGTATCCATGTACATGTAGATGTAGGTATAGATGTTGATGTAATTAGATTTTGGACGAAAAGGCGGGTGGTGGTGGTGGGGGTAGAGGAGGGATGAAAATCTTTTAGAAACGAACGAATTATAAAATATGCATTCATCATACACCCTTTCCGCCCTTCACAGACTCGTCCCCATGTTCTATATCGGAATAGGTTTCTCATAAATGAGTACCGCCTTGGTGACCAAATTCGGCAATATTTTTCCAGTAATGATAAAATTTTGAACAATTTTTTTAATAAGTGCAACCATTCATGTTTTGGCGATATACTTGTTGAACAACGCAATGTTTGGACGACACAGGAAATCCAAATGTTTCTTTACGCACTGATATTAATTTAATGTTATTTTTAATGATAATTTAGCGCTCTGTTGTGAAATACTGAACTATTGCAACCCCAAAGGTCTACCCGTCTCCAAATAACGACTGCAATGCTAACATTGAACTGATATAGATTGGTAATTAGGCTACTATGGTGCTGCGCACACTTTTTTTAAGTTTCTATAACGATAGTGGACCAACAAAATCGGTTTTCTTCTCCTTTCGTATTACAAACTCATCAATAATTAGAAACTATGAGACCAGCACATAACACAAAAACAATAAACGCCAGCAATTACATTACCAACTGGAAGTACGAACTGGATTGATTAAGAAAACAACTTAACTCAAGTACGGCGAACAAGGTACAATACTAGTCTTGGCTGAAGTAGTAATAGGCGAAAGCCGATAGCGCTATCGATATTTCGATACTTTAAAGATATCGATGGCCTTGTTGACTACCAATAGTGCGTATCCCTTTATCGTCTTATGACTGAAAATCAAAATACAAGGGCCGATCAAAATGTTTCTCTTTGAGAATCTACAGTAGCAAAAAATAAACAATAATGTTCCTAGTGTCTTTAAAGTAACTGAAACTGGCGGAGATCAAATACTTGAAAGTCAGTTAATAAAGTTACTGAATTTAATAATGCTGTGGTAAAGATTCTTGAAGTTATCAGTTGATTGTTAGTATGGAAGGTGAACTCGTTGAACACGTACTTAACTTGAGTTATCTGCATCGTAGAGTCAATTTCTGCTGTTTCTGTACAAAAGAAAAAAAGTCCAAAACCTGGTACAACAGCGACTGACCTAAGTGAGCAAAATGCTCACATTAATTCGTGTCACACATGATTTTGAGGTTCAACGTAGTTTACTTCTGTCTTGAAGTCATTCGAGCAATGAAACAAATCATTGAGATAAATTAGCACAGTGTGTGTTTCTAAGAATCGATCACTTGCTTACGGATCAGTTCGGCATGGAAGCCATCTCGAAAGACAGCAACACTGGCACATAACAGTGGTCACGCACGCTCCCTAAATACGTTTTGCTGCAATGTCGATAACTGTTAAACAGAAAATTAATGAAACATAGTCGGCCGGAGTGGCCGAGCGGTTCTAGGCGCTACAGTCTGGAACCGCAAGACCGCTACGGTCGCAGGTTCGAATCCTGCCTCGGGCATGGATGTGTGTGATGTCCTTAGGTTAGTTAGGTTTAATTAGTTCTAAGTTATAGGGGACTGATGAACTCAGAAGTTAAGTCCTATAGTGCTCAGAGCCATTTGAACCAATGAAGTACTCGTATATTTTTGACACACATCAGAACAGAAATTAACATAGTACAAATCGTAAAATAAAATGACATTACGCAGTATATGAATCTCGTTACACAACAGTCTCTGTCACAACCAAAACAGACAGATATAACAATACACACTGCATTTTAGTGGATTATATGAAAAGTATAGAGTATCGTTTTTTTTTTATTTGCGTGTTTCGTAGCTTTTTAAAAACGTACCTCATTTCAGTAAAAACAGTCTCTTGAAAAACAGGCTGGAATTTCCTTAAAGTAATTTCTTCACATTATTTGCAATTGCCGTTCCTGTTAATTACAGTTTAACGTATTGCAATTACATAGTAAGACTCATATTTTAATGTAATTCTGTTTTTTAGTTTCAAATAACATCGGATTTAAAATATGTGTCACAAACAATAATATAACCGTATTTTTGTGGTTTTAAGTAAATAGTAGGATTTGAAATATTCCTACCAACTACAATGTCTACTTGAGGCATAAGGAATATTTTGTACAGGTTTATTTCACCGTAACGGTTCCCAAAGTGCAGTACTACTTACATTTCCCATATGTGGCTATACTTGGGATGCTGTTGACATGTTATTAATTAATGTGAGTGAGAATCTGGTATTAACACACTTTAATGAAGAGGAAAGGTCCTAGCCGTTACGTGCGCAGCTCGTGGTCGTGCGGTAGCGTTCTCGCTTCCCACGCCCGGATTCCCGGGTTCGATTCCCGGCGGGGTCAAGGATTTTCTCTGCCTCGTGATGACTGGGTGTTGTGTGATGTCCTTAGGTTAGTTAGGTTTAAGTAGTGCTAAGTTCTAGGGGACTGATGACCATAGATGTTATGTCCCATAGTGCTCAGAGCCATTTGAGCCATTTGAGCCTAGCCGTTACGTTTCACTTTCGAAGGCTGTATAGTCCAGAACTGGTATGCTACCCAGGAAACCCACTGTGGCCATTGAGGCAATCGTCCTACCAGCGCGCCAGGCTGAAGTTACCCGGTTGGTAAAATACTGAATCCCGCTGCGCGAAGAAGTCTGTAAGTGCCTGCTGCATATTCTCGTCCGAAAAGAATCGCTGACCCTTCAATGGCATTTTGTAACTGACTGAAGGCGTGATAATCGCAAGAGGAGAGATCATGACTATGGGCCGGTTACTCGAGTTGAAACGTCCCCTTAGGAAAATTGTACAAGACTGTGCTTAAACTGACACATAGTATTTTTAGCGCAACGCAATCTGACTTTCAAAAATCCCTACAAAACAATGGCCCTGACTAACATTAACCTATACCTTTCACAAATCACTTACCTCACCAAAAATCTTCGTTACTCGAACTACTGCAATACAGCGAGCGCCACTACTGCCAGCTAAATAAAAGATTCAAACTGATGTGTTGGTGAATGTGCCAACACCTTGTAGATAGAGGAGGCCGAAATGCACGCTATCTAACGCAGACGGGCGTGAATTCTGGAACAGGATAAGTAGTGAATTCTAATAAGAAAAGTATGCAGCTCCTCGAATACTTAACTTTTATTTATCCTTGTTGTGAATACAGCATTCTTGATGAGACATTTCATACGATAACTTTCAAACTATGTAAGGCTAATGGCGCCTTGCTAAGTCGTAGCCACGAACTTAGCTGAAGGCTATTCTGTCTCTCGGCAAATGAGAGCAAAGGCTTCGTCCGTATAGTTGCTAGCAACGTCGTCGTACAACTGGGGCGAGTTCTCGTACGTCTCTCGAGACCTGCCGTGTGGTGGCGCTCGGTCTGCGATCACACAGTGGCGACACGCGGGTCCGACATGTACTAATGGACCGCGGCCGATTTAAGCTACCACCTAGCAAGTGTGGTGTCTGGCTGTGACACCACACAAACTACTGAAGGCACTAACTACTGATAGGCATAGTTAGCAAATGAAAGATTTTGATAAAGAACAAACAATGTATTTACCTTAATAGTGTTCAAAAGTCATAATATATATAGCAGTTCATGACATCCAGTTTTACAAATTTCAAAACTCCGCCATTTGTCTCCCCACATCCACCACTGGTGGCGGCTCACCTCCAACTCCGCAACGCTACGCGCTGTTAACAGCCAACTGCCCAACACTACAATGGCCAACAACAATGCAAAGTAGCCACAGACTGCACACAGCACAGCCAGTGATTTTCATACAGAGCGCTACGTGGCGTTACCAATAAGAAAACCTAAACAGCCTACTTACAGAGTGTCCCCTACTTGAGTTGGCGAACATTCTGCGTTACGACATTTGGATGTGGGTACGTGTGTTATCATGAAACACCAACATCCCTTTCAAAACATTCCACAAAGGTGCTTCTTCATTCTCCGATGGATATCTGCCGCCGTCCGCGGTGGCCGAGTGATTCTAGGCGCTGCACCTACCTCGGGCATGGATGTGTGTGATATCCTTAGGTTAGTTTGGTTTACGTAGTTGTAAGTTCTAGGGGACTGATGACCTCAGATGTTAGGTCCCATAGTGCTCAGAGTCATTTGAATCATTTTGGATGTCTTCCAGTACAAGAAAAGAATAACAGCACGTTGATCTAGTTTGGGGTCGTTTAGTAATCGCGTCGCTATAGTATATTTACCGCAGGCACCTCAGAAAGATTCGAATGCCACATTAATCTCTTGTTCCCATGTCTGTGCTTAAAGACGCACATCGGACTCGCGCTATGTTGCATGTGCATTGCAACAATGCCCTCAAACGGAAACCTTATGATCGCCCCTTGTACCTTTCAGTTTCACTACACAGGAGCTAGTTCGTGTGTAATTTTACTTAGATGATTAGAAGATGGTGGGGGGGGGGGGGGCGTTGGGTGGGTGGGGGGTGGTAGGTGGTCCGGACTCCCTCTCTGGCTGCATCCTTGGTCTAAGCTACTTTGTGATATGTGGGTTTACGATCTTGCAGATGCTAATAGTTAAGGCTTCAGCCGAGAGATGTCTCTATCGCACAGACAATGAAAAATGAAGCAGTCGAAACAATACATTTTTTGTAAATACTTTTATTTATTGTGAACTTTATCTCCTTTTGTTATTTACGGCTGATTTAATGTGCTTACTTACGAGACTGAATAAAAGAGGTAATGAGATGTAACGGTATGTATGAATATTGGCATGTCTATTAACTAAGTAAATAGTAGCGTCAGAATCGTAAATGGACGGGGTAAGTGAGTCACACGCTCAGGGGAAATTTTCTAACGTATAATTCGCCAGTTTATGATCCTGGGAAACGAGAAACGTACCACGATAACTTAGTTAGGTAAAGAAGGAATTGTTTTGGTATTTGTCGGTTTTCTAAAATTTTTCATTTAATAAATTGCTCTGAAAAGATGGCATATTGCGACTGGTCCAAAGTAAAAGACACGGTTTAGTGCGGCAGGTTAATACTGATAGCTGATTGACTGCACTGTATCTCAACCAATCAGAGGAGTGTGGATTCGCGCGTCTTCTTTTTGGGTGAGATTGCCTTTCTGGAGGCTGGGCTTTGTGGAGGCTAGCAGCATATTCGAGGATCAGGTATCATCACGATCAGATGTGTTTACA
Organism: Schistocerca nitens; assembly: GCF_023898315.1. Taxonomy (NCBI): domain Eukaryota; kingdom Metazoa; phylum Arthropoda; class Insecta; order Orthoptera; family Acrididae; genus Schistocerca; species Schistocerca nitens. The sequence continues at coordinate 288,888,045 of NC_064614.1, read as the reverse complement.
TGAGCTCTGGGAAGATGTTTTAATTTTGATTAATTATGGCTTTAGAAAGGTCCTGCAGTGTTGTAAAGTAATAGCGGGACAAACGGTAAGGGCGGAAGGGCGAACTCCGGATTTTCTGTGTGAACTGTGTCTTTTTGAATAACTAAATCCGAGTGGCATATTGTGCAAGTGGTGACATTCGAGGTGGTCGATTGGTGTAATATAGAGCAAGCATTTTATTTCACAGACAATCCATTGGCAAATTTTCCGGTAACAAGTTAAGGTGTACACCATAAGCTGGTTACTGAGAGTGATCGTGTTTACGTGTGAATCTCGAAAACGTAATTTCAGTGTATTACGGACTTGGCGGTTAACTTGTTACACGAAAGTGCAAATATATCGAAAATTTTATTCGACGTTTTTCTCTCATTTAATAGCTAGTTAAATCTGATACTAGGACAAAACCGTCGTTTCACCCATTAGACACGATTAGCGCATCTGTGCCTACTGCAGTTTCGCCAGTCGAGAACTGTACTCGTTTTCTAACAGGGCTGTGATGAATGCAGAAGAAAGTCACCGAAAGGTGTGTGAGAATTTTCTGTCGGAAGACATCACCACCGCGCTGCCACCCCGTGTTTCAGACATCACGGTAATTATATGCGAGAAGAATAACATCTTTTCTTGTGTAGAATGACAAAGCTGCTGCTCCTGGAAGCATGTATTGGCAGTCTTTGTTTTAAATGGTGATTTTAGCTTTTCGATTTTCATCAGTCAATGGCATTAAACAAACGGTAGTGGTTATTACTTCCAAGACAAATAACTTTTCCCTTGTGACCTTCTCTTATTTTTATTTATTCATTTATTTCTTTTTTGCAAGAAGATAAACCAGATAAGTAAAGGCATCAAACATAAGGAAATGAAGAAATTGTATGAGTATCTGCCCTCTTAATGCCGAAACATACTGTGAGCTGCATAGGTCGTCCACAGTAATTACTTTGGAAGAAAAGGGAGTTACGTCCTTCAATAAACTAATCAACTGTAAACCAAATTCTAACTTTGTTTCGTATTTTACTCTCCTGCGCATGTGAATTCGGTCGACTACTGGAGGTTCGAGGCAGAAGAAAGCCTTGATCACGATGTTTTTGTGCTTCGACGTGTTCGCATTATCCATAGAGCAGAAATATACTGCAGACGGGTTTGAAGGAAGAGAAACTTATGCAGTTGATTGATTGAATGGATTTTACTTGTGCAACATAATAATTAACACATCCTCAAACGTTGATTGCATACTGGTTGCTGAAGTCTGAATTGGTGCTTTTTTGCAATTGTCTGGGTCTGCATAAAACACCCCTACTGATTCATCCTGACGATGGCAGCTTGGAATTGTAATTGTCATTCGACCACCTTGTGCTATTGTCACCAGATCACACTGTATTAGCTCAAACTGTCGTTTTCAAGCCTTCTGTCAGACCTTAGCCAGAGGAAAGGTTAAACGTTGCTTAAATATATGCGGTGTCTGAGCTTTTGTGATTCCAGGTAATTGTGTACGGATGTAAATTGTAACATAACAACGACTGCGATCTTCATTAAGTCCTTTATAAGTTTAACAATCATCGTTGTACATAGCAAATAAGGCTGGAAACTTACATCCCCTCGTCTGAGAACAAGAAGTAAACCTAAAACTCACAGAGGAATTACAATAAAGAGTTAAATAAAAAATCGTATAAAGTTGCTCTGAATCTGAACTTAAGCTTGCAACTAACAAAGAACCGTCAGACATGTTGATCACGGTTTTTTATGGTTCTTAGGTATGGTGTGAAGCTAGTACTTTGTAGTCATACGGTTTCAGAAGCGAGACCGGAAAACACAGTTTGTTTAAATTCAGAATGGATGTTCTCACTTCGATCAACGTCAATGCCAGTCACACGTATTTCAAAAAACCAGTGAAAGCAGGTGCACTAAACTGGTGGAGAATTAAAGAATGTACAGAAAGTTTGAACAAAAACTCCTTCAGCTAAAATTTTTCGTGCTTTGTTAAATTACACGAAGCTTTTCGGCCCCTGCGGTTCCATTTTTAGGTGCCAATCATCTTTATACCTAATTTACATTTACACTTGAATTCATTTTCCTGTTAAGAGAAAGTTAGATAATACGTTTTATTCTTCAGGAATCTGGTGTGTAAATACCCGAGAAAAAATAGAAAATAAAACAATGAAAAATAGCAGTACAAACAACTAAGAAGATTTTTAGCTTTTTGAGGTCAGTAAATGTCGGTTTATTCATCCTCTTGTCGCACATCAGTTACCTAAGGCGCACATATGTTTGTAACTGTTTAAAAACGCTTAACAGATGTAATTTGACTGATGTGACCCAAGATGAAGTTTATCAGATAGTGGCAGAGATCTGAGACTCAAGAAGTTGTTATATGCAAGGATCAAACTTATAATAGGTCTTTAAAACAACTAAAATAACTGTGGTTATCGAACTCTGTTCATTTAACATAGATTCAGGCTTTTTGATTTTGTAGAGGTATATTTGGAGTTGTTAATACAAGGTACTCTGACCTCAAAAGGTTAAAAATGTTGTTCTTTTTTGTTCGGTAGGCTTTTCATTGTGTTTTTTTATTTTATTTTTTTTAACATATTCCCACACTCGATTCACAAATTATGAAACGTAGTATCTATCTTTCTTACAACAGGAGAAAGTACGTCACCTCACTTATGAGCAAATATAAATTTTGTATTAGCCGGCTTGCACCTGAAGAAGGACCCACAGGGTCCGAAATACTTCGTGTAACATTTAATAAAACAAGGAAAAAATTGAGACTGTGTAAGTAGGCTGTTTAGGTCTTTTTATTGGTAACGCCACCTCTGTATGAAAATCACTGGCTGTTCTGTGTGCAGTCTGTGGCTGATTTGCATTGTTGTAATAATCGCCATTATAGTGTTAGGCAGCTGGCTGTGAACAGCGCATAGCGTTGCGCAGTTGGAGGTGAGCCGCCAGCAGTGGTGAATGTGGGGAGAGAGATGGCGGAGTTTTGAAATTTGTCATGAACTGCTATATATATATATATATATATATATATATATATATATATATATATATATATATGATGACTATTAAGGTAAATACAACGTTTGTTCTCTATTAATATCTTTCATTTGCTAACCATCCCTGTCAGTAGTTAGTGCCTTCCATAGTTTGAATCTTTTATTTAGCTGGCAGTAGTGGCGCTTGCTGTATTGCAGTAGTGGGAGAAACCAAGATTTTTGTGAGGTAAGTGATTTGTGAAACGTATAGTTTAATGTTAGTCAGGGCCATTCTTTTGTAGGGATTTTTGAAAGTCAGATAGCGCTGCGCAAAAAAAATATTGTGTGGTGGTATAGCAACAATGAGACAGCCTTTTTCGTGGCACAACAATACGTTACACCACAGTACTTTCTTCATCATGGCAATAAGCGTAATAACTAAGATATCTATACGCAAAGCATTTCACTTTTGTTTATCATGAGGTAAGTACATTGACTTCTGCAGAACTTAGCTTTCGGAGGACGACAACTACGACAGTTCCACAGAGATTATCTTACAACATGACGCACAGTTTAGCGCTACTGGACACGTATTTGAGTGATTAATTTTGTACTTAAAACATTTATTTTTAAAGATTTTTGAATTGCAAAGAAAGTTTTCCGTGATACATTTCATTCCATTGCTGTAATCTGTATCACCTGAGGGTATAATTACATTAATCCTCAGGGGGGTACACGCTTACTTTGTGTACCATGTGTGTGGCAACCACAAGGAGCCCTAGCTAATATGGTATTTGCTTATACAACTTTACACATCGGTACCATATTTCTCTAACACAAAATTACACAGCTATCTGATCATTTAACTGAGAGATAAACATTTTTTTTTACTACATCAGTGACACATGTTTACGCAATTACACAGTTGGATAACTTCACACTTATGAAATTGTATTTTGTCTGTACTTTGTGAAATGCTCGTATTTTTTCGGAACCATTGTGATACTATGAGAGCTTTGAATGATATATTTGGTATGGGATCATGATTTTTAAAGTACGTTTGAGGTAGATGACACTATTGAAATGAGCAGAGAATTTTTTTGGTTTTGAAATTATTGGAGGAAGCTGCGACAATTTTGAGAATTGACTGAGATGTTATGATATTATTACGACGACGATGTGTACTATGCTGTTGAGATATGTTTATGATCAATAAGATGATGCTACCGTATATGAGGAATAAGAAGTATGTTGGAAACCAAGAATCGTACTTTAAGAGTTATGAAATGTATGTAAATGTGTGACTGTATCACAATGCTGACGAATATTTTTTTTGGACGCTGTTATATTTATAGGATTTTGTTTCTACAGATTTGTAACCCAAATTCTTGACCTGTGAAATATTTTTATATGAGACTGTCACTGTAGCGGAAACTGGTGTCGTAAATATTTCGGTAAGAAAGTTCAGTGACCACCTGCACGTAATGCATCGTGGGCACCCAGCTGAGCGGCCAGGTGTGTCAGACGCCTGGAGAAAAAGCCATTATTGCGAGCCCTTTTCAGCGGCACAGGTAGAAAAAAAAAGAGAGGCCATTAACCTCGCTTCTGACATTCCTTTGTAGAAAGCATCGCAAAAACGACACGGTCGAACTTGAAAACATATGATTACACTGTGGAGCTCTTAATCTATGATATTTCCTAAAATGCCTAATGAAACGATGAGAAACATTTCACAGCTATTGTCTTGCTAATTGAGAGAAATGCCATATGGGTTGCTTTATGTATTTGTTTACTCATTTCGTTTAATATCTAGTTTCCAGCTGCACTGCAGCATTGGTTAAAATAAAATTTTATAGATGTACTAATACAAATATTTTCTGTCTACAGATCTAGTAAATAATAATTTTTTTCAAAAAAATGAGGGACCACAAAAAGACATTTACCTTCACAGGAACTGTATACATAATTTTCTTTTCAACTACTTGGTAATTTTTTTGGTAGAGTTAGTTATCGTGATGCATCACTCTAGTGTTAAGATGTGACATTGGTATTAGACATGGCCATTTTAGTGTAATATTTTTTTCTGCTTGAGGTCTAGGTTTAAATTTTATTTGCTGCTGCTGTTTGCCAGGAATAGTGCTACTGAATTTTAATTTGTGTTACTCTTCTAAGCCAGTTTTACTACTGATTTATTTTTCTTGTTTGCTGCTCATTGCCTTATATTAGTTGTAATTTATGCTGCTTGCTTCGCCATTTGTATTTTTGATCATCGCTTTTTGTGTTAATTGTTTTGTGCTGCTGCATTGCCTCGTCCCTTAGTTTAGCATCTGAGCTCAGTAGATTTAAGTTAGCTTAAGAGGGGTAGACTATATAAGAACCTAACTATGGAGAATAGGGAAAGAATGCATTGAAAGTTATATGAAAACGATTTGGGCCAAAATGAGTATTGTACAATGAGCCATAATTATTTTGAAAGAAATATGGTTAGAATACAGAAAAGAGGTATAGATAGGACTTTTTGGGAATGATGATGAATGAAGGGATATCTCCAAGAAGTAAAGAAAGTTTTGTTTGCAAAATACTGCAGTAAAACAAACCCTGTCCTTTCCTTGTATTATTCCGCTATGTGTTTGTGTACCCTTGTGTATTTGTTTTCTTCCTGTCTCTGTGTAGTTTCATAGAATTTTTTTCTTCTTCTAATACTAAGCTACATTCACTATGATGAGGAATACTGTTATCCTCAAATATAATTTGCATTAATAATATGTTATTTACTTTGTAAAGATGTTTAGACATTTATCTGTTCTGTTTTGTTGCTCATGTGCGAAGTTGATGTTTCAAAATTTATTCTGAGCTTTTATGTATGTACTTATGTCATTATTTTTGTAACACTGATGTATATATTTTTATTCTTTTGTAAAGCCTGTACTACAAATGTTATCTGTATTGTTATGTTCTTTAATGGAGTATTTTGTACCTTTGTAATTGTAGTTCATCAAATTAAGTAACTTGTAAGTTACATTTTTCTGCACACGTTTCTGTTGGTCATAGTATATGGACGATATGTGAGAAGTAGGGACTGTTAGTGATTGCACGTGTGTTAATGATTCAGCAAGGGACTGGATAACAGCATTGCTGGTTCTAAGGACAATTCCAAAAATTTCGTGAGTGGACAAGTGGTGGTTTATGGACTTGCTATATTCTCCGCAAGACTCTTCGATGGTGATTGTGCACCTGCACAGTCGCAACAGATGGCTGCTGGGCGTCTCTACATGGACTACATTGGGGCTGCATCTTTGATGGCCCACCAGTACCATTATCTCTACAAGGACTACAGTGGGTCTACATCTTTGATGATCCATCAATACCATTATTTCTACAAGACTGCAGTGGGTCTGCACCTCTGGTGGCCCACCAATACCGTAATCTCTACCAGGACTGCAGTGGGTCTGTCTGTGATGACTACCAAACGATATTCTTCAAAACTTCGACTGACTCCGCTGTGGGTTTGCTCTGTTGTGGCCCATGACCTGTCTGCATGTCAAGAGTCAACACTGTCTTTCCGTTGGAAGGACAACACTACTTCTTCAAGACTGTATGGAAATCCACTACTTCTGTGTACATTTTCTTTTACTGCTCAGTCTTTGAGAAAAACACTGCAATTCAACGATCAGGACTGTCTTTATGGACTGCGAGAAAATTTTTGCTTTTGACCAACATTGTATCAATAAGTGTGTGCATTTGATATCTTTGTTACTGTAATTATGAAAAATTTCTTCAAATCTGTATTGGCCACTGTCCAACACAATTTGTAAAATTTTTTGTGGGGAGCATGGGGGCTATGTAAGTAGGCTGTTTAGGTTTTTTTATTGGTAACGCCACCTCTGTATGAAAATCACTGGCTGTGCTGTGTGCAGTCTGTGGCTGCTTTGCATTGTTGTAATACTCGCCATTGTAGTGTTAGGCAGCTGGCTGTGAACAGCGCATAGCGTTGCGCAGTTGGAGGTGAGCCGCCAGCAGTGGTGAATGTGGGGAGAGAGATGGCGGAGTTTTGAAATTTGTCATGAACTGCTATATATATATATATATATATATATATATATATATATATATATATGATGACTATTAAGGTAAATACAACGTTTGTTCTCTATTAATATCTTTCATTTGCTAACCATCCCTGTCAGTAGTTAGTGCCTTCCATAGTTTGAATCTTTTATTTAGCTGGCAGTAGTGGCGCTTGCTGTATTGCAGTAGTGGGAGAAACCAAGATTTTTGTGAGGTAAGTGATTTGTGAAACGTATAGTTTAATGTTAGTCAGGGCCATTCTTTTGTAGGGATTTTTGAAAGTCAGATTGCGTTGCGCAAAAAAAATATTGTGTGTCAGGTTAAGGACAGTCGTGTATAATTGTTCAAAAAAGGGGACGTTGCAAATGAAGGCGTTTTTGGTGTAACATTCTCTCAAAAACATGGATAAAATTAAATTAAAGAATGTATTTTTAAGGAACCTTGCATCGAAAATAATTAACATTACAGCGTTGGCAAAGTAGAGTACCTTTGGGTGGGATAATTTTTACGGAGCAGGTGCAGGCATTCCTTTCATCTGCAAAGTGTCTGATCAGCCAGCCCTCGCCAAGGACCAATAATGTAAAGAAATTTTTCTTGTCCCACATACAGAAAAATTACAGAGTTTCGTATACGTTCATGATTTCATGCGACTAACAATTACATTTCTTAAACTTATGATTGAACGTTACAACTCTTGAAACAATCCGATAAAATTCCATGGATGGTTCGTGCATACATAAAAAGTAAGGGAGTATCGCCCCTGACTCAGTTAAAGTATACTGTGGTGTGAAGCAACGACTAGTTTTGCTCAAATCTTCTTTGTACAGAGGAACAGTTTTCGCTCCTTGTCCTGCAAAGGATCTATTGTACGTCAGAATTTCTGCTGACGGCTGGTTTGATTGGTACTAATTTTATAATAGAGGACAAAATTAGGGATTAGTACTTTCGTCTTTATCAGAAGTGCTCCCAAAGCCGTTAACACTTCGTCCATCTTTGCTAACGCTTTGGAGCTGTCCAAGCATTTCAGATTTTACCTACGAACCACAAACGGAATACACATTTGAAGAAGGTGTGTTGTAGTTACTTATATGCTAATGAAATCAGTAAAATATGAATTTTCTAAATAATTTTGCATGAAACATATAATTTAATGATATTTCTGTACGATTAAATTGAAAAAAGAAGTGCGTGGGCAACATTTGAACCAGTACAGCGAGCATGGTAAACACGATCCTCGGTCGCTGGGTTACCCTCGCTTGGTAGAACACGAGTAGCGGTACGCACAATATTCAACACCAACTTCTTGAAAAGTAGGGGGCGTCGCTTGGAAAACTGTTAACCAGGTACCTTGTGAATATACCTAAGACCCATCGAAATCAGTGATTAACAGGTATGGTGGTCGTCTTGCATTGTCGGAATTCCGAAGTATAGAGCAGATGAACGGACTTGTTCGGCTGAAATACCTTACTCCATACACGAGTAGCACTCGTCTACTACATTGCAGTTTACGACTCGATGTCCTCGACCTGTGTGCATTGTTGTTGTTGTAGTCTTCAGTCCTGAGACTGTTTGATGCAGACCTCCATGCTACCCTATCCTGTGCAAGCTTCTTCATCTCCCAGTACTTACTACAACCTACATCATTCTGAATCTGCTCATTGTATTCATCTCTTGGTCTCCCTCTACGATTTTTACACTCGACGCTGCCCTACAATGCTAAATTTGTGATCCCTTGATGCCTCAGAACATGCCCTACCTACCGGTCCCTTCTTCTTGTCAAGGTGTGCCACAAACTACTCCCCAATTCTATTCAATACGTCGTCATTAGTTATGTGATCTACCCATCTAATCTTCAGCATTCTTCTGTAGCACGACATCTTGAAAGCTTCTATTCTCTTCTTGTCCAAACTATTTATCGTCCATGTTTCACTTCCACACATGGCTACACTCTATACAAATACTTTCAGAAACGACTTCCTGACACTTAAATCTATACTCGATGTTAACAAATTTCTCTTCTTCAGAAACGATTTCCTTGCCATTGCCAGTATACATTTTATATCCTCTCTACTTCGACCATCATCAGTTATTTTGCTCCCCAAATAGCAAAACTCCTTTACTACTTTAAGTGTCTCATTTCCTAATTTAATTCCCTCAGCATCACCAGCCTTAATTCGACTACATTCCATTATCCTTGTTTTGCTTTTGTTGATGTTCATCTTATATCCTCCTTTCAATTCACTATCCATTCCGTTCAACTGCTCTTCCAAGTCCTTTGCTGTCTCTGACAGAATTACAATGTCATCGGCGATCCTCAAAGTTTTTATTTCTTCTCCATGGATTTTAATACCTACTCCGAATTTTTCTTTTGTTTCCTTTACAGCTTGCTCAATAGCATACTTTTAACTAATCACAATTCTAGCATCAAGTCATTAAATACCATTCCATATCGATCGTCATTTAAGTTTACAATAATTTAGACCTCCACCACCTAACAAGTTAAGTTGCTTTGTGAATGGAATTAACCTTAACAAGTCCACTGTACTTGTGCCTCTTGGAGATTCTATGTGGAAAATAAACACGCCTCTGGAGTACAGTGAAGGTGAAACCAGGCTAGCAGGTAGCAGGCAAGACTATCGAGTCGGAAAGCCCCTGGAAATGAGAGTGACAGGTCACACAGCGTATCTGCGGTATTTCCCCGAGGAGGGCCGCTGCGCACCATCTTGCGGTTTTCTGAGTGGGAAACGTGCTGGCCACTGCTACAAGCTCACATTCACACACTGCTTGCAACCACTCCTTTGGCATTCTTCAGTTGTTACTAAATTTAATATCTACGAAAGTGAAGCAACGGGTGTATATACATAATTAAGCAAACATTTCATAAATAAATATTCCCATCCTATCCTACTGACCCTTACAATCATAGCACTATTTAGAAAGCTGTATGATGTCGACAGATGAAAAGACTTTACGATGTAAAGCTTATACGTTGTATCCTTGGTGTGCACTATCTTTGCTACGTGTGCAGGCAGTATCTTTAGTAAATGTATTTTCGCGCCAGCGGACTTAGCTCCACATGTTGTCAGTGCACCTGAGCTTGTATGTGTGATAGATTATTAGAACGATGGTAACATAGACAGTTCAGTACATATTTAACAACATATTACGATGTAATTAATGTCGTACTCATCGGATCTTGTGGGACTCTCACAGTCAAAAGACTGCATTTTGACGACTACATGTACTTATGTCAGATAGTTTTATATTCTGACGGAATGTAAGTAATGTACATCTCTCACCAATGTTTATAATTGTGATACTTTCTTAATGACATGTTTGCTTAATTATGTACATGTACCCTTCGCTTCACTTTTGTATTTTTGTGTTTAGGTAACTTTTGCAGTGTTACTTGAAAATGGCCATAAGGCCGAAACTGAATTCGTAATAATAAATGTTTTATACAGTCAACGGCGACTATGATGTCTTTTAAGAAATATTATATGACTGTGAATCCCAACCATGAGAAGTTAATATTCTACATCTTGCTATTCAAGTCTGCATATTTATTACTCAATAGTTAACTTGACGACGAACCCATTTCTCCCAACGAGAGAACAGCTCGTTGGCGCCGTCGCTGTAGAATGTTTGACATTTTTGACAGAACCGCAATATCATCTCTGCGTGCACCGCTTCATCACTATCAGAAGTCCTCGAAGATATTCTTCATGTATCCGATGCTATAAAAATAGGATGGGAACAAGTCGGGACTCTCAAAAATTGTTCAAATGGCTCTGAGCACTATGGAACTTAACATCTGAGGTCATCAGTCCCCTAGAACTCAGAACTAGTTAAACCTAACCAACCTAAGGACATCACACACATCCATGCCCGAGGCAGGATTCGAACCTGCGACCGTAGCGGTCGCACGGTTCCAGACTGAAGCGCCTAGAGCCGCTCGGCCACACGGCCGGCCTCGGGACTCTGTGGAGTGAAAACAATGAACGCAAGGGATAGGATTATTGCAGATATTGCAGAGCTCGTGTACGGTATGCGATTGTTGTGCTGAAGGCTAGGGTGCCCCATGTGTGGACGAATTCTTCGAATTCGAAACTCGATTACAGCATACTGTCTCTCGCGCATCGATGTAGTTACGTAACACACCGCCATGTTACACGCTACAATTCGGAGCTCTCTAGCGGCAGAGGACTGCAGATATGTTGACATGGCTAATAAAGAAGTAGAATGTTAATAACACTTGTTTTATTTGAAAAGGTTTAACAGCTTTCATATAAAAAATTCAGGAGTCATTACTTTCAGCAAGGCCTCGTATATTTCGCCTATTGGCTGTGTATTAAAATGCATAACAAAATTTGTAAGGGATTCTCATGCCTATGTGTACGACTCATCCACTAGACTAGTAATTTTGGTTGTCCACGATATGGCTACCTCGAAAGCCCCTAGTCCTTTTCACCAGGATATTGAACTATTGTCTTCAGAGTGGCCTTTTCCCTCCACAGTGGAAACAGGCAAAGCTTATTGCGATCCCGAAGCCTTCTAAAGACCCTACGGTACCTCCCAACAACAGGCCCATCAGTTTTTGAACACCATGGCGAAGGTCCTGGAGTCTCTCATACTCCACCGCATTTCCCAGCCTCTGGCGGCAGCCGGGATGATCCGTCCCGAACAGTTTGGGTTTACCTCCCACCTGTCCGCTGAACTTCAAGTTCTCCCGATCACAGAGCACATCAGCAAGGGTTTTAATTCCAGCATGTCGACGGCAGCGGTCTTCTTGGAAGTGTAGAATGCTTATGATAAGATTTGACAGGACAACCTGGAGTATAAGATGCTGACGCAAACGCCCATCCCTGACATCTACGTTAAGATCGTGGATGGTTTCCTTAACCAGAGGACCTTCCTCGTTGCTCAGCGGAGAAAGCGCTCCAGTGTATACCACATGTCAATGGGTACCCCTGAGGGCTCTGTGATGTCCCCTCTTCTTTTTAATATCTATGTCAATGACATCCCGTCCTCCGTCACTGTCGTATGGCGCAATACGCCGATGACACGGTGCTTTATACGACTGGCCGAGTCTAAAGGCAAGTGGACGCAACGTCACCTGGTGTCGCTCCAGTAAAATGGCCCTCAATGCCGCCAAAACCATGGCTGTGTATTTCACTAAACGTCGCACTATACTCCGAAACAACATCTCCATCGGGGGCGTCCAGGTTCCGTGGGTCGAAGCTATCAAGTATCTCAGGGTCTGGTTGGATAAGAAACTTTTCTTCCACCACCACGCAGAATACGTCACCCATAAAGGGTTTAAGTTGACAAAAGCCCTGTACCCGCTCTTCTCCAGCCGAGAGCTGAAATTAGATACCAAGCTCCAGCTGTATCACTCCGTTGTCCTACCTTCACTAACGTATGGTTCCTCTGCGTGGGCTACGATTAGTAAGTCCCGGATGCTGCCGCTCCAGCGCCTACAGAATAAAGTTCTCACGTGGAGTCTTTACGCCCCTCTGCTCACCAGGATTGTCAGTCTGCATGAGAAGACAAATACAGCCCTTCTCAAGACGACCATTCACCGTAAGGCTCGCCAGCTGTACAGAAAAGTGGACGTCCTTCGTGAGAAAATCGCTGGACTCCAAACTATCGGCACTACAGTTCCACGGCGCTGGCACCGACATCCCGTTCATCTCACCATCCTGGAGGACTCGGATACGGGCTATGACTGACGACAGGCCCAATACGACCAAGTTTTTCTACCCGTTTCGTACAGTCACTAGCAGTGGCCTGTTCACGTCCAGCCACTTTTCTCCTTGACCGCAGAGTTGGCGCATTACTGCACCCCTCCTCTGTCCTCCCACCGTCGGAGGGTGGCACGGAACTTAAAAGTTCCACCGCCACACCTTCAAAGTGCTATGCTCGGCTGTTATTCAGCCGTTGCTTTGAGTCTCCTCTTATTTATCTACCGAGACAGTTGGACCGTATCTGAACTTGTGACGCTGTGTATTAGTAACCTGCCACAAAAAAGTCTACGATATATTACACATCCCGCCGCAGCATAACACCTCAGATGTTCCATTTGCTTCAAAACCTCCAATCGCGAACGTATCACGTCACAAAGCTTCCCACCTAGAGCCTGAATGCCACTAGCTGGCATTCTGGGCACATGGTGGAGTGTGCAAATGTGTGTGTGTGCGTGTGTGTTTGTGTGTGTGAGTGTGCACCGGACGTCTTGTGGTGTCGCGAACGGTAGTGGAAACGAGGGTCTCGAGAGATGGAGATAGTGCAGCTCAGAGGTTTTTTCTGATGTACTTGAGGCCCTGTCCAGTCGCCTAACAAAAACAGTGTGGCTGATTAAATGAAATTTACATATCAAATCACAGACTCGGATTGCTCGTGAAATTACGAATCAAATGACGTCTATCGTTGATGGAGTTATTAATTCGAAAGCCAATAAATTAATTAATGTACAAATGGTTATTAAATCAGTGTTCCTCGGCAATCTGAGTGAATTGGTGGGGAGCTATGTTGGTGAGCGGGAAGCTGCTGTATCAAGTAAACTATTTAAGTTTCAATTAGTTTATTTAACAATAAAATCAAACAACAAAATTGTTAGCTTACTTACTGTTCCAGGTAGACACTTCAGTAAAGTAATTCACACCTTATCAACTTTTCCGCTATAGAAAACATTCAGAATAATTATGGTACAAACAATAAAATATGAAAAACAAAAGCAACTATTAGATGCTTTAAAAGGTAATGGAATAAATAACACAGTAGTTAACTAAGGGACTTCAGTACGACCAAAGTGTTTAAATACAATTTTAAAACAGTTACAGCTAGTAGCTCGTCTTAACCGACAATCTAGATAAGGAAAATTTAAAAGAAATAGCATTTGTCAACTAATCGGACAGCAGTGAGATTAAATTACCGAAACCAAAAACATGAGAATGTAAATATCCGCCTACGTTTCAAATGAATTACCAAAACTTAGAAAGCACCGCTTGAACAGAAACCTTTAGAAAACAAGGCCCTCCATTGGACCACCTTTGAAGATTTTAAATTCGTTACAGTGTTAACCCCCATTAGCAGTAAGAGGCTGTCTGAAACACATCAAAAGTTTTTATGCTTTTAAGTAATACTTCCATAAGGATGCAGAATTATATCTGAATGTGAAATACATAAACCAGATCAAATGTCTAGTCCTCGGACAGTAAAACGAAAAATAAAGAACACCCCAAAGAGGTTCTCTGCCCTTTTGTTTAAATTTCAAGCTTAGGCTACTTCTTCGCACAAGAATACAGGGCTTACTTGCTTTAATAGAACTGGCTCCGCTTCAGTCTCCTCAACTCCTGAAATGGGAAGTCAGGCCGTCACTGGCCAGAATAGATGATAACCACTACCGTCTGTTATGACGGCTGTGGGAACTTCTTTCCGCCAGCGGACGCTTAATGCGAAGGGCCATCTGAATTGGCAAATGTGCGGAAAGCCGCACTTAGAGCTACATTACATTGCAAATGTAGAATGGGGTCACTTTGTGATAGCTGTAGTGCGCGTGTTACGACCATTTTTGCATCTATGAGCTTGCTTCCATTACTTTGTGGGAGCCGTGGATAGAGCAGTTCGGTTTAGTGCTGAATAATACGCACGTGATAATTTGGGTCGCGAAATTATGAACAATATAACCGTTTCCATCTCGTTCGACAGGCATGGCGACTTTTCCCATCCTGATACGATAAGCTAGTGGGGCTGCCCCTATCTAGGCTTCTGTTCAATCGGAGATTTCATGGCTTTTCATTATTTCGCTTCTGATTTCAAATTACCAAGAATCTGCTTCATTTTCTGCTAAAACAATCTCTTAAGGGAGATGGAAGAGTTATCGATATTTCAGTCCGTGTTCAGTGTTTTATTGTTTTGTGGTGACCTACGGCAGTATATTTTGTTGGCAAGTTAATTCACAAACTGTCAGTGGACCAATCGTTTACATCATGTACTCGTAACCTGTTACTTCTCATTTCAAGAGCTTCAAGTGCTTTGTTTGCTGAATACACTCAATTTGTGTGCCAGCTTATAAAATAAATAAAAATAAAATTTTGGAATAAAATATTAATGATTAATTATTCTGTATGTATGATGATTGGTTGTAATTGGTATTTGCTTATCTGGAACGTGGACGTTTAATTATTCGGTATCAGACGCTTGACAATGGCTATTTGGAAAAGGCAATGTAACTCGTAGTTGACCGTGAAAGAAAACTGAAATAATCGGACTTCGTAATTAAATCGTTTCCAAAGACTGCTGCGGTAGGTACGGACTCATGATCTAATCTCAATATTACAATGATTTGCCAGCCATGCCAATACGTCGTACAGAGGTGATTGTCTACTAAACATAAAAAGTTACACAGTTAGTTAAATCAGATATATTCAATGAAATAGCCTACAGTTCATAATCCTACTTACTTTTATAAATATAAATTCATTACAGAATCGAGTGCCTAGTGTGGTTGCAACTCGCAGTATTCTTCTATAACATGAAAATATGGCGGTGTGCCAGACAATAAAATAAAATACGTGCTTCTCGCACCACTTCTACCTGAGCTCTCTGTTTCTCTCAATCAAACATAAGAGTAACGTAATTATTCTTTTGTCTTTATCAGCGACACAGCGCTGCAGTTGTGTGCCATAGGCTTTATTTATTAGTCACTGATTATTTATTTAATTAATATTTCGCGTTTCCGCGGAAACTCACGCTCGGCATGCAAATGTGCCTTTATATTGCCCCCTGAATTGCGAGGCGAAAGGACACACCTGCAGGCGAGCAATTCACCTAAAGGCACAAGTAAATCTAAGTTATCTACAACTATTCACATGACTTACATTACACACATTATACACATTATATACAAAATTTGAATGACGCGGGTGCGCCGTAAAAGTTCTTATGTTGGCAGATAGAGTGCGCGCATGCGCAGAAGCGTCTGTGTGACTCCGGCAGTGCCGTTATATCATACAGTTAGATCACGCGGCACAGTAATGCAGTTCATATTGTTCGTGTGCGCACGTATCTTAGTCGTTGCACAAAGAAAATATTCAACCAAGATTACATATGAAGACTACATTCTATAACAGGTAACTTAGTTTTAAATTTACAATATTTGTTATATCACAATACAACTCAGATTGTTGAATGTTCTTAGTTACATAGTATTGTTTTGAAATACTTCAAAGAAAAATGTCCGTATGTTTCAGGTGCGTCGACCTATTCACATCGTGTCGTTATTACAGTTCATATTCATCTGCTGCACAATAATTTTTTCACAGGTTAGTATCATCGTTGTATAACAACGTGATTAAAACATAAGCGTGTCCATTTCCATTTCCATTATAGTCGTTGGGATGCAGTTCGTTGTGACAAAAAACATTGTTTATTACAGATTTGACGTGACCCGTTAGTAATTGGGCCACGTGCAGTTCGTTTTTTACATTCTGTGGAAGCTTGGTTGCAGAACCTCGGACGGTACATAGCTGGTGTGGATCCTTGGACAGTCCAGGTAAGAGTGTCCGTCACATTTCGAGAACATTTCATTCCCTGAAGTTCCAACCAAAATTCTTCCACCCGTCGTGTTGTTTTCTGGACAGGCACTTTGTGTCCGTTTAATCCAGTTAACATCTTGAAGTTAGGTAGTGTAGTATTGTCACTAGACGATGCACGAATTATGCACTTCACATTTTCAGTTTTTTGCTGAATATAGCTCACCTAAATGTTCGTAGTTATTAATCAAAGAAATGGTTCATCGCGTTTACATAGGTACGATCCATAATGAATGTCATTAACAGTTTCTTTCACATAGGTTTCTGCGTAGTTGCAGAGTTAGTAATGTTCATTAAGGTCCGTGAACAATGGTTCACTATGCAATGTCCTTTTGGCACTCGTTTTGTTCAAATTTCTTTTACATAGTAACAGTTACATTATACATCATTGAAAGAGAAGAAAAAAGATATAAGTAATCATACATACACACGTCACATATTTTCTTAGCATAAATATAATACAGTTGCACATAAACATGTTTTCATCATCATTACATAGCTATAAATTATCTCATTGTGTCACATTTGATTACATGAATTGCAGATATTTACGTCCTCTTTATCAGTTTTGCTGGGATTTTATCGATGTTTATTTTGTGATGTCATCTGAAATTAAGATAGGTTAGACACAACATTCATTACATCAGTAGGCAAGACCAGACATTTTCACTACTCAATAAATATTCAAAATAGTAAGAGAGAAAATGTTTGATTCCTCGCGTTTTGTGCGTGTGTGTATAGTGTCTGTGTGGCCTTGACTACTGATAGATGCTTTTCGTGTTGAGAGATGTGCGTCTAATCTATTTCTCAAAGTAAAAGTTCGCTTCACAGATGACGTCTGTCGGTTCGTCAGGTGTCACACCAAGTCAGTGATACCCACAGTCACAAATGTTCCGTGAAAAAATTAATATATCATTCACTGCTACGTAAACATAAATTTTATTTTAATATTCCGTCTTCCAGGTGGTGGCGCGCGCTGAAAGAAGAGTTCTTCTGCCTTCAACTGCGTCACTGGAACCGCTGAAATGAAAATTTCTATACTACTTACTATCTGTGTTGTAGCAACAGAGTTTTTTTTTTTTTTGGAGTTGCTTAGCAATGTTTTGATGGATGTGACTTTGACATTATTCCGCATGAAATGCTCTAAGATCTCGGTGTGCGTATAGCCCAATAATTTTGTTAGTTCTACCATGTTGTAACAAATACGCACCAGGATGCGGTATGTTAACAATTATATAAGGTCCTTCATATAGCAGACGCCACTTAGCGTTGCGTCGTTTGAGTGCTACAGATTTATGATGAGTACGAAGTAGTACAAGCATTCCTACCTCGAATTTTTGTTTTCTTTTTATTATGTTTCTGTGATGTTTGTTTCGTATCTGTGCGTGATGTGTCAGCGTAGTCAAAACTTCTTTTATTTTCTGTTCAGGTGTGATTTCCTTGTCTGACAACTTAGGTAATGGTTCTATCCACTGATCGTTCTGTTTGCAATTGAACATGATCTCGTTAGGTGTGTAATTTGTATCGTAAATATTTAAGTTATTGTGTACGTCTTCGAAAAGACTTAGGTAGGACACCCAATTAGTATGTTTTGATGAAATATAGATCCTCATGAATCGGTTTAATTCTCGGAAAAGTCTCTCAGTCGCGTTACATTGTGGACTAAACTTTGAAATAGATATACTTCTAATGTTATTGTCCTTCAAGAAATTTCTCCATTTGTACCCAGAGTAGTATGCTGCATTATCTGACAGAATTGCTTTTGGTTTTCCCACGTGCGTCAGGTAATCACTTGAGAATCTTCGTATTATAGCACTTGCAGTGGCGGATTTTAAAGCATAAAGTTTTACATGTTTAGAAAATATATCGTAAAAAGCCAAGATATATTTGACGCCTCCAGAGCTTGCTGGATGCGGTCCACTGATGTCAGTACACAGAATTTCCAGGGGTTTACTGGGTAAAATAGAATGTAAATCTGTCTTTGTGGATAAATTCTGAGGTTTTGATTTTTGGCATATGACACATGTTTTCAGTTCCCTGTAAATTTTTCTTCTCATATTGCTAAAATAACAGTATGTGCTGAGCTTTGCTAAACACTTCTTCGTCCCATAATGACCCCAAACTAAGTGTGTGTGCCAAATTAGATTACGTTCAGACTCTTTGGGAATGCATACACACCAGTTAGTAGCATTTGAATGTCGGCGATAAAATAACACATCATTGTGTAACTTGTAATACTTAGTCAAAGGATGATTGTGTTTTTCTACCAGTAATGTTATTATCTTATACCAGTGAGGATCAGATTTTTGTAATTTAGCCATGTTTCTGCACATATCAATATAATATTGGTGATACTGCTTGTCTTGCATTAAGAGAATCCTGTAGTCATTTATATTTTCTAAGTCACTGTTGGTTTCATTCATACCTTGTGGAAGTCTAGACAAAGCGTCGGCAATGGTGTTGTCCTTACCTTTTATGTAATTAATTTCAAAAGAGTAGTTCTGAAGTGTAACTGCCCATCGTGATAGTCTAGGATGTACAAGTTTACAAGTTAACAAAAATGTCAGGGCCTGGTGGTCGGTATAAATTACTGTATGTTTTCCAAATAAATAATAATTGAATTTCTTGAATGCCCATACTATGGAAAGTGTTTCTAACTCAGTAGTGGAGTATGTACACTCACATTCAGATAGAGAACGACTCGCAAACCCAATAATTCTTATCTGTTCCTTATCTTTATTCTTTACAACTTGAAATAAGCAACATCCCAAACCAGTACGTGAAGCGTCACAAGTCATACAAAAATCTAAATTGAAATCTGGATGGCTCAATAAGTTTGCATTCACTAAAGCATGTTTAATTGTATTAAAGTCATTCTGGCACTGTTCCGACCAGATCCAAACTTGATTCTTTCTGAGTAGATTTAGCAGATGTTTACTGTTCAAAAGTGGTTGTGGTAAAAAACGTCTGAAAAATGAACATAGCCCAAGGAATGATTTTAACTGCTTTTTAGTTCGAGGACTAAGAAAGTTTCTGATAGCATCTAATTTACTGGGATCAGGACGTATGCCCTGTGAATTAATGATATGTCCTAAATATTTTATCTCACTGCAACCAAACTTTGATTTTCTAAGATTGGCTGTAACTCCAGCTTGTGCAAATTTTTCTAAAATTCTTTGAAGTGTGTCAAGGTGTTCATTCCAAGACTGTGTAGCTATCAGTATATCATCAACATAGTGTGTGACTGTCTCAACTAAATCATCGCCAAGCACGGTATCCAGGGCTGTAATGAATACCCCAGAACTGACATTCAGTCCGAAAGGTAGAACACAAAACTGATAGGTTCGCCCCCCGAACATAAATGCAGTATATTTCCGAGAATCAGGAGTGATACTCACCTGCCAAAATGAATTAGCGAGATCTATTGTGGAAAAATACTTTGCATCTAGAAATTTCTGTAATTGCTCTTCTAAATTTTCGGGTTTTGTGTGAACTGGTAAAATTATTTCATTAATTGCTCGTGCGTCTAACACTAACCTGATGCTTCCATTTGATTTTTTGACAACAAGTAGAGGACTACAGTAAGGTGAGGTGGATGGTTCAATGACCTTCCAGTCTAACATTTGTTTTAATTCTTGCCACACAGCAGGTCGTTGAGATAATGGTACGTTATATGTCTTGTGGTAGAAGATCTTGTGAGGCTTAACTTCAATCTTGTACGCATACGTGTTGATAACACCTATTCGCTTGGCAAAAACTTGTAAATATTTGGATAACACTTCCTGTAGTTTTATACGTTCATGTGCACTGAGAGCTGTAGCTTCATTTATCTTATGATCAAGCAATGTTTTCAAGTCCATTAGCTCTGTGTCAAATGAGTGTGTGTGCGTGTCTTGAATGTCATTGTCAAGTACTAACTGAACCTTGTACCCTGTACAGTGTTTGTCATGCTTTAGAGTTCTCCTGTCCAAATCAATAATAATTACACTGCCTTTATCATTTAAAATACATTTACCTTTGGAGAAGTCTATAATGCAGTCCTTCTCGCTCATAATATCTATTCCTAATATGCAATTTGTCACAAGGTTTTGTACAACCAGGAATGGCCATTGTACGGTTCCATTACCTATTTTAATGTTTACAAAAACTTGCTTCGTAACCCTACATGACTTATTACCTAGTGCAGTAGTTATTTTACAGTTTTGGGCAGGAAACTCAGGCACAGGTTCCAATTCACACATCTTTTTATAGAAATTAAAAGACAAAACGCTCACAGCTGCACCTGTATCTAGAATAATAGTAGTTGGAATCCCACCTACTACACCAGTGGTAGATGCTAAAACAATTTCATTTGTGTTTGAACGACATTGTGTACTGTCTTGTAAAAGTTCATCTGATATATTGTTATTGTGGTTGTATCTTATAAATAAAACAGGTAATTTTTGTTTAGAATTATTCGGCATATCATTATTCTGATGTTCAACTGTGGTGCCAAATAACTGATTAACATTGAAGTCGCCCCCCAAGAATTCCTCAGCCACGACCTGGGGCATAGAAGTGACTGTTTCTAGTTTGTTGGATTAGCATTTGTACTAGGTACTGACACAGATTGAGGTTGTGTGTCAGGTGTCATTTCTATTATATTCACATTCGGATATTGCCTATTGTGATCTCCAAACTTTTGCGGTTGTTGTTGCTGTTGCGCATTATAACTTACCTGTTGGTCATAAGGTATGCTCCAATTTTGTCCTGGTGGCTGCTGTGGTAAAGCAGTGTTTGAATGAAAGTACTGATCGTTACGAGTCCAGCCTTGACGCTGTCTTGGCTCGTAGTTATTATTATTTCTGTTTCTGTTTGTGTTTTTGTTGTTGCCTATGTCTCCGTTGTTACCGTTGTAGTTATTACCGCGGTGCCTTTTGTATGGATTGCCGCATGAAGTGTTACTACTGTTGTAACTATTGTTTGTATTGGAATAAGCGTGTTGATTTTGATTTCCGTATTGAGACGGCATGTGAGTTTGCTGTTTTTGTTGTACCGCGTATCCAACTGTGGGCGCGCCAGAATTGAGTTGGCAAGCCTGCATGTTTTGCATTCCACTAGTGTAAACATTGTGGCTGCTGTTTTGCCGCGCGAAGCGCTGATCTTCAAGTAACATGTCAACCGAATCTAAAGCTGTTAAAAAATAATCTGAATCGTCATCCGGGATATGTAGGAGTTTTTCTTTAATGTTGAAAGGCAATTTGGCCTTCAACGCACGGAGTATATCGCGTGTTGCGACTGGTTCGTCTAAAAAGTGTCCCATGTTCAAGTATTTTTCAAAATATCTGCGTAAGTTGCCATTTTTACTGTTAAAAGTTTCAGGTTCTAGAATTTGTCTTCTGAGTCGCTCCTGGACGGATTGCGACCAGAATTTGTTCAGAAAAGCACGCTCAAACTCACTGTACGTGGTACATACGTCAGCTTGACTGTATGCCCAGACAGCTGCATCGCCTTGGATGTAACCGACAATATATGAAATCTTTTTCCGGTCACTCCAAGTGCGTGGAAATGCGTTACTAAAAGATTTAAGAAAAATCACCGGATGAATGGTTCGTTTTTCTGGGATAAAAATCTGAAATTGCCTGTGTTTCATTAAGCTTTCTTCTTCCTTTGCATTGTGATATGGATTTGTTCCACTGTAATTACTGCAATGTTCAGCTGGCGAGTAATTACGATAATGTTGCTGTGGTTTACCATGATAATAGCTTGTGTCTGTGTTTGCACCTCGTGGTATGTGTTGTAGTCGTGGTGTGTTTTGTTCTTGTGTGTTTGTCGTGTGCGGTATGTGTGTGTCATACTCGAATGTATATTGGTTCCTGAACTGTACATTTTGACTGATATTTTCGTTACATGCAGACTGTGGTCGATCGGTGAATTGTGTCATTGGTCCAGTGACGGATTGTACTGCGTCACTGATCAGCTGTTTGTTATTAGTAATGTATTGCGCTACGGAGTCGTGCACAATTGTTGGTAAATTTTCACGTAGGCATCTATCAAAATGTTTGTCTTTGTTCACTACCCAATCATGAAATTCTTTATTAATGTTTTGAAAATGAGCTGTAGCATCAGATTGTAAGATGTCAGTCAGGTGTTGTTCAACATTGTCAAATTTATTCTGTACGTCAGTAATTCGTTTTTCAAGGTTGTCGTGTACTGAAGGATATGTTTGAATTTGTTCAGTAAGAACTTCACACGTGACATTAAGATTTTTTACTTGTGTCTGTAAAAGTGCTACGTCAGTTGTAGTCTTTTCTTGTGTCGTATTAAGCTGGGAAAATTTAGTACTGAGTTCAGTCATCTGTTTGGTCAGTGTGGCGTCTATAAGTTCCACACGTTTACATAAAGTGTCATTACTCGTCTTGAGTGCTATGAGGTCAGATTTAATTTCGTCATTTTGTGTCTGTAAGGTTGCCATGTTTTCGGCGTTCTGTTTCATTATCATTTGTAACATGTCGGCAATGTTTACCGTTTGCAACGTCTGTGCCCGCGCCGCGTCATTAGACGTGACGTCATGCATTAACATGGGC
Source organism: Schistocerca nitens (assembly GCF_023898315.1). Classification (NCBI taxonomy): domain Eukaryota; kingdom Metazoa; phylum Arthropoda; class Insecta; order Orthoptera; family Acrididae; genus Schistocerca; species Schistocerca nitens. Next base: position 288,864,807 of record NC_064614.1, on the reverse strand, counting down.
TCTGACTGAGACTTTGAAATTTTTGTGGTGAACGGCCTATTGTCAAAATTTCCGTCAACACTTGCGTCAATGTTTGATAAATCGTCACTACCGGTTGCTGTCGTAAAGTCATTTTCTAACATTTGTCTCTCGTCCGAGTCGGATTGTGTCTGAATAGTACGTCTTTGCTGTTCCATTTTTGCGTATTGATTTCTAGTCATTACCATGCCACACGTGATATATGTTTCAAAAAATATTTGACACTGATTTTAAAATGAAATGCAGTTGAGCATAAATCGCTCGTAGCAACAATGGCTGTCCCGTTAATTTAAAAATATAAACTGAATTTGAGATTATTGGTAATGGCTGCTGGCCATGTTACATCATATCGTACAGAAGTCGGCCATATTGTACACTCGTGTATTGGTATTGTTGGATACGTTATTGTTTAGGGAAAAGTACTAAGAATGAAATTTGTTACTGAAAACTGTTATGCGCGAAAGAAACACTACAGAATTTACTGAAAAGCTAATACACTGAATTATACGTCTGGTCAAGCCTGCTAATGCAAAGATGCTGCGTCTTACCTTATTTTGCTGGAAGCTTCATTGCGTCTTCCGGCAAAACTTTAGAATTGGAAAATATCTTCAGATTTTCATTATCTCTCATACATTCACGTCCAGGTCCAGAAAGTTGATTTTTGACATGAAACAAAAAGAACAATGTAACAAATGACAAAATAACAAGTCCGACACGCAGTCGCCAATATAAAATAAATAAAAATAAAATTTTGGAATAAAATATTAATGATTAATTATTCTGTATGTATGATGATTGGTTGTAATTGGTATTTGCTTATCTGGAACGTGGACGTTTAATTATTCGGTATCAGACGCTTGACAATGGCTATTTGGAAAAGGCAATGTAACTCGTAGTTGACCGTGAAAGAAAACTGAAATAATCGGACTTCGTAATTAAATCGTTTCCAAAGACTGCTGCGGTAGGTACGGACTCATGATCTAATCTCAATATTACAATGATTTGCCAGCCATGCCAATACGTCGTACAGAGGTGATTGTCTACTAAACATAAAAAGTTACACAGTTAGTTAAATCAGATATATTCAATGAAATAGCCTACAGTTCATAATCCTACTTACTTTTATAAATATAAATTCATTACAGAATCGAGTGCCTAGTGTGGTTGCAACTCGCAGTATTCTTCTATAACATGAAAATATGGCGGTGTGCCAGACAATAAAATAAAATACGTGCTTCTCGCACCACTTCTACCTGAGCTCTCTGTTTCTCTCAATCAAACATAAGAGTAACGTAATTATTCTTTTGTCTTTATCAGCGACACAGCGCTGCAGTTGTGTGCCATAGGCTTTATTTATTAGTCACTGATTATTTATTTAATTAATATTTCGCGTTTCCGCGGAAACTCACGCTCGGCATGCAAATGTGCCTTTATAAGCTCTGTCTCCCTGTTGGTCTGTAACATTCCCCTGTTATCCTAAATCACTAAATTTTTATTTGCCTACTGAAACTCATGCTAAACATGAATGAGCTAGACATCACCACGGTCAAAGAAGCAGCAAATTGGTAGGTGAACCAACAGGAACTCAGCAGCTCGCATTTCATTCACATCTTTTTCTCGAATCACGCTACATCCACTACAATTCAGTAACTACAGACCTGGCGACCTGTCACAGGACCACCGTAATTAAGTTTCTGTAATTGCAGAATTTGTAAAGCAGAAATGTTTTCAAGTTTTTCTAGCATAGCGATTTTTTTTACCACAACATTTTGCTAGCCATTCTTAGCCGAGCTTTAGCCATGTTTCCCACTAGATAATAAATGAAATTTTTTAGGTTCAACTAAATAATTCAGAGAAAATGTGTGATATAGTTCACAGAAAAATGCAGATGATTCACAAAGCCAACGTGAGATCTCATTTCAGCTAACACACAGTATGTTTGTCACAATCAATAACATTTTTACATATTATCAATACAATACCTCTACCAAACCCATAAATCTGTTATAATGCAGGACATGATGATATAACTGAATCTTCAACAGGACGAATTGAAAAGATATTACTCGATTCTATGAACAGGAAATTTTGAACATTCGTTTTAAATCACAGGACGCTACAATTCCAAGTTGTTTGCGCTGAGTGATCATACGATAATCCATCGTAAATGGACTATTCATTTGGCTATTTCTCACCAAGGCAAGCAACTGAAAAGATCTCACCCATAGTAGTCATCGTTGTAGAACACCTAACCACCTCATATTTGCACCACACAAAGCAAGAAGCAGGGTACACCAGACTGAATCCCAAACTGAAAATCAGCAACTAAGTGGAGAAAACTCATTCGAAACTATATCACATAGTGGTTCCATGCCTGCGAAGGTTTCCAATTGGCTGATGTTTCCATTAGGCATCCATATATTTGAAATGCATGAATGTAGTCGTAAAGAGATAGCTCAAAGAGCCAGTTTCTGCTAATAGAAGCTGCCCCCAGCATAAACATGCGAAGCATTGCATACATAAAATTGCGATTTACGAAAAGCAAATATATTGTGGACACAAAAAATTTAAAAAAATGTTAATTGGAATAGATTTTTAGTGTGCTCTGGGGTATAAGACAAGCTGTCATATTTGTAAAATAAATCGTCAAATACGTCAAAACTTAACTAAAATGAGCCTATTGGCTTGATGATACACAATGTTAAACCATGAGTCCCTGAATTATAAGCTTCATGGTTGCAGTACAATGTTTAACTAATGTCATACAAAAGGAAAGAATTCAGGCTTGATATTAGACAAAATAAATCGTATGTTTCACTTCTTCGTACTCAGTTACTCTAATAATTATCTACAAGGCAATGGAAGTAATAAGAAAACATGAATTAAGACTTACAGTTACAGAATATCTACACATCAGTAATAAAACGCTCCAAATTGAGCTGTCTAACATTAAAACAAGCTGACTATTTCGTATAGTTAACACATTTATATACTTGAACAAAGAATGCTTTTAAATCTGTTTTATTCATAAGACTGTAAAACCGCCATGTCGCTCTGTTTGTCTATTTGGACATGTTAATTTCCAAAAGTACTAAACAGATTTTCATTGGGTCTTTGCGTGTAACTTTAGCGTAGCTTCGAACAACATTTAGACTTCATGTAATTTAAATTGTTATGTAATTTAAATTGTTACCTAAAAAAGTTGTTTCCATCTGTTTGAGGATGCTGGTTTCCAAAGCTACCTGACGAATTTCACAGGTAACTTATGCGTAACGTGGGCATCTTATAGGCTTTATTTCATCACAATCGGAAACAAAACAAAAAAAAAGGTTCCCTAATTTTAAAGTTTTAATGCAGCATAGAGAAAAATACTTACTCTCTGAAAAAGCTATTTACACTTTGATGTTTGAGTTGTATTGTTTTTGTGAAAGTGCTTTCAGTGGTTGATATGTTCCACATAATGATATGTTCTACATAATACAATACTAATACAATCGCGTTTAATCCATACTTCCATAACAAGCCTACTAAATATGAAAGCAATTCCAATAAATTCTGAACTAATTTCAATAAAACTTTATATTGAGATAGCTTGAACCCTGATGAAGGACACACGTTACTTTAGAAAGTAAGTAAATAAATAAAAATAAAATGTCGACCCCTAAGGGTGTGAAGTAGATGATGGAAAACATTTTTACGTCATTTAACATAAACTATGATAAAAAATTATTAAATTTGTTGAATACTGTCCACACTGTATAATGTATAGTTACTTTTGTAGCACAATGCATAGACGTAAGCTCCTGCCCATGCCCCCCCACATGCCCCATTCGGCAGTGACACTGTACGTGCTGCCAAGCTGTGTATTAGGGGGTGGAGCTATACTTAGCAGAACTCTCAGGCTCTTGAGGGCAGATGACATTCAACAGATTACTTACTAGCCATTGCTCATCATGACAAAATAACTGACAAGCTATTGCAGCAGCAGGTAACAGGTAGTTAAGGCATAAAAATATAAATCGCTAGGATATATATACACTCCTGGAAATTGAAATAAGAACACCGTGAATTCATTGTCCCAGGAAGGGGAAACTTTATTGACACATTCCTGGGGTCAGATACATCACATGATCACACTGACAGAACCACAGGCACATAGACACAGGCAACAGAGCATGCACAATGTCGGCACTAGTACAGTGTATATCCACCTTTCGCAGCAATGCAGGCTGCTATTCTCCCATGGAGACGATCGTAGAGATGCTGGATGTAGTCCTGTGGAACGGCTTGCCATGCCATTTCCACCTGGCGCCTCAGTTGGACCAGCGTTCGTGCTGGACGTGCAGACCGCGTGAGACGACGCTTCATCCAGTCCCAAACATGCTCAATCGGGGACAGATCCGGAGATCTTGCTGGCCAGGGTAGTTGACGTACACCTTCTAGAGCACGTTGGGTGGCACGGGATACATGCGGACGTGCATTGTCCTGTTGGAACAGCAAGTTCCCTTGCCGGTCTAGGAATGGTAGAACGATGGGTTCGATGACGGTTTGGATGTACCGTGCACTGTTCAGTGTCCCCTCGACGATCACCAGTGGTGTACGGCCAGTGTAGGAGATCGCTCCCCACACCATGATGCCGGGTGTTGGCCCTGTGTGCCTCGGTCGTATGCAGTCCTGATTGTGGCGCTCACCTGCACGGCGCCAAACACGCATACGACCATCGTTGGCACCAAGGCAGAAGCGACTCTCATCGCTGAAGACGACACGTCTCCATTCGTCCCTCCATTCACGCCTGTCGCGACACCACTGGAGGCGGGCTGCACGATGTTGGGGCGTGAGCGGAAGACGGCCTAACGGTGTGCGGGACCGTAGCCCAGCTTCATGGAGACGGTTGCGAATGGTCCTCGCCGATACCCCAGGAGCAACAGTGTCCCTAATTTGCTGGGAAGTGGCGGTGCGGTCCCCTACGGCACTGCGTAGGATCCTACGGTCTTGGCGTGCATCCGTGCGTCGCTGCGGTCCGGTCCCAGGTCGACGGGCACGTGCACCTTCCGCCGACCACTGGCGACAACATCGATGTACTGTGGAGACCTCACGCCCCACGTATTGTGCAATTCGGCGGTACGTCCACCCGGCCTCCCGCATGCCCACTATACGCCCTCGCTCAAAGTCCGTCAACTGCACATACGGTTCACGTCCACGCTGTCGCGGCATGCTACCAGTGTTAAAAGACTGCGATGGAGCTCCGTATGCCACGGCAAACTGGCTGACACTGACGGCGGCGGTGCACAAATGCTGCGCAGCTAGCGCCATTCGACGGCCAACACCGCGGTTCCTGGTGTGTCCGATGTGCCGTGCGTGTGATCATTGCTTGTACAGCCCTCTCGCAGTGTCCGGAGCAAGTATGGTGGGTCTGACACACCGGTGTCAATGTGTTCTTTTTTTCCATTTCCAGGAGTATATATATATATATATATATATATATATATATATATATATATATATGTGTGTGTGTGTGTGTGTGTGTGTGTGTGTGTGTGTGTGTGTGTGTTCCAGCTTCGTGCATAAGCATATGCACAAAGATAGAAATTCACGACTTCCACTTTTATGGCGCTATACGACAAGTTCGTTGATTTGAAAAAAGCGTATTGGTCCTGAAGATGGCAAAATGAATCGCCGAAACTGGTTGTTTTCAGAATAAAATAAAATATCTTAAAATATACAGCTGTTGGTAAGGTTTATTGACATTGAAATAATGATAACAGTGGTTCATTAAAAAAATTGTCTCCTGAAGAATGGCATCCTATTTCAGACACAACTCGTTATGAGGTTCTAGTCTCTCTCAAACTTGATCTAATTACAAACATTATACACTATATGTCACATTAAGGACAAAGTAGAAATAAACAATATTCATGATTGGTTGGTACAAATGTGCTATATCACATAGGAACAATGGATAAAATTCATGGAACAAATGGTCTGACAGCGGGATCCATGTGTACATTACTCATTCTTCTACCCATTCCACATAATTCAATATGAACTTACCATTTTAACAACAACTTTTACTTCAATTCTACAGCAATTAGTGAATGCTACTACTTCCAACTGCTTACAACTCTGTTTGCAAACCTTCTACTCTTACTGCGTGGGTGCTTATTCACCCTCTCAAACCAATTTTGCCTGTAGAATAACTTCAAAGGTAGTGAAAACAGTTCATTATCACAAAACTTCATGTGATCAGATTTATATAAATTTCCTTTTCTATGTTCAAGAGAACAATATCCTCTCATGAAAAATCCACCTTTAATCGAAAATTGCGTTAGCGGACGAATTGCTTTCGTTACTGACATAGATCTGCAACTCACATCCCCTTCTGGAAATCACAATTATTAACATAATCAAATTCCTCATTCTGCCATTTACATGCGAAGGAATAGCTGTATATATATATGACAACACATTATTCATTGGTAGTACAAACTTAAATCTAACATAAAAATGAAATAAAATGGTATCTATACGTAAATGTACAAAAGGAAAGTGGCCAAATTCAATATGCTTAGTAACCAACAGCTTTACTCCTCTTTCTCCATCATTCACTTGTTCTATACCGAATTCATCATCACTTTGTTTTCTTATGGGTACCATCCTTACATTCCTCTTCAAACCATATAGCTTCTGTAAAGTTTGGAAGGTAGGAGACGAGATACTGGCAGAAGTAAAGCTGTGAGTACCGGGCGTGAGTCGTGCTTCGGTAGCTCAGATCGTAGAGCACTTGCCCGCGAAAGGCAAAAGTCCCGAGTTCGAGTCTCGGTCGGGCACACAGTTTTAATCTGCCAGGAAGTTTCATATTACTTTATGCGATTTCAAACCTTTCTTTCTTTGTCTTCTTCTCCTTCCATCTTATTTTAATCCCTCACATTTTCGCAAGTATCTCCACAATTCTTAAGCCATTCATGAAAATGTATGGTCGTAACATTATTCATATATTCTTATTCATTTGGAAATATCAGAAGATATTAGCCATAATCTTTAACACAATAAATCTAGTCCAAAACTCTTCAGTGTAGCAGAAGATATTGTTATCTACATCTCTACTTCATGACTCTCTTGATACTGATCATCTCATGAGTTCCAAGAGACCTATCGCTCCTTAGAGTTTCTACCACAGTCATATTTTGTACCTGAAGTACACAGGAAAACAATTATGTCAATGCGTGCCATTTGCTGGACGGTTGGTGTGACTGAAGTTACTGTGTGTATAACATACAACCTGGACAGTATGTAACACATTTAATAACTTTTAACATAGTTTATGTTCATTGATGTAAAACAAGTACTCCATCCCACACTTCATATCCTTAGGGATCAATTATCTTATCTTCATTTATTTATTTATTTATTTGCTATGTAAAGTAGCTTATGATCTTCATTTGGGTTCACTCTACCACCATACAAAATTTCATTGAAATTTGTTTAGTACATTAGTCAAGACACTTCCACATTTAATAATATTAGTATGGAAGCATGGATTAAACATATAGGACTGTATAAGCATTGTATTCATTACGCTGAATTGTATTTTGTGGAATGTGTATATAAATGGAAACCACACGTGGCCTAGTGGAGGCGTCTTTGATTAGTAATCAAAGTGGCCTTCGTCGCAGGTTTGAAAATAGTCAGCGCTTATATGTTGAAAAAAAAATTGCCAGCATTTGTGGCCGATGACTTCCGGCATAAGAAGTAATCCTCATTCTGCCAACGGCCTTGTCAAAGAGGGCGGAGGGGCAGGCAAAGGTCCAGGCACCGTCATGGCTCTTGGACGGGAAACTGCTAATAAAGGCGGGAGAATCAACAATGATCAACGGCATGAGAATGCAGAAGGCAATGGAAACCACTGCACTAAAGACACATAATGTGTATCCAGAGGACATGTGGCGTGTAATTGAAAAAAAAAGTGTCACGATGATCTTTCCATTGGTAAAAGATTGTGTAATAGTCCCCATTCAGATCTCTGGGAGGAGAGTGCCAAAGGGTAGGTGACCGCGAGAAAAAGAATGAATAAGGAACGAAAGGATGACGTTCTACGTGTCGTGGCGTGGAATGTCAGCGGTTTGAATGGGGTAGGAAATACACAAAATCTGAAGAAGTTCGAAGGTTCAGTCCAGATAGAGTGAGGCTCAATGAAGTTACATGGAAAGAACATGTGGATTCCTGGTCATATGAGTGAAGTGTAAGGTCAAAAGCAACAGAAACTGCTGTAACGGGATCAGGATTCGTGATGAATAAGAAGGCAGGGCACAGAGTGTGTTAGTGTGAACAGTTCAGTGAGAGGGTTATCATCAGAATCAACAGTAAACCAGCACCGAAAAAGACAGTTTATGTATAAATGTCGACGTCGCAAGCTGAAGATGAAGCTGATGAGATAGAGAAAATATATGAGTATATGGAAATGGTGTCCGCAGCTCGTGGTCTCGCTTCCCGAGCACGGGGTGCCGGGTTCGATTCCCGGAGGGGTCAGGGATTTTCACCTGCCTCGTGAAGACTGTTTGTTGTTGTGTCATATTCATCAGCATCTTTCATCCCCGTTACCGTCGGAGGAAGGTACCGGCAAACCACCTCCATTAGAACCTTGCCTAGTACGGTAGTGCGGGTTTCTCACATCGTTCCCCTACCCTCTGTCAAGAAGCATGGGACTTGATGGCCATTCCATATGGAAATGATAATTAGGTACGTAAAGGAAGATATAAATGTAATAGCGATGGGGATTGGAATGCCGTTGTAGAAGAGGGAGTAGAAGAAAATGTTATGGGAAAACATGAGCTTGACACTAGGAATGAGAGAGGAGAAAGACTATCTGAACAGCTCTGCAGTAAATTTCAGCTAGTAATAGCGAATACTCTGATCAAGAATCACAAGAGGAGGGGATATACTTGGAAAAGGCAGGGTGATGCGAGAAGATTTCAGTTAGATTACATCTTGAGCAGACAGACATTCCGAAATCAGATATTGCATTGTAAGGCGTACCCAGGAAAAGATATAGACTCAGATCACAATTTAGTCATGATAAGAAGCAGACTGAAAAGTTTTAGAGACTCGTCAGGAAGAATCACTACAAAGAATTGGAATACGGAAGTACTAAGTAATGAAAAGATTCGCTTTTAGTTCTCCGAGGTTACAGATGTTGCGGTAAGAAATAGCTCAGACGGTAGCTCATTTGAAGAGGAATGGACATCTCTAAAAAGGACAATCACAGATGTTAGAAAGAAAAACACAGGTACAAGGAAGATAACTGCAAAGAAACCATGGGTAACAGAAGAAATACATCAGCTGGTCGGTGAAAGATGGAAGTACAAACATTTTCAGGTAAACTCAGCAGTGCAGAAATACAAGTCTCATAGGAATGAAAGGAAATAAAATTCGTTTAGTAAGTGCAGGGTAGCTAAGGCTAAATGGCTACTTGAAAAATGTGAAGAAATCGAGAAAGCAAGGTTTCTCGGAAGGACAGACTCAGAATATAGAAAAGTCAAAACAATCTTCGATGAAATTAAAAGCAAAGGTGGTAACATTAATTGTGCAACGGAAATTCTATTCTTAAAAACACAGGAGAGAGCGGATAGGGGGAAAGACTACACTGAATGCCTCTGTAAGAGAGAAGACTTGTGACAGAAGAAGAAACAGGAGTTTATATAGCAAACGTAGGAGATCCAGTCCTAGAATCAGAATTGAAAAGAGGTTTGGAAGACTTAAGTTCAAATGAGGCTGGAGGGATGACCAACATTCCATCAGAATTTCTAAAATCAGTTGGGAAAGCGGCAACAAAAACACTATTCACTTGGTGTGTGCTGTTTATGACTCTGGCGATACACCGACTTACTTTTGGAAGAATATCATCCATACAATTTCCAAGACTGCAAGAGCTGACAAGTGCAAAAATTATACCACAATCAGCTTAATGGCTCATACATCCAAGCTGCTGATACTAATAATAATAAGAAGAATGGAAAAGAAAATTGAGGATGTGTTAGATGACGATCAGTTTTGCTTCAGGAAGGTAAAGGCACCAGAGAGGCCATTTTGAGGGTGTTGGTAATGGTAATAAGGCTAAAGAATTAGCAAAATATAATCAATGGATTTGTCGACCTTGAAAAGGCATTCTACAATGTCAAATGGTGCACTATGATCGAAACTCTGAGGAAAATTCAATATGTACAAGAGCAAAGAGGTAATAATAAGAGTGGAAAACCAACTACGAAGTTATCGAAATAAAAAGAATGTAAGACAAGGATGCAGTCTTTCGCCGCTACTGTTCAATCTATGCATCGAAAAAGTAATGAAGGAAAGCAAGTTTCACGAGTGGAATTAAAATTTGAGGTGAAAGGATATCAATGATGCCGGCCGCTGGTGGCCGAGCGGTTCTGGCGCTACAGTCTGGAACCGCGCGACCGCTACGGTCGCAGGTTCGAATCCTGCCTCGAGCATGGATGTGTGTGATGTCCTTAGGTTAGTTAGGTTTAAGTAGTTCTAAGTTCTAGGGGACTTATGACCTCAGCAGTTGAGTCCCATAGTGCTCAGAGCCATTTGAACCATTTTTTTTTTTATATCAATGATGAGCTTCACTGATGAAATTGCTGTCCTCAGTGAAAGTGAAGAAGAATTACATGATCTGGTGAGCGGAATCAATAGTCTAATGAATACAGAATACAGACTAGGAGAATCTACGAAAGATGAAAGTAGTTACAAGTGCCAGGAATGAAAACAGCGAGAAATTTATTATCACGGCGCAGATGAATTTAAGGAATTCTGCTACCCAGGCAGAAAAATAACCTATGACGGACGGAGCAAGGAGGACATCGAATACAGTCTATCACTGGAAAAAATGGTATTCGAGGTCATGAGAAGTCTAATAGTATCAAGCAAAGGCATTAATTTGAGAGAAAAATTTCTGGGAATGTACATTTGGAACACAGCATTATATGAGAGTGAAACATGGACTGTGGCGAATTCGGAACAGATTTGAATCGAAGCATTTGATATGTGCTGCTACAGGAGATCTTGGAAAATTGGGTGGGCTGGTGAGGTAAGGAATGAAGAGGTTCTGCAGAGAGTCGTAGGGGAAAGGAATATATGGAAAAACACTGACAGGAAGAAGAGAATGAATGACACTAGACCTGTTAAGACATCAGGGAGAACTTGCCCGCGAAAGGCAGAAGTCCCGAGTTCTAGTCTAGGTCCGGCACATAGTTTTAATCTCCAGGAAGTTTCATCAGGGAGTAAGTTCCATGGTACTAGAAGGAGCAGTACAGGATAAAAACTATAGAGGAAGACAAAAACTGGAAAACGTCCAGCAAATAATTAGGGACATAGGTTACTCCTCTGAGATGGAGAGGTAGGCACATGAAAAAATTTTGTCGTGGGCCGCAGCAAATCAGTCAGAATACTGATGACCCAAAATAAAAAAATCCGTCAACGAAAGTATTTTCACATATATTATACAGTTCAGACATCAAAGAGTAAAAAGCTTTTTCCAAGAGTTTCCCTAAGTTGCGTTAAAATTTTAGATTACGATTTCTTTTTCGAATTCGATTTTGACTGAATAAGGCCCATTGGTGTCTGTTATATGCTCGTTACCTGTGAAAACCCAATGAAAATTCCTCTGGTACTGTAGCTTTTGAGATTATCGCAGTCTTGGCCCGATTTTGATGAAATAAAGCGTATATTTAGCTACGCTATACTTAACTGTAAAACCATTTGAAAATTTGTGTAGTAATTTTGGAGATTAGCGCGTTCAAACAGACAATAGACAGAGAAAAGAAAATGGTTTTACAGTGTTATTATTAGTATAGGTTTAAAGAGATTCTTTTCTGAAGTACATGAATCTGTGAACTATCCAAAATAGTTGTAATGGAGGCAACATCATGAAGGGTCAGTCTCACCAAAAAGTGTCCTAAACATTCAAAAATTACAATAGAATCATACAAATTAAAAGAACTGGCGAGTTGCTTTAATAAAAGGAGACAGTCACCTTCATTAATTACTGCATCCAGAAAGGAAGAGTGCTTCAGAGTGGCTGTTTTTGGTTAGTTGTCAACTGAAGCACCAGACAGCAGGCATGTAGGCTTTTTCACGATATTTGAATAACAACAATAATAAAATTAGCCCTCTGTTCCCCTGAAACATGCGAAATTAAGTTAAAAACTTCCTACTAACACAAGAAACCCATCATAACGACCGGGAGAGCGGTGTGCTGACGACACGCCCCTCCTATCCGCATCGTCACCTGAGGATGACATGGCGGTCGGATGGTCCCGATGTACCACTTGTGGCCTGAAGACGGAGTGCTACTAACACAGGCATCCATGCACAAATCAGCTTTACAGAATAAACGAGGACATAAAATGAAAACCGGTGAGAAAGTTTTTAAGACAAATCTCTTGAGAGCACAGCTCATTCAAAGAATAACAACGTTACATACGAAGGTTGCACCAACTAGCTAAGCGCTTTTAACAAGTACGGGAACTGCTCGTCTGGTACAGTTGACAAGAAGTCACAGACGCGCCAACAATTTGCGATGTATGCTCAAAACGGCCACAAACATCCTGGTACCATTAACTGACAAGTGCACCGTCATCCAGTTGTATGCAAAGCACGGAAAACACACTTGAAATTTATAACAGAAGCAGGATGACAGAGGTTCAGGACACCTATTTAACAAGTTCAGATCGTCACCCAGTGAGGGAGGCAGATGGTCACCGTAAAAATTCCAACAATTTTCAGGGGAAACGAAATTCCAGGCCATGTTCCCGTTCGTCAAATTTTGAGTGATTTGTAGCTTGAATTCATTCTTTAATCGGATAGAACAGTCTAATTGCAGCATTATTACGATATCTCCACAACACCTGCACCCCCTTCCATGATAGATCTTCAGCCTCCTACTTTTCAGTATACTCGGACGAATACACTTAAAATTATGAAATGCTACGTGTTGGAAATACGTGACATGACACTGAAATTATTTTAATTATGGCCAGCTTTAGTTCGTTATGATCATTTATAGCCCCACTGTCCAACCCTATAGGAGACTGTCAAAGAGCGTCTGTAATAATAGTATCTTCATAAAGAATGTGCACAGTAGTGAAATTAATCACTTGTACATACAGTGAACACCAGGTTAAACGAACGTGAGTCAACATTGCACTCATCAAAATTTCTAAATGTTTATGATATGTATAGATCTTGGTCGACGAAACAATCAGCATGTGAACTTCACATAAACCCACTCAACAAACAGAGCTTCAAGCTCAGTATCCGAAAAATTACGCGTAATCGGTAGTATAATGCTCCTTAACTTCATCTACATCCAATTCTTGGAAGTTCACAGCACCAAGACATGTCTTCGAAGCGTCTATGCCTAGACATAAATCTCCACTCAAATTTGGTCCTGACAGGAGAGCAGCTCCTGTCAAATTCAGATTCTGCATGGGCGTTCCAACGCCAAGCAGTGCTACCATCCATCAGTGCACACACTCGGGACATAGCCAGAATGTTCAAAATCATAAATATTTTATAGAATTCAGTTAATCCCAGAAATACACAAATCCATTTCCTCCTGTTGGGAACAGGAAAATCACAAATCGACTCAGTCTTATTTGGGTCAGGTGCAGTCCCTGAGGCACTTGACTCCCACCAAACTTTTCTGGGCTCGCAACGACACCATACTCTATGAATACACTCAGCAATCTGTCCAAACCTCTGTCAAAAGCCTCATTATGTTTTCCCAACAATCCTAAGAATTATTACATCTTCAACATATTTAGTCGTTCTGTTTCTCAAATCTATTGGAAGGATAATATTAAAACATTTAACAAATGCAGCCATCTGACACCCAACCTGAAGGGTAACTTGCGAAACCGATAGCAAGAGCCGAAACGCAACAATTAATTTTCGTCATGAAGATTGCAAATGAATTTTCAAATAACTTGCTCTTAAACCAGTGGAGGATATGGCGTTAACATCATGAAATGTTTGTTGAACTACATATGATATAAATGCTCTAAAAGTTTCTAGTGCAATAATTTTTTTATGTGGCCAGAATCGTACAAAAGACTAACGCAGATTTTCTTTTAGGAACCATCAGCAACAGATTGTCATATGAACTGACAGTAGGCTCAATCATATCTTGCTGCAGCATTTTCTCAATCTCACGCTCCACTCTCTAATCTCAAACTGGCACTAAAAAAATGTAATTGCTCCAAGATGATGTGAAAACGATGAAGAATAACATCGAATTACACCAAACTAACTCATCAGGGTCATCCTGAATACAAGTTTTTTTGTAAAGTACAATCATCTTGACAGAAATCTAGTAATTATTGAATTGTATGACCATTACACTCACTCCCTGACGGAAAGACAGCATTGATCTGGTGATTAGATTAAGACAATGGATTGAACACTTCTACCTAACCACATATTCACCAAAACCCAACTTCAACGTAATAACATTACGCTACAAACTTACTTCAGGGCAATCAAAGAAAATCATTGCTTGGTAAGTCAACAAAAAGAATCAACCCCTTGAATCACGTCAATAGCCAGATGACACTTAGCACAATCACAAAATTCGCAAAAATCTATTGCCTCGACCAGGAAATTCATAAATTCCTTATCTCTTCACCTTGATGATTCTTTCCAAAAATTACCCATTTCAAACTTTGTTCACTGCAAAGGAAGAGCAAGCTATGAACCTACACCTTCATACCTCTAAAAAGGTGACTAACTCAACTCAGACACCAGGCTACCCATATCCAGAACACAAGACTAAATAATTCTATTAACATTTATTCGAAGCACTTGACTAGTCAAAGAACTGACATCTTCCTACCTCTCACTAAGCAGTCTTGTCATTTTATTTGTTTGATCCTTTTGCTGTCTTGACCATTTCAACTCTCAAAAGAATTTTATTGTATTCTATTTCCTTGCTCACTTACCTAATGTTCCCTTTGAAACTCTCAACTATCTCCATTTCTTCCAAATTATGCGGACCACACCTCCTCAATTTCCTACCTTTCTGATATTTTTTTGAGTTTTAATCTTCAGTACATAATCAATAAACTACGCTCAGAGCTTACCTCAGGCCCCAGAAATGTTTCCAGTTTAAAATTTAGTTTTCAAATGTTTTTCTTATAATTATGTGATTTATTTGGAAGCTTCCAGTGTCTCTATGTGTATATAACGTTTCTTCGCGATTTTTAAACTAAGTCTTTCTTATGACAAAATATGATCCTATTTTCATCATCTGTGTTATAAACCAAACGTTGGTATCTATAATTTACAGAACTCTATCTTTACTTAAGATACGTAGGAGTAGTTCGTTCAGTAATGCCTTTAATATTCGTGTGGGACGTTACATGCAAGCTTCTCATAGATTTATCATTAGACAGTGTTAATTATTTTCTGATTCGACCAACTGCGTACCCCGTATCTCACTTGTTTTTATTGTCTTCGTAGCTACGTTCTTAAAACGTCTTAATACATTTTACTTGTTAGTCACCATATTAATTCAGTTTTAGCCGAATTTCATGCTAAATATCTTGAAATGTCGCTAGTTACTCATTGTTAACTCGTGAGTTTTATCTCTAAAACGCCGAGATACAATTCAGGCGTATCTGCTTTGCAAGAAAACTTAGGTAATCAAGTACTACTAAGTGGAAAGCCAGTACAAGACACACGCTATCTGCGTGAACTAGCAGCACGTGTGGACTACTGCAACGTTATCGTACTCCACCGGAAATAACTGGTAGCAGCTGCTGTTAACTGTGTTGCCTAATGAACAAGCAATCAGTGCTCGATGAACGTTAACAAATAAATTTGCAAATTAGCGGAGTAATCAGCACAGTTAAAATTTTCACACTCGCACTGCAGTGCATTTTAACACTGGGAGCTATTTGTATTTACATCACGTGCATTGTATAAAAATTGCCGAATGAAATTTAATCAACATAATAAGTACCCTGAAGCGTAGAGACCTACTCATTTATGTGGTATACTCTGTAAACCGCTACGCTGTTGGTATATTGCTCTTTTGTGAGAGAGTTACCACTGAAATAGACAGTTTTCTTTGGTTGTATCGATACCTGCAAAACAAATCTTCCATATTTGTGGAAGCTGTGACGATGATAGAGATGGAACATTTCATGATGACGGGTGTGACATGCATAAAAGTTTAAAAACGGGGTTTTTAAAGCAATAATAGCCAGAACAAACAAATACTGAATTCCAGAATGAGATTTTCACTCTGCAGCGCAGTATGCGCTGATATGAAACTTCCTGGCAGATTAAAACTGTGTGCCGGACCGAGACTCGAACTCGGGACCTTTGCCTTTCGCGGGCAGGGTTCGCAGGAGAGCTTCTGTGAAGTTTGGAAGGTAGGAGACGAAGTACTGGCGGAATTAAAGCTGTGAGGACGGGCCGTGAGTCGTGCTTGGGTAACTCAGTTGGTAGAGCACTTGCCCGCGAAAGGCAAAGGTCCCGAGTTCGAGTCTCGGTCCGGCACACAGTTTTAATCTTCAGGAAGTTTCAAATACTGAATTGTTCCTCCAACAACAGAAATCATAGACACAAATATTTAAAGAGTGTAGAAATAATTACGTTATATTTCATTACAGATGTGGCTGTAGTGAGCGTCAGTTTGTGTTTTTGTTCTATCTTACTCATGCATTTGTGGCTGTTCCACATAGTCACTTACACTTCCGATACACTTATATCAATACATTTTAGGAGGAAAGAAGAGAAACACAAGGATTGGGAAGGATGTGTACCAATCAATAAACGAACTAATCAACCTGTTCCTCCTCCAGAGATCATTGGTCTGATGAACTATTAAATGTGCACCAGGTGAGTCAGCGTGGCATGAGTGAAAGTTGCATCAAAATGATGATAATGGTGTGGTACATATAGTCCCATTTCAGGTCACCCAATGCCTGAGGAAGTAATATGGACCAGGATGACCCTTCCACGTGTTTAAATTGGTGACATGGAAGAAACTGTAAGGAAGAAAGTGTATGCTCCAAGTCTTCCATACACAAGGTTAACATGATTAAAAGTAACACATAGCAGAATACATATTTCGCGTAAGGGCGTCTCTAGTGAGCACTGAACAGAAGAGTGAACAAGATTACACAAAAAATGGACAAGACTATACAGAAATGGACAAACTTACACAAATATCAAGGAGATTCTTCAAAAATGCACAAGATTATACAAAAACGAACAAAACCATATACAGATGGAAAAGATAATATGGAACATAAAGTAAGATACGTAGTCGCTACAAAGAGGATTCCAATGACGAATGATCACAAAAATTTATAAAATTACACAAAAAAACGAAGAAGTCTGTGCGAAAACATGAACAAAATCATACAAGGAATGGTCAAGATTACAGGGAGCACACAGTGAAGTACGTATTTACTACAAAAATGTCTTCAGTGACGGTTATGTGCAAGACACACTTATGCAGCTAAATTCGTTGGTCATTCATTAGCCACAGTTACATCTATTTCAGAACTTAAATGTTCAGTTATTACCCTCCGATCACATTTCCTGCTGGTTTACAGTGGGCAGTTCTGAGAACTGCATAGAGAAAAACGAGACTAGCAATGGCGGATTTCGTTGGATGTTAATTAAGGACAGTCAAACATTAATGAACATTTAAAGATACATAGTAACTATTGAGCTACCGAGTGGCGAAGTTTGTAGAACGAAAATTAAAGACAGTAAATTATTACACTTCAGAGAAATATACCTAGATAAAGGAGGAATGGCTCTGTGGCAATGTTCATTACGTGGTCACCAACGACATCCACACATTACAAAACAAATACACTTATAAAACGAAAAATTCCAGTTTTCTAATGACAATGAATGTGGGATGTGAATTTAAAGACATTCAAACATTATAAATGATCAACATAACAATCAAAGAAAAATCTGACTTGCCCAGTGTCTAAATATGTAGCTGTCAACGCAAGAAAGAACCCCATAAATGAATTTAAATTACACTCAGGCAAAGTGTGCATCACTTCCCTCATGACAGATACACATAAAATAATTCTACTGAATTACTTGTTAACAAAGGATATGATATTCAGATAAAGGAAGACACACAAAAATCAACACGGTGTTGCATGTTGGTAAAGTGCTTGACACATGAATTAATGAGACCATGCAGAGTATTACCGTTGATGGGAAGAAATCAGAGTTCCCTGCCTCCTTTTCAACGAGTGCAACACATTAACATCGTTTTCTACCAAACACAGTACACCAACAAAAACTCTTTTCCACGCTTTTTGTCGCACTCATGATATACTTAACACAATATTTCAAGGGCGCCCTGCGGTTTTCATGCTGGACGTTCCTCCAGAGATACTTCGAGAGATGGCTAAGCTGAACACTTCTCTACGGTGTCTCGCTGTTGAAGTAGTGCTCTCCTTGCATATTCCTATCTGCCCAGCTTCTCTCCCCTCTCGTCTTCAATTACGCCTTTAGCACAGAATTTTGCCTGGTCATCACTTGCGGATTCTATATTATCCCTCACCTTGTAGATACTAGTGCCATCCATATGGCCTACGGATTCAGAAAAACACTTTTGTTATGATTGGTATTTGGCAGCAAGCTAGACACACATTTTTTTTTTGTTGTGTTTGATAGCTTGTTTCCAGTCACAGTAATCACTGTGTCTGTGAAGATTACCTTCATCAGCCACCACGCTTCATTTTTAGAGTAGTGGTGCCTCTTACATATCTGGTTGACAGGCTATGGCACAGCGACAGTTAGTGCCAGAATATATGTATCTCCATCAGTTTCTGTCTATCGTAGGTTGGAGCTGAAGATTTCCACAGGAATTTTGCGGAATTGGGCAAGCGTACAGGTGAGCACCACAACACGATGGCAGTGACACACATAGGGTGGCACGTAACTCAACTCGTTCTCTTATCCTGCTCAAAGGGGTGCGGCTGCGTCCTTCGGCAAACATGGGTCGACAGCCGTCCCCGTGATGTCGGCGCCTGATAGGCAGCTTCGCCGACTTTGGGTGCTTTGGACAGGTGCCTCTTGAGGGCAGAAAACAATACAGGAAACAGTGACCTTAAGTCGATTCATTTTTAAAGACATCAGTAAGTGCCGTGTTTACAAGTACAGAGGCCCTTACATTAGCAGTAAGATATTATGGTCTATATGATCAAATGATATGCACACACAATAAATCACAAGCTAAATTAGACAGTATTTACAAGAGTGCAAGTTTTCACACAGACGAAATCATGACTCTGTTAATTCAGTTACATAAGCTAATTAAACAAATCATATTTATTACACAATACTTGCGCACATATTCATAAATACTGTCCTTACAGTTAGGGATCCTCCTTAGAGACAAAGAAAACCACACTCTAATTAAATTAATAATCTCAGACACCAAGCATTGGCAGATTCTTTTCTTAAATAACGTGGGGAACGTAAAAAAAGGTCACCGTAGCCGGCCGTGGTGGCCGAGCGGTTCTAGACGCTTCACTTCGGAACCACGCGACTACTACGGTCGCTGGTTCGAATTCTGCCTCGGGCATGGATGTGTGTGATGTCCTTAGGTTAGTTAGGTTTAAGTAGTTCTAAGTTCTTGGGGACTGATGACCTCAGATGTTAAGTCCCATAGTGCTCAGAGCCATTTGAATTTGAAGTCACCGAATCATACAGTATTTACAATCATGCACAGTATGAGTTGGATTAGAATGTGTGGAACAACTAGGGTATCACAACTACTAACCTGTTATCCCATCACCATAACCGCACTGTCGACCAACTGTTTATACATGCAGAATTTTTTATTGTTACTACGTCATTTCCCTTGCTAACTTTCCACTCTACATTAATCTACTTTCCTATGGTTAGTCAGTCTCGAATCTGAGAATCTAAATTTCGTACTTGGCATGATTCCATTACGAATCAGTTCTCATTGCTTTGTGTGTATGTGTGTGTGTGTGTGTGTAACATAAATCGTAGGTGAGTTTCTACATCTGAAAGATGATGTCTATTCAAATTTAGCGCCAGTGACATAAGAGTGGCGGTAGTAGCGCCACTGTGAGGATGCAAAACAGGTTTGAGTGTTAGTTACCTTTGAGATCGGACGTGGTGAGTTGATGTGATTCAGGAATGCCTTTAGGGCAACAAAGACGCCATTATCACACGTCACTTAGCATGAATAAGATCTTGTAATAGGGCTACGAGAAGCTGGACGTTCCTTCTGCGACATTGTAGAAACACTTGGCAGGAGTGTAGCCACTGTACCTGATTACTGGTAGCCGTAGTCACCGTCACAAGAAGACCGGCTCGGGACGCCACATGGCACTACCGAGAGGGAAGACCTCCAGAACCTTTGCAGGGATACACCCATGAGGGGTTTGCCTCTGACCAGTAACAATCATTTTGTTTGTTTACTTTACCTTAAACATAAAAATTAGCTTCGCCCCTGAACAACAGCTGTCGTACAAAGTTTGAATTCCTTTTACACAGATCCACAGACCGTTCTGCAAACTGCACCCGCCGATCAGAGTCATCCTCCGAAAGGTGATGTTGCAACTGTAATTTGTAAAAGTGTCACTGGTGTGTGTGCAGCACACGCAGGGTTGAGCGCTGATTGACCCCAGATATTGCTGATAACCGGTAGCTGCTACGATGTGGACATTTCACAAACAATGCCACTGTTGCTGTTGCAGTCTCCACGTCGGCAGCTGTTCTTGGACGCCCGCTGCGTGGCAGGTTCCTGTTAAGCTATTGTGGATCGTCTCCAACAATAAACACAACTGATCACAACAGAACTGATCACCTCCTTGCAGTTTCAGACCTTAATAGATCATAAAACTCATAAACAAAACAGATTTAACGTCTGTATTCCTGAGAAATGGCCAGCTCAAAATGATGTGCTACGTGACACAAGATGGCGGATTTCAAGATGGCCACCGCTGTCACCCTAACTCTTATAAGTTGCTCACCCACCTACAGATATCCCATACCAAACCCCATTATGATTCCTCACACAACTAGACTTTTATAGTGGTGTATCGAGACTTTTGACTCGCCCGATTGAACTGTAGGGGCGAAATATCGAATTCCTGTCCTTCTTCCTTAATAATCCAAGCAATTTGTTCTCAGTCTTCCAATCTTATTGTCCCCTCTCGGTTCTTATACATACTGTATTTTAACCATCTTTCCCTAAAGCTTACTCCAATCTTTCACAGAATTGAGGACATTTTGCACTATTTTACATCGTCGAACGCTTTTCCAGGTAGAGAAATTCTATGAGCATGTATTGATTAATCATTAATATTGCTTCCATTATCAAACTGAACGTCAGGAGTGACTCTCTGGAGCATTTTTCTTTCCTAAATCCAAATTAATCACCATTTGACAGATACTCAATTTTACTTTCAGCTCTTCTGCATATATTTATATCACCAGCTTGAATGCATGAGCTTACCTATCCTTGCCATCAACTGGTCTATTTACTCTGTTATCCCTGGTTTCTACACAGTGACCTTCCTTGTATCTACGTTTTTTTCTTCAACTTCTGTAATTGCCCTTTTTAGACATTTCCCCTATTTTTTCATTGAAATTCCTACAATAGTGCTCCTTATTGCAGTATTTGAATCCTTAACGAAGTTCAAATGCATCTCTTCATTCCTGAGTGCTTCAGTATCCCACTTTCTTGTACACAGATCCTTCTGTACTATTCTTTTATAAACTTCTGTCTGCTCTTCATCATTACTGAATTTTGGTCTGAATTTATATCTGCTCCTGGGTACGCTTTACAATTCAATATCTGATTTCGGAATCTCTTTCTGATCGTGATATAATCCGGCTTGAATATTTATGTGTCTCAATGTCTTTTCAAAGTATACCTCCTCCTTTTGGGTTTACAGTTTCACTTGGGTTATACCGTCTTGTTATGATCGCAGCAGCTCGTCTCTGAATTTCGTCAATGTCTCCTATTGTGCCTATTTGATAAGGACTCCAAACACTGGAACAATAGTCTAGAATTATTCAGGTTATGGCTTGTCTGCCGTTACCTTTATAGATGCACTCTGCTACCCCTCCTCAACCACCAGCCTCCCCACACCTCAGAACCCTTTTAACAGTGGTTCACAAATGTTAAAACTACGAGCCTAGATGTATATTAATGCTACATGGCCTGTGGTATTCTAGAAATTATTTGACTGTCAGTTTGGTGCTGAGTTTAGTAATAGACGTCTTGATGTCGGTTGAAGCGTCCTCTTTGAGAGCGTTGCCTATTACCTCGACATGTCAATTATATCGTCCGCTTTAGACATAATTTCAATTACCTCTTGTCTGACCCTGTAGTTATAATCTGAAAGACGCTATTTGCTTTGCAGAAGAGAAATTTTAGAACAGTGATATTTATCACACACATCGAAGAAGTATTCTAGCGTACGTCACCAACGCGTTTCACTCTTTCGACGGTAACCGTATTTCCCTCACAATTCAGTCAACTAGTTGGATACTCTGTATCTGCGCTATCTCTTCAAAAGTATCTGGACATCTATTAGTGGACATTAATATGGCGCCGGCCGAGTTGGCCGAGCGGTTCTAGGCGCTACAGTCTGGAACCGCGCGACCTCTACAGTCGCAGGTTCGAATCCTGCCTCGGGCATGGATGTTTTTGATGTCCTTATGTTAGTTAGGTTTAAGTAGTTCTAGGGGACTGATGACCTCAGACGTTAAGTCCCATAGTGCTCAGAGCCATTTGTACCATTAATATGGAGTCTGTCAATCTTTCCCTTTACGGTGCCTTGGCCTCTGCTAGGGACACTTTCAGTGACTTGTCTGAATCTGTGTAAAGGACTGGCAGGCCATTCCTCCTCAAAAGTCAGAACCACAGAAGATAGTGATGTTCCACGATGTATCTAGAGTGAAGTCGACGTTGTAAATCATATGAAAGGTGTTCCGTATGGTTGATGTCGGGACTCTGGGAAGGCAAGTCTATTTCAGTAATGTCATTATCCACAGAATATTGCTTCACGGTGGTGCTTTATAACAGGTTGCGTTGTCATGCTGATACAGTCATCCTCTCCTATCTGTTCCTTTCCTTTATGCAATGCAGAATGCTGTAAGCTACATTCATATCATTCGGCATTTAGCGTTTTCTTAAAACAAACAACAAAAGGAAAGAAGGAATTCTGGATTTAAAGTCCAGTCGGCAACGAGAGCATCAGAGACGGAGCACAAGCTCGAATTGCTTCAATAATGGGGAAGGAGATCGGCCGTGTCCTTTCAAATGAACCACCCAGGCATTTGCCTGGAGCGATTTAGTGAAATCACGGAAAACCTAAATCTGGAAGGGTGGAAGCGACTTTGAACCGTCGTCTTCCCGAATACGAGTCCAGTGTGCTAACTAATGCGCAGCCACGCTCGGTCCACAACAAGACGACAACACCCCAAACACAAAAAAATTCCCATACCGTAATATCACTTCCTCTGCTCTTCACCCTTCTATCAGATTGCCACCGGGGATAGCATGATTCATCATTCCACTTCAATCGTTCAGAGTCATCCACTGTGCAGTGGCATCTGTCCTTACACCACCTCAAGTGTCGCTTAACGTTGACTACAAAAATGTGTGGTTTATGAGAATCTGCTCTGCCATTATACCACATTCTCTTAAGTTCTCCAAGCTCAGTCATTGTACTACATGGGCTTATGGTAGCACTTTGTAACTCAGGAGTGATTCCTTCCATTGACTTCGGGCGATTTTTTCAGCCACTCTCTGCAACGCTCGACGGTCCCTGTCCGGCTGCTGCTCCAAATCACAATCTTATCAAGCACAGTCGACAGCGGCAGCTTTAGAATGATTTATATGTACTCAAATGAAATATGATGACTCATACATGTTCGAAATCACGGAGTTCCCCTGACTGATCGATTCTGTTGTTGCTGCTTCTCTACTGACTACATGTTACTCACCACCTCCTTTTGTAATGGCCAATCCACGTCTCGTGTGATGTGGTCAACTCCGCGTTACATAAGTATAGATTAGAGGCTCGTTATTTGCTTATTATCACTAGCCACGTATGTTTAATCATATCGTTTATTGTCACGTTTATTGGTTTCCTCATTATTTAGCCTTGCAATTATGTACATGTTGGTTCTGTAACGGATTTTAATTGTATAAAATTACTCATTTCTATTATCACATTACATTGTTTGTACAGCGATTGAGTTTTGCTACAGGTGACCCTGTGCATAGCAGTACTAACAGTGTGCAACACGACATATATATATATATATATATATATATATATATATATATATATATATATATATATATATGGTGTCCCAGCTATCTTGTCCACCCAAAATATCTCTGGAACAATAACAGCTATTGGAAAACGACTTTCACCGGTATCAATGTAGGGCTGGGGCCCATGAATGTACATATTTGGAAACATTCTAAAACGAAAGCATATGTACACAAACATGTTTTTTTTAAATGGACCTCCTATATTTTTTCTTCAGCAATCCATAGCATGACAAAGCACATACACAATGGCGTTGATTGCATCGTAATATTCCCATTACATACCGAGATATTGAGACGCGAAGTTGACGCTTGAAACACCCGACATGCGCTGCTAGCGCACGTCCTGAGGCTCAGGCGTGAACCCCATGCTGCCCGTAATCGCGATGTGATTGACATGTGTAATCACACCTCCATACTTATCAAGAGGTCCGAAACGAATAATACGGTCTGCTGCCATCAACTCTCATAAGCACATAATGGTTTCCATCTTGCACGTTTTACGTATCTACGTTCACAGTATGAACCAGTACCGATCGGTGTACATACGTCAGGTTGTCTTATTTATCCTGCACACCCAAAATAAGGTTTATCTAATGCGTTATATGACCCATTGTGCCTGTCGCGCAGGGCCTGGCTCTACCTAGTCAAGTGTCCAACGTAGTTCCCACTACTGCCACAGTTACCACATCGCCTTGTTTATGATTTGCGACCCATGCAAACTCCTGTACTCCACCACCCTCCGAGCATCCCATTTGTTGTTGCTTTGGCGTGCAGTACACCGCTTGCCAGTGTAGTCGTGCATCAGACTAATCTAGTGACGGCACGGAGGTAGTACACATTGTGAATAAACGTTGTGTTGTGGAACTTTCTGTACAGTATAATGTACACACATGAAGATATGGTATAAATGTTGCCGATCTATGGAGAATGTACGTTGACGGGATATACGTTATGAGATTGCTTGTTTCTTGATAGTACTGTTAGCGAACATTATGATTATTAAGTTAATATGTCTGTTTTCTACCCTACTCTACATACCTGCACTGTACCCTGTTGTATGTGGACGAAATGCTGTTCAGGCAGAACGGCTGTACAGAAGACGATTCCCTGACAAACCATCGCCTTCGCGCCGGATGTTTGGTCGTCTCACATCTCGTCTACGTGAACGGGAAGCTTAAATCCAAGACTTCGACATCGTCCTTGAACACGCACAGATGAATGTGCTGAAGTTGCTGTGCTCGCTACCATAGCTGTGAATCCTCAAATCAGCACACGTCAAATTGAACGTGAAGTTGGTGTGTCGAAATCAAGTGCACAGCGTATTCTTAAACGTCATAAATTTCATTCTTACCATGTTCATTTACACCAGGATCTTCATGGAAATGACTTCCGCAAAAGGGTAACATTTTGTCAGTGGGCTCAGCAAAAACTTCTGACTAATCCAAATTTTTTTTTGCAGATGTTCTCTTTACCGACGAGGCATCATTCTCCAACAAAGGAATTGTCAATATGAGGAATATGCATTATTGGTCCGCAGACAATCCAAAATGGCTCCGTCAGGTAGAGCATCAACGTCCGTGGAAAGTTAATGTTTGGTGTGGGATTATTGGAGATACCATTATCGGACCTTTCTTTATAAATGGCATCCAAAATGGCAGACAATACTCCAAATTTATACGACACACTCTTCATGTTCTCTTGGACACCGTACCTCTGAACCGCAGAATGGTCATGTGGTATCAGCATGACGGACGCACTGCACATAACACATTACGAGCACGACGACTTCTGAACCGTAAGTTCCCTGGTAGGTGGATTGGACGAGGTGGCCCAGTTAGGTGGCCTGCCCGATCTCCGGACCTTACACCGCTGGATTATTTTCTTTGGGCAGTGAAGGATGCTGTTTACCAACATGAATCAACAACACCAGAGGACATGAAGCAACGCAATATTGATGCTTGTACAGCCATCAAAGAGGAAACAGTAGCACGAAGTAGGGCATCCTTCATCCGCAGAGTGACCCTATGTATGCAAGCCAATGGGCATCACTTTGAGCATGAGATGTGAACGCTATGTTTAGTATGTAGTGCTGGTATCACAGTGGAAGTTTCTACAAAGGGCCATTTTACCCAGTGTTGTTAAGAAACAGTTGTTTGCAACAATTTGTCATTTAACGCATTAGATAAACATAACATTGATAATTATGTGATAATAAAACTAATTGGTTAAACATGTTTACATTCATCTTCCATGTCCTACCTGAGCTTCCCAAATCAAAACATTTTTACCTAAACAACGGTAAAACTTTTAGTCCACTTGCTCGTTTCACTAAAACCATCAACATGAGTTTTATTATTACGGGTGAATGATTAACTGTCACTTGCGCTAGATCTACAGTAAAGTAAAGTTTTAACGTTGAACGGCATTACCTTTTTAGTAACGGATTAACAATAAGCGAAGTTAACTTTGTGACTAACGTTGCGGTACACAGATACGTTACAGAACCGCATCACCCCTAGCCTATGGGATAAATATCTGCTGAAATGTACGACGTTAATGCAGGATGGCAGCAGACCGTATTATTCTATTCGGAACTCTTGATAAGTATGGAAGTGTGATTACGCATGTCAATCACATCGCGATTACGGGCAGCATGAAGTTCACGCCTGAGCTTCAGGACGTGTGCTAGCAGCGCATGTCGGGTGTTTCAAGCGTCAACTTCGCGTCTCAATATCTCGGTATGTAATGGGAATATTACGATGCAATCAACGCCATTGTGTATGTGCTTTGTAATGCTATGGATTGCTGAAGAAAAAATATAGGAGGTCCATTTAAAAAAACGTAAGTTTGTGTACATATGCTTTCGTTTCCAAATATGTACATTCATGGGCCCAGCCCTACATTGATACCGGTGAAAGTCCAGAGATATTTTGGATGGTCAAGATAGCTGGGACACAATAGAATAATAATGTGTTATAAATTTTAATTATAGGTACCATTTTGATTTTGATATCATGCTGTTGCTTATGCAGCTGCTTTTATATTATTTTTAGGGCCTGATGATGACGATGGGTGGCGTCGAAATTGGGTGCCGATAAACTGATAATGAAATTACAGCTGACGGTCGGACTGAAAATTGTATTGTTACATAAGCCTGTCCCAATACTTTTCATCTGATAGCTTTTAAAATTCCCATTTATCCATTAACGCTACAGATTTCTGATATGATGCATTAATGCAGCATTTGAATTTCATTCCGCGTTTGGTTTAAACCACAACACTTTATTTTTGCAGTAAAATCTGAAAAATCGTTGTTTAATGTATAATCTTATCAACTTTCTCACGTGACATTCCTCAGCTCTATTATAATAGTATATCATCTGAAGATACCGTGTTCCACAATTACATTACATTCGGTAGGCTACATGCGTCATTAAGCACTGAGTGCTAAACTAAGATAATGAAAGTCTCGGGGCACACCTGAATTTACATTCGGGTTTGCTGACGACTCTGAGTAAATTAAGTGCTTTGTTGTGCTTGTCATGAAATATTCACCCCAATCATCTGGCCGTGACATGAATGTTGATTATGCCAGCGGATCGATAGCCTTTACGCTGATGTTATTAAAATGTTCACATCACACTGTACATACATACATACATTAATCCTTGTTCCATAGATTATGAATATGACATTTCGTAATGGTGTGGAACGTGTGACTTCAACATAACTTTTATTTACACAAAGTAATTAACTAATTTTTTTTCTTTTACAGACACTACTTCATATCTAAGATTTCATCTACTGAGTAGAAGGAGTTGTCATTCAGAAATTCTTTTCATTTGCTTTTAAATTTTGGTTGGTTGCTTGTCAGACTTTTAATGCTATCCGGCAAATGACCAAAGATTTTTGTGGAAGCATAATTCACCCTTTTCTGTGCCAAAGTGATATCAAAATAATGAATATCATCCTTTCTTCTAGAGTTGTAGCTATGCACTTGGCTGTTATTTTTGAATTGGGATGGCTTATTAATGACAAATTTCGTAAGTGAATTTATGTATTGCGAAGGTACTGTGAATATCCCGAGTTCCTTAAATAAATGTATGCAAGGTGATCTTGGGTGGGCCTGTGACCTGTTTCTGTATTACATCGCCAAGCAAATTCGTCAGAATGCATAAAATTATAGGATTTGGACTTTGTGAAAGCATGTTACCCCTCTCGTTGCATCTAACACCGGCCTTAAAGCTTTAATGATGTGAGATAGTTAGTTAGTTGCTTTCATGTTCCGTGGATCATTTTGCAGGGTAAGTCGTAGTGATGTAGAACGAGTAATTTTACATTAATATCGCAAATTAATTTATACATATGGCTACATGCGGAACATATATTAGATTTTTTAAGTATATGGATGTGAGTTAGTGATTCGTATTCTCTACCTGGCTTGAAGAGACTACATACGAGATATTTTTCACAGTCGTAATAAAATCCCCGGTCTTCATTAGTTGACTTACTAAGTACAACTTTCTGCATTCCTTTCGTTCGATACATCATTATCCATTGGTTGGCTATACGATTAATCGCATAATACTTAAATTTATCTAGAAGAATAGTGATTCACACATTCAGACGCCTTAGGCAGAACGCAGAAAATGACAACCGGTGCTACTTTATTGTTTAATATTGCTGGTTGCTAACAAGTGAACACAGTTGCTAGTGTAGGTCTAATAGACGGCGGGGCGCAGCTCGTGGGACTGAAGAGCAGCGTTCCAGGAAGTCGCGTGTAGGAGCAGGCGACAAGTGGGTCACCTCGATTAGCGAGATGACCGTCCACGAAGGAACTGTGGCTGTCACGAGGGCAGCAAGTAAATCCTGAATGCTGTGTTCTATATTCCCCAAGCTGGTAGCCTCCTGAACGTGAAGCATGGAGCAAGGGCTGTAAAGTCTGGAAACAGAAGTTGGCTGCGGTTTGTGTCACGGATACCACAAGAATAAAATCAGAACGAATAAATCTAGGAAATAGGTAGTAACACCATACGAAAGAGAAAATAGAGGCTAGAAAGCACGTTGGTATGAGGATCAAAAACCTCTGAACACTCCCAGCTAATGCACAATTTACCACTAGATCTCCCGAGGTGCAGACGCGCCATTATGAAATTAGACGGGGAATAGTGTTTTGTCAGTAGAAAAGCAGTAGTAACAGAATGAATCGATCAGCGGAGTTCAGAGGTTTGTAAAGTGTATGCGCCATAAGATTTCCCCTTAGCAACAAGACCATTGCAGATGTTTATGATCCCTGACACCTATGTTAATGTGTGTAGGTATGGGAATGGGGGGAGGCGGTTGTTACATATGCCTCGTGACGACAGGGTGCAGGAGGTCGAGCGGTCAGGATTAGAGAGTGGGCATCCAGGGCTGCCTTTAAACGACAAAACAGGGAATTAAGTACAATAAAGAGGATGTATTTGAATATACGAAGTACAAAAGACGCGCCTAGGGTCGGAAGCTAGCACGTTTAGGCCAGTCTAGGATGTTGAACAATAAATGAAATGGGCAACAGAAGGGGAAACGGTTCATGTTGATTTAAGTTGGTGACCGGTCGCGGAGAGCAGAGCCAGAGGCTCTGCCTTCCAAGAAGAGGTCTGTGCTCCTCTAAGTCTGGATTCCAAGAGAGAGAAGAAAGTGTGTTCTGCACCGTAGGACGCTCCGGCTTCCACACAAGTGACCGGTACCCCGCGCACGCTATTGGCTAAAATCAATGGCGTGAATTCGCTAGCAGTTTCAGCAGAGGGCTCAGGGCGTCTCCTGTCAGCAGCTTTAACTGGACAGATCCACCTCGGTTCTGAAATACAAGTGACTTGTGTCACATAGACACGGCGTGAATTACTCTGGGAGAGAACTTGTAAAGATTCCACTGGGCTTTGAAATAAATTTCTTAAACCAATTCCATAAAATATTCCTTGACTGGCTGGCATCCTGTACACCATCAGGGATATTTCAGCCATTCTAAAGCTGACCGTTCGTGATGTGATTGTTAAGTGGACATGCTAAGGAACAACTCCAGCTAAACAAAGACCAGGTGCACGTCATGTACCGATGGATAGGGACCGTAGAGTATTTTGGAGAATGAGGAAAAAAATTCTGTACACACTGCTAAGCGACGCTTGAGGTGTTGTTAAGGAGAGGCGCCACTGCACAGAGGATGACTGGAAACAAAAGATTCGGAATGATGAATTACGCTGTCCCTTGTAGTAAATCGATGGAAGGGTAGGGTTTTGGCGAATGCGTAGAGAACATTATCCGCCACCAAGTGTAATGCCAACAGCGAAATAAGGAGATGTAGGTGTTACGGTATGGGGTGTTTTTCGTGTTTAGGTTGTTGTCCTCTTATTACGCTTGACAAAAAGCTAAATGTCGAATGATATGAACATAGCTTGCGGCATTCTACAGTGCAGAGAGCAGAGGAACAGTTCGGGGTGGATGACTTTCTGTATCAGCATGATAACCCAACCTGTAATAAAGCAGCATTGTAGAGCTATAATCTGTGTACAATAACAATCTTGAAACAGAGTAGCCTTCCCAGGTCCCGAGCTGAACCAACGTGACACCTTTGGGATGATTTTTAACGTCAACTTCGCTCCAAAGCCCGCGTCCTTGATTACAATACTGGTGTCATGTGTAAAAAGAACAAATTCTGCTTGTTGTATGTTTACGTAAATGAGAAGCAACAGTGCGCCTAAAATTGAGCCTTGGGGAAACCGCATACGTGACTTTTCTTTCCAATCAGAATAAAATCCCTGGACCACATTAGTTGAATTACTAAGTACAACTTTCTGCATTCTCTTTACTTCTGTATATCATTATCCATTGGCTGGCTATATCATCAATACCATAATACTTGAATTTATCTAGAAGAATAGTGATTCACACATTCAGATTCCTTAGGCAGAACGTAGAGAATGCCAACCGGTGCTATTTTATTGTTGAATACTGCTGGCTGCTGGTAAGTGAACACAGTCGCTCGCGTATGTCTAATAGACGGCCTGTTGAGGAAGAATTAGCTGCCAGTCCTACATAGACATTCACACTCCTGATTAAAAGTGTCCCCAGCAGAGTTCAAAGCCTTATAAAGGCGAAACGTGGACAGATCACTGATTAATGTCCATTAATAGGAGTCCAGACAGTTTTCATCGGATTGTACATTCTACCCTGGAGTGACGTTAGGTTAGATCTACACATTTTGTTCTTTAAAATTAATAATGTTTGAAATTGTCGTGCAATCGACAAAAATTATCCAGTGATAGCCCTTGATCTGCGCTATGAAAAAAAAGGAGGAATATGACTAGGGCACATAGACCATACGGGCATGACGGTACAGTTCGTACTATTTCGCTAAACTGCAGTTAGAATACGCCACCGACCAAGCAGGTCGATAACAAGACCGTCGTCTTGCCACAAACGCGTCAGTGCAGTTAGTGTTGAGAGAGGATGGACACGCATTTTATGTATTTTTATTAGCGAAAGTAAATTTTGCTTCTTCAGGATATTTTGTTATGTGCACCAAAACCAAGCTCTTACTAAGCAAGTAAGTACACTGATTAAATTACATAGATCAAGGATTATTTTGGCACTGTATGAAGGGATGAATCTTTAAACCATTTTCGTAAATGTGTGATATAGGGTGGTTGCGATTGTAGTATACATACGCCTGAGACGCAGAAGCAGTGTCCCTGTGATCAGAAAATGGAGTGAAGCTCCCTTGTGAAGTGATTCACAGTAATTAAAAAAAAGTGAAACACAACGGTAGCAAAATGATACCATGCTAACAAAATGGTTTTGAATTACAGACCCCGGATTTAAGACGGCCTCTTAAGAGACCTGACGAATTTCAAGCAAAAATTTTTTAAGTTCAAATGTAACAATGACTAGCATAAATTTACCAAGAGGTAAATTGTTTAAACAATTTGAATCACCGAGCGAGGTGGCGCAGTGGTTAGACACTGGACTCGCATTCGGGAGGACGACGGTTCAATCCCGCGTCCGGCCATCCTGATTTAGGTTTTCCGTGATTTCCCTAAATCACTCCAGGCAAATGCCGGGATGGTTCCTCTGAAAGGGCACGGCCAACTTCCTTCCCCATCCTTCCCTAATCCGATGAGACCGATGACCACGCTGTCTGGTCTCCTTCCCCAAAAACCAACCAACCAATTTGAATCTCCCAAGTTAGCAGAATGGGTTAAAATTACAGACTAAAATTTTTTAAAGTCAAACATAACAACGGTTAGCACAAATTTAGCAACAGGTAAAATGTTTTAACAAATTTAAATGTGCAAGCTAACATAATGGTTTCAAATTATACACTAAAATTTTACACTGTCTTTTAAGAGAGCTGACAAACAAATTTAAAGCAAAGTTTTTAAAAAATAAAGTGTAACAATCACTAGCATCAATTTAGAGACGGGTAAAATGTTTAAAGAACTTTAAATGTCCAAGCTAACACAACGATTTTAAATTAAAAATCAAACCTTAACACGGTCTTTAAAGAAAGTTGACAGATTTAAGCGATACAAGTGCCACGCGAACCAGAGATGAAAAAACTTAATTCAAACAGTAGTCATCGCGCCGTAGGGCTGCTTCACACAAGGTAACGGCAGCGGTGTATCCCAAATGCTGTTGCTGCCCTGTAATATCGTGCCGCCGGTGCGCTCACTCTTGTGAGGCCACGCCAATTGCACGTATAGACTGCAAAAACAGTAGCTCAACCACCAGACAACAGCAAGGAGCTCGTAAAATAAGCGTCGTGCGACAAGATGATGCCTAGAAACACCAACTGGTCAGTAAGTACGACAACAGACTTTCAGCAAGCAACGGCCTAA
Organism: Schistocerca nitens; assembly: GCF_023898315.1. NCBI lineage: Eukaryota > Metazoa > Arthropoda > Insecta > Orthoptera > Acrididae > Schistocerca > Schistocerca nitens. The sequence continues at coordinate 288,831,540 of NC_064614.1, read as the reverse complement.
ACAAGCAATCCAGAATAACTTACAGCACAACCCGGCAAATGGGATTAACAAATTAAAGAAAGAATTTTAAGAATAATACAGTTTAAACACTGGCGAGAAAAAAGAATAAGTATATTAGCATAACCAAGCTACAAACATAGTTTAAGTAGTTTATAAATAATAGTTTGAACTTCCCTTCTTTGTTAAAACCCTGGTTCTATTAAAAATTTAATGGTCACGTACCAGTATAAGTCAGCCCGGAGACCCAATCAGACTCCAAGAATAAGGTAAGGAATCTCGCCTTAGAACACCCATTTCACAGCTCTTAGCCAGTGTACCCGATATACTAATAGATCTGACCTGATCAAAATCTAAAATATAATTAAAAGAGCACATAATCATAAATTTTCGTAAGAGTATCACCAGCATCTGCAATCGCCGTCACATTCCCACCGCTTGCACAGGCGATGTCAGTAATAATACAGCTTCTCACAAAATGAAATAAACAGCTAATTCAATTCCAGGCCTTACTGTAGGCAATATATGAAATTAAATATGCATTTTTCAAATAGTAATACCAATTATGAAAAGAACGTCTCAGGTACACATTCATAATGTTAACAGACATGGGAAGAACTAGTAGAGCACAAAAATATGAATAAAGTACGTAAGGTGGCACTACATGAATAATTACGCCACCTTACCAACGAACTAACTGATGGAGCACAGCACTGTATGGTAGTGAAACATGGACTGTGGGAAAAGCGAAAAGAAGAGACTCGAAGCATTTGAGATGTGGTGCTACAGAAGAATGTTGAAAATTAGGTGGACTAAGAAGGTAAGGAATGAGAAGAATCTTCGCAGAATCGGTGAGAAAAGAACTATAACGAACACACTGATAACAAGACGGTACAGGGTGGTAGGACATCAGTTAAGGCATCAAGGAATAAGTTCCATGGTACCAGAGGGAGCTGTAGAGGGTAAAAATTGGAAGACAGAAATTGGAATACATCAAGCAAATAATTTAGGACGTAAGCTGCAAATGCTAGCCTGAGATGAAGAGGTTGGCGCAGCTTCTAGAGAAACAGTGATCATCGGTCTCAACACACTGTATAGCGCAGCGCTGAAGATAGGCAATGTCCCAATCCAATGGAAACAGTCAAAAATCGTAATGCTTCCCAAACCAGGGAAACCACCCAACGACCCGTGATCGTATCGTCTTATCACTCTGCTTTCGGTTCTAGGGAATGGCTTTGAAACGATCATTAAAAACAGATTAATTACTTTCGCGGACAAAAACCATCTAATACCTGACTGCTAATCAGGGTTCAGAAAACACCATGTCACCATAGAACCCATAGTACAACTATGCAGTGGCGTCACCGAAGGCCTAAGCCTTCTGGACTAGGCCTCTGCTATATTTCTAGACATTGTAAAGGCATTCGGCAAAGTGTGGCACAAAGGACTATATTACAAGCTCCTCAAAATTGGGCGTACCAACAAAGTTCACCACACTTTTGTCGAACATCCTCGAAAACCGCTCATCCAAGGTCAACGATGCGGAATCCGACCCGTTCACACCGAAAGCGGGAGTCCCACAGCAAGCCATCACCTCTCCCCTGCTGTACACACTATATACAGCAGACATTCCACGCCAATTTGACGCTGTATGCAGACGACACAGCGTACTGATGCCACGCACCAACAACAGAAGAAACTAATAAACAAGCCCAAGACTACCTGTCCCGACTAGAAAGACCGCTCAGTCAATGGAAAATCAAACCCAATGCCGCCAAAACACAACTTATTTTCTTTAAACACAGACAGGCTCGTACACATCATGAAAAAGCAGAATGCTGCAAGCAACAACTCTGGGGACATACCATAATGGCGAAGAATAAACACAAGGTATCTGAGGATCACCCTAGATCTATATATGTCATATGCGCCACGTGCAAAGGACATCACGACGAAAGCTGAAACGAGACTAAACCTACTCTGGCAGGACAAGCGGTACTAATATAGACACAATGATATATACATATAAAGCTTTTGTTCGCCCGGTACTAGAATATGCTGCATCAGTATAGATGGAAAACAAAACAGCAGCAAAGAAGATAATGGCAACAGAAAGGAAAATATTAAGAATAGCCGGACAGACGAATCCCAGGACCCGAAGTGAATTAGTCTACCAAAATACAAAAGTACAACCCTTAAGTAAAATGCGGCTTGAACTAACCGCCAAAATTGGCTCCAACCGATTGCAGAACATACTGCAACAACAGAGCTCCTACAAAGAAACTACACAGTCCTAACTTACCCGAAAACAAAATACACCTATCCACCTATAATCATTAAAACCAGCATAAAGGCAATCGATACGAAAACCGCAGCAAATTGTACTAACACTGTTATACAAGAGGACATGAGAAAACACCTTCTAGATGACAAACCTGAAGAGGAAGATAACACTTGAAAACAAGAACGCAAAAACATTGACCACACACCGAACAGACGCTGAAGAAGACAAATAACATAGACACAAGAAACAGAAGATTCAAAAGACCCTTGCTGAGGTTTTATGGAGATTTCCCTCAGCACTCTGGCTGATGCCAGGATCTTTTCACCCTCCCAAGCGATAGAAAGTGATTAGACACTCGGAAAAGCAATAGAAAAATTGTACCCTTATTCCAAATAACAAGTGTCAAAACAGCATAACATAAGTTAAAATAAGGCACCAAGGCGGGACGCATCAGACCAGCAAGAAGACTGATGACGTAAAAACAAAAGCAAATGTTGACGGAGCACAATGACCACTTAAATAGTGGCATGTCGGCCCACATGGCTAATCTGCCCTGCTCTCTTTTCGTAAGGAATTATTCTTAATAACTTAAATAGGTCCAATGTGGTCAAAGTCTAGATCATACTACGTGCAGGAAAACATGCTCAAGTGACACACACCTTGGCCTTTCACCAACAGAAGTTGGGCGGTTTGCCTTCACCTAAGCAGATGCCCGTCAACATAGAATACCCAAAATTTTGGAACGGCGGGCTCTAATTCGTTTTCAGGATTTCTGAAACGACGCCAGACACCCTCCATTCACATTCCTCAGGTAATTACACTCATGCTCATAAATTAAGGATAATGCTGATACGTGGTGAAAAAACGCTCTATTGGGCGGTTTGGTGGTTTAAATCACCTCGGGGTATGACCATGCGGTGCATTTGACCTGCGGTCGTCGCACCGTAGCGCTGGCAGCAGTCGACATACACAGAGGTGTGTTGATGCGTCAGAGTACAGTGCAGCGAGTAAGTGTGCAGACGTTTTCATATGTGCTGATGGTGACTGTGTGTTGAAAATAGCTCAAAGGACACACGTTGATGATGTTATGGGGGGTAGAATACTAGGGCGACTGGAGGCTGGTCAAACACAGCAGGTCGTAGCACGGGCCCTCCGTGTGCCGCAAAGGGTGATCTCAAGATTACGGCAACGATTCCAGCAGACAGGAAACGTGTCTAGGCGCTACAGTGCGGGACGTCCACGGAGAACAACACCACAAGAAGACCGATGTCTCACATCAGTGCCCGCAGACAGCCACGGAGTACTGCAGGTAGCCTTGCTCGGGACCTTATGGCAGTCACTGGAACAATTGTCTCCAGACACACAGTCTCCAGACGACTGAACAGACATGGTTTATTCGCCCGGAGACCTGCAAGGTGCATTACACTGACCCCTGGTCACAGTACAGCCCATAAAGCCTGGTGTCAAGAACACAGTACCTGGTCATTGGAACAATGGTCCCAGGTTATGTCCACGGACGAGTCCAGATGTGGTCTGAACAGTGATTCTCGCCGGATTTTCATCTGGCGTGAAGCAGGAACCAGATAGCAACCCCTTAATGTCCTTGAAAAGGAACTGTATGGAGATCGTGGTTTGATGGTGTGGGGTGGGATTATGATTGGTTCACGTATATCCTTGCATGTTTTTGACAGAGAAAATGTAACATGTCAGGTGTATCGGGACATCATTTTGCACCATTATGTCCGCCTTTAAAGGGGTGCAATGGGTCCGACCTTCCTCCTGATGGATGATAACGCACGGCCCCACCGAACTGCCATCGTAGAGGAGTACCTTGAAACAGAAGGTATCAGGCAAATGGAGTGGCCTGCCTGTTCTCCAGACCTAAACCCCATCGAGTACGTCTGGGTTGCTCTTGGTCGATGTGAAGCTGCACGTCTTCAAACCCCTACGACACTTCAGGAGCTGCGACAGGCACTGGTGCAAGAATGGGAGGCCATACCCCAGCAGCTGCTCTATCACCTGATCCAGAGTATGCCAACCCGTTGAGCGGCCTGCGTACGTGTACATGGTGATCATATCCCATATTGATTCGGGGTACATACGCAGGAAACAGTGGCGTTTTCTAGCACATGTGTTTCGGGACGGTTCTCTCAACTTATCACCAATACTGTGGACTTACAGGTCTGTGTTGTGTGTGTTCCGTATGTGCCTATGCCAGGGATCAGCAACCTTCTGAAATTACAGCTTATAAAATTTCCAAGTTTTTAAAGCGCCACAAAAAAATTTAATAAATAGTACTTGCATAAATGAAGTTTTTTGACGAAAAAAACTAATCTATTCATTTATAAGAAAAATATATATTTATTCATATACAATAAGTAGTGTTTTTTACAACAAATTAGATAATATATATATGGTATTATTACATAATCACTTATTATTCAAATAAAATATTGAAACAATTGAACATACACTTACAACACTAACTTGTACTTCAATAACAAACAATTTAGCAAACAAATTCAGTGGGAGCGATGGCTTTACATGGTTATTCAAGTAGAAAATTTGAACTTTATTAAACAATGTAACATGTACTTAAAAAAGAAATAGACGATAACATACATTCGAGCGAAGAAATTCAATGGGAGGGTTGACTTTGCATGGTTTTAGAAAGTTTGGATAAATTTTTAAAACCATTATTCAGGTATCCAAAACAGCAGACGACAAGTTTTGCAATTATTTACTGTCAACGTATACCTACGTAAAAGCATACGAAAAACTGGGCGTAAAATATAATCTATCAAAAAACATTTTACATTGATATTTCGCAATTAAAAACACTTACCTTGATATAGTAAATAATTCTCCAACAATTGAATTATTAAAATGAATAATTCAGACACGAAACACTGTTTTTCTGACTCTGTGATCGCCTCCCGTGTGCGGTGATCGCCGATTGGCGTGAACGGACTTGTCAGAACTCAGAAAGTGCTTATCAAGGTGCGACAGTGACGAGTGTCACGGGAGAGGGGTGCGGTGAAAAGCGAGAACAATGGGCTGATTGTGAGGGATAGAAATGGTGCCTAATCCTCGTTAATCGATTCCAAACGATTAAAAAATATTTTTTCTTATAAAATAAATAATATCTGCATATGGAACTAAAGAGCCGCAGCTTCACATCTAAAGAGCACCATGTGGCTTGCGAATCGCAGATTGCCGACCTCGGGCCAATGCTATTAGCGCCAGTTTTGTGTAGTGCCACGTTGTGTGGCACCACATTCTGCAATCATCCTTAATTTATGAGCATGAGTGTAGTTTGGCACGATACACTAGCTTCAACAATCACAACACAGAATTGTTTCTTGACAACCTAACAATGAATCGACAAGACTAAAACTGAGCCCTGATGTCATCTAGAATGTAGATGCAACTGGACTCACTCGCTCGGAAGGATTTGCATCAAATAGGGTGGATAACATCTGCTGAAAGAGGATGGCTTATCACTATGGCACTGTTAGTGCAAATGGTAATAGTGTACCTCCATTTTTCATATCCCTTATGGTTAACTTCAAGCCCCATTTTATCGGAATCGGTCCTGCTGGGAGCAGAGGTTGTGCGGATTTCTCCTGGTGGATGACAGAAAATAGCTTCTTGAAATATTCACTGAAATGTTCAGCTCGTAGGGCCGTCGCTGTGTGAGCGTGACATGCTGTGGCTTCGCAGTGGAAAGCGCTATGCGCCTGCCACACTTACGTGTTCATCAAATAAACTCTTTGTAAATGGCTGTAAGCCTTAGATTGTATTAACCCAGCAAATTGCTTATCACAGAAATTGAAGTGCTGTGTTATTCCGAAACAGTTAAACTTAAAGGAGAGCAATTCTCATCAATCGTTTATCATGTAAATTAATCAAGTTTCCTACTACACATATATTCTTCCGTACAGAGCAACTTCCTTACAACAGAAACTCGTCACAACAAGAGCACATTTTAGTTATGCGGCATAAATCGGTCAAATTTCTTTTTTGTGGGTCGCCTGACATAATTTGTTGTACTGCTAAAGAAAAGGAGATAAACATCAATTAAATACTAGATTTATTTTCCCTAAATTGTTTCTCAAGTAAAGTGAATATTTTGTAGAAAATGAATGTATGGATAGTTTCTTGTTTAATGCTCAGATAATAAATAAATTGTCTCTGCAAAAATAAAACAAAATCAACTTTCACAATGGAATACACGTGTATGTGCACAAAACTGCAATAAATAATCGTTTCAGCAAAGCTAGCTTGAGGGACACTGTCCTTCTAACAAGTGGTTGGTACCCGTAATTGAATAGACGGTTGCTATGGAACTGTGATTGGCTTTCCAAACTCTGTGCAGCTCGCAACCGCAAGTTGAAATCGGATCCACGATGCAGACAAGTAAAGTCACTGAAAATGCAACACAAGTTGCAGAATTTACCTCGCAAATTGTGAACTGCTCGGAGTAAAAGCCGCGCTTGCGCTAAAAAGGCGAGACTTACTCGATCGATTCAGCGTAAACTTCCAGGCTGCGACCAGGTGCCTCGCTCTCTCGAAGTTACCTGTCGGCCACCTGTCTTCGCATCGACTAAGGTTCCTCTCCGTTTCCAGAAAAGTACCACCTGGTGGGTATACAACTTTCGCCACACTGACAACCAAGAACTCCTCTCAACACCATGAAACGCCGGGGAAGCCTCCAAAAGCTTCTCCACTATCGCTTACAGTGTGCCCACTAACTGCCCACAGGTCGGTACACTATGTATGCAACAGGTATGTCGCGACTCGTTGTTTCAGACAGTTACGCTGCAGCACTTATGCCGACTACCCTTCTGATTGGCTGACATCAACCGGACAGTTAGATTCTGTATCTGTCCCGCACTGAACACAGTAGAATGTGGGTGTCGCATATTTTCAACCGCCTACAGGAAACGCAGTTTCGGCTCACCAGAAATGCTCATGGACCTGTGGTCACCCAGCTATCTTCCAAGGCCGTGCCACCTTGCGCACACCGGAAATCGGACAGCATGTTACCGCAACATTTCTTTGAACCAGCAGCCCAGAAGGTGAGAGCTTAATTCCTTCCGCATTCACGGCACTGCGACCACCCAGTCCCGTTACTGTACCCTCTCTGGCCTGTCTCAGCGGAGGGAACTCTATGAATCTTACACCAGAGGCCACTAACGCTGTATTTCAGTACAACACAGTTAACAATCTGTCAATTTTAGTCATTGTCGCAAAGCGTTATACGTAATGGTATTGTCACAACATAAAACATTCTGTATCACATGCTCGATGTTCCAAAGACAATCCTTCCTCGTTACTAGTCGACGACAGTAGTTTTTACTTATCCTCTGAATTATCAGATTTCTGTAAGGAGGACGGTATACTACTTTCGTCTTTTCTAGATCACGGTAGCCAAAAAAGTCTGACGACTTCACTAGGCAGTAAACGCCAGCTTCATCTGCGAATAACCTCAAACTGCTGCTCAGATTGTCTCCTAAAAGATTTATATAGATAAGCAACAGCAGAGGGCCTATAACCCTACCTTGGTTAACGCCAGAAATTGCTTCTGTTTTACTCGATGACTTTCCGTCAATTACTAGCAACAATGGCCTCACTGATTGGAAACCTCGAATCCAGACGCATAACTGAGATGATATTCCATAACCACGTAATTTTATTGCAAGGTGGTTGCGAGGTATGGTGTCGAAAGCCTTCTGGAAATCTAGAAATACGAAATCAATTTGAAATCCCTTGCCGATGCATTACACACTTCGTGTGATTAAAAAATGGGTCTGAGCACTATGCGACTTAACTTCTGAAGTCATCAGTCGCCTAGAACTTAGAACTAATTAAACTAACTAACCTAAGGACATCACACACATCCATGCCCGAGGCGGGATTCGAACCTGCGACGTGTGATTAAAGAGCTGCTGTGTTTGACAGGAACGATGTTTTCTAAATCCGTGTTGACTACATGTCAATAGGTCATTCTCTTCGAGGCAATTCATAATGTTCGAACACAATATATGTTCTAAATCCTGCTGCACATATACGTTAATGATATGGCAAATTTTCCCTAACTAGTTAGTTTGCATACACTAGTTAGTTTTCTGATAAATCACAGTAGGTGTCATTTACTTCATTGTTGCACAACATTCTGTCTATTTTCCAACGCAATAACACCCCCTTCAGCCACAAGTCACATCATTCCACCATTAATTTTCTTGCACTGATCCTCTAATTCACATGTCACCTTCAGTAATGTTTACACTACTACTACAATATCCATTGCCTGTTTTTCAACACAATACATTTTTTCAGAAATGTTTATGATCCTTTTAATAACTCTGCAAAGTCAGCGTGCGATGCGTGGGTGACAACAAACAAACGATCAAAGACAGTACACGACCCCCGAGGCAGTACGAAAACACCGCTACCAAAAGCAATAGTGCCCAGAAATATACTGGCTGGACTCAAATTGACAGGCATCTCTACCCTAAACAGGGGACATTTTCACCGATAAAGACTTTCTGTCCTCATTTATAACAGTGCATGGGGGCTTAATAAAAATATAATGCAAATAATTTTAATTTTTTTTTTTTTTTTGCTTTAGTAGCTGTCTGTCCGATTACGAAGTCTCGTAACGGTTGGCCCTGACTATTATTATTACGCAATCTGACTGCTTAGAACAATAACAAAGAATGAAATGCAAATTTTCATTAACACAGTTAATTAATTAAGCCCCCAGCAACTATAAAACCAACGCAACAACAAGCACAAGAGTAACTGTTCTGTGTGTGGGAGTGTGACTCAACGTACGCATCTGGCACGGTTCTTCTTCAACAACACAACAATTTTTAAATAACATTATACTGAATTAATTAAAGAAAATACAAATACCATAATTACTCAAGAGAACCACAATTACACTCTAATCCAAGAACACAAGCCAGATGCTTTGTTGACTGAACCTGTAATGACACATTATTTAAAACATGGAAATAATGAAAAATAAATCAAGTTTCGTTACCTTCATATATTGACCAAAATCACTCTCATAATTACAATATATCTCCACACCGACTCGCTATTACCACATCTCAACAAGAATTTTTCAGCATCACATCTCAGCAAGCACTCCCTACTAGCACATCGGAACACGAACTGACTACTACGAGTCCTGGACAAGCACTGACTACTCGCACATCTCAATAATCACTCTGCCAGTGGAGGCGGGCGAACAATGCTCTCTAGCGATCTCTGGCGCTGTGGCTCAGTGTAGCCACCTTTCAACAGACAGACTTGATCCTAATGCTGTTAGTTGTGGTTTAATTGCTAGATCTGTTCCTTTGATACTCAAGAACACAGGATAACGCTCGCCCACGTAGCGGTGTTTTAACCCAGAGTGCTGTACAGAGTGTCGAATTGTTACCTTGACCTGCTCGATCAGCAGATCTGTCTCCAGTTGAGCACGTTTGGGGCATCATTGGTTGATAACCTCAGCTTCATCCACAAACATCATTAACAGTCCCAGTATTAACCAACCAGGTGCAACAGGCGTGGAACTTTGTCCCACAAACCGACGTCCGGCACGTGTACAACACAATAAATGCTCGTTTGCATGCTTGATTTAAAAAATCTGGCGGCTACACCTGTTACTATTATACCAGCATTTCACATTTTCAGTGGGTTATGACACAATTACTTTAACCTGTGATATTGCAACGTTAATCAAATACATACATCCCACAGCACTATGACCATTTCCGCGCGGAGTAGCCGCGCGGTCTTGGGCGGTTTGTCACGGTCCGTGCAGTGCCCCCGTCGGAGGTTCGAGTCCTCCCTCGGGCATGGGTGTGTGTGTGTTGTCCGTAGCGTAAGTTACACTATTGGCCATTAAAATTGCTACACCACGAAGATGACGTGCTACAGACGCGAAATTTAACTGACAGGAAAAAGATGCTGTGATATGCAAATGATTAGCTTTTCAGAGCATTCACACAAGGTTGGCGCCGGTGGCGACTCCTACAACGTGCTGACACGAGGAAAGTTTTCAACCGATTTCTCATACACAAACAGCAGTTGACCGGCGTTTCCTGGTGAAACGTTGTTGTGATGCCTCGGGTAAGGAGGAAAAATGCGTACGATCACGTTTCCGGCTTTGATAAAGGTCGGATTGTAACCTATCGCGATTGGGGTTTATCGTATCGCGACGTTGCTGCTCGCGTTGGTCGAGATCCAATGACTGTTAGCAGAATATGGAATTGGTGGGTTCAGGAGGGTAATATGGAACGCGGTGCTGGATCCCAACGGCCTCGTATCACTAGCAGTCGAGATGACAGGCATCTTATCCGCATGGCTGTAACGGATCGTGCAGCCAAGTCTCGATCCCTGAGTCAACAGATGGGGACGTTTGCAAGACAACAACCATCTGCACGAACAGTTAGACGATGTTTGCAGCAGCATGGACTATCCGCTCGAAGACCATGGCTGCGGTTACCCTTGACGCTGCATCACAGACAGGAGCGCCTGCGATGGTGTACTCAACGACGAACCTGGGTGCACGAATGGCAAAACGTCATTTTTTCGGATGAATCCAGGTCCTGTTTACAGCATCATGATGATCGCATCCGTGTTTGGCAACATCGCGATGGACGCACATTCGAAGCGTGTATTCTTCATCGCCATACCTGGCATGATGGTATGCGGTGCCATTGGTTACACGTCTCGGTCACTTCTTGTTCGCATTGACGGCACTTTGAACAGTGGAAGTTACATTTCAGATGTGTTACGGCCCGTGGCTCTACCCCTCATTCGATCCCTGCGAAACCCTACATTTCAGCAGGATAATGCACAACCGCATGTTGCAGGTCCTGTACGGGCCTTTCTGGATACAGAAAATGTTCGACTGCTGCCCTGGCCAGCACATTCTCCAGATCTCTCACCAATTGAAAACGTTTGGTCAATGGTGGCCGAGCAACTGGCTCGTCACAATACGCCAGTCACTACTCTTGATGAACTGTGGTATCGTGTTGAAGGTGCCTGGGCAGCAGTACTTGTACACTCCATCCAAGCTCTGTTTGACTCAATGTCCATGCGTATCAAGGACGTTATTACGGCCAGAGGTGATTGTTCTGGGTACTGATTCCTCAGGATCTATGGACCCAAACTGCGTGAAAATGTAATCACATGTCGGTTCTAGTGTAATATATTTGTCCAATGAATACCCGTTTATCATCTGCATTTCTTCTTGGTGTAGCAATTTTAATGGCTAGTAGTGTAGTTCAAGTTAGATTAAGTAGTGTGTAGGCTTAGGGAACGATGACCTCAGCAGTTTGGTCCCACAAGACATTACCACAAATTTAAAAAAATAAAAGTAAATATGATCATTACCACCGGCGAGGTTGAATGCCTCCTGGTGGTGTTGTGGGCACGTGAAACCATAAAGAAACAGTGTGAGATGAAGAGAGAAGAATGGGCAGTCATTATAGCGAAGATCAGGGCCGCAAATGTGTAATCCACTGACATAAGCGGTTTTGACAAATAGCACATTGTTTTGGTGCTGCGGCAGGAAACGAGAATCTCTGAAACGGCGAAGCTGGTCGCCTGTTGGCGTACGACTGTCGCGATCACCTATGGAAAGTGGTTAAGGATGGTTAAATGACGACTAGGTCGTAAGGTATTGGACGACCATGTCTCATCACAAAACGTAGCAGTCGGAGGATGCCCCGCTGTATAATCCAGAATAGGCAGTGTTCTGTGACAGATATGACGACAGAGTACAATGCTGGTGCAGGCACAAGTATTTTGGAGAACACCGTTCAATGGCCATTATTGAACATGGAGTTCCACATCTCACGACCTCTACGTGTTCCTGTGTTGACCCAACGACATCGTCAGTCACGATTGTAGTGGGCACAGAATCACTAAGTTTTCACCGTAGATCAATAGAAATGTGTCGCTTGTCGAATGAATCGCATTTCTTGTTGCACTATGTCGATGGCTGTGTCCTTACAAGCCGACATCCAGGCGAATGGCTGCTTGAAACTTGCACCACACTACAGACGTAGGCCGGTGAGAGCAGAATTATGTAGTGGGGTACATTGAGCTAGTCTTCTATGGGACCTACGCTAGTACTTGAAGACCCCACGACAGCTGGGAACTACGTGAACATTATTGTGGACCAGCTGCACCCCTTCGGTGCTGAAGTGTTCTCTAATGGCGATGATGTCTTCTAGTAAGATAACTCTCGCGACACAAGGCTAGAATCGTGCTGCAGTGGTTTGAAGAACGTGATATTGAAGTCACATTGATGTCTTGGCAAGCGAATGCCCTCGATCTGTGCCTACTGAACACATATTGGCTACTAGCTGCTTGCCCACAAACCACCATTTGCGGGAATTTAATGACCTGTGATTAGACATCTGGTGACACATACTTGTGGAAACCTGGGAAAGATAGCAGAATCCAGCCAAGCAGAATCACTGCTGTAACGTGTTTGAAAAGTGGGCCAACACGATCCTATGTCCATCAGAGTATTCGAACATAGCGCAAAAATCTGAAGTAAATCAGTCAAAAAAATTTTGAGATTTTTAGTAATGCCTTTAAACAACGTCTTGTCTTTGTAAATTATTCTACATTAGAAAGTGCAGTGAACTTTGGATAATAGTACGGCAGACTTACGTTGTACGAAGCAGTTTGCAGCCCACATCACTTATCGCACGTTTTCTTGACCTTGGTATAGGGAGCAAAAAGCACTAGCTTACATTCTGACAGGGATATTCGACAACATTATTGACTTACAAATGCTTTAAAGGAATTCACCGTATCTTCAGTGTGTGATGTACGTTAGTGGGACGTAATTTTAATAGCTTATTGAACAACGACTAATCTTCTTCTACATATATCTCTGCATATGTAAATTAAAATCCACCAACCATTGCTTTTGTCGGTATGTTCAGAATAATCTCAGAAACTACTATAGAAATTATAATAGGGATGTCACTAACGGACAGAGTGAACACGGAAGACAAACACAAGGACACTTGACTGCAGCGCCAAGCTGTCACCTGCTACCGCTACCGAGAAGAAACGGCCGACCTCCTTAACGACATGTGATGCAGATCGTGTCACACACGGATATTAGAATATACGGTAGGGGTCACGCGCAAACGGACTGTGAGTTGTGACGTCACTGTGAACCCTCTCGCCACAGTGGACTGCACCGAAGCTTATAAGCAAGTGGCAGACACATGTTCAATGCATCGAGAGTTTCAAGGGTTTAGCGTATCATATTGTTGTTGTTATTATTAAGCGTTATATTAATCAAGCTATTTTTTTCTATCATCGGTGAAATGCTAGTGTAAAGCCTTCAAACTACATCTTTTTCAAATTTTGTTTATAAGTCTGACTGAGTTTTCAAAATCGATGGAACTTGGTGAAACGCTAAGTGACCTACGTCTTACTTTTAATAGTGACTTCACTAGGAATAGGATACTTCAATCCCTTTCTGATAAAAGATAGCGATTTATAAGGTGGAAAAAGTAAAGCCACAGCCTTTTCAATACCTTCAGAGACCAGTTGGTACACCGTCTTTTCACAACCAGACAGTCAGGGAAAGAAAACTGAATCACTTTTTGAACATGTTTTACTTTCAGTTACTCAGCCCTACATTGAGAGAGTCGATCCTGAAAATTTACATTCTTTCGTCAAAGGTCTTTTATGCCTTTCATGTCTTTTATGTCGCATTCTCAGCAGTGTTAGTATCTACGGTTAACCTTTTATCTAGTTATAATTTCTTCATTAGCTGGAAGTATATTTATCTGTAAAATATGTTGTACTTCTTTAAGGTAGCTTCGTTTTTGTGCACTGGTAATTCTCTCATTATTAGGCTCATTACTACGTCCTAAATCAGCACCGGAGGATGATAGATTTAAGTTGGAACAGCTTGAGTTTCGAAGGAATAGTCAAGAGTTCACTTTTCAAATCCCTTTCATAATTCCAATAAGTAAAAATAATTACGCAGACACGAAGATTTTCAACTGAAAACGAATCTGCATGTTTACAAACATTTATCCATTTCCTTTTCGTCTCATTATTTTTAGGAAATATATGAAACTTAATTTCTAAATTACTTATTTGTGTGCTGTTGTTAGTTCAAATGCAGGTCGCGCAGGAAACTATTATTTTTCAATTCAAAACTTACTCTAAAAAGTCCCTCAATATATTGATAATTACAGCATCATTCTGAACTCAATCACCAGTCACTAAATCACACTGCGTTACACAACCTTGTTTTGGATCGTAAATGCAATTAGAAAACAATGTGTTATGGCAGTTGCGAGCCAAAGAGAGCTGATTGGGCTCACTACGACGTCAGCTGCGCGCCTTGCTACTGCACATACACATCGTGATCCCTTCTTTTTTTTTTTTTCTTTATTTAATTTCGATTCCCCCACCATCCCCAGATGGGGGTGGGGTGGGCTGGCAGCAGCGTAATATGCCGCTCTGCAGCCTACGGAAGCGTTAAAAACATAATGAGTAGATAACAAACACTAGAAACAGGCGATAAAACGGTGACTGTTTAAAACTGTAACATGGTGAAAAGATGCGGAAGTTAAAATATAAAAACAAACGGTTGGTGATGCTGATTAAAACACATAGTAATTAGACAGGCACAACTAAAAAAAAAAAAAAAACATGGCGACAGTCTGGTTTCTGTTCGCATGAGTTAAGAAACACACCTAGTGACAGGATGGTGTCTGTTTGCAACACTTAAAAACACACGACACTGAACACTCACGTAAACACTGCAAACACTGCACTATACAGTACACACAAAGACAGATGGGAGAGGGGGGCGGGGACCCAGACAGATGAGGGGAAAATGGGGGAGGAGAGAAAAAGCAAGAGGGGGCGGCCAATGGAGGGAGAGGACACATAAAACGGAAGAGGCAGGGTGCACACGAGAAGGCGTGGGGAAGGCAGTGGGGGAGAAGGCAAAAGGACTCTGGGTAGAGAATAGAGTCAAAGAGAGGGTAGGCAGGGAAAAACAGGATGGAAGGGGGAGGGGGAGCCCAGGAAAAGGACAGAGGGAGGGAGGGGAAGGTGAGGATCAGAGTTGATAGGAGGGATAAATGGAGGGAGAGAGGGCATCACCTGGGATAGGGAGTTGGTGGAAGCCATCTTGGGAAAGGAGATGAAGTGCGTAAAAGTGGAGGGTAGGGAAGACACAACGGTGAAGGTGCGGCAGTGGGTGGGGGTTGGAGAGGAGAGGAGCGACCATGGGATGAGGGGGATCAAGGTGGCGAAAGTTGTAGAGAATACAGATACGTTCTAAGAAAGGGAACAGATGGGGGAAAGAAATCAGGACACAGAGGATCTGCATGGGTGGCAGGGGCAGGGGCCATATACGGAAGGCAAGGCAGAGTGCATGTAGCTCAAGGATCTGGAGGGAATTTGGCGGGGGGGGGGGGGGGGGAGGCAGATATTCAGGCAGGACTGGCATAACAGAGCATGGGACAGATGAAGTAGGTGTGGAAGATGGTAGAGGGATTCAACCATCATGTCCGACCTGAGAGGAGTTTAAGGAGCCAGAGGCGGTTGTGGGCTTTGGATTGGATAAAGTGGGATGAGGGATTCAGGTGAGGTGATGGTCAATGGTGAGGCCAAGGTAGGTGAGGGCGGGGGAGAGGCGGACAGGATGGGCACTGATGGTATGGGAAAAATCAAGGAGCCGGAAGGAGTGAGTAGTACCACCTATGACGATTGCCTGGATCTTGGAAGTATTGATTTTCAGGAGCCACTGGTTACACCATGCAGCAAAAAGGTCAAGGTGATTCTGGAGAAAGCGTTGGGACCGTTGAAGGGTAGGAACGAGGGCAAGGAAAATGGTGCCATTGGCATAATGCAGGAGGTGTACTGGGGGGGGGGGGGGCATATCTGCCGTGATGTATTCTAGTATTCGTGGCATCAAATATTAAGCTGATATACTCAGATCTTTTGGTACTGAGTTAATGTTTAAGGCGTCTGAAGCGAACTAACGTAAAAGGTCACACAGAAGATGTAGGTTGTATTGGACTAGCGCTGGAATCAGGCTGCTGCCAGGCGTCCGTAAGTCATGCTGAACTATCTTGCAGTCTGTCGGACTGCGGCAACTGGCGCTGTAATTTAGGAGTCCGGCAAGAGGCCGTATCTCACGCCAAAGTGGCGCTGCAGTCGAGTGAAGAGGGTAACGTGGTGGCTGGCAGCCGTCGTTGCCACGAGATGTCACTCCAGACTCCGATTAAATATGGAACAGATAACGTCCGTGCCTCCTGAGAACATTCGTCGAGTGCCCTGCTTAAATGGTTTAATTTCTATGACAGTGAAAATATTCAGTTACATTTTTCTCCGAACTTCAATCATATCCTTACCAGTGACCCTTAAAAGTTTACCATTGCCATCTCATAAGACAAGCTATCTTGCTGTATATTATGCTACGTATACAAATTAGAGATGGATCGCTAGTATACACATAATATGAGATATTGTCGAATTTCACATTAGGATCTGTTGCGCTATAGACTCCGGCGCACTAGTTTACAGCAAACTTCTTCAGATATCAGTAGATGGCATAAGCATGTAAATTATATGCTCAATGAATCGAAAAGGCTGTGTAACATTAGCCATGGGGGTACGATGGCCAATTCGTGTTATACCGTTAAACTGCCATCATTATAAGCCACCGACCAAGGAGGCTGGCAACAACAATACCGTCATTTCTCCGCATATAAGTCAACGCAGTTAAATTGTCGAGCAAGTGTGGGCATGCATTTTATCTTTTCTTGTTAGTGAAGGTAAATTTTGCTTACTCAAGATATTTTGTTACGTACTCGTGATAAACAAGTAAGTACAATGGTTTAAGCCATATGTTATTGATTATTTTAATACTGTTTACGGCCATAAATGATTAAAACGTTTTCATAAAGGAACTAGAATAATTCGGGTACAATGACCCACTTAAACAGGGGCACGCCTGCCCACCTGGCCAACCTGCCCCGCTGTATTTTATGTAAGTTCTTTTATTTAATCCGTGCACTCGTAATAAAAGTCTAAAGCATACCCAATACATTTTTTACACAAGTAGATTGTGTCTTACACTGATTTTAAACCGGTAACTTGCAAGCGATTTTAATTTCGTACACAGGAGACAGACCTGGTTGTGGGTTCATTGCTGAAGCTGCCCATGAAATGGTCAAGAACACAATGGTAGGCCTATACTGTCAAAATAACGCCCAGCAAGTTGAATGTCACTTCAGCAGACCAACAGTATCACTCAACGCCTGAAGAAGTCCAGCCATTTGAGAAATGGTAACGAAGAAAACGGACAGAAATTAACGATAAATAACTTCAGCAATAATGACAGACACTCCAGTGAAAGATGAGTTCCAATGCGAACAACAGGCCTCCACGACAGAAAAGAAAACACTTTAAAAGAAAATCTGTATGTTCTGCATAAAAATGTGATTTCTAAGAAATTGCCCATGGTAAAGCTAAACCTCATGACAAAACTCTTCAAATAAAACGCAGCAAGGATGTAGGCACTCCTAAGACGATTCTTCAAGATGAAGAACATAAGGACGAGGATTCCCTATGTCCTAGTGTCTTAAACCATTTTCTCACAGCAATCCACGCGTTGAAATGATTCAATGGACATGTTGTAAGCGATGTTCACATCCGCCATGTGCTAAAAATGACGCGAAAGAACTTTTCGCACTTTTCTGTCACACTGTTATTGCAACCACAGTAACTCAATTTATAATTGTAGTGTTTGTGATAAATTAGATTAAAATAAACTGCTAGTATTAAAGTCAACATATTTTCAGTCAAATAACCACTATTGTGACTAATTAAAAGATAAAATCGTGTGGACCAATTTGTCTCAACTGGCTGAGCCAGCTTGCCCTATGGGTGGGGTTATTTGACCTATGTGGTTGTAACTGTACTAAACACTTTTTATGACCAGGCTGTGAGAATCCATAACTGTTTTGCGGTAAAGATGTTGAAATAATGTCTCAAAGTTTCCACATAAAAAGATCATTGGAAACATTTAATATACGACGTAGAAAAAAAAATCAAGAAGAAAAAGTGGGCCAACCTGCCCTAGTGTTTTTACAGACATGTACATCTGAATATTCCGCGGTGCAAATATGAAAAAGACATTATAACACTAAGAACAGAAGAGTTTAAAAATTATTTCTGAGAAATATACACTGAAGAGACAAAGAAACTGGTACACCTGCCTAATATCATGCAGGGCCCACGCGACCACGCAGAAGTGAAGCTACACGACGTGGAATGTGCTCGACTAACGTCTGAAATAATGCTGGAAGGAATTGACACTATGAATCCGTTAGAGTACAAGAGGGTGGAGATCTTTTCGGAACAGCACGTTGCAAGGCATCCCAGATAGGCTCAATAATGCGCATGTCTGGGAATCTGGTAGCCAGCGGAAATGTTTAAACTCAGAAGAGTGATCCTGGAGCAACTCTGTAGCAATTCTTTAAGTGCGAGGTGCCGCATTGTCCTGCTGGAATTGCCCAAGTCCGTCGGAATGCACAATGGACATGAATGGATGCTTACGTACGTGTCACCTGTCAGAGTCGTATCTAGACTATCAGGGGTGCCATATCACTCCAACTGCACTTGCTCCACACCATTACATAGCCTGTACCATCTTCAACAGTCTTCTGCCGGCATGCACGATCCATGGATTCGTGAGGTTGTCTTCATAACCGCACACGTCCATCCACTCGATACAATTTGATATACATTTCTTGTTGTAAATATTTTTGGTCAAACCATATGCTCTTTCCATTTTGTTAATTCTTATATCTATTGCAGATGTTTCTAGTCCATTCTGTTGCATAGTTTCTCCAAGATTTTTAAATTTATTTACTCGCTCTATTTTACCTATTTGTGTATATATTTTGGTGCATTTTTTATATTTGTCATGAATTTTGTTTTTTTAGCTGAAATTTTGAGTCCAGTTCTGTTTGCTAATTTTTCCAGAATGTTTATTTGAGCAACTGCTTCTGTCAGGTTTTCTGAAAGTATTGCGAAATCATCCGCAAAAGCCAAGCAGTTTACCTTATTCCATTTGTTTTCCTTCCCAGAGTTATTGGTTCAATTTTGTGACTTTTTAGCTCCGAATTCCAGACCCTTACAATTTTTTCTAGAACACAGTTAAACAGTAAGGATGATAAACCATCACCTTGTCTAACACCAGTTTTTATTTCAAAAGGCTGAGATACTTCTCCCATAAATATGACTTTGGTTACTGTACCTGTTAGTGTTTCATGACTTATGTTTGCTAGTTTTGATTTAACACCAAATTCTCTTATGACGTTATCAATCGTTTCTCTGTCTATATAATCAAATGTTTTCTTAAAATCTATGAATGACACTAGTATTGTTTTTTCTGGTTAACATTCTATGGCGAATTGCTGACTTTAAGTTAAAAATTTGTTCTGCACAGGATCTTCCCTTTCGAAAACCACCCTGATATTCTCCTAGTTGTTTGACTAAAGAATCTACCACTCTGTTGAGGAGAATTTTTGATAATATTTTGTATGCCACTGGCAGAAGTGACACTCCTCTGTAATTACTGACATTTTGTTTGTCTCCCTTTTTATGTAGCGGGTGGATTAATGCTGTTTTCCATTCAACTGGAATGTTTTCAGTTATTCCTACTATTATTTTAATTATCTTTATTACTTAGATTCTCCTTCTTCCTGTCATATCGACCATATGCGGACAATGCCGTTTCATCTCTGCTCCCCTTTTCCTTGAACCTCGGCTTTAACTTTAATTCACTATTCCTTTGTTCCTTCCCTGCGGAGTCCTTACACTGCATCAGTACATATTTTGCCAGTTTGTAGTTTCGTCTTTTCTTGTAAACCAGGTTGCTCTTCGTTTTTCTCATTGAGTGGAATGCCTTTACTTACACGTTCGTGAGGTGTTCCAAACTTGCAAGTAACGCTGACCTCACGTAGCTTGCTCGAAATCCCATAGCTTTGAACGCGAATTCCCTAATTAACGCTTGGACTGTGAAAGCAATAGCGGACAATGTGTTAGCAAAGATCATCATAATGACATCCTTGTGCAATACATTCTGGATATTCATTCCACACGAAATTAGCGGCAATTACTTGAGTTGTCCCAGGAAAGACGTTGGCGGTTGGCAATCTTTTATTTTAATTTCACACGTAAAGAGTTATGGGAATATTTCAGGTTATAGTGGTTGTTGTTTCACACATGTTTGCAGTATTCAACTTAGAAAAAACTATTGAGTGTATATTGCGTATATGTGAATGATGTGGAAATAAGAAAAATTTTAACAGACACCTGGAACGAGTCTCACGTCAATCAACAAAGCGCGTGAAAACACGGCGAGTAATTTACAATAGTCTACGACTGTGGTAAGCTCAGAATACACCGACGGAAAAAAACCGTACAACAAGGAGTTGTGCGAGATAAACGAAAGGTGGTAGGCGTGTTACTACATCTGAAAGATGACGTTTATTAAAAATTCACGCCATCCGCACTCGGAGGATCCAAATCTGGATTGCTTTAAATACGTATATAACGGTCGTTAGTTGCGTCTGAGGTTGGGCGTGGAGAATTGATGTTAGTCAAGAGCTCATTCAGTCTGAACGACTTCGTTTAAGAGAGTTACGGGAAGCTGGATGTTCCTTCCGCGATACTGCCGAACGACTTTGCAAGAAAGTACCCAGTGTATGTGACTGCTGGCAATAGTGGTCACGGGAAAGTACGGTCGTAATAAGATTGGAGCTTATACTGACACGCGACGATACCGTGAGTGAAGACCGTGGTGTTCCATGTATGGCTGTGGCGCATCGTATCGTACCTGCAGCAGCAATTCGAGTAGCAGTTGACACCACCGTGACACGAAGAACAGTTGCAAATCGTTTACTTCAAGGATAGCTACGAGCCAAACGCCCTGAGCGTCCGTTCCACTGACTCTAAATCACCGCCATTTTTGACTTCAGTGATCTCAAGCGAGAGCTCATTGGAGGGCCGAGTGGAGGTCTGTTGTGTTTTCTGACAAAAGCCGGTTCTGTCTAGGTGCCAGTGATGGCTATGTTTTGGTTAGAAGGAGGACAGATGAACTACTGCAACCATCCTGTCTGCGGCCTAGACAGCCGGCCGCGGTGGACTAGCGGTTCTGGCGCTGCAGTCCGGAACCGCGGGACTGCTACGGTCGCAGGTTCGAATCCTGCCTCGGGCATGGATGTGTGTGATGTCCTTAGGTTAGTTAGGTTTAAGTAGTTCTAAGTTCTAGGGGACTTACGACCTAAGATGTTGAGTCCCATAGTGCTCAGAGCCATTTGAACCATTTTTTGCGGCCTAGACACTTGGGAACTACACTTGGAGTTGTGGTCTGGAGCGCAAATTTGTAAAACAGCAGGAGCATTTTCGTTCCTATCAAATCCGCCCTGACTGAAAATCTGTACATCAGTCTGGTGATTCGACCTGCTGTGCTGCCATTCATGGACACTGGTCTTAATTAGCACCAAGCAGAGTGGTTCGCCATTTGGTGCTACCTCTCAGCACTAGCTAACGTTATATTCCATGTCCGGTCGTCAGATACCAGGTCGCAGCCAGCATGACATTATACGACGAGAAAGCAAGATATTGCACGTATCCGCTGTTCGTGCCATTCTTGGTCCAAGTTGTACATACGGTACATTATGATAGCGCACCCGGCATGCCATTGCAATGGCTCGAATTTCTTATAGTATGATTTTGCTTAAATTTGACTTATGAAAGGTATTACTTCAGATTGTAGCTGTTCATGTGAGTAGACTTTTATGAGGGTTATTATTTTCCAACAGATTACATAGCGCTAATGTGACAGAGTGATTGAAGCATTGGGTGATGTAACTACCACTGTCCGGCTTTAAGAGTATGTAGTTTTCGTCGTTGAGCTGTTGTGTATACGATGATACAGTTTTCATATTACTGCAAGCCTGTAAACTCGGCCTATTTTCTTGTTGTAGACCTGAAGGTGGCAATACGTAATCCAATAACTGTGTTAACATAGCGATCTTGTCAAATAAACCGGTTCTCACAAGAGGACTAAAGTACAAATTTATGGATAGCCTCCTGCACTGAATGATCTTCTTAGGTAATCATAATATGCCAAAGTAATGAAGAAGTAATTGTGATATATGTCAATGGAAAACCATCCAGGTCAAAACATAAATAAATCAGTGTAATAATAAAGTGATGAAAAATATTTATAAGCTAAGAAATATGTAAATAACAATTGTAGTCTGTAAGAAAAATGTTAAGAAAAACTTTTTAAAAAATTTATTTAAGTTCTTTGCATATCGATGATGAGTGAAGTATCCGCACCAAGTCCTTTGTTCGCGGGAGGACCCGTGCATTGATACATAGGGAGTGCGGCGAGAAGCTCGCAGTATTGCTGATAGAACACCCTTGAGTCAACCTTTGTGCAGTGAAGTTGTGTGTAGAGACAGAGAGGTGTGCCTGTTCGCCGCCAGCTATATATTACATTGAAGAATACTACAGTTATGTAATTGGTAATTATTCATGAATTATTAAAAATCGACGTCATGAAGACATCATAGGTATATAAGCGCTAACTGCATACTGTAAGTTCGTTGTTACATTTTTAATCTGTTTTATGTAAACGATCCCAAAACTTAAGTTTGAATGCCAACCAAATAATTACCCAACAATAGATCAGAAGGGGTATATTCAGACATGCAGTCAGATGACGTTATCCAGAGGCGACCCAGTAAAATAAACGGTAAGAAAAATATATACGTATGTTTTCAGGTTCACTGCATAGACAAACAGTACTAAGGGCCACGGCGTAAGCTTTTGTGTTCACGTCGAATTAATCTTCTTTTGATCAGTCACATTAATATTGTTGCCAATAAAGGCACAAGGCGTATAATACTGTGTACGCTAAAGACCACCACATCAGACAGGTTGTCAAAAGCAAGTCCAGACAGTAAAGTTGCAAGGCACAAAAAGTTCAATTCTCTTTCTTTCTTTCATTAGACGGAAAGTAAGTAAAATTATTATTATTAAGTTATATTATTCTAGACAGGAAGGTAATCGTCTAAACGCATTAAGTTCAATTATTATTTCTTTTATTTATTCGATAGGAAGGTTTCACTTGGCGACATCCGCACGGTACGAATACTTAGAGAATCTACTGTGAAAGTGTGGATATACTAACTCTGAAATATTTTCTTGTTAAGCTAATATTAAGTGGCGCAACGCATTTACTAATGTGTATACATTTATATACAGCGCATCGGCAATTCTGTTTGCCTTTTTGTTGGCTCCGCTTTGTGAAGTGACTTATTGTGGTGCACAGTGTTAATTACCGACCATGCAGTGCAGAAACATTACTCGTACCTTGCGCGACAGAAGCGTAGAAAATACAGATTTTTTTCAGCAGTAGTTAATAATCCTACACGTAATGACCCCAGTAATGAAATGTCAGAAAATCAGATGTTCGAGAGTGTAAATAATTTACAATCCAGTGACGAACATATGAATTTATCTATGCCATCAGACAGTGTGACAATAATGCAAAACGGTATACTTTCAAATACAACAGAAGGTACACAGCTACAGACAGTCACAATAACGAAGACGCCACAATGCAGTCAAACAATGTGACACCATTGCACGATGCAACATGTACAAATACAACAGGTGGTACACAGCTACTGAATCCGCGTAGCAGAGACGATATTTATAGTGACGAAAATTCCGAAATCACGGAAAACGTGATGAATGAATCGGATGCCCATGTAGCAACAAACGGTATCTCAGCAACAAACACACACTTACATTCATCTGAAAATGTTCAAATGAACACAGATGCACAACTTTCAACAACCAACATAGAAACAAACACAGATCAATCCAAAACGGATCAAATGATGGCAATTTTGCTACAACTGAAACCACAAGCGGACAAACAAGAAAAACAGTCACAAAAACTAGAAAAGCAGTCACAAGACACGAATCAAAAACTAGACAAAATGTCACAAGAATAAAAGACACAAAAAAAGAAATTAAAGTAGAAATAAAAGCAGTCGCTAAAAATGCTCACAAACAACAGGAGAATTACACGCTAAGTTTAAGGAACTATCAAAACAACATGATGAACTCGCACTTAGTCTACGTGAGACAATGGCAGAAAACTTTGCCAAACAATAAGCTCAGATTGACGAACGTTTTAATAATCACGTAGAAAATTGGTTGATACGTCTCCGCAAACTGCTGCCATCATAAGACAAAGAAAGGAAAGAATTATTACACACAATCACTAAACAGCGACAAGAAGACAAAGGCAAACTGTTTGCCCAAGGAAAAACGTATGTATATAATAACATTGCATCAATTTTGGAAGAAATTAAAACAATGTATTAAAGAGAGCATTACTCAAATACAAGAAACTCTCACTGAGATACAAATGAACACAGAAGAGGCAAAAACAAACACAAACACTGCAATACAGTATGTCAAGGACAAACTTTCAGATAGCATTCAAACACTTTCTGGCAGAATAGAGCAGATCGAAATTGTACAAGATTCAGAAACTTCTAAAGCAGACTTAAAGAAAGTGACTAAAAGAAATCGTAAGTTACAAAAAGAACTCACAAAGAAAATAGATTAGTCCACTATGAGAATGGGTATGTTAGACACCAACAACGTTACCAAATCAGATAACACTACACCAAATGATGCTCCACCTGTCCCACTTCAACATATTTCTGAAAGTCAGAATATGCAAAGTCAGAATGTGCAACAGACAATTTCAGATTTAGAATCAAGTAACAACTTGTTACACCAAAAAATTGATTCATTACAGCAAGTAATAGATGAAACACATGAAAGGGTTCCAAACAATCCGTACCAAGAAAACGCACATTATCATGATATGTCACAGTTGCACAATTCATACAACATAGGTAGATTACAGGGAGTCAGGGGTCTTTATCACGAACAAAGACACACAATCCCATGTTCATACAATTGTGATAGCAGTTGTTGTTGCTGTTGTCTTCAGTCCTGAGACTGGTTTGATGCAGCTCTCCATGCTACTCTATCCTGTGCAAGCTTCTTCATCTCCCAGTACTTACTGCAACCTACATCCTTCTGAACCTGCTTAGTGTATTCATCTCTTGGTCTCCCTCTGCGATTTTTACCCTCCACGCTGCCCTCCAATGCTAAATTTGTGATCCCTTGATGCCTCAGAACATGTCCTACGAACCGGTCCCTTCTTCTTGTCAAGTTGTGCCACAAACTCCTCTTCTCCCCAATTCTATTCAGTACCTCCTCATTATTTATGTGATCTACCCATCTAATCTTCAGCATTCTTCTGTAGCACTACATTTCGAAAGCTTCTATTCTCTTCTTGTCCAAACTATTTATCGTCCATGTTTCACTTCCATACATGGCTACACTCCATAGAAATAGTTTCAGAAACGACTTCCTGACACTTAAATCCATACTCGATGTTAACAAATTTCTCTTCTTCAGAAACGCTTTTCTGGCCATTGCCAGTCTACATTTTATATCCTCTCTACTTCGACCATCATCGGTTATTTTGCTCCCCAAATAGCAAAAATCCTTTGCCGGCCGAAGTGGCCGTGCGGTTAAAGGTGCTGCAGTCTGGAACCGCAAGACCGCTACGGTCGCAGGTTGGAATCCTGCCTCGGGCATGGATGTTTGTGATGTCCTTAGGTCAGTTAGGTTTAACTAGTTCTAAGTTCTAGGGGACTAATGACCTCAGTAGTTGAGTCCCATAGTGCTCAGAGCCATTTGAACCATTTGAACCTTTACTACTTTAAGTGTCTCATTTCCTAATCTAATTCCCTCAGCATTACCCGACTTAATTCGACTACATTCCATTATCCTCGTTTTGCTTTTGTTGATGTTAATCTTATATCCTCTTTTCAAGACACTTTCCATTCCGATCAACTGCTCTTCCAAGTCCTTTGCTGTCTCTGCCAGAACTACAATGTCATCGGCGAACCTCAACGTTTTTATTTCTAATCCATGGACTTTAATACCTACTCCGAATTTTTTCTTTTGTTTCCTTTAGTGCTTGCTCATACAGAAATACTCATACAGAAATGATGGTTTCGACGACAAACATTTTCTATCCGTTAGGAAATTTAAAACGTTCAAGAATGACAGAACACAAATACATCCCTTAGACTGGATACAATATTTAAAATTGCATTCCCACCGTCGTGACCAGTACAACACAAATTGGAATTCATTAGTAGTTTCCTTGAAGGTGAACTGGCGAGGAGAATGAGACTAATTGTAAGGCGATGTTATTCACTAGAAGCATTTCAAGAAGCATTTTTGTAAGCGTATTGGTAAGGCACAACCCAAAACAGTATTAAAGATCAGTAAATTAGCCTGGCAACTTTGAGAATTCCAACTTTCACACCATAACACAATTCTTTGAATACATCTTAGAGCAAAACCAGTATTTAAATGAACCGTACAGCCAATCCGCACTAATACAGTTGTGCATTTCAAAACTTCCAAGATCAATGAAGGTTTCATTACTGACAGGCCGACAGAAAGACAACATTTCCATATTTAGGGAACTATTACAACTACTAGAAATACATCAGTCCGATTATGCATTTATCAATAAAAATTTTCAAGACAAAACGAAAATCATCCAAACAAAGGTAATTTTGAACAGTCACGGTTCGTGAATAACAATCGTAAGAAACGCTTCCGCAGTGAAGGGGTAAATTTTCTTTCAGATTACACACAGGGCCATAATGAAACTCAGTATATCAACAGTGCGAGTTTGCATACACAGCAGCAACGAAGCCAGCCGCGTAGCACGGCGGAGATACAGCACAGGCTTCCAAATAGGCCTAATTTTCACATGACTCAGCCTCCAACACACACGCCAGCTGTGACTCATTCTACGGCGCCATAACGAAGAATCCAATACATACACAAACCGTAGTTCCATAATAATTCGCGTCACACGCCATATAGCAGCAATTATAATGATAGTCGTAGAGGAAACAAACAGGGGTCACAACGCATATTCCACAACAGTGATTTTAATCAGTATCACAACAATTCACAACAGAATAATTATCGTATGAACGAACCTGATACCGTCACAAAACACCAACAACCAATGTGTTAGAACTTTGCCGATAGTAGAAAACTCACAACATTCCTCTCATACCGAGAGCTGGCGAGAATTATTAGAAGATGTTTACTGAAGTCATGGCGTATGCTAACGATATTTAATCCTGAATCTTTTATAATAGGTCACGCAGAGAGCTGACGCAAGTTACAGATGCTGGAGGAGAATGTATATAGAATGAAATTTTCACTCTGCAGCGGAGTGTGCGCTGTTACGAAACTTCCTGACAGATAAGAACTGTGTGCCGGACTGAGACTCGAACTCGGGACCTTTGCCTTTCACAGGCAAGTGCTCTACCAACTGAGCTACCCAAGGTTGGGTAGCTCAGTTGGTAGAGCCCTTGCCCGCGAAAGGCAAAGATCCCGGGTTCGACTCTCGGTCTGGCACACAGATTTAATCTGTCAGGAAATTTCGACAATGTATATATTAGTACAACAGAAATATACAATGTTAATGAATAATTTTGCTATCATGTGACACATCACAGCACTATGGATGGAAAAAAGACACTAAAATGTTTACAATGTTTAACTTAGTCAATGTTTACCTTGCTTTTCAGCTATATAACTTTTTTTGCAAGGAACATGGCATCTTTCACGACAGATACATACATGAAAACAAATTAAAAACATATTCCATTACAACGATTCCCACTCTGTACAATATACAATTTTTTTTTTGTTCTACCACTTACATGACGATGTTTGATACACAATTTTAAACAAAATTTATATTTTGACTGACAATAGATATTTCGCAACTGACGACTACATCACCAAATGGAGAATAAAAGGAAATGGGCAACTTTATGAAAGTAAGACAAGAAATGAATTGTAAAGGATAAAAAGGGATATAATGGCCAAACTACAGATAAATATTTTTTATATACATATATAATCATGGATACAAATATGTTAACATATAGAACATTTTTTGTAATCACTAATGTTCAATGAGAACATGTAACAATATACCTGTATAAGAAAATCTCGTACTGAAAAACAGTATTGCAGTAATAATCTTTTTAATGAGAATCAATTTTATTCAGACAATTTCAAACAACGATTATGAATAAGTAAGAATGTAACAAGTAGGGACTTATGTGTCTTATATATAAAATATGTAATATGTGAGAAAAGGTTTGGTTAAGAAATCGTAAATAGAAACATGTAATTTTATTATGATGAAAACATGTAATTTGTAACCATATAATGACTACATGAGATTTCGAATTTTATGTCTAATTCAGACAATGTGATATTTTTTGTAAACACAGATTGAAGATAAATCAAAATTTCTTTTGTAAACATAGAGTTAAGATAATTTTAAGTTCTTTTGGCAGTCAAATTAGTGTACCAACCATGTCCTTGTACCCCTTGCAAAAATAATTTTACCTGTACCTTGAATCATCTGCATCCCCATGGTTATGGAGCACAACCAAACTATGACAAATTCCATTATGGACCAGGCTACTTCTACCTACAATATTTTTCTACAGTGGGTGTGTGTGCGTACCAAGATGCACACCACAATTACTTTTTCACTACAATGGGTGTTTGCATGCCAAGATGCACACCACAATTATTGCTTTACTAAAATGGGTATATCCATACCAAGATGCACACTATAACTATTAATGGACCTATCAAAATGGAACCAATACCTGGTGCAGAGATGGCAACTCAGGTTATTCAACGTTATACTTTGTTTCTGTGTACACTAAAATGTTTTTAATGAGACGACTGAACTATATGGCTATACCTGGTGTCATGCTATGCGAGTGAAAGAGATGGACTTTCGAGTGCTATCACAGACAATCACCTGTGCTATTACCGTGTTATCCAATCCTTTTACTACCTTCCTTTATGATGGTACTAACTGACACCAATTTGGACATTAAAATATTCTCGGTTATAATTTCTACATGTATAAGAAATAATTTTTGCAATCGTCAATTCAAAAACGCAAATTTTGAATAAGTCAAAGCTATTTTGTATTTTTGCATAATGCATCTCAAATTCTGATATTATTACTAGCTAAGATAACAATTTTTTTCACTATATTATTAATATTCAAATTTTACTTCCATATGTTATTATACATTTACCCTCAAATTTGTATTATTGATGACCACTTTTTATAAATTATCTAAGAGGTAGGTTGAAATTGGTTACTACTGCCACATGGGATTAGCCGAGTGGTCTAAGGCGCTGCAGTTACGGAATGTGTGGCTGGTCCTGGTGGAGGTTCGAGTCCTCCCTCGGGCATGGGTGTGTGTGTTTGTCCTTAGGATAGTTTAGGTTAAGTAGTGTGTAAGCTTAGGTACTGATGACCTTAGCACTTAAGTCCCATAAGATTTCACACACATTTTAACATTTTTTGATTAATACTTTTCGTAAATACTCATCTTGCATAGATATAAGAGATACTTTCAAATGTTACTGTACATATAAATGCTTCTACGTTTTTACTACTAGTTCACTTGATACTCTTTTTTAATTTATTGTCAATAGTTAAATTTTTCTTCACATGTCAACTCCAACTGACTGAACGATGAACCAAATTAAAAAAGAAACAGTGTTGTGTTATGAAATATGTCAATAGAAGATCAACCTGGCCAAAACATAAATAAATCAAAGTAATAAACTGCTGAAAATATTTATAAGCTATGAAATATGTAAATAACTACTATAGTGTGTAAGAAAAAGGTTAGAAAAATGTTTTGTAAAATTTATTGAAGTTCTTTGCATGTCGATGGTGACAGTGAAGTACCCGCACCAAGCTCTTTGTTGGCGGGAGAGCCCGCGCATTGATACATAGGGAGTGCGGCGAGAAGCGCACAGCATTGTCATTACAACACACTTGCGTCAACCTTTGTGCAGTGAAGTTCCGTGTATAGACAGAGCGGTGTGCCTGTTCGCCACCAGCTATATATTACATTGAAGAATACTATAATTATATAATTCGTAATTATTCATGGATTATTAAAAGTCGACGTCATGAAGATATCTCAGGTATTTTTAGCGCTAACAGTATATTGTAAGTTCGTTGCTACATTTTTAATCTTTTTTATGTAGACGATCCCCAAACTAAAGTTTTATAAACTGAATCATTATAAAGAGTTAAAAATTTATATTCAGTCATTTTCAGAATAGATCAGTTTATCTCAGTCAATATCGTATTATTTTTCATTGAACCTAGTAACCACAAGATTCAACTTTTGTTGAGTTTTCTCAGTTTTTTTAATTTAATAGTGACATTGAATTTGGCATCAGTAACTTCAATCAAAAAGAAAATGAATAATAACCACAGTTTTAGCCCACATATCTGCAATCCTAGTAAATGAATGCCAACCCAAATAATTATTAACAACAGATCAGAATGAGTATATTCAGACATGCAGTCAGATGACGTTATGCAGAGGCGACCCAGTAAAACAAGAGGTAAGGAAAATATATATGTATGTTTTCAGGTCCACTACATAGAAAACCAGTACTAAGGGCCACGGCGTAAGCTTATGTTTTCACGTCGAAATAATCTTCTTTTGATCAGTCACATTAATATTGTTACCGATAAAGGCACAAGGCGTGTAACATTGTGTACGCTAAAGACTACCAGATCAGACACGTTGTCAAAAGTAAGTCCATACAGGAAAGCTGTAAGGTAAAAAAAGTTCAATGATCTTTCTTTCTTTCATTATACGGAAAGTAAGTTAAATTATTTTATTCTAGACGGGAAGGTTATCGTCTAAACACATTAAGTTCAATCATTATTTCTTTTATTTATTCGACGGGAAGGTTTCAATTGCATTAAGAAGTAACTGCATTACTATAGACTGGGTGGCGTCCAGCCATGTGATAGTCATAAGTACAATGTCAGTATCATGAGCAGAAGTGTGTTAACTGCTCAGAATGGTTATTATTGATCGTTATCATTTATTCAGTGATGCTAAACTGTGACAGACGTTGTACTTGATGAGATTAATTTGCGACTTACAAAGCAGTGCTTCATACGGAATGTTGTGGAATGTCTCGTGACTGTATTTTGGACACTGTAGTAGCAAGACTCGCGACCACGAATAAATTAATGGCATCCCTTAAACGGAATTTATGTGCGCTTTACTGGAATGTACAGCTACATTTTTCCCACAATAGCCGCAGTGTCAAATCATATATGGACCCACTACCGTGCCTGGAGTTCTGCCAGAGGGATAGCTTTAGAGGATGCAAATTGAGCGAATAGAGTCCTGCAGTGTGTGCCCGACGCTGTACGTATCCAGCTGCATCCTTTCCATAAACTGTCATGCTGCTACCGACGGCCATACTATCACGGCTTTTGGAGTAAAGTATGTGCGAGCGAAGTTATGAGACATGGGAAAGACACTGTGGTTCGACAGCCATGTTATAAAGCAGCAACGAAAGAAAAATGGGCTTCACTGTAAATTTCAACGTAGCCAGTGCCCAGTCGACACAAAACAAATTAAAACGAAGTCAAAATAAGCCTAAGGAGAGTCGTGGGTAAAGCGTCCTATGAATTTGAAAATAAATGTCTATCTACTTACCTGACATAAAATGCTAAGAAGTTTTGAACTGTTGTTAATTCAGTAAACGAGTAAAGCCTTCTGCCCAGATACCCTCTGACCATAGTTGCCTCAACGAAGATGTACAGAGAGAACTCCTTTTAGAAAAATTGCTTCACTCTTGAAGATTGAGTAAATTGTCGCGTGAACGTCAGATTGACAGACAGCAAAACAACAGACAATGGGATAAAAAAGTGAGCTAATGTCATTCAACAAGGCGAAAAATGACTGGGTTTTACATTATTTTAGTGTTAAGGCTTAGATCTATACAATCTTCTTACTGCAACCTTGACAAAATGTGTATGCGTGAAGCTAACCTAAATGGCCACCGAGTTCGCTATCTGCTGATAGAAGTTGAGGTGATCAATCTCTCCCAGATAATTTGGAGAGGGGGACCAGTGATATTTGGCAGAGATGGACCACTTGTCTTAATGTGAGAGAGATGGAGCACAGTTAAATTTAGCTTCAAGGTATGTGGAATAATTCTAATCAAAATGACAGAGCTAACATACTATGTTTACTTGTCGTCTACGGCTGTGCCAGCAAATGGAAGATCAGAATCTCACACACTGACCAGCCAACCACTTCGAAGTTCATTCAAAGACTTACTGATCCCAAGCACATCAAAAGACTTGAGTTATCTGCACAAATCAATTTCATTCACGGACACAACTTCGGTCTCCACTCCTATTAAACCTATAACTTTCAAGATCGCAGCCTCAGAACAGACTACTACTAAGCCGACACAGACAAAACTTTTGGAAAAAAATCACCTAATCCTTCTATTGACAAAACCATGAATTTTAAGCCGAAGGCAGCAACTGTATCCCGAGGGATAGACTCTGATGAAAATATTGAAACCGCCAAGAAAACGGGGGATAAGAAATGAAAGGAAACAGAAAAACGCACCAAAAGATCACCAAAGGAAATACTAGTGAAGAGAAAAGAAGATTGAAGAAGCTAAGGAACAAAAATACTGCAAACAGCTCACCATGTTCACCAGATACGGACATCGTAAGAGATTACGAAAATGACTTTGATTAATGGGATGAAGAAGTATGTGTTAGATGAAGATGAGTGCGTTGAATGTTGCGAAATCTGTTTATTACGGAACTAATAAAAATGATGACTCATTCAGTGTGTTTCCCGTTCACGATGACCACACGAATGTTGTTCAACATTTGTTAATAAGTATAACTGTTGTGGTGAAAGAAAGACAGGATAATACTTGAACAAAACCAACAGCTCATTAGAAAAGCCAGTGTTCAATCAAGATTTATAATAAAATGATAAGATTGTTTTTGACTAAGACATTTAATAGTATAATTCTGAATTCATTATATTATATTCCAAATCAAATTATGTAATTTTAATTGACTCTTTTCTTCCTGTAGAGCAATTTTTGTTTGGTCCATTTCTCCCAGTACACTTACCTATATACTTATGGCTGAGGTGGACCACACATGTATATTTTCATTTTATCATCTCTCTTGTATTTTAAGTGGCAGTGTCCCAGCAATATATTGTACTTCAGTTTAATATCACTCCATGCGACCATGCGGCCAGATTTAAAAAAAATTGAAAAACATGACGAACCTTTTGCTGAAAGGAAGGGACGTAGCTCTCCCAGACTTTCAAAATAAGTTGTACCTCTTCTAGTAGCCATCTTACAGAGGTCACTCGAGCAACGGTGCGTTCCAAGTAAATGAAAAAAACAGGCAGTTTATAAGAAGGACCGCAGAACAAATGCGCACAACTATAGTCCTACATTCCTGATATTAGTGTGTTATAGAACTATGGAGTAGGTGTTACGGCCGCGTGTAATAATTCTTTAGGGTGGTAGAAAATCTTATCTGAAGCATGAGCTAATATTCAGGAAACAACGATCGTGTGAAGCACAGCTCGTTCTGTTTGTCCACGAGACCCAGAAGGCACTAGATGGTGGTGGCCACCAGATTAATGCAGTATTTCTTGCCTTCTGGAAGGCGTTCGATACGGTTCCAAAATGTTGCATAACGAACGAAATACGTGAGTATGACATATAAGACTAGCTGTGTGATGGTACTGAAGAGTTCCGAGGAAATCATTCTTAACAGAGAGAGATCTTCAGACTAAAAGGGAAGAATTAGACTGCCATTACCCTTCACAATATTTATAACTGACTTATCAGACAACGTCCGAAGCTCCATGAAGCTGTTTACGGGTGACAAGGTGAGGCAGCTAAGACAGGCCAATACAAATTGATGCAGAATGAATAAATATATGGAGGTGTGATTTTGGTCAAGCTATAGTGGACAATATGGAGAATTTGCTGATGTTCACCGGTAACTTTATCGTTTATAGTCATCGAATTACTACAACGAATGTGTTTTTTTTTTCTAATGACCTATTACCTTTTTCTGAGTGCATTTGAAATAGCTTCTAAGAGAACTTCAGCAGTATGTGTGGGACTTGATCAAATAGTATCAAGCTAACAGCGTCACAAGCCACTTCATCGCCGTCAGGAGAACAATTTCCATAAACGACTGCACTGTTATACCAACTGTAAGTGTGACTACTGCTGTGGTTGTCATACCAAGGGCTCAAAATGATGACGTTGAGTGCAGCTATGCTATGCTATGAAGAGAGAAATAATACTGCATGTTGAAATTCATTTAGAGTTAATGGCAGCACAGGTCAATGTTATAAGGCATTTCACTCCTTTAGAAGTCGTCGGTGTTTCCTAATAACCCTCTTGTTTTAATTTTCGCCACCGAGAGAAGTATAACATTTTCAAATTTGTTGAGTCCACTGACCATTTTGTGTTCCACGAACGACAGTTCTACAGCGCTCCAAATATTCTCGTAAGAGGGTATGTCATTACATGTGCGGAAAGGGAGACACATCCTTGATTTTCAACTGATTATTAGCACATATTGCGAAAATTGACTTTCCCTGGTTTGTAAACGATGCATCTTCCTTACAAAAAATTTTCCGTAGGTATACCGCATCATTTTGCACTTTGCACAGTGGGAGAATTCTTAATAGCATTGGAAGAACTGTAAATGAGTGAAATGTAAAGAGAATGAAATTGTAGCTAGTATTGGAAGCCATTGCCACAAAACTGTACATGAGCGAAATGCGAAGAGAATGAAAAGAGATGGAATATAGTGTTCGCAGAAAGCTTGCTTGGTTGATCCCTCTCGTACTTCCGAGATGCCTCTTACGAGGAGAAAATTCCAAGTTCCATAAGCCGAATTCCCAGAACCTTCGCTCAGCGGAAGAGGAGTCAAAATAAGGGAGCAAGTGCCTCTGCTTATCTGTAGATACTCGACCGTTTCTGAGAAGACGACGCTATAAGCTTTCGACTTCATTTAGATGCCTTTTAGCACGTGGCACTGTGATTTGCGTTGCGGCCTTTCGCTTTGAGTCCCACGTTCGAAACCTTTTTATTGTTTTTATTTATTTTATATTACTTTATTACATATGTCTAACCACGTTCGTACAAAGCTACTACACGAATGTTTCTTATGAAGTAGAGGATACAAAGGCGTTGTGTTAACTGTAAAATTACAATTTTTAAGCCAAGGTTCCCACAGTTTGCAGTCACAGACCAATCGCAACTCTGCCTGACTTCCCCTCCTGTTCTCTATACGTGGACTGTGTTTTTAATAGCGGCCCCCAGCTTCAAATCTTGTCCGAATGGGAGAGTTTTTCTCTTCCCACATTACGAAGCAATCTCATGTTACCAAGGCGATCGAATTTGCGCGCTCTTACCGCCTTCCGACTGGACGCCCCCGCCTACTACACGGGTTGTCGACGGCAGTTTGGGGATGCTCCACAGAAAATATCGCTGCCTCGCGGAAGTGCCGGGGGTAGCTGGCGGACCACGCCAGCCCAGTCGCCGTCAATTCGAGCAAACTTTAATCTTCTCGGAGAAACCGCCGCCGGTCCACCTGAAGGACCATGGACAAACGGTCCACGGCCCTCGCCTAAACAACGGCTTGCAGCCTACGGTTCCCCGGGTGCTTACCTGGCCTCCATCCCTGTCCTACCAACATCCCCTGGTCACCGCTCTGCTATTCTGCCCTCTAATTACAAAGATATTCAGTTCATCAAGAAGTATTAAAATTACGAATGGGTAATCTCAGTAATCGTCACACATAACTCTCCAGAATTAATTTCTACGTTGTGTATAAGCTACATTCTCGAAAACAAAATCTGCCTATAATATTTCTGATTCAATCCAAACACGTAATCAGAATGAAGCATGAACCTCATTCATTTCAAAGTCCAGTAACTGCTCTGGTTTACTTACTTAATCCAGCCACGGTCTTTCTTCCACTGATTATGGAACAATGTCAATTTGTATATGTTCCTCTAGGTTATCACGTTTATATGTTCCCTTGTATTAACGTGTTTTCCATTGGTTTTCTTTCTAGCTTATGTGATTCTTGTGTCAACCCTTACATTGTATCATTTGATAAATAAACAATTATCTGCATTACGGATTTTCATTTTTCAGATTTGGCGTCACTTATATTGTTATAGTTATGTCAATATCCACCATAAGTTAGTTCTTGCATTCATCATCGCAGTCAATTTACATATCACCTATTTAGGAGCTTTTCCTTAGGCTTAGCATGTTGATTATAGCCGCTCCACCAAAGGATCAGGAGTAACAGGAATTAAAACTAACAAACGTTAGCTAGAATCTTTTAGTCAAGTTGTTCCATAAAATCGATTCTCCCCAATTCGATTTAGTATTTCCTCATTCTTCTGTAGCACCGTATTTCAAATGCTTCTAGTCTCTTTCTGTCTGAAATGCTTATCGTCCACGTTTCATATCTGTGTAAGACCAAACACTGGGCAAATAATTTCAGAACAGAGTTCCTAACACTGAAATTTAAAGTAGATGCTAACTAATTAATCTTTTTCATAAACTGAATTATATCCTTTCTGCTTCGGTCATCATCAGTTGTTTTGCTACCCAAATTTCAAAACGCATCTATTACTTTTAGTGACTCATTTTCTAATCTAATTCCTTCGGCATCATCTGATTTGACTCGACGGTATTCCAATATATATATATATATATATATATATATATATATATATATATATATATATATATATATATATATATATATTACTTTTGTTGTTCATCTTATAACCGCTTTAATTCAACGGCTCTTCAATGTCCTTTGCTGTCTGTAACAGAATTACGTCATCCGCAAACCTCAAAATTTTTATTTATTCTGCCTAAATTTCCACTCCCTTTCCAAACATCTTGATTTCCTTTATGGCTTGCCAACTGATGCTTCCCTTTCACGCTCTTCGGTTCTTATAATGACAGGCTGGATTCTGTACAAGCTGTAGATAACTTTTATTTTTTTGTCTTTTATTCCTGCTATCTTCAGAAACACGAAGACCATATTCCAGTCAAGAATGTCAAATAATTTCTCTACATCTACATGTGCTATAAACGTAGGTTTTCCTTGCTTTAACTTATCTTTTATGGAAAGTCGTATGTATCCCTATTCCGCGCCTGTCCTAGCGATTCACCGAAACCCATACAGAGCTTCCACGAACTCGGGTACCACCAGTTTTTCCAATCTTCTGCAAACAATTCTTGTAAGTATTATGTAAGCATGACTTATTAAACTGATGGTTCAATGTTACTGACATCTGTCAGCAAATGACTTCTTTGGTGTTCGAATTTTTCCATTCTTGTTGTAGTATTTCTCATGTCCCACATGTCTTCCACAACAAATGGCATAGTTTTGTCATGGATGGCTTTGGCAAGGATTTCAATAATTCTGAGTGAATGTCGTTACTCTAGGGGCTTCGTTACGACTTAAACTTGTAGTGTTCTAATTTTTCTCGTAGTATCGCCTGCCAGTCTTATCTTCATTTACATGCCCTTACTTTTCTATAACATTGCCTTCATTTCACTTGACAGCCCCTTCCTATTTGCCTTCGAGCTTTCAGCTTTTTCTTCTTTTCTTAGTACCGGATTCCCATCTCGGTTCTTGATATTCAGACAGCTGCTTCACTTTATTCCAAACGCCTACTTAATTTTCCCGTATGTAATATTGTCTATCTTATTTTTTTTAGACGTTAGAATTTTTCCAGTTCAGTGATAATCTGGAATCCAAGAAGAATCCGCTTCTAAAGTTTACTAATGAATTAAAGAGTTTCTTTTTTTTTTTTTTTTTGAAAGGCTCGAATTTTTCTTTCTTTACAGAACAGATAATATGGAGACAGATCCAGACTAATCCCAAACTACCTATTATTCTCTCACAAGTTAAGCAGCACAAAAATAATTTGCCGATACATTCGATTGTAAATGGCTGCAAAGGCCCTAATTACAGTATCAATAAGATTTGATACATTAAATTAAAAAGCGCTTTCATATTTGTCAAGATGGTCTCTTAAAATAGTTATGAAATGGATATGTAGAGAATACAGTGTGCCTCAAGGAGTCATTATTGATTCCTGGGATATTACTACTCTACATACAAATAATCCTATAGACATTGTGAAAGTAAATTTCCTGAGGTACACGAAATTAACCGTTGGGGAAATCTTCGAGTTGATGGGAATGATACGCTTATTGCTGACCTAGAACCATGTTGCATTTAATAATAAAATACACTATCAAAAACATATTGAAATGGATTGTTGTCTCTTTGGCAACCTCGCCGACATCTTCAGCAATGACACAGATTTTCGTATAATCATAGGCTCATTTCTGAAAATATTCTTCTCTATTGAAGGTACGTTAATGAATGACCTTTTTTTTTACTTAAGGTAAATGATCGGGTTATAGCTGATTTGGCAAAATGTTCAACTAGCTGCACTCAAATATCATGTTTACTTTGGAATTAGAAACGAATAAGAGCCTCAATAATTTGGACCTGCAGGTAGTTCATGAATGTGCAAGTTTCTCCTTGGACATTTTTAGGAAACCGACTGCCTCGAACATAATCATCAGAGCTGACTCTTGCCAACCAAGAGTGCACAAACGTGCGTTCTTCTACTTAATGTTCAACAGAACAGCCAAGCTAGTCATGGATCAAGCATAAATTTGGACAGAAACAAACATAGTCTTACAGATATGACTGCAGACTGGTTATACAGGGAGCGTTATTCGTAAAATAAGATATCCAGTTTTTAATAGAGAAACAACCGCACTTGTGGCAACGGATATGGCGTTAAAGTTTGCTTCCATCTCTTACTCAGGCCAGTTTTGAGAATGAATCGCAAGGGCATCTAGGAAAGCTAATTTACTGATGGGACTTCAGACACAGGCTAAGCTCAGATCAGTGCTACGCACTTCGGTTGGTGAAAACCCAAGCAAATTATTAAAATCAGGTGTCTTCAAAATATCAAGTGGATTCTGTGATAAAATGTAAATCGAGAAAACGGGTAGTGATTTTCAAACAATATTTAAGAAACGTTGCAGTTACAACTCCTCGGCCTTAGGATGCCACCTTGCCAGGGATAAACATACTTTGGAGGCAGTTGAAAAGCTTGTAACTGTTTGAATATAGAGCCCAAGGGCTTAGAGCTGGATATTTTGGAAGAGACTACGATAGATAAAACATTTAGTAATTGGACAGGTAATATTTTGAATGAGCAAATCTATATGCGACAACGTAGGCGCCAATGTCGCTGCTATTCTGCCACCGGACAGCAGCCAGTATGGCATCAAGTACGGTTTTTTATTTCGTATTTTAAATTATGTAATTTTTTGTTGTTCGACTTTCATTATGTCTCATATCTTTAATAATCTTCATAAATGTAATTCGTTGTCAATCTTGAAGGTGAACAGCGCCACATTCGCTACTATTCTGCCACCTGATCGCAGTCATACGACTCTGTTCTGTGCTGTTCTTGTTTTAAACTAAACATGTTTGGAATCTTTCTTACAATTAAATTGTTATCATGTGCATTTGACTGTTATATTTTTATGATTATATTTTTCGGACTATATTGTCAATTACGACCAATTATGGCACAACCATCACTACCATTCTGCCACCTGGCGTGAATATTCACCTCTAAGTTTCATGTTAAGATTTTTTTCACTAGCCTGCTTATGATTGGATTTTTATATCTACGTGCGGCATGTTCCTCCTAGGTATGTTTTTACCTGAAGTTCTTTCTGTGTACAACTGAGAGTTGTCTTGTATTTCACTATTCTGATTTTTTTGTGATTTCCATGTATTTCTACTATCTTTTAACAGATATCTGAAGATGGCTAAGTCCGAAACGCCTTTTTCATTAGCGACCAATTTAGCCTTTATGCAGTGCTACTGTTCATTTTCAACATGGTCGTCTGCCTCCTACGCGACTTATGTCTCAGTTCTGTTACTTCTACAATCTTGCATTTGTCTAATCGAAGCCGCCCCATTTTGCACTTTCTGTCTATCTCATTTTGTAGATGGCTGATTTTCCTTTTGCTACCCTTACTTTCTCCTCTCGTGAATTAAATTCAGTAACTGCTATGTCATTCAAGGATGTCTACTACATTTTGTCTATTTGCCTGTATGTTACTTTTATGCCTTCAGGATTTGATCTCTGAAAACTACGCATTCGTCTTCTGTAGTGTTTCTTTCCTGTGTTTCAGTCAATAGCGGCCTAATGTGCCCCATGAAAATCTCAACAACCACTCGTTATTTTAGTTTTACTTGCAAGTCCCTGATGAACGGCAGCTTGCTTTAAATGTAGAAAAATGTAAGTTAATGCAGGTGAGTTCGGAAAACAGTTCCTTACTGTTCTAATACGGAATTAGTAGTGTACTGCTTGGCAGAGTCATGTCCATTAAATATCTAGACGTAACGTTTCAAAACGATATAAAATGGAGCGAGGACGTGTGGGCAGTAATTGTGAAGGCGAATGGTCAACTATGATTTATTGTAAGAATTTTAGGACTTTGTAGATCTTTGGAGGAGACCACATATAGGACACTAGTGCGATCCATTCTTGAGTTCTGCTCATGTGTTTGAGATTGCTACCAGATCGGAAGACATCGAAGCAATTGTCATGGAATGACCATGAAGATAAGATAAAAAAATTAAATTTCTTCTCCCGTCCAAGGATCCAGCAACCTGGGTCATACTTTTAGCTTCTATCTCTGCTCTCACTAATCTTCATTGTCTAAATTCTCAAGAAGTGATAATGTATTCCACTAACTTCAGCTCCCAATTCTTCCACAACTTTCGTTCTCCCTTTGTTTCCATCGCTAAATGTAATGACAGAGTAATTTACTCCAGGCTTCAATTGATATTAACGAAACTTTTTTTGTAGTCCTGACAAAATAACATCGCTGAAAGACTCATTGACCGGTTTAGTTTTTCATGTCACACATTTTATCTTAATTAGAGAAATCTCTATGAACTTGATGTATTATCTCCAGAAGAGCCTCACGAAAACGTCGTTAAGTGGATTCACTACGACTTAGAGATCCTTATCTCCCATTTTTTTTTTTTATTTTCTAGTAACACGAATCTATGGAACAAAAATTGTGAGAATGCTTTTAAGAGGCTTTGTGAAAGTATGTTGCCCATAAAGCTCTTCTCGCGGTATTTTTCTGTTTGTAGGTTGACCATAGCTCTGATACAATGAATGTGTGCAGTGAGCGCGTAACTGCTAGCTGGCGCCAGTTCGATACCGATGCTTCGTGGACATACTCTTTGATTTGTTGATTTGATTGGGCGGTACCTTCGACCTTCGCCTTGAGCGTGCAGTGGTGGTTGGTGAGAAGCGTATTTAGAGACATGTCGTGCTGGGACTGAAGGAAGTCGACCTCATGAAAAAGTAGATGGCTTGCCTCGTGGAAGGATTGTGCACAGGACGGTGTTGACACGGAGCACGTCGCGTTTGGCGAGCACCACAGCGGCGCTGCTGTCAACACGTCTGTGCGGTCGGGGCCAGTGGGCGGCTGGCGTTCATACGTGAGGTCGTAAACGCAGCAGCAAGCTTTGGGCAGTCTGCAATCCGTTCAGTATCGAGTTCACTGTGAGAACACTGGTGATACACTTGTATGTGTAAGAGCATCCCTTTCCCGCCCAGTTAGCAGTGCGTTCTAACGCACGGCTTTCCGGGCGGGAAGGATTATTATTATTATTAGTGTTTTAGGGCGCCCGGGCGGGAAGGAGCGCCTGGTCCCCGACACCAATCCGCCCGGCGGACTTGTGTCGGGGTCCTGTGAGCCGGTCGGTCTGTGGATGGTTTTTAGCAGGTTTTCCATCTCCCACGGCGAAGGCGGGCTGGTTCCCCTTATTCCGCCTCAGCTACACTATGTCGGCGATTGCTGCGCAAACAAGTTCTCCACGTACGCGTACACCACCATTACTCTATCACGCAAACATAGGGGTTACACTCGTCTGGTGTGTGACGTTCCCGGGGGTTTGTTGGCGGGGGGGGGGGGGGGGGGAGGTTTATCCCTTAACGGTATTTTCTCTCTTCTGAATGTTCCAATAGACATTACACTAAAATTATTTTGTTAATATATGCCAAACTACTTAAAGGTGCTTATTACCAGCAATGCAATGCGAGAGAACTATGATACATATTTTGACGTCTCCTACGCAACAAATAAATTTAGCATCCACTATTATTGTCAGATCCAAGACCGAACGTTCATCTTCACTAGTTTTCCCGAGTGATGAACCAGCAAGATGTTTTAACAACTACACCGCAAATATGGAATTAAGAGGACAAGTGAAGTCCCTGCGTGTCAGGTGTCGTTGGGGGGGGAGGGGGAGTGGATTGTGGGGGGGGGGGTAATTTGTGGCCCCATGTTCATCAGGTGTGAGATAGGACGGTTCAGTACTTACGAACCCACTTATCACTGCAGATCCCAGGTAACAAAGTGTGCCTGCAGTTTAGTGACATAAAAATAAGGTACGTTTTCAGGAATGTCCCATTATCTGAGGGCCATCCCCACGAAATTCATTTGCCCTACATCGATACGCCACAGGAAAAACCAGTCGTTTATAGAGGCCTTGAACGATATGACGAGTAAATATAAACACGATGATGTCGATTGCCATGTTCTGGATAAGAAAGACAGCAGTGATATACCTGTCTCTACGCATGAGAAGCCGTAAACACTCATCCAGTTCTTTAGATATTAAATTCGTGACATCAGAACAACTGTGTCAGTAGCTGATACGTCACTAGTTCTACATCCCCATAGTTACATTGCCTCTTCCTATGATTGAGTTTTACAGTACTGGTGTCCATGTTCAACGTATGTACGGCCTTAAGGGGTACAGCATGAGTTTGGGAATATACTGCTTTATTTTTATCTATGTAATTCCCTTTTTTTTAGGAAAAGAGTTTGATAACTATATACATAGAATACGAGTGGTTATAAATCAATAACACATTATTTTCTCGTAAACTCAAAGTGAGGAATCATGGTTAGAGGAAAAGATGTGTATTCAAACCACTTTCCCTTAATTGGACCAATAACTTTAATAGAAACTTAGAAGAAATTTCTTAAAAAGGAATTTCTTTAGAAAAACTATTCACGGCATGTACATTACAAAGTAGAGTGTAAAAAACTGAATCATCAGAGACTGGAGGAATACGTAGTAAAAATTCTAATTGCAAATGATGTGGAGACAGGGTGAAGCGATATAAAAGACTACATACAAAGAGTAGCTTCAGAAGCAGTTCGTAAGAAGAAAAAGTTAAGGAGAATAGGGCTCAAAATATTGAATATAGAAACTGGAGAAACCGTAAAGTGAAAGCAGAAGGAGTATCACCTCCTGCTATAAAAAAAGAAAACGTAAGAAGCAGAGTATAAGGAAAAGCAGAATAATGCTACATCAAGACTCTTGGGACAAATTAGTTACAAGTAGGTCTATCGACCTTGATATAAATGGGAAACAGAACTTTGTATA
This sequence comes from Schistocerca nitens, assembly GCF_023898315.1. Lineage (NCBI taxonomy): Eukaryota > Metazoa > Arthropoda > Insecta > Orthoptera > Acrididae > Schistocerca > Schistocerca nitens. Next base: position 288,787,507 of record NC_064614.1, on the reverse strand, counting down.
TAAAATATTAAATAACTTAAATCAATCGGAAAGAGATAAACCTAGAATTAAAGTATTTAGGCTACTTCGTAATGAGCTACTCCGCTGAGGCAGAAATGGTACAATAACTCTAGTAAATGTAATATCACCAAGAGTGGGAAATACGAAGATAGCAACGTTATTGCGTGTGTGATAGGTAATCTTGGAAGGACAGAAGCTATCAAGTCCTTCAGACATAAGTCTGTCTGATATCGTCAGATAAACTTACCGGAACAGAAGAATTGAGTAGCAGTATACTCTTCAAAGGAAATTCGATTTTCTGATTTCAAGAGTCAGGTTTTCCACAAACTAAGTGCGTCTGCTAATGGGACTACTCCTTTGTTCCCCTTTTCGCGTTGCAGAACAAACCGATAGCAATTGTGAAAACGGGTATGTCGACTGACATTTATCTTCCACAGACCACTGTATGCTGTTTACAGGAAGACACAGTCTCATTCCAACTTCCCCCACCCCCAACATAACCACTTATTGCGTTGCGCACAGGATGCGTGGCAATAAAGAATGACTGTTAGTGCCTATGCAGGGTGAACATTAATAAAACCGACAAACCGTAGGTACGGATTGCTAACTGGAAATTGAGGAAAAAAGGTCCTATGAACAGGTGTTCGGAAAGCATCGTTGACATGATAGATGGTGTTGAGGAATGAAAGTTCCTCCGACCAAGTGCCGTGTGTTCGTTGTGTGTTGCAGTTTGTGTGACTAGCGCACCGTACTGTAAGCAGCAGAATTGTACGGTATTCATGTCGGGAACAAGCCGAGATGGAAACGGTCGAGAGGCAGTATGACTAGATCAAAAACAAGTACTCTCACAGACACAAACCACATCACGCAATATTTCAAGCCTTTTTTGGGCTTTTGTGTGTTCACGGGTACTTCCCGACAGACAGACGAACGTTTAGGGAGACGGTGGACTGAGTGTACACTGGATTTGGAGGACCGGGTACTACAGGATATTGAGTCAAACCAAAATACGAGGGTTGTAACTTAAATAGCGCCAACTATTTATTCACAACAACAAAAGAGTTACATGTTTGCACCACTGTCCTTCAAATTAGTCAACAGCGTTGTGTAGAACCCGCTGCCAGCGACGTGGAAGGCGTAGTACACCGTTAGCAGAGCCTGTTCAGTTAATGGTGCGAATGGAGCGGTCTAAAGTTATGGTGATTCTCGTGTACGACTATGACGGTGTTAGAATTATATTAATACCTCCAGCTGCTGAGGGGCGTTGATATATATCGACGGGGACAGGTGAAAATGTGTGCCCCGACTCGAACCCGGGATCTCCTGCTTACATGGGAGATGCTCTACCCATCTGATCCACGGAGGGCACGGAGAATATTGCGACTGCAGGGACGATCTCGCGCACGCCTCCCTCGAGACCCAGATTCTCACATTGTGTGTCCACAGACTACATTCGTAGTGTCCCACCCCAACACACTCATTACTCGTGGAAAACATTCTTACCAAGTCCCGTAGGATTTCGGGGGATATGTGTGCATCCGCACAAAAGAAGAAGGTCATGGCCGGTATTGCCAGAACTATATACTTATATGGATATGGTGTCTATTCTTTCGGACATGTCCGAAAGAACAGACAGCATATCCATGTAAGTATATGTGATGGTGTTATCCTAACGCATTACGTTCCTCCACGGCAGACCGTCACTGCACAGTATTACCGTTCGTTTTTGGAGCATCACCTGCGACTAGTTTTGCGAAGGAAGTGGCGACACTTTCTGCACAACACACCCATCATTTTCACGACAATGCGCGGACGCATACAGCCCAAGATGTGGCTGCTCTGTTCGGTCGATGGGACTGGGAGGTACTGTACCATCCACCATACTCCCCGGACTTAAGTCCTTGTGACTTTGATTTGATACTGAAGATGAAGGAACCACTTCGTGGCATTCGCTTTAGAACTGCTCCAGAGATTCGTCAGCCAGTAGACCCCCCTCCATTCGCACCATCAACACAACAGGCTCTGCTAACGGTATACTAAGCCTTCCACATCGCTGGCAACGGGTTCTACACGACGCTGGTGATTACTTTGAAGGACAGTAGGAGGTGCAAACATGTAACTCTTTTGTATCGGTTGTGAATAAATAGTTGCCACTATTTGAGTTCCAACCCTCGTACAAGCCCCAGGCAAGTGGCCCGTCAACATATTGTAAGCCAAAGTAAGATTATATGGTTCCTCCATGACAACCACTACTATCCCTATCACCTGCAAATCCATGGAAGCCACGCTGAACAGCGACTTAGATATGATGCAGATCTGTACTGTGATCCAGGACGATCTGATGTGGCACGCACACCGTTCATTTCCGCACACATGTTCTTAAATTTTTTTTTCCTCCATTTCCAGTTAGGAATCTGTCCATGCAGTTTGTCGGTTTTATTAACGTTCACTCTGCATAAGCTCGAAGTTCTTCCGTTAAGCTGTGTTCTGACGACCTGAAACATTCACCCGCTGTATTTTGATAGTCTTTCCGGATTGCTCTACGTAATTCTTGTAGTGCTTTTTAGTGAAGTTTTCTTCGCTCTTCTTAAACAGATATGTGAAGAAGCTTCCCTGAATCATCTCAGTCTCCACCGATAATCCACATTGGCAACTGGCTATGACAGAAAACCACACTAAGAGTCGGTTGGATGAGTATTTTATAAATAATGTGCTGCCAATAGAATGAGTTATTTGGAACAGTTTAGCATTAGAGATTTTCTCCTTTTTCGCATTATGAGGTAGTTATTTTTCCTTCAGCTGGTTGAATTATAGGTTTTGTAACCTTGGTAATTTGTGTCGTACAATATTGATTGTACATCTCCTGTTGAGTTTATATTCCATTAATTAACTTCTACGTAATTCGTTTCTTCTTTTTCTTTCTGTTATCTCCTCCTCGTATGTCGTAAAACCAGGAATTCTGAATAGATTTATTTGTGACAGTGGTTGATAAACCCATCTTCAACGTATATGAAGAAGGTAAGCGGCTTGAAATAGAGAGGAACTTAAGTTACTGTTCTCTACAAATATAACCGACGATAAATGGTTGAATGATTTCGTTAGTGCCATAAACTTGGTATTCAGATCTATTCACTCTAATCTCATTGAGGGAGGTTTTGTAGGAACAGATTACAGTTCCCGTCAGTCTGTGACAGTAGAAGTATTTAAAGATTGCCAGATATGCCGACATGGAATTTGTTTACAAGTTTTGTAAAGAAAATGCTATTGCTGCTAGTGGAAAATGTTGTAAACAGCTTATAACCGCAAAACAACAAACTGTGGTGCGGTCTCATTACTCACAATGTTTCAAAAGAGCAAATACAAAAAAATTGTGTATTATATAGATGCTGTTTTGTCGGTTGACAAGAGTCCTACGACAAGCACACACGAAATTTCATTGCGTATCGCTCTTCCGCACATAAAAGCATACCAAAAACCGGCGGAATGTAGTAGAGATTCAAATGCCAGTTGCCGGTTAATTCCGCTCACATTGTTCACTTTGAAGCTATTTTCACTTCTAATCACGTCAAACGCACTTGTAACGCACATCGGTTGTGAGGCTAAAATACTCTCGCCATTCCGGAAAAATATTTATTGAAATTTTTCTCCGGGAATATGCGTGCCAGAGTAGTCGACCATAGTTTTAACTGAACCTGTTATGTTACTTTATCGTTTTACGCGCTTCACGCATTGCAGTTCACTGCGAAATGAATTATGACGTTCGTTAGAAGTTCATTTGGTAACAAAATTAGAAGAATTCTTTGAAAATAACTGAAACCTGACGAAAAATCTGTGAATTACGCGGTTTATCATTTAAAACTAATGATCTTTAACCGATGACGCCGATTGATTAAGAAGACCACCGTCGTGAGAGACGTGTTCTCCCATGCAGTGAGTCACTGTCCGTGCACACACTTTTTGCGTTGCGCACTCGCCAAACAACTCCAGCTGGCGCAACAGTCTGATCTGATCTCAATTAACCATGTGAGGATACGCTGTAACTCCATCTGATACAGTCTGCAATACCGTAAACGTACGTGGACAACCCGCTCAACAAGCGAAACAAACTTGCAGCACCAGGCCCCAAGGTTTTTCTGTTATGAATGATCTTGAATTAACACGGACGAATTGTACATTCAGAAGAGAGCATTGACTGGAGGTGTAGTCTATATGCAACGGAGTCTGACTCCGATGCAGGTACATAAGCACCGACAGGTAGGCAGGTACCAAATGCGTACAAACTGGACTAATAGGCTGTTATTTTTTTCTTGGTTGCCGAAGATCAAACACTGGTAGACATCCAATGGAAAAGGAAGAATCTGTTTCTGACGATGTGTCCGTCGAAAGCCACCGTTGTTGAATGGTGCGCCAAGTCCCGTTGTGGTCGCGGTTCGACACTAGCCGCCGGTCGATCTGGTAGGTCAGCCTCATCCATTAAGGACCAACTCAGGGGAGACACTCGAGCACCTGCCTACAGTCCCGATCTCTCCCGATGCGATTGTCACGTCTTCGGTCCCTTAAAAGACGCCTTGAAGGGGGTGACGCTTCTTATCGGACGAGGATGTGCAGCAGGCAGTTATGAACCTCTTCACGCAACAAGACACAGTGTTTTACCAAACGGCTATCTTCAACCTGGTACGTCGTTGGGATGATTGCCTCAGTGTTCAAGGCGGTATTGTCTGATCGGCAAACATATTCTTGCCTGTGCAGCCTTCGAACGGAAACTTTCTGATTGCTCTCCATATAACAAATTCATTAAGAGCTATGCTGTACTTTAGCTCTTCCGACGTTCATGACGGCATGGTTATTTACCTACAGACCCTCTTAACGCTTACTTGAACACTGGAGCTGAAGCCTTATATTTCTAGCTGGTTCAACGTGGGCCACCACGACCTCTTCTCCTGTGGCCAGCCTCCTCATTTTAGAGTAGCATTTGCACCAAACCTCTTCAATTATTTGTTAGATATGTTATAATCTGCGTCTTTCCCTCAGTTTTACCCTCTGCGGCTCCCTCTCGTATCCTGGAAGTGTTCTCCACATGTACCTATCTTCGCCGATTCTGCGGAGACCTCATCATTTCTTATCAGTCCATCCAAATTCGAGCATCCTTAAACAGCCTCACATTTCAAACGCATCGATGCTCTTTTTTGCCGGTTACCCCTCAGTCCACAGGTCACTTCCATACAGTGCGGTGCTGCAAACTTAGTCTCAGAAATTACTGCTTCAGATTAAGCTCGATATTTGATACTAGTACGCTTCTTTCGTCCAGGAATGCGTGAGCTACTTCCAAGGTAGCAGAATTCGTTCATGTGGTCCAAGAATGCGTGAGCTGCTTCCAAGGTAGCAGAATTAGTTCAGTCTGAATACTTCGTGGTCCAGATAAGAGATGCATCCAAGGTAGCAGAATTCGTTCAGTCTGTATACTTCGTTGTCCAGGAATGCGTGAGCTGCTTCCAAGGTAGCAGAATTCGTTCAGTCTGTATACTTCGCGGTCCAGAATTATTGTTATTCTCATTCCCCCTACTTTTCATTACTTTTGCCTCTTTGGCCTAATTTTAGTTCTCATTCTGTGCCTGTTAGATTATTACAAGTGGAACATTTTTTCTTCAATTGTGTATTGTATCTGAGCTATTGTTTTCGTTTCGTGTCCATTCTGATGAGAGAAATCTTATCAGTGAACTGTTTACTATTTTCTGCCCCACCTGCCTGTTCATAATGAATCCTATGCTTGAAAATAAAGAACTTGTAGCATACGTTGTGAAGAGGGTGATAGGGCAGACAGTGAGTTACGGTGAGTAATTTAGTGACAGCAAACCATTATCAACAACAGTTTAGAATTTTTATCAAGTGTGTGGGACACTTACTAAGTAGAACTAACAAGGGATGGTTCAAATGGCTCTGAGCACTATGGGACTTAACATATGAGGTCATCGGTCCCCTAGAACTTAGAACTAGTTAAACCTAACTAACCTAAGGACATCACAAACATCCATGCCCGAGACAGGTTTCGAACCTGCGACCGTAGCGGTCGTGCGGTTCCAGACTGAAGCGCCTAGAACCGCTCGGCCACTCCGGCCGGCAACTAACAAGGGATATTGCATATATACATAGAAGGGCAGCACGAATGGTCACTTATTTTTTATCCATGGGAGGGTGCCATAGAGATGCTGAAGAAACTGAACTAGCTGATTGTTGAAGATAGAGGTAACCCATATCGAGAAAGCCTACTTACTAAGTTTCAAAAAGCGGTTTTAAATGATGATTCTAGGAGAATGCCACAACTCCCTACGTATCGCTCCGGTAGGGATCGTGACGACAAGATTAGAGTAATTACATCACACACCGAGACATTCAAACAATCATTCTTCCCGCGCTCATTTCGTGAGTGGAACAGAAGAAAACCCTAATAATTGTTACAGTGAGGCGTAGCCTCTGCCATGCACTTCAAGTGGTTTGCAAATTTTACATGTAGACGTAGATGTGTACATGCCAGAAGATGAGGAAACAGAGGAGGTATATGAAGATATTAAACGGCTAATGAGCATATAAAGGGAGACTGGAGTCTAATAGTGATGGGAATTGGAACACTGTAGTAGATGAAGGAATGTAAATTATTAGAGAATTTAGGTTCGGTAGTAGAAATAATAAAGGAAAAAGACTGACTGATTTCTACAATAATTGCCGGCCGCTGGTGGCCGAGCGGTTCTGCCGCTACAGTCTGGAACCGCGTGACCGCTACGGTCGCAGGTTCGAATCCTGCCTCGGGCATGGATGTGTGTGTTGTCCTTAGGTTAGTTAGGTTTCAGTAGTTCTAAGTTCTAGGGGACTTATGACCTCAGCAGTTGAGTCCCATAGTGCTCAGAGCCATTTGAACCATTTTCTACAATAATTTTCAGAGGTTTCAAGAATCACAAGAAGAGGACTACTCTCGGAAATGGCCTTTAGAGACGTGACGATACCAGCTGATTTTCATCCTGGTGAGAGAGAGAGAAATTCTGAATTCTGTTATTGGAATGGAAGGCGTACCCGAGATAGATATGGACTCAATCCACACGTCTCGATTCTCATGGATGTGTATCATCGTTGTGGAGTGTAGTGGATGAAGAATACACATCTGGCGGTGGCGGGATTCGTGGTGTCATCTTTCGAAAGCAGGAAGAGTGGCCGAGTCCGTCCGTGAGTGGTCGGTGCCGCCGTTGATAAGCGAGCTCGGCTCAAGGGTCCGCGCTACAAAAGCGGCGCCGGGGCGCAGAGTCCAGCAGTGGGTCAGCCAGCGGCCAGTCGTCAGCCGGAGACAGCAGCGACACCATGTGGAGAGCGGCGCGAGCGGTCACGGCCACCGGCGGCCTGCGGGCCTCCGCCCCCACCCACGCCTCCACCCCCGCCCCCGCAGCCACCCACGCCATGGCGCGCAGGGGCCACCGCACCGTCGCCCCCCGCCTCATCCTGCAGCAGGTACGAACGCGCACTGCCAGGATTACACTTCAAGTAAACAAGTCGTCAAACAGTGCTAGAGATTACACTTCAAGTAAATAAGTCGTCAGATAGCATGCTAGAACGAACACCACAGTGGCACACAGAAGCCGGGTGGCATTGGAAGCGGTGTAACCTATTCGTCGTTCTACCGGCTCATCTAGAGTCGTACAACGGTATCGGATCCACTGACAGCTTGCCATTTTATACATACGTGTAGCTTTGCCATAGCTCTAGGCTATGTTAAACGGAGTGCAAACATTGATGTTTGCTTAGTGGTCTACATCCACTCTTACTTTTGTACATACAAGGCCATAGTTTGATGTGGATTTAGTGTATCAATATGGTTTTCTTCCCCCTTATACTTTACAAAATGATGCACTGAAAGAATCATTATACATACGTCATGGTGCAAGTAATAACGTCTCTAATTTTGTTATCGCGATCTTTACTCAAAATATAAGCGAGAGAAAATAATTGACTTCTTATCTTGGAACGTACTATATCATAATTTTAAGAGTAAGGACAATTCTATAGCATCCTCTTTTTTACAACGCTATGGCCCGGCCTTTCAAGATCCTCTGTCTCCTCCGTTAATCCCAACTGGTCCCAGACTGATGAACAAATATGTTACCTATTCGAACGTATCTGTCCCTCCCGAAAATTGTTTTGTGTAGTTCTACCATCTTAAGTAGACGAAGATAAGAAATACTCTTGCCTTGGAAACCAAATAACATATGACGGACGAAGCAAGGACGATATAAAAAGGAGACAAGCAGAGGCGAAGAGGGCATTCATAGCCAAAGGAATCTACAAGTACCAAAAATAGGTCTTAATTTGAGCAGCAAATCTGTGAGAATCTAGATTTGGAGCAAGCATTACATGGTTGTGAATTATGAACTGCGGGAAAACCGCATGAGTAGAATCAAAGAATTGCTGTAGAACGACGTTGAAAATTAGTTGTACACATCAGAGGTTGTCGGTAGGGTCGGCAAAGAAAGGAACATAAGGAAAAAAATGACAAGAAGATGAGGTAAAATGACGTAGAAATGCATTGAGACATCAAGGAATAACTTCCATAGCATAGAGAGTAAAAACTAAAAGGGAAGCCAAAGATTGTAATACATCCAGCAAATAACTGAGAACGTAGGTTAAAAGAGCTACTGTGAGATGAAGAGATTGACACAAGAGAGGATTTCGTGGCGGATCGCAACAAACCAGTCACACGAATGACAGGCTTCGAAAGTAAGTCAATAAAATAAAACCTTAAATTACTCCAGACGTAATTATATGAGGTCCGTTTGTCACTGAGTCCAGTGACAATTGGCGATGATGTACCCGGAACCCTTGAAGGCACAAAGTGAAAAAAACTAGTTGAAAATCAGTTACACAACATTTCTTCTTCCCGGTATTATTTCGATTTTCTTTCGCAGATTTCAGGCATCAAGCTGAACGGAACACCTCACGTTAATAATTTCTTTTTGTGCATGGAACTACTCTTCTTCTACATTATTTTTCTTGTTGCTAAAGAGGTTAAAGGTGTGATGATAACATTGTCTAAGATTGTATCAAACAACACAAATAAAGCAAATACATCCCAGCATAAACGACGTACTCTTCAGCTATAAAACGTACATCCGTCGAAAATCGCTGGATGAGAAAGGGATGAAAAATGTTTCGTATTTCATAGAAGTCTGTGTTATTTAAATTGTATGCAAGATATTGTTCATTACACACAAAACGGGTTTATTTCCATGTATTTTACGACTAGAGCCAATAAAATTTACATGGAAACGCATGCGTCAACGCTTAACCGTCATGTGGTGGAAATTTAATATTTATGTTTATGTACGTCACTGTACCCTTTGCTGAATCATAGAAAGCTTTGGGAGGGGAGGGCTGGGGATATTTGAGGAGGACGACGAGGGAAGATGGAGGGAGGAGGAAAGCACCCACAAACATACAGCGAATATAGCCCCATATCCGTGAACTAGGCACGGTGTTAGGTGTATACGTATCTTTTGCCCATGCTAAAAGACTGAAAACAAACTTCACCAATATGTGCTTAAACAATTAAACGAATTTTGAAATTAATGTAAGTAATATTTATGATGACAGAAGTTACTTTCACAATGTTTTGAATGCAGCCCGGTATTGTAAAGCACTCATTGTTGGCATTTCTATTAGGTATTAGGACGTTAAAGGCATCGAATCTCAGTTGATGTAATCACTCAGGATTTTTTTTTAACTGGGGATACTTGTAGCGTTTCGACATCTAGTTAACATACTGACAGTTTACCTTCTTCATTTCCTTCGGCTAAACAGCATTTTCTCGAGTGGCAACTTCAGTTTCTTCATTAGTCTCTGCCACCAAGGTCAGTGTTCTGAGCGGCTTTTAAACTGTAGGAGGCAGATATGATCTTCTGGAATAAAACAAGTGAGCAGCTGTCGTCGTGGCAAGCACTGACCTCTGGCTGCCTCGGGACGCAGAAGGAGCAAAATCAGCTCTTATCTTCCGCAAACAAACAGCTTAGCCTCACATACATACACACATCGCTGTTGTGCCCTGGATGATACGAGGGGAAAGTTTACTCTGCAATGGACTTTTATTACGTCCTCTACATAATACACTTACTCACATCAACGCGATTTCTACCTGTACAACAACATCCAAAGTAGATTAACAAAAGTACTACGAAACACTTGTCCTGTCTGCTTTCGTTGCGTTTTCCGAGTATGGAACATGATCGTGGAGAGAAACATATGGTTTCCGTATTATCTGTGATGCTAACGTTGTAATATAAGTACGTTACGTATAAAATAAGTATTATCCTTTTTGTAGTATGAATTGTATCAGAGCGAAGACATGATCACAGAACGTTTATCCAGTGAAGTTGGGCTCGAAGTTAAATGTTACGTCAGTGCCACCGTATCTTTTTTCATATGAGTGCTCGGTGCCATTTCATGTTATGGACACTTCTGTGGCAGCTATCTAGAGACATTTCAATCAGTGCCACGTTTTCCAGTCTGATTGCTCAGTGTCGCCAAAAGCGTGTCTGCCGTAATCTCTGTGCAAACATATAATATCAGCGGTCGTCAACAGATTAAACACCGGTAAATGCCCGAAAGCGATAACAGAGCTTCTGACTGATTGACGGTAAACCTGACCAGATAGCCAACAAGTTAAAAGTTCCGCAACATATAAAATATTTGTCGAATGTTCATCGTCACGTCAGTTATCCATTTAAGTACGTAATCAACACCTAACTAGCTAGAATACAACAAATAAGGGATGAGAGGGACCCATTTGAAATGACTCTTCGAATTATCTTAATGGCGTTATATGAAGAAACAGAGGACCCATACCACAACTGAAAACTGTCACATATATGACGCTTATGTAAGGAGCGATTATATCACTACGTTGAGATGAAATTATGCAAAAATAATGGAGAAACGCATGCTGAAATACAAGTGAATTTAGTAAGAACTGAAACTACGAAGAAGCGTGAACCTTGATGATGATTACACGGTCCACAACAGTACACTTGAGATTAGGTAAAGAGGCGACATCTGTATAAAAAAGCCGTTAAATGAAGCACTTAAATAAATGTCACTGTATACAGTACAACAGATACTAACTAGAAACATAAAAACTAGTCATCCGATGTAGTACGATAAGTTCCCGAAAGTGTTGGAATATATCAGACAGAGTTTTTCACAGTCTCGGACAAAGATCTTCGAGAACCAATTTTACATACATCAGAAAAAGTTATTCATCACCTCGATTCTGAGAGTTCCGGAACCTGTGCAGAAAATTGGAATAGAGATCAACATAAAACGTTATTTCCGCAGTTTTTACTGCTCATGAAAACCACAAAATGGTTCAAATGGCTCTGAGCACTATGGGACTTAACATCCGAGGTTAGCAGTCCCCTAGAACTTAGAACTACTTAAACCTAACTAACCTAAGGACATCACACATATCCATGCCTGAGGCAGGATTCGAACCTGCGACCGTAGCGGTCACGCGGTTCCAGACTGAAGCGCCTAGAACAGCTCGGCTACAACGGACGGCTGAAAACTACACATTGCATGTTGTACCACCATACAGAGAGACCTTCAGAGATGGTGGTCCAGATTTCTGTACACGCCAGTACCTCTAATACCCAGTAGCGCGTCCTCTTGCATTGATGCATGGCTGTACTCGTCGTGGCACACTATCCACTAGTACATCAAGGCACTCTTGGTCCATATTGTCCCACTCCTTAAAGACGATTCGGCGTAGATCCGTCAGAACGGTTGGTGGGTCACAGCCCTTTTCAATGAATACCAAGCATGTTCGATAGGGTTCATGTGTGGAGAACATGCTGGCCACTCTAGTCGAGCGATGTCGTTATCCTGAAAGAAGTCATTCACAAATTGTGCAGTATGGGGGCACGAATTGTCGTCCATGAAGGCGTATGCCTCGCCAATATACTCCCGATATGGCTGCAGTATCGGTCGGAGGATGGCATTCACGTATCGTACAGCCGTTATGGCGCATTCCATGACCACCAGCGGCGTACGGCGTACGTCGGCCCCACATAATGCTACCCCAAAACAGCAGGTAACCTCCACCTTTCTGCACTCGCTTGCCAGTGTGTCTAAGGCGTTCAGCCTGACTGGGTTGCCTCCAAACTCGTCTCCGACGATTGTCTGGTTGAAGGCATATGCGACATTCATCGGTGAAGAGAATGTGAAGCCAATCCTGTGCGGTCCTTTCGGCATGTTGTTGGGTCCATCCGCGCTGCATGGTGTCGTGGTTGCAAAGATGGACCTCGCCTTGGACATCGGGAGTGAAGTGGCGCATCATGCAGCCTATTACTCACAGTTTGAGTCGTAAAACGACGTCCTGTGGCTGCACGAAAAGCATTATTCAACATGGTGGCTTTGATGTCAGAGTTCCTCTGAGCCATAATCCGTAGATAGCGGTCATCCACTGCAGTAGTAGCCCCTGGGCGGCCTGAGCGAGGCATGTCATCGACAGTTTCTGCCTCTCTGTATCTTCTTCATGTCCGAACAACATGGCTTTGGTTCACTCGGAGACGCCTGGACACTTCCCTTGTTAAGAGGCCGTCCTGGCATAAAGTAACAATGCGGACGCCATCGACCCGCGGTATTGACCGTCTAGGCATGGTTGAACAACAGACAACACGAGCCGTGTACCTCAATCCTGGTGGATTGACTGGAACTGATCGGCTGTCGCACCCCCTCCGTCTAATGGGCGCTGCTCATGAATGGTTGTTTACATCTTTGGGCGAGTTAAGTGACATCTCTGAACAGTCAAAGGGGCTGTGTCTGTGATACAGTATCCAGAGTCAACGTCTCTCCTGAGGAGTTCTGGGAAACGGGTGATGCAAAACTTTTTTTGATGTGTGTAATTGGTTTGAGCACCCATGTCCAGGAAACGGGAACCAGCTTCGTTTATAATTTGATGATACAGACAAACAAAAAATGTTAACGACATGGAAGTTCTCCTCCGACAACGATGCGAAACGAAATCCATCACAAATTGATCATATACACACTTCTCTGCTCTTAGCACAGTGGTTTTGAAATCAGTCATTTCACTACAAGCAGGAAAATGCAAAAGCATTACGTAAACAGATCTGCATGTCATCTCAAGGAGTTCACGCAGATGGTGGTCGTTTTTGTGAAACAAAACAGGTGGTTAAACAGCAGTAATTCTCGAGTTCAATGGTAAACGCTCTGAATTCTGTGGAAGAAACTTTCTCTAAAAGAATCCGATTGTTAAGGGGAGTACAGACACCGAAAAGCAGGCTGTACAGAAATGTCTCTGCATTACGAAAAATAACTCTGAGATTGTTTTTAAATACATGATGTTCGGAAATTCCCGTTACAGACTTCTTAAACTTGTAGAGGGGTTTGAGTAAGTACTATTTAGAATTGGAACCCATGTCCGGGAACGTACCGTTTCCGTGCTGCAGCCGTTTGAAAACATGTTTGCTATGTTGGTATGCAACAGGGTAGTGGGTGCAGGGGGGGGGGAGGGGGGGTTACGGCGGTACGGCCGATGTCGTTTGACGTCTATCCGACCTCTCTGACCTGGTTTGACCCTCATTCGGGTGTCTGTGAGTATTAGAGCAACATAGTTGAGTACACGTTTTCAGAATACACTGGCATGATCGTTCTGAACGGCGAGGCAAATCTCACGGTAATGGAAGAGCTGCTCGTCACCTTTATCAATATCGTTTTCCACAACGTCCGACTCCATCGCATATACTTTTTGCCACAATTACGCAGCGGCTTCGAAAAGGAGTTCCCTCACCTCCAGCAGACGTGACTGTGATGCTCCGTGGACACGCCGCAAACTCGAACTGGAAGAGGCCGTACTGCATCACGTTGAATAGAAGCCGTCAACGAGTACACGAGCAATTTCTTTGACTATTAGTGAGTGGAATTTTGAAACAAGTGATGTACTGGTTCACGCCTAATCGATTACTTGTAAAAGTGGCCACGTTACCAATATATTTACAAATGGCTGTAGCACGAAAAAGGTACGATTCCGGGCAAGGGTTCCAATTCAATATATTATCTACTCACTCCCCTCTACAAGTCGTAGAAGTCTGTAACGGGAATTTTTTAACACCCTGTTTAGCCCGTCTGGCGCATGGGCACATAAAATTTAACGGCTCTCGCGGCGCCACTAAACGACAGTTGGCTCTGTTTTGGCACAAATTTTTCACTTTTCTCCTCATTTCGATATCTGTAATCATCGTTAACAAACAAAATGTTGCACCATACTATGAAAGCAACTTTTTACAAATGTAGTACCTTCCAAAGGTTGGTTCAAATGGCTCTGAGCACTATGGGACTCAACTGCTGAGGTCATTAGTCCCCTAGAACTTAGAACCAGTTAAACCTAACTAACCTAAGGACATCACAAACATCCATGCCCGAGGCAGGATTCGAACCTGCGACCGTAGCGGTCTTGCGGTTCCAGACTGCAGCGCCTTTAACCGCACGGCCACTTCGGCCGGCTCCTTCCAAAGGAAAACGACTTCGAAGTACCTGTACTACGCTGTACTCACGAGCGCAATGAGGCGAATCCCAGTTGACACTTTGTACAGTTAATGAGCTGCGTAATTAGCAACTTTTACAAACGATAGGTTACGCAAAATTTCATATCCGAATCGAACTCATATATCCTTCTGCGGTACTGAAAATATGTTCATGCCGTGTAGGAACGCTATAGCTACTGCATCACTGTCCAGCAACTAACAAGGGATAATATACATGGAAATGTACAAATTCAATATAGAAATTCAATATCCAGTGTCACAAGTTGAATTCAATAGCGCCCCAAACCGCCACGTTTGGTGTTTGTTTGCTATGCCACTCAACAGTTGGTAATATCGTATTCGGTCATCACGGCATTAACATGGTCATTACTCCCTGAGGTACTTGTGGTTTCTGTGTAAACCAAGTCGACACAGTGGCATGAGTTCCATCAATCCACTCCACACAGTCGATACACTCAGGTCCGAATATATAGCAGTGATCCAGTATCAAAACGACATTATGAATGAAAATATATACTCTGTTAAGTCTCTACATGCAAGATGAGGGTCATTCACTCCTCATCTATTATGTAGTCATTCCGTTGACTCCAGTATACGTACGTCTCAGTGTACAACATTCTTCTGTACACTCATCTCACGCATGCACCACTACCGTATATTAAACGAACAGTTGGTGTGTTAAATTAAATGACGTTGCTTCCCTCGTCATTACGTCAGTAACTTGGTTATATGTTTCATTTTTCTAATAACTTTTAGGAACTAGACAATGAAAGTTTCGACTGGGTTAATGCTAGCTCATTTCAAAACCAACTTAACTACACTCTGTTTTAGGCAGATCCCACTTGGCACGGATGAATAGCCCGAAAACATGATAGTGAGCTCAACTACCAAATGCCAACTCAATACTGCAATTGTCCACTGACTGCTGTGTTGCCACGCCAAGTTCATGGACAAAGCAACAACAGTCACTACATAAGAACGGATTGTCAACGAGCCAGTGCTGAATTTGGCTAAACCAACGGTAGCTGCAGTAACGCAATACGTAATCTACGATGAAACTAAACCATAAACTTAACGACAGTTGTCAAGTAATATAGGGATAAATGTATCGCCTTGCGGGGATATAGGATCCTCACACATCCTGGACCTAAAAAATTTCGTCTGTATATTTATGGCAACATAAAGTTCCAGTGTGAAATTAACTAGAAAAGAAGGCCCCAGCAGATTGAAAGGAAACAATGGTTAAATACTACAGAATAATAAATTAACAAGCACATTAATTATATGAACTTAACAGTCACCAGACGTAAACAGAACTTAAAGAATAAGTACATATGACACCAAAGAAAAATCTCTAACGTAGGTATACAAGAAAATATGAGTGAAAAAAAAATACAACTCCTTATAGTATGTGTCCAATATTAGAACTGTATCACCTAACGTAAGTATCTCTGATAATTAACGGCACATTTTAGTGAAAAGCCTCTCTTTCTTCATAAAAATAAATCCTTGATGTGACTTTGAAGAAATGATTTTATCAAAATAATTAAATGTATATAACAACTAATCAACTATTTACTTATAGTAATTAATATCCTTTACAGAAGAAATTAAATCAGCACACCCTAGTCTGTCTTGCTGGTGTGTCTGTAAACAAGCTTTATTAGCTTCAAAACAATGTATAATGAATTGAACAACTCATCTAATTGGTGTTATTGTGAAAGACAAACTGCAACTTATTATATAATTACGTAACCAGATACGTAATATTTCCAAGTGAAATACAGAAATGGTAACAGCTATAAGGTTTGGAAACGAAGGAGGACAATAGAAGGGTGCAGAGCTAGATCTGTGACCCACAGTTGACGTGGCTACCTCAGAATTCGAAATATCCAGATGTAAACATACCTGGAGTTGCGCTATGTCATCTACATCAATCACTGCACTATGGGATATTCTGATTTATAAAGAACCAAATCAGCAACTGAAGATCTGTCGCTCCGCTCTGTGCGGCTTTATTGACATAAATATCAATTCCATACATATATTGGTCAGATACACAGTTTCCCCACGCTCGACCACCTTTGCCCATGTGCCGTGTATAAATATCAATTTTTCCTGACTCATTCTGAATTTGTGCGAAAGAAGTTCTAAATTGTTTTAGGAAAATAACTGGGTGTAATTTTATGTGCTGACCAAAGTCTTTAAACCGTCACTGACTGAGCTCACTATCGACGATGAAATTAGTGCCGCAACCCTCCCCACGATTGTCTTGCATTAGCATTTCTACTTCCTGTTCGTAGTGACCTGCGTGTTGCAAATTTTTACATCATCCATTGGTTCTTCCAATTCCTGTACCTCTGATTCTAAATCGGAATATTGCTGTTGCACGTCTAATTCTATTTTAATAACCGATTTTTTGTTCTGTTCGCACGCTTATTTATCACAAACTACTTCCGTAAATTTATTGAACTGAAACTGTGTCTTATTACAAACATATACTACATTTTGATCCAAAATTTTGTTCCAATCTCCCAGTTTTTGACTAATCTCATTGAGTATTTTTCCCATATTGGCGCTCAGTTCTTGCTTAGTACTACCTAGTACAAATTTTGATCATCTGCCTTAAAATCTCTTAACTTTTTATCATTCTCATCTTGTTTTTTTATCTAATGTTTGCAAAATTTGCATTAATACATACTCTCTTCCTGGATTACGAACGCGCTTGTTGTCTGTCGCTGCCTCTCGCGGTTCTAGGTCTTCTTTGAACTTTCGTTTTCAACAGCCTTTACAATCTGGTTTCTGTTAATTAATTCTGATTCATTAATGAAATCCATATAACCACTGCCCTGATTAAGACTATCCTCGCCATTGATTACGCTATGATCTTCTCTCCGACTAATCACTGTTATTCAGATACGTATGTCGCACACGTAATTTATAATCAAAGTAACAGTTCACTGTCTATATCTTTTTCCCTGTCCAACGTTGCTTGAAACACCAAGGCGCAACAGAAAATTCAGAATTCACTCACCATACGTTGACGCTGGCTATCGAACTCTGGATCCGAAAATTACCGCAGGTGTCCGTGTATAACACGACTAGCTGGTGTCCTATATTAAACGATGGTGCTTCCTTCCTCTTTATCTCGTTAATTTAATTATACATTTTCTTTTGCTGGTAACTTTTAAGAAGTAGAAAATGAAAGGCTCTATTGCTAACTGTTAAGATAGATCAAATATTGTTGGATTTATGAAAGCGATAACTCATTTCAGAACCAATTTAAATACACTCAATTTTAGCGAAGTTCCACTTGTCATAATACGGCATTCATCACATCACACTGAAGCCTTAAGACTATCTGAGCACGGAACGGATAACTAGCCCGAAAACATACGTGCGAGCGCGACCGCCCTGCGCCGACTTAGTACCGTAACTGTCCACCCGTTACTGTGTTGCCACACTAAGTGCACGAGCAAAGCAACAACAGTCACTGTATAACAACGCAATGTCAGTGGGAAAATCCTGGATTCGGCTACACTAGCGGTAGCTGCAGTAACAGAATACATAATCTGCGATTTAGCTGAACTGTAAGCTTAGGACACATGTCACAAAGAAAAACCGCTCATGTGAAACTCAGCTTGCCCATTCCTCACATGACATACTGCGAACTATGGCTGAAGGGCAACAGGCAGATTCCATATTTCTAAATTTCCGGAAAGCATTTGAAACGGTGCCCCATTGCAGGTTGTTAACGAAGGTACGAGCATATGGAATAAGTTCAAAAATTCGTGAGTGACTTGAAAGTCTTCTTAAATAATAGAACCCATTACGTTGGCCTCGACGGCGAGTGTTCATCAGAGACAAGATTATCGTCAGTAGTGCCCCAGGGAATGTGATAGGAGCCGGCCGCGGTGGTCTAGCGGTTCTAGCCGCTCAGTCCGGAATCGCGCAACTGCTACGGTCGCAGGTTCGAATCCTGCCTCGGGCATGGACATCCATGTGTGATGTCCTTAGGTTAGTTAGCTTTAAGTAGTTCTAAGTTCTAGGGGACTTATGACCACAGATGTTAAGTCCCATAGTGCTCAGAGCCATTTGAACCATTTTTTTGAATGTGATAGGAGCGCTGTTGTTCTCTATATTCATAAATAATTTTGCAGTGAGGGAGGGCAGCAATCTGTGATTGTTTGCTGATCATTCAATGGTGTACAATAATGTATCGAAGCTGAGTGACTGTAGGAACATACAAGACAACTTAGACAAAATTTCTGATTGGTGTGATGAATGGCAGCTAGCCCTGAACATGGACAAATGTAAGTTAATGCGGATGATTAGGAAGATCAAACCTGTAATGTTAGGATACGGTATTTCTAGTGTTCTGCTTAAGACAATCAAGTCGTTTATATACCTGACCGTAACGTTGCAAAGCGATATGAGATGGAACGAGCACATGACAACTGTGACCCGGAAGGTGAATGTTCGACTTCCGTTCATTGGGAGAATTTTAGGAAAGAGTGGTTCACCTACAAAGGAGACCACATATGGGACGTAGGTGCGACGTATTCTTGAGTACGGCTCGAGTGTTTGGGATGAGTACCAGGTATGTCTGAAGGAAAACATCGAAGCAACTCGTAGACGTGTTGCTAGATTTGTAACCGGTAGGTTCGAACAACACGTAAGTGTTGCGGAGATGCTTCGGGAACTCAAATGGGAAGACCTGGAGGAAAACCGACCTCCTTTTCGAGGGACACTATGTAATCAAAAATATCCGGACACCTGGCTGAAAATGAGATTTACAAGTTCGTGGCGCCCTCCATCGGTAATGCTGAAATTCAATATGGTGTTGGCCCACCCTAAGCCTTAATGACAGCTTCCACTCTCGCAGGCATACGTTCAATCAGGTGCTGGAAGGATTCTTGGGGACTGGAAGCCCATTCTTCACGGAGTGCTGCAATAAGGAGAGGTATTGATGTCGGTTGGTGAGGCCTGGCACGAAGTCGGCATTCCAAAACATCCCAAAAGTGTTCTATAGGATTCAGATCAGGACTCTGTGCAGGCCAGTTCATTATAGGGATGTTATTGTCGCGTAACCACTCCGTCAAAGGCCATGAATTATGAACAGTTGCTCGGTCGTGTTGAAAGATGCAGTCACCATCCCCGAATTTCTCTTCAACACTGGGAAGCAAGAAGGTGCTTAAAACATGAATGTAGGCCTGTGCTGTAATAGTGTCACGTAAAACAACAAGGAGTGCAAGCCCCCTTCATGAAAACACGACCGCACCCACGACCACACCATAACACCACCGCCTCCGGATTTTACTGTTGGCACTACACACGCTGTCAGATGACGTTCACTGGGCAATTGCCATGCCCACACACTGTCATCGGATCGCCACATTGTGTACCGTGATTCGTCACTCCACACAACGTTTTTTCATTATTCAATAGTCGCCCCTTACACCAAGCGAGGCGTCGTTTGGCATTTACCGGCGTGATGTGTGACATATGAGTAGCCACTCGACCATTAGATCCAAGTTTTCTCACGTACTGCCTAACTGTCGTAGTACTTGCAATGTATCCTGATGTTTTAAATTCCTGTGTGATGGTCTAAATAGATGTCTGCCTATCACACGTTACGACCCTCTTCAACTGTCGGCGGTCTATGTCAGTCAACAGACGAGGTCGGCCTGTACGCTTTTGTGCTGTATGTGTCCCTTCATGTTTGACTTCATTATCACATCGGAAACAGAGGACCTAGGGATGTTTAGGAGTGTGGAAATCTCGCATAACACAAGTGACACCCAATCACCTGACCACGTTCCAAGTCCGTGAGTTCCACGGAGCGACCCATTCTGCTCTCTCACGATGTCTAATGACTACTGAGGTCGCTGATATGGAGTACCTGGCAGTAGGTGGCAGCACAATGCACCTAATATAAAAAACGTATGTTTTGGGGGTGTCCGGATACTGTTTATCACATACTATACACTATTGAGAAAATTTAGCGACCGGCATTTGAAGCTGACTGCGGAACGATTCTACTGCCGCCAACATACGTTGCGCGTAGGGAGCACTAAGATAAGATACGAGAAAGTAGGGTTCATACGGAGACATATAGACAGTCATTTTTCAATCGCTCTATTTTCGAGTGAAACAGGAAAGGAAATGACTAGTAATGGTAGAGCGTACCCTCCGCCATGCACCGTACGGTGGCTTGCGGAGTATGTACTTAGATGTAGATAAGAGATATATCAAGGACGGAGGATACAGGCTTATTACACGTAATAGCATGATGTTGTGAAGCCGAAACGACTCGCTGTGACAATCCATTTTCCCTGTGGAAAATCAGTCTGTCCCATTGGAAGTCACATCGTGGTACTGAGATTTTTGATAACGAGGCATATTTATTTATTTCAAGTTTCCTCTTGGTTTTGTGACACTTCATATAATGAGCTTGGCTACATCCTTTGCAGTCACCTCCAAAGGGCGTTACAGTCTTTCATGTACGCTATCTGTCTTCAGTATCAATTACATATTCCTGGTACAGGATTCTAGATAACATTTAAGCGTGGGTTTATTTGGATAATCTTTCCTGATCATCCAATTTTCGCAAGAATTACTGCGTTACTCGTTTAAAGTATCCTATTTGTGTAACACTTCTAAATAGTTTACGTAGCTGAACATAGGCTTTATAACCCTCTGGTAGTACTGTAATTGAAGAAAGGTCGTCACTGGTGCACGCCTTGATGCTTGTCTGAAGGTTAGATCCTTTTTTCCATTACATATAAAGTAAGACACTTCTCCTACCTTGGTGATCTCAACATGTCTATCAAAATACTTAAACGCATTCCATTTAGTGTCCACAAATACACATTGTCAATATTGCACAACGTACTGATAGAGTAGCTGCTTATGTTGAAGCACTAAATCCTATTTAGGGTTAAGCGGATATGCCTAACATGAAGTTTTAAAGTAAATAAATGTTAAGTTACGGCATGTACTACGAATATAGTCTCCAACGCACAAGTGAAAATGATGTTAAATTGTTGGCGGGGGGGGGGGGGGGGGCAGGTGTCACTCACTTTTCGGTGTAAATTTTAAGTGATATTTAGAACAACATAGACTGAGGCTATTAAGAAAACCTTCGCTGATCGACTTTATCGGATGAATGAAGCTGAACAATAAACTAGAGAACTAATGTTTTTGAAACAAAAAGTTTTCTCTGCGATTCAGCTGTAGTAGAATGGTGGAGCAGTATATTATCTTCTCATCAAGCGTTCGTAATAAACATCTATTAATCTTACCAAAAATCGTAAAAGAATTTGTTATTTGTCACCCTATAATGTTCAGTCGAGATTAGATATTACAGAAACCACAGGCTAAAAAATAATATTTTTCCATAAAACAATTTTTTGTCTTGTCATATTCGTTCTTAAGGCATCCACAGGTAGGTGAATTCCAACATTCAGAAGCCTGTCGTTCACGACGCGTAAATCATTCTCCATTTTCTGCCGTCGTTACCGAATGTACTTGCCGGGCGCTGAAATCGTGCGAATCGCGCTCCCTGAGGCTCTCATAATGTGATCTATTGAGCTACGCTACATTAACCACAATAAAGTCGCATTAAAGGGCTGTCGTCAATCGCCCAAACCATTACAGAAGCTCAGGAGAATTTTTTCTGAGATAGGGAAATCCCTTTTATTATGACAAAGGACCATAAATGGTCCCTCGGAGAGCATATGCACTGCAAGAAGAGCCTGCTAAATCACGCAGACGGATTTGAGCAGTTGCAAGAAGACGTCGATAAGCTCTCGATCATTCTCTCAGTTGTTAGCGCCAAAGGCAAATACCGACTGTACATTTCCTGTGTATTTCTAGCATTCGTTCATATTCAGCAATACACATTATGTGTTTTACAGTATTCAGCTCCCAACAAATGGCAATTAGAGTTTAATAGAAAAAGAGACTGTGTGTATGTTAACGTCTTTTGAAATCTATCGGCCAGTGCTATTTAGTTTCAATGTGTTGACGGCTGTATGTTGTATTTATATATGTTGGATATACCATTGATTACTAGTCATGTCATCAAATAACCTCTGCACTGGACTCGGTGTAATTTTCACAAAGCTTTGTTACAGATAGCTTATGTGCTAGATAATGGCTTAGTAGAGACACCTGGGAGTAATCAGAAATAAATGACGTCATAATACCACCACGTTAAGAAAAGATTTACCTTTTCTATTTCGTGTTAATGAATGTGACTATAACTGCGCCTTTCTCGGATACGTGTCTTATTAATAACTCTGTTGAACTCTTTAGCCGTAATTCCTCCTTTAAGAATACATATACTTCCATTCTTTACAAGGAACCTTACGGTGCGTGGTGGAAGTATTTCTGATACACCAATTACTTTCCTACCGTTTGTTTAATGTGGTCATTCCACTTTGGATCGCGCGGGAATGTTTCGCCAAGGCATGTTGTTTCTGTTTCCAGTCATTGTCGTCAATAGTATTATCGAAGGATATGCTTGAGGTTCAAAAAGGAGTGTGAAACTTCCACCCCTTTACAGAGTCATTTCCATAACATTTACGTACTATGGCACGTAGCTCCTGTACGGGGAGTCAGATGTACACTAAAAAAAAGGAAGTTAAAGCTTGGTTTAAAACAACTGTTTCCTTTATCCGGTAGTTTATACCCAGGAGATTAAAAACGCATCATGTTAACAGATCTCCTGCTCTCTTTATAACTAACGTACTTGCAACTACGATGTTAAAACGCACAAAAACGTTTCCATTATCTGATTTGTGCGCCACAAACAGCCCCACCCATGCCCGTGTCAGCTAAAGCATTCAGTCGCTTCATAAGACCCGTATTCGGACACAATTTCTTCGCTACATGTACCTTCGATAAGGATGATGAAATGCATCCACCTGTCTTTTGGTGAGGTAGATGAATGTCATCAGAAAATTCCCCATTTTGAAAGGGAGCACTTATGGAAATTTTCATTTCTTTAGTTACTTATCTTGACAAAGTCAGGTCCATGAGGCCCACACTTAAATCTAACAAAGACATTCTGCATAATTTGCATTACACCTGTTACGACCAGCATGTTATAAGTGATCTTGTATCTAATTTAGAAATAACTATTATGTAAAAAGAGAAATCAGTGGTAGCAGTAGCAGAAAAAGCCATCGTTAATGTTCGCTCCTGAAAAGTAGAGCAACGAAGACAAATAACTCGTACATGCAGATAGTCTTAAACTACGAGCGCTAGCAGAAATGGGTACGAGAGAAGGGCGAGCGAGGCGGGAAAACACGAACGTGATGAAACGATCCGGTCGGAGTGGCCGAGCGGTTCTAGGCACTACAGTCTGGAGCCGCGCGACCGCAACGGTCGCAGGTTCGAATCCTGCCTCGGGCATGGATGTGTGTGTTGTCCTTAGGTTAGTTAGGTTTAAATAGTTCTAAGTTCTAGGGGACTGACGACCTCAGCAGTTAAGTCCCATAGTGCTCAGAGCCATTTGAACCATTTGAACAAAAAAGTCTACGATATATTACACATCCTGCCGCAGCGTAACACCTCAGATGTTCCATTAAGAGAGCGTATGAGAAAGTGGCGTGACTAACTGAGAAATTAAAAGGGACAGAAGGGTAACTGGGAGACGATGGGAGAATTTGCTTCACTGTTTGATACTGACCATACCTAATGTTTTAAAGGAAATTATGAGATGACAGAAGGAAAACCCCAGCTTTTACTTAAACTCAACACTTCACTGTATTGTGCACAAAGCGCAGGTTGCTTGTTCAATAGGCGGCTAGTAGTAACAGAGTTAACAGCTGTTTTTGTCTTGTGGACTGGCACAGCTAGAGGACTAAACATGTGAGACCCATTGTTACGATTATGGCGAGATGACAGGTACTTAATCTCTGTTGCGAAGTACTGGAGTGCCTATGCATTGACAACTCGAGAATGGCTTGGTTCAAATGGCTCTGAGCACTATGGGACTTAACATCTGTGGTCATCAGTCTCCTAGAACTTAGAACTACTTAAACCTAAATAACCTAAGGACATTACACAAGACCGAAGCGCCTAGAACAGCACCGCCACACCGGCCGGCCAACTCGAGAAAGTAAACATAATTACGTACGGTAGTGACGTAGGTTGTCCGGTCGCTACCACTGTAATTGTGTGTTGCAAGCACTAACTGGCTGTTGGAAGCAAATGACATTGTCAAACAGCCATTCTGTCTGGAGATCCAATAGTCGTGCCATGATGGATTACATCCCTATAGAGTAGAGGTTCGGTAGAGCGAGTCATTGCACAAATTTACCTTACATATCCTGTAGAAATTTACTCCATGGCATATGGCGGATGCCTTTCTGCATGTTGCGACAGTACTTTCTGTCCATATGAGGCGTTCATTCAAAGTTGCACCTAAGTTCTTCGCTATTTCCTGATGTGGCATTCGGATACTGCCGATAAGAACAGGAGTCATTTGTTCCCATACATCATAACTCTTTAGTTTCCCGCGAAATACTAAAATTACTTGGTACTTCTTTGCTGGCGTTTAAGTCCCAGGTTTGGCATTCATGTGAATACCGAGACAGATCGCAATTCATCCGAATGGTGTCAGTATCGATACCTTCAGGACTGGCACTTAACTTAAGCTTAATATCATTGACATGGAAATGATAAGCAGGACAAAATCGACTGGATGTCATTGACATACGAGGAGGACAATAGTTGGCTGAGAACTGATCCCTGTGGGGCTTCTGCAGAACATTCTTCAAGGACAACTTTTCACTCACACAGATCACACGCTGCTGTCACTCAAGTAGATTTCCAAGCTCATCAGCGCACTGTCTGAAAACTTCAGCGGTCACATTTTTCTGGGCAGTATGTAAAATTCAACGGTATCAGATCCTTTGCTTAGGTCTAGTATTGTCAATATTGTGGCCTCGAGCTTGTTCGTGGCACATTTTTCAGGTTCTAGTGCAGTGTTTGCATTAGAGATCATATTCCAGTGCTTACGTTATGGCGGGTAAGATACTGATTAGCTCGAAATAGCGAGGTTATAACGGATTTTAGTTCATCTAGGAAGGTCGGACTGCACATCTTTTACATTGAGTGGGAAATATCCGTTTACAAGAGAAAAATTATGCTATAAGATAGGTACTAAGGTAACAGCGACTTCGCGCTGATACCGTAGCTGCCTATCACTTCAGAAGAGGCCCTCATTATTGTTTTGCTTGTCATATTCATTGCAATGTACACTGCCTGGCGAAGAAAGTAGAATCCTCAGAGGATACGGTCCGATGCCAATATAACTTCGTACACGTACACGCCATGGACGAGCGTCTACATGATTAGATTTGTAGTTCTCCGTGGCAGCTAGCACGGCACCACAGTGCACTAGCGATGTTCGTGTTTAGTGTGCTTACCAGGTCTGGAAGGGTATATAACGGACGTAACCAGCGTCAGATGTTGAGTGATCATACATACGCACATACTGGTGTGAGACTGAAGTATCAGCAGCTGACGTTGTGAGTCTCCATCGCGCTGGCCAGTCGAATCGTGTAATATCCAGATTCGTGGCGCATTTGGATGTGACAGCGGTCCGACGTTGGACTGCATGGAAACGTTATGGCATGCATACTCGTCGCCAAGATTCTGATGACCACGTCCAACCACCACAAGCGAGGATCGCCGTACTGTGCGCCAATCACATCGTAATCCCATCACATCTGGGCCTGCCATACGCGAACAAGAATAGGACTTCCTGCAATACTCTGTGTCACCCCTCACCATTGTTCAGAGACTATCAGCAGCCGAATTAGGGATTTACTATTCCGTAGTGCGCTGTCAGTAACACCACATCACAAACGGAAAGCATGAATTCCTGACAAATGGTTCAAATGGCTCTGAGTACTATGGGACTTAACTTCTGAGGTCCTCATGTTTGCTGCATTATATCAGAAACAGAAGCGAGAAATAAAATTGTGATTACTCATGAACTATCCCTGACAGAAAAAAACTAAAATTAGTTTTGAATTCAGTGCTCGAAGTACAATTAGTATCACAATGTATTTTTTCAGAAATAGAAAAAAAGTTTTTTTGTAGAACAGTGTAATTTTGGACTGAGGATCACGTGGTTGACTTATGGCCAGGATACAGTCTAACATTATCGAAGGGAGTCATAATAAAAACAGAAAAATTCCAACAGAAACACTCCAATAAGTGAATAGTAAGAACACAGAAACATATTGCAAGTAGCACCACCCACATTACGACATCACAAACGGCGCGTAGTTACAAGTGTTATGTCCATTCTCTCAGGACAAAGCAATATCTACCAAATGCACAAAGAATATTTACAATAATGAAGATTTGTGAAACCATTGTATTAACACCCTAAAGAGCTGTACTAAATTAAATGCAAACTCACAACGAACTGTTGTAACTGAGTGCTTTCCTGACTATGCAGTAGCAGTACGTGCTGAGGCACGTCCATCACTTACTGAGTCGCACCGCGAGAAGGTGCCATGTCCTTTTCCAGCTGCAATCTCACCCCGATTCGGTGGTGCGGGAAAGACCTGTTGCAAACTAGCCACCTGTATCTCGCGAAACGGGACTTCGACCCTCTGTGATTGATCAGTGTCATTGGTTTTAGCTGTCCAAAGGTTAGGTTGCCACTACGAAGCTACGACACTACGAAAAACTTCGACTATAATGGAGCGGGTTTCAAATCAGTCTTTCCTTCCATTTAGATGTACACACACACACACACACACACACACACACACACACACACACACACACACACACACACACACACACACAGTGGAAAGACGAGAAGGAAAATAAAATGAACACTGACACTCTCCTTTCGTCAAGGGCTAAGTGTTGATGTGGCTGCGGAACAGAGGGTGTTATCGACCTTCTCACAGCAATCTATCAGCTTACATAAATACGTGAGTGTAACAGTTTGTAGGGCTATAAAATGGAATGATCGGATAGGCTCAGTCGTAGGTAAATCAGACTTGGTAGGATACTAGAAAAATGCAATCGGCCTACAGAGAAGATTGCTTTCAAAACAGTCGTCGCTCCCATATTAAGTTGGGATAAAGAGGATAGTGAACGTACAGACAGAATGGTAGTACGAAGCAATCGAACAGTTTCACGGAGATGCTGAAAAAACTAAATTTGTAGACGCTTGAAGATATATGTAAGCCGTCCCGTGAAAGCATATTGACAATATTTCTAACAGTAGTTTTCAGTGAGATGTTCAAACAACTTATGTGAATATAGCCAAATGAGTTGTTCGAAAACCACCAATATTTCGACAGGTGAACACCACGTCATTTTCAAGGCAGAAATGCTGGGAGAGAGTACTATGCAAATATTTATTTAATTATCGTACGGCAACATTTACACAAAGATTACTAAACTGCTACATGCCAGCATTAAAATACAGCTATCAAGCATAAAACAACACAGAGGGTAACAAATTTTATTACATCATTAGTCACTCTCAAGAAAACTTCAAAGGAATCCTTGCGGGCACGTGCACGAAATGCTGATAAAATAAGAGAAACTCTCTGTCATTCTGCACCCAAGTTACAAGAAGCTGATGAAGATCTGCCTCACTTGTGGATGGTGGCTGCACAAAATTCCAGGACTCGTTTGGATACGGTTCACGGTAGTACAAATTGCTAGAGGCTGCTCAAATCCAGGGGGTCTTCTGGCTGCAGAGCAGTTTCAAGCATTGGACAGTTTTGTTGCCAGTAGCGTTTCCATTCGTCGATGGCACTAAATTTAGTTTCCAGGATGTGAACGACTGACTGTCCGTGGCTTTCTTTAAGTCGCACATGTTCTCTGGGTGTTGCTAAAGAACCGTCGCATTAACTTTAAAGCTTTTGTCTAAAATTTGTAGCGTTCTTTACCGTTAATTATTTCGAATGAAAAACTCGTTCTAGTCAAATATATTTATTTACTTTTTAATGGGAATTTGAATACAATGAGACCTTTTACGGCAAGAAGTTTCATAGGAAGAAATGGTTATTTGAGATAGGGCAGTACTTACTTTCAATATATTTGAATGACGGCCTGATTCTAATACAAAAGTGTATTTTAATAGGATTTGTGCTGCTATTGAGTAAATCTTTCCAGATTACTATATATTTTAACCGACGTCTTTAATGTGGCAAAACAATGTTTCTGATAATCTGTTATGCGCCGTTTCCCCACAAACCAGTACCAGTAGGTTGTAATGAGCAAACATTTCTTAATCAAATGTTATTGTAAGTTACAACACACGAAAATGTAACAGTAATGTTATCCGTAATAATACCTACGATAAGGTAATCCTCGGAAAGGTGCAGGAATAAATAACAGGAAGTAAATTGATAACAAAATACAAGTATACGAATAAAATATCACTATTTTGTGCTTTGTTGAAATATTATGACGGACAGTGCCTTTGGTGTAGTTGGTACCTGCTGAGGTATGTTTAATTTATCTCCATCTTCTTTCTCTTCATCTTCCTGTCCTGCATGGATACGTATTTTCTAAATAACATCTGGTTGCTGGTCACTATCTACAAGCTTATCGTGTAACGACGACTGCTTTCATCATCCATACTGGCATCCTTTTCTTTTTCTGGTTTCACTGGAGTAAACGCCACTGTTGATAGAAATGCAGACTGGAGTACTGAAAAACCTGAGACTGTTTCCAAAGCAGAAGTGATGAATATGAGCCTTCGTATGTTAGTGAGCATAGTATTGAGCTAACCGCCGACGCTCCAGGTAACCCGCTAATCAATTTCAAACAATTTCCCGAAAAAGGGCACGTAGACCAATGGACCCGTCTTCCAAAAAATGCTTCAACTGATTTTTACTGAGAAAACGAAAAATTCTCATTCAAAAAATTCAAAAGGGCAGTTTAAATTGAAGATATAATGTAATATTTATCAGGAACAATTATATGCGAATGATTAAAATCTCCGTAATGAATTAATCCACTGGCCAATATTTATTCACCAACGTATAGGTAAGTAGTCGTTTTGTAATGTGTTGATTTGTAAGTTGACTCCGTTCATCAGAAAAAATATCATTCAGAGACGACACCAGTCTTTCAGCAGCCACAGAACATCCTACCAAATTATGTAAAAAAACAAAAAAACAAAAAAAACAAAGCACCACTGCTATGGCAAATTGATGTATTGGTTTTATTCAAGGTTGTTGTTGTTGTTGTGGTCTTCAGTCCTGAAACTGGTTTGATGCAGCTCTCCATGCTACTCTATCCTGTGCAAGCTGCTTCATCTCCCAGTACCTACTGCAACCTACATCCTTCTGAATCTGCTTAGTGTATTCATCTCTTGGTCTCCCCCTACGATTTTTACCCTCCACGCTGCCCTCCAATACTAAATTGGTGATCCCTTGATGCCTCAGAACATGTCCTACCAACCGATCCCTTCTTCTACTCAAGTTGTGCCACAAGCTCCTCTCCCCCCCAATCCTATTCAGTACCTCCTCATTAGTTATGTAATCTACCCATCTAATCTTCAGCATTCTTCTGTAGCACCACATTTCTAAAGCTTCTATTCTCTTCTTGTCCAAACTATTTACCGTCCATGTTTCACTTCCATACATGGCTACACTCTATACAAATACTTTCAGAAACGACTTCCTGACACTTAAATCTATACTCGATGTTAACAAATTTCTCTTCTTCAGAAACGCTTTCCTTGCCATTGCCAGTGTACATTTTATATCCTCTCTACTTCGACCATCATCAGTTATTTTGCTCCCCAAATAGCAAAACTCCTTTACTACCTTAAGTGTCTCATTTCCTAATCTAATACCCTCAACATCACCCGACTTAATTCGACTACATTCCATTATCCTCGTTTTGCTTTTGTTGATGTTCATCTTATATCCTCCCTTCAAGACACCATCCATTCCGTTCAACTGCTCTTCCAAGTCCTTTGCTGTCTCTGACAGAATTACAATGTCATCGGCGAACCTCAAAGTTTTTACTTCTTCTCCATGGATTTTAATACCTACTCCAAATTTTTCTTTTGTTTCCTTTACTGCTTGCTCAATATACAGATTGAATAACATCGGGGAGAGGCTACAACCCTGGTTATCAATGAAAAATGAAAATACTAGGTATATCCAAACAAATACAATAAAACTGTTATTCAGAAGCAATATACCGGTATTGATTTTAACCGAGTGATTTTTCCCATACATTCCTTTAACACAGCTGGTTACGGTTTGTCGGCAGGTGCAGCCGGCGCGCCGCTGGGTGCAGACGGGCGAGCGCCGGAGACCGTCGTTCACGGACCGCAGCCAGTTCAAATACGCGCGCCGGCTCGTCGTCAAGATGGGCAGCGCTGTCATCACCAGAGAGGACGAGAACGGCCTCGCGCTCGGCCGCCTTGCCTCCATCGTCGAGCAGGTCAGCCGACACCTGCTCCCTCCCATTCGTCCCACGCTTTAGCCAAATGGGGGCAAAAGTGGATATTTTATGTGTAACTTCTCCAGCCACTTCTAAATCAGTTATCTAACGCAAAACTAGTTTTAGGAGTTCACCTCCCAGTCTCAAATGTTACGGAGATCACCTGCCAGGAAGCTGTACGACATGTTGCGGTTTACATTTGGAAGACTGGTTTGACGCAGCCCTCCATATTATTCTTTCCTGTGCAAACTTCATCTCTGTAACCTGTACTGAGGTTTTCTCACTTCTGTATAGACTGCAGAGATGAGGTTTGCACAAGAAAGCCTAGTATGGAGGGTCCGTCAAACCAGTCTTCCAAATGTAAACCACAACAACATGTCGTACGGCTTCCTAAGAGGTGATCTAATACCGTGTCGGACCTCCTTTTACTCATTGTAGTGCAGAAAATCGTCGTGTCATAGGCACAACTAGTTAGAAGTATGGCAAAATGGTTCAAATGGCTCTGAGCACTATGGGACTCAACTGCTGTGGTCATCAGTCCCCTAGAACTTAGAACTACTTAAACCTAACTAACCTAAGGACATCACACACATCCATGCCCGAGGCAGGATTCGAACCTGCGACCGTAGCAGTCGCACGGTTCTGGACTGCGCGCCTAGAACCGCGAGACCACCGCGGCCGGCAGTTAGAAGTATCCTGAAGAAATACGGAACCATGCTGCCTCTATAGTCGTCCGTAATTGCGCATATGTTGGCGGAACAGGATTTTGTGCACGAACTCACCTCTCGGTTATGTCCCATAAATATTCGATGGGATTCACGTTTGGCGATCTGGATGGTCAAATCATTCCCTCAAATCGTCCAAAATGTTCTTCAAACCAACCTCAAACAACTGTGGCTCGGTGACGTGGCACAATGTCATTCACAAAAACTCCATCGTGGTTTGGGAACATGAAGGCCATAAATAGCCGCACATGGTCTGCAAGTAGCCGATTATAACCATTTTCCGTCAATGATCGGTTCAGTTGGACCAGAGGACCCAGTACATCCTACGTAAAAACAACCCAAACAATTATGGAGCCATCATCAACTTGCACGGTACATTATTGATCTGCGTCCATGGCTACGCGGGATCTGCTACACACTCAGACTCCACCGTCAGCTTTTGCCTGCTGAAATCAGGACTCATATGACCAGACCCCGTTTTCAGGACGTCTAGGATCCAAACGATATGGTCACGAGCCCAGCTGAAGGCACTCGCGTCGGTCGTCCGCTGCCATAGGCCATTAATGCCAGATTTCACCTCACTGTCCTAACTGACATATTCGTCCTACGTCCCACATTGATTTCTGCTGTTATTTCACGCAGCGTTGCTTTTCTGTTAGCACTGACAACTCTACACAAACTGTGCTGCTCTCGGTTGTTAAATGAAGGCCGTCTGTCAACGCGTTCTCCTTGGTGAGAGGTAATGCCTGCGATTTGGTACTCTCGGCACTCTGTTGACACTGGATCAAGGAATCTTGAATTGCCTAATTACTTTAAAAATAGAATGTCCTATGCGTCTGTCTCCAACTACCATCCCGCATTCTGTTAATTCCCGTTGTGCGGCCCTAATCACTTTAGAAGTCTATTCATATGCACTACACGAGTACAAATGACAGCTCAACCAATTCAAAGCCCTTTTATGCCTTGTGTACGCTATACTACCGCCGTCTGTATGTGTGCATATCGCTATCCAATTACACCCAAGTGTATATAAATTTCAAAGCTGCTTGCTCCAGTCAAACTTTCGACTCCCTCTTCTCTCCATTAGCAAAATGATGACTCCATGCCTCATGATAAGCTCTATCATTCGATCTCTTCTTTTAAACAAGTTGTGTCATAAATACATTTTCTTCTCAGTTAGTAACTTCTCATTACTTCAATGATCTACTCATTTAATCTCCAAAATTGTCCTTTAGCAACATATTTCAAAATCAAATGCTTCAACGCTCTTCTTGTCTGAACTGTTTATCATCTACTACTGTACAGTGCTACGCTATACTCTATTATCCTCATCGGAGACATCCTAGCATTTAAATTTATATATAATCCTCTTGCAACATTCTCTTTTCATAAATGCTCTTCTGCCTATTCAAAGTCTGCATTTTATATCTTCTCTGCTTGGGCGATCGTCATTTATTTTGCCGTCAAAAATAACGAAATACATATCTACTGTTTTTTGTCTCTCCTTTCCTAAACTAGCGTCTTCAGCCTCACCTAATTTCATTTGACCTTACCATTACCCTTAATTTACTATTAGGAATATACTGAGGTATTCAACCGACTGACGTGATCCCAAATTCATCATTATCATGAATAAAATCATAAGGAAAAGTGCTTATTTCACTGAAGTTCAAATGGCTGAAATGGCTCTGAGCACTATGGGAATTAACTTCTGAGGTCATCAGTCCCCTAGGACTTAGAACTACTTAAACCTAACTAACCTAGGGACATCACACACATCCATGCCCGAGGCAGGATTCGAACCTGCGACCGCAGCGGTCGCGCGGTTCCAGACTGTAGCGCCTAGAACCGCTCGGCCACACCGTCCGGCCGCACTTAAGTCATTGAATACTCATAGAAGTAATATAGTCCCACAATTTATCCCTCTGCTAACAATTTTAGTGCCAAGTAAACTAAAGTGGATGCCTCGAAAGATGTCCCACTTTTCTGCTAAGAATTTCATATAGAGTTCATTCTTCGCCCACTTCTTGTCAGGCATTGATTTCTAACCATTTTATACTCCCTCTCTCTCTCTGCTCTCTTTCGTCATCGGTCTTCTGGATGGCTTGATGCAGCTAGCCACGAGTTTGTGTCTCGCGTCCCCATCTCCGAGTAGCAGTTCCTCCACATGTGTTCAATTATTTGTTGGATGTTTTAAAATTTCAGTCTTCCCAACAATTATCACCCTCCACAACAGCTTGTAGTACCCTGGAAGTTATTCGACGTTACTGGTCTTACCGTTCCTATTAGTGTTGTACTGCTTACATGTCAATGGCACGTTAGATGGATATGCCGTATTCGGCGAATATTTACTATTTGCACGATATACGAGAGAGAATTGTCGTAGCATGTACCTCGATAAGTGCCAATGTGATGAGGAATACCACTCAATCCATGATAAAAGGTTGCAGAACTGCTTTGATACCAGTGGTAATCACTTCGAACACCTTCTGTAAATGGACGTTCACGCCACCTTTTTTACCTTCCTCTACCTTCAAAGACCTTACTGTTACATATCACTGGATTTGTCTCGATAACCGCTATCATAAAATAAGTAGCAAACTATATCATCCCATTAAAAAAAACCGTCTCTGACGCGACCCCACCTAGCAACAAAAAACTGACGTCATATGATGGCCCCCATTGTCCCATGCAACATTTGTCACACAAACTATTCAGCTACTATCATTCTTTCGGAGTTATTCTAGGTGGCAACGGTTGGTGACTCACCCTATATGTTAAAATAACAATTCTAGAATACTTTACTCTCTTTGTCATAACACAGTTTTTAACAAAAAAAAACAATTCAACAGAATCATAGAGACAAATATTTCAAATTTCACTGGCCAAACTCTATCGTTATGCTCCTCGCACCTAACATGTGTCTTATACATATTATACACCGATTTATTTTAAGAGGTCCTCTATTTTTTTCAGTACTAATAACGATGCTTCATTTAATCTATGTCAGGTTTCACATTATCATCTGCTCCGTCTCTAATGTTACACACTCAATTTGCATACATTTGCGCCGGAAATTGAGAAACTTTTCCCCAGGCGTTAACGTATGCACTTGTTTGCATTTGTATGGGAACGACTGTGTAATTGCATTTTCCAATAGACACGCCCGTCTGTCTGTATTGTTGTCTTTCTGATACCGAATGTAAGGGAGGATACACTTAACGCGAAATGTAGTTTGCCAATCACGAGTCCTACATCAAATAAAAGAGAAACCCTCAGAGGAAACTAATACTAACGAGATCTGGTTTAGAGGAAAGAAAAATACGTGGTGTACAAATATCCGTACATCCATTTGGTGAAGATATTGACGTACAAAAATTTACAGATATCGTTACCACAACAAGATTATTATTGTGATATATATATTTCTGTTAACTGTTTATCTAATGCGGAAGTAATAAACTTTGAAATTTTCATTGTCAGGCAATAGACTATGATACATCAGTAACATAATCAAAAACTAATAACCGATAATCATATTCTGCTTGTGTATATTTTAGATTTTATGCTCAGGAAGTCATGCTGATATAAAAACAAGTGGTGTTAGCGACATCGGTCTTGGTGACTTGTGCCTTTCCACAGAGACGCGACTTTTTTATTGCGAAGTAATACTGACAGTGTATCAGTTAACAGTGACCTCTATTACATAAATTTTTAATATATAAAGTTTGAGGTATAGTCGTATGTGACCTGGAGGTTTACAGCACTGCTTCGCTGATTCGCGGGATGGAATTCTGCAAAGCTGGGTGTCAGGCGTAGTAGTACTTCCTTGTGTTCTAGAAATCGTCAGGTTTATGTCACACGTTATGAAAGGAAGTTGATGTGAAGGCACCAGAGTTAGTGTCCAGACACTCACAGACTAGAAAGGGTTTGAAACTGAGGGTAACAAAGCAAAAGCATAAATGCTTAACAGCGTTTTCAAGTATTCGTTTACAAAGGGAAACCCGGGAATATTGCTCTAATTTACTTCTCAGTCCACTGAAAGGATGAGAAATAGATAGTAGTGCCAGTGGCATTGAGAAACATCTAAAATCGTTAGAACTGAACATAGCTCCAGGGCTCGATGGACTATCTATCAGATTCCACACTGAATCTGAGGCTGAGTTATTCCCTCTTTTAACTACAACCTACTGTGGATCTCTCGAACAAAAAATTATGACCAGTAGTTGGAAGAAAGAACAAGTCACACCTGTCTGCAAGAATGGTAGCAGGAGTGAGCCACAAAACTACCGTCCATTGTCCTTGACATCTATATAATGTAAAATCTTAGAACACAATCTGAGATCAAATTTAATGAGCTGTCTCGAAAGGAACGACCTCTACCATGCCCATTACGATGGATTCCGAAAACACAGACCATGTGAACCCAACCAGCACTTTTCTCGTATGATATTGTGACAGCCATAGAACAAGGCAGTCAGGTAGATGCAATAATCTTCGATTCCCGAAAAGCGTTTGGCTCAGTACTATCCCTATATTTATTATCGAAAGTACGATCGTCTGGGGCATCAAGTGAATTTGTGACTGGATTGAGGAATTTTTGGCAGGCAGGATACATTCATTGACAGAAGTCTACTTCACTCCGGGTGTTCACCAGACAAATGTGTTAGGACCCTTGCCGTTCATGTTGTATATTAATGAATTTGCGGAAAATATTGATAGAACCTCAGAATTTTCTCAGACCATGCAGTTATTTGTAATTGTGTGTTCTCTATAATACGCTGCAGAGATATTCAGTCAGATTTGGGGGAAGACTGCAAAGAGGTGCAATGATTAGAAACTTCCTTGAAATGTTAAGAAATGTAAAACTGGACATTTCAAAAAATTATAGTATCCATGAGCTACAATTGGAGTCTGTCAACTCATATAAATACCAGGGGTAAGAGTTTGTATGGATTTGAAATGTAACGACCAAATAGTGTCATTCGCAGTTAAAGCAGGAGATTTTAAAGCATAAATAATTGGTGTCATGTTACGGTGTAGATATGAAATATAAATATGGGGTTGTGTCACACATCACAGCAACGTTAGCTAAAGCTGTGTTCACCAGCATAAGTAACATAATTACCAAATCCCTTTCTTGTCTCATAAATTCCTTTTCTCCCGAATTCGATTCAATACATTCTCATTTCTTACTCGATATACCCACTTAATCTTTGGCAGCCACATGTAGCTTCTACTCCCTTTTTGCATGAATTGACTATCGTCCATGTTTCACTACCTCAAAAAGACTTCTCTCCAGACATATACACTACTGACCATTAAAATTGCTACACTAAGAAGAAATGCAGATGATAAACGGGTATTCATTGGACAAATATATTATACTCGAATTGACATGTGATTACATTTTCACGCAATATCTTGAGAAATCAATACCCAGAACAACCACCTTTGGCCGCAATAACGGCCTTGATATGCCTGAGCATTGAGTCAAACAGAGCTTGGATGGCGTGTACAGGTACAGCTGCCCATGCAGCTTCAACATGATACCACAGTTCATCACGAGTAGTGACCGGCGTATTGTGACGAGCCAGTTGCTCGGCCACCATTGACCAGACGTTTTCAGTTGGTGAGAGACCTGGGGAATGTGCCAGCCAGGGCAGCAGTCGAACTTTTTCTGTATCCAGAAAGGCCCGTATATGAATTGCAACATGCGGTCGCGCATTATCCTGCTGAAATGTAGGGTTTCGCAGGGATCGAATGAAGGGTAGAACCACGGGTCGTAACACGTCTGAAATGTAACGTCCACTGTTCCAAGTGCCATCAGTGCGAACATGAGATGACCGAGACGTGTAACCAATGGCACCCCATACCATCACGCCGGGTGATACGCCAGTATGGCGGTGACGAATACACGCTTCCAATGTGCGTTCACCGCGATGTCGCCAAACACGGATGCGACCATCATGTTGCTGTAAACAGAACCTGGATTCATCCGAAAAAATGACGTTTTGCCATTCGTGCACCCAGGTTCGTCGTTGAGTACACTATTGGAGGCGCTCCTGTCTGTGATGCATAGCCAAGGGTAACCGCAGCCATGGTCTCCGAGCTGATAGTCCATGCTGCTGCAAACGTCGTCGAACTGTTCGTGCAGATGGTTGTTGTCTTGCAAACGTCCCCATCTGTTGACTCAGGGATCGAGACGTGGCTGCACGATCCATTACAGCCATGCGGATAAGATGCCTATCATCTCGACTGCTAGTGACACGAGGCCATTGGGATCCAGCACGGCGTTCCGTATTACCCTCCTGAACCCACCAATTCCATATTCTGCTAACGGTCATTGGATCTCGACCAACGTGAGCAGCAATGTCGCGATACGATAAACCGCAATCGCGATAGATTACAATCCGACCTTTATCAAAGTCGGAAACGTGATGGTACGCATTTCTCCTCCTTACACGAGGCATCACAACAACGTTTCAGCAGGCAACGCCGATCTAGTGCTGTTTTTGTATGAGAAATCGGTTGGAAACTTTCCTCATGTCAGCAAGTGGTAGGTGTCGCCACCGGCGCCAGCCTTGTGTGAATGCTCTTAAAAGCTAATCATTTGCACATCACAGCATCTTCTTCCTGTCGGTTAAATTTCGCGTCTATAGCACGTCATCTTCGTGGTGTAGCAATTTTAATGACCAGTAGTGTACCTTAAGAAGAATGTTCCCTCCACTTAAACATGTATTTGGTGTTAGCAAATTCCCATTTTTCATAAATGTATTTCCCGCTGTAACTAGTCTGCATCTTATATCCAATCTACTTCGTTCATTATCAGTTATTTTGCGGCCCATATCTGTTACTTTTAGTGTCCCATATCCTAGTATAATTCCCTCGGTATCGTCCGATTTAGTTCATCTTCATTTGATTACCCTTCTAGACTACCCCTTTCGTTCAACTGCTCTTCGAAGTCCTTTGCTGTCTCTGACAGAATTAGAATGTAATTGACGAACCTTAAAGTTTATATTTCTTCCCATGGACTTTAATTCCCTTTCCTAATTTCTCCATGCTTTCCTTTATTGCTCACTCATTACGCAGAATTCATAAGATACGTTATAGGCTACAGCCATATCTCGCTCCTTTCTTTACTACGTCTTCACTTTTATGTTCTTCGAATTTTACAACTGCAGTCTGATATCTCTGCAAGTTGTGAATAAACTTTCGCTCAATATATTTTACTCCTTCCAACTCAAGAATTCCTAACAAATACAAATCGCAGCATCAGTATTGCGTCGCGTACTGCTACATTTCCTCGGAACTGATATTCCCCGAGGTCTACTTCTAGCAATTTTGCCAGGCTCCTGTATGTAATTCATGCCGGTATTTTGCAGCCCTAACTTATTAAATCGATGTTAAGTAGTATTCATACCTATCAGCACCCGTCTTCTTTGGAATCTAAGTAATTACATTTTTCTTGGTTATGGTATTTCATCTGCAACACATGTACAGTTCAGACGTAATACACTAACGGCAACAAACGCAACACCAAGATGCAGTTACGTCGCAAAACAAAAGTTGGTAAGCGTGTTTCTACGTCTTAAACATGACGTCTACTCAAATTTCGCGTCAGTCGCATGAGAGTTGTTTTAGTAGCGCCACTATCAAGATGCAAATCAGGTTTGCTTTAAATATACTCTCTAATGGTCGTGAGCGTTAGTTACCTTTGAGATTCGATGTGATGAGTTAATGTTAGTCAATAATGTCTTTAAGGCAACAAAGACACCATTATTAACAGTTCACCGAATATGAGTGCGGTCGTGTAACAGGGCTACGAAAAAGTGGACGTTCCTTCAGCGATACTGCAGAAAGATTTGGTAGGAATGTAGCCACTGTACATGATTGCTAGCAGCGGTTTTCAAGAGAATGTAAGGTCGCAAGAATGCTAGGTACCAGACGGTCACGTGGCACAAACGGGAGATAAGACCATCGGGTCCGGTGAATGGCTCTGGCGCATCGTACTGCACCTGCAGCAGTATTATGAGCAGCAGTTGGCACCACAGTGATACAACGAACTGTTACACACAGGTTACCTCAAAAACAGTTCCGACCCAGACGCCCTGTAGCGTACATTCTATAGACCACAATCTACAGCCATTTGCGTCTTCATTGGTGTCAAGCAAGAGCTCATACAAGGACAGAGTGGAGGCCTATTGTGTTTTCTGATGAAAGCTGGTGCCACCGCGGTGCCAGCGAAGGCCGTGTGTTGGTTAAAAGAATGGCAGTTGAGGGCCTAGAACCATCTTGTCTGTGTGATAGACAAAATGGACTTAAGCTGGAGTTATGGTCTCGGATAAGATTTTGTATGACAGCATGAGCACTCTCGTAGATATCTCACGCTCCCTGACTTCAAATTTTTATGTCAATCCGGTGATTTGACGGGTTGTGCTGTGATTCACGAACGGCATTCCAAGGGGTGTTTTCCAACAGGGTAACTCTCACCCGCTGTTGTATCCCAACAGCCTCTACAGTGTGTGGTGCTCACTAGATTTGTCTCCAATTGCACATATATGGAACATCATCGGAGAACAACTCCAGCGTTATCCACAACCAGTGTTGACTGACCAAGTGCAACAGTCATGAAACTCCATACCTGTAGATGAAGATGAAATGGGAGATATGATACTGCGTGAAGAGTTTGACAGAGCACTGAAAGACCTAAGTCGAAACAAGGCCCCGGGAGTAGACAACATTCCATTAGAACTACTGACAGCCTTGGGAGAGCCAGTCCTGACAAAACTCTACCATCTGGTGAGCAAAATGTATGAGACAGGCGAAATACCCTCAGCCTTCAAGAAGAATATAATAATTCCAATCCCAAAGAAATCAGGTGTTGACGGATGTGAAAATTACCGAACTATCAGTTTAATAAGTCACGATTGCAAAATAGTAACGCGAATTCTTTACAGACGAATGGAAAAACTGGTAGAAGTCGACCTCGGGGAAGATCAGTTTGGATTCCGTAGAAATATTGGAACACGTGAGGCAATACTGACCCTACGACTTATCTTAGAAGCTAGATTATGAAAAGGCAAACCTACGTTTCTAGCATTTGTAGACTTAGAGAAAGCTTTTGACAATGTTGACTGGAATACTCTCTTTCAAATTCTAAAGGTAGCAGGGGTAAAACACAGGGAGCGAAAGACTATTCACATTTTGTGCAGAAACAAGATGGCAGTTATAAGAGTTGAGGGACATGAAAGGGAAGCAGTCGTTGGGAAGGGAGTGAGACAGGGTTGTATCCTATTCCCGATGTTATTCAATCTGTATATTGAGCAAGCAGTAAAGGAAACAAACGAAAAATTCGGAGTAGGTATTAAAATCCATGGAGAAGAAATAAAAAAGGTTCGCCGATGACATTGTAATTATGTCCGAGAAAGCAAAGGACTTGGAAGAGCAGTTGAACGGAATGGACAGTATCTTGAAAGGAGGATATAAGCTGAACATTAACAAAACCAAAACGAGGATAATGGAATGTAGTCGAGTTAACTCGCGTGATGCTCAGGGAATTAGATTAGCAAAT
Organism: Schistocerca nitens; assembly: GCF_023898315.1. Classification (NCBI taxonomy): domain Eukaryota; kingdom Metazoa; phylum Arthropoda; class Insecta; order Orthoptera; family Acrididae; genus Schistocerca; species Schistocerca nitens. The sequence continues at coordinate 288,746,150 of NC_064614.1, read as the reverse complement.
GAGGCACTTAAAGTAGTAGAGGAGTTTTGTTATTTGGGGAGCAAAATAACTGATGATATTCGAAGTAGAGAGGATATAAAATGTAGACTGGCAATGGCAAGGAAAACGTTTCTGAAGAAGAGAAATTTGTTAACATCGAGTATAGATTTAAGTGTCAGGAAGTCGTTTTTGAGAGTATTTGCACGGAGTATAGCTATTTATAGAAGTGAAACATGGACGATAAATAGTTTGGACAAGAAGAGAATAGAAGCTTCCGAAATGTAGCGCTACAAAAGAATGCTGAAGATTAGATGGGTAGATCACATAACTAATGAGGAGGTATTGAATAGAACTGGGGAGAAGAGGAGTTTGTGGCACAACTTAACTAGAAGAAGGGATCGCTTGGTAGGACATGTTCTGAGGCATCAAGGGATCACGAATTTCGTATTGGAGGGCAGTGTGGAGGGTAAAAATCGTAGACAGAGACCAAGATATGAATATACTAAGCAGATTCAGAAGGATGTATGCTGCAGTACGTACCGGGAGACGAAGCAGCTTGCACAGGATAGAGTAGCATGGAGAGCTGCATCAAACCAGTCTCAGGACTGAAGACCACAACAACAACAATAACAACAACCTGTACAACACAATACATGCATGTTTGCATACTTGGATTGAACATTCTGACGGTTATACCGGTACCAATATTTCACATTTGCAGTTGCTTATCTTATGCTTACATTAACCTGTAATTTTCAACGTTAATCCATTAAATATGTTACCTAGACAAATGTAATCCATAAAATTTATTATTATAAATTAATTACCTTTTGGTGTCGCGATTTTTCCTCTCGTTTTAGTTTCGTCGTGAATCTCTGAATAAGTGAGAAACACTGCTTCCCTTTCTCCTTTTTTCAGTGTGATTGGAAATGCAGAGACACTATTGCACATTTATAAGTTAATGGTGAGCGAGAGGCTGGTGTGAAGAGTTCGCGTAGAGCCAGGTAGCGCAGGCGGCTGTAGCGGTGTTCACTTGTGTGCTACAGGTGGCCGAGTGCCAGATAGAGGGGCGCGAGTGCATCATGGTGACCAGCGGCGCCGTCGCGTTCGGCAAGCAGAAGCTGACGCAGGAGTTGCTCATGTCGCTCAGCATGCGGGAGACGCTGTCGCCCAAGGACCACACGCGAGAGGTGAGTACACGCCGTGCGCGACCACCAACACTTGCATCTTTGCGTACGGGCTCTGATTTCTGCTACTGTATTGCAATGCTCATTGCTCTTTATGTACGTCGGCATCGACAAAAAACACTTTCAGCACAATTGAAGGATCACTTTTTTAAAACCCCTTCAATGTCTCAAATTTCAGTACAGAAGTTTGAAGTTTGGCTCAAAGGTGCCTACAACCTTCCTCTGTAATACGAAACTACAGTGCCTGTGTTGTGAAGAAATAAGGCACGACGTTCATTTGGACATACGTGCATATCCCAAGGAACATTGCATTGTACTTCTTCACCACACAGGCACTGCAATTTCGTATTTATCGGTCGATACTGGGCCTGCGACTTCCAAATAAAATCAAAGTATTTTATACTCCTGTCATCCGCATCTGTTGAAACTCATCAACAAGAAACATCATACAAACAAAATGCCTCCCATGAACGAGAATAACATGAATAGGCTGTACGAATACACATACATGATGACATATGGAAGTCTGGGTCTGGCGGTAAGTCGTGCTCGGATAGCCGAAGTGGTTCAAGCTACCGCTCGCGTGAAGCGGAAAATTTGTGTTCCAGTCCCGGTCCGACACAAATTTTCATTGCCGTCATTCGATTGTACAACTGGAAGTCGTTCATATCCGCAACTACGAATACGTTTCACGTCATCCCCTGTAACGATGTGAAAACGTGACGCCATGCGACGTCGCCCTAGGGCTCGGTGAAGCTTCAAACAACAAGATGTCGACAAATGAGAGGTGTGGGGTCTATTAATGATGCTACGTTGACACCAAATTCCACCAGAATTCTCCCCAACGCCACCGTGGACGAGTGACACGATGGCAGGGCATCACGACCTCTCTTACCAACGTTTCATCATTCTAGGCGCTCAGTCCGGAACCGCGCTACTGCTACGGTCGCAGGTTCGAATCCTGCCTCGGGCATGGATGTGTGTGATGTCCTTAGGTTAGTTAGGTTTAAGTAGTTCTAAGTTCTAGGGGACTGATGACCACAGATGATAAGTCCCATGGTGCTCAGAGCCAACGCTTCATCCCATCTCTTGACGCAACTACGATGGAGATCAGATCCGCTCAAACGTTTCTTATGGGCGGCCGAAGAAAACATTTCAAATACACCGCCGCTCAGAATCGACCCGCAGATGGGGCAGCCAACATGCTCCATACGACCGTCTGTCGGACACTTGCGAAATCAGTTTCCTTTTGTTTACCTTTGTCTCCTTATCAGGACAATGACGGTTTGGCTGGTGAAACCGGAGAGAGACCAAGCTCATTATTCTTCGAGTAGAGCTTTCGCCATAGCACATCGAAAAGAGAAAATGTGGTTCAAAATGGTTCAAATGGCTCTAAGAACTATGGGACTTAACATCTGAGGTAATCAGTGCCTGTAGTTAGAACCACTTAAACCTAACTAACCTAAGGACATCCATGCTCGAGGCAGGATTCGAACCTGCGACCGCAGCAGCAGCGCCGTTGCGGACTGAAGTGCCTAGAACCGCTCGGTCACAGGGGTCGGCAGAAAATGTGGTTTGACATTAGTAAACTGCAGTATATTTCATGGTAAGGTCGCAGGATAAAAAAAAATTGCCTATTAAAAAAATTAATGCTCACATACTATTACGCACGGAAACATGGGGGATATCAAAAGTGAATCGCATCGAAATTATAATACACATGGGAGTACACCGCGTGAATCAAAATTGACGCACTCCCATGTCACAGTGCAATTGGCTAACGTTGACACCAGCGTTGACCTGGCGCACGAACGAGTGAGTGCGGGCAGTGTTTAAGACACTCAGGTCGTACCTAGGAAGAGCAGAGTTCATAAATCCGACCAGATGTCCCGATTTCGGTTCGTAAACTCAGATCAGTGGTGAAACGGTTTCTTGGAAATCCCAGCACTTCAGCATTCATCTATAACTTCCTCCCACTTAGATAATACCACAAGGATCATACTGCGAAAATCCAATATCCTCTCTTTAGTGAACCAGCATTTCCCTAAATCATTCCTTCAGTGTTTTCTTCAATTTCGTATGATACTCATTAGAGCTGCGCTGAGAGAACCAGCGTATTCCCAACACTGTCCATGTTGAATTGTGGCCAATAGCGCGCATGTTGTGTGCGGCGTAGTGCGCCTCAAGCCAGTGGCGGCTGTCCTGTGGTGGCCATTTCTGTCCTTTGTCTGCTACTGAAAATTACCTACACAGCGGAGGAGAGCTCTCTTCTGTCATCGTCCCCTCCTTTGCCATCGTCATCAGTCTCGCTTCTAAAAGACGAACTCAGGAAACTTGATGATCAATGTTTTCTATCTTGAGCTGCTGAAAAGGCAGGATTGACGACAGCCACAGTACCTTCAGCCGAAGACGAGGGGAAACTAATTTCAGTCACTAGTCTTAAGTTACTTTCCACTTCCACGGGGGATAATTCGCTCTTCGACACCTGCGGAATGCTTCATAACTCACCGCTAAGCAGTAATTCCGCCAAAATTACCAAGAGAGACCTATGAAAGCTTATTCTGTCATACTGTCAGTTTAGTTAGTAGTCTGATTAACAAATTCATAAAGTATTCGCTTATTCATGTTGCATTAAAACATCGAAACGTACATATACAATATTCTCGCTTTTGACTCTATTGACTCCTGCAGCACATAGAAGGAATAGTCATAAAGTTCTAATTACCACCTCGAAATAAAAATAAAAAATAAAAAAAATGGGCCCTGGTAAGCACCGATATCTCCGCATCACAGTGCTGCACCATGCCGCTAGAGGGCAACAAAATTGCCGCAGCCCATTATTAAAATGGAGTATCGTGCAGTAATTCGTTTCCGGCAGCTACTTGAATGTTGCAGCGGTGCCAGGCGCATCCAGATATCTTCAGAGGTTCGTAGGAGAGTTTCTGTAAAGTTTGGAAGGTAGGAGACGAGGTACTGGCAGAATTAAAGCTGTGAGGATGGGGCGTGAGTCGTGCTTGGGTAGCTCAGTTGGTAGAGCACTTGCCCGTGAAAGCCAAAGGTCCCGAGTTCGAGTCTCGGTCCGGCACACAGTTTTAATCTGCCAAGAAGTTTCATATCAGCGCACACTCCGCTGCAGAAGGAAAATCTCATTCTGGAAACATCCCCAAGGCTGTGGCTAAGCCATATCTTCGCAATATCCTTTCTTTCAGGAGTGCTAGTTCTGCAAGGTTCGCAGGAGAGCTTCTGTAAAGTTTGGAAGGTAGGAGACGAGGTACTGGCAGAAGTAAAGCTGTGAGGACGGGGTGTGAGTCGTGCTTGGGCAGCTCAGTTGGTAGAGCACTTGCCCATGAAAGGCAAAGGTCCCGAGTTCGAGTCTCAGTCCGGCACACAGTTCTAATCTGCCAGGAAGTTTCAGATATCTTCAGCTGACACAGCTGAAAGAATTCGGGCGCTGCTGAAAACTAACTACTGCACCAAACTCTACTTCGTCAACGGGAGGCACCGTTTTTTGATGTGTGCCAGGACGGCAGGCACGTATCTGCAAACAAACAATGTAATAATTATGATGTAATTTTAGTTTTTCGAGGGGATGGTTGAAGCGTTATGACTATCTTCCCTCGTTAACAAAGAGCGCGCATGTTCGCGATAGTTCTGTATGTTCCAAACAGGGTTCAGTAATAATATGGATTTCTCATTTTATGTAAATGGGTAAGAGGACGAATACATTTTAACTGATGATCCTGTCAGTGCGAAGTAGCTGTGCTTAGCTGTTTCTTGCTTCAGCAAATCCTCAAGGCTGTTGGAAAAGTGTGAGAGATTGAGGGCGCGACAGCCACTTTCTCGACTTCCCGTTCGGTGCCCCCTTGATTCATTAAGGTTCCACTTGGCCCATTCGTATTCGGATGACGGCTTATGGCCACCAGTTAGAGTGGAGAGCAGGCGAAGAAGTTTTATGTCCGCCATTGCCCGAGAGCGAAGTTGTCGCCCGACCCCACCTGCGCTACGCGGGAAATCCATTGCGCCGCGGCGACGCGCCCCGGACAGGAGTGCTTTGGCGTGTACGTCGCCGCCGTGTCTGCGCGCTCGCATCGCGGCTCCAGTGCCGCCCCCGCGCTTTTTTCTGGCAGCCAGAGAGGGCGGAGCCGGTAGCCCCCGTCTGTGACGAACGCCATCAGTCACAGCGGATGCGGTAAGAGAGTCGGGAGAGAGCTTTAGCGGCCGAGCAGGTCTCCAGGCAGTTGATTTCGACTTTCGACTTTGCATAAAACATCTTTTTCTCAGCGACTGATCTATGAAATCTGAAAGTTTTCAAATTATTGAAGATTATATTCAACGATATTCAATAAAGAGTAGAACTAGAAATTATGAATTTATTCATAGCATTGTATTCTTACCAACGCTAAACATAAACATGAACTTGCCGCCGTCTCCAAAAGAAAATATGAAGCTTATTTGAATTTGGCTGACTGTCCCGTATAGTGGGACATGTTATTATTGAGTTTTTGTAGGACATCGCAACATTAGCATCCGATCTTAGCTGGAGCGAAACATGAAAAGACTGTCGGTGGGGCGAGCGTTTAGACGGATTATTTTGCTTGGAACACGGTGCACAGCCACCACGAAGTGTCTGACCGATAATACATCACTGGCTATTAACACTGCATCGCAAGCACTGATTACAAAGAACTAATTTTTTATTTATAGTACAGTAGAAGGACTATGTGACTAAATTTATGATTTGGAGGTTAGCGGGATGTGAAATTTAGCAGCAACCACAGCGGTTATCTTGTTGTGCATCGAGCCGATCTGGTAGGCTACCAAACACATGAGAGACAACAGTAGGGTCAGAAGCGCCCGCATGGGATGTGTGATAGGACCAAATGGTTAAAATGGCTCTGAGCACTATGGGACTTAACTTCTGAGGTCATCAGTCCCCTAGAACTTAGAACTACTTAAACCTAAGTAACCTAAGGACATCACACACATCCATGCCCGAGTCAGAATTCAAACCTGCGGCCGTAGCGATCGTGCGGTTCCAGACTGTATGATAGGATCGTTCTTGTCCTCTACATATACAGGGTGATCAGAAATATTCTGAAAAGCTTACCAGGGTGTTGCAGAGTAGACAGTATTGAGAAATAATTGATGAGAAAAAATTTGATACGTTTCGTCGTTTCCGGGTTAATTAACATCGAAGTTAGCCAGTCAGATCGTTCCGAGAACAAATTCAAGCGCCCCGCCTGGGACAGTGTGCCCAAACGTGTTCTTCGTTTGGTTTCCTGAAGCCGAACAAGAGAGAGATACAAAAATTGGACATAAGATGGTAGTAAGGATGGAACCCGAGCTAAAAGCTCAACAGTCTCGTGCGCTATCATCTACGCTAATTGTTTCTGTCAAGCCACTTCGCGCATGCGAACTTCAGCGCTAACTAACTCTGAAACGATGCAACGTACGCAACTTAGTTTCTTATCGACAATATCTCAGCAAAACGTACCACGCAACACCCTTACAAGCTTTTCAAAATGTTTCTGACCACCGTGTTTAAATGATGTAGCCGGTAGGATGAGCAGCAATCTGCGCCTGTTTGCCAATGAGGTTGTGGTGTATGGGGAGGTGTTGTCATTCTGTGGCTGTAGGAGGACACAAGATAAGGTAGACAAAACTTCTAACTGGTGTGATGAACAACAGCTTACTCCAAATGTAGAAAAATGCAAGTTACAGCAGATGAGTAGGAAAAATAATTGTGTAATGTTGAAATAGCTCATATCTAACGTAGATCGCGTGTAAAACACTGGCATGACCCATTCGTGAGTACTACTCGAGTGTTTGGGATCCCCATCAGGGCGGATCAGAGTCAGACATTGAAGCTGTTCAGAGACGTGCTACTAAATTCGTGAACGGTAGGTTCGACCGACACGAAGATATTACGAGTCACTATTGACAAAATTTAGAGGACCGGCATTTGCAGCTGGAACTATTCTGTTACCATCAACGTACATTTCGTGTAAAGAGCATGCAGAGAAGACAAATCATGGCTCGTATGGAGGCATACAGAACCTGGTTTTTGCCGCGCTGCACTTGCGAGTGGAACAGGAAAGGAAATGACTAGTAGCGGTACAAGACATCCTTCGCCATGCACCATACGGTGGCTTGCAGAGTACCTTTGTAGACGTAGATGTAGAAATTCCGTGCGGCTGCAACTGTCTGCCAGAGTTCATCAGGGGCGAGTGGCGCCGTGCCATTCTCTCGGGAACCGACGACCACATGTTTTCCGCGGGTGAGAATGTACTCAAGAACACGCTGGCTAGAGCAACATCCGAACACCCTCTGTATCGAGGAAGTTCAGGCAGTACACATAACATCTGGTCTTGGATCACCTTGTTCAAAGATAAGGGCACGAATATACCGAAGATAGAGCACAGCCACCGTCCTTAATACTTCTTAAATGCAACGTCTGCTGTCCAGATTACGAACTGTGCCAACCAGAAGTGATCGTGTTGTGGCCCAGCGGCACTGCACACTATCACGCCAGGTACTGGGCCCGTACGGCGATGACGAATGCAATCTGGCAACGCTCGTTCTCCTCGAAGTCTCCACATAGGGTTACGTCCATTGTGATGACGTGTACAGAACCGGTACTCCTTTGAAAAGACGACGCGGTGCTTGTCAGCGGTGTAGCTGCTGGTGTGGTCGCCGCCTCCCTCTGCTTCCACGTCAATGGTGCCGCAACAGTGCCCGCCGTAGTGGCAGTCCATGGTGCAGCCTGTTGTCGTAGCCCCTTTCGTATGGATATTCCCTTGCAGTAAACCCATTTTATGACTCACAATTTGATTTTTAAGGTTGCACTGAAGTGCCAGCTATTAATGCTAAGTATTTATGCATAACTGGTCTCCGGGAAGTAAGGACGAATTTGAATTTTGCGCCATTTTGTCATATGACGGTTGGCAGACGTGGCTTTTTCATGTTTGTTATCTGCGATCCCTCTCATTAGTAGTCTGACAGCTTTTGTGTTTGTGTTTGATGTATTTATTTTCGTCATGGAGCTGATGACCAGTAAGCAACGTATTCAAGTAATAAAAAGTTACTACAAAAACAGTGAAAGTCCCATGGCAACCTTCATGAATTCCGTGAGACACTCGGACGTAATGTTGCACTAACCGAATCATCAGTTCGGAAGTTGAGCCGGAAGTCTGAGACCACGGGTTCTGTTTCAAACGTTAAGATAACATGACGGCCACTTCCTCTTCGAACACAGTAACACATTGATGTCGTTCGTGACAACGTCACCGTTAGCCCCAGAAAATCAGTCTTAACAACTGAATTTACCACCAAGTTCGCTGCATGAAATCCTTTCAGAATATCTGAAAATGGATGCGTACAATATTCAACTCATATTAAAGGTAAAGCAAGCAGATTATGGAAAGAGACATCGAGTTGCTTAATATGTCTTGGCTCGACAAGCGGAGAACGAGATCTTCACAAAAAGAATAATTTTCTCAGATAAGCAGCACTTCCATCTCAGTGAGTACATCAATAAGCAGTGTTGCAGAATTTATATAGCACTCCGTCATCAGGCCACATGTGGCCCACCGGGACCTTCCGACCGCCGTGTCATCCTCAGATGAGGATGCGGATAGGAGGGGCGTGTGGTCAGCACACCGCTCTCGCGGTCGTTATGATGGTTTTCTGTGACCGGAGCCGCTACTATTCGGTCGAGTAGCTCCTCAATTGGCATCACGAGGCTGAGTGCACCCCGAAAAACGGCAACAGCGCATGGCGGCCCGGATGGTCACCCATCCAAGTGCCGGCCACATCCGACAGCGCTTAACTTCGGTGATCTGACGGGAACCGGTATATCCACTGCGCCAAGGCCGTGTTGCAGAATTTGGGGTGACGAAAATCCGCGAGTGACAGTGGAACATGTGGTGCATCCCCAGCGCACGACTGTGTGGTGTCAGTCCTGGGCAGGAGGAGTGATCGTCCCGTACTGTTTTGAAAATGATGACGCCGTCACTGTGAATGGCGACCGTTCTGATCGATGTTTCCCTCTTATTGATGAAAATGACGATTTTTGGTTTCAACAAGATGGTGCGACATGTCGCATATCCAATGAAACGATTGCTCTGCTTGATGATAAGTTTCCTCAAAAAATTATCTCTCTGCATGGCAACCAGGAATGGCCTGTCAGACCATGCAGTCTTACGCCTTGTGACTTTTTTCGTGGGGATTTGTGAAATCAAAAGTGTACGTGAACAAACCACAAACAGTACACCAATTAAAGGGTGAAATTAACGGCATCCCACAGATGTTTGTGAACGCATCGTCGATAACTTCAATGAACGCATTCCTCGTTGCCGCGGGCCTTGGGTGATCACACGGATGATGTAATGTTTCGTATATAAATGGGAGAAGTTAATAAATGGATTTGTAAGGAAGACATTACATTTTCAATAAATTTTGTATATTCAGTAGCACTTTAATATTCACTCCTTCTTCCCGGACACTCTCTACATGCATGTGTTATACTTCACTACATTGACAAGCGAATGTCTGTGATTATGCTAGTTCGCCACTTGACGGAACTTAACAATGGAGTCAGGGATTCTCTATATAAACATTGAAAAGTTAATTGTGATTCCTGTGTGAAAGTGAGTAATGACATGGAAATAAACTCTCAGATACAGTATAACTTTTTAGCACAACGCATGTAGTTGCAGAAACACGAGTAACGCTGCTGAGCATATCCTAGGGAAAAGAATTCAAAGACATCGAAACAGACGATATTACGAAGGACGACTGATCAGTGAATAACTGCACAGAACCAAGTTTGTGACGATCTCGTGAGAGTAAGTGTTTCAAATGAAATTTTCTCTCTTAGCAGAGCGTGGGCTGATATGGAACTTCCTGGGAGATCAAAATAGTGTGCGAGAAACAGACTCGATCTCGGGGCCTTTGCCTTTCGCGAGAAAGTGCTCTATCATCTGAGTACTCAAGCACGACTCACCTGCTAGCGAAAGGCAAAGGTCCCGAGTTCGAGTCTCGGTCCGGCACACAGTTCTCATCTGCCAGGAAGTTTGAAATGTTTAGAATCTGTCAAGAATATACGCATTCAAGGCAGTCGGCTAGATGGACCCCCATGGTCGATTAAAGCTGAGTAGTATGACCGCTTGATATAATCATTTACACTTTTTAACGTCCAATACAAGATGTTTTTGGGGCGTTAAGGTGCAATTGACACAACATGCATGTATCATTACCAGCAACTAGATAGCAAAAACAATAAATGCCATGACTTTCACCTCGAGCACTGATCAGTCACTAGATCATCTACCGAATTTCCGGTGTCTTAGAAGTGGTGTGATTTACGAGAAGGACGAAGATTAGTAAAAGCCGCGTGAAAGTGTGTAGTACCCTTCTAAGAAATCTCGAGGTGAGGAAGAGAAAAGTAACTATATTCTACACTTTTTTGGAAATTTCTAAATTATTATTAGTCGGCGATGTGAACTGAATATCGGTCGGGACAGGTTGGCAGCACCGAAGGCGGGTTGAGGGGGGAGGAGGAAGGGGAATGGGAGGAGGGGCGGGGAATGGGGAATGTAGGTAGTCATAGCATGAAGCCCCTTGGAGCGGCTTTCTTTTTTATATCCTATTCTTCTGACTGGATTGCTCTCTCTGCCAACTTCTTCATCTCTGAACAGCACTTGCGCCATACGTCTACAATTATTTGTTGGATGTACCTCAGTCTCTGTCTTTCCGAACAGGTTTTACCTTCTACTGCTCCCACTTAGTGTATCTCCCATTCCTGTTTCTTGCAATTTTTTCCATATACGCATTTCTTCGCCGATTGTGCTGAGAACCTTCTCATTCCTTATCAGTCCACTTCTTCTGTAGCACACAGCTCAAAAGCTTCCATTCTCTTTTTCCACAGTCTACGATTCACTAATATCCAACGTTGTGCTCCAACTATACGTTCCTCAAAATATCTTCCTCGTATTAAGGCCAATGTTTCGTATTAGTAGATTTCTTCTGGCCAGAAGTTCCCTCTATGCTTGCACTGATCTATTCTTTATACCCTCCTAGCTTCCTCTGTTATGCCTTTTTGCCTCAAAAATGCTACCCGAGTTTTGCGTGTCAACCATGCACGGGGCCCATTCTAATCTTGACTGTATCATTCGAATTTTAGTATACGAAGCGCCAAAGCGAATACGCCTCGAGACCACGAGTACCTGACATATCTTAGCTTTAGATCAGGGCTTCACAACATACGTGCTCGCGGAGCAAGGTGTGAGCAGCAAGCCGCGAGCACGGAGCAGCGCGAGCACGCTACCCCCACTACCAGACCAGAGCGGAGAGTGGGGAGAGTCACGTGGGGCACACAACAGCTGCCGCCAGTCAATGTAAATCCGCGGCCACCTGCAGGGATATCACTCGCGAATTACTACTGCGACAAATGAGACAAATAAAGGAGAATGTACACGTGCCACATAATTTTATTAGCTTAGTGTATGCCTCTACATTCGCATTAATTTATGATCTGTTACACAATAAAAGGTGTCACTGAAGTGTGGGATTCTCGGTTATCCGGTACTTTTTGCCCTTTACAATTGCGCCTATGTTCGGAGTAATTGTTCTTGTGCATTTTAGGCGCAGCGTGCAGTTTAAATTTCGATCAGACAATGCGTTTCTCAGGCGCGTCTTGTTACATTTCATTGCAGAGAACAGTTGTTCACAAACATACATGGAACCGAACATTGATATTATTGTAGCCGCCAGTTTGTGCAGATGAGGAAATCTATCCTGAGGGAAGTGTCTGTAGAATTCCAAAATGTTTTTGGCTCAAATGGCTCTGAGCACTATGGGACTCAACATCTTAGGTCATAAGTCCCCTAGAACTTAGAACTACTTAAACCTAACTAACCTAAGGACATCACACACACCCATGCCCGAGGCAGGATTCGAACCTGCGACCGTAGTAGTCCCGCGGTTCCGGACTGCAGCGCCAGAACCGCTAGACCACCGCGGCCGGCCAAAATGTTTTTCTTGTTCTGAAATTTGTCTCTGTATTCTCTGTCACACTGCAGGTCAATAATTTCTTGCTGCAGCTCAGGACGAATCTCTTAAATATTCGCTGAATATGGAGAGAACAGATCAAAATCACTGTCTAGTGCTGTCAGATCTTGAAAGCGGTGATCAACTAAACTATGTGAATAACGTTCACAGTCTTTGTGGACATCTTGCATGGATGAAAATTCAGGAAAATGAGCTAGGTTTCCTGTTTCCAGCTGACTCACCCAAAGTGTCAATTTCATTTTAAAAGCTCGTATTCGATCTATGAAATGAGTAATTAGCAGATCTTTACCTTGTAGTAAAATGTTCAAAGCATTCAGATGACTAGTTAAATCTGCTAAGAACGCGAGATCACATTCAAACGTGCGCGCGCATTTCCCCTCCCTCCCCTCCCTCCCTACTCGGCGACCTTGCACCTGCTCGCGAGCACGTGCCTGAGCAGACGCGAGTACTCGCGCTCAAATCCGGCCAGTTGTTAAGCCCTGCTTTAGATCCACCATTATTTTTGTTTCACAACACGCATCAGATACTTACCCTTATCCAACATATACTGACATTGTAATATACAAGGTGAATCAACTGAAACTTGCACCACAACTATTGAAGAAAAGGAAAATGTCATTGATGTGTGGTTTTCACAGAATAGACTGGTAGTCAGTGGCTCGTATTGTTAGACAATAAACAGATAGTAATAATTCTTACAAAGTGTATTTTTCGTGCAAACATACACTTTTTTTAAATGGAACAGCGCCTATTGACATTAACAAACTAAAAGTAGGATAAGTTAGAATGTCAGTGGTGGTTGTTGCAGGATTCTAGTGCGATTCGCTTACGATAAATCGTAATTTGAAAAGTTTCCACACCGACACTTGTTTGTGCCATTCAACTTGCGTAATTGCTAGGTACGAAGTTGTTTTGTTTGCTTAAAGTCTGCTTGTGTGCTCCTTGAGTGTACTGTAACTTGCTAGTCAGTTGGTGCGTGACAGTCCAAGCCGTTGATCGTGAGTAGGCGATGGGATTTAAAAATCACGGCCAGGTGAATTGCCGAAACATGCTCTATTCCTGTTGACAATCCCCGTTAGCTTTCTCAGGTGGAACGTCAGCATCGATGGAGTGTAAACGTGTGGTGTGGGATTGTGAACCATCCGCTTTTCATAGACGGAACACTGAACGCGCACAAGTATCGCAGGCTGCTAACAGACTATCTTCCACGAATGCTAGAAGACGTCCCTCTGCAGTCTAGGGGGAACCTGTGGTACCAACGTGATGGCTGCTCAGCCCTTAGTGCAACAAGTACAACACCATGTCTGCGCGAAATTTTTCGATATGGCTGGAATGGAGCAAAGGTCCTGTACCTCGGCCGGCCCGTTCATCGTATTTATCGCCTGTAGAACTTCTTCTGTGGGGAAAGTTGAAGAACGCTGTCTACAAGGACGTACCAAGTACATCCGATGACATGCACAGACGTATTACTGTAGCCTGCTCAAACATTTCTGCTGGTCAGAATCCACATAACTAGTGTAAGCACTTATGTTGTTATTTAGCGTGTGAAACCACAGTTATTCTACGAGTGGCGAAGTGGATACTTTTCAGAATACGATAACTCATCAACGACTCGCACAAGAATGCTGCAACAAACACCACTGACGTTCTAATTTTCCCTACTTTTAGTCTGTTAATGTTGGTAGGTATTGTTCCATTTAAAAAGTGCATGTTTTCTCAAAAAATAAAATTTATAAGTATTATTACAATCTTTTTACTGGCTAACAACACAAGCCCCTGACTACCAATCAATTCTGTTAAAACTGCATATCGATAGTGCTTCGCATTTCATCAATGTTTACGGTGCAATTTCTTGTTGATTCACCCTCTATATGATCACGTTTCGTTAGAATGTATCATTGGCCACTTTAATTCCAATAATTCTCTGTTCTTTTCTTTTTTAAACTTAATGTAAATTTCCTTTTTAGAGTATATGTGATCGTTCGCTCGTAATAACTTATATATTCTGGCACACTTTGAAAGGAAATCTTACAGACAAAACATTTTTTTGTCTTAATTTCTTCCCTTGTCTACAGTCCAGTTCTGTGAGACAAAAACTGAGAAGCTTCCGCAATTTAGGTATTCCATTATATGTTCATAACATCGCGAGAATTGTGGCCTAATAATAAGCTTCTCTATGTGGTCAACGGGCTACTTATTGTGTGTATTTTGCTGCTCCTCCTTTGGAATAGATACTGGTTTTCCAGTGAACACAGTGTGGTAACTTGCACTCCCAGCTTTTGACATTTTGCTTCCATGTTGCGTCAGTTTTTCTGTCTCCGCTGTCGCTTCCTTTTTCTTCGTATTGACTTTAGCAGCAAACTGCAGCGGCTGGCCGCAAAGGCACGTTCTGCTTTCACTTTCCTTATTTGGCCTTAGAGGTAATAAAACAGCTGTAATTTGAGATGTGGACTTTTTCACTTGACCGTGTAATTTCTCGCCATGCCTGCTTTGTCGAGCGGTAAGTAAGTTAGGTCACAAGGAAGAAAGATCTAAAAGAAAACCAAATATCGTAAGTTCCGCAGTTACAGAAGAGCAAGCAGAATCAGTAATTGTCCATAACTGGTGGACTAGATATGCCATCAGATGAACACAATTAAATATCTGTGACTGCATGAAACTTGGATTTCGAAGAGGATAAGTGTGTTGTTTTCACTTATTTAGCAGGAAATTTATGAAATACATGACGAAGAGGAAGACTTTTAAATTGTTGAAAACTGCACTTACTCCGCTTGGAGAAAGACTGTCTTCCCCCCAAGACAATACACTAACCTCATAGGTATATTTACAGTGGCCACATACAGTGCTGTTAAGGGGTGTAGGACGTCAAATGGGCCGACTTCGCGAAGGATAGGCACCACAGGACATTTTAATTTGCACTGTCTATACTTTTACAAATAAATTCATACAACTTTCTCAGCATGACCAGGAAGGATTCAGGATTCACACCCATAGCAATGGAAGTTCAAAAACATGAAAAATAATGTTTTTTGAAAGTGAAATTTCATGATTTTTTTTTCACTTACTGTCGGCTGCATTTGTTGCTATAGGTACACTTTTCTTCATAAGTAAGAGAGATTCCTCGATGAATTTTGCACAGCTTATAAACCATACTTACAGATGTATGAAACTCTATAATTCATTTAATCTATGAAAAAATGAATGGGCTGTTACGTTTTAAACTTCGTGTTTAGAGAAAACTCGAATTTTATAGTTAATTATCTAAATTTTTACCAGTTTTTAACAGATTTGGGAAATTCTAGAGTTTCAAACACCTGTAAGTATGGTTTGTATGCTGTGCAAATTTCATCGAAGAATCTCTCTTACTTATGAAGAAAAGTGTACCTACAGCAACAAATGCGACCAATACTAAGTGAAGAAATGATGAAATTTCACATGTAAAAAAATTTGTTTTGTTATGTTTATGAACTTCCACTGCTATGGGTGTGAAACCTAAATCCTTCCTGGTCATGCTGACAAAGTTTTATGAATTCATTTGTATAAGTATAGACAGTGCAAATTAACGTGGTGCCTCTCCTGCTCCAAGGCCGCCCGTTTCACGTCATACCCCGCCTTAATACTACGGACTGCTATCTCGTGGCCCGACCCCCATCTGCTGATTCTTCCGATGTGGCGCCTTGCGACCATTTCCACTTCAAGGTGATGAAACCTCAACTGTTTGTTGGGTACAATGTTATTTTGCACAGATAACTTTTTTTAAGTAAAGGCATTAGTGTGCTGATTGAAAGGACTTGTGGACTCGAACTACGCAAGTTCACGGTAGCGGCGGCCATGTTGCAGGACGCGGGGAAGCTGCTGGAGCCGCGCGCCGCCGCCGCTGTGGGCCAGTCTGGCCTCATGTCGCTGTACGACGCCATGTTCGCGCAGTACGGCGTCAAGCTGGCGCAGGTGAGTAACGGCACGTCACACAACCTCGCTTACTCTGGGCTCGCAGCCAAGCATCGTTACCCATCTCTTTTATCCTCCCCAAAAACCACACGTGCCTGTAGGAGTGAGAAATAGATGTGTTACCACCAAAGCCCAGTTTTGTATGTAATACTAGGGCTATTCGGTAAGTAAGTTCCGACTGATCGCGAAATGGAAACTACTTTGAAAATCAGAAATATTCTGTCTGCAACAGTTAGCTACAGCTTCCAGCCACTGCTCTACATAGTCTCCACTCAGACATTTGTCGTAGCGTTGTACCAACTTTCCAATACCCTCGACATTGAAGGCAGCCGCTTGTGCTTCCCGACAATTCTCTACTCTCATCTATACTCTGTGCGAAAATATTATCTTCATAGTCAGTAGTTAACGTGAGTAGAGATGAAACACAGAGGGAGCCAATTACGGGCTTAGTGGTGCTGATCAAGCACTTCCCATCGAAAACGCTGCAGGAGCATTTTCGTTACCCTGCAGTTTGCGACCGAGAATTGTCACAAAGTAGGAACCGTATGATAGTTCTGTAATGTGGGCTGCATAACATCAGGCTGAACCTCTCAACAGGACATCATAATTTGCGGGAGACACTATTTTCCACGCATCTTTATGTGCTCACCATGCGCTCAGAACTGAAAAGTGCGAAGTGATATAACTGACAGGCATACTAGAGACACTGTCGAAAACATATGTGCAAAGCTTTATTAGATTTTCACAGTGGTTTCTATTTCTTGACCGATCGGAACTTACTTTCCGGATATCCATCGTATCAACAAGCAAAATATGTAGGCAATTATGTAATAACAACAATAACAGTATGTATTTAAACACGAAATCTTACGAAAACATGTTATGAAATGTTTACCATAGAAGAATAATTTCAGCTGAAATTAATTTCTGAATTACATCATATTTTCTTAATATGCGCTTAACGTACCAGAAATATACTTATTGGTTGCTTGGTTGGTTGATTTGAGACCAAACAGCGAGGTCATCGATCCCATCGAATTAGGCAAGGATGCGGAAGGAAGTTAGCAGTGCCCTTTCAAACAAACCACCCCAGCATTTGCCTGAAGCGATTTAGGGAAATCACAGAAAACCTAAATCATCATGGCCGGGCGTGGCTTTAAACCGTCGTCCTCCAGCATGCGAGTCTAAGTGTGCTACCCCCTGCGCCACCTCGCTCGATAGTATATTTGTAGGGTACATTTTATAGTAATAATTTTTATTTTGGAAATACTTCATGAAAATTATTTTCGATCACACCCGTTTATTAAAATGCCTGTTAACGTTAAATAACAGGTGAGGTGTTTTTGCTCCACTGACTTCTGTTTATTTCTAAAGAGTTTTCTTGTTGTAGGTTCATCTTCAGGAAACAACCGACTAATGTCTGCCAGTGGCTACTACTTGCACAGAATGATGTGCGCCAAATTTGTTTTTTACAGTCGTAAATTACACTTTGCGCAGTAGACAATATTAAACACAACAAAATAATTAAAATATACAATATTATGTAATTGTGCACTGGGTAGTTAATGTACACAGTACTGTGTATTTTAATTATTTTGCCGGCCGCGGTGGTCTAGCGGTTCTGGCGCTGCAGTCCGGAACCGCGGGACTGCTACGGTCGCAGGTTCGAATCCTGCCTCGGGCATGGGTGTGTGTGATGTCCTTAGGTTAGTTAGGTTTAAGTAGTTCTAAGTTCTAGGGGACTTATGACCTAAGATGTTGAGTCCCATAGTGCTCAGAGCCATTTTTTTAAATTATTTATTCTGTTTAATATTGTCCGTTGCGTAAAGTGTAATTTACAACGTTTAAAAACATCTTTGGTGCACAACGTAAATGAAGAGTTTGATAGCTTCTCAACCAATGTCATGTCCTCACTAACTTTAGCATTATAACTACGTAACACATAAGACTGTAGTATTATGTAGTTTAATTATTTACTGTGTTTAATCTTGTCCGTTGTGTAAAACGTAATTTTCAACGTCAAAGAACAAGTCTGGTGTACAACATCCCGTGCAAGTGCTAGTCAGTTGTTTCCTGAAGATGGCCCAATAAACCGAAAACTAGTCAGAAATAAGTAAAAATCAGAAGATGAAAAACAATTTATTCGTTGTTCAACCATAAATATAGAATTGCTGTACCAAGAAATTACCGAAGAATCCATTAATAAAATTTCTGTATTCACCGAAAGTACTGAGATACAATACCTCACCTTTCATTTCGAACCACAATGAAACTCCAGGTGCTCCAAATTGTCTGCAGTCGTAGAATATTAGCGATCAGAAAAGACGTTTCTTTGTAGCAACAAAATGATTTTCCATATCAAAGGATGCTGGTGGTACACATTTCAGAAGATGATATATTTCTGGAGAGAAGTACACTGGAGGGTCCTTCCCCACTGAGGATATTGCAGATAGCAACAAAAGTGGAGCAGCTATCATTTCTCCACAAAACTGCGTCAAAAATAGTCACTTCCCTCTGCCCTATATCGCCCCTAATGCCAGTCACCCTACATTTGTTATTCTCAACAATTTGTAACTACAGTGCCTGACTAAAGAACTACAAGTAGGTATAGCACACAGAAAACACTGTCAGATCCCACTGCTGCTTCATACACGTACACACCAGCGACGTTGGGTAAATGATTATAGTTACTTCCCTGTACAGGTATAACGGCCGCCAGAATGCATTAATACTCATCATGTTTAGTGTTGTTACCAGGCCTGGTAGGGCAAATAAGGGACTTGAATAGTGTAACACATTGAGCGATCACTGTGAACAACATGAAGATTCCGCGTACCGTGTGAGCCAACGTTATCAGCCGGAAGGGTTCTCACTGTAATTCTTCATTTGGCCGGCTAGTTAAATCGTTCAGTGTCCATTTTTGTGGGACTTTCCGGTATGGCTACGCTTCAAGGTCCCAATCGACCACGTCTGACCACCACAATGAAGGATCGCTGTGCTGCGCACCAACCACTTCGTAAACCATCCACTCCTGCGCCTACCATCCAAGAATAAGTAGTGGGTTCCCTGCAACATTCTCTGTCATCCCGAACCATCGACGGGAGACTAGTAACGCGTAGGCTGCAGTTAACACCTCAACACAAACGGCTGCGTTTGGCGTGTTGGCGTCACCAGGAAGCACGGATTGCCGACGAATGGTGTCGCGCTTTGGTCAGTGTGAATCGGTTCTGTATCAGCCCAGATGATCATCGTCGGCGAAGTATGACGTTGATCTGTGGAGAGGACCTATTCTTCCAATGCTTTGGGGAGGCAGGACCGTGTTAGTCGTTCTGTCATGGTATGCGTTGGCTACGACATCAGGTCATGACTAACAGTGACTGAGGGACTCTAGCAGCACAGTGATACGACACGGACATCCTGCGGCCTCATGTCTTACCTCTCATGAGATAGTATTGGGTGCCATTTTTCCGTAGGACAATTACGGCTGTATGAAAGTATAAAAGTGACTAGGGGAGGGGAGGGGGACAGAAAATGCTGTGGATGTAAATGAGGGATTGTATCGAGTTCTCATGCACTCGAATGCTATTCAGTCCCCACATTAATTCTTCTTTCACTTACCCACCTCCGTGTCACCACGAATGACATGTAACTTTTTCATTTTTTAGTGGATGCAGGAGATGTGAGAAGCCTAGTCGTGTTCTGTCGCTTCAAGATAGGACACAGAAATTCCGTTACAGTTCATGACTCTGACACCTGTATATATGACGTTGTCCCACCGCAGTTGTAGTGCTGAGGTCGCGAGTTCGCTGTTCTTGAAGTGACGCTGTAACATAACTAATGATGTGGCTATGGCTCTCGATTCTACTACAAGATTTGATGCGTTCCAAATCAGGGATACTAATAGCTTTCCTGTTTTATTTACAACTGAGGAAGTAGGTAAAGCTATAAACTGCTCAGGTTCGATTACGAAGTCACTAGTTTCACAGTTGATATTAGAAATGATCACAATCAAATTACATTATTCTTGTAGGAAACATGTTCACCAAAACTATTCATTGTTACTTTATTCTTCTCTGCTTTGTGCTCAGAGTCGAATTATTTGAACACAACATAAATGGGCGCGCATCCGAGATTCTAATTGTGCGGCCAGTAACACAAACCATACCGTTCAACCTCTCAACTTCTCTTCGGAGCACATAGTTGAGCACATTGGGTTCCAACAACGGTATGTGGGCGAGTGTTATCCTGTTGGAAAACACTCCCTGGAATGCTGTTCGTGAATGGCAGTACAACAGGTTGAATCACAAGAACGACCCACAAATTTACATTCAGGTTGCGTAGAATGACCGTGGGAGTGCTACTGCTGTCATACGAAATCGCACCCCAGACCATAACTCCAGGTGTAGGTCCAATGTGTTCAGCACGCTGGCAGGTTGGTTGCAGGTTCTCAAGTGGTCACCTTATAACCAACACACGGCGATCACTGGCGCCTAGGCAGAAAAAGCTTCCATCAAAAAAACACAACAGACCTACCCCCTGACTTTCAATGAGCTTTCGCCTGACACCACAGAAGTCGTAAATGGTGGCGGTTTGGGATCAATGGAATGCACGCTACAGGGCTTCTTGATCGGAGGTGTCCCTGAAGCAATCGATTTATAACAGTTCGTTGTGTCACTGTGATGCCAACTGCTGCTCAGATTGCTGCTGCACATGCAGCACGATGCGCCATAGACATACGCCGAACACGATGGTCTTCGCTCTTGGTAGTGCCACGTGGCCCTCCAGAACCCGGTCTTCTTGCGACCGTACATTCTCGGGAACACCGCTACCAGTCACCACGTACAGCGGCTACATTCCTGCCAAATCTTTTTGCAGCATCGCAGACGAAACATCCAGCTTCTCATAGCCCTATTACATGACCTCGTTCAAAACAATGAGGTGCTGATAATGGCGTCTTTGTCGCACTGAAAGCATTTTTGACTAACGTCAACTCACCACATCCAGTTTCAAAGGTAACTAACGCCTATGACAGTTACAGCGTGTATTAAAAGCAAACCTGATCTTCATCCTCGTAATGGTGCTACTAGCGCCACTCTTAGGCGACTGGCTCGAAATTTTAGTAGATATCCTTCAGATGTAGAAACACGCCTATCTACTTTCGTTTATATCGCACAGCTCCTTCTTGGTGCTGCGTGTGTTTTCCATCAGTGTACTTAGCGCTAGTAGCACAAATAAATTTAACGAAATGTAATAGACAAAATACGTTGTGATATTTTGACTGTACAAATATTATATATTACTTCAAATTTGCTGTTTATTTAAATGTAATGTATTTGAGGTCGTTCTTCATTTATCCTGTCAGATTTTCATGGTGGTGCAATCAAAAACGGCCCAAAGAGCAGAGTTCCAGGGTACAAAAAACATAGCAGAGGAAAGGAAATACAGTAATATCCTAACTATAGCAGATGTTGAAAGTGACCAACATTCATCTCTTGGCACTTTTGTGCCCTGATCAGCAAGCTGCTGAATGCTGATCGAATGTGGACTGTTGCAATCGCTACAGATTCATCCGAAATTTTTGGCTGCAGTTCTTGAAGACTACGCGGGTTGTTGCTATATTCCGAAGACTTGAGAGCTCCTCACACAAAGTAAACGCACATCGACAAATCAAGTGACCTGAGTGGACAGCTAGGGCCGCGACCAGACTGACCTCTTCTAAAACTCTGCCAGGCGCGAAGACTGTGTAAATGTGCTCCAAGGTTCGACTGGCTGTAATGGCAGTTGCTTCATCCTGTCGGAAGTAACTGTAGTTTTTTTCCTCCGCCAGTTGTAACGACTCGTCCGTGCCACTTTCATTTGCTCCAGTCCGTATAAAGCTTCTATTGTGTAAGATGTCCAGAGTGAATCCAAACTTTACCGAGGAGTTTTTATAAGTTGATCGGAGTTACTGCAGCGCTTTGGAATACAAAACACTTCATTTCCATTGAATGGTTGCAGAATCACTACTTCGGTTTATTAGCCTGTTTACTTCTGTGAATTTATTCATATGAGGATATCTGGACAAAAAAGTAAATATGAATAGAATAGTAGCATGTGTGTCAAGTTTTCCATACAGACATAAATGCAGTTAAAATAACACGGTGAATGTGTTATTTTGTGACGAGCTGCTGGGGAACACAAGTTCTTGTTTAAACTATGATCAGCCTCTCAAACTCTGTCGGTGGATTTCGGACTCAGCCTGCACTATAAAAGCCAACACTTTTCTAAAACAAAGTTCAGTAACACGTATAAATTTAACTGTAAAGAAGAACTCATACTGATTTAAATGTCTACTAAGAAAGCATTCATCTCTGTCTCAATAGAAAAAGCAACTTACTGAAGCAACCGAGGCAGCTGCATTGGGATCCACGTTTGTACGGCATCTCGTAATATTCTTCATACGTTCACGGATTTTGTTCTGTATCTTCATCTGCTCTTTCACTGCAGTACCTACTTATCTGTCGTATTCTCTAAGAGGACATTATACTACGAGACGTGGCAGAAAAATGTAATTTTCCTCTTACCGTCGTCCGTAGAAGTAAAGGTTAAAATGACTCCTTCCAGCGCCACCCTGTTACGTGTCTTACACAACTGCGGTGAATTTCTGCCATGGCATCATTTTCATTGACTTCCTGTTAAATAGCACATATCGGTATGGAATTATTTGTTCTATTTTCATATTGTGGTTTCTATATAGTTGTATTTCCTTCCATTGGCTTTATTTTACTTAGCCTCATTCTTATTCTATGCAAGTATCATATGGGTATTCATTTATAATGATGATTTTCACTGATGCGTCGTGCCTTGTGTGCAGGTGCTCGTAACAAAGCCCGACTTCTACAACGAGGAGACTCGGCGCAACCTGTTCAGCACGTTGTCGGAGCTGATCTCTCTGAACATCGTGCCCATCATCAACACCAACGACGCAGTCTCGCCGCCCATGTTCACCACCAACGAGGACTTGGCTGGCGACGGCCGCAAGGTACGGTGCAGGTCAATACGTTTTTAAAAATGCTTAGTTCACTGACACACAAGCATCACACAGCCCTACAAGCGACAGTAATTGCGTTGATAAACATATATCATCATTAAATGTAAGCTTCAATGATACAACTAAGTAGGGCAAAAAGAAGATTTAAAATATGTTATTTTCTTACGTGAGATAAACAAAACTGTTTATCTGATAACAGCCGGAGATTTAAATATAAGGGTGGACCCCCTTGGCAAATGTTATAGATTCTGAATGGGAAAATGTAATAAATAATAGTGAATATAAACTGTAGACATTGTCATTAAATAACGAGGTAAGGATAACTATCACTTATTCTTGCATAAACAGATCCACAAATATAACCACTTAGTTAAAGGCTCTACCATAGTTACAGGCTGTGTGATAACAAATAAGAAGACACAACAAATAAGAAGAGACAACACACAACAGTATACATATGTCTTTTCAGACTATTTTCTGTAACTCACGAAATAAAACTAATTCAAAGATAGAAGGTAATTTCTAAACAGAAACAAAATAATCCTGATACAACATTTAAAGTACATTTACTTTAAGAAGAGAACATCTAGTTACTATAATAGAAAAGATTGGATAGTATGTAAGTTTAAACTTAACAATGAATAACTAGGAATGGAATAACATGAAGGAAGAAATAATTAAAGCAGCAGCAGAAGCACTTGGCACAAGAAAGAAAAGTCTTTTCAAAATGGGTCTGTCATACTGGATAGATGAAGTACATAGTCTAATTGAAGATAAGAAACATACCTACTTAACAATGTTAAATCCCCTAGATGATCAAGATCTGAGTCTAGATTGTAAAAGAAAAATACTGATATACTGAAAAGAGACATCAGGACATTTAAAAATCATAGTTGGGAATATTTATCACAAACATTGAACAGGATTTATGAGGAAGACTAGACAAATCATACGAAATAATGAAACATTTAAACAAAGAAGATAAGGACAATCTGTAACTAAACACAATAGCAGAAGTTAATTGATGGCAATACCTTAAAACACTCTGGACAGATGTGCAAGACACTCAGATGTTTCTGGCTTAAATAGATAGCTATGTAGACTTAATAACGCTGGGGGAACTACAGGACACAACTTCTAGCAAGAACAGGAAGACTCCAGGATGTGGTAAAATCAATATAGAACTGTTAAAAATGCACCAAATACTGAATAACTTAGACTACTCGACTTTGTGAAATTATGTTTATATACTAAATTAACTGAGCGTGGTCCACATACAACCTGTTTATAAGAAATTAAATTGACATGGAAGTGGGAACTACAAAGGTATTCTAAACGCACATCATAAATTGTGTGCTACAATTAAAAAAAAAGACTATCGCCAGTCACGAAACTATGTTATCAGATGTTCAACATGGTTTTCACAAAAGAAGAACGTACGCGGACTGTAATTTCGCTGTGATACAACTGATAGAAAAACACCATGAATTCAATTTACCAACTTTTTTTACCTTCACTCACTTCCAAAGAGGCGTTTGATAAAGTAAACCGAAACAAACTGTGGAAATTTTTAAGAAACATAGGAATGCCATCTCATTTTGTAAGAGCTATACAAGGCATATAAATGAAAAACAAAATACAAATAAAAATAGCTGGTGGTAGACATAATTCGACTGAAATAAAGTAAGGAGTTAGACAAGCGTGTCCCCTTCCACCCACTCTTTCTAATATACTCCTATATCGGCGACGTAACCAAAAATTGAGTATAGGTAATAATACATTTTAAAACAATATGCATGGTAGACGACCAAGGACTTATTAGAATGCGAATGACCTACAAGAAACTGCTTTTGATGTAAGTAGAATAGCAAAAGATTTCAACGTGAACCTCTCTATTATGAAGACAAAATCAATGGCGTTTTCAGGATACCAGTCGATACTAAACAGATAATAGAGCAAGAAAATATATATAAATACTAAGGGTGCGACATGACAAAAAATGGTTCAAATGGCTCTGAGCACTATGGGACTTAACATCTATGGTCATCAGTCCCCTAGAACATAGAACTACTTAAACCTAACTAACCTAAGGACATCACACAACACCCAGTCATCACAAGGCAGAGAAAATCCCTGACCCCGCCGGGAATCGAACCCGGGAACCCGGGCGTGGGAAGCGAGAACGCTACCGCACGACCACGAGCTGCGGACGCGACATGACATATGGGATAAATAATAAAATGTAAAATACATTAGACGTATTCCATTATTTGATGGAACAACTGGGTGGTTATAATTAAAGTGCAGCTACTCACGGAAGTTAAGTGTAGCTTGTATGTAATTATCATATGGCAGCGAAACTCGGTAGATATACCAATGTGTTACTGCGGAACCGATTTGTATTGGAAAAAAATTAGTTCCAAATTTGGCCACCAGGTGCAAATCTGCCTCTATACAGCAAGCATCTCGTCGACGTCTCTAGTGCTCGTATTTAACAAATTGTATAAGCAGCGGTTATTAATAAAATCAAAATGATACTTCCTCACTTGGTTGACCTTTTATGCCCACGTCCCCTTCCTAATCAATTACATACGGAAATATTTCTATACGTCTTATTGCATTCACAACGCCAGATTTGCACCTCGTGGCCGAAATTGGAACAATTCTTTTCCAGAGTAAATCGGTTCCGCAATAACGCATTATAATATATACTTATTTTCGCTGCGATATGATAGTTACAGCTCACACTGGACCTCTGGAGTAGCTGTACTTTAATTATAACCACCTATATGTGCAAAACTTTGAGAAAGAAAATGGACAGAGATACACTACTAAAAAGAGAACAGAAGCATGCAAAATGAAATTTCCTTCATATCAGGCTACACATACTTTAATGGATAGAGGTAGAAATAATAACACTAGAGCTGGAGTGAATATGCAAAACTTGATTGACACAATAAACAGTTTCATCTAAGAGGGAAAGAACACAAAACATTATGTCAGATGCCAGAATCACTGAAAAAGTATTGTGATATACACCAAGAGGCAAAAGATATTTAGGAAGACCAATAAAGAGATAGACTGACCAGATCTGAAAGACGAAACGGACCAAAAGTCCCAACGCTTGATGTAGATTATTAATATTAATATTATTATTATTAGTATTGTTCAGCCTGAATACCGGAGAAAGCATTTTTAACCCTGTGGGGTCTTATACCGTCACCTAATGTACATTTAGTGTCCTTATTTACTGAGACACTTTCAGATTTAACGCGCCTTTACTTATACAATTGCCGGCCGAAGTGGCCGTGCGGTTAAAGGCGCTGCAGTCTGGAACCGCAAGACCGCTACGGTCGCAGGTTCGAATCCTGCCTCGGGCATGGATGTTTGTGATGTCCTTAGGTTAGTTAGGTTTAACTAGTTCTAAGTTCTAGGGGACTAATAACCTCAGCAGTTGAGTCCCATAGTGCTCAGAGCCATTTGAACCATTTGAACTTATACAATTCACTTCCGGTGTCATTAAGTAGTTGTGACAGATAGCTGAACGAATTTTTGTAACAGCTTCGAAAGACCACAGTGCACTGAAAAAGACGCGAATTAATGTTGACATAGGCGGGTTCTTCTCCCAAAGGAGGTCCTGAATCGTTACGAAATGAGGCGACAGGAATAGCTCTAGCGGGGAGTTCAGTTCAAATATTCATGCAGCGCGGCGGCACTCAAGTGGGAGCTTATCGGAGCCAGTGGCGGACGATCTAAAGTAAACTCGCCGATAGCCGCTAT
The DNA here is from genome assembly GCF_023898315.1 of Schistocerca nitens. Taxonomy (NCBI): domain Eukaryota; kingdom Metazoa; phylum Arthropoda; class Insecta; order Orthoptera; family Acrididae; genus Schistocerca; species Schistocerca nitens. Next base: position 288,719,156 of record NC_064614.1, on the reverse strand, counting down.
CTCGCAAAGTGTTTGCCCCTGCTGGTGGAAAGTTTCTCCGTCAGGTTGAGCCGATAGCAATAGCTCCTCCGCAAACAGCCTCCTTGTCATTTTGTGGCTCGGCTTAATAATTGAAATGCTAGCATTGTAATAGTGACAGGATCACCTAAAGTTCAATGTTACTAAGGTAACTAATACAGAGGAAACACTACCTTAAAAGCAGTTATCTCATATCCACGAAGATCTCTCATCGTTTAAGTCAGCTTTCTGAGGAAAGCATCTAGAAGGCATAAAAAAAAACGTAAGCAATATTCATTTGAATGGACATGGATACAGCTAGCACTAAGGAAAGCATACCTGTCCTAACAGTAACATGTAACTGTGCTGCAAATGTTGTATATGAAGCAGTCAAAACCGCTGTGAGTGTTGACACAAAGTATAAATCTGATATCAAACAGCTCAAGCGGCTTTAGAGGAGAAAACAGGGCACTTATGTGTCACATAGCTAATGTGTTTCTATCTCCTCTAAAAATTCCGTCAGTCTTTATACGTAGTTTCTTTACACCCTTCATGCAGTGAACCAAACTACCGACAAAATTTCTGAGATTGTTCAGGGACATTTTCTGAACATTTTGCTTTAAAGAAACTGTCGTTTCCAGTGGCTTGTGAAAAGGGAATTGTATCTGAACAGCAGTGCAAAACATCGACGGTATGTGTTGTGTGTCTTGTTAGGAAACAAACTTATTCCCGTCACTCACGGAATTAGTCGACCACATTATTATTGCGTCTGAGAGTGAGGGCGCTTCAATAGGCTTGTCGTGAGCTTTTACCGTGACATTTCACAAGGACACACTGAACCATTTCATAGTACGATGCACAACTGTCTTGAAACCATTCACAACAGGATGCGCTTTCCTTCGCCATCACTCTACTCGTTCACTGCAATGCCTCCGCGTGTTTCCGGTAGCGCTATGGCAAGCCAAGTGCAGTAATATCGTGGTCGGGTAATACTTGCTGATAACAATAATGCCCACTTTATTTTTCGCCCTCAAGCTTGCAGTCAGTACTGCTTGTTTCTGCCTCAGATTTGCTTTACTAGCAGTGTTAGCGTTTTAATGCGCCAACTATGATAGGTTTACCGATGAAGAGATGACTGCATGTGTTCATTGACGGAATGGAAGAGCGGTAATATGACGTTGCGCTGAGCTGTTCTCGCAGCAATGGAAGCTACACTACTTTCGCAGCTGAGAGTTGTTGCAATACTTCGTGTTTCGTTTTATAAGTTTTAGTGATAACCTGTTAAGGCTTTCTCAATTTCGTGAAGGAAGTTTCACAGAAACAAAGGTAAATGGGATAAAAAACCGAATAATCCATAACTGCAGTATTACGTTTTGACGAACCAAAGGAGACCACGGATCCGTATACAAAAATACTCTGGAAATACGCCTCAGAAACATCCCAAATTTTTTCGTTGGCTCTTGGATTCATAACGTATCCTGTAATCAGACATACAGAGTGAGTCAGGAGGAAAGCTACATGCTTTGAAGGGTGATGTCTGAATAAAAAAAAGTTATATGAACGTAAGTCCTGTTCTTAACAAATTACAAAGAAATTAATCGTAACAACGGGCAACAGGACAAATGCGGATAGTAGTAAATGAAACATTGTGATTTAGAGAGGAGTATGGGAATACCTGATATGGGCATTGTGATAATAGCAAACCAGCCACAGGTATTTGTGTGCCCACTCTCTTTAATAGCGCGTTTCGAAAATATCATCAGATTCAATTAAGGGCACACACACCATACAATGCACTGAGTCAACTTCAGTGTGTCATATTCCTACTCAATACGGCCCACTTGAGTTGACTCAGTACATTGTACGATGTGTGTTCCCTTAATTGAATCTGATGAGATTTTCGAAACGCGACATTAAAAGAGTGGTTACAAAAGTACCTGTGGCTATTTTACTATTATCACAGCGTCCAACATGGGGGCACACCTCATTCGCGATTTTATATCGCAAATGCAATATTATGATCTAACGTTTTTTTAACTGTGTACATTTCCTCACAAAAGACGTTCCGAAAGTCCACCGTCAACTGCAATCATTTTGCAGCTCTTGTAGACAGGTGTTCTGTTGCTAGTCTGAGCTCATTCGTACGGTTCTGTACTTGAGCACACGCATGTAAAATACGAGCGAAAAGTTCCTCCTTTATGTTCACATTGCGCTTGTAGACTTCGCTCTTAAGCCAACCCCACAAACAGAATGCAAGGGATTAAGATCGAATGATCTCGCTGGCCAAGAAATGACTCTCGGAGACGAATCCAACGCCCAGGATACTTTTCACTGAGATACTGTGTCACTGGCCGTACAGTATGTGCAGGAGCTCCGTCGTGCTGAAAGTACATACGACGTCGCGTTGCCAAAGGAATATCCCCCACGTATTCTGGTAAGACATTTTGAAAGAGGTCAAGTTACCGTACTATATTAAGACGGCTATCTAAAGGAAATGGACAGATGAGTTGTGGTCAGTAATCATAGAAATGGTCAGTAAACAGTGAGTGATGGTGAAGAAGGAAATACGACTAACGCCCGTGTTTTTCAAACTGCTGTATGTTAGATACGGTTTAGAAAACTGCATATGTTCATTTGAAGTGCCTTGTTCAGAATCATCAGTACTATCGAATATCGGAGCATGTATCTCTCCTCCTGACTCATTCCATATGTTGTTTGATGGAAGGTGCCTTGTGTTATGGATAGCCTATGTGTTTTATGATCCATGCGCGCTAGGATCAGGGCAAAACAACGGTCTGTAAGCTTCAACCAGCTCTTTGTTGTCTCTTACATTGTCCCTTTCATTCACATGGCAAATATTATAAAATTCTTTCAGAATTTATATGAAGTAATGGTGAATAAAATACAATCAACAACATTTCGGTTGAATAAATTGCAACTCTTCGCATTTCGCTGCCTGAGACTTTTAGTTACGCTTTCGTACGAACTAAACACACAGAGTTCTACCCTGGAATACTTACGAAACCGTAGAAAGTTCGTCGTATGACCACATTGCTGTACTCATTCTTTAACACCCTATTTTGGTCAGTTTTAAGATCATCTTCAACTTATAGAAATCTTACTTCTTATATGATCCAAAGGCATTCTTAATAGTGACAAAAATTAGTAGTAAAACAAAGTTATAACTTAAAAATTGTTCAAATACGTACAGAAATATGTGAAGCGGTCACTCACATCTTACTCAAAATATTGTGTATAAAATGTCGGGGTGGTTTGAGAAACACTATAGCAATACTCAGACCTTTCCAGAAGTCAAATAAGAAATCGAAATATTTTATTAGGCACGCCAAACATCAAGCGTTAATACTCCTGAATGAGAACATTAAAATATTAGGACAGATGTAATTCAAAAGCGCGAAGTGCCAAAGACGAAATAGTAATTTAGAAACAGTCGTTTTCTGTAATTTAAAGACTAAATACTTTCTTACGCGTGAATATTACCTACATCTGGTACATAATGCGACAGTAATCAGTGGACATATCCATCTAAGGCTCTATTCGTGTAGTACATAACCAATCAATTCAAAGACAGTTCACAGCAAAGCTATATTTGTTTCCTTCATAATTACTAAGTTCTCGTGTCCATAGCCTGCGTCTAAGCGTGTTTCTAAAACAAACATTTACTGATTCATCTACAAAGCCGGCGGCTTACTACCAGCTTAGTCCCTATAATACCCAAGTCACAACTGTCCCTCGTCTAGGACAGACACAGTGATTCTTTTTCCATTTTTATTTCTAAACACAGAAGATAACTTCATTTTTACTTTTATAATTTCCGTATCGAATCACTTTACAGATCAGTTTATAATATAATCCCACTTCAGGTTCTGTCCGTGCTTTTCTGACCACATTACGAAGTCTCTTCAATGTTGTAGGGTATTAATGTCCCACTGAAAGCCGTGCACGATCGTTAAGTGGTTTACTTAACGTAGCTTTAACAAGATCATAGTTTTCATTCTTCCTTATCTCAGGAGTTGGAGTATCAAATATGAACATAAAGGTAAAAGATTATTAGAATCATCATAACAAAAGTAATACTAACATAAAAAATAACTCAGTAGGAACTAGAGTATTGGGAATGGGTGAGACACCCTTCCCCCGCCTCCTGAGGTAATCGAGTAAACCTAACCATACAAAGAAATACGATTGCTACGGTGTACATTAATCAGATACATTAAAATTTGAATAATGTCGACATAGAATTGGAACATACAAAACGTATGACATCCATAAGAGAGATTATAATTACATTCTTCGAATGATTTACTATGCAGCGTGAGCCTAGATACCTTTCAATAGTCTTCAAATAATTGAATGCCTTGTCCTCTAAATATCACGTAAATTGTTTAAAACACGTTGCTATGCCTTAATGTCAAAAATGAGAACAAATTCGAGAAGTCAGTATATTCTTATATAAACATAAATATATTCTTAGTAAGTAAGAAAAATTATCTATACCACAGAAGTAATATAAAATATGAATTTCAGATTTCTCATCTCATTCTGCTGAGAATTATAGAACACTGAATTTTGGAAGTATATCATTGTTAAATAATTTCTCCATAAAGTATATATTTCTGTTTGTATCGAAGATGATATAATGGACTATGTATTCGCAGAATAAAAGAATATATACGACTTGGACAGACGTATGCGCAATAATCTCAGTAAAGATAACAAGCACAAAGAAACCACATCGGGCCCTTAGTTGTTGGGTGATACATTCCACTTTGAAATAAGAAAAGCAGAACAATAACATAAATTTTTTGGATGTGCTGTTAGGAAAGAATTACAACACACTAACGTAGAAATGAATTCACCGACGGTGTACATTGTTCAACACCTTCAGACTGTAAGGCTCTTTCTTAATCGTGCTACCGTTCAAGATTACTTAATCACTGGTGCACTACTCATCCATCTTAGACAACGTACAACTTCCAAACATAAAGCAGAATAAAAGACTAACAGGAGTGCTTTAAAGCAGTCGATAGGTCGATGGGATATTGAAGTCAGTAGCGTCAGAATTTAATGAAGGAGCTACCTGACGTGTAAGCGACGGTACACAGGAACGTCCGCCTGGTTTTCATGAATATGGGAGCGGGGTCCCAGAATAGCGCCGCCGTGCAGCGTTCGTGAGCGCAGCCCGCGCCTCCTCTCGATTCCTGAGGACAAGAGGCGCCTCCATCAACATCTACATGACTGCTCCGTAATTCACACTGAAGCACCTGGCACGGATTTCACGGAGCCACCCTCAGGCCTCTAGTTTCTCTTACTTTTTACGATGATAATTTCTCCCTCTGTAGGAGGGCGTCAACAAAATGTGTTCTCATTCGGAGGCGAGAGTTGGAGATTGAGATATCGTGACAAGATCTAGCTGCCACGAAAACTGACTTTGATATGCTCAAGAATTATGACGTTCTTGGGAAATGAACAACTCCTGTATAAAATCAACATGGATTCCGTAAAACGAGATCCTGCCAAACTCAGCTCGCTCTGTTCCTCCACGAGATCCACAGAGCAGGGGACAACGGCGCTTAGGCTGATAACGTGTTCCTTGAAATCAGTAAGGCATTTGGCACCGTCCCGCATTGCCGTTTAATGAAAAATATAATAATACGAGCTTACGGAGTATCAGAGCTGACCTGCGATTGGATTCAAGACTTTCTTGCAGACAAAGAGCTAAATCGACAGATGTCAAGATAATATATATATATATATATATAGTACAAAGCGTCGGATGCTCTTTAAGGTTATTCGCAGATGATGCAGTTGTTTATACCAAAATAGCAAGGCCAGAAGATAGTAAGAATTTGCAGAACGACATGCAGAGAATTAATGAATGGTGCAGACTCTGTCAGTTCGCCCTGAACGTAAATAAATGTAACATATTGCGCATACATAGGAAAAGAAATCCACTACTGAACAGCTACACTATTGATGACAAACAGCTGGAAACAGCGTCTGCCGTAAAAAATCTAGGAGTAACAAACCAGAGATATCTTAAGTGGAATCACCATATAAAACAGATAGTGGGAAAAGCAGCCACAAGACTCAGATTCATCGGAAGAATCTTAAGGAAATGTAACTCATCCACGAAAAAAGTGGCTTTTAAGGCGCCTGTTCGCCCGATTCTTGAGTACTGTTCATCTATCTGGGATCCCTATCAGGGAGGGCTGATAGAGGAGATAGAGAAGATCCAACGAAGAGCGGCACGTTTCGTCACGGGATCGTTTAGCTGGTGAGGGAGCGTGACGGAGATGCTAAACAAACTCCACTGGCAGAAGTTACAAGAGATACGTTGTGCATCATGGAGAGATTTACTATTGAAATTTCGGGACAGCACTTTTCAGGAGGAGTCGGACAACATATTACCTCCCCCCACATACATCTCGCGTATTGACCACGAGGAGACAATTCGGGAAAATAGATCCAATATAGAGGCTTACCGACAATCATTCTTCCCAATCACTATTCGCGAGTGGAATAAGGTTAGAGAGATCAGATAGTTGTACCGAAAGTATCCTCCGCCACACACCGTTAGGTGGCTTGCGGAGTATGATGTAGATGTAGTAGATGATTTAATGATTGCCACCCCAACTCGTATATCATATCCGTAACACTCTCTCCCCTATTTCGCGATAATACAAAACTAGCTACCCTTCTTCGAAATTTGTCTCTGTTTTCCGTCAATCCTACCTCGAAACGAACCCACATCGGGCAGCGATATTTCATAAGAGGACGAACAAGCGCAGTGTAGGCGGTCTTTAGTAGACCTGTTGCATCTTGCAAGTATTCCGAGATTAAAACGCAATCTTTGGTTTGCCTTTCCCACAAAATTAGCAATATGGTCATTCCAGTTTAAGCTGATAGTAACTGAAATCCCTACTTATTTAGTTGAACTGACAGCTTTTGTATTTGTGTGATCTATTGTGTAACCGAAATTTAACGGTCTCCTTTTAGTACTCAAGTAGATCACTCACACTTTTCAATATTTGGAATGGTGTTGTTGTTGCAAGCTGAGACGCGGGTTCGAGTACAATGAGGACAGAACGCCCTATCAGTCACCGTTTCCGACAAGGCTCTTGTTGTACCCTTGCTTGAAGCGAGAGACCCGCCAAGATATAGAGATATTCGAAAGCTTAATGAACTAAGAAATTGGAAAATGCCTATATAATCTGTTCTCTTGGAAATTTGATGGAATGGACAATGCGTAAAGACTGTTGCGACTGGTGGTGGTGTTTGTAAATATAAAGACATCGAGAACTTGAGTTAGCCGCTTTTAGCATGCAGTGATCGTGACTGCGGGAACTACTCCACATACAACAATATTGTTCAGAACCGCTACGTAAATAAGGATTCTTGTGACTGCAATAATCTTTATATCAGAGAAAAGCACGTAACGGTACTCAGAGAATTAGTTTTACGTAACTGTACCTCATCTTGGATTCTTACAGTTAAGGATGGTATGAAGGATTACAATTACGAACAATTTCAGGTGCAGCCATCACAAACATAACATTGTGAGGAAGGTGAACCAAAGACTGAGTTTTATTTTCCCAACACTTGGAAGATGCAACAGGTCTACTAAAGAGACTACATACAGTACGCTTGATCATCATTTTTTGGTGTACTTCTGCGTGATGTGGGATCTGTACCAGACAGGATTGATGGAGAACATCGAAAGAGTTCAGAATATGGTAGCTCTTTTGTATTATCGCGAATTAGGGGAGAGAGTGTTATGATATGACACGCGAGTTAGGGGTGGCAATCATTAAAACCACGACGTTTACCATTGTGGGGAGATCCATTGAAGACATTTCAGTCACTAACTTTCTCCTCCTAGGGCGAAAATATTTTGTGACGCCAATTAAGAAAGGGAAGAATGGTCATTGTAATAAAATAAGCTCTGAAGGAAGGATTTAGTGTTCCTTTTTCTCGCACGCTGTTCGAGAGTGGGACGGTAGATAACATAGCCTGAAGGCGGTTGGATAAACACTCTGGCAGGCACGTAAGAGTAAGTTACAGAGTTGTCATGTAGAAGTGGATGCAGAAATTCCCAACTACCGCAGTCTAGTCTTTAAATGACGTGCTACAAAGAGGTCGTGGATGAGTTCCTGGAAAATCCCTCTCCTTGGGGTCTGAGTCTACGAAGAGATAATCTTGTTTCCGGGAGATGCGTAACGAACAAGTTATCGTCCAATCTAATCACATATATTTGGATGAGTGACCTGTCAGGCGAAAGAGCAGCCCAAGAAATAGGTACCTTCACATTCCCCGTCGCATATCTTGTATATTACTCTGTAGACATGTAAAGTGGCTTGGTTGAGGAAGGAGCACCTCCAGCTCTGAAATGTACCTGACGTTAGCCAAGCTATCGACTGCAACACGGTAGAAGAGTAAAAGCATTCTGTATACATACTGCAGCGGCTCCGTTTACTCTGGAATGTACAGGGTGTTTCAAAAATGACCGGTATATTAGAAACGGCAATAAAAACTAAACGAGCAGCGATAGAAATACACCGTTTGTTGCAATATGCTTGGGACAACAGTACATTTTCAGGCGGACAAACTTTCGAAATTACAGTAGTTACAATTTGCAACAACAGATGGCGCTGCAAGTGATGTGAAAGATATAGAAGACAACGCAGTCTGTGGGTGCGCCATTCTGTACGTCGTCTTTCTGCTGTAAGCGTGTGCTGTTCACAACGTGCAAGTGTGCTGTAGACAACATGGTTTATTCCTTAGAACAGAGGATTTTTCTGCTGTTGGAATTCCACCGCCTAGAACACAGTGTTGTTGCAACAAGACGAAGTTTTCAACGGAGGTTTAATGTAACCAAAGGACCGAAAAGCGATACAATAAAGGATCTGTTTGAAAAATTTCAACGGACTGGGAACGTGACGGATGAACGTGCTGGAAAGGTAGGGCGACCGCGTACGGCAACCACAGAGGGCAACGCGCAGCTAGTGCAGCAGGTGATCCAACAGCGGCCTCGGATTTCCGTTCGCCGTGTTGCAGCTGCGGTCCAAATGACGCCAACGTCCACGTATCGTCTCATGCGCCAGAGTTTACACCTCTATCCATACAAAATTCAAACGCGGCAACCCCTCAGCGCCGCTACCATTGCTGCACGGGAGACATTCGCTAACGATATAGTGCACAGGATTGATGACGGCGATATGCATGTGGGCAGCATTTGGTTTACTGACGAAGCTTATTTTTACCTGGACGGCTTCGTCAATAAACAGAACTGGCGCATATGGGGAACCGAAAAGCCCCATGTTGCAGTCCCATCGTCCCTGCATCCTCAAAAAGTACTGGTCTGGGCCGCCCTGTCTTCCAAAGGAATCATTGGCCCATTTTTCAGATCCGAAACGATTACTGCATCACGCTATCTGGACATTCTTCGTGAATTTGTGGCGGTACAAACTGCCTTAGACGACACTGCGAACACCTCGTGGTTTATGCAAGATGGTGCCCGGCCACATCGCACGGCCGACGTCTATAATTTCCTGAATGAATATTTCGATGATCGTGTGATTGCTTTGGGCTATCCGAAACATACAGGAGGCGGCGTGGATTGGCCTCCCTCCCTGTGACTTCTTTCTGTGGGGACACCTGAAAGACCAGGTGTACCGCCAGAATCCAGAAACAATTGAACAGCTGAAGCAGTACATCTCATCTGCATGTGAAGCCATTCCGCCAGACACGTTGTCAAAGGTTTCGGGTAATTTCATTCAGAGACTACGCCATATTATTGCTACGCATGGTGGATATGTGGAAAATATCGTACTATACAGTTTCCCAGACCGCAGCGCCATCTGTTGTTGAAAATTGTAACTACTGTAATTTCGAAAGTTTGTCTGCCTGAAAATGTACTGTTGTCCCAAGCATATTGCAACAAACGGTGTATTTCTATCGCTGCTCGTTTAGTTTTTATTGCCGTTTCAAATATACCAGTCATTTTTGAAACACCCTGTATGTGGCTAATACGGAAGCACAGACTGAAGCGGGTTTCGTCCGAAAACACAGCAGGTTGTCACACACGAAGCCAGCAGTGGCTTGCAGTCTGAATTGTACGAGGTTTTTTGACAATGAAAATCAATGCAATAACGTTCGCGCTACTGCTAATAGCTCAGCCCATATCACATAGCATCAGAAAGTCGACGCGGACAGGTCAACACGGGATGCAGCGCTCCATCAACCAGCCAGAGTTTTGACCGTCATTGCCGTGGCAACATGGTGGCGGTCATGTCGTGCCACTACATGGTAATGTACCAGTTCGTTACTACCAACACTCTTTTTCTCTGTTGAAAGGTTCTAAAAATGCATCACTGGCGCAGAAATAAGTCATGTACATGCGGAAATGGTATTGTGTGAATAACACAATTCAAATTTCCGGAACTAACTATCCCGGCAGAGTCTGTCATCGGTTATGGTGGCCTTCTTTTGCGTACATGAGGCGTTCGACGTTTCCACCTCATTTGAAGATCATTCAGAGGTTAAGCGTAGCTTTTCTAGGCACATAAAGGCTTCTTCATGTCAGATCGTAGCCCACTAAACGAGAAAACTGCAAGAGGGCTAATGTTTAGCTGGTGATCAAGTTAACACAGCTGTCGAGCACTCCAAGATGATTCAGAGAGCGACGGAGAACATCTTTTAGCAAAGTTTATACTGGAAGAGGCAAAGGAAATAAGACTGCACAGAAGGGAAAATAGGTAAGAATTAGTCGAAGAGATTTGCATGGAGCATCTCACGTGCTTCTTAAAGAAGTTGCAGTTGAATACCCAAACTAATACCTTTCCATGCTGAAAATGTGGTAAAAGTTATTTCAATTCGCCGTAATAAAGCTACTAAACTAAGTCCATAAGACATAAATTACCCGCAGATTCAAAACTGTAAACCGACATAACCTCGATCATCGTATCACCAATCCATCGAGCTACGTTGCCGATCCCGAATAATCAAATAATGGACAAGTTATACCTGACCAAAGACTGACTTCTAACGCATTTCGGTAAACATACGGTGTTCACAGTTGCACAATGGCGTGACAGTAGTGAGATGGCTGCTTAACGTTTACTATCCAACACAGTAGAGGAGCCATTTTATTAAACCACTTGACTAAACAGTGATGTCAACACACGATTGGTTACTAAATCATTCTATACTCCAAGGGGTATAGAAAGCTCTTTGAGATCTGGTGCAATGTAGAGTTGCGGTTCTTCTCAATTACTAGACGGGATGGCAGTGGTATAGACGGGTTTCCTATTGAGTATAATTCAGAGCAGGTTATCATTTCCAGTCCTGGCTTGACAACGAAAGGAACCTCCCGAAACCGTTGCTCGAAACCAGAAGAAGATAACCGTTATAATCTATGTCTGGAACAATGTTATCCGTTGATCGAGACAAATTTTAAATTTAAGGCTTTCTCTTAGACTGTGTTTAAGGTATGTAGACACGTATGAAGGTATGTGTGTGTGTGTGTGGTGTAATTTACATACACATTTATGAGTGCGTGGTGTAATGTGTGGAACTGTGTCGTGTTTAAGGGATGTAGACAAGTATGAGGGTATGAGTGTGTGATGTAATGTTTGGAAGTGTGAGTGATTGTCTTAGACCGCGGTTAAGGTATGTAGACATGTATGAGGGTATGAGTGAATGGTGTAATGTGTGAAAGTGTGTGTAATGTTTGTTATTACTGCCATGTGCAGAATAACTCGCCACTATATTAAATTACTGCGCTAGTGCAAAGCAGCCTCAAGAGAAAATCCTGGATCTAAGAAGCACTCCTATGCGTCTTCATTCTGCGTGTTCTCCGATTTCGGATCCTATCTTTCTGTTTGTAACTATTTTCAGCATCTTTAGTGTACTTCGTTGCCTTATTACTATTTTTTTGGATCATCAGTCTTCTGACTGCTTCGATGCGGCCCCCCACGAATTCCTCTCCTGTGCCAATCACTTCGTCTCAGATTAGCACTTGCAACCTACGTTCTCAATTAATTGCTGGGTGTATTCAAACCTCTACCTTCCTCTACAGTTTTCGCCCTCTACAGCTCCGTCTAGTACTATGGAAAGAATTCCCTGATGTCTTAACAGATGTCCTGTCATCCTGCACCTTCTCCTTGTCAGTGTTTCCACAAATTCCTTTACTCTCCGATTATGCGCAGAACCTCGTCTTTCCTTACCTTATCAGTCCACCTAATTTTCAAAATTCGCCTGTAGCACCACATCTCAAATGTTTCGATTACCTTCTGTTCTAGTTTTTCCCACAGACCATGCTTCATCACCACACAATGCTGTGCTGCAGACGTAGGAGTACATTCTCTGAAATTTCTTCCTCAAATTGAGGCCTATGTTTGATACTACTAGACTTCTCTTGACCAGGAATGTCCTTTTTGCCAGTGCTAACCTGCTTTTGACGTCCTCCTTGCTCCGTCTGTCATTGGTTATTTTGCTGCCTAGGTAGCAGAATCCTTAACTTCATCTTCCTCCTGACCGTCAATCCTGATGTTATCTTTCTCGCTATTCTCATTTCTGCTACATCTCATTACTCTCGTCTTCCTTCAATTTATTCTCAATATACACTGCTGGCCACCGTAAATGCAACACCCTGAAGGAAGCATCCGAATCAAGTGAAATTTACACCATGAGTTTGCAGCGATGAGATATGCAACTGATTAGAATTTCAGCGCAGACGCACATCACGCGCGCCTGTGGCGCCACCTCATAGCGCCATTTAAGACTTGGCGGTTTCCACGAGTGTACGTTCGGCACGTGTGTTTACCTTGTGGTTGTTTCACAAGACGATCAGTTATGCCTCGTAGACAACAGCGAACATCTTTTGATCAAGTATCCGAGTTCGACAGAGGAAGGATAGTGGCTTACCGAGATTGTGGATTATCATACAGAGAAATCGCTAGTCGTGTTGGACGAAACCAAACAACTGTAATGCGGATATGTGACCGTTGGATGCAGGAGGGTACGACGGACCGACGTGGTCGATCGCATTCACCTCGGTGAACCACTGCACGTGCTGATAGGCAAATTGTGCGCATGGCAGTGACGGATCGCTCAGTGATATCCCGAACCATAGCACAGCACATTGCGTCTGTAACGCATCATCCAGTGTCTGCGTGTACCATTCGTCGCCGTTTACAGCAGAGTGGTCTGTCCGCAAGACATCCATTGCTTCGTCTACCATTGACGCAGAACCACAGACGTCTCCGTCGCCAATGGTGTGATGAGAGACGGATGTGGACGGCAGAATGGAATGACGTTGTCTTTACTGACGAGGCACGCTTCTGTCTGCAGCACCACGATGGTCAGAATCGAGTGTGGAGACACCGTGGAGAGAGGATGCTGGACAGCTGCATTATGCACCGCCACACTGGTCTTGCACCGGGTATTATGGTATGGGGCGGTATTGGATATTACTCTCGCACGCCTCTAGTACGCATTGCCGGTACTTTAAATAGCCGGCGCTACATATCCGAGGTGCTGGAGCCAGTTGTCCCTCCTTACCTTCAGGGCTCGGCCACAGCCACATTTCAACAGGATAATGCGTGACCACATGTGGCACGCATTGTCCAAAGCTTCTTCGTCAATAACCAGATTGAATTGCTTCCCTGGCCGGCTCGCTCTCCAGATATTTCGCCGATAGAAAACATGTGGTCCATGGTTGCTCAACGAGTGACCCAGATTACATCCCCAGCTGCCACACCAGATGATCTTTGGCAACGTGTGGAAGCTGCTTGGGCTGCTGTACCCCAGGAACACATACAACGTCTCTTTGACTCAATGCCGAGACGTGTGGCAGCGGTGATTTCCAACAATGGCGGCTACTCTGGCTACTGATTCTGGCAGGAACCACATGTCACAGACGTCTGTAAACGTAATCATTTGATACTTGGTCAACATATTATCTACAAAATAAATTTTGTTGTGCTACCTCTTGTCTTTCTTGGTGTTGCATTTACGGCGGCCAGCAGTGTATATTCTGTACTCACTAGATTGCTCATTCCATTCAGCATGTAATTCTTCTTCACTTTCTCTGAGGGTAGAAATGTCATCAGCGAATCGTATCATCGATATCTTTTCACCTTGAATTTTAATTCCAGCCCTGAAACTTTCTTTTATTCCCATCATTGCCTCTTCTATATACAGACTGAACAGTATAGGGGAAAGACTACTTTTCTGTCTTACACCGTTTTCTTCCGAGGGCTCCGTTCTCAGTCGCCAGGTATTATTATTTCCTCTTGGCTTTTGTACATGTTGTATCTTATCCCTATTTTTCTCAAAATTTCGAACATCTTGGACTATTTTACATTGTCGGATGATTTTTCCAGGTCGACAAATCCTATGAACGTGCCTTGATTTTTCTTTATTCTTGCTTCCATTATCAATCGCAATGTCAGAATTTTCTCGCTGGTGCCTTTTCCTTTTCTAAAACCAAACTGACTCTCATAAAAAACATCCTCAATTTTCTTTTCCGTTCTACTGTATATTATATTTGTCAGCAAACTTGGATGCGTGAGCTGTTAAGCTGATTGTGCGATAATTCTCGCAATTTGCAGCTCTTGCAGTCTTCCGAACTGTGTGGAAGATATTTTTCCAAAAGTCAGATGGTATGTCGCCAGACTCATACATTCTACACACTAACAATAGTAGTTTCATTGTTACTATAACTAAATGAAATCGTACGTGAAGGTAAAAGAAACGTACGGAAATTAACCCATTCGTTTCCATTTCCCGGAGATGAGAAAGGATACGGGCAGTTATCACAGAAATACGGTGCAGACTTGCAGGCACTAGGCAAACAGCAGTGGCTAAGTGGTGTCGGAAGAGAGAGCGCTAATATTGCGAGCTCCGGTCAGGAAACAGCCTTGCAGTTCCGCCATGCGTGCTCATCATCCGGCGCGACCTAAATCTCTGCTGCATTAGCGGGTCACAAATCTAAATTCAGAGAGGCCGCGCCAAAAAGACGAACGCGGCTCGCTTCCGAGTAGTTAGCAGGCCATGACTATGCATCAGGCGAGTGAATATTCCACTGTACGATCTGCAAATGGAACGTGAAATTACACACCTCTGCTTCCATTTATGTGTGCTGTTTCCTCTTCCCTACTGTATGTTAATGAAATTTCAACCATCTTCGCTACGATACGTCACTTTTAATTACCGTGGACTGTGCAGTCCAGTTTATCTGGTATTCCAAAGCTTTTTCAGTGGTCTGTGTTCTGTGTTTCCAGAGCAGAAAAAGAAAAGAACCTAGCACGTTATCGATCAGTGTTTAGTGTAGTAGTTTCTCGCATGCCTATTTCTGTTTCCCGATTGAGTATTTAGTACTAGAGTTTAAACAGGACACCTTTTGAAAGGGACAGTCCAAGCGTCGAGTCCTTGAACGGCAAACCGCTTTAATCCCTCCATAAGTTTTATTTTGCTCCAGAAACGTAGATTTTACTCCCTTCGGACGCAGCCCGTATCGGGTAGTCCACAGCAGTAGTACATTAAATTGATTAATATGAGTTTTAGAGTACGTTTACACCAATGTAACTTACAGATAACTTTATACTTACGTTGCCATTACTGAAAAGCTGAAAATAAATTTATTTCTTAAAAAGTACATCAGGCAAAAGGCTTCCATCATCGACGATGCATTGCTGAAGACGATCGCAAAAGTTCTTCGTTAGATTTTGAAAAATTTCTTTAGGAATTGCCTATATGTCTACCAGGATTACGGCTTCCAACTCTTACGTATCGTGAAGCCACCTTGAAAAATCTATGCTCCTGAGACGACCTTAGAGAGAAAAATAATTCAACCTCCTGATTTTTCTGTGTCTTTATCTCAAGAACAAATGTTTTTTTATGGCGACTCCACAATACCGCTGTGTTTCAGCCCGCAGTCCGGACAGGGATAGAGGTCATCCATCAAGAAATGATTGAAAACGTAATGAGCAGCTTCCGCGATCGTGTTAAGCAATGCTTACCGATGATGGAAGCCATTTTCGTGATATACATTTTGAGCAATAAACTTGTGCTAAGCTTTTCAGTAATGGCAATACGTGTAGAACAGTTACCTATAAGCTACATTGGTGTTAATATGATACAAACCTCATAATAACCAAATGAAAATGTGCTATGTACGTGGGCCATATTGTATAATCCGCTTTCAATCTTGTGTACGCATCGCCGGTCGCGGTGGCCGTGCGGTTCTAGGCGCTCAGTCCGGAACCGCGTGACTGCTACGGTCGCAGGTTCGAATCCTGCCTCGGGCATGGATGTGTGTGATGTCCTTAGGTTAGTTATATTTAAGTAGTTCTAAGTCTAGGGGACTGATGACCACGGATGTTAAGTCCCATAGTGCTCAGAGCCATTTGAACCATTTGTGTACGAATCGTTACATCTATGAACAACACTTCCTAATCATATCTATCTTTCACAAGAGCTTCTGAATCTTTTTGTCTCTTTGACGGTATTTGGAGAGGACTTTTAACTATTCGAATCCCTCACGACAACACTTCTGAGAAATGATCACTTGCAATGGTTCGCGCGGCTCCACCCGTCGGACGTTAGAGTCCTCCTCGGGCATGTGTGTGTGTGTGTGTGTGTGTGTGTGTGTGTGTGTGTGTGTGTGAGTGTGTGTGTGTGTGTTGTCCTTAGCGTAAGTTACTTTAAGTTAGATTAATTAGGGTGTAGGCCTAGGGACCGATGAGCTCAGCAGTTTGGTCGCATAGGACCACAAATTTCCAATAATCACTTCTTACTCGGTAGTGACCGAGATTCAAATTAATGGCCCAGAGCACTTTACAACCATTATAGCAGAGAACTTATTTTTTATTTTAATTGGATTTTTAGTGATTCTGAAGTCAAGATACAGACTAAAGCTCTTTGTCCGGGGAAGATCGGAGCAGATATCCTTCTTTTGAGAACAGTGGTGTAACAGTTGAATTGTCTTACTGTTCAAACAGTGTCTCACGAATTGATGGAAAGTGATAAAGCTGAAGACGCCCGCATTTCATTTAGACATTTTTTTAGTACATCAGTCAAGTTTTGAGGGAGAAGGCACTGCCCTACTCCAGAAATTATATCGTGCGACTTCCAAGGAATGTAGTCTATTGCCAGACCAGTACTCATTTTCACTGAAAGTTGGACAGAGCCACATATCCATCTCTTTGTCGCACCGAACTTGGTTTCTAAAGAAGCAGTCTCCAAACGGACTCCATTGGAGATAACAGTATCAAAAAACAACATTGGCCTAAGAGGCCATAGAAGATAGCTAACGCCGTTGTCGTCTCCACCAGACGAATCCCATCTACGTTTGTTGTAAGTCAACTTCAATTTCATCATTTCTTGCGAGATATGTGCAAATATTGTTAAAAGAGAAGTGCTTACATGAAAAATTCATTCATACAAAGAATACGGTATATTCACGCAATTGAGATGCTTTTCGTTACTGTGCATTAATAAGACTCATATGCTGAGAAATCAGTCATCATCTCAGTTTGAGTCTGTAAAAGAATACCCTAAATTTTTTATTAAAAGAATTATTTTACTATATATAACCTCTCATTGAACTTTGACTTTAGCAAAATCCGTCATTCGAAATTTTTTTCAAAGGTGATGCAATCTGGTCTACTATTCGATTCAACTTCATATCCCTGCCAACAAACAGTCTCGTGACTGAATCCCAGAGGGAACGAGCACCACCTCCGTCATGAACGTGACTTCTAAACATATCCTTACTGTGCGTCTAGTCTGCTGGCTAAGCTACGGAATTCTTCACACACAAACAGTTTACTTTGCCGTTACAAATTTTCCCACATATTTATTTCTCGTAGGTTTATTTAGCGTACTGACTGTCCCCATACGACTGGAGGGATGGACATTGAAACAAATAAACGATGGTGAAATAAAAACCCGAAAAACATTAACTAAACAAAGTGGAAGCTACTGAGTACTATTAGTTTGTTAGGGGTAATAGTTACAAGCCACACCTTAAAATGTGATACCTCGTTAGTCACATCTCTTTTATTATTTTGTATTACTAGTATCAAAAACTGCAGAAAAACGACATGCATCGTTCTAATGATACCTCATAAGTCACAAACGAAAATTTCTGCGGTAAATTCTATTTCGAACTGGTACCTTGTAAATCTGTATATTAGACAGATTCTTGTTCAAAACAAAAAGTATTACAAATAAATAGTATCAGTCCTATCGTACTAATTATGATTTTACTTCTTGATATCTCTCAGTTTGTAAAAAACATCACTCAGTTTCAATTTAGGTCCTTAAAAAGATATTTATAAGGTTTTTTCTCCCCCTGAAAAGTTGGGTAGTTGCACTTAGGAGGTATCACACGTTAAGGAGCGAAGTTTCACCTACAAGATGAATGGTTTCAGCCTATGCGACTGTCTTCAGATCTTTTAGTCCTCACCAAATGATCCTCTACATTAGGATAATAACTTCATCAGAACTAGTTATGATTTAAACCACAGGTTACTGAATATCTCTGAATAATATGTGTTCCCTAATGATACATATAATCCTTAACTGATTTTGTCATTTATCGTCTATAGTTAACGTCTAAACGGTGACTCTCAAAGGCGAATTTAGAAAATGTGTGAAAGGATGCAAAATGTTCGTATATCGCATAACATCAGAACTAAAAGGAGTGGCTCTCCAAAATGTGTGTCATGATACGTTGCGGCGCAGTCGGCTCAGAAGCAGCGAAAGACCAGCGGAGGAGAACAACGAGATAGGCTGGATATCTCGTTTCCAGGACGTGGCCATTCGGAAAGACAATGTGTCACGACACAATGGACAACTCGGTCGCAGGCTGGCCACCTCATTCCATTCCAGTGCAACGATGGCACGTCAACACATAATGGATACATGTAGCACGCAACACATGTCACACAAGAACAAAAAGTGAGCTGAAAACAGAAGGCCGCCAGGGGATGGAGACTACCTTGTTATTTGTCATCAAAAACATTATCTGCAGAAATGCTACCCCATTGTCTCTAATTCCCGAGTACCAAGAACTAAATGATTTGAGGCACTCCTACATTGATGATAGTTACCAATACATGCACATCAGTGGCTGTGGGCATCCCAGGATCCCCTGTTTTGTTGAATCAATAGTCTTCAGTTAGCACTTCTCACCAGTACCCATGCAGATGCAAAGCTAACAAAATAATTTTGGCTGGACTCCGCCTCTAAGAGTTCACATTTCTTTGGTTTGTCATTTATAAGGTTAGTGGGTCCAAATATGAATCTTTTAGGTTGAGAGAATTTTGTTCACTATCAATCTGTCATCCAAAGTAATAAACGACATTGCCGTTAGTCATTTCACAATGTCCCTCTATTGTGATCCTCTCTGACTACTGTGTTGCCCTTACTATACATTATTCATTTTACCTCCCAGGCTGCAGATACTGAACAACCGAGCGAGACGGCAAGGTTTTAACAGATCTGAATTCACTTGGGGTGATGTTTCATTTCGATTTTTCGTGGATTTCCTGGTTCACTTCAGACGAACACCTTGAATAGGTCACTGTCAGGACACGGGAAATGCGATTTACCAAACCCCAAACTCGCTGGGTGTTATAATAAGTTGGTTGATATTCACAATTAGCATATCATTTCTGGGTTATGTTATATCTCCCGTGTGAAAGTTTGTTTTTAAAGTTGCCGTAGGTATGTGCGCCGCAAAATATTAGACGTTGCAACCGATGTAACCAAGGTCCTCGAGAAACATAAATCACTCTGTGTAATTACGGACCTCCACTCATCCCACCAACATTTCATCATGATAACAACACGCCCAGACTCGTTTAAGGCAAGTTAAAACTATTTGCCGGAACGAGAATTTCGTCATATTTTTCCCGGTTCCCAAGTACTACAGATCCTCATGTTCTTGGGAGAACCGATATATCGAGAGTTCGACTTAACCACAGCCGAAGGTTTGTCACTAAATGGTTCAAATGGCTCTGAGCACTATGGGACTTAACATCTTAGGTCATCAGTCCCCTAGAACGTAGAACTACTTAAACCTAACTAATCTAAGGACATCACACACATCCATGCCCGAGGCAGGATTCGAACCTGCGACCGTAGCAGTCCCGCGGTTCCGGACTGAAGCGCCTAGAACCGCACGGTCACCACGGCCGGCTTTGTTACTAAAGGTTTATAATTTATATAAAAAACAGCTACCAGCCACATGTATGGTTTAAAAAGGTTTATTGTCTTCAGACCATGACCGGTTTCGGATTTTTCATTACAAATCCATCTTCAGATGGCAGGTTACAAGCATTCTTAGTTGGATCTAGTTTTGTTTATGTTATTCGCTTGCTGCACTGGGAAAGAAAAGAAATATTTTTGTTGTCATATCGGAAATGGTATTTTTACGAAAGATTTACTTGTTTTACAAAATCTAATTGCTCGTGAGATGGTTTATTATAAACATTAGTAAACTTGCAGGTTAGTGTACTTACGGGCCGTGTAGTTCTGCCTGACGAAATATTAGTGCGTTTATGTTTTGGAACGCAAACTTAATACACTTTTCAATATGCACTATGTGAGTGCTATTCCAGTCAATGGACGTAACTTTCAACCTCATCATCTTAGTTTCACACGCAGCACACACGAATAACGTTTGCAAAACGTGGCCCAGCTTCACATTACTAACGAAAACAATATTTGCAAAGAGCTTACAGTCATAACGAAGTTAACTTACAGATGCAGTCCAGTCGATATGGGTACAGTAAAATATCTCTTTGCTATTGTATGAAATTAATCTAAAACGGAATAAATAAAATTACATACAAATAAGATTACAAACATTATATGTAGTACAGAAATACTGTGTGTTACTAATTATTTGTTACAATAATAGGAGATAAATTGTAATATATGACTTAATATGCAATGCACATGTTTTCATTATGCGATTTTTCAATGGCATATAAACAGTTTTTGGGGCCTGTATACTGAATGTTTTTGATGGAATATTGGGCTTAAGTTATTTTAAAAAAGTAAAAGCTTCTTCAAAGTTATTTAAGAAGGGGGTGTTAACTGACTCTGTCTGTTCATTCAAAATGAGATCAGGGAACCTGTTTTTATGTGTATGAATCTCAATCTCCTCTAGGAGATTCAATGTGAAACCTTTGTCTTTGAGGTGTAATATCTGCAGGTTGTTTTCTATATTCTCAACTGTATGATTGTTTTCTGCAAGATGGGTGGCAAAAGCAGATTTGCTTAGGTTTTTCAGACGTAGGGCATCAAGGTGTTCCTTGAATCTTGTTTCAAAAGCTCTACCTGTTTGGCCTATGTAGAATTTAGGCCAGTTGTTACACTTAAGTTTATAAATTCCCAATCTTTTATGGAGTATGCTATTGTGTGGGAGTGAGTGTATGACTCTTTGTTGGAGTTTGTTTTTGGTAGAGAAACTAATTTTGACATTCTTCTTCTTGAATAAGTTGGAAATTTTATATGAAAGTGGGCCTATATATGGTAGGGCTACATATTTTACTGTTTTTTTGTCTTTCACAGTTATTGTGGCTGTTGCTTGTTGCAAAGACTTGTTGCTAGCAATTTTTACTTTTGTTTTTTGAGAGAGTGTGTCAATGATTGAAGCATCATAGCCATTATTTTGGGCAATTGATTTGATTATGCTGATTTCTTTGTGCTGTTCAGTGGGGGTGAGGGGGACTTTATGCATACGATGTAGCATTGACCGGAAATTAGCCGTCTTATGTTGGTTTGGGTGGCAGGATGTGTTACTGATGGTAACATCTGTGGTTGTTGGTTTTCGAAAGATACCAAAATGGTGTTTCTTATTTATGTTTGATATTTTGAGATCCAGAAAATTGATGCTATTATTTATTACATGCTCCACTGTAAATTTGATGTTGTTGTGTAATTTGCTCAGATCTTCAGCTAAGGCATCAATTTCGCTGCTGTTGCCATCAAAAAGTAATAGAGTGTCATCTACGTCTCTCTTGTAGTAAATTATTTAACTGTTCATTTGGTTATTGGATGAGAAGAATTTTGCTCAAGATGGTTAATGTAAATATCGGCTTTTATGTTCTTATTAGTTAATCTTGGGGCAATATTATGCTTGAAGCCTTTATGATGGCCTTGCAATGGGTAGCAGTCTCCTAGAGGAGATTGAGATTCATACACATAAAAACAGGTTCCCTGATCTCATTTTGAATGAACAGACAGAGTCAGTTAACACCCCCTTCTTAAATAACTTTGAAGAAGCTTTTACTTTTTTAAAATAACTTAAGCCCAATATTCCATCAAAAACATTCAGTATACAGGCCCCAAAAACTGTTTATATGTCATTGAAAAATCGCATAATGAAAACATGTGCATTGCATATTATGTCATATATTACAATTTATCTCCTATTATTGTAACAAATAATTAGTAACACACAGTATTTCTGTACTACATATAATGTTTGTAATCTTATTTGTATGTAATTTTATTTATTCCGTTTTAGATTAATTTCATACAATAGCAAAGAGATATTTTACTGTACCCATATCGACTGGACTGCATCTGTAAGTTAACTTCGTTATGACTGTAAGCTCTTTGCAAATATTGTTTTCGTTAGTAATGTGAAGCTGGGCCACGTTTTGTAAACGTTATTCGTGTGTGCTGCGTGTGAAACTAAGATGATGAGGTTGAAAGTTACGTCCATTGACTGGAATAGCACTCACATAGTGCATATTGAAAAGTGTATTAAGTTTGCGTTCCAAAACATAAACGCACGAATATTTCGTCAGGCAGAACTACAGAGCCCGTATGTACACTAACCTGCAAGTTTACTAATGTTTATAATAAACCATCTCATGAGCAATTAGATTTTGTAAAACAAGTAAATCTTTCGTAAAAATACTATTTCCGATATGACAACAAAAATATTTCTTTTCTTTCCCAGTGCAGTAAGCGAATAACATAAACAAAACTAGATCCAACTAAGAATGCTTGTAACCTGCCATCTGAAGATGGATTTGTAATGAAAAATCCGAAACCGGTCATGGTCTGAAGATAATAAACCTTTTTAAACCATACATGTGGCTGGTAGCTGTTTTTTATATAAATTATAAACCTTAAGTACAACAGCCACGTTTTTTAACATGTCGACTTTCGACAAAATAGCGTTTGTTACTAAAATTTATTTTTAGAGGAGCACATAGAACGATGAAACATTCAACACGAGTTTAAACTTTATACCCGCCTAGCAGCCTGCGAGGCATACAGGGAACCAGCAAACAGTTTAAACTTACAGATGTTCCTTGCGACAGGAAAGAAAAATTGCCATTTTAACTATGTGTTCCGTTCGTTAGGCATATTTGTTCGTACACCTAAAAGTGTCGTATTACTTAAGTAAAATCCATAATACAAATAAAGAGTGTGATGTTGAGTTGTGAACGCTCAGCCATTTGTGTGATTACTTCCATAATTCATCCACACGTTACTGCAACGAAGTGAATTTTGAAACTGCACTGTGAACGCAATATGCACAACCAGAGACAACCCTTTACACACTTTCACAAACCGCTGCGCGTTTAGTGGATACATGCAAGCAGTTTAATAGATGCCACTGTCGTGTGATAGGCTATTTTCATTTGACAAAATGGTATCCTGCTTGTAAAGGACAAGAACTAAGGCACATACGTCTAAAAAAGAAAAACAAGAAACCTAACGATGGTTCGAATTATTGCACTATGTTGGATACGGATTTCATAGGTTTGTCTGCATAGCCATCTTCCGCAGCACAATTTCAGTTTTACCGGTAAAAGCAAACTGTCAATTCTCGCTGTCGTTGGTTACTTGAAACTATCCTCACACTGGCTACAGGGAATGCCGCGTTACCCACCGATGAGGAGTCCTGGTTGACACTTGGCTGCAGGTTATAGGCGATACAAACACATTCCAAACGAAAAAAGAATGATAGGAACAAAAATAAAAGAAAATAAAAAATGTCAATTCGATGATGAAAATGACGCAGCAAAGAATTAGAAATACAACAATACATTTGAATCAATTAATTGAATAAAAATGATAAAGTCTTTTAATTAGATTCAGAAAAATAAAAAAAATTTGCTGCATTTGGCGAGATTCGAAACATAACCCTCTACACGTCAGCTTTATACACTAGCCACTGCGGTAGCGTTCTCGCTTTCTACGCCCGGGTTCCCGGGTTCGATTCCCGGCGGGGTCAGGGATTTTCTCTGCCTCGTGATGACTGGGTGTTGTGTGCTGTCCTTGGGTTAGTTAGGTTTAAGTAGTTCTACGTTCTAGGGGACTGATGACCATAGATGTTAAGTCCCATAGTGCTCAGAGCCATTTGAACCATTTGAACCACTAGCCACTTCGCTATGCCATTACACTGCAAAAATTAGTTATATTTATGACTCTACTGTCCCAGTAGCAACGATTTATCGACGGCCTTCAAAAATCCAGCTTCACGCAATGTCGTGCAATGCTTATCTAATGTAAGCAGATCTCTGTGATTATAATTACTGTATTAACGACACTGAATTGCGTCTTGTGCGCAAGGATCCGGTAGTGTTTGATTAATGCTACGTGCGAAAGATGTGCATTTCATTAGCATCATGTGTGTGTGTGTGTGTGTGTGTGTGTGTGTGTGTGTGTGATGAAAGAAGAAAAGTCAGACCCAGGATTCGAGATCAAAACACATGAAGAAAGGAATCCGGACGAAAAATTGGAAGGGAACGAATTGTTGTGGCAGTTTGGCAACGGCGAACGTTTCGGGCTTAACGTTGAGCGCTTTGATGGGAGACCAGCTATAACGGATGAAGTAATTTTAATCGGATTATAGGTGAAGGCCACCTAGTTTTAGGGGGAGAAACGGTCGCTGGAGAGGGGCGAAGGAACTCAGCCGTTGCACGGAGAGTGGCAGAGAGTAATGCGGCAGCTTCAGCTCGTGGACGGTGTCTCCAAGGAGAGAGCCGTACACATCGTGCGGCTCCCTGCTCGGCGTGCCGGCGCGCCGCGTCTTTTGATAACTGGGCGCCGTCAGACGCCACGGACGCCGGCGGCTGGCTATTAATCACTCCATGGGGCGCCAACACCTGGCGTGATCGATCGCCCCAGCTTCAGGTGAAACTCCTGCCCCCACCCCCACCCCCTACTTCGACCCAAAAGCCACTGTTGCACGAGCGCACTCTACGACGAGAAGGCAGCGAACACACCACCTGTCATCCACGCGACTACTGTCAAAATTCAGTATCAGCCTTAATCCCAAACTTCCGAACAGCTCTCGGCACTGTACCGCTATAAAATCAAAGTTCCACAACCAACACGAAACCTTGACACCACGTGTCGATGACATGTTCATCCCTACTTCTACACATTAATAAACCGCAGCATTTTAAAGCTGAGTATTTCAAGTCGTATCACCTTCTAAATTACATCCCTAACATACTAGGCAAACTATCAGCGTGCTAATGCTGCATGTTGGACAGAATGTATATTAGCTTGTATCTAGTTTTACGTGGCCACTTCGACACTCCATTGAAAATTTTGGCATGGAATGGATTCAGTTGTGCGACTGGATTCGTGATTTCCTGTCAGATAGGTCACAGTTCGTAGTAACAGACGGAAAGTCATCGAGTAAAACAGAAGTAATATCCGGCGTTCCCCAAGGAAGTGTTATAGGCCCTCTATTGTTCCTGATCTATATTAACCACATAGGAGACAATCTGAGTAACCGTCTTAGATTGTTTGCAGGTGATGCTGTCATTTACCGTCTTGTAAGCTCTTCAGATTATCAAAACGACTTGCAAAATTATTTAGATAAGATATCTGTATGGTGCGAAAAGTGGTAATTGATCCAGAATAAAGAAAAGAGCGAAGTTATTCACATGAGTACTAAAAGAAATCACCTAAATTTCGATTATGTGATAAGTCACACAAATCTGAAGGCTGTGAATTCAGCTAAATACTTAGGGATTACAATCATAAAGCATCTAAATTGGAAAAATCACATAGTTAATATTGTGGGTAGAGCAAACCAAAGACTGCGATTCATTGGCAGAGCACTTAGAAGGTGCAATAGATCTACTAAAGAGACTGCTTACACCACGCTTGTCCGCCCTATTCTTGAGTATTGCTGTGCGGTGTGGAATCTGCATCAGGTGGGACTGACGGATGACTTCGAAAAAGTACAAAGAAGGGCAGCTCGTTTTGAATTATCGCGAAATAGGGGAGATAGTGTCACAGACATGACACGTGAATTGGAGCGGCAATAATTAAAGCAAAGACGTTTTTCGTTGCGACGGGTTCTTCTCATGAAATTTTAATCACCAGTTCTCCAATTGCAAAAACATTCTGTTGGCACCCACCTACATAGTGAGAAATGATCATCACGATAAAATAAGAGAAATCAGCGCTCGCACAGAGCAATTTAAGTGCTCCTTTTTGCTGCATGTCGTTCGAGAGTGGAACGGTAGAGAGACAGCTTGAAGATGGTTCATTGAACCCTCTGCCAGGCACTTTATTGTGAATAGCAGAGTAATCACGTAGATGTATGTATTTTCCGCTCGGAGGAAGTAAATATTTGTTTGTGAAGTAAGGTAACTACACGCATACAGATGTGCAAAGTTTATTTATAATTTATGTAGCAAATAACAATACTTATTCAGTGATAATACAGCTCAGAAAAATTTCAAATAACCTTTCATGTACGTCTACAAACATACTCCGCAAGCCACTTAATGCTACATGGCGGATGGTACCTAGTACCACTACTAGTGACTTCTTTTCTTGTTCCACTAGCAGATGGAGAGAGTGAAAAGCAGCTGTCTACATGTCTCTGTGCGACCTCTAATTTCTCATATCTTCCTGATCCTTACGCAAAACCCACTTCGCGGGAGTACAATCGTTCTACAATCAG
Organism: Schistocerca nitens; assembly: GCF_023898315.1. Taxonomy (NCBI): domain Eukaryota; kingdom Metazoa; phylum Arthropoda; class Insecta; order Orthoptera; family Acrididae; genus Schistocerca; species Schistocerca nitens. The sequence continues at coordinate 288,692,164 of NC_064614.1, read as the reverse complement.
CTTCAAATACCGTTTCTCTAAATTTTCTAAATGTGTTTCGTGAAAAGAACGTCGTCTTCCCTCCAGCTATTCCCATTTGACTTCACGAAGCATCTCCTTAACAGTCTCTTGTTGATCGTACCTAACGGTAACAATTCTAGCAGCACGTCTCTGATTGTCTCGATGTTTTCCTTTAATCGCACCTGGTGGGACCAGAAACTCTCGAGCAACATTCAAAAATCGATCGTACTAGTGTTCTATACACGATATCCTCTACAGACGAGCTGCACTTTCTCCCAATAAACTGAATTTGCCTTCCCTACTAGCATGCTTACTTACATACTCGCCCAATTTCGTATTGATTTGCACCGTTACACCTAGATATTTAATTACGTGATTGTGCCAAGCAGCACAGCACTAATGCTGTATTCGAACATTATAACATCATTTTCCTATTCATCTGCATTAATGTTTTCGAGACGGAGCCGAGTCTCACAAGCTTGGCGTTTTAATTTATTATTATTTTTGAACTGACTCTATTAGCCTCAAATTTTTCAGACGGTATCTACATACGCCACTGAATGTCCTGAAAAATTATATCATTGGATGACGAAGAATTCACGAGGTATGAAGACTATGGTTGTAGGCAAGTGCCCGAGTGAGACTCGGACCCATGTCGAAAGCGTCAGCTTAACACTTTTCTACGATTAGAGCAAGCTGCCATTCGTCACACCAACTAGAATTTTGTCTGTCACCTTGCATCCTTCAACAGTCACTCAACGATGACACCTTCTCGTACAGAAGAGCGTCATCAGCAAACACCTGCTGATTGCTGCTCACCATGTCCGTCTGAGAATTTATGCATACAGGGTGTTACAAAAAGGTACAGCCAAACTTTCAGGAAACATTCCTCACATACAAAGAAAGAAAATATGTTATGTGCACATGTGTCCGGAAACGCTTACTTTATACGTTAGAACTCATTTTATTAATTCACTTCAAATCACGTTAATCGTGGAATGGAAACACACAGGAACAGAACGTACCAGCGTGACTTCAAACACTTTGTTACAGGAAATGTTCAAAATGTCCTCCGTTAGCGAGGATACATGCATCCAACCTCCGTCGCATGGAATCTCTGATGCGCTGATGCAGCCCTGGAGAATGGCGTATTGTATCACAGCCGTCCACAATACGAGCACGAAGAGTCTTTACATTTGGTACCGGGGTTGCGTAGACAAGAGCTTTCAAATGCCCCCATAAATAAAAGTCAATAGGGTTGAGGTCAGGAGAGCGTGGAGGTCATGGAATTGGTCCGCCTCTACCAATCCGTCGGTCACCGAATCTGTTGTTGAGAAGCGTACGAACACTTCGACTGAAATGTGCAGGAGCTCCATCGTGCATGAACCACATGTTGTGTCGTACTTGTAAAGGCACATGTTCTAGCAGCACAGTTAGAGTATCCCGTATGAAATCAAGGCGGTGAATCGAGGAAGTACAGTACATACTGACGAAACTAAAATGAGCTCTAACATGGAAATTAAGCGTTTCCGGACGCATGTCCACATAACATCTTTTCTTTATTTGTGTGTGAGGAATGTTTCCTGAAAGTTTGGCCGTACCTTTTTGTAACACCCTGTATAGTGAACGGGGCGATACTGCCATACTTCCTGGGGCACTACTGACAGAACCCTTGTTTCTAACGAACACTCACCGTCGAGGACAACGAATTGGGTTACATTACATAAGACGTCTCCGAGAAACTCACATACCTGGGAGCATAATGCGTATGTTCGGACATTCGTCAACGGCTGCAGTGTCGAAAGCTTTCCGAAAATTTTTGGATATTTAATCTGCTTGTTGCCCTTCATTCGTAGTTCGCAGGATATCATATGAGAAAAGGGCAAGCTGAGTTTCGCACGAGCGATGCTTTCTAAACCCACGCTAATCTTTGGACATAAACTTTTCCGTCTCAAGGAAACTTACTATAATCGAACTCAGAATGCGTTCAAGAATTCTGGAGCAAATTGGTGTTAAGGATATAGGTCTGAGGCTCCGTTCTTTCACTCTTCTGATGTACAGGAGTCACCTGCGCTTTTTTACAGTCGTTTGGAACTTCGCGCTGAGAAAAATATTTCCAAGAATGAAAGCTAAATAAGGAACCAGTGTCGTAGAGTACTCTCACTGAAACGAATTCTGTTTCCATTCGGATGTAGCGATTTATTTGCTTGGGACTCTTTCGGTTGCCTCTCTACGCCATGTCCTGCATGGTGAAATGGTAGCTAGAGATCATTCTTTGCCAGCCCCCACGTACCACTCACAGGCTACAGCCAAACTGGAACCTGGCCACTGAATCCACACATTTACAGACTTCGAGGCGACTGTATCCAATCCATAATCACAAGCTAGAAAAGAGGAAGAAGAAATGAGTGAGCAGCCAAGTCAGTAACTCCCACGAAAATCAAGACAAACAAATGTAAATTGTGCACTCCTGAATCCAACTCCCACAAAACATATCTGTAGTAGGAGCCTGTCAGTACACCACAAGAAACATCCCCTATCCAAACTCTAGAATAGGGGGTGGATTAACGTCATCTGTTGTAGAGATCACTTGTCGTCCTTACAAAAGGATGCTCCATGACAAAGAATCTGAGAAAAACGAAAGTGGATCTAACAAAACTAAAACTCGAAGAAACAAAAGCGAAACAAGCTGGTTCTACATCTACATCTACATGGATACTCTGCAAATCACATTTAAGTGCCTTGCAGAGGGTTCATCGAACCTCCTTCACAATTCTCTGTTATTCCAATCTCGTATAGCGTGCTGAAAGAATTAACACCTATATCTTTCCATACCAGCTCTGATTTCCCTTATTTTATCGTGGTGATCGTTCCTCCCTATGTAGGTCTTTTAATGATGTCCATCCCAAATCCTGTATCATTTCTGTGACACTCTCTCCCATATTTCGCGATAATACAAAACGTGCTGCCTTTCTTTGAACTTTTTCGATGTATTCCGTAAGTGCTATCTGGTAAGGATCCCACACCGCGCAGCAGTATTCTAAAAGAGGACGCATAAGTGTAGTGTAGGCAGTCTCCTTAGTAGGTCAGTTACATTTTCTAAGTGTCCTGCCAATAAAACGCAATCTTTGGTTAGCCTTCCCCAAAACATTTTCTATGTGTTCCTCCCAATTTAAGTTCTTCGTAATTGTAATACCTAGGCTTTTAGATTAGACTGATTTATTGTGTAACCGTTCTACAAGTTCTGCGAAGTTAACCAGGAGGCAGAACTGATAAAGACCCGCAGATATTAAGTGCCGTTCAAAAGACGGTGTGCGAAAGTAAGAGCGAAGAAAGATGTATGTTGTACTAGTTGCAAGTCGAAATGGAAATGTTGAAACCGATCAGTGTAACTCCAAAAGTAGCCTCATAGTTTAAATACCGAACACATAGGAAGAACTCAGATGTTTTTGCCAATGTCTTAAAAATTAAAATGATTGTCTGTCAAACCGAATAAATTTCTGTATTTTTTGCTATAGCTGAAAAAGTTCGGATGGTACAATTTATAATGTAGAAGACCTTCTCATATACTGTACCGCTTTGCTCTTCTCCGCCTATCATGTCATCTTTTCTGAACTGTAGAAAATTTATTTTCAAAGCTTTAAGCATGTGTGATCGATAGAATGGGCCTACAAATTACTAGTGTTACTTTTAGATACTAAAAGGTATCAGATAGATTATATAATGGTAAGACAGAGATTTAGGAACCACGTTTTAAATTGTAAGACGTTTCCAGTGGCAGATGTGGACTCTGACCACAATCTATTGGTTATTAACTGTAGACTAAAACTGAAGAAACTGCAAAAAGGTGGGAAATTAAGGAGATGGGACCTGGATAAACTGAAGGAACCAGAGGTTGTACAGAGTTTCAGGGAGAGCATAAGGGAGACAGGAATGGGGGAAAGGAATACAGTAGGAGAAGAATGGGTAGCTTTGAGGGATGAATTAGTGAAGGCAGCAGAGGATCAAATAGGTAAAAAGACGAGGGCTAATAGAAACCCTTGGGTAACAGAAGAAATATTAAATTTAATTGATGAAAGGAGAAAATATAAAAATGCAGTAAATGAAGCAGGCAAAAAGCAATACAAATGTCTCAAAAATGAGATCGACAGGAAGTGCAAAATGGCTAAGCAGGGATGGCTAGAGGACAAATGTAAGGATGTAGAGGCTTATCTCACTAGGGGTAAAATAGATACTGCCTACAGGAAAATTAAAGAGACCTTCGGAGAAAGGAGAACCACTTGCATGAATATCAAGATCTTTGATGGGAAACCAGTTCTAAGCACAGAAGGGAAAGCAGAAAGGTGGAAGGAGTATATAGAGGGTCTATACATGGGTGATGTACTTGAGGACAATATTATGGAAATAGAAGAGGATGTAGATGAAGATGAAATGGGAGATATGATACTGTGTCAAGAGTTTGACAGAGCACTGAAAAACCTGAGTCGAAACAAGGCCCCCGGAGTAGACAACATTCCATTAGAACTACTGACAGCCTTGGGAGAGCCAGTACTGACAAAACTCTACCATCTGGTGAGCAAGATGTATGAGACAGGCGAAATACCCTCAGACTTCAAGAAGAATATAATAATTCCAATCCCAAAGAAAGCAGGTGTTGACAGATGTGAAAATTACCGAACTATCAGTTTAATAAGTCACAGCTGCAAAATACTAAATCGAATTCTTTACAGACGAATGGAAAAATTGATAGAATCCGACCTCGGGGAAGATCAGTTTGGATTCCGTAGAAATGTTGGAACACGTGAGGCAATACTGACCTTACGACTTATCTCAGAAGACAGATTAAGGAAAGGGAAACCTACGTTTGTAGCATTTGTAGACTTAGAGAAAGCTTCGGAAGGTGGCAGGGGTAAAATACAGGGAGCGAAAAGCTATTTACAATTTGTACAGATACCAGATGGCAGTTATAAGAGTCGAGGGGTATGAAAGGGAAGCAGTGGTTGGGAAGGGAGTGAGACAGGGTTGTAGCCTATCCCCGATGTTGTTCAATCTGTATATTGAGCAAGCAATAAAGGAAACAAAAGAAAAATTCGGAGTAGGTATTAAAATCCATGGAGAAGAAATAAAAACTTTGAGGTTCGCCGATGACATAGTAATTCTCTCAGAGACAGCAAAGGTTTTGGAAGAGCAGCTGAACGGAATGGACAGTGTCTTAAAAGGAGGATATAAGATGAACATCAACAAAAGCAAAACGAGGATAATGGAATGTAGTCGAATTAAGTCGGGTGATGCTGAGGGAATTAGATTAGGAAATGAGACACTTAAAGTAGTAAAGGAGTTTTGCTATTTGGGGAGAAAAATAACTGATGATGGTCGAAGTAGAGAGGATATAAAATGTAGACTGGCAATGGCAAGGAAAGCGTTTCTGAAGAAGATAAATTTGTTAACATCGAGTATAGATTTAAATGTCAGGAAGTCGTTTCTGAAAGTATTTGTGTGGAGTGTAGCCATGTATGGAAGTGAAACATGGACGATAAATAGTTTAGACAAGAAGAGAATATAAGCTTTCGAAATGTGGTGCTACAGAAGAATGCTGAAGATTAGATGGGTAGATCACATAACTAATGAGAGGGTATTGAATATAGTTGGGGAGAAGAGGAGCTTGTGGCACAACTTGAGTAGAAGAAGAGATCGGTTGGTAGGACATGTTCTGAGACATCGAGGGATCACCAATTTAGTATTGGAGGGCAGCGTGGAGGGTAAAAATCAGAGAGGGAGACCAAGAGATGAATACACTAAGCAGATTCAGAAGGATGTAGGCTGCAGTAGGTACTGGGAGATGAAGAAGCTTGCACAGGATAGAGTAGCATGGAGAGCTGCTTCAAACCAGTCTCAGGACTGAAGACCACAACAACAACAACTTTTAGATAATGTACATTAGATTTCAGTGATATCAGAAATATTCTGAAAGTGATACATTTGTCGACGCCAGAGCTTCGGACATTCACTCTGAGTGCGCCACGCAGGTTGTAGCCACAGATACTCTTTGTCAACTCTCTCTATTAGCTTTTGGTATTTACACTAAGTTGTGCATTTTGAAAAGAGCGCGTAGCAATCACTTAGCGCGAAACTGTCTGCACATATCCCAGATGTTAGAGGCGGAAAAGGCGCAGACGGTTGTGAAGTAGTGAGGCGAGCCCGCGGCGTGTGTTGCAGGTGATCAGCATCAAGGACAACGACAGCCTGGCGGCGATGTTGGCGGCCGAGGTGCAGGCGGACCTGCTGATCCTGATGTCGGACGTGGACGGCATGTACACGGCGCCGCCGGGCCAGGAGGGCGCCCGCCTCATCTCCACGTACACGCCCGACCTGGAGGAGACCATCCGCTTCGGCAAGAAGTCCAGCGTCGGCACCGGCGGCATGGACTCCAAGGTACCGTACTGCTCTGCTTCCGCGCCTTCTCACTTCTATGCCACCGGATTATTCGTCATATGTTCAACTTCATTCGTCTCATAGAAATTGACTTACCCGCCGATACACAGGGTTCCAAATAATTCTTCTGGGTGTTTGACTGCGTCATTCCCTGATGTACAGGGTGTAACTAAATTCCCTTTATAGATTTTGAGGACTTGTAGTGGGGACCAAGAAGGTTAAGTTTGGCATAGGAACCCTTGTCTGGAAACGAAACTTTTTTTACGCTACATGCAATGTACTGTAATAATGAAACTTCCTGGCAGATTAAAACTGTGTGCACCGACCGAGACTCGTACTCAGGACCTTTGCCTTTAGCGGCAAGCGCTCTACCAACTGAGCTACCGAAGCACAACTCACGCGCGGCCCTCGCAGCTTTACTTCTGCCAGTATCTCGTCTCCTAACTTCCAAACTTTACAGAAGCTCTCCTGCAAACCAGAGCACTTGCCCGCGAAAGGCAAAGGCCCCTAGTTCGAGCCTCGGTCGGTGCACACAGTTTTAAACCGCCAGGAATTTTCATATCAGCGCACACTCCGCTGCAGAGTGAAAATCTCATTCTACTGTAATAATCGTTGGCCTCTGAGTCCTGTTGCTCGTCGTCTGGGTCCATTTGCACGTAGGGCTCGATGTGATCACCGACGACTTCAACACAGATACAGTACTATGCCCCGGTACATACAATCACCAGTCACTGGTTCTCCACCATCCGCCGGAGGCATAACCGGCGCCAGTAGGCTTTCCTCGGATGCCACAGGGGTCTCGTATAGCAAGGATTTCGTGTGACCCAGACAGATAGTAGTCTAGAGAGTTCAAGTCGGGAGAATGTGTGAACTAAGAAATGGGGCCACCACGACGTATCCACTGTTGCGCAAACCATTGGTCCAGCTGACCTCAGACCGCACGTGAAAAATGAGGTAGGGTACCATCGTTCTGAATCCATATGTTTCGACGCACATGTAGTGGTACATCTTCCAACAGCCCATGCAGTATGCCATTCAAGATCCCATGCAAAACGCCTTCAAGGAATCACAAGCATGTGGCACCCATGAGATGTCGTGGAAGAAGGTATGGCCCAACCAGACATCCATTCGGAATGCTGCCCAATCCTGTTCCTTTTCCATCAGTCTTGTGACTGGTTTGATGCGGCCCACCACGAATACCTCTCCTGTACCAAGCTTTGCATTTCAGAGCAGCACTTGCGACCTAAATCCTCAGTTATATCCTGGAAGTATTCCAATCTCTGTCTTCTTCTACAGTTTTACGCTCTACAGCTCTCTAGTACCATGGAGGTTATTCCCTGATGTCTTAACAGATGGCCGGCCGGAGTGGCCGAGCTGTTCTAGGCGCTACAGTCTGGAACCGCGCGACCACTACAGTCGCAGGTTCGAATCCTGCCTCGGTCACGGATGTATGTGATGTCCTTAGGTTAGTTAGGTTTAATTAGTTCTAAGTTCTAGGGGACTGATGACCTCAGAAGTTAAGTCCCATAGTGCTCAGAGCCATCTTAACAGATGTCCTATCGTCCTGTCACTTCCTCTTGTCAAAGTTTTCCATATATTTATTTCCTTGATGATTCAGTAGAGAACGTCCTCATTCCTTACCTTATCAGTCCGGCCTATTTTCAACATTCGTTTGTAGCACCACATCTCAATTGCTTCAAATCTCTTCTGTTCCGGTTTCCTCAAGTCCTTGCTTCACTACCATAAAATGCTGTACTCCAAAAGTAAATTCTCAGAAATTTCTTCGTTAAATTCACGTCTCTTTTTAATACCAGTAGACTTTCCTTGGACAGGAATGCCCTTTTCCAGTATTAGTCTGCTTTTTATCTCCTCCTTCCTCCATCTGTCATGGGTTATTTTGCTGTCTAAGCAGCAGAATTCTTGAACTTACTCTACTTTGTGCCCACCAATCCTGATGTTAAAGTTTCTCGGTATTCTCACTCCTGCTACTTCTGGTTACTTTCATCTTTTTTCGATCTGCTCTCAATCCATATTCTGTACTCATTAGGCTGTTCATTCCGTTCAACGGATCCTCTAATTCTTCTTCATTTTCCCCGAGGACAGAAATGTAATTAGACCATATCCCTTCTGAAACCATGAGGGCGGGTGGCATGTGAGTTTTCAGCAGCCCACACATGACTGTTGCGGCAATTAAGACCACCTTACCTGGTGAACTTGCCTTCATCTGCGAAAATAATCCTCTGTGAGAAGCCGGATTCGTCCACACAACAGTGCTAGAACCATTTGCAGAAGTTAGCTTCTGACGTAAAATCCTGTGGCAGCCTTCTGGAAATGCTAGGTGTATCTACTGCTCAAGCATAACATACCGGACAGTTTTGTGATCAACAGTCAGTCTACCTGCTATGTTCCTGGTACTCGATGTCACGTACTCTTGCACATCATGGAGTACAGCCATTTCAAACTAGGGCGTACTAGTGGTGAATGTACCTGTCTCCGAAGCACATAGTGCACCATGGAAAAAAGGGAGTGTGAAGGTGCCTGGCGATGCGCAAACGTTCCGCGTACAAGTGACTAGCAGCCGTCCCATTGCACCGAGTTGCGCCGTACAGTAATATCATGTCGGAGTCTTCCGCAAACGTGACATTCACCATGGTCAACAGCAACACACTAAAAGTGAAATGTACATGCAGCTTTCATTCAGTATTGAAGTGAATGATTTCTACCGTCCAATAGTAGAGTGCGAACAAAGACCTCAAGCACAACACCAAGTACAAACCTCTCTCACTAGATCGCAAACTCAACGGAACGGGATGCAAAGAAACCTGTTACGGATATGAGACATCAGTTGAGTGGTGAATGACGTACGTAATACCGTAGTGGAGCCTGAAAAAAACAGGAGATTTGAACGACATAGAACTGTGTAGATATTTCAACCTCAAAATTATGTCGCTTCATTTTAAGAAACATGACGATCTGCCAGTAAGAACATCGCAATGTCGTATCCATATCACAAGGAAATTTTTGTATTCGAGAACTACTGAGCCAGACAACTACCTAACCAGAGTGAAACTACATTTAAAGACCCCCGTTATTAGGAAACGAACTTGACAAAACAGAAGCACAAAACTGGGAACAACTCAAAAAAAGTTCATCAAAATGCTTAAAACCAAATTCCATGACAACTCAGAAAGGTCACCCTTGGCGTATTGAGAATTGTGAACAGAAAGTAAGACGTCTACACAAGGAATAACGTCGGATAAGAACCACTGCTACATCGGTATAAAAGAAACGCTGAGTAAATGTAGTTGTAAGTTTGAAAAAACAAATGGCTCTCAGAAACCAGGAGAAACTAGATACGCTGCTTCTTTACGGAGAATGCAGACTGAACGTGAAAAGAACAGTTGAGTATCCTGCACGAAGGTATCTTGACAGACGATGTCCAACAAGACAGACAGTTCACTGAATTCTTAAAATCTTTTAATTGAAGGAGGGGGGGGGGTAGGAGGGAGGATGAGTAGAACACTACACAAAAGGTAAGGAGGAATCTTGCAACGAGCAGAACAAACGAAGTGCAGATGTTTCTATTGGTGGCCCAGGGCAGTGTACTGGACAGCATTACATGAGTATTTACAGATTAATAGTTATAGCAATTACAGGTATTAAGTTTTAGGTAGGTTAGTAGCTGTATGTATGTGCCCCAAGAGCAGCCATTAATTCTTATATTCCGCTGTGCAGCAAGTTAGGTGTTGAAGTGTGGACAAATGGTTAAAAATGAGTTCTTCATATTGACAGATATACTCCGCCTATTAGTGCAATTATGACCGTGCAGAAAACGTTAGGTCATGAAGTTTTTTACGTGTTTATGAGAAGTCTGAGGCGCACACAGACTTATGAGTGTACATATTAAGTTACCATACACACTGAAACGCCAAAGAAACCGGTATAGGCATGCGTATTCAAATACAAATATAAGTAAACAGGCAGAAAACTGCGCGCCAGCAATAATGTGGGGTGTGTGCAGTTGGAGTGATATGAGACTCTTGATACGTTTAGATACGACTCTGACAGGTGACACGTACGTAAGCATCCTGTCTGATCACCTGCATCCTTTCATGTCCATTGCGCATTCCGACGGACTTGGGTAATTCCAGCAGGACAATGCGACACCCCACACGTCCAGAATTACTACAGAGAGGCTCCAGAAACACTCTTCTGAGTTTAAACACTTCCGCTGCCCACCAACGTCCCCAGGCAGGAACGTTATTGACCATGGATGTCCGCAAAGTGCTGTTCAGAAGAGATCTCTACTCCCTCGTACCCTCGAGGATTCATCTCGGTAGGATTCATGGTGTCAGTTCCTTCCGCCGCGCTCGGTAGCCGCGCGGTCTCAAGCGCCTTGCACGGTTGCCCCGGCTCTCCCCATCGGAGGTTCGAGCCCTCCCTCGGGCATGGGAGTGTGTGTTGTCCTTAGCGTAAGCTAGTTTAAGTTAGATTAAGTAGTGCGTAAGCCTAGGGACCGATGATGTCAGCAGTTTGGTCCGATAGGAACTTACCACAAATTTCCAAATTTTCAGTTCCCTCCAGCACTACTTGAGACGGTAGCCGAGTGCATGTCGCGTCGTGTTGCGGCACTTCTGCGTGCTCGCGAGGCACCTACACGACTTTAGTCAGGTGTACCAGTTGTTTTGGCTCTTCAGTGAAGTATATGCGGAAACTCTCTGCCCATGATTTGCATCAAGGAGCGGATTGTTGCTTCTAGAATAGTTCTAAGTAACAGTTATCTCCTATCTCGCTTTAGTAACACATACAAATCTGTTAAATATATATAGCGCTTTGTGGCAGAATGTAGACACCGATGATTACGGTGCTTCATGGACTTAATAATTCCAATCCCAAAGAAAGCAGGTGGTGACAGATGTGAAAATTACCGAACTATCAGTTTAATAAGTCACGGCTGCAAAATACTAACGCGAAATCTTTACAGACGAATTGAAAAACTAGTAGAAGCCGACCTTGGGGAAGATCAGTTTGATTTCCGTAGAAATATTGGAACACGTGAGGCAATACTGACCCTACGGCTTATCTTAGAAGCTAGATTAAGGAAAGGCAAACCTACGATTCTAACATTTGTAGACTTAGAGAAAGATTTTGACAATGTTGACTGGAATACTCTCTTTCAAATTCTGAAGGTGGCAGGGGTAAAATATAGGGAGTGAAAGGCTATTTACAATTTGTATAGAAACCAAATGGCAGTTATAAGAGTTGAGGGATATGAAAGGGAAGCAGTGGTTGGGAAGGGAGTGAGACAGGGTTGTAGCCTCTCCTCGATGCTATTGAATCTGTATATTGAGCAAGCAGTAAAGGAAACAAAAGAAAAATTCGGAGTAGGTATTAAAATCCATGGAGAAGAAATAAAAACTTTGAGGTTCGCTGATGACATTGTAATTCTGTCAGAGACAGCAAAGAACTTGGAAGAGCAGTTGAACGGAATGGACAGTGTCTTGAATGGAGGATATAAGATGAACATCAACAAAATCAAAACGAGGATAATGGAATGTAGTCGAATTAAGTTGGGTGATGTTGAGGGTATTAGATTAGGAAATGAGACACTTAAAGTAGTAAAGGAGTTTTGCTATTTGGGGAGCAAAATAACTGATGATGGTCGAAGTAGAGAGGATATAAAATGTAGGCTGGCAATGGGAAGGAAATCGTTTCTGAAGAAGAGAAATTTGTTAACATCGAGTATAGATTTAAGTGTCAGGAAGTCGTTTCTGAAAGTATTTGTATGGAGTGTAGCCATGTATGAAAGTGAAACATGGACGATAAATAGTTTAGACAAGAAGGGAATAGAAGCATTCGAAATGTGGTGCTACAGAAGAATGCTGAAGATTAGATGGGTAGATCACATAACTAATGAGAAGGTGTTGAATAGGATTGGGGAGAAGAGAAGTTTGTGGAACAACTTGACTAGAAGAAGGGATCGGTTGGTAGGACATGTTCTGAGACATCTAGGGATCACCAATTTAGTATTGGAGGGCAGCGTGGAGGGTAAAAATCGTAGAGGGAGACCAAGAGATGAGTACACTAAGCAGATTCAGAAGGATGTAGGTTGCAGGAGGTACTGGGAGATGAAGAAGCTTGCACAGGATAGAGTAGCATGGAGAGCTGCACCAAACCAGTCTCAGGACTGAAGACCACAACAACAACAACAACAAATCTGTTGTGTATATATAGCGCTTTGTGGCAGAATGTAGACACCGATGATTACGGTGCTTCAGGGACTTCGTGTCGAAATGAACCTAACCGTAATTAACATTCTTCACAGGAACGCACAGACCTGAAATACGTAGAGACGCTATATTCACTGAAACACTCCTCCAGTGCTTCGTCTGACACCCAGCAGTCCTGCAAATCTCAAATGGATTGGAAATAACAGTGCGGTGTGAACATCCGAGGAGGAAAAGAGCCGCATTTTCTGCTTGAACCGCGCGACTAAACTGCCAGTTTGTGTGTTTAAAACAACTGTGTACCGAAGCCGCCCCGGCAGTCGCTTGTTTCGCTTGTAAACAGAGTGTTATGAACAGTTCGCAGCCCACCACTCCCTCCCCCTTGTGCCACCAACCGCTTTTCCGCACCCTCCCCCCTCCACCCCCACGTCCCTTTCACCCATTGCGTAATCACAAAAAGGGCCGCACAAGGGCCGTGGGCCGCTTGCGTGCCGGTGGCCTGTTCCAACATACCGCGTAGATAGAAATTCGTACGGATTTACCTGCATGAGTACGGCGAGGCGTTTCTAAATCTAATCAACATAAAATACTCGCTATTTTCCCATTTATGTTTTCCCCTAATAAATTTACTTGAAACGGCTGTTTACCGTGCGAGAAGAAATACAGAATTTTTTATTTTGTGATATGTCCTCGCTGCAAGAGGTGCTCTACATCAGTGCGAAGACAAATTTCAGTCCTCCGATAGCCATGTGTTGCGCTACAAGGGCACTGTGCGGTATTATCTCGCTTCAGTTATCTACGTCTACATCTGCAGAATGTCCCAGGAGGAATGGTCAATATTCAGGGGTATGAAAGGAACGATCATTCGAAGCAGAAAAGTATAATAAACGTGGGTTTTGAAATGCATGAGCTATGAACGCTTGTTCATCTTCTCTACTGGAAACACATCTCTTCTACAGAAGAAGTGCTTATAGCTCATAAGTTATGCACTTCACAGCCCAAGTGTACTAGGAAATTGTTTTTCTTGGTTGGTCCAGACTATCTTCTCAGAAAATGTGGAAAGCATCGAGTTTACGGTAGAAGAGATATGTTTCATAATATCTTATGGAACGGATTTTAGAGCCCCTGTTTACTAGACTTTTGTGCATCGAATGATCGTTCCTGTCACATCCCTGAATACTGACCATTCCTCCTACCCTGTATACTCTGCTAGTTACTAAGGTGTTGGGCGAAGAAGAGTAACCTTTGGTACCATTAGAATTCCCCGTCTCCCTTGTCTTTTCCATTCCAGAATGGTGCCGGGAAAGAACGACTGTCGGTAAACTTCTGCATGCACTCTAATTTGATGAACCCGATTGTTAACAATGGCGGGTACACTCATGCGAAACATAATTATTGCATGGTACGTGGTATGCTTTATTTATATTAGTTGACAGCTCCACAATAAACAGAGAAACGGCAGCTCTAATTTCAGATACTCACTAACGAAAACTTTATTATGATGTGCCCATGTACAGAGTGACAGGCGCCAAAACTATGACTGCCAGTAGCAAGAGTGTCAATACGATAGTTTATAAAGGGGTAGCGGGTGGCTAGACCAGGAAGGTAAATGGTGACTTGTAAGTAGACATAAAAACGTTACAGGTCTGACTCCGTTAAAAACCTGCGTACTACCGACGTTTAAGTCATTTTCTTAAAAGGAAACATTTGACGACACTATATTCTTTTCCATCCCTGGCAGCTATCTCCCTTGCCTCAGGGCATAGGCGCCTTTGGCAAGTAATAGTAACGTGTAAGGTTTTAGTGCCAGAAAAATGGGTTTCAGGGGCGATTTGTACAAATGTCAGGATGGTGTGGATAACTAAGAGTCACATAAATATCCTGAATAGTTTCCTGAACGCAAATCCGCGACAAAAGTTGGTGCTGATCAGGTAAATATGAATAAATCAGTAAATAATGTTGTGTCGGGTACCATTGTTTACGTGAATTTACGTGGCACTGTGATGGCACAAACGGTAAGGACCATCATTAATATCGTTTATGTGCTGTCGTAAGGCGACAATAGATTGAACGTCATATTGTGCTGAATCATAAATTAATTTTTTAGGATGTTATACCTCATTATTTCAAAATTTGCTAATGCATATCTTAGTGTCATAAGCCGAAACAAGGCGCACCTTTTAAATTTGTATTTTTGAGATGATACACAGCAATGTTTCCTTCTACAGCTGCGTCTACATCTACGAGGGTAGCTTGAAAAGCCTAAAACTAGAAAAACTGTTTGTTTCGTAAACAGCTCGCCTTACATTTTGTGTATTGTGTATCGAACTGGGGACCTGGAAACGGAGAGGCTTCGTCACGCAGTAGTCCTCAGTGGTTCACAACCCCACAACAAGCCACGGCTGTCCACCCACAGCACCGCCACCCCACACCGAATCCAGGGTTAATGTGCGGTTCAGCCCCCAGTGGAACCCCCCCCCCCCTCTCCGCCCCTCCCCCGGCCACCTCTCCCCCCCCCCCCCCCACACACACACACACGGGAATACCAGGTGAGTGTAGCCCCAAATGTTTGCGTGGTAGAGTAATTATGGTGTATGCATACATGGAGACAGTGTCTGTGCAGCAATCGTCGACATAGTGTAACTGAGGCGGAATAAGGGGAACCAGCCCTCATTTGCCGAGGCAGATGGAAAACCGCCTTAAAAACCATCCACAGACTGGACAGCACACCGGACTTGACACTAGTCCGGCACGCCTTCCAGCTCGGGAAGCAGCGCGTTAGACCGCGCGGCTAGCTGGGCGGGCACACATGTCGACTTAGTTACCTGTCAAGGATATAAACCTGCTATAACGATCCTCCAGCTTTTCCATCTCATCGGAAAAATAGGTCCTGTCAAACTCTGCAAAACAAGCGTTGACTGCAACTATCACTTCCTCATTCCGTAAAAAATTTTCCAATTAATGTATGAGGATTACTCCTGGAAAATCCCCAAAAATACTAACCATCACTTTACCAGGTTACAAAATGTTCTTTGCCTTCTTCGATGCACTTTCCACAGCCTTTATCCTTTGTTTTGACTGCTGTTTTCACAATGGCGTGCACTGAAGGATCCAGGTTTTATCACCAGTCACAAATCGGAGCGAAAAGTGTTGTGCAGTGCGATTAAACGTCTCTAGACATTGTGTTATAATGTTATGCCGGATGTGTTTTGGTTGATTTAAGCAGTTGCAGCAGCCACCTAGCACACAGCTATTTCATAGCTAATATTATGCAATCGCTGATTTGAGATGCCTACAGTCTTAGTAATCTCACAAACATTTATCCGGCGTTCTTGCAATATCATATCATGCACACTGTCAATGGTTTCCCTTGTGGTGACCTCAATTGGACGGCCGGAGCGCATTGCGTCTTTGGTGCTTACCCGACCACGTTTAAACTCATTAACCCAAAAAAAAAAAAAAAAAAAAAAAAAACGGTTTTCGTTGATAGTGCAGAGTGCACGTGATCTTTATTCAGTTCTGCTTTGATTTGTGTGGCAGTCCAGCCCTTCAAATTAAAATGTTTGATAACAACATGAAACTCGTTTTCGTCCATTTTCTGTCGCAGCAGACATGGTGTTCAGTTCATATGGCGATGAACAATGAATGTATGCTGTACATTGCTGAAATTCTTTATACAATCCTTGGAATAACCAAGTTTACCAACCATGAAGCCGCAACAAAAATATTGCCTGCTTTCACGGAAATTTACCAAGCTTATCAAGGCACCCTCGTACACTCCGAAAGCCACGCTGTGGTGTGTGGCGGATAGTACTTTGTGTACTTCTGTCACTTTTGCTCTTTCCTATTAAAGTCGCGATTAGTCGCGGAAAGAACGATTGTCAGTAAGTCTCCGTGTGGGCTCGAATCCTTCTAATTTTATCTTCATGGTCTTTTCACGAGATATTCATAAGAGAAAGTAGTGTATTTGTTAACTCTTCTAGGAACATATGCTCTCAGAACTTTAACAGTAAATCATACCGTGATGCGGAACTGCTCTCTTGCAACGTCTGCCACTGGACTTGGTTATCATCTCTGAGGCGCTTTCGGGTTCACTAAATGAACCTGAAACGACACGTGCCTCACTTCTTCGGATCTACCGTCTTTCCTATCTCTGTCCTATCTGGTATGGATCCAGTACTGACGAGCAATATTCAAGTATTGGTTGACCGACTGTTTTGGAAGCAACTCTCGGTGGACTACGCTTCCTGAGAATTCTTCTTCTTCCTTAACTCGCCCAGCAAGGGAACAGTGATGCGTCAGTGGCAAATGATTTTAAGTACAGTCAGTTTGCAAGTAAACAATGTTAAGAAAACCATCACCATATTTTTATGAATAGCATTCTGGATAGAATTTACGTTTTAAAAATACTTTGTTAATCTAGAAATATTTGAAAACTTGACTTCAAATGAAATTTTTAGGTCCCAGAGACCTTTTCATGTATGCAGACTGCAGCAACGAATGACATCTGTACCAAGACTAGAATTCCAATCAGGGTCTCCCGCTCTCTAGGCAGACGCGCTAACCCCTGTGCCGTCCTGGCAGTGGCTTTGCACAATTGCACAGACGACCCTAGTACACCTCCCTCTTCAATCCAAATCTCACTTATACCGCAGCCCATTTGGTATTCTATCTAAACTCTAACAGAATTGAAGGGACTCCCCGATTGAATTGGAATAGCAAAATGGTTCAAATGGCTCTGAGCACTATGCGACTTAACCTCTGAGGTCATCAGTCGCCTATAACTTAGAACTAATTAAACCTAAGGACATCACACACATCCATGCCCGAGGCAGGATTCGAACCTGCGACCGTAGCGGTCGCTAGGCTCCAGACTGCAGCGCCTAGAACCGCACGGCCACTCAGGCCGACTTGGAATAGCACCACAGCATCGAACAAAACGGGAGAACCTCTGCAATGCTATTCGAGTTCAGGGAGAATACAAAATAGGCCGAGGCGTGAATGGGAATTTTGATTGCTTAGTGAGCAGAAGTCCCAGATTCGTATCCCGCCTTTTCGTTCGTTGCTTCTGCATATACACAACATTGATTTATCTGAATTTAAAAAATCGTAATTTATGTATCTGAGGTTTATGAGACGTGCCTGAGGTTTATGAGAATATTTTGAAACTGTGCTGTGCAAATTCTTGTATGTTAACATTGTTTGCAGCCGAGATCTTCTTTCTCCGATTTTTCTGTCGTGTACATTCCGAGAGGCTTATGTGGAAACAATATGTTGCCCAATCTTTCTTCGAGCGCATGTTCTCGGAATTTTAACAGCAATCCACTTCGTGATACACGACGGCACTCTCGTAAAGACTGCCACTAGAATCTGTTGAGCATTTCCGTAACGCTCTCGCGCTTGCTAACGATCCCGTGACCAAACGTGCAGCTTTTTGTTGCATCTTCTCGATCTCGTCTGTTAATTCTACTTGGTTAGCGTCCAGCCTGACGAGGTACTCAAAAAAGGACGAAGAAGTGTTCTACAGGCCACAGCTTTCATAGGTGAACTAGATTTCCTAAAGATTCTTCCAATATATCTCGGCCTGGCAGCTGCCTTTCATGCAGTTTTAATGTGGTCTTTGCAGTTTACGTTGCTCCGGACGCTTACGCTTAGATATTTTTACGGTTGTTACTATTTTTGGTGATTTTTCACCTGTAGCGTAATCGAACCATAATGGATCTCTTCCCTTATTTACTCCCAATACTATACATTTGTTTACGTTCAAGGTCAATTGCCAGTCCCTGCACCAACGTTTGATCCTCTTCAGTCTTCCGACATTTCGCTACAGTCGTCTGGCGTTACATAAACTCTCATACCGCCTTAGTCTCATTTCACCTGCGTGTCGTTTCGTATTGTGGTTATTGAATAATGTATCTAAATTGTCATGTAGATAAAAAGGAATACTTACAGTGGGACGGAAGTCGGTAGATGTGATGTATATGTACAGTAAAGAAATGATTACAGCTTCAGAAAAACTGGGTGATTTACTCAAGAGAAAGTGCTCCACAAATTAAGCAAGACAATAAGACGTTGGTCGACCTCTGGCCCTTATGCAAGCAGGTATTCGGCTTGGCATCGATTGATACAGTTTTTGGACGTCTTCCTACGGGATATCGTGCCAAATTCTGTCCAATTTGGTCTTTCTATCATCTGAACCCCGAGCTTGCAGAAGGGCCCTACCCATATTTTCTCAAGGGTTCTTATTTGGGGAGAAATCATGCCCTGCGCTGACCAAGGTAGGCAATCACGGAGACAAGCTGTAGAAACTCTCGCTATGTGCTGGCGGCCGTTATCTTGCTGAAATGTAAACTCGGGATTGCTTGCCATGAAGGACAAAATAAAAAAGAAAGACGGGGCCTGAGCATCGTTGACGTATCGCTGCGCTGTAAGGCTCGGGAATTTGACGATCGAACGCGCCAGTTGGACATAATTTGGCACAATATCCCTCAGAGGGATATTCAACACTCTATAAATCAATGCTAAGCTAAATAACTGCTTCCATAAGCGCCAGAGTTTGATTAACACGTTACTGACCATTTTTCTGAAACTGTAATAATTTTTTCATGTGTACATGTACATTACATCTACTGATTTCCGTCCCATTCGTATAACTGTTTTTTTATGCTTTTAAAGTCTAAAAGAAATAAAAAATGTTACTTTATTGGTGTTCGGAGTTTTAGTGCGCTAAGTGCCAGGAGATAAACGCCCTTGCAGGAAATAATCAGACGAGTTTGATTAAAATCTATCTAAACAACAATTAATTCTAAAACCAAGGTGTATTAACAAACACAGCACAATATACAAGAACTTAAAATACACCATTTACATATGGATGGTTATAAAAACAATCCATGAAATGCAATCAAAAACACAGCAACGTTACTGTAAATGAAAATCACGCACAAAATAGTAGGGGAGCTACGTTTAAAATGGACCAGTTTACTCTGCCTGGGTGGTTACATAAACGTGGTGGACTCAGATGGTTCAAATGGTTCAAATGG
Source organism: Schistocerca nitens (assembly GCF_023898315.1). Lineage (NCBI taxonomy): Eukaryota > Metazoa > Arthropoda > Insecta > Orthoptera > Acrididae > Schistocerca > Schistocerca nitens. The sequence goes on along the minus strand of NC_064614.1, from coordinate 288,672,462 downwards.
CTCTAAGCACTATGGGACTTAACATCTGAAGTCGTCAGTCCCCTAGACTTAGAACTACTTAAACCTAACTAACCTAAGGACATCACACACATCCATGCCCGAGGCAGGATTCGAACCTGCGACCGTATCAGCAGCGCGGTTCCGGACTGAAGCGCCTAGAACCACTCGGTCCCAGCGGCCGGCTCATGGTGGACTGTCCAGCATCAAAGCAACACACTAAAATGTCATAGTCACACAAATGTTGTCATTTTGGATAACGGGAGACTCCGCAGCATAGTCACCATGAAGATGTAAAAGAAAATGCCACAGTTCGTCATCTAGAATGTTGAAATAAACGTCTTGGTTCAGAATCGCGGTAACCTTAATGCATGGACTTAAGTCATAGTACGATAAATACACCAAAACACGGTAGAATCACCTCGAACCTGAACTAAGCCCTTCACACACAGAGAATTAAACGCCTCAATGGGCTGACGGTGCCACGTCGTCCTGAATCATTTCAAAACAGGCAAATTTACGACTCTTTTGTCCACACTACACGCCTCCAGTCAGCTAGCATTTTCTGAGTTGTTTCGCCCATTGGATACATCAGCTTCATGTGCCGCTGTGAGTTATTTGCTGGGTACATGCACTCCAAATAGTAATTGTACGCAGTTCCCTTCACAGCGTCAACTCGTAATCGGCAACAATTTCTGTCGTGTTTGGATGCGAGTGTCATTTACAAGGCGAGTATCTCTAGTCCCGTACCTTCGCCTGGATCTTCTTGCGACTGCTGTTTTTAGGCCGCCTTACCTTTTCTTCGACTACTACACGGAAGACACGTTAAACAGTGCCCTGTATGTAAGTACGCCAACAAATCGGCCAATCCATTCCGGTTGTAATCGTGGACTCATTGGAAATGCGATACCTTCTTTTTGTCAGCCTGGGGCATCTCCATGTAGACACAATCTATGAGATCCGATCCAGAAGTTTCCGTTTGAGGGCGTTGCTGCAGCGTATATGCAACGTAGCATGACTCCGATGTGGTTGTACAAGCACTGACATGTGGAGAAAGGATTAATTGGGCATTAGTGTCTTTCCGACATGCGTGGGGTAAACGCGGAGACTTATCTACGGCGACTTTAGTACCAAGCAGTACCACCCTTGCCAATTTTAGTAATTTCACTCGTAAAATTGCTGGCAGTCTCGTATCTAGTGCATTTGATTCGAATAACACACTTACTCAAAATGAGCTGTCATTATCTCGAACTTAACGCACTCCTCCGCGAAACTTTTAATTTCTAACGTCTACGAAACTGACTGTGACTACAGGGGTTTTCGAGTGAGGTGTAGGGTCCCTTCGTGAGGCAGGGGAGGCGATCAAGAAACTGTTAACCATTGTTTAGAGGGAAACGCCACGTCTGATAGCCTTCAACCACATGTGATACATCTACATCTACATAAATACTCCACAAGCCAACTTAAGGTACATAGTGGAAGGTACGTTCTGACAGCAACTCTGATGGCGCCCAGTTCTTTCCCCTCCTCAAAGAAATATTTTACAATGAAGAGTAATACGATGAACAGATTACCTGCAAACCTTTACTATTTACAGATGGTTAAAATGTTCGAGAGATTTATAAAAATTCACTAGAGTGCAGAAGTATGTTTAAGAATATTTCCACTGCAATTTCGCAGTAGGGTTATTGCCAATGGTAGGCACATTTTCAACCAAGGAAGACAAATAAAACTTTTGCATTGTCGTTTGTGTTACAATAAGATACGATCAATTTCTGCAGCTTTTAAATCTATTATTTCATTTGGTTCGCTGTTCTCTAAAAAATCTTCTCTATCACATAGTTCTATAATAAATTTCTCAAATTTTTGGTAATTCTATGTTCCGCAACAAAATCTCCGCTACTAGTGAATCCTTTGCGAGATTTGGTTTACGACGCAGAATGTTCCCATGCTTCTCAAGATCTTAATCTTGAAAAGACACATATGACGAACTTACCTCGTGCAGTGTTTACGTAACAAATCTAACTTGGTAGCGCCGGCAAATCCTTTTAGAAGTGTTAATACAAGTTATGACTTATCTTAGAAGATAGATTAAGGAAAGACAAACCTGCGTTTCTAGAATTTGTAGACTTAGAGAAAGCTTTTTCCAATATTGGCTGGAATACTCTCTTTCAAATTCTGAAGGTGGCAGCTGTCAAATAGAGGGAACGAAAGGCTATTTATGCTTTGTATCGAAACCAAATGGCAGTTATGAGAGTCGAGGGGCATGAAAGGGAAGCGGTGGTTGGGAAGGGAATGAGACAGGGTTGTACGTAGGTTGGATCTTAAATAGTGGCAACACTGCCGTGGAGACACTATGCAATGGAATCTACCATTGTCGCTGATAGCACACGTTGTGGACATACCTACCTTACCTCCCAGCAAATGGATTCGCCCAACCCACGTCAGCGGCGTGCGCACAATTGAGGGGAACACAGTCACTTCTGAGCGAACGGTCTAACGTAACGGTGTCACTATGTTTTTGAAACAGGAACAACGCAGGTGGATCAAGATTGAATGTGCCAGAGGTCGTACAGCACGACAGTATCATCAAGGTCTTCAAGAGGCGTGCGGGGAATCGGCATTGCCGTACAGAACAGTGGCGCCTCGGGTAAAAGCCTTTAACGAAGGTCGGCAAACTGTGGCGCACATGCATCGGACAGATTGTCCTAGAGTCTCTGAAGAAGAAGTGAATACTGTTGCCGCGCTAGTGGACAGTGATCGACGCCATACGATTCGTGAGCTCACCCATGAAACCGGATTAGAGAAAACGACTGTGCTTCGTATCTTGAAGGAACGCTTGGACATGCCAAAAAGTGCTTCACGATGGGTTCCGCATGACTTGACGGAAATGCAGAAATATATGCGTTACGAAGCTGCTCAGACGCACTTGAAGCGCTATGAGCACGAAGAAGAGGCTTTCTTACGCCGTATCGTAACACTGGATGAGACATGGGCCACATCGTACGAGCCAAAACTGAAAAGCAAATACAACTAATGGCGTAATTATGAGTCGCTGCCAAAGCCGAAAGTGCGTCAGAGCCCCAGTATGGTGAAAGTTATGGTGATTCTCTTGTACGACTTTGATGGTGTTATCCTGACGAATTACGTTCCTCTACGGCAGACCGTCAATGCACAGTATTACTGTTCGTTTTTGGAGCATCACCTGCGACCATCTTTGCGAAAGAAGCGGCGACACTTTCCGCCCAGCCCACCCATCATTTTGCACGACAATGCGCGGGCGCATACAGCGCAAGTTGTGGCTGCTATGTTCGATCGATGGGACTGTACCATCCAACATACTCCCCGGGCTTAAGTCCTTGTGACTTTGATTTGATTCCGAAGATCAAGGAATCACATCGTGGCATTCGCTTCAGAATTGTTCCAGAGATTCGACAGGCCGTAGACCGCTCCATTCTCACCATCAACAGAACAGGCTCTGCTAACGGTATACTACACCTTCTACATCGCTGGCAACGGGTTCTACACAGCGCTGGTAACTGCTATGAAGGGCAGTAACAGGTGCAAACATGTAACTCTTTGGTATCGGTTGTGAATAAACAGTTTCCCCTATTTAAGTTCCAACCTTCGTAAGATGAACATCAACAAAAGCAAAACGAGGATAATGGAATGTTGTCAAATTAAATCAGGTGATGCTGAGGGAATTAGATTAGGAAATGAGATACTTAAAGTAGTAGAAGAGTTTTGCTATTTCGGGAGCAAAATAACGGATTATGATCGTAGTAGAGAGGATATAAACTGTAGACTGGCAATGGCAAGGAAAGCGTTTCTGAAGAAGAGAAATTTGTTAATGTCGAGTATAGATTTAACTGTCAGGAAGTCGTTTCTGAATGTATTTGTTTGTAGTGTAGCCATGTATTGAAGTGAAAAAAGAACGGTAAATAGTTTAGACAAGAAGAGAATAGAAGGTTTCGAAATGTGGTGCTACTGAAGATTGCCAGCCGGATTGGCCGAGCGGTTCTAGGAGCTACAGTCTGGAACCGCGCGACTGCTACGGTCGCAGGTTCGAATCCTACCTCGGGCATGGATGCGTGTGATGTCTAGGGGACTTATGACCTCAGACGTTGTGTCCCATAGTGCTCAGATCCATTTTTTGAACTGAAGATTGCTGATCACATTACTAATGAGGAGGTACTGAATAGAATTGGAGAGAAGAGGAATTTATGGCACAGCTCGACTAGTAGGACATGTTCTGAGGCATCAAGACATCACGAATTTAGTATTGGAGGACAGCATGGAAGTTAAAAATCGTAGTGTAAACCAAGAGATGAATACACTAATCAGATTCAGAAGGATGTAGTTTGCAGGGGGTAGTTACTAGGAGATGAAGAACCTTGCACAGGGTAGAGTAGCATGGAGAGTTGCATCAAACCAGTCTTTGGACTAAGGACCACAACAACAACAAATATAAGTTTAGATAAAGAAACTAAGATACGCTTAAATCCTTCGGAGGCTTAAATTCCATCATCGTAGATAACAGCACTGCACCGGAATCTGTGCTCCAGAAGATAGTGGTCCGTGGATAGTTTTTCAGACTTGAAACAGCAGAACAAAATGTTCACAACTGTACCTCATGTCCAAGTGACGTTATACATAGAATTCATGTGCTGCATCCACGGACGAAATTATTCGTACGGAAACTTCTCTCGAATGGTACGAAGCTAAGTACCGAAAGCACTGATCCCGCATGCTGAAAGAGTGGGGTTCAAAACTCTTGCTATTAATTAGATGGTTTCTCTCAAAAACTCATTACTATATTTTAACATCACTCTTGTACAATCCGTCTAGCGTAACGCACCCACATCAAAGGCTGAATAAACAGCCCAGTAAGAGAAGGGACGATCTATACGACAAAATGCTGAAGTAAACCAATTATTGCTATTATCTTCCTTATCGTCTCTCTCTCTCTCTGTCTGTCTCTCTGTATCTCTCTCTAACTTTCTTTCTCGCTCGTTCGCTTCCTCACGTGCACACAAAAGTATACCACAGTGTGCGTTTATACATAGTTTAAGTCCAGACAGGACCAACGTGCTGTTATTCTTACCGGTAGACAACCGGTAGACAACCATCAGCGAATGAGGAATGTGTATGGGGTAGCTTGTCTGTCGAAAACCACTGTTGTTGAATGATGCGCCATGCTCTGCGCTGGTCGCGATTCGACAGAAGACGCTGGTCGATATGGGAAGCCAGCCTCATCCACTGCGAGCCGGAGTTGGGTGTCGACGATGCAATGGTGTCATCTGTCGTCCACTCGTCCCAAGATGTTCAAGAGCCAGCTGGAAAGACACAAAAGAATTTGGGGAGAACTGAAAATTTGTGCCAAGCAAGGATTCGGTTCTAGGAGCTTCAGTCCAGAACCTCGCTGCTGCTACGGTCGCAGGTTCAAATCCTGCCTGGGGCATGGATGTGTGTGATGTCCTTAGGTTAGTTAGGTTTAAGTAGTTCTAAGTCTAGGGGACTGATGACCTCAGATGTTAAGTCCCATAGTGCTCAGAGCAATTTGAAACCAGGATTCGGACCCGGGTTTCCTGCTTACTAAGCAGATGACTGAGTACTAATCCTTAGGTCTGAGCAATTGCACGAATCTCTCTAACATGCCTCCATTCAGACCCAAATTCTCATCATTCATGCACTACTAATGTAGTGCCCCTCGCCCATTATTCTCATAAATCGCGGCATTTCGCTTATTCCCTAAAGAGTTGGAATCTGATGTGAATCTGCACTGAAGAGATCATTGGCTGTCCTCGCCTTAATTGTATGGTGTCTGTTCTTTTGAATACGATTACCGGAACCCACTGCTTATTGATATCAAGGAACCTGGTGTCTCCACGCCGGGGAACGGTACTGGCAACGCTGGAAAAATTACGGCATGCAGTTCTGGCGAAACGTTCGGGAAATCTGCGACAAGGGATGCTGCTGCTTCATGATAACGCGCGTCCACACATCGCAAATGTCGTAACACGTAAGTTAGGCCAATTCTAGTAGGAGAACTCGAGTAACCGCACTATATTCCTGACCCCTTCCCATGCGATTATCACGCCTTCGATCAAAAAAAAAAAAAAAAAAAAAAAAAAAAAAGACTTGAAGGGTCGAAGATTTCTGTCGGACGAAGATGTGGAGCAGGTATTCACGGGGCTCTTCAAGCAACAGGATACGGTGTTCTATCAAACGGTTATCCTCAACCTTTTGAATCGATGGGATGATTGCCTCAGTGGTCACGATGGTTTTGCGTCATTGGCATACCGACTCTAGACTGCACGGCCTGAGAACGGAAACTATTTGACTGCTCCTTATGCAATAGCCGATTGACATATGCACTTAAAAAAAAAATGGCTCTGAGCACTATCGGACTTAACATCTGAGGTCATCAGTCTCCTAGAAATTAGAACTACTTAAACCTAACTAACCTAAGGACATCACACATGTCCATGCCCGAGGAAGGATTCGAACCTGCGACCGTAGCGATCACGCGGTTCCAGACTGAAGCGCCTAGAACCGCTCGGCCACTGCGGCCGGCTATGCACTTCAGTTCGTTAACATGACGTACGTCATCGGTAGAGGGTCACTTCCAGATACCAGTTCCACATCGTCTACAGAGCTCCAAAGCGTCCAGTACGCTCTTTGAAGTCAATGACTAATATCTTCTTAGCTTACGTTGTCCATCATACGATAATGGCGCGAAATTCCAGCCACGTTCCTCGCACTCAGAATCCAGTGCCGTTTATTTGAAGGTTGCCATCCTTACTCGCGGCTGTCCTTACTCAAGGAACGCGCCTTCGCAAGTCGTAAATTGACGATACAGCCCGTATCTGTAGATTCCGCTTTTACCCTTAACAGCTTGTGGATATTGAGTAACTGCAAGGTTTTGGAAGAGTAATATTGTATCAGTCTGGCACATATTGCATTTTTTTGTGCTGAACGTCTTCCAAAAGGCAATGTAGACTACCTTTATTAGCTGTAAATCCAAAACTTCAGAGATATCTGCTAATTTACTAACTGTTGTCTACACAGAGGACTGGTATTTCGCTGAGATTATTTCGTGACTGTTCAGGCGCCATTGATGACTTGTGGACCTCTTATTTTGGTTCATAATACTATAAACATTTTAATTTTTGTTGCTTGAGAAACTAAAGTGTCACAATAGCATACAAAAGACTTTACTGCATTACAATTAACCAAAATAATAAACACGGAACTATGAAATCTGGAGTGAAAGTAAGAATGAAAGCAGTATTAAGACCACGATAACAAAGTGTAATCAGTTACTGCCTTTTGCAAATCTTCATACTGGGCAAGGACGTTTAGCAGGAACCATAATGGCAATCACCGAGGAAGATTGAGGAAAAGTGTGGACAACACATTTCAGAATGGCAAAATCAGATAAAGAGAAATGTATCCTTGTCGTACTTCCAAATACATTTAATTACTAGTTTTAATAAAATGAGCAAGTGAAAGGTATCGTCAACTATTCTATTCATTGTGTCCCAATAGAATAATTAAGTTTACATTATGTCTTCACTTCAGAAAGTGGGACTGTGTTTGGATGAATGCACTATAC